>NC_135330.1:156535856-161335856 GCF_023851605.1 Tamandua tetradactyla | reverse complement strand
CCCAAAACAAATCTATGAGGGAAATGGATCATTATTCCCATTTTATAGATGTGAAAACTGTTGCTCAAAGTGATTAAGCCAGTTATCCTAAATCATTCATCTGGCAGGTGCTAGGCATTGAGAGAGGGCAGGTAGGTCTTTAAAAATTTTTTGATATTTATGCTGAGACTTAAAGGACGTGGTGGTATTTAAGTAGAAAATAGCATTGCAGGTAGAAGCCTAGCATGTACTAAAACACAAAGACCTTGTTTGTATAATTGGTGTAAATTGTATTTTTTTCAAGTATCAGATATATATACTAATATTTCAATGTATATCAAGATAATGTGCTAATTAGTTGCCTATTGTCTCTTAGCTCCAAGTCTACCATCCTATACTCTGTTATATATTGCTGCGCCAGGATCTGCAAACATTTTTCTGACTCCCCTGCAAGCAATTTTGCCTTAGTGAGGACTTGGAGAGGGATATTAGAAGGAGGAGGAGGATGGCAGAAGGGATGACTTTCCTGTTTGCAGCCCATTTCACATCACTAGGCAGCAAAGGACAACGATAGCTGCAGCTTCCCTCTAGCATCTTTTTAATGAGCCCAGCTCCAGCCAGGCTGTGCCCTCTTAGAGATACCTGTACCCACTGCCATGCCCCTCCCCCAGGGTATCTGACACAAGGTATCTGAAAAGGGTATCTGCTCACATCATCTTTAGAGTTACCAGCATCAGTTGTGCTGAGCCTTCTTTTTTCAGACACAGGTTCTGGTAACCCCATTTTTTCTCTTTCTTCCCCCAGCTCTTGGTGTGATAGTTGCTTCCTGCAGTTACTAATTTATGGGCTATTTCAGCATCCCCCTTGTTATTTCAAACTACCGACATCTGGTAACCAATTCCATTTGAGATATATACCATGGTTTCATTTTTCCTGAATGATTGAGTTCCCTTTATTTCAATGTATCTGTAATAATCCTTTAAAACGAATGGCTCACCCTCTTTGTTGTCTCCCTAATAGCTTAGCCTTTCCCTCTTCCACTAACAGAAACCTAATTTTGTTTTTATAGTGTGTAGCCATGGGCTAGAGAGGAGGCTGAGCTCCTCCACAGACCCAGCGGTGGAGTAACAGATTATCTAATTATGCTATGGCATGCAAACATGATGTGCAGAGATGTATGATAGAGGCTTTGGAGCATGTTTACCTCTTCCTTAATACCAAAATGAATACCTTGTCTCCCCATTTTTCAATTATCTTGTGAGATTGTGATGCCTAGAGTCAGTTCCTGCTGCTGAAAAGAGCATCTGACACATAGAAGATCATAGAAAAAGCCTAGATGTTTGACAACCCCATTGGGCCACAGAATTAACCATCCCTAGAATTTTGCTACCTCTAGATTTTCTTTCTATTATGTAAAAAACAGTCATTTTCCTTACTTCCGAAATGCTTTTAGTTGAGTTTTCGGTTCCTTGCTTTAATCATCCCAAATGAGAAGGGTAGGATATGTGTGTGTGTGTATATATGTATGTATCTATCTCTATATCTATCCATCTACATACACATACATAGATATTCTTTGCTTTCTTGTATTTTAATAGTTAAGATACTATGGTTGAATGAATACATTTTAATACTTTGTATGTACAAATGAATTTTCAATATAAAAAGGAAAAGTACAGCTTCAATCAAAAAGTAGGAAGGGGAGATTAAAAATTGAGAATAAAATCTAGAAAGGCGGTATGATTAATTCCCACAATCTTAAGTATCAGGTGTCTTCCTTGTCATTGAAAAATGCCACCAAAGAGAGTGATGAAACATTTACTTGAGTTATATATAAGTTTTAAGAATTATCTTAATAATTTCATGCAAAGCACCTGCTCTCATCTAGGCTCAACATTGGGCGATTCAGGAGAAGAGGAAAAATGCCCGGGCTACAAAACCTTCCCGTGAAGGCTGGTCTTGTTTAAATCTCAATGTTCCTATAGAGGACTCAATTCACTTTCAGAGAGAGATTCATGTTGCATGCACAGGACAGAACGTGGTGACTGGGGAAGATCTGAGATTTTTGGCAAGTGTGTTGAATAAATAATACTATTTTTCAACTTCCTTACTGCTTTCATCTTAGGATCTGCAACACACTAAAATACTAGTCAAACTTCAGAATGTCTCCTTCCTATGCATGCTATGTGTGTTCTTTTTTCTGAGGTTTACCAAGGGGCAAAATGATGAATCATAGGCTGCATAGCAAGTTACCTAGAAAATGAGATAAGGCTGAGGAGCAGCATCTTTGTCATAATAGGTGGTCTCATCACTGCTTTAGGACTACAAGACAGCATAGATGAAAGGGTGTTCACAACTGTGGAGTTGCAGAGCTCCACACATATTTGAAAGAGTAAAAGCTTATACTTTGGAAAAAAGAACAAGGTGAGTTCTGGTAGACAGAAATAGGACTGGAGGCTTAAAAGAGCAAGCTGATATTTCCTTTTGAGTGCTAGGCAAACTTTTTATTTTTTTAACTCCTTGGGGTCTTTTAGTATCAACGGGCTCTATGTAATCTTCTTAGTGACATACCTACTTGAGAAAGAGGATCTTTTCAACCTTAGAGTTACAGAATGGCTAATCAATGTAAATGAAGACACAGAAAGAACTTACAAGGATGAAAAGAATTTAAGCCTTAAAAATGGGAATAAATGCTGTGGAAGAAAAACATAAGGTATGTGCTGGTAACAAGGCTCCTTCTCTGGGGTTTCCGGAGTATGCTGACGCAGATTAGATAGGGAAGGAAAGAAGGGAAATTGACCCTAAAACCCACAACAAAAATTTACTTTTGGCTGGCACACACCTAGCCCCAGCAACCCAGCCCTCACTCAGGCAGGCTTCTGAAAAGAACCAATGAAAAGTGCTGCTCATCAATCCTTCATTTGCAAAGTCAGAGGGGGAGGGTGCCTCCAAGTCCTTTTAATGCAAGAATTCCAACCTCAGAGGGCTTCTCTTTTGGAAAACACCTGTGCTCATCCCCCTTGGGTCGTGTACTTTTGCTATGCATTCAAGTTTTGAGCTGTACACACTGGCTAGCCTTTGAATTCGCTGGCAGTGCACACTGGCTAGTCCTCAAGTTCTTTCCTGAGGCCGAGAGAAGAACCTTCACGGTGTCAGGCCCTCGTTGAGGTCTCCACTACTCTGGGAATTTACCCTGATATCCCACGGAAGTGGCGTCTAGACGAAATCTTGTGTCTTGAATACGAAGAAGGGTGGGGTGGAGTGGAGTACAGAGGAGTCCTGGAAAGGCACCTTGTGTGAAAATCCTGAGCGTTAGAGGAACTGTCCTCCCTGACAAAAGAGCTCAGGCCAGTGTACTGGAGCACAGTGGTTACAAGGCCGAAGGCAGGAAGGTCTTGACCTATATTCCAAGGTCAAATCTAGGGAGGCAATGGGGAAAATGAAGAAAAGAGGATGGATTTAATCACCATTTAAGATTTGGTGACAACCAATGTCTAGGAGTTAAGGGTAAATGTTGTCCGGGATAACTCCAGGTTTCTAGATGGAAAAAGGACCTTATAGGCAGCATGTGTCAGAAGTTGCCCAAATCTATGATTTGCAAAAAAAATAGATGCCTGTCTAATCTGCAGAAAGTAATAAGGATGTGGAGTTATTATTTTTGACATAGTTTTATTACAATAGAGATATATTTGCTGTGGGTATATTACCTGGGAAGTAAAATAAAATATTTTATAAATGTTCTACAAATTAACAAATGGTTTCATTTATAGTATCATCAGTTATAGATTTATAACCCTGCATTTTTCCACGCTTTCCAACCTTTATAAAGATTGCAAATAAAATTCATTAAAATAACTTCTGAGTGATTCAAAATTAAAATCATAATGCATTTAGGATATAGTTTTTGTAAGCATTATTTTTATGAGAAAAATGTTTAAAATCAAAATATATATGGTTAAAACATTTTTTGCAGGACACAAACTTATTCAAGCATATTGGTATTCAGTTCTAAATTATATTTTTCCATTAATGTTAAATAAAGCATTTAGAGCTAATGTCACTTTTCCATGAAAACAAATGACAACAACAAAAACTGAAATCAGGACTTGAACCAAGGAAGAATTTAAATCCTTAAGGTATCCCGAGTCAGAGGCAATTTTATATACTTTCCTTTCGTTTTTTTTGAAACTGTAATATATGAGTATGTAACATAGGAACAAAAAGGTCTTGGTCAAATCTGGGACCAGGGAACACCTTTATATGATTACTTCGCAAACTTATACTTTCTACTGAAAATTCAGCATAATGCCACCAATGATGTTGAAATGCTTGTAAGCAAAGAGAGGCATTTTTTTCCCTACTAAAGAACCCCAAAGAACCAAATGATGAGAAGGAGTGACAAATAAGATACCTTCCTGAAACAAAAAAGAGGGGGATACAAGGTCCATCAAACAGCTCTCCAGTCAAATATATGTGATGAGTCACTGAATTAAACTAATCTTTTATAAAATTCTGCATTAGATAGCATGTGTGGTACTGGAAACTTAAGGAATACATGCAATCCTTCAATATACTTAACCATTTTAGTCCAGACACAAAATGATACATTATGGACATTGAGCAGTATTATCTATTGTACAAATTGTATTAAAAATGTTTGACAACGTAGGAAATGGAAAATTTTAGTTCCTTAGTTTACTCACAATTTTAAGTTAATCTTCTTATAGGATCACTTGCCTTCCAAAGTCTATTTGCATATCAATTTACTAAACTGGAATTAGAACATTTATAGAATTGATATATGCAAAACATATTGATTATACTTAAGATAGAATTTTTTGTGATAGGTAACATCTTTTGGTTAGAGAAAAAAACATGGTTAATTATATTCCAAAAATCAATCAGAAATATGTACAAATTGCCAGATTTTATCCTTAAATACTCACTGATGTCTTGTTTCCATTTTGCTTACCCTGTCTATTAACTTAGTAACCTTGAATTTAGAAAATACTTATGTAGGATTGCTTTGAATCAGTTTTAATACACAGTGAAGATTAAGAACAATTTGAATAAAACATTGGAGAAAATATCTTAAACAAAAGTAGAAAAATATTTCATTGTTAAAATATTGAAAACCACAAAAGAAAACTTATCCTGTTGTCCTAACTTAATGAAATTTATTTGTAATTTTACAGAAGTAGATGAATCAAGCAAAGTTTATTTTTTGTTAGTAAAGAGTCCAGTTTATTTTTAGCAATATAAATCAATTCTGACATATAAGAAAGAGACGCACATAGTGTCATTCTTTTCACTGGCATTCTACTGATGCCTTCTTATTTTCTGTAGAGTTATTCTTGAAATTTTTTTATGATTGGGGATTAGTACTTGTAGCAACAAACTCATCAGCTGGTTGCTGCTTGAGATAATATGTGTTAATATTTCACTTATACTGTGCGTAGGAGGAAAATTATGGGGAAAATTTCAGCATACATGTGAAATACATTCTGAGTCAGATTAGGAAAAATCATAAGTGCACATAAAGACATTTGGTATACTCTTCTTTACCAAACTTGACAGTATTACTATACAATATATTTGCTTCTAAATCATAAAAGTCTTTTCACTTATATTAGGCACATAAACTGAGCCTAGTTTTCAGTGCTTAAAAAATATTTTTAGACCAATGATATTGAGTTTGGATATTTTAATTCTCTATACATCAAAACTTAAGTCTCCCATGGACAAATTACACACATACACTCAAAATATTATGAACTCAAAGTCAATCCTGTACATTTAGATGCTGTTCTCAAAAAAAAAAAAGAGGGCATCTTAATTGACTTGATCCTTTGGCCATAGACAAACCAGCACAACATCATTTAAGAGAATGGAGAACACAATGGACCAGGCCTCAGGAGATTGTAATTCTAGTCTTAGTTTTGACAATTTTCTGGTGTGTTATTATCCTCTATTTCTTATCTGTAAATATCCTCACCAATTTAAAGGATTAATATGAGGATGCCAATTTAATTTAATTTCAATATCATTGAGTTGTCTTGTAAGATAAATGATACAATTTTTATTTGTTCCACTCATTTCCCCATCATATACACATAATGAACATTAACCCACTTTTCTGCATTTTCCTGTTACTGTCCTTTTCTTTTCATTATTTTATGGCCAAACAACCATTTCTGAAGGGGAAAAATGTGCCAATAGAGAGGAGTCATCATTTCCAGATCATCATTACCCTAGTGGTAAACAATACTAGCAGTTTGGGATGCATCCTTTCAGAAATTCTCAAGGCATGTATGCACTTATACCACCTAATTTTGTAACAAAATATACATTGACCACTTTTTAATCAATAAATTTTTATAATATTTGCATAAAATTCCATGGAATAATCCTTTTATACTTTATTTAATTAGTTCTGTTAATGCACTTTCTAATAATTTGCAGGGTTGGTTTTTAGTTTTTTTTTTTTGCTATTACAAATAATACTGTATTGGGTATTGATTCATGGCCCCCCAAAAAGACATGTTCAAGCCCTGACCTCAGGTTCTGTGGGTTAGAATCCCTTCGTGAGGACTGTGAAGATATTATTGGATAAGGTGCGGCCAAAATGAATGAGGGTGGGCCTTAATCCAATGCGGTTGAAGTCTTTATAAGCAGAGGAAACTGGACTCAGAAACAGAATCCAGAAGTCAGCAGAAATCAGAGGAGACACAAGGAGAGACCGGTCACCATTTGACAGAGGATTGCCAGAACATGCAGCTTCCAGGAGAAAGCAAATCTTTGTATATAACTTTGCTGTTGGACTTCTACCCTCAAAAACCATGAGATAATAAATTCTGTTGTTTAAGCCACCCATTTTTGTGGCATTTGTCATATCCGTACTGGTAAACTAAATACATACGAATCAGCATCCTTATGTATTTGTCTAGATTTTTTCTTAGGGTATAATTCTTAATAGTGCCATTGCTTGATCAAAGGAAATGAGCTATTTCATTCGTGAGATAGTAATCTTCCTCCAAGATTTTGCACGTATTACACTCCCACAAATAGTGCATTAAAGTGTTTTTTTCCTCTATATTTGAGAAAATTGAATATTTTGTGTTTAAAATATTGCCGATCTGATATTTTTTTTTTTGGCATAGCTCTAGTTAAGAGTGAAACGACATTTTTCACATGTATACTGGCTATTCACAATCCTTTTCGTGTGTGTATTCACCTGACAATTCTTTAATATGTAATTTATATACTATGATTCCATTTTACCATTAACTATTTAAAATTTAATGAATTATATGCTGTCAATTAAGATAATTTGGAAAACATAGGAAAGCCAGCAAAGCAATTGGAAAAGAAGCTGGAGAAGAAAGGAAATACTGCTGTCAGGTTAAATCAGATAATACACAAGAATGTACATTGGATTTGGTGATGGGAAAGGGCCTAATGCCTAGAATTTTCTATCTCTAGGACTTGTCCTAACCAATTGTCAAATGCCAATTATAACTCCTTTCTTCTAATATCTCTTACAATCTCCCTCTTCAGAATCCACCCCCAATGTTAATCACTTTCTGAAACTAGTTTCTTTAACTAGTCCTACCTGCACTTCAAAAATCTTCCTTCCTCCACTCTACCATAATGCTGCCAGAGTGACAATTTCAACTCTAAAACTGATAGCACCTCACTTCTGGTTTCTTCATCTGTTTACCTCTTTGAGAGATAAAAATAATTCAACTCCTTTTATGACAGTCCCTTAATTTTTGAGAACAAAATTTTACTGCCCTACTCACCTGCCAGAATCAAATGCTTGCCTCTTCCACTGCATCAGAGATCTATCTTTTGATAATAAAATATTTGTGTTACTCACAATTCTCAAAAAAGTTCATGTTCTTATGCTACTGTACATTTTGTCCACACTATTCCCTATGAATAGTTTCTTTTTGCTTTCTGCTTAGAAAAGTCTGACTTCTTTGGATTTCAGGTCAGACATTATCTTAGGGATGAATATATCCTTGTGTGATTCTTCTCATGGGAGGTAGGTAATTCTCTTCCCACCTCACTGGAAATTTTTGAGCACCACCACTACGGCAGATACCATATTAAAATTGAAATGGTTTGTTTGTACACCTGCTTCTCTGCTTGGTGTGAGCTCCTTTGCAGCAGTGATCATGTCTTTAGCTATGAATACAGATGTCTTGTTTTGGATTTTTAGAAACTGACCCCAAAAGGGGAATTCTTGTGCAAGTCATTTATTAAGAACTTGCTCCCAGGGTGGATGGGTAAGACAACAGGTGAAGTAGATAAGAAAGTGAGGAAGCCAAGCAAGATCATGATCTCATTACAAAAGTTCAGAGAGCAGCCTTCAGCCTGATATCGCAGGGAAACTCTAGATTGTAATCTAAGACTCAGAACTATCATAATCCAGGTAACATATCTGGTGCTTTCGTATATCTGCATCTGCCAGTTGTTGGTCAGTAGCCGTCTCAGCAGGATGTAAACTTGCAAACTCCCAGACACTTCCAGCTCTCTCCAAGTGTTCTAGTTTGCTAGCTGCCAGAATGCAACACACCAGAGATGGATTGGCTTTTAATAAAAGGGAATTTATTTTGTTGGTTCTTCAGAGGAAAGACAGCTAACTTTCCACTGAGGTTCTTTCTTATGTGGAAGGCACAGGATGGTCTCTGCTGGTCTTCTCTCCAGGCCCTTGGTTTCCAACAACTTTCCCCGGGGTGACTTCTTTCTGCATCTCCAAAGGTCTGGGCTGAGCTGAGAGTGCTGAGATGAGGAATGCCGAGCTGCTTAGGCTAGACTACATTGCGTTCTCTCATTTAAGCACCAACCAACTAAGTCAAACATCACTCATTGCAGCAGACACGCCTCCTAGCTGACTGCAGATGTAATTGGCAACAGATGAAGTTCACATACCATTGGCTTATGTCCACAGCAACAAGATTAGGTATGCTCACCTGGCCAAGTTGACAACTGAATCTAACTAACACACCAAGCAAGGGCCAAACAGACCCAATAGCTCAATGTGAGTACTCAAAAGGAAAATCCCATGTAGGTACTCAATAAGTTTTGAATGCCTGATTAAATTACAAATTCAGACTTGGGGTTGCTTAGAAGATTATTTGGATACACTGAAGACTTTTGATGAAGAGAGTGGTACCCTCAAAGTACTAACTCAAGATTAGTTTAGCAGCATTGTGCAGAATAGATTAATGTAAGGAAATTCTGAAAACAGGAAAATTATTTAAGAGAAAATTGCTGTGGTAATAAAAGCCTGTTTTTTATGGAACTTATGGAAAGCAAGAAATATTTTTGATTGATATTACAAATGAAGTTTCATTCATTTTTGATGACTTGACTGGATGTGTGCAAAAAATGAAAAGAGACTGAGAGGGAGGTTTGGAGCTCAAGTGACAATGGGATTGTTTAGAGAAAGACAAAATCAGAGCACGTAAAGGATAGAATTAGGGTAGCCTGGGGACAGAAGCAAGGATCAAATTTCATATTTGGACATGATAGGTACTAGTAAGAAAGAGAAAATATTCATGCAGCATTAGAAAAGTAGAATTTGTTGTTGAAGATAAAACGGACTGGAGACATGGATTTGAGATTTAGGATTCAGGATAAGAAAGTTGAATATTGGACATGGAGACAAATTTAAGAGTGAAGTTCTGGAACAAAAATATTGGGGGAGATCAGAACTATGGTAAATGTCACATGTGAAGAACAGGAAAGAAAGGAGACAGGAAGAAGTAGAGGAGAAACAGAACAAACCCCAAATAATCGAGTGCCAGGAAGACCACAAAATAAAACAAAGAAAAGTTCAAAATGAAGAAAATGGTTTGTCTGCCAAATCCTCGAAAGAAATACAAAAAGAATTAAGAAAAACATTGGATATCAAGTAGAACAGATACTTTAAATCCTTAAATAGAAATTTAAGTTTGAAAGTAAAAATTCAAGTCAAATTGCAGAGTATATAGCAATAAGAAAACAGTAAGTATTCTTGTGTTCCTCTGATAGAAACTTAAATTGTTATAACTTTTCTGGAAAAAAAATGAACAACATAAGATAAAGATATTTTAATATTTGGATGCTTCAATCCGATAATTCTAAGAAATCAACCAGGGATAAATTCTATAACTTAGGAACACAGGTTATTAATGAACATGTTAACTGTAGTTGGAAAAACAGTTTAAGTATTCAATAATAGGAGAATATTTAAATTGTGACACAGCCAAAGGATAAAATCTTACATACATTATGATTTCAGAGATAACATAACATCAAAGAACAGTTATTTGATGAATATTATGTAAAAGGAGGCTATAAAATACATGACAACATTGTAAAAATGTATTTTATGCATATTGCATGTATGTGCATACATACATATTCCCAGACACACATATGTACACAGATACACACATGCAAACAACCACACATACACACACAGAACCACTCTGAAAGTGCTAGAATCCTGATTTTCTATTGCTCAAATGATAAATATCTAAGTTCTTTAAGGGGGTCTCACAAGACCCCGCATGGTTAGTTTTCATCCTGACTCTATGAATTCCAGCTATGTTGGTGTTCTAATTTATAATGCTTCCTCTAGCCACAGCATTTCTGCACAATCTGCTCCTCAGTCTGAAGCAGTCTTCATTCCCTCATCCCCCTCAAATACTTTAATTTAGATATCCCTCTTTGGGGAACATCAGCCCACCAAATGCAGAACAGGTTCCTTCTTACACACTCTAAGAAATGCATTCTCTTCTTTCTCAGAACACCTTTCAATGTGTAATTTTACTTTATCAATGCGATTACTTGAATAATGTCTGTGTCCCCCATGAGGCAATAAGGGCTATGACTTTCACCATTGAATTTCCTAGCACTGGCGGTAAATTAGTAAATTAATGTATAAACACAGTTCTAGAAAAATTGAATTTAACACATCCGTGGGATACACAGGCAGTCCAATAAAAGTCTAGTACACAGCTGGAAATAGGGATCAGTTATCCTTGAGATTATCTGTCTAGAGAAAGTGGCCTGGGAATCATTAATAGATAAATGCTAGCATAATTGGTGGTGGATTTAATTGCTCCAGAAAAGGCTATAGAAAGTCAAATGGAAAAAAAAAAAAAAAAGAAGCAGAAATATGAACCCTCTATAATTAACTTCGGCATATCATCCTAGATGTATTTGTCCCCACTCTACCCCATTCCCAATATCTGAACCCTCAACTTGCTGGGGTACATGTCTTTTCTGAAATATTTGTTTCTTTTCCCAATGCCTTCTCTCTCTCATGCTTTTAAAATTCTTTCTAAAATGCCAATCTCTTCTCTCTCTGCATCACTGACTGACACCTGTCTTGAGCTTTCATAATAGATGTGGATTTTATTCCTTCTTCTTCCCTCACTTAATTTTTGATCCTTATTCAACATGAATCATTCACCCCATGCCTCTCTGAAGACCTGTTTTATTTTCCATATAAGGTCCTTAAAGTCCTGTTCATCATTGTTTTACTCACAATGTGGTCCACAGTTCCTAATTCTGAATTCTAAAAATCAGCTTAAAACAAAACAAAACAAAATCTGTAAACCAGAAGTTTTATTTTGTTGTGGTTGTTATATTTTATTTGGCAACAAAACATGGCTTGACCAGAACTCATTTGATGAAATATTTCGAAATACTCATTTGATGAGTATTTTGATGTAAGGCTAAATGCAGTACTGCCCAAAGTTTGAATAAAGTATAGCTTAAAAATGTAGGCACCACATTATCACTTTAAAAGAATTATAAAAAGCGTAGCTTAAAAATGTAAGCAACACATTATCATTCTAAAAAAAATACAAAAATTCTAAATTCTGAAACACATATGACTCCAAGTACATCATATAAGGCTATAAATATTAAATATTATATAGTATTTAATGCCAAATGAATGACTAATTGTACTGTTTTGTAAGTCCCTGTCAATTTCATGCAAAGCATATATTGGTAAATCATCTACCATGTGCAGCTGATATAATTATAGTTAACTGATATAATTATAAATAAGGCATTTCTTTTGCCCTGAAAAACTCCCAGTCTAGTGACAAATGCCTACAAGGACAAAAATCTGTGATAATCTAATGAAGAATGCATGTAAGAGACATAAATCAGAATGAAGAAATACTACAATAAATGTAAAAGTACGTTTCCTTGATATAATAAATTAGAATAGTTTGTTTTACAATTTTTGAAATAGGAAAAACAATCTATTCAGGAGCTTTTTTGTTTATAGAAGTATGACTTATACCAATGCACAAAATATAGAAAGATAGGAAAACTATTCAAATGGTCTTGCCTTTATTAGTTCTCTAGAAGGCATTCAGGATGCGCACATAGAGTCTGCAAATTGTCTGAAGAGCTAAAAGAATGCAGCATCTGAAGTAAAAAAAATGGATGAGTGAAGAATCCATTTCCTGCTCTCTACAGATTTATCTCGGAGAATTTGAAGCAGTCACAGAACAGAGTGAACAGTTATCTGTGCTGAAGCTACTGAGGACCAACTTTGAACTAGAACTGTGGTTCACAATCTGCCTATCTTCTCATTTCTTTGAATTTAGGTATAAGGCTCTAGAAAACTAGTATATCTGACTTACTCTGCCCCCCCCCCACACACACACTGTCAATCAGAGTGCTTTGTAAAACTTTTAGTTTTCTGGTATTCTGTGGTGCTTTCTTCTAGAAATATTATGCCACTTGTTTCTCTAATTCATAAATAGTTATTGGTATTTTTCCTTTTATTAAATGCCATATATCTCTTACAAATGCCATATCCCCACCCCCTGGAATCTGACATGGAGTAACTTAGCTGCTGGTCGAGGGTTAGAGGATACATCCAGAAGGACAAGACAAGAGAACTGAGGCCTGGGGTCAGAGCTCTAAGGGATTACAGTTTCATTTCTGGAACATGCTTCTACCATATATTTCATTTGAATTTGCATGAAATAAAATGAATTTGCCTTCAAATTAAAATAACATTATTATATTTTTAGTTTAATACCTAGTAAAAAACTAACTGAGCTTCTACCTTACATTATATTTAGTATTACTCTGCATCCATTAGACTTTATAATATAATCTGTGAAGTGAAAAAATCACCACCATCTGCTAAGACTAATAATGACTACCCATGTGGATCTTTGAAATTATGTATTTTATAAGCATTTCAAGCTCTCTGTACTTTTCGTCTTAGAATTGGGATTTGAAAATACCTAGCTATATAGTACCTAGAATGCTTTTGCTGTTTTTGAAATGCGACTGACCTCATTGGTCAGCACAGTTAATAATGAACCAAATCAATTAAAAAAATGTTCATAAAAACATAGAAGTTAGTTTATTCACTTGGAATAATTTTGAAAATATGTGTATGTGTGTGGGTGGGTAAATAAAGAACTCCAATAATACAAAATCTGTTGAAGTAACACATTGTACCTACCTCTTCACCTTGAACTCCTATCCTGCTGCCCAACAAGGGTCTCCTGCTTTAAGATAAGGTGCCACTAGCCACTCACCTTTCAGACTCTGGGGGCTACCCTTGGCTCCATCTCTCTGCTCACCTCATCTGGGCTCCCTAGTAAGTTGCTAAATTCTGCTGATAAGCCACTTAAATATCTTTTCAATCCTTTTTGGTGCCAATTCTCTATGTGAGACAGCCTCACATTTCTCTTGGAATATCTGCTGCAGTTGCCTATCTGGTATTCCAGTCATTACAGTCTTGTGAATCTTGACTCTGTAATCCGATCTATCGCCTAAACCACAAATTCTATGTTGTTGCTTCACAGTTTCAAACTCCTCAATGGCTTCCCACTGCCTTCAGCATAAAGCCCAATGCCATTTATTTTTTTCTGTAACCTTATTTCTCCTTTCCCAATTCAAGCATAATGTTTGGGACATTATCTTACACAATATTGAATTCCCAGAATCTAACATAGTGCTTATTGTTTAGTAAGATTTTTTTTAAAAAAAGCAGTTGTTTTAAATATTAGTTTGATAAATATGGGATTTTTTGCACCTATTTCTTATTTTTTCTTTCATTTTAGATTTTAAATAAGTTTAAGTTACTATAAAGTTACTTGATAACTCCTCAATATCCAGATCCTCTAGAGATTGAAATACAGGTAATGACTGCAGCTGGCCAGTTGTCAGTTCTGATTTTGCTCAATGCAAACTGGCAAATGAAAACACTTGCTCATAAAGGATGAGTATGTACTTTTCCTCTTGGTACGTGAAAAATGACAATCAACCCTTCATTTCCAGAATTAGTATTCCCAAAATGACTGCCGGTGGATAAGAACTAATTTAGCAGTGTATTTCATTCACTTCTAAATTGTTATGGCAAATTGAAAGTAAAAGCAGTTAAGTGTGAGAAGAAAATGAAATTAAAAATGAAAAAAATCTTTAACTAGGCATGAATACTTTGTTTTCAAATAATCCTCCTTCTTAAATCACTATCTAAATAGAAAAATGTGATATAATTCAAAACTATAATCAATGTTTATTAGATAATTAGATATTTGAGGATGGGATTTTGAAACATGACAGACAGGAAGAGAGTGTCTCAAGTTAAAAATGCAGAAATGATCAAATACAATTGAATAATAATTCTTCTGAGATACGCTTATCCTATATCAGCAATAGACAGTTCCCCATGTACGTTTTTCATTAGCAGTAATGATATGTGCTAATAAAATATGTCTTACAAACTGAAATAACTTCTTTCGTGTTCATGGGAGTCAAACAACTAATGAATAAGGGCTTTATCTGGCAACTCACTCAAACCATTTCTATTCAACTAGAAGTGGAAGTGGAAGTATTGAGTCAAAAGAGAAAACTATTATTTTTGTCAAACTTTAAGTTTACATCATGATTCCTAGAAGCTGTGACACTTCCCTGAGAATTACTTACAAAAAGTGAAGGGCACTCAGTTACAATATTAAGATACCAACTCACATTCTTTGGTGGACACAAAACCACACAAAGCACCATGCTGGAATTGTTCACAATGAGCAACGAAAGTATTGTGAGTGGATTGACTCACTCAACAGATACTTATTTAGTACTATGTGCTAGGCACTTTGGTACATGCAGGAGACACCGTTGCAAATAAAACACTGTACATACTAAAATGTTCATTGTGAACAATTCTATGGCCACGTTATGGGTCAGACCCTGTGCTAAGAGATATATACTGCTTTAATCTTCGTTGTAAAGGTGAGGAAATAGAGATAAGGAAGGTAGAATAAAATATATACATTTCCAGCTGCAGTGTCCAAGGCTGCCCACAACACATGATCTTATCCTCTCCACTGTGTTGCTTCTGTTGGGGAGGTTGTCATGACATTAGGTTGAGTAGAGTGGCAAAGACAGAAAACAAAGTGCAGTTAATTTGACAGCGAGGAAAATATATGGGAACGTAGTTCTAATGAGGGTGGATGATACTTTCAAGAATTTGGCAGCAAAGAAGAGATTTGGAGCAACTAAAAGGTATACAACTAAGTTTGTCTCATTTTGTTTTCTTGTTTTCTGCTTTAACTGGAAGAACATATTTTTGTTTGCATGCTTAGCTACAGGCAGTATAGGAGAAAATTTCTGATATTGCAGGAGTGAAAAGTAATAATTGATCAAGGAAGACCTGATAGCAGAAAGGAAGTTAAAATGTATACATAGAATTCATTTTAAAGGACAAGCAACTTAAAATACCTGCAAATATATGCTCATCATAAAATATTCAAATACATGAAATGTATAAAAGAAAATGTCTTTGTCCACATACCTCACATTTCCTACAACTGCAAATGATACAGCTACCTTTAAAGCAACCACCAGTAAAACTTTGCTGTGCAGCCTTACAAGTTTTTGTGTATGTGTGTGTTTAAATTTTTTCATGAAGTTGAGCCACCAGAATGCATTATTTGTATGACTTGCCTGTTTCACATGATGTATCTTGGACATTTTTTTTCCATATCAGCACCCATGCATCTATTATATTCTTAAACTGTTTAGAATAGTTTTAGATTTACAGAAAATTTGTGATGAAAATACAGAGCTCCCTTACACTCTACACAGTTTCCCCTATTATTAAAATCTTTCATTAGATGTATGTCACAAGTAATGAAACGATATTGATTCTTTATTATTAACTAAACCCATACTTTATTCAGATTTCTTTACTTTTTCCCTACTGTCCTCTTTCTTTTCCAGAATCCTATCCAGGGTATCATGGGACATTTAGTCATCATATCCACTTTGGCACTCCTTGCCAATTCTTCAGTTTCATAGATGTTCAATTTTGAGGGGAGCTGCTCAGGTATTTTGTAAAATATATACTTCATTTGGGATTTGTTTAGCATTTTTCTCCTTATTAGACTGGCCTTATGTGTTTTGGGAAGTGAGATCACAGAGGTAAAGGGTCATCCACCTCCTTTCCAGGGCACACACTATAAACATGACTTATCACTGAGCACCTGGATGAAAGGGTTAGTCAAGTTTCTCCACTGCAGGATTATTATTTTTTTCCCCAATTTTCATACTGTAATCTTTGGAAGAAAATCACTGTTCATAGTTCACACTTAAAGAGTATGGAACATAACTCTCCACTATTTGAGGGTGGGCTATGCATAGGGTATTTCAGATCTATCTGAGCTTGGCTTGAGGCTTGGCTATCTCATGTGCTCTTCTTGACCCTTGGAGCACTGAGCAGATTTAAGCTTCCTCACTGGCTGGTGAGGAAACATTTCTATGTCCCATTTAATGGAGCACACTGTATTTATTCTCAGGCTTATCCTGGCAGCAATTTTTTTTTTCAGTTCCCTGCTTCAAACAACACACAAAATCTCTTCCCTTGGCTCTGTGAAAGGTAAACCCAACCATACTGATCATCTTAATAGATGCAGAAAACACACCTGACAAAATCCATTATAAAGATTCTCAGCAAATTAGAAAGAGAAGGGAACTTTCTCAACCTGATAAAACCTAAAGATACTACATACTATATGGTGAAAGACTGAATGTTTTGCTCCTAAAATAGAGAAGTCAAGCATGTCTGATCTCACCATTTCTATTCAACATTTTATTCTATGTTCTAGTCAATACAGTAAGGGAAGAAAACAGATAAAATACATGCAGATGGGAAAGGAAGGAACAAAACTCTTTATTTACAGAGGTCATGATTATCTACTTGGAAAACCATAAAGAATCTACAAAAAAGTTGAAAGAACTAACACGAGTTAATATTAAAAAACTAATTGTCTTTTTATGTCCTAAAGAAAATACTTGGAATTTGAAATTAAAATCATAATACCATTCGCATAATTTACATATACGATAAGTACAGATTTAACAAAATACATGCAAGATTTGTAACAGGAAACTAAATATTGCTGATGAGGCAAATTAATGTAGACTTAAAGCAATGAAAGATACACCCTACTTATGAAATGAAAGACTAAACATTGCTTTGAGGTCAGTTTTGCCTAAATTGATCTATGGAGTCAATGTAGTCCATCTCTAAGTCCCAGAAGGTTTTTGGTTTTTGTATATATAGACAACATGATTATACAATTTATATGGAAATGGAAAATATAAGCAAAATTAATTTTTAAAAAGAACAAATTTGGAAATACACAGCCTGATTTCAATATGCACTAAAGCGGCAGTAATTAATATAGTGTGGTATTGATTGATGTACATCAGTGGAATAGAATAGAATCCAAAAATAAACACACAAATATATAGTTAATTCATTTTCAACAGTGATTAATTTTCAATGATGAAAGCATTGTCTTTTCAAGAATTAGTGTCAAAATAATAGGAATTCAAATTAAAAAAAAAAGAACCTTGACTTTTATCTCCCATCATATATACATATTATATAGAAATGGACCAATGACCTGAATGTAGTACATAAAACTCCTGTTTCTTCCTTTCCCTGTTCCTGGAGTAGGGATCTTCTGGCTGACCTAAACTTTTTGAGCCTCCTTGTCTTTTCCATTATGGGGCAACTCTATCTCTTCTGGGTCCTGTTGACTTCCAGCTTCTGGCTGCTCCCCGTGCCTTCTCTCTCTGTGGCCTGCTCTATAAAGACCTCCAGCAAAAGGATTAAGACCCATCCTGACTCAATTGGGCCACACCTTAGCGATAGCAACCACATCAGAAGGTCCTTTTTACAACAGGTTTACACCCAAAAGAATGTGTTAATAATAAGAATGTGTTTTTCTTGAGTACTTAATTCCAATTCGCCATACAAGGTAATCATACAAGAGAAATGAAAGTGTGTCCAAAACAAAAATCTGTACACCACTATTTATAGCAATATTTTGTAAAATAGTCCTCAGTAGGAAACAACTATAATGTCCATTAATTATAGAATCAATAAACAAAATGTGGTACAGCCATACAATGAAATGCTAGTACTTAATGAAAAAAAAAGAAGGAAATTGCTAATATATGGAACGATAAAATAAAACTCAAGAGCATTATGCTAAAGGAAAGAAGAGAGATTCAAAAGGTTTCCTAATATATGATCCTATTTTTATGAAATTCTGGAAAACACAAAACTGTAAGTACTGAAATAAAATAAATGGTTCCCAAGAGTTGACTGAGTGTGGTGGGGAAGTCTACTAGAGACATTCCAGATATGATGGAAATGTTCCATATTTTGATTTTGATGGTGAAATTAAAACTGCACATTTATGAAAACTCATCAAATTGTACACTCACATGTAACCTTATGGAAATTTTCCACAATAAATCTGACCAAGAAGATAACCAAAATATCTATCTATGAGAACTTATTTCTGAGTCTGAGTCTGGATCCGACAAAAGTTCACCAAATCTGACTCATTTACAACTCCTCTTTTCCTTTTTTTGTTGTTTTTTTGAGTACCTGTGGGTTTCTATTTTTTTCCTATAAACTCCACAGTATATATAATGTTGTTTACCCAGTACTCTAATTTATCAAGTAACAAAAATATTTTGTTAGCTCAATTATCCATGTTCCAAAAATAGATCTATTTTATGTGTGTATTAAATTATACATATTATTTATGAATATGAATATATTCTCATGATAAAACTTTAAATAATATACAACAATATAAAGTGAAAGGTGATCTACTTTTACTCCTTCTTTCCCCATCAAATCCTTTCACTAGTGTTAATTGTTATTAATAATTCAATACATATGATTCCAGAGCTTTTTCATAAATAGGATAATTATATATGTATTACTGAGCAACATATCTTTTTAATATAACATCATGTGCTGGAGAACTTTCTATGTCAATAGAAATATATTTCAATCTTGGCAACGGTGCCATGTAAAAACAGAGCATATGCATTATAATTGATCCATTTCTCTATTGCTGGGCACTTTTTTTTTTTCTCTAATTTCGATAGCTTGCATTGTAATATTAAAATGCATTCTACTAGATATTTATTTCTAAAAATAGCAAATTTGGGCTTACATCTTATCCTTTGCTTACTATGTGCTAGGTGCTGTACTTTTTATGGAGATACAAACATATCTAAAAAATTGCAAGGACACCTTGCTTCTTAAGTACCAAATGAGATTGTCTCAAGCCTTCACTCCACATTTTATGGAAAGTCCTCCTGAAGATTTTGACAAATTACCTGCAGGCTTATAATTTTGTGGTCATCCTTCCCACTGAATTTCTGCTGCTGTTCGTTTAGTTTACTTTGAAAATCGTCTAACTTGCCTGTGTGTTTGACTCTTGTTCTACTTGTTTTGATCCAATATAACTCAACATTTCCCTTGATGTTCATACAAAGCAAAAATGTTTCATAAGCCATATGTATCTTGACAGAAATTACTGAAGTTTTTGAGAGCAAAAGAGATTTATATTACCACTCATTCTACTGCTACAATATAAAGTTTTGTGTTAGTCATCTTAAAAATTCAAATTTCTTTTGCCAGCTCTGGATTTCAGCTCCAGTTTGTTGTCATGCAATATAGTCTTTCTCTCTACTTCCTCTTTCTTTTATTTTAATCTGATTCTTTTCTCTCTTCCTTGCCCCTTTCCTTTCAGGAAGAAAAAAATTCTCCCACTGTTCTATATGGAAAATTTATGCTCCCCTCAGTTAAATTGTCTAATCACACATTTCAACTGTGGACCCACTTTGCAAATTCAAGGGCTAGACTAAAATGTAAATGTGGTTCATTTGTAATGGCCCCACCAAATTAAGTTAGTAGACAAAGGTGGTGTCATCTTTAATCTATTTGGCTAATGGGGTAAGGTAGATGGACTTCTGCCTTCAAAAGGCAGAAATTATAATAATCTAATAATTTACAGACTTATTGAACTATCGTGTAATGGAAGAATGATAAGAATGCTAACAGGGTAGGGTTAATTCTACATTGAGGCATTTTGAAAGGCTTCAACATGAGATTATAATTGAGGATGAGTCACAGATGAGGATGATTTCTCTTGAAAAGTCACGTGTTCTCTGAATTTTCAGAAAGAAAAAAAAATCCCCAAAAAACTGGGAGGTACTGTTGATCAAGAATCTACATAGAGAATGTTTCACTGCTTTAAACAACAAGTTATCAGCCTAATGTAGATGGATTCCATCATTCATGGCAAGTGCACATAAATATTCAGGTAGGCCAAAAACACAGGTCCAGCATAAATAAAATAATTGTCACTTTCTTCATACAATACCTAACTTCCATTTTAAAAATGTTATTTTCTCTGTCGCCACCATCAGTGAAAATAAGCCTATGCATATAGTTTAAATGTGTTTTTTATTTTTTTTTATTTATTTTTTTATTAATTAAAAAAAATAAACTAACACAACATTTAGAAATCATTCCATTCTACATATGCAATCAGTAATTCTTAATATCATCACATAGATGTATGATCATCATTTCTTAGTACATATGCATCGATTTAGAAAAAGAAATAGCAAGACAACAGAAAAAGAAATAAAATGATAATATAGAGAAAAAATAAAAATAAAAATAAAAAATACAAAAATATGTAAGAAAAAAAATTAAAAAAAAACTATAGCTCAGATGCAGCTTCATTCAGTGTTTTAACATAATTACATTACAATTAGGTAGTATTGTGCTGTCCATTTTTTTTTTTTTTTTTTTTAGAAATCATACCATTCTACATATGCAATCAGTAATTCTTAACATCATCACATAGATGCATGATCATCGTTTCTTAGTACATTTGCATCGGTTTAGAAGAACTAGCAATACAACCGAAAAAGATATAGAATGTTAATATAGAGAAAAAAAATAAAAGTAATAATAGTAAGAACAAAACAAAACAAAACAAAAACCTATAGCTCGGATGCAGCTTCATTCAGTGTTTTAACATGATTACTTTACAATTAGGTATTATTGTGCTGTCCATTTTTGAATCCTCGTATCCAGTCCTATTGCACAGTGTGTATCCCATCAGCTCCAATCACCCACCATCTTACCCTGTTTCTAACTCCTGCTGAACTCTGTTACCAATGACATATTCCAAGTTTGTTCTTGAGTGTCGATTCACATCATTGGGACCATACAGATTTGTCTTTTAGTTTTTGACTAGACTAACTCAGCATAATGTTCTCTAGGTCCATCCATGTTATTACATGCTTCATAAGTTTATCCTGCCTTAAAGCTGCATAATATTCCATTGTATGTATATACCACAGTTTGTTTAGCCACTCGTCTGTTGATGGACATTTTGGCTGTTTCCATCTCTTTGCAATTGTAAATAACGCTGCTAAAAACATTGGGGTGTGCAAATGCCCGATTGAGTTTTTGCCCTTAATTCCTTTGAGTAGATTCCCAGCAATGGTATTGCTGGGTCGTATGGCAATTCTATATTCAGCTTTTTGAGGAACCGCCAAACTGCCTTCCACAGTGGTTGCACCATTTGACATTCCCACCAACAGTGGATAAGTGTGCCTCTTTCACCGCATCCTCTCCAGCACTTGTCATTTCCTGTTTTGTTGATAATGGCCATTCTGGTGGGTGTGAGATGATATCTCATTGTGGTTTTGATTTGCATTTCTCTAATGGCCAGGGACATTGAGCATCTCTTCATGTGCCTTTTGGCCATTTGTATTTCCTCTTCTGAGAGGTGTCTATTCAAGTCTTTTTCCCATTTTCTAATTGGGTTGGCTGTCTTTTTGTTGTTGAGTTGAACAATCTCTTTATAAATTCTGGATACTAGACCTTTATCTGATATGTTGTTTCCAAATATTGTCTCCCATTGTGTAGGCTGTCTTTCTACTTTCTTGATGAAGTTCTTTGATGCACAAAAGTGTTTAATTTTGAGGAGTTCCCATTTATTTATTTGCTTCTTCAGTGCTCTTGCTTTAGGTTTAAGGTCCATAAAACTGCCTCCAATTGTAAGATTCATAAGATATCTCCCTACATTTTCCTCTAAGTGTTTTATAGTCTTAGACCTAATGTTTAGATCTTTGATCCATTTTGAGTTAACTTTTGTGTAGGGTGTGAGATATGGGTCTTCTTTCATTCTTTTGCATATGGATATCCAGTTCTCTAGGCACCATTTATTGAAGAGACTGTTCTGTCCCAGGTGAGTTGGCTTGACTGCCTTATCAAAGATCAAATGTCCATAGATGAGAGGGTCTATATCTGAGTACCTATTCGATTCCATTGGTCGATATATCTATCTTTATGCCAACACCATGCTGTTTTGACCACTGTGGCTTCATAATTTGCCTTAAAGTCAGGCAGTGCGAGACCTCCAGCTTCGTTTTTTTTCCTCAAGATGTTTTTAGCAATTCGGGGCACCCTGCCCTTCCAGATAAATTTGCTTATTGGTTTTTCTATTTCTGAAAAATAAGTTGTTGGGATTTTGATTGGTATTGCATTGAATCTGTAAATCAATTTAGGTACGATTGACATCTTAACTATATTTAGTCTTCCAATCCATGAACATGGTATGCCCTTCCATCTATTTAGGTCTTCTGTGATTTCCTTTAGCAGTTTTTTGTAGTTTTCTTTATATAGGTTTTTTGTCTCTTTAGTTAAATTTATTCCTAGGTATTTTATTCTTTTAATTGCAATTGTAAATGGGATTCGTTTCTTGATTTCCCCCTCAGCTTGTTCATTACTAGTGTATAGAAATCCTACAGATTTTTGAATGTTGATCTTGTAACCTGCTACTTTGCTGTACTCATTTATTAGCTCTAGTAGTTTTGTTGTGGATTTTTCCGGGTTTTCGACGTATAGTATCATATCGTCTGCAAACAGTGATAGTTTTACTTCTTCCTTTCCAATTTTGATGCCTTGTATTTCTTTTTCTTGTCTAATTGCTCTGGCTAGAACCTCCAACACAATGTTGAATAATAGTGGTGATAGTGGACATCCTTGTCTTGTTCCTGATCTTAGGGGGAAAGTTTTCAATTTTTCCCCATTGAGGATGATATTAGCTGTGGGTTTTTCATATATTCCCTCTATCATTTTAAGGAAGTTCCCTTGTATTCCTATCTTTTGAAGTGTTTTCAACAGGAAAGGATGTTGAATCTTGTCAAATGCCTTCTCTGCATCAATTGAGATGATCATGTGATTTTTCTGCTTTGATTTGTTGATATGGTGTATTACATTAATTGATTTTCTTATGTTGAACCATCCTTGCATACCTGGGATGAATCCTACTTGGTCATGATGTATAATTCTTTTAATGTGTTGTTGGATATGATTTGCTAGAATTTTATTGAGGATTTTTGCATCTATATTCATTAGTGAGATTGGCCTGTAGTTTTCTTTTTTTGTAATATCTTTGCCTGGTTTTGGTATGAGGGTGATGTTGGCTTCATAGAATGAATTAGGTAGTTTTCCCTCCGCTTCGATTTTTTTGAGGAGTTTGAGGAGAGTTGGTACTAATTCTGTCTGGAATGTTTGATAGAATTCACATGTGAAGCCGTCTGGTTCTGGACTTTTCTTTTTAGGAAGCTTCTGAATGACTGATTCAATTTCTTTACTTGTGATTGGTTTGTTGAGGTCATCTATGTCTTCTTGAGTCAAAGTTGGTTGTTCATGTCTTTCCAGGAACCCATCCATTTCCTCTAAATTGTTGTATTTATTAGTGTAAAGTTGTTCATAGTATCCTGTTATTACCTCCTTTATTTCTGTGAGGTCAGTAGTTATGTCTCCTCTTCCATTTCTGATCTTATTTATTTGCATCCTCTCTCTTCTACTTTTTGTCAATCTTGCTAAGGGCCCATCAATCTTATTGATTTTCTCATAGAACCAACTTCTGGCCTTATTGATTTTCTCTATTGTTTTCATGTTTTCAATTTCATTTATTTCTGCTCTAATCTTTGTTATTTCTTTCCTTTTGCTTGCTTTGGGATTAGTTTGCTGTTCTTTCTCCAGTTCTTCCAAATGGATAGTTAGTTCCTGAATTTTTGCCTTTTCTTCTTTTCTGATATAGGCATTTAGGGCAATAAATTTCCCTCTTAGCACTGCCTTTGCTGCGTCCCATAAGTTTTGATATGTTGTGTTTTCATTTTCATTCGCCTCGAGGTATTTGCTAATTTCTCTAGCAATTTCTTCTTTGACCCACTCATTGTTTAGGAGTGTGTTGTTGAGCCTCCACGTATTTGTGAATTTTCTGGCACTCCGTCTATTATTGATTTTCAACTTCATTCCTTTCTGATCTGAGAAAGTGTTGTGTATGATTTCAATCTTTTTAAATTTGTTAAGACTTGCTTTGTGACCCAGCATATGGTCTATCTTTAAGAATGATCCATGAGCACTTGAGAAAAAGGTGTATCCTGCTGTTGTGGGATGTAATGTCCTATAAATGTCTGTTAAGTCTAGCTCACTTATAGTAATATTCAGATTCTCTATTTCTTTATTGATCCTCTGTGTAGATGTTCTGTCCATTGATGAGAGTGGTGAATTGAAGTCTCCAACTATTATGGTATATGAGTCTATTTCCCTTTTCAGTGTTTGCAGTGTATTCCTCACATATTTTGGGGCATTCTGGTTCGGTGCATAAATATTTATGATTGTTATGTCTTCTTATTTAATTGTTCCTTTTATTAGTATATAGTGTTCTTCTTGGTCTCTTTTAACTGTTTTACATTTGAAGTCTAATTTGTTAGATATTAGTATAGCCACTCCTGCTCTTTTCTGGTTGTTATTTGCATGAAATATCTTTTCCCAACCTTTCACTTTCAACCTATGTTTATCTTTGGGTCTAAGATGTGTTTCCTGTAGACAGCATATAGAAGGATCCTGTTTTTTAATCCATTCTGCCAATCTATGTCTTTTGATTGGGGAATTCAGTCCATTGACATTTAGTGTTATTACTGTTTGGATAATATTTTCCTCTACCATTTTGGCTTTTGTACTATATATATCATATCTGATTTTCCTTCTTTCTACACTCTTCTCCATACCTCTCTCTTCTGTCTTTTTGTATCTGACTCTAGTGCTCCCTTTAGTATTTATTGCAGAGCTGGTCTCTTGGTCACAAATTCTCTCAGTGACTTTTTGTCTGAGAATGTTCTAATTTCTCCCTCATTTTTGAAGGACAATTTTGCTGGATATAGGAGTCTTGGTTGGCAGTTTTTCTCTTTTAGTAATTTAAATATATCATCCCACTTTCTTCTAGCTTCCATGGTTTCTGCTGAGAAATCTACACATAGTCTTATTGGGTTTCCCTTGTATGTGATGGATTGTTTTTCTCTTGCTGCTTTCAAGATCCTCTCTTTCTCTTTGACCTCTGACATTCTAACTAATAAGTGTCTTGGAGAACGCCTATTTGGGTCTAATCTCTTTGGGGTGCGCTGCACTTCTTGGATCTGTAATTTTAGATCTTTCATAAGAGTTGGGAAATTTTCAGTGATAATTTCTTCCATTAGTTTTTCTCCTCCTTTTCCCTTCTCTTCTCCTTCTGGGACACCCACAACACACATATTTCTGCGGTTCACATTGTCCTTGAGTTCCCTGATACCCTGTTCAAATTTTTCCATTCTTTTCCCGATAGATTCTGTTTCTTTTTGGAATTCAGATGTTCCATCCTCCAAATCACTAATTCTATCTTCTGTCTCTTTAAATCTATCATTGTAGGTATCCATTGTTTTTTCCATCTTTTCTACTTTATCCTTCACTTTCATAAGTTCTGTGATTTGTTTTTTCAGTTTTTCTATTTCTTCTTTTTTTTCAGCCCATGTCTTCTTCATGTCCTCCCTCAATTTATCGATTTCATTTTTGAAGAGGTTTTCCATTTCTGTTCGTATATTCAGCATTAGTTGTCTCAGCTCTTGTATCTCATTTGAACTATTGGTTTGTTCATTTGACTGGGCCATATACTCAATCTTCTGAGCGTGGACAGTTATCTTCTGCTGCTGGCGTCTGGGCATTTAGTCAGATTTTCCTGGGTGTCGGACCCAACAAGGTTGTAAGATTTTTCTGTGAAATCTCTGGGTACTGTTTTTCTTATCCTGCCCAGTAGGTGGTGCTCGTGGCACACGTTTGTCTCAAGTGTTTGGAATGGATCCCCCCATCACTGATCTCCACGGCCTGGGGATTTCCGATCCAATTCTCACCGTTGGTTCAGGGGCCGAGCGTGGTGGGGGCGTCAGCTGCCGCGGCTTGAGGGGACCCTGTGGCTGGTCGTCGGCTGCAGCGGGCCTGGGAAATTCGCCACCGGACCAGGAAGTCGCCTGCGGAGGAGGGGCGTCGGTCACCGGCCGCCGCGGCCTGGGGAATTCCCCACCGGACCAGGAAGCCTCCCCCGCGGCGGGGGCGGGGGGCACCGCAGCTTGGATAGCCCTCTGATCCGAGACTCGTAGCCACGGACTCGAAGCCGAGACTCGAAGCCGCCCGCAAAAGAGGGGCACCAGCCGCCTCGGCTTGGGAAACTTGCCTCTCCGAGACTCTCAGCCGGCCTGGGAAGGAGGGAGGGAGTAGCTCTGACCGCCGCAGCTGCCGCTGCTCAGGAAATCGCGCGCTGCTCGGGGATCTCACCGCAGCCGAGTCTCGCAGTCAGACTAGCCAGTCCAGACTGGGGTACGCTGTGTGTCCATTCCCTGCCGTAGCCCTGGGAGCTGTTCTGCACTGTTTCAGTTCACCTAGTAGTTGCAGGTTTGTGGATATCCGGAAGTGCCATTTTACCGAGATTGGCTGGGAGAAGACCAAGGTCTGTGGGTGGCTGCACTCGCTGCCCGCTGCGTCCAGATCGCGCCGGCAGCGTGGGGCCGCGGGCAGTTCATGCCCAGGGAGGCTGGGACGTGAGAGCCGGCAGAGTTAGTGCCCCGCCCGCGCCCAGGACGAGGAGTCGTACCTTCGCTGCCGCCGCCCGCGTCCAACCGAGTAAGTGAAGCCTGGATTCGTTGCCCGCGGTGCTCTGACTGACCGGGAGGGGAGAATCCTTAAATGTCTTTTGAATGGCCAAAAGTCTGGCCCCTTTGAGGAATGTGGTACAGAAGCAATGAAGGAGATTCTGGGTCTTATCTTGCCTTATCTTTGCTAAGGACAACTGCCTAATGGATCTGAAGCCATGACAGTGAAAGGAAGAAAATATAAAAGGGAGGAATTAAGAAATATGCAGAAATGAAAGTGAAGTCAGCATGCCAACTACTTCCTCTCTGCCCAAACAACCAACATCCTCCAGTAAAGAAACCACACTTCACTATACTGATAGAAGAGGATATTTTTGAACTAAGAAAGTTGTACACAAAATATCTGGGAGAGTTAAAAATTAGAGCTATAAAATAAAAAAGGAAAAGAAGCAACTCTAGAGAAAAACAGAAAATATGAATCAAAACATTTCAGTCGATGCAAATCTTCCTCCCAAACCAATCAGGAACTACGAAAACTGTAATACAACTGTCTCAGATTAATAAAAATATCCTTAAACAGGCATTTGCTCATAATTCAGAAAGCTTAACATTGGGATGATCTCATCTAATATGTATTACATAGTCCAAGTCTTGGACCACATACTGTATTTAGTTTTCCTGTCTCTTTAACTTCCTTTAATTTAGAAGAGTTTCTCAGCCTTTTTTTTTTTTTTTTTAACTCTTATGACATTAACATTGAAAAAGTCAGGCAAGGAATTTTATAGAATTTTCCTTAATTTGGGTTTGACTGATGTGTTTTCATAATTAGATTTAAATTATTCAGTTCCAAGTGGAATACTGCAGAAGTGCTCTAGTTCTCAGGTATCATACCCCAAAACACATGGTGTTCATAAGCTTCTTATTGACGAGGTTAGTCTAAATCTTGAGGACACAGGGTTGTTTACTTTCTTCACTGCTTAGTTACTATTTTTTCTCCTTGCAACTAATCATAATTCTGTGCTGAGACACTTTGGGAACATGCAAGCAGCATGCTTCTCATCTTGCTTTCTCCCAGATATCCCTGATATGTCTTACCTGAACCAATCTTTACTATGGGGAACGTAAATTGTGATGACTTTCCCACTCCACTCCTCTTTCTACATTCTCAGTCAGCACTCCATTTTAAGAAAATAAACTCTTTCTTCATCTATTTATTTAATCTTTTATTTTTCTTTACTTATTATCATATGAGATTATGAATTCCTACTTTAATCAATGGATTATAATGTACTGCTGTCCTTGTTTATTTTGATGCTTAAATCGTCTCCAGGTTTGGCCAGTGGGAGGCCCTTCAAACTGTTTTTTGTGCCCTTTTGGCATCCATGCATCCATTATTTTATTGGCACTTTGTTAATTTCTGATACAAATATGTCCAGCTTCATCTTGTACTTGTCTTGCCCCAGCCTTGAAATTACACATTTCTCCAAGGGGATCTCATTCTTTTAATAGGGTCCAGTATTTAAAAAATAAATATCTGGGCACATGGTTAACTTATTACTATTGTAGTGTCAGTTCTTCATTTTGTGGAAATATATAATAATATATAATATAATATAACAAATCTCATCTATCCCCTTGGACGTATACTTGATATAGTTTGCTTCCTGATACCACATCCCTATTTAAAACTAATGAGAAAGAAGGACAAAGTGAAAACGAAAGAGAAAGGGACAGAGAAAGAGAGGTGAGCATGGGGTGAGACCCCTTGAGATCTTTTATAAAGTCAGTTCTGGAAGCAATGATTAGAGAAGGAAATAATCTTGGCTGCATTTTTTTTTCTACTTCCTAAGCATACATCTCCCAGCTGTGTCTGTAAGGATGTTTCTACACAGATGCCTCCCTTCAGAGGGGCATAGATGTGGTGAGAAAATAATTTTCATTGTACCTGCACACATTTGCTTTTCAATACCTCCCTACATATTTCTGCATTCCAGAGGATTCTCTACCCAGGCCCAAAGTCTATTTTGCATTCACTAAGCTTTAGGAGTGGAATTAAAAAATAGGATTGAAGGGATAATCTTTGAGTAACTGGTTTAAAAATGCTCAGACCACCCCAGAGAAAAATGAACAGTGTATAAAGATTATGTTATCATGCCCACAGATCATGCTGACGAATGAGACTCCAAGGAGGAGACTTGAATAGCGCACTGTCCTGTGAGCAATGCACTTGCTATCTTAAGATAACCAGGCACTCACAGGACTTAAATCAGGCAGGATTTTATAGGTTCCGTGATACAGCCCTTTTTAAAACCACTTTAGATAGTCATTTGAGTTTTCATTTTATTTTTAGCAAGCACAGAAGAGATGGGAAACACAGCTTTAGCTAGAATGGAGAACAGGAGAAGAAGAATATGAGAGAAAGCAGGAAAGGGACTAGTTTTTCATGGAAAGGTCCCAAGAAGATGAGTGTGAATCCAAGGGACTGCTGTCAAGTGGGTAATCAATAATAGAACTACCTTGAGACTCACCATCTGATCACTCTGGAAACCAGGTGATCACTCATCCTACCACTTGTTCTTTTGGTGAGGATTTAGCATTTTTTGCAGTAAGCTTATGTTAATTGACCAGTAGAAGGTTTACTTTGCTTTGTCTCTGTCTCACTTATTCAACGTGAACTTTTCTCCTAGTAATGCTCAATTCATTAGTAAAGGCCAGAAAAGGAGATAAGAGTGTGGATTCATAGAAGGCTGAGGAGAGCTAAATTTACCAAAATTTTTTTCAGTCATTATTCCTTCAAATATCATTTTCTATAATCACTGCTCTCTCTTCTCCACTGGGTAATCCAATTACCCGTTCATTAGGGCACTCAAAGCTGTTCCACAGTCTTGTGATGCTCTTTTGTCAGTCTTTTTTTCCTTTCTGTTTTATTTTGGATAGTTTCTATTGATATGTATTTCAGTCGACATGGTCTTTTACCCAGGCTTACCTCTTTATATTGCACTCAATTTATTGTGCTTTGCAGATGTTATGTTTTTTACTAATTGAAGTTTTTTGACAACCTTATGTCAAGCAAGTCTATCAGTGTCGATTTTCCAACAGCATATGCTCACATTATGTCTCTGTGTTACATTTTAATTGCAGTATATACATTGTTTTTTAGGCATAATACTATTGCATACTTAAAAGGTGACATTGTAATATAAACATAACTTTCAAATGCACTGAAACACCAAAAATTCCATGTGACTCACTTTATTTGTGATATTCACTTGGCTGTATATCTTTCATGTCTCTTCTTCCATACTCCACTCTCCTTCCCAAATATACATATTTAAGTTATAATAACTGTTTTAATATCGTTGTTTTAGTTTCCTAAATGTTAAAACAAGTAGTATACAATGGTATTTATTATACCATTATAACAAATGGTACAGGAATTTATTGACTCAGTTTCAAAGGCTAGAAGGCTTGCTTCCTTTCTGGATCAGTGTCTTCTGGCTGACTGGCAATCTTTGGGGTTCCTTAGCTTTTCCATTAGATGGTGTGATTGTTAGGTTCAGGTGTGAACTTGGCAAGGTGATGCTCCCCCATTGTTCTGTTACTGTAGACTTAAATCATTTGCATTTGCAGTAGGCTAAAGGAAGTGTCTTCCACAATGAGTGAGGTTTCATTTAATTAGGTGGAGGCTTAAAAGAGAAGTCAGAAGAGAGCTCAGCATTTCAGTATACCTCATCTCAGCACTCACAGCTCAGCCCAGATGTTTGGAGATGCAGAAAGGAATTGCCCTGTGGGGAAGCATTGGAACCCAGAAGCCAGGAGAAAAGGCCAGCAGATGTCACTTGTGCCTTCCCATTGACAGAGAAACTCAGATGAAAGCTAGCTGTCTTTCCTCTAAAGAACTATAAATTTGTAACTAAATAAATCTTCCTATTAGAAGCTGATCCATCTTTGGTGTGTTGTGTTCTGGCAGCTGTAGCAAACTAAAACAGATGGTTATATATTTGGAAGTATTTTCTCCTTTCTCTTCCATGTCCCACTGACTTCCAGCTTCTTGCTTCTCCTGTGTCTTGTATTTCTGCATCCAATTTCCTGTGTTTTTAAAGAATTCAGCCATATTGGAATAATGTCCATACACATTCACTTTGGCCTCACCTCCACAAATAACTTCAAAGGTCCTATTTACAAATGGGTTCACACCCACAGGACCAGATCTTGGGAACCGAGCATGCTTTTTGTACAGGGCATGGTCCAATTCCCAACAGTCTCTGCCTCCTAATTCTACCTGTGAACTGTGTCAAGTTCTGGGTCTATTTCTATTAATTAATTTTTTTCTTCATTATAGATCATATTTTCCTGCCTCTGTGCATAACTGGTAAATTTTTATTGTATACCAGATGCTGCAAATTTTATCTTTTTCCATTGGATATTTCTATATGTCTTTAAATATTCCCAAACTTTGTTCTGGGTTGCAATTAAGTCACTTGGAAATAATTTGTTCCTTTTGTAGCTTACTTTCAAACTTTGCTTTGTAGTTCTGGCACAGCTTTTAGTCTAGTTCCAATGTTTTCTCATGACTGAAACAATACCCTTCTGAGTACTCTCCCTAATATAAGGATTTTCTATTCTGGCTAGTGAGAACACAAACTAGTAATGGTCTTAATGGGCATTTTTCTGCTTGCTTCTCTCTTGAGCTTCTTTTGTTATCCTTGGGTAGTTTCCTCACATGCATGCTTTTATCAGTATTCAGCTAGAGATTCAAGTGAAATCCCCTGAAAACATCTGGCACTCTCTCTGTTCAGTCCTCTTTTCTTGGAATCCTACTCATCAAATTCTAGTTGCATTGGCCTTTTTGAATTCTAACTTCTGTCAAGGAGAGCTACTTAAATTATTTTCTGCATATGTACTATGTATCTCAATGCCACCAACTTCCCTACTCATTAATTTTTATCTATTGTCTTATTTTGCCTGAACAGTTACCACAAATACAGCAAACTTGCCTTGGCTTAGTCAACAGGATATTTATCAGCTGGTGGTTTTGAGCCTCAAAATCAAGCTGCCAACAAGGCAATGCCTTCTAAAAATTTGTAGGATTCTGACACTACTGTGTCTTAATATCTGGGGTTCCTTGGCATGTATTTCTGCCTCCTGTCACATGAAGATGGACTCTGATTTTGTCACTTCCATGACTTCCAAGTTTTTTTTAATAAGGGCTTCCAGTATCCAGATTAAGACCCACACTCATTTATTGAGCCACTCCTCAACTAAAAATAATATCTTTGAGAAGTCGTACTAAAATTGGTTCATACCCACAGGGATACAGCATACGATTAAGAACTTGTCTACGTTGGGATATATAATTCAATCTACAACACTAAATAACAAATTCAATTGTACAGAAAAGTTTAAAATATTTTGGAGATATTTTTGTCATGTCTTCAGTATTTCTAAATTTTAATTGGAAAATAGTGTTTCAATTTTGTTACAGATAGAAATTGCTTTTTAATCTTGCCACTACACCTATCTATAGTAGTCCCTGCTATAGTTTATTTCTTTTTGACTTCTGAAATTTTTTTAACTGATTCAGAAAAATAGGGTTACTCTGTTTAGAATTCCATTCTATTCTTTTATTGTCTATAGTTTAGGATGTTTAAATGGCAGAGAAACACTTTTAAATAAGAAATATTACACCAAGAGAAGTTATGACTTTTTCTTTAAAATGCTATTCTTAAAGGTAAGGAAAATAAAATGTCTAAAACAATTTAGTTTGCCTTAAGAATTTAATAAAAATAAATATTAAAAATTTCCATTCATATCTGAGTAAATACGGTTCAATTGCTCTATGGATCAGAGAAAGAAAGCTAAATAAAAATTCATTTTAAGAGATTATAGTTGAAGATGAAAGACTGAAGTAAGTAGACAATTATAGAACAAGGAGTGCTATGAAAGAAGGAATTAGATGTTGACATCAGAGAGCTGAGGAGGGTCACCTAGAGGAAGGGTCAAGAAAGTTTTCTGAAGGAGATGCTAATTCAACCCCACCTTGTGACAGGACCATGACAAGAGGCAAGGGCACTCTAGGCTGGAGGATAGTATATATAGGGCTGCGACGATGAGAGCAGAAAAAAGAATTCACATTTGAGTGTGCATAGAAGATGAATAAGAAAAGAGACCCGAGCTGTAGGCAGCAGCTTTATTGTAAGCAAACTTATAGATTGTGTTAAAAAGTTTGCAAAGTATGAATGATTAGATTCCTGTTTTAGAGCAATCATTTTGGAAGGAATTTGGAAAATGAATTGGAAGGGATGGCATTATTAGGAGACTTGATAAATAAAGAATTGTGAGGGTCTTAATCATAGCATGTGCAGAGAGGAGAGCATGGATAGAAGAGCGACTTAGGTAAAATAGACAAGACTAGGTTATCTCTTGGTTATGGTTAATGAAGGAAAAAAATAAATGCAGATTGGGTACTAGGATTCTGGTCTGGGTGACTTGGTGGGAGTTTGGGCAATTCATAAAAAATAGGATACACGGGAGAGGAAAAGCCAAGTTGGGCAGGGAACAAGGATGATAAGTCCAGTTTTCCTCACAGTAAGTTTCAGATGCATGTGGGAAATCCAAGTGGGAATGTATAACTAGTATTTCAGTTCAATTCAATTTAGTATTTACTAAGTAGCTAACATCTGTCAGGTGCTTTCCTAGGCTCTGAGAACAGATAGGTAAATAAGATGCAGTATTTTCCATTGGTTTAGAACACAAAAGATCTGGACCACATACATAAGTTTAGTCTATAGAAATGTTTTAATAATATGATCAATAAACCTGAAAATTCTAAATGGCTATAAATGTAAAAGTTAAGGGAAGAAGACCAATAAAATAAAGGTTCATATCTTTTCTCCCATAAACAATGCCCATAGTCCATTTTTGGAGACTTTTGACCCTCTCTTACCCAACATTCAGGCGAACTTATTTTCTGCCAAAAATAAGTTCTTAGCCAAACTAATTTTCTGCCTCTGCTTTAAAGTAGAAGTTTAGAGGTAAGCAAAGAGCTGCTGAAGGTAGTTATAGTTACAGTAGTGTGAAGAGATCATCAACATCTTGAAGTGTAGGAAAACAAAATGCAAAAAGCACAACTAAGCCCATAAATCTAAGTCCTACATTCTCAATAACTCTGTTCTACTTCTGTATTCCAAAGTATGACAATAACTATTGTTTACAGTGATGCCACCCAGTCAACAAGAAAAATGTTAATTATATCCATTTATTTTATGCAACAGGTGACTATGCAAATAAACATCTAATACATGTTTATTACATTATTTCTTACAAATATTTAGTGGAGTCCTTAAAATACGAAAACATTTTTCTACAGATCATGAATTAGGAATACTGGCTTGTGATTTTCCAGACTCCAGTAAGAAGAGTAATTAATAAAAGGGCAGAGGAGATGCTCAAGAGAACAGTGAAGCCTTAAGGAGAAAGAAGAGTGGATGACAGTTTCATTATTCCATTCCATTTTCAACTCACCTCCAATACTCATGCCTACTATTGACCCTGACCAATGGTTAAATTCTGCCTTAAAAAGTTATCATAAAATCATTCATATTTACCACTAACTTGTTCTTTTTTCTTTATCTCTTCTGGGCCTAGAATTCCAGGAACTTAAATACAGGTGAAAGGTGCAAGTAAATGGGGGAAGTGTTTTACATTTAGGAATATAGACTTGGCACAATGAAAGAGATAAGGCTGGCAAGGTCGTGCATTGCTTTGAAACACCAAAATTTGACTATGGCTGGGCCTGTTAGAGAGTCTTCAACCTGAGAGCTTTGACAATTCTACCATAAGCAGTTGATAGGAAACCAACAGATTTCTACATGCACTGTTTATGGGAAATCAGGAGAATGTATAGACTCTATATTTTTAAAAACTATGTATATATACATACATACAAAGAATAGCGTGGGGATTTTAAAAATGTTTAAAAATGGAACAGTAAAAGAGGGAAAAATGTAGCAAAGGCTTATTTTTTAATAAAATATTCAAGAGGGATATATGTATGTGTGTGTATTTATATATACATATATATATACATAATGTCAGAAAAATACTTTACTCTTAAAATGTAAAATGAACACTTAGGTAATATAAAATGTGACATACAGCAAATAATGTTTCTTATTGACTACTAGGCAAAAAATAGAGTTAGCTGATGCGGTAGTTTGAAACTGGTTGTGGGTGTGGACTTATTGTAATTCATACAAACTATGGACCCTATTGGTGAGGCTACTTCAGTTAAGACTTACTATTCAAGGTGGGTCTTATTCCTCTCACTGGAATCCTTTATAAACAGAGTGAATACAGAGAGAAAGAGAGAGGCAAAGAGACAGAGAAACCGAGCAAGAGGGAGAAGACCACAGAAGCAAGAAGCCGAAAGCAATGAAACCTGCAGAGAATGGAGAAACCAGCAGACAGCAACCTGCGCCTTGCCATGTGGCAGAGGACCCAAGGATTGCTGGCAGCCCTTTTTGGGAAGAAAGCATTGCCTCGATAAAACATTGATTTGGATATTTTCCCAGAGTAACTGTAAGCTAATACTTTTCTATTATATTAAGCCAACCTATTTCATGGTATCTGCTTTAAGTAGCCTAGGAAACTAGACAGATTTTGGAACCTGGAAAGTAGGGAGCTGATATTGCAAATACCAAAAATGTGAGAAATGGCTTTGGGATTGGGTAATGAGTAGAGGCTGGAAGAATTGTGATGTACTTGATGGAAAATGTCTAGATTGCTTTGAAGAGACTGTAGAAATATGGATGCTAAAGTTACTTCTGATGAGACCCTAGGCAGAAATGATGTATGTGTTATAGGAAACCGGAATAAAGAAGATCCTTGTTTTAAAGTGGCAGAGAACCTGATGAAATTGAGTTCTGATGTTGGATGGAAAGTAGAATTTGAAAGTGATGAGCTTGGGTATTTAGTTGAGGAGATTTCCAAGCTAAGTATGGAAAGTGTAGCCTAGTTTCTGCTTGCATCTTATGGTAAAGTGTGAAAAAAATCACGATATTACATTAGTTAAGGAAACACCTAAAATAGTGGAGTGGTATTACATAGCAAACCCTGAAATCTGTTCCGTATCTACATATTGAAGTGTATTTTGAAAATCATTGCTTTTTTTCCTCTTTTCTTGGTATATAGGTTATATTTAACAATAAAAAACACACACATGGGACATGATTCCCAGGAGTGTAAATCTCCCTGGCAACATGGGACAGGCCTCTGGGACGAGCCATGACCTGCCATCATGGAATTGAGAAAGCCTTCTTAACTAAAAGTGGGAAGAGAGAAATGTGACAAAATAAAGTTTCAGTGGCTGAGAGATTTCAAACAGGGTCGTGAGATTATCCTGGAGGTTATTCTTATGCATTATATAGATATCCTTTTTTAGTTTATGATGTATTGGGTGGTGTATTGAGGGAAGTACCTGAAACTGCTGAGCTGTCTTCCAGCAGCCTTGATTCTTGAAGATGACTGTATAGCCAAATTGCTTTTACAGTGTGATTGGATGATTGGGAAAACCTTGTGTCTGATGCTCCTTTTATCCAGGGTATGGACAGATGAGTGAAAATGTAAGGCTAAAAAATAAATAAATAATAGGGGATGGGATAACGGGTAAAAAATTGGATAGATTGAAATATTGGTGATCAATGAGAGGGAGGGGTAAGCGGTATGGGACGTATGTGTTTTTTTACTTTTTTCTTTTCATTTCTTTTTCTGGCATGATGTAAAAGCTCTAAAAATGATCATGGTAATGAAAATCAGAACTATGGGATGATATTTTGAGCCACTGACTGTATACTGTGGTTGGACTGTATGTGTGTAAAGATTTTGCAATAAAAATATTTTTAAAAATAGGCTTGTGTTGTTATTTTTTAGAATAACAGAGCCAGCAATATGACAATTTTCTTCCTTTGGATAAATAATATCCCCTTATATTTTTATAACAGTTGGCAAGCATTTTCTCATTTAATTCTCACAACAATCTTTTAATTTTCATTTCATTTTATAGATAGAGAGAAATATATAGAAGGATTAAGTGATTTTACTACAACCTCATAGATAGCACATGAACATTTTATAATTATATTTTATATTCCAAATTCAATGGTTTTCATATTCATAAATTATGCTGGACCAGCAATGTGGAATAAAGACTTTATGTAGCATATTCCAGATGAGTTCCAGAGAGTCTGCCTGCTAGATTTTCACCATAAAGGTAGAAACCATGAAACTATGAAGGAAAAGTGTAAGTCTGGTCTTTTCTGGTAGATTACTGAGTGTAATAATATTAATTTCCAACAGTTTTGCCTGGACAAATTGAGACACCTTTATGAGTTGTGACTGACTGATTTAAGTTGTTCCCATAGCAGAATCATATTTTTGTATTGTTCTAAAATCTTCACTTTGATTATAAGAAATCTGGTTATATTTTATAGTTTCATTTAGTATAAACATAAAGTATTTTCCTAATTGGAACTTAGTGTTAATAAATTAAATAATGTAAAAGATTAACCAAGCAATCCAGTTCAATTAGACTGAGAAGAAAAATAGTAAAATTTGGTGACATACTCAAAATAGTATGTATTTTTTTTTTGCTTTCCTAATGTAGGCTTAGATCACCATTTTAAAGGTAGTAGGGAAAATAATTGAAATTTTATATTTTTTGACTATTTTATTTCCAATTTTTTCTGTTCACTTTTTTGCTTTGATATAATTACCACATCTGTTATTTTAATTTGCGTTCAGATTAAATAGGTTAATATATACAGGATGACTTATAACAGTACATTTACATAATAATTGCTCCTTAAATATTGCCTATGATTGTAATAATTATTGTTTGAATTTAATCTTCCAACATTTTCTTTTCTCAGTCCTCTTATAGATTGTAATTTCTACTTCATTCTAGCTAAGTGCAACAATTCCTAAAAAATTGGCCTTTTGGTCATTTTTCTTTAAATGCCACATTAAAATTAGTCTCCTGAAGCTATGCCACTAGAGTAGTCACATCTCTTGCTCCTATCACTCTTAAGCTCTACCTTTTTTTTTCTTTCTCTTCAAGGCTTCCTTTGGACTTGACTTAAAGTATTTGAGGATAATCAGAATCACCTGAAATACAGCAAAAATCACTAATCCCTGCATTACGTTGTCAATATTTGTCATGAATTCAGTCTTTTCGATTTTTTTTGTAGTCATGACTTGTATATTTTCCACTTCTACATTTCCCCAATTATCTGTCAAAGGTGGCATTTGTCTAACAGTTCAGAAATAGCTTGGAGGTGGGAAAGAAGCATGGAATCACCGCTCAAACGTTTTTTAGGTGATTCACACTTTACTATTTAAGATAGTCCTCGCTACATTATTTAAATTTCCTGGCTACATTAAAATAAAAATGTTGATTTCAGGCTACTATAGGCATACTTTTGGTCTTCTTTCATTAGCTTCTTTTCTGACTTATTCCTGCTTGAAACTAATTGAAGGTGCACAAATGTTCCTGGTGATTCTTGTAATTTTGGAGAAATATGCCCTATTAGCTTTGGGATCCTCATAACTTATATTAATTTTTTTATGCTCTTTATACCTATCTTATGACATTATTTTGCTTTCCTAGGCTTATTTGTCACATTACAAGTTAAATCACCATTTTTTTTTTTTTGTGCACCAGACAGATATTAGGTACATAAGCTAAGGAGCAAGCCAGTGCTAAAAAAAATGAAATGTCCCCCAACATTATATACAAAGCTGACAACTGGTCACCAGCTATTGGGACCTGACACATCCTAGATAATTTTCATTATCTAGTAAGGGGTCTTACTTCCATCAACCACCCCTCACACCTTCTCTTTCTGCAGCCAATTTAATAAAAGCATTAGTATAACATAGTGGGAATAAAACATCTACAGGTTGCCTCTGTTTAGCAGAAAGGTGTTAGTTAGCAGTATTTCTAAAAACAAGTGAGGGGGACTGCAAAAGAATTCTGGTAAATGTTCAGGGCGCTGAAGAAGAAAATCTCTTTTTTGGACAGTTTCTTAATGAGATGCAGCATTGATAGACTTTTCTTGGGGGGGGGGCACTGTTAAAGCAAAAGTTTCCTCACAAGTTAACTGACTTAGAGAGTGTATGAATGAACGAGGACACATCCTGCTTCTGATTTCTGAAGGGAGGCAGTTCGCAGGCATAGCCTGCAACAACAAGACTTGAAATGAACTTGGTTTAGTGTAACTGGATGGGATATGGATAAAAACACCCACCACCTTCTAAGTATTTGAAACCCTCCAAAGATATAGATGGCATCGCAAGAGATTCCTCTTATTCCATGAGAATGTGTATGGAAAAATGACAGGAACTGTAATATAGCCCAGTGTCTGCCAGGTTAGTGAAATTCCCAGCATGGAGAAGGAGTTATAGGTTGGAATACCTGGAGGAGGCAGAAGGAAGGTCTAGATGACCTACTCAGTGAATCTTCAGTGATGGAGGAGACCAAAAATCATACACACCACTTCATAGAACCTGTGTGACCACAATGATGCTGGGTACACATCATCATCAAAAGAGATATCCAGCCTAAAAAGTTTGCTGCCTCCTTTGTTACTACTCCTTGTCCTAGATACTTGAGGGCTAAGGCAGAGCCTGGAAGAGCCGAAATCCCCAAACATGCCTACCTCCAAGCCTATATCTTAGTTCTTGCCTGAGGATGAAGAAGCATGAAGCTTGAAGATCAAAGCTTAAGAGATAAATAGTATAGAGTCTTAAAACTGAAAATAAGAGCAAATGAGTTAGTTCTATTTGATGTCTGAGTTGCAGGTGGTGAAGGAACTATGGCTTCTGGGAAGCGGTGTTCTATTTCTCAATCTCACTCTCTCTTTCTCCTTAAATATTTTTGTCTATCAATTATTTTTGGTGTAGATGGGGGAGGGGTTTTCCAAGCTGGGGCCACAAGGATACTGGAAGCTTGAAATAGATTCAAAGGAGCGAGGTATTCAACACTTCTGTTCTAGGTACCTAAGTCTACCTTGGTCTATCTCACCACTGCCTCATATCAGAGGCAGTCATAAAGGAAAACATCCTCCCCATCAAGAAAATGTGCGCCATTGCTGGAACTCATCTGTTCTGTCTCTCTCAGGAAACCTGAATGCTGTTGACAGGCTGCAGGAGAAGAAATGCATACTGATAGAAAAGTCGATACAGAGTTGGAGAGAACAGATACATTTTTAAGTTCATTTCAGTATAAAAATGTTTTTTAAAAGCTAAATTACAGTATGTCATTTGAAAAAAATTTCTAATTAGTACCTTGTAACTGTTACTTGAATTAAGTGAAATTTGTTGAGACTGAAAACAAAGAGGGAACATCTTGTACAATTCAAAGCAATAAATATATATCATCATAGACTGTTTCATGGAATTTTTATTGCTATGCATATAGGAATACTATATTTTCTTTCATAAATTATAATAAATATGGTTGTACCATAGCAACAGCAGCTATTAGCACATATTTTAGAGGTACTTGTGTCATTTATGTGTGTGATAAGAAAGAAGCTCCTCACACATGTGTGATTTTGCCCAACCACCGATTATCCCAGGAGCACAGTGGCTAAGGGATGAAACTTAATGATGGAAAGCTGTGGCAAGTGCAACCAATAAACAAACCCAGGCTGTAACATAGTTCTATATACCACAGCTGCCATGCTGAGTGAGTAATTAGGCTATTGCAGAAATGATAAATAATACCATGCTATCTTCACTGGGAAAATGAAGTATTTCTTGCTCCTCATTGCTAAAGGTGAAACCTGCATTTTAGGACCAATCTGTTAGAAGCGAAATAATCTGACAAGATAATTCTTCTAAAAGGGATACGTGTTTGGCTTTATGGCATGAAAATATTTAGTTTATAAATTTTACCTGTAATCCTTGGGATATAGTGAGGACAAAAATTAAGGCTTGATTGAGTTTCACAGGAGATGCTTTTAAAAGATGGAATTTTAAAATAATCTCAAATATGATCAGGGAATTCATTTAGTTATAATAATTAATGTACAATGCATTACAAATTTCAATAAGGAATAATATAATTATTATATGGTCATATTGTATATTAACCTTATGAAAGATAAATATAAAATTGGATTGCCTTTAGCCCAACTCGCCATCAAATCAGCTTCCCACCCAAAAAAGAGTAAGATTCTGTGCTGGTTTGAAAGGCTGCATGCCCCCTAGAAAAGCCATGTTTTAATCAAACTCCCATTTCATAAAGGTAGAATAACACCTATTCAATGTTGTATGTTTGAAACTGTAATCAGATCATCTCCCTGGATAATGTGATTTAGTAAAAAGTGGTTGTTAAACTGGATTAGGTGGCTACATGTTTCCCCCCATTTGGGTGGGTCTTGATTGGTTTACTGGAGTCCTATAAAAGAGGAAACATTTTGGAAAATGGGAGATTCTGAGAGAGCAGAGAAGAATGACATAGCCATAAGAGCAGAGAGTCCACAAGCCAGTAACCTTTGGAGATGAAGAAAGAAAATGCCTCCCAGGGAGCTCCATGAAACAGGGAAGCCAGGAGAGAAAGCAGCAGATGATTCCTTGCTCATCATGTGCCCTTCTAGCCGAGAGAGAAACTGTGACTGTGTTCACCAAGTACCTTCCCAGATGAGAGAGAAACCCTGAATATCATCAGCCTTCTTGAACCAAGGTATCTTTCCCTGGATGCCTTTGATTGGACATTTCTATTGACTCATTTTAATTGGGACATTTTCTCAGCCTTCAAATGGTAAACTAGCAACTTATTAAATTCCCCTTTTTAAAAGGCATTCCACTTCTGGTGCATTGCATTTCGGCAGCTAGCAAACTAGAACAGATTCTAAAAAGAAACTGAAAATGAAAATCAGTATAGATCCTTAACAAGAGCTCTTGAGGAAGTAACAGCTCACAGCACATAGCACACAGCACACAGCAAAAGATGCATAAAATCCTCTTTAGATATCACTGCCTCTCTCCCCAAATTTTCACCCCACTATAGCAATTGCTCATATCTTTCCTCTCACTCTCTTTTCAAGCTCCCTCACTATCACATGGGTTCTCACTTGCCTTCCTTCCTTTGGGTTTTGTCAATTAGTCCCCTTACTCCTAAAACTTCCACACTTCCAACCCAAGAGTTTCCTTATAAAACCAGGCCATTGGAAAGTGAGATTCATCTCCTTCCCTGACTATTCTGGAACTCTGTGAAGTGAGATTCATCACTTCAATCTGATATTTTCAAGGAAATTCTTGACTTTTTTCTTCCATAGATGAGACTACAGTGCAGATTTTGTGCTCTCTAGCATCTTAATTCTGAATTATTTCTATAGAACCTGGGCAAGTATTAAAATTATAGAAAAGAACTAATCTAATCTTATAACTATAAATTAAAGATTGAGATGATATACTTCAGATTATTTATTTTGTTTAGTGATGATTTAGACAGAACTCATTTTTCCATGCAACGGAATACAAAGACACTTTGCTGGGATCTCTAACTTCAGAGTCCTTCGTCTGATTCCCATGGCTGATACAAGTTCCTGAAAGAGCTATATAATGGGGAAACAAGAGAAAAAGAATAACACAGTCTATTATAAGGCTTTGGCCTATGTGGCCGCTGTAATAGATTGAATTGTATTATTAAAAAAAATGAGTTCAAGTCCCAACCCCCATCAGTATCTGTAAATATGACATTATTTGGAAGTAGAGTCTTTGCAGATGTAATCAAGTCATCAATCAGGTGATGCTAGATTAGAGTTGGCCCCAAATCTGATGAGTAGTGTCCTTACAAGAAGACAAGAGGACACACAGAGATTAACACAGAAAGAAGATGGCTACAAGAAGATGGAGGCAGAATTTAGAGTGATTAAACTAGAAGCTAAGGAATGCCAAGGATTGCCAGCAAATACAGAAGCTAAAAGAAACTGAGAAGGAGTCACCCTTTCAGGTTTTAGAGAGAACATGGCCCTATCAGCTCCTTGGTTTCAGATTTCTACCCTCCAGAAATGTGAGACATTAAATTTCAGTTATTTTAAGCTACCCAGTTTGTGATAATCTATTACGACAGCCCTAGAATTTGACATCTATTCTTGACATCTTCAGGGAGATCCCCATGAGTCTCAAGGACTCTGCTTGCCTCTCTGGTTAAGGACTTGGTTGCTGAGTCTTAGGCCTATACCTAAGCTTGACTCTTGACTCTTAACTACTCCAATGCTGAGAAGTCTAGAAGTCAGAAACAAAATAAGTATTACTGGGATGAAATCAATGTGTTGTTGGCCTGAATATACTCTTTCCAGAGACTCTAGGTGAGAATTCATTCCTGCTTCTTCCAGCTATCGGTATCTGCTGTCATTCCTTGTCCTGTGGCCACATCACTCCAATCTCTGCCTCAGTTTTCACATGGTCTTTTCCTTTTCTATCTGTGCCAAATTTCTCTCTACTCCTCTCTGATATGGATACATGTGACTGCATTTGTATCCCACCCTGATAAACCAGAATAATTTTTCCATCTCAAGATCCTTAATTACATCTCTAAAGACCATGTTTCCATATAAGATTATAACAGGTTCCAATGCCTGTTATTTTTCAGGAGCCATTTTTCAGCCTAATACAACACTATGTGCTATATAATTTTAGCTATTTCCTAAAAGAATGTCATCATTGATCAATTTTCAACTAAGATTTTATGTAGCCAGGAAAAAATTTCCCAGTGGTACTCTACATTTTTTAAGTGACTAAGAATAGTCATATATCCCAATTGATATAAAATTTACTACAATATGCATCTTTTTATGGAAATGAAAATTTGTAATCCAAGTTAATGAAAATCAAAGAAACAAATTTAATATGGGAATTCACATCATCGAGCATATTTAATATCTTGAATGAATAAATTCATATTTGAGATAAACCTCAGATAATATCCCCAAATTAATTTAAATTCTCAGTAGACAACATTATATTGTCAAAATTCATACTGAATCAGGGTCTCCTAGAAATAAAAGCATGATACTTAAGTTTAATAATTTTGGGGCACATTACTGTGGTAATAAAAAATAAGTTATGACTTAGATACAAACATGGGGATTTGAATTCTGAGTATTTTATATCAAAGTTTTTGTTAAATATATCTTGTTGGAAAACTCTTCTCCATCAATCTCTTGCATTTTTGCCTGTCATATGAGCCCCTCCTTTTCTTCAGGACTATCTTTTCAAGGCAGCTTGGTACAGTGAACAGCCTTGGAAAATACAGCGTCTTTCTCCAGAACAAAGAAGGGTGCTTCCTGCCCGTTATACAAGATTCAGGTGCCTTAAACTCAGTTTTGCTCATTTGAGGCAACCCACGTGTGTGCAGGCATCATTTGGCCCTCTTTACATTGATCTGTGTAAATTTGGATCTGGAGAACCAACAAAAAAAAGCTACTACTTCTGATTATTACTGTTTCTGTGAATAACGAACTGTCTTGAGTCTTCTACAAGTATCCATGAAACTATGACAGGATAAGTTGTTAGCCTCCAAGCAGGATAAAATCTCAAAACCTTCAAGAGTCTTGACACATCCCATAATAAAAACTGTCTTGATGGACATGACAGAAGTAAAATCTTGGAACAAGTTGCACCAAAGAACATTTCTAGATTCAAGAATCTTTTCCTATGGATTAAAACGTGAATATTAACAATAAATTTACTAAGAGAAATGACTGTAAAGAATCATACTTCTACATAGTTTTGTAATGTTCAAGAACAACTAATTTGCTTGGTTTCTTTTTTATTAGAAAGCTTGTATGCAGTAGCCATACTAAATTGCAAACATTTCCTTTTCAGCAACTATTTGATTTTCTTTTGGAAAATAGAGTCTGACCCTTACTATAGAAGCAACTTCAAGATTTGCGTAACAATTCAATAGAGTTAGTTGGCAATAAAAGAAGCTTCAATTAAAGAATTGTCAAGAAATAATCTAGGTTTCTTCTTTCTCTCTTTTTCATAATGTAAGAAGCACATTACCTAAATGTCACTTTTGTTTTTGAAACCCATTACATAAGAGAAAGTTGTGAAGTGCGCTGGGTATTTGGGAGAGGTTATTACATAAGGTGAAGAATTTCTGTAGGCCTCACAGCTGTAGAGTAATTCCTGTCTAGTTGACTTCCTATCGGAGCCTCCACAGAAAATGCTCCAAATGTTTTTAACACCCCTATGTATTTGTTATATTTCCTTTTTATTGAGTATATGAGTCCTGCAACTTTGTCACTGCTTTACTGACAACATTGAGTCCTGTGTCATGCTCTTTATCTGAGTGTTTTCCTATGCCCTTTCACATACTCTTTTATTCTTTCTTATTTTGAAGAAAAAATGTTCCTCCTAATTTCCATACCTAAACCTTCCATTCAGTCATGATTCACCCAGATCTTGGTCCATAATTAGCTCTTCAGGATATTGAAAATAACTCCTTATTTTCTATTTTGCTGCATTCTCAGTAAGGTGCAAAACCACTTCTGCCAGACATATAAAAAGTTGTGAAACTGGTTCTGCCAGCATTAGTCCATCACCTACTTCCAGGTTGGAGAAGAGTCCATTTATTATTAACTTTGGCAAAAGAATGATGAAGATCCCTTTAAAGAGAGTAGTTAGCATATTAATATGGAGTAGTATATAATGCCTTAGCATAGGACAGAGGGAGTAGGGTGCTTCTCCTTACTTTCATTCAAGCATAACATTCAAGATTCCAGTAGAAAAATACTCAAAAGTGTTGAGAACCTTTTAATAAAGGTGCAATTTACAAGGGTTTGGAGAGGGCTGAAGGTAACATGAACTAATCTGGGGTGAACAACAGAAGGGAGATATTGCCACCCCTAGCCCAAGGAGGAATGAAAGGAGTATTTCAGGATACAGAAGAGCTTTCTCCAGAGGAGAAAGGAGCTATGCCTCCAAGAGAGGAACAGAGGCACTGACAACTTGCAGCCTGGCAGGAATGGAGCCACGAGAATAACCACTTCATTTCCCTCATACTTTCATTGTCTTCTGGTGCTATTCCTAACCAGAAGACAGAAATCAAGGAAGCCTGGTTGATGCAATCCCTGAAAATTCACTCTTCCAGTGTACACAGAGCAGGCTGGAAATAAGTGGAGAATGAACATGCAAGAGAAAAGGGAAAAACTCAAACACATTAGCTTAGAGGCTTTCAGAAAAATACATGGAGAACTTGATACACGTCCCCTAAATATTTTTTTGTAGGGGCTATGCAGAGACTTTTACCTGATTCATATTTGAAAAATTGTAAAGATAAGAAGCTGGCTTGAGTTGGAGAGTGAATAAAGAGCACTGCAGCAGGAGTAAGATGCTTCAGTCACCAAAGTTAGGGCAAAAGTTCAGTTGTTTTCTGTCGGCTAGATGTGGACCTCACAGAAGAAACCTAATAGACTCTGTCTTTACTGAGAGGGATTTTACTCGAGGAAATCATCTGAGATGGACTATTATAGAAAGGTGCACCTCTGGCATCCAAGACTTGAAGGAAAAATCCTAAGTATCCTGCCAAAAATAGGATTGAGGGTAGGGAATGGAATCTGGGGCTGAATTAAGGTCAGTGGTGAATTACCAAAGAATCCAATGGCATGGCTCAGAGTACAGTAATCTGTATACATCTGCTTCTTTAACCAGAGGGTGACTGATTTGGTTTATTAAAGCTGCTGTAATGCAATATACCAGAAATGGAACAGCTTTTATAAAGGGAATTTATTGAGTTACAAGTCTACAGTTCTAAGGCTATCAAAATGTCTAACTAAGGTATTCAGGAAAAGATACATTGACTCAAGAAAGGCTGATGGGTCCAGAACACCTCTGTCAGCTGGGAAGGCATGTGGCTGGTGTCAGCTGGGGTCTTTGGCTTCTGGTTTCAAACAGCTTCCCCAAGAGTGTTTTCTTTCTGCATCTCCAAATGTGTGGGTCTTGTGTCCATCTGCTCTCTCTTTTGGTTCTCCAAGCAGCTAAACTTCCTCCAAAATGTTTTCCCATTTAAAAGACTCCAGTAAACTACTCAAGACCCATCTTGAATGGGGGGAGCCACATCTCCATTTAATCAAAAGATCACACCCACAACTGAACATGTCACACCTCTATGGAAGTAATCTAATCAATACTTCACACCCACAATAGGGTGGGTCAATCTCTATGGAAACAAAGCAAAGGTTTCTTTCCTAAGCAATAGGTCTAGACCCCCACATGATTGAATCAGGATTAAAACATGGCTTTTCTGGAGTACATAAAAGTTCAAACCAGCACAGGACCACTGTCTGATGACAACTCATTGGTTATGTAAAATTTTACCTTTCCCCTCTATTTCCTCTCTATTCCCTACACCCAAGTAGCAGCTACTGAGTGGGGGCATAAGAAGAGGCAAGAAGAAAGAGAAGTTGATCCTATCATGCTTTCCCACTAAGGGTTCCTCAGGTAGGCATGAAGTGAGGAAATCAGAATTTTATATTGGTTGAGTTTAGATTTTTCAAGACTGGATTGGAAATTTTAATCCTGGAAATGAGACTATAATTAATACCTGAGCATGACAAATAGAGCTATATACTTTCAACCCGGGGATTTCATCTAGGGTTGGTTTGGAATAAATCTACACAGCTCGTTTAAAATAGTGTCATGGAAAGAGGAGACCATTTATAATTTCCTCTGGAACAAGTATATCTCCTTCAATAAACTGTAGCATATAAAACTTTTTTTTGTAAAGTTACATTCTTCCTATCCAGCAAACATGTTTAAGATTCCCTTAACATTCTAAAAATCTTTGAGGAAAAATCTTGACACTGATGCTTCATCTTGTTATATGTTTCAGCTCCTTTCATTCACTGAGAAGGCCACAGTTACCTCTTTGGACTTTATTTTTTTAAATTAATTTTGACTTGATTAATTGAATATTTTCATCACTAATTAGCTTTTGGAATTTCTTCTATATGGACATCACCAGTGACTTCGTATTAAGATAAACAACCGGCCCATTAGAGAATGCTGGCCTGCTTAGTTCAAGGGTTGTGCTTAGGCCTGCTGAACTCCAAATTCTGGAACTCCCATTAATCAAATGATGGCTCTTGTGAATTGATTCTATTAATCTCAATTGTTTTTAATCCTTTTCATTTTATTAGATTATTTTCTGAGATTTTCCCTTAACTTGCTGGTTCTCCTCCCTCTTTTCACCGTTCAATTATTTTATTTTATTTTATAAAAATTTTTTAAAAAGTATAGTGCACTTTAAAAATAAAAAAGTCAAGTAGGAATGAGACATTAGTAATAAAAATAATGGTTTTTCATACTCTAATCCGGTTATGCTCTTCTGCTCTACAAAGGTAATAATATTAACTCTCAGAACTATTTTTTTTATTTATTATCTTTTTAAATAAAGTAGATTTTTATGACATCATGATCTATTAATTTGACCGTTGTTCTAGTTTGCTAGCTGCTGGAATGCAATATACCAGAAATGGAATGGCTTTTAAAAGGGAAATTTAATGAGTTGCTAGTTTACAGTTCTAAGGCCAAGATAATGTCCAATCACAGACATCCAGGGAAAGATACCTTGGTTCAAGAAGGCTGATGAAGTTCAGGGTTTCTTTCTCAAGTGAGAAGGCACATGGCGAACACAGTCAGGGCTTCTCTCTCAGCTAGAAGGGCAGATGGCAAACACGGTGTCATCTGCTAGCTTTCTCTCCTGGCTTCCTGTTTTAGGAAACTCCCCGGGAGGCATTTTTCCTTCTTTATCTCCCAAAGTTGCTGGCTCATAGACTTTCTGCTTCTTGTGGCTATGTCATTCTGCTCTCTCCAAATCTCTCTTATTCTCCAAAGTGTTTCCTCTTTTATAGGACTTCAGAAACTAATCAAGACCCACCCAAATGGGTGGAGACACACCTCCAGCTAATCCAGCTTAACAACCACCCTTGATCAAATCACATTTCCAGGGAGATGATCTAATTACAGTTTCAAACATACAATATTGAATAGGGATTAGAAGAAATGGCTGCTATTACAAAGTGGGATTAGGATTAAAACATGGCTTTTCTAGGGGACATACATCATTTCAAACCAGCACAAGCATTATGAACTGTCTTCCTCTGGTAGGCAAATACATAAAAGGTCTAAAATATTCCAGCATTTAAATAAAATAATAAATCAGTGTCAAATAATTTTGACTACCAAATATTATTTAATTTTGAGTCAACTAGTATATTATTTCATTTATATGTTGTTACAATTTTTGCTTCCCCTAGGGATAGAGATTTCCTACTTTGCTTTTATTTTTTTTCTTATATACTTCTCTAATTACCAACCCTTATTTTAAGTCAAATGTTTCAGGTCTGCCGTTCATCTATGATCTTTCCTATACTTGAGGTCCTACAATCCTTTTTACCTTCAATAGCAATAATTTTCTTTCATTTTAGAACTTTGTATGCATAGCTTACCCATTCTAGTAGACATAAATAACTTAAGAATAAGAGTCATCTTGTCATTATCTTTGTACTTTTTAGGTCTGTAAAAAAACAGGTAAGACAGAAATGCTCCGGGAAAAACAAGCAAGGACCTACAGAAATCCAAGAGACATTTTGGAGAGTGGGAGAAGCAGACAGAACCATGTGCCTTCTCATGTGACAGAGAAGCCCCAGATGCCAGCGGCCTTTCCTCAGAGAAGGGGAATGTTCTCATATAGATTGTGGTGGTGAATGGATAACTATGTGATTATAATAGGAGGCCCTGATTGTACACTTTGGATGAATTATATGGTATGTGAATAAAACTGTTAAAAAAATAAACAGAAAACTACAAATGCTGGAGGAGATGTGGAGAAAGAGGTATACCTATTTACTGCTGTAGGGAAATAGAATTGTCCAGCCCCTCTGGAGGGCAGTGTGGTGGTTCCTCCAGAAGCTAAGTATAGAATTGATATATTATCAAACAATCCTGTTACTAGGCATATACTCAGAAGAACTGAAAGCAGAGACATGGATAGACAGTTGCATACTGATATATATGGTGGCATTATTCACGATTGCCAATAATGGAGTTGAACGTAGGATCCAGCAACTGATGACCAGAAGGGTGAATTGTGATGTACACAAACAATGGAATGGACAGCTGCAGAAAGGAATGAAGTTGTGAGGCTCACAATGATATGAAGGAACCTTAAGGACATTATGTTGAGCAAAATAAGCCAAAAATGAAAGGACAAATATTGTATGGTCTAACTAATATGAATTAATGATAATGAACAAACTATGAGAGTTAGAGTCGAAAGCACAGGCTATCAGAAGTTAGAAAGAGGGCAGAGATTGGGCAATTGATGTTTAAGGAGCACAGAATGTTCAATAAAGTTGATTCTAAGGGTTCAGAAATGGTTAGCACAATATTGTGTGATAGTAGCACAATAGTGCAAGTGTGATTAACAAAGTTGCATATGAGCATGATTGAAAAAGGAAAGCTAGAGACATGTATATCTCCAGAAGGTAAGATAGAGGATAAATACAGGGACTGTATAACTTAGCAAAATCTAAAACAAACAATCATGGTGGTTAATTGTATAAATATAAGAAAATTCCTACATAAACTAGAAAAAGTGTGTGTCACTATTAACAAGCTGTCAATAATAGGGTTATATATAGGAATATATACAAGTAATATAAACTAAGGTCTATAATTAACAGTAACATTGTAATATTCTTGCACTAATTGTAACAAAGGCACTATACCAAATCCACATGTCAATAATAGGGGAATATAAGGGGAATGGGATTTTTTTTTTAGAAGAAATGAAAATGTTCTCATGTTAACCATAGTGGTGAATACACAACTATGTGATTATACCAAGAGCCATTGATTGTAGACTTAGGATAGACTGTATGGTGTGTGAATAAAACTGCTGAAAAATAATAATGGGGGGGAAGGAAGTATTGGATGTTTCGGGTTTTTTTTTTCTTTTTCTTTCTTTTTCTGAAGTGATGAAAATGTTCTAAAATTGACTGTGGTGAAGAATACACAATTGGATGATAATACCATGTGCCACTGATTGGATGCTTTGAATGAATTATAAGGTATGCAAATATATCTCAATAAAATTGCATTAAAAATACGTTATTTGACGTTATATGAATTTAATTGAACTAGTAGGTTGTGAATAAGTACATGATATTTTTGTAAGGAATGTGTCAACCTAAAAAATTAACTGGGGAGTTATTTCATAATGTTTCTTACAAATAAATCATTATGTAATAGAATCCAACAAATATTCATATTTTAAAATTTTCTATTTTGATTAAAATATTAAATATATTTTACTGTATGTAAATTTGAATGTACCCATAATAAAAATGCAGGTATCAGGGCTATAAGAAAATTCAAGATGACATAAAACAAAATATTTCACTTAAAAAATAAATAAACAACATATTAGTAGTGATTGTTAATTTGCTAGGAGTAACTTTGACTCCCAGTTCTCAGAAAAAAATCTCAGAAAATTATCTTTGTGCATAAGTGATAATATACTTATTGATATAATAAAGCATTATTCACATTACTTGGCAAGAAGCCCCTTAAATATATTCATTATTTTTTATAATACAAAGTGAATCATTCAGTTTTGAGAAAATTAGTGATCATTATTCTGCAATTATTTTTGCATTTTCTATTATAACCTCACAGTTGAGATTTAGCAAAAAGTTTCTTTTTTAACATAGATATGATGAAATTTATTCTTGCTACTTACGTGAGTCAGTTTAGACAGAAAGTTAAATTTACTACTTAATCTTAATTTGTTTTACTTCAATATCTTAATTGATATTGTATAAATTATGTAAATGAAACAAAAAATAATCATTAATATTTTTAATGGCATACAAATGATCTAATATTATCCATTTTTATTTCTTATGGTTTACTCTAGTTATGACATGCATGAGGCATAAATATCAAGCTTCATTTAAAAATGAAGCAAGGCACTGTAGTTAGCTTTTGATATTATCTTTTATATATTTTCTGTAATCTAGTTTGGAGTTATTTGGCTTGTCAGCAGCATTTTTATTAAAACATGAGCAAAGAAAATTAGTTGAAACTAGAAAGCCTTTGTGTAAAAATTTTTATACAGAAAATGAAGAAATACAAATTAAAATGATCTGTTATTTATTTATTAATACATCTTATATATCTGTTTTATTATATTATTAATAATAGTATATATTTATGCTATCTTTGGTTTCCGTCAGTAACATTAGGAAAAGTTGGCTATTGGTTTTTAATTTTCTATGATTTCTCAGGTCATAAAGAGTGACTAAAATAAGTGTTTGAAGGATTAAGAATAATCTAAGTTTTTTACTATCTCTTTTTTATCTCTATTTATAATGATCAACCTTTAGTGCACTGGATATCAGATTATCCACGACAACCATTCGTGATGAAAAGAATGCTGCTTTAGTTTGGCCTGAAGGCAACATGCTAATAAAAACTTACAGACAATCATTTGGGCAAACAAAATTGTGTAATTGGGATATCCCTGAAAATTTGCATTAATTCTCAGAGGTTACTTACTAAGAATATGAAAAGAAAAAAATTATCAAAAAATATGCAAAAGCCTAGTTTTTGTTCTTAGTTCTACTGATGCACCATTTGCACGGCAAATTTTCATTAGTTTTACTCTTCCAGCCATTGCAGGAAGATACTTGCGTCCTGTACATAACCGAAGCATTAGATATTATTTGTTTTTAAGCTATTGCCAGAAAAGGGGAGTGATACCTTTTTAACTTAAGTGCCTGTGGAGTACATAACTCCTTGAGTTTGAGCATAAATATTTCACATCTTAGGAAAGGGTAGTAATTGTATTTATCATTATGTCATTACCAACTACTGAAAATTTATGCATGTTCCCTGAAATGATATATAGTAAAATTTTTTGGATTATCATTATTATTATGCAGTAGTGAAGAAATATGACTAATGCCAAGAAAAAGAAAAAAGTCAGCAAAAAATCTCTTTGTGAGACCCTCTATAGTGGAAAAAAAGGGAGTGGCAGGCAAGGAGACCTGATTAGGGTTTGTTCTACTTTGCTAGCTGCCAGAATGTGATCTACCAGAAACAGAATGGTTTTTAAAAGGGGGCATTTTACATGCAAGTTTACAGGTCTAATGCAGTAAAAATGACCAAATTAAGGCAAAGCTACAGAAATGCCCAATTTAAGGCATCCAGGGAAAGATACCTTGGTTCAAGAAGACCTGTGATGTTCAGGGTTTCTCTCTCAACTGGAAGGGCATATGGTGAAGTCTGCTAGCTTTCTCTCCCAGCTCCTTGTTTCATGAAGTTCCCCAGGGGTGTTTTCCTTCTTCATCTCCAAAGATCTCTGGCTGTGTGGGCTCTCCTGGCTCTTTCCAAAATGGTTCCCTTTTAAAGGGCTCCGGTAAGCAACTCCACCTTGAATGGGTGGAGACACATCTCCATGGAAATCATCTAATCAAAAGTTACCACCCACAACTGGGTGGGTCACATCTCCACAGAAATAATCAAAAGCTCTCATGCAGCAATACTGAATGAGGATTAAAGGACATGGCTTTTCTGGGGTCCAAACCAGATTCAAACTGGCACATAATATTAAATTACACATGGAACTAGGAGCTTCTCAGTGAAGAAAGAAGAAAGCAAAAGTGAGAAATAGAACTCTGGAAAATGGCAGGTGGAGAAAGATTATATTGAAGCCTGGTAGATGAGAAATCTATGGTAAGATGAATGTTATAAATGAACAAAAATGAGGTTTAGAAAGAACTAAAGGACTGGAAGCTGGTTCGTAAATTGCTGATTAAAATATGCCACTGGTTTCTTTGGGGAGGATGACCTCTGGGGCTAATACCTGATATGAAGATTTATGGTGGAAGAATTATGGCAGACAAATCTGTGGAGTCTGAGGAGGGAGATAGTAGTGACAATGAAAAGTGGATGGCTTTGTCATGTGCTTTGGAGGTAGAATCAGTTTAATAAAATGTGTTGAGGGATAGAAAGTATGGGGGGAAGAAAAGGATGAACTCAATGGTAACTTTTAGGTTACTGGTTTGAGCAAGTGGAAGATTAAGATGCCAGAGTGGATCACTGGGTGGGTAATCCCAAGGGATAAGCAGGTTGTGATAGAGGTAGAATCAAGAGTTATATTGTGATTATCCAAAGTTGGATAAGGGAAAAGTTAAGCTTTTCTTTATATTTTACTCTCTACTTTGATTTTGTGATGTGTATATGCTTTCTTCCTGCCCAGCCACCCAAATCTCCTTTCCCACCATTAGGTCAGCCTGTAGCTTAATTATTTTAAATTTGTTGTTGACTTTTAAAATCAGCTCTTGGATTTATTTATTGTTGTCTTTTCTGTTTTATAATTTGCAATTATTAATTCATTCTTTCTTCTGTCCTTTCATTCAGTTTGCTATTTTATAACTTTTAAGTTAAATGCTTGATTCATTTTTATTGTATTTTCCTTTTTTAACAATATAAACATCAAAACTTATTTTTTATTTTCTCAGAGTACCGTTTTTCAGTAGTCTATAAGGTTTTTTTTGTTTTGCTTTGTTTTGTTTGTTTGTTTGTTTTGTGTGGGCAAGTACCAGGAATCAAATCTGGTCTCCAGCATGGCAGGTGAGAACTCTGCCTGCTGAGCCACCGTGGCCTGCCCAGTCCATAAGTTTTGACATGAGGCATTTTCACTATCATCATTTTAAAGATGTTCTGTAAAATCAGATTTAAGTTTTTATTTGTGTTAGGTATTTAACTGGGAATTTTAAAATTAACAAGTTGTTAGAGTTTTAAGAGCACCTTCTAATTTTATTATTGATTTAAAGTTTTATAGCATCATATGCTCATTTTCCATATTTAGATATGCAGTCTTTTTTTTAATATTCCATAAAACATAAATAAAGGTATACCTGGCTTTTATTATGTAACTGGATATATAAGTGCATATGCTTATTTGAATGCATTATATTCATTATTTTATTTAGATTTTCTGATCTTTGTTCATTTTCTGCCTAATTTATCTTTTATGGCCTTGGAGAGGGAAGTTAAAGTTTCTTAACAATATTTTGTGAATATATTTTTCTCCTATAACTCCTATAGTTAATACAGTTATTGCTTTATGCATTATGAAACTAAACTGTTTTAATGATTTTACAAGAAGCCCCATGTACTCATAATATATGGAATATCTTTGTTCTAAAATCATATACATATTGTCCCTTGTACTCCCTGCCCCTTTACCGTGTGCATCCCTGCAGACAGCTGCCACCATAGAATATCTCCTGTTCCTAAATCCTAATAAATCTATGTCTGCTTCTATTTGGGGCATAAAGATCCATGAGAGATAGTCTTTCACTATAAAATTTTTCCTTTATGTCATTTTCCTCTTAAAATGTTCATCTTTAAAACTGAACACATGAATAATAATAGATTATAATCATTTTCATAAATGTATCCAATAGTACAGCAATATGATGGACCTAGACTGTGGTAGTTAAAAATGCAATGACTAGGTTAAGTTATAATAAAACAGCATCAACAGTATTATAAAATACCTTTCCTGCTAATCTTACTCAATATTTGAGTATCAGAGTTATATTAGAATGCTCATACATCACTGCAGACACAGTCTATTTTACATTTACCAGTTATGTCCCACAAAGCATATCTAGGTTTTTCTACACATCATTAGACACCTCAAAAATATGTTATAAGCTAATTGAATAAGAATATTTGATTTCAAGATGTCAGTTCTGATTATTATACTCAATAAAAAAGTATAGAAAACTCACTTTCTTTGTGCTTCTATAGTGGAAGTTTGTTATAGAGAACACAATCATAAACTTTAATATTAAAATAACCTGTAAGTCTCAACATAAGAGAATTTAACTGTCTCTCAATATTCCTTTAGGTTCTCCAATGTTACTGGGGTAAAAAGTGAATCCTTATTTACATCAGCTTATTCCTTTGTTTTATAGGCTCTTTGGGTGATGCGTGGTTGTGGAGAGCAATTTTCTTGGTCAAAGGAGTTTGGGAAATGTTGCATTTGTCAAGTCCTCTGTATTTCTTCTTGGAGACTTAAAATGAACATTGACTAGATTATTTGAAACTATGAGAGATCTATTTTACTGTTTTTGCAACATTTAACACAAACAATTTTTTTAAAAACATTTTTTTTTTCCTCCCAAAGAACATACTTTGGTAATGCTAATCTAGCAGATTTATTTCTAAAGCATTTCAGGAAGGGCATATAGCTTCTTAAAGCCAATAAAAAAATCACTCGACTCCCATTTCAAATAAAATTCAAATATCTTGAGGGCAGGCTGCTTCTGTGATTGGTGGTTTTGTAGTTCCTTTTGGTGTTCCTGTTTTCAGTTTCTAAGGAAATGTGAGCTCATTAACATGCCTACATTTTCCGCCTATATGTTATGCACTGTTGGAACTGAAGTTCACTGTTTTCTTGTGGCTAAATTGATCAATATGTTTGATTTTATGCCTATTTTCTTTCTAGCACTGTTTGAGATAGAATATTCTTATCTTTTATGAAATTGTCTATACCACTAAGCTTTAATTGTTTTGGTGGCCCAGCCCCCTCCTAAAAAGGAATGAAACCCTGAGCATGTAAGCAGCTTGCTTTAACCAGGAGAAAGTTCAAGAAAATAAACAGTCTTCCTGAATGGAGAAGACTGTAAACATGGATGTAAAATGGCACTGATTTTATCTTAGTCTTAAACATTAATCTTAGTAAAGCATCAGGTCATAAACTAAAGCAATGATTTTACAAGAGGCCCCATGTCCTCATAATATATGGAATATCTTTGTTCTAAAACCATATGCATATTGCCCCTTGTACTCCCTGCCTCTTTACCATGTGCTATCCCTCCAGACAGCTGCCACCATAGAATATATCCTGTTCCTAAGTCCTAATAAATCTATGTCTGCTTCTATGCCTGGTATGTTTTTTTGGTCTCGCAGCGGCACTGGCTAGTGCATTGCATAAACTCAGCTTGAGCCTGAACGATTGACAAACCTGTCAGGAGACCAACACAATGCAGACAGCAGTAGGCAGGGGTACAGGGAGGGGAGACTCTACAGAGGAGAACCCAGGTTGACCTGCATCGTCCATGTGAGGAGGGGTGGCTGCTCTCCTCAATAGATGGAAATTGTCGTGAGAATACGGGGACATCCTAAAAAAGCTCTAGTGGGGTTGGTAGCTGTATCGCAACACATAGCAGAACTAAATCTTAGTAAAAGTAAAAGAGAACACTGAGTTGTTACGGCCATAGCCTGGCCCCTTTGAGTAGCCTTACAGTATGGTTACAGAGGCAGAAAAGGCATCAAAAAACAACAGCCTACCATCTACAGAAAGAATTAAAATTAGAAAAAGACACATGGTTCACTCAAGGGGGTGAAAGATGCCTTAACTGCGCACTTTTTGAGTCATACAGATGATCAATTAGAAACTTTTGCAAACCGGTATGCTCGAGCTTGTGGTCAAAAGTTACCCAAGTTTGAGTCCAGAGAATACTAACTAATATGGGTGGGAACCCCATAGATTCTTCACGTGATGATAAAGAGGAGGGAAAGGAAGAAGTATGAGAAGTAAAGTAAGAGGAGTCACCTCGGTAGACATGCCTGGTGCTACAGCAAGAACTCAAAACAGCACAGAAGTGACCTAATTGGGTGACCCTCAGAATTTACAACCACCTGAGCAGAAACTCCACATTACCATGAGAAACTATACTTCTGCCAAATTAGGTGATCTCAGGCAGCATTCTAGGCAGAAAGTCAGAAAGTCATTATTTGATTTGCTTTTATGATTATGGGACACAGGAGCTGAGGGTGTAATATTGACCGGATGGAAATGAGCAAGCTAGCATCCATTATGACACACCCATCACTACAACAGGGCCTGTATGCCACCTTAAATCATGAAGAAATGGTATCTTTGTTAGCCCAGCTAGTGGCTGTAGGCAAGGCTTCTTGGCCCAATGAATGAGATATACCACATACTACTTCCCATTGCCAATCTATGGAAGAACTGCAAGCTGTTTCGCAGGGACTTGGGATGAAACATGCAACACGCTCTGAGAATTTTCTAGGCCCCAACAATGAAACTTTTACAGCAGGAATGAAAGACACCATTCTGCACACCACCGCTAATCATTTTTATGGACCTCTTGTGTCCATTTTGAGTCCTCTAGTGGGACAACCCATTGAGAACTGTCTAAGCCATAACAGAACTCAGGGAATCAGAATGGCTCCAGAAAAGGGGAGTTAGGGCAGCAGGAAAGACTTCCTGAAAACCTGAGGGCCTTAATCTGGACTCGCATAAGCAAATGTGGGCTGATCTAACTGCCATGGGGACAAAACGAGAAACCATAGATAAACAACCAAATGCTGTTTTAGTTACATTATTGGGCAAATCACCTAACGACAAGATATTTACTAAAATGAATACCTGAACAGGTGAAGGGGAGGATAAATTAACCGCAAACCCACCTCTAGGACACTAGAACACTCCACACTCCCAGAGGAGGCTTGGCAATGTCCCTTTCTATGGGGTCAAGACCCACATGTACAGGTGATAACTGAGGATTCTGGGGATCAGAGGCCACATGTAGAATTAACTATTAATTGGTCTCCTACTAACAAACAGAGAGTGTTATCTCTAGTAGATACTGGAACCGAATGTACTTTGAAGTATGGAAATGTAACCTGATACAATGGACCCGTGCTGGCCATAGATGTCTATGGGGAAAAGAAAATCAGAGCCAAACAACATAATCTGATCTTAAAAATCGGGAGATTTCCCCTCTCAGGAATACACTTTGTATATTTCTCCTATACCCAAATATATATTAGGAATTTGCACAAACTCAGTTTGGATCTGAACAATTGTCAACATAAAAACAACTACTGTGGTAAAAAGAGAAATGAACTTAAACCAGAAGCCTGAGGCCTGTTTGAAATGTTACCTCCACCACTGGTCAGTTACAAGATGTTCAGAAAGTCATTTAATTACTTTATTCTCTCTTCCTTAAATGCAAAATGGAGGCAATCATACAAATAAAACTATCATCTCAGATTCAATTTTGTGATCTTTAAGGGAGAAAGCATATTGTTATGTTACTTTGGTTTTGAAATTTAATAAAATATAACCTGTCAAATGAATATAAAATTTTTCATTACTTTGATGAACATTTTGCTTTTATATGGAGTTAAAATTATTCTGTAAAGATACTTTTAAAATAATTAAGCTCTGTAATCACAATTTACCTTTCATGTAGGCTTATTATCACTGAATGAGGTATTTGAGATGATCTTGTTTTCCAGTCCGCCTTCCCATCCCTTTCACTTTTGAGGAAATAAAAGGTCAGAGAGGCTAAATGACTTGTGTAAAGTCAACGAACAAGTGACTGACAGACTCAGAACTGAATTGAGATACCCCTAACTTGTTACTTCACCAACTTTTCTTCTAAACAACAACCTTAATTATTTATAGGAGAAGGAGGGTGAAAAGTATATCACCATTCTTAAATGGCAGTTTTAAATTCCAGTTTTAGAGACAACAAAAGCTTTACATTTTTCAAATATTCCTTATTAAAATTCAAATATCTTTGGAGAATAATACTGTATTATTATAAAGAGTATACATTCTAAGGTGTATATTCATTTACATCAAATTGCATTCTAACTCTATAGTGGTCAGCTGAGGGCAGTAGGACTTCAAGATAATGGGAAAAAATATGGTACGTTTGGAGACATGCAGTTGGTATAGTTGAAAGGCAAATTCCTCTTGTGATAATTCTTCAGTGGTTTCCCAGATAAAATCAGACTCCTTAGCAGAGTGCATGGAAAACTTCACAGGGTGAGCCTTCTCTGGCCTCATTCTTTTCCGTTCTCCCATTCAATCTTATATTCTAGACATTCTGAATTCTTACTTGGTGTTTCCCAAGCATGGTATATCTTCTCACACTTCTGTGACTTTTCCACATGCTGGGAAAATAGTTCCTCTTTGATTATTTTTCCCTGTCATGATAATCTCTAATCATTTTCAGGCTCATTGCCTCTCTAAAGTCTTTTCTTTTTCCTAATCAGTCTATGAATCTTCTAAAGTTAGATGCCCTCTTCCTTAGCAATAACCCCTTTGAATTTAATTCTTTAGATCACAGTTTCCTCATTTTTTAAAATGGGAATATAGGTAGTACCCAAGAGGAAGAGCATTGTAAGGGTTAAGATATGCAAAATGTTTAGAAAAGTATGTGGCAAATAAATATTATCTGTTGTGTTTTTTATTACAGCACATATTAACTGCTTGTCCAACTTCTCTACCACACCATGACCTGCTCAAGGGCAGAGAATGTTAGAGGCAGTGTAGCCCAGTGCTTATTATTTATTTGCATGTTCCCTGTGCCTATTATAATATCTGGTATAGAGCAGGCAAAAATAATGCTTTTTCAATGCTCAGAAAGATTATTTTGGTTGGAGAATGAATGTATCCCCTGTCTAAGAGAGTTCCTATCATGCAATGCTGGACACTCTAAGAACAAATGAGAGCCATGAAACTCCATGGGAAGATGAATTTGTATGCCCTTGAATGCAAGAGTCTCCATGCTCCTTTAATCCAATCTTGTGGTGCAGGTTTATTATGTGTTCAAACTTTTGATTAGGTTGTTCCCATGGAGATGTAACCATGCCCATTTTTTGATTTGCTTATTGGAGTCCTCTAACAGACAGGCATTTTGGAGAAGACAAAGACATTTGTAGATACTAAGCTAGGAGATAAAAGCCAGAGTTCGCTCTGGAGAAGCTAAGTGAGGACCACAGAAGCTTAGAGAGAAAGTCATTGGAATCAGAAGCTGAAAGCAACTAACCAGGACCCAGGACCAGCATAGGCCAGCCATGTGCCTTTCCAGCTGGCAGAGGTATCCAGATGCTGGCAGCCTTTCTTTAAAGTCAAGGTATCTTTTTCTGGATACTTTAATTTGTACATTTTGATGGCTTTAGAACTGTAAATTTGTAAATTAATAAATCCTCTTTGTAAAAGCCAATCCATTTCTGGTATATTGCATTCAAGTGGCATTAGCAAGCCAAAACAAATACTAAATGGGAAAATGTGATGGCTTCAGATAGAAGTTTCACAACTTTATACTTTTGCCCAGAATCAACCTCTTCATGAAATATATGTTACAGGCCTCAGTGAATAACTTATTCTATTATTTGGTTCAACTTTATGAAGGATATAGTAAATATAAAAACTTAGATGTAGATTTGACTCATTTTCCATATGTATTCAAATTTGCAAGTAGGTAATAATAATTATTCTAATGATAATGATTGAAACTCAACATCTATAGAAAATTTACACAAATATAGGTAATAGCACAATTCTTGATGTGCTTTGATTGCTCCGAAATGTCAGTTTTCAATAAATATTGAAATTAGGTGGTAATCTCCAGCATTATGTATTATTTATTAGCATTCAGATAGCCGTGAATAGGGATGCCCTTTTACACATTAACCTCCCTTCAGAAAGCATAGAGAAAAGACCTAATTCTAAATGCAGTATTATTCTTCATAACTTTTTCATTTTTCATTATTTATTATAGAAATGTATGCATACTCTTGGGGTAGTAAGGGAGTTCATTTTTACCCAGCCATGTCTAAAATTGCTCTGAGCTAAAAATATTCTCCCTGCTACCCAATGCAAATAAGACTTCTGTGCAATTTTCATAGTCTATTCTTTGAAACTTTCATAAAACTTAAGCTCTAAAATATTTGGGATCTCAAAGAAGAGAAATAATATGAAAATCTTGTTTTTTATGCTGACATAAATATACATCAAAATATGCACTTGCCTGTCTCTAGAAACACTGGCTTTGTTTCATTGCCTGAGAGAAAGATGTGTTTTTAGAGAGGGAAAAAATGTATTCAGAATTTGATAACAATTAGAAATTACCCTTCAAAGTTTATTGGGAAAGCATTTAGAACAAATCCTATAATCAGAAGATATTCCTTGGTTTACAAGTGCTATTTACAAAGGGAAAGAGGATTGAGCTGGTAAATATGACAGCAATAATCTTGAGCACTACTAAATGTTTCCATTTTATAAATATTTACATATGAAATAGATTTTTGAAGGCAGATTTTTAGGGAAAGAAATATTTTAGAAGGATTACTTTACTGGGTCTTAAATATGGATTATCTCCCTGATTTGGGCATCTTTTTCTTGAGATGTTGGGTGTGAACTCTAATCTCAGTAGGCTTTTTTTCAGAATAAGTGGAAGGAGGGTATGTGTTTCCATACCAAGTAGAAGACACCTGACTCTGGCACATCTACTCACTGGATCGCAGCCTATCCCTATGGATTGTGGACAGGGGAATTCCTTTTTTTCCACAATACTTACTGGGATAAGTCTGCTATAAGTGATTCTATTAGTAGTTAGACCCTGGCTATATATATATATATATATATACACACATATATATATATATAGTATAGAGTATATACAGTATATTATATACAGTAATACTTATATACAAAAGGTATATATATATATATATATATATATTTTTTTTTTTTTGAATGGGCAGCACCAAGAATAGAACCTGGGTCTCCAGCATGGCAGACGAGAACTCTGACACTGAGCCACTGTGGTCTGCCCTCATTACTCTATTTTTAATGCTTCCTGGTTTATCAAAATTTAATTGTTTGCCATTTACCTTAGTTCTTTCCTCAGAAGAAAACTTGGATTTTATTATGGCTATCAAATTATTTTAGATTTTCAGATGTCTGTTAAATGTCTGGACTGCCCAGGGACTTGAGTAATTTTAGGGTAGTCTAAGGGTCTATTGATGATGATTTCCCAGAGCAAAGACCTCTATTCAGATTAAGCAAAAAATATACGGATGTTAATAATCATTTTACCCTTCAGAAGGTCTGAATGTTGTTTCTAGATTTGCAAAAGTGAAATGCGTATCAGCAGCTTCAATGTGAGGCAATGACAATGAGACTTGCTATGGAGGTACATATGCTACCTTAGAATTGCTGTCAAGATTATTTTCAAGCTAACCGAAGCTTCTCTTATCTGAAAGTGGAGAGCATGTATAGAATATTATAAAGGTTTCATTGGGGAAATTCTGAGTGATAAAATGGGTGGTTCTACCTTGCGAAATTGTTCAGAAACAATAAGTGAAATCCTTGGATTAACTGTTTTAGGGTAAAATGCAATAGCCCCATGTATTTTCTTTCATTAAGTAGGTGTTCTTTAAATGACCAAATATTCATAGCAATGATGAATCTAGAGATTCATCATTACCTGGCATCAATTCTAGTTTGGCATTTAAAAGTTCAACAGATACTTCCCTTTTTTTTTTTTTTTTTAATATATACACAAAATCCAAGATTTCCCAAGGAAATGTTAAGGCTTTCTTTAGATTGAACTTTGATTTTAATACCATCAGATCCTGATATATTTAAACGAGTGTGAATTTTATGTTTTCTTTACTTAAAGGCATCAATAAAATGCATTTTAAGATTAGATGTTGTGCCTCATAAGGTTTTCATGCATGAAAGCTGGTCAACACAGCAGGGACATAAACCTCATTAGTGGGACTAGTTCAGGTCCATTACATTAACTGGCCTCATCACAAAACACTCTATTTTTTGCTGACGCATTGAATAGTAAATGGCAGTTAGGTAAAATTTTATTTAGTGAAGCAAAAGGTCTGACTATTTCCAGGGTTTTTCTTTTACCTAAACTATTTGAGGAAAAAATTATCAGAGCTTATAAATAATTCCACACATCAATTGTCAGTTCCAATTACTCCTTACTCATCAAGATAGATATTTGAATACAGCATATTGGATGAGTAGAACATTAATGATAAAATGTTATAAATATTGAATGTAAGTCATAATACATTAGCATTAGTTTTCAGTTTTGCTAAAAAAATTCCTTATCGCACTGAAGCTATATCCTGGTTCTTCTCATTCTAATTGTGAGAGCCAAACTGTACCTAGCTCTTCTCAGGTCTACATTTGGGGACTTCCTGTTGGTAGTTTGAAACTGGCTTTGAAAGGAATATTTGCAAGGAAATAAGCAAATGCTACAGGTCAGGACTGCTTTCCTGGACAGCCAGTTTTAAAATATTTACATCACATCACCAGTTCGTTTCCAACTATCTTCTCCTCAGAGATTTGAAATGTTTTGCCTCCCCATTTCTATCTTTTCTGCGTTCAAAATTTCACATTCTCATTTTGAATTATAAGACAGAACTGTAAGATAAGGGGTCATTATTTACGCACCCCCCCACCAAAAAAACAACAACAAAAGAAACAAAAACAAAACAAAAGTAGGGAGGTAGCAATTAGTGTAAGGGATTGAGTGTCAGAAACTAGGTGTTTTCTATTGACTCCATGCTCTCCCTCTCTTCTTCTTTCCTTTCTTTCTTCCAGCTTCCCTCTTTTTCTTCTTAATTCATACATCTACTAAATACTTAACTATGTGCTAACCACTGTGCTGGCTTCCAGGGTTTTGAAGATTTGATGTTCTCCTTGTGCTAAAAGAGGAAGAAGAGAAATGGGAAGACAAATATTTAAGAAAACCAAACAAACAGCAAGCTAGAAAGCAATCCGATAATCAACACAGAAGTGTGCATGGAATCCCCTGCAAATCCTACCTCTCTTGGGAGAGGAAGGAGAGTCAGGGAAAAAGAAGATACTTTGGCACCTAAGAAAGCAGAAGTATTTCAAGGGCGGGCCTCAGGGGCTCAGCAGGCAGAGTTCTTGCCTGCCATGCTGGAGACCCGAATTCGATGGTCAATGCTTGCCCATGCAAAAAAAGGTATTTCAAGACAGAGAAAGTAGGTATGGTGGAAGAAGCATTTGGGCCAAAGGGAATTCTGATGTGACGTCATGGAGGTATGACATAGGCTATATATTTAGAAGAGAGGCCCATGCAATAAGTTTGAAGCATAGGAAAGAATAGAAGGAAATAGGCTGGCCAGTCAGTGTGGACGTGGTCAAGGCAGGAAAATGATGATGATCATGTATAAATGAAGGCTTGGAGTACAACCCTACACACTGTGTCTTCACAGATGGAATCACGAGGCCCATACTGTTTATGTATAGTTATATGAATGCGTACACATGCATTTACTTTGTGTGTGTTTTTCTACTTCTAGTTGAATTCAAGTCTCATTGGTTGGAACATTCATTCTTCATATTTGGCAGTTCTTCCCATTTCCTAATAGTTTACATCTGTCTCTAATCACACATTTATATTACATATCACCCCCATGTATGCATTTAAGCTTACAACCCTTGTGTAGGCAAAGGGGAACACTTTTAAGATTTTAAGGCAACATCATCAGAATTGTGTTTTATAATAGCTTTCCACTATATGACATTTTCTTTGAAGAAAATAAAGTACTTCTAAATTAGAGCAGTGGGTTTTAGGAAGAAGAAGTAAATTCCAAGTTCAGCTGAGTAATTATATAACTAAGTACTTATATGTACCTAAACTAAACTGTCTGGGATCCAATTTCTAATATGTAAAGTAAGGAAAGAAGATTAGATGATATAAATTTCTTTAAAATTGTAAAATGCAGGAGAAATTCTATTTATTCATTACATAAAAGTAATATAGAGCATGATCATGCAGTTTAATTAGTTGCTTAGTTAGATTTAACTTTGTGCATTGGTATTGAAGCTATATTTTCCTGTTACATAGGATAATATTAAAAGCCTTATTTAATAATTTTTAAAAATTTTCTGAAATAGACCAACAGTAAACCTACATCAACAAATAAGGAAGTAGAAATTCTTTAGAGTATCATTCCATACATTTTTAACCAAATAACAATATGATTAGAATATCCTGACTGATGCTTATAATATTTCCTCATCATCTTATATCATGATTTTTTATTAACCAGTTTGAAGATGATATAAATATTTATTTTTAGAATACTTAATTCTGTACTCATAGCTTCAGTTATATCTCTCAAAAAGGGGCAGGAACAACAACAAAAAATCCAACAATGACAATCAATCATTCTAGTCACTTAATATTTGTTGGTTGATGTATGGATCTCACTGGTTCCTCTTGTTCTCCCCCAACCCACAGTGGATGGCAAAGTAGCAACTATGTGTGAGAGCTACCAATGGGGGAGCTACCAATGTGATTATCTCCCTTTAAAAAATAATGATAATAACAATGTTAATAAAGTATATCTAAAATTGGAAACAATACAAAAGAGATTGTAGAACATCCATTCAATCTCATACTTCCTCACTTTTTATCGAGCCCACCCAAGCATTATTTAATTCTCTAAGGGAATTACAGCCCAGATATTGTGAAATTAAATGTTAGCAAGTAGATTTCTGCCTAGTAGCAAAGATAGCCCTAATGATTTTGGTTTTATTGCCCTGTAAGATAGTAACCAATTTTATCAATTGTACTATGTCAGTAGTTTTCTAATAGTCTTTATTTATTTATTTATTCATTTATTCATTCATTCATTTATTTATTTATTTATTTATTTATTTATTTATTTATTTATTTATTTATTTATTTATGTATTTGGCATGGTCAGGCACTGGGAATGGAACCTGGGTCTCCAGCATGGTAGGTGAGAATTCTACCACTGAGCCACTGCCGCACCGCCCCAAATACATTTTTAACATGGGTTTCTCTTATATTTGTGCACATTTCATGTTTTTAAATTTTATCGTTGGCACTAACATTTAACGGGTACTCATGTGTACTGTTCTAAGAACTTTAGAAACATTATCTGTCTTAAACCTTAGAATCAATAAGGTACGTATTATTAAGACCATGTTCTCAGGTAAGGAACATAAGAATGTGAAAGGAAAATTAAAATTTCTAATATAAATAATAATTCATCTATTCTATTATTTATAAATGTTTATTGAGTGTCTACTATGTGCCAGGAACTTGCCTTAGCACTTGGAATACAAATGGTCAAACCAAAAATCCCTGCCCTCATTCAGTTTACATTCTAGTCCAGAAAGGGGAAAGTAGGAAAGAAAGACAACAAATAACATACACAATAAAGAAACGTAATACTTCGTGTAGCATCAGTTAGATTTTGGTTCTATGTGCTTTCAAATACCATACTCTAAATCATTTTGATATATAATCATAAGCGTTATAAATGAAGGGCTAATTCATATTAAAAATCTAAGTTGTTCTAGTTGTTAACTGATTTTCTCATGCCTTCTAAACAGCTTACATTGTCCTACAAAAGTAAGACTTTATAATGGAAAAATATGTGACTACTTTTTCTCAAATCTTAAAATGCTCTGACATCTTCAAACCAGGTCATAATACACACAGGAGCCCTTGAAAAGGACTGTGCACAATTGCCTAGGTAATGTTAGGCTATACTCTAGTGAACTGAAATTAGAAATCTTCTCCTGCCTTCATACCATCTCCATCTATTAGAAAGGAAGGAGGAAAAAAGTTTCTGCTCTCCTTTTTATCTCTAGCATCGCTAATTTTCTTTTCCATCCTTTGGTAGATTGAGTTACACACTCCCCAAATACACATTCTTAATCTTAATCCAAGTCCCAGGGGTTATGAACCTATTGTAAATAGGACCTTTGGAAGATGTTAATTTTAGTTAAAATGTGACCAAGTGAATGAGACTATGGATCTTAATCCATATCACTGGAGGCTTTATGGAGAGAAGAAACTGGAAGCCAGAAGTTGGAGAAGGCCAACTAAGTGCCTTTAGGGTCAAGCTGTAACCATGTTACTCTTGAGGAAAGTGAAAACAAAAGCAAAGCAAAACAAAACTCTCAAACAAAGACAAAAAAGCAAAACAAGAAAACTTCTCCCTTAGGTTGCCACCCTTCAATTATACAACAACTAGCAAAAATACTATCAAACATCAAGGATTTTCTATTTCCAGATCGCTATAGTTAGTAGGAACTGTCAGGTTCTTTGAATATAGGAAAATTGTAGACATGAGATTTTTGCAGGAGAAAGCACTAGACTCAGTTCAACCTATAAATAATTTTAAATTCCATGTAAATATAACGAAAAGGTGATTTGATTCAAATTTGTCCTCAAGACCAAACTACTGAAAGATTTAACTGATTTCTCAGTCACTTTATAAAAATATTTCAAAAATCTCAATGTATTTTAATTTAAGGACCCAGTTTCCTCCCATCACTCTGTATTTAATCTAGCATAAAATAACTAACATCAAATAGTATTTTCTGATTTTCTAGCTCTTTAACAGTACTAATTAAAAAGCTAATATTCATTTTCTTTTCTTTTCTTTTTTAGTCTTTTCATGCTATCTTTTAAAAAATCCAGCCAAACATTTCCTGCCTTTTGGTGTCTTAACAATATATTGGATAAAACTAGTGAATATAGCTCCTCATTTATTTTTCAGATATCTTTGATGCAGAAATCTTTCAAAGGGTTAAATTATAGGTAGAATTCTAATTTTACTGTTTGCAAAGCACCACTCTTTTGTCCAAATGGATGGTACTTCAAAACTTCTCTAAAACATCGTATATAATTTATTTTAGAGGAAAGAAACAATAAAATCCAGGCTAGGACTGAAACAGTGGTATTTTAAATAAGTCATAGTGACAGGCTAAGTCTTTGCTTGACATGAATAAACATTTTATCAGCCAAACCATTTTTTAAAATGTAAAAATCTTGTAATGTTGTAGGATTAATGATTACAAGAACACTTAACAGAATACAGAGAAGAGCAAACAATTCAGCATATTTGGTTCCTCTTAAAAAAAAAAAAAACCTGATCATTTAATTGTTCCTTAATCATATATTCCAGTCACAGAGTTCTAATTGGTTTTTGACCTACATACTATCATGAGTTGATTAGCAATTCTCTAATCAAGGTTGCAGAGCATTTGCATGTGTTCAATAATTCAGCCATCCTTCTGAGAGATGGAATGGGACTCAAGGTTCTAGCTGACACACAGTATTTGCTTAAAGCACCACAATACTTTATGCCCAAATTTGTAATCAAACTTCCTAATGAAGAGTCAGCAAGTTTCTAATAATTTATTTTTGCTACACTTTCTTAATAAGAAGTAAATCTTGTATATCAAGGACCATTTAACTAGAAAAAAGAGTTATTTGTCTAGAAAAATCTATATGTAAAATGTTGAAAAATAAATATAAAAAGAAAAGATATAATAACATAACTGATGTTCTTTTTTTTTTTTTTTTATAACTGATGTTCTTTCTAGGCATCCATTAACCAGTGATACTGAGGTAAAATTCCTTGGAAGTGCTGGTTTTTAACACATTCTTAAAAAGGCATTTTTGATTGAATTAAAATAAGTTATTGCCATTCAATTCTTAACTCAATTTAGAAAAATTAACACAATAATAATAAAGTGAGTATAAAATTAATTTGTATAGTTATCCAGTTTCTCTGTGCTTGCTTCAATATGCCACGCTAAAAAAAAGGTTCACTTGAAGAAAAAAACAATTCAGAAATTTTTAGGTGTCCAGCAGACAAGGTGTGAGAATTCATTTTTTAAAGGGACTTGATGTGCAACCCATAAAAGCTGCTTATAGTCTATTTCATTTACTCTATTTAATTTGTGCAGCCTTATATTTTCAATGCATAGCTTGCATATTTTAAAATATTATATATAAAATAACTTGTACATTTAAATATATAACTATTTCAGAAATAAATATGTGTGACATGTAAATCCTTAAATGCATTTTAAGGAAATGCAGAGATTCTTTAAAATTTTAACCAAAATAGATTTTCTTAAGTTGACATCAAATTAAATTTTTGTAAGCCATTTCCCATTCTATCACTGATTTACATACAAAAATAATACATGGTATATGATCTCTTAGTTAATATACAATTTATTCATTTGAGGTGAAAAAAAATAGAGACTGCTGTTTGACTATCAAAATCCATTCCTCTTTTTGAGCAGATGGCAAAACTCCATTTCCCAGCCTCCTATAAAATTAGGGGTGGTTATATGACTGAATTCTCCCCAGTGGAGGGGGTTGGAAGTGAGGAAGTGATGGGATACCTCCTCCTACTCTCTCTTTCCCCTTCTTACTGTCTGGAACTCATATATCTCCAGCTTTGGCCATGAAGATGACAGCAGTTTTCCAGATGATGGTACAACCAAATAGAAGGAGAACTCTTTTTTTTTTTAATGACTTCATATAGCAGAGTAATTCACAGACCTGAAATGTTCACTTCAGATTGTAACGAGAGAGACAAATTTAGGCAAATTAATTAGCTTTGAGTCTCCTTGTTACAGCAATCTATCTCTACCCTAAATAATACAATTAAGAAAGAGGTAGGGGCGGGCCGCAGTGGCTCAGCGGGCAAAGTGCTTGCCTGCTATGCCGGAGGACCTCGGTTCGATTCCCGGCCCCAGCCCATGTAACAAAAACGGAGAAACAGAATACAATAAAACAAGAAAATGTTTAAAAATGTTTCCCTTTCTTCCTGCCTTCCTTCCTTCTATCCTTCCTTCCTTCTCTCTGTCTTTCCTTTAAAAAAAAAAAAAAAAAAAAAAAAAAAGAAAGAGGTAGGCCCAGCCCATAATATGCCTGGCACTCTCACAGGCAGGTTGTATTGTGCCCCCTAGTTTCAATTTGTTAAAATATTCCCTTCTCTTGGCATGCTCCCATACAGTTTTCTACCTCTAATATTGTATAATTTAGGTTGAGAAAATTTACTTGAAAGCAAAGGAAAACAAAATATCAGAATCTCTTTAGAAGGCTACCTGGCAGGGGAAAGGAGTCTGGGTATAGGGAGGAGTAGGTTCCTGCTAGAAAGAGAGATTCTCTCAAGCTTTAGAATAAAGAAAAGCTGTTGTGCAGGAAAAGTTAACTCAGCAAATTTGAGCTGCTCAAACCTTGGTCATTCCCAAGAAGGCCTGGTTTTTTGTGACTGACCCTTGGCCAGCAATTGGGAATTGAGCTCTTGGAATGATCTAACTGATTTGAGTGTTTCACATACTTGGGGACTTGATCTAAGCCATGTCATTTAGTTTAGTTAGTTTATGCAGACAATATGATTTTGATGAATACTTGTATTCCTTCCAAATGTCTGGAGCTTCATTGACTGCAGTTAGTCATGCAGGTCCTAAGTACACATGTGACTGATAACCAATAAATAACCTGGATTCCTGGGTATTGTGTTCAAGTTCATGTGTCTACTTCGTCAGATGGTGGTGACCCGTTGTCTGTTTGGGCAAGTGCTGGCCTGTCTGTTGCTATGAGGACATTTCATGGACTTAAATCATGATCACATTGGCTGCATCCACAGTTGATTGCATTTATAATCAGCTAAGATGTCTTCTGCAATGAGTGATGCTTAACCTAATCATCAGAAGGCTTTTAAGGAGGATTTAGAAGAGACAGTCACTCTTCCTGCTTTAGCCAGCCAGACCCTCCTGAGAGTTGTTGAGGACTTTCATCAGAGCTGCCAGCTTGCATCTTGCTCTACAGACCTTGGACTCTACAACCACATGGTTACATGAGACATTTTATAAATTTTATATTTACAGATATCTCCTGCTGATTCTGTTTCTCTAGAGAAACCTAGTTAATACACTGGGCTCAAGCAAGCTTCCTTGGTAGATCACACTTTGTACAGGTTGTCACAACTTGTTGCTGGAGGAATTAAGTGTGTCATATGTGACTCTACTGCTAAAGGGCTCTTGGAAGCTTGTGCCTGCACCTTTTTCTTTTGCTGGTTTTGCTTGGTATACTTTCACTGTAATAAACTGAAACTTAAGAAAGAGTATAAAGACTTCTGAGTTTGTGTGCATTTCTAGTGAATCACTGGATCTGGGAGTAGTCTTGGGAACTACTGACAAACTTGTTCTCCTGAGTATTCCTTTTAATAAAGTGACTTAGGTTATTGTTCTGATTCCTTCTGCTACTAGAAAGTCAAGTCCCAAAAGTACAGTCTACCTTCAGCAAGGATGTCAGATTGGCTGTCATTATTGGACTGTACTATTCTCACAGAGATTTGGTACATAAAACACTAAAGCTTTGTAATATTTATAAGTGAGATGTTACTAATGCTTTAGAAGTGAGAGCTTATACTGATGTAAAAGATACAAGCTTCTACATAAGCAAATGAATAACAAAAAAATACCTACCTTGGTACCCCTAGTAAGACCTTGAGGAATTGGAGCAGCTAGTTAAGTAAATAACTCAATTGGCAGGTTCTATAACTATTCTGTAACTCTGATCAACAGAACTCTAAGCCATCATAGTTCAAGAAACTGTGGAGCAAGTTAAAGTAAACTCATATTAAGGTTTTTGAATATTTAGTTGATGAATTAGTCTTTTGTATGCCACAGAAGGCCAAGGAGTTTCTTTTATAATACATCTGTGAAGATATTTATGTGGGTATATGTGCATATACTTTACTTGAGAAATGATAATGTCAATAATTATAGTAAACAAAGTAAAATAAATATAACTAAAAAAAAAATGTCCTCAAGGCATGGTGCTCTGGTGATATATATATATATATATACACAAATACTGTAATTTCTGCAGAGATAAAATGGAAGTGAAAAGTATGTAGAAAACTGACCTTTAACATAGGTTTGAGCATAATAATTATAATTAAAAAGAAAAATATTAAAATGCAGTTTTTAATAAATAAAAGGCATTAATTTATTCAGGTATTAGCTTATTTAAGTTATGGAAACTGTTATAAAACAAATTCAGTAAGCCCACTCCTTCCACCCAGAGTTATAGATTTCTGAATCTCTCTCTCACAAATTTAGCCTCTGAAATTTAGCTAAATTCTTCTCTTGTCTATATATTTATAAAACACAATAGCACCAGTCTATATCATATTAATAAATTAACATATAACATTTTATTATATTGAAATTTTCAAATATTCATTTATTAAAAAGTACGTACACTGAACTCTTATGTCCAGGTACTATGTAATGTCTATGTAATAAATAAAAATCAACAAAATTTTGTCCTTGTCTTTAAGAAGTTTGTTCTTAGGAGGCACAAAAACTGTTTTACAATGAAATAAGCTCAGGGTCACAATGTAAGCAAAGTGATAAATTCAAGACATGTTAGGAATTTTTCAAAATGCTGTAGAGTAAAGAAGGGCAGAGGTTAAAAGACACTATTGTGTTGGTAACATAACTAAATTACTGATCTCTGAGAAAGGTATTTCATTTGAGTGGTGAGGATAGCAGTCTTTCTGTAAGCGATTACAAGTGAAAGGATGGTGAAGATGAAACAAGTACAAATTATACTTAAAGAAATTAGGTGGTAAAAGAGCTATAGCTATGAGATAGTTGCATATAGGGATTTTCAGGTCGAGAGAAAGCTACTGTTATAATCGGGTAATACTGCATATGCTTGTTGGCAGAGAGTAAGTCAATAGGTAGGAAAAGATTATGGATGAAATAAACATGAGAACACTTACTTTATATAGCAGAATGGTGGCAGAGGTACTACAAATAATCTATTTCAAAGCAACTACACATGAAAAATAAAATGGAAAAGTCTTTAAAATGAATTGGGCTGGCAAGACAGTAGGAAACCCAGAAGTCAAATCAAGAGCAAAACACATAAGATGGTAGAATAAGTTCAACCATTTCAGTAATCCCCTGAAGTATAAATGGACTAAACTCTAGGGTTGTTACATTGAATTAAAAACAAATTCATCTTTGATGAGCTATTTGCAAGGTTGCTCTACAAATATATAGAGTTGAAAGGTTGAAAGTGAAAGGATAGAAAATTCATGACAATATTATATTAAAAAGTTAAAAACCATAACAGTTTTAGTAATAACATGCAACACCTGATCCTCCTTTTGTGTACATTAGAAATATCACTTTCCAAGTTCTTCAAGCCAGACCCTTTGATATCCCATAAAACTTCTTCATTAATTAAGGCCTTCTACATAGATAGCTGCAATTGCTTCCTAACTGGTCTCCTTGCTGCCTGACTGTCAGGGTTCTTCCCTTCAATCTCTTACCTGCAACAAGGCCCCAATAATTCTTATGTCACAAATTGATTTAAACTCCATCACCCCACCATGGTTCCACTTTGCCAGCAGGTTAAATTCCCAGCTCCATTAGGTGACTTATAAGTCTCTTCTTTTTCCAAATCCTGTGGACATATCACTTGATATATCCTCTTCCACCACATCCCTACTTTGAACTATGCTCAGCTCCACAAACATATCAGTCCCAACTTCAAATCATGGTCTTTGTCTGGTTTTCCTTCTATCAACATTCTTTTCCCTTTCCCTTCTCTACTCTCAACCCATTTTTTCCCATCTCACTATTTCCTGATTTCCTCTAGCTAAGCCCTGCCCAGTCTTCAAGTTTTAGCAATGGATAAAATGGATGTTTATCCATTCCCTTTCAAAGCCTTTTTTTGACCCCCTAAATACAATTTAGGTGGACACTTTCCTTACAATTACATTTAGAGCAGCATGCTATAATTACTTGCGTGTAAGTCTGCATCTCCCACTATGTCATAAGCAATGTGAGATCAGGCAATGTGTCTGTCATGTTGAGCATTTGACTCCCTGTATCTAAATAATTAGTTGTCAAACAAATGGCTTGTAATGAAAATGTCATTTAATACCTTCTTAAAGACCAATTCAAGAAAAGCTCTAGGATTGTGCTGGTTTGAAAGGAAGTATGCCCCCTAGAAAATTCATGTTTTAACCACAATCCCACTTCATAAAGGTAGAATAATCCCTGTTCAATACTGTATGTTTGAAACTGTGATTGGATCGTCTCCCTGGATGATGTGATTTAGTCAAGAGTGGTTGTTAAACTGGATTAGGTGAATACATGTCTCCACCCATTTGGGTGGATTTTGATTGGTTTACTGGAGTCCTATAAAAGAGGAAACATTTTGGAGAAAGAGATTCGGAGAGAGCAGAGCAGAACAACATAGCCATGAGAAGCGGAGTCCACCAGCCAGCAGCCTTTGGAGATGAAGAAGGAAAATGCCTCCCAGGGAGCTTCATGAAACAGGAAGCCAGGAGAAGAAGTTAGCAGATGATTCTGTGTTCACCATGTGCCCTTCCAGCTGAGAGAGAAGCCCTGACTGTGTTTGCCATGTGCTTTCTCACTTGAGAGAGAAATCCTGAACTTCATCGGCCTTCTTGAACCAAGGGATCTTTCCCTGGATGCCTTTGATTGGACATTTCTATAGCCTTGTTGTAATTGGGACATTTTCTCGGCCTTAGAACTGTAAACTAGCAACTCATTAAATTCTCCATTTTAAAAGCCATTCTGTTTCTGGTATATTGCATTCTGGCAGCTAGCAAACTAGAACAAGGATGATAATAGTAATTGTGTATATTACTAAATAGTACTAAGCAGATACAGCACCAGAACTCTAGGTTAATCTACACTTGGAGTTAAAAGTTGGCTTAAAGTCTCTTCCAGTATTTGCTGAAAGACAGAAAGGGGACAAATCCTAAACTGTTTCCTTTAACTTAACAATTTGGTAGGTGTCAGTTTATTTTGAAGTATTACCAAAAGTGTAAATTCTCTCTACAAGAGACTTTAGCTGACAACAAACACTACATTCACTTTAAGCTTGCATTTGTGTTGTTTCACAGTTATCTAATATTGTTAAAAAGGGTTAAATAAAAAGAGATCAGAGCTATAAACATTTTCATAAACAGGAAGCCAAAATTCTCATGAAAAACAAGTTAGAAAGCTTTTAGGGAAATAGAAGCAACAAATAACAACATTAGAGTAAGAGAAGATGTAAAAAAAAAAAAAAGAAAGAAAAAACTGATCTGACTTTCCAAACACATGAGAGATTGGTGAGAGGAAATTAAAAATTAAAACAACAAAACATATTCTGCTCCAGTCCAACGTCCCCAGCAAATATTTGCATCTGTATGCATTTCATATTCCATAGCTTGACTGAGATTTAATTAAAAACAATTATAAACACAGTTCCTTGAGGTTACCGAGGATTTCACAGTTTGAATCTTTATTTTAGAATCATTTTATTCTCATAATGAAGCATGCATCACTAATGGTATTGTCGTCAGAGTTTGGTCTGAGAAGTGACTACTTGTCTAGTTTAAATATGTCCAGATCAGCTAAATTTAGATGGGGCGACCTAGGCACTTTGACCCAGGGTTCAGTCAATACACCAAAGGAGTAAATGGATAGATTGTCCCTGTGGTTCCAGATTTGGCCTTGATGTACTTTCATTTCAGATGAAATTTCAAAGGGAATGCAGCAGTATAGCTGTCTTCAGCACTATTCAAGTATAATTCTGCAATAAAATATCTGGATGTACAAAAGAGGTAAAAAGGCCAGGATACCACAACAAAAAGCATTTTAGGGCTAGCGAAGTTCTCATATAAATACAGATCCACTTATCCTATTTAGTTTTTGCTCCTTTTTCTCTTTTTTCCTTCTAACCCCAAAGTAACCTTACATGCAATGAATAAAACCGGAACAAGCCTAAAATGAAAATGCGGTATAGTTTGTTTCCTCAGCATTATTTGGAAGAATTTCAGTGCTTTGCTTCCTTTTGACGTTATATTAGGTTATTTGGAAAGAAGGTTAAAAAGCCTTATTTTGATTGCTCTTACTCACCACCCAGAAGCACTCAGAGATATCCATAGATACATAATTGATTTCCTTTTGTTTATTTGATAAACTCAACACTTTAGCTAGGAGAATGTCAGACAAATGCAATTTTATGGTTTCTTATGAGGATGCAGTTAGTCAAATATCAGGTGGATAAAGTATCCATTTGGTTCCTGTCTTCAGAACATGGAGGTAAGCGCCCTAGTTAAAACATGCTATTTCTCTAAATGAGCATTAGAAGTGTTTCCTTTTCTTTACTTCCATGTTGAAAGCATTTTTTTTTTCTGGCTTTAAATACCAAACTTTGAGAAAATGTAGATGTGGAAGGTCCTGATATGCCTTTGGGATTTGGAGGTAATAAATGTAGATGCTAATTTTCAGAAACTATTAAAAACAGTAAGATCTGACACTCCTGCTACATCATTCATTGTAAACGGAATTGTAAAAGAGACTTGCAAGTCATTCAATATTTTTTTAAAGTGCTCTGAATTCCCCCAATACTTCTAATCTCTGTGTAGAAGGGGGACTGTAAAAACAAACAAACAAATGAGTGAAGTATTTCTCAAAATGTGTATACAAGCTCCTGGTAATCTTTATACCACTGTTGTTCATATAAAAACAGGTCTACGAGCTGTGTGCTTTCTGAATAAATTCCTTTACAGCATTAAAGCTTCTTCTCATGTTGTCATTAAACATGTATAAAAAGGATTCATAAAAAGACACTGGTTTTTAGAATTAAAATGATACACTAGTATTTTGACGTTAGAGTAATACTGAATATATGCTACTACCGCAAATTGAGTAAAAGCATATTTAGAAGAATCTCTTTTTAGATTTTTCCAATGTGTATTCGGGGCATAAGATGCATCTTCCTGAACATTCCTGTATAGTATCTCATTTTATACTGTTTTTATCTCTCAGCAACATTTCAGTGCTTTTCAGAAGTTAGTGATATTTTTTGAGAAAGTAACATGAATATAATCGAAATAACAATGACTAGGAAGAAAAGAGGACTGAATTTCAGTCCTGGGTCTGTCACCAGTTAAACATTTAGCCTTAGCTGATCATTGAAATTTGCTGGGTGAAAATTTCCTCCTCTGTAAAATTTGCTGAGTGAAAATTTCCTCATCTGTAAAAACTTCATGGGATTGAAGTTACTTAAAACATATCTATTTGAATGAATGAGTGAAAGAAAAAGTATACTTTTGAAACAAGTAGGATATTTTTGTATAAAAACAGAAAAGAACAGTGACAGATAAATGGATTCTAAAAAAAAAAAAACAACTAAAAACCAATAATAAAAGTGTTCTTTCTTTGACACTGTCACCTTTGATTTTATGACAATTTTGAGAGATCCCAGGGGTTGGATTCCAGTTAATAGTGAATGAGAATGAGGCTCACTAAGGATGAATGACTTTCTCAAAATTACCAAAAAGGTACTCGATGAAACAGGGAGTGAACGCTATCTTCTGACTTCCAGATGAGCTCTATGCACAAGTCATAATCTTAAGTACACATAATATGGGCAACTGTTATTGAAACCATTGTCTACGACAATATAAAACGTCATAAGCTAATATAATCATGCAGGAATTCTGGGCAGAATGATTTGGATGAATGTTGGCTGGTTTTACTGATGTGTACATGGGCCTGGAGGCTCTAGATGTTTGTTTGCTTTACTTTTAGATCTCCATTTAAAACTTTTCAAAAGGGGGTATGAAGGTTATAAAAGCTTGTGTGGTTGATTTTGAAGGTCTTCTCTGTATGACAGTTTATTTTCAAAAAAAGAGTTGTTAATATGTGAATTCAATAATGATATGCAGGAAGTGTAGTAAACCAGCTGGATTTCTGTCTGCTTGAATCTAAGTAATGATTTGGAAAACTTTTTTTTTTTTTAATATGTATCATCAAATATCACCAAGCCCCTAGATACATGTGCTGTTGTACCAGATCTGATACCCATCACACTGGGCCATATGTTTTCACACCAAAAATACTAACTTGGCTATATTACAACAACATCAGCACACATTTTAATCAAATTCAAACTTAAAAAAAAAAAAAAACACAAACTAGATGTACTGGATTGAAAAAAAAACAGCAGTGTTTAGTGAAAAGTATTATGCTGTTAATGGCCTCTTGAGTTGATAAAATACTCTATATAAGGTTGGAAGTAGATGGAAATAGAGGTATTTCACTATAAATTTTCTTTTATTTTTTATAACAGGACAGAGTCTCTGGGTAAATTTGAAGAAGTACTTTTTCGAATATAGAAAGTAACTAGAGAAGTTTCATTTTTGGTTGCAGAAAAATGGATGTTGTAAATGATCAGAAAGTTAGCAAAGATGTAGAAGAGGAAATAGGTTATTGGAATAAGATCACAATCCTTAAAACTGAAGGTGAATTTTTTGGACTTCTTCATAGGGTGGAAGTTCTGGTATCAACCTTCCTGCCAGCTTTGCGACTATAAACCAGAGAAACAGGCAAGGAGGTGGGATATAGGGTGTCTTATCATTCTTGACAAAGATTTTTACTTAAAATACTTTTGTTTCCAGTAAGTCATGCTCCCATCTTCACCTGTATTTGGGCTCCCCATGTCCAGAGCTTTTTAAGTTCTTGTCAAACTTACTCCCTCTAGTTCCATGCTTGTGTCTAGACAGGCACTTGCCAGGTTGCACAGGATCCAGAATGAGGCCTGATGTCTCGTTGCTACTATTAAAAGCTCCTGTTAACCCTATCCCACATCATCTTCACAGGAAATTGATTCTCCAGTTCTGAGTTTTCATGGGGTTTAGTAAAAGATAGGCTTGCCTCATTTTAACATCTGAATGTAGGGTTAAATTTCAGTTTCTCTGATCTAGGAATCAGTTATTGCAACTCCATTTGTCTCCAGATGATACAATTTTATTGGCATTGGTTTTCTGCCATTATCTCCTCTTCTACACCCTTTGTCCTTGTAGTTTATGCCTTTTAAAATTCCATTACATGCATTTTAATAGTGTTTGGGGAGGGTGTGGAGACACGTATATTTAACTGGAAGCTCTCCCCATTCTCTCTTTAATCCTCTCCAATCAGACTCTCATCTTTACAAATCCACTGAAATGCCATTGTCAAGGTTACATCTTACTTTCCCATTCAGGGCTTCTGATGTGGTTGATTATGTCCTTTTTGAAACACTTTCTTTTATTAACTTCTTAGACACATACTTTCCAGGCATTCTGCATCTGTATAGTAGCCTCTTCTCAGTCTCCTTTACTGAGTTCTCAAGGAGAAAGTTGAAATACTCATGGGCTCTTCTTCCATGTTCCAGTTTGCTAACACTACTTGAATGCAATATACCAGAAATAGATTGACTTTTTATAAAGAGGATTTGTTAAGTTACAAATTACAATTCTAATGCATGAAAATGTCCAAATTAAGGCACCAACTAGAGGATACCTTCTCAGAGGAAAAACGTAGTTGGTATCTGTGTTCCTCTGTCACATGGGAAGGCACATGGCAACAGCTGCTGTTCTTCTCTCCTGGCTTCTGGTTTCAAACAGTTCTTTCAACTTTGTGGGTCCTTCTGGCTTCTGCTTGGGGTGTTTTCTTTTTCTCTGCATCCTTCACTTGGTTTCATCTCTCTGCTCTCTCTTTTGGCCCTGAATGATGTTTTCTGCCTCTTATTCTCTTCATAGAGGACTCTAATAAAAGAATTAAGACTCACTTTGAATGGGTGAGGTCACTTCTCCATGGGAACACCTAGTCAAAGGGTCCCACCCACAATTGGGTGGATCACATCTCAATGGAAACAATCTAATCAAAACGTCCCACTCACAATAGGGTGGGTCATATCTTCTTGGAAACAACCTAATCAAAAAGATCCCAGCCATAATAAGTCTGCACTCATAAAATTGAATTAAAAGAGTATGGCTATTCTGAGATACACAGAACCCATTGTCATTACTTAGGTGAAAAAAGGAACCAAAAGTTTGTCAGGCACAGAACAGAAAACCAGCAATGAACGGAATCCCCAGTAGAATTGGGTCATCAGACACCATACATAACATACCTCCAACCAACAAAAGTCCAACACCCATGCCCACTATCATAAAAACACATAGCACCCCTCACCCCCCACCCTCAGTCCATACACCTAAATGTCATCTTAGAGAAAAGCTTTGGAAGAGTAAGGCAACTTTTAAAATAGAGGTGTTTTTTTTTAATAACAAATGAGAGACAGACTTACCTAAATGAGGTCTTTAAAATATCAAATTGTACTAAGTTAAAAAATGTAAACATTTAGTTATTTTCTTCCTAATCAGCACTTAGGGGCATATGAAGGGTTCCTATCTTGAGAGATACAGGGACATTTTATATTTGTTCTGTATGCTCATCCAAATTTTATTATAAGTTGGCTTTTACCAGCCTAGGACATATTTCTATATTGTGGCATGGCCTGTACTGCTCTGATTCAATGTGGATATGTAGAAAGGACAATTCCAGGAGCATAGGTCCAGGGAGAGACTAAAGGCATCATTATATTGTAAAAATATCTATTGAACACTAATAGCAAGATCATAGCCATCTGGCTAAGGTAAGCTATTTGAAATACCCACATAACCTAGACCTTTGTAAGCAGAAAGTGCTCAACAAAACAGCTCATTAAGGAAACACAATAGTGGGTAGGCAATACAGAGGAGTCTGAGAAACAAGCCAATATCGAATCTGCAATAAGAAGCAATGAATTGAGCCCTTTATTGTGAAATCTGAGGTGTTGGAGGAATGCTCAGATCCAGATATTCTATGAACAAAGAACAGAAGAAGGAGGAACATTTGGATGAATTGTTGAATGTTGTGATTACAGCTTTGATAGATTAGTAAACCATGAGATAAGAAATAGGAGGAAGTCAAGGATGAGAGCCATGGCATCAATTTGCAGGTTTTGTTCAGAAAAAGTTAATTTGTTTCTTAGTGCATGAACATCCTGTAATACCAGAGCTCACAATTCTTACTGATTTAACGATTAGACACTGTACATGACTCATATGGAATAATGACAAAGTATTTCTCTAGCACATAAAATACTAAATACCGAATCTGTGCAGACAGTTCTTTACTTTTAATAATTCTACATAAGTGCAAAAACTTTACTGGATTACCACAGACTTAATTGCCCTGTTATTTGCTATAAGAATGAAATAGCATAGAAGAGTTGGCAAACAATTTTTAGAAAATTAACTATTTATTTGGATTGGAGAATAATACAGTATCTGAAACAGGAAAGGCTTATGAATTATTTTTCTGTTCACTAGCAATTTAATGAGGTTTAAGAAGAAAAACTATCTTTCATTCTTTTCAAATAAAAGGAGCCAAATAGATGTGGAGGAATTGGACCACTTATTCACTGCTAGTGGGAATGTATAATGGTGTAGCCTCTGTGGAAGACAGTTTTGGCAATTCATCAGAAAACTAAATATTGAGTTGCCCTATGACCTATACCAATACTCAGTGCTCTAGTTTGCTTGCTGCCAGAATGTAATATAACAGAAATGGAATGGCTTTTAAAAAGGGGAATTTAATAAGTTGCTAGTTTATGGTTCTAAGCTGAGAAAATGACCCAATTAAAACAAGCCTATAGAAATATCCAATCTAAGGCATCCAGGGAAAGATACCTTGGTTCAAGAAGGCATTTGGCATTTCTCACTCAGCTGGAAGGGCACGTGATGAACATAGCAGCATCTGCTGGATTTCTCTCCAGGCCTCTTGTCTCACGAAGCTCCCTGGGAGGCATTTTCCTTCTTCATCTCCAAAAGTCGCTGGCTGGTGGACTCTCTGCTAAGAGTTGCATCCAGGAAGCCTCTTTGTTGCTCAGATGTGGCCTCTCATTCTCTAATTCCAGTTCTGCAAGGTGAATCATTACCCTCTTCCTGACATGGGACTTGATATTCGAGGATAAAAATCTCCCTGACAATATGAGGTGTGGATCCCTGGGATGAGACCGGCCTTGGCATCATGGGTTTTCCAACACCTTCCAGACCAAAAGCAGAAAAAGAAGGTTAATAAAATATGACATCAGTGGCCAAGACAGATCAAAAGGAGTCAAGAGACTATTCTGAAGGCTGCTCTTATGCAAGTTTCAGTTAGATAATGCTAATCGCCATGGTCTGCTAAACCCCAAACAAAGGCACTCCTGTTGACTCTTAAGACTACCTAGGACTTTAACTGAGACTCCCAGCTCTTCACTGGATGCTGCTTCAGAACCCATCCATTAAAAGCTGATTAGCAATGGCATAAACCTAAACTATAAAAACTAAACTATATTTGCCATCAGGCTCGTGATATTGCATCACTCATGATACCAATTACATCATAAGCTGTATAAATGAGTGAACTGCCTTGCAGTGGTGCAATACAGAGGCCCTCTTTTCTATCCCTGCCTTATTACCTTGGATGTAACCCGCTCTATCCCACTGTAATTTTATGTTAACTTTCCTGTCTTCCTGTCTAGATTGTAAATTCCTTGAAAGCAAGCACATTTCACTTGATACTCCCAACACTGAGTAATGAATGATACATAGAAAGAAAACACATAATTATTGAATGAATAGCTTGAATGAATGGAAACAAACAAAATTTAGAAAGCTAATATAGTCACTACGGCTATGTTTAGATGCAAACAATTATGTTGTGTGTAGGTTAAAGGAGATGTATAAGAAAGTTATATAAACTCCATTAGAGTTTTATACTCTTTATTCTTTATACTGTTCTCTTTATACTGCTTGTATTAAGAGTTTTGGTATAGTTAAACAACACCTTATACGTCCTTGTGTATCTGCAAGGGCATCATCTATTAACAAATGAATCTAATAATTTCTCAAGAATAAATTACACATTCCTATAAACTACAAAGAAAGGGTATAAAGCATCTGTGTTGAAAGGTAAGACTGACTTGATGGAGAAGGAGTTATGAGCTTTTTTGGTGAGTACATGCCCTTAAAGAATTCCTAAGGAGGTAGATAACCACTAAGACATCACAGTGGAAGAGTGAAGTATTCCACTTCAGGAGATAAAATAGTAAGGAAGAGAACAATATGAATGTTATATTGTCTACTTTTAGAATATGTTGTTAACATTATTTTCTGAATATGAATACAGTTCTTATAATGTTTTACCAATATGAAGGTACTCGTGCCATTTGGTTATAGTTATTGGTTGCAATATTGACTTTATTGATGTGCTAATGTATCACTGCTGAAATCAAAACTAAATGACAAACACTGAATACAAGTCTCACCATTTCATCCCTCAACATTGGCCACCTTTGTCTCAGTAGCCTAGAGTCTGTCATTCCTCTACTCACAGTCCCCCATTGGCACCCATCTCACTCAAAATAAAATTGACCAAGGCCTACAAGACTGCATACAATTTAGCTCCTGCCTTCTTTCTCATCTCATCACCATTCATTTTTACATCTCACTGCTCTGTTCCAGCCACTTTGGCCTCTTTACTCTTTCTCAAAAATGTGCCTAGCACATATCCGCATCAGAGGTCTGTATTTGCTCTTGTCTCTGTCTAAAAGGCTCTTCTCTCAGATGTCCACATGGTCCATTTCGTCACTTCAATCACCATATATGTCAATTTTTCATGGAAGTCTTTCCTACCTGACCAACTACTTCCCATAACTCTTACCATTTTTTTCCCTAAAACTTATCAAATCAACTATATTACATATGCATTTGCTTATGTGTTTATAGTATGTGTCCCCATACAAGAATGAGTATAGACTTAGTAGAGCTCCATGCTGACAGCGTACACTATACATAGAACTATGCCTGGGATTATATGCTTTGTTATTTATCCAATAACTTGAGGACTTTCATAGTAATTCCAGGCCTGTTCTTTGTAAATGATATATCTTTTTTTTTTTTTTTTTTTTTTTAGAGAGAGGGAGGAAGGGAAGGAAAGACAGAGAAGGAAGGAAGGATAGAAGGAAGGAAAGGAAACATCTTTAAACATTTTCTTGTTTTATTGTATTTTGTTTGTTTGTTTGTTTTTTACATGGGCTGGGGCCGGGAATCGAACCGAGGTCCTCCGGCATGGCAGGCAAGCACTTTGCCCGCTGAGCCACCGCGGCCCCCCCTGTAAATGATATATCTTTAAAGTAAATTCTTTATCAGTGGGTGTTCATCAGACCATTTGCTTCTGGCTATACTTTAAAATCTAACCATAAGAAGCTGATGTGCATGACATTTTTAGATTATCGTCTATAATATCATTACATTTATTAAAGACTAGTGAAAGAACTTCAAAAGGTAAATTATATTTTTAAAATATTTTAACATTAGGTAGCTTAGTTTGTAGTGAGAGAAAATAAGGAGAATCTTACCATAAACTGTTCATATTTGGAGATGCATAATTGTCAAACATTTACAGTGATGGGAATATAACAGCAAAACCAATTTAATGACACCATTATCTACCAGATGTGACATATCCTAGACGTAATTTTCCTTATTAAATATCACCTAGAAATTTATGCCATTTTGGAATGAAACTATGATTTGTTTGTCTCTTATTTTGCCATAGAGAGAGGCAGGGAATTAGCGTTCTAGTTTTATGGTTGAAACATTGACCTTTCCAGCTTCCATGCTGAGGTGAAGAAGGCTAAATAAAATATCCTCATGACATGAAAATTAAGTGCTAGGCCACTGAAGATAAATTGACTTTTTCACATTAGCATTTGACACGCAGAAAAGCAAATTTCTGGAGCATATACTCCAAACTCAGGATCTATCATTAGGCTACTGGTTTATGTAAAATTTAATTTTATGTTCTAGAGTCATCTTATTATTATCTTTTCTATGAAGAAGTTGAAGAAAAAAGAGTAAGAGTTATTTATGTATTTCAAAGTGAAACTGGTTGATTTCATGTCTTATATGCTGCTACTTCCTTACATATTTGTTATGGCTATGTTTATTTTATTCTTATATATAATTTCTATTTCCTTTCATTTCTCCACAGCATTTCCCCCTTAAACATACTGTCCTTAACAGGGATATGCACAGCAGTTGCATTTCTATTTTAGTACTACTTTACGTATTTACTTATTTTTTTACATAGCTGTCTCTTCTGTGGGCTATGAGTTCTATGAGCCCCTGGACTCTGCTTTATTTGTCTATGTGTCCCATAGACATGGTCTAGTTGTGTAGAGCAGAAGGTCTGAATGGAAAAATAATTTTCATTCTGAATCCTTAAGTTTTTCCATCTGTTGTTCTTTTTTTTTTTTTCAAAAACTCTTAAGATTACAAAAATGACTTGGGCATTGTGTACAATGATTTATTTTTGCCTCTCTTGATTCACTCCATTCTTTTCAACCCTGTTCTCTCTCCTGGCAGGCTGATCTATCTGAATAATACCAACAGGCTCCCTTGCTGCTGGCTTCCAGTTATGTGTGGCCGCAAGGGAGCCTAGCCAGTTTTCAGAATGTGGAAACAGTGAAGTCCAGCATTACACCTCTGAATCTCTTCCTGTATAGTAGCTTCAGGTTGAATATACCCTTCAATTAAAGATCATAGCTCCTCTCATTATGGTTCTCACCTTCTAATGGTCTTATTCTGGGTTCCAGAATCCCCTCCACTAGCCTTTTTAGGCCTGGAGATATTAACAGCACTATTGGCCCTAGCACAGGATACTGCACTATCCCTCATGGGTTCCTCACATTGCTTTACTTTTGTAAATAAGCCCTTTATTCAATCCTTCTTGAATTATCCTTCTTTGTGTGTATCCCCTGCTTCCAGCTGAGACATGGACTGGCACAGATGTTACAGAGTTAACAACCTTAATATCAAGATAATTTTGGTTATTTCTGTATATACATACGCACATATTATATACATATACTTATGTTTATATCAATAGTATACATAATTCTTAAAATCTAAAGAAACTCTTTCTGATGGCAAATGCTACCCAAATGTGCAATTTAAGAGAGCAATTGCAGAGACTAGAAACCAGAGTTTCCACGATGGGTCCTTTGACTTATAGCTGCCAGTCTTTGCAAAACATCATTATATTTTAGATATGTACTTAGCTCGAAGTTTTCCTTAAAATGGGTCATTCTATTCTTGATATATATTTTTTCATGCTTTAACACCTGGTTTGTCATCTCTCTTAAATTTGAATTTCTTTGATTTGCTCACAGCTTTTCTCCTTGAACATACTACCCTTAACAAGTGTTGCACCCAGCAGTTGCATTTCTACTTTAAAATGTATAAAATTATCCAGGGCAAATAATGAAGGTGGAAGAGGTCTCTCTCACCTCTATAATAAAGTCCTCTCCTTCAAAGCTGGAGAGAGTTGATGGAATGTGTGCTTGCTCTATTATTTGAGAATATTCAATTCTATTATAGAAGAAAAATAAACAGGAACAATTTAACTTATAAGAAATATTAAGCAATGGTGGTGCGCTAGTAGCTTATGATAGAGAAACACCTCATAGGTGTTAAGTATATATATGAGTAAGTAAGTAGTTTGTGTCACATAGGCGGAATTCAAAAGACATGTTAGAGAGAGATAGTAGGATGGATATGTAAAGATAGAGAGAATAAATGGGATGCATGATGGAACAAACAAGAATATTTTATACAGAAGAAGGAATAGAAAGATCAAGTCATAACATATTCTCCCACCCTCTCTCAAAGTTATGTTATTTCTAAATTGACTTCCTATTGGTACCAAACATTATAGTCCCATTCTGGCTCCACATATGCTCTGTCCGGGTAATACTGACAGAGCCCACAGCAGTTCAGCAAGCTAATTCGTGAACTCATCAGTATCCAGTCATACTTGCCCCTGCCTCTTTCTGATAGAAAAAGTGTATTGAAGTGCCTCAGACACCTTCCATCTGTTGGTTCTCTTAATTCAAATGTCAACTCTGGTCTTCATAACTACTGTATCAGTGGGGAACTTTGATGAGACTGGGAGAGAGAGAGAAAGAGGAAGAAGAAGCGGAAGAGAGAGAGAGAGAGAGAGAGAGAGAGAGAGAGAGAGAGAGAGAGAGAGAGAGAGAGAGAGTTAATATTGCTAATCTGGAACTAGAATTCAGTTAACATGGTTCTTCTGTCTACTTTTTCTCTTTCCTAAACCCCATCTCTTTGCTCAACCTTGTTGCTATTTATTAAAAGTTGATTTAATATTTGTGATGGGGGAATCTTAATTTCAATTGTAAGCCTTTCTGTTCCATGACCTCTGGGATAACTTTCCTGGAAGTGTCTTGGGAAGCTACAATTTAATAAGTGTCATTTTCCTCATGATAGTTGCATTCATTCTTAGTAAGGTTTACCTACTTTTAGGTTCACTCAGAATTGCCAGTGGATTTTAATCCTTTATTCTCTGGGGTTAGCACAAATTGTGACCATGTGATATACTTTCAAGCTAGCTGGATAACGCCATTCATCCATGCAGTTTTCAAACCCATATCGTAATCCTGTGTTCTCTCTTGGATCCTGTTCCCAGGCTGACACCATCCTCATTCAACTAAAGCAGTGGTTCTCAAATATGGTTACTCATTTAAATTACTTCAGGAAGTTTTAAAGAATAAAGATGTATAGGTTTCACCTCCCCAAAATTTTAATAGTGCTGATCTGAGAGGTGGCTTGGGCATCAGGATTTTAAAAGCTCCCCAGATAATTCTAAGGTGCAGTAAAGTTTAAGCACCACTGCATCTAACCGACAGGTTTCAAAAGTTTGGTTTCCTTGGGCTGTTTATGAGTACAGCAAAAATAATAAGTGGCAAATGAGATTTAAAAAGGTCTCTCCCTGAAGATGTGTTATTGTGTTGTTGAGTGATTAATAAAATGACTTGAGGGGATACTGCTCGAGGAGCCAGACCAGGTTTCAGGTCCTGAGGTCCAAATTCATTCAAATTCTAGATGCAGTTTGGCACCACCTGGTGGCAGGTTTCTGTTCTTGCTTTTTATTTGGGGATAATTTTAGGGGTTTTGCAACTGCTTATGTCTTTCAGGAGAGCAATAGTGATTTCAGCAATCTCCTGGCCAATCGGAAACAATTTTGTGGATGTGATCCAGGTTATTGGGCTGAGAGAATACTAGGGACAAGAAATTCTTCTCACTGATTTACCTGTCATTTCCCTGCTACCCTTGCATTTACCCTCTGTAAGTCCAATCACCATCACCCACATCAGAATATAAGGATGCTTGCCTAATTCCAGGAAAGGGAGGCTAAAATGAAATCAGGAACCAATGGCCATCGAATTATGAGTAAATCATAGTTTGGAACATATTACTAAGTTTCCAATTACCAACATCTTCAAAAGGCCCTTCATTACTGCAATATCATCTGCCCTTGTTAGCTACTGAGTGTACATTACTAGTAAATGCTTCTTAAAAAACAAACTATATATGCAAATGACATAATTTTGGCTACAAAATGAAAGACAAAGCTATTTTCTTTATTGTCAATGTTTTGGTTTTCCTTGTTCCTTTTCTCTTTTATTGGTAGTAAGGTACAGTTCCTTTCTCTGTTTCTTAAGCTAGTTCCTTTTATTTCTTTCAACTTACTCTTCAAATGCTCCTAGGTACCTTTTGTTCACTGCTTTTCATATAAGATTTTATTGGTGATGACTTGCAGGATATTGATTAATTTAATAAAAAGGAAAGGCTTTTAAACTCAAGAATCCAAAGAACTTCTATGTTTATTATACTTTTATTTTATCTTTATATCATCTGAAATATGAAACTTTGCTAGCAAGACAGGATGATATTATGAAAGCCACAAGGGTTTTGTTTGCAGTTACAAAACTTGGATTTTAATCTTCATGTATTTACTCTATGAGCTTACCAAACTTATATAGCTGCAAAATTAAGCTAATAATACATTACTTACATGCTAGTTGGCAGAAATATATATGTATATACATATGCACATACATATACATGCATCTATATCTATATATTTACACTTGTGTCTATATTTATCTATCTAGTATTTGGCACATGTTAGTGTTCTAAAATGGCAGCCACTATTAACTTGCCAACTTTGGGCTGAAGCAAGATTGATGGCCTGGTTGATGGGTGGTAGAAACATGAATCTTGTCAATTATTTTCCAGATGTACTTTTATAGTTATTCTAAGTAAAGGGCAGCAAAATCTCTTGCAAGGAGAATTCAGTAGAGGAATGTGGCAGATAGAGTGTGGTTTGGAATGTAATGTACCCTTGTAGCTTTCCACATGACTGATAGCTAAGGGTAGGTGAAGTCTTAGAATTTTTATATCCCACATGAAATTGCACAGCCTACTCTACTGGAAGCTTGAGAGGTAAAATCTTAAACAATTTGAAATACTCATTTTACATTGAGGCTAACCTCACTTCAATTTTTAAAAAGTATTTATTGCAGTGAATGATGAAAAGTAAGGTTAAGATATAGTGCCTGACCTCCTTGAATCTGTCGTCTCAGTAGGGAAACAAGATATATACAGGTGAAGGAGTTTAGACAGTGCTATAAGATCATGTATGATTATGTGATGATGACTAACACAGAGAAGTACAGAGAAGATCTGGGAACAAAACAATTAATGTGGGCTGGAGATGTCTGCGAATTTTTTCTAGAAGCAGAGGACTTGAGCTTGCTTGGGCATATTTTGAGGGTAAGGAACGGAGGGTATTTTCTAATTTCAAGTAATTTGGACTTCGGTTGCCTATCACATAGGGATTCATTACATTATATTTTACCCTGATATTTTTCTTAGAGTTGGAGGGTTATTCATTTTTAATACCTAATTTTCAGGCACTGACATCAAAGGGATAAATTTAAGGAATGTTCTGTTTCCTCAGTGTGGAGTGTCTTGCTCCAGTGGAAGGGCCGCATATCTCATTTGTAAAACTTTATGAATTTACAGGCAACTTATTCCAGCAGCAAGGTGCTAAAATTCTTTCAGTCTAAATTACCTTCACACTGAGAACTAAACTTTAAAACATCTTAATGAAGAAAAGCCCATGTGACTGCCAAGTCCATTCCTAGATGCTGTCTGCCTTCAAATGCCCTCTTTCCATTTACATATCTAATTCTTCACCAGCAGAAACAGATCACTGAATGATTTTTGCTAGAGGAAAGAAATAGCGGGAGGTTTTTGTAAAGCGCACTGAGGTCTCTGAAGGCTTGAGGTTAAAAATTAATGCAATAAAGGAAACTGATTTTATAGTTATTTTGATTGAATTTAAAGTGAATATTGGATGTTTCTGAAGGGATCTTGTGAAACAATGCCAGCAGAAAAATTAGGAACTTAATATCTACGCACACATACACACCTTGAAGGATAAAATGGCATGGGAACCAATGGCACTGAGTAAGTAAGCTGTCAAACCCATCAGTCTAGACTGGCTTTCATTTTAAATGCATTTGTTCTCACACAATTGTATCTAGGGACAGCAAACTCTATTTGCCATAGAGCCAGAATGAAATCTCCGTTCTTGAAGCTGAATGCATTCTTTTCAGTCAATCCTTAATCTGGATGCAAGGGCAAGATTGTGGATTGGCTGGAGTTAAATATTAAATACCATGGGCATACCTTGTTTTATTGCATTTTGCTTTATTGTGCTTCATAGACGTTGCCTGCTTTACAAAGTGAAGGTTTATGGCAGCTGCATCCAGCCAGTCTGTGCCATTTTCCAACAGCATACTCTCACTTCGCATCTCTCTGTCACATTTTGGTAATCATCACAGCATTTCAAACTTTTCCATTATTATTATATCTGTTATGGTGATCTGTGATCAGTGGTCTTTGATGTTACCATGGTAATTGTTTTGGAGCCTTGCAAACCACACCTATATAGGAACATGAACTTAATCAATAAATGTGTGTGTGTGGGTGTCCTGACTGCCCCACCAAACTGTTGTTCTCTTATCTCTCTCCCTGAGGCCTCTGTACCCCCTGAGATACAACAATATTGAAATTAGGCAAATTAATAACCTTACAATGGCCTCTAAGGGTTAAAGTGAAAGGAAGAATCACACCTCTCACTTTAAATCAAAAGCTAGAAATGAATAAGCTAAGTGACAAGGCATTTTGAAAGTCAAGATAAGTCAAAAGCTAGACCTCTTGCACTAAACAACCAAGCTGTCAATGCAAAGGAAAAGTTCTTGAAGGAAATGACAGGTGCTACTCCAGTGAACACACAAATAATAAGATAGTGAAACAGCCATATTGTTGATGTAGAGACAGTTTTAGCAGTTTGGATAGAAGATCAAACCAGCCCCAACATTCCCTAAACCAAAACCTAATCCAGAGGAAGGTCCTTACTCTTTTCAATTCTATGAAAGCTGAGAGAGGTGAGGAAATGCTAGAAGAAAATTTGAAGCTGTCAGAGGTTGGTTTATGAAGTCAAAGGAAAGAAGCTGTCTCCATAACATAAAGTACATGATGAAGCAGCATGTGTTAATGTAGAAGCTGTAGCAAGTTACTCAGAAGATCTAGCCAAGATAAATGATGAAGGTTACTACACTAAATAACAGCTTTTCAATGTAGATGAAACAGCCTTCTTTGGAAATAAGATGCTATGTAGGACTTTCATAGCAAGAGAAGAGAAGTCAATGCCTGAAGTCAAAGTTTGAGAGGATAGGCGGACTCTCTTCAGAGTCAGACTCTCTTGCAGCTGGTGGCTTTAGGCGAAGCCAATGTTCACTTGCCATTCAGAAAATGCTAGGGCCTTTAAGATTTATGCTAAATCTACTCTGCCTGTGCTCTTATAAATGGAACAACAAAGCTTGTATGATAGCACATCCATTGACAACATGGTTTACTAAATATTTTAAGCCCACTGTTGAGACCGATTACCTGGAAAACAAGATTCCTTTCAAATTATTACTGCACCTGGTCAACCCAAGAAAGAGCTCTGATGGAGAGGTACAATGTTGCTTTCATGCATTCTAACATGACATCCCTTCTGCAGCCCATGGATCAAGGAGTCATTTGGACTTTCAAGTCTTATTATTTAAGAAATATATTTCATAAGGTTATAGCTGCCACAGATAGTGATTCCTCTGATGGATCTGGGAAAAGTCAATAGAAAGTTATCTAAAAAGAATTCACCATTCTAGATGCCATTAAAACATTTGTGATTTGTGGGGGGAGGCTAAAATATCAACATTAACAGGAAATTGGAAGAAGTTGATTCTAACCCTTATGGATAACTTTGAGGGGTTAAAGCCTTCAGTAAAGAAATCAACAGCATCTGTTGAAGATTAGCAAAAAATATATAAATTGAAGTGGAGCCTGAGAATGTGACTGAATTGCTGCAATCTCATGGTAAAAAATTAACATATAAAGAGTTGCTCCTTTATGATTAGCAAAGAAACGGATTTCTAGATATGCACTCTACTCCTGGTGAAGATGCTGTAAACACTGTTGAAATGACAACAAAGGATTAATAATATTATATAAACTTAATTGATAAAACAGTGACAGTGCTTGAGAGGATTGTTTCCAGTTTTAAAAGTTCTACTGTGGGGTAAATGCTATCCAACAGCATTACATCCTACAAAGAAATCTTTTAAGAAATGAAGAGTCAGTCAATGTAGGGAATTTCATTATATAGTGTATATAAACTATACACTAAACATTAACATAACTTATATGCCTTTGCAAGCCAAAAAAAAAAAGTATGATTCTCTTTATTGCTATTTTTACTTTATTGCAATGGTCTGGAGCAAAACCCTCAATATCTCCAAAGGATGTCTGTATTTAAAATAATTCAGTGCAGAATGATAGTCATTAGCTTCCATCCCAGTCAAGAGAAACAATGAGATAAACACATAACAGTGCTGAGAATAGTTCAGGTCCATGGGTAATATGAGTGGCTCAGAGATTTTACTGGATCTCTGAAAGACAAGTTAAAGGGATTCTATTAAAGAGTGAAATAGAACAGAGGAACCAATCTTCCAACAGCTGCCAATGAGGAAGCAGAGGGAGTAGTTAAGGTGAGAACTATTTCTCAGGGCAAAACTCCAAGAGGTTCTAAGCTCTATGTGAGCAAGTGAGTGGATCAAGAGAGGGAAGGTTAGTGAAGAAAATAATTGAAGCTTTGTAATGTAATGAATAGTCAAATTTCTCTAATTCCTTTTTGCCCCATTGTAAGGTAAACACTAGCAGAGCTTTTTCTTACTACTGCCAGCTGAGATCAGAGAATGAGAATGACACTCTCAAGTAATAAACTTTTTCCTGAGGATAGTGAGTACTTTAAATGAAGTATTATTACTCTCTGGGAAAGACTTTTCTCATCTTGGCATTTTAGGAGACCCTCAGCTGCTCCCTTCTGCCTACTTTATTGTTACGTGGGATAGTTCACAGCCTAAGCCTTCCTACTAGGGAGAAAAGGAGAATGGCCTAATGTAGGAGAAATCAACTAATAATAAAGAGAAACTTCATGTAAGATGTCTATGGTCAGAAATCCATTCCATATACTTAAATATGACCAGTCAACCAAGGCTCATTAGATACATAAAGAAAAGCCAAGAACGGCAAAAGGAAAGATCATGATTTTAAGAAACACTTTAAATACTGATAATTCATTCATTTATTTAACAGACATTGTATATCACTTTCTATGTGCCAGACACCGAATAAAACTCTTCAGGGTTAAAATAAAACAGACAAAAACTATGAGAAAAGTTAAGTTTCTACCGTCATAAAGATTCGAGAAGATATTTCCTGAATATTCCCTACCTGTGAAATAGGGTTGTTAGACAAGTAAATGAGCTACTAGGTGAAAACACTTAGAACAGAGGCCAGCATTGTGGTAGTAAAAGAGCAAACCTCATTCAGAAATTAGATAAAAAAAACAATTTTCCAAAAAGTTCCTTGGAAAATCTTCCTTATGCTACTTGTATCACTTTCAGTCTAATCAGAAGACAGACATTGAACTTGAAGAGCAGACAATTTAATATAAAGAATAATTAAACAAAATAGGAGAGTAACCAGAAGCTACAAGGAGAAAGCCAAAAGGTACCTTCTGCCTGATGGAGAGTACCCAAGGGAGGACTGCCCTGGAAGGGTGAGGGGGATACCTTCTTCATGGCTGGGGTTCAGGGCTCATTTGAAAAAACATGTCAGCAGCCACTGTGTGGCAGAGAATTTCACTGGTTTACCCAGGCTAGATCTGATCCACGGTCAGCGGGCAAAGGAGCAGCACCCATTTGGGATGCAGGCGTCCTGCAGCTGGTGGGAAGGACTGCAGGAGAAGTTGACACACTTGTGATAACAGGAAGAGTAGGTGGTGTCCAAATCGGGAGGGATACGGAGATGTGGTTACTGGGCTGAGCTGGGAACTGCAAGGTTTCTGATGAATCATAAATTCTGGGCATGTAAATGGAGCAGAACATGGTCAATTGTATTCAAACCTGCACTGCTGACCAAGAAGCGCTCTTCCTCCTTCAATGTCACAATATCACCCTCTCCTGACAGGAGAAATTTAACAGTGTGCTCAATGTTAAGAAATACTTAAAAGTATTCCATCAATGTTCTCAGAGCAGGTCCTGAAGAATGAATTTGGAACTGAGAGGCAATAAGTTGATAACTGTGACAGAATCTAAGAAATCATATTGGAAAAGAATTACACAGTTGAAAACCAGCTGCTTCTTGACTCTGGAGTATTGCAATGAGGTAATTACTAAATGTTAAGCATCACTTTCTGTTTGTTTTTTTCCTTTTTCATGGCAGGCCTAATGATATAATAACTAACACTTATATTGGTTCTAGGTACTGTTAAAAGCCAAGTACTATTAACCGAGTAAAGGCCCATTATGAACTGTTGAGTTAGACACCATTATTATACACATCTGAGGAAACTGATGCCCACACCTTACTGACCATAACTTTGACCATAACAGCAGCCACAACTTTTATAGCCACCTTTGCTGGGGGAAGGGGAGGAGTGTTCTATTTGAACAAATATCAAGATGGTTTTCACAAAATTCTACCACTGCATGCTTATAAACACTCTTGTACAACTTAAGCTTTGGGGAGGGAAAGTTATTAGTAAAACTAAATTGAATTGGTCATACAAAAACCAATTGTTATCTTTTATTTAGAACTGTGGACAGAACTTTAACAGTTTATTTGTGCTTTACAACCTCAGAAAGGTTAATCTCAAAATATCTAATCCTTCTAGAATAGGTTTGCTTTTTATTCTTGGAAGAGCCACAGGGACAGAGAAACCAGTTTCCTTGGTAGTTTAGTTTTGTTGTTATTTCACTAACAAACCTTCCAATGCTTTCAGTGAAACTTACAATAATAAATCATGATGTTAGACTGGCCTTAGAAGGCTTTTTGTGACATGCACCGAGATGATATAATGAAGAAGCATATCTTGGGGAAAAAATGTTATTGTGAAAAGGAAACCTTTCTTCTCTTCTACTCTTTAAGGATTGTTAGAACTTAAATTTCAGCATAGATCAGGGCATTGAGCACTGTCCATAATGATAATGTAATAATATTATTAAGAAAAATTTAATATTTTTCTAAAAGAATGCCCCTTTTTTGCCTAATTAATCCAATAATAGTGTACATTAGAACATGTTTGTGTAGCAGCATTGTTCCAGCTCCATCCAGCAGGCAGGGATCATGAATGCATTATTTAGCTTCCTTTCAGGGGAATGGTGAAGGATGGTATGCAGCATTGGGTGAAAGGGCCAAACGTTCCACCAGTGGGGTATAGCATTTTACAAAGGACAGCCCTGCTGAGAACTCAGAAAATTTCCTAACAAAAAAACATTTTGCTTTGGGAAAAATAGCTTTCACTAGCATAGTAGCTTTATGAAAATGAAGAGATGATAGCTCTATTATTTAGTCAACCAAGACCAGAAGCTTTATTCTGAAGGAAAATCATTATATACATAAGTGGAGGGAGGATAAACTTATTTTCAAATACTGCAACAGGAAAATAAAACAATTTATCAGGCATCTTATTTCACCTTAATTGGATTTATATCCTAAGGTAATTTTACATTGCAGATAGCTCATAAAGGTTTTGTTTTGTTTTGTTTCTTTTTGTATTTTACAAGGGACATTAATAAATATATCTTAAAATAAAGGATGTTTTCCAAAAAAAAAATGTCCATATTTAAGTTTGGAATGAAATTTCATATTTATATTTTAAATTTGGATTTGTTGGATTACTTGAGAACTTTATAGTGCTAAAAAGATCATGGAGTAATCCGTTGATCTCCAACAGATTCTTTATTATTTTTAATATCTGGCTTATTTTCTTGGCTCCTTTTCACTTGCTGGTTGAGTTGTCCTGGTCGAGTCGTTTAACCTCTACGAGACTAATTTGCTTTCTCAGAAAATTTGCATCATCACTGTTCCTCTATCCTTCAGAATTATTGGGGAGATAGAATTGGAATCAGGTGTGTGGCAGCAGTTATGAACTAAGAGCAGTTGTCCTCCTTCAAATCCTTGCCTCTGCTACTACTCTATTCTTCCCGGATTTTGGGAGGTGCTGAAGATAACCCCCTCTCAAATGGCGCATGCAGTGCTTCAAAGCATACTTCCCTGAGGAAAAGCTTAGGGCTGGGAGGAGCTATATTAAGTTCTCCTTCTGCAAACTATGCTAGGCGTAAGTTATATAACACCATTAAGAGGCAGCTGACAAGTTTCAATCCAGACAATCTTCCTTTTGAATATTTGGCATTTGTCCTACACTGCCAAATATTCAGTGGATGGGCTTTCTTCTTATGACAATATTTTGGAGTTAGTTTTACCTTTTTCCACACCTGAAAATATCATGAGACTCGCATACATTGGTTAATTGAAACTTAATTGTACTGATTAAGTAAAATAAAGTCTTTTAACAGAAATTGTACCCGCATTTCCTTAGTAACGATAGGAAACATGCTGTAAACTGTACCAGCTCTTTGGATGTAAAATATATTTTTATGATTCCAACTTTTACTTGCATTTTATAGGGTTATTCAGATTTTGCTCTTCTTTTATGATTTTAAAATACAACCTACATCAAGCATGTATAAAACATTGTCTTTCTTTAAACACATATGGGGAAAATCATTCAAGCAGATGGCTATACCCAGCTGTTGGTAACAGAGGATTGAGTATCGCCTCAGTTGTTGCTGATATGGAGTCCAATTTAATAGCTCAAATAAGGACAAGAATTAAATTGGAAATTGCAGGCTGAAATATTCTGCATTTGATCACAAAGAGATTATAGGAAGAAAAGAATACAGTGTAACCAGTTGTATTTTAAAAGGAGCCAGTCTTCTAATAGTTCTGTTTTATCTGTTCATAAGCAAAGTGAGCAATACAAATCCATTTTTAAAAACACTAATGTATTTTTTTAAGGGCCAATTTCTTACAATTGTCAGTGTCATTAAAATTTGGTTTCTTGACATTTAGAACAGTTGTGTACTGGAAACTTGCAGAACAGGATTTAATTTTGCTTTGTTGGAGGAAGCTGTGTCCTGTTCTCCGACCACCCTAGCCAGGTGTCCAGGTATTTGTGTTGCTTCTCCTATTATTGCCAAACTCCCACATTTGGTGGCTGGTAGTTCTCTTTAGGGCAAACATAATCTTCTCAGATAAGGCTAAGATTGGGGTTTGTTGTTAAGCTTCAATTTAAAAACCATGCTATATGTAATGTATAACTAGTATTTTGGATCCCCTTGTACCCTCAAAATGGGCTATTGAGGCAAAAAGACTTTTTTGGTGAAACAGAAATATTATGATTGGCCTCAATTCCCTCCATTGCAAAATGGAGTTAATAATACCTACAATAGGAAGACATTATAAAGCGTCATCAAAACAGTGCATATGATATGCTTAGGATATGCTTGACCCAAAAAGAGAGCAGATTAGTATATAGTACAAACCTTGAATCCAAATCCTGGCCCCAATATTTGCTTGCTGCTTAACATTGGGCTAGCTACTTAACCTCTCTGTGCTTTTGTTTCTTTAACTATAACAAAAGACTAATGGGAACATCTCACTCATTGTTTTGAGAACTAAATGAGAAAATGTTTATAAAAGTACTTAGTGCTACTAATGGTTTTCTAATTAAATAAAACAGTTATAAGAACACAATGTTTGTTATTATAATTCATTTGTTCAAAACAAATGGAATGTTATTGGTGAAATAAAAAAATTGCCATGTTTATATATTGTGAAACTTAGAAACTTAAAAGATAAAAGAAAATATGATAACAAACTAAACTAATATGTTATTAATACAAATAATATTTTAAACAAAGTAAGCTAGCATGATCTTTGTAATTATTGATGCTGAAAAAAATTAATCTTCCGTGATAAACAATGCTAAGACAAATTGTCACTCTTTTTTTGTAACTTTAATTTTGTTTATTGTAATTTGGGGCAAAAAGTATTCCATTCTAAGTACAGTGGGGCATGTCAAACAAGAATATGTGCAATTGTTTCATGGTATTTTAAAATTGCTATTAGCAAATTGATATTTTTTCCCATTTTAATTTTGACAGTTATATGCAAAACATTATTTGCATTGGAATACATATGAAAAGTAGCTTGGCTATTTCTTTGTTAACTTATGGACTTTTTTTCATTTTTTAAAAATTTGAATTAGTTGAGTTAAGAAATGCCAAGAAAGCAGTGTTTTAGTTTTCCATCATTGCTCTGACAAATTACAGGAAACATGGCAGTTTAAAACAACACAAATTTAATATCTTATAGTTCTGTAGGTCATAAGTCCAACATGTGACTCACTAGGCTAAAATCGAGATGTTAACAGGACTGCGTTCCTCTTTCCAGAGGCCCTCTGGGAGAACGTGTTTCTTTGCCTTTTCCAACTTCAAAGGCCACCTGCATTCTCAGCTTCCTGGCCTCTTCTTCCAGCAGCTGACAGCCAAATCCTTCTCCCATCACATCACTCTGAAAGTAACTCTTCTGCCTCACTTTTCAACTTTGAAGGAACTTGATGATTACATTAGACCTACCAATCTATCCAGGATAATCTCTCTAGTTTAACATCAGTTGATTCACAATGTTAATTTTTTTTTTTTTTTTTTTTTTTTCTTAGAAAGACAGAGAATGAAGGAAGGATGGAAGGAAGGAAGGGAGGAAGAAAGGGAAACATCTTTAAACATTTTCTTATTTTATTATATTTTGTTTGTTTGTTTGTTTGTTTTACATGGGCTGGGGCCGGGAATCGAACCGAGGTCCTCCGGCATAGCAGGCAAGCACTCTTGCCCGCTGAGCCACCGCGGCCCGCCCCACAATGTTAATTTCATCTGTGATCTTAATTCCTCTTCACCATGTCACACAATATATTCACAAGTGTCCAGGGATTAGGGACATGAACATCTTTTTTGGGAGCAGTGAGGGAGTATTATTCTCCCCACCATAACCAACAAGTGTAATCAGTCTGTGAATTCTTGTTCCTACCTGCATCATTACAGTATCAAGTATGTGATAAAAATGATGAATTCCATTTACCTAAAAAGGCAGAGGAGCAGAGTAAAGATGATGGTTTATCTGTTCATGAGTCAAAGCAGTTAGTGCAAAATTTTTTTTTTTTTGTAAATCATCAAATCTCCAGGAAGTTTTGGTTAGGGAAAATGATAACACTAGGAACAAGATTAAACAAATTGATTTTCACAGTCTTTAAGGCAGGGATAGGCTCCACAACGTGTGAGGACAAGATGTGGACAAAGACTTCCTCAGCCTTTCCCATAATAAAGCAGTCAAGTATCAAAGTCTTATCAACTTCTAGGACAGATGTCTTTGCAGATGGTATCAAAGACTTCTCAAAAATTTTTCCTAATATAATACATCTCAAAAATCAGTCACAGGAGGTGGGCCATGATGGCTCAGCAGGCAGAATTCTCACCTGCCATGCGGGAGACCCGGGTTCAGCTCCCGGTGCCTGCCCATGCACGCACACACACACACACACACACACACACACACACACACACACACACACACACACACACACACACATCACAGGGCATTTCTATGTGTCATCAAACACTTATTAAATACTAGTCTTCTGGGTTGGCCAAGATATATTACAATGATTTAAAGAATAATAAATTAGCAAAAGACCTTATTTTGTAAAATAAAGTATGAATTCAGCAGAATGGACTTGACAAATATAGTCATCTCTCTGATACCATTTACTAACATCTTTAAGTATTATTTAGTTTTTGCAGTTTTGGCTTTTCCAACTAGAAATCAGAGGGCAGGATCAGAAAGTAAAAACAAAATTAACAAATTTGTACTCTGTAAGTCTTGGAAATACAGTTTAAATGCATTGGAATATGTTTTGATTTTTACTGGAACACAGAAAACTGAAACCATTGCACTGTAGCCAAATTATCAGGTAAATCAAGGAAAAGTTGAAATATGTTGAAGAACAATTCAATTTCTTTGCTAATGCAGCCAAACAGGCTTTAAAATGTATTAGCTTCTTTTTTTTTTCTGCATTGGCAGACATTGGGAATCCAACCCGAGCCTCTGTCATAACAGGCAAGAACTCTGCCTGCTGAGCTACCATGGCCCACCCTACATCAGTCTCTTCAAGGCCTATGATCAAAACTTTTGAAATTATGTTGTAATGAATTTTTGGTATCAGCTTTTCAATGTTCTTCTATCCAGTCTCCTTGTCTGTATTCCTGTTTCCTTTAGCTTGAAAGAAAACCGAAAGGGAAGTTGAATAATTGGAAGCAATACTCTTTCAAATCAAGTTCTGAATGACTCTAAACATTTTGAAATTTACTAGCAAGAAGACTGCTATTCATTTCTAAATTGATAACCGCACACCAATATTTGCGTATGGGACTGTTTTCCTGCTAAACTGTTATTAAATCATGCCTGGACAATCAGTTTTCCAATAATTAATCAGATCTTTAGTTTTCTGAGTTGCAGTACAGCCTTTCTTATAGTCTCTATTTAACAGATTTTCAAGATTAAGCAATAACATGCCCAACACTGAAGCAGATCTCTGCTCCCACATTCTGAGTTATAGCTGTTCCCAATCTAATTTGTATTTGTACTGTAATCACAGAATTTAATTAAATTAAGCAAAATGAATGTGAATAGATATAATTTTGACTCTATAAAGTATATTGAATTCTTTGGAAAGTTTACTAAAGATGTTATTTCAAATTAGGGGTGGATGAGAAAACTTTAAACAATAGAGGGAAAATCTGCACTCAGATTGCTTTGAAGCAATTAAAAAAAACATATATATATATATATATATTGTACTTGGAGAGAAATTCATGTTGTTTATGCAAGAATGATAAAGTGAAACTAAAATCAGCAGGTCCATTCTAAAACAAAAGGTTCTTGGTATGATCAAAAGTTTGGCAAATGAAAGTGCATTTCTACATATTTAAGTGAAATTAAATGTAAATATATGTCCTGATGATTTTTTACAACTCCTGATCTTAGTCTGTGATATAGTAAAACATCACTAAAATTTACCAACCTTTTCTTTTAATAATCACTTAACCATCAAAACCTAAGAACATTGATTCACCACTTCTTATAGCACTAAAAAGAAACTATGCATTTGGGGATATATCCAGGGAGAAAACTAACATCTCTAATTAGTTACTTGAAGTGAGCCACTGTTATTTGGATTACTCAGAATAAATTGCTCAACCAACCACCCAGATTCGGTTCCCTTATTTTAAAAAATGGGATTTATTTTGCAAATCTTGTGAAGATTAAACGAGCAAATGTATGTGAAATTTCCAAACCCTAATCACTAAATAACTGAATTTCCCTTTCCTTAACTGAAATAACATGTAGGCAATTTTAGAAAATTCATGCAGAACTGTTTTGGTTTTCTTCAAGATCAATCATCCATTAAATTTTTGGATTTATCGTCCACAATTTTTTTTTATATGCTATATGGTGGGGTCACATTTCATTCTTTTTCCATGTGAGTATCCCCTCATTGCAGAACCACTTGTTGACTTTTTGTTTGTTTGTTTTTTCTTTGTTTGTTTGCTTGTTTGTATTTTTGTGAAGTGCATGGGCTGGGACTCAAACCCAGGTCTCCCTCATGGAAGGCGAGAATCCTACCACTGAACTACCATTGCACCCCTTTTTTGGATCTACCATCTACAAAAATTTTGCCTACAAAATTTGACATCATGCTCAAAAGTTCCAGTTAGTTTATGAACACCAAATAGGCATATGTAGATTCCAGAGTGTTTTATGAGTTTTAAAATCTAAGTGCATTTCCACATTGCTGAAGAATCCCGCTTTCCTTTCTTAACTGTGCAAATGAACAATAATACAAGAGGTTTAAATTTATAAACCTATATTTTTATATGCTTTATTCCTGTATATTTAATGCAATTCTCCATTTGACTTGGTTAGTATAAACTTTACCTGATTGCCTCCTAAAAATTGCTGATTAGGATGTGTAAAAAATGCAAATTTTCGTTTGGGTTCAATTTAATCTGAAGTAAATTAAACTCAAATTAATGATGCTGGCCATACTTCATTAAAACAAATAAACATGAAACGTACATAGTCAGATTCCTTTAATAGCTGAATTTTAAGAAATAGAGAAAGTAATAGAAAAGCTCTAACTATATCATTTCATTATTTAGGACACAATGACAAAGAGGGGCTCTCTTGTTCCACCGATAGACACATATAAAGCCTGTTAACACAGTGGGAGGAGAAGTCACTTTGGCTTTCCATTTACCTGCAAAAATAGAGCTCATTACCTCCTAAGTGGCCATTTGAATAATTAGCCCTGGAAAATGTCCTTCTGCTCATATAGTTAAAAAAATATTTTTCATGATAACTGCTTTTATTTAAAAAAAAAATCAAAATATTTTACCACTTGAAAGAATTATTTCTCCTTAAAGCAATGATATGATAAAGGTGTAAGACCTTTTTCTATAATTGGGATATATTTCAATCCCTCATATTTTAATTTTTGTAGTACTGTATATAGTAGTTGGGAGTGATGGAAAATTGATGAATAATTAAACTCATTATGATAAAGATCATGCAAAACACTTTTCCTTGTAGGTAAATTTCTAGGCGCACAAGAGATAAGTCACATTAGTAAATGAAAGTGTTTATGATGTATATGACTGTAGTAACACAAGTCTAATTAACTAAAATAAAATGGTAATATCATGAACAAACTTATCTGTTTCAAATTATCACAATCAATAAAAAATTTCAATAGATATTATCACTATTATAATCAAGCACATAATCTTACCACTTAAGATTTAATAATAAATTCTGAACTATTGTGGGCTCTACTATATGGTATCTTGTACCTTTGCTTTTTTATAAAATGTCTTTTCCTTTAATTTAATTAAAACAGGCTAATACATGATATTAAACATTGGGATTTAACACACAGTGTGATTAGCTTAGCTGAGATCCATGATATCTTTGAACAACCCAAAGACACAAAGACATAATCAAATCCTTTCAACATAAAACATATTTTATGTACCTTAAAATTAAACAGAAAACTGCATTTAAATAAATGTAATAAATTCAAATAAAATGTTATGGCATTTGGTAGCTTTTTCTGTTTAGTCATGTATTACTTTTCTTTTAAAAACTATTAGATAAGCTTCTATAGAAAAATTTAAAATAAAATAGCTTTTGGCAGGCAGGGCCTCTTTTGTAAACAATGTTCAATGTCGTAAAATTCTTTCGCTCCAACTGAAATGTTTACATGGAAGTGTTAGTTCTAAAGCACTAAGAGAAACTATAAACTCCATAAATGACTACAGAAAGAAACAGAAAATTAATAGCTCAAAACTCATGCTACTATTATCAGTCATGTGCTAGGACTATGAGAGGTTAAGGAAGTCACAGAAAAATGACATTGATTGGTAACTGCCTGTCACCAAACTGAGGCGAGGTGAATCTGGTATTTAGAGTTCTTTTGCTTTTTTCCTGCTGAGGAGCAGAATTACTGAGATGGCCATGAATGAACTGTCTCATGCTTGTTGTATTACTTTCTTTTTTTGACTCTTACATCCCCAAACAGTTGGTTCTGTTTGTCTAGAGAACCGTGACTAATACAATACTATATGATGAAAGCAAGTCTCAGCAAAATTATGACATATGTACAGATAATTGTTAGCAAGGTAACCCCAAATATAAGATCAATTATTCTCAGTTCATTTCTTTGTCCTTTTAGATGATCTGATATCACCCTGCATAAAGCAATCAGCTTTTGTCTATGTGGAGCATGGTAACCAAGAGTGACTAGACACAGATCCACTTAGAAATCATTATACAGGGCATTTTTAATGACTATTTATGTCATTATGTTTTTATACCCTGTGCATGAAAGTATGAAAATGACTTTATACTAAATCTAGAAAATACACCCTAGAAATTCTATAAATGCAAACCCATTTATAGCAACTATTAAGTTATTTCACAATGTCATTATGTTATTGCATGAGGCAGCTATATTACTTACACTTGGATGGGTATGTTCTCCCAATCTGTGCCTCTGAGCTCATCTTTTACTTCACCTAATACTGAGGCAACCAGCTTCATGCAGGTGTAAACTGACAGCATCATTTTATGACATCACAAAGTATTTCTCACATTCTGTCCCAGAACTTCACTACACTTATGGTAAAGGATGCCTACAGGAACCTACTCATGACATTCATATGCTCATACCTGGAAATGTGAAGTGGTTTCCTATAAAGGATCCAAGCCAAAGGATATCTCCTCTCTGTATTACTTTTATCATTCTATTTATCATGATATTTATTATCATGTCAGGGTAAATTATATGATGGACCACCATTCAGCTGGGCCATATCTTTTGTTTTCACAAAGCAGCAGCCCTGAGACTATTATTATTTAAGCAATCTCTTATGCATACATGTTGTGGTTTTTAAATCCAGTGCTATTTTTAATAGATGTAAAGGACAGAGTTAAATGAATTATGGTGCTGTTTTTAATAACTCCACCTGCCTTTATCTAAAAATATTTAAGATTCCAACAAGACTGAAATCTTGCCCCTGAACCTACAGTGAAGTGAAAGCTATTTTCTCATATAGGAGAGGTCAAAGAACAAAGGGGAAGAGGAGTCTCCTTTTGTTTCAGGAGGTGGATGTTCTCTGGTTATTAAAGCACATGCAGAGAATTTTAGAGCTTGAAGACACATTTCAGCACCACAAATCCATTTCCTTCAGTTTACAAGAAACAATAGAAAGAAGATTCCTTGCCGTTGAGTGCCCTCAGCTCTCCCTTCCCTGTGCACAACTGGGGTGAGTGAGCCGGACACCACGGGCAGTCGGGTGTGAGGCCAACAAGAACCCAAATGGCTGAGAGCAGGGAGAATGTTGTAAGTGCAGGACACAAACTTCCTTCCCAGACACTGACACATTGTGGGAGTGTCACAGGGAGGGAGCAGAATGTGCCTGGGGTCAAAGTTTGCAGGAATGAATGGGAAATCTTAAGAGAGTTTTGTGGTATTTGAGGACTTACTGACAGAGCTGAAGAACTGGGGAGAAAAGGAGAGGAAATCTTAAAAAGTACTGGTGTAGGCTTATATGTTAGGAGCATATTTTAAATGTTTTTTGAAGACACAAGTGAAGAAGTAAAGTTATTTCTGAATTCCTATTGGGGCTAAAACTGTGTTCTTGAATCTGGCAACACATCCAGAGCTGAATTAAGTGGGTATCTAAGATCAATATTTTATAAGCATATTATAAATTCAGATAGCAGGAAAGATAAAAAGCTTGTCTAACAAGTTGAACCTTTTGGTCACTGTGATCGATTTGTATAATGTGCTTCCTCCAGTGTATTCTAATCATCCCCAAGTTCATCTCATCAGCAGAAAATGATTTACTGACATGTAGAAAAGCAGCTGCTCTCCTGCCACAGAAAGTCCAGAACTTTTCTTTTCTTCTGAACTTGCTTTTGTAATGAAAGAATGCAAGGCAGCATTTCTAATACAAACACAACTTCACTACATCAGTTGGAGAGAGAGAATGAAAGGTTGGTTGGAATTAGCAATAATACAGCAGTTTCAAATTTTAAAGGAATCTAAGGATTTCTCTCTCTTGCCTATGATAAGTGTGGCGCATATATGGCAAAGATAGCCGAATCTTCAGTCATGATTACTTTATGCCAGAGGCGGGTCTAACTGCCTCACCCAGGTTAATGCATGCATTCCGCACAACGACTCAAGAAGACAGGCACTGCTGGGCTCATTCTCATCTGACAGATGAAGTCACTGAGGCAGTGAGTGTTTACCTATGAAAACACTGGGGCACTTGTTCAAGTTCACATCACTGGTACAGCAGAGCTGGGATTCTGATGCCGGGTCCATGTACTGAGCAATGACCTATATTGCCTTTATTGACTTAAATTATCAAAATTTCCAATTAAAACATCTATTAGATGTCAATATTTAGGCTATCTGGGGAATGATGATAACAACTGCATATAAATAATGGCTACATTGTCAAATTCATGTAACTGCTTTAAGTAGATTATTAAACACTCTGTATTTACTGTTATTTTACTGGATGCGGATACTGTAATAGCTAGTACCACAGATAATTAGCTTAGGTCATGCATTAAAAACAATACTCTTTCCAATATTGTGGTCCAAATTATAAAAGATTTACTGTATAAAGAGTATGTTTTATTTGAAAGGTACCTAAAGAATTTGGAAATATACTTTGGTACTATAGATGTTGCCTGCTCTCAGCAGCCTTTTATGACACGTCTCTGAGGACAGGATCTATATTTAGTTTTTCTCTGAACTTTTGTACTTGCTGAGGAAAACTGCTAGCCTTTTCTGTTTTGAATGCTCACTATAACATGGACATGCCTGCCCTTTGCCCTGGTTAAGGATGGTATTTCCCAGTAACCAGGGGAATCATTTCAATTCCCTATATCTGAGACAGAAGGAAGATTTACTGTGCAAAGTAAGATGAGACTTTTTCTAATCTGGGACCCTCCTATCTTCTGCCTGATGTGGACTTGCATCTCTAAATGATGCTTTCACACCTGGATACTAATGAAACAGAGACCCACTTATGTGCCATTTACATTTTTGTCTCCTTTCTCTATTACTTCCACTGCCTGTGTTGATGAAACAGCCAATCTCAAATCTCAACAATTCCTGTTGCCACCCAAGCTGGCCAAGGTGGACTTTTCTCATATCTCTGCTTACTAGAAATGGTGGAACCTGCAAATATGTGAAGGGCAGAGGCCATATTTGGTTTCAGTACTGACATCAGTAGAAATCATGATGTAGTGATCCTTCAGTTGGGTCTAAGACCCCAAGGGGGCTGTGAATAGAATTCAGGGGAATCCATGGACTTGAAAAGACAAAAAATACACTTTTATTTTCACTAAATTTTAGCTGAAATTTACTATTTTTCAATGCTTATTGTAGGCCACAAACCACAGTTACATTACCAAGCCTGCAACTGTCACCATAGAAATCAAATCTTTTCATCCCATGGTTGTTGCAAATATTTCAAAATATTATATGTACACATCACTATTTTGAAATCAAAGTAATTACTAGACTTATTAAGAGATGTTTTTATTTTATATGTTAAAAATAAGCATAGGCCATATCACAATGAGCTTATGTTTTTATAACAGGATTTTAAAATAATTGGTTGATTCCTAAATTTCTATATATTTTATTTTATATATTTAAAATCACGTTCTTAGGTGAAGTAAAAAGGTTAAGAACTTTGCTGTAAAGTGATACTTTGAGGATTAGAAAATAGAAAAACAAATTGATTTGAGGCCTTCTCTGCATGCATTTTGGAAGACCAATACTGGACCCTTAGGTGGCCGCACAGGAGTGTCAGAGAAAGAGTCACTAAGGGAAGTCAGTGTAGCTGTGCAGATGATTGCCAATGCCTATTACTGTTACCAATGCATACATTTTTAGACCACCTGTTGATTCATTGCTTTGTATTATTTTCTTTCAGGTCTAAGGACTTCTAATTTCTTCAAAGACATATTTTTGGAGTTCTCACTTTACTTTTCAGCAATCATCAGGTGAGATGATGAAATCTTTCCATGTGTTTCTGAAGGAGGATAAATCAGCCACCAAGTGGGGACTTTGGCCTCTTAATAACTGAGCAGGAGTTGTGTCAGGAGGCCCACATTCTTTGCAATAAAATGACCAATGGATTGGAATACCATTTCGACAAAGCTACCTTTTGATGTTTGCTCTCTGCTGATCATGCCTGACAACACCTCCCAGAAATCTGAGTGTCAGAAAGGGTTTTTCTTTCTGTCTTCACAATGACAGGATCACAGGGAGCCCTCAGACACTTTGGAAGGTTTCAGTATGCTATTGCATACATATGGTACAAATATATTAATATTTATTCAGTTGTTTCTTTTATCTTTTCTCCTATTACTACATGTCCTGGAGAAAAATCTGGTCCTAGATTATGTCTTAAGAGTTAGCAAAAGGGTGTTCTTTGAGTAATACCTTACATTTGTGACCTTAAGAATAAGTGACTAGTAAAGTTACCTGTGGCACTTAAAACACACATTCCCTGTTCTCAATGATATTCTGATTTCCTTAGATGTGGTTCCCATCATTAATTTCCATCATATGCTTTCTTGAAGGTGAAAAGAAATCTCTCTTTAGTACCTTTGATCCCACCTCTTTATACTGTTGAGCCTCAAACTCTGTCTATATTTATCATTTCCTATTTTATCTGGACGTAGAATGTGACTTGATTTCTCAAGCACAGCCTTCCTCTGTTGTTCCACTGTTTACATGCCAAGGAACATCTGTGCCAGAACCAGGATATATGGAGTTAAGTATTTACACCAGTCCCACAAGTGCAAACAAGCAATTACAATACCATGGGATAATTTGCTGTAATCTAGGGTTAAGCTTAAAGTCTGATTTTGGGGTATCTTTATAGAGGTTAACCAGAGAAGTGATTCCTGAATTGATTTAAAATCATTGGTGGAAATTAATCATTAAAGGACTATGAGTCTTCCATCTGTGTATGAACAACGCCTTACATGGTGCCTTAGCCTGATACATCATAGTTATTCAATAAACGATTGAGCTGACTGAAGAATAGGGGAAATATAGAGATCTTGGCAACAAAAAAAATAATTAGCGAGGTTTGAGTTTTGATTGCAATTGATGAAGCTCAGAAATGGGTTTGAAAGTATGACACATATAAAAAGACCTTCTCTGTTTTTTTAATTTTAGTTTACAGCAATGAGATTCCAAGCCAGGGGAGGGGCAAGGAATTGGAGGAGATATTATCTGATATATTTTTTATAAGGCCCATTTGCACTTCTTACATAAAGATTGGTTTGGCTAAGAAGCATGCTGTCCAACTTTTGCTAAAATATCTACATGGATTTAAAAAAAACAAAAATATAAACTTTAATACTAAGATAGAAAATTTGTCAGAAACTGACAGAAATTTCTACTCCTACGACTGATAGAGCTGGATTGAAAGAAACACTCGATGGCCTATCCATAATTTCTGGACAAAAAAATACAGACTCAGCCCATCAAATAAAGGATAGGAAAATATTATGTCCCTCTTAACTTTTCTCCTTTCTTGCTCAGAGCCCCCCAAAAACGTTCTTAAAACACAACTAAACAAATATCCAGAGCTGCCATCCCTGTACTCTGTTTCTGAGGATTGTTGCAGAGATGAAAACATCCTTTCTTTCTCTCCCCACTGTTTCATATTGTTTCAGATATGGCAATGAGAAACTCTTTCCCCTTATTTTTTATACAGTACTTAAAAAAAAATTACTTCTATACCAGAATACATAGACTATGTGAGCACATTCAGAAATAACTCAATTTAAAAAATGGGCAAAGGACTTGAACAGACATTTCTCCAAAGGAGGTATACAAGTGGCCAATAAGCATGGGAAAAGATGCTCAACATCTTAGGTTATCAGGGAAATGCAAATCAAAACCATAATGAGATTCCACTTCACACCCACTAGATTTAAAATATTAAGGGCTATTATTTTAAAGACAGAAAATAATAAGTGCTGTTGAGGATACAGAGAAAGAAGAATATTTACTTATTGTGGCATTGTAAAATGGTGCAGCCATTTTGGTTCCACTGGAGGAATTTTCAATAAAGAGGGAGTGATCAATAGTGTTAAATGCTTCCAGTGGCTCAAGTTAATTAAATAATAGAAAGTATTTCTTGGACTTTGACTAAGAAGGCAGTGAAATATAAGAAGACATCTTTTGGGCACGTAAGTTCAGAAGGATGATTTCACTGAGTTGAAGAATAAATAAGAAGTGCGGAAATGAATGAAAATTATTCCAAAGAGTTTGACTCTGAACTCAAAAGTCTTTTAAAATTCATGGCTTATGAAATGTATAACATTCTGATAACACTGGTAAATTTGAGCCTTGCCATTGGTTTATCCTTTAAGCCATTTTTACATTTACCATTTACTTTAAAAAGTAACCCAGTTTTTCTTTATTATTTTCTTGTTCTTTAAATATGAACCCTACTCTTCTTCAATTTTACAAAATGAGAAAATGTAAGATCCCAGCTAGTCCCCCAGGCATATTTTCTGACATTCTTCTTTATTTTTGCTTTTTCCTTTCAACCTTCTTTTATGACAACCTTCTGAAACCACATATGTGGTCCTGAGGGCAAGGATTATTTCTCTTGGTATTCATGGCACTTAGTGTGTTACCTCCTTTTCAATACAGGCTTCTTAAAATGGAAATCTTTGATGAGGATTATCCTCATCCCTCATTCTTCAAACTTACATTTAATCAGCATCTCCAGGAATGTTTTTTAGAATACTAGTTGCATCCAATATTCAAAGTAAAAAAACAAAACAAAACAAAGCCAGTTAAATATGTTTCGGAAACTTTGCACATTATTTCACTTTTTGGAAGCTACTAATCTACATTAGCATAGTATAAACTCCGAAAAGCCTGAAACCATCCATTTGATCCAGGCTTAACTGAAGAACCCTTTTTAATGTTAATATTTCAAACCAGCACTTATTAGTATCTTATAGTGTTAGGAAATGCTAAACTCTTTAGACAGTTAAAAATTATTTCTAGTTTGTCCCTCAGGGAAAATCTTGAGGCATTTACTTGACTTTTCTCTCTGTCACCAACTCGTCTACACTTTGATTAATTTTTATATTTCCATAGAGAGTTCATATTTCCCATTTTTTTCTGTGTTTGTTCTTCTCACATTCTTGCACAGGCAGTATATATTCTTACACCTCCTACCTCCTACTGTGTCTCAATACCAAATGAGTTTAACATCCAGACCTCATCTTAAGATCCCTTATGTTTCACCTCAGTGAAACAATTTTCATGCTCTGCCATGCCAAATCTAGATCAAATAAAAATAGGTTGCTTTCTTCATGCCTTTATAGGAAGGCATTGTCTTAGCAGCTACTTCAGTTGGAGCTATATTCCTATGTACACGGAAAATGTGGCAGCTCTTTGTTCTTTCAGAGTAAATTATTTTGAAGTAATTTTTTGGTTGCTAGGCATCTTAACTTGTGCTTTTATTCAAGATGTTTCAATTTTTTGGATGTTTCTGTTTCATCTGGTCAATTTTGACTTTTATGATTTTAGAAAGGCTAAACCTTTCTAAAAACCTCTAGTTTTTTGAAACCTCTACTCTTTTTAGTGTTGCTGTTGTCATTACCTGTGTTTAGACTGCCATTGCCTTTGGGTAATTGACACAGTTTGGATAAGGGAAAGCAAAAAACATCTTAATGTGACGTCGATTGGGCGCCACTCTATGCTTGTCTTTAGCTATTTATTCAAAACACAAAGAAATCCTTTAAACCTATGAATCCTGGATTAATGTTCAGTATTTTCCCACCATTTATTGAGAACCTGGCTCAAGGAACATGAAAATGAATATAATTAATGTTAATAATTAAGACAAAATTTAAAATGCAATATCAGCATCACTTTGTACACAAATTGTGCTCAACATTGGGATGAAAGCTGAAACCTCTATGGATTATTTTCCAAGTATAGATATAAGGGGAATATAGATTTAATACCTGTAAATCCATTAATTATTTAAGTTTAGCTGATAAAAAAAGAGGATGGACAATGGGCACGTGTCTGTTTCCTTCTTCACTGACCAAAGTAGCACTAGTTAATGATTATGTTGTTAATTCTGATGCTGATAATGATATATACATTTATTAAGATTTTTTTTTAGGTGCCAGCTGTCAAGTTGCTTAAACTCAATGCGTAGATATTCTTCACCATCTACTAATGACAACACGAAGGCAAAGATAGATGAAGTACGATAGAGACTGGACAAGGACTCCAGAAATGCTGATTTGTAGAAAAAGAACTGCAAATATCAAAATCCAGAAGGAAATTTGCATCCTAGTCCTACCAGTCTAGACCTTTCCCCATCCCTCAGTCCGGCACAGCCTGGGAGTCAGAGACAATGCACCCAGGTCCCTCCTATTGGGGATGCAGACTATAGAGTCACTCACAGCAGTGTGATAAGCGCCATGCAAATCCAGACACAGGAACCCAAGTCCACAGACAGCAAAGGTGGAGCAAAAGTGGCTGAACAATGTCGCATAAAAAAGTGCCTCCCAGGGATAAAAGACCATGGTACAACTGTTGACGAGAGGTACACACACTAAATCTCTGTTTTCTAGACCACCTAACTGCAAAATGGACCTTTAAGAATTGATGTCATCTGGGTCACCAGGATGGGGAAACCAAACAGAGAAAAACTGGAGGCAGAAAACCTCACACACACACACAAAAAGAGATGAGGGGACAACTGAGTGGCTGTAAGACAGGATGAGTCCCAGAACTGAAAAATGTAATGAAAGGGGGTTACTGAGTCCCCATTTCATTACTGAGTGACGGACAAAACTTAGTAAACTTAGTAATGTGTTCTGAAGGACATTGCTGAGAACATGTCCCTCTGAGTAAGGGACAGAATTTAAGCAAATCATGGGAGCTGGGGATAAAGTTCTGCACAAAAACAAACAGAACAGATCCAAATTCCTGGACAAGGAACTTAAGAAAGGAAGCTTAATAAATGAAATAATTGCACAGCCAAAGGCAATTTTAAAATGCTAACATCTATCTAGGGCAACTCAAGTGCAAAAGGGCTGTGAAAACCTGAACAGTCAAACAGGGGCTACTTTGAAGGTCCAGAGAAAGCTGGACTAAGCATCAAACAATAGTCTTAACACAAAGCGAACCAACAATAAAACCCTAATGAGAGGGAGAAACTGAACTTCTGAGTTAATACATCAAAATCAGCAGATGCCCAGATATTAGCAAAAAATTATAAGCCATGCTAGGAAGCAGGAAGTTATAGCACAGTTAAGGGAACAAATTAATACTTCAGAGAAGACACAGATTTAGAACAACTAGTTGAAGAAATTCAAGCAAGTCTCCAAATCAATTCAAGGAAATGAAGGAATATATAGATAGAAATAAGAGCATCATGGATATAGAGCTAAAGGATACTGAGAAGACAATATGAGCACATAAAGAATAATTTGAAAGTTTAAAAAGAAGTATAACAGAAATTATGGGAAAGAAAGTCACAATAATGAAGATTAAAAATACACTAGAGGCATACAACAACAAATTTGAACAGGCAGAAGAAAGAATCAGTAAATAGAAGACAGGAAAATCAAAATCATATAGTAAGAACAGAGAGAGAAAATATAAAAATATAAGCACTTGAATGACAGCATGAAACATACAATAACACACATCACAGGTGTTCCAGAAAAAGAGAAGGAAAAAGAGAGTAGAAATAATATTATAGGAATAATGGCTGAAAATTCCCCACCTGTTAAAAAAATACATGTGCAAGAAACACAACATATTCCAAACAGAATAAAATCTAATAGACCAACTCCAAGGCACACACTAGTCAGAATGTCAAATGACAAAGATAAAGAGAGAATTCTGAAAGAAGCAAAAGAGAAATGATTCATCATATAAAAAGGATACCCAGTAAGGGTAAGTGCTCATTTCACATCAGAAACCATGGAAGCAAAAAGACAGTGGTTTGATATATTAAATGTACTAAAAGAGAAAAACTGCTAGTAAAAAAATTCTTTATGTGGCTAAACTGTCCTTCAAAATTGAGGTAAAGCTTTAAGTATTCACAGATAAAGAAATTGAGAAAACTCATCAACAAAAGACTTGCCCTAAAGAATTACTAAAGGGAGCTCTTTGGGTTGAAAGGAAAAGGTAGAAGAAAAAAGATAAATGTGAAAACAAATAAATTTACTGCATCTGCAATATATAACTTTACTCTTTAATTCTAATAAAAGAGAAAATGCAGTTGAACAGGAAAACATTACACATCCTGGAATGGACATGCATAATATAAAGAGGTGATGTTGGACAAAAGCAATAGAAAGACAGGTAATGGAGGGATAAGGGAGCAGAAAACATGTATGCTATTGAAGTTAAGTTGATATCTTCTCATAGCAGTAGGTTAAAGATGTAGATAGTGTCATAAACCCCAGGTCAACTGCAAAGAAAGTATTTAAATATGAATATTAAATATTAAGTATATATACACATATAGAAATGAAAATGATAAAGTGATCTGACACATAAAATCACAAAAGATCACCTATAAGAAAAGAAGTCTCCAATAAAGGAAAAGAGATGCAAAGGATATGACATATGTTTCAGTTTGCTAAAGCAGCTGAAATGCAATATACCAGAAATAGATACATTGGCTTTTATAATGGGGGTTTATTAACTTAAAAATTTACAGTTCTAAGGCTGTGAAAATGTTCAAATTAAGGCATCAACATGATGACACTTTCTCTGAAGAAAGGCTGCTGGCATTCTATCACATGAGAAGGCACAACTGCTGGTGGTTCTCTCCAGGTTCCATTGCTTTCAGCTTCTTGCTTCAGTGGTTCTCTCTCTGAGGCCTCTGTGGGTCCTTTCTTAGCTTCTCTGGGCATTTTCTCTCATTTACCCTCTCATAAAGGACTCCAGTAAAAGGGTTAAGACCCACATTGAATGAGCTGGGTCACCTCTCAATTGAAATAACCTAACCAAGAGGTTCCACCCACAATTGGTTCCCAGCCACAAGAATGGATTAAAAGAAGATGGAATTTTCTGGAGGCACATAATAGCTCCAAACTACCACACTCCACTATTTGAACCCCCCCCCCCCCCCAAATCAAGTTCTTTCCATACGCAAAATGCATTCATTCTATCACAATATGATAGAAGATAACTCATTTTGGTAACAGAATCAGTCACAGACATGGTTTTCCTCATGCAAAATTCCCCTCTGGCTGTGGATATATGAAACAGAACAAGTTATCTGCTTTCAATATACAGAGGAGGGACAGTCATAGGGCGAGTGTTCTCATTTCCATAGGGAGAAATTGGAAGGAAAACAGGGATCACCGGATCCAAACAGTTCTGAAAACCTGCAGGGCATACCTCATTAGATTTCAAGGTATGAGAGTTTTTTTGAACGCTGTTTTTCTCTTGGGACCTCATGGAGTACTAGCCACACCCTTTCCAAGGGCTTACACAGTGGGCCTACTCTCTCCAAACACTGGGGTGAGTGCTCCAAAGTATTCAAACACTGGGGAGATGGCCACGCTCTTAGCCCACCCTCCTCAAGCATCACGGTGGCAGTCAGACTCTCCCTAATCTCAATGGTGCAGGCTCAGACTCAGAAGAGTGGGGTGGAGCCAAGCTCTCCCCAGTATCCAGGGAATGTGCTCCACCTTCTCTAATACTTGGGGCAGTAGCACACTTTCTGAACAATAAGGTGGCCAAGCTTTTTTCAATCCTCAAAGTATCTGAAAGTCCTGGGACAGCAGCAGTCTTCCTGAACAATGAGGCAGAAGGCTCACCCTATACAAATGCTAGGGCAAACTCATCCTTTCCATTTGCATAGGTAGGCCCACTCTCCTGGCCTGAGGTGCCCTCACTACAAATTTTGACTTTCCCGATTCTGCCTTTGAAGTCATATTTTCCTTCAATCTGTCCCTTAAATCTAGGTCAGCAATGGTTATGTTCATACAGATATCACATGCAAAAAAAAACCCTGTTAGTTTCTCATGCAGTACACAGGGGACCCAGCCATCAGATAATAGGACTTACCCCAAATCCTTCCTGACTTGTATTGAAATGGCTTGCTGGTTCCATGTGTGGCTAAATCTTCACATAGGGCACTATTCTCTGACAACTCTTTTTCCAAAAGCTCAGAATTTTCCAAACTATAAATTTGTGGTTTCTTTGTACCCAAATGTTCACTTCTCATTTTATCTTTCTCCTCTTGCATTTTACCATAAGCTGCAAAAAGAAGCCAGGCCACATTTTCCACATTGAATTTGGAAGTCTTTTCAGCTAAGTATCCAAGCTCATCACTTTCAAATTCTACCACCCATCTGAATTCAGGACACAATTTTGCCAAATTCTCTGCCACCTTAAAATAAGGTTTGCCTTTCTTCCAGCTTCCACTGACACATTTCTGCCTAAATTCTCATCAGAAGCTACTTTAGTCTCCATATTTCTACCAACAGTCTCTTCAAAGAAATCTAGGCTTTTCTATCAAGCCCCTCACAATTCTTTCAGAATCTTACTCTTATCCATTTATAAAGTTGTCACAGCATTTTTGGTATTTGCAAACTCAGCAGCACCCCATTTCTGGTACCAAAATACATTTCATTTTGCTAAGGCTGCTGAAATGGAATATGCTAGAAATGGGTTGGCTTTCACACTGGGGATTTATTAGCTTACAAATTTTCAGTTCCAAGGCTGTGAAAATGTCCAAATTAAGGCATCAACAGGACAATATCTTTTCTGTAGAAAGACTGCTGGCAACCAGGACACATCTGTCACATGGGATGCCATGCGGCTGGCATTTACTGGTCTCTGGATTTCATTGCTTTCAGCTTCTGGCTTCAGTGGCTCTATATCTGATCTTCTGTTGTCCTCTCTTAGCTTTCTTGGTTTTTTCTGACATTTATATGTTCATAAAGGACTCCAGTAAAAGAATTAAAACCCACATTCACTCAGCTGGGTCACGACTCAATTGAAATAACCTAATCAAAAGGCTCCACCTACAATAGATCTGCTCAGGAATGAATTAAAAGAAATGCCTTTTCTGGCATACACAGCAGCTCCAAAGTGCCACAACATATAAAACCAAAAGAAAAAAAAATGGCTGAATAAAGTACTGTCTTTACAGTGATAACACTGAATGTTAATGGCTTAAACTCCCCAATCAAAAGACGTAGATTGGCAGAGTGGATAAAAAAGCACAATCCAACTATATGTTGCTTAGTAGAGACTCAACTTAGACCCAAAGACACAAAAAAGTTAAAAGTGAAAAGAATGGATGGTGGTGAAATAGTGGCTTAGTGGCAGAATTCTCACCTGCCATGCCAGAGACCAGGGTTTGATACCCGGAGCCTGCCCATACAAACAACAACAACAACAAACATGGCCTTAAAAAAAAAGTGAAAGGATGGAACAAAAGATAATATATGCAAATAGTAACCAAAAAGAGTTGGGGTAGTTTTACTAATGTCAAGCAAAATAGACTTTAAATTAAAAGCTGTTAAAATAAGCAAAGGACACTATATATTAATAAAAGGGTAATCCACCAAGAAGAAATAACAATCATAAATATTTATACACCTAATCATGGTGCCTCAAAATATATACAGAAGACAGCGGCAAAACTGAAGGGAGAAATAGACACATAATTGTTGGAGACTTCAATATTCCACTATCAGCAATAGCTAAAACATCAAAATAAAAGATAAATGATCAATAAAGACAGAGGTAAAAGTTGAATAACATGATAAAATAACTAGATCTAACAGGAATATGCAGAACATCATACTCCTAAACAGTAGGGTACACATAATTCTCAAGTGCACATGTGTCATTCTCCAGGATAAACCACATGTTGGGTCACAAAACAAGATATGATACTTTTTAAAAGATTGAAATTATACACAGCATTTTCTCTGACCACAGTGGAATAAAGCTAGAAATCAATAATATGTAGAGAGTAGAAAATCCACATTTATATGAAAGTTAAATTTTTAAGAAACAATAGGTCAAAGAAGCCATTGCAAGTAAGATCAGCAACTATCTTGAGACAAATGAAAATGAGAACATAACATATCAAAATTTATGGGATGATGCAAATGCAGCCCTGCAAGGGAAATTTACAGCCCTAAATGCTTACATTAAAAAGAAAAAGCTAAAATAAAAGATGTAACTGCACCCCTGGAGGAACTAGAAAAAGTACAACTAAACCCAAAGCAAGCAAAAAGAAATAACAAAGATTAGAGCAGAAGTTAATGAAATTGAGAATAAAAAATGATACAGAAAATGAACAAAACCAAAAAGTGGTTCTTTGAGAGATCAACAAAAATGACAAACCCTTAACTAGACTGACAAAGGAAAAAAAAAAGATTCAAATAAATGCAATCCTAAATAAGGTGGGAGTAACATTACTACTGACCCCACAGAAATAGAATGGATCATAAATAGATACTATGAACAATAGTATGTCAACAAATTAGACAACCTAAATGAAATGGACAAATTCCTACAAACACATAAGCAACACACATTGAGTTGAAAAGAAATTGACAACTTCAATAGACAGATTGCAAGTATAGAGATTGAATCAGTCATCAAAAACCTCCCAAAAAAGATAGACCCAGGGCCAGATGGATTCACAGGTGAATTCCATCAACCATTTCAAGAAGAATTAATACCAATTCTGCTTAAACTCTTCCAAAAATTGAAGAAGAGGGAATACTACCTATCTCATTCTTTGAGGCCAGCATCACCTAATATCAAAGCCAGATAAAGATTATATATGTAAAGAAAATTAAAGACTGACTTCTCTTATGAATACAGATGCAAAAATCCTAAAAAGATGCTTGCAAAACAAATCTAAGAGCACATTAGAAGAATTATAGACCATAATCAAGTGGGTTTTATCCCAAATAAGCAAGGGTGGTTTAACACAGGAAAATCAATGCATGTAATAGCAATACAATGGGGGAAAAACATATGATCATCTTGATTGATGTAGAAAGACATTACACAAAATCTAACATCCTTTCTTGATAAATCCACCTTAAATAATGGGAAAGAAGGAAATGTTCTCAGCATGATAAAATACATATATGACAACCCCACATTTAATAAGGATTGAAAGCTTTCCCTCTAAGATCTGGCACAAGACAAGGTTGCCTACTATTGCCACTGTTCTTTAATATTATGATAGAATTTCTAGCCAAAGCACTTAGCCAAGAAAAGACAACCAAATTGGAAAGGAAGAAATGAAACTTTCACTATGTTCAGATGACATGATCATATATTTAGGAAGACATGAAAATCTACAACAATGGTACTAAAGCTGATAAATGATTTCAGGAAAGTGATGGGATACAAGATCAATATGCAAAAATCAGCAGTGTTTCTATACACTAATAATGAGCAATCTGAGGAGAAATCAAGAAAAATTCCATTCACAATAGCAACTAAAAGAATAAAATGTTTTGGAATACATTAAACAAGGATATAAAGAACTGATACATGGAAAACTTGGCTAAAAGAAATCAAAGAAGATCTAAATAGATGGAAGGAAATTCCATATTCATGGACTGGAAGATTAAATATTGTCAAGATGTCAATTCTACTCAAATTGATTAGCAGATTCAATTCAATTCCAATCAAAATTCCAACAGTTTACTTTGCAGAAATGGCAAAGCCAATCATCACATTTATTTAGGTGATTAATGAGCACGAAATAGACAAAACCATCTTGAAAAAGAATGAAGTCAGAGGACTCACACTTCTTGAATTTAAATCTTACTACAAAATTACAATGGTCAAAACAGCATGGTACTACCATAAAGACAGATATATTGACCAATGAAACTGAATTGTGAGTTCAGAAATAGAGCCTCACCTCTATAGCCAATTGATTTTTGACACATCTGCCAAGACCCATCAATTGGGAAACAATAATCCCTTGAACAAATTGTGCTGGGAGAACTGGATATTCATATGCAAAAAAAAAAAAAAAATGAAGTAGCATCTCTATCTCATATCAAACACAAAAAATTATTCCAAATGGATCAGAGTCAAATATAAGAACTGGGACTGCAAAACTTCTAGAAGAAAACATAGGTAAGCAGCTTCAGGATCTTATTAGATAATGGTTTCTTGGACTTTATTCCCAAAACACAAGCAACAAAAGAAAAATAAAGGAATGAGACCTCATCAAAATTAAAAACTTTAGTGCATCAAAGGACTTTATCAAGAAAGTGAAAGACAACCTACTCAATGAGAGAAAATATTTGGCAACCACATTTTCTAGTTTGCTAGCTGCCGGAATGCAATATACCAAAAATGGAAAGGCTTTTTAAAAGGGGAATTTAATAAGTTGCTAGTTTAAAGTTCTAAGGCTGAGAAAGTGTCCCAACTAAAGCAAGTCTATAGAAATGTTCTATCTAACGCATCCAGGGAAAGATACTTTGGTTCAAGAAGGCCGGAGAAGTTCAGGGTCTCTCTCTCAAGTGAGAAGGCACATGGCAAATAGGGTCAGTGTTTCTCTCTCATCTGGAAAGGCATGTGGCAAATATGGCATCATCTGCTAGCTTTCTCTCCTGGCTTCCTTTCATGAAGTTCCCCGGGAGGTGTTTTCCTTCTTCATTTCCAAAGGTTGCTGGCTGTTGGGCTCTCTGCTTCTCATGGCTATGTTGTTCTAATCTCTCAGAATCTCTTGCATTCTCCAAAATGTTTCCTCTTTTACAAAACTCCAATAAACTAATCAAGGCCCACCCAAATGAGTGGAGACACGCCTCCACCTAATCCATCTTAACAACTACTCTTGATTCAGTCACATCTCCAGGGGGATGTTCTAATTACAGTTTCAAACATACAATGCTGAATAGGGATTAGAAGAAACTGCTGCCTTTACAAAATGGGATTAGGATTAAAACATGGCTTTCTAGGGTACATATATCATTTCAAACACACCACATATCTGATAAGACTTTAATATCTGCAGTATATAAAGAGATCCTGTAACTCTACAATAAAAAGACCAAAAATCCAATTTAAAACTTGGCAAAAAGACCTGTATAGTCATTTCTCCAGAGAGGATATACATATGGCACTCTCAATTTGATTCCATTGGTCAATATGTCTATCTTTGTGCCAATACCATGCTGTTTAGACCACTGTAGCTTTTAAAGTCAGGAAGTGTTAATCCTCTCATTTCATTCTTCTTTTGCAGGATGCTTTTAGCTATTTGGGGTCTCTTTCCTGTCTGCATGAATTTGATAACTAGCTTTTACATGAAATGTTATTTCACACCCACTAGAATCATGTGCTCATCTGAAACTATCATGTACCCCAGAAATGCCATATTCTTTAATTCTTGTTCAATATTGCTGGGTGGGATCTTTTTTGCTTGTTTGTTTCCATGGAGATGTGTCTTCACCCATTCAAGGTGGGGTTGCTTACTCAAGTCTTTTAAGAGGGAAGCATTTGGGAAAAAGCTTTCATGCCAACAGAGCCCATATAGCCAGAGATCTATGGAGATATAGAAGGAAAATGCTTCCAGGAAAGTCTTGTAAAATGAGGAGAGGAAGCTAGCAGATGTTATCATGTGTCTTCACAGCTGAGAGAGGTGTCAAGAAGCCCAAAACTCCAGCAGACACCAGCCACATGCCTTCCCAGCTGATGGAGGTGTGCCAGAAGGCATTAGCCTTTCTTGAGTGAAGGTAACCTCTTGTTGGTGCCTTAATTTGGACATTTTCATGGCCTTAGAACTGTAAACTTGATGCTTAATAAATTCCCATTTTAAAAGTTGTTCCATTTCTGGTATATCATACTCCAGCAGATTTAATAAACTGAAGCAAATCAATAAAATAAAAAAAAACAGCAAAGTACAAGTGTTGAAGAGGTTGTGGAGAAATAGGAACACATATTAATTGCTGTGGGAATGTAAAATGGTGCATCCTTTGTGGAATACACTAGGAGGTTCCTCACGAAGTTAATTATAGAATTGCTATATGACACAGCAATATCAAACTAAGTATGCACCCAAAAGAATTAAAAGCAGGAACTCACACAGTTATTTGCACACTGATCTGATGTTCATAGGAGCATTATTCACAATTGCCAAAAGATGGAAGCAACCCATGTGGTAATCAACTGATGAATGGATAAACAAAATGCGGTTAAATCTATAATGGAATGGTATTCAGCATTAAAAAGGAATGAAGTTCTGATTCAAAGTCTTTTGAATCAGATGAACCTTGGAGACATCATGTTGCATGAAATAAGCCATACACAAAAGGTCTCAATGACATGAAATTTAATTAGAGGAAGCAAACTCACAGAGTCAGAATCTAGACCACAGGTTACCAGGGGCTGGATTGGAGATAGTGACTAGGGAGTTAATGCTTAAATTGTACAGAATTTATATTGGTGTTGATTGTAGACATATAATTAATAGTACAATTATAAATTTTTTTCATGAATTATAACAGATGTACCTCACTAATGAAAGGTGTTAATAATACAGTGGTATATGAGAACTTTTATAAACCTTATGCATAATATTTCTGTAAACTTACAACTTCTATAACAGAAAAATTAAAAAGTGAAATCAGAAAACAAATGAGACAGCCAGGATTATGTTTCTAGATCCAAATCTGATGCTGCTTACCTGTCATGAAATAGACTATCACTATTTTGTGCTGCCTTTATCAGTCAACTTTTTAAAAACTTTTTTATTGTATAATATTGTATTATAAAAAGCAAAGAAAGAAAAAAGCAATAATTTTCAAAGCACTCTTCAGCAAACAGTTAAAGGATATACCCAGAGTTTGTCATGGGCTACCATATGATAATTTCAGATTTCTCCTTCTAGCTGCTCCAGACCATAGGAGACTAGAAGGAATAAATAATTTTATCATCACAATCAACTTTTTTTTTCTTTTTGTGAAAAATAGTATATATATAAAAAAGCAATAAATTTCAAAGCACAGCACAACAATTAGTTGTAGAACAGATTTCAGAGTTTAGTGTGGGTTACAATCCCACAATTTTAGGTTTTTAATTCTAGCTGCTTTAAGATACTAGAGACTAAAAGAAATATCAGTTTAATGATTCAGCAATTAAATTCATTTGTTAAAGCCTACCTTCCTTTATAACTCCACCATCACCTTTGATGTTTCTATACCACTCTTTAGGGGTATTTGGGTTATGATCATTCCAACTTTTTCATGTTGGAAGGGGCTGTCAATAATATGGGGTAGGGAGATGGAACTGGCTCATGCTCTAGAGAGACTGAGATCTCTAAGTTTCAGGATTTATCTTCTCCAGGGATTCACCTGGATGTTGTGGGTTTCTGGAAAGTTACCCTAGTTCATGGAACCTTTGCAAAATCTTATACATTACCATAGGTGCTCTTTAGGATTGTCTGGAATGGCTTTGGTTGGTGTTTGGCAAGTTATGATAGGTAGCAATGTCAAACTGAAGCTTGCATAAGAGTGACCTCCAGAATTGCCTCTTGATTCTATTTGAACTGTCTCAGCCACTGATACTTCATTAGTAACACTTCTTTTCCCTCTTTTGGTCAGGATGGCATTGTTGCTCCCATGGTGCCAGGCCCACATTCATCCATGGGAGTCATCTCCCATGCTGCAAGGGAGACTTTCACCCCTGGATATCATGTCCCAAAAGGGGGGGGGGGAGGGCAATGATTTCACTTGCAGAGTTGGACTTAGAGAGAGTGAGGCCATATCTGAGCAACAGAAGAGGTCCTCCAGAAGTAACTCTTAGGCACACCTATAGGTAGGCTAAGCTTCTCTGCTACATACATAAACTTCATAAGAGAAAGCCTTCAGATCAAGGGATTAGCCTGTTGATTGGGTGTCCCTAATGTTTGACACAGTGTCAGGGGTTTCCCCGGTGGTAAAATTTAATAGTTCCATATTTTTCCCCCATCCCATCCTCTGAAGGGACTTTGCCAATACTTTTTGATTATCTGCTTAATATATTCTAGGACGTATCCAGGCATTACATTAAGCTTTATGGGATCAAAGGCCCTAATTCTTATTCTGGGCCTCCTGTGTTTTGATTGTTCAAATGAGCTCTCCAGATAGGTTGAGTTAGATTATGTGCTAGAGAAAGTATAGATTCTGAACAAAATAAATCTTTCTTCCTTTGGTCTCAAAGAGTAGATATGGTTCGGAAATATAGAGAATGCCTTCCTTACCCTGTGTTCTGAATTACCTTAATCCCGACCTGATTGGCTTCCTTCTTAAAATACCAGGTTATACATATATAAAACAACCTCTCAAAATGCAGAAATAATAATTACCACTGCAGACTAAATGTGTCTGCTATAAGAGCTTACAATCTTGGCCCCTGTTTTCTTACATGCATTTTCTAAAGGAGACCCTACAATAATTGTTCTTTCATTTCTGGACTATTTTGCCTCACCCAATGTCCCACAGGTTTATTCACATTGTTGCATGCCTCATGACTTTGCTCCTTGTTGCATGATCATGACTTTATGATCAATATCTGATCATAAGTATACACCATCACTCACCAATCTACTTCTCACTCACTGCATCCTTCAGGCATCTGCATATGTTAGGTATAATATATAATGCCCAAAGTCCACAGTCCAAGAACACTCTCAATTTTAGATAACTTCATTGTTCCCAAGAGAAAGACAACCAATAAACACACCGTCACCAAATAGGAGATCTAAACCTCCCCTTAACTCTTGTCCCTTGTCCCATTATTTCTCCCTGGTGTTGCTGTGGTACTGCTGATATCTTGTTAAATAAAACCCATAGCATGCAATAGCAGTTTCCCCCCTGTACTCTGGACTTCAACACTCTTTGCACAAGAATCATAGCTTTGAAGTCTTCTTACAACCCCTTTCAATCATGTTCACCTTCAATATAGTAATGCTACTTATAGACCCACTAGAGAACTGCTTTCACTTCTATCTATTCCTTTACATTTGGGTCCAACATCATTAGCTAACTGTTCACCCAGCTCTAGCTTCTCTAAGTATCTCCAAGTCCCCTATATTCTGTATTATAAGCCTCCAATTTTATATTTATCATAATCAGTAAAGTAGAATCATACAGTATCTATCCTTTTGTGTCTGGCTTATTTCACTTGGTATTATGTCCTCAAGGCTTATCTATCTTGTCATGATTCAAGATGTCATTTCATCTTACTGTTACATAATATTCCATAGTATGTATGTACCACATTCTGTTAACCTACTCATTTGTTGAAAGGCATGTGGATTGTTTCCATCTTTTGATGACAGTGATAATGCTGCTATGAACATCATTGTGCAAATCTCTGTTTGTGTCACTGATTTTAGGTCTTCTGGATATATACTGAATAGTGCTATTGCTGGATCATAGGGCAACTTGATATTTAGCTTCTAAGGAACCATCAAACTGCCTTCCATAGCAGCTGTACCTTTATACATTCTCACCAGCAGTGCATAATTGTCCCAATTTTTCCACATCCTCTCCAACACCTGCAGTTTCCTGCTTGTTTAATAGCAGCCATTCTTGTAGGTGTGAGGTCATATATCATTGAATTCTTGATCTACATTTCCCTTATAGCTAATGAAAATAAGCTTCTCTTCATGAGCCATCTGTATTTGCTCATATCTTTAGCCCATTTTATAATTGTGTGGTTTGTTCTTTTGTTTTGAATTGAATGATTTCATTATGTATACAGGATATCAAACCTTTGTCCTATGTGTGATTTCCAAATATTTTGTCCCATTTATTTGGCAGCCTCTTCACCTTTTTGACAAAGTCTTTTGAGGGGCAGAGGCATTTGATTTTGAGGTGTTCACATTTATCTAGTTTTTCTTTTGTTGCTTGTGCTTTGAGTGTAAAGTTTAGGAAGATACCTACTATTACTAGGTCTTGAAGATATTTCCCTTCATTTTCTTCTAAATGTAGAAAGCAAAAGTTCTTATATTTAGGTATTTAATGCACTTCGAGTTACTTCTTGTATACGGTATAAGGTAAGGGTCCTCTTTCTTTCTTTTGGCCTTGAAATCCAGTTCTCCCATGCAGACTTATTGAAAAGACTATTTTGTTCCAGTTCAGAGGATTTGGGGACCTTGTCAAAAATCAGTTGACCATAGAATTGATGGTCTATTTCTGCACTCTCAATTTGATTCCATTGGTCAATATGTCTATCTTTGTGCCAATACCATGCTGTTTAGACCACTGTAGCTTTTAAAGTCAGGAAGTGTTAATCCTCTCATTTCATTCTTCTTTTGCAGGATGCTTTTAGCTATTTGGGGTCTCTTTCCTGTCTGCATGAATTTGATAACTAGCTTTTACAAGTCTTCAATTGGAATTTTGATTGGTACTGCATTGAATCTGTAGATAAATTTGGGTAGGATTGACATCTTAACTATTTTAACTTTCCTATCCATGACCAGGGAATGTCTTTCCACCTATTTTGATCTTTGATTTCTTTTATAAACGTCATATAGTTTTCTGTATCATCCATGGTTAAGGTCATTCCTAGGTACCTGATTTTTTAGTTGCTAATTTGGATGGAATTTTTTCCTTAACATTGAAACTAGATCATTGTTTGTGTATAGAAACATTACAGATTTTTGTACATTAATTTTATACCCCACCACCTTGCTGAATTTGTTTATTAGCTTAGTAACTTTGTTGTAGATTTCTCAGGATTTTCCAAGTATAATACCAAGCCATCTGTAAATAATGAAAATTTTACTTTTTCCTTTTCAATTTGGATGCCTTTTATGTCTTTGTCCTGACTGATTGCTCTGGTTAGAACTTCTAGTACAATGTTGAATAACAGTGGTGACAAAGGGCATCCTTGTCTCATTTCCTCTATTATGGAGAAAGCTTTCAGTCTCTCTGAATTGATGATGATGCTGACTATTGGTTTTTAATATATGCCCTTTATCATACTGAGGAAATTACCTTTCATTCTGATCTATTGAAGTGTTTATCAGAAAAGGATGTTGAATTTTGTCAAATGCTTTTTTCAACATGAATTGGGATGATCATGTGATTTTTCCATTTTGATTTGTTAATGTGCTGTGTTGCATTAATTGATTTTCTTGTGTTGAACCATCCTTGCATTCCTCATACAAACCTCACTTGGTCACGGTGTATAATTCTTTGAATGTGTTATTTGGATTCAACTTGCTAATATTTTGTTGAGAATGTTTGCATCTCTGTTTATTAGGGAGACTAACCCATAGTTTTCTTTCTTATGGCATCTTTACCCAGTTTGGCCATTAGAAAGACATTAGCTTCACAAAATGAGTTAGGTAGAGTTCCTCTTTCCTCAATTTTTTGGAAAATTTTAAAAAGGATTGGTGTTAGTTCTCTTTGGAATATTTCATAAAATTCTCCTGTGCAGCAATCTGGCCCTGGACTTTTCTTTGTTGGAGGATTTTTGATGACTGATTGAATCTCTTTACTTGTGATTGGTTTGTTGTGATCTTCTATTTCTTCCTGAGTCAGTATAGCTTGTTTTTGTGTTTATAGGAATTTGTTCATTTCATCTAAGTTGTCTAGTTTGTTGGCATATAGTTGTTCATACTATCATCTTATGATTTCTTTTATTTCTTCAGGGTTGTGATAACCTCTTCTCATTTCTGATTTTGCATTCTCTCTCTTTTTTTCTTTGTCAGTCTTGCTAGTGATCCATCAATTTTACTGTATTTTTGAATTTTGCCAAGTGCTTTTTAAACATCAATCAAAATGATCATATAAATTTTCCCTTTCAATTTGTAGATGTGTTGTATTACATTAACTTATTTTTCATGTGTTGAGCCATCTTTCTATTCCTGATCGTGATGTATAATTCTTTTACTGTGTTGTTGGGTTCAATTTGCTAGTATTTTGTTGAGAATTTTTTTATCTATGTTCATTAGGGAGATTGGCCTTTAGTTTTCCTTTCTTATATTCCATCTTTCCCTGGTTTTGGAATTAAAATCATGTTAGCTTCATAAAATGAGTTGGGTAGTGTTCCTTTTTTTCTCAATTTTTGGAAAAGTTGAGCAGGATTGGTTTTAGTTCTTTTTGGAATGTTTGAAGAAATTCCCCTGTGACACTAACAGGCCCTGGGCTTTTCTTAGCTGGGATATTTTTGATGGCTGATTAAATCTCTTTACTTGTGATTGGTTTGTTGTAATCTTCTATTTCTTCTTGAGTCAGGGTAGCTTGTTGTATGTTTCCAGGAATTCATCCATTTGTTGTCTGGTTTGTTGACAATCTGTTGTTCATAGTATCATCTTATGATTTATTTTATTTCTTCAGGGTCTGTGGTAACACCCCCCTTCTCATTTCTTATGTTCTTTATTTATATCCTCTCTCTTTTTTCCTTTTTCACCCTTGCTAGTGGTCCATTGATTTTATTTATTTTCTCAAAGAGCCAACTTTTGATTTTATTGATTCTTTCTATTGTTCTTTTGTTCGCCCATTCATTTACCTCTGCTTTAATCATTGTTATTTCTCTTCTTCTACTTGCTTTGGGGTTAGTTTGCTGTTCTTTCTCAAGTTTAAGCAGTTTAAGTCCTTGATTTTTGCTGTCCTTGTTTTTTAATATAGGCATTTAAAGCAATAAATTTCCCTCTCAGCACAACCTTTCCCACATCTCATAAGTTCTGAAATATTGTATTCTCATTTTCATTACTCTCCAGATAGTTATTTGATAGAAAATCAGATAATTGCCGATCTCTTTAGCAATTTCTTCTTTGGCCCAATGGTTGTTTAAGTGTGTTTTTTTAATCTCCATATATTTGTGAAAGTTCTCATTCTTTGGTATTGACATCCAGCTTCATTCTATTGTGATCAGAGAAAGTGCTTTGAATAATTTCATTGTTTTTACATTTATAAAGACCTGTTTTGTGCCTCAGCATATGATCTATCCTGGAAAATGTTCCATGAGCACTAGAGAAGAATGTATATCCTGGTGTTTTGGGGTATAATGACATATATATATATATGTTAGATCAAATTTATTTATCAAGTTGTTTAATTTTTCTAATTCCTTGTTGATCTTCTGTCTGGTTGTTTTATTTATAGAGGGGTGTGGAGTATTGAAGTCTCCTACTATTATTGTTGAAACATCTGTTGCTTCCCTCAGTTTTGCCAATGTCTGTCTCATGTACTTTGGAGCTCCTTGATTGGAAGCATACACATTTATGATCATTATTTCTTCTTGGTGATATATCATTTTTATTAATATATAGGGTCGTTCTTTATCTCTTATGATGTCTTTCATTTAAAATCTATGTTTTCCAATATTAGTATAGCTACCCCTGCTTTCTTTTGGTGAAAACTGTGTGGAACATCTTTTTCATTCCTTTCACTTTCAATCTATTTATATCCTTGTGTCTAAGATGAGTCTCTTGTAAGTGGCATATAGTGGAATTATATTTCTTAATACATTCGGCAAATCTGTATCTTTTAATTGCTAAGTTTAGTCTGTTAACATTCAAAGTTATTACTGAAACTTTAATCTTGTGATATCTGCTATTTTTCTATCTATTCTTTCAAATTCCTCTTTCCCTTCTCTTCTGGTGCCTTCTTGATCTCCTTTATATTACTAGACATCCCATCTATTTTATTTAGTAGAGTTATATAAACATCTTTGATTAGTTGTCCCAACATCTATGTCTCCTCTGGTGTTTTAATTTGGTTGTTAGGCTGGGCTATATCTGTCAGCATCATGATATGCTTAGTGATCTTCTTCTATCTTTGTGCCATGCAAATATCTTGATTGGTTTACTTTGGAAGTTGATTTACCCCAGTTGTCTAAAGCTCTGTATTTGTGGGATGGATGTGGAAAAGGATGCTGGGTGAGGAGCAGGATGCAACAGTGCGGTGATGCATTGCAAGGCAGGTATAGGCACAGGTTGGGGATGTTATGCTGATGCCTGTGAGCATGAGCACCCAGTTGTGGGGAGGATGTGGCTATGTGGGTGCATAGGTTTGTGGGGTGGGGCCCTGGTGCGTGCTGCTCTAGGGCACAGGGCCTTTTGTGCACCTACACAGAGCCCAGGGTGGCGGGATGGTGTTGCACTTGCGTGTGCTATTGGGTGGATGTGACCCAGCTACACAGGTCAGCACTTGCCGAGAGCTGGGGGGCGTGTTTGGGACCATGCACATGTGCAGATCTAGGAGTTACTACTCTGACATACATGTGTGCAGAGCTCAGGGAGTGCCGGGTGGAGTTGCATGACTGTATGGACTAGGGGTGGGTATAGCCTGGGTAAGGAATTAAGTGTCCACAGCCTTTATCTGCTGGCAACTGCCTGCAGGGGGCAGGGAGGGGAGGCAGGGCTCAGGAGGGGTGGCGTAAGACTGCACTTTTGCAGTTGTGGGTTGGGCTGGGGCAGACATGTGCACATTTGGGATGGGGATGTGTGGCGGGACTGGGGTACTTGTGCACAGGGAGGGGGGCAGGTGACAGCGTTCAGGTGCATGGGGTGTAGGGTGAAACACATATCACGGGCCTGTGGCCAGTGAAGGTAAGGAATGCAGCTTGGCTTACTTTCTAGTCCTGTTCTCCTCATCAGCGCACTCCTGAGGGCTCCAGACTTCCACATTAGGGTGTTTGCATCAGCTGGGTGGCCTCCTGTTCTCTGTTTCTCAGTTCCTCAGCTTTTGCAACTAGGGTCTCTCTACATAGTGTAAAAGACCCTCCCAAGTCACTTACATTCTCATTTGTCCCCTGTCCTTTCTCACCCCTGTCTCATTTGCCCTCCTGTCCTTTCTCTAGCTGTTCCTTGGGGCAGGGGTGAACTCAATCTATCCTATTCTGCCATCTTCCCAGAACTTCCAGCTACCTTTTCTTTAAAAAAAGGTATCCTGTCTATGGAAAATCTAAGGTGCATCCTTTTCTGTTACCCTTTGTTCTCACTAGTTTTGGGTGTCATTCCTACTTTCACCTGCCATTATCTGCATCTCTTAGCCTGAAGATTAACCCTGTAGCCTGGGGAAGCCAGTCTAGAACATCTGGGAAATAAATTTGGAGTAGCCCTAAGCCAGTCATAGATAAATTCTGATATATCAATAAATACTCAAGCTCCCTTGTCTCTTGGGTGAGTGTTCTTCTCTATGCTCAGAGTTTCTGTTTGGGATTAATCTTCAGTTACGTAAAAGAAGCTTTCTTTGTAATACACCATTCATTGGCTTCCTTCCCTGCTCTATCTCATTTTCCCAATCACTACTGTTATTTCTTGTGCTAACTAAATAAATAACTTGAACATGAATTATTTTCTCAAGGCATTTTTTCTAGCTTGCAAGATGCCAGAATGTGATATACCAGGAACAGAACGGCTTTTAAAAGGGGAATTTATTAACTTGCAAGTTTACATGTTCTAAGGCCATGAAAATGTCCAAATTAAAGTAAGGTTAGAGAATTGTTCAATCTAAGGCATCAAGGGAAAGGTATCTTGACTCAAGAAGGCCGATGATATTGAGGGTTCTTCTCTCATCTGGAAAAGCACATGGTGAACACAATCACATGTGCTAGCTTTCTCTCCAGGATTCTTGTTTCATGAAGTTCCCCAGGGGCATTTTCCTTCTTCATCTCCAAAGATCTCTGGCTGCATGGCCTCTGTAGCTTTTTCAAAAATGGTTCCCTCTTACAGGACTCCAGTAAGCAACCCCACCTTGAATGGGTAGACACATCTCCATGAAACCCATCTACTCAAAAGTTACCATCCACAATTGGGTGGGTCACATCTCCTTTGGAAACAATAAAAGGATACCACCCAGCAATACTGAATGAGGATTAAAGAACATGCTTTTTCTTGGGTACACAAGGTTCACACCAGCATAGTATGTTTATGGGGATCCCAAGCTATGACAATATCTTTGTTAGATAAACAACTTCTATAATAACTGCCAAAATCTTATACACAGTGAGAAACTAGATGCTTTTCCCCTACCATCAATAACAAAACAAGGATGTGACCTCTCACCACTTGGATCCAACATTGTATTGAAGTCTTGGCTAATGTAATAAGATAAGAAAAGGAAATAGAAGTTGTGCAGACTGGGAAGGAAGAAATAAAGCTGTCTTTGTTCACAGATGATATGATTGTCTGTGTAGAAAATACCAGAGAATTGACCAAAAAGTTCTTGGGATTAATAAGTGATTATGCAATGTTGCAGCTTATAAGAGTAATATTAAAAAGTCAATTGTTTTCTTATTTACTAGCTATTTAAAAACACAGCACCAAAAGCAATGAAATACTTAGTATTCTAGTTTGCTAGCTGCTGGAATGCAATATACCAGAAACAGAGTGACTTTTAAAAAGAGAAATTTGCTAAGGTGTTAGTTTACAATTCTAAGGCCAAGAAAATATCCCAATTAAAGCAAGTCTATTTAAAAAATGTCCAAATTAATGCACCAACAAATGGTTACCTTCAATCAAGAAAGGTCAATGAGGTTCAGGGTTTCTCTCTCAACTGGAAAGGCACATGGTGAGCATGGCAATGTGTGCTAGCTTCCTCTGCAGGTCTCTTGCTTCATGAAGCTCCCTCAGGGGCCTTCTCCTTCTTCATCTCCAAAGGTTGCTGGCTGGTGGTCTCTGCAGTTCTCATATCTCTGTTTATCTCATCATTCTCAAGTTTTCTCCAAAATGCTTCTTCAAAGGACTCCAGCAAAGTAACCAAGGTCTACCTGTAATAGGTGAAGTCACAGCTCCCTCTAATCCAAGTTAATACCCACAGTTAGGTGAGCCACATCTCCATGGAAACAATATAATCAGGTTTCCAACCTACATTATTGAATATGGATTAGAGAAACAGTTTCTCCCAAAAGATTAAAGTAGGATTAAAACATGGTTTTTCTAGGGTAGATAAATCCTTTCAAACTGGCACACCTAGTTATTAGTCTAACCAAATGTATGCAAGTTCTATATGAGGAAAATTGCAAAGCTATGTGGAAGAAATAAAAGACCTAAATAAACAGAGAGATATTCTGTGCTCACAGATTGGAAGACTCGATATTGTTAAGGTATCAATTCTTCCCAAATAGATTTATAGATTCAAATAATCCCCATCAAAATATCATCAAGATACTTCATAGATTTCATTAAATTGGTTCTAAAGTCTAATGGGAAGGCAAAATCCCTGGAGTCACCGGCACAATAACAGAAAAGAATAAAGTTGGAAGACTAAAGCTATTGAACTTCAAAGATGACTATAAAGCTACACTGATCAAGACATTACGGTATTGACAAAAGAAAAGACAAGTAAATCAGTGAAAAAAATAGAGACCCCAGAAATATTCTCTTCAAGTATAGTTAGCTGATCTTTGACAAAGGAGAAAAGGTAGTTCTATAGACAAAGTATAATCTTTTCAACAAATTATTCTGGAACAACTGAACATCCACATGCAAAAAAGTTAATATAGACACAGAATTTATACTTTCACAAAAATTAACTCAGATCATAGACCTAAAATGGAAAACTATAATCTTTCTTGAAGATAGAAGAAAATGTTATTGACTGCATTTCTGCAATGGAATGTTAGATATAACACCAAAAGCACAGTCTTAAAGAAAAATTTGATAAGTTGGAATCCACTGAAATTGAAAACTTCTGCTCAGAACTCTTAGGTCAGGAAAACAAAAGCAATAGACTGGGAAAAATACTATCAAAACATATCTGATAAAGGACTAGTATCCAAAATGTACCAATTATACAAAGAACTCCAAAAATTTAACATAAAATAGCCTATTTATTAAATGCACAAAATATCTGGACAGACAGTTCATTAAGAAAATATGCAGATGGCAAATACATATGAAAAGACGCTCAACAATATTTTTCATTAGGGAACTGAAAATTAAAATAACAATGAGATAGCACCACACAACTAATAGAATGGTAAAATCCTCAACATTGACAACATCAAATGTTGGTCAGGATGTGGAGCAACAGAAACACTCATTCATTGTTAATGGGAATTTAAAATGGTACAACAACTCGGAGGATAGTTAGGCAGTTTCTTATAAAGCTAAGCATAAATTTCCATATGTCTTAGTTTTCCAGCTGCTATGAAGAAAAGACAAAATGGGTTGGCTTAATAGGGACTTATTTATTGGTTTACAGTTTCAGAGACTAAAAGGCTTGCTTCTTTCTGTGTTCTGTATCATTCTGGCTGCCTGGTAATCCTTGGGTTCCTTGACTTTCGTATGACATGCTGATGCCCTCTACTTTCTCTTCATATTCTTGCTGATTTACTGCTTATACTCCTCTCCATATCTTTCTTCTATAAGGCCTCTAGTAATAGGATCAAGACATATAGTGATTCAGTTGGCCATAGCTTAAGTAGAAATAAAATTTTCAAAAGGTCCTATTTACGATGGGTTCACACCCACAGGTATGTAGGTTAAATTTAGAAATAAGTTATTTCTGGGGTACATAACTAAATCTACACTACCATATGAGACCCAGAAATTGTACTTCTAGGTTTTTACTAAAATTAATTGAAAACTGATATACACACAAAATCCTTGCACACAAATGGTTATAGCAGCTTTATTCATAATTGCCAAAAATGTATTCAACCAAGATGTCCTTCAAGAGCTCAATGGACAAACGAAACACGGTACAACTATACAAGGAAATGTTATTCAGTGATAAAAATAAATGCTATCAAGCCAAGAAAAGATATGGAAGAAGCTTACATTCATATCACTAAGTGGAAGAAGCCAGTCTGAAAATGCTACATACTAAATGATCCCAACTCTTTGTTGTCAAATGTTAATGGTTTCCAGGGTGTAGAAGTTGGAAGGTAGAGATAGTGAAGAGAAACAATTTTCTATGATTTCACAGAGATGGATACATGACATTACACATTTGTCAAAATCCATAGAACTGTATGTGGCAGATTGAATTATGTATGTACCCCAATTTAGACATGTTAATCTTATCCACATTCCTAAAGTGTGAACGCATGGTAAATAGGACCTCTTACAGATATTACTTTTACTTAAGGCCCAACTGAATGAGGGTGTACTAAATCTGGATTACTAGAAGTCTTATAAAGAGCCAGAAGCTGGAAGTTAATAAAAAAATTGGAAGAGCAGAAGAAAGAAAAGGACATCATCAGGTGATGTGAAAGCCACCAAGGATTGCCAGCAGCTAGTCCCGGAACACTACTATTTTTTGGAAGAAAGAAAATAATGATGATATCTTGATGTTGCGCTTGTGCCCTCTGAAACCATAAGCCAATAAATTTTGTTGTTTAAGCTATCTTACTGGAAAGTATTTGTCATAGCAGCCTGGCAAACTGAGACAACTGTACAACACACAATGAAACCATGAACTATAGTTAATAACAAGGCATCAATATTGGTTCTCGATTATAACAAATGTGTGCAATACTAACTCAAGATATAAATAATAGGGGAAACTGTGTGTGTGGATATGGTAGTATAGGGGAAATCTGTACTCCCTGCACAAATTTAACTTAAAAGTGCTCCAAAAAAATAAAGTCTATTTAAAAACAAACAAATTTAAAATAAATTAATTATTAAAAACTATTAAACTAATACACTCATTATAATATGGTAAAATACATACGATCTTTGTTATTAATTACTAAGTAGTAAGGGCTGCTGAAAAGAGGTAAAAAGGCACAGGAAATAAGAACAACAATAGGAATGTGCATGTGGGGAAAGGTAGAGGAAGACAGAGGAACACAAAATCTACAGAAAGCAGAATAAGGAAAGAGAATAAGACATAATGTGCATTACTACATAGATTTTTAAATGACATTATATACATCACATAACTTTGATTTTCACAATATTCTCTTAATGAAAATACACTTATTAATTAGGAAATAGGGATTAAATAATTTCTTAATAGTAATAATCACTAAGTGCAAACTAGGAAATGAGATATTCTGACATCAAATTCCATGTAAGTTCCTCTGTGAACTTATCCTGTGGCAGAAAAGACTAGCTGGTCACCAAATTTCTGGGTATTTTTTAACTCTCTCTTTTCTCCTGGGGATATAGCTTAGAGTTAGGCAAGACCTTCTGGTGATTAGCTGTGGCCATGTGGCTAAATTTATGCCAGAAGAGTGTGAGGGGTGTAATGGCAGTCATTTCTAGCCAAGATATTTAAGAAACAGTTTGCCACCTCTACAGCTTCTCATTCAAGTCTCCATTTCCAAAGTCCAGCAGACATGTCAAGACTCTGATTCTCTTGAAGTCCTGTTCCTAATTTGTCTTAAAATGAGAGAAAAAGGTCTCTCCTTCTAGGGATAAGTAAGAAGAGCTGCTCTTCCCTAGAACATATGAAATTAGGTTGACCCCATGACTTACTTGTGTCAGTTAAATGTGAACAGGCAGTAAGAGGCTGTGTATGTAAAATCACTGCATTCCTCTTTCTGACATAGGGATTGTGAAATCATGAATCAATCATTAGCCTGATTTCCTGTGTGACAACCATGAGCAGAGTCTGCTGCTGGCCTTCACTGGACATGAAAAATAAGCAAGAGATAGCCCTTCACTGGGAGGGGCCCTAAGTTTGAGGAGTTGTTTGTTACTCAGCTATCTTGAATGCTATAAGGCAGAAAATACAGAATTCCAAAAATTCTCTCCCTCTTAGACTCTTCAACTCCTTTATAATCGTCAGAAGACTGATGGAATAAACATTCTTAAAGCATTTTGCCCAACAATTCATGAAAATTTCAAACAGTGCAAAGTTGAAGGAATTTTTACAGTGATTACCCATATATTTATAAACTCAATTCTATCATTGCATTTTACTATATGTGCCTTCCTTATCATCCATCTATCTGTCCCTCATTCCATCCTCCAATCTCTTATTTTTTGTTAATTTCAAAGTAAATTGTAGATATCATTATACTTTTGACTAAATTCTTCAGCATTTATACCATTAACTAGAGTTTAATATTTGTTTAGAGTTCATCTTTCGAGACAATATTTACATAATATGAAATGCACAAATATTATGTGAAAATTTGCTGAGCTTTTACAATTACATATACCTGTATAGCCCAAATTCCAATCAAGGTATCAATCTTTAACAAGTTTTTAAACCACCTAATCACCCACATTGCAGGCCTTGCATAGATAGTACTGCATCTGCTCTTGGAATATGAGTCACTTTACAAAGACTACTTTACTCTTGGCCTCTGGATCCTGATCCAAAACTAAGACTAAAGGAAGTCCATTTTGTCATCCCATCCTGTTATTTATATAATTTTATTAATTCATTTACATTCTTGTTCTTGCTCCATGCATGCCATAAACTTATTAGATATTACAACTACTTTTTACAATGGAAGAAAAATACTATCAGAATAAATACTGAGTGGACACTCTACATCTCTTTGGGGCAGAAGAGCTCAATTCCATGGAATAGTTTGACAAATAGTGGAAGATTATATATAAGGATAATAATACTTAGTGCTTCTTGCAAACATAGGTAAATTCCTATGTGCTCATTTTTAAAATAATCATCCTAAAAGTAGAATAAAACTAATCATAAGTACATAAAAAACAGAATTTATTTATTTAAAGTGCATAAAATCAAAATGTTGAAAATAAAAGCTTTACCTATCATTCAATAATATATTTTTCTGGCATAAGGGATAGAAGGAAACATTTAGTATACTCACATTGCAGTTTTCAGGATTATTTTCTATTACAGAAAATAGCTAATCAACCTTATAGGGCCAAGGTATTCACCAAAGAAAAGAAAATGGTAAAAGAAACTAGCCCCCTCCCACCACCTGCCTTCCCAACAAAAAATCCTTGTTCAGCAAGGTGGTTGTTTTATCACTTAAAATGAGAAAATCACTGTGAGCAAAGGGCAAACTGTTTATAAAAACAAATGGATACTTTTTCTGTAACACACAATTTTACTGTGGTTATTAATGGACATTCAGTTCTTGTTCATAGTTATTTTTGTTGTTGTGTTGGGAGAGGGCATTTTTTTCACATATGCTGAACATTCAAACTTTACATATACTAGTACACGACTGTGATCCATACAAACTAAAGTCATTTCAATGCTAGCAAGTGGCATAACATATATGGTGGAAAGTGTAGATAAACTTTAAATTGATTTGGCTTTGGTTCAGGGCCTTGAAGTAGAACTGAACTCTGCTTTCAAATCCACAGAGAAAACAACTTGCAAAGAGATGGGCACCCGTTGGCTTTGCTTGAATGAGAATTATTAATTTCAATGAAAGAGAAATTATTACAAAAGAGCTTCCACGGGCGATAAAGAATATTCATAATCTATGTTGCCAGAAGGATAAAAAAGGTTTTCTACTTCCATTATAATGATGAAATAAGTAACTAAGCCATAGAAATTACCTGCAGTGTTATAGGCCTAGTTTCATGCTCTATTTTATTGACTCGATAAACTGTGTGGGAAGCAAATGAAACATCCATGTCTTTGTAGGATGGACATTATTCAATAAAGCTCATAATTGAAGGTGATTCCTTAAATTGATTTATTTGACCATCTCCTAATGGCTTTTTACTTTTTTCATTCCAAAAACAGAGCATAAATAATTTACATATAGTCAGAAAAAAATAATGGGGATTAGAAAAAGACTGCCCATTGGAGATATTTTATTATCTGTCTAAAATGATTACCTCTATATTTTATTTTTTATATTGCATTATGATTGAAGAACGGATTAGAATTTGACAAAATACACAAAGAAAACCAAGAAAGAAGAAATACGAAAAAGTTGTGGAATGGCTAAGGTGTTGAGATGATTTCTTATGAAGAATAAATGATAAACAATGTGAGGATAGTTTTAAAGTTTATGGGCTTTTTAAAGGAAAATGTTTTTGGTATAGAAGTCACCAATCCTATACCAAAAGCTTTTATGTATTTTGTTTAGAACATGAAGAATCTAGTAATTAATCAATATAGCTAAATATGTAATTGTTATTAATTTTAAGGGCTTCCTGTATGTGAAATGTGACAACAGGAGAGAAGGATTTAAAAGTTTTCTTCAATGGCAGTTATCAAAAACAAACATTACTCTTATTTTTTTTAGCATAGCTTAAATATGATCCTTTCAACCATAGAGGAATTGCCTAATTCATATCCTTTGTCTGAACATGAAACTTTCATTAATTCATCACCAGCAATTTTTATGTTCAGGGCGAAGAATAAAATAGCAAAATAAAAATTGGCTTTTCTTTTTCTTTTTTTTTTCTTTACTAAAAAGCATTTTATAATGAAGAATTATGAATAGAATGTAAAGAACTTTACAGTGAATTCTACGCGATTTAGCATAAAGGAAGGTTTAAAATTTAAGTTGGTAGATGGATTATCAGGAAGACTAGATCTCAAAGGTTGCCTATCTGGGGCTATCCTATCTGGGAATGATTAATTTATTCATTCTGAGGTTGGAAAGTTCACAGTGTGCAAGAACAGCATTCTTTTAAAATTCTATTATTTTATTTCTGGCAATTCACTTTGTCTCCATGATGTCTGCAAGTCACTGCAGGCAAATTACTTACTTCCACATTTGCTTCCAGTGACTAAGGCAGCTGAGCAGGTAAAAATATCTCAAGAATCAACATCAACTTCTGGAAACATTGTTAGGTCACTTTCAGAATTGCAGAGAATTTGGGGAAATCTCTTTCAAACAAACTTGTCTTAGATTAAATTTTCCTCTAAAGCAGTTAAAACAAATATACCCCTTAAACGATTCAATTTTATGTGTGTTATTATTTTAAGTCATCTTCTGCTTTTCTCCTTTCCTTAGGAAAACACAATATATTTCCACTCATTAACATTTCCCTTTCAATCGAAATGCACTTTCATTTTCTCATTTTAAAAAAAGCACACCAACATAAATCTATTTCTCCCAAAATACAGATGCATCTAGAATTACCATGATATATCTTTTCTAATGAAAAAAAATTTCTAGGCTTTCACTAAAAATTTCTTTTCACTTGTTCTTTCTGTATTCACATAACAATGAAACCTCATATCATTGTCCAAATATCTCTAAAGATTGAGAGAAGGATTAAAGGAGAAGGAGGAGTTGAAATAGAGAAAATAGGATTTAGCAAAGGAATATGACTACTGGATTATTATATTGATATTTCTTTTTAGTCTCCAGTGTATTACAGCAGCTAGAAGGAAATACCTGAAATTATGAAACTGTAACCCATACTATACATTGAAATTTGTTCTATAACTCTTGATAAAATGTACTTTGAAATTTGTCACTTTTTAAAAATATATTATATTTCATAATAAAAAATGCTTTTTAAAAAAGGATATCTCATAACTAGAACATGCTAATTCAAATGAAAAAATATCTTGGGCTGATGAAGACAGGAGATTCCTTTTCAAATCAGTGATCTCAACTCACACATTTAACGTCACCTTCTCACCAAATGTTCATTATAATGAAAAAAATAATTTAAAATAAATTCATCTTCAGCACTAATGCAACATAAAATTTTGTTAGGCAGTGCATCAATAGGACCAAACGAAGGGAAGGACCAAGAACCCATGCATTATTCAACACATGGGCTGGGAAACAAACAAGCAAACACTTGTGATATAAGTTAGGTAGAAGCCGAACAAACAAAATGAAAACAAGATAACAGAAACAAGAATAATAAACCCAAATCTTGACACTCAGGATACTATCTTTAGGGTCTTTATGCAGTTCCTTTCTGACAAGAAGGTAAATTTAAATGTTTATTTGTACAGTGTTATCCAATTTATAAAAGACAATCCTCCAAATGGAACTTTAATTTATAAAAATGTGAAAAAAACACCTTCTCATGAAATGCCAACATTCTTCAAAGAGTCTAGGGGTCTGGAGTAAGACTGTAAACTTAATTTACTCCCTAACTTTAACCATTTCTTCTCAAACCCCTGGTTTTCCTTTTAATAACACAATCAGGATGAACGTTTATGGAAATACTAAGCAAGTCTACCAAGGGACACATTATGGCAAACAAAAGTGAATAAAACACACCATTCTCCCAAACCAGGTTAGGTGTAACTGACAATTGACAGCTATTAGATCAACCAAGTAATTGGCACATCTTTACTTCTTCAATAAGTACATTGAAAGTACTTCTGTTAGGCATTTTTAAATTTAAGTTTGGGAATCTAGCTAGAAATAGGCAAAACAATACACCTAGCATATAGCAATAGAACATATTTTGATTTGTATAGAGGAACTGGTGAATCTTGCTCTATAAATATACATATGTGCTGCATTTTTATGCTGTAAAAGATAAACTGAAATCTGGTTGAGAAATAACACTTAAAAGTACTAAGTCATTTCTTAAATATAGAAAAACATTCTTAGAGGAGCATTTCTTGGAGCTGATCAAGTATTCTTGGAGCTGTTCAAGTGAAATAATTTTGAAAAGGCAAAACTTAAATGAGAAATTTTAGTCTTAACTGAATTTTTTAAAAAGACCAACTATCATCTAATATTAAGGTGAAATGACTTTGTATCCTTTCCCTGGTGAAAGTTTAAGGAGGTACTTAAAATAATTATACTGGAACAACAGACATTAATATACACTGTCGCCAGGCAAACCTGGATATATGATTAATATATCTAATATGAAATATAATGAAAACAAAATTTGGATATATTTATTATCATATATAGTATTAATAAGAATTAACTTGTAAAAGCGGTACTGGATCTGAGGCAAAAAGTCAATTTTAAAATACTTCAAGCTTGTAATATATGTATTAAGGGAATAGATTGTCAAAAGCAATAATGTAATTTATAAAGAACTATCAATGTATTTTCACCTTAAACATATAGTTGAATTGTCTTAAGAGTACCTGATGGTTTTGGAATTATTATTTCCATTCTACAAGTGAAGAACTAAAGGGAAAAAGAAAAAGTACAAATGCTCCTCAGGTACTTGGTTACAGGACAAAGCTGGACTAGAATACCTTGCCCTTATCTTACCATCCCTTATCACATGAAACTATCTCTTCAAGCACATTTTAAAGAGAAATTTTATCAATATTTACAAATAAAATTAATGATACAAATTTTGAATATATGTTTTAAAACCCAGACATAGTTGTAGTCCACATTATATAGATGGAGAATATTTTGGAAGTCATGCAGTTCACGTTTTAAGAGTATGGGGTTTCGCATTAGACTGATATGACTTTGAATTCTGTTACTATTATACACCTTAAATAAGTTATATAACCCATCTCAGATTACTATCAGCTTTCCATCAGTTTATATAACCCTTATTTGTAGAACAGTAATGAGGATGAAATGTAATGCTGAAAGTGAACCAAAGACACATTATAAATGCTGACTAAATATTTACTTTTATTAGCTATTGTGCTAACATTCTGTCATTTTTAGCCCTTTAACTAAAGACTAGATATAAAGAAGTCAATTAAAAAATTGGAGGATAGGAATGAATAAATGGTTCTGATGTGTATCTTTCCAAAAATAAATGATGGGCAAGAGAAAGTAATGCAGAAGATGCCATCACCATGTTTAAGCTTAAGTGCTTGTAAAGAAGTAAGAAACAATATTGTCTAGATACTGGGGCAGAATAATCTAGAAAGGGGAGAATAGAGGAAGGGAGAGAGAGTTTGAGGGAGGGAAAGGAGGAAGGAAGGGGGAGGGAAGGAAGAAGAATAATTGGAAGAAAGGGAAAAGAAGGAAAGAAGGAAGGAGGGAAGGAAGAGAGGGAGCGATGGGGAAGGGAAAAGGAGGGAGGAGTAGATAATGTGTCATGAAATATAAATGAAGTGTGGTTATATTGAATAAACCAGTTTGGGATATTTCAAGTTATTTGGTGAGTTAGCCCGGTTTAATAGGAAATATATTTTAAAAATATATAGCAATGTGAGTCAAAATACTTCAGTTCTAGTCTTAAACGTGGGTAATTTTAGACAAATTATCTTATGCTCCCTAATCATCAGTTTTTCAGTTTGCAAAATTAGTTAGTCTGGCATCTTTAAGTTCCTTTCCAGCCTTAAAATCCTCTGCTTTTCAAAATTTCCAGAGTTGGGAACAAAAGAATTTAAAGAGAAATAAGGAAGGATTGAAACGATGCGGCTGCCTGGACCATAGACATCTTGAGCATCCTCATAATTGATTGGACTTATAAAATGCTTTCCTTTGTGCAACTAGTGAAAACTTTGCCTATTAAGGTTTGTTTGACTAAGGAGTTTGGAATGAGTTCCTCACTTGGTATGTTGACAATGAGACACAGGGATAGATAATATAGTCTTAACTGGCATGATTCTGACATTCATTACCAAAGATGTCACTGTTTATGATGTCTGTGGGAGAGCTGTAATGTACTAGTACCCCTAGGAGACTGGTTGTAAACTTATATTAGGCAATCAGGGAGATGATGATAAACACTATTTGAAAGAAGCTAGTGACGTGAACATATTTTACCAGATGCCTGGAATACAAGAATTCAGATAAGCCAGTGCATATGTTTAGTCCTGGCAGTACAATTTATACTCTCGGAGTTGATCAAATCACATAAAAATCAAGACTCCTTGAAGAAGTTGGTTGTCTACTTTTACTGATCACTTGAGCTATATAGTGCAGTTAGAGCTGCCTTTGAAAGGGGAAGTATTTATTTATGCCACAGATAAAAATGTTGTTCTCCGGAACTTTTCAGCCAAAATTTCAATTATTTTCTGGCATGATAGCTTTGTTTTTCAGAGATGCTTATGTAAACAACATTACTGTAAATTTGCACTTGCAAAACGCCTTAATATTTCAACTTTGAAATATCCATTTCTGCTATTTGCATCTAAAAGAGTGTTCACAAGTTGCAAAAACATAATACAAATGAACGGCTTTTTTTATACTGCTTTGAATATGGGATTCTAAAGGTGGTAGTAGTTCTTGGAATACCCCTCAACTGTGCATCAAAATCAGGGGACAACTCATCAGAGCTATCAACTGTAACATATCTTGTTATGAATTTTCTCTGATAAGTAATGCACAATGTAGAAGATTTGGAAATTTTCAGGAGATAAAAAGATATAACAAATTAAACACACACACTAAGAAACCTGTATAACAAATATAAAATTCTTAAAATGTTAATATACTTTATTTCAAGCATTTTCCTATGATTAATGAACACAAACTATGATCATCCTACATATATAAAATTTTATCATTTTTTTCTCCAATTAATTTTATACTGAGACTTTGTCCAGATAATTAGTATTCAAAACTTATTAGTGGATATACAATATTAAGTTCTTAGATATGCCATAAATTATTTAATAATTATCTACCTGTGAATACTTGATTCAGTTTTTGCCATTATAAGTAATGTTACTTTAAAGATTTTTGTATATAAACTTTCTTTCACCACTGCTTTTTCCTCAGGATGGACACCTACAGCATTGTTATGGGACCAGGTGGTAGGCACATTCTCAACAGCATGGGTATGAGTTCCAGACTGCTTTCCAATCCAACAAATGTAAATGTGTCTCTCTCTGAATATTTTATCCTCGGCCACAAAAAGCATGCTAGTTTGGTAAAATAAAATTATATTGTTCAAATCTGCTCTTTATTAGTGAGGTTATATTGGGTTATTCTGCTTTTCGCATTGGTACATTATCTTTCATTCATATGTTTATATATCTGTGAAATACATTCAGATTTTATTGAAATCATTAACTTTGTACCTTCATATAAAATTCTTGTCCTCCAAATTGTGTAGTAAAATTTAAAATAAATCCTTATGATATAAAACAATCAACAAGAAAAGGGCAAACTCACTGAAAGGGAATTTACAGTAAAGAATTTATATCTGATAAAGTAGTAGTAATTATTCTCAAATTTGTCACAAAATGTGGATGTCACTAAGAAAGTGATATGTTAGTGCTTGCCAAAATAACTTAGTTCTGAAAAGGAAAAGGTAAGTTTAGCTAAATTCTTGTTTAGCATCTATTTAAATCCCTCATTGGTTTGGCATTTTATAACTCTGTTTGTTCCATTTTCTTTCAACATTGTAGAGGGTGCTGATTTTAGAAATAAATTTATTCATTGGGACCTAAAGGAACTGAAACAATAATATTTAATGAACATTATTGAAAATCTAATAACCAGTGAGAATGTAGGAGTCTGAGCCTGAAGCCCCCAGGGAAAATAACTGTGAATCTTTATGTAGTCTGTGATATTTCCATACTTTTATAAATCATCTCAGGTAACCTAAATTCATAGGTAATAAGGTGAAGAATGGAGAGAGTAGAACCCAAGTTTTGTTTGTTTTGTTTTGTTTTTTTATCTTCTGATAAACAGAGATGAAAGAATTGCCGCAAGCTTAGAACAGACTCATTTGCTATTCCACACACAGGCTATTTTGTTCCTTGGAATTTAGTAACCCACATCTTTGGTGTTGTATTCTCTGATTATATCGACTGTGTTCTATTAATCATGAACCACTTATCTGGGATTATTTTCCCTCATCACATTTCCAAATTGGTTCCATTAAATATTTCGATTTATTGCCCTAGTTTTCTGCCTATAAAATAAGTTCAATGAAAGCAGAGATTTTGTTCTTCATTTTGACTATCACCATGCCTAAAACAGTGCCTGGTATCTTCATTTTATATAATCCCGTAAAAATATCATATTGTAAAACTAGTGACTAATTCAAATATCTAAGCATGCATTATTTAGCGTCAAATAGCCAAAACTCCTATTTGAACAATATTCTTACCTAAAGTTAATATTTTAATCAAAAGTTGTGATTCTTTGAAGTTGGGACCAAGCAAGACTGTGGATGGTTCACATGAATTTATCATCTATCAGAATAGAAAAGTATAGACTTTGGCATCAGAAAATCTGCAAAGTTTTGACATCTAGGATATGGTACAACCAGAATGAAAATTTCTGGAAACATACAGGAAGCCTTGACATAAGAAATTATCAATTTTCAGTAGAATGGAGGTGAGTATATATTTCTTGATATTCTTTGCTAAGTAGTTTGGACTTTTCATGTGGGGAAAAGTAACTACAGAAGGATTTACTCAGCACGTGACAGGATCATATTTCCTTTTCAAAAGATCAATAAGGGATCTACATGGAGATTCCTGGGAGACTTTAAAAAGCCCATCATTTACATGGATGCTTCATCAATTTTGATTAGAAAGAGTAGGGCCTAATTAAAATTGCAACAAGAGAGAAACAAAAAGTGTGTGGATGTGAGCATTCTTAAGGAAGTATGGTGAATGGAATTTATTCACACATGAGGCATTTGGAAAATGGTGTCTGTGAAGTAAAAAGAAAGAAAAGGAGTAAAATATTTTTTAAGCTATAAATTCTGAGTAACAGAGATATTGCCTTGGGTTCACCAAAGTCTGGGTGCACTCTAGACTACATTTCCCAGGTTTCCATGCGGTTGGGTGAGTCCACAGAGTGTGGAATTGATACACACACATATATATATACACACATATATCACTTTCATGAGACTGACTGCAAAAGAACTTCCCAGGAATCCTCCATGTTTCCTAGTTTCCTCTGTTGTCTCTGGTTGCATTCAGAAAATTCAGTGGGTAATTCTGAAAGCTTAGCGAATTAGATGGTGGAGCCACTAGATGGATCCCTGAATAATTTCAGGGAATGGAGATTTACCCTCAACCCTCCCTCTCTTGTCCTCCCAGACCAAATTTGTACTGGAATGTGAGTGAGAATTAGCACTATCTTGAGTGGGGCCTTGTAGCAGTTTGGAACTGTTATGTAGCCCAGAAAAGGCCATGTTCTTTTAGTCCATTCTTGCAGAAGCAGACATATTGTGGGCACGACCTTTTGGTTAAGTAGTTTCAATTGAGATGTAACCCACCCCATTCAAGGTGGATCTTAATACTTCACTGGAGCCCTTTATGGAGGATAAAAGTCAAACCACCATGAGAGAGAGTTTAGAGAAAAATACCAGATAGTTGGTATTTCCAAATTGCTAAAAGAGGACCCACAGACACTCAGAGAGGAACTACTGGAACCAGAAGCTGAAAGCAATGGAGCCCAGGAGTGAAGGACTAGGAGATGCCGGCCATGTGCCTTTCTATGTGACAGAGGAACCCCGAATACCAACAGCCTTTCCTCAGAAAAGGTATCTTCCTCTTGATGTCTTACCTTGGACATTTTCATGTCCTTAGAACTGTAAATTTGTAAACTCACAAATCCTCATTATAAAAGCAAATCCATGCAATGTGACTCAGCAGGCAGAATTCTTGCCTGTCATGCTGGAGACCCAGGTTTGATTCTTGGTAACTACCCAAGACAAAAAAAAAAAAAAAAAAAAACCACATTTCTGGTAATTTCTGGTATACTGCATTCTGGCAGCTTTAGCAAATGGAAACAAGCCTCAAAAACTTAATTGCATTTTTATTACATTTACCTTCTTGGCTAAATCTGCTAAGTATTATACCACTTCTCCAGTTATTGGTGATTGGACATGATGCTTAGAACAATGCTGCATATTACTTGTAATGTGCAGCAGATTTTGAACACTTCACATGTCTGTCTAGTAGTTCTTACTCCACAGTATGGACTTTTTCCCCTATGAATCAATTTTTTTTATTTAAAATATTTTTGAATTAAAAAATCTGTTCTTGTACAGTTTAAGAGGATGATCTGAATTAGATGAATTCAGCTGAGAATTGTGATCAGAATTTAGGGGGTTAGAGTAAGAAGAACAGCTAAATAACAGGTTTCTTATCTGCTTGTTATATTCCCACACTGTATTACGTTACCTAGAGATAGCTACTATTCTTTTTAATTTATTTTTTTTAATTTAATGAGATTTTGTTACCATTTTACTTTTAACTATTCAATTGCTTTTGAATAGTTAAAATAATGTTTTATTATAGGATCTTAACTAACATACCATAGTATCTACTTTTTCATGTCTGCTGTCTTTTAAGTTCGTTTACAGCAGACAATATTAAATTTTTGGTTAATCTTAATGTGAGTAATAATGTAATCTTAATGTTTTATTTTCATAGATCCTGTTTCTTTTAGATCCATATTAACTGCCATATAGAATCTATGCAGATTATTGATTTGAGATCTCTTGAACTCAAAATTTTAAGCTAGTTGGTACAAAGCAACATTTCAACTATTTATTAAAATATCCCCAAATATCTGCAATTAACCCAATATTTTGAACTTTTGTTTATTTATTAAGTAGTCTAAAAAACAAGTTTCATTTGGTCTTAAACTTCCTACCTTAAAGAACATATAAATATACATGGCTTAGAATAATTTGTACCTTTTTCCAATGTAAAAAGGATTAACAGCAATGAGGAAATACAATAGATTTAAACCAACAATTACATCATTAAGCTTTCACCACTCCTATCATGCAAAAGACACATTATAAGAGTCTCATAATCAATAACGAGTACATATTTCATTCAAGAAAACAGTTCATCTAATTTTACTTTATGAACATTTTATAAAATATCCATACATCATTAATAAATACTTATTTTCAAAACATATTTGAAACACCACTAAAAAAGCTCAATTTCTAAAGTATGTCTTCCCAAAAAACATTTATCACATACATTTACCATATTAAATTAAATTTAAAATTTATGCTACAGGGTGTATGAGTGGTTCAGTGGCAGAGGACCTGGATTCAATTCCTGGACCATGCACCTAAAAAAAATTTATGATACAGTACAAAAAGTTCCCTTCCTTAGAATACACTTCCAATATTCAATATTTTGAAGATGGTGAGTTAATTTAATATTTTGTCATATCATTTTATGAAGATTTATGGTGTTTCTTTAACTAATTTTTATGGTCCCCAAATACTTATTTATTTCTAATACTTAGCTAATCCTTTACAGATAGAGATACTAGTAAATAACATGAAGCTTAACTTACAGTAAAAAAGATAAATCTGTAATTGAAATTTTGAAATAACTGTCATCAAAAGTGACTCATCATAGTGTTTGACAATATTCTTTCCATCAAGGGACTCTATAAACTGAGCCAGTCTTCATTCCAATTGACAGAGACTTACATAAGTTAATGAAGCTGGATGGTCAAAATTTTCTCTTCCATAGTGTCCCGGTCTAAATCTGTGGTGAACCCCAGAAAAGCCATGCCCTTTGATCCTCATTCAGTATTCCTGGGTGGGAGCATTTTGATTGTTTCCATGAAGATGTGACCCACCCAACTGTGGGTGGTAACTTTTGATTAGATGATTTCCATGGAGGTGAGTCTCCACCCACTGAATGTGGAGTTGCTTGCTGGAATCCTTTAAAAGAGGAAATATTTTGGAAAGAGTCCTCTTTTGGTAGAGCCACATGAAAGCCAGCAGACGCTGCCATGTTCGCCATGTGCCCTTTCAGCTGAGAGAGAAACGTTGAATATCGTTGGCCTTCTTGAACCAAGGTAGCTTTCCCTGGATGCCTTTGATTGGACATTTCTACAGACGTGTTTTAATTGGGACATTTTCTTGGCCTTAGAACTGTAAATGTGCAACTTATTAAATTCCCCTTGTTAAAAGCCATTCCATTTCTGGTATATTGCATTCCGGCAGCTAGCAAACTAGAACAGATTTTGGTACTAGAGAGTAGGGTACTGCTGCAGTTTGCAAATACCAAACATGTGGGAACAGCCTTTTAAATGGATAAGGGAAGATTTTGGAGGAGTTGTGAGGAGCTGGATAGAAAAGGCCTAGAATGCTGTGAAGAGACTATTGCTAGAAATGTGGACTCTAACAATACTTCTTATAAGGCCTTAGACAGAAATGAGGCATGTGTTATTGCAAACTGGAAGGAAGGTGATCTTTGTTTTAAAATGGCAGTTAATCTGGCAAAATGGTGGCTTTGGCTGGAAGGTAGATTTTAAAAGCCATGAATTTGGATGTTTAGCAGAAGAGATCTCCAAATTAAATGTGGAAAGTGCAGCCTGGTTTCTTCTCACAGCTATAGTGAAATGTGACAGGAAAGAGTAAGCTGAGAACTGAACTCTTGAGTACAAAGAAAGCAGAAATTGATGTTCTGGAAAATTCTGGGCCTACAGAAAGGGAGACCCCAGAGTATAGTGCCTTACGTGAGGATTTAACCAAATGTGAAACCAGTCAGCCATCTCAGAGAAAGTCAGGATTGGACATGGAGTTATCCAGGAAGGATTTGTGGAAACTCCTTATGTCTGATGGTCATGATCCAAGGCTACAGCATAGAAAGCCAACGAGAGTGCTGTGGGACCTGTATAAACAGAGCCGCTGCCAGTCTGGACTGGGGGGTTCAAAGAAGGTACACATTGGAGGAAAAACAACTTCAGAGTCAAAACCATGGAGGCTGAGGTCTGAAGTCTAGAAGCCTCAGGCCAGGAGAGTGGACCCACCCAAGCCCATGAAGAGGATGAGTTTGCCCCAAAGGCAGAGGATGGGCCTTCCACCTCTTTGCAGTGGAAGAGTCATGCCATCTCAGGCCTTGGAGAGAGTGAAGCACATTCCTTGGGGTTTGGGGAGAGCCTGGCTGCCACCGCATGGAGGGGTTGAGCATGTTCCCCGGAAATGGCAGAGAGCCCGGGTGCAGCCCTAATGTTTAGAGAGGGTGGAGCCAAGAAAAAGGTGGTCTCCCCAATATCCCCCAAGGTTGCATTCAAAGAGAGGCAAGCCACTGCATAGGCCCTTGGAAAGGGTGGGACTGCTGCTTTCAGAAGCCCCAAGGATAAATGATTCTCAGACTTTGAAATCTAATGGACTTTCCCCTGTCGGTTTTCAAAACTGTGTGGGTCTGGTGACCCCTGTGTTTGTTTCCTCCCTATGGAAATGTGTATATGTATCCTATGAATGTTCCTCTTTTGTATGTCAGCAGCAAATAACTTGTTGTGAGTTTTCAAAGGTCCAGAGAAAATGGAGAGAATTTTGCCTTGACAGACCATGCCTGTAAACTGACTTGATGAGATTTTATACTGTCCCTAATTTGGTACTTTGTTTGTATTGCTACTGAAAGGTTTAAGGTTTTCTAATATTGTTATAGAATGAATGTATTTTGCATTTGGAAAGAGCATATCTTTTGGGGGTCCAAAGGGTGGAATGTGCCGGTCTGAATCTGTGGTGGACCCCAGAAAAGCCATGCCCTTTGATCCTCATTCAATATTGCAGGGTGGGAGCATTTTGATTGTTTCCATGAAGATGTAACCCACCCAATTGTGAGTGGCAACTTTTGATCAGATGATTTCTATGGAGATGTGTCTCCACTCACTGAAGGTGGAGTTGCTTGCTGGAATCCTTTAAAAGAGGAAACATTTTGGAGAGAGTCCTCTTTTGGTAGAGCCACTTGAAAGCCAGCAGACACCACCATGTTTGCCATGTGCCCTTCCAGCTGAGAGAGAAACGTTGAACATCGTTGGCCTTCTCGAACCAAGGTAGCTTTCCCTGGATGCCTTTGATTGGACATTTCTATAGATGTGTTTTAATTGGGATATTTTCTTGGTCTTAGAACGGTAAATGAGCAACTTATTAAATTCCCCTTGTTAAAACCATTCCATTTCTGGTATATTGCATTCCGGCAGCTAGCAAACTAGAACACATAGTTTAGTAACAAGTGGCCAAATGCTAATTTTTCCTGGAATAATCAAGAAATCAGCCATGGTAAGAAGAGGTAGCAGATTTAGTAAAGCATTGCCATACGGAAATGTACACTGTTTCACAATTTTGCAGAAGTTCAAATTGGCACTGTTGAGGATAAAGCATGAATAATTTATTGGGTATCATTTTAGAGATTGATTCTCTGGTGGTTAAAATTCTTGGAATACTTGGACATTTCAGCTTAATTTAACCCTTTCTCTAAGTTTCAAATTATATTAGCAATGAAAAATAATACATTTTTTCATAATAAAAATTATTATTGAATTGGTTGACTTACAAATAGCTGTGGTTAATTACCATCTAGGAATTTAATAATTTCCATCAGATTAAGGGCAAAAATATTTGTCATATCACAACTAAGATATATTCAAATATTTTTATTAGTGAGTACTTTACCCACTTCTGGGTTAACATTAGTGATTTTCACCATATTCCAGAAGCTAAGCTCTGCTTAATAATTCAAATATAAAACAAAATTGCGAATTAAAACTCACAGAAGTAATGGGTTGAAAAGTGATTTGAAAGTGTGCAGCAGGAGTGATTTTAGTGCTGTGGTGGAGGCAATCGCAAAGACTGGGAGGAATTCTGTTGAAAATGGTGTTTAGATAGCAAGTTTATAAACTGAGCTGTTTTCACTCCTTAACAAGCACATCTTCATAAAAGAACTGTGAATAATAACCATCTCCCCCTCTGTGTTGGTTTGAAACCACTATGCACACCAGAAAAGCCAGGTTCTAATCCTGATCCAGTTTTGTGGAGCCTGAACTAGTGTTTAGGGTTTAAACTTTGATTGGATTGTTTCCACGGAGATGTGACAAACTCAATTGTGGGTATGACCTTTTGATTAGATGGAGATGTGGCTCCACCCATTCAGGGCTTGATTACTTCACTAGAGTCTTTTAAAAGAGGAAACATTTTAGAGAAACGCCAGAGAGAGATACTTGGAGAACAGTTGCTTCAGAGCTGACAGAGACACAGATATGTGGACATACTTGAGGTGCCGACAGAGAGAGCAGATGCCTAGACACAGGCAGAACCCAGAAGATATCACCATGTGACTTCCCATGAAATGCTAAGCATGCCAGAACCCAGAGTTTTGTCCTGGAGCAGTTAAGTGAATGCCCAAGAATACTTAGAGAGGAAGTCGCAACTGGCATCAGAAGCTGGAAGCAATGGGACTGGGAACAAGGGCCAGCAGAGGCCAGCCATGGGCCTTCCCAGCTGACAGGTGTTCCAGATGGCATCAGCCTTTCTTGTGCAAAGGTAACCTCTTGTTGGTGCCTTAATTTGAACATTTTCATTGACTTAGAATTGTAAACTTGTAATGCAATAAATTTCCTTTATAAAATCCATTCCATTTCTGGTATATTATATTCCAGCAACTTTAGCAAACTAAAACACGCTCCTTCCCCACCATCCATTCCCTTTGTACCCACTCCATTTAGGACCTCCTGCCCACCACTCCCATGATTCTGTTCTTGTCAGTGTCACCAGTGACTTCCATTTTATTTCCATGTGCAGTAGCTTCCCTTTAATCCTCAATATCTCAATAGTATCCACCCTGATTGACACTTTCCTCCTTCTTGAACCACACCTTGCTCTTAGTTTCCATAACACTGCACTCTTGATTTTTATTTCACTTTGCTAGCTTTTACTCCAACACTGGACCTGCAAATGTGGTAGCGTCCAGACCACTTCTTTGTGGTCCCTTTATTTTCTCTATCAATATTTTATTCCTACAGAATCTCATGTATTCTAGAAGTCTTTATGTGTGTAAATGCTTACTCTAAATTTATAAGTCCAGCCAGACCGTTAAATTAAACTGAAGAACCATTGTGTACCTGCTGTAAATTTAACAAGTACAAAACGGATATCTTGGTTATTTCCTCAGACCTGTTTCTTTCCCATATACTTTTGTTCTATCCTAATTATAAGCCCAGGTAAACCCAGTTACTCAAGCCAAAAATCTAGGAGCTGTACTTCATAGCTAGATTTACATTATATTTCATATCCAGTTCTTCAAGATGTACTATCAATTCAAAACCAAAAGCAGTTTCTAAACCCTTCTACTTGTCCACATTTGCTCTAATAGATCCCTGGTTGGATATTATTTCTAGCCTTCTAACAACCTCCATACGCTCTTAGTTGGTTTTCTGTTTTTTCTCTTCTATCCATTGATATCCTTCAAAATTCCATCCATTGATATCCACAAAACATCACCACAAAACATAGGTGATGGGTAAAAAGCCTAATTATATCATATAATTCTCTTCCTTAAAACCTTCCCATGTAAAGCAACCCTCCTTACTATGTCCTGGAAGGTCCTGTGTGATCTGGTTCCTGCTGTTCTCCAAATTTTTCCGATGTTCCCATTGCACCCCTCTTTCACTCACTAGACTTCTTTTTCTTCTTCAAATATATCAAATCTTTTAGTTGTCACATTAATGTTGGAATGAGTTCCTGGAAAATTCTGACCTAGATTATGATGTTGCAGTCTTCCTTCATATTCGATATTCAATTTAAATAAATTTCTTTCAAGACGGTTGGCCTTTCACTCAACATTTGTCATATCACTCTCATGGCCCTTGTTTATTATCTGGCATTTTCTTGCATATTTATAGTTTTATTTCTCCACATTTCTGTAACCGCAGACTGTAGAACAGAGTCTGAACCATAATAGATTTGCAAAGTGTTTCTTGAATAAAAGAACAAATGAATGAATATTATATAGCAACTGGGGAACATGAGTCAAGAGAGGTTTCTTGTATATTTTTACAGTAACACTTCAGACAAGAGATACTTAAGTATGTTTATATAATGAAAGGAAGCAGTGGAAGCTAGAAGTCAAAGATTCTGGAAAGGGCAATGATATTTGATAGAGCATGGAGATAATAAGGAGGCACTCAATGATTACCATTGGAAAGAGCAGCATGCACATTTCCTGTGACTAAGAAAGGGGTAGATAAGGAAGAGTTTCAGTGTAGATGAGGATTTGGGGTGTTGCTATCAGAGCAAATTCCTAGCAGGAATGGCTTTCATGTGTAAGATCACCACAGCCTAATGCAAGAGGTGACCTCCCTCCAATCTTCCCATTCCTCTTATTTAGGAACTGGACTCCGGCCTTAAAAAGGGATCAAGGAGAAGAGAGAAAATCGAAAGACTATCTGCTCTGTCAGAACTTTGCCCCTATCTTTTACAGCGGTCCCTTTGAGCTTTAATTAAATGTGCTGGCTGGAATTTCTGTCATTATTCCAACCAGACAGGTACATTAGAGACACTTATCTATACTTCAGTTCCCTCTTCTCATTTATGCTTCTGTCATCAAATGTGTTTTTGATGATTTTCTTGCCTTTTCAATCCTGGTTATTATTTTTATCAAACACACCACTTCAATCTATCTACTTCTGATTCATTTTGATAATCCCCATTTCTTCCCTGTATGAAATGGAACCTTAAAATGGAGTAGTCCGGGCTCACTTGATTCACTGCAAATTTGACACTTTTCTCTGAATCCACTGTGTACAATTCAGAGTACCATGAAACATATAGCAAAATTTCCCCTCTGTGCAATTTCCATTGGAAAAAAAAAGTGCTAGCACTAAAAGGAAAAATCACTCAATAATTAGCAAGCAATAGGCAAAGAGAACTTTTCCAGTACATGAATTGAAGGAAATAGAATGGAGGGCTGCTAATACTGTATAAGAAATCACAGTAATGCTCTGTTAAATGGAATGGCCTTTCAGTCATAAATGCTCTAAAACTTTCTGTGTTAATTATGACAAACATTAAATGCATGAACTTGTTTCTTTTAGATGATGAGCCCTGTTTCTGAACCTTGCAATACACTTTGAAATCCAAGCATGGGTCATTATTTGTAATGGAGTATCTTCATGTTTTTCAGTGTAATTTGTCCCATAGTCCCTCTTGTGCTGATATAACTCTTGTCCAACATCTGCTTTTACACCTTGTGTTTAACTCATAAACCTTCACATTTTAAAATGATAATTTCCTAGCTTGTACCTACATGGAGGTTGTGACTAAGGAGCCCAAAATAAAAACAAGTTTGTAGCACTAATTACTTTTAGCTCCAAACTAATAAATAATCCAATTACTAGAGTTGATCTATCACTTTCCTCCTCCATTCTTTTCTGATATGTTCTCAATGATGTTGACCTTGGAAGGAGATGTAGATGAATGTTTAACCTGACTTTAAAAAACTAGCTGACAAATTTCCTATTCATATGATTTAAAATGGAAATATGAGATGCTTATAAATGTGTATATTTTCTTAAATTTCATTGCTAAATCATGAATGTCTTATTATCCTATCAGCTAAAAGCAAATTGCTGAAATACACTTTGTGAAATTCTGAATTCTGAAATTCACTTAGTGAAATTCTGAAAAAGCTTCCAGAATGACCTAAAATGGCATTTTTTAAAGAAATTGCACTGTTTTTATTGTTTCACTTAATAGATTAATTTACTATAACTACTCTTTATTGAGTAATAACAAAACTCTATAGTACACATGTATCATAACACATCACTGAAAATTAGATATCATTATCTACATTTCACAGATTTGGAGAATAATATTTATTAACATGAGATAAATAGACCAAGTTTTTATGTCAAGTTAGGTTGAATTCAGTCTGACTGTATTGAATTAAACTGTGCCCCCCCCCAAAAAAAAATAGATATGTTTAAGTCCTAACTCCTGTTCTTATGAATATGACCTTATTTGGAAATAGGATTTTTGGAGATTTTATTAGTTAAGATGAGGCCTAATTGGAGTAGGGTGGGTCATAGTTCATTACATTCTTTATTAAGGAGAGGCGATTTAGACATGGACAGAGAAAAGAGACCACCTGTGATGACTGACACCTGCAGAGAAATCCATGGACTGTCTGCAAACCACCTCCAGAAGACAAGAGAGGACTGGAACAGATTCTTTCCTGCAGACAAAGGAAGAATGGCCTTGCTGACACTTTGATTTTGGACTGCTAGCATCCAGAATTGTGTTACAATAAATTTCTGTTGTTTTAGAACAAGTAATTTGTGGTATCTTGTAATGGCAGCCCTGGGAAACTAAGACAGCAGTTGATTAATATTTAGTTTGGTAATCCCAACACTATCTTAATAGAGCTGCTCTTGTTCACTATCCTCTTTCATTTATATTCAATTTCTTCATGAGGCCATGACAAACTGTCTTAGATGATACAACTGACACATAGGAATGTTTCCACAAAAAGAGGTAGACCAGTTGTCTCTAGACTTTGTTAAAAACAGAGTTTGTACTCCCAGCAAATAAATGTGCATTATTTGTATATTGTATAAAATATTCTTACAAATATTGCAAAACCTACATAAAAATGTAGAATATTACAAAGGATGATATAAACCTGAAATATGCTACTTTTTAAAATAGATTTTATTTATTTATTTGGCACATTCCAATTTTGCTCTATGGACAGAAAATATTCTTAATTACTTTGCTTTAATATTCCACTTGTGCAGGTTTTTTTTAGATTTTTATTGCTGTAACATATGTACAACACAATATAGTTTCCCTTCCAAACACTTTCAAGTATACTATTTAATGGCATTAATTACATTCAGTATGTTGTGCTATAGTTACCACTATCCCTAACCAAAACTTTTCTACCACCCCAAACAGAAACTCTGTAACAACTAGGCAATAACTCCCATATTGAGCATCTTTTTTAATGTGCTTTTTGGTCTTTTCTATGTTTTCTTTGGAGAATTTCCTATACAAGTCCTTTGCTCATTTTTCTATTGCGTTGTTTGTCATTTTTGTTGTTGTTGAGTTGTAGTTTTTTATATATTTTGGATATTAAATCCTTATCAGAAAAATAGCTTCCAAATATTTCCTCCCCATTCTTTCACTTTCCTGATAATGTCTACGAGTTTTAAATTTTAATGAAGTTCAATTTGTCTATTTCTTTTCATGTTGCTTATGCTTTTAGGGTAAACTCTTAGAATCTATGGCCTAGTACAAGTTCTTGAAGATACTCTATGTTTTCTTATAGGAATTTTATAGTCTTAGTTATTATATTTAGATCTTTGCTAACTTTTGAGTTAATTTGCATATACTGTGGGAGAGGGAGGTATGCTTTTTTTGTTTTGCATAAGGATAAACAGTTTTCCCAGTACTCTTTGTTGAAGAGACTATTCTTTCCCCATGAAGTGGACTTGACAACCTTGTCAAAAATCAGTTGGCCATAGATGTGGGAGTTTATTTCTGAACTCTCAATTTGATTCCATTGGTCTATATATCTGTACTTGTGACAGCACCATACTCTTTTCATTATTATAGCTTTGTTGTAAGTTTTAAAATGGGAAGTTTTAATCCTCCACTTTGTTCCTCTTTTTCAAGATGGTTTTGTCTGATCTGGGTCTCTTTTCATACTACATGAGTTTCAGTTCTGCCTTTTTCATTTCGGCAAAGAAAATGGGTCCACTCCCATGAGGTTTTCCTTTTTTGTTTTTTTTGGAGTTGCCTTTTTCTTTACTCAGCACTTGTAAGATTATTGCAGCTCTTTGTTTTCGAGAGCACTAAGGAAGATGGCTCTGCAAGTTTTTGCTACTTGTTCAAAGATTCTGTGGAGAGGAGAACCCTGGAGTGTCTCACCTTGCCACCCTGTTCATCCGGAAACTTCCTAATTACACTGTAAGTCTTGATTTAATATTTTTAATAGAGCATAGTCATTTGAGAGTCTGGTTCTATTTCAGTTTATTTCGTGCTTTGTTTCATTAATTATCATAACTAATAAGGTGTCTGGCCAAAACTGTTAATCCAAAGTACAAGATTTAATTTTAGACTATAACTGAGTAAATATTGATACTATGATGCAAATGCTTCTGTTGAAATCTGGCTGGTAGAGTTCCATCTTCCCTGATGTCAGTTTGTTTTTGTTAAAAAGGAATCAAATTGTGTTGTGTATTGAAATCCATTGAGCCATTTTATTTAGAAGACTTAGAAAAGTTTTCTTCCACATATTTGAATTGGTAATGGTCATCTGAGAAATTTTTTGCACTGACAAAGATACACTGCTTTTAATAACAAAGTCAAATACTCAAAATACTTTTGTAAACCTTTCTAACCATTCATTTAAAAAATTCTCTCTACCTAGCAAGCTCCTCAAACAAGAAGGAAATCCTTCTCAGTCACTGAGCAAATGACTCTTTTATTATAAAGGGACAGATTGTTTTTGTGTTCTGAAATGTTCAGCTAGGTAGCATACCACTGAAAAACAATTGTCATACCAAAAAATGTCAGCAAATTCAGAACATTTGCCTTTTACATAAAAACATAAAGTGTTGTTTATCTTTAACAACTCTTTTAAGGTCCTTGCCAGAAGGCACCCAGTGAAAACTTGTTTAGAAAAGATTTTAATGAAAATTATGATTTTTAAAGCAATGTGTTGTTAAATTTCTTAATTTTTGGAGGACTTGCTTTAATAAAATTAACTGAATCAATGACATCCTCTAACACTTCGTGTATTTCTGATTTCAACCTCCTCCCACAATCATTTGCCCAGTGAATGATGCGATTGATGAGAATCACTGTTCTACTCTCTTTAGTTTTCATCAGTGATTGCATTTGCATTGTTTTTCCATCAAACATTGTTTTTACAAAGGAATCCATTTATTTTTTTAGAACATAACTTTTCTGTTATGTTTTCTTTATTTTCTGAAAGAAAATAAATTGTGGATATATTTCAACATTAAAAAACAAAATTTAGCAAATAATAGGTGGAGATATGTTAGAAACATCTGTCATTTTATTATCTTTGTGGAACACATCCCAAGCTGAATAACTTGTCCTAAGATTCTTCAAATTTCAGCAACATATTTTCTTCATCTTCCAGCAGTATTTGCTGACAAGGTAATTTAGTGTATCCAGTTTTCCTCTAGCAGGAAGAAACTTTTTCCCAAAAGTTCCCACGTGTTTTGTAGGTCTATAAACTTGCACTTCTTTAATTTCATTTGTAAAATTTCACAATTACAAAAACTTTTAAAAAGCCTAATAAAACCCAATAGTGTAGACTACAAAATATTTTATACAAATGTTATTTCTCAAAACACTAACATCACATCTAGTGCTGTTTGGAATATTTGTCCTGTGCAGTCAAACACTTTCCCTAAGAGTTGTGCATATTTTAAAATATTTTATTAAAGTGCCTTTTGATAGAAAAACTGCAACTCTGCATTGGTACTCAAAATCAAAATGGTACTAACAGTTGAGCTCTAATAGTCTATAAATGGTTTACACAATTGAATATCAGGCTCACAGGGATTTGTAAGCTAACTGCTGGGTGTTAAGTATGGAGTTAATAGTTGTATAAAAATGCATAATATAATGGTTTCATATAATATCACCTAAGAAAGAGAGCAAGACCTCATTTAGAATTTAAGTGGGTTTTGTATGGTTTTTATATTCATGAAACAGAATGCAAACAGTTCTTAGTATTTCAAGTTAAAAATTTTTATTTAAAAAATTACTAGTTATTTCACTTTCATGTTTTTGGAGCCACTGAATTATAGAGGCTCCTGGGTTTGACAGATGGTGCCGTGAATTATGATTTTCTCAATATTGTATACACAAAACAATGATTGTCTTAATGCGGACAACTGTCATCCATAAATCATGATTCAAGATTTTATAGTTAACCAAATATTATAAAATGTCTTACTGATTGAGTTTATGGCATGTAAATGTTCCCAATTAAATTTTATCTATGTCATTTTTATTAAAGTGTTGATTTTATCACTTCAGATTCAAAAGAAAAGTGTCTAGTGCTACGCTAGGAAAAAGAAAGCACTATGATAAATGATGTTGTATTATGGTTGTACATGCAGGGTTCAAACAAAAATGCTACCTTCCTAAGCATCTTAATTCAGTTTGATACTTAATGTTGTGCTGATGCTGAGTTTCGTGTTTTATCCCAGACTAAGAACTAACATCTTTGGACCTGGATGGAGAGAAACCACATTCAGCTTTACCGTATCTTTAATATTCCATGTAAAATTACTTACTACCTTCCTTGGACTCTCCCAAAACTTAGCATCTCTCCAACATTTAAGAGGCTATATTTTAGTTATGTTTATGCATATCAACTGTGTGGTTACGAATTCTTTGAAGGTAACGGAGGCTTATATATTCATTTCTTTATTGCCAAGACTAAGTATGGGAGTGCTTTTCACAAAGAAAACATCTGATAAATGTTTGTGGGATGTAGTGTATTAAATTATATTCCTGTCATATTTCTATAAAGATGTGATCTCTTTATTCTCATCACTGGTTTTCCCTTGACTATTTTTTTCAGATAATGTTATACTCCAACTTCCACATTCTTCAGTTTTCTCTAACACATATCTGTTTACTGATTTTTTAGCAAATGTGTTCATTTTCCCCCATTTTTGCGGATTCTGCCAAGCGTGATGAATGATGGCATCATGATCTGTTTCTCAAGGCACTTGGGATAGTAGGCTGCTATAGTCTTACTGCCTTAGAATACTATCACAGAGAAGAATCAAGTTTGCCACAGAACAACTCATAAAGCGTTTTTTGGAGATGAAGGGATAAGTGAGTGGACTACTAGTCTGACCCAGATGGTAATTCAGTTCTAATTCTATTCAAAATACTCCAACACTAAAGGGCAAATTCACATAGCTTTAGCCTTCACCCCCTGCAAAGCATCTAACTCATTTCTTTCACAGGCAACATAGTCCCGTGGCTAATGTGCAGGCTCTGAGTTGGGCAGCTGAGGCATGGCATCCTGCCAGGGCCTGGCACTTGCTTTTCTAAGCCTGTGCTTTGCCATCTTTTAAGTGGGGATAAGATAGTACACACCCCATATATTTACTGAGGTTGAGATGAAATGAAAAGTTCTTACAAGGATGCTTTGGCACAAGGTCAGCATAAAATAAATGGTAGCTCTTTCTATTGTTTTCTTTTTATCAAATTTCCTTAAGATTGCTCTTCTAGGTTTGAACATGGAACCTGAAATAAGGACTCTTGATCTAAGCTTTTCCAGGCTCTTTTTGATAAATATTCAGTATCCACTAGACTAACAGACCCAAGTAATTGTGCTGCTAGTATCTCTATAGTGTATCTCCTGTTTCCCAGCCTTCAGGTCTGGCGATTATATCCCTGACAGAACAGGAAGAATGGATTTGAGGGGTCCGTACATTACGATTGTGTTCATTTCACACTGGAGCAGATTGCAGGTGATAAACTAATGCACTACAGTAAAAATAACAGTATGATTCTTACTAACGTCTGTAGACTTGGTCCCTTTCCTTTAGCTGATTATCTACTTCTAAATAAATTCTTATGAATATGAAATCCTGTTGGTCTTAAATAATCAAAATAGAGAAGAAGAAATATGTTTTATCGACCTCAATTTAAAAAATAAATGGAAAAAAAAGCCTCTGATTTTTATCTCTAATGTTGAAAATTGCACAAGGTGGAAGGAAGATTAGTTTAATTCAACATGGATATGACAGCAATCCATGTAAATTAATTCTTAATAAATACTTTCAATGTTGATCATTATCACCCATAGCACTGGACAAACAAAGGATTGCATGTCCTTCTGTGTTGAAAACAGCCCGTAAGCAAACCAATAGCATTTCTTAAAAGGTTATTTCAAGAAAGTTTGAACACAAAAAGAGCCATATTCCTGCTGATTTGTACTACTTGGAAGGGAAGGCCTGCTGCTCTCTTCACTCCCTATAGGACATCAGCACACAGCTTCCAGTGCAACAGCTTAGCTCTCCCTGTCCCTCTGAGTCTAGCACGGTCTTCTTCCAGTGACCTTCCAATACACCAGCACAGAAGCACACCTGTGGCCCTGCTGCTCGGTGTGCATTGAACATCTGTGCAGAGAACAGGTGCCAGAGCACAGCAATGTGGATGTTAGCCAGGAGCTCCGGCACAGCCGTCTCTCCGCATGCTGGCCCCATTCAATTTCTGAACAAAACCAAAACCCTGAAGACTTTAATGACAGGAATGAGGACTCTAGCTCGTCATATTACCAGTGATCGGAAGCAAAATGAACCTTTCAGAGCCAGAAGCTGTATGGCCAATTGGCCAAACTCCATAGAAAACTGATTCTAGCAATGTTAATTGAGCATAAATTAATGTGAATGCAGTAATGGTCCATGCGAATTTCAGATGATTGACTGTATCAGTAATCTCCAAAGCATGAATAATGTGAACCCTTTCACTTCTAAACAATTATCGAAAATATAGAAGAGCTTACTGGATATTGGTGTAAGGAAAATGAAGACGTGGAAGACTGGTGAGGGGTCAACATCTGGATTGCTAAAATCCAGAAGATTACATTGGTAAATTCTTCAATAAAATCCTACCGTGTTTATTTGCCTGATGCAGCACTTATAGCAGTTATTTGTCAGAGATACTGCTTTTTGTCTTAATCATGAGACATGCTTTTGCTATTGAATCTTCACAGGTAATTACTACCTTTGAAACTTGGTTGTTGTTTTGGGATTCACATTTAGAAATGCATTCATACTGGCTGGCCTTGCTCTAGCTTCTACCAGCTGTCACTAATGTATTTAAAGTAACTTGGAAATGGTAGAAAAATGTATTATCACAATATAGAAACAAAAATAACCAAAAATTAGAACTTAAATGATTAAGCTATTGCCAGGACAAAATCTGGGGGGACTTGCAATTAATCATGAAGTAAAGGGGCTTGGATTAGGGAAACTTTTCAAGATTTCTTCCTTACTTTGCCACTGAAAATAGGGAAAGCTGCTTGTCTTAACGAAGATGAGGAGCAATTTTACTCCTTTCTTAATATTTGATTGTATCCCAGATATTCAAGGCACAATCCAACCGGAGCACAGACAACCAGAATTTTAAATATAGGGGTGCTGTTCTTTGAGGCCATCTGCTGCCCACTTGCCCCTATGCCCTGCCTCACTTTCACCATATAGCAAGCAGAACCTGTGAAGAAAGAAGCAGAAGACTAGCCACGCAACACTCCCCAGTGAGAGTTACAATGAACACAGATGAAGCATTACAGGAGATGATGGAGGAGGGAAGTGGCCTGTAGCCATACATATTGTGGATTGCAGTTACTCCCTTACACCTTTAATGAGACTTGTCAAAGAAATAAGCATTAGAGGTAAGAGAAAATGATAACTCAGGCAATGGCTTCTAAGTGAATATTCATTCCTTAAGGTTAAAGAGATAAAAAGTACAAAGCATGGGTTTATGGGGGATAATATCAGAGAATGAAGAAAGGGAAAACAATCTCAAAAAACATTCACTGAAATTGTAGCTTTAGAAAACATTACAGGCACCAGAGAAAACTGTAGAAGCTTATTTGCATTTTTGGTAGGATGTAAGACAGCAGATTTTGTTAAAATAATTTCCAAAGTCCTTAAATAAAGAAGATGCTCAAAAGAACGAACACCACAAAGTGAATTAAAAGTGGGATTTTCAGGGATATTGATGGAGAAACATTAAAGTGTGAGGGAATAAAAAGCATAACTAACATCTACAGTAGCTCTTATACAACAACTCCAACCACTGTTGTGGAGACAAACTTTAGATACTGTGCCAGCATAGGGGGGTGAAGGACAAAAGTAAAATGAGTGAGAACAGAGGTATGGGAGAGCAAAGTCAGGGACTGATTCTGAAAATATCAGGTGTACCTGAGAAAAATTAGAGTAATTACAACAGAAAACAAATACCAAGGACATAAATGAAATCTTACATCCTTCCTTCCAGAATATAAAATGCCAAACTAAGCAAATCCAAACAAAAATCTAACAAATAAAAAACAAAATGAAATGAAATAAAAAACCATTACAGATCAAAAGGACTCATCCTTTCCCTGGGATAGCCCTCCTATCCTATAACACAGTAAGACTGACTTAAGGTTTTGATTAAAGTAATACAATTATGGGACCACTGCATCTCAGTGTTTGGAAAGTCCCACACATCCTAGAGCGACCTCTACAACGCCTCTCCATGTCACAGAGGGATGAGCTGAGGCCTTGCAGAATGAACGCCTTAGAGCCAGTGGCAGGTAGCCACTGGCTGATAGGTCTGGTATTAGGATACTATGAGCCCAGCCATCCTCACTGACATCCTCCATTCCCTGGATGAGAAGAACAGGCAGAGTCCATTGTAGGTGGAAATTCATTGTGTATCACTAATCCTTCTGCGGTTGAGAAACTAAAGCTATGTGATTCCATTCATAGGAACTCAGAGGCAGATTCTTTAGCATTAGTTTCTGCAAACAGTTTGTAGATCCCAGCAGGGAGCACACATACATGAATTCAGAAGACTGAATACCCTAAGGCCTTCTGTAAGCCACATATGTGATAAGCAATATTGCAAGGAAACAAAGAATACTTTCCTAGAGATAGAGTACTTGGTGGCTGTCTGAAGACAGTAAGTTGTACCTGGCCCCGCATTTCTACTCCTTTCATATTCCTTTCATAAATATGTCCCCCAAAAAGAGATTTTCAAGTCCTAACCCTCAGTTGATGTAAATGTAACATTATCTGGAAATAGGATCATTGCAAGTGGAATTGGTTTAGTTAATATGTGGATATATTAGAGTACGAAGCAACTTACAATCTAAAATGACTGGTGAACTCACAAGAAAAAGAATTTGGGCACAGAGCCCAGAGACAGATAAAGTGGAAAATATTTGTCTCCTCTGTGATGACTGAGGCAAAGATTGAAGCCCAAGGATATCAGAAAACCACCAGAATTTAGGAATAGGCAAAGGAGGATTCTCCCCTACAGATTTTGAACTTCTAGCCTCCAAAACCATGAGACAATAAATTTCTCTTGCTTTAAGTCATCCAATTTGTGCTATTTTGTTATGGCAATCCTAGGAACTGTTGAATAGAGACTTTCCTTAATTTTAAAATTCAATATCAAGCTACTTATCCCCAAATAATATAACCCCATCCCAGTTTATTAACTCTGCAAATAATATTCTCTCAAAATGCTAATATAAATAAGCCCTGTCAATATAATTTAAAGTAAAGGACAGTACAGAAGGGACACACCCATCAAACATTTTAAGGCAAAATTGTCTTCTGCCACTTACCTAATCACCCCCTTCACTGTATTTTATTCTATCATACTCGTATCTTAACAGAGGTCATGAAGATATTAGCTGGAGGGCATTCTGACATTCCTTAACTCAGTTTATTTAAAATTGGGTCCCTGAGTTATCTCTAAGCATATGGATATATCCAGAGATGCTTATAACTTCCTCAAGGAAAAATACACAAGAAAAAAACCTATTAAGCTCATCTGGAAACTACTTTTTTTTTTGCATGGGCAAGCACCAGGAATTGAACCTGGGTCTCTGTCATGGCGGGCAAGAATTCTGCCACTGAGCCACCAACACATTGCCCTTGAAACTATTTCTAAAGGAGGGGCAAAGTTCAAAGAAGTATGTTGTCAAGAAATAATGTTATTAATTATATTTCGAACATTTTATTGTTTTCCTTTTTTAGTAATAAATGGATTGAAATGGTATTCCTTATTTATATAGTTTGGACTCAAAATAATATGTCTCAGTATCACATATAACCTAAAACATTAAGCATTCCATATTCAGAGTATACTGAGAGTACACAATATAGTAATTAGCAAAATGTAGTGTTTATTTCAAGTGTAGTAATTTAGGAAAATGCTTACTATGCATTTACTGTATTTGCTAGCAGAGCAGAGAAAGGACTACTTTCCAAGAGTGTAGTTGTCAGTGACTTCTGTACAAAAGTTTAATGAGCAGTGTTTTGTTTTGTATTTCTCTAACAGAGATGAGGATACCTTTTGTTGGTTTATTTGTTTGCTTTTCAGTACCTGTCAAATTGTGGAAATTTAGTTCCCTTGAAGTCAGTTATTTCTCACTTCCTTGCATACCCTATCACCGTTTTGCTAACTTTGACATCTAAAGAAAGAATTCCAAATCTCATTTCTCTCTTGTGCCTCTCTCATCACAGTTTTATTTATTCTTTCATCCCTAAAACATTTATAGGATGTCTACTACTGTCAGATATCATGCTAGGTGCTAAAGAAATGAAACAATGGAAAAAGAAGGGACATGTGCTGTCAAGGCTACAGTAAGACAAATGGTGGTGATAAATATTAGACAAGTGGACAACATAGGAAGTCAACTGACCTTCCCTGCGGAAGGGCTGAGAAGGTTTTGGGAGGTGATTATACTTGAACAAAGACTTATGTGATGCTTAGGGACTCATAAATTATTAGACACAGTAGAGAAAAGGGAATTTCCTATAGGCAGACTGAAAAGGTATAGGGTTAAGAAATTATCAGGGAGCATAGAGGGAAACAACCCAGCACTTTCAACTGCCAGAATATAAAGTTTGAAGCAGGGAATAAATTGAGATAGAGCATATGCCATGCAGTTCCTCATGTTAAACTATTCTATTCTTCATCTTTAATTTTCTTTAGAGAACTTCTCACTACTTGGCACATTTTACATATTTTTTGTTAATAGTCTATCCTCTCTTTCAAATGTTAACTCCACACGGACAGGGGTTTTCTGTCTTGTTTACCACTCTATCTCCAGCACTTGTACTAAAACTTGCACTTAGTGGAAGCATGATAACTGATGAAGGAATGAATGAATGGATGTGTATTCCGATTTCAATTTATTTTTTCAGTTTTAGTGCATCCTAAACTACATCAAAATCTTTGCCATTTCCAATATAATCAGTTTGCTCAAAAAATTATAAAGCATTTTCCTCTCTTGCACTTGATTTATATTATTACCTTCACATGGAGTGCTCTTTGAATTGGGTACCAGTTAAAATGTGCATTAGCTGCAAGATTTCAAAACTTCAAGATAGACTTAATTTCCTTTAGTGTATTTGTTAAGAACTTAAACTTGAGAACGAGACTATCATTTCCCACTTCTCTATTTACTATGTGTGCTTAGACAAGTTACTTAATTTCTCTACATATGTATTTACTCATCTGTAATACCTGAAAATGTATTATCCACATTACTTGGTTATGAATTGTATAAAATCTGTGAAACTTTTAGGACAGTGCTTCCTATTGCATGGTAAGTTTCGGTTTTCCTCGTATTAATTCCTTATATCAATGTACTTGTTCGTGACCCTTATCATTGTACCCAGTTTGAGAACAGGAATTATCGGTTGTTCAATTTTTAATTCTTGTTGTATAACATGATTTCTATGTTTAATTGCTTGTGATTAATAAATGTCTGTTCACTTGTCGTTCTGAATCTTATAGACAGAGCTTTATTTTCAGCAATAGGTCAATACTTACTATGTTTATATGAAATGGTTCATATATTTCAAATACATGAATAACCATTTCAAATAAAAATTAAAATCAAACAGTGAACCATTAAATGCATTAGGTTTTCTTTCTCTCAGCTGTTCAAGTTTTTCATTTGCACACAGTATATTTTATTTTTATGGACTTGCAAAGCTCTTTCCATTTAGTTCAAAATAAAGATACTGCAACAATTTTTCCTTTCAAAATAAGGTGCCAGTTATAACATTTTTTCAATTCTCAATGGCATAACTTGTAAATAACTTTACTTTGGTTTTAGAATTCTGCTATCATGAAAGTGATGTTATAAGTGTAGTAAGTGTGAGTTTATTCAGTGTTGCCTAAACTGGTTAGGAAAACAATCGTGCACTATTATGTGAGAAAGAATTTAATCTATTCTGCCAGCTTTTGTAAATAATACATTTTCAGGAGTTCACATGCTATGGAATGAAAAATATTTTATGTAGATACTTTATAGATATTTTATAGTGGATGAACTGAAGCTAAGCAATTCTAAATTCTTCCTCTCTCCTCTCTGCTTTCTCCTGTCCCTCTCCTTTCTCCTTTCTTCTCCTCTCCTCTCCTCTCTTCTCTCCTCATCTCCTCTCGTCTCCTCTCTCTTTCTCTGTCCTTCATTTAGTCATTAAACATTTAATTTCTTAGCTATTTCTGGTAAAAGAAAAAAAATAGTGAATTGACAAGAGAATTTCCTCATGGTGCTGTTTAGTTTGCTAAGTAGACAAACAGAAAATTAAAATATACTGAATAAGTGATAAAATATAGGCAAACCCAAGTTATTGTGAAGACAACAGTGGGCACATCACATGAGTAGTAGAGAATGTGTAGGATAGGTTTACTAAAAGAAGCAATTCCTAAATGGGCTCCTATGGAAATCATTAGGGTGAACTTCAGTGAAAAATATACTAGACACAAGAAATAGCATGTGAAAAGCATGGAGAGATGAATATTCTTGGGGAGAATAAGGAGAAACCAAGCTTCAAAAATAGGTAGAGACTAGGTCTAAAAGCATTCAGTGCAATGGTCTATATGTGAGTAATGCTAGGACTCAAATGAGATTCTCCTGATTCTTAGAATCATAATCTTTTCACAATAGCTTTGTTACTTCTGTTTCCAGAACTTTTCATCAACCCTGCTACAAGCCATAATTGTGTTAACCACTTTTTCTAGGTCCTGTAAATTGATGCTCTAGTGTCTATAGGCATCCCTAGTGCCCAAGCCTCATCCATAAACCTGTTACTCCTAGAGCTTTGGGGGTATGACTTTCAAAATGGCTAAGAAGACACACTGGTTGCCCCTGCCCCGCCCTTACAGAAACCACAGCAAAGACACTTTCTCAGTCCCACTCACTTTCTCTGCCTTGGAACCAACTCTGGTGTTTACCCCATGTGGCACTCTGTGTCATGCTGCCCTTTCCCCAGGTAACAGTGAGTATAATACACATTTCTAAACTTTCCCAAGACCTCTTTCTTAATCTGTGTCTGGCCTTACCATATCTCACACAAGGTAATAAAAAAATAGTAGACACATGTCAAACTACTCTTTTGAACCTAAAAGTATAAGTATAAGCCAATGGTAGAGATCCAGATGAAGCACTCAGGAATTCTGACACGAAGTGCTTCCTAAATACTCTTCAGAGAGGTCATATATTTGAAGCAGAAGCTGGAGTTATTCTTTCTGGAGTTTACTATGAAAAGCTAATTTCTGGAATAAAAACAGTATAATATTGATTCTTAAAGCTTTTTTGTTTCTTCACAATTTTTGGAAAATTTTGTGTATTTGTGTGTACAGTGAATCTATTTTTCTTAAATTCTTCAGAGACAAATTTCACTTTGTGTTTTCATGCAGCTTTTCTTCCAAGCTTTTTAATACTGCGAGCAGATTTTGGTAGGTTGTGGGTGATTATTTTTTTGTTTTTAAAATAACATAGAGTAAATTTGACTTTTAATTTTGGTGTACAGCTCTATGAATTGTCTCTGAGGCATAAACGCATACCCATCACTAAAGTTTTATATTTTTAGGGAATATTATATACATGAGATGATAGAGTTTGTTAATATTTAAAACTGTTTTTTTTTTTTCAGCATAAGGCCTTTAAGATTTATCCAAGATATTGTGTGTATATAAAGGGTATTCTTTTAATTGCTTAGCAATGGAGAGCATTGGATAGTAGAATACTTATCCATTCAACTATTGAAGGCTATTTGGGTTTCTTCCAGTTTTTGAGAATTATAGATAGCAGTGATATAATCTTTCTTGTATAGGTTTTCTGTGAATATGAATTTCTATTCCTCTGGGATAAATACTAAGGAGTGGGATTGCTGGGTCAAATGGTGAAGGCTTAACTTAATTAAAAAATCTGTTACGCTGTCTCCCAGAGTGGCTGTACCATTTTACAACTACCCCCTGACCAAGTAATGTATGTGATGTCTAGTTTCCCCACATCCTTGCCATCACTTGGTGTTTTTGGTATTTTTTAAAGTTTAGCAATTCTAGTAGGTGCGTCGCAACATCTTGTAATTTTAATTTACATTCCTATTGGTTAATAATTGTGAACACTTTTTATGTGTATTTTGCCTTCCCTATGTCCTTTTCGTTGAAGAATCTATTGAACTTTTTCATTCACTTTTAAAATTGATTTAAGCCAATTATTTTAAACTGGTTTATTTGTTGTCATTATTATTATTATTTTACTATTTAAAAATAGTAATACATATATTCTGAATACAAGTCCTATTATAAGATATTTGCAAATATTTTTTGCCTGTGTGCTATATATTTTCATTCTCTTAACAGTGTCTTTCACAGAGCAAATGTTTTTAATTCTGATGAAGCCTGACATCATTTTTTTTCATCTATAGACTTAGGCAGCAGATCTAAGAACTCTAACTCCACGTCATGAAGTTTTTCTATTATGCTTTCTTTTCCCAAAAAGCTTTTTATGTTTTACTTGTAGATCTAGACTCCATTTTGAGTTAATTTCTGTATAATTTGTGAAGGTTAGTTCACGGTTTGATTCATTTTCTTCTTTTTCCATGTGAATGTGCAAATTTCCAAAACCATTTTTTAAAAAGTTTTTTATTTCTCCATTGAAATTGCCTTTGCATCTTTGCCCCCAAAATTGCATATATTTGTGTGGGGCTATTCCTGAATTATCTTCTTTGTGTCATTGAACTATGTGTCATCCCTTTGCTAATACTTTCCTGCCTTGATAACTGTAGCTTTATAGTAAGCTTTGAAATATTCTGGGTTCTTTGTATCTCGTCATACACATTTTAGAATCAATTATACTATATCAGTAAAAACTCCTGTTGTGATTTTCATTGTATTTGCATTAAATCTATGGAGAATTTTGGAAAGACTTGACTTCATTACTATTTTGTTTTCAAACCCATTAGTGTATTATATCTTGCCTTTTATTTAGGTCTTCTTTAATTTCTTTCACCAGTGTTTTAAACTTGTCAGCAATAAATTATTACCTTTTGTATTAGAGTAATAATCAAGCACATCATTTTCACAAGCTGCTGTTTGGTTTCCAATTTTTCATTGCTAATATGTACAAATCCAATTCATTTTGCAGGCTGATTTTGTATCTTCTAACCTTGCTAAAATTTCTTATTAGTCATAGGAGATATTTTTTCTTAAGATTCGTTGGGATTTTCTATACAGAATACAGATAGGTGAATAAGGTTAGTTTTATTTCTTCCTTCCATTTGGTATGCATGCTTTCCTTCAATTAATTTGAATCACTGGTTAAGACTTCCAGTATGCTGTAGAAAAGAGTTACTCCAGAGTGGGCATCTTTGTCTTGTTTCTGATCTTAAAGAGAGAGTGTTCAGTTTTCACTATTAAATATGCTGATTTAGTAGGGTTTTTTGGTAGATCAGGTTGAAGTGCCCTTCTATAATTAGATTGCTGAGAGTTTTAATCATGAATGGAGGTTGAATAATGTCAAATGTTTTTTTTTTTCATTATATGGCAGAAACATGTGTTTTCATTCTTGTTTAATATGATGGAGTACATCAATTGATGTTTGAATATCAGGCCAGTTGCATTCCTGGGATAAACCTCATTTAGTTTGGTTGTATTACTCTCTTAATGTATTATTGGATTTGCTGTTGTTGGTCTGTGTATTTATGTTTTGGAGGAATGCTGATTTTTTTCCTTGCAATATCTTTGTCTGTGCTTAGTATCTGGGTAATACTGGCGTCATAAAATAATTAGTGTTTACTCCTCTGCTTTTTAGGGGAAGAGACTGTATAGATTTTGTGACATTTTTTCTATAAAAGTTTTTCATTGAATTTGCCAGAAATAATCTACACTTGGAGGATTTCATCTTCATAAAGTTTTTAACTACAAATTCAATAGTTATAAAATTATTCCAGTTATATAATTTAGCTTAGGTGAGGATTGGTGATTTCTGGTTTGGGGAAATCAATATATTTCAGGTGGTTTGTCTAAATTTTGTATTTAGAATTTTTTGTGGTATTATCTTTTTAATGTTTCTCATGTCTGTAGCAATATTCCATCACTCATTTTTGTATTAATAATTTGCGCCTTAATTCATGTCTTCTGTCTGTAACTTTGCCAGTCTTGCCATAGGTTTGTCAATTTTATTGAACTTTCCAAAGAGAAGTGTTTGGTTTTATTGGTTTATTGCTTTTCTGCTTTCAATTTTTAAGATTTCTGCATGTTTCTTATTTCCTTTCTTCTTTTTGCTATTGAGTTATTTTGCTCTTCTTTTTTCAAATTTTTAAAATATAGCTTAGATTATTGATATGAAATATTTCTTCTTTTCTAATATAAGCATATAATGCTATAAAAAGCTTTCACACATTTCGATATGCTTTTTATTTTCACTCATTTACAAATATATTCTAAATACCCTTGATACTTCTTCTATGATTCATAGATTATTTAGAAGTGTGTTGTTAAATTTCCAATTTATTTGGATATTTTCCTGGTATCTTTCTGTTATTGGCTTTTTATTTAATCCATTAAAGCCAGAAAAAATACATTTTGTGTATCATTTCAATTATGGTAAACTTATTAAAGTTTGTTTTATGAACCAAGATATGAATTATCTTGTGAATGGCCCAAGTGTACATGGAAATAATACATGTTCTGCTGTAAAACCCTTTAATATTTCTTGCAGGTCAGGTCTCTTGTTGACGAACTCTTTTCTGTTTCTGTTTCTCTATGAATATTTTAAACTATCCTTCATTTTTGAAGGACAGTTTTGCTGGCAGTTTTTCTATTCCAATAACTTAAATATATCATACCACTTTTTCTTGCTTCCATAATTTCTGATAAGAAACCAGACCTTAATCTTATTGTAATTCTTATTGTAGTTCCCTTGTATGCAACAAATTGCTTGTCTATTGCTACTTTCAAGATTCTCTCTTTATCTTTGGCATTTGACAGTCTAATTAGTGTGTATTTTGGAGTAGGTCTATTATGATTAATTCTGTTTGGACTACATGCTTCTCAGACATGTATATTTATGTCTTTCATAAGAGTTGGGAAATTTTAACCATTATTTCTTGCTGCCCCCTGTTCCCTTGTCTTCTCCTTCATGGACATCCATGATGTGTATGTTTGTGCACTTCATTTCGTTATTCAATTCCCTCAGAACCTGCTCAATTTTTTCCATTCTTTTCTCTATCTCTTCTTCAGTTTGTAAGGTTTTAATTGTCTTCTTTTTTAGTTCACTGATTCTTTCTTTTGCCTGTTCAAATCTGCTGTTTGTGTGTCTCTAGTGTATTTTAATCTCTTCCATTGTAACTTTTATTCCCATAAGTTCTGTTATATTTCTTTATGTTCTTTCAAATTCTTCTGTATGCCTACCCAGTGTCTTTTTAGTATGTGTGTTAGTCAAATTCTCCAGAGAAATAGAACCAACAGGAGAGATCTGTAAATATAGGATTTATAAAGGTATCCCATAAACTGTGGGGATGGAAGAGTCCAAAATCAGTGAAGTCAGGCTATGAAACTGGAGCCTCCAATGAAGGGTCTGGATGAACTTCACAGGATAGGCTTTCTGGCTGAATAAGCAGTGGAAGAGTCTTTTTTCCCCCCGTAAAGGACTCCAACTGAATGGGTTATCTCATTGAGGGAGATGCGCCTTAGTTGACCACAGATGTACTCAGCCACATATGTAATCAACTGACTAATGATTTAATGCACCAGGCTTCTTGTTTATAAGTCAGCCACAAAAAAACTTTGCAGCAATGGTCATGCCAGGGCTTGCCAGACCAACAATTGGGTTAATAATCACTTGGTCAAGGTGACACCAGAACCTAGCTCTCACAGCCCGACCTTCTCAACCTGATAGCTATACACATCACTTTGAAACACAATTTCCAAATTGAACACAATAACAGACATATATTTTGCCTAACAATATTCAACTGTCCTCCATACAACCAGAAATGCACTGCATCTCTCCAGAATAGGGTTCAAGTCCTTAGGTAAATTTCACTCAAGTTTCATATCCTATGACTTAAATACTACAACATGAACAATACAATTTATGTCATATGATAAGAGGAAAGCAAGATATTTGCTTAGGTACGAATGCAAACATACAACACAACAGAGAAGAAATATCCAGTCTTTGCTTGTGTAACTGGTCACATGGTGATAGTTCATATTTATCACTACGTTCTTCTACTATCCATTCCATGTTCCCTTTACCTTTAGTAAGCACTTCATCTGGATGTGGCTCTTTGCCAGGTGGGGAGACCCACACTGTCATTTCTGAAGTTTCTGGATCACTGGTCTGGATTAGGTTGTTGAAGGTTTTCATTCACTCTAATCACAGGGCAGTGTAGCACTAAGAGATGCCCTAGGGGATCTCCTGTATTCCAGGAAAACTCTTCTTTACCTCCATTGTGTAGGTGCTCTACTATTTCCCCTTGATAGTCAGTCAATCACCCCAGACAGAATAGTAATCACCTTTTGTGCCTGTTGATTAGTGGCAGGAGAAGCTTAAAGTGGCCAGGTGGAAGTTTTAACTCTCAGTTCAATGGAATCATTGTGTCTTTTGGTAGGAGCACTCCTCCTTTGGGAACTAAAACCTATAGATCAGAAGAGCTTAAAGTTTCAAGAACAGGTAGCAAAAATTTTCTTAGTGGATCACTAAGGGTGGTAGTGAGTGGTGCCACTCCCATTTCTACCCTTTGATTCCTGGACTCATGAGTCCTGGTTATGGGAGAAAAGCACCATTGAGTGGACACTGATTCAGACCACATATAGCCTTCTGGAGAAGATTGCACTAGCCCTGCAAGGTACTGCCACCTAGTTGGCACCATAATTGGATCCTCAAAAGGTGATTCCACCATCCTGTTAACCCAGCTGCCTCTAAATGATGGGGAACATGGTAAGATCAGAAAATTCCATAAGCATGTGCCCATTCCCTTGATCGACAGTGATGGCGGATAAGGCATTCCGTAAATTCACAGACAGTAGTTTTTACAGAAGCGTTGTGTGCAGGGAATGCAAACCCATATGCAGAGTATGTGTCTATTAGATGGAAGTGGTCTAATGCCATCAACCTGCCACCAGGTAGCAGGCTGATAACCTTGGGGAACAGTGCCATATCAGGGTCTGAGTGTGGATCTCTGCTGCTGTCAGATTGGGCACACAGCAGTAGCCGTAGCCAGGTCGGCCTTGGTGAGTGGAAATCCATGTTGCTGAGCCCATGCATAATCTTTATCCCTACGACCATGCCCACTTTGTTCATGAGCCCACTGGGAAATTTCAGGAGTGGTTGAGGAAAGAAGATGACTTTTATCCACAGGATGGGTCATCTTATCCACTTGATTATTAAAACCTTCCTCTGCTGAAGTTATCTTCTAATGAGCATTCACATGGCACATAAATAGCTTTATATTTTGTCCACTCAGAAAGGTATATCCACATCCCTCTTCCCCAAAACTTTTTGTTACCAATTTTCCAATCATGCTCCTTGCAAGTCCCTGACCATCCAGCGAAACCATTAACAACAATCCATGAGTCAGTATGCAAATGTACCTCTGGCCAGTTCTCCTTCCAAGCAAAATGAACAACCAGGTGCACTGCTCATAGTTCTGCCCACTGGGAGGATTTCCCCTCATCACTTTCCTTTCAGACATCCCAGGCTGGGGTTGTAGTGCTGCAGCTGTCCACTTCCAGGTAGTCCCTGTATATCATGCAGAACCATCTGTAAACCAGACCCAAGTTTTCTCTTTCTCGGTCAACTGACTATAAGGAACTCTCCAAGAGGCCATAGCTCTGGTCTGGGAGAGAGAAGGTAACATGTCAGGAGTGGTGCAATGGGCATTTGGGCTTCTTCCTCATGAAACTTACTTGGGCCTTCAGGACCTCCTTGAACACTACCTCTAAGATATCATTTCCATTTTATGATGGGAGTGCTTCTATGCATGCCAAAATTTATGGCTTGATAGGTGAGACAACACCGAGCTTATGATAGGAAACTCAGGTCTCATGGTAATGTGGTGGCCCATGGTTAAGCATTCAGTCCCTACTATGTGTTAGTAGCAGTCTAAAAACTGTTTCCCAAAAGGAACGTAGTTAGCTGCAGTAGATGGTAAGGCTCTGCGCCAAAATCCTAGGGGTCTGTGTTGTGATTCTCCTATAGTGGCCTTCCAAAAGCTCCAGATAGTGTCCTTATTTGCCATTGACACTTACAGGACCATTGGATCTGCTGTATCATATGGCTCAAGTGGCAGAGCAGCTTGCACAGCAGTCTGGACATGTCGCAGAGCCTCCTCTTGTTCAGGTCCCCATTCAAAACTAGCAGCTTTTCTGGTCACTTGGTAAATGGGTTGGCATAGCACACCCAAATGAGGAATATATTGTCTCCAAAATCCAAAGAGGTCAACTAGGCATTGTGCCTCATTTTGGCCATAGGAGAGGTGAGATGCAATAGCTTATCCTCCACCTTAGAAGGGATATCTGAACATGTCCCACACCACTAGACACCTAGAAATTTCACTGAGGTGGAAGGCCTCTGTATTTTTGTTGGATTTATCTCCCATCTCCTGACACACAAATGCCTTACTAAATAAGTCCAGAGTAGTTGCTACTTCTTGTTCACTAGGTCCAAACAGCATGATATCATCAATATAATGGACCAGTGTGATGTCTTCTGGGAGGGAGAAATGATCAAGGTCTTTGCAGACAAGATTGTGACATAGGGTTCGAGAGTTGTCCTCCCCTGAAGCAGGACAGTGAGTGTATACTGCTGGCCTTGCATCTAAATGCAAACTATTTCTGGTGATCCTTACTGACAGCTTTTGTGAAAAAAGCATTTGCCAGATCAATAGCTGTATACCAGGTACCAGGAGATGTGTTGATTTGTTCAAGCAGTGATACCGTATCTGGAAGAGCAGCTGCAACTGGAGTCACCACTCAGTTAAGTTTGCAGTAATCCACAGACATCTTCCAAATCCCATTTGTTTTCTGCACAGACCAAGTAGGAGAATTAAATGGAGATATGTTAGGCATCACCATCCCTGCATTCTTCAAGTCTTTAAGAGTGGCAGTAATCTCTTGAATCCCTCCAGGAATTTGATGTTGCTCTGATTCACTATTTTTCTAGGTAGGGGCTGTTCTAGTGGCTTCCACTTGGCCTTTCCTAGCATAATAACCCTCACTCTATGAGTCAGATAACCAATGTGGGGATTCTGCCAGTTGCTGAGCATGTAGATTCTAATTATGCCTTCTGGAACTAGAGAAATGACCATAGAATGGGTCCAGGGACCCACTGGACCCACTGTGAGATGGACCTGAGCTAAAACTCATCAATCACCTGACCTCCTACTCTGACTGGTGGACCAGAGTGACGTTTTGGGTCTCCTGGAATTAGTATCACTTCTGAGCCAGTGCCCAATAATCCCACAAACATCTGATCATTTCCTTTTCCCTAGTGCACAGTCACCCTAGTAAAAGACTGCAGGTCTCCTTGGGGAAGGCTGGAAGGAAGGTTGACACTGTAAATTTTGGGCAGTGTAAAAGGATCTGTTCTCAAGGATACTTGGCCCTCCCCTCATTTGAGGGACTCTGGGTCTGTAAACTGTCACAAGTCTGGGAATTGAGTAAAGGGCTGAGACTCTCTGTTTTTGTAATTCACATTAGAGTTCTGTTCATTTGAACTAGATTTTTTTTTGCTTATGCAGCTCAAACAAGAATTCAGTAGACTGCCCATCTGTTTTACTGCTAGATACCCCATGATCTACTAGCCAACACCACAAGTCTCTGTGAGACAGATTACTTTGACTGCTGGCTGCTTTAATTCTGCTTCCCATTATGGTGGTCACGCCCACCTTTTGTCTATGGTGATTAACTGTAACCACATGACTTCTGCCAACTCAAGATCCAATCATGTGTTTAATGTGTTAAAAGATTCCAGCTCAGTGACAGCTGTTCCCATTGTAATATCTGACCTCCAGAGAAGGGTAACTACAGAGCTCTCTAAAGATGATGGATCTAGTTCATTAATTTATTTCTCAACGTTCTGGTGGAAGAGGTGTCCTCTGGATATTCCTGGGGTGTGTGAGCAGGTCTTCCATGATAAATCCACTCTAAGATCCCGATCTCTCTAAGCCTCCAGATCCCCTCATCTACATTATATCCAGGGTAGTTCTGGCATTTCAATCTTAGGTAATGTTGGTCACCTTTTGATTCATGTTTCAGCCAACCATCCAAACAAACTGTTAATGCCCTTTCTAACCCCTCCAGCTACAACATTGAATGCAGATTCTCTGCTTAGTGGGCCCATATCAATAAATTCAGCTTGATCCAACTTTATATTCGTTCCACCATTATCCTACACCCTTAAAATCCATTCCCGCACATTTTCCACTGATGTATTTCTATAGAGATTAGAAAAGTCATGCAGTTATTTTGGAGATAGCATATCTCTTCATGGGTCACACTTTGTACATCATTTTTTGGGGCCTGCTGGGACTTTAGTCTAGTTATAAGTTTTGAAGAAAAGGGGGTGGTAGATGTGGGTCATGAAAAGAAATAGAAGTGCCTTTCAAGCCAATTATCTCAGGGCATCCCATTGCAGTTTCATGTGGTGAAATAGGATTGGTTACTCCAGGCAGAGAAGTGAGGACTGTTTCCACAGGGGAGGTGGTTACAGGGTTAAAAGGTACTGAAGGATTAATCTCATTAGATGGAATATGGGTGGCAGACTCCTCTAGGGAGACTGGAGGCTGGGAAGCTGTTTTCTCAAAGCAGGCTGGAGGTCAGGAAGCTCTTTCCTGAGGGAAGACCATTACAGGTCTCTAGCAAAGGCTCAGAAGATTCCAGGGATCCCGTCTCCCCATTGCCATCATTAACAAGCCAAACAGCATCATCCCACATTTCAGGATCCCATTCTTTCCCAATCAAAGCCTTACTTTAACAGCAGACACCCTGAAAGATTGAGATTTTAGTTTATATTGTAAATCTGCTACTTGCGCAATGAGGCTTTGTGTCTAGTTTTCAAATATCTCAAGTCTGTGACCACAGGAAATAACATTTCTTTTCAGGGCACACATGGAAATTTTTACATCATTCATACAGTGTGTAAGGTGCCAATTTGAAGCCTTCAGCTCATCCTTTTCCCTCATCACTGTATCCAGCAAATCTAACAGCAACAGCCAAGATCATTATACTTCTTAATTCCACAAAACTCTGTAAACCTGTCAAAACAATCTCATCCAGATCCTTGCCTTATCTAAGCACACAATTAGCAGCATTTAATGGTGATATCTGGATTATTTCTTTTGCCTACTCACCCCATGACTGTCAGTGCCATCTTGATTATTGGAAATAGAGTCATCAATGCTTCTGAGTCTAGTCATAGTAGAAAACCAATTGTAAAATCCATTTTTAAGAATTTGTTTCTCAAGAGTCACTCCCAATACCAAGCTATGTTAGTCAGGTTTCTCTAGAGAAATAGAACCAACAGGAGATGTCTATAAATATGAAAGTTATAAAGGTGTCTCATGCAACCATGGGAATGGAAGAGTCCAAAATCTGTAGGGCAGATTGCAAAGCTGGAGCCTTCAATGAAGGGTCCAGACAAACTTCAAAGGAGTGGCTCACTGGCTGAAGAAACAGTGAAAGAATCTCTCTTCTCCCTTAGAAGCCTTCAACTGATTGGATTATTTCATTGTGAGAGACATGCCACAGTTGATCGCAGATATAATCAGCCACAGATGCAATAAGCTGACTAATGATTGAATACACCAGCCTTCTAGTTTATCAACCAGCCATGAAATATCCTTGCAGCAATGGTTAGACCAGTGCTTGCCTGACCAGACAGCTGGGCATAATCACTTGGTCAAGTTGACACCAGAATCTAACCATTACAATATTCTTTATCTCTCTAGCTATATATTTCCTTCTTCTCCTTGTGTTGATTTAGGAAATTTGTTTTAATCTCTTTGATTTGGTATTCCAAATTCTGTGTCCCTTGAGGTTTTAACTTATTCCTTTGGCTGGGCCATATCTTCCTGTTTCTTATTGTGGCTTGTAATTTTTTCCGGATATCTAGGCATCTGATTATATTAATGCGTTTTCTCTGAAGGTCAGTTGTCAGTATCATCCAGCCAAATCAGGGCCAGAGAACCAAAAAGAGGGTGCAGAAAAGCTGCAAAGTGCCCAATGGATGGGATACTGAATGATGCCAAAAGCCTTTTTGATGGTGCCCCAAAATTGTGCTTTCCTAGCCTGCCAAGGGGATGTCACTTTTCAGAAAACTGTTCCCCACAGCTTTAAGGAGGTTTTGTATCTTTAAATCCCCACCACCTCTGCCTTTGCAGGGATGAGGTTGAAACAATGGTAGCCACCCCAATTGTCCAGGGATGGTTGAAACAGTAGATCAGAGTTGGGACACAGTGATCTGAATTTGCTAATCAAAAGCTGTGATCAGTGCTCAGTGTCCACCTCTGTTCCTGGGGAAAAGGATTTTCATGTCTGTTTTTAATAGCAGCAGCCTGCCAGGGAGTGGTCCTTAAGATGACTTGCCATTGAGAGTGGGGATAGACACCAGTACTACTACGTGGAGAGCTGCATATAATTCTTTACCTTAGCTTGTTAGCTTCTTTCTCTACTTCCTCCCTAGGTGCTGTGCTGTATTCTTCTGGCCTCTGGAGACCTTGTTCCAGACAGTCTCTGCCTGCTTAATAGGTGCTTTGGTGGAAAGATTAAGTCTGTAATTCTTTACTCCACCATCTTCTTTGGAAGTCTCCAAATGCTTTAACTTTTAAAACCTCTCAGTATTGGATTTTCCATTTGCTTCTTCTTTAAATATTCTACCTATTTTCTGAGTCTTCTTCTATTTTTTAAATTTCTTTCAAGAATGTTCACCTTTTTGTTATAGTGGTTTTATAAAAGCTTGCTAAAGACTTAGTCTAATAATTCCAACAACTGTGTCATCTCAAAGTGGATATCTATTTATTGTATTTTCCTATGTGAGTTAAGGTTTTCCTTATTCCTTATATACTGGGAAATTTTAGAACACATTCTGGACATATAGAATATTATGTTTTGGTACTCTAGGTTTTGGATATATCTAAATGGAAAAAATGTTGTTACTTTTGTTTTAAAAGGCAATTAAAGGTGGTGTAAGGGCGGTTGTATTAGTTAAGGGTCTCTAGAGAAACAGAATCAACAGGAAATATTCATAAATATAAAATTTATAAAAGAGTCTCATGTAATCATGGGAATGTAGAGTCCAAAATCTGCAGGGCAGGCTGTGAAGCTGACGACTCTGATGGAGGGTCTGGACGAACTCCCTAGGAGAGGCTCGCCAGCAGAAGCAGGAAGAGAGATTGTCTCTTCTGAATCCTCCTTAAAAGGCTTCCAGTGATTAGATTAAACATCACTCATTAAAGAAGGCACTCCCCTTGGCTGATTACAAATGGAATCAGCTGTGGATGCAGCCAACGTGATCATGATTTAATTCTCTGAAATGTCCTCAGAGCAAAAGACAAGCCAGCACTTGCCCAACCAAACAGGTACCACCACCTGGCCAAGTTGACATATGAACCTGACATGACAGTGGTTCCATAGCAGAATTCTTACCTGCCATGCCAGAGACACGGGTTCAATCCCCGGTGCCTGCCCATGCAAAAATAAAAGGCAATTAAGCCAACAGAATCCAACAGATTTGACCAGACTTCTGTGACTTGTGGATTCACTGACAGTTCCATTTTCAAAATCTTTGTAGTGGTATTTAAATCTACCTTGTGTGCACACCACTTGGTCACTGGTCTGGAAGTTTGAGCATTATCTATAATTTAATTCTTTTCCCAATGTCTTTGGATGTAGTTTAGCTTCATATCCCCTTATAAGCAGTTAAATGATGAGCCCCGGTATTCATTACGAAAAAGTATGAGTTAATTTTCCTGAAGTTCTTCCTCTTTGTGATCTACCCAATACTATCAATTCCTTCATTGTCTTTTTTTTTTTTTTTTTTTTTTGGCTGTTCTAGCAAGAAAACTGGATATTTATTTACACTGTTCTGGTGCTCTCTTTCTGAGACTGCATCTATGTCTAGAGCAGGAAGTAAGAGGACAAAGAAGAATAAAAGCAATGAGAGTTTGCTTCACCCTCTTGAGGTCATAGACACTCCAATCAGAAAAGCAGTTTTATGTCCTGCAGGCCCTTACTCACTTCTTGAGTCTAAGCTAGAGGGTATCTCCTGGTGTTCCCTCTAATCATGCTGATACCTCCACCCATGTTTCAGTATGGCTTAAGTTCAGGCTGGAGGATTCTAGAGGGAAAATAAAAAAAAGAAAGGTAAACTCACCACCAATTGAGTGGTACTTTGAATTTTGGTCTTCTTCCCCAGTCTACCTGCCATTATTTTTAGAGTTGTCAGAAAGCTGCTCCATTCATTGTTTTCAAGTTTTAAAACCTATTCCATCTAACAAGAATTGAAAATAGAAAATTGATGATTTTTGCTTCTTAGATGCATAGAGGTAAAAACAGTGTCAGAGCCAAGGTCCTATTTCAAGTAAAGAACAGACTGGTCTTTTGCAATTGTAAAGCATAATTATGGAAAAAGAAAGCCCATTAACCAAACCAGAATACTTTCCTGCTGAGTGAGTTATCTGGGATATTACTGTAACTACATGGCATTATGTATGAAAATGTTATGTCTTTTGTCCTTTAATTTAATATAGATTCCAGTATTTTATTATCTTTTGTAGGTAGTTATTATCTGACTCCCATCTCTAATAGTTGTAAAGTAAACAAATGTACTGTATGGATTGATTTTTTTAAATGGACAATCTTCTTCATGTCTCTCAATCCTTACATATGCTACTATCGTGACTTGATATTCTGCAAATTGCCAATATCATTTATGAAAATATGTGCGATTTTCTCTTGTCAACTGATTCTATCTATACAACCCCAGAAGTATTATTTACTTATTGAAGAGGCAAAAAAGATTACCAAATTGATTTTTCACAGTAATTTTCATGTTTCCTTTTTCTGAGATCATTCATCAGCACAAACTATTTTGCTCAAAAAATATGTGTGGTTGCCAATAACACCTTGGAAAAGTTTTTCATGCCAGAAAGATCCCTCCTAGTTGCTCACAATCAGTTGGGTTTTATTGCTGCTGCTTTATTTTTATTTTCCAACAACACTTAAAATTCTAGCTATAGAATTTTAATATCATAAAATAATTCATCATTATATATTTCTAACTTTTCAACTTGTTCCCATATGAATCCTTGCTATTAAAAATTATTGATTTTGATCTCATGAGAGTATGAATAATAGATTTTGATGTTTCCAACATAAATTATCAATAATTCTACTAGAATTACAATAAATAACTTTAAAAATTAAAATGATTTTCAGCTCTGCTGCCTACAATATGAAAGATTAGGAATTCTGAAGTGCGGAGTTCTTCAGAAACTACATGAAGTTCCTAAGGGCTAAATTAAGATAGAACTCCAGCTAAGGAATAAAAGTAAGTATGAGAACTAGTTAAAATCTATTTTCAGGGACCCAGAATATTTGGTACGAAAGACAACCCTAACAGTGACTAGGACTTACACTGATACAAAAAGGAAACTCTAAAATACAGATCCATGAATAAAGCTAGGACACTTTTGATTGTTATAATTGCAGTGAAGGTGTAAACAGAGAGCAAAAACTGCCTGCCTATAGCAGAAAGAAATGAGTATACCTCTAGTTTCTCTTCCTCCTTTCTAGGCTATCCAGTCTGGGAAATCAAATTAAAGTGGTTCCAAACTTGTGGTCTATCGAGACTATGCAGAGTCAAAATAAAATACTTTTCTAGAGAAAAACACCCTCAATACAAAGCATTTAAAATTCCCAGATTATATTCTGTTAAATATGAACTCAAAATTCAAAGTCACCAGATATAGTAGGAAAAGATCCATTATAATTGAAAGTACAAGCATATGTTATTATAGCATGATTTGCCGTCTTGTGCTTCACAAAATCTGCGTTTTTTACAAGTTGAAGTTTTGTGGCAACCCTGCTGTAAGCACGGTTTTGCCAACAGCACATGCACACTCCGAGTCTGTGTGTCATATTTTGATAATTCTCCCAAAATTTCAAAATTTCCATTATTATTATTATTATTTCTGTAATGGTGATCTGTGATCAATGATCACTGACGTTACTATTGTAGTTGTTTTGGGGTGCACAAGCCACACCCATATGAGATGGTGAATTTAATCCATAACTGTTGCATGTGTTCTGACTGTTCTACCAACTGGCTGTTTCCCATCTCTCTCCCTCTTCTTGGGCCTCCTATTCCAGAGACACAACTATATTGAAATTAGGTTAATTAATAATTCTAAAATCGGCTTCAAGTGTTCAAGTGAAAAGAAAAGTAGTACCTCTTCACTTTAATTGAAAGTTAGAAATGATTAAGATTATAGTGAGAAAAGCATGTCAAAAGCTGGGCAGAAAACTAGGCCTCATGATGAAAGTAAGGCAAGTTGTGAATATAAAAGAAGAAGTCTTGAATGAAATAAAAAGTGCTACTCTAATGAATACACAAATGATAAGAAAGCTATAAACAGCATTATTACTAATATGAAGAAAGTTTTAGTGGTCTACATAGAAGATCAAATCAGCCAAAACATTTTCTTAAGTCATAGCCTAATATAGAACAAAATCTTAGCTCTCTTCAATTCTATGAAGGTTGAAAGAGGCAAGGAAGCTGCACAAGAAAAGTTTGAAGCTAGCTGACATTGGTTCACGAAGTTTAAGAAAAGAAGCTGTTTCTGTAACATAAAGTGCAAGGAGAAGCCTCTAATGTTGATATAGAAGATGCAGCAAGTTATCCAGAAGATCTGAGCTAAGATAATTGATGAAGGTAGCTAACTAAACAACAGATTTTCTATATAGACAAAACAGCCTTCTACTGGAAGAAGATGTCATCTAGAGTTTTCACTGCCAGAGAAGAGAAGTTAATGCCTGGCTTCAAAGCTTCAAAGGACAGGCTGACTCTCTTTTCAGGGGTTAATGCTGCTGGTGACTTCAAGTTGAAGCCAATGCTCATTTATCATTCTTTAAATGCTAGAGTCCTTAAGAATTAAGCTAAATGTACTCTGTTTGTACTCTTATCAATGGAACAACAAACCATGGACTACAACATATCTGTTATCAACATATTTTTTCAAAATAGTACTGCTCATGGACAATTCACTTGGTCAACCAAGAGCTCTGATGGAGATGTACAAAGTAATCAATGTTGCTTTCATCCATTCTGCAGCCCTTGGACCAAGAAGTCACTTCAACTCTCAATTCTTATGATTTAAGAAACATATTTCTTAAGGCTTTGTCTGTCACAGATAGTGATTCCTCTGATGGATCCTGGGCAAAGTCAATTGAAAATTTTCTGGAAAAGATTCCGGATGCCATTAAGATTATTCATGATTCATGAAAGGAGGTCAAAATAACAACATTAACAGGAGCTTGGAAGAAGTTGTTTCCAACTCTCATGGATGACTTTGAGGGGTTCACTTCAATGGAGGAAGATACTACAGGTGTATTAGAAATAGCAAGAGGACTAGAATTAGAAGTGGAGCCTAAAGAGGTGACTGAATTGCTGAAAACTCAAGATAAAACTTGAATGGAAGCATTGTTTCCTACAGATGAGCAAAGAAACTGGTGCCTTGAGGTGGAATTTACTTCCAGTGAAGATGCTGTGAATGTTGTTAAAATGACAACAAAGAATTTAGGATACCAAATCAAATTAGTTGATAAGGCAGCTGCAGTGCTTGAAAGGGCTGACTTTGAATTTGAAAGGAGTTCTACTGTGGGTAAAATGCTATCTAACAGCTTCACATTCTCCAGAGAAATCTTTCATGAAATATTTTATCATCAGTCAATGTGGGAAACTTCATTATTGTCTTATTTTAAGAGTTTGCCACAGCTACCTCAAACTTCAGTAACCACCATCCTGTACCCTGATCAATCAGCAGTTATCAACATAGAGGCAAGACCCTCTATCAGGAAAAAAACAAAAACTATGACTTGCTGAAGGTAAAGATGACAGCATTTTTCAGCAATGAAGTATTTTTCACTAATGTATATACATTATTTTTATAGACATATAGCTACTGCACACTTAACAGAATACAGTATAGTAAAAATATAACTTTTGTATGCCCTGGGAAACCAAAAACTTCATGCGATATTTGCTTCATTGAGATATTTGCTTGGTGGTTGCCTGGAATTAAACCCATAATATCTCCCAGGTATGTCTGTAAGCAGAAAGAAAAGCCAAGAAATTTATACCCACACACCTCCATGCAACACCCAAATCTAATTTAGTAAATATTCAGAATACCAAAGACGAGAAGATCTAAAAGAAGCCAGAGAGAAAAAGTAATCATCTATAAGGAAATACTGATTAAAGAGTCATCGCTCTTTCCAGTGTCAGCATGGAAGCAGAAGACATTGCAACAATGGTTTTAATTTGTGAAGGGAAGTAACTATTATCCTGAAAGTAAGAATTGAACAAAATTATCATTCAGGAACAATGGTGATAAAAATACATCTTCATAAAAGAACTGAGAGATTTCACCAGCAAAAATCTATACCAAAACAAAGAAAAAACTAAAAAATAAAATACACACACACAAAAAAATCAACAACTAAAGGAACTTTTAAAGAAGAAAAATACCCAGGGGAAAATCTGGGATTCAAGAACGAATGGTGAAGACAGACGTTAAGAAACTTAAGAAACATCAAACTGTATAATTTAAGAAAAATAATAAGTAATATGTGTGGTTAGCAACAGTAATATAAGGAAGTTCTGAAAAAATGAATTTAATACTTTATTATCAAGTTTACTGGTAATTATTAGACTATTTCAAGATTATGGTTTGATTGAAGGGGAAAGTAAAACTATTTGGTTTCAGATATTTTGTTAAATTCCAAAATAAAATTTCAAAACCAGCAAGCAATACACATACACAAAAGGAATAGAATATTTAATTCTCAAACCGATAGAATGAAACCATGGAATAAAAAAGTAAACAAAGTTCAAAGAACCTTAAAGAAGGAGCACTGTTGTCTTCCAAATAAAGGTTTTGGTTGCTGGGAGTGATTTAAAAAAAAATACAAAAAGAGAGGGATTGAACCCTCAAATTTAGAGTCTATCTTCAAATAATTATTAATATGCTAAGTATACAGTCATTCCTAATTTACCAAAAGATTTTTTAATAGGACACTACAGACATCGAGACATTCACTATTATGTCAAAATATTAAAAATAAGTAAATAGAAATTAACTAATAACAAGGTATGTATTTATTAAGGGCTAAAAGAACTATAAATTTTGTAGGAAAGTAATAACAAAAAGATCTGTAATTATTTAACATATGTGGCCTGTATTTATATTTTAAAATACAAAATTATAAGCTTAAAACAAAGAGTTTGCTCTTAGGTTAATAAATATGATTCCTATAAAAATCCTGGGAGTGATGGATACATGTATTGCATCATGTACTTTCAAGACAGAAACATAAAGTTGAAGAATTCTGAAAGCAGAAATGTCAGAGTCAAAAGTATTTCTTCTAAGAATTAAAACCCAATGTTCCACAGAGTCATATTTTACATTGTTAATTTATATACTGGAACTATATATGTATTATATTGTTGTATTTTGCAAAGATACAAGAGAAAATATTAACATTTATTGTGATGACATTATATACCACATAACATCCTAGATACACTATATTAGCCATTTTATTTAGCTTTCACAATGTCAGTCTAAATTATTGCTCTCACTTTGCAAATGACTATACCATGATTTGGACTAGAAGTAGCGTGTGAAATTAGTGGAGCCAGGATTCTGAACTCGATCTTTCTGAATCCAGAGTCTTTGCCTCAATAATCTCCAACTCAATTCACTATGTGTAAGTGACTGTTCAAATAAATAATCAATGTTAAAGGAGAGGGAGTTACAAATTTTTAGGTTCTGATAACTGATAACTTTATGATGTTTTAATGAAAAGAGGATTGTTTACCCACACTCTTTCCCCTTATCAAAGCTGTACCTATAGAAAGGATTATATATATATATATATATGTTATATGCATATATATTTATAAACACACACATATAAATTTTTAAGTATGGATGTTTCTATCAACAGGAATCTAAGTAAAAGTAAAATAATGTTTATCAATGTCCACTGTTAAGAAAAGGTTCTAATTTTAAATTAATTTCAATATATGTATTTCAGACATGTCTCATAAGGATGCGACTTTTAAGAACATAGCTTCTACAGAAACTCTATTGAAGCATAGTTTGATGAATCTGTCGAATCTGTGTTAAGGAAAGGACAGCTGTACACTTGTGGCTCTGGAAGGGCACCCATTCTGTGTGAATTCAGAAGGCAACCGACAGGTTTTCTGTCATTATTGGGAGAGAACGATCGTCTGTCTGACACACTGAAGTCAGGCTCAGAGTGAGGTGGCTTTGTTCAAAAACTATCAAACTATTCCCAATCCTCCTGATAGGAAGTCAAGGAGAACTTTGAGATGATTGTTTGTGGAAATAACCAGATAACAGTGTAAGGAGTATTAGGCACTTTTAAAGAAAAGTCAATTCCTTTATTTCTGAGACACTGAAAATTGTGTTTTAAGATTCAACAATATTATGAATATTCATTTTTAATCATCTGGGTTTCCCAATGAAGGAATAGAATTTACCTTAACCATTGTGTTTGTGTCAATTTTAAATTGCTTTGTTGACTATAATAACATCCCTTTGATCAAATTTTTAGGTACTTTCATGATTTAATGAATTCTTTTCTTAAAGAAATTAGTGTGCTACTGTAGTCAAAAAGAAAATGTAACATTGGACTCATCAAATGCTATGAATAATTAAAACCACCACACAAACAAACTCTTGTGCAAAATCCTAGAGTCCATATCTGTTTCTATGTGGTTTTATTGCACCTCAAGATCGATAAAATGAAAGCCTTATCTTTCATTTTATGTTCACAGCATGCAAGAACATCAAAGGGACGGTAGGCTGTCTTTTGAGGACAGACTTAAATGAGGTAGGCTACAGACAGAAAAGATAAAAACTGTGAAATTCAAGGACAGATGACTTTACAATTATGAAGCATTAAAAAAGACCCCCTTTGAACTAAGAGAGAAGAAAGTTGAGGGCACATAATAGGATATATTACTTGACATAGTATAATAATTTTATGAGTCTTAGTTTTCTAGTCTGAGTTGAAAATATGCATTGATAATATATTTAAAAGATTTTTAAAATTCTTGAATGAAAATGATAAATGAATGGTCTGAAAAAATGGATAGTTTGGAATGCATTCCTTAATTTTTAGAGAAATAGTCAGGAAAACAACATACCATTTTACAATATATTTCCCAATACCTGTTAGAAGCAAAATGCTGTGTTGAGTAAACTGCACAGCTGTTAGCCAAGCACAGTAATTCCTATAATCCAATAGCATGCCATCATGGAATCCTGTTTATCCACAAACTCTTCTGAACATATGGATGGGCGGCACATACTACCCCATATGTGAAGAAAATATTTGTTTTCACTTGAGAATATATTTATCAAATAAACTTCCGTAACCTAGGAAAATCATTGCTCTTAAAATGTACATAAACTTTCAAATACATATTAATTGCATATCTCTAAAATATGCTACTTTTATACTTTTATTTTTAATTAAGTAAATCTATTTTTTATCCTTTTTTAGATTTGTGTGCATTTGAAGACTAACAATCAAATCTCTTTTCTGTATTACTTGTGATTATGTAGAAACTTTCAAAGCAAATTAGAATAGTGTACTTCCATGGCAAGGACATCTGAGGATCATTTTCAAGTTAACATTTTGATTAATATGGATCTTGTAGTAACCATTAGCATAAGTTTGATCCTTAAATAGTCTGTAGTTGGGCAGAAAGCATAATAATAATTCATTATTTGCCATGAAGCAGTATCTCAACTCCGTATATTAACAAATCCACCAGACTCCCTGTCAGTTTCTATGTGATGAGTTTGTCTTCGTTTGCCTGAGCATCTATGAAAAATACCACAGGCTGGTTGGCTTACTTAACAGGAATTCATAGTCTCACGGTCTGGGAGGCTAAAAGTCTAAATCAAAGTATTTGCAAGTCTTGCTTTCTCCTAGAGTGTATAGCATTTTGATGCTGGCTTGCTGGCAATCCTTGGGGTCCCTTGGCTTGTAGATCTCTGCCTCTGTCACATGGCGATTTTTCTCTCCTTCTCTGTATTCTACTTCTGTGTCCAATTTCCTTTGCTTAGAAGAATCTCAGCCATGTTGGTTTGTAGCCCACCCTCAGTCAATTTGGCTACATCTTAACTCTTTACATCTTCAAAGATCCTATTCACAGATGGGTTCACACACACAGTCTTCCAGGTTAGGAACAGAAAATGTTTTATGTGGTATACATGATAGAATCCCCAACAGAGTTGCACAGTTTTGGAATTTGTTCATGTATAAGTTTTCTAGTGCTCTTTTCATGATAATAAGAACAAAGCTCTCCACTAAGCTTTTTTTTTTTTTTTTTTCTGCATGGGCAGGCACCAGGAATTGAACCTAAGTCTCTGGCATGACAGGTGTGAACTCTGCCACTGAGCCACCGTGGCTCACCTTCCACTGAACTTTTGTTTCATCTAAAAGCAGGAGGGCTATTATATTTGTTAGGGTATATTGTATTCGTCAACCTTCTACATATCTTTGATAAATTATTTTAACTCTTGGCTATTTTAATTATTTCCAATGTTCTTATTTTGATTAAATACAATGTTTGAATTTGTCAGAGAAATGAACAGGTGAAGAATGTTTTACAATTTACAAAGCACTTTTATGTACATTAGCCACTATGGTGAACTGTTCACTATGGAAAGTTTTATTCATATATTTAGTTTGGAACTAAGAAAACAGAGGTTTGTTAAAGTGTTTAAAATTAGACAACCAGTACATAGAAAGCTGCTCTTCTAACCCTAAATTTTATGGAAATAATTTATATTCCTCTATCATATGTATTTGCTATGAATGATTGAAGGACAATTATTTTTGCAGATACATTTTCGTACTTGTAAGTTAATCACTCATTTAATTATGTATATGGAAACATTGATTAAAATCCTAAAATGTGCAAAGCACTAAAGGAAATATTGGGGAAACCAAAAAGATGATTCCTATAGGGAAAAATATATTTTTAAAATTCAGTGGGAATTGGCAGTCCAAAGGTTACCTGGAGATGGCTATAAGGATAGAGAAAGAATCATGAACTATTCACCCTGGAGTTTTCAGGAAAGAATGCTTTGAAAAGTTGAACTAGGTTTAAAGAGTGAATAAGAATGCATCAGAAGAACCTAAAAAGTATTCCAGGAAAAATGATCAGTATGTGAAAGAATAAAGGCATATTTGTGATGTTTAGGGACAACTACATCATAATGAAGTTTCATAAAATAATTTAAGATCCGCTAAGAAACTTACCCTACAATATCCCCTTCTAGGAACTGATATTTATTTTTTCCTGTCTTCCGGTTGTTCATGTGTGACTAAGAGTTTCTGGTTTGTGAATGAATGATAGAATCAAGCCTTCAGCCCAGCCTTGTCTGTACCTACAGGTACTGTTAACATTCTATGCTTCTAGACAAAAGAAAGAGCAAGGTGATACTTGCTTCTCCACGCTGTAGGGAATAAGGAGAAAGTAAATTAATATTTTGAGATCATCTGAAAAAAGTCATTGAAAAGTTCTGGATGATTTTTCAGAGTTCCCATCCCTAAGATAGGCACTGGCAGACCCTTCACTTCTTCCCAGTCTCTGCTCTAATGCTGCCTTTCCAAGGAATATTCCTATCACTCAGATAAAATACCAACACCCATACCCCTATTTCAACATGGCATTTTCTATTCACATTAACTTGCCTAATTCTTCTCCCTAATATGTCAACAAAATCTGACATATTATATATTTATGAATTATTTTTTTGCCTTCTGTTCAATAGAACAGAAGCTCCAAGAGGGCAAAGAATTGGTGAGCTGTATCATGTATCTCTAGCAACAAGTACATTGATTAACACATACTCAATGTATATTTATTGAATCATGAATAACTGAATGGAAATAAGTAAATGCAATTTTTAGGAAAAGAAAGGTTGAATTCATTCTGTGATTAAATCACTTTCTCCTTGGTTGCTTCTTCAGAGTTCAGTTGTAGACTAACCACCTTCAATTTCACATTCTTTCTCTATCCTATGATTAGGTAAGTGGTCAAAAAGATGGAAACTAAGAGGCTGATTGAATTTCACATATGGTATTATTTATACACATTATTAAAAGTTGAATAGAAAATAACTGCTTTATTTCTACTAGTATAACCCTCTGAGTAGTTGTATATAATTTTGTCTCAACTTTAAAGCTCTCCTCTCCCAAATTTGCTTTTTATAAAAGCCATTTTAAATAGCTACAATTTGGTCAAAGCTTTAAATGCTATTGCTATGTTACAGAAGTTATACATGCTGTGATGGTCAGTTTTCTACAGGGCAGTTTCACAGAGTAGAATTAATTTTAGTTGATTTTGCTTTCAAAGCCCAAAACATTATCATGAATCAAGTTAAATGCAATGCCTGCAGGAGCTCATCACCTATAATACAGAATTACTGTGAATTCTGAGCATATGCACTATAAACACTAGATTTTATACCATTATATTTCCTGTCTGGCGTGTGAATGAGTTCTGCCCTGCAGGGCTATTAGCAAACAACAAAAATGATAGCACTATACAAGCCAAGGTATAACTAACCTACTTAAATATATCTTCCCTTTGGACATAGAAAAAATGTCAGCAATTAAGCAGCTGATGCATCAGCACACCTTGCAAAAGAGGTATTTCTGCAGGAACATGCACTTTTATCAAATACTACTTTTCCTATCACTGTCTAGAATTTATGTCATTTAATTAACTTATGTTTTAGCAACATTTTGGAAGTGAAGTGATTCTAAAGTAAGCATTGGAAAGGATCTACTTAGCATTCCATCATAGAAGAATGACACATAAATAGAATTCCTTTAATAAAATGATTGATTTAATCTAAATTGATTTAAGATTTAGGGAGTGCTTATTAAGTTTGCTATCTTTAACATAGTAGTAGCGATATCAGGAATTTTGGGATTTACATGGTTTAGTCCTGGAATAAATCCACATGAGGCATATGGAAACATATTGGTTTATCTTTGTGTTTAAATGTTTATCGAGGTATAACATACATACAAAAATGTACAAATATCAGAAGTGTGCAGCTTGACAAATGTTCATAAACTTCCTCATAAATATCTTCACCTATGTGAGGATACAGAAATGTACTCATCCTCAAAGTCTCTTCTTCCTTTCCAATTACTAATCCCACACTCCTCCCCCAACAAAGATATCTGCAATCTTGACCTGAAAGAGCACAAATCAGTTTTGTCTATTTTTGTATAAAGCCCATATTTCGGATCATGATTTTCATCACAGAAAGCATAGCATAGGCAAAAGCTTTTTCACAACTTTAGGCAAGCTTCTTGACCTAAAGTATTGCTGTAAAAATGAAGTGAGATTATTATAAGAATTATTTTGAGTTAAGGGATAACAAAACTGTAAAAAACAATAAAATATTAAGTATTATCATTATTCAGTTTTCCTTTAGTAATCAACTGCAGACTAAAGTACTACTGCACCTATTTTCTCCTAACATTTCCCTTATGGGAGTAATATCTTTCTCTCAGAGATAATAATGAACATGTAAGAACATGCACTCTGAGGTGAGGAACTGTATCTTATTCATCTCTGAATTTTACAATGATAAATATTCAATAGATTCTAAAGAATTAAAGAACAAAACAAATGAATTAGCGAGTGCACTATTAACTAGAATATTGACGAGACACTGTCAATTGCATAATGTCTTGGTTGAGTAAGGGTAATAGCTTTCAAGATTAAATGATTGTGATTATTATGCTGTACACTTTAAGTGTTTTACATATTTTAACTTGTTTAACCATCTTACGCCCATGACATAGATATTATTGCTATTATCCACATTTTACAGAGGGGGAAACTGGGCCACAGGGTTCTTAAGACCATTCAACTAGTAAGTAGTGGATTAGGGATTCAATCCTGGTAGTTTGGCTCCCAAGCCTGAACTCATAACCGCCACTCTTTGCAAATGTGGAATTATTTAATACCCTTGAAAAACATAAGGATAAGATTGATGATGTTGATATTGGTAATTAATAACATACCATATTACTCTTTTTTAGCACAAGATTTGCTTTTCAAATCATATTCATATATATTTAATTAACTTTATCCTCCCAAATACACTGTTAAGTAGCGAAAATGCTATCTCAGCATCTCAAGGTCCATTATTGAATAATAGAAAACAGTCACGAAATGTGAAAAAAAAAATTAACATAAAAATAATGATAAGGCAGCTATAAGAGGACAGAAGGATATAGTTCTGAAAACAATGTGCACTCAACATAAATAACGTTCAATTCTCTGTCCTTGACCAAGCTATCTGCCTAAGCCCTCCCTTCCAGACCAGGATGTTGTACTTTATGACTTCTCCTTAGAATGGACATCAGTGTTTGCACTGGCATTTCACATTTATCCATCATATTAATGATGATATTTATGATTGACTCATTTACATTTGATTCCTTATCATTTTTCATAAGGATTGCACAAATAATCAAACAATTAATATTAACTGTCTCACTATTGTCATTGATACTGAGATAAATTTTGAGTACATTTGCAGTAGCTGAAAAGTAGGACAGCAAATATTTCTGCTGTTGCATGATGAAAATCATTGTTTTTAGCAAGACAGAAAGATCTCTATTCTTTGAAATAATATGGAGGCTCATTTTCAGTAAAAATAGCCAGTCCTATAATCATACTATCTTGTCTGCAAGTTACTATCCCATATCAAAATGCACATGTCTTAGTGAATCATGATAAAACAATTTCAGAGACAACTAGATATATAAATAAGTCTCCAATTGCAGTTCAGACTGTGGCAATCACAATTACACATGGCTCCCTCTGCATTCATGTTTTCACAATCATGAGATGTCATTGTATGGGTAGTCTTCTTAGAAAACCAGTTTTTAATTTTGGGAAATTTTTCTTCCTGAATACAGTCTGTTGAGCACTCAGAGATGATTGTTTTTTAAAGCAAATACAATAGAGCAGTGCTGTCCAATTGAACTTTCTGGGATGATGAATATGTTCTGTACTTATGCTGTCAAATATAGTAGGCACTAGTCACACACAACTATGGACACTTGAAATGTGATTAACATGACTGAAGTACCGAATTTTGAATTTTATTTAATTTTAATTAATTTAACTTTGAACTTAAATAGCTACATGTGCTAGTGCCTATGAGATTTCAGCACAGCACAAAGTGTATTAAAGGTAAAACAGTGTTCCTTATCTTCCCGTCCTTACTCATGATTACCTTTCATAGAAGGACAGACATTTTTAAAGTGTCAAGACAAATTTTAAGTTGAAACAGGTTTTTGGATGTTGGGATCTAAAGCCCTACTATTAATTTTAATTTGATTCCTACATTTCAACTCCTTATATCAAAAGAACAAGTTTTTGTTTTTTTTTCAGCGAGTTGGAAATTTATGTTTATTTTCTTCTTTGCTTGAAAATTATAGGATACTTTTATAAACATGCCCTATGTATGGTTCATATTTTGCAAAATTGAAATCATAATCATGATTATAATATATACAATTATAATTGCAGTGATACTAATTGAAAAAAGTTATATGTAAGGGCAGTAGGATATGAAATGTCATTCTTTATTGCAGTCTATGCTGCAAGTCAGACTAGAAAAACTTTAGTCTCATTAATATCTGTCAGTTTCACCTGACAACCCAGATACTTATGTCAGGGTACCATCATGCTAACCAACATTAAATGATATCATATCAATTAATTCCAAAGTAGAAAAGAAATTTTAGCTGCACAAGACAACACAAATGTGATGGAGCATTTGGAAGCTGCAGCTGCACTTACTTGATTAATGAAAACCAACTAGGAAATCTGGGTCACTGAGCTCTCCAGGTATATATTTTGGTCTGAATGATCCAGAATAGCAGTTCACATTAGTCAGTCTAACTACATAATTTGTAAATGTTCTTTTTCACTTTAGCCACATGCTCTAAAGTTGGGCTATAATGATTTATGATGCAATCATAGAATTTCATCAAATTTTACTATTGAGAAATACCTTGATTACCCAATTAATAAATCCAGTACAGGTTTATTAATCAATTACTATTCGCCTAATTCCACTGTAAGTACCATGACTGAAATGGGAAATATAAGGAGGAGTTTCTTCTGCTATCAATGAATTTGTGAGGTTGCCTTGGAGATAAAGCAATGATAAAAGTTGGAGAAAAAGAGTAATATAGGTCACCACTATAGCAACGCAGATATTTGTAAGAACTTTCTATTTGATATTTTGAGAAAATTCACAATTTTGACAGCTGATCAACTGGTATCTAAGTGTTTAATACTTAGGATTTAAGAATTTTTCTATCTGAACATGTAGATTTTTTTCCTTGTTGCCTTAATTTTAAGTTGGTTTGTGAAATTTACTGTGCAAACACAAGTTCTACAACAATTATATGTATACTTTGTTTAAATATGCCTATGGTTAAGCTAAGATATCCATAGTTGGTGGTTATAGTGTGCTGCTTGTTTTCTTAAAAAAAAAAAAGTTGGAGAATTTTTCTCTTGGGATGTTAGGAAACAATGGTTCTGATCTTAAATCAGTTACGTGACAGGTTGGGCAAGATACTTTTTGCTTTAGATTTCATTTTTCTCATTTCTAAAATTAAAATGGTTTTATTGAAAATCTCTAATATCCATTGCAGGACCAAAATTATAGGATAACAACAATTGCTAAATACTTTAGTAATGGGGAAATATGTTAGAAACTGGAAAATCAATAAAAACCGGGGTCATTAAGTATACCGTCAAAACTTAAATGTTCTGGGTTTCATCAGAATCTTAAAAGGTAAGAAATCAAATTTATCAACAAACCTCATATATCACAAATCTGTTTTTTTCTCCTAGAGTCTCCATATTAGTCCATGGAAGAATTGTTCTCCATTAGCCTGGATTAATATCTTGAAATGATATTATTTCTAATCCTTTCTATCAAACATCTTGCTATTGCTTCTTGTCAATTCTACCTCTACAACCTCTCAAGTATTTGTTTGATTTTTTGTATTTCCTTCTCCCCACCCTCCTTTTCTTCCTCTATCACTGTTACCTTCTTAGTCCATCTTTTTTTTTTCTTTATCCATATGTTCTTTTCTTCAAACTACAGTCTTGATGATATTTACACAATTTAAATCTGAAGTCATTCCTTTTCTCTCCCTGCCACCACCAGCCTTAAACCTTGGATGGCTTCTTGTTGGTCAAAAAGACAAAAGTTCGAAGCATGGTCTACTCAGTCCAACATGATCTAGCCCTACCTACCCTTGCAACCTCATTTCATAGTATATTTCCCCTTTCTAGGATGTAGTCAGAGGTGTTTTCTTAGTGTTTCTCCTATATTTCAGCTCCTTCCTACCTGGGGTCTTTACATGGCCTGATCTCTCTGCCACAGCACCCGCTCTTGCTCATACTTATTTTAAGAAAGACCTATTTATTATTTAGCTCTTCTCCAGAGATAAGGAAGCTTCCCTGCTGTCACGGACCATCTCAAATATACCTATGTAGTCTCTTTATGGTACCACATATCTTCTTGGTATAGCACATTTTATAGATACAGTTTTGTACTTGCGTACTCTTTTGTTTAATGTCTACTTGCTCCTCTAAACTGTAAAGTCTATAAGGGTAATCAATGCCCATGCCTTTTTTCCTCTATTGTTTTCATCTCCTGTGCTCATCACTTTAGATTTTTAGATCCTAGCAATGAGTGAGCACTTCAAAAATGAGCATTCCAAAAATATTTGTCAAGTGTTAATCGCAACTAATTGGTAAGATTGCCTGAACTCTTTTTTTTTTTGCATGGGTAGGCAATGGGAATCGAATCTGGGTCTCAGGCATGGCAGACAAGAAGTCTGCCTGTTGAGCCACCATGGCCCACCTTGCCTGAAAGTTTTAACTTGCTGTAATGCTGTTATAGCATGCAAGCTGCTGGAATGTGGCAGAAATGGAACAGGTTTTTAAAAGGGAATTTAATAAGTTACAAGTTTAGAGTTCTAAGGAAGTGAAAGTGTCAAAATCAAGGCACCAACAAGAAGTTATCTTCACTCAAGAAAGGCTGATGGGTCAGGAACACCTCTGTCAGTTGGGTAGTCACATGACTGGCATCTGCTGGTCCTTTGTTCCTGGGCTCCATTGCTTTCAGGCTCTGTTCCTGTGGGGGTTTCTCACTTTACTTTTCCAGGTCTGGCTTTCATCTCTTGGCTTCCCTTGGCTCTCTCCAGTTTCTGACTTGCTTAACATCTCATGACAATGTCCACTGGGCTCCAAGCATCTCCAAACATCCGTGTCTCTGTTCTCCACATGTCTGTATCTGCGTCAGCTCTGCTGCGAAGTTTCTGTCAGTTCTGAGGTTTCTGTTGTTTTTGGGACTTCTGTCATTTCTCCAAAATATTTCCTCTTTTAAAGGATTTCAGTAAACATATCAATACCTATGCTGAATGGATGGAGTCACTTCTGATCAAAAGGCCATATCCACAACTGGAGTGTCATATCACTGTGGGGATAATCTAATCAAATTTTGCAACCTACAGTATTGGATTAGGATTAAAAGAAATGGCTGCCTCCACAAGATTGAATCAGGATTAAAACATGGCTTTTCTGGGGTACATAATACTTTCAAGCTGGCACAGATACCATTATGATTGTATCCCTCAGCTGATGAAATTTTTCAAGGTCCCTATTGCTAACGAACAAACAATAAATAAATAACAAAAAAAATTATAAAATCTAATTTATTTTTATAGTGTTTGAAACTTTCCACAGACTAGTTTTGACCAAATATTCAGAACTCATTTCCCTTTCCGATCCTCTATTCACTGTCATCTCACATTGTGAATCTAGGTCTATAAATCTGATTTACTTTTCCATATCAACTTGCTTTAATTCATATTGTTCACTAAACCTGGAATATTTTGCCCTCTACATCCCTTTGCCTGTATCTTTCAAATCTTTACTCAAGGCACATCCTTTTTGTCATGTAAGGTAATATTATTCAAAGGTTTTAGGATTAGGATTGGACATCTTTGGGCAGCATTATTCTACCTACCATAGTGTCTCCTTTCTGGAATGTGAATATGTTGTCTGAGAGTCTGTCATCCTGTGAATGTGAGACAAGTATCAGAGAAAGACCATCCCAGAGATGGTCTAGTCACTGAGCTGATATTACTAAATATGTAACCAGGACTAATTACATGCCAAAGGTAAACTGTCTATTGTCTAAGCCTTATCTAAATTTCATTTTCTTGGAGCCATCACAGTAAGAAACACATTTTATACTTTGACACATTAATGGGTCAAAGCTCTTATTTTGTAAAAACACTTCCCTAATCATAAATGTTATTTTAAACTTTTTAATTTTTTAAAATGTTTCTTTTCATCCCACATTACATCTCCATTTCATTTAAATTATGTAAACAAAGCAGTGTTCATATGAAATTTCTTGTTAAAAAGATATATATGCTGAGAACTGAACTTCATAAAGTTCTTAGCAGTTGTCTGATAATGTCAATCGGCTGTTCTTGCCTGAAATTTCCCCGTTCTTTGTGTTGAGGACACTTCATTCTACTCTTCCTGCTTTATTTTTTTTCTGATGATTGCACTTCCTCTCGGTGACCTTTTAGGTCACAGTATTAAAATTTTGAGGGCCAGGACCTGTAATCAGGGTATGTGACATCACAACCTAGAACACACACATATAGTATTAGTCTTTGGTGCTCACCCTTTTTTTCTCAATTTAAATTCTTTAGAAAAACTATTTATTTGCAATATAATCATATCAACTTAACTACTGACTTCATCTTAAATTTATTTCCATAAATCTCAAGTAGCCACTAAACATTGCACAGTAAACATACTATATTTTACACTTAGATGTTATTTTCCTGTCTTCAGAATGACTGTTTCTGTTTTCTTCTCTGTCTTCATATTTCTTTCTCTCTCTCTCCTTAACTCTCAACTGATGGTATTATCTTGTAGAAATTATCAGGCAACCTCATCTTCCCACTATTCAAGCTATCAGTCTTACATCTGAATTCATAGTCACCTACACTTTTGTTATGTGGATGAATGACTCCACTCCTATCAGATGCCAACTCCTTCCTTTGTATACCAAAGTGTAAAGCCTTGTGACTGATGAGGATTTCTTTTTCTTGGACAATTATTGAACCTTTTTATTTCTTTCTATTGGATTATGTCTTGAAAATCAGCTCTAGTAGACTTCTCAAAAGAAGAGGAGGAGGAGGAGGGAGAGGACGGGAAGGAAGAAGATGCTTAAGAAGATGAAGAGGAGGAGGAAGAGAAAGAGAGGAATAAGAAGACAAGAAGGAGGAGGAGGAGGTGATGGGAGAAGATGAGGAGAAGGAAGAGAAAAAAAGAAGAACAAGAAGAAGAAGAGGAGAAGACTCTCTAAGTTACACATCCCTCTTCGGCTCTGCTCCATTTCTCTGCTATCCTTAACACTAAAATTTCTTCATGTCTTCAAGTCCATTCTCACTCAGACCACTTTAATTGGACTTCTGTTCTTCACAACTCTTATGATCCAGCTTTTGTCAGGCCACATGCAGCTAAGTCCAATAGTCGCTCCTCTATTTTTGTCATCTATGATATTTTAGAAGCCTTCAATAGAGTTTTCACTCCTTTCTATGTGGAAAAACTTTCTTCTCCTGGTTTCAAAAATGCCACGTTTTCCTGATTTTTCTAGTCTCTGACACCTTCTCATTAAGCTTATTTTCTGACTTCTTCCCTAAATCTTGACATGGCCCTGGACTCTTTCCAGGATGCTTTACTCTTCTCTATGTACAAATATTGTCTCTTCAATCCACCTAATCCCCAGGTTTTAACCAGAACCTCCATGAATAGGACTTTCAAATCCATATCTCTCTTTGAACTCTATCTGGAACTACAGATTTGACATGTCCACTTAATAGAGAATTTTAGAGACACAATAGCAGTGGGGATGATCCTCTCCGTCCTCTTCATTTACTAAATAACAAAACTAAGATTGAGAGAGGATGGTGTATAACTTGTACAATTTTACACCATTTGTCAGAGGTAGAAAAGAGATGCCTCTAATCCAGCACCATCAGCTACTCTTCAATAGGACCAAACATAAATAAACCACATTATGCACACATAATGTGTAAGGTTCATTTTATTTGTTGGCAAGGTCCAATCTTGGACAAAGCCACCTGATAGAGTCTTGGGAATATAAACCTAGTGGTGGAGCTCTTTCTGTCCCATGCTGAACCTTTTAGCAGAAGCACAACTGCATGTACTTTTAGCTTTCCCAAGTAATTCACGTCAATTTTTACATTTTCTGCTTTCCTCTCCTTACTAATAGTGTTCACTGGAATAACGCAAGTTTACTTATTCCCCAACCTGATTATATTCTAGTTTACTGGTTAATAATGACCAATATGATTATTAAGTTACTATAAAATGAGGCATAATTACTTGTAGATAATCAGTTTTGTAGATAATCATCTCCTCAAATTATTCCATCAAATAGTTACTGTTTACTTAGAGTTTGCTGAAATTCAGATCATTTAGGCAAATTTCTAAATCCTCTGGACTTATTGCAGATTTCCAAAAAGCTTTGGATTTATCAGCAGAACTTCTTGAACTGAACTGTCTTCATTGACAAATCTTTTAAAGATCAAAGAGACATTGCAGGCTTTGTTGCATTACATTTAAAGTTTTGTATTAATTATAAGAGAATGAATTTCTCGCTCAATATTTTCTCTCTACTCAGTCCTCATGCAATAATGTTAATCATCAGGATAAACAATTCAGAATGAGATTACAGCTAAAAATTGAAATGGCTAAACAAATTCTCCATGATCACGGGGATGACGCAATTAAAGCAAATTGCAGTGAGACGCAGGGCAGCAATAAGGTAAACAATGGAATAACAAGAGAAATTAGCTGTACCACAAACAAACTTCTAAAGCCAAAATATTTAAGAGTAGTAAAAATGGTCTGGCTCAGGAAAATAAACCAAATACCAACAATTTACAATTACAGTGATCACAAATGCCAGGTACATCAAGTTTTCAGCATTTTGTATGCCAGATACTTTAGTAAGGGGCACCAATTACATAAATACAGGATGTATAGTGAACTGCTACTGGTTTTATTTGTCTCTATAGCAATATCCAGCTCTAATGACTCTGCATGCTCTTTCATTCATGTAGCATCTAAGGAGTCTTTATGATAAGTGTTATGGCACCTAAAAGGACAGATTTCTGGGGCTTCATTAAGTTTACAGAAAAGTTGGTGTTTTTGTTAAAAGAGATTAATAGATCTCTATTATGTAGGGCAGGTTTGACCTTGTATTTGCGTCATTATAGAGGACAGGGTTTCTAGGGAAGAAGTCTATAGCCCTCATTTGATATTACCAAGTAGAGAAAGGACCTTGAAAATTATGAAATGACAATTAAGCGTCAGTCAATCCACCTCACAAGGAGGTGGGGGAAAGAAGTTGAGAGCCTCCACCTCTGCTCTCACAGCTAATAACCAGTGGAGGAGGGAGAAGAGAACTGTGACGTACAGGAGATTTCCTAAGGTCCTATGGACAGATGTATGGATTCTTCCAGAAAATATGTTTACTTTCTCTCAGGTTTTAAGCCTGGTGCAGGATAAGTAGGGATTCTAAACAGTCTTTGATTGAAATGGAATAAGGCCATGTGGAATTGCTCTTTTTAACCAAGAAGGTGACCAAGTTATTCCTCACTTCTTTTACTTTTCTCCTCTACTTTCTCTTCATAACATCTAAAGTCATGGTTTCCCATGATGATTATCTTCGTATGTGTGCCTCAATATTGTGGGGCACAAAAGGAGTTTGCTCATTATTTCCTGTGTCAGACTAACTACCTTCATCCATTTTTTACACTAAACTTGTTCATGTGTCTTTAGTCTTCATAATTGTGAACATACTACATGATTATGTTTTACTACTTAAAAATACATTTAGAGGAAACATCATTTCCTATTAGAAAGGCATCGTGTTGATATACTACACATTCAAAAGAAATTATTTTTATGATTTTGTGGCAAAGCTTGATCTAAGGAAATAATATAAGTTTTCTGTAATCACTATGCATTAGGCTTCTAACTGCAACAGTGGAGGTTTTTGACTGAATATATTTGAATAATTTCCCACACTCTTCATGTCTTCACTTTGTTAAAACATACAAGCCCAAGTGTCTTCCGAGTTGTCTACCCATTGCAAGAGATAACTCTGACTTGGGATTAGGTTACCCTGAAATATTGTCTAAAGAAACTGAGCTTTTACTAGATCAAAGTGACTTTGCAGGTCATTTTGTAGCTATGGAAAATATGCATTTCTAATTTCCACTTGACAGTTCTTCCATCACAACTGAGGAATTTAATTCTGTGTTTGAAAAATTATACTGTACATATTTCCCGCAAACCCATTTGTTATGAACTACTGCCCATTAGAAGCAAGCCAAACATTTTGAATACATATTATTCATCTCCCAAGGGATGGCCTTTCTTGGTAGATCATAATTTAAGGATCTATTACTACTATGATTAATATGACTCTTCCCAACCAGTATCTGGAATAAATGCAAACAGCCACGGTAACACAATTTTTGAAATTTTCATTTTAAGATATTTCCACTAAGAAACCAAATATACAGTAAATGTTACACAGCTTGATCTAGCTGACAGTCCTTCAGATGGATGGATCTATTACAGTCTATTCCAAACAGGAAGGCCAGGTCAGTCATTAAACCATGGTCAATAAAAATAGTGAATTGGGTTTTGTCCTAAGGACTGATGGCCTGATAATTTGAAAAAAGGACAGAGAAGAATTGTGAAAAACCAGAAGATCAATGACTATTAATTTAGAAGCAACACATATCCTAGAATGAAACAGTTTATGTTGTTATGTGGGGTAATTACCATTTTCAATTAGCTGACATTTCACATAGCTTTGGGATTGTAGCAAGACAATAACCCTCCACATCTAATTTCAGCTCTGCTCTTAAACCTTTTGTTAATGATCTTCCAGTATTGCTTCAAAGGCAAACCCAATAGTTTGTGAGCAATGACTTTCTTTGTCATAAATAGCAGGAACTGCACAGAGTTCACAGGAAGTTCAAGTGATATACACATTTAGGCAAAATATCTCATGTTAATATTTCTCTGAATGAGCACGTATATTTTTCCTGGCCATTTCACTAATAAGCATGTGCTTTTAGTTCAATAGAGCAGTGATTTTATTGTAGCATGATGATACTATAAAAAATAGAAAGGAATTAGAAATTCCAATATGCAGATTTCTATCCCATCAGCATCTGTACATAATTTACATAATCATTTTCTTTAGCTATATTGGAAAACTTAAATATTTACTCCCTTTTACCTAATATCATATTTGAAATTTGAAAGTATAATAAAATATTATTGGTAGTTTAAAATAAATCCTCCATTTCCTATTTGAAAACCTCCTAGGAGAACATGTTATAATATTGCTGAGGATCATTTGTTCTGAAAGCTCATTTGGCCAGAGCACCAGGCCATTTGTCCAGAGGCGCAGGTTTGATGCTACTCTGCTCTGCGGGCCAGGCATTGTGTGCCTTGTCAACTAGTCGTCTGACAAATAAGAGACTATAAATAAAACACTGCAACCCATCACTCCTGAAGCACAAACCTCAAGATCCATATTTCATTGATAGTTTTTGGTTAGTAGAATCATTTCTGTATTTGAAACGTATTAAGATGCTATCAATAATGGAAAATAGAAACATGTAAGATTTAGCAGTAGTAAGGACCGAGACAATGGATGGAAACATACAGCATGTGCTTTCCAGACCACAATTCCTGGAACCTAGATGTGAAATAATGCCCTGTTCTACTTTGTAATTTTTAGAAACCTCACTGGTGTTTATTTTTGACAGCTTTTATTAAATAAGTAAATGGGTCATTAACATTTTAGACCAGTCATTCCATTGGGTACCAAGTGAAAGGAGGCAGGCCTGAAAAGCTAATCAATAAGGTGCTATCTCATTGCATTGCTTTGTTCACACAGAGCATCTGAATTATACTATCATTTTATATGCTTCTTCAAATTTTAATTTCACACCTTTCAGAGTCATGATTTTATTGTCAATTAAGTATGCCATTAACAAAACTGGAGAATCCTAGAATCACAGACATGGACAGCACTGTGGTACAAGTCACAATTAATACCAACTTAATAATGTCTGAAATACTTCCAATTAGAAGATTTTTCTTACTACAGCACAGAGAGTGGATGCTAATTTTTCCCATGTATAATCATTCATCTATGAATTAGCAACAAAGCAAAATTGTTTAAAGACAAAGAATTGAATGTGTTAAACTTTCTATATTTTGAAAAGCATTAATCCATTGATCCTTCTCTCCTAGCCTCTGAATAGTTGTACATTTTGAACCTTTTATATAAAATATCTCAAGAGATTCATAGAGTCTTTATAAGAAGGAAAAATCTAAATACTTATTGAGCAACTTTAAATGAGCTCACTTCATATACTGTCTCATTTCATCTTATGACAGCCTCACTTGCCTGAAATCTCCTGCAGGCCAGATAACATCATCAGTTTTGTGCAACATTGTATCTTTAAACAGCCAGCAAAATGCCTAGAAAGAGAACAGATTTTCAGTAACTATTCTTGGAAGGGGAAGGGAAGGGGAAGCTAATGAAAAGGGAAGCTGATATTATTATACTCATCTTAAAGACAAAAGCTGCAAATACAGGGAGAATAAGTAATTTTCTTAAGATCACACAGCAAGGAAGTGATGGAATTCAAATCCTGATCCATCAGAATCCAAAGCCTATGCTTTCTGCACTAAAATATGCTTCCATTTATATATGCACTCCTTTCCTTTGCATTTTCAAAACACTGCCCTGGAAGGATTTTTGTGAATTCATTGTCATACCTCTTGTTCATGCTAGCCCCCAACTAAGAGGATAGAAGCTACTTGGAATCTAAGTCAGAAGGAAAAAGATGATTGAAAAAAAATGTGCTGCCAAAATATTCCTGCATCTTTTATTTTTCACTGAAACAAAATCACCTATTCTGGCGAGGAAGGAACAGATTAACATTTATGTCACCCTGTAGCTCTGCACTTGGGGTCTCATTTTGCATCAAATACTGTTTATACTATACCTGTACTTCACTGTGATCTAACATATAGATATTTGCAAAAGAACTTTACTAAAGTAATTTTTTTGTTAATAAATATTCATAAAATTGTAACATTTCTATGAAATAGCTTACCAGAACCTACAGCTCCTTGATATTCCCTAATTACTCAGCTTTTTCTTAAACTTCCTGCCAATCAATTAACTTGTTTTTACTGTCTTGACTCTGAGTATTATGTTTTTCTCTCAGTATAAATGCATTAAAAGACCTCCAGGTTTTCAGCCTTGGATGGTGTACTTATGAATAGTAAAAGAGTAGTAAACAATGACTTCAACGTGTTCCTCCGGAGCTTCCTTTTCTTCCCTGCTGTTCTGAACTGGATGACCACTTCTACCGTCAACCTGATCCCCACAGATGCATGTTCCACTTTAATGTCCATCAAAGGAAGTACGGGAAAACTAATAAATGAGTTTAGTTTGCAGAGTACCTGTTTCTGATCCTTCCTTTATAACTTGTCTCTGATTCTCACTTCCACACAGCTTTCCAAATCCAGGCTAAGAGTAAGGCCCACCCTTTACCCCCAGGGCTTGGTGTCCATTGAGGGCGGAGTGGTGGGCAGCTTCAGGAAGAGGGGTCATCATGCTGGCAGGGCTGCTGATCTCCATCTCTTACTGGTCTGCGGCAACATCATAAAGAAGCTTCTCATTCATAAAATCTCTCTCCTTTCATCTTAATCTCTCATTATACGAAATAGCCTCTTCTCTCATGTGATTGGGAGGTCTACAAATGTTGTATGTTCCCTGTCAAGCCCATAGCATCTAGAGGACCAAGCTGAGTTCCTTATATGCCTTTAAATAAACAACAGCCCTAATTTTTTATGCTCACATATTAATAGAAGGGTTCTTATGTCACTTCGAAGGTTAAAGTATGTAATCAGATTGGATTTAAGACTTTCAGTAACTACAACCCTTTTTTTTTTTCTTTTTTAAATATGGTATAGCAATGACTGCACACACAAAAAAGTTACTTCTCAGCAGTGGTCAAGAGCAGAAGATGCTGAATAGAAAGTTCAGTGTTTTTGGTTTCCCAGCTATTAAATCAATACCATGCAATGGGTTGCTTAAGCAATCAAAATTTATTGGCTCATGCTTTTGAGGTTGGAGAAATACCAATTCAAGCCATCATAAACATGATGCTTTCTCCCAGAAGATTCCAGCATTCTGGGGTTGCCTGTCAGTGATCTTTGGTCCTTGGCTTTTCTGTCATATGGCAATGCACATAGCAGCCTCTTCTGGATTCTTCTTTTTTTTTCTGGGTTCTATTAACTTCCAGCTTCTAGCTGCTACCTGTGGCTTTCCCTGTGTGGCTGAAATTCATTCTGCGTATAAAGGCCAACAGATTAAGAACCATCTTGATTAAGGTGGTTCACACCTTAACTGAATTAACCACATGAAAAGGTCCTATCTACAAGAGGCTCATGATCACGTGAATGGATTACGTTTAAGAACAAGTTGTTCTAGGGTAAACTGCTCCAATTCACCACAGTCAGTGTAAGATCAAGCACGTTGTCCTACCAGATCATGCTTCCTTTATTATGATTCATATTTCCTCTCTTCTCAGAATATTCTCTCTTCTGTTCACATAGATGTACTAGGGTTATAGTCATTCATGTTCATGTACAAGAAGGGGATGGATAGAAAATACCGTTGAAATTCAATATAATGTTCAGCTATCTCATAAATAAAAGTTTGAATTCCATACAATCTGCTATTAAATACAAATTGATTTATTATATCAGGAAAAGATAATAAATATTCATTTAATATTTTGTAGGTCTCTTTTATAGGACCATTTAATATCTATTCATCTCTCTTACCTTTAATTAAAAATAATCCCTAACATATCTTATGGTCTGAGGAAGAAAAAGAATAGGTTGAATAGTCTTTCTCAATTTTAGAGAAAATGGTTGTGTTTTTTGGAGCTATGAAACCCAGAGAAACATTTTCTTAACCTTAATCCATAACTGTGAGTGTGAATCCATGTACGTAGGACCTTTTGATTCAGAGACACAAGGAGAAAGTCACAGAAATCAATGGAAATTAAGGAAGCCAAGATAATTCTCCATGTGCATTGCCATGACAGAAAAGCCAAGGACCAAGGATCACCAGCCTGCAGCCCTAGCTCTCCCAGCTTTCTCATTCTTCTGGGAGAAAGCATCACCTTTTGACACTTTGATTTTAGGCTTCTCCTAGCCTCAAATGGCAAGGCACTAAATTCCTGATGTTTAAGCCAACCCATTGCATGGTATTTGTTTTAGCAGCCAAGATACTAAAATAGTGACCTTTTAAAAACTATTATGAATACAAAAACACTTCCAGATCTATGATATCTGTCTTTGTTTTATTTAATATCGCAACTCATTTCAGATAGTTTTCAAATGTGTATAGGACTATACTATGAATTCAGTTTTGCTATCCTTAAGAGAGTTTGCAATGACAGAGAAGAAACAGACTTTCTATCTTTAAATAGTTGTGAGCTGAAGTCTATTTCAGCCTTGCTCTGTGACATAAATTATTACGAGAAGACACTGATTAAATGTGGATGCACAAACCCTATTTTCATTCTTAAACCAATAATCTCTATATAACTTCCCCCATTGCTATTAACTATAAATTCAGGGCTTTCTAAGAGATATAGGAAATGAGGTCTTACACATAGAAGTTATGAGTTATGATCATGATGACAAATATGCAGCTATGTGATGATATTGTGAATTACTGATTATATATGTAGAATGGAATAATCATAAGTTAAGAATGTTTGCATTTGTTTGTTGTTATATATTTTTAAAAATTTGAAAATTAATCAAAAGAAGTTACGAGTTGTTTAAATCAGCAAATATTTATTCGGTGTCTACTGTTTATACAACACTACACAACAAGCATAATAGTGCAGACATCACTGAAAGCCCCACCATGCTTTCAAATACTGTGTTCTAAGTCAGCAATAATGTAGATCAAATGAAAGAGGCTCATAACAGAAATTAGGAGACAAGGATTCTAGTCTTTGTCATAGTACCAACATCTAAGAGTCCTTGGATATATGATTTAACCTTTTCTGCCCTTGTTTCCTTATTATTTCTGAAGTAAATGGTTGAACAAGTCAATCTCCAAATTCCCTCCCCACTTTCATAGCTTGTGATTATGTAATACTACAGCAATGGTTTTAAAAATGGTATGGACATTTAGAGAGGAAAGACTTTAGATAACCTGTTTGAATGTTTCAAATAATATAAGTATCCCTTTTATAAAATCTGCTGCAGATGTTTTGTTATTCAGCCTGTAAATGTATGTTGCCAAGTCCTATGCACCCTGCCCTGCTTTAGGCCCTGGAAAATAAAAAAAATGAATAAGACATCAAGGGACAACTCAATAGGCATATTCAAAAAATGTTAATATGTGAAATAGAGAAAAGGGCAGGGTGATATGAGCATACCCCTGAATCCAGATATGGGGTCAGAGAAGGAGGATCTCTGGAGGAATGATACTGGAGCACATTCTGAAGGAACAGCAAGACAAAAGCTGAAGGTGACTTATTTGCAGAGCAGGTAGGGATGCAGGATGGCACTTGATGCTTTGCAGGGAACTGTGAGGAGTTCTGAATGGTTGGAGTATAATTGCAAAGATGTGGAAAAATGAAGGTGCTTAGTCAGTCCTGCTATGCACCTCTCTCTATCCCAATTTTCTCCAAACTACAGTCAACATCAGCAGGTGTATGTGTGCATGTGTGGGTATCTATATGTGTGTGTTTCATCAGTCCTATGCGTGCAAAAAAAAATAATGGAAAAAGTGTAGCTAAGCATCCTTTCTATAAATGTATAGAAGATATCACTTATGTAAATAAACATGCATTCCAAATAATTATTTACCACAAGTTCACCTTGCTTTCCAACTTTTTCTCTTAGAATTTTAGAAATCCTCAGCTCATGTCTACTTGTCATGTTTCAGATCAGATGTTTTATCCTATTCAGTAAAGATTAGCAGCAACTGAAAAGGATACATGATTATATCCCCATACCTAACAGGCTCTCTAATCCTATGTTCCAAACAATGTAGTGTGCTCTTCTAGAGTGAAACAGACTTTCTTTATATTCCCATCCCCTTGCTATGTATCCTGATTTAAACAATTCTCTTGCAAAGTTGTAATTTTCCATTTGTATGTTTGTTTCCCTTGAAGGGAAGCAATAGCTTTGCATTCCTGACTTTGTGACACGTAGGACATCGTTTAGATGAACCCTTGAATCCATAATTGAATCAACCAACTTATTAGTTATTAGGTCCTTCTCCACTGGTATTGAACTATTTTTGCTGATAGGAGAGTTGGATCTTGTAATATTATCGCAGAAATGGACTCTTTTTATTTTAAGACTACAGAAGGAAAAAAGTGGGAGTGTTAGTCTGGAAACATTAATTTTACTTTTCGAGAGGGAAATAAATTCTGATCTCTCTAACCCAGGAATTTATTCCTCTTTATTTTTTATTGAACTCTACTTTGAGTTGGTTGCACTGATCTTAACACACTGTTCATCTCACCAAAGTATGACCAAATTGTTTAAAGATATTGCCTTCGTTAGACAGTCATTCAAACCGCAGATACTTTCTTCATTGAACAAATAGCATTGCAATGGTGAGAGAAATGTAAAGGCTAGCATTTGTTCTCATGTTTTCAAAAGTCTACCCATAGACAGTCCTGTGTGACCTCTGCATACTAGGCTTGGAAAGTTGAATAAGGTTTTTTACCTCTTTGGAATTCAGTTTCCTCACCTCTGAAATAAGGAATAATAGAACCTATATCAAACATTTCTGCTTTGTGCACATATGTGAGAATTAAATAAAAGAATGTATAAAGTGTGCACAGAATAGTGACTAAGATATAATAAATGTGTAATATGCGTATTATCAGGGGTATCATTTCCATATAATTTTGCATTTAAGCATAATCATCTGAAAGTTAAAGGAACCATCTAGCCAGACTCATCTATAAGCATTTTTTTATACCGTATACCAGTTTACTTATATTTCCAATTATTCATTCTTAAGATGGGTATGTGTTTCTGTCCATTATTCAGTTCCTCTACTTAGTTGTCTTAAATGCCACCATTTATGTCTGAAAAGCTCAGTAGATAAAGGTGAAGTGGTTCAAGGTCCTTATTAGCTCTCTAAGCAGTCTTCTAATGTTCAAACAACTTCTAAGAGTTGCTTTAAAAGCCATTTGAGAATGGCTTGCTCACATATCGGATCACAAAGCATTATTGACAGATGGAGACTGGAAGTGCTGTCCTACCTTTGGGAAATGAAGGTCTTTTTCCTCCAGCTTTTATTAGAAAGGACAGCCAGAACAGCTTGAAGTCTGTTTAGAATGGTGGGCACCAAAGTTTAATTAACACCTCACACTCAGTACCCTTTCGTACCCTCTAAATTGAATCGAACTGCAATCTGCCTCAATTTCAGAAGGAGCAACACTTTATTTACGGAAAATTATGGGCTTGTTTGATATTAACTCAATAATGTTTATGCCTGTTTATTTTTAACAACTTCAACTCAATTTCTCACACCAGGATCCACAGAATTCCAGTTACCACCACCATGTCATTGACCTCTATGTAAGCCTTCATGGAGAAATTGGCCAAGAACAACAAAAAACTGTGTCATTTAAATAATAACTTTATCACTGACCTTTGTTTGTGAGAGAAAGACGCTATGGCCAAATGTCCTGGCTTTCACTGCTTCTATAAAATGTGTATTTCAGTATGTTTCTAAGAATTAAATTTACCATGAGTAGTCTACTGACAGATAAGATCAAAATCTCAAGCAATATATTGCAAACTAGTGTTTTAAGATCATTATTTTTAATCTACACCATAATAATCTGAGTCTGTTAAGAGAGGAACTGAATGAATAATTTCCTCTGCGAGTCAACAGGGAGATAGGAGCCCTTACTACTTAATGGTGCCATTTTATATTCTCAAACCAAGAGTGTCCTATAGTTCTGTTATCAAACTAATTCTCATTTTTATCACCATTCAGACCACTGTCTTGCACAGCATATTAAGTCAATTTATCCAAATTCATTCAAATATGAGGTTCATTCACTGTTAAAATTATCCTAGTGGCCACATTGGGAGACTATGCTATGCAGTCATGAAATACTTTTTATGGAATATCACTGAGGTTCGAGTTTTGTAATGAAATCCCCTGTGCTATGGGTGCAAAACTGTAGGATTTTTCTCAACTCTGTTCAAATGCTGAAGTAAAATAAAAAATGACTTTTTGAGGGGAAAAAAAAAAAAAAAAAGACAAGCCAACTTGTTTTGCCCAAAGGAACATGAGTGATTCAATCCCTGTGGAAATGATGTGGCTATCCATTTCAAGAAAATAAAAATACATGGTTGAGCTTCTCAAGTTTCAAAACGAATTGTCGACTCTACTGTGAAATCATCTAATTTTTAAAGAGCACTGACTCTCTCTAAGTATGACAGAGTATATACACTCTAGGTCAAGTCAAAGTATGTCATCAAATTGTTTGATATCCAACTCAAAAACTCATGTTGAAAAAATTTCATTTAAGATATTCCAAAGAACAATTTCCCCATTTATTTTTCTAAATAGTCTATACTTCATCCATATGTGAGGTTATTGAAAGCAATATCCAAAAAGAATTGCTAGAATGTCAGATGATACAGCTACCTAAATTTTGTTTCATATATGTTTCAAAGATTGTGGTTATTCAATGACAAACGCATTTGCACAAGGTGTCTTCCAATACCTCAAATAAAGGTTCATATGAGGAAATTATTTTAGAATTGATAATATAGTGAATTTTGTCTTCCCTTGAAAAAACTGATGTCTTTCCACTTTTCAGAGGAAAGGAAGGCTTTTTTATCTTATATTGCTTGTTAGGAAACAGAGGAGAGATTATGCCATCCGTCATAGACTCTTTACAATAATCAGTTAGTATATTTTCATCTTTCCATTATTTTAATTCATATATGTAGATTTTTAAAATATCTGTACATGTTTACATTATTGTAACCATCCTTAAAAACTTCTGGCAAGAGATAGGGAACTGACAAATACATATTGTGTGTAATTTTAATTATGTTTTCATATACTAAACAATTAAATGCATTAATGTGATTTTCTAATTATATTATTAATAACATCTTCAATATAATTTGCAATGTGTATCTTCAATATTCTAAATATAAGAAACTTTATGCTGTGCAGACAACAGTGTACAGTTGTATAGGTTACATTCATGTGACATAGCACCACCTGGGATTGTCCAGTTCATAAGCATTGTGGCCCCGCTACATGTAGCACTTAGCTTTTTAAAGAAACTAAATGAAATTGTAATATTTTTAAGGTGTTCTTGAATCTGAATCACAAAATTATGTTAGTCATCCTGAAATTAGTGAGAAGCAAATATCCATTCATTGAAACTGCTCTGACTTTCCATAGGATTGATGGATAAAGTAGCACAAAGAAGACAGATTCTCACTAAAACTTTATAAATTTTGTGATTTACTTGTCCATAAATTTATTCCTGACTATATAAAAGTGTTTCTGAAAAATTGGCATTCTATAATCTTTTGGCGTAAAATATGAAACTTCGCATGCCAGACATAAAAATGAACTTGTTAATAATTTTCTTTCTTATCTATTGATGTAATACTTCATAATAGAAATTTTGTTATACTATGTTTGCTTTCCTGTGAGACGAAACTTCTTCCATATATTGTTTTATTTTGTAAATTTCTAGTTTTATTCTGATAAAACTTAATTACAGATTTTTGTTTATATGTTGCTAAAGAACAATCTATACTGTCAATTTCCTTTTTTTCCTGCAGACTTCTCTGCTATGGGTGCCAAAATTTCATTGGTCTAGTAAAATGAATTTGGGGAACATTAGCTATTTTCAGTTCTCTCGAAAAGTTTACAAAAATCGAATCTGTTCCTTAAAGGTTTAGTAGAACTTCCTTTTAAAATACCTATGTGGAAAAAGCTGACAAACACTAGCTCAGCCAGGTCATCGAGGTCAACCTCAACACTGATAAGTCATTTCCATAGTGTGCACCCTTCATGCAATGTGACGAGAATGGAGCCTTACCCCCATAGTCTTATTCCCCCAAATCCGTAACCTCAGCATAATCATAAGGAAAACATCAGACACATCCCACTGGAGGGACACTCTAAAAATACGTCTGCAAACCTCAAAACTGTCAAGGTCATCAAAAACAAAGAATGTCTGAGAAATTGTCCAGTAAAAGAAGCCTCAGGAGACCTGACAACTAAATACAATATGGTGTCCTAGAGACAGAAAAGTATCTGTGGCAACCTGGAATTAATTAATAACATTTTAAGTAGCCATCATTTGATGTGATCTGTCATAAACAATGTATAAAAGACAAGATTTGAATAAGATAATGTTGCTGCACTAAGGCATGATGTGAGGGTAACAGAGATAGCCTGTTCTCAGATCTGAGAGCTAAATTGCATAAATTTGTCCATGTTATTAAAGTTCTCATTTTCCTTCTTTGAACATGGATAATAGCTATGCTTCACTCATATTGAAATTAGTAATTGAAGTGCCGTGCTCAGTAAACACTAACTAGTGCATGCTAGCTAGTCCCACTCCTCCCCTCAATTTAAAATGTAAAACAAATAATAGATTAGAAACAAGATGTCAATTATCAAATATGCAAAGGACAGATACCTATTCTCCCTTACAAAATCCTAAATCCAATAAATTGAATTGCACAAAAATTACAAATATTATTTTAAATTTGCATCATAAAGTAGTGGAAACTTTGGAATAAAAATCTGACATTTTATTGAATAAAAAGTTTTGTTTTATAATTAATAAATATTATTTGTGGGGCCTAATCTTAGAAGACATTAAATATAATGTAATAGATATAAATATTACCAAATATTACTTTACCTGTCATAGGGAAGAATTGTGAAGAATCCTGTATTTGTGCTGCTCCTTTTAAATTTTAAATTTAAAAAATTTCCTCCAAACGGAGATAAATTAACATGTAAATCTAGTTTAAAGATCACAGTAGTTGTATCCTAAAGCAATAAAATTCCACTCATCCTGTACTTTAAGCAGATGCTAATGAGCAGTCAGAGGGTAGGAGTATTAGACTCTCAGAGAAAGGAGAAGCATTGTGGTAAACTCCTTTCCTTAGCTATAAGAAAAATGAGACTTAGAGAGGTTAACAGCTTACCAGAGACTAGAGTTAGGTCCTGACAGATCAGGCAGCTCATTTACTTTCTGTATATCAGGAAAAGCCTAGGCAGCTGGCTCTCATTGATTTTTCTGCATAGAACTGTATCAGACCCAGTTGAAATAAAAATGTTAAGTTCTTCCCTTACAAATCCATAATGCTGTTTATACTATGATTGGTCTCTATATTTTTAACAAATGGCGATCCAAACATTGGGGTAATTTTAAAACTTGCTTCATGAAAATTTGTTTCATATGTGAGACTCCTGGTGAAGCCCCATCCCTATCTATTTCTGAACCTAAAAAATCTTGGCACTTTGAACCATCCAGGCCCTGGCTCCCCATCTAGTACTGCTGTAAATAAGACAAATATATATTGTATTCCTGAGTTTGCTCTCCATTTTTTTTTTCTGGGCTTTTTGAGAGGGGCCCTGTACTTATTTATTAAAAATACAAACAAAATTTTAAAAAATTATTTAGGATCTCACTCTGTCCTGTGGCTTTAACCACCATCTACATTGCCATAGCTACTCCTGATAAGTCTTTTATTTATTCTGCATTTTTTTTCTGTACTTCTACTTTAGCAGCTTACCTGTATTTTGAGTCTACAGAGAATAACTTTTAGTTCATTCTTACAAAAATGAAGATCACAGACACTTTTGTCATCCGTGATGCTCTTGATTGGTTTCCAGAAAAAGAAGAAAATGCTGACTTACACAGCCATGTGCACGGAAAAAAAATCTTACTAGTTTGTTTATAAGACCAATTGTTTTTTCCTTTACAATATTTCTAGGTTTTATTCATTTATCATAACCTCCCAGCTATTCTCCTTGACTCTAATAGCTTTCATTGAATACAGCGTATTCCTCATACAGGAAAAACTCAATTTTTATTACTTCACTCTAAGTTCTAGAACTGACTATTGTATTTTTAGACCCTGGTATCTAGGATCCAGTGTCCCTCAGGGTTATGTTTCTTGCTCTAATAACTGTTTAAAAACTACTGTCACTCATATTCTAATGTGTTTCTCCTGTTTCAGTTAGGACCTTTAGTTTTCTTCCCTGCCCTCTCCATTTTCTCAAATCCAAGCCAGCCTTCAAGATCTATTTTAATTTGACCCCCTCCTTACAGCAATTTCCAGTTATTTCAGGTAGTACCGATTTCTTTCTTATTGGAATAAATACTGTATTATTTATACGAGTCACATAATTGAGTGTTTAGTTGTTCTCTAGGACTAATTTATAATCTTCTTGAAAATGAAGATGTAAATTTCTTCAATATCCCCTAGGGTATATAATCTTAAAAGATAGTGAGTATTTTAGAATCATCTAACACATAGCAAAATGCTTGGCACATATGTATTAGTTAGGACTCTTCAGAGAAGCAAAATCAATAGGAAATATTCCAAAATATAAAATTTATAAAAGTGTCTCACACAGCCTCGGGAATGCAGAGTTCAAAATTTGCAGGGTAGGCTGTGATGCTAACAATTTCAATAGAGGGGCTGGACGAACTCCACAGGTGAGTCTTACCAGCCAAAACAGGAAGAGGACCTGTCTTTTCTGAATTTTTCTTAAAAGGCTTCCAGTGATTAGATTAAGCATCACTCATTAAAGAAGACCCTCCCCTTGGCTGAATACAAATAGAATCAGCTGTGGATGTAGCTGATGTGATCATGATTTAATTCTACAAAATGTCCTCATAGCAAAAGACAGGCAAGCACTTGCCCAACCTAACAAAACAGGTATCACCACCTGGCCAAGTGGACACATGAACCTGACCATGACAGTCCACCCCTTGTCAACTTGGCAGCTATACTCATCACCTTGAACCATACCTAATTTCTAAATAGGAAATAATAAAAGACAATTTTTTTTCTCTCCTAACAATACTCAACTGTCCTGCATATAACCAGAAACACATTAAATCTCTCCAGAATAAGGTGCAAGTCCTTGGGTAATATTCATTCTTAAACTTGATATCTTACAACTTAAATAGTATAACATGAACAAAACAGCATTACAGTCCTTGATTCTGTAACTGATCACATGGTTGTAGTTCATTTTTATCACTACCTTCTTCTACTACCCATTACATGTTCCCTTTACCCTCAGCAAGCACTTCAGCTGGATGTAGTTCTTTGCCTCGTGGGGTGACCCAAACCTTCATTCCTGACGTTTCAGAGCCATTGTTAGCCCTACCTTGATTGGATTGTTGCAGTTTTCCATTGATTTTAATCACAGGGCATGGTAGTAATAAAAGACGCCCTAGGGGATCTCCTATATTCCAGGAAAACTCTTCTTTACCTTCATTGTTTAGTTGCAGTCCTATTTCCCCCTGATAGTCAGGATCAATCACCCCAGCCAGTAAGGTAATCCCCTTCTTGGCTTGTTGATCCAGGGGCATGAGTAGCCCAAAGTGTCCAGGTGACAGTCTTAGATTCCAGTTCAATGGAATCATTATTGTTTCTTCTGGTGGAAGCACTCCCCCTTTTGGAACTAAAACCTGTAGACCAACAGAGCTTAGGGTCACAGGGACAGGAAGCAAAAATTTTCCTAGTGGATCACTAGGGGTAATAGTGAGTGGTGCCACTCCCATTACCACCCCTTGGTTACTGGAACCATGGATCCTGGCTATGGGAGAAATAGCACCATACAGCAGATGCTGATTCAGAGTATACACAGCTACCTGGAGAACATTGCCCCAGCCCTTCAAGGTATTGCCACCTAGTTGGCACCATAATTGAATTTTCAAAAGGCCGCTCCACCATTCTATCAATCCAGCTGCTTCTAGCTGATGGGGAATATGGTAATACCAGAAAATTCCATGAGCATATGCCCATTCCCATACTTCATTTGCTGTGAAGTGTGTTCCTGATCAGATGCAATGCTGTGTGGAACACCATGACGATAGATAAGATGTTCTGTAAGCCCACGGATGGTAGTTTTGGCAGAAGCATTGCATTCAGGGAAAGCAAACAACATATCTAGAGTATGTGTCTATTCCAGTTAGAACACATTACTGCCCCTTCCAGGAAGGGAGTGGTCCAATGTAACCAACCTGCCTCCATGTAGCCAGCTGGTCACCTCGGGGAATGGTGCTATATCAGGGAATGGGTGTGAGTCTTTGCTGCTGGCAGACTGGGCACTCAGCAGTGGCTGTAGCCAGGTCAGTCTTGGTGAGTGGAAGATCGCGTCGCTGAGCCCATGCATAACCTCTATCCCTACCACCATGACCACTCTGTTCATGAGCCCACTGGGCAATGACAGGAGTTGCTAGGGAAAGAAGCTGACTGGTATCCACAGAATGGGCCATCTTATCCACTTGATTATTAAAACCTTCCTCTGCTGAAGTCTCCCTCTGGTGCACATTCACATGAGACACAAATATCTTCATGTTTTTAGCCCACTCAGAAAGGTCTATCCACATACCTCTTTCCCGGACCTATTTGTTACCAATTTTCAAATTATGGTATTTCTAAGTTCCTGACCTTCCAGCCAAACCATTAGCAACAGCCCATGAGTCAGTATACAAATGCACCTCTGGCCAGTTCTCCTTCCAAGCAAAATGAACAACCAGGTGCACTTCTTGAAGTTCTACCCACTAAGAGGGTTTTCCTTCACCACAGTCCTTCAAGGGGTTGTAGTGCTGCAGTTGTCCACTTTCAGGTGGCACCTGCATATCATGCTGAGCCATCATAAACCAGGCCTGAGTTTTCTCTTCCTCAGTCAATTCACTGTAAGGAACTTCCCAATAGGCCATAGCTCTGGTCTGGGAAAGAGAAGGTAATGTGTCAGGAATGGAGACCATGGACATTTGGGCCACTTCCTCATGTAATTTACTTTTGCTTTCAGGACTTGCTCTGGCCCTATCTCATATATACCATTTCCATGCTATGATGGAGTGCTGCTGCATACACCCAACTTTATGGTTTGTTGGGTCAGACAACTCCCAGCTCATGATAGGCAATTCAGGTCTCATGGTAACTTGGTGGCCCAAGGTTAAGCGTTTGATCTCTACTAAGGCCCAGTAGCATACCAAAAGCTATTTCTCAAAAAGAGAATGCTTATCTGCAGCAGATGGTAAGGCTTTGCTCTAAAATCCTAAGGGTCTGCATTGTGATTCTTATATAGGGACGTATGAAAGGCTCCAACAGCAACTCTATTTGCCACTGACACTTCCAGTACCATTGGATCTGCTGGATCATATAGTCCAAGTTGCAGAGCAGCTTGCACAGCAGCCTGGACCTGTCGCAGAGTCTCCTATTATTCAGGACCCCACTCAAAATCAGCAGCTTTTCTTGTCACTCAATGAATGGGCAGGAGTAGCACACCTAAACGAGGAATACTTTTGCCAGAATCCAAAGAGACCAACTAGTCGTTGTGCATCTTTTTTGGTTGTAGGAGGGGCCAGATGCAGCAACTTATCCTTCAACCTTAGAAGGAATATTTCTACATGCCCCTCATCACTGAACACCTAGAAATTTCACTGAGGTGGAAGGTCCCTGCATTTCTGTTGGATTTATCTCCCATCCTGTGACACACAAATGCCTTATGAGTAAGTCTAGAGTAGTTGCTACTTCTTTCTCACTAGGACCAATCAACATGATATCATCAATATAATGGACCAGTGTGATGTCTTGTGGGAGGGAGAAATAATCAAGTTCCCTGCGGACAAGATTATGACATAGGGCTGGAGAGTTGATATACCCCTGAGGTAAGACAGTGAAAGTATATTGCTGACCTTGCCAACTGAAAGTAAACTGTTTTCTGGTGGTCCTTACTAACAGCTATTGAGAAAAAAGCATTTGCCAGATCAATAGCTGCACACCAGATACCAGGCGATGTATTGGTTTGCTCAAGCAATGATACTACATCTGCAACAGCAGCTGCAATTGGAGTTACCACCTGGTTGAGCTTATGATGCACTGTCATCCTCCAAGACCCATCTGCTTTCTGCACAGGCCAAATAGGAGAGTTGAATGGGGATGTGGTGGGAATCATGACCCCTGCATCCTTCAAGTTCTTAAGAGTACAGTAATCTCTGCAATCCCTCCAGGAATCTGGTATTGCTTCTGATTTACTACTTTCCTAGGTAGGGGCAGTTCTAGTGGCGTCCACTTGGCTTTTCCCACCATCATAACCCTTACTCCAAAATAACTACAGAATGGATCTGGGGCCCCACTGGACCCACTGTGAGATGGACCTGAGCTAGTACTCCATCGACTACCTGACCTCCATAAGCCCCAATTTTGGGTACCCTGGAATTAATGTCACTTCTGAACCAGTGTCTAATAATCCCTGAAATACTTGATCATTTCCTTTTCCCCAATGCACAGTTACCCTGGTAAAAGGCTGACAGTCCCCTTGGGGAAAGCTTGGAGGAAGATTAACAGTATAGATTTGTGGCAGTGTAACAGGGTTCTCCCCCAAAGAAATCTGTCCTCTCCTTCATTCAAGTGGCTCTGGGCCTGTAAACTGTCTCAAGTCTGGAAATTGATTAAGGACCGTGATTCTGTGTTTTTGTAATCCAAGTTAGAATTCTGTTCACTTGACCTAGAACTCTTTTGTTTATACAGCTCAAACAAAAATTTAGTAGACTGCTCATCTATTTTATTTCTAGGTACCCCATGATTTACTAGCCAACACCACAGATCTCTATAAATCAGATTATTTTGACTCCTGCTTTGAGTTTGCCCTCTATTATAATAGCCACATCCACCCTGTTTTAGGCAATTAAGTGTTGCCCCCTGCTGCTGCCAACAAGGGATCCATCAGCCCCATTGTGTTTAAGGATTCCAACTCAGTGACAGCAGTTCCCACAGTAATATCTGACCTACAGAGAAATGCAACTACAGAGCTCTTTAGGGATGATGGCACTAGTCTCACAATTTATTGGTAAAAGGGGTATCTTCCAGACATTTCTGGGGTGTAAGAGCAGGCTTTGCATGATAAATCCACTCTAAAATTCCAATCTCTCTAAGCCTCTGGATCCCCTCATCTACATTATACCAGGGCAGTTCTGGCATTTCAACCTTAGGTAATGTCGGCCACCTTTTGATCCTTGTTTCAGCCAACCATCCAAACAGACTGTTAATGCCTTTTCTAACCACTCAAGCTATAACATTAAATGCAGATCTCTGCTTTAGTGGGCCCATATCAATAAATTCAGCCTGATCCAGCCTTATATTCCTCCCACCATTATCCCACACCCTTAAAATCCATTGCCACACATATTCCCCTGATTTCTGTCTGTATAAATTGGAAAACTCAGACAGTTCTTTTGGAATATAATGTACCTCCTCATGTGTGATACTTTCCACTTCACCTTTAGGGGCCTGTTGCTACTTTAGTCTAGTTACAGGTCTGGAAAAAATGAGGGGTAGTGGGGGTGAGTCATGAAAAGAATTAGAAGTATCTTCTAAGCCATTTGCTTCAGGGTATTCATTCACAGTTTCATCTGGTGAAACTGGATTAACCACCCTAGGGCTAATCCCTTCAAGTGGAAAACTCCATAAAGGTATCAAAAACATTGTCTCCCAGAGCCTGGCTTCATATAAGCAAAGCATTAGAAGAATTGAATGGTAAATATTTTGCCTATCTCTTTTGCCAAATCACTCCATGGATTGGCAATGTCATTTTGATTACAGGAATCAGAGTCCTTAGTGCCTTTGAATCCAGTCAGTTTAGAAAACCACTCATAAAAACCTATTTTTAAAGATTCTGTTTCTTAAGAACCATTTCTGGCACCAAGTTGTATTAGTTAGGGTTCTCTAGAGAAACAGAATCAACAGGAAATATTCATAAATATAAAATTTATAAAAGTGCCTCACATAACCATGGGAACGTAGAGTCCAAAATCTGTAGGGCAGGCTGTGAAGCTGACAATTTCGATGGAGGGGCTGGACGAACTCCACAGGAGAGGCTTGCCGGCTGATGAAGCAAGAGAGACTGTCTCTTCTGAATCCTCCTTAAAAGGCTTCCAGTGATTAGATTAAGCATCACTCATTAAAGAAGACACTCCCTTTGGCTGATTACAAATGGAATCAGCTGTGGATGTAGCCAATGCGATCACGATCACATTCTATGAAATGTCCTCATAGCAAAAGACAGACTGGCTTTTGCCCAACCAGACAAACAGGTACCACCACCTGCCCAAGTTGACACATGAACCTGACCATGACAACATATTAGACATTTAATTTTTAGGCACTTAACTTTTCTTTGCAGAAAGAAGAAAAGTAAGAAAAAAAAGGAAGGGAGGAACGAACGAAGGAAGCAAGGAAGGGCAAGATAGAGAAAGAAAGAAAGGGAGGAAGGAAGGAGGGAGGGAACATGGGAGAAAGGAAGAAAGAAGAAAGAATTTAAGAAAGAAGCTAGTAATGATCTTAAGTTTTTGGAATTCTATGTATTTTGTTTGATTAGGGAATAATTACCTAGCTTGTGCATTCTACACTTCTTTTGGCTTTTTAAAATACATTGACTAATGTGAAGAGAAATAAAATTAACAAATACACATTAGGTTTTAAGGATATTGCAGCAAAAATATTATGCAAATTGTGTCCTTTAAATGTCCAAAGTACAATAATTGCTTTGTACAAATGTAATTGAAAAGTAAGAATGTTATTGCACAGTTAACATTCTTACCATGACATGTTCAGATGGAGATTATAGGATAATATAATTAAGATTGTTTATGTCCAAATGGTTTATACATAACGAATTATTGTTATAATAATTCTTCTATAAGTACTTTCAATGATTTTTTTCATGGATTTTTGAAAAAATTGAAATCGTACTAGTTGTGCTATATACAGGAAATATAAAAATGCATTTAAAACATGGCCTCCATATTTAAAAAACTTGCAAGCTAGGATGACAGATAAAATTCCTCCCTCCTTCTAAATTAAGCCTTTTTAATTTTAAATTAAAGTCAGAGCTCACTAGATGCTTTGACCTAAAGAGACAGGAGGACAAAAAAAATCGTGAACTTCATTTTAAAATAATAAAACATTTGCAACACTAGTTATATTAAAAAGTAGTCAGAGATAAGATGTATATGTTTCATAAAACTAATAGAGCAGGGCGGGCCACGGTGGCTCAGCAGGCAAGAATGCTCGCCTGCTATGCCCGAGGACCTGGGTTTGATTCCCGGTGCCTGCCCATGTAAAAAAAAAAAAAACCAAAAAACTAATAGAGCAAAAATGTAGGAAATAATTAAATAAAGCCAAGGAAAATTTCAGAAATAATGTATGCTTTCAAAGGAACATTTTAGAATGGTAAAATATTTGGTGCATCAAGCCTATTTCCTGCAACAGATTTCTCATTTGGCTACAGTGAACAATCATCCAGCTGTCTGGGAAAAAATTGTCATATTTGAAACAACTTCCTTTGTGCCAAGAACAAGGTCAAAAGTAAAGGAAAAGAATACCTTGTCATTTATTGGATTTGACAGTAAATTACTCTTTCATGAACAGATGGACTTCAAGTCATTTAAATTCATGATCAAAGTGTAATCATGAGGAATAGTGATTTGGAATTGCCAGTCAACCCATCAGTGAAGGACATGTCAAACAAGCATTTATAAGATACATGGGGGCTTGACCATTAGCTACAGAATTTTGTCTTGATTTCTACCTGATAGCCTTCCCACCATTATCTCTAGCGCTTCTATGTATTACTAAAATTACGCGTGTGTGATTGATTTGGTATTACTGTTCTTATATTAACCTAGGATTATATTTTTAATTGGATATAGATGTTTTTAAAAGCTGTTTCTTTTTTATAATATCTTGAATCCAGAACTTATTTTGACAAAGGTTATAATACACATTAGTAAATAAGCATAGATCTTAACCCACCAAACGATAAGAATTTACAGTAATAAAAAGTGCATATTCAAATCTCAAAAACTGGATATTCATGAAGTATCTGGGACCTTTGGGGACATTGTACATGAAATACTTAGTACCCAGTACATATCCTTATCGTTATGTTTATTAACATGATGAAAATGACTATAATGACGATAAAAAATAATTGAATATGAACATGTTCAGGTGCAAGAATGAATTTCTTAAATGTATCTGCAGCCTGTATGAGAGACTAAGAGCTCTTATTTAAAACATAATTATTTTTCTTTCTCCCTTTTCTTTATTTTTCTTTTCTACCCTCCTCCCCTCCGTTTCTTCTACTCCTCTCTGTCTCCCTCCCTTCTGACCTTTCTTCCTTCCTTTCTGTTTTACTTTTAACAAACAATTTAATGAAATGACTAGTATTTGTTACTAGCATGTTATGGGTCAGAGATATAAAGATGTACAAGAAATGTTTCCCAGCCTTCAAGAATATGTAGGCTAGTATACTGAATAAGGCATGTAAAAATCAAGCCTAAGAACAATTTATGAGTGACATGATAGACATAAGTTTTTTCTATTTGGAAACTTTCCATATATGAATATATGCCCTAAAGCAAATTGGACTACCTCAATGTAATATTTCTGAAAATGGACACATTCTTTTAATTTGTGAAAATGTCTTGAAGGAATGCAAACTTAAAGGTCTCTTAATTGTACTAGATTTAGGAACTTTGCATGTTGATATAATATTCTTATAGGCATAATGCAGGACAAAAATGAAAGAACAGCAATTTCAGTAAGAGATGGAGTAAGGGTAGGTAAGACTTCATCAGAAGATTATATTCTATCTTAACCTTAACAGCAAGAAACCAAGAATATGCTGGTGAGAGTATAGAAAAATGGCAAAAGAGTATAATTGGAGAGATTACCTTAAGTACAGTTACAAACATATTAAAAAGCACGTGAATAAAACTCCAATTCATTTAAAAAGGATGGAATATGAAGTTCAAGAGGGATAAATGTGCTAAATTTGAGTTACAGTTGGTGAGCAATACAACAGCCAATTTATGACAACTCTTGGATATTATGATGAATAGTTAGAATTTATCCTATAGGTGACAAGGACATCTTTGAAGGTTTTAATCTTGGAGATAACGTGACCATCCCTATTTTTGGAAAGCATTCTGTATTATAGAGCAACAGTTTCTACCTGGGACCCCAGGGGACATGTGCCAATATCTAGAAACTATTTTGATTGTCACAACTTGCAGTGGGGTAGGGTGTGACTGCCATTTAATGGGTAGAGACCAGAAATGCTGCGAACCATCCTACAATGTACAGGATAGTCACCTCACAACAAAGAACTATCTGGCCCCAAATGCCAGTAGTGCTAAGTTTAAAAAATTCTGATGTAGAGGATAGTCTATGGGGCTGAAAATGGGTATAAGACTACAGAAAATGAATGCAGAGAGAACAATTTCAAGGAGGAAAGGCAACAGTTGTGTGGTATCAGAGACCCTAAATAAGAAGTCATGGAAAGGTTTGCTTCATGGACATACAATTTGTGCAGTTGCACAGGAACCCACACTCAGAAGAGTTCTCTACTTGGTTTAATACCTTATTGTCACAGTCTAGAAATTCTTAGTAATTCTTAAACAAGGAGCTTTGCATTTTTGTTTTGCTCTGAGTTCTACCAATTATGTAGCCAACCAAAGGTGATAGATTTTAGAGTTTTTAAAGGGAGTGAATGATGGACGTGGGGATGCCAGAGAAAACTAAGCATCGTTAGATAATGCCAAATCATTCAGTAGTACCGTCATTAGGTAGTAGCAACTGGACACTCAGGTTTTTAAAGATAATGAGCATACTTTGATATATATCGATTTGGAGCCACCTTTTGCATATTCAAAGTAGAATTATGCAGTAAACAGCCTCCTAAATGCACAGAGAATTCTAGGAGTCTGTACACTTCTAAGCTATATTCATTAGGGCTGAAAATCTAAGTTATACAGTAGAAAAGAAATGACCCACAGTGGATGTGACAGGCAATTATCTGGGAGAATCAACTGTTGGCTAACATAAGCCATGTAATGTTGTGACATAGGGTTAGTAGTTATGCACTTAATGCAAAACACACATGTATTATTTCATCTCTTTAAAGAGATTAAAATATGGTGAGGTTACTTTTACAAATCAAACTACATCAGTATTTGAATTCCTGTGCTCTCTCTATTTGGGATAGGTTTGTTTGGAGGTAAGTATTTTAGGCATTTAGAATTACATGTTTCAATGAAAGGACACAAAAGAAGCCCTTACTACTAAAAGAAACACATTTTTTAGTAACCTATTACATTGCAGTGAGTCTGCTGAAATAATAATATCCTATTAATTTTTTTTTGGATGAACCTTGCAACACTTCAGCTACTGATGCTAAAAACAGTGGAATTGAGGTTTTGAGTTTAATAGCTGGCTATCCCTGAAATGTGACTTAAAAACGTAACTTTAACAAAAACACAGCAAAGTTTCTAAAGCAAAAGTATTTTAAAATGTAAAACATTTTGTTCATCTCTCAGAATTTGAAGAGTAATAGCAACCATACTTAATTGCTTTTCACACCGCTGATCAGTTGAATGTTAAATTTCCTTTATCTTGTTTCATTACAATCCATACATAGTGTATAATATTTATCATAAAATCAGTACATTTCTATGTTATGGATACTGATTATGCCAGAGTTGCTTACAAAATCTATTCCTAGAGATATTTCAGATCGATTATACTTAAAAATGCCCTATTTCACTGACATTAATTAAATATTTAAATAAATCATGGATTTATCTGAAACCAAATACATATAGTGCAGTTCTTTAATTTTTGTTTTTGTTTATGAATAGCTCAATTCTGTTTCATCAGAGTAGAATGCTGAGATAAGCTGACATATTATAATCACATTTATGAAGGGTCATAGTTTATGTAGTCAAAAAAAGAAAAATATTATAAAAGAGCACTGGACCAATGAGCATATATATATATTGGCTATCTTTAGTCAATTAATGAAGTTGCCAAATTCTCTCTGTTATCTGCTGTTAACGAGGCCATATTCCCTGCCTGAATGCAGAGTATTTGCATTTTAGCCTGCTTCCTGGAGAGGTAGATGACAACTCTTGCATTCACTATTCTACGTTTCTATATCTTAGTCAACATGTATTAAATATCTACCATGTACAAATCAAGTGGTTACAGTGAGATGACAATAATACAGTTGCCACCCCAAGGAGATCAGTATTTAGTGCAGCTATCACTGTAAGAGCTTATTTGCATGTTGCACATGAAAAATATATATATGCTCATTGGTCCAGTGCTCTTTTATAATATGTTTCTTTTTTTGACATGGGCAGGTTCCGGGAATCGAACCCGGGTCTCCGGCATGGCAGGCGAAAACTCTGACACTGAGCCACCATTGCCCACCATATAATATCTTTTTAAATAGAGGGGAATGTTTCTTCCTATTTTATACAGATATACAATTTAAATGTAAAAGTAAATCACTAAAAAGGATGAGTTTATAGAAAAACAATTAACACTGCATCCTCTGTTTTTTTACTGAAATGTCAAGTCTTCATCCTTGACTAGGCTGCTGAGCCACCATCGCACCACCCTAGAAGGTACATTATTTATTCACCTACTAAATTAGAACTTGCTTTTAAATGCTAAATGAAACTTTAACTGTAAAATTACAATGAGAAATATTTGTATTGAATCCCCAACGCATTTCACATTTTAAAAGACATGCTCTTTCATTTACATATTATTCTAGAAAATAAGTGATGAATAGCAAAAAAATTATATTCCTATTAATTCAGAATGCTATGCAATTTGAGGTTGTGATGGGATTGCAGTGTTAGCTCGTGGAAGCTGAAATGATGCACGGCAGTGTGGCACTGAGTTTAAGGAGGGATATGGGCTCCAGAGCCAGGCTTACCTCGTTTGAGTTTCAGCCCTAGAGCTTCCATTGTGTGTGTCCTTTGGCAAGTAATTGGCAGTGCTGGGATTTAACTTTGTGCGTCATATTTTCAGCACCTATAATATGGAGACAACTGTGCCTTTCTCATAGGCTTACCTTAACTATTTAATATGAGTTCATGGCAACAGCAGGGCCCCAAATGATATCTAATTTTTTAAATTTATTTTCAAATTTGAAATTTATTTCCAGTAAGTACTTTTATAATGAATTTTATTTTCTACTTTTTCCTAAGAAATTAGATTGGTTTAGTTGTCATCGAGTGCTCATTTTTCTGTAAAGGCTTTTGTTCAAAAGTCATTATAATACTGAAGCCATGACTTTTTTTCTGTTTTTAGATTTATGGTTTGTGCCTCAAAACTCCAAGAGCTGAATGCTGAAGTATAACAAAACAGCTGAACCAGCTGCAAGCTGCAGACAAATGCTGGGGTCCTCTATCTTGACTTTTTTCTGGACTCAGTTTGGCCACATACTCTTTCTTGCAATTTTATACTACATGAATCTCATTTTTGTACATTTTGCCTTCAATGCCATAATTCATCAGTCTCGTACTTCCCTTACACCCTCTGCTATCCAATTACAATTACCATCAGATTTTTAAAGGGAAAGTCCTACAGTAACTGTAGTACTTATTTATTAAATTAGAATTTTACCATTTTTAATGGCACTAGTATTTCTACTAAGATTGAATCCTAGCTGTTTGTGCCTGTTACGAAATTGCATAAATTAAATGGGGTTTGGCCCTAATCCTAATTTTGTGATTATCCCTATTCTTTTAAGTGTATTATATTACAAAATAGGACATGTTTTGTTTGTTTGATTTGAGGAAGCATTTTTTACAGCATAGCAGAAATAATTTTACTAAGTATGTGATTTATATTAAAAAAAAACTCTCTAGAAATTGAGTCTGCTAAATATATTTTCTTCCATTTCTTTTATCTGACTCTTCATTAATTTCCCAGCACTTCCCCAGTGTTGGTAATTCCACGATGAATATAAAATAACTGAAACTCAAGACTGTCTATATTGATATTTGCTAACTCTTCTAAACACAAAATTGGAATAGGAGCTTTTATTACTGACTGTAATTGCATATTTAAAAATATCTACTGTTGGCCTTAACAAGTGTAGAATATATTATTTAAGGTTCATATTGCTTATCATGATAGAAATCTTGACTGTCATATAAATAAAACTTATCTGCCTGATGGCCACCCACATGGCTCTAAAATTATTTCATTGAGTATTTTCTTGTTGAATTACTCAGGTAATATATCACTTTTTACACATATATTCTTAATGTAAATTTTATTAGACGATGACACGCAGAAAATAGATCAAGCTTCCACAGAAAGCTAAAAACGACAGAGATATCCTGGGTAGACCTAGACCAGATTATTCGTCTCATTTCACCAAGAGAACCAGTAGCTATTTGCTTTGTAACACACTGCTGAATCCAGGGCAAGCTGTCAAACACCCAGCACTAAGGTCCTCAAGAGTGGACTGGCAGAAAGGGAATTTGGAACCTGCCTGCCACTGAAGTAATGGAAAGTGCTCCACAGTTGGAGTTTATTGTTTCAGGCAGGGTTTGGAGTGGAACAGATTCCAATTTGGGTAGGCAGAGGGATGCTGATATGAAGCATGTTAGCACATGTACTCATTTCCATTATATCACAACTCATTAATTAATACCATTATTTGTCAAAGAATAGATGCCCAAGGTTCTATTTTTTATTCCATTTTAAGACTGGAAAAAATAATGAAACTTAGAAGAGATGAAGCCTGCTGAGTGTTAAAATAGGACCTGATGATACAGAGCCTGAATCCCAGTGTCTCAACTTCAAGCCTAAGGATCAATCCCTTAAACACAGAACTTTATGATGTCACACAGCTGTGCTGAGTTATAAACTGCAAATTGTGTTTGCCTAGTGTTTGTGCTCAGGTGGTCATTGTTACATTTTCTTCTCTCTATCACCTCAATATTATAAGACCAAGCAGACTGCTGCTTCCAAAGAGAAATTTGTTTTGCTTTATGAGGGTGTCTAAGTAAAACTGTAAACTCAAATACATCAGCTCTGTGTGGAATGCTTGGGTGGAAGAGGGAAATTCACATTAAATATACACACCTCCTTCCAACTTATCTTGTTTAAAGTTTCTAATCTTTCAAATTTCATTGTAAACATAGAATAGGGAAAAATATTTTACTTCTGAAATTTTCTGAATAATTCACAAGTTCTGATTAGTTACACTATCCTTTTGTTAAAGGTTTGATATAAAGAATTTTCTGTATATATTTTAATTTATTATGCCATTATTAATGAATAATAATTATAATAAATTATGCTTAAGACTTTCTTTTGTTAAAGGGTTGAAATATAGGTCTCTGGGGCCTTTGACTCTAATTTATTAGACATGATTTATGTATAATAACAATGAAGTATGCATATGATTTTGTAGTGTTCTTATTATAGTAGGGTCATAAAAACACTTGCTAAAAAATTGCTTCAGTTTTACTCATGGAGTTGTATGAAAGTTTTCTTTAAAGTATAATACGCATGTCAGAATTCTATTGCTTAGGTGATTACTATTCTTGATTTTCAGTATTTAGGAAACTCGATAATCTGATAACATTTTTTTCTACTTAAATATTCTTCTGAAACTCTTTTATAATTATTCCACTTCACTGCTTTCTTTGGGTAATCTATTCTCAGCTTTAAAGAATTTTTGTTGTCTAAGTATAAAAATTCAAACTATAGATTTCATGTTTCATTCTAATAAAAACAACACAATGTTAGTGTTCATATTTGACATATTAATACATTTTCATATTTAAACATAAGATGCAGATAATATGATTTTCTATACTTTATATTCAAATGTGAGGCTCCCTAGGAGTTGAGAATGGGTTTAATTACTCCACATGATTTAGTGACATAAGAGTCATGCATCTATGAGCTAAAAACAAGGACTAGAGTCAAACTGCATGGCCAAGGATTAAAGGAAAAAGGAATTCCTTTCCCTCAGCCCAGCAACACCATAAGTGGCTGGGAATGCATATGCTGTTTTAATGAGAACCACTGTTGTTATTGCTGTTTCATTTTTTACTTTATTATATTCCTGGTTTTTTTTTCCCCTTAAGCTGAGAGGGCTTGAGCATCACATTCTTGGGGAATGTTAGTTAGCAAAAATAAACTGAGATTCCATAAAAATAGTTATAGTGATAGTTTAGAGCCTGCACTTACCAGACTACCTTAGAATATATGGTCGAAGTACGATCCAAGGTGAAAGAATCAGTAGAAAAGAGACATTAGGAACTCCATTGACATTGATCAGGCATGCTTTCCCTTGCCCCTTGGTCAGCTCTCACTCCCCCTTAGATGCTGTTGAGATCTGTTACTACTTTTCTCCACATCCCTGTCTTCCTCTCTCTTCGCAAACCTCCTACACTAATTCTTTTAGAAAGTTGAAGCTGCTGAGTATGAATGCCATCAACTCCTCCTAACTCTACCACCCATGATGCTACTTGTGCATATTTTAGTGCTGCTATCCTCTAGTCTCAGATTATTAGTTTTGTTCAATGCCAACTCATTACTGCTCTCAATCCTTTCCTCCCAGAATCCTACTGTAGTTTCCTTCATCAATCACTTCTTCACTTTGGAATCCTTAGTATCTCCCTTTCTACTGGTTCTTTCACCTTAGATCAAATCATACCAAGCACTCTCAGTCTGTCTCCCTAACTAGAAGTTCTACTACCACTTGGTCCATAAATACTGGGTGTTCACACTTTAAAGGATCTCACTTCTCACCTATAGATCAACAACTTTTACATTTCTATCTCAAGTGCTGACTAAATCCACAAATTCCAGGTGTGTATGCCCAACTTCCTTCTAGACAATCACCTGAATTATGACAAATTATTTAAAATTGAAATAATCCCCACCCATCTTTCATGCCACCAAAATTCACTCATTCTCTTTGCTTTTTCTCTCAGTGACCATCACCACTTTCCTACTAATGGTCAAAACCAGAAATTCAGGGACCGTGATTAACTGTTCCCTTTTCCTCATCTGCCATGTTCTGGCAAATCCTAACTTCTGCTGAGTAACTTGTAAAGATTTCTTCAAATTCATCTTTTCCTATTGTATTCTACCACAGAACCATAACTTATGCTTTCATTATTTCTTATTTAGTTTCTTGTAACAGTCCTCCGTTCCATCTGTGCTTTTCTGAACAAAAGATGTTTCTGATAGCTTTCACTCTGCTCAAGCTGTCCTACCCTATTACCTTGATCAACCTACAAATGGCATTTAATAGTTTCTATTTATTAAAGATTAAGTTTGGTATTGTGTTTTTCTGGAATAATTCTCCAGAGCCATGCCCCCATCTCTCCACATCTTTATGTTACTTCTGTGCTCTTGTTTTGTGTACCTCTGCTGAGGGTACAGTCAAGAAGTCAATAAGACATTATAATTATTACTTTGTACATGCCACTCTATACCTTGAACCATATGTAATAAAAGACTTACAAGTTTCTGTCTTGTATTCCTTATTTTTAAACTCAAAGATAATTGTGGGAGCTCAATAATTATTTTTCAATAACATGAATGAATATATTTTGAGTTTTTCCTCTGAAAAAAAGTTTTAGTAAAATCAGTAAATATTCACAGGTATATAGAGCTCTGACTTCATAACTTTGTGGCTTATTTTTTTCTCTCTCCATTTTATCCTAACCAACAATTATAATGAAGGATGTTCCATTATATATCCATTCCTTATTCCACCTAAAATCAGAACAGGACATCTTGATTCAAATGACTAATGGATCCAGGGCTATCTGAAGCTTATTTGAGAATCTCTCTCCTACTCTAGAAAGAGGGGATTTCATAGGGTCACCCAGACTTGACCCAATCTCATGGATGGATGCATCATTTATTTGGGCTTTTGAGTATTCTTGGAACAGCACAGAATGGTCTTCAAGAAATATAGTAAATTTCCTGAAATGACTAATCCTAATATTGAAACAGGAAACAATGTTTTCTTTAAAAAGCTTCTGTGGAAGATATTAATATCACTTCTTTCTCTTAGTACCATCTTTGATTTCCATTTAGAATAATCATACATTCAAGTGTTATTTGCTGAGTATAAATATACACAACATGTACATGAAAAAAAAAAAAACTGATGCCTAAACCAATTGATTTGCATTTAAAATCCTAGTGATAGTCTGAACATTTTAAGATCTGAGATATGTGTATAGTTGGTTCTAAGAGATTGTCTTCCTTGGTGTATTAGCTAGGGTTTGCTAGAGAAACAGAATCAGCAGGACATATTTATAAAAGTGTCTCATGTAACCATGGGGATGTAGGGCAAGTTCTGTATGCAGGCCACAAGCTGGCAGCTCCAGTGAAGGTCCAACAAACTCTCAGGAGAGGCTGGCTGGCTGAAACAGGAAGAGGGACTGTCTCTTCTGAATACTCCTTAGAAGCTTTCTGATGATTAGATTAAGCATCACTCATTGCAGAAGACAGTCCCCTTAGCTGATTACAAATGCAATCAGCTGAGGATGCAGCCAACATGATCATGATTTAAGTCCATGAAACGTCATCATAGCACCTGACCATGACACTTGGTATAATTTATTGCAAAGTTTTCTGAAAGTGGTTTATGTTAGGAGTCCATATTATACTCTCATATTCCTCTTAAGCTTCTCATTCCAGAATCCCAATATGTCTATCTGAATATACTATGTAACAGGAAAGAGTGAGATAAGTTAATGGGGAGAGTTGGACATTATCTGTTAAACTGGTGATTTTTAGCAGGGTCAATTTTGGACTTTTTATGTGCTTTGCATAAAAAGCCTATACAAATATACTAATTTTTATTTTTCTCAAAGCCTTTAGCAATGTTTTCAGACCAGTATTTTTAATTTTCTTTATTTCTCTTGAGGAGATTTCACTTGACCTTATGCACATCGACCATCCAAATTCTGCATTTATTTTGTGGGTCAAAGACCATTCTTTTTCTGCCTTTTAAATAATGCATATTAAATTGAATAACTTCATATTGTCATACATGTGGTTGTGACTGTATCTTGTCTCTGGCCTTCACATCCCTCCCCAAGTCTTCCCCTTTACCTCTACTGGCTCAATATTCATTAACAATAGTTTGTTGCTACACAGAGATTCCTACTCAGTCATTCCTTTAGGCCTGAGAGCTGGTATCCATGAGAAATAAATTTCTCTCTGAACCACTATCATCTAAACCAGACTCTAGTCAACTCCTTTCCCTTCCAGAGGAATAAGCAGTCCCCCTTCCACAGGCCTAAATATCTTCCTTCTATCATAAGCTCATCACAATAGACTATTTCTTCTCAATTTCCTTTATTAGATTCATTTTCCCTTGACTATTTGTTGTAATTTTGATGCCACCAAATGCAAGCCCCATTTTCTACCTTCTTTCACATTCTGATGTATTAAATATGCTTCTTCCTCTCATCCAACTGTGCAATATTCCTCTGCTCCTGCTCCTCACCAAATCACTCCATTATGTTCTCTAGTGCCCATATTTCATGATAAACATACTTTCCCCCATTTTCAAACTCTTCTCTGAAGATTCTTTACAACTCTTAGCTTTAATTGAAAAGTGACTCTCCCAGAGGATATTAATTATGAAAAGGGCAACTCAGTTTTCTTTTATTCCTAACCCCCCACACCCTGAACCATATCTTGTCAAAGTCACCAATGATCCAGTGAGTCCCTTGTCACCATACCAATACCAATGTTTCAATCCTCCTTTGCCTATCTTCTCTATAGCATTAGAAAATGTTGGCCACTCTTCCCATCTTGAAATTCTCTCTTATCTTGGATCCTAGCAATAACCTTGGTTCTTCTGCATCTAATTATTGGTGTTTCTTCTCGGTATCCTTTGTGCCTTCTCTTTCTTGAGCCTTTCCCTAGGTGTTAGTACTCTGGGCTATTGTGTCTTACATCTCTTTTCTTTTTATGCCACATACGCTCTAGGAAACAACTTTCACTCTCGTAATTCTAATTAACCTTATTACTGACATGTGCCAATTGTATGTCTCCAGCTGAGATATTTCATCTGAACTCCAGATTAGTATGTCCAACTAGGTAGTAGATATCTCCAACTGAATATCTTATAGTGACTACAAACTTCCCATCTTCAGAATTGAGGTCCTCATCTTTTCTCCATGCTTTTTCTGTCTTCCAAATTCTCTTTTCCAGCAAATGACATATCATCTACCCAGTGGCTTAAGCCAGAAATCTAGGCATCATCTTTTACTTCTTGTTTTCTCCTTAATACCTACATGTATTTAATCACCAAGTCTTATTGGATTCACCTTCAAAATTCCCCCAATCCATCTACTTCTGTACATCATTCATGCAAGTACCACGGTCACAGTAACCATTGTTTCACATCCAGATTATATCTGATGGCCTTGTAACTGGCCTCCCTGCTGTTCCCCTTCTCTGTTCCTCGTGTATTATACCTCCCAGAACTGTTTTGGACATTGTATCCAGGATGATCTTTCTAAAATACACATTTTATCATCTAGCACTCCTAATAGAAAGTCTCAAATATTTTCCCATTGCCCTCCTCTCTCCCAAGGCTATTGAATTCTTGACCACCCTCACCTCTGCCAAATTTGAAAAGTTTGACATCCATATGTTAGCTGAACTTCTTCAAGTCCTTGTTATATTATTCCTTTTATTCTGAACAATATTCTACGCTTTCACCCTATACCTGTCTTCGTTTACTGAAAAATCCCAAAATTTCCTTCAAGACACAGTTTACTCGTGATTTTCTTTGTGAACTTTTATCCAACTTCATACTTCCATTGACATCTTCATATGTATACTATGTTTCCATATGTATCTCATACTTTATTTTATGTCCAACTTCATTGAAGTTTAAGATTTATAAGACTGAGGACTGAATCTGCTTTGCTTATTATTTTATTATCTGCAATTAGCATATGTGGTAGGTAGAATTTTAAGAATGGCCTTCCCGATTACCCTCACCCTTGTATAATCTCTTACCCTGAAGATGAGTGTAACCTATGAATATGAAATTATTGTTTCATTATGTAATAAGAGGCATTTTCACAGATATAATAAAACCACAGTAAACTTTGTGTTACTCAAATGGGAAACTATCTGAGCAGCCCCCAGATAATCTCATTAGCCCTTTAAAAGTAGAGTTTCCTCTGAGTGGTAGCAGAAGAGGAAGTCAGAGAGATTCAAAGCTTGAGAAGGATTTGAGTTGACTCTGTCAACAACCTGAACGATCTTGGGAGTAGATTTTTCCCCTCAAGCTTAGCTATAAGAACCAACCTTACCAACACTTTGAGTTCTGCTTTGTGAGTCCCTAAGCAGAGAACCTGACAAGCCCACCTCAACTTCTGAACTAAAGAACTGTGAAATAATTAGTTAGTGTTGTTTTAGGCTAAATTTTTGGTACTTTTCTATGTCATCAATAGATATCTAACACAGCACAATTTTGGAAACATGGCTTTAATTCAATATTTTAATTCATTGCAACTTTGAGAATGTAATAAAGAAACCTAAACCTTTATGTCCTTCGATGTACAACTATTTTTTTTCTTTTTATAGTACCTTATGTATTAAAGTTTATAACTGATTCATTTTTCACATTAAGTTTGATGTTGCCTGGATAATATAAGCATCATCTTTAATCCAAGAATTTCTCAACATTAACCTAAATTTAACAAGTCTATTCTAAGAGAATACATAATGCCTCTATCAAAGAATTAAATAAAGACTCCAATATCAGGAGTATTATTAGTAATTCAATGAAAGATCCAGCACTCAGTGCCTGTCATTGGATTAGAAGTGTTGACTCTATTGATGTCTTTGTCTCCCACGTACATCCCTGGGTGACTGTCTTATTGTTCTTGTTTTGATTTGCTGTTTTCCCAGCATCTATGTCAGAGTAATGTAGGATGTCTGCCTATTCAAACCAAGTATTCAAACCGCCTGCTGTTCTGGGATTGTGGTTTGAGTGCTGGCATTTATTTCACTTTCAGTCTCAATTATTAAGAAAACATTTCCTATGCTAAGAATGTAATGAAAACTGTAGAATCCTATCCTACTTTCAGTCAAATTTTCCCTTTCAATGATTTAAGTAGTTAAGAGAATATTGTAATAGAAGATCTAGTTGATCCTTTTAAATATTCATTGTATATTGATGCCCTTAGACCTTTCCTGAAATTTATCTGTCAGGTATAATGCTGGATATTTGGAATAAAAGGGTAAATTTGCCATGATGATCATAATTTATTGAATAATCTCATATAAAATTGTTTTTATTGCAAATAAAATAGCAAATGCTTGACTAAACTAGTTTAGTATTATATTAGTAATATGAACAAAATAGTAAAAGGTAAAAAAATTTTTCTCCGATGAGTGGTTTGAGCAGAGAAATATCTCATAAAGAATGAAATGTTTCCACTTGGGAACAATCTATGAATTAAGATATAGAATTCCAAGTTGTATTTGGGAAGGGTGAGTAAAATACTGTAGGATGCAGGTAGACCAGAATATAGGAAGCAGCAAGAAATGAAATTGGAAAGATAGTTTCAAGAATCGTGAATATCTAAGATTTTTCCTACTTGCAAGCTAATAGGGTAGCCTGCCACAGTTTCAGAGTTGCTGGCAGAAAATAAAAGGCTGCGGGGTCAGATACAATTTAAGACTTTTTGTCAAAGAAAATTCTAATGTGCCTTCTTCATTTTAATGTTGATCACTTTCCTTTATTATCCATTCCTTACACAAAATGAAAAAGAAAAAGAAGCACCTTTCATACTATTTCATCCATACGTAATGTATTCTCTTAATGTTGGAAAAGATACTCTTATAAATATATAACATGAATGGCCAGCTCATGATAATTATGAAGATCTATACATACTTATTTACACACAAAAACCCCATATACTCATATACTAAATAGTGAGAAAATTAAGACAATAATATATGCAAATACCTCTCATAATATTCAACTACACAGGGAAGACAGTTCAACTGGTACCACCAACAAACAAGTCCTTATATATGAAAGTAAAATCTGGGCCATTTTTACAAGAACATTCCGAGATTATAATGTTTAGAACCTTATTTTACTCAATGATACCCAGATCCAAAAAATTCACCATATTACCAAAGTAGTGATAGAACGGTCACTAAAATCAATTTTATCTTTTGGTGACTATTTCCCTTGTAACATAAAAATTAATTTAAAGTATAAACAAATAGAAATGGATCTCAATTTCTGGGGCATTGATGGTTTCCACATGTATTTTTAGCAAATGAGGCTTGATTTTACAGATATCAAATGTGGGCTCTGAATATATTTTACCAGGTTCAGGCTATTTTTAAATTTTATGTTCACTTACTATTTTGAACTGAGATATGTGTGATGTTCTCTGCTTTACTTGTGTACCTAAGCATACATTCCCACACATGTAATCATATCTATTGCTGGTTAATCAAAGTAATGACATTTCAGTCTTTGTTCCTTTTCATTCCTTTCTAATCAGTGGCCAGTGATGATTTTTTGGAACATATGTATTCCTCCTCATAGAGAACAAAGTTGCCTTTCAGACATTTCTAACTTTAACTTTATAAAGTCTTTCTTCACATCAAGTTTGCGACAGGATGTCAGTTCCTTTTAAAATTCTCCAATGAGTCCATTTTGCTCTTCTTTGCCAGAAGAGAATCATCTTTTCTCTTTGACAAAAATGTTGTTTCTTTCTTACATACGAAAACTTTTTTAGACATCATAGTTTTCGAAAATTTTTCTTTTGCTCCAACTCCTTCTAGATTGTGTAAAATAGGTTCTTTCTATTTTCAATACATTTGTACATTTTTGTCATGATGCATGGCCTATATCCAAAATTAAAATAAGTCACAATAAGATACTGGGGAAATGAAATATGTAGTCTTTGCTTTCCTCTACGTTTTAATTAGACAAATTTAATTCAGTGCTAATACTGACGACCAAACATACTGCATCAGTTCGTATGTGGTGAATATATCCCCTTGAAGGACACTGCAATGGGTCTCTGTGAAACCAAGCTCTGATCTTGACTCTTGTTAAGCAACTGCAACATTTCAGCAAGTTATTTATGTCTCCGGACTTCAGTCTTCTCATTTCTAAATAAGATGTTTGACCTCTTTAGAGATTTCACTGAACTTCAGATTTCTACCATAATACAAGGGTATTTTATCTTTAAGATACTACCACAAAAATTCTTCAATCTTTGCACTAGCAAATTTAAGCTATAATGAGATTAAAGTACTATTATTTGCTCAGATTATAAGAAGTAATGAACTCATATTACCTTGGAAGAAAACGTCATTCTGATTATAGGACATTTTCTTACTGTTTTCCATTATGGCTCCAGGAGATACATTTTTCCTTTAGACAAGGTAGGTAACTATTTTCTCTTAGAATGTGTAGGACCATAACTGATTGACTAAAAATTTTTCTTGAAGGCAGGTTATTCTCAAAACAAGAGACCTTGGGAAATTATTTTGATCAGTTTATCCTCTGCATCTCCTGTCAAGAGAAGAGCCATTTTCTAGATGTAATGATGGTCAAAATATTTTGTATCTATCAGAACTAACTTTATGTTTTACATTATAAAAATGTTACCTAATGAGAATCATCCTGTTATAATTATTTTGTATTGAAAAAAGAATTTTCAGCAGTACTACATTGAATACTTAGTCAAAAAATCTAAATTTTAACAAAGAGATGTGTTGGCTATCAATTACAACACTGTTAAAAATAGAAATACTTAAAGGAATATTTATGTCATATAATGACAACATCATTCAATTGACTTTTAAAAATGAAAGCCAGATGCTTCTGATTTCAGTTAACATGAAGCTCAATAAGGTTTAACGAAAATGAAAACCTACTTTGGTTTAGGGAAAAACCCAAACCCTCATATTAAACTAATCATAACATTTGAATACCGAAATGTGGATATGCAAAACTACTATACCTATTAGTTATATTAGGCAATGCATAGATCATTTTCTTAATAAAAGTTTATTGAAATCTGAAAAAAAATATGACCAAAGTTACATAAAAGATCAACATTAAAAGATTTTTCAAGTTTAGTTTCACTTGATGATAGGAAGTGTAAATGTAAGATTAACATTGATGCTCAGGTTTAACTGAAATAGAAATGAGAAAGCTCCTCAGCCCTAATCTTGCCTTTGCTGCTCAATTGTCATGTCACCCTAATTATTGTTTGTCCTACCAGGACTAATTATTTGTCCTACTAGGACAATTTTCCTTTTCACATTGATAAACTATTAGGATCTCTAAAGTTGTTTTATGACATAGACTCAGGTTCTAGTTTAAAGTTTTATGTTAGAAAACCAATTTGTCTTAAAGTTATTATCTGATTTCACTCTGCATATATTTTTACAAACTATTAACAAATCTTGATCATAGTATAATGATAAAATTCTACCTTTCAAAATCTAATTGAAACTCAAAAGAGAAGTGTCCTAAAATATTTCTCATGTAGATTTCATTTTTGAAGCATTTTACTGGGACAACACTCATCTTTCAAAAAAAATTTAATATAGGAAAAATTGTCCAAATATAACATATACATGACAATAATACCAAGTAAATAACTAGTCACTAAAATCAGGAAGCTCTGTTTCCTACTCAAAAGTTATCTTATCTCTTTATAAGTGTTAGCCTTAACTAATGGTCAACAAGATATTAGAGTTGTGATAAAGAACAAAGAATAACACATTCAGACAGGAGTAAGGAATACATAATCATCTCTTTCTGTAACAAATAAAATAAAGTAGAATAATGGTAATTGCCTCCATATGTAGCAGACTGTATTTTCACAAATCACCATATGTAATTTTATAGAGATGGTTCAACATTCCTCCCAATAAGAGTGAGGTCTCTGTTCCTTCACTTTGAATGTGTTCTGTGACTACAGCATAAATGACGTTTCGTGATTTCTGAGGCTTGTTCATAAAAAATGTTTCAGCTTTTCCCTGGAGCTCTGGGTATGATCAATCTTGAAATCCAGTCACCACGCTGTGAGGAACCACAGAGGCAACACAGAAGGTCGCATGGAGGTGTTTCAGTCGACAACCTAGCTGAGGCTGGCAGCAACCTCCAGATTTGTGAGAAAGCAAGCTTTCTGATAATTGCAACTTCCAGACATTAATTTCCCTTCAGCCTTTGAATCTACCCAGCTGAAGTCCCAGACATCGTGGAATAGAGACAAGTTGTCTCCTGTACTGTTTCCAAATTTTTGACTCAAAGAGTCCATGAGCATAATAAAATGGTGGTTGTTTTATTCCACTGTTTGGAGTGTTTCCTTATGCAGCAGTAGATAACCAGAGATCACTGTCTTTGGTCAGATGCTTTTTATCCCCCCCTCTGATTAACAAGTGAAGATATGGATTTGTGGTCATTCCACTAAACAGCTTCATTTCCTGTCTCAAAGGAAGTTGCAATCATAATGCTAAGTTTAGTTTAATAAATCGTAATGCTAAGTTTAATGCCCTTCTGTCTATTCATTGATGTGCAAATTATATTTATTAAAAGCACCGCTTTATGTGTTACAGATTATTCCACAAACTCATATCATATTGATAATAGTATTGATTTGCTTTCTCAAACTTAATCCTAATGCCATCTGCCAAAGGCTGTGTTAGCAAAAAATTCTTATTTACTCTTTCATAATTGCTTTGCTTTTCACTTCTCCTATATCCAGTCCTTTAAAATACCATCACCTTCAAAATTCTCAGGGAAAATAATTTGCTATTACTATGAAATGACCCTAGTACTTCTCTTTCTGCTGCACCGTGAAATTTCAGTCCCTAAATTCTTCCATGTCTCTCTGTTTGACACAGTGGAACCAAGTCCCTTTCCATCCTTGTGTTGAATTATAAGAGTCTTCCATCTGTCTATTTGTTGCTCTGTTGTTCCACTTATGAGTCTTCCCTCTCCCCTTTGAGCTGGGAATTCATGATTCATTGAAAGGAAGCTTATACAGCTCTATGGTCATCAAAATACCATTCAAAATGACTTCTCGATATTTAAGAGTAGAAATTAATAACATACAAATATAAGATTTCTTTTGCAGTTTAAATATTAAAGAATAATGCATAGATGGAGCTGAGTTTTTAAAGAATTTAAAGAATTTGTTTTGGAGGTTGAATTCAACCTGCTTATATCATTAAGGTAGATTAAAATAGTGAAACAACAACACAGTCTCAAATGAATAAAAATAGATATTTTAGCTTTGGAATTTGCATATATATTTATATAAGTTCAGCCTATATCAAAAATAATGGAATGCCACCAGCAGCCATAAATTATTTACAGTTTTCTCCATTTTTGACATATAATTAGGAAATATCATTTAGTTGTCTTTAATGTTTACAGTAATGCTATGATGTAGATATGTAGATATCAAAATCCTAATTTTCCAGTTAAGAAAACTGAGGCCTAAAAATGTTAAGTGGCAATCTGAGATCAAAAGCTAGAATATTCAGTCTTATTTAACCTAGAATTATGGCTTCTGGCATTGCAATCGATTTTTTTGCCAGCTACTACATTCACAGAAATAATATCATTTTGTTTTCTTTCAACATCATAAGCATTTTGTAACCTACTGCTTTTCCAATTTTATTTGCCATGCTATAATCCCTGGAGTTTTATTGATAAGTGCTCTATGCCTAATTAAAGTTATACCAGTAACATCATCCTGTTACATGCTGATAATACTGGTATGATTCCCACTTCATGATTTTATATATAGGAATATATAAGTGAGTGTTTCTATGTGTACATGGGTGCGTATGCTATGCATTATCAGTGGCTAGCATAAATTTGCCATTCTTCTACAAGCTTTTTACTCATCTAATGTTAGTCAATATAGTTTCAACTGTTGGCCATTCTAAGCTACATTAAAAATACCTTATTTATAGAGACAGAATTAGGTTAGTGGTTGCGTAGGGTTGAGAAAGGATAAAGGGATTGAAAGGTGACCCCTAAGTGATATGGGGAGTTTCTTTTTGGAGTAATAAAAATGTTCTAAAATTGATTATGGTGATGAAGGCACAATTCTGTGATTTTACACTTTGGATGGATTGTTTGCTATGTGACTATATCTCAACAAAACTGCCTTAAATAATACTTTATTTAGCACTTGGATTCCCATGCTTGAAGATCCTTGGAGAAAATCTTACAACCACACAGACTATTTTCATTTTAATTTTTAATCACAATTTTCAAAATTGCCTTCAACATGGCTAGACAAAACCATTTACATCCCTTTGACTTTCACTCCCTAGTTTTCCAACATGTATACTTCATGCCTTCACTTTTCTCCTAACATATATCCTTAACTGATCAATGAGAATACTGCTAATGTAAGGATTTATTTAGAGACATATCCATGCTCATCAGGTCTTAGAAATAGGTGTTATCTATTCTTGCTTCTAAACCATGTGTTTCCCCTACTTTTGCAACCCTTCTCCTTCTTTAGGAACATATGGTATCAGCCTTTTCATTCTTCATGATATAATATATTAGCCTCTCATTCATCTACTTAGAATTCATTTATTGATTTCATCTGGTTTGCTGCTTTCTTCTTCACCTCTCTGCCTGTCTGAATTATTGAAGAATCAACATTCATGTAGCAGGTATATCTTGTACCTTGATCTCTCAGCTGCTTGATATCCTCAGTTCCAACTATCTTCGCTCCACACTGACTGTCATCCCCAATAATACCACCTGCTCTGCCATCATGATCTCAAGCATTCCACTCTCAGATCAACATATCCTATATTTCTGTCCTACCCATTTAATATTCCTACTCACTCAGCTTTAAATCTCATCACAGTCTCCCATTCATTTATCCCATACACTGGTCCATTCTCACATGATGACTTCACATTTTTATTCATCAAGAAAATTAATGAAAGCATATAAAACAATCTCTTCTACCCTCTACCAAATGAATCAATTTGGCTGCCTCTGTATCCACACATTTCACCTTCCCCTCAAGTAGTAATGTAAAATGTATTCCAATCTATATTTGTGGTCTTAATCCCATCATTTATCATCTTCTCAATCCCTTCACTTGTGCAAATATCCTATTTTTTTTCTCCTGCCTCACACATTTCTCCCATTCTTTGGTTAATTATCATCACCACACACACGTCTTATAAACAATGATCTTAAAGGTTTCTATTCTGCTGCAGCTACCATGAAATTTCTCTTTGCCCATCAGAGCAAATGCCTCAAAATAAAGGTCCCTGGCATTTTCCCCTTCTCTATTCGTAATTTCCTTTAATGATCTTACCTAGTCTCATTTGTAAGTATCTACATGCTGTGGATTAACAAATATTTATCATCAGCTGGAGCTTCCTCCTGAGCCCTAAACTAAAACAATCCAATTTTATTTAACAACTCTACATGTAAGTTAATTCACATCTTATATAATGAAACTCTTGATTTTCCCTCATATCAAACCTTGTGTTCTTTAAGTCTACTCTAACTGTATAAAAGGTACCACCAGTTTCCTAAAGCTAAAATTCTGCTATATATTCTTGATTCTTTCCTTTCCTATGGTCAATTTGCCAGCACTACCTACAAATCCAATTGCTTCACATCATCTATTGCTTCAACACTAGGTTAAGCCCCATATATATATATATATATATATTTTTTTTACCTAGGACATGGAAACAACCTTCTAAATAGTCTACCTTCTTGTTTGGCTATAGTCCATTGTAAGATCAGAGGCCCAACATACAAACTCAATCATATTATTCTTCAGCTTCAAACATTACAATGAGATCCCCAGCAAATCTTTTTACCATGGTCTCCGTTACCTTTGTTCAGTCAATTTCATATTCATCTCCATCTTCTCCATATTGGTTTTGAGTCTATCCATTTTGTTCCCATTTCAGAGACTAATCATTTGTTATTTAATATTCTTAAACTGTTCTTACTCCAGACCCTTGTTTGACTATATACTGGTTTGAAAGGATTATGTGCCCTAGAAAAGCCATGTTTTAATCCTAATCCATCTTGTGGATCTTTTAATTCCTATTCAGTATTGTAGGTTGGAAACTTGATTAAGTTGTCTCCACGGAGATGGAACACACCCAACTGTGGGTATTTACCTTTGATTAGAGGGAGATGTGACTCTACCCATTCCACATGGGTCTTGATTAGTTTACTGGAATCCTTTAAAATAGGAAGCATTTTGGAAAGAACTTCAAAACCACCAGAGAACTATGAGAACCATGAAAGCCCACGCAGCCACAGACCTTTGGAGATGAAGATGGAAAACACCCCTGGGGGAGCTTCACGAAACAAGAAACCTGGAAAGAAAGCTAGCAGATGTTGCCATGTTCACCATGTGCCTTTCCAGTTCAGACAGAAACCTTAACTTCATCAGCCTTTTTTGAGTGAAGGTAACCTCTTGTTGGTGTCTTTGTTTGGACATTTTTATAGACTTGCTTTAATTTGGACATTTTCACAGCCATGGCACTGCAAACTTGCAATTTAAAAATTCTTCCTTTTTAAAAGCCGTTCCATTTCTGATACATTGCAATCCTGTAGCTTGCAAAGTAGAACAGACTGTCCTTTCATTTTTTAGCACAAATGCCACCTCTTCACAGAGGATTCCCTGATGACCACATCAGCTAAAGCAGCTACTCTTTATCACCTACAACTCAGTTGTCACACTTTGTTATTTTCACCATTGCAGTCAACATTCTCTCAAGTTGTTTATCTTTGTTTACATGTTTATGGGATTACTGTTTTATTCACATATTAAGATGGAACCTCCTTGAGAGTAGGAATATTGTCCTGTTTACCATTTTATACCTAATGCCTAGAATTGTACCTAAATAAAGAAAGCAGAGAGTAAATATTGGTTGACTTGTTGACAGTTTGTGATTTATTTATATTAGGATCATATAAAATGCATAGTCTAAGAATATCAGTGGACTTTAATTGTTCTGAGGGAGAGAATAAAATATATCTAAATTCTGCATGTACCAAGCATCTATTGTTATAGTTCCAGTCAGCACCAAAGACTAGTAGTTTAGAATTATATTATAGAATATCTCTGATGCTTTCCTTCACATACTAGGAAAAGTCACCATTAATTTTTAAAAATCATTTGTGTATTCATATATTTAAAAAACATAAATTCTGACCTGATAGGCTTTGTTTTTATCTCTAAAATTAAGGTACTTCAAGAACATAGGGGTAGGGAAGACATTGCCTGTATTTTAGAACTTTACCTACTCTTTGAGACCAAAGGAAGAAAGGTTTATTTTGTCCTAAATCTAAATTTTCAGTAGCACACAACCTAACTCAACCCGTCCGGATAGATCATTTAAGCAATCCAAACACAGGGAGCCCAGAATAAGAAAGAGAGCCTTTAATCCCATAGAGCTTAATGTAATGCCTGGATACATCCCAGATTAAGCAGATAATCAAATATATTGGCAAAGCCCCTTGAGGGATGGAAGAAGCAATATGGAACTATTAAACTTTACCACGGGGGGAAACTCCTGATACTGTGTCAATTAGGGACACCGAAATCAGTAGGCTAAGGTCCTTGACCTTGAGGCTTGCTCTTATGAAGCTTATGTATGTAGCAGAGAAGTTTAACCTACCTATAGGTATGCCTAAGGGTCACCTCTGGAGTACTTCTTTTGTTGCTCACATTTGGCTTCTCTCTCTCTAATCCCAACTCTGCAAGTGAAAGAATTGCCCCTCCCTCCTCTACATGGGACATGACATCCAGGGATGAAAAGTCTCCCTGGTGGCATGGGAGATGATCCTCAGGGATGAATCTGGCCCTGGCACCATGGGATCAACAATGCCATCCTGACCAAAAGCGGGAAAAGAAGTGTAACAAATAAGGCATCAGTGGCTCAGAGAGTTCAAATAGAGTTGAGAGTTTACTGTAGAGGTTACTCTTAGACTTCAGTTAGACATTACTACTATTATAATTTGCCAAACCACAACCACAACCACAACCATTCTTGCCAATCTTAAAGAATATGTAGGGTATTGTATAAGATTCACAAAGGTTCCATGCATTAGGGTAACTTTACAGAAACCTAAGACCTTTGCATGGGTCCGTGGACCAGAAAAGTCCTGAAAATGCAGAGAAGCCAGCCTTTACAGAACAGCTAGTTCTATCCCCTTATCCCATATTATCAACAGCCCTTCCAACATGAAAAATTTAGTATGGTCATGGCCCAAGAACACCTAAAGAATGAGAGAACAATCAAAAGTGATGTTGGAGTTATACAGAGAAGGTAGGGTTTAACAAATGAGTATGAGTGCTGAATCAGTATATTGATATTTCTTTTAGTCTCCAGTACCTTAGAGTAGCTAGAAATAAAACCTAAAATGGCAGAATTGTAACCTATTGTGAAATCTATTCTACAACTAATTGTCACAATGTACTTTGAAACCTACTACTTTTTTGTATATACGTTATTTTCACAAAAAAGAAAAAGAAAGAGAGAAGGAAGAGTATAATAGAGAAGATAGGATTTAACAAATGAACATGAGTGCTGAATCAATATATTGATATTTCTATTGGTCTCCAGTGTCTTGGAACAGATAGAAGAAAAAATGAAAAATCATGACCTTAAAACCTATACCAACTTTAGAAACTGTTATATAACTACTTGTTAAAATGCACTTGGAAATTTATTGCTTTTTTGTATTTATGTTATTTTTCACAAAAAAATGTTAAAAAATAAATTCTAAGCCATAGAATTTATCCAAAATTATTTTTCTTTACAAATTTGCTTCTGTTTATTGCTGATGATTCCTTTACTTGGGATTCCATTATCCTTCATACAATCATAAACTCTGTCATAAAATTTGTTACACCATTTGCCAATGATTTGCAGCAAGCTTTTAAGACATTCTTTTGAAAATCCACCATTCTTGCATTTTTCATTTTTATGAATTTTGATTATCTTTCTAATTTAGTTATTCTGTAGTATTATTGTGGATAAGAAATACCTGGGCACAAAATGTGACAAAATTAAGATCCCTCCTTCTCCATTTATTTTGATTTATTATATCTCAAATGGGAACAAGAAATCTACATTATAAATAAGCACCAGATGATTTTGATGTAGAAGATACTGTATTTAATTCTCAAAAACATTCATTGAGATTGGTTATTTGAAAGCTTACCCTTTCAGAGAGGATGACTGGATAATAACAATTTGTTGGTAGCAAGCAAATTTTAAGAATAATCTTGCTACTTGATAATATAAGGAATACAAATTGTTTTAGAAAATTTGGAAAGTGCTGAATAAATTGTAGATAATAAGTATTTCTTAAAATCCTATGGTCATAGGTAACCAAAATGTTCACTTGAGCACATGATACACTTTTTTCATATTGTTTTTCCATTTTTCTAAACAAGGTCTACATGCCAGGCATTCTGCAGAGGATATGTATATGAACTAGATGGGAATAATAGCTTTTTAATTAGTACCATACTTCCAATAATTTTAATAGTTAACAAAATATTTCATTGCCTGGATGGACCATAACCATTCTAAGCACCCTTTGAGTGCTCAACATTTAGGATGCAAAATAAGAATACTTATATACACATATCCATCCAAATTCTGTATTATTTTCACGTTATAGTTTTTAAAAGTGCAGATACAAATCGGTGGATTGATCATACAGTAAATGGTTTGCAAAGTGCTGCTGCCAGTTTTCACTCCCAGAAGCAATGTGTCTTACGGGCCTCATCTCCCTCTTCATAAATGTATTTAAATTGAAAAAGTCTCTTTTTACTTATTATTATAAAATTTAGATTTTATAAAAATCTAATTTAATAAAGGAAAAAGCTCTTTACATTTCTTAGTATTTCTTATTGAATAATGATGTTAGCATTAATATTTATGAATTATTATTACAATTTTTTACATATTATGATTTGAACAGTAACCCCTGGAATTGTGCAATAGGACAGCTGTATTGTAAACATTTTCTATTTGTGGAGGAGTCTTAGTGATTCTTTTAAGAACAAGAAATTAATCTCAGTTTTTTATTTTCTTAAGTTTGAATGTTTGTTGTCACAGATAATTTGTATATGAAATTTATGTCAATCTTTTAATTTAAATTTTATCCCACTGATATTAAATATAGAAAATACTTTCTCTTTAGAAGAAAAATACATTTACATTTTTTTCACTTTAGTTTTTAAATTCTTATCTTTTAATCCTCTTCAAATTTATCTGATGTACTGCATGAAGTTAAGATTTAAAGTATTTTCCTCCCAAACTAACCAACACTCCCTAAATCTTGATTTATTCTTTTCTCATAGATCTATTATATTGTAATCTTTTATATATGCAAAGAAATTGTTTTCAAAGAATTTCTTGAAGTCAAAGATTTGCCAGACTTCTGTTCTAGCTATATATGGCATCACTTCACATTCAAAAGCATGGCTCAGTACAATTGATTATTAATGCTGAGTTTTACAGGAGCATTCTTAAATTCTACCCTGGGGGCTGGAATGAATAAAGTAGGCATCAAGGCTTGTGTATGAATTTTCCTACAGAAAATATCAAGTCTTTGGGTTCACTTTGGTATAAATTATAACATGAACTAGAGATAACTCTGAACTGTCAGTATGAACTGATCATTGAAATGTTTTGATGTCTCTTTTTGTTCAAACTCAGTTTCCATCAGTAAGATATATTTGAGCCAATAGTGGTCAGACATCCACTCCTCTGAATGAATATTTGCAGGAAATAAGACAGTGAGATAATCTACTTGTATAGTCCTGGTGAATATGGTCAATCTGAAGAAGCTGCCATCAATAGAACCTATATTTCTAGGTGGAAATGATAGGGCCAAGTGTCTGGCAGAGAGTGGGGGTAGCATAGGGTACATCTTCCTTGTTTAAATGATACTTTGAGAATTGACCTAATTATAATTATTTTCCTTGTCAAATCAAGCCAACAAATCAAAATGTGTCTCAACACAGTCAAGACATGGTCTAAGACATGATGTACATATATATCATTACATAGCAGCATCTGTATCAATTCTAACAGTGTCATGAACCTATTATATCTTGGTTCAAGAATAGGAAAATTGATAGAAGATAGTTAGGATTGAGTCTATATATTTATTTTTGTTGACATTAGCAATTGGACCCTTGCTTTTTTGCTGACTGATATAAATATTACTTAATAAAAATTGGAGGCAGGAAACAAGAAAATGATATAGACTATCTGTCAACTAAACAATTATTCCAAATTATTGTGTTTTGGAAGCAGACTTAAATTTTTCATCTATGCTTTACTGAAACAATACATATATATTCTACAAATCTTTCTGTAAATATCTCCTCTTAATTTATCATTAATAGATTTTATTAGCAACTAAGGGAGCCATCCCTAATTGACACCTTAAGATCTATTTTACATACCCTTCTACAAATAGTTGGGCTAAGCTCATATTTCCAGGTAAATTAACTTTCAGGACTTGACCCCCTTTATGTCATTAAACAAAATAATCCTCATGATATCCAGTATCAGTTTCTTTAATGGATATCCTCTGAAGCTTCAGGCTTACAAATAAAGAAGTGGAGTCCTGCCTTTAATTGTTTTTCCTCCCATCACTATACAAAGTAGGAGGTAATAGATTTACCTGGCAAATATTCATCTTGTTCACTATCTCACTCATTATCACCTCAACTCAGAGCCACTGAAAAACTCATATCGGGACCAAGTTCCAACAAACATCTTACTTCCCTTGAAAATTTGTATATTTTCTTTTATTAGACATAAGGGTCATAAAATGAATCATGTATCATTTTTGGAAGGGTAATATTCTTGTATATTATTATCCAGTCAATTGAAACACAGTACAGTCCTAACTTATAGAGGAGTTGGGTTTTAAATTTAGCACATAAGATAAAATAATAGTCAAAAATCTTCCTTAAAAAATTCATTGTTAGATTCCACCTTAGAAACCAATTTGCCCTGTTTCAGTAAATCAAACAAACCAGCATCTTGTCCAATGTTCAGAATGATTGTGATTCTTTAGGTAAATCTAGGAGAAGTCACTGTGGTTATAAACATTCATACTCCAAAATCTCACTCTGTGCAGCAAGATGCTCTCACCAGGAGTAGCAGCTAGGAACTGAGTGGTCCCAGGTCACGGAAGAGCAGCAGATTCCCCTTTCCCATTACAAGTTCATGACAGGGATTGGTAACTCAATTTCCATATGATTTAACTAGTTATCCCTCTTACTTTTTCCTTATCTTTACAACTTCAACAATAGTTAAACGGATATGGTCTCTACATATATCCATGCTCTAGTTTCACTGGCCTTTTATTTGTAGCATTTATAGTTATTGCATTTGTGATTTTTTTTTTAATTTTCTTATTTGTATGTAGTTTCATATATGATCAAAGCCTAGGTAAATAAAACATGAGGATGGGTCATGGTGGCTCACTGGCAGAGTTCTGGCCTGCCATGCCAGAGAACCAGTTTCAATTCCTGGTGCCTGCCCATGTGAAAAAAAAATGGAAAAATTATAGACAGTTATATATATACTTCCAAACAAATAAGCAGAAGTAACTTAGACGATCTCTAAAAAAGTTGAGGGTTCATATTATGTATTCTCTTCCAGGGAACACTACAACTACAAAAATTTGTTTAAATATCAATGTAATTTTTCCATTATAAAATATATATGGACTTTTTATCTAGTCTCCTGCCTAAGAGTCAATGTAACTAACAATAAATATATAGAGAAGTGAATGAGCCTATAACAACAGAGCCTGAAACAAAAGTCTCCCCTGTATGAGAAATAGAAATCAGATTGAAATTTATAAGAAAAGCAACACAACAGAAGTAGCCACTACTTCTTCAAAAGTAGTCACTACTTCAAATCAGGCCTCCTGCATCCTTAGGTGGAAGAGATAGTCCATCTATTTTGCAGGACCTGCAAAGAATAGGCTCAGAGTTGGCAAAAAGGAAGGCAGGAGTAAGAATGAGAACTCAACAGGGGCATTTATTGTTGGGCATAATACAGATTGATTTCAAACAACCTAACCCACTGTTTTTCAAAGACCGACAATCTGTCATGTACTCTTGATGTGGGGGGTGTGGGTGGGGGAAGTGGAGGGAGGCTGTTCTCTAAATACACTGAATTCACTCTTGGGAGAACTGAGATTCCATTGTGTTTCTTGGTACCTGCAAAAAAAGCATTTCTAAACTGGAACACAGAGATGTTCAGGGTTCAGTGAATTGTTGTTTGTAATATAAAATAGGAGTAACCTAAACATCCATGAATAGAGGCTGATTAAATGAATGGAATATAGATACATTACAATGTAGTACAAATTTTAAATAGCCATTAAAAATAATAACACAAATGCAAATGTACAGACATTAAAATATTAGCAAGATATTTTTAGATGAAAAGGCAAGGAGTAGAATAGTTTCCATACTATGTTTCTATCTGGGCAAACCAAGTTAAACTGAAGATAAGAAATGACTAGAAAAGATCATGTATATGTGTATATGTACATATTATTTGGAAGGAAGAGGTAGTAGAAGTGCATGTAAGGAAAATGACCAATATCTTTATATTTCTTAGTGCAGAGGCAATAGAAACTGTCTAAATTGATTTATTGAAAGGCATATTGTTCAGGGCTATGAGCATAACTAGAAAGGCCAGAGACAATGTACTCTTACTAACACATAATAGCAGAAGTGTGAAGAACATGGATTCTGAGATTTTTTACTTCCTTGATTTAAGTCTGGGTAGCCATTCCTTAGTCATAAGAGTTTAATCAAGTCACTTGACTCTCTAATCCTATTTCCTTGTCTCTAAATGGGTGACAGAAATGGAACCTTCCTCATAGGGTTATTGTAAGAATATTATTAGATAATGAATGAAAAATGCTTAGCCCAGTACCTGACATAGAAACCAATCAATAAATGTTAGAAATATTAGCTAATATTCTCACTTCTAAGGAGCCCTTCTGTGAGTGGGTAGGAGTGGGAGAATAGATTTTCAGCATACTTCAGCATTACTTGATATATTTAATACATATGTTTACTCTCATCATCATGTACTGTGATGCTATTTTAAAATATATTTTTTTATAAATAAGGAGGTTTAGCAAACTCCAGTAGTCCTGTGAAGTGATGAAAAATTGAAGAAAATAAATTGAATGTCAATTCATTGGTGGACATTATGAGAAAGGTAGGGTTAATAAATTAAACCTGAGAGACTGGAAACATGAAATCACCATTAGCATAAATAGAATATATTGGATGTATTGGATAGAAATCCAGTATAAAAGACTTAATTAGGAATAATTTGAGTTTAAGGAGATGTCTGTCTATACAGATGGAAATATCCACATTCATTTGGCTCTTGAAGCCAGAGTTGTGTCTTGCTCATTTTTGAATCCTCAATATTGAATCCACTTATTTGGAATATAGTAGCTCTCAATACATGCTGAATGAATGAACGGGTGGATGTATGCATGTGTGGGTGAATGGATGGATAGATGAATATTGATTGAAGTTTCAATTATATTAATATTGCAAGTAAAACCATTAAAGTGTGTGAGTAGAGCAAGGAGCAAGTCTTAAGGAATATCCACACTAAAGGAAAAATAAGTAAAAAAGGAGACCAGTAATAGAGAGACCAGAGGTTGGAAAGAAAACTGAAATCATGTCATTGACCATGAAAGAAGAGATTTAACCACTTAATAATAGTATAGTTCTTTTCCACTTTTTCTTCTCATGGATTACACCTGCCTTTGAAAAGGCAAACTGAGCATAAAATGCATGTTTACCCCAAAATATAAAAACATATAATTGCTAGAATAAAGGTGAGGATGCCTAAAATGCAGTTCTAGTAATTTAAAAATAAAATAATTAATAATGCCTATATATTGAATGCTTATCTACATACAGGGGTTCAATAAATATTAATTGGATTAAATGAATCACTTTTGCACAAAGGTAATAAAATCACTTATCTCTCAAAAATATATGCATTTTCATAAGCAATTGGGAAAGTACAAAAAAGTGTAAGAACGAATAAATAATTAGTTCAACTGCAATGTTTCAATTGCTCTCGAGTTTCAATAGCTGTTATATCGCATTGCTTTCTGGAGAAGTTCTTACCCTAATGAGTTGTTCATATTATTGAAAGAATTTTCATTTGCTAAAGGCATGGTCATTCTTAGGTTATATTAAGAAATATTCATACAGTTCTCAATGGGCATGGGGGTTCAGTTATTTTTTTGATTTGTGTTTCGAATAACTTTCATCTTACTCAAATCATTTTGTCGATTTAGGTATTTACTAAACAATAATGAATAGATACTTATTTAGTAAATTGCAACAAACCACATGTGGAATTGCTCCTTTTACTATTCTAAATTTACGGTGGATGAATTTTTATCCATTTAATATGCCTCCCACTATTGAGTCTGGGTAGCGTTCAGTGAGGCACACTCTCTGAGTAGATATGTAGTAGTATCAGCTGGTGATAGATCCTTAGGACGTGACATTAACTCTTCACTGGCTAGGCAATCAAACACGTAATTTCACTACTAATGATGCTCCTTAGGCTACAGTGACGTGAAATGGGTATTTTCAAAGTGGAGTTGCTAAATAACATTAAGAAAATTGCTATGAAAGCAAAGTTAATGATCTTCGCTGGTACCATTTAGCTCAGGCATTTAAACTAATAGCAGCATCAGGTTGAATTTACTGTAACTCTGCAGCGCCTCTTCTATGCTTTGTTGGAGACATCTTCATTCTCCAAGCAACAATAACAGTTAGTGTGCTCAGTTTTCCAATTACTTAACAAAATTAGCAAATTAATACATAACACATTGTGGAATGGTTATTATTCCCATTTCACTATTAGCAAAATAGCAAGCAAGCAATGTGATTTGGTGGCAAAATAAGAAATAAATTAAGAGAATAGGTCAAAACACTGAAATTTGTTGATATTAGCAAGACAGCACCCCACATTCTGCCTCAAATGCTGTAAACATATTTGATTTTGAGTACTTAGTACTTGAAAAATATTTAAAGTATTTTTTTACTATCCTAGCTTTTCTCTTTCAATCATTGTTAGCACAAATACAAAATTCCCCCAATTAGAAATGGGCAGCCCACATTGTCTAACTAGGTTCTGCAATGTCTCTTTTTGTTGTTGTTGCTGTGTGAAAAAATACAAACATATTGAAGGTCCTGTAGACCTTTTCTTTTGGTCTTGGAATTGTGGGAAATGGTCACACACTTTGAAAAAAGAGACTCCATCTTTTGGAGATTTCACCTTTCTGCAGGGTTTACTCAGAAACTGTTGGTGAGCCTTATGAACAGTCTCTTCTTTGTCTAATACATGAAAAAGAAAAGAAGGGAGTGGTGGGACTCCAAATACATAGTGAAAACCAAGTTTGACTTCTCCAGGGGGTTGGAGAGAAATGCTTTCATTTCCATAAAGTCAAGTGTGAATGATTGGCAAAGGAGCCTTAAAGGAATATATCATTAATTTTGGGAGTACAGTTCACCAGGGGATATTACATCTTGTGTTGGGCTGGAAACCTGCTGAGCCACAGAACCCACAGATCCACCCAGGTGAAGAGAGTTCTAGGAAAGAATTAGGGAATTTCTGTCTAAAGTGGTTGTCCTCATTTAAACGTTCTCTGCAATTAAGGGGAAAGGAGGAAAACATGTTCCTGCACCTCTTGAAGTTTAGGTGCATCTTTTAGAGATTGGAGTCCAACTCAGTTCTAGAAATGTCTACATACAGGAGTCTTTGATGTGTGTCTCAGTTTTCCACAGACCTTGAAGAGGCAATAAAACCACACCTCGCACAAAGTTTTACAGTTCCAGTGATGATTGTGTGAAAGAGACTGAGTTTAGTGGAAGCAGGAGCTCTGGGACGTCCAGGATGGCAAGCCCTGAGAAGGGCTATGCTGTGTGTTTCTGGCAGAGGCAAATGGAGACAGAGAACCCTCCAAAAGAGGAGGGAATTGAGCAAAGTCACACTTGGGGTGAAAGTGATACTGACATTACTGGTTACGAGACCACTACGTGAGCATTAGCAGAAACAGACATAGGATGATAGGTTAAGGAACAACTTCCCAACTCTGACTTAAAGAAGATTTGGCCTCCCTCTCTGTCCTGCCAGATGTCAAACACTGACGGAGCTAACAACTGAGTGAGATGAGTCAGAAATGCCATGCTGTCTTTCTTCTACTCCAAGCAGACAGAGCCACAGCTGGAGAGAAGCGAGAGACATGTCTTGAACCAAGTTTGCCTTTGAAGTTTTGAATATGGGCAGGATTGTGTTTTACATTTAGAAAAGAAACTGTGCTCTTAACAAAAAGTAAGAGGAATGTTGTATAAAATCTCTTAAAGATATTATTTAAGCTCCTACAACAGAGAGAGAGAAAAGGATACTTGACCATGCAAATGAATGAAATTGCTAGAGAAAACTATCAAGCTACTTTGTATATCCTCAAATTTGAAACTTCTCCCTCAACTGGTTCCATTCCATGTGTGTCTGGTTATCATACTTTAGCAATCAGAAATGAAAACCAATGTCAATTGGTGGATGTGAAATTTCCATCAGAATATTGCTCTAATGACTTTCCCTTTGACAAATAATTAAAATCATACTATTTTTATGTTGGTTATTGAATGCATTTTGGCTCAAAATGAGCGAAGCAAAAATAATTTTGTACTGGAGAGTGAAGCCTTAGCCAGAAAACAATATTTTATTTCACAAAGCATTCTGATAAGGTATCTCTCTAAATATATCAATTAAACAAAAGGTCAGAGTCTAATATTTATTATATACCACTATTGGCCAAAGAGTTTATGTTCATAATTTTAAAGAAAAAATATGATTTGGCAGCCTTAAATTTACACCTCATTGAAAAACATTCACTTACGACTGACCAATTCACATAGAGGGTGATGGTGGAATTAAGATTAAATCTGAAATTTTTATTACAGTGATTCTTCTGTCTCCACTGTACAAAGCAGCAAGAAAGTACCATGTAAGAAAGATTGAATATTAAGAAAGGAAGTAAATTTGCTTGATATGAGCAAAATAAGCAATAACAATATTTAACAGTTTCTTAACTGCCCCCCAAAATAAAGCTTAGTCTTTGCTGTAGTCTAATGAAGGACATGGCTTCTGACTCATTGTTACAAAAGCTCAGATTTGTTTTCCTGCAGTGATGATGGTTCCCTTGATGACCAAGGTGGCAGTTTCACTGATTTTTTAAGACTAAATGAGTTGCTACAGCTTATATGCATAACTAGTTTTAAGCACTTCCCTGAGTGAAACTGACAGTTCATTTTATTTGGTTTGCACAGTGTTCTTGTCCTTTGCTTTACACATCTTATATGCAATGTGAAAAGAAGTTGATTATCTACTATTTACCTTAGGTAGGCAATGTTTACTCTCAGGGGTGGGGGGAAGGCTCTGTGAAGGGGTGGGGCAGTGAGTGATGTTTTCCTGTCAATAGACACAGGCTTTCTTCAAGCAAGAGTCCTATGGATTAATTGCTTTCAAAGATGCAACTTGAAGAAAAGTGGTTGAAAGCTTAAGCTCCATTCGTTGAGTGTTTTTGCCCATAAAATAATTTCTGGAGCATCAGACTATTGTTGCTCTTACCTATCATCATATATCAGACTAAATGTGATATTTTAAGACAAAACAGTTCATTCTACATTAAAAACCTTTGCATTTGGGGTTACATGGCCCTACCTAATACGTATTTTCTACAATTAATTATCTGTTCACTTTAATGGTCTCAGAATCTCTAATCTTACATTATTCCCCAGCTGTCTATTGAAGTTATTTAGCTCCCTTTTCCATATAAAGTCTTTCAAATCCACTCATTCTCCTTTTTCCTAAGCTACCTATTCCAAATCTTCCCCATACTCCTCAATCTGCTGATCTTCCAATACCGTACTCACTCTCAGCAAATCTTTACTTCTTTTTGTTAACATAGCAGCTTTATTGAGATATCTTCCCAATTCTCCCCTTCTCCCTTCTAGCAACTCCCGCCCCAGCAGAGGCAACCACTAATCCACTTTCTACTTCTGTAGATTTGCCTATTCTATATGTTTTATATAAATGGAATCATGCAATATTTCACTTTTTAAGTGAAATAATTCACACATAAAAGGTCCATCCATGTTGTAGCATACATCAGTACTTGGTTTATTTTTATCATTAAATAATATTCAATCATATGGATGTACCATATTTTGCTTATTCATTCATCAGTTGATAGATATTTGGGTTGTTTCTGCATCTTGGCTATTATGAATAATGTTGTTATGAACATTTGTGTATCAGTTTTTGTATGAATCTGTGTTTTCACTTCTCTTCCACTCCTATCTAGGAGTGGAGTTGCTGGATCAATTAGTTACTTTGTGTTAAACCTTTTAAGGAATTGCCATAGTGCTCTGGATCCCTTCTTTTTTATCCCTTGTTTCTTCTATATCTAGGATAACTATATAATTTATCTAAATGAACATATGTTTACTGAAAAGAGCCATTATTACTATATTTCAGCAACAATAGATGTCAATTTAAATTTTTAGAGCTAACTAGGATATAATGCCATTTTACTAAAGCCTCAACAACTTCCTTTCCATTGGATGCCTCTTTGCAGTATTCAAATATGATTCTTCCACTATCCTCCATCTTAAAATGTTCCTCTAAAATATCTCCTTCAACATCATTTTATAAAACTCTTTATCATAGCCACACATCTTGACAGAGCTGTCTATATTTGCTTTCTCCATTTCTTCACTTGCAATTTATGTCTAACTATGGCTTTGACATCCACCCTTCCACTGTAATGTGTTTTATAAATTCACCAACGAAATTCTGGTGTTTTAGCTAAGAGTGTTTTCCTAGCTGTCATCTTACTTGAGCTCTCAAGAATGTTCACAATTGGCTCATCTTCCTTGATAGGACTCAGAATCCCTCAGAGCATTCTACTAGACTTGTCCTCATCACCTAGACACTTCTGCATAGACTTCCACTGTCACTTATATTACCCACCCTCTGTTGTTACCACTAAACTTTTATTTTCACTTGAGACATTTCCTCTGAGCATCAGGTTCATATATATATATTGAATAATTACATCCTGACTAAGATATGTCACAGACACTTCAAAATGAAAATCTCATAACCCAACTCATGATGTTGCAGACAAAATATGATCCTCTACCAGATTTCACTCACAGTGGTATATCCATCCAGTCATGGAAGCTAAAAATCTTGGAATCATTCTTAAACTTATATAATCTCTATATCCGATTGACCATTACATACTTATAAGTCTTTTCTAAATATCTGTCACACCTGGTAACTTTCCTCTAGCTATACCACTACTCCCTTAATTTAACTTCCTCTTGGACGACATCAATTGCTTTCTAACCATTCTTTCACATCCACTCTGGGCTTCCTCCAATTCACTCCCCTCTCTGGAATGTAATAGTTCTTTACAGATCATGCTTCTGTTTAAAATCATTTAATTAATTCAAATTGTTGGTAGGATAATTTAAAAATAAATCATGAACATGTTATTAAAGGTCATATATGATCCTACCCCTGCCTAGCTACTCAGCTTCATTTTCCTCTCTCCTTAATTCTTCACTTTCTGGACTCATTATTTGTCTTTCTGTTGTTTGAACAGGATGCTCTACTGTCAACCTTAGGACCTATTCAAATATTCTCTTCTCTGTCTCAGTCTAACCCCATTTAGAGAGGAAGCTTTACTTATCTTTAAGTTCTTAGACTAAAAATTACAACCTCATAAAATCTAGCCCTGACTAAGTCAATTACCTTTATATACTTTCAAAGTACCCTGTACTTTTCTTTCATAAAGTTTTTCACATTTTAATTAAATAATAGCATATGTAGTAAGTAGTTAACTCTCTGGCTCCACAATAAAATGTCAGCTTAAAAAGAGTTCATGGTGGTCTTGAATACTGCTTTCTCAGGGACTAATGTACTATGTGACCTAACAAACTGAACTCAAGAAATATGTTTAAATTAATGAGTGAGTGATGCCCCATTATACTTCACTAGTAATTTATGTTAGCTAAAAATCCAATTTATAGAATAAAATAGGGGAAATTAGAAACAGAGAGGAAATCAGTACAAGGAAAAATGCACAAAAATAGATCTTAGTAGATTATGATATTAATCTTTGTCAGAATACAGGATCAAGTTATTTAATGTTTCCTAAAAATAAGGAACTCAAAGACTTCCTCTTAACATTTAATCTCTCAAATAAACCACATTTAGGCCTCCCTTCAAATCCTAGTCTTGCAGACTTACAGACTGATAAGTTTACTACAGACCCTTTACCTTAACACAGATGCTTTCTCAATTATTTTTTTACCTGAATCCACAGTTTACTTTTAACTAAAGTTATCACTGCTGTAGTTCTTGATAATATCATTCATTCCTTTTCCCTCTACAATTGATCCTTCCTGTTGGTTAATCTTAGAACTCCTTACCTGTTCCACCTTTTCCCCACCCATTATACAAATTAGTGTTAAAATTTCATTTACAGAAATAAATAGCAAGCAACTGATATTTCTCATTATGTACTTTTAAAAGAATCCAAGATGGGGTTTGGGTTTTATCAAATGCACACAGTGTTCTTAAAGATATCAACTGAGTTGAAACCATTAAGTAGGAAACATGACTGCTTGCAGTGTCTGGCCAATAAATAAGTTTGTTTTACTCACTTCGTTTTGGAATTAGTTGGCCTGGCAATTCACCAAGTTTCAACCCTAATTACAGAAAACACTTGAAATTTCAGTGTTGCTTGATTGCTAAGCACTGTCAAGGAGCTGAAAACCCAATACTCTGTATAATGCGCGACTTAAGGCAACTCCAGGACAGAGGGAACAATACTAGATTTAGACTCAAAAGACAGATTTAATCAAGGCTCACCATCCACCAGGTGTAACTTGACCTTGAACAAGTGACTTGAATTTCATTTATCTCAGTCATCTTTGTCTATAGAGTTGGAATATAGATACGTACTTCAGTGGGTTGGCATTGAGAACTTCATGTGAAAATATAATTAAAGCATTTAGAACATTGTAGGGCTCTGTAATTGTTAATCTAATGCAAATTATATTTTGAATTCTGCATTGATCTTAGAGTACAGTACCTAGTAATGAAGACACCTGGTTGGTTGGACAGGCCTCTTTGTATTTCTTACCTTCTGACAGTTTAAAATTTTTATTTTCAATTTGGAAAAGGTTTTACCAAAAAAAAAAATGCACTAAGGAACAGAGATCTATCAATTTAACTATCTGTAGAAATAGTTATTACCTGTGAAGTTTGGGAGAGTATTACTTAAAGTAATACTTGGTAAAGTATTACTTAACTATTTAATGCAGGGCTCAGCAAACTTTGTAGAGCACATGGTCTCTGTCTCAACTACTCAATTCTCCCATGGTAGTTCAGAGCAGCTATACACAATAAATAAACCAATGAAAATAGCTATGTTCTGATAAAATTTTATTTATGGAAGCAGGAATTTTAATTTCGTAAAACAATGCCACGAAATAGTCTTCTGAATTTTTCAACCTTTGGCAAAAGAAAAAAAATATTCCTAGCTCATAGGTTATGCAAAAACAGGTGGCAGGTCTGATGTAGCCCATGGACAGTGTTTTCCCACAGGACCCACTTTATGGCATGCTGAATTATTATGTTTATTTTGAATTGATCCTGTAACCCTCCTAGAACATAAGATTTAGAACATAAGCTCCCTACCCGTTCTAGAACACTGTTTTCTGATTTATTCACTGATATAACTGCCTTGAACGAGGTAAATATTCAATAAATATTTGTTAATTGAAAGAATAAATGCATGAAATTCATTTTTCCCTAAACTTTTTTCTATGACAGCAATTTCTAGCAATACAAATGCTTTTAAATGTTCCTTGGCATTTCCCCATAGAACCAAAGATTGGAAATTTTAAAAGGTGAATTTTAACTTAAGGATTATTATTCCAAAGTAATATGACAATTTAAGCTAACAATGTATCAAAAGATCTATTTGTCAAAAGGTTAATAATCTGGTATGTGTGTGAGTGCACACATATCTTTGAATGTGTATGTAGTGGGTATGCAATTTTATTTAGCATTTTATACACTAATTCCCATAACAATGTTATAATTATATATTAAAACTCTCTCTCTATATATATACTTTATATAGCAGATTTATATGAGAATTTACATAAATTGTTATGTGCATATAAACGATTTGAGTATAGTATTAAACAGATGTTTAATCAGGGCAGCTAAGTGGTAATGACACTAATTAATCAAAAGAAAATACACTCACCTTAGAAAAACTAACACTATTAAACACTGTGATTAATGGTGTTTATTAAAAATATATGTATTCCAACATAATTATCTTAGGACAATGTCAAGTGTCCTGTTCGATTTATGTTTGCACTCAATAAACATAAAGTCCAAACCATTTACCATAAATCAAAATTCCCATTGGTAATGGAAGCAAAAAGAAAAATATTTTTAGGCAATATATTCACATAGCGTAATTTCTCAGAGAATAAATACTAAAATAAATTTGCGTGATTAATCTATAAACTGTTAATCTTTAAATCTTAGAGAGATTACCCTTTATTTATATTGTAGATCAATTGAACATATCTAATTTTATAGAAAATTTAGCATGCTGTCTCTCTATAACTCAAGGAATGTTTTGATAAGCAAAAGTGGAATATATTCGGCTGCCAACATTGTAGCACACCTTTAAAAAGACCCAAGGATCAGTAACAACTCTTAATGGTGCATTCACTTCCTACCTGCTAAAATAAAAGTACTGTACAATGAGTTCATTTAACAACAGGAATTGATTGGATCATGATTTCAGAGGCTTAGAAGGCTTGTCTTTTCCTGGGGTTTTACTTCTGGCTAGCCAGCAATTATTGATGTTCCTTAGATTTTCTATGATGTGGCAGAGCACATGGTGAGACTACCCCTTTTGCTTCTGAGTTCTGTTCACTTCCAACTTCTGGCTGCTTCCCATCGTTTCTCTCCCTGTGGACTTCTCTATCACACCTCCAATAAGAAGATGAAACTTATCCTGATTCACTTATGAAAAACCTTAACTGAAGGAACCTCATCAAAAGGTCTTATTTATAAAGGACTGACACCCATAGGAAAGGATTAAGATTAAGAACATGTTTTTTCTAAGGTACATAACTCCAAGACACCATGAATGGAATTATTGCATGAAACTTATCTAAATAGTATTAGCGAAATTCATTATTTTAAAAGGTCAAATTTATTGCTATAGTTGAATGCTTAGGGAGAAAAATTTAACCCAGTATTACAGTTTGGATGCTATTTGCAACAAAAGTCTTACTAACATTTTGACACTCATTTAATCTCACTACAGTTCTCAATCATAGTCATTTTGTGTTTCTGTGATTATACCTTGAAAGCTTAGAAAATCCAGTACTTGTCTCTCCTTTGAACTGGAAAAATACATTAAACGTAATGGGTTAATAAAAAGAACCAAATTGTACAATGCTTTGAAAATATTTTAAATAATACTTGAGTCATACCCAGCATAGTAAGCGGTGCCTGGAATATTAAGTGACTGATTAAAGTAATATGTGTACATTAGTGATTGAAAGATTTGTATTTCAGATTATAGAATATTGGTAACAGAGATCAAATTTCATCTGTTCCTCAGATGCTGTAACCCCTTTCACGGCATCATTTACGGTTACCCAGCCCAAGTATACATATGGTTGAGGCCAATTAAGTAAAAAGACCTTCTTCGTTGTAGAAATTCTTATTGTTAGAAGGATGTGCTTAATGATATTCAGGCCAAACAAATATTTCCTTGTAACTGTTATACATTGGTGTCTAGTTTGACCTCGCTAATGTACTTCAGTATTCTGTAAAATAAGCAATTATTGCAAATGATTTAACTCAAGTAACATATGAATAAGCCATTTTATGGCATATTCAAATAATATGAAATACATATAGTAAAATAAGAAACTCCCTTCTCATATGTACACACACATACATACACATTAATCTTAAATAGCTTACTGCAAATAACTTAGTGTTTATTATTCTAATTAGTTCCCTATGCACCTGAATATATATATAAGTATATAAATGTATACATAGTATATCTAAATATATACACAAATGTTCATACATATAAACATATATTTTATTTCTACATAAATAGGAGCATAGTTTGTGGATTATTCCTTTTCTATAGTTTCTCCTGCTTTAGTTTTGTACGCTGCTTAAACAAATACCATGAAATGGTTAAACAATGGAAATTTATTTTTCATGGTTTGAGGAGGAAAAAGTCCAAATCAAGGAGTCAGTGATTCTTCAACAAGGCAATGCTTTCTCCCCAAAGACTGTTGACTGTCCTTGTATACTCTCTCAGATGGCAAGGCACATGGTGACCTCTCTTGGATCTCTCCCTTCTCTTCAGGGCTTTGTTGATTTCTTCCTGTGACTGTCCCTCTCTCTGTCAGAATTTCATTCTCTTGCAAAGGATTCCAGTAATACGATTAAGACCCATCCTGACTGAGGTGGATCACAGCTTCACTGAAGTAACCTCATCAAAAAGCCATACTTAAAATGGGTTCATACCCACACGAATGAATTAAATTTAAGAACACGTTTTGCAAACTATCACATCTCCTTAGCCTCAGATCTTGAAAATTGCTCCATGTCAATATTTATAGCTTAGTGCCATTCCTTTTAAAGGTTGGAACACAGATATATTATAATTTATTCATCATTTCCTTATTGATGGACACTTGGACTGTTTTTCATTTCATAATATTATAAACATTTCTTCATGGAACATCCCGTGCACACATTTTGGTGGTAATATGTGGCTACTGCTTTAGAATAAATTCCTAGAGAGGAAATCCTGAGTCAAATGGGATGCACATATTAAATTTTGAAAATAGGACTAAATTGTCTTTCAAAAGAACTTTATCCAGACAGTCTCTGATTGGTTCTATTTTCCAAATGCTCATTCACAAAAGTTATCAGTATTTTCTATGGTGGTCCATAATTTGAATTAGAATAACATATCACTCCTAAACTGCATTTCTCAGAATATTCATGAAGATAAGCACCTTTATATATAACTTTTTGATATTTTTATGATTCATTCTGTCTGAACTGTCAGCTCTTAATCTTTGTTCATTTCTTATTGGGGTACCTTTTATCACTGTTATATAGGTCATGATCCCATATCTATTATGTTTGAAAATATGTTCATTTGTTACTTGTGTTTGTAAAGCTACTCTTCAGCATCAAATAAAATTTTATTTTTGTGTAGTCAAATCTGTAAATCTGCGTATTTATAGTTTCTGGGTTTTGGTTCTTATTTAGGAAGTTGTTCTTCACCAAAGATTATTATTAAATTATTTTACAATAGTATTTCTTATTTTTAAAATGTATCTGTTTAATTTGAATCTTTAATTCATTTGAAATGTGTGTATCATTGCATATGTGAGCCAGTCATTGTGTGAATGTGTGTGGTTTAAATAAGATGAACTTTTATTTATCAATGGATAACGAGTACTCAAGCATCATTTATTGAGTGAACCTCTTGTTCTTTTAAAAAAGCACCTCTACGATAAACCGTATGCTTGATGGGGGCTGTTTTGGACTCTGTGTTCCGTAGATCCATTTTTTATTTATGTCCGCAAATGTTTATTTTATTGTAGAATATGAACTTTTTGTATATGTAGCAGGGAGAAACCTTTATTACTATATGTACTATTCAAAATTGTCTTGGTTATTCCTTCACATATCTTATCAAGATGAATTATGGAATCAATTTATATATCATAAAAATATTTGGGGATGTTGATTGGTATTATATTGCATATATAGTCTCTCTCTATATATATATGTATATTTATACATAGAGAAAGGGTTTTTTCTCTTGTTTTGTTTTATGAGATCTTGCAAGGTGCCCAAGATGTCTGTAGGGAAGCATGGATTGCAGAAGGTGAAAGACCTTACAAGGTGCCAATATGTTAGATATTTGGACTATGATGTTATTCTGTCCTTGCACGAGTATCTACTGGATTCAGGGAGGCTTACTTGCAAGCTGTTCAAAGATATAAACATAATGTTTTGAAGTTATAATGAAAAGGATAACTGAATGAGATAAGCCCTCCTGTCTTCTACGTATATATTTTCTCAGTTACTTGCTACATGGGAAGATGGATTATAATTTAAAAAGCTGATTGAGCATGAAATAATAACAAAGGAAGTCCATTATTTAACTCAGCTATTCAATGTTGTAATGGCTCCAAATATACAATAGAGATTTAGAAATCAATTGGCCTGTGTATTAGTTGAAAACTGCAAGAATGCAGTATACCAGAAATGGAATGGCTTTTATAAAGGGGAATTTTTACAAATTTACAGTTCTAAGTAAGCAAAAATGTCCAAATTAAGACACCAATAAGAGGTTACCTTCACTCAAGAAAGGCTGAAGTGTCAGGAACACCTCTGCTAGCTGGGTAGTTATATGGCTGGTATCTGCTGATCCCTTACTCCTGGCCTCCATTGTTTTCAGCCTCTGCTCCTGTGGGGGTTTCTCACTTTACTTCTCCAGGGCTGGCTTTCATCTCTTGGCTTCCCTTGGCTCTCTCCAGGTTCTAGCTTTCTTAATATATTATGACAATGTCTGATGGATTCCAAGCATCTCCAACTATCCATGTCTCTATTCTCTGAAGCTACTGCTCTCCAAACAGCTACATGTGCTCTCTCTGTCAGCTCTAAGGATTCTGTCATTTATGGCAATTCTGCCATTTCTGACTCTCTCCAAAATGTTTCCTCTTTTAAAGGATCCCAGTAAACTAATCAAGACCCACCTGGTATGTATGGAGTCACATTTCCACCTAATCAAAGATTATACCCACAATCTGCCACATCATATCTCTGCAGAGATAATCCAGTCTTGAGCACAGATAAACTGAAGCACTAAAGGAAACAGGAGTTTTTGCCCCAGGAAATAGGGGGTGGGGTTGACAGAAAATAAAAATAAAATAAAATAAAATAAACAGAGGCTTTTTGAATTGGACAGTACGAAATATTGGAAAAGGTCTGGACCCCAAGGAAATGGGGCACATAGAGCCTGGAAACACATAGAGCTACATGCTAACTCCAGTTTTTGATGGCAAAACTGGGAGGGGGAAAAGACATTTTTTTTTTAACTTAATAGCTCCTTGGACAGAACTGCAAGCACTCTCAGACTACAGCACTGCCCTAGGTTAAGGTGGCTCAAGGCATTTGTGAGAGACAAAATAAATAGGCAGGTGGATGGGAACCATTCCCTAAAAGGGGTATCTTCCCTCAAAAAAGGGAGAAAGGGCTCAGCTCAAGTGGAAGCCCTCCTTCAGGGAACTCAGATCCCAGGGACTAGAAAACAGAAGCAACCAAAGTCCATCTGCTACACTTCCACCTCTGTCTGAACCACACCACTGGCAGGGAAAGGCTGTTAAAATTAAAAGAACTGCATCACTTTACACCAGTGGGAAACTGAAGGCAGACAAGTGCCATATGCTGGGCAGGACAGGAAAAGCACAGTGTCTAGAGTTTTCATAGAAAAGTTTCACAATCTGCTGGGTCTCACATCAGGGAAACCTTATACTCACTACTGTCGACTCCAGAGATGTGCATCTGTCTGGTCTGGGAAAATCTGACAGAGGTAGATTATCTCTGAGAAGATACTCCTCAAAAAAAAAAAAAATAGGAAGAATAAAAATAAAAACAAAAGCTCCATTTAGGCAGAGCAAGAAATAGAAAGACAAGAACTGAAAACTTATGATCAGTTAAACAAAACCTATACTTGAAGTTTAGAATAAGTTTAACTGAATTAAAAAAAAAAAGATAGAGTACAAAGCCATCCAACAAAAAAACCTTATGTAAAAGAGTGAAAACAACCTTCAGAATAAATTAGTTAAGGAAATCAAATGCTTAGACACCAGCAAAAAATCATGAGTCATACCAGGAAAATAGAAGATGTGACCCATTCAAAGGAACAAACCAATGGTTTAAGTGAGATACAGGAGGCGAAACAACTAATTGAGGATGTTTGAACAGACATTCACAATGTCATCAAAAATCAAATCAATGAGTTGAAGGAGGATATAAAGAAGAGACTGGGAGAACATAAAGAAGAACTTGACAGTCTGAAAAAACAAATCAGAGAATTTATGGGACTGAAATGCACAATAGAAGAGGTGAAGAAAACAATGTAGACCTACAACAATAGATTGAAGAAGCAGAAGAAAGGATTAGTGAATACAGGACAGTACCACTGAAACCTGACACACAAAAGAAAATGAGGGAGAAGAATGGAAAAAATATGAGCAGCATCTCAGTAACTGAATGGCAATACGCAGCACATGAGTATACATGTAATGGGTGTCCCAGATGGAGGAAAGAAGGGAAAAGGAGCAGAAAGACTAATGGAGGAAATAATCACTGAATATTTCCTCTGTCTTATGAAAGACATAAAATTACAGATCCAAGAAATGTACCCCAAACAGATTAGATGCAAATAGATCTAATCCAAGGCACTTATTAATCAGATTGCATATATCAAAGAGGAAGAAAGAATTTTGAAAGCAGCAAAAGAAAAGCAGTCCATCACATACAAGGAAACTCAATATGACTATATGTGGATTTCTTAGAAGAAACTATGGAGGCAAGAAAGCAGTGGTATGATATATTTAAAATTATGAAAGAGAAAAACTGCCAACCAAGAATTCTACACCCAGCAAAACTGTACTTCAAAAATGAAGAGGAGATTAAAATATTTTCAGATAAACACTCACTGAGAGAAATTGTCACTAAGAGACTGGCTCTACAAGAAATACAAAAGGGCGTATTACAGGCAGATAGGAAAAGAAAGGAGAGAGAGGTCTGGAGAAGAATGCAGAAATAAAGACTATTAGTAAAGGTAAAAAGAGAAAAAAAATTAGATATGGCATATAAAATCCAAAGGACAAAATGGTAGAAGTAAGTAATGCTTCTACAGTAATAATATCAAGTTGTACTGGATTAGGATCCCCAGTCAAAAGAACATAGACTGGCAGAATGGATTTAAAAACAGAACCTATCTATATGCTGTCCACAGTAGATTCACTTTAGACCCAAGGACAAAAATAAGTTGAAAGTGAAAGGCTAAAAAAAGATATTTCATGCAACAACAACCAGAAAAGAGCAGGGGTAGCTATACTAATATCCAACAAATTATACTTCAAATTTAAAACAATTAAAAGATACAGAGAAGGGCATGATGCATTTATAAAAGAAACAAGTCAACAAGAAGACATAACAATCATAAGTATTTATGCATTGAGCCACAGCACTCCAAAATATATGAGGCAAACACTGACAACACTAAAGACAGAAATGGACACCTCTGCCATATTATTTCAAGACTTAAATTCTCCTCTCTCATCAATGGATAAAACATCTAGACAGAGGATCAATAAGGAAGCAGAGATTTTGAGTAATACAATAAATGAACTAAAGTTAACAGACATTTACAAAACATTATACCCCACAATAGCAGGATATATAATTTTCTCAACTGCTCATGAATCATTCTCAATGATAGACCATATGCTGGGTCACAAAACAATAAAAATCTCAATAAATTTTAAAAGATTGCATTACACAAAACACTTTCTCAGATCATAACGGAATGAAGTTGGAAATCAATAACAGGCAGAGGGCCAGAAAATTCACTAATATACAGAGGGTAAACAATGCACCTTTAAAGAACTAGTGGGTCAAGGAAGACATTACAAGATAAATCAGTAAACATCTCAAGGCAAAATAAAATGAAATCAGAACATATCAAAATTTATGAGATGCAGAAAAGGTGTGCTGAGATGGAAACTTATTGCCTTAAATGCTTACATTAAAAAAGAAAAAGCAAAATTCAAGGAATTAACTGTTCACTTGGAGGAACTAGAGAAAGAACAGCAAACTCATCCCAAAGAAATCAAAAAGAAAGAATGAAGATTAGAACAGAAACAAATGAAACTGAGAATATGAAAACAATAGAGAAAATCAGTAAAACTAGAAGTTGGCCCTTTGAGAAAATAAATAAAATTGATGGACCCTTAGCTAGGCTGACAAAGAGAGAGAGACAGAGAGACAGAGAGAGGATGTAAATAAATAAAATTGGAAATGGAAGAGGGGACATAACCACTGACCCCACAGAAATAAAGGATGTAATGAGATGATACTGTGAGCAACTATATGCTAAAAAACTAGACAACGGAGATGAAATGAACAACTTCCTAGGAAGGCATGAATGACCAACATTGACTTGAGAATAAACTAATGACCTCAACAAACCAATCACAAGTAAAGAGATCGAATCAGACATCAAGAAGCTCCCAAAAAAGAAAATCTTGGAACAGATGGCGTCACAGATGTGAATTCTATCAAGCATTCAAGAAAGAATTAGTACCAATCTTGCTCAAATTCTTCAAAAAACTGAAGAGGAGAGAAAGCTACTTAACTCATTCTATGAAGTCAATATCACCCTGTGCCAGTTTGAATCTATTATGTACCCCAGAAAAGCCATATTTTAATCCTGATCCAATCTTGTGGGAGCAAAATTTCTTATAATCCTGATTCAATATTGTGGGGCAAAATCTTTGGTTAAATTATATCCAAGGAGTTAACATGCCCAAAGATGGGTGTGAAATTTCAACTAGATGGAGATGTAACTTTGCCCACACAGGGTGGGTCTTGATTAGTTTATTGGAGTCCTTTAGAAGAGGAAACATTTTGGAGTGAGTTTAGAAATGACAGAGACAACAGAAACTTCAGAGCAGAGCTGAAACTGATGCCAACACTTGGAGAACAGGCACAGATGATTGGAGGTGCTTGGAGCCCAGCAGATATTGCCATGAGATGTTAAGCAAGCTAGAATGTGGAGACAGCCAAGGGAAGCCAAGAGATAAAAGCCAACCTCAGAGAAGCAAAGTGAGAAACACCCACAGTAACAGAGGCTGAAAGCAATGGAGCACAGGAGCAAGGGACAAGCAGATGCCAGCCACATGACTACCCCACCGACAGAGATGTTCCTGATCCATTGGCTTTCCTTGAATTAAGGCATATTTCCATGGATGCCTTAGCTTGGACATTTTTATAGGCTTAGAACTAAATACTTGCAACTTATTAAATTCCCCTTTTTAAAAGCCATTCCAGTTCTGGTATACCACATTCTGGCTTGCAAACTAACACACACCCCAATGCCAAAGCGAGTCAAAGATACTACAAGAAAAAAAATTGCAGACCAATCTCTTTAAATAATATAAATTCTCAAGAAAATATTTGCAGATTGAATACAGGAGTATATTTAAAAAGTTATACACCATGACCAAGTGGAATTTATTCCAGGTATGCAAGACTGGTTCAACATAAGAAAATAAATTAATTTAATCCACCATATCAATAAGTCAAAGCCAAAAAAAATACATAATTATCTTGATTGATGTAGAAAAGGTATTTGACAAAATTCAACAACCTTTCTTGATAAAAACACTTCAAAGGATGAGAATAGAAGGGAACTTCCTCAACATGATAAAGGGAATATATGAAAAACCCACAGCTAACATCATCCTTAATGGGGAAAGTCTGAAAGCTTTCAGGCACAAGATAAGGATGCCCACTCTCATCATTATTATTCAACATTGTGCTGGAAGTTCTAGTTAGAGCAGTTAAACAAGAAAAAGAAATAAAAGGCATCCAAGTAAGAATAAGTAAAACTCTCACTGTTCGCATATGACATGATGCTATATGTCTAATATCCCCAAAACTCTACAGCAAAGCAATTAGTGCTAATAAATGAGTATAGCAAAGTGGCAGGATAAAAGATCAATGCCCAAAAATCAGTAGTGTTTCTGTACACAAGTAACTAGCAATCTGAGGAGGAGATCAAGGAAAAAACTCCATTTACCATAGCAATCAAAAGAATAAAATATTTAAAATAAATTTAACTAAGGACCCTGAAGACCTAAACACAGAAATGTGCAAGAAATTGTTAAAAGAAATCATGGAAGACCTAAATAAATGTAATGGCTTACCATGTTCATGGATTGGAAGGGTAAATATAGTTAAGATGTCAATTCTATGTAAATTAATCTATAGATTCAATGCAATATGAATTAAAATCACAACAACTTACTTTACAGAAATAGAAAAACCCATAACAAAATTTATTTGGAAGAGCAGTGCACCCCAAATAGCTAAACATATGTTGAGAAATAAAAATGAAGTGGGAGGTCTCACACTACCTGACCTGAAAGCATATTACACAGCTAGAGATACAAAACAGCAGGGTACTGGCATGAAGATAGAAATACTGACCAATGGAATGAATTGAGTGTTCATAAATAGTCCCTTTCTCCTATGGACAACTGATCTTTGACAAGGTGGTCAAGCCAATCCACCTGGGACTTAACAGTTTCTTTAATAAATGGTATTTGGAGAATTGGATATCCATATGCAAAAGAATGAGAGAGGATCCATATCTCCTATCCTATACAAAAATTAACTAAAACTTGATCAACAACCTAAATATTAAAGTTTAAATCATAAAACCTTTAGAAGAAAATTTAGGGAAATATCTTATAAATCTTATGATAGGAAGTGGTTTCCCAGACCGTACACTCAAAGCATAAGCAATGAAAAAAGAAATAGATAAGTGGGGTCTCCTCAATATTAAACACTTTTTTTGCATCAAAGAATTTTGTCAGGGAAGTAAAAAAAGCACCCTGCCTAATGGGAGACAATATTTGGAAACCACATATCACATAAGGGTTTAATATTCAGAATGTATAGAGATTCTATAATTCAAACACAAAAAAGACAAACAACCGAGTTTAAAAATGGGCAGAAGACATGAACAGACACTTTTCAGAGGATGAAATAAAAATGGCTAAAAGGCACATAAAAAGATACTCAACTTCACTTGGCTACTAGGGAAATGCAAACCAAAACCATAACGAGATATCATCTAACACCCACTAGAATGGCCATTACAAAAAAAAACAGAAGATGAGAAGTGTCGGAGAGCATATGGAGAAAGGCATTAATCCACTGTTGGTGGGAATGTAAAATGTTGTAACCACTCTGGAAGGCAGTTCGGCAATTCCTCATGAAGCTAAGTATAGAGTTGCCATAAGACCTAGCAATCCCCATAACTAGGTATATATTCAGAGGAACTGAAGATAAGGACACAAATGAAGATTTGAACACTGATATTTATAGCAGCGTTTTTTGCTATAAATTGTATAGCAATTGCTATAAATTGTAATTATGTACACTTGCCAAGAGATGGAAACAGCCCACATTTCCATCAATGGATGAGTGGCTAAACAAGCTGTGTTACATATATATGATGGAATATTATGCAGTTGTAAAGCAGAATAAAGTCATGAAGCATGTAACAATGTGGATGAATCTTGAGGACATAATGCTGAGTGACATTAGCCAGAAATAAAAAGACAAATACTGTATGGTCTCACTAATATGAAATAACATTAATGAATGAACTCTGAGAGCTAAAGTTAAGAACACAAGTTATCAGGAGCTAGAAAAAGGGTAGAGATTAGGCATTTGGTGCTGAAGGAGTACAGAATGTGCAAAAGGACTCAAGTACGAAAATTCAGAAATAAATAGCACAATACTATCTGATGGTAGCACAATACTTTAAGTACACCGAATGAAGCTGAAAGTGAGTATGGTTGAGGGAGAAGGGCTGAGGACATGTATGACACCAGAAGGAAAGATAGAGGTGAAAGACTGAGGAGGTATATCATAGGAATGCTAGTGCTGACAATGGTGGTGATTAAATGTAAAAAATATAAAAATGTTTTGTTCTCCCTCAAATGAATGTTGACATTGCAAAGTGCTGAAATGGGATGCTATACAGGAAGAAATACAATCAATGCAAGCTAGGGTCTAAAGTCAACAATAAAATAATATGCTTCCACTGAAGGTAACAAAGAAAGGCATTATGCCAAAATTAAATGTCACAAGAGTAGTCACATCTATTCAGGAGCTGTGACTGTTATTTCTAAATTCTGAGATACTGAGCTATTTACATATAACCTGGTTGGTCCCTGAAACTTCAGGTATTTATATGATATCTGACACTCAGAATTAGAGTACTGAAGCTATGAAAGGCAGTATTACCCTAGATAACAACTGTTTATAAGTTGAAAAATTGATCAGACTTCAACTAGAGATATGAATGAAGCTGATCTAAATAGGATTAAGATAGATCAGAATGCAGGGTAAAGGATGATACGGTCCATATTTCAAAATTTCAACTTCTGTGCGAGACCAAAGGGAGAGATGTTTATTGGTGCAAAATGTATATTTTTGGTAGCGTATTATCTAATTTAACTTGAATGGTCAGTTTATTCAAACACCATGATCGCATGGAATCTTGAATAGGGTATGAGATCTTGCTGATTTTTACAGGTTAATATGATGTCCCATTACATCTCAGAGTAATTTGGGAAGAGAATAAAAAGTATTTGTAAAGTCCCCTTGGTGAACTGGAGAAAAAAGGAGAAATATTAAAATTCCCCATATGGGGAATTCCTGATATGTTTGCAAGCAATGGGGACAACCAATTCAGTAGGCTGAGCCCTTAATTTTGGGATTCATCCCTATGAAACTTATTTCTGCAAAGAAGAAGCTAACCCTACTTGTAATTGTGCCTAAGAGCATCCCCCAGAAAACTTATTTTGTTGCACAGATGTGGCCTCCCTCTCTAAGCCAACTCAGCAGGTGAACTCTCTGCTCTCCCCTCTACGTGAGACATGACTCCCAGGGGTGTAACTCTCCCTGGCAAGGTGAGACAGGACTCCCAAGATGAGCCTGGATCTGGCATCAGGGGATTGAGAAAGCCTTCTTAACCAAAAGGGGGAAGAGAGAAATGAGACAAAATAAAGTTTCAGTGGCTGAGAGATCTCATACATAGCTGAGAGGTTACCCTGGATGTTAGTCTTATTCATTATATAGATATCCCTTTTTAGTTTATGATACATTGGAGTGGCTAGAGGGGAGTACCTGAAACCATGGAGCTGTATTCCTGTAGCCTTGATTCTTGAAGACAATTTTAAGACTATATAGCTTTTACAATGTGATCATGTGATTGTGAAAACCTTGTATCTACCTGCTCCTTTTATCCAGGATATGGACAGATTAATTGAAAAATGAGGACAGCATATAAATAAATAATAGGGGGGGATGGGTAAAAAAAAATGGGTAGATTGAAATACTAGTGGTCAATGAGAGGGAGGGGTGAGGGATATAGGATGTACGAGTTTTTTCTTTTTCTTTCTCTGAAGTGAAACAAATCTAAAAATGGTCATGATGATGAATACCCACCCAGCTATGTGATGATATTGTGAGCCACTGATTGTATACTTTTGACTGTATGCATGTGAAAATATCTCAATTACAACATTAAAAGAAAGAATGTGATTAACTGTGAGTAGCTGAAATTTAACCGTGGATTGAATGCTTTTATATGGTGAACACAGACAAGGAGGAGGACAGTTGGGAATTAGGTGGGGCTATCCAGCCCACAGCATCTGCCACACAGGACCATGGCTCAACCAAATCCTAGCAAATCTAATCAGTCTGGAGGTCAGTTCTCCTAAAATGACTGGGAATATCCAGTCATTTTTTTTTATATAGCTGTAGTAGATATTTAAATTACATTATCCTCAGGTTTTTGAGCAGCACCGCACAGATTCTCTCATGGCCTGGATGTGTTCTATTTACTCTTTTAAAGTAGAGCTTTTTCATTAATGAAAAATAGCTAGCCTATTCCCCATTCTGCAGTTTTGTGTATTTGGATGTTTTACAAATTTTTACTATGTGATATGATGCCCACATACATCACCTTTATAGTCATTCTCTTCCATTTGAAATTGAAATACTTAGTTTGCATCAAAAACATGGAAAGCATAACTGAATACAGCATTCCTGGTACCAGTTAGCTTGTATGGATCCTTAAAGATTTTGAGTATTACCAAATACTCAGAATACCATATTATATAGTACTGGATTTAGACATTTTCATTGTGGCTGTTAACGGGGCATCCATTTATCATCAGTGAAAATATACTTTACCTTAAAAAGTCCTTTCTATTCTTCTTGTCCTATGACAGTCACAAAGATAAAAAAAGTCACATTCCTCATATTCACATGATTATATTCCACCTCAGAAATATGTAAAATGTCAAAGAATATATTTTGCCCACTGGATACCTAGCACATTGTCCTTTCTTAGAAGGTCTTGCTCACCAGTACTTCTGAAGGGGTGAGTAGGCTACATGTTCTTTTTAGTCTTATAGTACCTGACTCATACAATAATAATTCAGTTACAGAGAATGAAAGTCCAATCAATTTAGCTCAATTAGGAAGGGTCTAGTTGATGGGGCACAGGGGAATCTTAATATGCAACAACCGATTTTACTTGGGGACATCAGGAACTGCTTCACTGAGAAGGCAGCATTTGTGCTGGGTCTTCAAGATTGAACCCAGATTTGTAAAGAAGAGGAGGGAATAATTCTATACAGGAAAAAACAATGAATGATCAAAATATCATGGTGGAATGATTTAAGGCTGCAAGTACTCCAAAAGATCATGTTCTTAAAACTAATCCAGTCCTGTAGGCCTGTAGGCCTTTTAATTAGGTTTAATTAACTGCAGGTGGGTTCTAATTCTCTTACTGAAGTCCTTTATAAAATAGAGAGAGAAAAGCCACAGAAAACAGAAAAGAAGCCACTGAAGCCAGAAGGTGGAAGCAACGAAACCTGGAAGAGAAGGGAGAGACCAGCAGATGCCATGTGACTTGCCATGTGATAAGAGTACAGATATCATCTGATGATGCCTTGATTTGGATATTTTCATGCCTTCAGAACTCTAAGCTTGTAAGTTAATAAATTCCCTTTGTAAAAGTGAACTCATTTCTGGTATATTGCATTTCAGTAACCGTAGAATTTACAGATTGGGAAGAAGATATTTGATCACATTAATCTCCTTAGACAACTGAAGACAATTAAAATTTTATGAGCATTAGGCAATAAGCAGGTAACTTTTGGTTAAAGACCTGAAGGAAATAAGAGAGCAAGGATGTGGCTATGTGGTAAGTCCCAAAAGCCAAGGAATGAAAATCTGAATTAGTTTCAAAGAGAATGATCATTGTTAAGTGCTCTTCAGTGAAGAACAAGACCATAATGATTATTATTAGTTTTACCAAATTCAACTCCAAAAGGGTTGTAATAATACTCTCACTCTGTCTGACTCATTCAACATATAAATTACTGAACAAGGAGAACAAGGGGCAAAGTGGATATCGTTCAAGGACTCCACATGCCTTTTGTTTTGCAACTTTTAAGATAATTTAAAAATTAATAATTTGACATTACATTATAAACTTCCTGATCTGGTATCACAGAAACCATGCAATGGATTCACTTAAACAAAGAGAATTTATTGGCACATGATTTTGAGGCTAGGAGAAGTCTAAGATCAAGGTATCAGCAAGGCAATGTTCTCCCCCAAGTCTGTAACATTCTGGTGTTGGCTTCCAGTGATCCTTTGGGTTCTGTGGCTTGTATCCCTGCCTCACGTCACACGACAATGTCCTTTCTCTTCCGGTTTCTAGTTCCTCCCTGTGGCTTTCTCTATGTCTGAATTTCCTGTGCTTATAAAAGATTACAGTAATCTGGATTAAAGACCCCACCTTCTTCAGTTGGGCCACATCTGAAATAAAAATAACATCCTCAAGAGATCCTGTTTATAATGGGTTCACACCGACAGGAATACAAATTAAGATTAAGAACATATATAAATTGGGGTACATAATTCAATCTACAACATATTCTATGGCAAAAACCTGGAATGAAGAACTTTTACATTTTCCAGAGTTAACACACTCTAAAATAAACTGAAAGAATTATCCAAAGAGCACAATACAAAGTGCCTGTCACACAGTGGGAACACAGGAATTCCTAAGTCACACTATTATTGATTTAAAATAAAAGCTGATCTATAGATTTTGACAATCAAAGTAGTAATAAAGGATAAGACTGATATTCTATTTTAAAAGGGTGAACAGCTTAAATTCTATCTACAGAGTGTTCAATTTTTAGCAATGAAATTTGGAACTGAATACCCTATTAATTAACTACATGGGGTAATCCTTTAAGTATGGTTATTAGAATAAACTAATTAAACATAAAATACTATGTACCAAAATGATGAATTTTGTTTTAGACTAGTTATTCTTAAACCATGTTTTAAAATAATTAGCTAACAAAGCTTTCAGTAAAATTGTCATTAAGGTTTAGAAAAATTATTTACATTTTTTTGAATAGAATTACTAAGTCTCTGAATGTAAGCCGCCCTTCTTCCATTCTACTCTCACATTATTTTTTATCCAAAAATCCTGAACAATTAGAAGTCCCCAAAACACACTATTTGACACCTCTGTGACTTTATAAATACTGTTCTCTCTACCTGAACATCTCTTCCAACTTGTTTGCCTAGTAAATCTCTAGCAAACTTTAAATCTCAGGCAGGATCCCTCTGCTTTGAAATTTTCCCTGATTTAGGCACAACTAAGCCCTCCTTTCTCTATTTTTCCTCCTTCCTCTGGTTTTCTATTGCTGCAGTAACAAAGCACATCTCTCCCTGATTATGGCCAGTAAGGTTCTCCACTTTTAAAGACACATGTGGAGAATCACCTACATAATCCAGGATAATATCGAAGTCCTTAATTTAATCACATGTTCAAAGAACGTCTGCAGTGTAAAGTAAAACATTCACAGGTTCCAAGACGTAGGATCTTTGGAAATCATTCAGCCTGCCATAGTTCCTAAAATCCCCAAGGCATCCATTATAGAAACTATCAGTGTGTAGTGTAACTATTGGTTTGCACAGTTTGCCTCTACATTAGAGTGTATTCTTAGATGCTGGAAATATTCTTGCTCTATTTACCATGTCTGACACAGTGTTTCTGTGTTTAACACACAGAAGCTCAATAAATATTTGATGAATCAATTCATGAATCAAAAAATATATATTTAAACCTATATAATGCCATTGAAATAAAGGTCTATGAAAAATCATAGTAGTGAATGCTTCTTTTAGGGAAGTTATATATTAAACTGTCTGCCAGTAGGGTTTTAATACTATATAAACAAGATTTTGTTTTATGCTATTCAAGGTTTTGGTCACTTATTTTGTAATTTAAAACAAACAAGTAGCAAACAAAAAGGCATTTTTTCTCACTGAAAATCATTTAATAAAATTAGGAGAAAATTAATATTTGTTACTTTTATGCCAACGATTTTGTATGAGATTTCTTAGCAATGAAACTTAAATAATATTAGAATTTTATTTGTTCTCAGTGCTTAGTTTATATGTTTATGTTTCACTATTGTGTGGAACAATAGCTATTAAATATTTACATTAGGTCATTAATTGACAATATCTGCAGTCTTTATAGTCAAGGGACTGATATTCTTTCAGAAATTAGCCAAATATTTAGATTAGCTACAGACTGAGCTTTGTTTGTGATTGACCTAAATTTATTTAATGCAGGGTGATATTATGCACCAATTTGAGAAGAAACACATCAGAAAAGTGATGCATCATCTATTGAATTTTGATGAGCTGTGATAGAAGAGAAGGAATAATTGTGATGTATGTCTCAAAAAGTAGTGCCGACAGGTGGTACCAAGAAACTAAATTTAGTAATTCTTACTATAAATTTGGTCTCAGCACTAAACAAGGAAATAGATAATATCTATATTTTGAAGACTGGACACATATATTTAAGAAAGGAGCATCCCACTTAGTAAGTCAAACAAAAAGTTTCTTCAAAAAAATGGGGTTTATTTTTCATGGAAAACTCTTATCAATTAGTTGTTAAAAACAATTTTCTTTTACTTTAAAGGATGCATGGCCTATTTAAAGGATCAAATAGTTTTTGAGACAGAATACCCTGTTTTCACACATAATTCAGATCTTGTGTCCTTGTAAATAATCTTTCTGTTCTTACACATCAGCTTAGAAACACATGAAAGAAATGTGGAATTCAATTTTTTACTTCCTCCTATTTCAAAGTAAGTTATTATAAAGCTCATTTCTTAGCACCAAGTGCATAGAAATATTTTAATTTAGCTACTATGGTAGTTAGGTTCAGGTGTCAACTTGGCCAGGTGAAGGTGCCTAGTTCTATTGCTATGGACATGAGCCAATGGCATGTGAAGCTCATCTGTCGCTGATTACATCTGCAGTCAGCTATGGGGCTTGCCTGCTGCAATGAATGATGTTTGATTTAATTGGCTGGATGCTTAAGTGAGATAGCTAACGTAGCACAGCCCAAGCAGCTCAGCATACCTCATCTCAGACTCGCAGTTCAACCCAATTCTTTGGAAATGCAGAAAGGAATCAATCATCCCAGGGAAAGTTGTTGGAACCGGGAGGCCTGGAGAGAAGGCCAACAGAGATCACCCTGTGCCTTCTCATGTACGAAATAACCTTAGTTGAAAGATAGCTGCCTTTCCTCTGAAGAACTATACATTTTTTTTTTGCTATTAAATTTTTTTTATTAATTAAAAAAAGAATTAACAAAACAATTAGAAATCATTCCATTCTACATGTACAATCAGTAATTCTTAATAACTTCACATAGTTGCATATTCATCATTTCTTAGTACATTTGCATCGATTTAGAAAAAGAAATAAAAAGAAAACAGAATAAGAATTAAAACATTAATAGAAAGAAAAAAAAAAAACCCTATACCTCACATGCAGCTTCATTCAGTGTTTTAACATAATTGCATTACAATTGGGTAGTATTGTGCTGTCCATTTCTGAGTTTTTATATCCAGTCCCGTTGTACAGTCTGTATCCCTTCAGCTCCAATTACCCCTTCTCTCTCTTTTTTTTTTTTTAATTAATGGAAAAAAATAAATTAACCCAACATTTAGAAATCATACCATTCTACATATGCAATCAGTAATTCTTAACATCATCACATAGATGCATGATCATCAATTCTTAGTACATTTGCATCGGTTTAGAAGAACTAGCAACATAACCGAAAAAGATATAGAATGTTAATATAGCGACAAAAATAAAAGTAATAATAGTAAAGTCAAAACAAAACAAAACAAAACAAAACAAAAACCAATAGCTCAGATGCAGCTTCATTCAGTGTTTTAACATGATTACTTTACAATTAGGTATTATTGTGCTGTCCATTTTTGAGTTTTTGTATCTAGTCCTGTTGCACAGTCTGTATCCCTTCAACTCCAATTGCCCATTATCTTACCCTGTTTCTACCTCCTGCTGGACTCTGTTACCAATGACATATTCCAAATTTATTCTCTAATGTCTGTTCACATCAGTGGGACCATACAGTATTTGTCCTTTAGTTTTTGGCTAGACTCACTCAGCATAATGTTCTCTAGGTCCATCCATGCTATTACATGCTTCATAAGTTTATCCTGTCTTAAAGCTGCATAGTATTCCATCGTATGTATATACCACAGTTTGTTTAGCCACTCTTCTGTTGATGGAGATTTCGGCTGTTTCCATCTCTTTGCAATTGTAAATAACGCTGCTATAAACATTGGTGTGCAAATGTCCGTTTGTGTCTTTGCCCTTAAGTCCTTTGAGTAGATTCCCAGCAATGGTATTGCTGGCTCGTATGGCAATTCTATATTCAGCTTTTTGAGCTGAATACTGCCAAACTGCCTTCCACAGTGTTTGCACCTTTTGACATTCCCACCAACAGTGGATAAGTGTGCCTCTTTCTCCGCATCCTCTCCAGCACTTGTCATTTTCTGTTTTGTTGATAATGGCCATTCTGGTGGGTGTGAGATGATATCTCATTGTGGTTTTGATTTGCATTTCTCTAATGGCCAGGGACATTGAGCATCTCTTCATGTGCCTTTTGGCCATTTGTATTTCCTCTTCTGATAGGTGTCTGTTCAAGTCTTTTTCCCATTTTGTAATTGGGTTGGCTGTCTTTTTGTTGTTGAGATGAACAATCTCTTTATAAATTCTGGATACTAGACCTTTATCTGATATATCATTTCCAAATATTGTCTCCCATTGTGTAGGCTGTCTTTCTACTTTCTTGATGAAGTTCTTTGATGCAGAAAAGTGTTTAATTTTGAGGAGCTCCCATTTATTTATTTCCTTCTTCAGTGCTCTTGCTTTAGGTTTAAGGTCCATAAAACCGCCTCCAGTTGTAAGATCCATAAGATATCTCCCAACATTTTCCTCTAACTGTTTTATGGTCTTAGACCTAATGTTTAGATCTTTGATCCATTTTGAGTTAACTTTTGTATAGGGTGTGAGAGATGGGTCTTCTTTCATTCTTTTGCATATGGATATCCAGTTCTCTAGGCACCATTTATTGAAGAGACTGTTCTGTCCCAGGTGAGTTGGCTTGACTGCCTTATCAAAGATCAAATGTCCATAGATGAGAGGGTCTATATCTGAGCACTCTATTCGATTCCATTGGTCGATATATCTATCTTTATGCCAATACCATGCTGTTTTGACTACTGTGGCTTCATAATATGCCTTAAAGTCAGGCAGCGCGAGACCCCCAGCTTCGTTTTTTTTCCTCAAGATGTTTTTAGCAATTCGGGGCACCCTGCCCTTCCAGATAAATTTGCTTATTGGTTTTTCTATTTCTGAAAAATAAGTTGTTGGGATTTTGATTGGTATTGCATTGAATCTGTAAATCAATTTAGGTAGGATTGACATCTTAACTATATTTAGTTTTCCAATCCATGAACACGGTATGCCCTTCCATCTATTTAGGTCTTCTGTGATTTCTTTATAACAGTTTTTTGTAGTTTTCTTTATATAGGTTTTTTGTCTCTTTAGTTAAATTTATTCCTAGGTATTTTATTCTTTTAGTTGCAATTGTAAATGGGATTCGTTTCTTGATTTCCCCCTCAGCTTGTTCATTACTAGTGTATAGAAATGCTACAGATTTTTGAATGTTGATCTTGTAACCTGCTACTTTGCTGTACTCCTTTATTAGCTCTAGTAGTTTCGTTGTGGATTTTTCCGGGTTTTCGACGTATAGTATCATATCGTCTGCAAACAGTGATAGTTTTACTTCTTTCTTTCCAATTTTGATGCCTTGTATTTCGTTTTCTTCTCTAATTGCTCTGGCTAGAACCTCCAATACAATGTTGAATAGTAGTGGTGATAGTGGACATTCTTGTCTTGTTCCTGATCTTAGGGGGAAAGTTTTCAATTTTTCCCCATTGAGGATGATATTAGCTGTGGGTTTTTCATATATTCCCTCTATCATTTTAAGGAAGTTCCCTTGTATTCCTATCTTTTGAAGTGTTTTCAACAGGAAAGGATGTTGAATCTTGTCAAATGCCTTCTCTGCATCAATTGAGATGATCATGTGATTTTTCTGCTTTGATTTGTTGATATGGTGTATTACATTAATTGATTTTCTTATGTTGAACCATCCTTGCATACCTGGGATGAATCCTACTTGGTCATGATGTATAATTCTTTTAATGTGTTGTTGGATACGATTTGCTAGAATTTTATTGAGGATTTTTGCATCTGTATTCATTAGAGAGATTGGTCTGTAGTTTTCTTTTTTTGTAATATCTTTGCCTGGTTTTGGTATGAGGGTGATGTTGGCTTCATAGAATGAATTAGGTAGTTTTCCCTCCACTTCGATTTTTTTGAAGAGTTTGAGGAGAATTGGTACTAATTCTTTCTGGAACGTTTGGTAGAATTCACATGTGAAGCCATCTGGTCCTGGACTTTTCTTTTTAGGAAGCTTTTGAATGACTAATTCAATTTCTTTACTTGTGATTGGTTTGTTGAGGTCATCTATGTCTTCTTGAGTCAAAGTTGGTTGTTCATGTCTTTCCAGGAACCCATCCATTTCATCTAAATTGTTGTATTTATTAGCATAAAGTTGTTCATAGTATCCTGTTATTACCTCCTTTATTTCTGTGAGGTCAGTAGTTATGTCTCCTCTTCCATTTCTGATCTTATTTATTTGCATCCTCTCTCTTCTTCTTTTTGTCACTCTTGATAAGGGCCCATCAATCTTATTGATTTTCTCATAGAACCAACTTCTGGTCTTATTGATTTTCTCTATTGTTTTCATGTTTTCAATTTCATTTATTTCTGCTCTGATCTTTGTTATTTCTTTCCTTTTGCTTGCTTTGGATTAATTTGCTGTTCTTTCTCCAGTTCTTCCAAGTGAACAGTTAATTCCTGCATTTTTGCCTTTTCTTCTTTTCTGATATAGGCATTTAGGGAAATAAATTTCCCTCTTAGCACTGCCTTTGCTGCATCCCATAAGTTTTGATATGTTGTGTTTTCATTTTCATTTGCCTCGAGGTATTTACTAATTTCTCTTGCAATTTCTTCTTTGACCCACTCGTTGTTTAAGAGTGTGTTGTTGAGCCTCCACGTATTTGTGAATTTTCTGGCATTCCGCCTATTATTGATTTCCAACTTCATTCCTTTATGATCCGAGAAAGTGTTGTGTATGATTTCAATCTTTTTAAATTTGTTAAGACTTGCTTTGTGACCCAGCATATGGTCTATCTTTGAGAATGATCCATGAGCACTTGAGAAAAAGGTGTATCCTGCTGTTGTGGGATTTAATGTCCTATAAATGTCTGCTAAGTCTAGCTCATTTATAGTAATATTCAGATTCTCTATTTCTTTATTGATCCTCTGTCTAGATGTTCTGTCCATTGATGAGAGTGGGGAATTGAAGTCTCCAACTATTATGGTATTTGTGTCTATTTCCTTTTTCAGTGTTTGCAGTGTATTCCTCACGTATTTTGGGGCATTCTGGTTTGGTGCGTAAATATTTATGATTGTTATGTCTTCTTGTTTAATTGTTCCTTTTATTAGTATATAGTGTCCTTCTTTGTCTCTTTTAACTGTTTTACATTTGAAGTCTAACTTGTTGGATATTAGTATAGCCACTCCTGCTATTTTCTGGTTGTTATTTGCATGAAATATCTTTTCCCAACCTTTCACTTTCAACCTATGTTTATCTTTGGGTCTAAGATGTGTTTCCTGTAGAGAGCATATAGAAGGACCCTGTTTTTTAATCCATTCTGCCATTCTATGTGTTTTGATTGGGGAATTCAGTCCATTAACATTTAGTGTTATTATTGTTTGGATAATATTTTCCTCTACTATTTTGCCTTTTGTATTATATATATCATATCTGACTTTCCTTCTTTCTACACTCTTCTCCATACCTCTCTCTTCTGTCTTTTCGGTTCTGACTCTAGTGCTCCCTTTAGTATTTCTTGCAGAGCTGGTCTCTTCGTCACAAATTCTCTCAGTGACTTTTTGTCTGAGAATGTTTTAATTTCTCCCTCATTTTTGAAGGACAATTTTGCTGGATATAGGAGTCTTGGTTGGCAGTTTTTCTCTTTTAGTAATTTAAATATATCATCCCACTGTCTTCTAGCTTCCATGGTTTCTGCTGAGAAATCTACACATAGTCTTATTGGGTTTCCCTTGTATGTGATGGATTGTTTTTCTCTTGCTGCTTTCAAGATCCTCTCTTTCTCTTTGACCTCTGACATTCTAACTAGTAAGTGTCTTGGAGAACGCCTATTTGGGTCTAATCTCTTTGGGGTGCGCTGCACTTCTTGGATCTGTAATTTTAGGTTTTTCATAAGAGTTGGGAAATTTTCAGTGAAAATTTCTTCCATTAGTTTTTCTCCTCCTTTTCCCTTCTCTTCTCCTTCTGGGACACCCACAACACGTATATTTGTGTGGTTCATATTGTCCTTGAGTTCCCTGATACCCTGTTCAAATTTTTCCATTCTTTTCCCGATAGTTTCTGTTTCTTTTTGGAATTCAGATGTTCCATCCTCAAAATCACTAATTCTATCTTCTGTCTCTTTGAATCTATCATTGTAGGTATCCATTGTTTTTTCTATCTTTTCTACTTTGTCCTTCACTTCCATAAGTTCTGTGATTTGTTTTTTCAGTTTTTCTATTTCTTCTTTATGTTCAGCCCATGTCTTCTTCATGTCCTCCCTCAATTTATTGATTTCGTTTTTGAAGAGGTTTTCCATTTCTGTTCGTATATTCAGCATTAATTGTCTCAGCTCCTGTATCTCATTTGAACTATTGGTTTGTTCCTTTGACTGGGCCATATTTTCGATTATTTGAGCGTGATCTGTTATCTTCTGTTGGCGTCTGCGCATTTAGACAGATTTCCCTGGGTATTGGATCCAAAAGTTAGGAAGATTTTTCTGTGAAATCTCTGGGTTCTGTTTTTCTTATCCTGCCCAGTAGGTGGCGCTCGTGGCACACGTTTGTCTGCGGGTCCCACCAGTAAAAGGTGCTGTGGGACCTTTCACTTTGGAAAACTCTCACTGTCCGGGAGGTTCGCTAGCCGAAGCAGCTTGGACGAGTTCTAGCCGGCCCGGGGACCGAACGCAGGGAGGGTTGCTGGCCGCTGCAGCCCGGGAAAGCGCCCGTCTGAATTTCCTAGTCGGCCCAGGCGACAAGCGTGGCGGGAGGGCGCCAGCGGCAGCGGCCCGCCCGGGAGAGTGCCCGTTCCCGGGGAGTCACGGGTTTGGAAGGGGCCTCCCCTGCCCGTCATCGTTCTCCCCGGCCTGGGGATTTCCGATCCAATTCTCTCAGTTGGTCCGGGGGGCCGCGCGTGGTGTGGCCACCAGCCGCCGCGGTTTCAGGGGACCGCCTCTCCAATTCTCCCAGCCGGCCCGGGAAGGGGGAAGGGAGTTACTCTGGCCCGGGAAGGGGGAAGGGAGCGCCACCCGCGTGTCTCAGCGATCTCACCCAAGCGGCTTCTCTCAGCCAGCCAGCTGTTCCAGGATGGGGTACGCTGTCTTTTTTATCTCTGTTGTGGCTTTGGGCGCTGTTCTGTATCGTTTCTACTCCCCTAGTAGCTGTCCTGGAGAAGAAACTAAGATCCGCGCGTCTTACTAAGCCGCCATCTTCTCCAGAAGTTACATTTTTAACTAAATAAATCCCCTTTTCTTAAAAGCTGATCCATCTCCAGTGTGTTGCATTCTGGCAACTTTGGTAGACTAGAACAGTTACCATTATATATTTAACCATAAACTAAAGTTTTAACATTTGGAGAATTTCAGGAGCATAATTTTCAGTTCACATCCATTATTCAAATCTTGGCTAGAAGATGAACAGTGAAGGTTAATAATAATCAAATGAAAAATAAATCTGCAAAAATACATATTTCTAATATCTCAATGTCCAGTGATTGAGGATTTATTTATATTATATTTTTATTACTAGAGAAGACTTATCAAAGGGCAAATATATACTCTCTCCCTCAACAGTATATGGCTGAAAGTTAGAGCTATATTACACGTATCATGTTGAATATTTTAAAACTCATATGGTAAAAAAAAAAAACCTCATATGGTTTAACTTAGTGAGAATTACTGAGATCTTTGTCCTAAACGTGTAAAATAGAAGAAAATACTCTTTACTGGGAAACATATGATTTTGGCTTAATCATGCATTTTAAAGCATGATCAGGGTTTATGCACAAACTTTTCTGTTGTAAAAGGTTCTTCATTTGTCTGAATGACCTATGAATGGGCTTACAGTAGAGAGAGTACATAAAGCTCTGAGAAGGAGTAGTTATTCAACAATTATTAACCATGACTCTAGATGTTCTAGTTTTCTCAATTGTAAAATAATATCTAAATCCCTCCTAGCTCCAAATCCATTATATTGGAAGAAAATGTGTCACTGTTTTAGCAAATATAAAAAAGGTGCTAAAATAGGGTGAGCAACAGTAGGCTCTAAAATAGGGAGAACAGAATTCTTGCTTGCCATACCGGAGACCTGGGTTTGATTCCCAGAGCCTACCCATGCTAAAAAAAAAAAGGTGTTAAAATAGTGAAATCCAGGGAATGGATGATTTAGCTAGGCATTGTTTTGAAACAAATAAGACAATGAGATCCAGAATTGAAGTCTGACAAAAAATAGCAATGAAGAAAACTGAACTTTAACTGCACATATACGTTTCTTAGGTCTTGAATCTTGCAAACTACCTCATCTTAATTTCATATAATAAGAAAAGAAATATGAATGTGAAATACATTTTAATTAGTGGTAAAATAATGCATGATCTACTTAGTTGCATTTGGGAAATGTGATGGATTTCAGATTCAATAGATTTAATGACCTGTGGTACCCCACGACTTCTTGGGAAAAGAGACCTGGTGCATGACTTAGTCATAGTCAATATGAGTCAATCAATCTATTTATTTAGAGTGACTCCATTTCCTCTCATTTGTTGCTTCTGACACTTGGAAGGATATCCTAGCAGGACAGGGAAGGTAGATCAACTCTAAGACATCAGGGGCAATCCATCATCTTCCTTGTAACTGCTTGTGCCAAACATTGCCATTAAATGTGAAATGACAAAGGATGTATAATCTAGACATTCTTTTAATAGCTGAATAAACTGGATACATACTTGAAAGATGAGAGATTTTAACCCTAGTTTTATATTACTAATTTTCATATTCCCAAATTAGGTATCATAAGCAAAATAAGATATAATGCCATTATTCTGAACTTCAAATCTTTTTGCCCAAGGACAAGATAGCCTTGAAAAGAGTTCACAATACTTTTATTTAAATTTCATTCTTCACATTCTGCAGAAATAACCTTGATATTAAAGAAGATTTTTGAAGATTTTGAATATATAAGATATTGAAAAGGACTTTGTATAAAGTTCTACAGGGAAACAAACCCTTAGAATATATATATATTCTGTAGGGCAGGCTGCAAGTTGGGAACTCAATAAAGGGGAAGGTGAATTTCCCAAAAATTGGATGACTGAAGTAGAGATAGGAATTCTTTCTGACTGCTTAAATTCTAAATTCTCCCTTTAGGGCATCCAACTAATTAGATAAGGAGACTCCCCTCATAGCTGAAGGTAATCAGTCTCCTTTGTTGATTGTAGATATAATCAGCTATAGATGCAATCAACTGACTAATGATTTAAATCCACTTACCAAAAACCTGCACAGTAACAATCTGGCCAGTTCTTGCTTTACTAAACAACTGGACCCCATAGCCTAGCCAGGTTGTCACACGAAATTAATCTCACAAATTCTATCTTTACTTTTAAGGTACATTATCTTTAATGTACTTCGAAAGTACCACCTTAATACTCAGTTTATGATTTTTGTATTGGGGAATATTTTTCCCCATTAAACATCCTCCATTGAACTTTTTCTGGGAAATGCGGTTTGGTGGAAGAACACTGGCCTCTCTGTCAGGAGATAAAGTCCAGTCACACCATAGTAGACACTGAGGAAAACGGAGATGCAGAGTTAATTAATGTGCTTTTGTTTCACACAGTTTATGAAAAAAGTCTTTGAATCATTGGGCATATGGTCCTAAAAATATCTTTCTTCAGTCATTTACTCATCAAGTTTTTTATTAAGTACCTGCCATGTACCTGGCACCATGTCTAGTCTAATGCAGCACAGAGATGGAGAGACGTAGGAATGTCCTGACTTCAAGGAATCTACTTACTGTTCCTACTGTTTACAATTAACACTAAAATAATCACAAAGCAATACAGAGCAGAAGGAAACAAAAATAAGATGACTAAAATATGAAAGAAAAAGGAATAACTATTTTGATAACATGTTTTCTGTCCAACCCTGTTATTAGTAATTTTACATAATTAAAATCACTCATGTATCAAATATAAAACTGTTTATGGAACATTATGACTATTGGATAACTGAATAACAGTTAAATGAATAAAGTTATTTGGGAAAATCATATGTGTTAAAATACTGCTAAATAACTTGTTTTGGAAAAGATACAATTTCAAATGCCCTTTATTTTACTTAAAAGAGAAAGGTATATATATTTTTCATTTGTGTGAGTTGCTATTTTACTTATTCAGGTAAGGTGTTTCTTTGGCAAAGACTATTAGCTCCATTAATGGTCTCTTTATCATCTAATAAAACAACACAAAAGCAGCAATACAGAGAAAGTTTCCAATACCCTTGTTAGCATTGGAATTATGCCCTTGTAATTTATTGACTGGAGTCTACATTCCCTCATAAAAAGAAGCAGATAAATACTGTATAATCACATAAAAATATCTTTAGAATTATTCTATGTGCTAGTCTGTTTCACATTGCTTTCATAGTACTTAAGGCATAGTTTGGCAAATATTTATTTTTGTATTGTTTTAAGCTCAGTTCATTAAAATGCTTTTAGGCACCTTGCCTAAAACTTTGAATTGTCTAATAGAATAGAAAGGTCTTTGGCAAAATTATATATAAGAATGTAATGTAATAATTCCTTGTTTAAGTAGAAAATTTGAACTGTCAATGTGAAAATTATGAATTAAAATTTGACATAAGAAAAATTCTTAGGTAATCGTTAGGGAGGAAAGGGGGAAGGAAATTCTAGGTCAAAGAGACAGAATGGGTGAAAGGATAGAGTTTGGAAAGCAAATGACCTGCATAGATATCATCATCACTATTCGATGGCATGAATAAATGAATATGTTGGGAAATATGGCTGTTGAGTTAGTTCATAAACCCTTGGAGGTTATAAATATATAATGTAGAGATTATCCTTGTTGTTTTGTTTCCAATATATTTAAACTCCTGAATGAGAAGAAAGTGTTTACTAGGCCATAGATGACTCTAGACACTCTGGACTTATCTTTGTTGTGGTTTTTGCAAAATATTTCTTGGCCAAAAGATATTAATCGGCATTAGTAGCATGTTATATCATTTAGAGTTCAGAATCTCATTGCTGATTTTACAAGTATTCTATCACTACTAATTCTCCCACTCCACCCTTTTGAAAAATTGACTCTGACGTAGATGGCAGTTCATGAAGGGAAATGATAAGCGATTGCATATTCCACAGACCGGGATTGAGTGCAAATTTGAATGATTTTTTTTCTAAACTTAACCCACAACTGACCACATTTACAACATGAATTATGAAAGCCCAGTGTCAGTCAACCACAAATAATTCTTCACTGCCTACTAGGGTGAGCTGCTGTGTTAGATGCTCTTGGGAAGCAAAGAAAAATATAAGAGTTTATTGCACTGAAATAACTTTTCTAGTTGAAGAGATGAGATACACAAAGGTTAATAATAAAAAAGATAACATTTTTAGGCAAATATGTAATAGATATAAAAGGTCTGATGAAGCAGTAGTTTCTAGCCTTGGGCTACTATATGCTTTAGGTCTTTGTAGTAATAACTTCATTCTGATGAAGCTATGTTCAATTGCAAAATGCCTAATGGGAAATGCCAAGTTTCTTTCCTTTTGCCTGGAATCATGCACTCGGACTGTCAACACTTTTTATCATTTGGGCAAATACAGCCCACTGCTACACGGTTTCAGTTTATACATGTGTATGTCTGTAGGGGTGGGGGAGGGGGCTAGGGTATTGAAGTATGGTAGAAGGAAAATCAACTGAGATTTTACTTGAGAAATGGTTTGGAATGAATAGATTTGCAAAAAGATGTCTGAGGTCCCATCTATATTTAATATCCATGAAGGGACTAGCAGAGGACAAGCTGTGAAAGTCAGTCTGAGGATAGACTGCTGCCCATAGGACTTTACAAGGGCTCTACCAATATATTTTTCACAATTTGTATTTTAATTATTTTAAGAGATTATATTTGATCCCACTAAATACTGTAAGTTTTAGGATGGACACCCTAATTTATTCATCTCTGTAACCTCAGCCTCCAGCATAATGCATGGGATATAGGGTACAATCATTAAATGATTGTGATGTGGTTCAAAGGGGACATCATAGAATACTTTATCAACTGTCATGGTATTCCACACAGCATTGCTTCTGATCAAATGAGCAAGTGAAATGTGGGAATGGGCATATGCTTATGGAATTCACTGGTTCCTATGTTCCCCATCATCTTGAAGCAGCTGAGTTGATAGAAGAGTGGAATGACCTTTTGAAAGCTCAGTTATGGTGCCAACTAGGTGGCAAACTGGGTGTCAATAACTTACAGGGCTGCAACAGTGTTGTCAAGGAGACTTTGTATGCTCTAAATCAGAATTCAGTCTATGGTGCTGTCTCCTATAGCCAGTATTCACTGGTCCAGGAATCAAGGGGTAGAAATGGAGATGGTCTCACTTATTATTATCCCTAATGACCCACAAGAAAATTGTCTGCTTCCTGTCCCTGTAAATTTAAGCTCTACTGGTCTATAGGTTTTATTTTCAGAAGAAGGAATACTTCTACCAGGAGACATAAATAATGATTCCATTGAACTGGAAGTTACAAAATGCCACCTGGCCACTTTGGGCTCCTCAGACCTCTGAATCAATAGGCAGAGAAGGAATCATTTACTGTACTGGCTGGGATGATTGATTCTGACAATCAAGGGGAAATAGGACTGCAAATACATGATGAACAAAAAGAGTTTGCCTGCCACTGGTGTTTACAGTAGCAGTGCTCATGATTCCAAATGGACGGAGGTGGCGTAAGGGTACAATGACTGAAGAAAGGAAGGAGGATCTGTGGTGTATTCATGCAGACTACTGAGCAGCCCGCAAAAAGAATGAAGTTATAAGGCAAGCAACAAGGCAAGTGAATCTTAAGGACTGTAAGTTGAATGAAATATCAGAAATAAAAAGACAAATATTATCATGCCTCACTTATATGGACTAACTTTAATATAAAAACTCAGTGAATTAAAGTTGAGAGCATGGGTTATCAGGTTGGGGCCTATTGTAAAGGGTCTTAGATTGTAAGCTCTTACAGCTGTCACGTATATTCAGGTGGTGTAATTGTTATTTCCAAATTCTGAGAAAGTGAGCTTTTTGCATATAACCCGGTCATTTCCTGAAAATTTGATTATTTATATCTGAGACTCAGAGTTAGAGCACAGAAGCTATGAAAGTCATCATTACCCCATTCACCAACTGTTATAAATGCTAAAAAAGTGATCAGACTTCAAGTAAAGATAAAAATGAAGCTGATCTGGATGATATCATTCATATTTCAAAACTTTAACTTCTGTGTGAGACCAAAGGTAGAGATGTTTATTTGGTACAAAATTTATATTCTGAGTAGTGCATTACCTAATTTAACTTATATGGTCAGTTTAGTTGCACAATATAAATACGTGGAATCTGGAATAGAGCATGAGATCTTGTTGATTTATCCAGGTTGTCAATGGATATATCCCATATACATATGGGCAGTAAATATAGATGACCTGATATATCTCATAGTAATATGGGCAGTAAATAAAGAAGTATTTGCAAAGTCCCCTTGGGGGACTGGGGAGAAAGGAGGAAATATTCAACTTTCCCATTGGGGGAATTCCTGATATTCTTGCAAGCAGTGGAGATCACCAAATCAATAGGCTGAGCCCTTGATCCTGGGGTTCACCCTTATAAGACTTATTCCTGCAAAGGATAGGCTAAGCCTACTTATAATTGTGCCTGGGAGTCACTCCCAGAGAACCTCTTCTATTGCTCAGATCTGGCCTCTCTCTCTAAGCCAACTCAACAGGTAAACTCACTGCCCTCCCTGCTACATGGGTTATGATTTCCAGAGGTATAAATCTCCATGGCTTCATGATTCCTAGGATGAGCCGGGACCCAGAACTGTGGGATTGAGAAAGCCTTCTTGGCCAAAAGGGGGATCAGAGAAATGAAACAAAATAAAGTTTCAGTGACAGAGAGATTTCAAACGGAGTTGAGAGGTTATCTTGGAGGTTATTCTTATGCATTATATAGATATCCCTTTTTAGTTTATGGTATATTGGAGTGGCTAGAGGGCAGTACCTGAAACTGTTGAGCTGTGTTCCAGTAGCCTCGATTATTGAAGATGATTATATAATATAGCTTGTACAATGTGACAGTGTGATTGTGAAAACCTTGTGTCTCATGCACCTTTTATCTATGGTAAGGACGGTTGAGTAAAAAAAATATAGGTGAAAACTAGGTTAATAATAGTGGCAGTAAAGGGGAAAATAAATTAGGTAGATTAAAATACTAATGGTCAATGAAAAGGAGGGATAAGGGATATGGGATGTATGAGATTTTTCCTGTTTTCTTTTTCTTTTTCGGGAGTGATGCAAATGTTCTAAGGGTGCTCATGGTGTCGAATACACAAATATGTGATGATATTGTGAGCCACTGATTTTATACCATGTATGAACTGTATGTGTGTGAAGATTTGTCAAGAAAAATATTTTTTAAAAAAAAGAGTTTTCCTGGAATGTTGGAGATCCCCCCGGGTGTATTTTAGTATTACATTGCCCTGTGATTAAAGTCAAGGTTGCAGGTACAAAGTGAATATGAGAAGGTAAATTACATTCCTATATACAGTCAGTGAGTTAAGAAAATGGAATTTAAAAATACCATTTACAAGAACACTAAACAAGTATGAATAAATATAAACCTAACAAAATATATACATGATCTGTACATGGAAAACTATAAAATACCGATGAAAAATCAAAGAAGATCAAAATGAATTGATAAATATACTATATTTATAGATAGGAAGACCCAATATTGTTAAGCTGTCAATTTTACTAAACTTGATCTATAGATTCAACACAATGCCAAAAAAATCTGACCAAACTGTTTGTTTTGGGCATTAACAAACTGATTCTAAAGGTTATACGTAAGGGCAAAAGGTCTAGAATAGCTAACACAATACTAAAGAAGAAGATAAAAAGTTGGTGAACCACATTACCTGATTTCAAGACAATAATAAAATTGCAATGATTAGTGAAAAAATAAGTAATGCAGTTAGTGAAACAAAATGAAAAATCTACATATAGATCTACACAAATATAGTGGACTAATCTTTGACAAAAAAGCAAAGTCAATTCAATTGAGAAATAGCAGTCTTTGAAACAAATGGTGCTGGAACATTTGGATGTTCATATGCAAAAAACAGTTTAAGATACAGATCTTAAACTTCTTATAAAAATTAACTCAAAAGAGATCATAGAACTAAATTAAAATGCAAAACTATAACACATGTAAATATAGGGGAATATCTATGTGTTCTTGGGTTTCTTGATGAGTTTTTAGATTATCAGAAAAGTTCAATAATTTGGATGTTATTAAAATTTATCACTTTTTGTTCTATAAACACTGTTGAGAGAATGAGAAGACCAGCCACAGACTAGGAGACAATGTTTTCAAAAATCATATTTGATAAAGGACTTGAATTTAAAACATTTAAGAACTCTTAAAACTAAACGAATAAGTGAACAAACAACCCACCACCATGACTTTAGAAATACATCCAAGTCAAATGTTATACAAGATCTGATTTAACCTGATTTAAGGATTATAGGCTGTCAATTTTCTCACTTTTGGTGTGGGACATTATGGATAAGCAAAGAAAGGAAGCTAGAATGATCCACATGGTAACAGATTAGAGCTGGAGATATCAATATGAATTCATATTTAGCTTAATATAGATATGATGTATTAGTTAGGCTTCTCTAGTGAAATAGAATCAACAGGGAACACTCACAAATATAAAATTTATAAAAGTGTCTCATGTGACCACGGGAACGCAGAGTCCAAAATCCGCAGGGCAGGATGTGAAGCCGAGGATTTCGATGAAGGGTCTGGATAAACTCCACAGGAGAGGCTTGCCAGCCAAAGCAGGAAGAGAGCCTGTCTCTTCTGAATCCTCCTTAAAAGGCTTCCAGTGATGAGATTGAGCATCATTCATTGCAGAAGACACTCCCCTTGGCTGATTACAAAAGGAATCAGCTGTGGATGCAGCTGACGTGATCATGATTTAATGCTATGAAATGTCCTCATCGCAACAGACAGGACAGCACTTGCCCAACCAGACAAACAGGTACCACCACTTGGCCAAATTGATAGATGAACCTGACCACAACATATGGTTACATATAGAAATATTTATTGATATGTATATATATTCTGTTGAGCATATGCACATGTATTTCCTTTCTCTGTCTTATAGGGCTCCTTAGAAAAATGGCTGATTATAGGACTGACACAGAGAATAACAAGGTGAGCTTGGAACATTTTCTAGACCCAGAAAGTAAGGATTCCTAAGGGGGAAAAATGATGGAGGTATGTCATTGGGGCCAAGGAGCTAATTGAATGAGCTCACTATGGCCAAAACTGGAACAATATGAGTAACACAGTACATAAAGGAGCATGAGACTATAACCAAAAGTACAAAATAAGTATCTATGAGTCATATGAACAAATGATGATGATACAAATGAGGGATAAGAAACACATGGCCCATGGAGAATTCCAAATAATTTGTGTAGATATTCTACTTTCAAGGAGGTGGACTCCAACTCCCTACTCTTTAAATGTGAACAGCCCATGAAGACCTTATCCAAAGAAAACAGTTTGTAAAGGGGGATGGGGCAGGGTGGTGGCTGTGGGGGAGTGGTGGAGAGAGTAACTCTATAGTGAATGAACCTAATAACTGCTAACCCAAATGATCAAGGTTAATAACAACAGTAAAAAGTCATATTGATAGCATGTACCTTTGTTTTGAAATTATGAAACTTGATGAAAACAGCTCTTTACCTATGACTTCCCCTGCAAAACATATAGCCCCAGTATAAGCATGAAAAAGAAAAACATTAAAGCCAAACTGAGAGATATTCTATAAAATACCTGACCAGAGCTTTTCTAAACTTGCCATGGCCATCACAAACAAGGAGAGTCTGGGAAATTGTTACACTCAACAGGGACCTAAGGAGAGATGAAGGCTAAATATAATGTGGTAGCCTGGATGGGATCCTGGACACTAGAATTTAGAAAGTTGAAAGCTATTTTCAGATTTAAAAAAAAAAAAGATCACATCATTGTAAGATTCAGATTGGTAAAAGTGTAACAACTGCTAGGATAGAACATTCTAGACTGTCTTTTCCAATTTTGGTGCTTGTTCTAACCTCTGCAAAAGGACAGACCAGTTATATCCTTTCTCATCTGAAGAACTTTCACATATCTAAATGTCTTTGTTGTTTATTAAAATTTTTAGTTTTTCCTCCAGAATGTGCTGTCAGAATGTGAGTGGCTCTTTCTTTTTAATCTCTATCATATTAATCCTTTCTGGGTTTTGCTGTTAGGACTTAACATTGACCATAAGTAATTATATGTTTATTTAAGTAGATAGGTGTCCTAATACTAATATACACTTTTCTCCTATGAAATCATTAGGATAGTTGAGATAAGACCTCTTATAATCTCCTTGCCTCCAGAATCAATACCCTCCTGCAATTATCATGCAGCTTGGCTGTGAGAATTTAATTTGCCCTACATTTTGCTAGGCTACACCTTCCAGAAAGTGATAATCAGTTAGTCTTGGATTCTATGTGAGTGCCTGAAGGATTTGGTTTTAGTCTCTTAAAGAACAGCAGAAGAAAATTGGCCAGTTTTAGAAAAGAAAGTCTTTACAAAGATCATGAATAAATTCAGTATCAAATACTAAGGTAAAAATGAGAAAATATATTATTCATGTAAAGAGTAGTAATCCACAAGATGGATACCTTAATTCCAATAGCAAATGAAAGGATGTGTAGTATTACATTTCAAGTACAAAACAGAGCCTTTGGAATATTCCATTATACTTACAGAGGATCATAATAATATACACAAAATCTTAATAGTGCAAGCATCGAAGATCCTCCAAAAAATATTAAACAAAGTTGTTTCCCTCAAATGAAATATGTTAAATCAGCTGGCATTTTAAACGAATTACACTTCCGAGAAATTTATTATTCTGTGAATAATCTGTGTTCACAGTGGGACCATTTCTTAATGGACAATCACATCTCATTGCTGGTACACTAGTAGAATTGGAATGCAGCCCTTATACCTGCAAAATTAGTATTTATAGTTACAAAAATCACAACCAAAGACATGAACTGGAGATTAAATGACATTAATATAAAATATGATTTGTGCTCTGTCTTTAATAAATACTTCAAGAATTCTATTTATGAGGTCTCTGTAAATGTAATTTGTGATGTCTCTCAAACAAATGTAATGAGGCCATTAATTTTGCTTATATAGAGTAAATTATCAAAAAAGTCAGAAAAGTAAACTGAAGAGAATGAATATTGATTTTATGTATGATTTTATCATTTGGTCTCTACATTTGAGGCAGAAATCTCATAATTTAAATTCACTTCTAACTTTTAAGTTTGAAAATAAAATTAATATATGCATTGATAGCATTAATAGATTAAAACAAAATTCTTCATATTTGCCAGCCTTTTGCTACATATATATACTGCTAAAATACTAAAATTCAAATGAAAACTTCCTTGTTTAAAAAATAAATGTATTTGAGCAAATGCATATTCAGCTACTGAAAAATTTACTTCTTTCCTTTTGTTGGCATTACATACAGGCAGAAAAGTTAAAGACACGCATGATATGTCAGTGAAGACAAGAGAAACACACTGACGGATACAGTGAATCACAGAAGCAGAAGGGAATCCAAGCAAACATCCTACGTAGGTACATAAACACAAATGTCTGCAGAGACCCAGTGCAGAGGAGAAAAATGTGCAGGTGTGTTGAACTCTCTCGACCACAACCCTATAAAGACAACAGCTGCTTAGCTCCAGCCGATTACATCATGGAGAAAGGTGGGATACGCAGGTGTCTCTATCACCCTAATGCCAGTTTACTGTTTATCTTTGTCTGTAGAGATCAGCTTACGTTTTTAAAAAAATCCTTAGTGAATCAATAGTCAGCCGACTAAACAAAAATACCCACAAGTTGCTCTCTTTCTTTAGGCTGATGTTTTGCCACCTCTAATACAGACTATTCACTGGCTCATATAACTTTTCTCCTAATAGAGATCTTTCGGGAGTAGTATTAGTTGCATTACTTTCATTAGACAGTTTAAGGTCAAATATAAAATAATATTCCCTCAATATATACCAGTTTTATCCTGTCTTAAGTATAAATTATTCCATTAGATTTTTTTTACATTGGGTCTACATTGTATATTATTATTATTATTATTATCATTTTGCTTTCACAACACTTGTTATTTAAGCAAATCCCTGAACGAAGACAAAATTCTAATTGTCTAATAAAATGGTGATAAGATTATTATTTGGTTCCTATTTTTAATAGCATTACCATAATGCCCATTTTATCTGACAAAGTGGAAAGAGTTACAAGCAGTAAATTTTCTTAACTACAGCATTTTACCCACTTACCAACCAACTTGTTGTATTCCTACTTTTTAATATACTTCCTTAAATATATTGCCTACACAAAAACAATAAAATGATATTATTTGACATTTTTGTAAAACTCAGGACCACCATTAAGACTACAGTAATATTAATGTTCATTCAATGATGGCCCCAGAGACTGATTATATTCTGTCTTATATTCATGGTCCCAAACTAATTTAGTCTTTGAGTTCAGTTGCCTGTAAATTATGGATTTTCTGTTCTGTATTCTTTCTTTGAGTAGTTATCAGTGTGGTCATTTTGGTTTTTCATGCGAATTTCCTATGAGCTGTGACTAAAGGTAGTAAATTTTATTAGGCTTATATCTAAATAATATCTAAATAATAATAAATTGATCCTGAAAGGGGGCTTGAATGATTCTAATAGGAGTCTTTTCCACAATAGATATAGTTTTGATAAATACTCCAAAGTTGCTTTTTGTGAAAGGTGTGTGCCCTACTCCTCTCTCTCCAGCATACCAACTGAAGCACATGGAGGAAGTAAGCTCTAAAGAGGATACACTTTGGTGAAACATCGTTTTGAGAACTAATGCTTCCTAAATGTGTGACCTTAGGCAAATCAATGCATCTCTCTGAGTCTCTGTTTCCTCATCTGCATGTAAAGATAAAATACTTGCCTTGTAAAACTAGAACTCTTGTGCAGCATACATGTGGCCTTGCATTGGAAATATCGCAATACAATCCTGGCACTTCATTGGCATGGTAAAAATTGGTTTTGCTTTGTTTTTTGTTAATATTTACTGGCTTATGGATTTTTTGAATATGGCAAGAAAGAGAAAAGCAGCACTTGACATCCAGGAGATGGTCTGTCAATCATAACTAGGTGATGGAGTTTCACAGAACATCAATTTCAGAGAGGTCCACTCAGTGACCATGATAAATCAGGATGAAAGTATGACCACTCCAGAATCATATATCATAAAGGTTTAATATCCAGAATATATAAAGAAATTCTTCAACTTAACAAGAAAGAGACAAACAGCCCAATTTTAAAAATGGACCAAAGACTTGAATAAATATTTCTCCTAAGAAGATATACAAATGGCAAAAAACCACATGAAAATATGTGCCACTGGGAAAATGTAAATCAAAATTATAATGAGATACCATCTCACACCCATTAGAATGGCCACTATTTTAAAAATATATATGGAAAATTACTGGTGTTTGAGAGGATGCAGAGAAATAAGAACACTCATTTATTGCCAATGTCAATATTAAACAATGCAGCCACTGTGGGAGACAGTTTGGTGGTTTCTCACAAAGTTAAATATAGAATTGACATGGCAATCCCACTACTAGGTATGTACCCCAGAGTAAGTGATCCAAATCTCTTCAGTGGTTAAGTAATTGGAGGCTAAATTCCACAACGGTTAGTAAAAGATTTAAGTTCAAATCTGGAGCTGAATCAATATAATGGCCAATACTCTGAGACTTTATTTTTCATAATTATGTTGCTATAGCAGAGGCTAATTTTGATAAGATAGAAAGGGTGAGGATAGTAATTAGGAAAGCAAAAAAGGAAACTTACTGGATAGAGATTTAATAATATAAATAATACTTGCGTTAAAATATGGAATAAATTTCTTGTGGTCGTCATGTCCATATTTCGGAATGGCAGCTTCCTATAAGTTTGCTCCCACAAATGCAGAAGTATATTAGAAAAGTATATTTCAAAAGCAGAGGGAATATTAGGGAGATGCAAATAAAAATCACAAAGGGATACTATCTCAAACATACTAGAATGGCTGCTATTAAACAAACAGGAAACTACAAGTGTTGGAGAGGATGTGGAGAAATTGGAACACTTATTCACTGCTGGTGGGAATGAAAAATGGTATAGCCACTGTGGAGGACAATTTGGCTCTATCTCAGGAGCCTAATTACAGAGGTGCCTTATGACCTGACAATCACACTGCTCGGGATATACCCATAAGATCTGAAAGCAGGACATGAACAGACATTTGCACACTGATGTTCATAGTGGCATTAACCACAACTTCCAAAAGATGGAGACAACCCAAGTGTCCATCAACAGATGGGTGGGTAAACAAAATGTGATATATAAAATCAGTGAAATATTATGCAGCATTAAGAAGGAATGAAGTCCTGATACGTGTGATGACATGGATGAACCTCGAAGATATTAAGTGAAATAAGTCAGACACAAAAGGACAAATAATGTGTGATCTCACTGATATGAACTAATTATAAACTGTAAACTCATAGACATAAAATACAGAATTAAGGCTACCAGGATATGGAATGAAGCTAAAGAATGGGGAGCAGTTGCTCAATATGTGCAGAATGTTTAACTAGGGTGAATGTAAGTGTTTGGAAGTGGAGAAAGGTGAGGGTAGCACATTACTGAGCATAATTAACAGTACTGAATGTTGTGTGAATGTGGCAGAAACGGAAAGTTCAGAATCACGTATGTCACCAAAAGGAAAATTGTAGATTAAAATATGGGAATGTATACCACAATGACTCTTGCAGAGGACAATGCCTGTAATTAACCATACAACTATAAAAAAGTTCTTTCATTAACTAGAAAAAAATGTATAACACTATTACAAGGAGTTAATATTAGAGGGGTACGTGAGAGAAAATGTACCTATTGCAAACTAAGAACCAAAGTTAACAGTAATAACGTTCTTTTGTCAACAGTAAAAAAATGCGCCAGACCAAAAAACTATGGGTCAATAATAGAGGTGTGATAAGAAATATGGGAGGATTTGGATTTTCTTTTTTCTTTTAATTTCTTTTCTGGAATAATGAAAATGTCCTAAAATTGATTGTGGATATGTATGCACAACTATGTGATGATACTGTGAGCCAGTGATTATATACTTTTGATGATCTGTATGGTATGTGAATGTATCTCAATAAAACAGCATTTTAAAAAGCAGAGGGATTTTTATTTTTCTATTTAATAGTTAAATGCATTTATCAAAGGTCTATTGAAAGCTGAACACTGTGCTAGAAACAATTGATATATTAAAAACAATTCGGCTAGAAAATAGTTTACATCTATGAGCTAAGATTCAAAGATATGAGATAGAGGGATTTATACATAACTTGTAATATCTACCTTATTACTGTATAGTTTTACCTTATAGTTTGATCATATCTAAGTACCATTCCAACTACATTGATCATGCTCAACTATTATTATCTCTTATCTTCTGAAACATGTAAAAGGGATATTGTCAAGATCCCTTTGGTTTTCTATGTATAGCTAACAATTTTGATTTTACACAAGGTTTCAGTCAAAATGACAGAAAATAACATTGTACTTAAGCACAGCAAATTGCCTGGAGCTCAGATTAGCAAATTATTCTGACACTTTTAACTTGACTTATCATGAGTGTAAAAATGTTTCTAGGATTCTACACCTTTGCATCTTCACTAGATTTTTCACAGACCATGGCTTTCCTCATCTGTTGAGCTAAGAATTTAAAGAAATTATGTCTTACAAGGTTTTCAAAGCTTTAAATAGGCTCAGTTTAATTTTATGAAGTAGGCAAAAGAAGTTACATAGACAGATATCTGTGGTTCATTACATTATCCTAGCTAGAAATAGGATTGCTTTATGGGGTATAGCCTCATCGTTGTAAGGCCATAGTTTACTATGTCTGCTAAGCGTCAGTGAGTAGCTTGGGTATGATTTTATTGATCCCTAAATGCAATAGTTTATGTTTTATTTTACACACACACACAGGCACACACACACAAACACACAGACACAACTTAAGTGCCTATAGAGCTGTAGTACATATTTTCAACAGCCCACTGGATACATGACAGCCAAACTTACTACTGTTGTGACAGTACTTGAAATTCAATGAAATTTGACAGATTGCTTATGTAGGCTAGCTACCATCAGGATAATCCAGCCCTCTGGGTGGCAATTGATTTGTATACCTCAGTCTAGACATTTTCTTGGCTTTTGTCCACGTTCTGATGGGTGTGGACTCTTTATAAATAGGATCTCTTGAAGATGTTACTTCAGTTAAGGTGGGGCCCAACTGAAAAAGGATGGGTCTTAATCCACATTGTTGTGGTTCTTTCTGAGCAAAATGAAACTCAGAAAGAGAAAGAAAAAGCAACAGAAAGAAGCCAGAATTCAATGGAATCCAGAAGAGAGAGAGGAAGACATCAACACGTATATTGCCATGGGACAGAAAAGCCAGGGAACCCCAGAGATTATTGGCCAAGCAGAAGACACTGGCCATGGGAGGAAGCAAGTCTGGAACCTTGAGCCAATAAATTCTTATGGTTAAGGCAACCCATCTTATGGCATTTGTTTAGGTGGCTAGGAAACTAAGATACTCTGTCCATAGGGAAAGGCAAACGCTCTGCATCCCCACAGTGCCATTGTGGAAAATGCGAGACCATATTTGGGGAGAGTTTTCATATCCACTCTATATTTAGAGTAATTTTGTTCTAGTCCTCCTGTAAGGCAGCCAGTTGCGGCAACCTGACGTCATCCAGTCCTCAATTACCTCTTTTCATTGCAAGTCAGGGTGATTTCAAAGTCAAAGATGTGATGAGCAAAGATGTTCTGGCACAACTGACTGATGTCTAGCACCTTTAATGTACGTGTTTTATGACTACCATGAGATGGTAGTACAAAATTCTGCCTGCATCTCTATGATCTCAGATTATCGCTTATGGGTGAAAAAAGACGAGAACCATTGGAGTGAAGGTGCTGCTCCCTCTCCAAACCACTTGCACTTACTGTCCTATGTATTTGAAATCAGTCTCAAATTGATTTTGTTTTTTAGATGAAGATAGTATTATTTGTAAGGCTTCTTTATTCCCCTCAATCCTCAAGGTTTACACAGTAGGAGTAGCTGCTTCTAAAATCACTTCTTGGTAGTTTTTAAGGAAAAGAAGCAACACACACTGCCTTCATATTTCCAAGATATTTATATATCAGAAAAAAATATTATAGGATAAAACTATAAACTGATTATATTAGTAATAGAATCACAATTCAATTTCCCTATAGTCATGCTGTGTCAATATAATTGACTCAATTTGATTTTTTATGAAAATCAAGTCTTTGTTCAACATTGTTAGGAAAGCGAACATAAAATTACAAGAACAAATGATTGTTTTGCGGTTGTGCTACCACATTCTGGGTTCCTTTAATTTCAGAATGTCACAGTGGAAAACTTGAATTGAATATAAAAGGAGTAAAGATGGCATACTCCATAATCATGAATTCCTTGTTCAAATCACTGCCCCATTTCCTGTGAAACTTGCCAAAACTGCCAATTAGTTCTAGTCATTTACTAGTCATTTACCAGTCAGACAGCAACTGAAACAACTTGGAGTGAAAAGCATAAAATACAAAAACATCATCCAACTTAGTATTGTATTCCTTTTATGCATTTAGTTTAAAATATTTTTCTCTTTGCTGTACCAAATCTCTTATTTTTTTAACTTCAAACTTTTGAGAAACTGCTAAACAAAATTAATGGAGAGAACGAATACTTTTACATTTCAAATGCTCTCTAAGTATCTAATTTCATTCTCTGTGGCCAGTGTTTACATCCTGATAGTTGTATTCTTAGAGTTGCTAACCGTTATTTCTGAAGGGTTATCTTACATAATTTAGATTTTTACTTTTCAATAGCTTTTTAAGTTGGAAAAAATTGAAGTTAAATTAGCAATTATTATTTATAGTTAGTTAGGTGTTGAATAATTAAATTGGCATATCCTCTTACTATGATTAAAGGAAAGCTTTATTAAAATGATTCAATAAAAGTGAATTTATGATGGTTAATAGAATATGACCTAAAATACTCTGTTGATTAAGGAACTATCAATGGCTAAATGGTTGTCTTCAAAAGTGTTCCCTCACTTTGTAAAACTCATTTATTTCATTTATTTTCGAAGAATACTATGAGGAATCAATATCTTGGAGCAGAAAGTCAAAAAAAAAATGCTTGGTGTAAATTGTCTTAGTATTCTTTTTACGTTTTATTCTTGAATAAAATACATTAAATATGTATTTTTGTTTATCATTTCATTCAATTATATGCCAATTAGGACTGTAGGCAAAGAAAAAAGTATTGGGGGCTTTTTTTTACTGTTGATTTTGAATGGCTATTTGATATTCAAATGCTCAAATGATCTACTTTTTAGTTTAACAAGTAGTCAGTTTATGAGCTTGTGCAGGAATATTTCTGCTTTTCCAAGTGAATTTTAATTCTCTAATATACCATGGAAATTTCTACATAAGATTTTGGCTTAAACATCATTTACATTTTAAAAAAACAGCAATTTAATGATTTCTCTGGGGAATGAAATGGCAGGTGAAGAAGATGTGAGAGCAGTGAGTATCATAAGATGAGGTTACCCTTTTTATGACCAATGAACTAAATACTCTTGTCCACTGTCTTTTAATTATGAAAGTATTCTCTACATAATGTGATTTCTTGTAATGTGCATATTTCATTAAATCATATGAAGTAACCATGAACACAATTTTCCTATAAAGCCAACAGTTTTACTTTAAGTTAAATTTTACCTAGTATCTATATAATTGAATCCAATGAGCACAGCCACAATTAAATAATCTTTGAAAAATGAATTTATCTAAGCCATTTGATTGAATCAATAGCACTGTAGTTAAAATATAAAATATAATAATTCTTGTAACTATTTCCCAGACTAGATATCCTAAATACCCGTTCAAATAATAGAACAGATGTGAATCCAGGAGTTCCTAGTGTTCATTTATTCATTCTATGTCATTGCAAGGTAAGGCAGACAAATCAATGGCAATGCAGGGAAGCCAAGGACCAGAGAGAAAAATTTAGTTTCCCAAATTAGAAGTGGCTAGTGTTTGGCACAACTCAGATCTCATATAGTTTCTGTGTAACTTAGTTTTAAGGAGGAGAAAAAGATTTACATGGCTTGTGATACAACACTCAGATCAGGAAGAAATTAAGATTTTGATTGTTTCCTTAGCAGCACTAGTTGGATTACTCTGGTAAATACTCATTTACCTTAAAATAACTACTTATTAAAAAGAATGGGCAAAAATACAAGGGCTTCTAAAGAAGATTGCCACCCTCTGAAATAAAATGCCAGTAGGAAATTTTCCTGTGATTTTGAAGAGAGGATAAAACCTCAAAGGTGAAAACATAAGCTATGCCCACATTCTAAAGAGCCTTAAGGAGCTTCAAAACCCATCTCCACAAAACTTGCTAAATTGATGGAGCCAATCCTGCTACCATCAGTGCACAGTATCCCTCCAGCCTATATGAGCAGAGCTAAGAGGAGAAAGTAAACTGGAAGCATTCTCAGGAGTATAATGTTCTTGGTAAAAGATTATGTGGTGATGGAGAGGGTTGCTTCTTTCCCAGAGGACAAGCTAAGTGAAAAAGGGCACATCAAGCAAATTGTTCCTAGGGGCTGACAAAGAATGGAATACCAAAAATCTTATTTACCATCAGAAGTCTCTTTTGCAGTAGACTGGCTAAACTTTGTGATCTGTCAAGCTGAGCAGGGGAAATGAATTAGATCGAGATGGCAGGCTAGAGGGAGTTGTGGAGAGCAGGCTATATGGCTACAGTTTGGCATGGGAAGAGTAAATATTTAGTGGGTGAGTGGATACTGTTGACAATAACCAGGATTGAGCTATTTTGCCAGCACCCAAACCAATAAAGCTGCTAATCAGATAAGAGCCTTTCTGGTTGAACTACAAGAGAAAAATCATAAAATATTAAGCCAGAGAGGATCTTCCATGTCAGAGAAATGTGTGTGAGACAGTACTTTTCCAAAAACACTCACATGTGCCCTAGGAGAGAACCAACATTTGATTATCTCCTATGGACAGGGCTCAGAGAACAATGAACGTGCTAAGTAGACCAATAAATTTTGCCCCTTTTTTCTAATAAATTCTCCTGGCCTCAAAAATCACAGAACCAGGGTAAGAGAAGTGTAAGAATGATAAAAGAAAAGAGCATGCCTTCTCCACATTTTAGTCCCTCAGTCTAGGGTCTACTAGTTCAGAATCTAGGTATATGGTTATTACTTGTTAGTTTGCTGTCTCTTCTAGGAAGGCACATGGCACTCTGAAAAGACTAATTAGCTTTCCACAAATGTGTGAATTCCCTTCAAAAGACACTAATTTTCGAATTAGATCAATTTTGGCACAGAATAAGGCAAGAGCAAAAGAAAGTATTAAAGGGACACTAGGGCTAATTCTTTGAGCATAGGACAAAAAATTAGTGTAATAAATATTTTCTCCAGAAAGCAATAATTTCTAGATTTTTTGAAATCATACAGTTTTATATAACTTAGAATTGTGGGGTTCCCTCTATTACCAAGTAGGAGAATGAAACTAAAGGAGAGATAAAGAGACCAAAAATAAAATAAGTAAATAAAATTTTACTTTATTTCAAACAATAAGGAAAAAGAGAAAAAGATGAAAATCTGAGAAATATTGGAAAAGGAGTAATTGCTTTGTTAGTATACATGGACACATAAAGACAAAATTTGTCAGGTTAATATAATTTAAAATAATTAAACTTTTAAAAAATTTTTCATTATTTATTTAATAATATAATAAAACAAGTAATAAATTGTGCTGATTCAAATTCAAAAGTAGTTCTCTTGGCTGATTTTAAGATTTTTCCTTAGGTCTTTCTAAACTGCATTATATTATCTAACATTATAGTTACAGGAAGTTTGTTACCACAGGTTTTGCTTTCAGATGGGCAAATACACTAGTTATAGTGTAAACAAACAAACAAACAAAAGTACTAATCATGTGCAACCTGAAAGACCTTTGGGATCAACCACTTTATTTTGAGCTTGAGAACGGCAGCTTTAAATTTTGATTCAGTTAATGTTACTATTATGGGCCTCAGAAATATGCAATTTTGAAAAGCTCCAACTCGTAACCCTACTCGGTTGTTCTGATAGTTCCCTCCTTTAAAGATAAAGGGCTAAACTTTTCTTAGGATCCATCTGACTGAGGAAAAAGCAGAGTTTGCCCATTGAGCTCTGCTCCTAGGCTGCATTTTATGTTAACTGGGGTCTTGATATTCCAACAATAATTTTGGACAATGAGGGGGGAGCTTTCTCTCAAGGGACATCATATGCAGTAGGCCAGAATAAGGTTGGATTGAAATTTGTGCTATGCTTACTGTTTTAATATGAATGAGTAGTATCTTCATTTTAGATACTACAACTTATTTTATACAGTTAAACTTATATAATTTGCTACTTAAGAAGTTATGCGAAAAATGTAACAAGCAACTTGTAATTTACTCATTAGGTCTAATGTAGATTTATAATTTACCATAGATTCTTAAAAATAAATTGCCCTTTGTTTATTCTGAAATAAGTTATATTTTGCTTCAAAATTTATTTTATTTTAAAAGTTTAGTGAGAAAGTGGAAAGTGATAAGACCATATTAACAAATGTACTCTGGCTCCAGTCTCTGTAGCAACCAGCCTGAGAAGACGAGCCCAAACCTCTGTAGCAATCAGTCTCAAACATGGACAGTCAGGACGTAGTCAGTTTCACTGAACTTCCTCATTTATATCTCCACTTCCAACTCACAACTAACCAAAGAAAGCCAAGCGTGCCTCCCAAACCTCTTATGAGATTCTGTTACTCAGTCCGTCTAACATTCCTATTCATAGCTGAAATACCCTGAATCCTGCCACTCTCTTGCCCTTACCAGGAGAAAGGAAACCTTGAAACTGAGTTACCCGAGTTAGGAGACTTTCTGTACCTTGCAAAGATTTATTAGCTATCCCACTGAGAACCCTGACTTAATACTGTTTGTTGACAGATCATACCTCAAAACAGAAACTTGGAACTTATCAAACAGGATATGCTATCACTACTGTAAGATCTTCCTTAGAGTATAGTTTTCTCCCTGTGATAAAAATCAGTCCACATGGCAGAATTTATTTTACTTAGGTAAGCTTGTAAACTAGCCAAAAACATTTATATAGATAGCAAATATGCTTTTAAGTAATGTATAAATTTGGGATGCTTTGGACACAATGAAGGTTTCCTTACATCTACTAAACCTCATAAAATGTGGACACCACATTAAAGAGCTTTTAGATAGATACAGTCCTATATCTTAGAGAGGTGGGAAACAAAGGAAGATACAGAAGCTAAAGAAAATGTCCTAACCACTCATTATGCCAAATAAGTAGTTTAATCAACATCATGATCCTAACAAAACCCTCAAACAATACCTGTAAGGACTCAAAGAGCCCATTATAAAGCATTAACATTTAGCTTCCAATTTTATAAAAGAAGAATGAAAAAAATATGGTTATGCCCATCATTCAGATAATCTCTGGTTCTTAATAGACAATGGATTGTTGACACCAGATGATTTTAAATGGATATTTCTAAATTTCTCCATTAAAATACTATCATGGTACACACAAAGTGATTACTATTTTAAATCAACATTGACAGATAAGGTTATTTACTGATTATGTGTCACCTCTCAACATAATTCTGGGAAAATTGTAAGGATAAGACATGACCAGTATGATAGTCTTTTTTGCGTGTCAACTTGGCTAGAATATAGTCCCTAATTAAGCAATCAGAAATAAATGTAGGCATTGCTGTGAAGGTATTTTGTAGATATGGTTATAACTCACAATCTATTGACTATCCCAAATAATCCAGGTTGGTCTGGTTCAGTCAGTTGAAAAGGCTTCAAGTGCAGAGAGCCCAGGCTTTCTTAAAAAGAAATTTTGCCTTTGGATAGCAGCTGCAGCCTGTGCCTGACAGTTTCAGCCTACCCTTCCTGTCATGGTCAGCTTCATGTGTCAACTTGGCCAAGTGGTGGTACCTGTTTGTCTGGTTGGGCAAGTGCTGGCCCATCTATTACAATGAGGACATTTCATAGAATTAGATCATGATCACGTCAGCTGCATCCACAGCTGATCCCATTTGTAATCAGCCAAGGGAAGTGTCTTCTGCAATGAGTGATGCTCAACCTAATCACTGAAAGCCTTTTAAGGAGGATTCAGAAGAGACAGGGTCTCTTCCTGCGTTGGCTGGCAAACCTCTCCTGTGGAGTTCATGCAGGCCCTCCATTGGAATCATAGGCTTCACAGCCTGCCCTGTGGATTTTGGACTCTGAGTTCCCCTGATCACGTGAGACACTTTTATAAATTTTATATTTACGAGTGTTCCCTGTTGATCCTGTTTCTCTAGAGAATCCTAACTAATACACCTCCCGAAAGCCTGCCATATAGATTTTGGACCTGCCTAGCCAGCCCCCACAGTTTCATGAGCTAATTCACTGCAATAACTCTCTTAACTGGATCTATTTCTCTGGTTGAGCCTTGAGTGATAAGATCAGCAACCAAAGCCTCAAGAGCCCTTGAATAACTTCACATAGAGTTTATCCAGCTTCTACCCTCCATCAGATTTGAATGTTTTATTTAATATACTTCTACTTTCAGGATCAGTGGAAGCATTTATTTGCTAAAAATCTACAAGCCCGTAGAGTGGCTAAAAAGCTACTTGATTTTGTATTTCCAGCCTGGGGCACATCAACAGTTATATCAAGTGATCGAAACACCCACTTTATGGGAGCTATAACAAAAGAACTCTGTACAGCATTAGCCCTTACTCAAAACCTTTAGTGCATTATTACCCACAATCTTTTGCAAAGGTTGAAATAATCAATGGGATCCTTAAATTAAAATTAGCAAGCCTCAGAAAGTTTGAGCTTCCTTGGTCAAAAGTAAACCCATTAGCCCTAATGACGACATGATGCATTCCTTTAGAGACAATAGTTAGCTGCCTATGAACTAGTAACAGAAACCCACGGGCTTGGCTTTCACTTCTAATTCAAGACTCTGTTCAGCTATGGCAGACATGAAAACATACTGTAAAAGACTCATGTACTTTCCCCCGTTCCTATTGCCAACAGGTTAAGGCTGCCTTCCCACGATATCTACTTCAACAGTGGCTTCATGATCTTCAACCAGGAGATTCTGTGTGTTTGAAGAAACATCAGAGGAAAAAAAGTTCTCTTGAATATCATTGGCAGGATTCATCTTATTAAGTACTGTTAACAACAAATACAGCAATGAAACTCTAGGCTCATGTTTCAAAACTACAGACACATTTCAGAATTCCACACAATTAGAAGAGACCTCAAACAGGATTCTCATAGATCCTCTAAAAGCAGTGATTTTTAGACAACCTTTTCCCTAAGATGTCAGACCAAGAAAGATATCCCATCACTGTTTACTGTTTTGGTTTCTATCCTCTCACATTCTAAAGACAGCCCTGCTGTCTATAGTGGCCTTTTTTTCATCTTTATTACAATCGTTAGGTTGAAATTTTCATTCTAATGCATTTTTAGATTATGTTAAACAGTAGCACAGCTACTGCCTTCAATTTTGATGACTGCTGGTTATGCCATATAGTATTGGGCCCCTATGATAAATATTTCCGGGCAATTCCAGTTTTAGCAAATGAAATCATATGAAATTATAGCCAACGGTGTTTCAACTTGCACCTTTATGGACAAATGATCTTAAAAAAATCAACTTGTGATTTTGCTAGTGTCCCTCTCTTCCCACAAAAATAACCAATTTTATAATCATTGATCCAACCGTAGGTAGTACTAAGTTTGAAGTCAACAACTTTTGGAGGGCACTAGGCCAACCAACTCTTTGCCACCTGGAACAGACTAACAGAGATCCAAAAACGTAAAACATTTTTGTCTTAGCTTACCATGTTACTATGGCAAATACCACAAAATGGGTTAATGACAAATATTTATTGCTTGAATCACCATTTAGAAGACTAGAAGTCCAAAATCAAAGCATCAGCGAGGCCATGCTTTCTCCCCAAATCCTGCAGCATTATGATGATGCTGGTTTGCTGCAATCTTTTGGGGTTTTTGGCTTGCAACTCCATCTTGCAACACATGGGAAGCACTTGCTCCTTATGTCTGCTCTACTGGTTTCCACTGATTTACATCTCCTGTTCAGCCTTTTCTGACTCACTGCATCTGAATTTCTTCTGCTTATAAAAAGCTCTTTTACAAAAAAGAAATACAGATTAAGGCACACCTTGATTCTGTCGAGCCACACCTTAACTAATACTGCATCTTCAAAGAGTCCCTTTTATAAATGGGTGCAAACCACAGGAATGTGGATTAAATTAAGAACATACCTTGGGGTATATAACTCAGTCTACCACACCAATTTTTGTAAGGCCTTGGTTCTGAAATCCTGCCATGGATAACTCTTTTTTTTTTTTTTATCCCCAGCATCTCCATGTGCCCCTCCTAGACACTGTTTACTTGGAGGCTAGGATGCCTGGCCTGTTTGTTTTGGGCTAACATCTTGTACACTTTCTGAATAGTGAATTTTGAGATTGGAATGTATGCAGAGATTCTATAAGGTCTGGAAGTTTCAACCCAGGCTTGAGCTCCAAAATGAGGCCATCATTGATTATTCAGGCACTCCACCCAGTGGAATTAGTGACTCATTATGCATGCAATAATCAGAGCAATGTTTCCGATGGCGAGAATTATACAAATAAGAAAAACTATAAGAACCTTATCCCTAACCCTCACAAATGTTATAAACAATACCCCCATCTGCCTTTGATAGAATACACACAGAACTGTCAGCTCATCAGCACAAGCATTAATAGACACATTGCTCTAGGTTTCTTTCTGGCTAGTCATGGTAGCATTTGTCATTGTTAATACCTCTTGCTGTTCTTGGATCAATGAGACAGGCAAAGTAGAACAGTTTATACTTTTCCTTAAAAAGAGGAAAATTGGAGTTCCTGGTTCTAAAGCATCTTACAGACTATTAATTGTTCTTGATTTTGTCATGGTGGTGACAATATTGGCCCACCGTATTCTGTCTAAAAGTAAGAAATGTTTTTTGATAGCACTTGCTCTTCAGATGATTGCCATGATCATGCACCAAGAAAAAGGTGTATCTGTAGCTTTCCATGAGTTGGTGAACCTCTTACAATCTCTAGCAATGGCCAGACCATCTATGACATAAGAACTCTAACCCACAACCTCTGGAGCACCTAGCCCAGAATGGTCACATGTTGGTCAATCACTGCCAGCTTCTTTATCCCGCCCCTGCACCCTTCAATTTGGGATTAACCAAAGAAAACCAAATGTACTCCCCTAATGAATTTTATAAGATGCGCTCCTCCTTGAAGTTAGCCCATATAGAACTTCCCCATACCAACAATCACAACCAGAGCTTCCTTTTTTTCACTATAAAAATGTCCCACTCTCGCACCTGACCTTGTGTCTCTGACGGTGGCTGATTTCCTGGATAAATAGCCTCTGTTTGTTCTTATTTGGGTGGTCTTCATTTTACCATGGAGAAGACAGTCTGATAGTCATCATTTAGCAGGTTTGACAGTACTCGTCATTAAATTAGGCTGGAATGCCAAGGTTTCGCAAAGCTTTTTTTTAGTCCTGAAACAATATACTTGCCATTAGTCTTTATGACCCTTAATTTGATGACACCTTATGAAAAATCCTCAAACTTCTAATAGTGGTTTCTTACTTCTAAACTGCATTCTCCATTGAAAATTCTTCCAGTTTCCATTGGAAGGCATCGACTCCCTGGGAGTAAATATTAAGATCCATATTCCCCACAGAACTTTGGTAGACATGTCTGGCTGATTTCAGCCAAATCTCTAGGTTACAAATTTTAAACTTTGCCAATTATTACTCGCATCTCCTTTTACCAAATATTTACATAAATATATTTTAATATTGATGAATTTTCTTGTGCACCTTTTATGTTGCTGTCATTTGTTTCTGACTTACTCTATTTTTAATTGCAAACTTCCCAAAGATAAATAACTATCTCCTTAGACTGCACTGTCACTCCCCTTAGGACATAGCATAATGCTCCACATGCTAGGAATTGTCAATCCATATCTATGGCAGAATGATGGATGAAGAAAAACCACAACCATTTGATTTGAAACTCTAATTGTTCCCTACTAGTTATTCCTTAACTTAAAAGTTCAAAGATCTTCAGGGTTCTGAGATCTCTCTAGACCAGGTAGTTCACAAGGTCAGAATCAGCAACACCAGCAGCACCTAGGAATGTCTTAGAAATGTAAGTGTTGGGGCCATACTCTAGATATACAGAATCAGAAACTCTGAGAGAGGGGTCCAATAATTTGTGCTTTTATAAGTCGTTCTGTGATTCTGATATACGCTAAATTTTGATACCAATGTCATAGACTCTACTCTAAGTGAGTTTGGCATCATCTAGGAACTTGTAAAAAGTGCCAAATCTTGGATCCCACTTGAACAAGAATCTGTATTTAAAATAAGCACATGTCTGGGCGATTTATTTACACGTTAAAGTTTGAGAAGCACTGGTCTAGAGAATTTCATAGTTCAGAAACTCTTAGAAATAGAGCATTTTGTGTGTGCAGCAGGAGACTCTTACTTGCTTACAAAAGCCACTTGTGCATATCTCTTATTAACTAGTAGTGCAGTGACATCATGTCATTAGTTTGAAATTCTTCATGATGGAAAAATTTACACCATTGAAATTAGCAAATGCTACAAGTTAGAGTCCCTCTGCATCCTGCAATCAGCCACCTTACCAGTTAGCCAGTGATAAAAGAACTCTTAATTTTCAGTCAATTTTAAGTGTGGTTTATTCAGTTAATAAAGAACCTGAACTCATAGTGAAAATTGTTATTCTATTTCTGAAACTGCCTATCAGCTTGTAGTTGTGAGATTATAATTAAAATTTAATCTGATACCATGGCTTCTTTTTGTAAAAGAAAGAACTAGCAAACCTGACCCTATTGTCATTTGCAGGGTTAAAAGTAAAGAATAAAATCTCAAATAGAAGCTCACGGTTTTGATTCATTTGTAGGAAAATTGCAACCCAAGGTCAAAACATTGTGCTATAGAATTAATGGAATTACTGAATAATAGCAAAAAAAAATGAATGACACTTTAGTAACTAAATTCAGCAATGCTATACAATCCTATTATTATGAATTATTTATCAGTTCTATGAAACTAACTGTTCTTCCTTCCTTCACTGTTAATCAGATGAAGAAACATTATTGTGACCTTGGTTAGTTGTGATGGGATTTGCCCCTTTTAGAAACAGGAAAATGAAACTAGTTAGAGCTGATAATTATTTTTCTATACTGAAAATTTCATCAGAATGGACCTTGTGATGTATAGAATTTCACCCTCATAACCTTCATACTGTGTTTGAAAAGAATCCTTTCCATGAGGTGTGTTCAGCAACAACAGAATAGCATCAGGGACATGAATGCCTCCGAGGCAGAAAGAAAAAAGATTTATAATCACAGAACGTGAATAAGCATCTACTAGAAAACAGAAGACAAAGATCAAGATTCCTAAGAAGTTTGGACCCATAGACACAAGAGTTGGCCCTGGGCTTCTCATGTGAAGACTTATAATCACTGTGGGGAAAGAGAATAGCAAGATAATTGTTAACTGTTCATAGGTTTTACAAATGTCAGTCATTCAGTAGTGAATGACTGGCATTTGTTTCTACAGGGAGAACGTGATATATGGCTTATAGAGAAGCAATGCTATCAATTACATGGACATCTGTGACAGAATATTAAATGCACCGCACTTTAGTGTAAGTGCAGTGCACTTTAATGTAATAATTAATAAATGATACTATGCATTTTCCTATTTTTACTTTAATTTTAATATATTATTTTTCATCCCCTATTTATATATGAATGTACATGTGCATGTATCACTTTAACACATTAAAACTTGACTATTTTACGGCTATTCATGTGTTGACTTAGCCAATTGCATTTTAACCTATGTGAAGCATGGAAAAAATTATACTGAGGAATTACTCATACCAAGTATATTGACCTTACAAATAGAGGCAAGAGACTATATTTAAACAGCTGGCTCAGAATTTAGAACTAATATATCTTTAGTATTTACACTGTAAAATAAATAATGTCAATATTCTGGTTGCAAATTATTTCAAAGAATTACAATTAACAGGGATAAACCACAGAATTCAAAAATGGAGCATGCAATGTGTTATAATTATGAAGGTATTTCCTTGTTCTATATATAGTTGCATGAAAATAGTAACAGAAAATGTTTCATTAAGTTTACGTAGTTCAGATAGCCTTTAATAACAATAAATAAAGGGGTCTTTTAGCCTCATATTTGATAAGTATAACATGATTACCTAGCATAACAATGCTCAAACAACATCTCTTCATTTTCAGTGTCTTTCAATACAAATGTCCTCATTACAAAAAAACCGAACTCCTACTATTAAGACAGAGAAATAACAAGGCCAAGGACAACATTGCATAATTGGCACATGTTATTTAGTGGAGTAATTCTCATCTCAAGTACTCCCAATAAGCAGCAGTGTAAGACAACAAATAAAAAAAGTAATTTCCTGATTTATACTTGAATATACTACCATTCAGTGATTGGGGGAGGGAAACACCAATATCATAGAAAGATAATAAAAAAGCTAGTTAACAAGTAATTTTTTTTTTTAAATTTGGAGAGTGATGGTTTTCATTTTTAAAATATCTTTGGAATACACTTTCACTTTTTCACACTTCAAACAACATAGGAAAAATATATACTATTTCAATAGCTTAATGTAATGTCTGGATAAATCCCAGAGTGTTTTAAGCAGATAATCAAAAAGTATTGGCAAAGTCCCTTGAGGGATGAGATAAAAATTGGGAACTATTAAACTTTACCACTGGGGAACCCCTAAAACTGTGTCAAGTACATGGGACACCAAATCATTAGGCCAAGCCCTTGATCTTGAGGCATGCTCTTGTGAAGTTTATGTACATAGCAGAGAAGTTTAGCCTACCTATAGGTATGCCTAAGAGTTACTTTTAGAGGACCTCTTTTGTTATGCAGATGTGGCGTCTTTCTCTCTAAGCCTCACTCTACAAGTGAAGTTATTCCCCAGCCCCCTACGTGGGATGTGACATCCAGGGGTGAAAGTCTCCCTGGTGGCATGGGAGAGGACTCCCAGGGAAGAGTGTTGTTGATCCGTGGCACCATGGGATCAACAATGCCATCTTGACCAAAAGGGGTAAAGGAAGAGTTCAAAATAAGGTATCACTGGCTGAGAAAGTTCAAATAGATTAAAAAGGCTACTCTGGTGTCACTCTTATGCAAGTTTCAGTTAAACATTGCTACCCCAACCAAAACCATTCCTGACAAGCCTAAAGAACACCAAGGGCATTATATATGATTCTACAAAGGTTCTATGCACCAGGGTATGCACTTTTCAGAAATTAACCACCTCCAGATGGGTCCCTGGACCAGATAGGTCCTGAAATGCAGAGGCGCAAGCCTCTACAGAACATCAACTAGTTCCATCCCCCTATTCCATATATCCGACAGTCACTTCTAACATGAAAAGTTAGAATGGGCATAGTCCAAATACCCCTAAAGAGCGGGAGAAAGATCAAAGGTGATGGTAGAGTTATACAAATAAGGTAGGATTTAGCAAATGAGTATGATTGCAGGCTCATTATATTGATACTGCTTTTAGTCTCCAATATCTTAGAGCAGTTAGAAAAAAAAACCTAAAACTGTGGAATTGTAACAATACTAAACTCTGAAATCTGGTCTACAACTATTTGTTATGATGTGCTTTGAAATTTATTGCATTTTTTACATGTATGCTATTTTTCACATAAAAGAAAAAAAGTTGATTGTGATGACATTATATGTACATCACTACAAAGAAGATAAAGTTTTAGCTAGAGGATTGCAATCTAGTGACTCAAAAAACTGAAAAGATACACTGTTTAATATTCTGTTGCTGCTATAACATATTATTACAAATTTACTAGCTTAGAAAATATTCATTGATATCTCATAGTCTCCATGGCTCAGAAGACTAGGAGATTCAGTTGCATAATTTGTTTAGTCTCACAAGGCCAGAACCAAATTCTAGAGGGGGAGGCCCTCCGTGGTCATTCAGGTTGGTGGTAGGATTAAGTTCCTATAATTAGAGGACCAAGTCTCTCCATTTCTTTGCTAGCTGTCAGCCTAGAGTCACCCAGTTTCTAGAGACCACCTAATTCCCTCACTCTTTACTTCTTTCTCCATCTTCAAAGCCAGTCATGACACATCGAGTCCCTCATCTTTTTAATCTTTCTTGCCTCTTCCACCCCATCTCTTGACTACTCCTCTGCCTTCCTCTTCTTGTAAAGGTCATGTGATTCCATTGGGTTCACACAGAAAATCTAGGATAATTATTGTATTTTAAGGTTCATACTCTGAATTATACTTGCAATGTCCCTTTGGTCATGTAATGCAACTATGCAGGCTTAACACCAGGGGCAAAGATCTGGAGCTAAAATCACATTGGTAGTTCACAATTAATGAAGGAAAAAAAAAGGCAAAGAAATAAATGCTAACTAGTGTTTGATGATGAAAAGTACCAAGAAAAATTTTTATCAAAAAAATTAGTCATGAAATGTAAGTAGTGTTTCATGCAAAGAAATCCGAATTTCCCAATAAAATATAAACTAATCATATAAAGTACATATTAAGAAAGACTAAATGGTTTGGGAGAAAATGACTAATGATATCATAACATACAATAGTAGTTAGATTAGAAGAATCTAATCTTCACTAGAAGAAATAGTAGTTTTCTTCTCAAATGATAAAACATGATTTCTAAATAATATTTCAGTGATAAATGGACAATGTATTTAAAAATCATAAAAGAAGTGACTGAGTTAATTTTCTACGTTTCATTTTCTATTGAACAGAATGATTTGTGAGATGATAGATATGGCTATTTTTTTCTGTCCCTTCATATCTTCAAATATTTAAATTAAAATACCAATTTCTGAGTTATAGAGAAAATTAAATGGGTGGAGTTTCAAGCCCATCTTAAGAAATTATGACTTTGCTATGCTAATAGACTCGTTTATCTCATCTGAGAGTAATTTCAAGGCAATAGTTCCCTGTGCATTTTACAATTCAAAAACTATAAATCTATTGACCATTTTATGGAAAATAAATTTCTGCTAAAGCTCAGGAGGTGAACAAAGCAGTTCTCCTGCTAAAATTCATGAGCTCAAGAAAGAAGCAGACACTATCAGAATGAACTAGCAAAAAACAATTTTATTAGTATCACCCAAACCAATGTCCATGAAAAACTGGCCTTGCAGCTAGGCCTGTATATTTCACAAAACTATTTCAAACTCATCTTTTATATCAATTTCTGAGTTAGTTTTAAACAAACTAATTTTACAGCACTTGGCTAAATTCTCCATTTTCAGAAATGGCATTTGTAATTATATAAATATATTAACATTTTTAAATAGTAAGAGGTGACAGAAAAAAATCCAAAGTTCTACGAAAGTAATAAGCCTTAAATGTGAAATATTTCCTTAATGATTCTGGAGCAATGAAGGAGTCATCTAGGGAGCATTTACTAAAATGTTCTTTAAAAAGAACCTGTCTATAAACATTGACAGGACAATGCAATATGAGCACCATGCTACGTGGAATTATTAAGCATTTGTTGATTTTCTTTAATAGAATTACAGAATTAACATTTGAAAATGTACCGTAAATCTTTTTTTGGCCTTTAGTAGAGTACTTATTTTGGTATCTTGTGAAATTATACTATAAAAATCAATTCTAATTACTATATATAATGTAATACTGGCAAAAGATAAGGAAATGAAATGTTAATGATAAGTGATTATGCATTAAACTGCAAGACTTTTTATGATGGGAAAGTCTGAGATTTGGTATTATCACTGCTTTTAATTCATTTTTATTGAGATTCACTGAGAGAATAGTTCAAGACTCATAAAGTAATGTTTCTGGAATAGTTGTAGCACTAATACCCAGAATTTCATTCATTCAGCCTTTGTTTATTGAGTGCACATTCTGTCCCAATAGTATGATGATGGGTATCATAGGGGATACAGCAACAATGAAAGCATACAGCTAAAAACACTGCAGTGAAGAAATCATGCCCATCATCATATTAAGGCTGCCACTTTCTTACATATGTTCTGTGACTAAGTATGCAATCAATCTGTGTATGCTCAATAATTAGATCACCTCAGATTACATGAGCTGGGGCCACTATGTTCATTATCCTAAACCTACCCATCTTTTAATTCTATAAAAGTATCAGAATTACTGCATTTCAGGGAGACACATTTTGGGCTGATAAACCATCTGCTCTCCTGCTACGAGCCTAGTAATAAACTTTTTCTCTCTTTGAGAAAAAAAAAAATGTGGTGATGGTATAGGAGTTATCATATTACTGCTAATAAGCAACTGTCATCTTCGTAACTATTTATAATCTTTGTGAGGTCAGAGATTGCCTCTTGCTTATCATTATCATCCCAGACCTAGCCCAATACCTTGCAAATGTTAAGGTATTTCTGCAAATATTTTCATGATTTGTTTTGTGAATAAATCTCAATTTTACCTTGATAAATGCCAGTGAGTCAGTATATAGGATGAGAGGAGACAATGCAATAGGTTCATACATGACTGCAACAATTAAAGACAGTTTTTCTTCTCATATACAAAAAATATTAACAGAAAGCCAATAACTTGCTCGTCTACATCAAAAAAACAAAGGGAATTTTTGCTTCAAAAACGTATATGCATGGCTCTAGTTAACTCAATCAACCAGATTTCATCCCTTTGAAATAATATGAAATTATTCTTCTAACTTCTTCATGTCAAAGCATTCTGCTTCTCCAATTAGATGAAATCTAGAGTTTAGGGATCTTGAGGCTGGAGTAAAAAATGGTCAGTTTCCAAAAGAGAAAAAGAGCATTATCACTAACTTCATGATATAATGAGAATAAGATCTCTTTCATCAACCTCAGTCTTCTATCGCTAAAATTATGAGAAAGGTAGAAAATGACAGGAGTTTGGACAGACAAAAAGTGTAAAGTAGCATAATTCTTAGCTATTGAAGATACTGATAAGCACATCCCTCAGATTGCAAATTCTTCACAGAGGAGTTTTGTTTTCATAGAATGCTAATTCTTCATAAAAGCAACAAGTCAATGCAATGACATTCTCAATATCACTCTTAGTAAATGTGTCATGATGCTTAAAGTTAAATATAGTTTGTGTGTGAAACTGTTTAACAAGTCACATGGGATCTAGGGTAGATTCAGTCTCATAGCTATGAAAACACTACCTCCCCATTGCTTTAAAAACAGATAGCCTAATGTTGTCAACTCTGTGCTTGAGAATTTCCTGATTGATTTGACTTTTCTTTTTCAATTTTGAATTTGGTTGTTTTTTGTTTCTTTTGCATGCCTTCTGGTGACGTATGATAAAAAAATCCAAAGGGTTATGAATATAACTGTCTTCTCCTGAAATGGGTGTAAAATGTTGATTCAATGTAGAGAATCATCACTTCACTATGCTATGAAGTAAAATAAATCTAGGCAGCAATAATGCTGAAAGTACACCAAGTAAACTGCAAATTAAATCTCTTTGCAATGTGTCAGTTCCACACCCTCTGTCTTACTTTTCAAATAGCACAACTGTTTTCATTTCCATGATATATACACTAGTCTTGAAATGTTAATGCCAATGTCTGGATTATAATACTGTTGTATTTTCAATCAAAAACTGAAATTTATGTTGATTTCCAAGTGACATTTTTTCTTAGGTGTAGTCTTGAATATAGTAGGCATATGGAATGTAGAAATCTTTTTTCTTTATGACAAATATTTAATAGAAGAAATGTAGCTGTAAATATTGTGGCCTTAACTTTTAAAAAATTTATTGTGAAATATAGACGAAAAAAAGTGATAAATTTCAAAGTGCATTTTAACAGGTATCAATTTTCAACGTATGGTATGGGTTACATTTCCACAAAATCAGGTATTTCCTTCTAGCTGCCCTAAGTCACTGGAAACTGAAAAGAAATATCAATATAATAATTCAATAGTCACACTTATTTGTTAAACCCTATCTTCTGAGTTGCAACTCCTCCCTCTCATTTGACTCTTCTCCCAATCTTAGAAATATTTGGGTAAAGCCCATTCGAACTTCCTCAAGTTGAAAACGGCTGTCAACATTATGAGGTAGGAGGAAGCAACTGGTTGATGCTCTTGGAGAGACTGGTAACTCTGGGTTTCAGGGCTTATCTGGCATAGGAACAATCTGGATTATTAGGTTTCTGAAAAATAAACCTAGTGAGTGAAACTTTGAGTTGAAATGTCAGATACAGCACTCAAATATGAATATATCTGTTCAGACACTACATTTAAAATAAAGGAAACCAGAGTTACCCTCATAAAAAGATGTTTTAACATCTAGTAGTGTAATCAAGATGTGAAGAATTGCAGGAAAACTCTTAATGATGCAATCGTGTTAACTTTCATAGTTTGCCATTAGTTATGTTGTCCGTGTCTCAAAAGTTATAGAGGTAGATGCATTCCTGCAAGGTATGGATCACTAAGAAATGAAAATCAAATTAGAAAAAAAAATCAAATGGAAGCTTTCCCAAATTATAGGAAATAATTATAGGAGAGAATCAGGCAGGAAAAGAATAGAAACACAAGAAGTCTTGCTGCTGTATGCATTATTTTAGAATAATGACAAAGGGAAAAAGTTAAAGGTATCTCTTTGAACTGTATACAGAAATATACAAAACAAGGGGGTAGAACTCCAGTTGTTTATTTCATATTCTCACAGACTCAACTGGGGATAAACAAAGGGAGCATTAAACCTGAAGCAAGAAGGGTACAAACCTATTTAGGATCAATGCTAAAGACTTTACTGGCAAGATTGAGAAAACTTACATTTCCAAATCAATATTAATATCAAGAGTTGAAATGCATCATGAACTCAGACTCTAAACTTGCCCTCTACAATTTACCAAAATTAGGAAAACATCAATTTTAAACTAAGTTCACACCTTGTTATAGTCAGAAACAACTGAAAGCCAGTTTGGAGTTTCCAGAATTCCTTCAGGAAATATTGAGCATTTAAACTAAATGCATAGCATGGTCCTTCCCACTGGTGAGTAAAATATGATTGAGTCTATATTGCAGCAAATGCTAGGGTATTTTTGCGGACTATTAATCATGAATTCCTCTGAGTTTCATAGTTTTCCCAATTTCTAACTAGAATTAAACTTCCAATTTTAAATGTGTAAGCTTAAGAAAATACTTCTTAACTCTCTTTTCTTAAAGACCTTCAATTTCTCTCATCTTGCTCATTTTAACCTCCTCTTGTACTAGTTCCATCATCTTTTTGGATCTGCTTTTATCAATACATTTATCTCCTGATTATGAGTGGCATTTTTGTGCCTCTTTGTTTGCCTACAAATATTTGAGTAGTGGACGTTGTGAATTTGATGTTGTCAGTTGCTAGGTTTTGTTAGGTCCTTTGAGAGAATGTTGGAATTTGTTCTGGCATGAAATTAGGTTACTTGAAATCATTTGGATATTTTCAAAGCTTGCTTTTAGCCATTGTTAGAGTAGGTTCAGACCAGTTTTAGTCTAAGACTAATTTAACTCCATTGATAAGACAGTAGCATTCTGACCAATCTACCCAACAGCCCATGTATTACAAGGTTTTTAGTATAGGTTATGGGAAAAGGAATTATACCTAGTCCTGTGCAAATTGAAATATTTATTCTTTTTTGGTGTTTTTGCTCTCCAGCTTTGGGCAGTTTTGCATGTGCAGATCAATACTAAACCAAAAGCTTGAGGGGATATCCTCTTCAGAGCACTCTCTCTAAGTAACACCCTCCTCTCTGGTACTCTGACCCACAAATTCCAGTCATCTTGATATCTGTGAACTCAGATCTCTACTTTATCTATGCAGTGAGGCTTCCAGGCTTTATTTAGGTTCCCAAACTCTGTAGAAAGCTCTAGAAACTCTTGTAGGTTTTACCTTGTCACGTTTCCTTCTTTCTGCCTCGTTTTTCCATCTGTAAAGCATTGTTTCATATATAATGTCCACTTTTCTAGTTGCTTAAAGCAGACAGACAAATCTGCACACCTATCATTCCATCTTGGCCAGAAGTGGACGCACTCCCAATTTTTTTTTAACACTCCCAAATTTTACAAAATGATCTGAATTAAAGGAATATCTTGTTACTTCTAGGAAACAAAGCTTTGTTTAACCTGAAGAGAAATTTAAAAACTGAGCAATGGATTTTCAAACTTGTAGAAAATGTCTCCTGGAAGTTCTTGACATCTTATAGGACTCACTCTTGGGTTTCTGGTAATGAGGGCAACCAAAGAACCACCAATGCCCATCCCTCTGCCACTGTGAATGACTTGAATTTTCAAAAACAAAGGAAGAATTGCTAGTGACAATGCTCACAAAGGAGTACATACAACCCTCTTTTATAGCTAAAACTGGTGACTGAAATGGTCAGCTCCTCTCTTCACAGAAGGTAATTTTCTTGCCTTACTGTGAAACATACATTTGCCTCCCTTATAGAGGCTGAGAAGCGCTAGTAATAGCCTCTTTGTTGTCACATCTCAACAAGACCAAAAGATGCTTTAATCCTTAATAATAGGTTTCATTTCTAGTGTGCCCACAAATTTGTCTTGACTTCTGACTTCCTTCAGTACAACAACGCCACCCACTCTGTACCGGTGTTATTATCTATGAACTTGATAGAGTTTGAAAATAAGATATCCTTACAATACAATAAAAAGACAGAATAACCACAAATGCATATACAACTCACAGACACATTTAAAACAACAATTCGAAGTTACCAAAACAAAGAAGACTACAACAGAAAGGATAAGTGAGAGAATGAAATGGCAGAAGCTTATTTAATACTTCTCTATACCTTGCCTCAAGCTAAAAAGTTATGATAATTATTATTTTTCCCAATATCATGACTGAAGAATCTGGGTCTCCAAGATTAAATATAATGTACCTAATATCTATAACAAAATATACAAAGACTGAATTTAAGCCTGAGTTCTACATTTACAATAAACAAATTTATCCACATAAAACTCATGAATTTTTAAGTTATCAGCCAAGTTAGGAATGGAAATGCCAACCTAAATTCTAAGAAATATCATTTTTCTTGCTAGTTTATCCACTGGCCATTCATTAGATATAATTCTATAATCTGTTGAGATTTTCTTGAGCCAGATATTTGCTCATTGAGATAATGTCTGCACCCTCTTTTTCCCACACTGCTAAAAACCGGTGATTTCGCCCTGCTCTTTGGTTACCCACATCTCATCACTCAGTTGCCCTGTTATGGTTATATCTCCAGCAAGATTTATACCCAACATAATTTTCCAAGAAACTAAGAGTTTAGAACCTGTTTTTTTGTTTTTTTTTTTTCCCTAATGGGAGACAAAATTTGAGTCTCAGGGACAGGCAAAATGACTGGTCTAAATTAATCCAGCAGCATAAATTGCTTGAATGTGACTTAATTTTGAGTCTTCTGATTCTAGGATTAATTAAAAGGTTTCTACCCCTAAAGATGCACCAAGTTGTGGCGAACAGTTTTTTGTTTTCTTTAGCTTTCAATATATTCATCTTTTATTTTATTTGAATTAGCAAACATTCTTTTTTAAAAAAAATAAGGATATTTTACATAAAAATTCAGATTCACTGCTTCTCTGAGGGAAAAAAATAGATTCAGTGACATTGCCTTTATTTCCACATGGCAATCTTCTCCTAAAACTGAGTAACAGCTGTCCCCTTACACAGAACAGGAGCCTCCCAGTCCCTCGCACTCTTTGTTGTTTTCCAAATTCTAAGGCTGAATTTGAGGTATCATCTAACATTAGCAAAACTCAAATCACTATTTGTGGAACCATTGTGCCCCACTGGCATTTGTATTGGAGATCCTTGTACAGTATACTATCTACTTACTTTCTGCCATGAATGCTAATGATATGCTCGATCAGAATATAAGAAATTGCTCCAGTTTCAGTCTTCCCCACCTCCGTAAATGACAATTTCATGCTTTCAGTTGTTTAGGCTCTAAATGTATTATTGGACATAGAAAAGCTAATGACTTTAAATATTCAGTAACCTTACTGAATAGCCTTCTGACAACTGTCCTAAGCATATATGAAGATAAGTTGTGCCCTGCTAAGTGCTCAGAAGGTGAGTTAGATGACCCAGCTCTCTACTCCCTGCTTCACTCAAGGACATCGGGTAGTCACCACCTTCTCCAGACCTTCATCTCTCCACAGGTCAAAAGAGAGGTTATTAGAGTAGATTATCTTCAAGCCCTCTTCTAACTCCCACACCCTCACTTGAATGCAGGTAATTATGAGAAGACCCACTGTCATAATGGCCCATTTTGACATCCCAACTGATTCTCAATGTGCATAATAAAGCTAAACATCTCTCACAATCCATAACTTTTTGAGAGGGCTGCATGGAATCTATAGGTCTTAAAGACTGATAGCCTTGATGGCCTTAAGAAAAAATATACTTTTACTATTAAAGTCTTGACTTCAATGATGACTCTGTTATTAAGAAAGTTAAGTTAGCCAGCTCACTCTGTTCGTAGACTATTGTGTCAAAATTAGAGGAACTCCTCTTAATGGGATGTTTGTGAGAGCGTAAAATAGCTGCAGCATCTCTTCTCCTACAGCTCTTCATATTTCTAATCCTTACCTGGTGCTATGGGTGGGCAGGACAGGCTTAGGTGTTCAAACAAAGTCACTCTGCATAGCTTCTGTTGCACTGTGTGGATCAATGAAAATAAATGACTAACTGAATGTGATTGGGTACAAACATGTATACAAGGATATTACAAATGTTTTGTTAAATATATTTGTATCCATGCATTTAGAGATGAGCAAGCACTAACCAAATTAATATTAGAGAGTGGGTCAATTGAGCATCATGATTATGTAAAACATAGTGTCTGTGAGTGAATTTGGAAAAAATATTTCTCACATTACATATACTATATATAAAATATAATAGATGGGTTATATATTCTGATTAAATGTTATATGCATGTATTATTATATATAGTAAACATGGATGAAACTAGGAGATATGTACATGAATTATTTGCAATCATTACACTAAAATGTCAATGTTTATTCTCTGTTGTATATTATTATGTGTCTAAGCAATGTCATCTATCCTCTAGAGAACTGGGAGAATGCCAAGGAAAATTAAAGAACAACAATAACAACAGGATAAGAGGGTACAAATACTAATTAGAACATGATATCATTAAATGTCTCTCATCTTTTTCTTTATTTTTTCCTTTTTTGTAATGCGTTATTAACTCTAAACCAAAAAATATCATAAAACTGGAAAGTTCTTTTGTCATGTTATATAATAAGTATGTGTAGTCTCGATATTTGTGAAATACATATATTAATTAAATAGCTAATAGTTCTCTTTAGGTAGGACTTTAGTAAAGAGCAGGGAAAGTTGATATATTTTAGGAGGAAAGCACTGGTAGAGAGAGAGCTGCTTTTAAATAGAGCTGAAGTTTTGCCAAGTAGAAATCGTGATGAGAAAGAGCAGTAAGGGAGCTTATGCAGAGGTACGGATCAGAAAATCAGAGCATGAACCTAAGCCAAATAATAAGGAAACTGAAGTTCGAAGAAAGTGACTTACAATGAAAAGATGGCAGGGTCAATCATTGAGATGGCCTGGTTGAAAAAAATATATTGTTTTTCACTTGGGGTTTTAGAGATAGAATCAAGAAGGTGATGGTTAGTGACTAAATAGTTGAAATTGAAATTCTGAGTGTGGGTTCTTTTTTGATAATAACAAAGTCTTTTTGTAATATGCCCATTAAGTAGGGCCAACGTGAATGGAGGACAAGGAATGGCAAAGCTTGTGTGTTGCACTGATCATTTAGATGGGTATTGAAATTAACTAAGGAACAGAAATAGTGGTGGAGAGAAAGTAAGGCAGCAGTTGCCTTCAGTAAATGAAGGAAAATAATGGGAAAGACAGTGTTTACTACAAAAATGAGGGAGTCCTAATGGTGTAATCTGATGGCATGTGCCTTAAAGGCTTTGGTGATCTACTAAGATTGTAACAGAAGCAGTCTGTAAGAAGCAATGAGAAGCAAGGGAGGGCACTCCTTATCAGGTTGAAATGGCAAATAGGGCAAAGGCAATAAAACTTGAGAGAATGCAGAGGAAGCAATGTTCTTAGGTTCCAAAATTATGGATTTAGAGAAAATTTCTTCAGATTACCTTATGGGTATGGAAATCTTTATTTTTAAACTGCATAAAAATGAATTTGAAAGTTGAATTTTGATTTTCCAGTCTTTAAAAGAGTTATGTTGTAAACAAACCAGAAAATCACTGAAAGATTTACTTTTCAAGCTGAATAGTTTCTCTTCAAATAGATCAAATAAATATGTGCTGATTTCACTAATAGCATACAGCTTCAAAGAACATTGAATATCATAGAACTACAAATTACTCAAAGTAGTGTTCGTTAAAAACCTACTCCAATCTGTTAACTATTTCTCAAAGAGGTAACTCTAATGTAGGAATTTATCATCAACCCTTCTCATACTTTCCTCTTTCTTGTGAACTACATATTACTTCCCCTTTCACAAACAGGGTTCTCCAGTACCCCAAGCTCATTTCCAGGCTAGGACCTCTGCACAAGTATTACTTATACCTATAATGAATGTTTTGCCCTCAATTTCTGGTTGGCTTTTCCTTTGATTTCCTTCCTATGATTCACATAGCAGCTCAAATGCCATTTTCTATATGGTTTACTAACCACCCAGAGTAAAGTAACAGCCCATTCACTCATTATGTAAACACCCTCTTAATTCTTAAGGGTATCTAGTTTTTACGTTTGTTCATTTTTTTTTATTGTCCTACACATTAGAAAGAATCACCAGCATCAATGTATAGAATAGTGTCTGGTACAGAATAAATTATTTGCAACACTTGTTGTAATTAATGAAGAAATTATGAAGAATCACAGCATGTAATTATATAAAGTGGACTTTTATCCCATTCCTGCTATTGTTTAATCAAATATAGTACTTAAACAATCTCTCTATTTAGCCCGCCAACAACTGATTAAGGGGAAAAAGGAACAAAAAATTGGGTAAAATGCTTTCAGCTATATTAGGAGGAAAGTTATGTAAAACATAGCTATATTACTATTGTTGCATCAATAGAAAGTGGCAGGTCAAGAACCCATGATTTAATATGAAATAAGGGTGATTTCTTAGTGGAAAATTATACCAACAAAGTTTGTTTTCAGAATTACTTGTCAAAATACAGAATAAAAGCTTTGTAGGCTATAAGTTCAAGACATGTATAACTTTTATAATCATCATATTGAGAGTTGTGTTTTGGCAAGGTCAAAGATAAAATAAATGTTAAAATGTGGGTAAGGAGAGTTACTAATAAAATGCATGGGAAAGAAAGGCAAGGTTAATTTTTTTGGTTACGAAGCTTATTCTTTTGAATATTAGGAGTATAATGGCTTCTAAAAAACATTGCTGTTCCACGTAAAATTTGTGTATTTCAATTCAAAGCAGCTAACCACTCTCATTTGTATAGTGTGTTGTACAGTTTGTATACATTTTTATTAACCCCTTTGTGTTTATAGAAATAAATTTCAAGTAATTTCAAAATACATCACTATATAATGGAATTTGGAATAGAATAGAGAATTATTTAGTGGTAGGTGTACAGTATAGGAGCCGATGAAGTCACTCTTTAGCCATACCAAAAACAAAATCTAAAAAAGGCAAAACTGTAATCATTACTTATTTTTGAACCTCAAAAATCAATAATTGGAATAATCATATGCCTTTGCGAATTATACATTCTCACCATTTGTCTATTCATAGCCTCTTTCTGTGTAATTTTGTTTAATAATTTTTTAAAATGAAATTTGCATCCACAAATTTTCATTACCTGAAAATAATCATAATCAAACAAAATGGTTCCTTTCCCAACGTTCCCTCTATGTTACAACCTGGGACAACCTAGGAATCTTTCTATTCTTGCATCTTTCCTTTCCTTACTCTTCCTTGTTTACATATACCTTATAAATGACATGTGCACTTTTATTTTAGATGTCTGTAACTTAGAAATATTTCCTGCTGCATGCAGTCTATAAGAATGTACTTTTTCACCTAATATTTTATTGCCAAAATAAATCCATGGTTGTATGTTGTATACTTCATTTGTTTTGACTTATGTTTTGACTTGTATTATTTAATCCTGAAATGTTTTTGAGATTTTTCCATTGTGAACACCACCGCTATGAATGTTGTTGTCCACATTTCTAAGTATATATGCAAGTGCGGCCATTGTGTATATCAAAGTGTTCTGGGTTTTAGAGGGCATAAATATTTGACTTTGGATTTTTTAGAAGATCATGCTAAAATATTTTACAAAGTGGTTTCATAAATGTATACTCCCACTAGCAACATATAAAGATACTATACACATTTGCATTTCCTCCAGCACTTTTATTCCAAACATTGATTACTCACAATAGTTTGAAAAATGACATCATATTGATATCTCGATTAAAACTTTTATGATCAATAATGTTGTTGAATATCATCATGTTTGTTGATCTTATATATGTCCACTTCTGTGAAATATCTATTTATGTCTTTTGCCAGTTTTCTATTGAATTTTTCACATTTTCTTATTTTCAGGAGTCTTTTATGTACCTTTCATATTACTATTTTGCTAGTTATGTCAAATTATATTATCCCAGTGTAACAATATTTTAATAGCCTGATGGAATCTACAGTTTTTAATCAAGGAATTTTAAAGTTATCTTTTTAATATATAATTTTTAACCATACTAGATTAACTTTTGGTTTCAATACATGTTGTGCAGTAGAGATACAAGTTTTTTTTCATGTGTATAATTATTTTCCAGAACTAAATGAATAGTTCTTCCATATTCCACTGATTTCTTTGTTCTTCCCTTCTTTCTTCTGGGATATTACCTTAATTTTCTTTTCCGGATTCACTGATTTTGTTCTGTCTTATCTACTATATTTTTAATTTACTCACATAACTCATATTTAATCTTGGTACATTTTCTTGTGTTCTAATTTTATTTTATGCTTCTAAAAATTTCACTTTATTTGTTATGCTATTTTTGTATTTATTACACTAATTTAAAAGGATTAGTCCATCATCCTCATAGTTCTAATTCTGATGGAATCAATAACTCTGTTACCTTTCATTTGAAACTATTGTTCTCCCCAAATATAGCATGATTTTGCCCCTATTAATTCATATTTGTATTAAATGCTCTGAGAGTCAATTTTACATGGTGAAGATCAGACCTCATTCTTTTTCACAAGAATGTGCTATGGGGTGGGTTGCATAATAAAAAATCTGACTCCATCTTTGGATGTTTGACTACAGAAAGCTGTTAAGCCTCACCTCACATTCTCTCTCACATCTTGGACAAACTGATAAAAAATCCTGGCTGTTTCCTCATTTAGCACTATCAGGAATTTCAAACCATGTAAGCCACTCTCTGTAATGGGGAACCTGTACCTTGGTCCCACACTTTAACCACCATAAAACACCAAGCCGGTCTCTTTTCCTTGCTCTCTCAAAGGGTTTTCGGCCAGTTTGGAAGACCTGCCCAGTGCTTCCCTAAAAATCTCATTATTTAAGTAATTTGCCTCTTCATACCCTATTGAAGAGTGGTGGTATCAGTTTTGACATATGAACCAATTTTTTGATGGAATTCATTCTGATTGTGAAAGGTGGCCACTAAACATTGAGAATCTAAACACCTGAAATCCATAGTCAATGATCTCTCATTCTACAGAACAGATCCTCAAATCAGAGCATCACCCCTTAGTCCCCTGGGAGAAGGACCATTATAAGGAATCTATTGTTAGGGTCCAAATTCACCAACTCTTGAGGTTTGGAGTAGGTTGGCAAGTGAAACAACTATTAGAAAATCTTCCTCACATTTCCCTAAAAGAACCGATTCTTACTCTACCTTTATTTTACTCTCGAGGACACCTGGATCAGAATTCTTAGTTGGCTCAGATACGGGGACAGTCACCATTCATCTCATATATGGGGGCAGTCTCCATTTGTCCTGAAGCAATTGAAGAGAAAAGAAGAAACAACACTCCAACACTTGAAACGTTGGAACTCTTCCACATTCTAGTTGATAAACTAGGTATCTGATTGAATCCTAAACCAAGAATACGACACCCTCTCCACACACACATTTCCAAGTTAAAATACCTGTCACAACAAGGTTTCTTAATTTTTTCTCTCTCCCCAAGTGTTTTCCCTATGTAAGTTTTCTATTGCTATTGGAGGAGGTAAAACCTATCTTAATTCAGCATCATAACAGGAACCAGATGAAGTTCAGGTTATGGTCTTTTCCTTTCTTTTTAAAATCTTTGAATCCCCATGGACTCCTTCGAAAATATGATATAAGTTATAGGCAATTTCCTAAAATTTTCTGAACAACATTATGACTATAATTTAGAGGGCATATAAATCCAAGCCCATTCATGGATGGTGGACAGGGACCCCCAATTAAGAAATCATGCTTTAAATGTCAGCAATCCTTAAAATATTTTGAGACCACATACTAAATTTCTAACTCCCATAGCAGTTTTGTAATAATATATTGTTGAAAATTGGCTCCAGAAATAGGGTTTAGGTGAAAACAACAAAAGACAAAAAAAACAGAAGTCATACCTAAATAATTACGGGTCTATGGTATATGCCTGAAATATATTTCTTTTATATCAAGACAATGATATTTTTCAAAATGATTTTCATGATATATGTAAATATTACATCACTTACTCATTTCTAGACAAAAATATGATACAGTGGGCATCAAAAATGCATTTAGGCAGAGTGAAGTGGCTGCCAAATATATCCAACAGATTGGTATGATTAGCAGAAGCAGCATGATGGGTGGACCATGGACTGCCTGAACCTGAGATAAACTACACAATAGTACCTACCAGAAGTGGATGTCCAAATCAAATGTAGGACAGCCCCACTGAGCAACCCAGAGCTACATTTTCTGTTTGAAGCTTCTATCCAGGTTGCATTGTTTGTAGGAAAGACTGCATCATACTTTTATCCGTAACCTTCTCGTAGGTCTTAAGAAACTTTATTATGGACATTGGATTTGGTGGGACAGAAGTCATGACTGCGGGTAAGAGCAGCAAAATGTTGCAGCACATTGATTACAGAATGAGTTGTTTCCTGCAAGATGGCCAAATCATCATTGGCATCTTTAAGGCTTTTGACAGGCATAGAAATTGACGAGTTCAGAAAGATCAAGCCAAAGAATGCAAGCAGCCAGGTAATATATAAAAGTGGGTTTTTGGGTCTGGTGTTGCTGCATGGGGAGAACTTGGTTGCCGTGATTGTGGAGGGACCATCCCACAAAGATTCTGGCATTGCTTGGGTACCACTTGTTGGAGCTGCAGGAGGCCTGGAGTTGGCATGGCAGCTGGCAGAGGAGTACCACTGGTATCCCAACTCCCAAGGTCCCTGCTAGATTAGCAAGCCCTGTCCTAGGGGTTAAGGAACATTCCAAGAAGTTATGATTTCCCAGAGAAGAGACACTGTAGCAGCTGCTGCAGTTGCTGCTACTGTCAGCATTGCTGGAGCTCCCACACAGCACCCAAGAAATCAGGTCGGGAACTCCACTCTCCACCCGGGGGCAGAGCAACCCCACCTCCAGGTATTTTGGCTCCAGTTGGACTTCCCCCTACTGAAGGGGTGACAATAAGCATACCCCTCCAGAAATGAAACCCTTTCACTAGGAATTCAGTTTACTGACCCCAGGAACACATCCATTGAGACCCTAGGATACTATTTGTCCTTCTTGGGTGCTTTTTTCTGAAATGCTTCTTGTGAAACAGTAGAGTGTTTGTAGGCTTTTTTGACTTTGCTTTGCTGCATTAATATTAAAAAATAATAAATGCAAAAAGCAATTAAAAGTGCATTTAAACTTTCTCTGATTGAGTGATATCATTTCATACAGAATGTTTATACACACACACATATGTACACATACATACACATACTTAGCAATACTTTTCTTTTAGAGAACCCTTTATTTCTTGACTATTAAAAGTGAGATAGGTCCTGTCATAGTAGTCGGCTTCAATTCTCCTCTAACATAATACTGGACAATAAATTGACAAATGCAGGAATGGATAATAAATAAAACATGTTGAGCAAAAAGTATGCCATGAAAAGAAATTAAATGCATAAAACTAATTTTATATAGATTAGGTTTTTGTAGAACAAAACTTGCTATATTGCATTAAGATAAGTTAATGATGAATGTTAGATTGCTTAGTTCAAATTTTGAAACTGATTTGAATGTTTGAAATTTTGTCAGTGTTAGGATAAAGCTATTGAAATGCTAAAGTTATATAAAATGCTAAGATGGATTCATCTTTTTAAAAATGGGTATCAGTGTAATCGAAACAATCATATAGTAATTCAATTCATTTCTCACATATGAAAATAACTTAGTTTGACAAAAGCAGTAGAATTTGAAAACTCATGAAATAAAATAAGTAACTTTGAGAAAAGAAAAAAAAAAACAGTAATATACCATGAAGTAATTTCAGAAGAAATCAAAAGGAGTAGTTTAAGGATAAGAATATTAGTGCAACCACAAAATCAAGAGAAAAGCACTGTACACCTTTTTTCATAATACAGGGCAATTGAACTTCCTTTGTCTTTCAAACTCTATCGCTAATTAGCAATTTCCTGCTCTCCCTGGCTCTTGGGATAGAAGCACAGACATATTGATCCAAATGATGGTGAAGCATCACTTTGCAGTATGTGGCTAAGTGGTATTGCAGCACCCGGCACTGTCTGATAGCCTGAAAGGAGGACAGTACCAGATCTAGTTTTGTTATCAAGAAATAAGACAAATGCCGGTATCTTGATAAATGATTCAGAAAACAAATGGTTGTTGTAGATTTCACAACTCACAGTGATCCTGTGATGTACCATCAATTTTCTTAAAAAAATAAAATATTAAGTATATACATATGTGCTATGTTCTATATGAAGAGAAAAAATATATGGCAATGAACTGCATGGAAATTTGCACAAACAAACAGAATAACATAAGTTCTTACAGGTCTAAATAAATTCCCTAAAGATAACATTTGAATACTGATTAAAACTGGAGTATAGCGGGGCATGTTTGGGTTTCATTAGGATTCAGAAACTTGTCTTAAAAACAATGGGAAAGTATAGAAGTGTTTTCACAGGAGTTTGAGAGCAAAACATTCCTATATTAAAGCATCATTTGGCTTCACTGTGAATGATATCTATCAATAATGTATGCATAAAAACTAGTTAGAACCTGATTGCAATATTGCAAGGAAGAAATTGTACCGTGACAAGCATATTAGCAGGTAAGATTAGAAAAAATGTATGTATTCAAAGGATTTAAGACAAAGAATTGACAGGAATTGATGATTGATTATACATGGGTGGAAGTGCCCATTAAGAAGTATAGAATTAAAATAGGAGGGGGTAGAGCTCAGAGCAATGGACATAATGTCTCAAAGAAAACAATTATAGGAGTCATAGGGAGAAGCAAAAGCAAGAGGTTTTGGCTTGATGTTACAGTTACGATATTAGAGATGATGAGAGTACCTATGAAGCGACACTGAGTGGGTGTGACTAAGACGGAGTGGAGGAAGAGATCATTGGAGATAAGGTATGAAGATATTGTGAAGCCAAGACATCAACCTAATCATCAAGGTTAAGACTGGAAATTTTAGAATACCAGAATTTGGGGAGGAAGAAAAAGAAGGAACCAGGTGATGGTACTTTCAAAAAGGATGCAGCAAGAATGAACCCCAGTGTAAACTGTGACTGTAGTTAATCATATAATTATAACAGTATTGATTCATTATTTGTAACAAAGCTATCACACTAATGCAAAATGTTAATAATAGGGAAAACCGTTGGGGGTTATGGGGACTCTGTACATTCTGCATAATTTTTTTATAAACCTACAACTATTCTAATTTAGAAAAAAAGGGGCAATGTACAAAAGATTAAGGAAGATATGTCTATGAATGTAAATGTTGGAGGAGGTAATTAGGGGTCAAAAGTTAAGTCTTTAAAAATCACAAAGCTAAAGAAGGTGTGCAAGGGTAGTTCAGAGGTAGAATTCTCTCCTGCCATGTGGAAGACCTGGGTTCAATTCCTGGTCTATGAACTTCCCAAAAACAAACAAGCAAAGCAAAAATTCAACAAATGGTGAATTTTGTATGCTGTATGGCAGGGTTACATTTCATTATTTTTCCATGTGGGTAGCCTGGAAAAATAATGAAATGTAACCCTGCCATACAGCATACAAAAAAAATTACAAAGCTAAAGAATGACTTATTTGTCTCTTCATGAAAAGTCATTTGGCTTTCAGGTTTGACTTAACACTATGTATTTTAAATAAATGTAGTACAAGACAATCTGTGAACTTATGAAATGCCCTATATAAGAGAACACTGTTTTTTTTTCTTTCTCAGAAATACTCTACCCCAATAACCCTCCCCTTTCATTCATTTCTCAACTTTATAGTCCTTGCACTTTACAATGTTATTGGTAAAGATTTCCTCCGTAGTGAATGCTACCTCTAATTTGCATGCCCTTTTATAAGATTACAATGAAAAAATCCCTTAGTGTTTCATTAATAATAAATAATTTTAACAGAAGGGGATTTACTTTGATAAAAAATCATGTAATTTGTCACCTTTGACATTTTATGTTTTGTACAATTTACTAAATGAGCACCCAACATCTTAATTATGCAATTGAGATATTTTAAAAGAAAACCTGCCAAATATTTTTGCTCTAAAATAAGTTTCTTAAACATTTATAGCATAATTTTCAAAATGTCAATACAAATAATCTGTTTTAATCTTGAAATTTAATCCACATGTTTTCTTCTATGATCTTGATTATAAAAGAACAACATTCATATACTTTATAAGCCTCTTATCACAAATTTAGAAACTCTTATTTATCACTATATGATTCATTAATGTTCCTTTAGAGATTTGGCCCAGTATAAATGGAACAGGAATCTAAACTTATTTCCTCAATGAATGTTTGCTAAGATAGAATTTATTGTGAAATATCAATGTAAAACCTTGGAAGTCTTTTGGGTAGAGAGAGGGATCAGAGAAAATTAATAATGCCTGAATTCTGGTATTTCTTAAATAAATTATTTTATCATTGCTCTATTATTTTGCTTGAAAATGTAGACATATTTCTTTTAATCCAAGCATCTTGAAAATAAAATAGAAGTAAATTGATATTTTAAATATTTTACCAGCAGACTTCTTAATGTCTACGATCAAAATAACACACTTCTAAAAAATTAAGGAGGAATAGAGAAGTAGAATGCAATTCTGTAAATTATGTACAAAAGAGATTAGTTGCTTTACTATTTTATAACAGTATGATGTTCATCAGGTGATACTTATGAATTTTATAACCCCATGGCCTATCTGATGACACTAAATGACATGTAACAGACAACATAAGAAGGAAGATTTTTTTTCATTATTTTTATCCACAAAAGCTAAACTGAGATTTTAGACCCATACGACAAAGAAATCAAATATTGAGGATTTTGTAAAAGCCACAGTAATTTTTTCTGTTGTCTGTACAGTCATGTAACTAATTTTGCATTTCATCCCTTAATGGCTTTGAATTCAGACCTTTCAAAAGGTAAAGAACAAATAAAATGGCATTGCTCCAAGTATTAGAGAAATGTTTTAAACTGCAACGTTTTAAAAAGAACTAGAAAATCTAGGAATATTTTCATTTTTTAACTATTTTTCAATATTATTTAAAATTTAAGTTCAGTCATTTCAGAAGCCAAGGAAGGTTATATTTTGCATTTACTTGCCTAACATACAATTTAGACTTGAATTATGAACAAAGTCATTGCACACAAACTTCTTTTCTTTCCCAAATCCCACAATCTCATCAAATAAATATTACTACTTCCTTGAAAGTAAATACCTTAGTAATCACACATATTGCATATAATTTTATTGTGGAAATGTGTTATATATAAATATTTCTTGATAGTGACCTTTATAAGCCAAAATTCCATCTCTTAAATACCAAGGCAATATTAATTATTCTCTAATTCTTGCCATTTAATTTTTATCTAGAATCTATTTTTGGTGAAATATTCAAAGTAAAGTAAACATTTGGTTAATGCATTCATATTTTTGGTCTTAGGAACAAAATATTCTACATACTTACTGAATGGCTTAATACAAAGGAAAAACACATTTTTGAAGACAAATATTTATCTATCTCTCTCTATATATATACACACACGTACATATGTATGCATTCAACACCATAAATGCCTTTAATTCACTGTGAAGACATACCTATGGAAAAAAAATCCATCCAATATAATTATATGTTCGATGTAAAAATATATTTACTTTAAATAAAATTTTATAAATGTGGGAATACCTTGCTTGATCTACATTTTAATGCCGTCTGAAAATGCCCAGATTTGCAGAAATAATTGCATAGTTTTATGAAAATTGATTTAAAAGGATCACAAGAGATAAGATAGCTTTGGTAATTCTCCCATACATGCAATCACAGATATTTATATACTCCCAATCAACATTTTTACATTTATGAGAGAACAAACATCCTTAACCACACGTCCAAGCGTATACTGCTAGTTAACTGGGTAGTTATTATACCATTCACTTCATTCCTCCTAAATGGAAAGTGCAAATAAAGCTGGCAGAAATTTAGACGATGTTATAATGCATGATTCTCTGCATATGTCTACTCATTTTGATTAAATAAGGTAGACCTATATTACCCCAAACATTTTAAGGCTCCTTAAAATTTTCCAGGTTTGATGTCAACGATTATTAGGCATTATCATTTAAAATTTGAAAAGCAATTATTCATAATTTAAATTATTGATCAATCTTAATACATTACAGGTATGATAAAACATTCAGCCCTGAAGGGCCATCTTAAATACCTGCAAGACAAACCTGAAAAAATACTGGGCACAGACTACCACACTATAGGCAAACAACCTCTCTCTGTGTCCTATGTTTGTGTGTGTGTGTGTGTGTGTGTGTGTGTGTGTAACAGCCCCACACATTCGTGCATTTAAATCTAGATTCACTTCTAGCAGCTGTTCTTTGAATAGAAAGTACATTTTGAGATGGTCTAACATGTCAAACAAGTACCTTTTGTATAAAGAAAAGAAAAATAAGCCCTTCATTGTCCTCTCCTTTAGTTTAGAAGGTGATTATGAATCACTAAATCCTTGGCCAATGAAATTTTCTCTTCTTTAAAATAAATTCATCAGTTACTTCAAAATGAAGTTGGAAATAATTGTAAATGGTTGAAAACCATATTTAATCAATTATTTCTGTCCATATTAATAACAGTAACAATAATCTTTAACATATATTGATTGCTTAGCGTACCTGTACTGTTACTTCTCATAACATTCCTAGGAAGCAATTTATCTTATAGCTTTTATTTTATAATTGAGGAAACTGAAGATCCTGGCATTAAAATGAGTAAATTTTTTCCAGGTCATATCAATATTAAAAGGTAAAGCTATGATGGTGCCCATATCTCCGTGACTTTACAGTTCATGTCATTCACACTGAACTGTCTATTAACCAACTTTCCTCATCATTGCTAAAAGCCACTTGCAGGCCAAGAATGAACAAGAAAAATAATGCAGAAATGATCAAATCAATGTCCTCAGTTTGTTTTTCCTAGTCCTGTTAGGAAGTACTATCTTTCAAAAGGCTTAAACAGTATTCAAATAAATCCCACATCCCCTAAAAAAATCAATATTATATATTCAATTAAAACTTCTGAATGCATTGCTAAAAAAGCTAAAGGATTTCAAAGTCATTAGAACAAAAACAATCATTTTAAAATGTTGGAAGGACTGTAGAGGGGATTGGTAATGTTAACAATGAACATTTCAGGAAAACGTTAAAAGATTTTTAGTTCTGTAAAATAGTAATTTTACAGATATACCTCTAATTACACATTTCATCTGTCCCTTTGATTTGGAATTACTGAAAACCATAATTATTTCTTACATTGCTGAGTAATCAAATGTTATGCCATACTCCTTTTTCTTATTTTTGCTATTGAATTGAAATTATAACAAACAATAAGGAACCCTATACCAGGCGTTTCTTAATAATCACATAAAATACATATCTCTACTAAGAACTATAATGATCTGACAAATATCTGAAGACAGTAGTTTAAATAAAATTGCTTTTTGTGAGTAAAGGTTTGCCTGTGCTAATACACAACATGAAAAGAAACAAAATGTATATTGCAGCTTAGAATTCAGAAAAAAGTCTAATATACATTAATAATATTTTTATGAATTATTTTATCTCAAGCTGGATAAATATTTACACCTGGAAGAATGGAGGATAAGTACAAGAGAAGCAATTTGAAATCCTATCAGTTGTCAACGTAGCCAGCATGTTTACTGTGCTGATTTTTCAACCAAATATCTCAGTCACTGATATTTTGCTTTATAATTAATGTTATTGTGAATACAAAACTGAGAAGACTATTTCCTTTTCAATTTAGTCTTTTCTTTAGCAAAACTTCAAATTTCACCATTCATCAATTTCTCATTATGTGACAAAGGATCCAGAGATAGAGGAGAACTGAAATGAGTGGAAATAGCTTAAACTTGCAGGAGTTATTAATTTTGAAAATGTACCACCTGGAGGCATTTTGTAATAATTATGCTTTAAAACACAATTCTATTCTGTTTTCTGCTTCACTGAACTTAGGGCTTTCTCATGTATTAAGAGATTAAGGAGAAAGGAGAAAAAAATGGATCACTGAGGAAATTATTCATTTAGACTTCACTGAAAAATGAGCAGAATAATATATAGGTAATTAAAGATTCAGCAGGTGACATATCCTTATTACGATGTTTAAAAAGAATCTATTTAGCTTTTTGTTGTTGTTGTTAAATTGCCCAAAATGAATTTAAAATGATGGGAGCAGTGAAAATTAATTATAATTTAAGTGACCCTAAATTATAAAAAATGAAAAGAACTGCCTGCTTTGATTTAGAAGCAATCAAGTTGGAAAACAAAATTGATAGATCATTGTGGTAGAAGCAGAAGGCAAGGAAGGAGCAAGCTTGTCCTGGAAACCCTTGGAGACTGCAAATGAGTCAGTGATGTCTGGGTCATCCTCACCAGGCCGCATGTCTGAGTGAGGTTCATCTGTACAGCAAGAGGGTGACCCAGGTTTTCTTGTTCTTAGAAGGTCTGAGTTTCTATCTACCTCCAACTTTCACTCTGGGAAAATAGGGGAGACTATTAAGAAATATAATTAATTATTTTTTAATAAATATGGTTTCTAATAAATCAACATTTTCTAAGGAGAAAAGTGAAAAATTCTCTTAGTCCTCCAACTGCTGATTCTACTTCCAGACCAGGGAAACACTATTAACAATATATTCTGTGTATTTGTTGGACTTTCACATAATAAAGATATGCATAAATATCTTATTTGAATATACCAGATTACATTACACATGGAACCTGCTGGTTGGATGGATGGATGAGTTAAAGAATGAATAAAGGGCCAACCCTTGTGAAGGAAATTGTTCCACCTCTAAGATATGCCAAGAGATGGTATTAATACCATTTCAGTACAACCTTAGAGTAAAGAACTTAAGAGGGTAAATACATATAAGTGATTACTATAATCCACCACTGGCAGTCTGTTAACCCATTAGGGGAAGTAACTGGGTGCTAGATTCTCTGCAAATCTTTTTCTCTGAGAGACTTGAACCATCTCAGCATACCAAGCTATTTCTAAACAGTCCCTCCTCTCCAATTGGTGATTGATGTCATTCTGGGGTTGCTAAGTATTTATCTAATCAGCCTTCCAACAACTCCATTAGTTCTCTGAGTAATTAGGAAAACTTGGCTTGGGATATGGATGTGTGGTAAGGGGGAAAAGTTTTCTCTCCATAACTTAATTACTCTTAACTTTCTTAGATGCGAAAATGGGAAAAAACAAAGCCTCTCCCAACTCAAGAACAATTATGTATAATGCAATTTTTGTAGTCAAAGTAGAGGTTTCTCACTGGGAGAGCTCCACTCTTCATCCTCGTTTGATTACTGCTTACCAAGCCAGGAGAATACGGCTATCTTACATTGTTTTAGTAGCCACTATTAACAGACTGTTAGAGCCATCGTTTTCTGGCCTATTTTAAACAGAACATTTTTATTTAAATGGACTTCTCAAATTAATAAAAAGGAACAAGTAAACACAGCTGGAAGAATAAAAATTTGCATTCCCGCCTTACATTTGTACTATTTGAATTTTGCTGTTCCATTCCCTTAGCTTCCACCATCCTCTCAGAAATTTAGAACCATAAGCAGTGACGAAGGCTTATGCACAAAACCTTAAGAGTGTGAACCTGGCAAAGGTAGGCTAGGATTTGCTTGGTACCTGCAGCACACAAATTCAAGAGAGGGAAACCGAAATACAGCATCCAGGAAGAAAATAATTTTTGGATGCAGAGCTTCCAAATAGAGTAGATAACTCATTATGGAATAAAATCAGTAATAATAAAAACTGCCACAACAAAGTGATGAATATATAAGAAATTCAACCAAGATCAGAGCATTTGATATAGGTAGGCATGCAGAATTAGAGAAACTCTATGGTTGTGGAAATAGAATGTTAAGCCGTTTTTCATTAGGCTACCTTTTCTTTTCCATGAACAGGGAGACATATGGATGAATTTGACCAGACATTGGCACCCTGGAATAAATCTGCTCCTAGCATAATTAGTCTAAGGAACAGAATAGCATTGGTGCTGGGTAACTTGTGTCACCTGGACCATGTACTCTGGTCCTTTTTGAATTAACAAACTTTTACCTTGTAACTCAGTTCCCATTATGAGTTTCCTTTTATTTCTCTGTGCCCAAACCCTTGATTTAATGATTTTCTTAACAATCACACTTACTTGGGACTAAAACTTGGATTATTTCTCATGTTCTCCTAGGAGAGGGCAGACTATTTTATAATCCCAGATCCTACATCGTGGTCTCTCGACTTGTATCTGTTATTTCTATTATAGGAATTCCCTACAGCGTTTTGCTGTCCTCCAAATATTTTTCTTGCCATGCTCCATTTGCCTACCCAGAAAAATCACTGCACTAAATTGTCAGAATTTTGATTATTCCTTCAGTAAATACAGACCAAAGATGTTGTATCAGGGATGCGCACACTCCTAGAAGCATAAAAAGAAAAAGATACATTTCTTGTCCTGTCTTCTAGGGGCTCTCATTAAACAAGGATACCCTTAGGTGACAAATAGGTTAAAAAAATAGGTGAATTACAATGCCACAGGCAGCCCAAGAGGCGTGCCCAAAGCTCCCTTTTCCAGGGGCAACGCACCATTCTTCGGCAGAATTCATTACCAGGAGCATTCAGGGCTGGTTAGGATATGCTTCATAGAGGGCCGTGTTGGCTTTGGATTTGAGCAAAGACTTCACCCAGCAGAGACAGGATGGGAGCAATTTCCAGGCCCAGAGAACAGAAGTAGAATTAGCATGGAAGAATTAGAGGACTTTCTCTTTTCGGGAAGTAAGTGACCTATTAGTGAGGGACAGATGATCAGAATTGATGCCAGAAAAGTGATTTGGGGAAAAAATAAGGGGCTCTTCCATTTCATACTAAAGAGTTTTGATTTTGTTCTACAAAAACTGAGGAGCCACACACAGCCTTTAAAATCAGAAATGGCATGACATGTCTGTGGTTCACAGGACAATCCTGCTGTTGGTGTTGACAATGATTGCGCATGATTGGATTTTCATCACCCTGAATTCCTGGGAGCTGCCTCCACTACCTGCTGTGCTCTCAGAGATAAACATTTTCTCTCACTTTAATCTCCTGACCTGCCATCAAAGTAGCCCTTATTTTGATAGGTTGAATGCTAATTATCAGAGAAATCATAACTTCAAAAATATCTAAGAAAGTATGCTTAATTTCTGAATGACAAAAGTATGATTTTCAATGCATAAAGTGGTAACAGGAGCATGTGTAACACACAGCAAGGGAGACCAAAGAAATTAATGTATTTTCAAGAGAGAGATTGAGTTTCTCCAATGGCAATCTTTGAAAGTAAGCAAAAACTGGGCAAATTAAATTTAGGATTTTGGTTTTTGGTCAGCTGGGAATAACAGGTAATTATTTGAAGATGGCAGTGGCAAAAATCACGGTGAAATGGGTCTAGGACCCTTAAGTAAAATATTAATAGTGCTCTGTACAAGATGATTTCACCTACTGGAAACCATCAAAACAGGGTAGACATAAATTGTCAGAATGTAGTGAACAAGAGTCCATTGAAACAGAATAGCAAAAGCAAATGGGAGATAGAATTAAAAGGGTGAAAGAAGTAGCAAAGGTGTGGTCACACTAGCGAGTGGAACCAGTCACCAGTGAGGACAGAGTAGGTTTATGACTAGTGAAGGGCATTTTTCTCTCCCGATAGAGTCTGAATACTGACAGCTTTAGACCTGGTGCCATGAGCACTGTCTTTAGTGAAGAAGATAGAAAACTCACAGAAAAAGAAAGGTTAGTCAAGGTAGAAGTTTATGTCAGGAAAACAGATTCATAGTACATCAATGTAATTTTCAGCAACAGCTAATATACTCATAGAATGAGAAGACTTCTGTCATACAGAATTGGGATCAAATCCTGGCTCCTTACTAAATGGCTGGACTTAGGGAAGTTACCACTTCTCCCTCGGCTTTCATTTTATCATTTTTAAAATAGATACCCTAATTCATTAACTGATCTTGATTATTAAATTATTATATGCAATGAATAGATAACATGGAATAATATAGAGAAAGCACTTAATTTATCATATACTGAATATTCAACAAATGTTAGGAGGAAAAGATGCATGCTTCCCCAACAGACCAAAGGAAGCCTCTGTCTCTCAGTAATACAAACCAATTGAGGGATGCAGACAAGTAGAAAAGAAAAGAGCAAAAACGAAGGACATAAATCTCAATGACAGCAGCAGTTCAAGGCAGGAACCTTGTCCATTAGTGATGTTTCATTCCACACAGAAAATAGAGAAAGCAGAAGATGACTTGTGAAAACAAATACGGAATCCAAGGCTGGAAACCATTGTCAGAGACTGAGGCTGTGATTTTATCCAACATCATGAGAAATTATCCCAAATTAGGAAATAGGCAAAAGGGATTCTTCCTATTTGTCTATGCAGGACAGTACTAGGCATTCTAACAGCTCACTAGACAAAATCAAAATTATCTGATTTTCTAGGTATGTGTATCTTTGTCTTTCTATTTACCATCAACCAGCGTATCTTGTATCTCTATAAACGTCAAGGTTAGCACGTAGAAAATCAAGAGCAATGCAAAGGATTCTTGTTTGAGAGCATGAGAGCAATGTGGATGATTTTTATTCGATAGTAATATAAATAGTTCTGTTCAGGAGAAAAGGTAACACTGGATGTTACTGCCAGGCATTAACCAGTTTTGTGTTTATCAGCACATACATTTTCTCATTCCTTTGACTCATCAATCTATAAATCTCTGTTCCTTGATTCTCTTTTCACCAGGTCTTAACAGCTTACTGATCCTCTCATTAATTGATGTGTTCAATAAAATCTTTGGTATATGTTCCAATTTTATAATTGTATGGGAGTCATGTTTTTAACTTTTAGAAATTATACTTTAACACAAACTTCTTTAAATGATGGTGCAAAACCCTTTGAATGAAGGGCTACTACCACATGCATTTGTCAGTATTCCATTTTATTATAAATTGTCTTAGTTAATTATCTGTATGTTATTAACTCCAGATATTATTTTGGTCCTTTGCAATTAATTTCTCCATTTTCAAAATCTTAAAGTTTCCTAGTCAAGTTTTGCTAAAAAAGATTTGAACCCAAGGGGATTGGGTCATAATTCTGGTGGGTCTGTCAAGGTCAACATCCATTTATGCTAACTTTGCTTAAGCAGCTGGAACTCAGAAAGAGGTGGAGCCTGATTTAGATGATGGTGGGTTACCGTATCTTTCATAAAAGTACTCAAAAGTACAAACACTTGACGACATTACCTCTCTGTGTTTCAATGCAGGAAGTGGGGTAAAAGGACAATGGACTGTCCTATCTATCACTTAAGGCTTATTTCAGGACAGCTGTCTCTATGGCCCACTCCCTATTCTTTCTCCATACGCATACCCTCACCTCATACATTACACATATGGGATATATGGAATTAATGGAGACACTTCAAAATACAGACTAAAACATTCTCTGACAGGTAGACACACAGTTTTTCCTGGACAATTAATATAATATTCTTTAAGTTACTAGTGTGTGTGTTCTCATTATATTAATAAGTATTTAATAAGCCCTTACTATGTGCAAAGCATTGTATAAATTGCATCTGCATGTGTTAAATAAAAAATTTAAGGCATAAGCCTTTTAATTAAAGGGTTTAACATTTGTAAAACTATTCATAGCAAGCATATGTCCCTGAAAATGTTTTCTGAGTTTCCAAATGTTCAATTTATACTGGAGAGTTACCTAAATTTCTTTAGACAATGATGTTTTCTTGTTTTAACAAATTAAACTGGACTCTTACATAACGGTCACTGAAATCATCATTTGAACTAATAGATCAGCCAGGACACTAAGGAGAGGTAGAAAAAATAGATATTACCCTGCTTAAGGGGCAACAATTCACTGGTTTGTAGCAAATACTCTTTTTCAGACCATTGCAGGTTCAGTAAATTTTCTTTTCATAGGCACTTAAACATTCTATTATTACCGTAAATGTAATATGAAGTCTGATAGATTTATGAGGCTAAAACTGAAAGAAAATAACAACCCAATTCATAGACTTATGTGCCCACATAAATGAATAAATACATATATGTGTATATATATATTGACTGAAGTTTCTCAGAAAATATGAACTAGTTGAGGGACTCATTTTATAATTTTGCTAATACCACACTTCACACATGTAGGGGCTTTCTCAAAAGAGGAGGAGGGAAAGCAAATATGAAAACTCATACTTTCTCTTACGCAAGTCTGTACTTTTATTATGAGGATATAGTGTACTTACTGGAAAGAAGAACTGCATCTGAATAAAACTCAAAACCTCATTTTAAAATTTTTCCATCAATAATTTTGTATTTCATTCAGAGAGGCAGCATTTACATAGCACAGAAAATAATATGGTTCACCTACACACTTCAGATGATTTTTACAAATCTTAAAATCATATCTAGACTTCAAAGACTTCTGGTCAAGTTGGCTGTGGAAATTCACATTTTTAAAACATCTTTATGAAAGTGGAATTGACATATAACAAACTATATGCATATTTAAAGTGTACAGCTTTTGTACACTTGAAAACATTGTCACAATCAAGATAATGCACCTACCCATCATCCCGTAAGTTTTTCCAAGACTCTTTGATACCTGCCCTCGTCTCCATGTGCTATCTGTAGGAAACCACTCATTTTCTCTCTGTCACTACACATCAGTTTGTATTTCTTAGCATTTTATATAAATAGAATCATATAGTATGAAGTCTTTTTTTGGCTTTCTTTCACTCAGCGTAATTATTCTAAAATTCATCTACATTATATTCATTGTGGATCAATAGTTCCTTCTTTTTTATTTAAAAATAAGCATTTCATCATGTGGATATACTATGGCTTTCTTTATCCAATCACCTGTTGATGGGCATAAGGGTTGTATCAAGTTTGAGTTATTACAAATAAAGCTGTTATGAGCATTCATGTACAAGTCTTTGTAAGGATATGTTCTTTCATTTCTCTTGGGTAGACCTACAGGTAGGATCACTGAATCATATGGTGGGTGCATATTTAAGGTTTAAAAAACCTGTCAAACTGTTTCATAATGTGATTGTGCCATTTTATATTTCCACGGTAAGTGCATGCGAGTTCTAGTTCCTCTACATCTTCACCACATTAGTCTACCTTCTAAAAAATTTTTACCCGTTTTAATAGGCATTTACTGGATTATCTCATGGCTTTAATCTGTATTACCCTAATTACTAATGATGCCAAGCATCTTTTCATTGCTTATTTGATGTCTTTTTGGAAAAGTGTTCAAATCTTTTGTTCAATATTTTTTATTGGATTGTTTGATATCTTATTACTGAATATTTTGAAGTTCATTATATATTCTGGGTACAAGTTCTTTATCAGATATATGACTTGCAATGACTTCCCCCCATTTGGTGGCTTGTTTTCAGTGTTATTCAAAGAGTGGGCATCTTAAATTTTGATGAAATCTAATTTATAAACTTTTTATTTCATGAATCATACCTCTTGTGCCATATCTAAGATATACTTTTCTAATCCAAGGACAAAAAGGTTTTTGCCTAGAATTTTTTTTTTTTTTTGGAGAAATTTTAGGTTTTACATTAAGGTTTAGGATCAATTTTGAGATAATTTTGGGGTTTGGTGTGAGGTACAGACTGACTGTCGTTTTTGTTTATTGCATGGCGATATCCAGTTTTTCCAGTAAGCTTTACAGAAAGACCATCCTTTTGTCAATTGAATTGGCTTTACCCCTTTGTTAAAGATCATTTGTTCCTATATATACGGATATTTTGGTGTACTCTCTTTTGTTTTCCTTTGATCTATTTGTCAACCATGAAGCCAATTCCACATTTTAAAAAAATTACTATTGCTTTATTAAAAGTCTTGATATCGGGTAATGTTAGTCCAACAACTTTGATCTTTTTAAGTTTTCAAATAGTTTTGGCCAGTTTAAATTAATTGCATTTCCTAATGAATTTTAGATTAATTTGGGGACAATTGGCATCTTAACAATATTGAATCTTCTCAGTCATGTACTCATTATAGTTCTCCATATACTTGGATTGTCATTTCTTTCAGCAGTTTTCTTAAGTCTTCATGTCTTTTATCAGATTTATCCCTAAGTACTTCATATTTTCATGATACAGTAAATATTACTTTTATTTTAATGTCCAATTTTTTGTCACTATTCTATAGAACTACAATTTGGATTTTTTATACTGATTTTGTATCTTGCAAACTTGCTAAAATCACCTTTAGTTCTAGACACTTTTTGCAGATTGCATTGGATTTTCTACATAGATAACCATAGATAAGCAAGACAGTCTTGCTTCTTCCTCATCATTCAGGGTGCCTTTTATTCTTTTTATTGACTGATCATACTGGCTAGAATGTGCACTGCAATGCTGAATAGAAATTGTGAGAGCAGAAATTTTATCTTTTATATGTACAAACATTTGAATTTGAAGTGTATTCATTGTTGTTTTGCATGGTTAAGCCATGTGAAGGGGGGATTATTTCTTCATTGACTTATTTATTCATTTGTACATCTGTATTAAGTAATGCCAGAAATGTTTATAGCTTATTAACAAATGAGGATAGCCATATCAGTTCCACTAATGAAACCCACATCTACACAACATAGCACACAAAATAAAACAAACCAATTGATATTATTAAAATGGATTCAACTTTATGCAATTTGTTGTAGCTACAAAATAGTACTTTTTAATATGGTAAATTATGAATTGTCAGATAGGTTGAAATAAAATGAATGGATGAATTTTTGGTTGCCCTGACATCCTACTTATTACTTAGCTTCTAAATAAATTTTACATTGAGTAGCTTATAAGGGAACATAGATATTAGTAGAAGAAAGGACTCACTGATTATACAACCTCAGTTCTTAAGATCAAGAATCACGTGCAAGGAAACATTCATTTAAAAAAAAAAAACCTTTTCTATCCATTTAAAAATATTTCAAATACACAGTCCATTTTTTTTTTTTTTTTGCATGGGCAAGCACCAGGGACAGTTCATTTTTAGTGTTAGATACATTAGAGATTTGTAATAATTGAAAAGTTTAAAAAGAATTAGAGATGTCAACATTGTATATTTAAAATATATTAGATCATGTCTCCATTCATGTAAAAACATTAAATGCTTAAAATATGTCAGTTCCTATCAATATATTTTCCTCTATCTAAGAGCTCAAGCCAGTAAACACGTATTTTGGCCTGTTTTTGAATGGATCTGAGTATCAAATACACTAAATACTTTGTGTGCCCAGAAATAGCAATTAGCAAAGTGAGATTGTAATCGTGATTTATTTGACTTCATTGACTATGTTCTTTCCATTACACCAACTTCCTTCAGACCATTTTAAAGTTATTAATAAAGAAAGAGGGAGAATGAGAGACAGAGAGAGAAAAAAAAAATTTAGGAAGAATAAAAGACAACCATTTTTTTTTTCCCCTTGGGAAGAATCTCATAACAAGAGTAGAATTCTGCCCCTCTATAATTTGTGAATTTTTTTTTTTTCCTACTCCTCCTCTTTCTTCTGAGAAGCTTTACTGAACTCTCTCTTTCCTGGTGTGAGATGCAGATGCATCCTTGTTAGAGGCATGGTCTTTTCCTGTTTAGAGAACGTTTACAATAGCAAATTAAATAATTACCTGATGTGGAAAAATTCATTAGGGAGTAAATTGAGTCTTCAAATCATTTTGTCCATGATATAAATTGAGCATGAAGTCTTATTTCTTCAGAGATTAAAAGCACACTGGAGTTGAACCCATGAAATGTATTTCTATAGAAAGACATTCCAGTACATATACTTTAGAATTTTAATAAACTCAAAAGTACTTACTGAATGTCCACTATGTTCACAGAATTGTATTTAATCCAAAGACTATAACAAAGGCATATATAACCTGGCTGGGAAGACTGTATTATTCTATAACAAACACATCCAGGTGTACATTCTTGCATTGTTTAGAATACCAGAATTCTTCTGTAATTTCTTCTGGTTTCAAAAGGAATAATTTTCAGGAGTGCACAGCTGGCTCAGTGTTAGAATGCACACCTTCCATGCAAGAAACCCGGGTTCGATTCTCAGACCACACCCGCCCCAGACCAAAATACATTTTCACAGCCATGCTTTCCTTTTAAGATTTCACAAAACTGCTTTTTCTTGGTTGTGCAATTGTAGTCAGGTGCAACATAAGACTTTCCTTTTTACTTTATGCCCTAAATTAGGTCAGACTTAGTGTTTGTTCACAGAATTGATGAGTCCCCTTTTTCCCCACTTAACCTTTACTTGGTTACTCTTCTAAATCTACCACTTATTAGATAAATAACCTTGTACAAGTTCTTTAATCTCTTTGGTCTCAGGTTCTTACTTTTAACAAAAGCTATATATTTATATCTTTGTATTCCTAAGACTGGCTGATATGACATACATTAAATAAATACTTATTACATTAATAGTCATTTAATTATTGTCAGGTTTTAACTTAAAATGGAAAAAGTACAATTAGATTAATTAGAATCACCAGAACCATTTTTCCATGTTATAAACCTTATTTATTGTTGATGGTTGATAGCATTATATTGATGCAGATATTTGGCAGCTCTATCTCAACAACTAAAACTATTTCAAAGAAAATGGATGAGCAATAGAATATTTTTTCAACCTCTTTTAAAATGCCTGAAACACAAAGAATAAACCTGATTACAACATAAGTAAAATTACTAAAGAAAATATAATAAAGAAATTTATTTAGCATTAATTAATTGATTAATTTAATCAGTATACCAAAATATAGAGCATAAGGAAGCATAAATTCTTTAGTTTACTTCTATCCATCAATAATTTTATTTGACTATTAATTCTACTTTAGACTCTAGTCTTAACATTATTCTTTTTCAATTTATGTATTTCAAAGTATTTGCGTTTAATTTCTTATATTTAAAAGTAATTTACTTAGAAATGCATTGATGTTAAAGAATGACAGTAACTAAACCAATACATATTTATCCCCAAAGAGGTGTTTTTTTTGTTTTTGTGAGCAGGCACCAGAAACCAAACCCAGATCTCTGGTATAGCAGGCGAGAATTCTGCCTGCTGAGCCACTGTGGTCTACCCTCCAATGAGTTTTAAGTTGGCATGCTGTCATCATTATTCATTAAAAGGTGGGTTGAATAACTTACACCAGAGCTACCTCCCACAGTTTTGCTTTTTTGGGGGGTTTGGGGTGGGAGATGGGGTTATTTACAAGAATGCCATTGTACAAAAGAAAAATAACGGTGAGGTCTGTGTTCAAGAAAAATAATTTAAATTTAATTTGATACCAGAGTTTTATATTCAAGGGGTCAAATATCCAAGAAGAGTATGTGTAGATCCTTATAGATTTTTGATCTGCATTAAAAGTTATTGAAAATAGTCTATTTTTCATAATTCATGTTATGCTTCAAAATCTTTGAAACAACTCCATGTAAGTTCATGCATTTGTGGACCTTAACTTTCTGTCTGTAACTTTCTGGTTGTTAATCAGATTTGGCATTTGGCTTAAGTTTTGATGAGAAGGTTGCAGCTTTGATTAGAAAGAGAGATTTTAGACAAAAGTATATTTTCCCTTATCAAGGGTCATTAAGAAATAAGGTATCCAGCGAAAGACAAGCTGGAACTCATTAGTTTGCTTAATAAAACACTTATGAGGAACACTGTGTACTCAAAGAATGGCTATATTTATATGGCCTTTTAAATAAACAAAGCAAAGCCAAAAATTACAAGCAAAATGACATAAAATAGATTTATTAAAAGATAAAAGTTGAACAGCTAGAAAACCACCTGCATGTCATTATCCAATACATCATAGAAATACATTTTTTTTTCTAATGGAGTAAACTAGGCTTTTAGAGAATATATTTAATCCTATACCATATTTTTTTAGCACAATGGTTGATATTGTTTATACTTTAACATCCCTTCAAGTGAAATATGAGATGTCAATTTAAATTTCTTAGAGTGCTGCAAACAAAAGTGCATGAAACCCTATTATACTGACATGTCTTATATTTTGTTCATACATCGAAGAAACCTTACAGCCAAAGCAAAAGAAAGTGGTACTAAGTTTAATGTTAATTTATGAGTAACCTGTTGTATTCACTTTTCTAATGGGAGACGTTGTGTTGCACAATAATAGGTAGATTATTGTTATTAACTCAAATTATTATATTAAATACAAAATTACCTTAAAATAAAACTGTTCATTAATATGTGCTAAGAATACTTAAAATAGAGAAAAATGTATGAAGTTGAATGAGTAAAGTTAAAGATTGGTGATTTTGAATGCAAACATAAGGCAATAACAAAAAGTTATTAGCATGCAAATTTTGTGATGTTCTAGACCACTTTTTTTCATAGATTCTGTTGACTTAAAAACTATAATGTGACATCTAGCAAGAATTTTTAAACTCTTTGAGAATTCTTCCTGAGAATGGATGCTGAAAACAATGATGATGCATTGTCCTGTATAATATATGTGATGTATAAATGTAGGGAAACATCTTGCACCAGGCACAGAATAAATGGTCAATAAATCCAGCCATTTTTATAATTAAGGAAGTTGTTTTTTCCCCTAAGAAAATAAAAAGTTGATAATGACTACAGTAAGCGCAAAAATATAAGTTATTTGATGTTCGGTATTTATGTGGAATCTATAAAGTGTATATTAATGTGCAAATGGTAGGATGGCTCATGCTTTAGATATTAGAATTAATTCAGAAAGGAGGTAACAGTAGGCAACCTTCATAAAGAATGCTTTTCCATTTACATCACATTCTATAACTGAATTCCATTTTAATTTTAACGATGCATTCTCATGAAGAAAAAATGCTTTGGCCCCAAATTGTAAAAAAGTTCACATTAAGATTCCTAGTATTTTTGGGGGGAGTGTTCTGTCTTTTTATTTTTTTCCTTGGGTGCATGGTCTGGGAATCAAACCCGGTTCTGCCATGCTAGTCTATCTTAATTAATGTAAGAATTATATATACTTAATTCACTAATGTTGATCCTGAAAAAAGAGTGAGAAACAATCAATCATAATGATTTTCATATACACTCACATTCTCATTCATTCAAAACCAATGAAATTCAAAACCAACTTAAATTTAATTTAAAATTAAATTTAATTAAATTAATTTAATTTAATTTAAAATTTACTTTGAGACAGTAAAAACTATCAATACAGTGTAAATATTATTTAATTATTTAATTTACACTGTATTGATATTATTTACACTTTATTGATAGTTTTTACTATCTCAAAGTAAATTCAATTTTACACTGTTGCCTGGTTCAGCTACTCCTTCAGTTTCCAATTCCCAGTGCCCCGACTGAAGAAAAATAAAAACTTTGGAGACAGTGTGTACATTTAAATATAAATACACTTCCTCCTACTCCTCCCTTGCATTAGCCCCTATTTCTTTCATTCATTCAATCAATCAAACGAAAAGCATTCACTGAAAAGTTGCACTGCATAGATACATTAGTGACCGGGAATTTGGAATAAAATAACAATAATAGTATTTACAAAGCATAAACAACAAACAAAATCAAACAAACAAAAACACACCAACCTTTTTTTCAAAAAATTCAGAGATAAGTGGTAACACAACTAAAAATTATCACATCTTGTCATAATCTCTACAATAAAAATATGTCCATAAATTTGTAGGAAAGTGAAAGAGGTAATGGGCACCTTTATATTAAAATTTTATTGAACCTAATTAAGTAATGCCTATTAAGGTGGTATGGAATTACGTATCATGCACTAAACTGGAAAGATTTCCCTGTTCTTAAAAGAAATGTAACTGCGCTGTGCTGACATGGTTACATTTTCAAGAACTTTGGGAGCCAGTGGTTAAAAACAGCCATTGTTTAAACAGCATTAAATAAATTATCTTTTAAAATAGTCATTAAATACTCAAAATTCATAGCTTCCTAATTATTTTATTTTACTATTATTTTCATTCAAGGTTATTTATACTGTAGAATGGTGTGCTACTATCTCTTTCTAATTCCACATTCAATAGTGTCATATTGGAAATATGAAATCAGCTATGATAGGGGTATTTCCAACACAAAAATTGACAAACACGACAATACAAAACAAAAACAATAAAAAAAACAAAGTTGTTTTTTAAATGAGCCAGTTGATAAACATTTCCAGCACACAATTAGAGGCTGAAAAGGAAGACATCTAATCATCTGATTCACAACTGTATTACAGTAAAAAAAGCAAATGACAAAAAAATGATAAATCATGTTGACTTCAACACTTAAAGATATGTTAAAATGTCTTAAACATGAAAAATGAAAAAATATAAAATCTTCTACAGTAAATATATTTATGTTCTCAAATGGGAAAAACTTCTACAATGAATATTAGGAATATTTTTAAGAATAATATTTTCTTTCATTTACATTGGTAACTTTCAAATAGGAGACTATCAAAGCTACATTAGTTCCTAACTTATACAATATGGCAATCCAATGAATTACGGTATTTAGAATTGAAATTATCTGCACTTAAAATGCTTAAAAATCTTATATTGACTTTATCTTCTTCCTGATTTTCATAGCAATTAGAGGAACAGCGTCCAAACTAAAATGCCACGTGGCATCTCTTCAAACACATAAAGGGTTCAAGAACACAGGGAGACAAAATTCTATTCTACATCCTCTCTTCTCTGCTCTTTTCTAGCATTCTGGAACTCTAGAAAGAACTTACTCTCCCATCCCTGAAGAAGTCTATATTTCCCCCTACTAAATTTGGTCCTTTTCTTCTCCTCTCCACCCTGTGCCCTCCCACCCAGAGCCCATTCCAGACTAATCCCACACAGCCTGCCCTTGCTACTCACAACCCCTGAACAGTCCACTCCGATGTCCCAAGCACACTGTCACTATGATGGCTTTTAGTTCAAGAATTCTGCCCTTTGGGCAACTTCATAAATGTATTCGGGGTTGGGGAAGGCTCTGGGCAGGTGCACATTAATCATTTTTGGTCTATAGAAAAATCTAAACTTTGATGCAGTTGACATCAGCAATATCAGACCTTATGAATATAATTCCTTGAGCTATGATTTATATGAAATTTGCCATAGTATAATTTTATATGTAATAAACAAAGAGAAAGACCACATTCTAAAGAAGAATAGCAATTTATTATCACATTAGCGAGACTACAATGTAACTTTTAAATAAAATCACCAAGTACTTTGTGAGTGGTTAGAAGAAATAATACTCTATATAAAAATTTGAGTTAATTAGAGGTAACCTGCATAAAATATATGAAAGAATTGAGCAGTAGAGATAAAGTTCAATATCAAAATTTGATTAGGAATTTGCTGTCATCATCAGAATATTACTTTCCAGTCTCCACAATCTAAGTGATTTATACAGCTACACGTGTAACTTCAAAAAAATTAGCTTCAAGTTACTTTATAAATGCACATTTGAGATACTATATTACTTTATATTATTTTGAGTCTATTAAATAATTCCTCAATGCTCATTCAATTAAATTGATAGGTGGAAATCATGATTTACCTTGAGATGTTAGTATATTTTTTCCATAAAGACTAAATTTTTCTTAGTATATTTTTCTTTATGGAAATCTTTTTAGTTACTAAAAAAAGTCTAAACACTTAAGTAGTACTTCATGTCTAAAATGCCATTTTACCAAAAGCCAAATAAATATATGAATGTACAAAATAAGACTTGGATTAATGGTAGAGCAGGTGAAAATTATGGAAAGCATAAAATTATTGATCCTGCTTTTTTGAATATCACCTTTCCTCCTAACTTTGAGGAGAAAATCAGTTGGCGTTTTTTTTTTTTTCATATATAATTACCCTACATTTTTATAATTTAAAAGCCCAGTTACTGATTGAATGGAAAGAAGGTGCTAGTATTCATCTTTAATCTTTTAATGTAGGGACAGGTCTTTTCTTGGAGAATATAGTCACTGAATATCTGAGCAGAGTTGGCATAAACCACACCCATGACACATCCTACCTTTTTAAAAATATAATTTCACTTCCTTTGAAGCAGAGAAAGTATTAAAACATTGGCAAGTCTTAGATGTATTCTAGGGGGTAAAATAGCTCCAAGAGCTGAGGATATAGGAAACAAGGGAAAGCTGCCTAAACAGGACCTTTTTTATCTGGCCCCATAATAGCTCTTTAGGCATTAAGGAAATGGATAAAGCCTAGGATGGGAGTTAATTAGCTCATCCTGGCAGTAACTGACCAAGAATTTGGGACAGAAGTCCAGTACAACTTAACTAAATTATCTCGTATATCCTTAACATTTCTCAGGCAAAGCATAAGCTGGCTCTAGGAGGTCTTCTTTTAGCCAGGCAAGGGAACCATAATTTACAGCATAATCATCAGATAAGAACCTCAACTTCTAGAAACAGTGATTATTTATTATTCTTAATCATTTCCCTCTCTTATTTCTGTATGCCTTTTTGTCACAAAGTATCTGGATATGTCCAAAATGCAGAAAAGGCCTCTTTCTATGTGAAATTTTGTCACTGGGTAACTTTTAAGCATATATGGGACCAAGTAGGTCAAGACTAAAACAAAAAAAAAATTGTTTTTCTTTGTATAGATTCCAGGAATTGAAAACAATATGTTATTCATTGGGTAGTGGAGAACTGGCACAAAGCTCCACTTCAATGACCTTTACCTGCCAGAAAAAAGTGGTCACGTACATTAACTGTACTGAAATTTTATCTTTCCTCCCCATATTGTTTTCCTGCCCATTTTATTTTTTCTTTCCTCCCCATATTGTTCTAGCTCCTTTGGCCCCAAATACTTGGAATTCCCGTTTCAAGGAGATGACTAGTGTTATTTAGTAAACTTACTTTTCACTTTATATGAACAAGTAGGAAGCCCACATTATTAATTAAACATTGTTTAATCTTATGGAATTATTACATGGAGACTATTTTCTCAAAAAAATGATATTTTGAAATTAATGAATGGTATTGAAATTCATTTCCCATTTATATAGGAATAACTATTAAATTCCTGCATAAATGATCACATTTTAGAAATGACTTGTATTAGGCAACAAATTAAAAACATGAAAAAATTTAATTCAAGAGGTTAAAATCATTAAACAGGAATGTTGCTTTTTAATTAGAAATGAAAACATTGAACTCATAGACATATTTTTCTGATTTGACATGAAGATGCACTATATTCAAGTCACTTTAAAATTCTGTCAGTAGGGCCAATTGTGTGATTATTTTGAAGGGAATTTTAAAAAGGACAGAGAACTAATAGTTTTATTCTATCACTAATAATTTCAGTATGATGTATTAAGCAGTATCTTAAATCATGAAAATAATATAGTCAGAAGGCAAAAATTGAAACAGTACACGAGTATGAAATGAAAGTAAATGCCATTCTCATGTAACTCTCCTTTCACTATTACTTAGAAGTAACCATTGTTAAGAATTTATGCTTATGCTTTCAGAAATTATTGTAGAAAATACAGGAAGCCTTATTTTTGCACAATTACTTCAGGTTAATCCAGTCTTCTGTATTTTGCTTTTTACCCCAAATACAGCATGAATTTACTTCAGTTGCTTCTGTTTGTTTTTTTTTCTAAAAATATAATGGCCCTTTCTTATGCTAATCTTTTAATTTTCTTTTTTCTCATTCATATAAATTTCATACCAATTTAATGTTTGAAGCCCTGAAAATTAGCTTCTACAAAGAACAATATTCATGTACCTGATATACACTATATATATTACACAATGTGTACATATATTTTATAATAATTACATTATCATCTTTCAACTTGGATAGTCATCAAAGATAGCATTTCAGGGTTTAGTGGTAGAATGCTGCCTTTCATGCGGGAGACCTGGGTTCAATTGCCGGACAATACACACACACATACAAAAATGAAGCATTTATTCACTTAAACCATTTGTGCAAAATTCCACGAAAGTAGACAGGTAGGAAATATAAAACCTTTAAAATTATTCATTATCAATGCTATCCCCATAAATTAGCTGAGAGCCATTCACCATAATGTGGTTACTATTTGCATACAAAGTGCAAGTTCAATGGTTTTTACAATGTTTTCATATCTATTTGGAATCTAAATATAGTCTAATGGGAGGCAATGAGGCAGCAAAGTGGACAGAAAAAAATAAATTTAAAAGTTTAAAAAATAGAAAATAAGAGAAATTGATTCACATTAAAAAACAAATAGGAGTGATCTATCCCTTTCTATGATATATAGCCAGCCTTCAGACAAAGTATAGACTTGAACTTCCTACTGATTACTTCCATGGAACTTTGCACAAATAGTTTTATGGAGTCCTCTAATGTTGACTATATGAATGGGATGCAATTCAACGACTAAAACCATGTTTCTGTTTTCTAGTGAGGTAGAGGTGTTGCTCCAGACTAAAGTTTTGGTAAAATAAATGTTTTTTTGTTACACCATTAATGGCTATAGAAAAATACAGAATTGAACAATATGATGACAGATTTAATAGAACAGCACTCAGTAATTTTACTCTAAAGGCTCCAGTCTATTACAATACAACATGGTATAGGTGAAAATTTTGCTTCATTTCAGTATGTTAAAATAGAAAGTAAATAAAATGGAGACAACAAATCTCGTTATTTAGAGGTGATTTTAAAATAATGTCATTAAATTCTTTATTTTTAAAATGCATATTTCTATTTCTCAATCATCATTCAGTAAGCTAAATGAGTAAAATGGAATCAAATCCGTGGTTTAAATTGATAGTAGTAGGATAGGTTCAGTTCCCGGAGCCTGCCTGTGCCAAAAAAAAAAAAAAAACAAACCAAAAAACCTGAATAGTAGTATGATAGACCTACCAGAGTAAATTAATTAATGTGCAAATGCATTTAAATTGTTCTGTTTTTATAAATGTGTATAAGAACCCACATGTTTAATTAACAAACACATTAAGTCATGAATTTTCTTAGATGTCTGAACACAGCCTTGAGAGATCATATAATTATGCCTTTTTTCAGGAGTGAGTTATGAATCCTCTTCTCAAATATTCCTGGTGAAAGAAATATATATTTTGCTTCCTCAATCACTGCAGTGAACTGCAACTCTTAAAATCAGAAAATTGAACATTTTACCTTCAATTACCTTTTCTATTATCAAAAGAAAATATATTAATATAACGTGTACAATAGGGTCTATATTCATTCCATTCTGCTGTAGATACTATCTTTTGCTTTCAACAGCTATTATCCAAAAAAAAAGCTAGTGGCGTTCTTTCGTTTTATGAATGTGCTCAATATTTGCATAATGATTCCTTTCAAAAGATGAGAGAATGAACGAGGAATAAATAAATCACAACCTCCCTGCATAATGAGTCTACCTTTAAAGATGGATCACACATGGCCATGCTTGAATGCACCCAATATATCAATATTTATTAAGCAGACAAAAAGTCAATTGAAGCATAACTTGCTTTGTGCTAAGAAAGAAGAAACACAAAAAAGAGTATGGGAGGATTATTTAAAAGAAAATTAATAACCCTATCCAAAGTCAATACCAGAAGCTCCTATTGAATCTTTTTTTTTTTTCAAATCTCTATGGAATTGAATAAACCATCTACACAAGGAATTAGAGAAGATAATATGCAATGACCATGCCCTGCCAGAATGCCTGAGTTCTTAAAACAAGGATCTTCAAACTCCATTTAAAAGATGTTTTGTACCATTTGCATACATTGTATAAGAATTAGTGCTGAGTTAATATGGATATGTGTTTTATTTCCCCAACTGGTGTGCATTCCTTAAGTACAAGGTCATCCCGTTGACATTGTGAAATCTGCAGAGCTGTGTTTAGCCTACATGAACTAGTGGATGGTGAAGAAAACTGGCACAGTATATTTGAAACATTATCATTCATATATGAAAAACCAAACCAAACCAAATAAAATGCCACCCCAAGGATGATGGCTATTGCCGTTTCTTGATTATAATAATAAAACTGCTCAGCATTCTATGTGCCAAGCCCTTTGTTTATCACTTTTCCTGCATTAATTGCTCAATCCTAACAAAAGCCTGTGAATTGGCTTTTGTTATTTTCATAATAATGAAATCAAATGTGTAGATGAGGAAATTAGAGATGTGAAATTATTTTGCCACAGGTTACAAGAGTAGTAACTAGAAATTCTAGGCTTTGAACACAGATTTTTCTGATTTCATGGACCATGCTTTTAGTCATCACACTACACTTGAACCACACCTTGATCATCTTGTAAACAATCTATCTGTACAACATGTTTGATAAAATCAGAGATTTAAGAATTTAAAGTAATTCTTCAGATGTCACTTTTGACCTGACAATAAAAAATGTAACCCCACACATATTTAAAATATATACTTATGTTCACAAAACATAGATGTAAAGGTGGAAACAACTTAAACATCCATCAACAAATGAACGGCTAAACAAAATGTAGTACATACATATGATGGGATATTATTCATTTAATAAAAGGATTAAAGTTCTGATACAATCTAAAACTTGGGTGAACTTTGAAAACATGCTGAGCAAAATAGGCCAGACACATAAATATAAATAGTGTATGTTTCCACTTACAGGCAACTTCAGAGAGACAAAAAATGGATTAGTAGTTTCCAGGGGCAGAGGGAATGGATAATGGGAATTTATTGCTTAACGGGTAGAGTTTCTGTTTGGTATGATGAAAATGTTTTTGTAATGGGTGGTACTGATGGTATATTGTGACTATAGTTAACACCATTGAAAGGAACACTTAAAAATGGCTAAAATGGGGAATTTTGTAATTTTTATACATGTGTGATCACAGTATTTTTTTAAGTAAATGTAACAAATGTTAAAAATATTTATCTCTGGATGGCATTAAAAAAAGAGGTAAATCATTTAAACTCGTATTGCCTCATTTTCTACAACTGTAACATAGATATTAAATGTTTAGGAATATTATTTTAGGTTTTGTGGGCATGTGTATGTTTCATTTCTGTGTTTTTATTTTCCCCTTCCCTCATTCCAGCACCTGCCTGGTCCAATATTTATGGAGCCCTGATGAAGGGCAGACAATGAAGGAATCTTCACGTCTTTGTGACTTTTACTTTATACAAGTTGAAGCCCAAGAAAAGGAAATTCCCGGGCCAAGATCAAAATGTCTCAAAGAACAATGGCAGAAATTCAGGTATGGAAGAAAAAAAAAAGTCAATGGTGATTAAAAAAATCTAAGTATTCTTATAGCTTTTAATTTTAATAAGCACATGCACTTTTTTAAAAAAAGAACAAATACTTCTTAAACTTACCTTTTATTTTTCAGCACACATGTGATATCAACCAAAGAATAGACTAAGGGGTGAGGAAATAAGCAAAACTTACCTTTCATATAACAAGTAAAATTTTTAAAAGATGCAAATTGACTAAAGAGCAGACATTTTCAATATTCTTTGATGCCTAATTTCAGTTAATTTGGTTTTGCTCATTTCTATAAGATCTTTGTTTAAAAACTATATGTTTCTCTAAGTTAATCAATTCCAGGGACACTGAACAACTGAGTGCAAATGAAGAATAATTACACAGCAGGTTGAAGGAAGGATAGAGGCTGGGGACAGGAAAATGATTTGATGCTAAGGGTAAGACCCTCTGGGGCCACAATTCACTATGCTCTCAGTTTAGAACTAGAATGCCAGAGCAGGGTCTGGGCAAAGTTAGTGACAAAAGGAGTAAAGGACATATCTGGCTAGAGGGTCTCCTTAAGACTGACTCTAAAGGGAGGTCTTCTCTTGACTGAGTCCATTTACTTATTTCTGATGATCATTCTAGTTCCCTTCCTCTTTTCAGTTTAGTTTAGTGTGCACCTCCTCTGTTTTAGGCCCTTTGTCGACTGTTTCTTTCCTTTATTACCCTGTTAAACATCTCAAAAGAACAATCTGAAAATTATGTTATGCAGTTTCTGACTCTGAGGCCTCCATGTCATCCAAAGAGGAAAGGGATAAAAGTTTCACTTCTTACCCTTTCAGGGTTTCACATAAGATACCATTAAAAAAGAAGAAAAAAAAAATCTTCTACTTTTGAAAAAAATCCAAAGCTCTGAAAAACATTGGTCTATTCACACTTCATTTATTTCTTACTGCTCATTTACTCTATAATATTCTTACGATCTAGTTTCCAATCTCTACTCCACTGAAACAATCTCTTAAAGTCACATCTAGACTTAGTGGATAAGGTTAGTTCATTCGCTCTTCTCGGTCCACAAACTTTCCCATCTCTCTGCATCACTGGAAACTAGCAATATCCTCCTTTAAAACACTCTTCCTTACTTTGCTCTCCTTGGGCAATCTACTTTCCTAGTTACACTCTGGCTGCCCTAAAAGCTATATTCCCCTGAATTCTTCCCCTGATTCAGTGAATAAGATTCACTGAATCTTATTACTCCAGCCGATATCTATGGATAAAGCAATATATGGTGGGGAAGAAATAGTGAATGTGGATTTTTGGATTTTCCACCAAATATACTCAAATATACTATGAGTTCTGAACATGGTAGGTGTTTGTCATGGACTACTATTCCATCATATCAGATTTTTCCTTCTAGCTGCTCCAGAACACTGGAAGATAGAAGGATTTTTTTTCTTAATCATCACAATCTACTTTCTTTTTTTTCTTGTGAAAAATAACATATATACAGAAAAACAGCAAATTTCAAGCACAACACAAGAATTATTTGTAGAACAGATTTAGATTTTGGTATGGTCACAATTCTACAATTTTAGGTTTTTACTTCTAGCTACTATAAGATAATGAAAACTAAAAGAAATATCAATATAATGACTCAGAAATCAAATTCATCTGTTGAACTTACCTTCTCTGGATTATTCTACCATCAGCTTTGATCTTTATCATTATCAATAATATGGGATGGGGAATAGAACTAGCTGATGCTCTGGAAAGGATGGCCCCTCTACATTTCAGGACTTACCTGGTACAAGGATTCATATGGAGGTTGGAGGTTTCTTGAAAGTTACCCTAGTGCATGGAACCTTTGTAGAATCTTATATATTGCCCTAGGTATTCTTTAGGATTCGTTGGAAGGTTTGGCTGGGGTTTGACAAGTTATGGTAGGTATCGATGTTTAACTGAAGCTTTCATAAGAGTGACCTCCAGAGTAGCCTCTTGACTCTATTTGAACTCTGTCAGCCACTGATACCTTATTTGTTACACTTCCTTTCCCCCTTTTGGTCACAATGGCATTGTTGATCCCATGGTGCCAGGACCAGACGCATCCCTGGAAGTCATCTCCCACATCACCAGGGAGACTTTCACCCCTGAATCTCATGTCCCATGTAGGGGGAAGGGCAATAATTTCACTTGCACATTTTGGCTTAGAGAGAAAGAGGCCACATCTGAGCAACAAAAGAGGTCCTCCAGAAGCAACTCTTAGGCATACCTATAGGTAGACTAACTTTCTCTGCTACATACATAAACTTCACAAGAGCAAGCCTCAAGATCAAGGTTTTGGCCTATTGACTTGGGTGTCCTTAATGTTTGACATAGTTTCAGGGGTTTCCCGAGTGGTAAAGTTTCATTGTTCCACATTTTTTTCTCCCATCCCTCAAGAAACTATGCTAATAATTTTTGATTATATGCTTAATATACTCTGGGATATATTCAGTCATTACATTAAGCTATACAGGGTTAAAGGATCTCATTCTTATTCTGGGCTCCCTGTGTTCAGATTGTTTAAATTATCTATCCACAGTTTGAATTAGATTATGTGCTAAAGAAAATTTAGGTTCTGGACAAAATAAACTTTTCTTCCTTTGGTCTCAAGGAGTAGATACAGTTCTAATATAGACTATATTAGATAATATATATTAGATATATATATATATTATGTATCTAATATAACATATAGACAATGTCTTCCTTGTCTGTGATTCTGAATTTCCTTAATCAGTTAGTTTTAAAATCTTAAAAATCCAGCTTCTTAATGTAATATTTCCATGATGACAATGTGTGACAAGAAGGTTATTGAAATAACCAGTTGATTCAGTCAAAGCACTATGCTGAAGGTAGAAGCCGAAGAATGGATATCTTTTTTTTTTCAGTGTATACTAAAAAACACGCTACTTTATTGACTGACTGTCTTAATGTCTTGTGTCTTATAGGGGTTTTATGCTCAGATCCTATACATTTCTATATTCATTTGCTTTATTTTTTTACTTTTTATTATTTTTTCATACAGTGATTTTAAATAAATAAAATAAAGAATGGGCTATATTGCCTCTACCCTGTGTGAATTTTAATAATTCTCACACCCAAGTTATACATGTTTTAGACTTAAATAACCTCTGTCTTGTGAAAGGGTGGTGATACAAGTTTGATGAACATTTAACTGAATGTAGCTTTTTGATGGCTGATACTGATGACAGTGGTACTTCTTAGTATGTACGGCTGGAAAAGCATTGAGTGAGGCGAAAATCATTCTGATAGTTCCATCACTTAGCATAGTTTTCAAGATCTTTGGGAAAACAGTTCGCTTTATATTTATGCTTTTGAGAAAATGATTAGGGCTATATTCATTTCACATCCTTTTTAAGGGGCAGTAAATTGTTTAACAAAAATTTTCAAATATGGGAAATGAATTTCTGAGACCATTAGCCATATCCCACAATCACTTTCATTTCATTATTTCAATGTGAGTTCAGTAGGGGATGTATATTTCAAATCTAAGAAGGAAAAACAAACAAATTTCTAATTATACAAAGTTACAATGCAAATTTATAATTTTTAAAGAGATATTTCAAACAAGTATTGTTAATAAACTGGCAAAATTACAAATTGAAATGCGCATTTTTAACATCCATATTTGAAAGAACTTTTGAAATAATTGTCTCAGGCCAACCAAAGAAATTATTCTTGTATATTTTTTCTTGGCTATGCGCTTCACAATAAGCAATAACTATATTTATCAGGAAGACAACCTACCTACTCATCAGCTGCCTAGAATGAAATCCCAAGAAAGAATATAGTTGAAAATAAATGGTCATGTCAATGCTTTATATGAAATTCTTGGAAAGCCCAGTACCTGGGTACAGGTTTAAGGTCTGTAGACATCGGAAGGCCCAAACATTTCTCTTAGGTATTAGTGTATATTTGCTACACTTAAAAATAGTAAATAATAGAACAAAATATTTGTATGGGCTGATAGAAGTACATACTATGTGGAAACTACTTAAATGCATTTAGAGTTTTCCATTAATATTTTTCTCACTACTGTGAAATTATTTGTTTATAAGACTGTATCTCCCCATTTGGCTCCAGCCCTACACCCAGCCCCAGACTGTGTAATCTATGGTGAGAAATGCTCTTATTCACGGTTGTGGCCATAGTATTACAGAGCCTGTTACAAAGTAGACACTGAAGACTTATTGAATGAAGGAATTCCTATGTCAGGCTCTGCAAATCACCACCCCTTGATGATTTGTTCTCTTCATTCTGTTCCTTGATGCATAATGGCTTCACAGTCTTGCTGACAAGCTGTTCCCTGTTTATTTGAGCATTATTACCTAATCAGTACAGAATTCTCGACAGTCACATCCGGATGTTCAATAGCCAGTGGCCTGACTCTTGTTATCTACACTTCTCACGCACACCTTATCTTCCTCATGGCAATTCTGCCTGACTATCTGGATCCATATTTCTTAAATTTTTAATATTATTTCCAAACAACTCTGACCTCTGTGCTTGGAATCCTAACATCCATTCATTCCTTCCCTGAATTCTTGTAACTACTGGATCCCAAATCTGAACTGAACATCCAAGCTATTCCAGAACTAGGCATTCTGTACCTGCTTTTTAATTCTGAATATTGAACCTCTTTTGTTTGCTGAATTTAATTATCTTAAAAGTATCATGCACAAACATCCTTTATACAATAACAGAGATAAGGTCTTAGTGCTTTGCCTTTCCTGAAAACAGGGATAATCAAACCTGACTCCAACCACTATTGCCCCCCAAATCCCAAAGTGCTAGGCTGAATTACTCCTGTCCAAGACCTCTTCTAGGGTCTGTGCATTTCAAACTGTATGAAAGGAAACAGATAAAAGAAAAATAATAAAAATATTATAGAAAAAAATAACGGAGGAACTGGGTAGAAAGGAAGATCTCATCAAAGATCATGGATCATAAGTGAAATGGTAATTTTGGATAACAAGAATGGTGATTCTGAAAATGGAAAAAGGGAGAAAAATGGGTACAGCAATAGTGAGAAAGATGAGCTCTCTCTCTACTACTTTTATCTCGCCACAGGAGTAATAGGTAGGAGAGTTTTATTGCAAGAGAGAGAATTGAAATAGATGAAATTGTGATCTTAAGGAAACAGACACGGTTTTCAAAATTGCTGTGGTTCTCTAGGGCATCAAGATATTTTGAATTTTTTACAATATGACTGTATGATTGTGAAAAGCTTGTGTCTGATGCTCCTTTTTTCCAGGATATATACAGATAAGTTAAAAAATATGGATAACAAATAAATAAATGATTGGGGGAGATAAGGGTAAAATAATTAGGATAGAAGAAAATACTAGTGGTCAATGAGAGGAATGGGTAAGGGGTATGGGATGTATGAATTTTTTCTTTCTTCTTTTTATTTCTTTTTCTGGAGTGATGCAAGTGTTCTAAAAAATTATCATGGTGATGGATACAAAACTATGTGATGATATTATGAGCCATTGGTTATACACCATGTATGGACTGTATGTGTGCAAAGATGTGTCAATAAAAATATTTTTTTTAAAAAGATGTCTTGAATTTTAAAAAATGTACTCAGAAGAGGTAATGGTCCAGGTGATGTTATATATACAGCATAAATATGCAGTTGGGCAAATCTCATTATCATATAATGTTATGAAATAACGTAGTCATTAACTACACAAGAAAGCGTATAAAACTGAGAAATGTTACTATAATCATGATAAAACTTAAAAATTTACTCATATAATAAATTTAATCACTTTTAAGAAGAAGATTGTAAAACATAGAGCACTTATTAATACAAAAGTTAGGATGAGGGGCGGGCCGCGGTGGCTCAGCGGGCAAGAGTGCTTGCCTGCCATGCCGGAGGACCCCGGTTCGATTCCCGGCCCCGGCCCATGTAAAAAACAAACAAACAAACAAAATATAATAAAACAAGAAAATGTTTAAAGATGTTTCCCTTTCTTCCTCCCTTCCTTCCTTCCATCCTTCCTTCCTTCTCTGTCTTTCCTTCCCTTCCTCCCTCTCTCTTTAAAAAAAAAAAAAAAAAGAGAAAAGTTAGGATGAAAAACAAATGCAATACCCAGTTGAATTGCTTTTCTTTTGATTCTTGGTTGCTATGTTCTTTTCTTTAGAGAAAACTCCTGTAATGGAATGAAGTTTGCATTTGGGTTATATCCAAGGTTATATCCAAATCAATTTCACAATTTCCACTATAGTAATTATGCTGAGGTCATTTAATTCATATGCATAGAAGCACTTTAAAAAAATCTATGTCAACAATTGTGGTACTTGATTTTTTTCCCTGTGGGTTTTCTCTTGTCTAACAGTTCTCGAACAATATAATGGAAAAAACAAACAGCAAGTGTAACATTATTTAAAGTGTGAAAGTAGAATTGTACTTGCAGTGTTTTAAGTAGAAGACTAATGAGTGGAGTACTCTACATACTGTCCATAGGCCGAAATTCATCTATTTAGTCATGACGTTATAGATTTTCTCCACCACTTGCATGGTATGCATTCAACTGTGTTAAGAGTAAATTAAAGTAAATGAATAAATGTGAACCAAAATCACATCAAAAACAAAAAATAAAATAAAATCCTAGGCTCATATATGTCATTCTAATTATTGACATCTGGTAGAACTAGGGCCATTTATAATATATACTCCTTACAACAACTCAATGGAATATAAATTTCACAATGTTTACTTTAAAATGAATAAACTAAGTTATGGATAGGTTAAACATGTTCTAGTAATAAAGCTAGCAATGGCAGAGAAAGTGTTTTATAAGAACCCAAGTCCTTTACCTTTTAGCCAATTTTCTTGCTGCTATATTTTAGAACCTATCTACAAACTAACATAAGGCTATGACCTCCAAATTTCCCAGACACTCAGAAATTATTTTATATGTATTGGCTCAGCTCATTCTCCCATTCTCAACAGTATGGACTTCAAATCCCCATTTCTCCAAGCTCTTTAGACCATTCCTCCCTCCTCTCTAGAAGATGATTACATGACCTACCACTGTGAGAAAATTGAAGCTGTCAGGAACACCCAACTTAATATCTGCAAGATCACTCACATTTTCCTTAGTTTCAGTTATTTCCTCCAGAATATGAAAAAGTGGAGGCTTTATTTCCATAGATAATCATTCCATTAAGTGGCATGTTCTCTATTGTATCCTCTCCCTTTCTTGTACTATGTGCTACTTGGTCACCTTGTCACTTAAATAGAAAAATAGCAGACTTACTGCCTTTATTACATTTGAAACAGCAATGGCAACTCTACTAGCCAGAGATTTGGCTTTTTCCAGTTCCAAAGTGAAGACAATAAGGATCCTTATATCAGTACCACATTGTATTTGCTCATGCTTAAATTAGCAAATTTTATTTGACACTAGCAAAAATATAGATATTCATATTTTTCATCCCTACATCACTTCCTAAGGAAGCCAGTGTTGTTGGTTGTTAGGCTAACACAATATAGATTGCAATTAAAAATAGAACAAACATTTATATGGTACTACTTTATAGGTATTTCAAATGATGAAAAACCTGAATTCAGAAATGTTTTGTTTCCTGAACAAATGGTCTTAAAAGATGGGAGTCTGATGCCTTTAATTTGGACCAGCACACTCTATTTGACATAGATTTTATTTTCTATGGCATCTCACATTAACATTGCCTGCCTAGTCCTTTTTTAAGTTGAACAGTTAGACACAAATACTACTTCACTGTAACATCAGTTTTGGAAACATGTTAGAAAGGCAAAATTTTGTTTCCCACCCCATATCTACTGAATCACAAACTAGTAGTAGAAACCAAGCATTTCTGCTTTGACAATTCCCTCCAGATGACTATACTGTAGCTGAAGTGTGAGAACCACTGCTTCAGAATAAGGTAGAATAAAAAGGAGAGAACCTCCAGATCGCTAGCTTTAGAAAGAAAATCAGAGAAATTGCCTAAGCATGTCTTCCAGCATAGGTCTTTGGGAACCGTTGCTGTGTGCATGTGGTATAATTCCCCAATTGTTATTCCTGCTGCCTCTTAAGTCGACATTCCGGGAGGACACCCAATGCTCTCCAGTCCTATGTGAGTGGGAAGTGTGTTTCCAGAAAATGGTCTTCAAGAGAGAATAAGATGAGTCAGTTCCACAGGGTTTCCAAGTAAAATGACTATAGCTTCAGATCCCCATAAATGATTAATCAGTGGTTTTCAAAAAGAGTTTAATTTAAAAAATAATCCTTCCAGGTATTGTTATAAATACGCTATCATGCTATAAATTCTAGTTCCAGGGTGAGTAAATTCAGTGAACACTCCTTATAGAATGTCAGTTTTGCCAAATTCCATTTTCACTAGCCCCTGGCAGACTATGTAATCTACATATCATAGAAATGATACAACATAATCACATGCTGACAGCTCTACAGTTTCTACTAAGAATACACTAGTCAGATGGAACACTCATATTCTGCAACAAAACTCACTTTAAAACAATTATTACTAATGACTTAAATTAATGTGCACACAATTTTAGATACAATGAAAACGCAAATGGATACACAAATTTTTGACATAGAAAAGAAAATCTGAATTTTTTCAGACTTTAGAAATAATCATCATTTGTAGTTATAGATCCACTTCTGATGAAAAGAAAAGACATTTTCTACTCCATATGCATTTATACTAAATTCATTATGCTTTATTGTTTTAATCTATCTATATAAAATCATTTTAGTTACAATAGTTACTTGCTAAAATTATTCTAAGAGATTTTACCATTTTCACTTAAAAATAATTATCGGAATTAGAAACTGACACATAAAAATGAATGTTAATTATAATAGTTATTTATAGTCGCTCCTCTTTTAGAGGTTTGGAAAATCACTACAGTGTTTCACCCTTCTCTGAATACATAATAAACCATTGGAGGTTTGCTCCTACGTTTGTCAGCTTCTGTCAAGAGACTTTCATTATGCCAAAAATTGATTAAAACTAACCCATGGTTTATCAAGTAGAAGTTTGCTTTGAAGTTCTGAACTATGTGTTTTAAGATAGATAGCCATAAAGATCTTTGCCATAACTTGTGCAACAGAGAAAAAAGTATGATAGGGCATTTTAAGGGTTGAAGTAATATAGATCACTTATGTTCCAAACTTATATTACCATTAAAAACATTCTTTAAAATTCCATAACTCTTTTCAAACACTGGACAATAAAACCAGATGAATTTGTCCTTATCAATGAATTTGATAAGAAATTAACAATTTCCTAATATCAGCTTATTTGAATCTGTATTTTTGTTTAAAAATTCTTAAATTTGTCTTAATCAGCAAGTATGCAAAGTAAAAGGGTTTCTTACCTTAATTATGGTTGACACTCACTTTTACATTGAAAAATGCTGGGTTAATTAAAATAAGATAGGCCAAATCTATTTCCTTCTAATAAATTAGACTGCAATAGCCAAAGTTCTGTTGCCTAAATTTTTACAGCAATGGACAAAAGTATGTTAATTACATACTTGTAGAATTGACTTTATAAAAGTTGTATATAAGTAAATTAAGCCATTGGAAATCAATAATATCACATATTAATGCATAGTGCTTCTCAGATTCTACAGTACTATCACACACAGATGCCTAACTAGCCACTTTAAAGAGTATTTAATGTGATTCTGTACTATATAGTGCGTGCATACAATGGTTTATGTTTTTTATCTAACTTCCAGTTCCTGCCAAAGCTTTCCTCCAGCAATTTAAAACAAACGTCAAGAGTCAGGGTAAGAAAATTTAAAAGAAATGTTTTAAAAAGCCAATTTGATAGGCGGCTTTGAGAAGTCTTTTAGGGATTTTAAGTAGTTCATAAGAGTTCTAAAAAATGTATACTGTACAGTTTATTTTATTGATATTTCTCTTGTAAGTTTTTTAGAAGGAAGCATTGGTAACTGAGTGTTATCTGACTTTAATAACCTTTTCTTTAACATTTAGTTAGTAACTTTAACTTCTACATATACTACAGATTACTAATATTGAATATCATATTATAGCTCCTTGAAAATGTTAGTGCTTTCAGAAGTTACAGTTTATGAAAAATCCTAATGAATTTGGGCTAATTAAAAACTTTCTTTCACTAGTTAAGAAATCTGATGAATAAGCCAGATCAATCTTCATTCTAAGTTAAGGCAATTTTATGGGCACTTGAGATACACAGCTGCCACAGGCAGTCCTATCACAGAGCAACTCACAGTCAAAGTGAGAAAAGTTAGAAATGGCAACAATCACAATTCAGTGTGAGTTTTACTAATACTAGGGAAAATAGAGTATGCTTTTGATATTAACATATCTATCCCATTATTACTTGTTAAGATTTATATTGGAAAAAGCTAATGATTAAGTGTACTAATCCTCATAAATATATGACAATTATTTGAGATAATCTATGGAGAACAATCAACATAGTTCCTAATAAAAATTAAATAATTATTAACTGCTATTAGAGGTATAGATTTATTAATATATTTTATGACATATGTGGTAAAGAACTAAAATGTTTGATACAAAAATTCATAAATTGTTCTTTCATGTATATGTTATTCTTTAAAATGAATAAACAAATACAAATGTTTATCAAATTTCATACCTTTATTATCCTACCCAATGTAATTGTGAATTACGTAAAGGGATGCTTAAATAAGGGGTGTGTGTAGAAGGTGGGAACTGGGAGATTGATAAGCATATTTTAAAAATTCTATTACTAACTTTTATTGTCCACTAAGTAAGCCTCCATAGTCATTATCACTGCCTCATTCCCTTTGGTCTCTATCTATTATTTTATGACAAATTTCATCTATTACTTTCTCCAAACCTCCTACTATCAGTGTGGGTAACTTTTTACAATTTGATTTTCTCCTCTTGGACATAGATGCAGGAGTTAGGCAGCTAGAAAGCTTGTCAATAGATTCAGATATTCCTGGATAATATCTATAGGTTCCCCAAGTAAAGTTGGCAGCAATGATCCAGCAAAATACCACATGTCTGTGATACAGAGAAAGTTCTTCCCAACAGCATAAGGAGTCTCCTTTATGAAATCAACTGAAGGTCTCAGGAAACCTCTCCAAACAAACCTCCAGGCAAACTCAAAAGTCCAAGATAGTAATCTGTTTATTATAACCTAACCCTGAAAAAATGACCATCACTTTTCTGATGTCCAAAGTATTTTGGCGACTAAGAAGGTAGAGTAAGACAATCCAGGATTTTGTCCCTGTAAAGAGGGACAACATTTGTTTTAACAACACCCAAATCTTCAGACTCATTGTACTAAAAACTGCCAGAAAACAGTTAAAGTATTGTAACTGGATCAAGAAACAGTTAAAGTGTTGTAACTGGATTCAAGCACTGAATCAAGAAAATGGTCAACTTAAACCTCAGTAGGAAAACCTCATGGTACCTTTATTGGCCCTTCCCTAACACCTTCCCTGGCTTGGTACAGAGTAGCCCATATTCCCAGTGTGGGTCTCTAGTCGTAGTTCCAAAGGGAGCAGAGCAACCCTTGTGCATATACAAAGGTGCATGTATGCCTGTGCAATCTGACTGTTGGTAGCTTGAAGGACTAATCCTGGACATTTATTGCAGGTTCACTGCCTAAAACAATTTTGGTACTGCAAAGTGGGGTGTTGCTATGACAAATATCTAAACATATGAATATAGCTTTGGAATTGGGTAATGGGGAGAGACTGGAAGAATTATGAAGTACTAGGGAGAAAAAGCCTAGATTGCTTTGAAGAAACTATCAGTGGAAATATGATCATTAAAGGTACCTCTGATGAAGATTTAGAAGGAAAGTATGAATACATTATTGGGAATTAGAGGAAATATTATTCTTCTTATAAAGTGACAGAGAACTTGGAAAAATTGTGTTCTGATGCCAGATGGAAGGCAGAAGTTGGAAGCAATGAATTCAGATATTTAGCTGAGGATGTTCCCAAGCTAAGTGTAGAAAGTAAAGCCTGGCTTCTCCTTACAGCTTACAGCAAAATGTGAGAGGAAAGAGATAAGCTGAGAACTAAACTCTTAAGCACAAAGAAATCAGAAACTGATGATTTTAAAATTCTCAGCCCATTCAAATAGCATGCTATGAAATAAGGCCACAAGCAGATCAATCTATCAGAAATATCTTTAAGCTTACAGAAAGTGAGTTTCCAGAGACCAGAGCTCCATGCAAGTGTTTAACTGAACAAATATTTGCTAAAGAGAGTGTGGATGAACATGGATGCAGTTAGCAATCTCATCGGAAGTCAAGGTTGGAAATGTAGTTATCCAGGAAGCATCACAGGAAGGTTCTATTTTCTGATGAATTGGAACCTGTTGAACTGCGTAAAGAACCAATAAAGTTTTTTTTCAAAAGTCCTATAAGCAGTACCACTGGACACCTGGACTTAAAGGGACAGAATAGAGACAAACTGAAGGAAGAATAACTATAGGAACAGAACCATGGAATCCAATATCTAGACAAAAGAGGTCTCCTTGGGCCAAGAGAGTGGGCCTACCAACATGTGTGGGAAAAGCAAGTACTCTCCTGTGCTTCAAAGTACCACTGCCTCAATGCTTGAAGTTGGTGAGATTTGTGTCCAGGTGCTCATGAAGAGCGTTTCTGATGCTCAGAGAGGGCAGGGCCAAAACCCTAGTATTCAGGAAGGGCATGGGTGCTTCATGAGCACTTAGAAAGGATGAAGCCACTGCTCTATCAGGCCTATAAGACAAAGCATCAACTTATATACAATTCTCAGACCTTGAAATCTAATGGAGTATGCTTTAATGGGTTTCAGACTTGTTTGGGATCCATTAACCCTGTTTTGTTCCAATTTCTCCTCTATGGAATGGGACTATCTATCTATGCCTGTCCTGTGGTTGTGAATTTAACTGTGTACATCATTTTACACATGTTCTTCAGATTGGTCTGCATCCTACCTAATAGGTGTAGACCCTTTGTAAATAAGATATTTTCAAGATGTTATTCAATTAAAGTATGGCTCAACTGAATCAGGTAGGTTCTTAATCCAGATTAATGGAATCTTCTATAAGCAGAATGAAATTCAAACACGTAGATAGAAGGCCAATGGAAGCAACCAGAAAGTGGAAGAAAACAGAACCTGAAAGAGAAAGAAGAAGGTGTCACCATATGTATTGCAATATGACAGAAAAGCCAAGGAATTTCAAAGATTACTGTTCAAACAGAAGATACCCACCATGGGAGAAATGAAGCCTTCTAGTCTTTGAAACTTTGAGCCAGTAAATTGCTATTGTTAAGCCAACCCAATGTATGGTATTTGTTTAGCAGCCAAGAAACTAAAACATCATCCCAGAATTTATCCTTCATGTAGAGTCAGCTGGCAGGACAGCTAGAATGCTGTAGATAAACTATCAAATTACAGCTGCCTGGGGCAAATAATTGCTGGCCCTGGAACATACAATGTGCATCTAGACCAGGAAGACATAGTATTTCCAAGGGGAAAAGTTACCTTAATATCCATGGAAACAGAAATTCTGAGGGCCATGTGTGCATGTCCAGGACAAGATGCATGCTCAGAAAAAAGTGGAGAGAGGACCCTATACACTCATCTCAGTATGTTCTTTAATACATTATTAGGCAGTTGCACAGGCCAATCTCCAAATACAAATTGACTGACTGACTTTCTTTCTTTCTTTCTTGCATTTGTTCTTTTCTTCTTTCTTTTTTAAAATTATTATTTGCTAGCTTCTGACATTCAAGGAAAACTCTATCATATTACTTAGCTGGATACAAGCTTAAGGAAAAGACACCACAATGATGAAAGACCAAAGATAACATATTAAGTACTAAAATATCCAAGATGCAAAAAAAAAGATTACAAGACATGCAAAGAAACAGGAAATGAATGTGCGGGCAATTTAAAGCAATATAAACAATTAAAAACCATGAATGCGGAGGACTAGACCTTGAACATACCAATTTTATTTTAGTTGTACTAAATATGCTCTAAGTTCAAAATAAAAGTACAAAGAACTAAGATAAATCAGAAAAATGATAGAAAGACAAAAAGACAATATTATAAAAAAATGCATGATATTAAGAAGCCAAACAGAACTGAAGACCACAGTAACAGATAATAAACCCCCTAGAGGGGTTCAAGAGCATATTGAAGCTGACAGAAGAGTAACTGAACTCGAATATAAGACAATTGAAATTATTCAGTGTGTGGAATAGAAAAAAAAAAAAAGATTGAATAAAAATGAACAAAGCCCAAGAGACCTGTGGGACAAATTCACTAATAAGGTACCATTATGGGAGTCTCAGAAGGAGAAGAAAGAGAGAAAAGGTCAGGAAGAATATTAAAAGAAATAATGTTAGTAAACCCCCCAAATTTAAGGAAAGATATGAATATTCACATTCAAAAAGCTCAGTGAATTTCAATCAGCATAAACCCAGATCAAGTTCCATCAAGACACATAATAATTGAACTGTCAAGTGCCATGGACAAAGGGAAAATTCTGAAATCCACAGAGAAAAGCAGCACATATTGTACAAGGGAGCCTTAATAAAATTATGTGCTAATTTCTCATCAGGAAACGTGGAGACAAGAAAGCAGTGGGGGTGAAATATTTTAACTACTGAAAAAAAAATTACCAACCCAAAATCCTGTATCTTGCAAAACAGTCTTTCAAAAATGAGGGAGAAGAGAAATTAAACAATTCCCAGATAAACAAAAGCTAAGGGAGTTCATCACCACAAGACTGGCACTGCAAGAAATGATGCAGTGATTTCTTCAAGTTTAATGGAAAGAACGCCAGACAATAGATTGAATCCTAATGAAGAAATAAGGACCGTAGGTTAAGGTAAATGTTGACATAGTGTGGTGGTTTCAAACTGTATGTGCTTCAGAAAATCATGTTCTTAAAGCTAATACAGGATATAAATATATTTTATATAGGACCTTTTGATTAGGTTACTTCAGTTAAAGTGGGGTCCAGTACGGATCTCAATCCTCATACTTGAATCCTTTAAAAATGGGATTAATATGGAGAGAGAGAAAAAAAAAAAAATAGGGAGAAAGCCACTGAAGCAAGAAGCTGAAAGCAACTAAACCTGGAGGAGAAAGGACAGATCAACAGACACCTTGACTTGTTACAGAGGAGATCAGGATCACTGACAGCCAGTCTTCAGGAAGAAAGTTTTGTCTTGATGATGCCTTAGTTTGACAAATTCATGGCTTCAAAACTGTAAGACTGTAAGCTAATAAATTTCCATAGTTACAACCACCATATATCATGGTATCTTCTTTAAGCAGCTTAGCAAACTAAAACACATGGGTAAATATAAGTACAAATACTATATTAGTTTTGGTCTGTGACTCCATTTTTTACTTCTCACAGGATCTGAAATGCAAATGCATTAAAAGAAATGATAAATCTATGGCTGTGAACTCACAATGTACATATGTAATTTGTGACAAAACTCCATAATGGTGTGGGACAGAGGGTTATAGGAACAGAGTTCATGTATGCTATTGAAGTTAGATTGGTATTAAAGGTAATGAAATTATTATGGATTAAGCATGTTAAATTAAAACCCATGTTGGGCGGTGCGAAGGTGGCTCAGCATCAGAATTCTTGCTTGCCATGCCAGAGACCCAAGTTTCATTCCAGATGCCTGCCCATCCAAAAATAAATAAATAAATGAATAAATAATTTTAAAAAGAATAAATTTAAAAACCTATTGTAGCAACAAAGAAAATGTCCAAAAAATATGTTCCAAGGATATGAGATGGGATTCTAAAGTGTTCACTGCAAAATATCAACTCAATACAAAAATAGAAGAATTGAGGAGCAAAAAAAGATATAAGACTTAGAAAAACCAAAGAACTAATGGCAGAAATCTTGCATTATCATTAATTACTTTAAATGTCAATGGGATAAACCCTCCAGTCAAAAGGCAGAGATAAGCAGAATGGATAAAGAGCATGACCCAAATATACGTTGTTTAGAGGAGAGCCTAAAGCAAAGGCACAAGTAGGCTAAAAGTGAAAAGATGAAAATATGCATATCTATTTCCTGAAAATGTAAACAAAGAAAGTGGGTGTGACTATATTTACATTATACAAAATAGACTTTGAGTCAAAACTTAAATGGGATGAAGAAGGACACTATATATTGAAATCAATGCATCAAGAAGACATGCAGATCATAAACATATATGTGCATAACAACAGATCCCTAAAATATATGAAGCAAATATTGATAGATTTATAGGGAGAAATGGTTTTACATTAATAATAGGAGATTTCAATATGACCACTTTGAATAATGGATAGAATACAAAGACACAAGATCAATTAGATCTTGTTCTCAAAAAAAAGAGAACTTGAACAATACTGTAAACCTATTAGACCTAATATATGCTCTTCTCAAGTACATGCAGATCATTCTTTAGGACAGATTATATGTTAGTTCAGATAACAAGCCTTGATAAATATGGAAACATTGAATTCATTTAAAATATTTTCTCTGGCCACAATGGAATGAAGCTAGAAATCAATTAACAGAAGGAGATCAGGAAAATTCACAAATGTGTAGGAATTAAACAATACACGCAAACATCCAAGTGGTCAAAGAGAAATTACAAGGGAAATTAGAAATTATCTAAAGAGGAACTATCTAAAGAGGAATGAAAGCAAAACACAACATAAAGTTAAGACAATGCTGAGAGGGAAATTTGTAGCTGTAAATGTTAACCAAGAAAAAAGATGATCTCAAGTCAGTAACCTAACCTCACACATAGAAGAACTGAAAAAGAAAGAGCAAACTAAATCTGAAGTGAACAGAAGGAAGAAATTAATAAAGAATAGAGTTGGAAAATGGAGGATAAATAATAGAGAAAAATGAAACCAAAAATCATTTTTTTGAAAAGATTCATAAAATTTTCAAATTTTTAGAAAGATAGAAATTGAAATCGGAAATGAAAGGCAGTGGGATGTGGACAGAATATAAATAAAAAGATTTGTAAGAGAATACCAAGAACAATCATACACCAACAAATTAGATAACAGATGAAATGGAACAATTTCCCAGAAATGCATGCATTACCTAAACTGCCTCAAAAAGAAAGAGAAGATCCTACCAGACCAACTAGAAAAGACTGATTCAAGTCATCAATACCTCTCAGCAAAGTAAAGTAGAGGACCAGATGGCCACTGATGAAAATTACCCAACATTTAAAGAACTGTTAATTACAGACATTAAAAATATCAAGTTGATACAGCGTTCTTTCCAGAAAAGAAAAACTTAATCATGTAATTCATATGGAAGGGTCAGGGACCCAAAAAGTCAAAATCATAATGGAAGAGAAGATCAAAGTTGGAGGACTCACACTTCCTGATTTCAAAACTTGTGGCAAAGCTACAGTAGTCGAAACAATGTGGTAGTGGCACAAAGACAGATATATAGAATAAAGAAATCAAGTTGAGAGGTCAGAATAAATCCACACATTTTATGGCCAATTGATTTTTTGACATGGATGTCATGTCCACTGCAAGGGAAAGAATTATCCCTTTAACTGGTGCTGGGTAAACTGGATAGCCACATGCAAAGAAAGTGGACCTCTACCTCTGACCATGTACAATTAATTCAAAATAAATAAATGAGGTAAATATAAGATTTAAAACCAAAAACTCTTAGAAGTAAATATAAGGAAATAACTTCAGTACCTTGTATTAGGCAATTGATTCTTAGACTTTACACCAAAAGCATAGACAACAAAATAAAAATAGGTTCATTGGAATTCTTCAAAATTTAACAAAGCTTTGCTTTTCAAAGGACATAATCAAGGTAGTGAAAATTCAATCCACAGAATGGGAAGCAATATTCGGAAACCACATATCTGATAAGGGTTTTCATATCAGAATATATAAATAATTCCTAAACTAAACAACAAAAAGACAAACAAGCTAATTTAAAAATGGACAAAGGCTTGAACAGACATATCTTCGAAGAAGATACGCAAATAGATGATAAGCACATAAAAAGATGTTCAATGTCATTAACCTGCAGCAATGAGTCAATCCAAACCACAATGACACACCACCTCACACCCACTAGAGTGAGTGGGAAGGCTGCAGAGAAATAGAATCCCTAGTACCTTGTTAGTGGGAACGTGAAATGGTACACCCACTATGGAAACCAGATTGGCCATTCCTCAAAAAGCTAAACATAGATTTGGCATATGGCCTGGCAGTCTTTCTGATAGGGAAATGCCCTAAAGTACTGAAAGCAGGGACTTGAACAGATATTTGCACACCAATGTTCATAACGGCATTATTCACAACTACCAAAAGGTAGAAGCAGCCCAAATATCTATCAACAGATGAATGGATAAATACAATATGGTATATATACACAATTAAATATTACTCACCTACAAAAAGAGAATGAAATTCTGATACATGCTATGTCATGGATGAACCTTAAACATGTCATGCTGAGTAAAATAAATCAGATATGCATGAACAAATATTGTATGATGCCACTTGTATGAAATAACTCTAATATGCAAAGTCCTAGAGCAAGAAAGTAGAGTACAAGTAACCAGGGGTGGGGAGAAGAAGGAATGGGGAATTAATGCATAATGGGTGTAGGACGTCTGTTTCGGTGTGATGGAATAGTTTTGGCAATGAATGGTGGTGAGGATAGCAAAACATTGTGAATGTGTAACCCTCTGAATTATATACTTAGGAGCAGTTGAGATGGGAAATTTTTTGCTGTGTATTTAATGTTTCCACAATTTATAAAAAAAAAAAAGAGTCTAAAGAAACAATGACAACTAAATGCAATATAATATCCTAGACTATTGCTTTATATCAAAGCTAAATTTCTTAAACCTGATAGGTGTACTAATGAGGTTATGCAAGTGAATATCCTCATTCTTAGCAAATGTACATAGAAGAATATGTGTTAGGGAATTGTGATGTATACAATCTACTCTCAAATATTTAGAAAATAAATGATAGATAGACAGGTAGAATGATATAATAAATTAGGTAAATTTTTAAAAGTTGGTAAATCTGGTAGCTTGGTGGGGCTATAATGGCATTTTCTGTATCAGTTTTTTTTTATTTTATTTTTTTTTATTTTATTATTTTTGCAACTACCTGTAAGTTTGAAATTATTTCAAATAATAGAAAAATTTTAAGTATATTGGCCACCTCAAATTAAATGCTGTTTTTCTAGAATCATTTAGTATTGGTGTTAGTTCTTGATGAATCATTTAATATTGATGCTAGTTTTGTGTCATTTGAAATTTGTGTGAGAATAAAGCAATGTTTTGAAACTGATTTATATTTTATTAGCCACAACGATATCAAATACATAGGGAAAATGTTTATATATGTGCGCAAGATATATTTGTTAATTAGATTAAAAGCAATTCTTGGTGTATTAATGGGTTTCTTTCAGGTTGGGAAGCACTGGTTTAAATGGGTCTACAGAGAAAAATAGTTTAGATTTCTAAAAAAGTTCCTAGAAAACATGTTTAGAAAAAAGAATTTTCATGATTTTTATTTGAACTAATATGTGAAATTTATTTTATATTTAAATACTATTTTTATTTTAAAAATCAAGAGGGTAATATGTGTTTTTGTCAATTTTTCTTGACAATACAGAGATCTTTGAAATTTCCAGTTTTATTTTTTAAATATAAATTTTTCATCATTGTTCACTAAACAACCCTCTATTTACTCTATATACTATTAGTTTTAATCAAGTAGTATTAAAAGCCCAAACTAAAATAAGAATGTATGACTGTTACTTTCTATTATCTAAATACCATCAAGCCAGGTATTGTAGATTGAATCACGTTCAAGTCCAGATCCCAGGTCCATTCATAAATAGGATCTTTGAATGTTATTAGTTAAGGCGAATCAGCATGTGGCTGTGATCCCATTTACAAATAGGACCTCTAAGGATATTTTTAGTTAAGGTGTGGCAAAACTGAATGTGGGTGGGCCTTAATCCAATATGACTGAAGTCCTTATAAGTGGAGGAAAATTGGACATGTCAGTAGAAGCCAGAGAAGGAGAGAGGAAATGAGTGAGAGAGAGACCACCATGTAATGAAGGTAGAGATCAACCAAGTACCATAACATTACAGACTCTGGGGAGAGTATAGCCCAGCAATACCTTGAATTTGGACATTTAGCCTTCAAATTTGTGAGATAATAAATTCTGTTATTTAAGCCAACCAATTTGTGGTGTTTGTAACAGCAGCCCAGCAAACTAAGACAGCAGGGATCATGCCTTATTCTCCATTATATCCTTATATGTGATGTAACAGATGTTCATGTACCATCTCTAGATTGAATATGTATTTCTTCACATGGAAATGGAAACAACGTATCTGAAATATCTCTTTCTGTGATAAAAAAATTTGACAACCTCAAATAGCTTCTCAACATATAAACTCTTGATCATTTCATTTTGCAATGGTCAACATCAACTGCAAAAAAAAAAAAAAAAGTAAAAAAATCTTATCTTTGAATTTCAGTGCATTTTCAAAGTGTTCATTAGAGGATCTGATCAGCAACAGAAAAGATGTTGGATCATTACTTTTCATGTATGCTGGACCTTGGGGAGATTTGTTCACTACTTGGGCAAAGTAGTAATAATATATAGTCCAACCCTTCCATTATCATTATACCATCCTTAGCTTTGACCATCTTTGAGCATAACCCATAGCTATAAATACGCAACAAATAAAATTGCAAATGTGTCTCCTTAAAAATATCTTAAGTGATTTTTAATTGTTACTTCATTATGCTTAAAATCCGATTTATTTGGTGTGACATAATTTAAAATTCACTTCTGTATTTTCTCCAACGAAACCTCAGTGCACTCATTGACTTTGCCTTCCTCTGTGTTGCCAAGGACACTCAAGCTGTTAAAGTGTTTCCAGACCATTGGCTCAAGTCTGCGCTGTACTCTCTTGAAAAATCTACACTGTTGTGAAAAACATAAAACAATATTGCAAAAAATAACTAGCTTATTTTATTTAATAGTGAATAATGATAAGGCAAAAAGTTCAAAAGTTGAAGAATTGAATCGACCAGGCATATTTGGGATTAATCCCAATGTTTAACAGAATGTTGCTTTAGCATTTCCAATAGAGTAAATGTAAAGTGAAAAAGAATTTTAAAGACTAAAAGTAATACGTACTCTTTGCATTTCCAGGGTACTAATGTAATACTCCAACTATATATCGAGACTGGATCTGTAAAATTTTATTTGCTTCATTAATTCAAATTATTTTCTGTGAATTTTATATTAAAATTTTATCATGCAATGCTTTAAATGCTGAGGAAAGATGTTAATTTATGGCAATTTAAAAATATCTCTAGTAAAACATTATACATCTATTGGATCATTGCATCTTAGTATATTTTCTAGTAACATAAAGGCATTAATTCTAATGAAATAATTCATCAAGCAAAATACAGTGCAGACATTTTCAGAGTATATTGAATATATTGTAATATATTCTGAAAATTGCTAGATAATTGCAATAATAATAAAGATGATGATGATGATAAAGACAAAGCCTAGCAAACATGAATCACATTTTTATTTTTCTGCAAGCCTGTGAGATATATGATCAGCTTAAAGCTGGAATATTTTTGGTGTGATTCTAAATATGAGTGAACAGAGATGTTTTGTTGTAATACAATGACCTCAAAGAACAACACTTGTCAAAAAATACATTCACTTTGGGAGGAAATACTGAGATAGTTTATGAAAAATTACAATTGTAGATGATATGAACAAAGTGAAATAGAGAAACAAAACGTTTGGAAAAATCAGAATGATTAGGAGCACTGCGGCTGGCTCAGAAATTATTGCACTTTAATTTTTAAATGAGTTTAGACATCTGTGAAATTTAAACCCCAGAGCCAGTGATTTGTGTGACACTATGTAAAAAAAGAACAAAGCTTTGACATGCAAATTTTGGCTTTATATTGCATCAGCCCAGGTAACCTTGCAAACAACCTTCACGCTTACACTGGAATCTGAATGATGTCTCCCATATGGATCCATTCTTCCTCTCCCCTCCCAATCAAGTTGACAGCAGTTCTCGGCTCATTTTCTAACGAACTAATAAAAGCGATGCTAGGCCTGTATCCGTTATTAACTTCTCTTGTGCTATTATTACTCATATTTTTTTCCTTTGAGATAAGCAGCTAAATGCAGAAGCTGATCTTTGCATATGGTGGGCTATTACCCCCAAAAAAGAATTGGAAATGTCAACCTATTATTGGGTCATTAATGTCAGGTCATGATATTTCAGAATTTGATGTTTTTAACCTTGCAGGTATTAACCCACATACAATATACTTTTGAAGAGTTTATTTATCCTTAGAAACAGTGGATGCATGCCCCAGGAATATTGTTCTGTAGTATTTATTAGTTGCTGTGTATTTCAAATGGATCACTAAGTATATATGTGTAGCCACCTCTTCAGCTTAGTTTGACTCTTCATCGACTTATCTCCTTAGAATAATCCAAAATTATAAATAAAAGTATTTTTCAGATGTCTGATAGGAGAAACAGGGATGGAAACAAAATTTAATAGTATTCTCTTTTACTGTAGAGTTCCTCCCCATTTCTGACTTACTGTTTAAATAAAATTTGCAAGGATGATATTATCTTATTGCATTTATTTTTTCACTTGAATTCAAAAGTATTTCCTGTTCTAAAATTTAATGAAGTCAATTTTACTGCATGAAGCAGTTTTAGTGTGTAACATTAAAGTCATAATTCAAGAGGCTAAGGAAAAATCTATGATGAAATCATTCAAGGAGGAGATTTTGCAGGAGCTGTGACAATGCTCACATTACTTAAGATCCATGTTAACATTTCTAATGTAGATTTCAAGCTATTAGAGAAAAACACAGGATACATGTGATTTCAAAAATAAAATTATTTGAAGTACAGCTTTATTATTTTTATTTTGTGGTGGCTTATGTTTATGTCCCTAGCTTTAAATGTAACTGGCCATGTCTTATAAAAGCATTTTGAAAAGCCAATAAATGATGGACAGTAAGAAAGTAAAACAATATGGTGAGAGGAGAAAACATGAATAAAGTGAAACAATTTTATTATTTTACATCCAAAGGAGGGGAGTTTCTACATATTTCTTTAAGGTGGTCTCCATATAAATTATCTATTTGTTAACTGAGTCATTCATTTAGCAGCTATTATTTCACTAGCTTCTATGTGCCATCATTTTGCCAGGCTCTATTTTGGTCATCACTGATCCCTATATGTATAATTCCTTCTCCTTGAGCATAGAAGTGCCTAGGACTTGTTTCTAAGCAGTAGAATATGGCAAAGGTAATGGGATGAAACAGTTCCACGACTGCATTGCGCAGGACTATAATTTCTTTCTTGCCAACAAACTCTCTATTGCCTTCTCCTCGGCTTGCATATTTTGCATAAAGCACGCTTGATGAAGCAAGCAGCCCTGTTGGAGCAGCCCAAGTGAGAAGATTCTGAGGGGCATTCTGGGGAATTCAGGATGAGGAACCAATTTCTGCCAGCAATTGCATGAGTTCAGAGGTATATCCCTATGCATTTAAACCTTCAGGTGAATCCTAGTTCTGTCTGATACCTTGATGGCAACCTTGTAATAGACCCAGAAGCAGAGGATCTAAGCTGTGCCCAGGTCTTAGCCTCCAAAAACTCTGAGACAATAAATTTATGTTGATTTAAGCTGTAGAATTTGTGGTAATTAGTTATGTAGCAATAGATAACTTATGTACCTGGAGTTACCATAATGAATTAAACCAGAATAACTGCTATTATCTGAGTTTATAGTCCATGAGAGAGGGCAATAATATAGCAAGCCAAATGCTATGAAGAGAAAGATGAGTAAGGCTTAACCGTAGGGACATAAATTTAGAATATGAAATCTGGGATGAGGAAAGAAGATTCCTGGAGAAGTAGCAGCTGAGACATCAAGAATGAGTTACTCAGGAGAATGTTAGTATGTTTGTTTGCATTAGGAAGGGGGTGGTGGGTGTTGGTAGTGATGTGGTGGTGTCCAGAGGACATGGCATATGAAAATAAACAGAGAAGGTGAGAGACAGTACGGCTTGATCAACATGTCTGGGATGTTGATAGTAAGGGTGAGAGAGATAAGAGATGAAGATAAAGGATAAAGCAGAGACCAGATCATGAAAACCCTTGTAAGTTATGTTTATGATAAAAATTATGCTAAAGATAAGATTCTAAGGGCCACAAGAAATCATTCTAACTGATGCTGATTTATGGTTTGCAAGAAGTATATCCTCCAAAACATTTTTAAACTTGCTTTGCTAAAGTATAATTTTCAAGAAGTTAAAAATGTGTCTTTACTACAAATCTAACATGAACATGTGTCGAAGATTAGTTGATAAGGGAATACATGCCAAAGCTTGCTTAATAAGGGAATCAGGAAGATACTAAAATTAGTTCAAATGAGAATTTGAGTTACAGAGATCTATTTCTCCAGTGGACAAAATCCATTCATATCACTATGGACAAGAATCATTTGCACTGTTATAAGTTTTCTACAAGTTAATTTCTTCTTCTGGAGAGGTGTAAAAGTGTCATGTCAACTAAAGGTGTACTCCCTTATAGAATCAGGTAATTGCAGAGAGCACACTAGACTGTGTCTAGAAATCTAATGAGAGGCCACACAATAATCTTTTTGTGTATTTGCAAGTATAGGGTAATTTTTCTTATCATATTGTATATTATAGAACATCTTCCTCTTACTTTCTTATATGGCTACTTCCCAAGGAATTAAATACTTGGGTCGTGATCATTCCACCCTACATCCTTAGGTTTATTGCTCCTTTTTCTTCTGGCACTTAAATTCATAGCGAAGTTTGAGCTTCTCCCCAAATGATTATGTCTTTAATGGTAAGTTTTTGTTTGTTTGTTTGCCATTTTTATTGTTGCTTTGTTTTTCTAAATCTGTGTAATAAAATATTTTGCCAGAGATTATCTAGGGAAGTGAGACTCTTTTTATTATTTTGATTGGAACATCAAATAGCCTTTATTTTATTTTATTTTTTCATGGGCAGGCACCGGGAATCAAATAGCCTTTATTTTTAAACCTAGTTTTCTTTTATTAATGTTGTTGCTTTAAAATAATGATAATTGCTAACATTTATTTTGTACTTATCTGTACTAAACACTATTATAAATTCTTCACATTCCTTAGAGTGAAACCTCATTACATGCCTACAGAATATTGTAATTTTCTTTTTTTTACAAATAAAGGCACTGATATGCAAAGTGGTCATTTTCTCAAGGCTACAGAGCTAGTAAGGGTTGGGGTTAGAGATAGATGCAGGCTGGACCGACTCTTTTGTCTGACCATTTACCATTATACAGTGTTATCTGCACTGTGGAAAGATGTATTCATTCATGCCTTAGATGTTAACTTGTCTTTTGCATTTTCTAGAACCACCTATAAAGACCCATTTTAACTATGAATACCCACTATACCTGGGAGTGGTGCTGGGCATTAAAGATACTGTATTAAATAAGATAGATCCTACAGTCCAGAAGAATTTTTAATGTAATTTTAAATTTAAACAAAAACAAACAATGTGACTAAACAGAAATCAAAGCAATAATATACAGCCCTGTGTTTTCCAAATGCATTTCCCCATTTAAACCTCAGGGCAATCCCTGGGAGTTATATTACCGGCCCCAGGATTCCCATCAGTTAAGCTCCTTAATTTGTGCTATCACAGCATCAACATTGCCTAAATCACTGATATTTTATTTTATATCATGCTATATTTTGCCACAGCCTGGATTTCTATTTGTCCCAATTTGAGGCCATGTTACATCTACAGTATCCTATCGAGGCTGTCAAATTGCCTTCTAAAATATTCTATAGGCTCTGTAGGAAATCATTTATTGAAATATGCTTTTTCTGTGATTCTCACAGATTTTAATACCTCCATTTTGTTCTGCAATATAGTCTTTCAAACCCCCATGATGTTGGGTTTCATTACTTTTTTCATCCCCAAGTGAGGAGAGAACTACACAATATTGGCACCTGTCCTTGGCTTTGATCAGTGACCATGCAGGTCCCAGGCCCAGGCTAACCCCCTTCTCTTGCACAGCAAAGCAGCAAACTCAAGAGCCATTCCTCTTGTGAGCCTCCATTGTGCTGGGATGATACTTTCTTTGGCTCCTCAGGATACTCAGGTGCTGGAAGGGTAGGGAGTCACTTATTTTCTGTTGTATTTCAAGTAGGCAGAAGTGTCTATTTTATAAACCAAAATACTGTTAGAAGGTTAGGTCATAGACAGCTTTTGCAATGTAGCCCCAAGTGCTTCATTGCTAGTAGATATTCCAGAGGGCTGGGTCTCAGACTCTGTACTCAGTGATGATCTGACCTCCCTTTATTTCTTGCCTGTCTTCCTATCTTCCTTCCTTCTTCCCTACTTTATACTCCCATAAATAGCTTTTAAAAAATAATTGGGAAGGGTTTATTAGGATCAACTAGTCAAAGTTCATTTCAAATTGAAAATCCTTTATTCAAATGTTAAGCATGACAAGTTTTAAAACTCAAATTGCTTTACAGAGTGTGACAGTTAATTTTATGTTGTCAACTTGGCTAGACCATAATACCCAGTTACTTTATCAAATATCTAGATATTGCCATAAAGGCATATTGCAGATGTGGTTAACATCTACAATCAGTTAACTTTAAGTAAAGTAGATCACCCTGGATACTTGGATGGCCCTCTTCAAGTTGGAAAAATAAAATCTAGAATTTCCTATAGAAGAAATTCTGCTTCTAGACTGCAGCATAAAAATCCTGCCTGAATTTCCAGCCTGGAGGAATTTCAGACGTGCTAGACCCCACAATCATGTGAACAAATTCCTTAATATAAATCCTTCAATATATAAGTGTATGAATAAGTACATAAATGACTAATACAGTGATTCTGGGATATCACCCCATCCCTGCCTTCACTGCCACTATACAATGACTGGAGTTGGCATCTGGCATGGAAAGGATGTAAGCTTGCAAAATAAGATATGAGAGTCCCTAAATAAACAGCCTATTTCCTATCATATCATTAGGGTTAGTGTCACTGATCTGAGACGTTATTTATGCATAGCATTTGTTTTTCATTTGTTTATAGTCATTATATTCCTTCCTAAGACATTACCAGACCACATCTATACTGAAGGAGAAGAAGCTTCTGTCTCTCAGTGTCATTCATTTTTTTAAGTACTTATCTTTCATTATACTAAAACTTGCTGAACTCTTGCCCTTTACCGTTGTCATTTATCTCTCTCTCTCTCTGCCTTCTGACTGCCTTCTCTCCTCTACCACTTATATACAACCCTATCCTCGATTTCCAGAAAAACTTCACTATGCCTTAAGACCTTGTTAAAAACATTCACTAAATGCTTTTAAAGGATGATCTGTTACAGTGTCCTTCTTTATTTCTTTTATGACTTGTGGCATGATATTCCTATAACATTCTTTTTCATCTCTTTTTTTAATCCCCCTTCACAAAATGATTATTACATGTGCTAACTTTGTAAACAGCATTCAGTATTATCATGCTATGTGTTATGTAAGACTGCTCTTTTCAATTCATAGAAAGCAAGTTAACAAGTAAGGTACAAATCATAAAAGAGTAGGTTTGGAAACAGATTGCCCATCTATCATGATCCTTGAGAAAATATTTTTGCTATAAGTGACAAGTTGATTTCATTCCAAATTTAGTTTAAATGTTAAGCCTAAAATGCCTGTACAAAACAGTTTATTCTCCCAAAAATGTCTCCTTCAGCAAAGCACAGAAGATGCAATAAACCTGGTATTGCTTTACACAGAGTTATTTTAACATGTTTAGAAACAAATTGGAGGTCACATACTTGTCTTACTTAAGGACGTGGATTCTATTTTCCTCATTCTCTGCCTTTTTTTCATTACAGTGTTGCATATAGCACATACTCAGTAAATAATATGGGGTTGAATATTTTTGACAAGTGTGAAGTCAACAGAGAACAGCAAAAAAGCAACTCCAGTTTTAAGTTAATACAATTAGACAATATTTGGTGATAATATCTATATGCTTGGCACCATGCTAAGCACTTAGACCAAAGAGGAGAATAAGATATGCTCTTCCTTCTAAGAAGAAAAACAGTTATTTAAACAAATAAATCTCCTGCAATTACAATGGCTTGACATGAGAACATGGTTGAAAAAATAGAAAACTTCAGATGAATAAAGAGGACAAAAAGTAGAGCCAGAGATGTAATAATAATAACAGTAAATCACTGAGGAAAGAATGGCTTATTTATTGAATTGAATTGGAGCAATTTACCACAAAATTGGAAGCCATAAAATATTCCTACAAGTTAGCATATACAAAAGCAAATTGCAAATGGATAAGAAATCCAAGAATTAGTAAAAATACTTTTAAACAGATTAGATGAATAGTTTTTATATTCTTAGAATGGGGAATAAATTGGAAAACAATCAAGTAATGCAGTTTCCCAAAAGAAAAAGGCTACAAGACTGGATTGCATTATTAAGAGGAACCATATATAAAGATAAATAATAAAAATGGGCTAGGAGAAAATATTTGAAGCTTATAAACAGATCAAATGATGATTTATCTATTAAATCAAGAGTTCCTAGTTATCAAAGTGAAAGGAAAAACAAATAGAAAAATGGATAATTAATACAAACGTACAATTAATGGAGACATGTATGTCAATGTCTACTAATTACTAAAAAAGAATGACATTATTTATATCCATTGTTGACAATGATAGGAGAAATAGCTACTCACAAACATTTTCAAAAAAGAAAATATCAAAACAGTCATTTTGGAGTTTCATTCCAAGAAATGTAGATTAAAAAGTACTAGCAGAAATGGATAAATATAAATGAGCAAGGTCGTTTATTATAGTGTACAAAAGCAAAACAGAAAGTATATTCTAAATGTCCATTTTAGGGACAAGTAAATAATTTATAGTCCATCCATACTAGGAAATGCAATGTCGCATTTTTTAAAAAATGAAGTCATTTTATATGTACCGACTTAGAAGTGAATAAGAGAGATTTTAAAAATCAGAGAAAATAACATGTACAATATCACTCCAATTTGTTAATACACCTATATCAATCTATATACTTTTTCCATGAGCAGAAATAAAATATTGAAAGAGATACATACCAAACACTAGCAGTGGTGATCTCTGAAGGTAGGGATGTGATCAAACTGGAGGGCTAAGAATTTGGAAGATCAATTTGTACTTTCACATTTCAGAATAAAAATGGCAACTGTTGGAGAAATTTTTGTTCTCTTTTATGTTATCTTTTTCTTTATTTCAAACAAATAAAAAGTCGAATTAAATCAATAATTAAAATACAGTGTGGTATATATAATAATAAAGTATATTCATGATAGCACAAAAAAGAGAATAATACTAATTTGGAAGATTCGAGAAAGTTCGAAAGGAAGGAGATGGCTAAGGTACATTTTGAAGGACAAAAATATTATTTTCCAAGTGATTATAATTTCCAAAAGCATTTGAGACAAATATATATGTGCATATTTACATAATATATATACATAAATATACACATATATATGTACAAAGAAGCAAAACATCTAAGAAACAGCAAAATATTTAGAACGACAAGACTAAAAAATGTAACTGTGAGATAAATCTGGAAAGAAAAGTAATAAACAGATCGTGTAAAATAGACCTTTTATATCTGGTTAAAGAGGTTTAATTTTTGACCAACAATTAGCAAACTTTTAGTTACTGGGCAAAATAGTAAATATTTTTGGCTCCTTGGGCTACAACATTGTATCACAATTACTTAACTCTGCCATTATAGTGAATATAATGAACTCACTGTAAATGAATGGGTGTGGCTTTGCTCCAATAAAATTTTATTTACAAAATCAGAAAGCCAACCCATGGGATGTAGTTTGCCTTGTTTTACAAGCGTGGAATCAATGAAATATGCTAAATTGAAGAGAGACTTGATCAGACTTTGAAAGGGATAAAATTATCTGAGGAAAGTGATTAGTAAGGTTAAGTTTAGGATAAGTCCTGGGACTTATCAAGATTTAGATGTTCTATGATGAAGAGAAATAAAGAATTCTGAGAAGGATCATTCAATGAAATAGAGTGAAAACATAGAGAATTGAATGATAGAAACGAAGGGAAAAAAGATGTCTCAGGAAGGGGATATTTAATATGTGAAATGGTGCTAAGTCACATAAAATGAGGGGAGAAAATTATGCATGGATATGTAACATTCTTGGGAGAAACATCAGTAAAGTGTAGAAGATTGAAAGTGGGCTAAAGAAAGAAAGGAAGACAAAGAAAAGGAAACAAAATTGTAGCAGAATTGGAAAGAAAAAAAAAAGCTTAGTTATAAAGAAGGATATGAAGGAAGGATAGTGCCAAAATGGGGGAGGAGGGGTGAGGTGATATAAAGATGTTATTTTTGTTGTTTTGTTTATAAGGTGTACAATATTTTAGTTATGTTCATAAGCTTATTACAATGGACAGCATTCAGTAAGAAATAGATTTTATGTAAGAAATCAGGGAAATTACATGAAACTAGAGAAAAAATGAGTCAATTGTATGAAACAAAACATTTAGTGCTAATCTTCGTAGAATAAAGAAGTTTGGAGGGGCACAAGAAAATATATATTTTCAAAACTATGTGTTTTTTCTATAGGTGCTCTACTTTATCAAAGAATTTTAACAGGAAAATAAAACCCTTATATCACTAATGCTTTAAATTGCACTATCATTAATAAGAGTGAAATAACTTGTGTCTTCATTTCTTTAAACCTTGATGGTATTAAAACTATTAAAAACCTGGAAGATTAAGAATGTTATTTCATCTAAAGAATTTTACATTTAGGATGCTAAATTGATTTTTTTAATTAAAAAGTATATTCTAAATTTTAATGCAGTAGAGATGGAGTAAGTACATTCCAGCTAATCTCTCCCTTTGATTTTAAGACTCGGAAAAATATAAAGACCTGTCAGAAGACCGAAAGATGGATCAGAAAAGGCTTGAGAAGGAAGTGTGCTGGGAGCTCCCTGTTTTGATTTTTTTGCCTCCCAACAGGGGTTCTAGGTAAACCCAAATTCCAGAACTGTGAATGGATACAATCAGAAGCTCCCAGAAAAACCTACTTCCTCTAGGATCAGGACTGACTTCTTTGGAATTTCCTTGCTCTGCTTCAGAGACAGTGTCAGCAACAGAGCAGCAGCACCGCGCACACACACACACACACACTCACTCTCTCTCTCTCTCTCTCTCTCTCTCTCTCTCTCTCTCTCTCACTCTGTCTCTCTCTCTCTCTCACACACACACACACCATCTTACTGGTGTCAAAGGTGAAAATACCAGCAGCAGTCCTTACAGACTGAAGTCTCCTCACCTCACATCAGTTGAATAATCAAGCAGCACCCATTCTCCTCCTCACCAAGCAGCACTCCACCCCTTCTTCACTGGCATGACTGAGAACCACGCATGGTGAAAACTTTTTCCGCTCTCCCTGCCTTACAAGTGAGATCCAATAATGAAGCCAACAACCTGTTGCAGCAGAAGCAATGGTGGTATAAGCTCAAATCAATCATTTAAGATTCTACTTTAAGGAATTTGAATAAGAAAGGCAAAGTATATCCAAAGGAGAAAGAAGGGACTGATAAAGATAAGAAAAGAAATCAGTTAAACAAAATAGAAAAACAATAAAGAAAAATCACTGAAAAACAAAGCAGATTCTTCCCCCACCCCCCAAACCAATAAAATTGATAAATCTCTAGGCATAATGAAAAATAATATCTTCAACATAGGAAAAAGAAAGAGATCATTTCTGACAACAAAGAAATTAAAGGATAATAAGAGAATATACATATCACTCCATGCTGATTAAATTCAACAACTTAGATAAATTGGTTAATGTCTTGAAAGACACAAACTGTCAAAACTCACCCAAGAAGAGCTGAAAAATTTTGTATCAGTTGAAAAATTGAATTCACAGTCAAATATTCAAGACTCTAAGAAAACTTCATGCCCAGATGGTTTCACTGGCATATTCTACCAAGCATATAAGGAAAAATATGACATATAATATTCTCAAGCTCTTCCAGAAAGCTGAAGATGAGGGAATTTATCTCAACCCATAATTTTATGAGGCTAGCATATTCTGATAAATACCAGACAAAGACATTAAGAAAAAATAAAGCCAGAGACCTATATATCTCTTGACAAAGGCACAAAAATCCTCACCGAAATATTAACAATTCAAATCCAACAATGTAAAAATACAATAATACATCATAATCAAATAAATTCAAGGCTAGGTTCAACATTTGAAAATCAATCAATGTAATTTAACATTCTGAGAGACTAAACAAGAAAAACTACATAATCTTATCAATAAATGGAGAATAATAGATAAAATTTAACACCTATTCATGATGAAAATCTTCCAGCAAACTAGAAATAGAAGCAAACTTCCTCAGTCCAATAAGGGACATTTACCAAAAGCCCATAACTAAAATCTCACTTAATAGTAAAAGACCAATGCTTCCCCCTACAAGTGGGAGCTAAGCAAGGATATTTACTCTCAAGACTCCTATCGAATGTCATATCAAAAGTCAAATCAAATGCAATAAGTAAAAAAAATTAAATAAAAGGCCTTCGATTGGAAAAGAAGTGAAATTACCCCTATTTGCAAAGTTCATGATTGTCTACAAGTATGATGGTTAATTTCATGTGTTAACTTAGCTAAATTATGTCCATTTGTTTGGTCAAGCAAACACTGATCAGATTGGTTCTGTGAAGGTTGACTGGTTTTAAATAACCTGTCAGTTGATTGCATCTATGGCTGATTACATCTACAAACAACAAAGGAATTTGTCTCCAGCAATGGGTTGAGTCACCTCATCAAATTGGTTGAAGGCCTCAAAGGGAGAAGTTAATATTTCAGGAGTCAGAAAGAATTTTTATCTCTATTTCAGACAGAGAGTATCTCCTGGGGAATGCAGTCACTTACATTGGAGTTTCCTACATTGTGGCCTGCCCTATGGAATTCAGACTTGCCAATCCCCATGGTTATGTGACGATTCCTGTAATGCATCTCATACACACAAATATAATGTAATTACACGCAAAAATATATACACACACACACAATCTGTCTGCCAGTTCTTTTTTTCGGGAGAACACAGACTAAAACAAAAAGATATCTATTACAATTTCCAACTACAAGCAAAATAAGCAAGGTCGCTGGATAAAAACATCAATTCTAAACAAAAATGATCTTTGCATAATGAAAACCCAGTGAAAATTCCAGCTGGATTCTTTGTAGACATAGCAAATTTATTCTAAAAAGCAAATAGATAAATGTAAGACTCAAATAGTGAAAATGATTTTAAATAAGAAGAACAAAGTCGGAATACTGACTACACTGATTTTAAGATGTATTATAAAACTACTACAATCAACACAGATTAGCTAAAAGCAGCAGCCAAAAAATTAAAAAAGCAGCAGTCATGTTCTAAGGGCCAAAGCCATTTCAATACCTGTTTTGTAAATAAAACTTTATTGGAACAAATCCAGGTACATTTATTTATATATTGTCTATGATGCCTTTTGTAGCATAGCAATACAGTTGAGAATGTGTGACAGTGAAACCTACTGTCAATAGAAATACATGTTTCTTTCAAATCTTGAGCAACTAAGCTTCACTGAAAACGTTACTATATATTGTTTCAAGAATTTGTTTTTAGCTTTTATGCATGTTTACATGCTCCATGTATGTAATAAAATATATAAAAGAAGAAAAGAATCATCAATAATATCATTAATTCTTCAACATTTGGAAGTTTAGGAAAAAAAAAAAAAACAACCTCACAAGACTTTCTCTTACGAAATGTAAGCCCATTCTATTCAGCATTTTTTTTCTTAAAAATGTGTCACAAACACCATTCTATTTATGCAGATATTTTATTTTAAAAAATAGCTACATAATCATTTTATGAATATATCATAATTGAACTAAACTATACCATCTTAATAAATTATTTGGAATGTCTTCAAGTTTTATTTTACTAATTTTCTTTTTACTAAAATAATATAATGAAGGTATTCTTGCATATCTTTAGTAGAATCTTAGAAGTGGGTTCATTATCAGCCAAGTCCCCTTCAAAAACATTTTATAATTTACTTTCTAGTCATTTTTATATAGGAGACCTCTGCTCTCTCAATTTGAAAATGTTCATTGCTAATTTTTTTGGCTTTTGCTTACCTCAGAGCTGAAAAATGGCTGCCCACTCTGTATATTTGCCTTTTCTTTTAAAACAAAGCTAATAATATGTTTTCTACTATGATTCCAGTTGACAGGCTCCTTTTTATTTCTAAGTTTACTTGGTAGTTGTATTGTTATGGGCTTTTTTTGTTCATTAAATTTCCTGCCAACTTTATCATCTTCATAGATGGCATCTATTGTTATTGCCAAATATCTTTTTTTCATTTAAATTTAATATATATTAAATATTCACCTTAACAATATTTTTTTTGTAATCATTTTGTAATTATTTTTTGTAATCATTTCACTGATGGACCTTCAGTGGTCCCTCTGTTTTCAACATTTCTGTGACTTTTCTTTATGTGGTCTAATGAAAACACAATAGAGCTAAATTTTGTGGGTTTTTTAAAAATTCCTTCTAAGGTACTTTATATTTTAACAGGTTAACTGAATATTTTGACATATATTTAAATATTTTTATTTAATATAATTAAAATATTTGATCATATTCCTACATCTTAATAAGTGCCTATTTTTAAAAAAAGTTCTATATTAAAGAAATTGTGGGATTACAAAACAGTCATACATAAAATACAGGATTGCCATTTGCATTGGTGTAGACCATTTGTTACAATTGATGAAAGCACATTTTCATAATTCTACTTGACTTGGGGTTCACAGTTTGTGTCTTGTAGTTCCATGAATTATTTTTAAATTTTTATTCTGATACAATATACATAATCTAACATTTCCCCATTTAATCACATTCAGATACACATTTTAGTGCTGTTAATTGTTTTCACAATGTTGTACTACAATCACCACCATCCATTACCAAAACATTTCCATCATTCTGCAAAGGAACCCTGCACAATTAAAGCCTTAATTTCTCTACCCCCAACCCATCCCTTGGTAACCTATAATCTAGATTCTGACTCAGTGAGTCTGTTCTAATTGTTTCAAATCACTGAGATCACACAATAGTTGTCCTTTTGTGTCTGGCTTATTTCACTCAACATAATATCTTCAAGATTCATCCATGTTATTACATGTATCAGGACTTCATTCCTTTTAATGGCTAAGTAGTATCCTCTTTACATATGCGCCACATTTTATCTACCTATTTATTGGTTGGTGGGCACTTGAGTTGCTTCCATCTTTTGCAATTGTGAATAATACTGCTATGAACATCAGGGTGAAACTATTTGTTTGAGTCCCTGTTTTCAATTATTTGGGGTATATTCCTAGTAGGATCGCCAGCTCATATGGTAGATTTAACTTTCTGAAGAACCACCAAACTGTCTTCTACGTTGGCTGCACCATTTCATATAGCCAACAGCAATGAATGAGTGTTTTCATTTCTGCATATGCTCTCCAACACCTGTTATTTTCCACTTTCTAAATAGCAGCCATTCTACTGGGTGTGAAATGGTATCTCATTGTGGTTTTGATTTGCATTTCCCTCATGAATAATGGTGTTGATTATTTTTTCATATCCTTCCGGACATTGGTATATCTTCTTTGGAGAGATGTCTATTCATATCTTTTACCCATTTTTAAATTGGGTTGCTTGTCTTTCTGTTAAAGTGAAGGATTTGTTCATATATTCTGGAAAATTAAATCTTTATTGAATATGTGGCTTTCAAATTTTTTTCCCATTGTGTAGGTTGCCATTTTACTTTCATGATAAGTCCTTTAAGGAACAAAAATTTTCAATTTTGATGAGGTCCCATTTATCTATTTTCTCATTTGTTACTTGTGCTTTGGGCATAAAAACTAAGGAACCCTTGCCTAATACAAGTTCCTAAAGATCCTTCTCTATGTTTTCTTCTAGGAATTTGATAGTTCTTATATATAAGTCTTTGATCCACGTTGAGAGTTGATTTTTGAATATGGTATAAAGTAGCAGTTCTCCCTTTTTTTTTTTTGCAAATGGAGATCCCGTTCTCATGGCCACATTTGTTGAAGGGACTATTCTTTCCCATTTTTTTCATTTTAATGGTCTTTATCTTATCAAAAATCAGTTGGACAGAAATGGGAGGGTTGATTTCTAAGCTCTCAATTCAATTCCATTGGTCTGTATGTCTATCATTGTGCCAGTACTACACTCTTTTGATTACTATGGCTCTGTAATAAGTATTAAGATTTGGAAGTGTGTGTTTTCTTACTTCATTCTTCCTTTTCAAAATGGCCTTAGCTAATCAGGGCCCCTTACCTTTTCATATAAATTTGCTGATTAATTCTTTCATTTCTTCAAAGAAGGTTGCTGGAATTTTTATTGCGATTGTGTTGAATTTATAAATTTCTTTGGGTAGGATTGACATTCTATTATTTAGTGATAATTAACATGATTGTCTTACATTTATTTAGGTTTTCTTTTATTTCTGTTAACAATTTTTTTATTATTCTGAGTACAACTCCTTTACATCTCTGATTGGATTTAGTACTGGATGTTTAACTTTGTTAAGTTGCTATTGTAAATGGAATTTTTTCTTGATTTCATCTTCTGATTGTTCATTGCCTGTGTTTAGAAATACTACTGATTTTTGTGTGTTGATCTTGTTGCCCCTTACTTTGTTTAATTCATTTATTAGCTCTAGAGCTTTATTGTAGATTTTTCATGATTTTCTATATATAGGATCAAATCATCTGCCAATAGGGAACTTTTAATTTATCTTTTTCAGTTTCAGCACTTTTCATTTCATTTTCTTGGTTTCTAAATCTAGCAGGAACTTCCAGTGCAATGTTGAATAACTGTGATGATAACAGGCATCTTTGTCTTGTTCCTGATTTTAGAGGGAAAGCATTTAGTCTTTCACCATTAGGTATGATTTGAGCTGTGGAATTTTTATTTATGACTTTTATCATGTTTAGGAAGTTTCTTCTATTCCCAGTGTTCTAAGAAACTTTTTTTTTTTTCTTTTAGCAATGCTGTGGTGGTTCAGTAGCTGGAGACCCAGGCTCAATTCCCATTACCTACCCATGTAAAGAAAGGAAGAAAGAAAGAGTGCTGGATTTTGTCAAATGCCTTTTCTGTCTCAGTTGAGATGATTATTTTTCCCCCTTCATTCTGTTAATTGATTTCCTTATGTTGAACCAACCTTCATACCAGAGACAAATCCCACTTGATCATGTTGTATAATTATTTTAAAAGATTATTTGTATTTTATTGAGGATTTCTGCATCTATATTGATGAGAGATATTGGTCTGTAGTAGTCATTTCAGGTGGTATCTTTATACAGCTTTGATTTGAGGATGTGGATGGCCTCATAGAATGAACTAGGGTATGTACCCTCCTTTTCAATATTTTGGAATAGTTGGCACAGAATTGCAGTTAAGCCATCTTGGAATATTTGGTAGAATTTCCCTGTGAAACTATGTGTTCCTGCGGTCTTCTATGTTGGGAGATTTTTGATTACTCAATCTTATAACTAGAAATTGGTTTGTTGAGATCTTCTATTTCTTCTTGAATCAATGTAGGTACTTGGTGTGTTTCTAAGAATTTGTACATTTCACCTAGTTTATCTAACTTATTGGCACACAGTTCTTCATAGTTTTGACTTATAGTCAATTTTAGTTCAGTAGTATTGGTAATAATGTCTCCCCTTTGATTTCAGATTTTAGTTATTTGTATCCTCTCTCTTTTTTGTCAGTCTAGCTAAAGGTTTGCCAATTTTACTTATCCATTCAAACCAAGTTTGGGTTTTGTTGATTTTCCTATTTAATTTATCTCTGCTTTAATCCTTTTTATTTCCTTTCTTTTTTTTTTTTTTTGGTATTTCCTTTCTTTTGCTTGCTTTGGAGACTTAGTTTGCTCTTCTTTTCTGTTTCTTTCAGTTTAGTTTCTGATTTAAACTTTTTCTTATTTTTTGATGTAAGCACTTAGAGCAACACATTTCCCTCTCAGCACTGCATTCACTGCATCCCATAAGTTCTGTTACATTGTATTTTCATTTTCATTAGCCTCAAGATATTTTCTAATTTCACTTCTAATTTCCTCTTTAACTCATTGGTTGTGTAAGAGTATGTTATTTAATTTCCATATATTTGGCAAATTTTCCATTTCTCACTCTATTATTAATTTCTAGTGTCATTCCATAGTTTTCAGAGACTATAAATTGAATGATTTCAATATTTTTCAATTTATTGAAACTAGTTTTGTGACCTAACATATGTTCCATCCTGGAGAATGATCCACGTGCACTCAAGAAGACTGTGTATTCTGTTTCTTGGGGCAAAGTGATATATATATATATACTTGATCATCTTACAATATGCTCTATCCATTAATGAAAGAAATGTGTTAATGTCTTCCACTATTGATGCAAAACCATCAATTTCTCCCTTCAAATATATCAGCACTTGCTGCATACATTTTGGAGCTATATTGATAATTCATACATATTTGTAATTTTATTTTTTTGTTTTTTAATTGTTCCCTTTATCAGTGTATAATGACCATCTTTGTCTCTCATAAATGTTTTTTACTTTAAGTCCATTTTTTCTGCTATTAGTATTTCTACCCTAGCTCTCTTTTGGTTCCTACTGGAATGGTACATTTTTTTTCAAGACTTTCACCTTCAACTTACTTGTATCTTTGAATTTAATGTGTGTCTCTTGCAGATAGAATATAGTTGGGCCATTCTTTTTGAAGAATGGCATAACTCTGCCAATCTCTATTTTTTACTGGAAATTTTAATCCATTTACATTTAAAGTTACTATTGATAATATAGGAATTTCTTCTGCCATTTTGTTATTTAGCCTTTATAAGCCATATCTTTTTGTTCCTCACTTCTGCTTATGGCTAGTTTTATATTCACTTGATTTTTTTTGTTGAATCATCTTGAGTGTCTTCTACTTTTATCTAGATATATTTTCATGTATTTCCCTTGTAGTACCATGGAGTTAAAATTCAACATCTTAAATACATAACAATCATCCTATATGTCCAAAAATGTAGATTAACCATTACTATTTATGCATTTTCATTTTAGTACCTCTGGGAAGTAAGAAGTGCAGTTACAAGCCAAAATATACAATGCAATAATGCTAGCATTTATAATTACCCGAATTCTAACTTTTTCCACAGATCTTTATGTCTTTATGCTGCTTTGAATCACTGTCTAGTACCCTTTCCTATTAGTCTGAAGAACTACCTTTAGCATTGTTTGTTGGGCAGGTCTAGTGGTGATGGCCTACCCTCAGGTTTTGTTTATCTGACAGTGTCTTAATTACGCCTAGATTTTTGAGAGAAAGTCTTGCCAGAATAAAATTCTTGGCTAACAGTTGTTTTCTTTCAGCACTCTGAGCATTTCAGTGTAAGGTCTTCTTGCCTCTATGGTTTCTAATGAGAAATCAGCACTAAATCTTATTGGAATTTCCTTGTATATGACATGTTGCTTTTCCCTTGCAGCTTTCAGAACTCTCTTCTTCCCCTTTGCATTTGATAGTGCAATATGATGGGGTGTGTTTTTCTTCATTTTTATCCTGTTTGGCATTCTCAGCGCTTCTTAGACGTGCATATTCATATCATTTGCTAAGTTTAGGAAGTTTTCTGTTGTTATTTCTTTGACTATTCTTTACACCCCTTTCTCTCTTTCTTCTTTTAAGACTCCCATAGTTGTGGACCTGATGGTGTCTCAGATGGGCTTTTTTCACTTTTAATATTTCTTTTCTTTTTGTTACTCAGCCAGACTCATTTCAAGTGTCTTGTTATCAATTTCACTGATTCTTTCTTCTACCAGCTCTATTCTGCTTTTGAAACCTTCCTGAAATTTTTCATTTCAATTATTGTGGTCTTCACCTCTGGTTGGTTCCTTTTTAAAAATTTCTATCTCTTAATTTAGACTCTGATATTTTATTCATAGTTTTCCTGATGTCCTGTAGTTCCTTCTCTGTACTTTCTTCATTTCTGTAAACATTTTAAAAATGTTTAAAAAAACACCATCAAGGTCTCATCTTTTTTGTTGGTGGTTTATGTATTTTCATCATTTTCATTTGTATAGGCCATCATTTCCTGTTTCTTTGCATGTCCTCTACCCTTACTGCACACTTTCCATTTTAATATTTTAAAGTGCTAACTCTGGGATAAATTACTGAGATGTCTGTTTCTTGATTTTATAAGCAGCTGGTTATAAGACACATTTTCTTAAGCTTCAGCCCTCCTATCAGGAAAGTCTTTCCAAGGTAAATGTACTGTTCAGGGTTTTCCTTGTCTTTCTGGGCCTCTGCCTATCCTGGGTTTTGCTTATTTGTTTTGGAGTTCCATTGTTTGGGGGAGTTTGGTTGTCCCCTCTGTTTTGAAGAAGACTGTTCTTCTACTTCTGGATATTTGATGCCAGGAGACCTATGGCCCAGACTGTAATTTCTCACAGTCTTTTCATTGTCTCAAGCTGCTTTTTCCTGGAAGGGAAATTTCAGGAGGGCACAAAGAAGAGGACTTTCCCAAGTCAGTCTTTAATAGCCAAAACAGGGCCAGGGACCCATAATGGACAGACACCAGCTCCAAAATGTCCTGGGGGAGGGATCAGAAAGTGGGCCAAGATTTCTTTGACAGTTTTCCAAAGGTGAGCTTTTCTGGTCTACCCAGGAAATGCAGCCCTTCAATTTACTGCCCCCTACAGCCCTGAGGAACTGCAGAGTCTTTAAGTCTCCTCTGCTGCTGCCTCTGTTCAGGGAGGGTGGAAACAATAGCTGCCATAACCTCCAATTGGGTGGGCTGAAATAATGGCCACCTTCAGAACTGGGCCCTCAGCAATCTGCAGTTGTCAATCAAAGACCATGATCAATGATCAGCCATACCCACCCAGTTCTTAGGGGAAGAGGATTTTTACATCCTGGTCTGTCATTGAGAGTTAGCCAGGGGCTGGATCCCAGGGCAGTCAGCAGAGAGAGTGAGGGGAAGGGTGTCCATATCCAGCACACACAGAGAGCAGTTTACTCTTTTTGACCATAACTTTTCAGCTTCTTCATCCCACTCTTCCCTGGATGCTGTAGTACAGTGTTCTTCTGGACTCCAGAATTTCAAAATTGTTGTTTCAGACAGTTCTTGCCATTTTAATAGTTGTTCTGTTGGAAGAACTGAGTCCTGGAGCTCCCTATTCTGCCATCTTCCTATTTCTAGTTTTACATTATTATTTGTAATATATTGCTTTCATTTTGTTACCTTTCCCTTTCCCATGCCTTTTTCACCTTGTATTAATCAAGTTTAGCATAAAAAAAGTCATCATTTCCTCGTATACATTGGAAATTCTGCTACATATTTACATTAGTACTTATTTTCAAACTATTAAATAACATTTATGCTAGAGACTTCGGTCGATTCCTGGTGCCTGCCCATGCAAAAAATATATCTATAACATTTAAAAGATTTTTAAGTAGTAATATATACAAGACCCTGTATAACCATTAGCACATGTGCAATTCACAGGTCCTATCCACTCCTAGGTTGTAAGATAATTTGGAACTTCAGATAAATTTTTATCCAGTATTTATTATTAATAACAGCAAAGGAGCAGTATTGGCATACTCCCTTGAAGGGCAAGAGAAAAATTATGGAACTATTAAGCTTCATTACCGGGAAACCCCAATCACTGTGCCAAACATTGGGGATCCCCAAATCAATAGGCCAAGCCCATGATCTTGAGGCTTGCTCTTGTGAAGTTTATGTCTGTAGTGGAGAAGCTTAGCCTAACTATAGGTATGCCTAAAAGTCACAACTGGAGGACCGCTTCTGTTGCTCAAATTTGGCCTCTCTCTCTCTAAGCCCAACACTGTAAGTGAAATCATTGCCCTCCCCCTCTACATGGGACATGACATCCAGGGGTAAAAGTTTCCCTGGTGGCATAGGAGATGACACCCAAGGATGATCCTGGCCCTAGCACCATGGGATCAACAATGCCATTCCGACCAAAAAGGGGAAAAGAAGTGTAACAAATAAGGTATCAGTGGCTGAGAGAGTTTAAATAGAGCTGAGAGGTTACTCCGGAGGTCACTCACTCTTATGCAAGCTTCAGTAAGACATTGCTACCTATCATAACTTGCCAAACCCCAACCAAAACCATTCCTGCCAATCCTAAAAAGTACCTACAGCATTATATAAGATTCTACAAAGGTTCATGCATTAGGGTAACTTTCCAAAACCTCCAACCTCCAGATGGGTCCCTGGACAAGATAAGTCCTGAAATGCAGAGCGGTCAGCCTCTCTAGAACATTAACTAGTTCCATCTCCTTGTTCCATTTATCAACAGCCCCTTCCAATATGAGTGGGAGAAAGATCAAAGGTGGTGTTGGAGTTATACAGAGAAGGTGGTATTTTACAAACAAGTATGAGTGCTGGATCATTTTATTGATATATATATTTTTGGATCCAATGTCTTGGAGCAGCTAGAATTAAAAACAAAAAATTGTGGAGCTGTAAACCATACCAAACTTTAAAATCTGTTCTATAACTATTTGTTAAAATGTAATTGGAAATTTATTGCTTTTTTGTCTATATATTTCACAATTTAAAAAGTTAAAAAGGCAAAATATTATTAAAATTTTATTTTATTATGAATATAATTGCAGTCAAAGATAAGATAATTTACTACTTCATCATCTTCAAAAGAAATCTGAAAATGATTCTGATAGTTAAAATAAAAGGAAAGAAGCTGAACTGGAGGTGGACAACTGTGTGAAATGAACAAAATTGGATTGAGCATCCCTTCACTTTTTTCTTCCTCTGACTCCTCAGTTATTCAACTAAATTATGTATCTTGGATATCCAATATTCACATTTTTAGATTATTCATTATTTTATTTGGTAAATAAGATATATATTGAAAGTACAAACATATATATACACACACACATCTATATATACAAACAGTTATATGTATATATACATAACTGGAAAACAGTGCCATTCCAAAAAAAAAAAAAAAAAAAAAAAACCTGAAATTGTTCCTCTATTCTTTAAGACTAACAATTTAGTAGAGGAAAAAATAAATGGATTTTCAACTATAATAGAATGAAATAAGTTTAATTGTAGTGAAAATATAGGATGCTAAAAGAGTACATAGGAAAGGAAATCCATCCTACCTCTTGAAGGAAGAGATACCAAAGAATATCATCTTGCTTTATTAGAGTATACTAGACAAGGATATATAAAAGGAAGCAGAAAAGAAGAAAAATTCTGTGGAAATGAAGATCTCATAAGAAGATATGTGTTGTGGCAGCAGGGTATCTTAGAAAAGGTGAAGTTGTAGGTTAAGAGGCCAGAGGATTGAGCAGTATCTTAAATAAATGTCTCAAAATTTGTATTAAAATCTTGACCCTCAATCTACGTATTCATTCTAAATTTGTTGCAAATCAAAGACTTAACATATTATTCTGAATAGCAGGCATTTTTTCCATTGTTATAAAGCATGCAAATTCTATATACATATTGATAAAAAAGGAGAAGTTCAAATCATGTACCAGTTATCCCAAGTAAGTTAATGTGCAACTCAAGGAAACAGAAATAGCTTAACTTTTAAAAGAGCAAGTGAATCAGATTATTCAACTACAAAAGGACAGTTTATGGTTTTCAATGTAACTCAATGTTGAGAACATTTACTTTAAGCACCCTTCATAGTAGGTTGATCATTTATTATACAAACTTGTAACAGAACACGTAAAAATAAATTTTTGAGTTTTTTTTTAAATTGGTTTTTAGACAATTGGTTTATATTAAAGAAATAAATTTTATTTACAAGGATTTTTTTTTTTTTTTAGATTTGTTAAAGTTCAAAAAGAACCTTAAGCCATATTTTTCCAGCTGAGGCAAAGCAAATATAGTCATTATTTAGGTTCTTTGTCTGTGAGCAACATAAAATTACCTCTCTAAATTTGAAATGGAACAAAAGTTTAATAAATATTTAATGGCTATAGGGTATAGCCATATATAAATTATGGCTAAATATGGAATTTATGCATTTGTTTTTAACCACCAGGGCACTATGTTCCCATGAAGCTATTAGACAAGAAGTATTTTATCTCGAACATAAAAAAATTCTTACTATATTGAAGATAAGTTTTTATTATCTTAATTATGCATGTGTTCTTAAAATAGAGGTAATCAGTGTATACAAAGCAATTCCTGTTGAAATGAAGTGTTAGTAACCCAATTCTATAATGACTGCTCCCAAAGGAACATTGTTACTGCCTAGATCTTCATGCACAGAGACTGAAAGATGACTGTTCCTATCTTGCCTGAAAAATGAGCCTGATTTTTAGTAAATGTACATATTTTATCATGTTATTGTTATGTGAAGACATGCGTATATTATTATTACATTGTAAAATAAAGAAATTTTAAGGGTAGCCTTTACTACACAACATATAAAAGAATTAAGAGGACAGGTCCAGCATTACCCTCTCTGCTGAATCCTTGTTGTCCAGAATAGTTCCCAGCATTTCATAAGTTCTCCATAAATAGTTATTCAAAATATCAGTATACATGAATGAGAATTGATTGATTTCTTGTGGACATTTTGAAAATTATTAAAATCTAATATAGCAATCAATTTTACTTTCACTACCTCAAGCTTCTTAAAAATCTCCTTTTTCATCTTGCATCTCATAATCATTTACACTGGGATCACTATGATACATTAAAATATTGATTAATCAGAGTGGCATCAGGAATAAAGAATAAATGCTTAAATAAAGGCTCCATTGCTTCATACAAACAAAATTAAAATGGGTATGATATACCAGAATTAATGATTTACTATAGGTCATTGATATATTATAATGCTTGCTTATCACAGAATAGTAAACTAAAACATAAGATTGATGAGCAAGCAAACCAAGGTAAAAATGTTACAAATTAATATTGGTTTATGGATAGAACTTTATCGAAGTCATATCATAGCTATCTACTCAATTAAAATTTACTTTTGAAAACGGAAACAAGTATAATGATCTTGTTGGAAATATACTGGAATCATAATTCTTCATAAAAGTACTACTCCTGCTTCATATTAATAATAATTACAGACACTATTGAAAAAATATTTGGGATGAAATGCTTGAGAATATTCCATATGTGGAATATTTTATAAAATATGCCAGAAGCCCATCTAATTTACTATGTTTATCAATCTTAATAAAGATATAGAGGCAAATGTAGTTAGTTACTGATTATTGAATGAATCCTATTCCAAAATATACTTGTTCCATAAGTTCTCTGTGATTTTCATGGTTTATACTTTGACTTAAAATTTAGATGACAATTAAAAAAATAGTATAATGCAGCAAATACCATAAATACACTGATAGTGCTTTCTACATGATTTAATGGCCCTACTCTCTGAACATTCGCAATCAGTAATGTGAGATTTGTAGAACTTTATTTCTGAGATTACTAATCCTGTTGAATATATTACTTCTTTTTGAGGGAAACTACAAGAATGGAGAGACAAAGAGAGAAAATTGAGACTGAGCAAAAAAAATTGAAAAGAGAGGAAGGGAGAGAGAAATAAGAAGGCACTTTTGGTTTTGGTTCTAGTCAACGTTAAATGAACATCACATTCCCTTTCCTCTATAGTGGCAATGTGAATTAACATGTTCTTTTCCAGCTTAAATTATTTCTCATGGAGTTTCTGATTTCTGTAAGCAACTGATTTTAGCTAATACATTTATGGACTTCAAATCATCCATTAAAAAAAAATAGACCATCAAAATTATCAGGCATATTTTAACACAAGACATCAAATTAAAATGTATTCCAAAGGGCATAAATCAAGGTCATCTTTGATTACGTTTCAGAGATTTAAAAAAATCAAAGAATCATCGATTTCAAGGATTTTACATTAAGTTTATAACATTGATTAATAACAAAAAGATTAGAGATTATTTTTTAAATGAAATGAAAAATATATTTAAATAGTACAATTTAAAGAGCCAATGAAAAGATAATAAATTTCTAGATACAATATTTAGCAGGATGGTAATATAAACAAGAGAAATATCTCTCAGAATTGGCCCATGGACAACCAAATGGGATTGTACTGACTTTCTCTAAGATCCTGCCATACATATACTATGTCAAATTGAAGCCAAATTGCATTTTTTTAAGCCCATGGGTAATTTCCATGGGCAAAAAATGTGAGACCTATTGGTGATAAAGCGAAAACTCCATTTAAAGAATAATCAGTGGTTTTGAGGGTTGTGACACAATTGGTAGTCACCTAGAATTTTGAAGAAAAATAGGTATAACTTGACCAGCCATAAACTTATAGATTATCACTGCTTTATGCTCTTTGGAAATGTATAGAATCGTCCAACAACAGCAGAATACATACACAAATACAATGGAAAGCTCACCAAGATAGATCATATTCTGTGTCATAAAATGAATGTCAGCAGATTTGAAAGGACTGAAACCACACAAAGTATGTCTCTGACTACAAAGGATTCAAAATCGAAATTGAAAAGCATGTCTGACAAATTTACAAATATCGGGGAATTAAACAACATACTTCAGAATAAACAATGAGTCCAGAAAGAAACTACATGGGGAATTAGAAAATGTTTTGGACAGATGAAAATGAAATCACAACATAGAGATTAATAGGATGCAGCTAAGACAGTAGATAGAAGGAAACTCATAGCATTAATTACTTATATTAGGGGGAAGAAAGGCTAAATGCTCAAACTTCTATCTTAAGAAACTATAAAAAGATTAAATTAACCCACAGTAAGCAGGGTGTTATAGTTGAATTATGTCCCCTAAAAGATATGTTTAATTCCTAACCCAAGGTCCTATGCCATGTATTCTTGAATGTGACATTATCTGGAAACAGGATCATTGCAACTGATATTAGTTAAATTAAAACGAGGTGATTATGAATTAGGGTGAGTCTTTAATCCAATATGACTTGTGTCCTTATAAGAAGGGCGAGGAGGCACAGACAGACACAGGAGGGAGTATGCCAGGTGAAGAGACAGAGAGAAGTCAGCCATCTGGAGATGCAGGCAGAAATTGGAATTATGCCACCATAAGCCAAGGAACATCAAGGATTTCTGGCCACTGTGAGGAGACAGGAGAGAAGCCTGCAACGGGTTATTCCCAACAGACTTCAACAGACCTATGGCCATTCTGACAAATTGACTTCAGCATGCCAGCTTTCATTATATGTGAGATATAAATTTCTGTTGTTTTAAGCCACCTAGTTTGCAGTGCATTGTTATAAAGCACTAGGAAACTGTAACCACAAGTAAGGAAATGTTTAAAATACAAGCAGAAGTCAATACTATAATAAGTAGATGTGTTCACTTCAGCTGTATATATACTAAAATTGGAATGACACAGAGAAGGTTAGCATGTCCCCTGCACAAGGATGATGTGCAAATTCTTGAAGCATTCGATATTTTTCCAAATAGGCCTACCCCAAGACACATACTAATCAGCCAGTCAAATGTTGAAGAGAAGCAGAAAATCCTGAAAGTGGCAAGAGAAAACAATTTACTACATACAAGGGAAACCATATAAGACTGAGTCCAGACTACTCAATTGGCAGTATGGAGGTGAGAAAGCGGTGGTATGATATATTTAAGATCCTGAAAGAGAAGGCTTTCCAGCTGAGAATTCTGTACGCTGTCAAATTGTTCTTTAAAACTGAGGGAGAAATTAAAATTGTCACAGTTAAGAAAAGGCTGAGAGAATATGCCAACAAGAGACCAGCTCTATAAGAAATACTGAAGGGAGTCCTGCCTGCTGAAGAAAAAGACAGTAAAAGGAAGTCTGGAGGAGTGCACAGAATTGAAGACTACCAGTAAGCGTAGCCTAAAGGACAAAAAGAGAAAAAGGGAAAAGAATATAAAGATCTGACAAATAAAATCCAAAGGATAAGATGGTGGAGTCAAGAAATGCCTTTACAGTAATAACTTTGAATGTTAATGGGCTAAACTTATGAATTAAAAGATTGAGATTTGCAGAATGGATTAAGAAATATAATCCAGTTATATGCTGCTTACAAGAGACTCATCTTAGACACAAGGATACAAATAGATTGAAAGTGAAAGGCTGGAAATAGATGTTCCATGTAAGCTGTAACCAAAAGAAAGGAAGAGTAGTTATATTAATATCAGACAAAATAATGTAAGGACATAAGACACAAAGAAGGCCACTATATATCAGTAAAAGGGGGACAATTAACCAAGAAGAAATAACAATCATAAATGTCTATGCTCACAATCAAAGATCTACAAAGTATAAGACGCAAACATTGGCAAAAATGAAAGGAGTGATAGATAATTCAACAATAATAGTGGGAGACTACAATACACCACTCTCCTCTGTAGACAGAACAACCAGACAGAGCATCAAAACAGAAATAGAGAACATAAACAGTTTGATAAATGAATTAGACCTTACAGACATACAGTTTGTTCACCCCAAACCATCAAGATATACGTTCTTCTCTGTGCTCATGGAATATTCTTCAAGATAGATCATATGCCGGGGTACAAAACAGGTATTTATAGATTCAAAAACACTGAAATTATTCAAAGCATTTTCTCTGATCACAATGGAGTGAAGCTGGAAATCAGTAACCACTGAAGAACAATAACTTTCACAAATACATATGGAGATTAAATAACACATTCTTAAACAACAAGTAGGTCAGAGAGGAAATTTCTGGAGGATACAGTACCTATCTGCAAACAGATGAAAATAAAAATACAACATATCAAAACTTAAGGGATGCAGCTAAGGCTGTGCTAAAAGGGAGATTTATTGCCCTAAAATGCCTATATTAAAAAAGAAGACACAGCAAAACTTGAGTACTTAACTGCACATCTAGAGGAACTTAAGAAAGAACAGCAAACTAACCCGAAAGCTAATAGAAGAGAAATGACAAAGATTAAAGCAGACTTACATAAATGGGAAAACAAAAACAATGACAACAACAACAAAAAACAATAGAAAGAATAAATAAAACCAAAACTTGGTTCTTCGAGAAAATTAAAAAAAACAATGGGCCACTAGCAAGGCTGACAAAGAAAAAAAGAGAGCGGATGCAAATCAGTAAAATTAGAAATGAGAGGGGGATCATTGCTACAGACTTTGAAAAAAATTTTTAAAAAATCATAAGAGGATGCTATGAACAACTACACACCAACAAACTTGACAACTTAGATTAAATGGACAAATTCCTGAAAACATACAAACAAGCTACACCGACTCAAGAAGAATGAGAAGATCTCAACAAATCAATTATAAGTAAAGAGATTCAAACAGTCATCAAAAATCTTTCCACACAGAAAAGCCCAGGGCCAAATGGCTTCACAGAGGAATTTTATCAAACATTCCAAAAAGAACTAACATCAATCCTGCTCAAAGTTTTCCAAAAAAATTGAGGAAAAAATGAACACTACCTAACTCATTTTATGGAGCTAACGTTACTTTAATACCAAAACTGGGTAAAGATGCTACAAGAAAGGAAAACTACAGACCAATCTCTCTAATGAATATAGATGCAAAAATTCTTAACAAAATATTAGCAAATCAAATCTACCAGCACATCAAAAGAATTGTACACCACGACCAAGTGGGGTTTATACAAGGAATGCAAGGATGATTCAACACAAGAAAATCAGTTAATGTAACAGAGCACATTAACAGACTGAAAGGGAAAAATCATATGATCATCTCAATTGATGCTGAAAAAATATTTGACAAAATTTAATATCCTTTTCTGATAAAAACACCTCAAAAGGCAGGAATCAAAGGTAACTTCCTCAATATGACAAAAGGTATATATGAAAAACCCATAGCCAGCTTCATACTCATGGGTGAGAGTATGAAAACTTTCCCCTAAGATTGGGAGCAAGACAAGGATCCCCTCTGTCACCACTATTATTCAACATTGTACTAGAAGTCCTAATGAGAATTAGAGGAAAAAGAAACAAAAAAAACATCCAAATTGGAAAGGAAGAAGTAAGACTTTCATTATTTGCAGATGACATGTTACTTGGAAAATCATAAGAAATCTACAACAAAGTTACTTGAGCTAATAAACAAATTCAGCAAGGTGGCAGGTTATAAAATCAAGGTGCAAAAAATCAATAATGTTTCTATACACAAACAATGACCTAACTGAGGAGTCAATTAAGGAAATAAATCCATTCCAAATAGCAACTAAAAGAATCAAGTATCTAAGAATGAACTTAACTAGGGATGTAAAGGACTTGTACACAGAGAACTACATAAAATTGCTAAAAGAAATCAAAGAAGATCTAAATAGGTGGAAAGATGTTTCATGCTTATGGATAGGAAGGTTAAATGTAGTTGACATGTCAATTCTACCCAATCTATCTACAGATTTAACACAGAACCAATCAAATTCCAACAAACTACTTTGAAATTTTGGAAAAGCTAGTTACGAAATTCATCTAGAAGGGAAAGAGACCCTGAATAGCTAAGAGCACCTACAAAAGAAGAATGAAGTGGGAGGATTAACTCTTCCTGATTTTAAAACTTCTTATAAAGCCATAGTGGTCAAGACAGCATGGTACTGGCACAAAGATAGAAGTATTCACCAATGGAATTAGATTGAGAGTGGAGAAATAAAGCACCAAATCTATGGTAAACTGATCTTTGATGAAGCCCCCAAATCCACTGAACTGAGACAAAGTAGTCTTTTCAATAAATAGATATAGAAGAACTGGATATCAATAGCCAGAAGAATTAAAGAGGACCCTTACCTTACAACCTATATGAAAGATTAATTCAAACTGAGTCAAACACCTAAATATAAGAACTGAACTCATCCTCTCACCTACATAGGACATAACTCCCAGGAGTGTAAATCTCCATGGTAATGTGGAACAGAATTCCTGAGATGAACTGGGACCAACCATCACGGCACTGAGAAAGCCTTCTTGAGCAAAAGGGGAAAAAGAGAAATGAGACAAGATAAAGTTTCAGTGGCTGAGAGTTTTCAAACAGAGTTGAGAGGTTATCTTGGTGTTATTCTTATGCATTATACAGATGTTCCTTTTTCAGTTTATGGTGTATTGTAGTGGCTAGAGGGAAATACCTGAAACTGTTGAGCTGCATTCCAGTTGCCTTGGTTCTTAGAGATGATTGTGTAACAAAATGGCTTTTACAATGTGAATGTGATTGTGAAAACCTTGTGTCTGATGCTTCTCTTACCCAGGGTATTGACAGATGAGTGAAAATACATAGATAAAAATAAGTAAATAATGGGGGATGGCTTAAAATAAATTGGTTTAATTGAAATTCTAGTGGTCAATGAGAGGGAGAGGTAAGGATGTATGTGATGTAGGATTTTTTTTTTAATTTATTTTTCTGGAGTGATGAAAATGTTCTAAAATGATCAGGGTGATATATATACAACTATGTAATAATATTGTGAGCCACTGATTGTGCACTGTGTATGAACTATATGTGTGTGAAGATTTTTCAAGAAAAATATTTTTTTAAAAAAAGAGTTTTCCTGGAATGCTGGAGATCCCCCAGGGTGTATTTTAGTATTACAATGCCCTGTGATTAAAGTCAAGGTTGCAGGTACCAAGCAAATATGAGAGGGTAAATTGCATTCCTATATACAGTGATGGTACACCATGTATATGAAGATTTCTCAATAAAAATATTTTTTAAAATGAACCAGTACCATAAACTTAATACAGTTAAGTTCAATCTCTTTAGAAAACTGTTCACCCATTTCAAGCTTTTATGTATCTCTAGGTCCCCTATATTCTCTATTATAAGCCTCTGATTTTACCTTATCCATGTGTATTAGCTAGGGTTCTCTAAAGAAACAGAATGAGCAGGATATATCTGAAATATAAAATTTATAAAAGTGTGTCACATAACCATGGGGATGTAGAGTCCAAGGTCTGTAGGGCAGGCTGCAAACTGGCAGCGACAGAGTGTCCTCAACAAACTCTCAGGAGAGATTGGCTAGCTGAAGCAGGAAGAGCGACTGTCTCTTCTGAATCCTCCTTAAAAGTCTTCCAGTGATTAGATTAAACATCTAATTCATTGTAGAGGACACTCCCTTTAGCTGATCACAAATGCAACCAGCTGTGGATACAACCAATGTGATCATGACTTAAGTTCATGAAATGTCCTCATAGCAACAGACAGGCCAGTGCTTGCCCAACCAGACAACTGGACACCACCACCTGGCAAAGTTGATACATGAACCTGACCATGACACCACAGTAATAAAAGCAGAATCTTATGGTATCTATCCTTTGGTGTCTGGCTTATTTCACTCAGCATTATGTCCTCAAGGCATGTAAATATAAAGAGAATATAAATATAAATACAAATATAAAGGGAAAAGATAAAACAGAAGGCAGTTCAGTAGTGGGTCTATAGGTAATATTGTCAAATTGAAGGTTAACATGATTGAAAACGGTTTTATAGATGCATGTGTCCTACCAGTTAAAAGTACATGTATAAATAAGTTCTTGCATGAACTACTGCAAAGGTATGAATCTTGTACAAGAGTGTATAATTTTGAAGTATAAGTAGAAAAATGTTATTGCATGCTATGGGCTATGTTTAATAGGAAAACATCAATAGTACTGCAGCAATACCAGGGGTATATAATGGGGGGAGGGACAAGTATTAGGGGAAGGCATGGATTTTCTATTTGGAGAGGGTGTAGTTATTGGTTATCTTTCTCTTAGGAACAATGAAATTAAAATTAAGAGTGTTGATGGAATGTTGACTTTGAACATTACATATGAAGCATAGAGAATGGAGGTGGCTGAAAGATGCACTAACTGAGAAGTACATTGGCAAATGATGGTTTAAACATATGATTGAACATAGTGCTGCTACAAAAACAAAGCTGTGAAGCACACAACATTGTGAATGAACCTGTGGGACATTTGGTGGGGCAAAATAAATGAGAAACAAAAAGAGCAAATATTGCATGATTCCATTTAGGAAATACTTGTAAGAAAACCTGGGCCTAGATTGTAAGCTCTTATAGCAGTCACACTTAGTCTGGAGTCATAATTGTTATTTCTGGGTTTTGAGAGGATGTTGTATACATGTGTAACCTGGTATTTAGAAATAAGAATGAAGCCAATCAGGTTGGGATTATGGTAATTCAGAATACAGTGGCGGGAAGACATTGCCTGTAGTTTAGAAGTTCACCTACTCTTTGAGACCAAAGGAAGAAAGATTTATTATGTCCAGAACCCAATTTTTCCATAGCATATAATCTAACTCAAACTGACTGGGTAGATTATTTAAACAATTCAAACACAGGGAGCCCTGAATAAGAATGAGAGCCTTTAATCCTGTAGTTTAATGTAAGGCACCCATTCATCCCAGAGTATTTTAAGCAGATAATCAAAAAGTATTGGCAAAGTCCCTTGAAGGATGGGAGAAAAATCATGGGATTATTAAACTTTACCACCAGGGAAACCCCAGATACTGTGCTAAACATCAGGGACATATAAATTTATTGGTCAAGCTCTTCATCTTGAGACTTGCTTAAATTTAGCAGAGAAACTTAGCCAACCTATTGGTGTGCAGATTCTTTGGAGGTCCTCTGGAGGACTTCTTTTGTTTCTCAGATGTGGCCTCTTTCTCTTTAAGCCAAACTCTGCAAGTGAAATCATTGCCCTCCCCACCTATATGGGACATGCCATCCAGGGGTGAAAGTCTCCCTGGCGATGTGAGAGGTGACTTCTAGAGATGCACCTGCTCTTGGCACAAAGGGGATCAACAATGCCATCCTGACCAAAAGGGGGAAAAGAAGTATAACAAATAAGGCATCAGTGGCTGAGGGAGTTCAAATAGAGTCGAGAGGCTACTCTGGAGGTCACTCTTTTGCAAGCTTCAGTTATACACTGCTACCTATTATAACTTGCCAAACCCCAACAAAACCATGCCTGTCAATCCTACAGAATACCTACAGAAAGTTCTACAAAATTTCCATGCCATAGGGCAACTTTCCAAAACCTTCAACCTCCTGTTGGGTCCTTGGACCAGATAAGTCCTGAAATGCAGAGGGAACAGCCTCTCTAGAAGCTCAACAGCCCTCTCCAACATGAAAAATTAAAATACGCATGGTCCAAATACCCCTAAAGAGTAGAAAATCAAAGGTGATGGTGGAATTATACAGAGAGGGTCAGGTTTACCAAATGAGTATGAATGCTGAATCATTATGCTGATATTTCTTTTAGTTTTCAGTACCTTAGAACAGTTAGAAATAAAAACCTAAAATTGTGGAATGGTAACCCATATCAAACTCTGAAATTTGTTCTACAACTAATTGTTGTGATGTACTTTGACATTTATTGCTTTTATGTATATATGCCATTTAAAGAGAAGAAGCAGTATAACAGATGAGATATGATTTAACAAATATGTATGATTGCTGAATCATTATATTGATTGTCCTATAGGTTTCCAGTGTCTTGGATCAGCTAGAAGAAAAAAGGAAAAATCATGGAACTTGAACCCATGCCAGATCTTAAAATCTATTCTATAACTACTTGTTAAAATGCATATGGAGATGCATTGCTTTTTTGTATATATGCTATATTGCATAATTTAAAAAGTAAAAAAATATATATATGACTCCTATTCTTTCTGCAGAGCCTTCCTTCTGGATAGCTTCCCTGCTGACTGTCCTGCAGTCCACTTCATGCAGCTTGGCATTGAGGAGTTTCAGCCTCACTTCAGAGATTCATCCAGAGGGAGAGGAAGTAGTGCATTCTCCAGCAGGCATCCAAACCCACTTCCACAACCCATGATGACTCAAATTGTCCCAGAAATGTCCTGCAGTTCAGTTCCCAAGAAGCAGGTGCTGCTTTCACACTGAAAATGGAGCTTTGTCCCCACAGGATCCACCAAGGAGGCAGTTCAACTCTTGGATATCTTGACCATTTGCACTCCCTTTGGACTAGTATTCTGTTTTTGAAGACTAAGTCTCTTGGTCTACTTGGACTTCTGACCTACATCATTAACTCATGAAATTTCCTGCCTTCCTAATTGTATGGACTACAAAGTCTTTCCAGGCAGTAATGTGATCTCACAGATTCCTGCTGCTATACACTTCTCTAAAATTTCTGAAGTACTATACCAGAAAAGTGAACTCACATACTGCCTTCTCTACTGATGAGCATGGAACCACGAGGAGCAGCGGCTGCTGGCGGCTGGAGCACCTCCCTCCCATATTCCCGGGCCGGCTGAGAGTCTCGGAGAGGCAAGTTTCCCAAGCCACGGCGGCCGGCGCCCCTCTTTTGCGGGCAGCTTCCTGGACCGGCTACGAGTCTCGGATCAGAGGGCTACCCAAGCCGCGGTGGCCGGCGACCAGTGCCCCTCCCCTGCGGGCGGCTTCCTGGTCCAGTGGTGAATTCCCCAGGCCGCGGCTGCCAGCTACTGACGCCCCTCCCCCACGGGCGGCTTCCTGGTCCGGTGGTGTATTCCCTTGGCCACTGCGGCTGGCGACCGACACCCCTCCAGGGAGAGGAGGGAATTTCCGACAGTGGCAGGGACTGGGTCCAACCAAACACCAATAGGTGAATTAATAAAGGAGCCACAGGGTCCCCTCAAGCCACGGCGGATGACGCACCCACCACGCGCGGCCCCCCGGACCAACTGAGAGAACTGGATCGGAAATCCCCAGGCTGCGGAGAACGGTGATGGGGGGGATCCCTTCCAAACACGTGAGACAAACGTGTGCCACGAGCGCCACCTACTGGGAAGGATAAGAAAAACAGAACCCAGAGATTTCACAGAAAAATCTTACAACCTTGTTGGGTCCGACACCCAGGGAAATCTGACTAAATGCCCAGATGCCAGCAGAAGATAATGGTTCACGCTCAGAAGATTGAGAACACGGCCCAGTCAAAGGAACAAACCAATAGTTCAAATGAGATACAGGAGCTGAGACAACTAATGCTGAATATACGAACAGAAATGGAAAACCTCTTCAAAAATGAAATCGATAAATTGAGGGAGGACATGAAAAAGACATGGGCTGAACAAAAAGAAGAAATAGAAAAACTGAAAAAACAAATCACAGAACTTATGGAAGTGAAGGATAAAGTAGAAAACATGGAAAAAACAATGGATACCTACAATGATGGATTTAAAGAGACAGAAGATAGAATTAGTGATTTGGGGGATGGAACATCTGAATTCCAAAAAGAAACAGAAACTACCGGGAAAAGAATGGAAAAATTTGAACAGGGTATCAGGGAACTCAAGGACAATATGAATCACAGAAATATACGTGTTGTGGGTGTCCCAGAAGGAGAAGAGAAGGGAAAAGGAGGAGAAAAACTAATGGAAGAAATTATCACTGAAAATTTCCCAACTCTTATGAAAGACCTAAAATTACAGATCCAAGAAGTGCAGTGCATCCCAAAGAGATTAGACCCAAATAGGCGTTCTCCAAGACACTTAATAGTTAGAATGTCAGAGGTCAAAGAGAAAGAGAGGATCTTGAAAGCAGCAAGAGAAAAACAATCTGTCACATACAAGGGAAACCCAATAAGACTATGTGTAGATTTCTCAGCAGAAACCATGGAAGCTAGAAGAGAGTGGGATGATATATTTAAATTACTAAAAGAGAAAAACTGCCAACCAAGACTCCTATATCCAGCAAAATTGTCCTTCAAAAATGAGGGAGAAATTAAAACATTCTCAGACAAAAAGTCACTGAGAGAATTTGTGACCAAGAGACCAGCTCTGCAAGAAATACTAAAGGGAGCACTAGAGTCAGATACAAAAAGACAGAAGAGAGAGGTATGGAGAAGAGTGTAGAAAGAAGGAAAATAGGAGAACGCCTATTTGGGTCTAATCTCTTTGGGATGCGCTGCACTTCTTGGATCTGTAATTTTAGGTCTTTCATAAGAGTTGGGAAATTTTCAGTGATAATTTCTTCCATTAGTTTTTCTCCACCTTTTCCCTTCTCTTCTCCTTCTGGGACACCCACAACACGTATATTTGTGCGATTCATATTGTCCTTGAGTTCCCTGATACCCTGTTCAAATTTTTCCATTCTATATATATGATATATATAATACAAAAGGCAAAATGGTAGAGGAAAATATTATCCAAACAGTAATAAAACTAAATGTTAATGGATTGAATTCCCCAATCAAAAGACATAGATTGGCAGAATGGATTAAAAAACAGGATTCTTCTATTTGCTGTCTACAGGAAACACATCTTAGACCCAAAGATAAACATAGATTGAAAGTGAAAGGTTGGGAAAAGATATTTCATGCAAATAACAACCAGAAAAGAGCAGGAGTGGCTATACTGATATCAAACAAATTAGACTTCAAATGTAAAACAGTTAAAAGAGACAAAGAAGGACACTATATACCATTAAAAGGAACAATTAAACAAGAAGACATACAATCATAAATATTTACGCACTGAACCAGAATGCCCCAAAATACGTGAGGAATACACTGCAAACACTGAAAAGGGAAATAGACTCATATACCATAATAGTTGGAGACTTCAACTCACCACTCTCATCAAGGGACAGAACATCTAGACAGAGGATCAATAAAGAAATAGAGAATCTGAATATTACTATAAATGAGCTAGACTTAACAGACATTTATAGGACATTACATCCCACAACAGCAGGATACACCTTTTTCTCAAGTGCTCATGGATCATTCTCAAAGATAGACCATATGCTGGGTCACAAAGCAAGTCTTAACAAATTTAAAAAGATTGAAATCATACACAACACTTTCTCAGATCATAAAGGAATGAAGTTGGAAATCAATAATAGGCGGAGTGCCAGAAAATTCACAAATACGTGGAGGCTCAACAACACACTCTTAAACAACGAGTGGGTCAAAGAAGAAATTGCAAGAGAAATTAGCAAATACCTCGAGGCGAATGAAAATGAAAACACAACATATCAAAACTTATGGGACACAGCAAAGGCAGTGCTAAGAGGGAAATTTATTGCCCTAAATGCCTATATCGGAAAAGAAGAAAAGGCAAAAATTCAGGAATTAACTGTCCACTTGGAAGAACTGGAGAAAGAACAGCAAACTATCCCCAAAGCAAGCAAAATGAAAGAAATAACAAAGATTAGAGCAGAAATAAATGAAATTGAAAACATGAAAACAATAGAGAAAATCAATCAGACCAGAAGTTGGTTCTATGAGAAAATCAATAAGATTGATGGGCCCTTAGCAAGATTGACAAAAATAAGAAGAGAGAGGATGCAAATAAATAAGATCAGAAATGGAAGAGGAGACATAACTACTGACCTCACAGAAATAAAGGAGGTAATAACAGGATACTATGAACAACTTTACACTAATAAATACAATAATTTAGATGAAATGGACGGGTTCCTCGAAAGACATGAACAACCAACTGTGACTCAAGAAGACATAGATGACCTCAACAAACCAATCACAAGTAAAGAAATTGAATCAGTCATTCAAAAGCTTCCTAAAAAGAAAAGTCCAGGACCAGATGGCTTCACATCTGAATTCTATCAAACATTCCAGAAAGAATTAGTACCAACTCTCCGCAAACTCTTCAAAAAAATTGAAGTGGAGGGAAAACTACCTAATTCATTCTATGAAGCCAACATCACCCTCATACCAAAACCAGCCAAGATATTACAAAAAAAGAAAACTACAGGCCAATTTCTCTAATGAATACAGATGCAAAAATCCTCAATAAAATTCTAGCAAATCGTATCCAACAACACATGAAAAGAATTATACATCATGACCAAGTAGGATTCATCCCATGTATGCAAGGATGGTTCAACATAAGAAAATCAATTAATGTAATACACCATATCAACAAATCAAAGCAGAAAAATCACACGATCATCTCAATTGATGCAGAGAAGGCATTTGACAAGATTCAACATCCTTTCCTGTTGAAAACACTTCAAAAGATAGGAATACAAGGGAATTTCCTTAAAATGATAGAGGGAATATATGAAAAACCCACAGCTAATATCATCCTCAATGGGGAAAAATTGAAAACTTTCCCCCTAAGATCAGGAACAAGACAAGGATGTCCACTATCACCACTATTATTCAACATTGTGTTGGAGGTTCTAGCCAGAGCAATTAGACAAGAAAAAGGAATACAAGGCATCAAAATTGGAAAGGAAGAAGTAAAACTATCACTGTTTGCAGACGATATGATACTATACATGGAAAACCCGGAAAAATTCACAACAAAACTACTAGAGCTAATAAATGAGTACAGCAAAGTAGCAGGTTACAAGATCAATATTCAAAAATCTGTACCATTTCTATACACTAGTAATGAACAAGCTGAGGGGGAAATCAAGAAACGAATCCCATTTACAATCGCAGCTAAAAGAATGAAATACCTAGGAATAAATTTAACTAAAGAGACAAAAAACATATATAAAGAAAACTACAAAAAACTGTTAAAAGAAATCACAGAACACCTAAATAGATGGAAGGGCATACCGTGTTCATGGATTGGAAGACTAAATACAGTTAAGATGTCAATCCTACCTAAATTGATTTACAGATTCAATGCAATACCAATCAAAATCCCAACAACTTATTTTTCAGAAATAGAAAAACCAATAAGCAAATTTATCTGGAAGGGCAGGGTGCCCTGAATTGCTAAAAACATCTTGAGGAAAAAAAACGAAGCCGGAGGTCTTGCACTGCCTGACTTTAAGGCGTATTATGAAGCCACAGTGGTCAAAACAGCATGGTATTGGCATAAAGACAGATATATCGCTCAATGGAATCGAATAAAGTGCTCAGATATAGACCCTCTCATCTATGGACATTTGATCTTTGATAAGGCAGTCAAGCCAACTCACCTGGGACAGAGCAGTCTCTTCAATAAATGGTACCTAGAGAACTGGATATCCATATGCAAAAGAATGAAAGAACACCCATATCTCACACCCTAAACAAAAGTTAACTCAAAATGGATCAAAGATCTAAACATTAGGTCTAAGACCATAAAACAGTTAGAGGAAAATGTAGGGAGATATCTTATGAATCTTAAAATTGGAGGCAGTTTTATGGACCTTAAACCTAAAGCAAGAGCACTGAAGAAGGAAATAAATAAATGGGAACTCCTCAAAATTAAACACTTTTGTGCATCAAAGAACTTCATCAAGAAAGTAGAAAGACTGCCTACACAATGGGAGACAATATTTGGAAATGACATATCAGATAAAGGTCTAGTATCCAGAATTTATAAAGAGATTGTTCAACTCAACAACAAAAAGACAGCCAACCCAATCAGAAAATGGGAAAAAGACTTGAACAGACACCTCTCAGAAGAGGAAATACAAATGGCCAAAAGGCACATGAAGAGATGCTCAATGTCCCTGGCCATTAGAGAAATGCAAATCAAAACCACAATGAGATATCATCTCACACCCACCAGAATGGCCATTATCAACAAAACAGAAAATGACAAGTGCTGGAGAGGATGTGGTGAAAGAGGCACACTTATCCACTGTTGGTGGGAATGTCAAATGTTGCAACCACTGTGGAAGGCAGTTTGGCGGTTCCTCAAAAAGCTGAATATAGAATTGCCATACGACCCTGCAATACCATTGCTGGGAATCTACTCAAAGGACTTAAGGGCAAAAACTCAAACACACATTTGCACACCAATGTTTATAGCAGCGTTATTTACAATTGCAAAGAGATGGAAACAGCCAAAATGTACATCAACAGATGAGTGGCTAAACAAACTGTGGTATATACATACGATGGAATATTATGCAGCTTTAAGACAGAATAAACTTATGAAGTATGTAATAACATGGATGGACCTAGAGAACATTATGCTGAGTGAGTCTAGCCAAAAACTAAAAGACAAATACTGTATGGTCCCAATGATGTGAATCGACATTCAAGAATAAACTTGGAATATGTCATTGGTAACAGAGTCCAGCAGGAGTTAGAAACAGGGTAAGAAAATGGGTAATTGGAGCTGAAGGGATACAGACTGTGCAATAGAACTAGATAGAAAAACTCAAAAATAAACAGCACAATAATACCTAATTGTAAAGTAATCATGTTAAAACACTGAATGAAGCTGCATCCGAGCTATAGGTTTTTGTTTTGTTTTGTTTTGTTTTGTTTTTTACTATTATTACTTTTATTTTTTTCTCTATATTAACATTCTATATCTTTTTCAGTTGTGTTGCTAGTTCTTCTAAACCGATGCAAATGTACTAAGAAATGATGATCATGCATCTATGTGATGATGTTAAGAATTACTGATTGCATATGTAGAATGGTATGATTTCTAAATGTTGGGTTAATTTCTTTTTTTCCGTTAATTAATAAAAAAATTTAAAAAATTTAAATATATATATATATATATATAATAAATAGAGAAACAATAGTAAGAATGATGGAAACAAAAGTCTGGTTTTTGGAAAATACTGATAAAATTGATGAACTGTAGCTCAACTATTCAAGAGAAAATGAGGGAAGAAATAAAGTATCAATAGCTATAATAATAGAGAAGACAACACTACAGATCCTGCACACCTCAAAGGAAAGCAAGAGAGTACTATAAAGTTCATGGAAATTAATTTGATAATTTAGAGGAAATGAACAAATTACTTGAAAGATACAAACTATTAATATTCAATCAAGAAGGAATGGATAAGATCAGCTCCATATAAACATATATATACTTTTATGTACACATATACATGTATATATATATACACCCACATTTACATATATACATATAAAATCAAGTTTTAGATAACTTTTCTATAGGAAATACTAGTCCCAGATATATATATTTAGCAGAGAAGCTAAATATATATTCTACCATATATTTTGGGAAGAAATAACATATATTCTACACAAGTTTTCCAAAAAATAGAAAAGGAGAGAATGCTTTACAATTTATATTGTGAGAATAGCATTTCCTTGATAGCCATCCATAAAAAGATATTATGAGTAAAAAAAAAAAAAAAAACAACAGGTCAATATCCCTCATGAACACAGGTAAGAAAAAATTGTGGTAGGGGACAGTCCTAACACAACTTGCTGGCTTTCCCTACAACCTACAATTAGATCCTGTGCTCAGAAACAGATGTCATCCTAATGGGATAAAATACAATCCCTTGGTAGATAAGGGAACTTATGGTACTTTCCTTGCCTTATTGTCCTTAGCATAGGTAAATATTCACAGAGACATACTGACTCTAGTGGGCATGTTTTAGGACATCCAGCTCACACCCTGATGGTACATCTGTCCCTGGTTGGAAACTTTTGATTAAATCATCTCCACAGACATGTGGCATGCTAAATTGTGGATATGGCCTTTTGATTAGATGGAGATATGAGTCCACCCATTTCAGGTGGGTCAACATTACATTACTGGAGTTTTTAAAAGAGGAAACATTTTGGAGAAAGCCAGAAATGACAGAAGCTTCAGAGCTGACACAGAGAGAGCTGACAGAAACCTCAGACACCAAAGCTGACAGATGTCAACACTTGGAGAACAGAAATATGGATGTTTGGAGATACTTGGAGCCCAGTAAAATGTTGCTGTGAGATGTTAGGCAAGCCATAACTTGGAGAGAGCCAAGAAAAGCCAAGACATGAAAGCCAGACCTGGAGAAGCAAAGTGAGAAAACGCCACAGGAACAGAGGCTAAAAGCAATGGAACCCAGGAGCAAGGGACCACCAGATGCCAACCACGTGACTACCCAGCTAACGGAGGTGTTCCTGACTCATAAGCCTTCCTTGAATTAAGGTATTTTCCTTGGGTGCCTTAGTTTAGACATTTTTATAGGGTTAGAACTGTAAACTTGTAACTTATTAAATCCCCTATATAAAAGCTATTCCAATTTGGGTATATTGCATTCCAGCAGCTTACAAACTAATACAGGCAGGCACAACCAACTTTGACTTAAGAAGAAGTAGATGACTTCAACAAAACAATCAAAAGTAAAGAGACTGAATCAGTCACCAAGAAGGTCCCCAAAAAGAAAAGTACAGAAGCAGATGGCTTCACATATGTTTTCCACCAAGCATTCAAGAAAAAATTAGTGCCATTACTGCTCAACTCTTCAAGAAAAAAAAAATGAAGAGGGAAAGCTACTTAGTTCATTTTATGAAAACAACATCATCCTAATACCAAACAAGGCAAAGATATTATAAGAAATGTAAATTACAGACCAATCTCCTTAAGGAATATAGACGCAAGAATTTTCAACAAAATACTCTGAATCCAGCAGCATGTCAAAAGAAATATACACCATAACCAAGTGGGACTTATTCAAGGTATGCAAGGCTGGTTCAATGCACCATATCAATAACTCACAGCAGAAAAACCACATGATTATTTCAACTGATACCAAAAGGGCATTTGACAAAATTCAACATCCTTTCTTGATGAAAACACTTCAAAGGATAAGAGTAGAATGAAACTTCCTTAACATGATAAAGGGAATATAGAAAAAACAAACAAACAAAAACCCTTAGCTAACATCACCCTCAATGGTGAAAGATCCTTCCCTTTAAGATCTGGAATAAGACAAGGATGCCCACTATTATGATTGTTATTCAGCATTGTGTTGGAAGTTCTAACCAGAGCAATTACACACACAAAAAAGAAATAAAACACTTCCAAATTGGAAAGTAAGAAGTAAAACTCTCACTGCTCGCAGATGAGATGACACCATATGTTGAAAATCCTGGAAAGTCTTCAGCAAAGCTACTAGAGCTAATAAATTAGTACAGTAAAGTAGCAGGGTACAAGATTAACACCCAGCAATCACTAGTGTTTCTAAACACTAGTAATGAGCAATCTGAGGTGAAAATCAAGAACAAAATTTTATTTACAATAGCAACCAAAAGAATAAAATGTTTAGGAATAAATCTATCTAAGGATACAAAAGAGTTTTACACAGAAACCAATGAGAAATTGATAAAAGAACTCATGGAAGACCTAAATAAATGGAAGGGCATACCATGTTCATAGATTGGAAGACTAAACATAGTTAAAATGTAAATCCTTTCCAAATTGATTTGTAGCATCAATGCAATACCAATTATTGCATTATAAACTTATTTTGCAGAAATAGAAAATCTAATAACCATATTAATTTGGAAGAGCAGGGTGACCCGAATAGCTAAAAAAATATCTTGATAAATAAAAATGCGCGGGAGATCTCATCCTTCCTGACTTGAAAGCATATTACAAAGCTACAGCGGTCAATAGAGCATGGTATTGGCATAAAGATAAACTGACTAATAGAATAGAATTGAGTGTTCAGAAATAGACTCACTCATCTCTGGACAAGTGATCTTTGATAAGGTGGTCAAGTTAATCCACCTGAGACAGAGCAGCCTCTTCAATACATGTTCTATGGAGAGTTTGATATCCACATTCAAAAGAATGAAAGAGGATCCATATCTCACACCTTATACAAAAAATAACTCAAAATGGATCAAAGAACTAAACATTAGAGCTAAGACTATAAAACTTTTAGAAGAAAATGTAGGGAAATATGTTATAAATCTTGTGATAGGAGGTAGTTTCCTAGACCTTACACCCAAAGTATGAGCAGTGAAAAATAAACAGACAAAGTTTTTGATTCACAAAATATCCCATTTGTCAGGAAAGTAAAAAGGTAGCCTATGCAATGGGAAACCATATTTGGAAATCACATATCAGATAAGGGTTTAATATTCAGAATATATGAAGAAATTCTACAACTCAATAACCAAAGAAAACAACCTAGTTAAAATATGGGCAGAAGAAATGAATAACACTTTCCAGAAAAGGAAAATACAAATGGCTAAAAAGCATATGAAAAACACTTAACTTCACCAGCTGTTAGAGAAATGCACATCAAAACCCTAATGAAATATCATTTCACACCCACCAGAATGGATGTTATAAAAAAAAATAGAAAACAAAACAAGTGCTGGAGAGGATGTGGAGAAAGAGGGACACTTATCCACTTCGTTGGATGAAACGTAAAAATGGTACAACCACCCTGGAAGGCACTTTGGCAATTCCTCAGTAAGCTAAGTATAGAATTGCTATATTATCCAGCAATCCCATTACTAGGTATATATTCAGAAGAACTAAGGGCAAGAACATTAATGGATATTTTCACACCGATGTTTACAGCAGTATTATTTATGATTGCCAAGAGATAGAAAGAGCCCACATAGCCATGAATGGATGTATGACCACAAGCTGTGGTACATGCATATGATGGGATATTATGCAGTTGTAAGACAGAATAGAGTTATGAAACATGTAACAATGTGGATGAAACTTGAGAACATTAAGGTAGTGAGTTTAGCCAGAAACAAAAGACAAACACCGTATGGTCTCACTAATATAAACTAACATTGAGTGAACTTTGAGAGTTAAAGTTAAGAACACAGGTTATTAGGAGATAGAAAGAGGGTAAAGATTAGTGAAGGAATACAGAATGTGCAACATGACTGATTTAAAAAAATTAGAAATAGCTAGCACAATACTATCTGATGACAGCACAATTATATAGTACACTGAGTGTATTAGTTAGGGTTCTCTAGAGAAACAGAATCAACAGGGAACACTTGCAAATATAAAATTTATGAGAGTGTCTCACGTGACCGTAGGAACGCAGAGTCCAAAATCCACAGGGCAGGCTCCGAAGCCGATGACTCCAATGGATGGCCTGGATGAACTCCACAGGAGAGGCTCACCAGCCAAAGCAGGAATGCAAACTGTCTCCTCTGAGTCCTCCTTAAAAGGCTTCCCATGATTGCATTTAGCATCACTAATTGCAGAAGACACTCCCCTTTGGCTGATTACAAATGGAATCAGCTGTGAATGTAGCTAACGTGATCATGACCTAATCCTATGAAATGTCCTCATTGCAACAGACAGGCCAGTGCTTGCCCAATTAGATGAACAGGTACCACAACGTGGCCAAGTTGACACCTGTCCCTAACCATGACAGTCCACCCCTTTTCAACTTGGCACATATATATATATATATATATATATATATATCACCTTAGACCATACTTAATTTCCAAATGAAAACAAATAAGCACACATTTTTTCTTTTACCTGACAATACTCAACTGTCCTGCATACAACTGGAAACACATTAAATCTCTCCAGAATAGCATGCAAATCCTTGGGCAACATTCATTCTTAAACTTGATATCTTACAACTTAAATAGTATAACACAAACAAAACAGCATTACAGTCCTCGTTTCTGTAACTGATCACGTGGCCAAAGTTCATATTTATTACTACCTTCTTCCACTACCCATTCCATGTTCCCTTTCCCCTCAGCAAGCACTTCAGCTGGCCATGGTTCTTTGCCTGGTGGGGTGACCCAAACCTTCATTCCTGAAGTCTCAGAACCATTAGTGGTCCTGCCTGGATTGTGTTGTTGCAGTTTTCCATTGATTTTGATCACAGGGCATGGTAGTACTAACAGACGCCCCAGGGGATCGCCTATATTCCAAGAAAACTCTTCTTTACCTCCATTATGTAGTTGCAGTCCTACTTCCTTCTGATAGTCAGGGTCAATTACCCCAGACAATAATGTAATCCCCTTCTTGGTGTGTTGATCCAGAAGCATAAGTAGCCCAAAGTGGCCAGGTGGCAATCTTAACTTCCAGTTCAGTGGTATCACTGTTGTTTCTCCTGGAGAAAGCACACCCCGTTTTGGAACTAAAACCTGTAGACCAGCAGAACTCAGGGTAGCAGGGACAGGAAGCAAAAATTTTCCTAGTGGATCACTAGGAGTAATAGTGAGTGGCACCACACCCATTTCCACCCCTTGGTTCCTGGACCCATGGATCCTGGTTATGGGAGAAACAGCACCATATAGCGGACGCTGATTCAGAGCATACACAGCTTCCTGGAGAATATTACCCCAGCCTTTCAAGTTTTTGCCACCTAGTTGGCACCATAATTGAGTTTTCAAAAGGCCATTCCACCGTTCTATCAATCCAGCTGCTTCTGGATGATGGGGAACATGGTAAGACCAGAGAATTCCATAAGCATGTGCCCATTCCCGCACTTCATTTGCTGAGAAGTGTGTTCCTTGATCAGAAGCAATGATATGTGGAATACCATGATGATGGATAAGGCATTCTGTAAGCCCACGGATAGTAGTTTTGGCAGAAGCATTGCGTGCAGGGAAAGCAAACCCATATCCAGAGTATGTGTCTATTCCAGTTAGAACAAATCGCTGCCCCTTCCATGAAGGGAGTGGTCCAATGTAATCAACCTGCCACCATGTAGCTGACTGGTCACCTCGGGGAATGGTGCCATATTGGGGGCTGAGTGTGGGTCTCTGCTGCTAGCAGATTGGGCACTCAGCAGTGGCTGTAGCCAGGGCAGCCTTGGTGAGTGGAAGTCCATGTTGCTGAGCCCATGCATAACCTCCATCCCTACCACCATGTCCACTTTGTTCATGAGCCCACTGGGCAATAACAGAAGTTGCTGGGGAAACAGGCTGACTGGTATCCATAGAACGGGTCATCTTATCCACTTGATTATTAAAATCTTCCTCTGCTGAAGTCACCCTCTGGTGTGCATTCACATGGGACGCAAATATCTTCATGTTTTTAGCCCACTCAGAAAGGTCTATCCACATACTTCTTCCCCAGACCTCTTTGTCACCAATTTTCCAATTATGGTCTTTCCAAGTCCCTGACCATCCAGCCAAACCATTAGCAACAGCCCAAACACACCTCTGGCCAGTTTTCCTTCCAAGCAAAATGAACAACCAGGTGCACTGCTTGAAGTTCTGCCCACTGGGAGGATTTCCCCTCACCACTGTCCTTCAAGGACACTCCAGAAAGGGGTTGTAATGCTGCAGCTGTCCACTTTCGGGTGGTACCTGCATATCGTGCTGAACCATCTGTAAACCAGACCCGAGTTTTCTCTTCCTCAGTCAATTCACTGTAAGGAACTCCCCAAGAGGCCATAGCTCTGGTCTGGGAAAGAGAAGGTAATGTGGCAGCAGGAGTGGAAACCATGGGCATTTGGGCCACTTCTTCATGTAACTTACTTGTGCCTTCAGGACCTGCTCTGGCTCTATCTTGTATATACCATTTCCACTTTACAATAGAGTGCTACTGTGCACGCCCAACTTTATGGCTTGGTGGGTCAGACAACACCCAACTCATGATAGGCAACTCAGGTCTCATGGTAACTTGGTGGCCCATGGTTAAGTGTTCAGTCTCTACTAAGGCCCAGTAGCAGGCCAAAAGCTGTTTCTCAAAAGGAGAGTAGTTATCTGCAGCAGATGGTAAGGCTTTGCTCCAAAATCCTAAGGGTCTGCATTGTGATTCTCCTATTGGGGCCTGCCAAAGGCTCCAGATAGCATCTCTATTTGCCACTGAAACTTCCAGCACCATTGGATCTGCTGGCTCATATGGCCCAAGTGGCAGAGCAGCTTGCACAGCAGCCTGGACCTGTCACAGAGCCTCCTCTTGTTCAGGTCCCCACTCAAAATTAGCAGCTTTTCTGGTCACTCGATAAATGGGCTGGAGTAGCACACCCAAATGAGGAATATGTTGTCGCCAAAATCCAAAAAGACCAACTAGGCGTTGTGCCTCTTTTTTGGTTGTGGGAGGGGCCAGATGCAGCAATTTATCCTTCACCTTAGAAGGGATATCTCGACATGCCCCACACCACTGGACACCTAGAAATTTTACTGAGGTGGAAGGACCCTGTATTTTTGTTGGATTTATCTCCCATTCTCTGACACGCAAATACCTTACCAGTAAATCTAGAGTAGTTGCTACTTCTTGCTCACTAGGTCCAATCAACATTATATCATCAATATAATGGACCAGTGTGATGTCTTGTGGGAGGGAGAAACAATCAAGGTCTCTGCGAACAAGATTATGACATAGGGCTGGAGAGTTGATATACCCCTGAGGTAGGACAGTGAAAGTATATTGCTGACCTTGCCAGCTGAAAGCAAACTGTTTCTGGTGGTCCTTACTAATAGCTATTGAGAAAAAAGCATTTGCCAGATCAATAGCTGCATACCAGGTACCAGGGGATATATTGATTTGCTCAAGCAATGATACTACATCTGGAACAGCAGCTGCAATTGGAGTTACCACCTGGTTGAGTTTACGATAATCCACTGTCATTCTCCAAGACCCATCTGTTTTCTACACAGGCCAAATAGGAGAGTTGAATGGGGATGTGGTGGGAATCACCACCCCTGCATCTTTCAAGTCCTTAAGAGTGGCAGTGATCTCTGCAATCCCTCCAGGAATACGATATTGCTTTTGATTTACTATTTTGCTTGGTAGGGGCAGTTCTAGTGGCTTCCACTTGGCCTTTCCCACCATAATAGCCCTCACTGCACGAGTTAGAGAACCAACGTGGGGATTCTGCCAGTTGCTCAGTATGTCTATGCCAATTATACATTCTGGGACTGGGGAAATAACTACAGGATGGGTCCGGGGGCCCACTGGACCCACTGTGAGACGGACCTGAGCTAAAACTCCATTGATCACCTGGCCTCCATAAGCCCCCACTCTGACTGGTGGTCCAGAGTGACGTTTTGGGTCCCCTGGAATTAATGTCACTTCTGAACCAGTGTCTAATAATCCCCGAAATATCTGATCATTTCCTTTTCCTCAGTGCACAGTTACCCTGGTGAAAGGCCGTCGGTCTCCTTGGGGAAGACTTAGAGGAAGGTTAACAGTATAAATTTGTGGCAGTGTAACAGGTTTCTCCCCCATAGGGACCTGGCCTCCCCTTCATTCAAGGGGCTCAGGGTCTGTAAACTGTTTCAAGTCTGGAAATTGATTAAGTGGCCATGACTCTGTGTTTTTGTAATTCAGGTTAGACTTCTGTTCCCTTGACCTAGAACTCTTTTGTTTATACAGCTCCAACAAGAATTTAGTAGACTGCCCTTCTATTGTATTTCTAGGCACCCCATGATTTACTAGCCAATGCCACAAATCTCTGCGTGTCATATAATTTTGATGCCTCCTTTGAGTTTGTTGTCTATTATAATACCCACGTCTACCCTGTCTTTGGTGATTAAGTGCTGCCACCTGGCTTCTGCCAACTCGGGATCCTGTCATCCCCATTGTGTTTAAGGATTCCAGCTCAGTGACAGCAGTTCCTACAGTAATATCTGACCTACAGAGAAGTGCAACCACAGAGCTCTTGAGGGATGATGGTGCTAGTCTCACAAACTTAGTTTTCACTGTTCTGGTAAAAGGTGCATCTTCTGGACATTCCTGGGGTGTAAGAGCAGGCTTTGCATGATAAATCCACTCTAACATCCCAATCTCTCTAAGCCTCTGGATCCCCTCATTTACATTATACCAGGGCAGTTCTGGCATTTCAACCTCAGGTAATGTTGGCCACTTTTTGATCCATGTTTCAACCAACCACCCAAACAAGCTGTTAACACCTTTTCTAACTGCTCGAGCTATAACATTGAATGCAGAATCTCTGCTTAGTGGGCCCATATCAATAAATTCAGCCTGATCCAGCCTTATATTCCTCCCACCATTATCCCCCACTCTTAAAATCCATTGCCACACATATTCCCCTGATTTCTGTCTATATAAATTGGAAAACTCACACAGTTCTTTTGGAGTATAACGTATCTCCTCATGTGTGATACTTTGTACCTCACCTTTAGGGGCCTGTTGGGACTTTAGTCTAGTTATAAGTCTAGAAGAAATGAGGGGTGGTGGGGGTGGGTCATGAAAAGAATTAGAAATATCTTCCAAGCCATTTGCTTCAGGGCTTTCATTTGCAGTTTCATCTGGTGAAACGGGATTAATAACTCTAGGGCTAATCCCTTCAGGAGGAGGTTGGGTGGCCAATTCCTCAAGGCAGGCTGGAGGTGGGGCGGCTATGTCCTCAGGGCAGACTATTACAGGGTTATCTAAAGAAGGCTCAGCATGGTCTAGGGTTTCAACCTCACCCCCAACATCATTATCAATCCATATGTCACCATCCCATTTTTCAGGGTCCCACTCCTTTCCAATCAATGCCCTCACTTTAATGGCAGACACCATGCAAGACTGAGATTTCAGTTTACGTTGTAAAGTTGCTACTCTAACAATAAGATTCTGAGTCTGATTTTCAGAGATCTCAAGTCTACGGCTACAGGAAATAAAATTTTCCTTCAGGATACTCATAGAAACCTCTACATCTTTCAGACGGCACTTAAGCTTCTTGTTTGAAGCCTTAAGCCCATCCCTTTCACCCTTTAATGTAGACAGTGTATCTAACAACAACCAACCAACATCTCTATAACTCTTATTTCTACAAAACTCTGTAAAGGTGTCAAAAACATTATCCCCCAGAGTCTGGCTTCGTACAAGCGAAGCATTAGGAGAATCGAATGATGATATTTTGACTATCTCCTTTGCCAACTCAGTCCATGGATTGGGAGTGTCATTCTGATTACAGGAATCAGAGTCCTTAGTGTCTCTGAGCCCAGTCAGAGTAGAAAACCATTCATAAAAACCCATTTTTAAGATTCTGTTCCTTAAGAACCACTCCTGGTACCAAGATGTATTAGTTAGGGTTCTCTAGAGAAACAGAATCAACAGGGAACACTTGCAAATATAAAATTTATGAAAGTGTCTCACGTGACCGTAGGAATGCAGAGTCCAAAATCCACAGGGCAGGCTCCGAAGCCGATGACTCCAATGGATGGCCTGGATGAACTCCACAGGAGAGGCTCACCAGCCAAAGCAGGAATGCAACCTGTCTCCTCTGAGTCCTCCTTAAAAGGCTTCCCATGATTGCATTTAGCATCACTAATTGCAGAAGACACTCCCCTTTGGCTGATTACAAATGGAATCAGCTGTGGATGTAGCTAACGTGATCATGACCTAATCCTATGAAATGTCCTCATTGCAACAGACAGGCCAGCGCTTGCCCAATCAGATGAACAGGTACCACAACTTGGCCAAGTTGACACCTGTCCCTAACCATGACACTGAGTGAAGCTGAAAGTGAGTATGGTTGAGGGAGAAAGTCTAGGGGCGCATGTGAAAACAGAACAAAAGATAGAGGATAAAGCCTGAGATGGTACAACTTAGGAATGCCTAGAGTGTGCAATAATGGTGATTATATGTACAATAACGGTGATTAAATGCCCAAATATAAAATCATTTTTGCATAAGGGAGAATAAATGAATTTCAACATTGCAAGGTATTGAAAATGGGGTGGTATATAAGAAAAAATACAGTCGATGCAAGCTAGGGTCTATCAATGCAAGCTAGGTCAACAATAACATTGTAATATGCTTCCATTGAATGTAACAAAGGCATTATGCCGGAACTAAATGTCAAAAAATTGAGATATGGGGGAAGCAATCTATTCTTTGGGGAAGAAAAGGAAATATCTTCATATAGATTATGATGGCAAAGGCATGGCTATTTATTTAGGTTGTATTATGTGATGTACAAATACAACTCTTTAAAAATTAACAGAGAGAAAAAATTGCTAGAGAAAATGTGGAGAAAGAAATGTACCTATTCACTTGAGGTAGGGAAGCTGAAAGGTGCACTATGGTGGTTCTACAGGAAGCTAGGGTGGGTTGCCATATGATCCTGCAACCCTGTTGCTAGGTATACAATTGGAGGAACTGAGTGGGAACACAAATGGACATTTACATACTGGTGTTTATGGCTACAGTGTTCGAGGTTACCAATGGATGAGATGGCCTAAGCATACGACAACTGAGGAATGGAAGAGGTACTGTAGTGTATACATACAACAGAGTACTGAGTGGCTGCAAGAAAGAATGAAGTTGTGAGGCATGCAACTAGGTGAATGAACCTTAAAGACAGTACATTGAATGAAATTTCAGAAACGAAAAGCAAATATTATCATTATTGTGCCTCATTCATATGGATAACTATAATACACAAACTCAGAAAATTGAAGTCGAGAGCCTGGGTTATCAGGTTGTGGCTTATAGTAAAGGTTCCTAGATTTTAAGTTCTTACAGCAGTCACATCTATTCAGGAGTTGTAACTGTTATTTCTAAATTCTGAGATAGGAGCTATTTGTATATATATACCTGGTGAAATATATTTATTTCACCACATAAATGCATGAAATTTCAAGCATTTATGTGACACTTGAGACTCAGAGTTAGAGCACTGAAGGTATGAAGGACAGCACTGTTAAAAATTTGAAAAAGTGGTCAGACTTCTACTAGAGATATGAATGAAGTTGCTCTGGATAGAACTAAGGTAAATCAGGGTACAAGGTAAAGGATGAGATGGTCCGTATTTTAAAACTTCAACTTGTGTGTTAAGACCAAAGGGAGAGATGTTTATTTGTTGCAAAACCTATATTTCAGGTAGTGCATTACTTAATTTAACTTGTATGGTAGGTTCATTTGAACACCATAATTACATGTAATCTAGAATAGGATATGAGATATTGTTGGTTGTACAGGTTAGTGTGATGCACCAATATATCCCAGAGTAATTTGGGCAAAGAATTAAAAAGTATTTCCAAAGTTCCTTTGGGGGATTAGGGAGAAAGGAGAAAATATTAAACTTCCCTATCTAGGGAATTCCTGACATTCTTGCAAGCAATGAAGACAATCAATATAATAGGCTGAGCCCTCCATCTTGCAGTTTGACCCTATGAAACTTAATCTGGCAAAGGAAAAGCTAAGCCTACTTATAATTATGCCCCAGAGTCAACCCCAGAGAACCTCTTTTGTTGCTCAGATGAGGCCTCTCTAAGACCTCTTGGCAGGTGAACTCACTACCCTCCCCCATGTGAGACATGACTCCCAGGGGTGTAAATCTCCCTGGAAATGTGGGACAGGACTCCTGGGATGAGCCTGGACCCAACATCATGGGAATGAGAAAGTCTTCTTGACCAAAAGGAGGAAGAGAAAAATGAGACAAAATAAAGTTTCAGTGGCTGAGAGATTTCAAACAGAGTTGAGAGGTTATCCTGGAAGTTATTCTTATCCATTATATAAATATCCCTTTGTAGTTTGTGATGCATTGGAGGAGCTAGAGGAAAAGACCTGAAACTGTTGAACTGTGTTCCAGTAGCCTTGGTTCTTAAAGACAATTGTTTTACCATATAGTTTTTACAATGTGATTGTGTGATTGTGAAAACCTTTTGTCTGAAGCTCCTTCTATCCAGGGTATAGAAGGATGAGTAAAAAAAAATAAGGAAAAATAAATAAATAAATAATGGGGGTGGGGATAAGGGGTTAAAAAAACATTGGGTAGATTGAAATACTGATGTTCAGTGAGAAGGAGGGGCATGGGATGTATGAGTTTTTTCTTTTTATTTCTTTTTCTGGAGTGACACAAAAATTTTAAAGATGATCATGGTGATGAATACACCATTATGTGATGATACTGTGAGGACTTGAACTTCTTCACAGTGAGTTAAAATGGCTACTCTCTCAGCCATAAAAGTTCAAAATCTAAGCGTTACATCTTTGTGACAGGGTATAAATGTCCCCACCTGTGAGTCACTGACAACCCAAGAGCATGGAAGTGATAAGGTGGAGAAGAGTAGTGGAGTAAGACGAGCTGAGTTTCATTCAGGACTTAGCAAGTATAAAGACTGTATTAATGAAGCACGTGAAGAGAAAGTGATGAGACACTAGCTGCCAATTCTATAATGCAAATGTGCCCCCACTACAAGATCCTTGGGGGAAGCATATTTACATTATTTTACTACCTTAAAATTGGATACTGCCGGAAATGGGTTTGAATAAGGCAAAATATATTTTGATCACTTGTAATGTAACGGATCCCAGTGCATTTTCACAAAAATGTATTTGTCTGAATGCATGACTTGCTACTGTCTGAGTTGTAGTTGACTACTATCTGTCAATCATTCTGTTCAAAAGAACATATTAAGTATGATGAGAACACACATGAGCTAACATGCATGGCACTATACTAAATATAAAGATTCTTTCACTCTTTGTTGGTCTGCAGGCCCAACTCCTTGACTGAAAGAGAAATAGAAACTGACATCTATTTTCTTTATTATATCAGGTCTTAACCCACATTTATATCAATTGAATAAAATCAATTTTAAAAGTTCCCCCAAATGTTACATTATTTAAATAGAGAATGTTGTCATACAATGTACTATCTATTAAAGCAATAAAAGTGAAACACAAATGTCCCATGTTGACATTTCACTGCATAGCTCTTGTACTAATAAGATTTTGGCTCCATTTCTAGTTATAATGCACTTGTGAAATATCAGGAACAAAATATAAATCAAATGTAGAAAAGCTGCTCCAAGCTCCAGGACAGACCAAGAGCCTGCAAAGAAAGGAGTAATAGGAATGGGAAGGAAAGGGTGGAAAAGCTCTGCTTTTCTCACTTCCTCAAAGACAGGCAGGTATTTTTTCTTACCTTCCTCATTTTTATGTGTATTGTATTAAAGCTTTAATTTTGGAAAAAGGAAGTAGCTGACGAAAAATACCGGACATGTACTCAAGGCCTCAATAGATAAATTATCCATTATGCAGATATATCTATATATCTATCTATATGATACAATTTACACATTTTACAACAACTAAAAATGCCACGTGAAGATGCATATACACACACACACAATTGCAATGAAAAGGTATACACCATTTCATGCTGTGTATTATATTTATATTTGATCATATGATTTTTTCTATTTTTGTTGTTTTCATAATTGAATTTAATGGTTTAGAGACATTTTCCATTATTCTTTTTCTTTTTAAACTCCCCATCTGAATCAGTAATACTAATTAGCTTTACTCTGGTCTGCCAAAGGGTGTATCTGTCTTTAATTTCCCTTACCTCTTCTTTATCAATGAACAAGTTTTCTGTTTTTAATAAACAAGTTTTTTATTTTAAATATTTTTGTATGTCTATTTTTAAAATGTTCATTAAAAAGCCATACGTTAATACAGTAGTTTCCTCATGCATTTATTATCAATTATTTTATTATTGGTCATTCAGTCATTCTAAAATCATTACTTCTATACTTCAATTCACATTTCCCAGTTATTTAAAATTGTCCACTTTATGCCGTGATTAAATTGTAATAAAGTTCCCTTTCCCTCATTTAGAGAAATATACTCAGAGGTAGAAAGTTAAAAAGCTTCAGAAAGAAGCCAAAACACAAACAATTTATTCACTGAAAAAATGTGATAGAAAAATTCCTGATATTTTTCTCCCTGGAAAACATTTACTTAATCTTGAATAAATTTGAGTATATGAAGTTTCAAAACTTCCTTCTGCACACTCATTTCCTACATAATACTAGACAATAATGTTTGCCAATGGAAAATCATGGACCATAGTTTTAGGTTCAAATCATGTTATTTCACTTGATAAATCAAATGAATGTCCAAGTTCTATTTTTCAAAGGAACAGATGATAATTTTTCTGAGGAACACTGAGAAATTCATTTCACCTCTTTATCTAATGAGTCATTTTACATGAATTCTGGAGAATGAAGTCCTGTGAAGGGGTGAATGTTAATATTAGTTTTCCTTCATTGTTCAAATCTTTATTAAAACATAACAAATGAGACTTTCCCCCCAATATTTGCATTAAGCACTTAATTATCAAATATAAAATTTGTCATGAATTAATGTCCTTTTAATATGAAAGTAGTGAAGTTTTCCTATTGACTTGCACATCAGTTTGCTCACTGGTATAATTACTGGAAATTAAATATTATCTCTCTTAATCAACTCTTTGAAACTGGCAGGGATCATCAATTCTACATCCTTCCCATTTAGATGAATAATGTATAATATGCAGAGATTTTTTTTTTGCTCTCATTAAAATGAAAATATATTCTCTTTTCAATGAGACAATGATCCATTTACTATACTAATGCCTAACCAATGACAATATTGCTTCACGATATTCAATTTCTTATTACAATGTAGAAACATATTTGGCGAGTGTGACCTCTAAAGAATTAAGCTTTCAATTGCATATGCAATATGTAAGATGCTGAATGGAAAGATTATATCATTCTAAGTCATTTTTTTTCTAATTTTCATTTAAGGTTATGCTAACAAAACTTTAGGAAAGACTAAACCACAAAAAATAAGACACAATTCTTTCACAAAGAACCAGCGCTCATCAGCCACTTGTCTGTTTCTCAGTAATATACCGTTAACTAGCTTCCAAATTATTGTAAACAAAATTTATTTAATGACTATTATTGATTTTGTATAGTATTTGCATCTACATGTATATATGTAGGTGTATGTTGTATGAAGCCTGTTTTAAGATTTACCAATAACTATTAACAGTGTTTAGAATTGCGTCCAGAACATTAATTTTATATTTGCCAAGCCACTTTATTTGGAGTTGTATATTTAAAAATGGTAACACAAAAGAGTTTTATTTTTGTGCCAGTTTTAATTGAAAATAAAGCAAAACAAAACAAAATAAAACAAAATCTTTGGTTTCTCTGCTTTAATTTTTACTTAGATTAATGCATTGACCATAAAACAATCATTAATCCTTCCAACAAGTTTAAAATTTGGAATGAATGTTGATAAAGCATCACAAATGCTCCTGAAAACAACAGCTATTATAACAAACACTGTACTTGTGGATTATAAGCCCATGGAGGAAATGGATTCTGTACCAGGTGGAAAGTGCCTGACAGATATACATTAACCAACATGGTAATTAGCATGATCTGACACTAATAAGGGATATATCCCTATTTTAAATGGATTTGCATTGCAATTTTTAATGGATTAAAAACTGAATGATTTTTAATCTTTTCATCAAAATGTCATTTTGAAAAGAAGTTTAGAAATTTTGGTATTAGAAAGTAACTTGTTTCACATTATGTTTTCTGTTGTGATCTATAACTTCAGTATTTTCTTTTCATTTAACAAAGATTTGACTAGCAATTAATGAGTTAGAAATATCATAATAAATTGGTGACATACAAACAAACCCAAAACTGGTCTTAACCTTTTTATTACTTCTTGTTAGTTTGTTTTAATTACTACTAAAAGATGAGTTTGCCTAGCTCACTGAGCTTCACAGCTCAAAGTCTTATAGGAAACGTCTCTGCATTTAGCCTACTATTTTAGTTAAAAGCTAAGACTGTGCACTGGGTATAGAAATTTATCTGGAAGCTTTTACTTGTAGGAGCTTCATATATTTTTGAATATTGTAATTAAGATATTAGAGGTGGAGATATTATTTAAAATCAATCTGAATGTATATTTTTTCATAATATTATTATACCTAAATATGACAGACATAAATTGGGAGAAGTACAACTCCAAATGTCATTAATATGTAAAAGGTTAAGTAGCCCTCATCTTCTTTTTATAAGTATCAGAGTGTTTTCAAAACATTTAAACAAAGTACTTTATTTTTGTCTTAATAAAAAAAAAATATTCAACTAAGTCAAGATTGGAAACTATTACCAGACATTGCTTGTTTGATATTTCACTTCATATAATTCTCTTAGTATGTTCTGATTTTTCAAAGGAATTACCTGAAGTTGAATATTTGGACCCAGCTAATGAAATGTATTTATATGGTATACCTATATTCTTGAGAATACTAAGCAACTATTTCCTTCTTAATATGATTTATAAATGCAAAATTAGTAATACAAACTTATTTTGAAGGATCAACCAAGGCAAACTTAATTCTATATTCAAAAAAAAATTTGAAGGAAAAGAAGACCAAAAGGAATTTTTTTTAAGTAGAAAATAATACGATATAAAGCATTTTCCTTCAGGAACTATCCATGACAGGATTGATTTTAATTCATAAAGATTCATACATGAGCTAGGTTAATGCTTTAATATCATAGCTTACTACAGCTCTTCTTTTTCAATGGAAAACAAATGAAGTTATTTAGGTACATGTTACATTCTAGAAGTTACATGCGGAGTAAAACAGTAGCTTGAAAATTATGAGTTAAAAAGAGGAATAATAAGAGAAAAATACTGCTGTAATATAAATAGAACTTCATTTCATCCAAACCTATAGTAAGCACCAGAGACTCTCTTAAATACTTTACTAACTCTTGGTAATCTCTGAAATATTCTAGATTTGAGAATATTTGAACCATTGAAATATTTGGGTGTGTAACTTAACCTACTTGATTCTCATTCTTTTTTCTGTAATACAAAAGAATGATCTATCCTTCAGTGTTGTTGTAAATATTTGAGATAATAAAAATGTGCTATTTATAATAAATTACATAATAACATACATATGGAAAAAATGACACACTAAATAGACAATCTCTGTCTATCTTTTCTAGGAACTGTACTACAAATTTAGCTATATAGTTACATCTATATGTACTTATATTCCAAATTATCTGGTACTAAAAGTACATAGTCTTCTCAATGAATATCTAAGGAATTATGCGTATGGAAATTTTGACACCTTAGAAAAGGTAAAATAAATATTAATTTTGTCATTGTTGTTTGAGAAGCTTCAGAGAATTACTCATTCAGAATACTAAATACTAATGATTGACATATTAAATAAAAATACAAAGAAAATAATATAAAATTGGTTACCATCTATCTAAAAACTGTGTACTCCTATTTTTTTTTTAAGTTAGCAAGGCCATGAAAATCCTTGGTCTAGGACTAGAGATAGCAAAATGAAGAGACAACAAGTAGAAAAGGAAAATGATGACAATAGTGACAGAAACAAAATTTTGTGAGTGTTCCAAATACCTTGAAGTCAAAGGACTGATAGTTTTACTGCTGAAATTTATCTATATCCTATCATTCAGAAATCTAGCAAGAGAGTAAGGGGGAAATCCAGAATTGTGGTGATTGAATAAAGGCAACATCTGCCTGAGCAAGAGTTTTGTTTTGTTTTTTTTAATTTCTTACAAAGGGGCTTAAATAAGTTCAAGTAAGCTCATATATCCTTTTTAAAATGTTGAGTTTGTAGTTTTGGGTATTAAGGATAGATGCCATATTAAAACACTCCTTTTTATATTTTATATATTATAACACTCCTCTTATTTTCAAGCTCAGATGGCTAAATGCAGAGATTTATAGGTAGCAAAGATATCCCCATCTAGAACTGTCTATGTGTTTTCATGTTAGATGGTTTCTCTTGCAAGTTCACAGATTCGAACGACCATGGCTTCTAAAGCTAAGAAGAATCACGACATTATTGTTATTGTTAAGATAGAAAATATGTTTCTTACTTTGATGCAGCATTCTAATTAATTAGAGAATTGGGGGGGGGAGGGTCTGCTTTCATAGCTGTTTTACTCACATTTTCTCCTACATTGAGAAAATCTTCCTGTTCTTAGAAACTGATAAAACACTCTTAATCTTATAAGGTCCAATTAAAGAATCACTACAGATTTACTCAACCAGAAGGAATCACTTTACTTCTATTATAGTTATTTAAACATGTATTTTATATGCACAAATATGTAAAACCCTTACGCTTAAGAAATGTCTTATTAATGTTTCTAGATTTAGTAGGTGGTGATGAAATCTTGATTGACTGATATTTGTAATTATTTTTAGGAGTGTTGATTCAGTAGTATACTAATAGCAATTTTTAAAATGTCAATTACTGCTTTTAACTGTACATTATTAATCCAACTTTCCATATTTTAATAATATCCAAGGTAGATTTTATAACTCTCTAATAACTTTCAGCAATGAAAATATAATCTAGCACAATTTTTCTTACAGAATGGTACTTTATGTCTAAGAAAGAATGGAAGTATAAATATACACACATGCCTATATATACCTATATATATGAATACATGCGTATAAATACATTTTTCTACGGAGCTATCAGTATGTAAAAGAGCAAGGAAAATAAGAGTAAGTGTTTGACTAGTTTTATATTAATTCTGACCAAAGCCATCTTTAATACTTTATCAGATAAATAAAATCTCATTGCAAACACCTAGGCAGCTTCTTTCTCATATGTATTTGCATTTATTATAACATAATGAGTCTTTTAAGTTAACCAGGCATATTCATAGCTTATTCAAGCCTTAATCTTCACTTACAAATAAAATTTAATTTAATTTTCAAAAAGGAAGGTCATCTTACTCCTCTTTCTGTTCTGCACCATGTATAGAGCAGATTGATCAATTCTTACTGCAGAAATGTGCTTCTACCAGACAGATGCACCATGCAGACAGAGATGGCATTAAGGAAGTAAAGATACTTCACCAAAGACAAGAAGATAATGATGGACAGGGAAATTAACTATGTAAAAAAAAAAAAAAATGAAGTTCTAGGAAATTTTATTATGGACCTTTCTTTCCAATTTTGGATCCTAGAATATGAATTCACATTCACAGGTGTGCATATTCACAGAATATTTCACTGCTTCAAGGAATCTCACCATTCCCATATAAAAGGTATTATTCCACACTCTAGAGACATACCAATGACAAAAATGGATAAAATCTCCTACCACCACAGGCTTATATTCTACTAGGGAGAGACATACAAGAAAAAGTACATTTAAGAGATAAGGAAACAATTTATATTATGTACCATTAGGTCTCAAAAATAAATTTTCCAACACTTGAGCAAAGTGTAAAAAGTCACAAATGAGAGAAGAGATCTACCTAATTGTAATATATCTAGAATCCATTACACTTTTTTTTTTTTCTTTCTTTTGCATGGGCAGGCACTAGGAATCAAACCCAGGTCTCTGGCATGGCAGGTGAGAATTCTGCCTGCTGAGCCACTATGGCCCACCCCCCTACACATTTCTTAAGTCATATCCTGGTATCTTAGAAAAATAGACATTTAATCAATCAGTACATATTTCTTGAGTGCCTACAATATATAGGACAATTGGCAGGTCATTGTTTCCAAGAGAGTTGCTTTCATTAACCTAAAGGGATTTACAATCTAATGCAAGTGGGAGAGAAACATAAACATATATGAAAAACTTTAGTAATTCCTGGTAATGACGTATGCTTTAAAGATAATGAATTATGGTAATGTGACAGGTGACTGGGTGACAGCTTGGACTGCAGTGATCAGTAAGAAAGTACCTGAATATGGAGAGTAGAAGGGATCTCAGAAAACACCATCTTCCACTCAGTGCATCCAATCACATCCATTTTCCCTCCAGTCTCTGCTTCAAATTTCCAGGGTCTTGAACCTCACTATTTTGGGGGCCAGTCATTAAAGGACTGTGAACAAAGCATTCCAGGCCATGAGAATGGCAAGTAAAAATTCCCTGAGGCATGAAAGGGCTTGATGTATACTGGAAAGACAAAGATAGTTCGTGTAGCTGATGAATTAGGGTAATGGATTTTTATATAAAATCAAGTCAGAAAATTTTATATAAATCCATTATAAACAGCCTCACAGGTCTTGAAAATAATTTGGAGTTCATTATAATTCCAAAATTTTATGTTATACATTTATTAATATATTATATATTAATATAATAAATATTAATGCTTATTAATATATCATATCAGTATATTTTAAGCAGGATAATGATCCAATATGATGAATTTTTTTTTTTTTTAAAGATCACTTTGACTATATCCAGACACTGGGATTGAAGCCCACAGAGACCCTTTGCAGGACTTAAGCTGCAGGGAGAGCTGAATATAAAAGGGCAACAAGTTGTTAGGCAACTTGTAATTTTTTGCTGGTATATGGTCATCTGATTATCTTTATGGATCTATTCTGAAGGCCAGTTTCTCTCTCCTCTAGGATTTAGTTGTTGCCTGCTGCCTGGGGACCCAGGGGACAGAAGAGCATACATCAAGGCACAGGTCAGTGAGGGACAAAGAGTCTGAGAAAGGTAGAGAGAGACTGTGGTTCCTGCTGTGGACGCCAGTGCATATCTCCCAAACATGAGGGAAACAGCAGAGGGTGGCTTGTTCCTTGCCTATGGGATGGCTTTAGATTGCACTCAACAAGTACAGTGAGAGACAGAATCCCACAGTGAGCCAGATTTTGGCCAGTGAAGTGAGAGCTCAGGAACCTCACAGTTCCAGTCCCACCAAGGCAGACACTGTGGAGATCCAGGAGGCAAACTGCTTCTGTGGGTGATTAAGTCACCAAACATCGCCATTTACTGGGCAGGCCATAAAGTGCAGGGTAATATTACAGACCTCTTCAGAGGCTCTCTAAAATCTATCCCAGGCCTATAGCAGCTAGTATACACACCCCAGCCTGTTTGGGCTGAGAAATACAAACGACCCAAATGGCAAAGCAGTGCCCTAATACAAAAGCAGGCAATAACTAAATCCTAGAGAAGAGAGAGAAACTAACCTTCAGAATAGATCCATAAAGATAATCAGATGACCACATACCCACAAAAAATCACAAGGCATACTAAAACTAAAGAAGAAATGACTCTGTCAAAGGAGCAGATCAAAAAGTCAGAGAACACACAGAATTTGGTAAAACTAATCAAAGATGTGTGCACAAATATCCCGAATCAATTTCAAAGAAATAAAAGAAAATGAGTATAAAGAGATAAAGGATGTTAAGAAGACATTAGAAGAACATGTAGAAAAATAACAGATATGGAAATAAAATACACTGTAGATGAAATTTAAAATATACTGGAGGGCAATGGTGGCTCAGTGGCAGAGTTCTTGCCTCCATGCCGGAGATCTGGATTCATTTCCTGGTGCCTGTCCATATTTAAAAAAAAAAAAAAAAAGAAGAAGAAGCAGATTTGAAGAGGCAGAAGAAAGAATCAGTGAGGTAGAAGACAGATCAACCGAATTCAAACAGACAAAAGAACAAATGGAAAAAAATATGGAAAAGTTTGAGCAGGGTCTCAGGGAAATGACTGACAACCCAAAGCTCACAAAAATATGCATCATGAGTATCCCTGAAGAAGAGGAGACTGGAAAAGGACCAGGAGGGATATTCAAAGAAATAATGGCTAAAAATTTTCCAATCCTTATAAAAGACATAAATATGCAAATTCAAGAAGCCCAATCAATGTATTCCAAACAAAATCAATTCAAATAGACCCACTCAAAGACACACAGTACTCATGCTGTCAAATGCCAAAGAGGAGAAAATTTTGAGAGCAGCATGAGAAAATCAATTTACCACATATAAGGCAAACCAAATAAGACTAAGAGCTGATTTCTCATCACCATTGAGGCAAAAAGGCAGCAATACAATATATTTAAGATACTGAAAGAGAATAATTGCCAGCCAAAAATTATTTAGCCAGCAAAGTTGTTCTTCAAAAATGAGGGAGAGATTAAAATTGTCACTCAGAAGCAGTGGGCTCATTAATAAGAGACTAGCTCTATGAGAAGTAGTTACGGGAGTTCTGCCTGCTGAATAGAAAAGACAGGAGAGAAAGAGGTCTGCAGGAGGGTACAGAATTGAAAAGCATGGGTAAGGGTAACCTGAAGGGTAAAAAGAGAGTGAAAAAAATAGATCTGAGAAATAAAAATTAAAGGATATGATGGGTGAATAAAGAACTACCTTTACAGAAATAATTTTCAATGTTAATGGATCAAACTTCCCAAACAAAAGACCCAGATTGGCAGAATGGATCCGAAAACATGATCCAACTATATGCTGCTTACATGAGACTCATTTTAGACCCAACAGAAAGTGAAAGGATGGAAAAAGATAGTCGTACATGCAGTAATTAAAAAAAAAAAAAAACAGGGCGGGCCGCGGTGGCTCAGCGGGCAAGAGTGCTTGCCTGCCATGCCGGAGGACCTCGGTTCGATTCCCGGCCCCAGCCCATGTAAAAAACAAACAAACAAACAAAATATAATAAAACAAGAAAATGTTTAAAGATGTTTCCCTTTCTTCCTCCCTTCCTTCCTTCCTTCCTTCTCTCTGTCTTTCCTTCCCTTCCTCCCTCTCTTAAAAAAAAAAAAAAAAAAAAAAAAAAAAAAAAAAAAAACAATAAAAAACAAGGATAGCTACACTAATATCAGACAAGAAATGAAAAAAAAAGTTATGAGATAAAGAAGGATGCTATATATTAATAAAAGGGGCAATTCACCAAGAATAAATAACAATCATAAGTATCTATGCTCCTAATTAAGAGGCCTCAAAGTACATGAAGCAAACACTGGCAAAATTGAAGGGTGTAATAGACAACTCTACCATAATAGTGGGAGACTTCAACACACCACTCTCTCCAATAGATAAAACATCTAAAAAGAGGATCAATAAAGAATTAGAGAATCTAAATGATATGGTAAATGAACTAGATTTAACAGACATATACAGAACATTGTGCCCCCCAAATCAGGATATATATTCTTCTCAAGTGCTCATAGAATATTCTCCAGGATAGACTATCCTAATAAATTTAAAAAAATTGAAATTATACATAGCACCTTCTCTGATCATAATGGAATTAAGCTGGAAATCAATAACAAATGGAAAACCAGAAAATGCACAAACATATGGAGGTTAAACAACACAATTTTTTAAACAATCAGTGACTTAAAGAAGAAATTGCAAGAGAAATCAATAAATATCTTGAGTCCAATGAAAATGAGAACACAATGAATTAAAGCTTATGGACTGCAGTGAAGGCAGTGATGAAAGGGAAATTTATAGCCCTAAATGTGTACATTAAAAAAGGAGAAAAAGGTAAAACCAATGACCTGACTGAACTGAGAAACTGGAAAAAGAACAGTAAAGTAATTCCAAAGCAAACAGAAGGAAAGAAATAAAAATGATTAAAGCAGAAATTAATGAAACGGAGATTTACAAAAAACAATAGAGAGTCAATAAAACCTAAGTTGATTCTTTGAGAAGATCAATAAAATCGACAAACCCTAGCTAGACTGACAAAGACAAACAAAGAGAAACTGCAAAGAAATAAAATCAGAACCAAGAGGGGAGGCATTACTAAAGACTCACAAGAAATAAAAAAAAATCATAAGTGGTTACTTTGAACAACTGTATGCCAACAAACTAAGCAACTTAGATGAAACGGACAACTTCCTAGTAACACATAAACCACTTACACTGACTCAAGAAGAAATAGGAAACCTCAACAAACCAAAAACAAGAGATCGAATTAGTGATCAAAAACCTACCAACAGGGTGGGCCATGGTGGCTCAGCAGGCAGAGTGCTTGCCTGCCATGCCAGAGGACCCGGGTTCGATTCCCGGTGCCTGCCCATCTAAAAAAAAAAAAAACACTACTAACAAAGAAAGCCCCAGGAGGAGGTGCAAGGGTATTCCAGTGGTAGAATTTTCAGTTGCCATGTGGGAGATCTGAGTTTGATTCCTGGCCCGTGCACTTCCCAAACAAACAAGCTAAATGAAAAACCAAACAAACAGAAAATCAGCGAAATGGTGCTGCAATAGGGGTTACTCATATGGAAAAAGAAGGAAATGTGACCCCTGCCATAGAGCATATCAAAAAAAAAAAAAAAAAGCTAAAGAAAGAAAGCCCCAGGACTGGATGGCTTCACAGATGAATTTTACCAAGCTTTTCAAGAAGTAATACTACTCTTGTTCAAACACTTCCAAAAAATTGAAGAAACACTACTTAATTCCTTCTATGAAGCCAACATCATTCTAATATCAAAGCTGGATAAGGATACTATAAGAAGAGAAACCTGAAGACCAATTTCTCTAATGAATATTGATACAAAACTCCTTAACAAAATAATTGCAATTAGAATCCAAAAGCATATTGAAATAATTACATATCATGAATACAAAGGTTTTATTTCGGGTATAAAAGGGTGGTTCACCTCAAGAAAATCAATTAATGTAATACATCATATTAACAAACTAAAAAGAAAAAACCACATGATCATCTTGATTGGAGCAGAAAAGGCTTTTGACAAAATTCTTAACTAATGATTAAAACACTTCAAAAGATAGAAATTGAAGGAAACTTCCTCAACATGATGTAGGGCATATATGAAAAACACACAGCTAACATCATACTCAATGGTAACAGACTGAAAGTGTTCCTCCCTAAGAGCAGGGACAAGAATGCTACTGTCATCACTGCTATTCAACATTGTGCTTTGTGCTAGAAGTTCTAACTTGAGCAACTAGGTAAGAAAAATAAGCAAAAAATATCCAAATTGGAAAGGAAGAAGTACAATTGTATCTATTTGCTGTTGACATGATCATATATTTAGAAAATGCAGGAAAAAATGCTAAAATTACTTGAGCTAATAAATGAGTTCAGCAAAGTGACAAGAAACAAGATCAAAATACAAACATCAATGGTGTTTCTCTACGCTATTAATGTGTTATCCAAGGAGGTAATCAAGAAAAAATTCCATTTACACTAGCACCACAAATATTCAAACATCTAGGAATAAACTTAACTGAGGATGTAAAGGATTTGTAACAGAAAGCTACAAAACATTGCTAAAAGAAATCAAGAAGATCTGAATAAGTGGAAAGATATTCCATATTCATGGATTAGAAAACTATCCATCACTGATGTTAATTCTACCTAAATTCATCTACAGATTTAATACAATACCAATAAAAAATCCAACAGACTACTTTGTAGAAATGGAAAAAGTTATCAATTTAATAGGAGGGGTAAGAGGTCTTAAATAGCTAAAAACATCTTGAAAAAGAAGAATGAAGTAAGAGTTATCATGCTTCCTGAATTTAAAGCATATTTAAAGCCATAGTAGTCAAAACAGCATGGTACCTCTATAAATTTAAACATATTGATCAATGGAACTATATCGAGAGTTCAGAAATAGATCCTCAAATCTATGGTCAATTGATTGTTGATTAGGCTTCCCAGTCCACTCAATTGGGACAGAACAGTCTCTTTAATAAATGATTTTGGGAGAATTGGATATACATAATCAAAGGAATGAACAAGGACCCCAAACTCACACCCTATACAAAAATTACCTCTAAATGGATCAAAAGCCTAAATATAAGAATCAGTACCATAAAATACCTAGAAGAAAATGTAGGGAAACATCTGCAAGATCTAGCCATTGGCGTTAGCTTCTTAGGCTTTACACCCAAAGCACAATAAATGAAAGAAAAAGTGGGTAAATGGGAACTCAAAATCAAATACTGCAGTGCTTCAAAGGACTTTCTCAAAAGGGTGAAAAGGCAACTGTTTCAATGGGAGAAAATATTTGAAAACCATATTTCTGATAAGGGTTTGATATCCAGAATATATAAAGAAATCCTACAACTCAATAATAAAAAGACAAACAACTCAATTAAAAAATAAGCAAAAGACATGAATGGTTATTTTCCCAAAGAGGAAATACAGATGGCTAAAAAGCACATGAAAATATGTCAGCTTCATTAGCTTTCAAGGAAATGCAAATCAAAATCGCAATGAGATATTACCTCACACATACCAGAATGTGTACTATTAAATGGAAACTACAAGTGCTGGAGAGGATGTGTTGAAATAGGAACACTTATTCAGTGTTAGTGGGAATGTAAAATGGTACAGCCACCATGGAGAATGGTTTGGAGGTTCTTCACAAAGCTAAGTATAGAGTTGTTTTAACACCCAGAAATCCAGCTACTCAGGATATAATCAGAAGATCTGAAAGCAGGGACACAAACAGATATTGATCACCAATATTCATAGCAACAGTATTCGTAACTGACAAAAGATGGAGAAAACCCAAATACTCATCAAGAGATAGATGAATAAACAAAATGTGGTATATATGTATGATGGAATATTATTCAACAGTAAGAGGAATGAAGTCCTAAAGCATGCAAAAACATGGATGAACCTTGGTGACATTATGTTAAGTGAAATGTCAGACACAAAAGGACAAATAATACATGATCTCACTGATATGAACTAATTATAATATATAAACTCATTAAATATAAAATATAGCTTGTCAGGACATAGAATGAGGCTAAAGAATGAGGAGCTGTTGCTTAACATGTGTAGAATGTTTAATTAGGTTGGACTTAAATATTTGGAAATGACAGAGGTAACAATAGCATGTTATTGTGAGAATAATTAAGTGTTGAATGTTGTGTGAATGTGATTGAAAGGGAAAGTTTAAAATCATGTATGTCACCAGAAAGTTAGTTTGAGGTTAAAACATGGGAATGTATAACAGAGAATCTTGTGGTGGATAATGTCCATGATTAACCATATAAATATAAAAAAGATCAAGGAGTTAATAATAGAGAGGCATAGGGGAAAATATGTACCTATTACAAACTATGGACTATACTTAACAGTGATAATTTAATATTCTTTCATCAGCAGTAACAAATGTACCATTCCAATACTATTGGTCAATAATAGAAGGGCATAAAGGGTATGGGGGTTTGGGGTTTTATTTTTACTTTTATTTCTTTTCAAGAGGAATGAAAATGTTATAAAATTGATTATGGGGATATATGCACAACTATGTGATGAGCCAACGATTGTATACTTTAGACGGTTTGTATGACATATGAATATATCTCAATAAAATAGCATTTAAAAAGACAAAATTGAAAAAAAAAATTACCTGTATTTATTAGAATGCAAAGTCATGAATGCTGTGAATTTGTCTGTCTTGATCACATGTCTATGTCCAGTACATAGAACACTGCCTGGCATATAGTAGGTGCTAATTAAGTAGACAAGTGATTGAGAGAGTGAATAAATGAATGAATATAACTTCTACCCAGTGGTTCTTGTTTTATACCTCTGGCTACAGAGAACATCAATTTAATTCCTATCCCATAGGAAAGCCCTTCAAATATGTGAATGTGTTTCTGTTGTAACTTTTGATTTTCTTTTCTCAAAGCTAATGTTTTCTAGTTCCTTAAAGTATTCCTCTTATACACTTTTTAGTTTCCTAAACACCTTGGTTGTTTTTAAAACTGTGATTTATAGTATGCTAATAAAAGGTGGGCATTTATGCATTTGTACTTAGAGATATATAAAATTACATAACAATAATGAATAGTTTCTTCTGATTTTGCTTATGTTCATTTTCCCTACTATTCTTTTTTGCTGTGTTTAATATCTTATGTCAGTCCTGCCCATCTTATATAATTGTTTTGATGGTTCAAGAGAGATATGACAGATCACAGATCAGCTGTAAATAAAATAAGAGATAGACCATTTTCATTGCTGCAAATTTGGCCAAATTGTTCCCCTATAAAATCCCCCATGGAAAAACTAGTTTAATTATCAATAATGATAGGATTCAGTGGTAGAAAATGCTAGCTGCCACCTGTGGCTCATTTTCTCTTTATCCCTTGGTAATTCAAAGTCCATTTCATTTGGGACAATATTCAGCAGCTCTCCTTCCTGCTAAATTTGGCCATATGACTGTGTTTCTGGTCAGTTTGATATAAAGTAGAAGGGCTACGTGAGACTAATTAAAGATGCCTGGGTTTGCTGGAAGGAAGCACCCTTCCCATTTTCCTCCTTCCTGCTACTTGGCACATGGACACAATATTACGTTGCAGGAGCTCTTGCAACTATATAGAAACATAACTCAACTTTAGCCACATACTAAGAATGCAGAATTTAAAAATTGAAGTCATAGAGTCCCTTATGATCATGAAACATCATAACCGCTCTAGATTGCTTACCTTCCACTTATTTTATGTGTGAGAAGGATAAATTTCAGTCTTCTTTAACCTCCTGCTATTTTAGATTTGTTGTTGTATGTAGATTAATCTAATCTTAATTGTTGGTGTATTCATCAATTTATTTATGAATTTCTATTGTCTTGCATAGTTATTCCTTGAAATATGTTTTTATAGTATGCCACTGTAAAATGAAGGAAATTGGCTCTAATACCTTAAAAATTGATGAGGAAAGACAAGGCTGGACAAATCACTTAAACTCATCTCTTAAGCACTTGGTAAAATATATGGGCTAAGATACTGGTATTATTTGGTCATTGAAAAAGAAACATGATTACTTGCATGTTTTTATAAATAATGAATTAAACATTAGTATTTAATAAAATCCAGAAACATGCTTATTTTTCCCAGCTTTCATGATTGTCATGTAAATGTACATGGTCACTGACGTAATTAAGATAACAATTTATTTTTATGGTCACTGGCATAATTAAAATAATAATTTAGTTTTCATTATAATTAAATCAGTTATTTAGTGATTGAATAAATTCAAGTTTGAAAGAAAACATATGACTCAATCCTATTAAATGTCTATGAACTCCATCTACCTAAATTTACATATAATCTTTCAAATACTATTTGAACTGACAGACTCTAACCTAGTAAATTTAACAATTCCATAATATCCTAATATCCCAATTATCCACAATAATAATACATCTAAAATATATTATAAATATTTTCTACTTTGAGAATACCTGAATACTAAGATTCAAAATTATAAACATAAATTATAAATTAATACTTATTGAACCCTCAATGTCATATTCAGTGTGTCACTAAGTCACTCTCCATCGAGAGAGACAGACATATATAACACAACAAAATGAAATAACCTAGTATGAGTGCTATGATACAGATCTGTAGAAACAGATGTGATAGCATATAGGAGGGAGATTTGACTTTGTAGTGTCATTGAAGAAGGAGTAAGCAGTACATTAGCTATGTCTTGAAGTATGAGGACAAATCATACTTCTCTTGAGAAGGAGAATCATGAAGAGAATCAAAGCAAAAGGAACACGTGGAAGAGAGCCATGAAAGCAAATACAATTCACCTCACATCGCCTATTTTTTCAGTAGGCAAACTCTGCCTCACACATTTGCAATGGCATCACCAATAACTGCATGGAGTTAAAAATATCAATTTTAAGACCATGCTCTTGAAAAACTATCTTCTATACATCTAGCCTATGGATTTCAGTATTCTTGATTATTCAATCCATGAATAACATTCTCAACAGTTCTCCCAGCTTAACTTCCCTGTTTACCAGATTTTTCTCTGTTTACCCATTTACAAGGAATTACTACATGATCATATCAAAGAATTTAAGCATATAGCACACACATCACAAAGAAACTAAGGATTGAGGAGAATTTTATAATCGTTTTCGTTCTTTGAAGGTATATTTTATGAATTCAAATTATTTTAACATTTGTCTAATCCAATGCTCATCTTTTGGGAACAATTTAATTTTACATTCATAAAAGTAAAATTTTTGTTTTACTTTTTTGTTTTTCCATATAACGAATATAATCTGCCATATGCCATCATAAAGTTAGTCAGGCTTCGCTTTATTTTTATTGGTTTACATTATATCCTCAATAGGATTTGGAGAAATCTGAAAAATAAATGATATCAGTTAGCCAAACTAGCTGTAGAATACATTATTTTAATTGATTGCATATATTTTGTATATATTTCATTTATAGCTTTTCTTTTGAGAAACAGTGATAAGTTGCAGTTATCACATATCAAAAGCCATAATCTTGAAGAAGGGAAAACAACAGTAGGGGTCCTATAGGCTTTCTCTTTTTTTACAACCCAGGTCCTCAGGCATGGCAGGTAAGCACTCTCACCTGCTGAGCCACCGTGGCCCTCCCTATAGGCTTTCTGATAAGCCTTTTCACAACAGTGCCCACAGCTTCAAGGCGTTATTCTTTGTCATAGTGTCTTTAAATACACAGCCTTCCCTTGACTTAAGAATGTTGCATATGTGATTTCTGTTCAAGACACATGGTGTAAAAAACATGTCCTCTTTAGGACCTTTATACTCCACATTCAGTAACAGCAGTCAGCTGTGAGCACATTATATTTTCATTAATGGGAGGATTTTCTTCAAACAAGTCTTCATTTATTTGAAGACTAATATTAAAATAGGCATAAAGTAGTTATGCATATGATGGATTAAACTCTGCCTAAAGCCTTACCTATCAACACAGCATACAGAGGATACACATAGAAAGCCATACATCTGCCTGTACTCACACACACACCAACACACACACACACACAGAGGTTTTAAATTATCTTTATCTCTCTCCTAATTTCTTTGGCAAGAGCATATATCAGTGAATTCTTATATAGTATTCATGAAGCTACTCCACAATTTATAATCCAATTACTATTTGCCAGAAGAAAAAAATGATATATCCATACAAATTAATGCTGGTACACCCTCCTGCCTTCTAAAGTACCAATACCCAGCCCTCCCAAAGTCACCAGCCTATAGGTCTAAAATCCACTGTTCTATTGCTACTCCACTATTTTAATGATCCCCCAATCTGTCATGGATCTTCTAGTATCTACTCATAGGCCTCCCTCCTGTCAATGTCAAATGTTTGTGGACTTTCTTATATTGCCTGCTATCATACGACTTGCCTTGGCAGTTTACCCATTATCTCGTTCCTAATCAATCTGATAACCCACTATTTCTTATACACCATTTAACCTTCTTATGTGCCTTATCTGTCTACTTGTATTATAAATGTATTACAAATGATATTATATATCTGTACCCTCATAGTACCTATCCCAGAGTAATGCACATACCAAACAATTTAGGTTAAGAATTACGTAATATGGAACAGTGTTGCTTCCAAATTCTTCTTACAATTTTGGAATCAACTAGAATATTTAAGAACAATAAATGTTCAAGGGGGTAATAAGAGGTCTCCATAAATAATAGTATTTTCTTATATAGTATAATTAGATATAAGATGGTAAAACAAAAAAAATAACATTTTTTAAGAATAGCAGTGTATTTCATAAGTAATTACTCATTAGTTCATTTGATTTACTTCATGCTAAGTATTTATGATTGCATCATATGTATATATATACAACAATATACATATATAAGTAGCACATAATATTTCACTGACTACATTATATTAAACAGTATTTAAGTATTTCTATTTCCTACTGAAATATAGTAACAATTTACATTTGCTTAACATATGTAAAAGAGAAGATATTAACAATATAAAAACTATTAAAGAAGAACTATAAAAGGCAGAAAGTAGTGACATAGATAAGAATACTCCAGTCTTAGATAAGATATTTATCTCATCTTAATTTCTTCATAATACCTATCTCAAATAATACCTACCTCATGGGATTCTCATAAGAACCAAGTAAGATTTTATATATACATGCATGTGCACACATACATATATAGTACACATACATATATAGTACACATATATGCATGTATTTTGTCAACTGTGAGGTATTCAACCTATTATTAATAAAAACTTCAGAAAACTGGTCTTCATTTAATTTTCTTCAAAATTATTAGATTTTAATACATAGTCAAATTAGGTCACACCATGTGACTTAGATGATTTATTGTACTTGTTTGATTTTGCATGATGTCTTGTACAAGTCTAAGTATGCTGCTGGCCTTTACTGATCCTACACAGGACAAGCAATGTCCTTGTGGAAGAATCATGACCCAGCTTGGCAAAAAATTGAAAGTGAAATATTTACATCCCATCATTATCTGAGTATGGATTTTACCACAGACATTTGGAGATTTTTTTCTAAGCAGTTAATGAAAAGATTAGAGTTAGTGTACCGAATCTTTTATAATTAAGATGAACTAATTTAAAAATCAATGTTGAAAACCACTGTTAAAAAGTTTAAAAACATTATATTCTGTCTGACTATAATAAACTGCAATAGAAAATTTGAGATTTATTTAAAAGAAAAATATACTTTAATAGAAAGAAATCTAGATGTGAAAACTTAACTCTGATTATATAGGTATAAGTACTGTTTCTAGGCTTATCATTGAATTTTATATTTAAAAAAGATTGTTTTACATATAAAGGGCTGACTCTCCAATTCCAGCATAAGTTTTACTTGTTCTTCCAGGAAGTATTAAGAAACTGGAATGAGTTTCTCCACCCCTTTGCAAGTCTCCCTTGTGACAATAATACCTAGTGACAAAATGGTTGGTCAAGATTATGGGTGGCTTACAGGAAAAGGACATAGCAATCTCTTTTTATAGCTGGGTTTCAAACTCAGTATTGAGACAAACAGTTAAATTCTCCCTCTTACCACCACATATTTAAACACTTTCCCATTGACATAATTATACACATGATGCTAATGAATGGATTCAATGAATATATCTTAGTTATTGATGTTGTACAGAGAACAAAATATTTCAGAACTATCTCGCCAGCAAGCCAATGGAGAAAAAAATTAGATTCAAAGGGCTTTAGTTCTGAATGAATGATGCCTTTCTAAACCTACCCACCACAAGGTTACTACTTCAGGATCAGTAGAAAAAAATGTAGTATAAAATATTCCTTGCAACTAAAAAGGAAAATAACTTTTGAACCTACATTATTATCTCAAAACCAATGGGATGATCAAAGATGTTACAATTACTTAAAGACTAATTCACTATAAATGGGGTCTACTCACTTTGTACTAAATAAGAAAATAAATTACCAATGTAGGGCCCATTTTTTCATGAAGATGAGATAATCACACACAAAAAATAGAACCCAAGTTAAAAAGGGAAATACTTGAAATGTAGAGGAGCCAGTTTTCCAGAACATCAGCTAGTTCCATCCTCCTATTCCACGTTATTAACAGCCCCTTCCAATATGAAAAAGTTAGAATGGGCATAGCCCAAATGCTTCTAAAGAGAGGGAGAATGATCAAAGGTAATAGTGGAGTTACACAGAGAAGGTAGGGTTTAATAAATGAGTATGAGTGCTCAATCATTATATTGATATTTCTTTTAGTCTTTAGTACCTTAGAGCTGCTAGAAATAAAAACTTAAAATTGCAGAATTGTGACCCATACCAAACTTTTAAATCTGTTCTACAACTAATTGCTGTGATGTACTTTGAAATTTATTGCTTTTTTTGTAGATATGTTATTTTGCACAAAAAGAAAAAGAAAAAGAGGGAAGAGGAGTGTGCGGTTTGAAAAGGTGAGAAAAAGGTGGTCTCCCAACGTCCCCCAAGATTGCATTCAGAGCGAGGTGGGCCCTTCATAGCCTCTTGGAAAGGGTGGGACTGCTGCTTTTGAAAGACCCAAAGATAAATGACTTTTGACTTTGAAATCTAATGGACTTTCAAAACTGCTGGGGTCCAGTGAGCCCTGTGTTCCTTCTACCCTCTAGAAATGGGCATATGTATCCTATGACTATTTCTCCTTTATATATTGGCAGCAAATAATTTGTTTGAATTTCATAGGTCCAGAGCCAGAGGATAATTTTGCCTGAGAACAAACCAGGCCTGTTATTAACTTTGATGAGACTTTGTACTGGTTTTAACCTTGTATTGCATTTGATTGTTACTGAAATGCTTTGATGTTTTCTGATATTGTGATGGAATTAATGTACTTTGTGCATGAGGAAAATATGTCACTTTTTAGGGTCCAAAGGGTGGAATGTGCCAGTTTGAAAAGGTTTATTTACCCTAGAAAAGCTATGTTTTAATCCTAATTCCATTTTGTAATGGCAGCCATTTCTTCTAATCCCTATTTAGCACTGTATGTTGGAAATTTTAATTGGATTATCTCCACTGAGATGTGGCTTGCTCAATAGTGGGTGTTAAATTGGATTAGGTGGAGCTGTGTCTCCACCCATTCCAGGTGGGTCTTGATTACCTTAATGGAATCCTATAAATGAGGAAGAATGTTGGAGAACAATAAGAGAGATAGGTGGGAGATTCAGAGAGAGCAGAGAACACCACAACACCACAAAGCAGAGTTCACCAGCCAACGACTTTTGGAGATGAAGAAGGAAAATGCCTCTCAGGGAGCTGCAAAGGAAGCTAGCAGATGAGTGTTTGCCCTGTGCCTTTCCAGATGAGAAAGAAACCCTGATTATGTTTGCCATGTGCCTTTCTACTTGACAGAGAAACCTGAACTTCATCGGCCTTCTTAAACCAAGGTATTTTTCTGCCTTAGCTTGGACATTTTTATAGACTTGCTTTAGTTGGGATATTTTCTCGGCCTTAGAACTGTAAGCCAGCAACTTATTAAATTCCCCTTTTTAAAAGCCATTCCGTTTCTGGTATATTGCATTCCGGCAGCTAGAACAAGGAGTATAACAGAAAAGATAGGATTGAACGAATGAGTCTGACTGCTGAATCATTATATTGATATTTCTGTTGGTCTCCAGTGTCTTGGAGCAGCTAGAAGAAAACATGAAAAATTGTGGAACTGAAACCCATACCAAACTTTAAAATCTATTCTATGACTACTTGTTAAAATGTACTTGGAAATTTATTGCTTTTTGTGTATATATGTTATATTTCACAATTAAAAAAACATTAAAAAGGGAAATGCTATAAACAAAGATACTAAAACGTGCAAAAAAAGGATTATGTAAGGAAAACAACATCGTGACTACATGTAGTTAAGGCACCATTAGTGAGGCAGAGATCCATCTTATTTGTAGATTTTATAGATGGTGCTAACATTTTATTTGATAGTAAATAAACAATATTCAAAATTTTTTGGTAAACATATGCAATATTAAGACACTAGATATTTATTTTTGTATTAGACTTTACAGTCTTCAAAGCACATAAAGAATCATTCATATTATTTGACACCAGGCTTTCCTACACCTCAGTAAACAATAGTAACCCATGTCACCCTAACCTCTTCTCTAGACAACTGTAATAGGCTCCTAAGTCAACTCTGGCTTCTCTTCAATTTACATATTGAAATTAGAAAATTTCCTATAGTTTACTCACATTGAGATGGGAAGATTATACTCTGTCAAAGGTGAATTTACAATTGGAATTAGGAAATGGATCACCTGATCAAAATAATAAGCCATAATATGATCAAGACAGACAGAAGAGAAGAAGTACAGAATTTAGCTGTGGTTCAAAATATGCAATTGTACAATGTCTGTGAGAAATGCGTTTCTAGAGTTGCAACAGAAATTAAAATGAAATAAATGATTTGTAATAGAAGGTCAGATTAAGTCTAAGGTGAATATAGGCTTATAAAGAGGATCATTTCTGAAGTAAGCCTTAAGAACAGAGCTAAGGGAAAGTTTACATTTTGGTATAACTGTAAAGCAAAGCTTATTGAAAAAAATCAGAAAAAACTCTGGACAAAAAATAATACTGAGACTCAGAAAATGCTGGATTTGTAAAGTAAAATACTTGGTCAAATTATTGGAATATTATTAAATAAAATATATAATAGTAAGAAATTAAATTTAACACATAGAATCTTCAAGCTCTAATATTACTATCATATGGAGTCTTGAATATAAAGGCATGAGATAGTAGGTTGTCATGTAAAGACAACTCTATTCCTAGTATTTGGTCAACTTTGTTTAACATAAGGACCTATGGTCTATTTTTGTGCCTGAGGCTTTATCTTTTAGGCATGAAGCACAATTTCTGACATAGCCTAAAAAAGATCAACAACAGTTTAAATGGGACTTGACTTAGATTTTAGATGACTTTTCTATAACATGAATATATTTCATGAAGTTTATTTCAAACATAAGTAGTGATCATTACTTTAAGAGGACCTTTGGGGGAAAACGTGAAGTAAATCACACTTAGGTAGTTTGAGAAAACAATGTTAAAAAGCTGAAGGAAAATAAAACAGGAAAACATAAGTCATTAATTTGAGAATCAATTTCTGAACACATACAGTAATATGGATGCATGGTAGGGATAGTCTGTAAGATTAGGTTTTGAGGCTGATGCTTTCATCATTCAAAATAATTTAGATACTATCCCAAAGAAAGCTGGATTTAACCTGGGTGGTGGGAGGAAGACTCCATGAAACTGAATGGACTTCTGATTTTTCTACTATTTCATTGGCTATAATAGCTCTGTAATGGCAGCACTTGAGTTCAGAAAGTTTTATTTGATAAGATGATATCTTCTTTTCAGGAACTAGTAAATAAGCCACAGAACATTTTATAATAGAAATCATTCAAACAGCATACTTGCCTTGGGAATATTTTTAAGACAATTTTTATAACCTCTCTACTTTTAGATGAAAACAAAGTACAGCCATCTCAAAGACATATGCATTTTCCATGTAGAGATGACAACTTCAAAACTCAGTTGTAAGTTAGTCTTTATTTTCAGAATGTAAAATGACACATTCCATTTCACTCTCTAAAATCACTGTAGTCATAGCCAATCCTTCAGAAATAAAAATATCTAATACGATGATTTTGAAGCCATGTTCCAAAAAAGAGCTGTCATATTCCATTTTTACCATTATGCACTTCAACAATTTATATCCAATCTATTCAATGAACTATCATTTCTGTAAACTGTTTCAACTCAGAAATCTGCGACCCTGATTGTCCAATTTCTGATCATAAAATCTTATCCTCTCAAGCTTTTCATACAAAGAACATTGCATTTCAACTTTATTGAAACCTCCTTCACCCTGCAGAGCTTTCTTCTCTTCCAACCTATTGCTTTCTTCTCAACTTAATTTCATTCCACAATCCTTCTCATGGAGAGTCTATAGGGTATGTCTTCATCCACACACATTTTAGGATGCACAGATTTCTTCCTTGCAAATACATTTGTCTCCTTTTATTTGTTTCTAGAGATGCCAAATATTGATGAGAGATATAAATTTAGTGAACTTGATGAATTTAAGGTGACTAATCGCAGAAACACTGAAGTCAAATAAAAGCAATTGCTTCATATTGACTGAGGACAATTAACTAATTTTTTTTTTTTTTTTTTTTTTTTTTTTTAGCATGGGCAGGTACTGGGAATCGAACCTGGGTCTCCAGTATGGCAGGTGAGAGCTCTGACTCCTGAGCCACTGTGGCCCACCCTAAGTAATTTTTTTTTCATTAGAAAAAGTTTGCTAAATAATATTATGAAGGAACAACAGAATATATATTCTTAAGAAAAAAATATATAAATCATTCTGCAGTGGAATCAAATATTAGAGAAGAATTTTTAAAGTCAGTTTCTCATATCTGATATTTAAATTATCTGGGTATACCTCAGTGATAATGGAGAGAATATTTCTCTAAACATATTGCAATGCACTGATTCTTGACTAAGATGTAACAGCTGAACTTTATGTATTTAAGAATATATTTAATTTAAATATGGTAATAAAATAATGTTTTCTTCTTCTAGCTATAGGTATTTCATTTAATGCTTAAGCCTTATAAACAGAACTAAAATCTATTGAAATATTTATTAGTCTTTAAATTTTCTTATGTCTTTCATTCACATTTTGATTGTTTTTAAAGAGTCTCAAACTTTGTCTTTCAAGATCATTTTGATTGTAAGGGTAGTAACCAAGTTTAATCAAATAAAGTAATAACATATAATTTGTCAACTAGTATAAGTCCAGGGGTCTCATATGGCAATTCAGACAATACCATCAGGAGTCAGTCTTTTTCATTATCAGAGCACTGGTGTCTACCTTGATGGATTTATTTCCGGTGTGTTCATCCTGTAACATGCAAGATATTCGAGAAAAGCTCCAGGCTTACAAACCATAATCTTAGCAACGTGTGTAGATAAAGACTCTTTTTCCATTAGTCCAGCAAAAATCCTAGAATATTTGCCTGGCTTAGATAACTAGCTTGTCTCTAAAGCAACTACTGTGCCCAAAGGAATAAAATGCTTTTGTGGAACCTGTTCCCCTACTAAGAGACAGGGCTAAAATCATTCCCATCTATACTGCATGGGCTGAGAGGGGTAAGGGTGGTTCCCAAAGCTAAATTTGAAGAGTGCTGTCAGAAAGAAAAAGAAAATATCTAGATAAGGGAAAATTGATAGATGCTTCACATACCATCTCAAAAATGATTGGTGAGTATTTTAGTCAAAAAAAAAAAAAAGTCAGGACCTTATTCAGTGATGTTTGCACATCCTTCATTTTGAAAAGTGAGAAAAGGGTTTAGATTTGTCCGTCTCTTTTTATAAAAATGATTTTAAAATCTCATTAATAATATTGATACCAACTAACTACAACCTGCAATATCAGGCATTGATATCAAGGAGGTGCTCGGTCATTGTTGTGATGAATGTTTACAATATCAAAAAATAAAATGAATAAAAGAATTTCCATTTCCAAAACTATGAAAATCTATTTTTAATTATATGATATACAAAACACTAAAAGAAAAAAAAGTAAAAGTTTTTTCCCTTACATAGGTAGAAATATTAGGAGAGTTAATATGAAAATACTTATTTTAGTTTACCTTTCAGATAGGATAAAAATAAATGGTTGTTAAAGTAAAATTCATACTGAGATAATTTAACATATCTGAAAGCAAATCATTGGCAGGTGGAAATCCAGCCTAAATATAATTTAAATATAATAGAGCTCATATTATTAAATGCAATTCCCTTAAATTACAATAAAAATAAGGTAAGATATATAAATTATAATAGCTTATTCAGATGTTTCTGGGCAAAGAATCTGAGTAGACACTTCTCCAAAGATGATGATGATGTTCAATATCATCAGCCATCAGAGAAATCAAAAACACAATGAGATACCAGTACACACTCACTAGTCTTGCTATAATCAAATAGAGAAAACAGCCAAATGTTAGTGAAAATGTGAGAAACTAGAACACTCATACACCATTGATGGGAATGTAATGTGGTACATCCGCTTTGGAAATCAATCTAGCAGTACACAAAAATTGAAACACAGAGTTATCCCCTAATCCAGCAATTCCACTACTAGGTATATATGCAACAGAAATGAAAACATAAGTTTACACCAAAACTTAACATAAATACTTATAGCAGTATTATGAATAGTAGACAAAAATGGAAGCAACTGAAATGTCCATCAAACGATAAATGGATAAAACAAAATATGGTATATCCATAAACTGAAATATCCTTTAGCCATAAAAAAGAATGACATACTGATACATGCTGCAACATGGATGAACCTTGAAAACCTTATAGTAAGTGAAAGGAAACAGACACAAAAGGTCACATACTTTATGATTCCATTTATAGAGAGTCTAGAATAGGCAAATCCATGTAGCGAGAAAGTAGTAGGGCTTGGGAGGGGAAAAGGGTAGTAACTGCACAAGAGCACAAGGTGTTTTTTTTTTTTTTTTTTTGGTGTTATGACAATGTTTTAAAATTGTGGCTGTATATGCACAAAACTGTGAATCTACTAAAGAAAACTGAACTGGATATTTTAAATGGATAAATTACATGGGGTGTTAATTATAAAGCTGTTATTAAAAGAGTACTCGTGGGCAGGCCACAGTGGCTCAGCAGGTAAGAGCTTGCTTGCCTGCCATGGCCAATGACCCGGGTTCGATTCCCGGTGCCTGCCCATGTAAAAAAAAAAAAAAAAAAAAAAAAAAAAGTACTCGTGTTTTAAAATACAGTCACATGAAAACAAATAAAGGAATGCCTAACGCATGTATATTTAGAAGAAAGAGGCATAGAATCTAATTCTATGTTAATGTAATGTTAATTCTATGCAATGTTAATGTTTATACAGCAAATTGGAAGAAACAAAGTCCTTTATTTTTATACAATTGCTATTGTTAAAAAGACAATAAGGCAGAAACTAAAGTTTACTCAACTATCATGTGAACTAGTGAAAAAAGTCATGATCAGGGTCTTCAAAGAATGATGTCAGTTCCCTCAGGTTAATCAAGGTTTTAGGTATAGAATGTTTTCATGGATATTATAATAAGCAAGCAAAGAACAGAAAATGTATTATATCTCACATTAATGAAAGAGTAGATTTATATCACTACGACTACATAACATGATGTATAAGATGACAACCAAAAAGAGAGGTCAATGTATTGAGACAGCTGCTAGACAAAGACAACAGTTAAAGTAATCAAGACAAGAAAATACTTCCACATGAGAAATACTGGGAGCCTTGCTGTACAACCTAGGTAATTTGATCTTATTGGTTTTCTCCGATAGGAAATTCAACTGTGCTAATTTCATCATAAACACTTTAGATTACTAAATAAAACTTGACTTAAGTTACATATTCAAAATTTACTAATTTAATTGTAACTATATGCACTGAGTTGAAATTTACTAATAGAAAATATCTAATCCTCAAAAAATTTTAAAAGAATGACTTTACAAAGAACAGTACCACATACTTAGAAATAAATAAAATTAAACGATGAAAATAATTATCTTACTTAGAAATAAATAAAATTAAACGATGAAAATAATTATCTTAAATATTCATATTGAACTAGCATTTAGTGACTACTCAAACAACTATAATATTGAAATATTCAAAGAATTGAGGGGAACTAACCCTAATCACAGTTTCATCTCTCTCCAATGCATATTTTCTTCGGATTTTTTTTCTATTTGCATATATAATACCTACTTCCTTATATTGTACTCTCTAAACAGAGGTTTAATTTTTATTATATAGATTACTTACATAGGTTACTTACTTACATAGGTCCTTTGTTAAAAAATGGTATTATATTAGTATGAAAGTCTTCTTTATAAATATATCCTTCCCCTTCTCCAACATTAGATTGGGTACATAAATATCCCTTTCATTGCTGAAGTCTATGATTGTTTGATATTCCTATCTAAATTATAATTACATTATAAAACCAATTATACGTAAAACAATAGTGCACAAAGATCTACATTCTTAATAAGAAACACTCATTAAATATTTTGTCCTAGAAATGGAAGAACATTTTAAAATTGAATTTTAAATACATCCTATTAAATTAATGCTATAATAGAGAACTGTAATAAACATAATTTACTTCAGAAGAGAAGGCTAGAATCAGATTTCTTTCTTAGCAGAGAATAAAAGAATGCTACTCCATCTGAGTCATTAGGAAACCAGAAGTCTAACTTTATATTTTATAAACAATCAGCATATTTAAAGAAATATTTTCCTTTTTTCTTTAACCAGCATCAGCAACATATTTAGTTTCAAGTACAACTAAATATACCAGTGGCTAATCACTCTTATATAATGACAATATGTAGAAGACAAAAATATGGATGGGAAGATAAACACAAAAGAAGAGAGAGGGACTTTTAAAAAAAATCCTTGAGATAAAATTAAAATGAAAAGAGAGAAAAACAACAACAAATTGTGAATAGCAGTAACATAGTAAAGGTCAAGGATCACACTATTTGACTTGAAGTTTTGAGATTATAGTAAACACAGGAAATTTATCTTTCCTAATCATGTAAGATGTTCCTCTCAATTAGCTAAATTAATCAGCCAATTATATTTTTGACAGAAAAATTAAGATGTGGGCCACAAAACTGAAAGATCAAACAGCATCTTGTTTAAATGTACAAAAGTAAACTTCACTAAACTATAGAGACAAGGGGTAGAAAGTATGAAATTAATATGTACAATATGGGTACAAAAATTGGGTAAAATGTGTATAGCCTTATAAAGATAAAATTTGCATTTTTCATATGGGCAATCAAATGAACCAATACTTAATATTTAAATAACTAATAATCATGAGTGACAAAAATAATGCTAATGGGCAAAAATCTCTTTTAAGAATATGACAATAGTGATGAACAGTAGATCATGGTCAACCCAAGGATGCTTGGACAAACTAAGAAGTAAAATTTTCTCAAATTATTTTAATCATGAACTGAAAAGCAGCATTTCCTTGTCAAGAAATTATAGAAAAATGTAGAGACCTTGGAATAAATAAAATGGTGCTGACCTTTATTAAATAGGCCTAGAAAAGGGAATAATTTTAACATCTAATTTTGTCTCCATCCAACTTCTTTGGTGGAGTTTTTACAAACAGTGAGCTTATCTACTCTAGATTTATAGACTACTTTTTCAGCTTCCAAGGTTTCCAAAATGTGATATATCAGAATGGATTTGCTTTTATAAAGGGGATGTATTAAGTTACAAATTAAAATTTTAAGACCAAGAAAAATGTTCAAATTAAGGCATCAATAGAGGATACCTTCTCAGAGGAAATGAGGCCAGATCTGGAACACTTCTGTCAGCTGGAACTCATGTGGCTAGCATTTACTGGTACTTACTCCATGTTCCTTGCTTTTAGCCTCTGATTCCAGTGGCTTTCTCTCTAAGCATCTAGGGGTCCCTTCTTAGGTTCTCTTGGGAAAACTCTGAATTTCTTCTCTTAGCTTCTCTTGGGTCTCTTCAGGTTCTAGGTCCTTGTAGGGTCCTTGTTTAGCATCTCCCAAGTCAAGTCTATCTCCAAGCATCTGTGCTTTCTCCAAAAGATCTCCCAGTTATAGAACTCCAGTAAGTAGATTAAGAGCCTCCCCCTAATGAGTGAGGTCACAATCAAAAGGTTCCACCCACAACTGGGTGGGTTGCATCTCCTTGGAAACAACAACCTAAATGTCACACCCAACAATAGGTCTGACCCCACAAATTGGATTAGAAGAACATGGCTTTTCTGGGATACATAACAGTTTCAGGCCAGCATAAATACATTTAAAAACTTGTTTAGTGACTTCGATTTTGTCAACATCCTCCTGTGATTGACTCTTGATTATTATGGATTTATTTATATCTTTATATCTGGTTGTATAGCCTGAAATTGTAGATGTTAGCTTTTGTACATTTGTCACAATTCAAAACAAAATATGCTAGATTCTCCACCAGCCAGCAGATTCTTGAAAGTCAGCCCCACCAGATGACCAGGGGTTTGCATTGTCTTGCCTCAATACACCAATGCCTCAAATTCTGGGAACTGTAGTAAAACAGCAGTGCCTCTTTAATTCCTGCAAACTTTGTTTGATACTGTAGAATCTCATACTTGGTGACAGCATCAATTTTAATCTCCTCTTATATATCCAATTGCATAATTAAATTTGTTGCTGCAAGGCAGGTTCACCAATTGGAGATTCCTTTCTGCTGTAGTGCCATAGGCATTGTTCTCCTGTCCTCATTTGCTAGGTGTCAGAATATAATATACAAGGAATCGAACAGCTTTCAAAAGGGAGAATTTATCAAGTTGCAAGTTTACAGTTCTATAGAAAGTGTTCCAATTAAAACAAGTCTATAGAAATGTTCAAATTAAGATACCAACAAGAGGTTACCTTCACTCAAGAAAGGCCGATGATGTTCAGCATTTCTCAACTGACAAGACTCACAGCGAACATGGCAATGTCCGCTGACTTTCTCTACAGGCTTCTTGTTTCATGAAGCTCCCCCAGGGGTGTCTTCCTTCTTCATCTCCAAAGGTCTCTGGCTGTGTGAGCTCTCGTGGTTTCTGTTGCTCTTTCATGGCTCTCTCGTGTTGCGCTCTCTCCAAAATGCTTCCTCTTTTAAAGGAGTCCAATAAGCTAATCAAGACCTACCTGGAACGGATGGAGTCACATCTCCCTCTGTTCAAGGTTAATACCCACAACTGGGATAATCACATCTCTGTGGAGACAATCTAATCAAAATATTCCAACCTGCATTATTGAATGCAGATTAAAAGAAAAGGTTGCTACCACAAGATGGGATCACAGTTAGAATAGGGGTTTTCTAGGTACATAATCCTTTCAATTCAGCACATCTTCCATTACTCTGAAATAACATGAGACAAAGTATAAAACATTTTGTACTCATAGTGGCAATAAAGCAATAATCCTGAGCTAGACAACCCAAAAGATTACATGGCAGCTATGAATAGCGGCTGACATTTAGATATGATAGAAATGTTCAATTTAGCTCCAGTAATTTTTGAAAGAGCACCACTCATATATATTAAAAAGTTCTTGGGGTCAGGTTGAAGATTCTCTCTTGAAAATAGCTTCAATGCTTTTGCCTGAATGGTCCAAAAAAATTGGTAAATTTGATGGCTCCTTTAATTATAGATTTAATGTAGTCTGTTTAGATTAGAAAAAGATACATCTTACATATTGTGTATATGTATAATTTAATATATTTAATAAGGGAAAAGCCAAGATTAATTCTATTAATAGTGGGAAACCTCTATTGGAGAAATATATGTATAATTATTAAATCTCTTTTTCCCATAGTTCAGGCTATAAGTCCATGATAAATTAAATTAAATTTCTACCATTTTAAGATCTTTTTTTAGAAATGTAGATTATAGAGTTTAAAGCAAGAATTTCTGTCAAAGAAGCACATAAAATGGGTCTGGTGAATTCATAAATTTTCACTAGTGAATGGTAATAGACTTTTCTGCCAGATAGATAAGAAATATTGCTGACCCTAGCCAGCTTTAGTTGATCATTTATGATGTTCCTTTTCTCAACTTCAAGGATGTAGAGATGCTGTAAAATTTTAGGAGAAATGGGCAATAAAATAAATTTGCAATATTCCTGGTAGCCTGTCTCTAACCCAAAATTACATATATGTATATATTTGGATTTGACTAATTGCATAAAACCTTACCCCATTAACACAAGCATATAGTTACACACACTGTTGCTTTCACAGATACTGTGTTTTTCTAAAATCTGGACATGCCAATAATACTACTTGTGTTTGTTTGCAAGCTGCCTGAATGTGATATATCAGAACTGGAATGGCTTTTATAAAGGGGAATTTAATAGGTTGCAAGTTTACAGTTCTAAGCCTATGGAAATGTCCAAACGAAGGCATCCAGGGAAAGATATCTTAATTGAAGAAAGGCTGGTGGGTAGGAACCATCAGCTAGGAAGATATGCTGCTCCCTTGTTCCTGGGTTCCATATTTTCAGCCTCTGTTCCTATAGGGATTCCTCGCTTTGCTTCTCTGGGGCTGGCCTTCATTTCTTGGCTTCCCTTGGTTCTCTCCAGTATCTGGCTTGCTTAACATTTCCTGGCAATGTCTGCTGGGCTCTAGGTATCTCCAAATACCAATGTCTCTTTCTCTACATGTGTCCGCATCTGTGTCAGTTCTGCTGACAAGTTTCTGTTGGCTCTGAGGCTTCTGTTGTTTCTCTGTCATTTCTGTCAGCTCTGAAGTTTCTTTACAAAATGTTTCCTCTTTTAAAGGATTCCACTAAACTAATCAAGACCCTCTTGGAATGAGTGTAATCATATCTCCATGTAAACAAGGTCACACCAACAATTTGGCATGTCATATCTCCGTGGAGATAATTTAATCAAAGTATCTACCCTACAATATTGGATTAAGACGATTTCTCTCATAAGATTGAATCAGGATTAAAGCTGGCGATTCTCAGGTACATAATAGATGAAAACCAATAAACTGCTAAAACATAACAGACACTTAAAAATTCTTATTTTTAACATTATAACAAATTATATATTTAGTATTATATCAGATATTTAAAATCAACAAATCATAGTATTTATTGTTTAAATTTAATCTGTACAATTCACTAAGAAAATTACCAAAGGTAAAACAACACCAATTGGTTCTTTGGTATTCTTATACAGTATTTACAGTAAATTGCATTTATTCTCAAGAACAATAGGTGGCAGAAATCCACCTTTTGGGAATTTCTATTTAGCATTTTACCATGAAAACTCTGGAAGAATATGTATATCTGGATCTATATGTTTTTACAGGTGTTAAAATAGAACATTTAGTCTAATTCTAAAGATTTTTACCTCTTAATGATAGAGTCAAATTCATCTCAGGGGGAATTAAATTATCCTATATTCTGAGGGACGCTTTAGGGGTCTCTGCATCTATTAATGGACTGGCAGGTGTTCTCCAAAACGATTAGAACTAATTAGCATTTGTATTGACTATATTGAAGAGGGAGCATTAAAAGAAACACTTAATGGCCACATGAACTGATTGTCTCACCCTTGAAATTTTCTTTGCAAGCAAAGAGATAAAATGCACCATGAAAAAGCATGGAAAAGGGGAAAATCGCTCAATAATTCTTATCCTGAATTAACCTCTTCTAAAAGAGACACTTTATTAGATTGTATGTAATTCAAACTAGATTCCTATCTACACAGTTTCCAAATATCTGAAATTTCTTTTAAATCTTAAACATAATTTATCTCTCAGTCTCATAACAATCTTATAAGATAGGCACTAGTATTCCAATTTTTACCCTATAAGAAATTATATTTGGAAAGAATAATTAACTTGCCCAAAGCTACGGAACTAGCGAGTTCTAACCCTTGGCTATCCCAGCATAAGGGATCTTCACTTTTCTATCACACCTTAGCACCTCTCTATTGATGTTGTATTTTGTAAGAACATCTTAATTATGAAAATAGAATACCATGATGAATTATATGTCCATTAATTTTGCAAGAATATATGAAATATATAATTTTGAAATAGATTGTGAAAAAATGTCTTGATGGTTTTATTCCCCATTAATCAATGTAATTTTGAGAATCTACTAAGTGCCACTCATTGTTCCAGGACCTGATGAAACAGGGTGAATAAAACAGCCTTTGTTCTCAAGTAAAGGGGTAACCCCTATATATTTTAATATAAAATTTTAGGTCTATTTTTTATTTTTATATATAAAAATTATCTAGCTATATCTTTTGAGTTGGCTACATTTTTGGAGAGCTCATTGATTTAGTGGATCATTTAAAAAGTGTAGTGGTTATTTAAGGTACTTCTGATCTCCAAATACTGAGAGAAATAAAGATAAGGAGGAGAAAACCATAGAGCAGAAATCCCAAAATTAAAACTTAGCATAAGTAAAGAGGTAGATATAAACAGTAAGAAGGGAAAATACATAAAATAACACTGAAATTGTTTCAATGTTCTTTGAAGATTTAAATTAATATTTGTTCATAGTATATAATACAGTGATCTCCTCCTCTAAATAAGCTAGTGACAAATATCATGTATAATTTATCACATTATCTTTAACTTGTAAATTTTAAAACTCATAAATCATATTTATAGCTCCAGAGTAACTCTAAAAATAAAATTCCTGTGGGGGAAGAAAAGAGAAACAATTAAAAAACAATATCAAATGGCACCTGTACTAACCTACCATTCAATCCTATCAGAATTCATAAACACCAAGACAATTCTCTGAAATATCTCTAACAATTATGGCATAATATTTTGCCATCTATTTACTCTTTTAAGCCTCTGAAAAGTTAAAGAGTAGCTTGTGGAAGCTCAAAAAGCTCTAATAAAATGTGGCTGCTGCTGAATTATATACAAGCAGCTGAATATATGGCTTAGTTCTAAGCACATTACCATCACAACAAAGCTATAAATGTGTAATAAGTGGACAAAGAGCAGCCAAATTCTTTATTATACAACAATAAGCAACAGCTTCTCAAAGGATTTAAATGAGTCACAACGATTTTACCATAATGCAGAAATTTCTGCAGTAATGACCCTCAGCCCACCATTTCTTTCTCAGAAGTTCCACTTAAAATGTATTTTCTGTGTCAGGTCAGTGATTTTATTAAGAGTATGAAATAAAGGTACTGGCAGCAAAAGTTAAAGTTCACTCATAGAGAGGTTTTAGGTAGGAAAATAAGTTTTGCTCCACTTCCCAATTAAAAATACCCTCGGGGGGATGCACAGCTATTGTCTTAAAATTCGGCTTGGCTATCTACTTCTTCATTGGTTTAGTTCTTTGTTTTTCAGATGCATGTCTTCAAGCAAGCTCCCAAGAAATGGTACATGGATGCTAATTTTTTTTATGTTCTGCATGTCTGAAAAATGTCATTATATTATTGTCTCCTTTATTTGTGAATAAAGTGGGTATAAATTTGTAGTTGATGGTCATCTTCCTTCAGTTTTTTTTAATGTTCTTCTCAATTGAGTGGGCTGATGGGACCTTTCAAACAAAACACATCCTTAACTTCAGGGAAATTTTTAGTATTATTTCATAGATACTATATTTCCCTCTATTTTATTTCTAATTAACTTTTTTTTTTTTTTTTTTTTAGAAATCCTATTAAATGAATATTGAACCTCTTGGATTTATCCTCTAAGAAACTCTTTCTTATTTTCTTTGAATTTATCTGCTTATACTTTTGTTGATTATTTGTTGTATTTTTAAACACTTCAATAGCTTGTATTTTCTATTTCTTTAATGATATCATTTTTGCTTTATGAAAGTGTTGGTTCCTTTCAGCTCAAGAAATCTGTTTCCAAATATATTGTCTCTAGCATTTCTTTTCTTTTACATTTTAGCCTTTCCTCTCCTCCTTATATTATATCTGTTATTTCTGAATTTCTTTTTTCTATCTGTTTTGATTTGCCTTCCATATTGAAGACTTTCTTCAAAGGTTTGGCAATCTTTGATTCTTTTCGTATTTTAGAAAAGCGACTTTAAAAACTGAGACTGCATGTCCTTAATGAAAATGGAACTTCTGGACTGGTAAACTTAACTAAGTGTCAGTGGGTTAGAGGCAAACTTTTCTTTGGGAAATTACCCCATGCCACTCTAGAGAACTAAACCTTGGGTCTATGTAGGTTCTCTTGAGAAAAATCACACAATTTTTTTAAGACCAGAGTCTTAAAAAAAAGGGGGGGGGGTGCTATGAGCTTGTGATTGGAAACAAGGAAAAGAAAGGGGCCTGGAGTACAATAGTCAATTTTTTAATTGTGAAATCGAACATATATACAAAAAAGCAATACATTTCTAAGTACTTTTTAACAAGCAGTTGTAGAACAAATTTTTTAAGTTCAGTATGGGTTACGGTTCTATGATTTTTCATTTTTTCTTCTAGCTGCTCCAAGGCCCTAGAGACCAAAAGAAATATCAATATATTGATTCAGCAATCAAATTCATTTGTTGAATTCTGTCTTCTTTGTTACACTCGTCCTCTTTTTTTTTCTTTTTTGTGAAAAATAATATATATACAAGAAAGTAATAAATTTCAAAGAATATTGCAACAAGTATTTTTGGTATGGGTTACAATTCCACAATTTTAGGTTTTTACTTCTAGCTGCACTAAGGTAATGGAGACTAAAAGAAATTTCAATATAATGATTCAACAATCATATTCATTTGTTAAACCCCACCTTCTCTGTACAACTCCACCACCACCTTTGATCGTTCTCCCACTTTTCAGGGATATTTGGGCTATGCCCATTCTAACTTTTTCATGTTGGAAGGGGCAGTTGATAATATGGGATGGAGGATGGAACTAGTTGATGTTCCTAAATGGCTGGCCTCTCTGCATTTCAGGACCCATCTGGAGGTTTTAGTTTTCTGGAAAGTTTCCCTAGTACATGGAACATTTATAGAATCCTATATAATACCCTAGGAATTCTTTAGAATTGGCCAGAATAGTTTTGTTTGGGATTTGGCAAATTATGATAGGTAGCAATATCTAATTAAAGCTTGCTAAGAGTAACCTCCGGAGTAGCCTCTTGATTCTATTTGAACTCTCTCAGCCACTGATACCTTATTTGTTACACTTCCTTTCCCTCTTTTGGTCAGGATGGCACTGTTGACCCTACAATGCCAGGGCAAGGCTCATCCATGGAGTCATCTCCCGTGCCAACAGGGAGACTTTCACCCCTAGATGTCATATTCCATGTAGGAGGGAAGGCAATGATTTCATTTGCAAAGTCAGGCTTAAAGAGAAAGAGGCCACATATGAGCTACAAAAGAGGTCCTCCGGAGGTGACTTTCAGTCTTATCCATAGGTAGTCTAAGCTTTTCCACTACATACATAACTGTCATAAGAGCAAGCCTCAAGACCTAGGGCTTGGCCTATTGATTTGGGTATCCCTAATATCTGTACAATAGTCGATTTTTAAACATTAACTCACTATACCAAGGAGCAGGGGAGGGGGTACAACTTTCATCTTTCCCTTGATTTGGTGTTTCCAAATCCAGAGTTGCTATTTTTCTATTTTTTCACAGGAAGGACAGACTTTTGATCTGTTTCAGAAAGGGTCCAAAGGAAAACAAAAGGAAAAGAAGTAGGTATTTGCCAGGTAACTCAAGGCTAAGGAGAGAATTTTAAGTCTTCATCTTCTGATTTTCTACCATTTTATTGTTTGTAGGTTTCCAGGCTAACTGATCAGTTCAAGTTCAGGGACATTCTGGGGCCCTCCAGTTAAATGTACCTGGCATCCCTTTCTGCTTTATAATGCTGACTTTGTTGCCAAGCAAGTCACCATCTCTATATTGAAGTCCCTCACATATGCACTATCTTTTCTCCCACTGCGTTTTATAGTTCTTACGGTGGTTGGCTCACTGCCTTCGTTTTTGTGTACTTTCAGGAGGGAGAATTGTTTCTTAGGGCTGCTGTAACAAAATACCACGAACTGGCGGCTTCAAACAACCACAATTTATTCTTTTACCGTTTTGGAATCTAGAAGTCTAAAACCAAGTTGTCAACAGGCTGTAGGGAGGAATCCTACTTTGTCTCTTTCTACCTTCTGGTAGTTGCCAGCAATCCTTAGCATTCATTGCCTTGCCTTGTAGCAAATTCTGCCTCTATTTCCACATAGCTCTCTTCCCTCTGTGTGTGTTTGTCTTCTCTGTGTCTCTGTGTTTCTTATGACACTAGTCACCCTAATCCAGTATGATCTCTCCTTAACTATTTATATCTGCAAAAGCCCTATTTCCAAATAAGGTCACATTTTGAGGTTCTGAATAGAATTGAGGAAGGGAGATTATATGTGATTAGTCTACCCTAATTATTCAGAAATTTCAATATAATCTCAAATTTTTAAATTTATATTCAATTAAGCAAAGAATAATATAATAAATTTTTCAGAGATTCTTGTTCATAACAAGTAGAGCATGTAATTGCTCATCTCTTATTTATTCCCTAACAAATGCTATGTCAAAGGTTAAATAAAAAATGCAATTAAAATTCAATGATGACTGTCAAATTTTTCTTTATTTTCTAAATAATATCCAGTGGCCTCTTAAGCTTCAGCTATGTCTCATAGTTAACTATTGGAATGTTTTAAGAATTTTAAAAGAAATGGAAAATAAAGAAGATTTTAAAAAACAAGAAATTGCACCTTTGAAAAAGGTTTGGGAAAGTTTAGAAGAATTAAGATGGGCATTTTTTTTTCTTCAAGAGTTGCTTTTCTAATCTAAGATTACTTTATATTAAATACATGTAACACATACATACATTTAAAAAGTAGTACTTTACACATATGCTTAAAAAGTAATACTTCAGTTCTTTTGAGTATTTATGCTTCCTTTAATATTTATCCAGAAAGCAGCTGTCAAGACTCATGCATTTCTATGTCAGGTCAATTATTCAGAGTTTTTAGACTCCACTCATCATTTACAGAATACTAAATTGCTTAAAATTCAACAATAGCTGTGTTTTATTTTAAGACATCATCTCAGATATTCTAAAAAACAGCTTTGTATTGTTAATGAGATCAAATGTAAGTCCTGAAGCATGATCTACCTCAACGCTATTCTCCTTTCAAAGTCACTTAATTTGGCACATCAGTATTCACTGATGACATGACAACATGAGTCATGCAAAGTGCAAGCAGTTACAGGGGAGGAAGACTGGTGGGGGTAGAAAAATAATATTTCTCCACCTTTAATACCTTAAAGGTATTCCAAGTACCTTAAAATCAATAGGTGAGAGGAGATGCACACACCCAATGATGATATAAGGTAGACTAATTAACGCCATGAAAGAATACAATAAAAAATATATATAAATAGTCAAAACCAGGGCATTCCAGTATATTTCCTTCTGGGAAACAGTGAGAGTCAGGGATCATCTTGGAAGCGGTGGCATTTGTTCCCAGCACTAAAAAAATACTAGATTGGGTTAAGAGGTATTCTGTGCATCAGGAACAATCTCAGAAAGAGTATGGAAGTGGGAAAGAAAGGGCAAAGAAACCCAGGTTTCTTAGAATACTGTTCTGCCAGGGGTCTCCATGATCATCCTTAGGCTCAGTAACTTCCTAGGAGGATACAAAGTACCCAGCATATAATTGTACTCATGGCTCTAATTTATTACAGCAAAAGGATACAGAACAAAATCACCAAGGGAAAAGCTACATGGGGCGAAGTGAAGAGGAAACCTGGCACAAGCTTCCGAGAGTCCTGTTTTGGTGGAGTCACACAGCACGTCCTTAATTTTTCTAGCTTCTAATTGTAAAACCCCTATAATGTGTCTTCTTCCAGGAAAGCTCACCTGAACTTCCAAGTCCAAAGTTTTTTACTGGGGATCAGTAACCCTGCCTAGCTAGGCCAAAATTCCAGACTCCCAGAAGGAAAGCAGGTATTCAACATAGACCACATGGTTTGTTCATCAGTTTGGGTGCAGTGAGCTACCCTTATCAGTTCTGGGAATGGTGGGAATTTCCCCGAAATCAAGTTCCCAGAAATCAGTCATGGGTCAACCTTGCAAGCAGGCCTTTCTAAGAATAGCAGTCTCAGGTTTGTCATGTTAAATCTGTTTTGCACAATAAACTGAATACAGTAAACAGTTTGTGAAAGGTCTTAGTGAGAGTTAAAAATCCAGAAGTTTCCTGAAGCATTCAGTGTTATCATTATTCTATTTTTATACTTGATCTTAGCCAAAAGGCCTAGAAGTGATCACTGGATTTTTTTTAAATATCACTTTCAAAAATTAACAAGAAAACTTCCTATTCTGTCACAATGGAATTGCCTTAAAGTTTACTCAATGTTGTTCTAAGGCAAAAGCAGATGAAAACGTTCTTAGTCAGCAATAATATTACCGATATTATTATTATTCCCTTGGTGTGACTAGTAAATTATGTCATGTGTTGTTTTTATTAGTTTTTCTTGAATAGTGCATAAAGTTCTTATAGAGTTCATATTTTCTTTAAATAAGCAGTAATTCCAAGTTATTTTAATCTTCCAATCACCCATTATGGTTTCTTTCTGTTTCAAATATAAAAACAATTTTCATAATGTTTTTTAAAACAGATTTTGATCAACAAAATTTTGATTTGTATGTGTGAGTGTGTGTCTTAATCAGAAGCTTATTTTTTCAACATACCATAAATTGTTTCACTGACATATTTTGGGTTTACTTGTTTATTTTTTCCTTCTCAAGCTCATTGAATAAGAATACACTACAAGTTTTATGCAAAATACTACTTAGCAATCAAGTCAAACTATGCTGAAATGCACTTTGTTGACTAAAGAAGGCCTTACTGTTGTGTTTTGCTCCTTAAATTTTGATATTTCATGAACTGCAAGTGTTTTGTTAGCAAAAATAGATTTTGTTAAATATAATGAAGCTAACTTCCCACAGACTGTTCTTTTAACCTAATTTTTAGCACCACATAGTGTCATAATTACATGGAGTAAAATATCTAAGAGTTATGGGCAAAAAAAAGACCTTAGTGAGGTTTCATCTTTTTCAATATGTGCTAACACCTTAAATTTAATTTCTATGATTGTGACTAAAGAAATAGTCTAAACCTGTAGAAGCACTTTGTCTTTTTGCAAAAAAGTGGTAATTGAAGGGAACCATAACAAATAGTATACAATTATTTCCTTAATTAGCTGATTATAAATTATTGTACTGATAGAAGACTCTTAAAACACTTTTAAAGATAGCTCTGCTTCTGCCTCTACTAAAAAAGTGCAACTATTAAGGAAAAGTTGACCCCTGCTGTTAAATCAAATTTACTTCATCTTCAGGTTAGGTTGGGAATAAGTTTAGTTAAAATTACCAGGGTGTAACTGACATGATGATTAGTCTCACATGTTAAACACTAGAGTAAGAAGATATTCAAGTTCACTATATCAACATTTACAAAGTAGAATTATTTTGTGGTCAGGTGCAAACTCTTGTTTGAGCCATTAATCTTCATCTTAAAACAGAATGCTCATTTCTTTTAGCTACAGCAACAGGTCTTAATTATCATGTTTCCTGTAAAAATAAATTATATAAGGTTTCATTAATCCACTCTCTTAACATTTGCCTCTTAACTGAAATGCTTAGTCACTGCATATTTGATGTTGGATTTAAGTCTACCATATTCCTATTTATTTCTTATTTGCCCCACCTATTCTTTGTTACTATATTTCCCCTTTCTGACTCAATCAAATATTTTATTTATTATTCCATTTTGTCCCCCTTAATAGTCTTTCAGTTATATATTATTCCTTTTTTAATTATTTAAGATGCCCATTCAGGCATATTAGTGAATTTCATGTGTAATACCTGTGTTCCCCTCCTCTTATCAGAAAGACGGTGCTTCTCCCATGCCTCAGGGAAAGCTGACCCCTGAGTTTCATGGACATGATTGACAGGCTTAAGGGTAATCCCATACTTCATAACTGGTTCAGTAATAAGCGTAAGCGTTAACTGCAATCAATGAGACTACAGAAGAGCTTTCTGGAGGTCATGGGGGCAGTTCCTCCTCACTCTTCTGAGAGAGCTATGGGACACCTATAGACCTGAATGAGGCAGTACTGAATGCCATACTATGGCTCCAAAGTCAAACTGTGGCCAGCTGAGTGGACACCAAAGGAACCTGGGACTTAGTTGATATTGTTGAGCTGCTTGATCAACCAACTCTGAAGTCCACCTCATTCTGGACTTCCTCCTATATGATCAAATACATTTCTTTTATCGTTTAGGGAATTTTAAGTGCATTTTCTTTCACAGCTGAAAGCATCCTATCAAATATAAGAAGTATATATTACTTTTGTATTTTATATAAAGATACATTTCTAAAACAAATAAATCATTTGAACCAATTAAGTACCTGGATGGATAGAAATTATATTCAGGATTATAGTGCTTATAAGAAATCTGCAAATATTCAGATATTTTTCAATAAGCCGAAAATAATTTTGCATTGTTTAAAATATGTTATACAGCCTAATGCCAGGTATATATTGATATATGGCACAAATTTATGATTTTTTTGTTTTTGTTGGATAAATATGTGCTAATTTTACCATAAGTATGCTACATATATAGCATCTGACAACTAATATCTGATATTAGCTAACAATACCATTAATATTTGAAGTATTTAAGAATTATAATTTTTGAAACTCATTCCTAAATTGGGCCTCATTCTTTAAATGAAACAAAATCATGTAAGAAAATAAGGAACTATCTAAACAAACAAACAAAAAAGAGGAGACAAGGAAACAGTCCTGATAAATCTCAAGGTTTCAAAGACCACTGAAAAGAATGGAAGAATTTGTTCTGTCTGTGTAAATCAGCTTAATATCTTAGTTTCCCCTTACTGTTTCTAATAGTTTTCAATTAGCATTTTCTTTTTGTACCATCTGTTGTTTCTGCTTCACAGTGTTTTCTTAATTTACTGTAATTAAACTTCTTTTCTAATTATTTCTATCATCTCGGTTTATGGGAATATTTGTATTTAATCAACAATTTCAAATGCATCAAATAAATAGTAAATCAGTCAATTGTAAAAAAAACATTTTAAGACATAATTTATAATCATTCATTTGATGTTTTTGACTCCCATCTTTCCATACTAGCGCAGTGAGCTTGGTGATGTCAACAGCCCTTGCCTTTTGAACTCTGAGAATTCTTCTTATACTCTTTCACAGTGGCACAAGCTGCCTAGAGAATATAGAATTGATCATAGATACCACAGGAAGAGAACCCTTTGGCACAACACAAAAAAAGTGCGGCTGCATGCACAGATAAGCCTTGGAAGAACAAAAGGAGATAAGAAAATTCCCACCAGCTAAAGGTTGAGAGTCAAACACATTTACTCCCATTCAAAAACTATGTAATTCATAAAATCTTTCTGTTAACTGCCATTCAAGCTCCATTATAATTGGATGGCGTAATATGACAGTAAAAAGTCCATCATATTGCTCAGGATTATAATTTAAATGTATTATGCCACTTTTTCCTAGGGAACTTAAAGAGATATATCTTATTAACAGGAGTGTCCCTGAGTGGTAACAGGAGATGAAGAGGGAATTGGTGAGCTGGATTCTACTGTAGTTAACAACAGAAAAAAATAGGAATGATGCATGAATAATGTTGTCAATAGTAGGAAGAATCAGTGGCAGGAGAGCACACAAACTATGTAAGAATAGTGATCCGAAGAGGTTTGATTCTGGGCATCATGCGTGGACACAAGTTTGAGGATTAAACTTGCCTTGAAATTCATGACAAACGCCTATGTGGTGGTAGATCAGGGAGGAAAAGTGGCCAAAATGGGATAGGTTGTTGGATAGACATCGGATTCTATCTCATAAATCGCTGACTTCCATCTCTACAATTCTTTAAGTCTATCTTAGGGACTCTAACATAGCCAAAACTAGTACATTTAATAATACTGTGATTTCTGACAAAGGAGAGATATTTTATTCCCCTTCATAAAAATTTCTCTGAGTATTACACCTCACAGGTGTCAGAAAATAAAACTTAACATGCAAAATGAATTCTGTGGCATGGGGGCCCCTTCATTTTTTTCTCTCTCAGCAGCAATTCTGAGGGGACCTGATGTGACTACAAGATAATGAACACAAATGTGCCAACAGCCCACCCACCAGAGGCCAGACCAGATAACCCTGAGTATGAAGTCATGATTTGCACCAGCCTGATATCTCCTGGTGATGTCTGTGGCCACATGTCATCCTACCCTCTTGGCATGGTTTTTCCTTTAAAACCACAAGCTGCCAGAATGAGTGTTAGAGCCATTTTTCCTTTCCTTTTGCTAGTAGGTTTTGCCTGGCTCCCACCTGCCTGTTCTCCCTTTGCTCTCAATCTGTTGCTCTCTTTCTTAATAAACAATTAAGTTTTAACTCACTGTCTCATGTGGAATCCTTTAGCAACCCCGTGCCTAATACCTTATTTGTACATAGTAGAACAAGACGATAAAAAGTTACACCAAAGTAGCAAAGTAGTCTCAAAAAAAAACTTTGGTCTGGGATTGGTTAAATTTATGGACTAGTTCTGAGAATCAAAATAAATGATTTTTAAGCTGTGTATTGAGCTGAGTAGTGTAGAGGAGCTCTTTCTTAACTAGCTAAGTCCTCTGAGACACACAACTGGTGCCTGCAGCCTTGCTTTGCCACTCTCAGTAATAATTCTTACCCAAGTTATCTACTCTCACTGCCTTGGTTTCCTCCTCAGTAAATTGGGGCTAATGTTTTGAGACTAAATCAACATATGTAAAGCCCAAATCATCCTGGAAACTAATACCTGTGCTATCACTTATTTGACAGACTTTTTATGAACCTCAGTTGCCATATGTATAAATTTACAATGAATAATAAAACTCAAACAGAAGCCAGCTGATTTGCACTGCAGAATTTCGCAAGGCTTCAGAAATTGGCCCTACCAGAGGTCTCTGAAGAGGTTGGAGGGCAGTTATTGGATGTGTTAGTTAGATTCAGTTGTCAACTTGGCCAGGTGAGCATACCTAGTCTTGTTGCTGCGGACATAAGCCAATGGTACGTGAACCTCATCTGTTGCTAGTTACATCCGCAGTTGGCTAGGAGGCGTGTCTGCTGTAATGAGTGACGTTTGACTTAATTGGCTGGTGCTTAAATGAGAGATCACAACGTAGCCCAGCTAAGCAGCTCGGCATTCCTCATCTCAGCACTCTCAGCTCAGCCCAGGCCTTTGGAGATGCAGAAAGAAGTCATCCCTGGGAAAGTTGTTGGAACCCAGGGGCCTGGAGAGAAGACCAGCAGAGACCATCCTGTGCCTTCCACGTAAGAAAGAACCTCAGTGAAAAGTTAGCTGCCTTTCCTCTGAAGAACTAACAAAATAAATCCCCGTTTATTAAAAGCCAATCTGTCTCTGGTGTGTTGTATTCTGGAAGCTAGCAAACTAGAATATTGAATCTGAAAATGGAATAATTCAGTGAAATTCCTTGGAACCTCCAATCTACTGCTCAGGCCATTTACCAGCTTACTGAGCCTCTTCTGTTTAAGCAGAAAGCTGGACATTTTCTATGCATTCAGAATGAACCAAAGAAGCTCTGCATTGGGGCACACTGCTACCCAACAAGAGGAAATGGAAGTTTTTCTCTTTGGTAAAGCTGACATGTCCCCCACAAAGGTCTAAAAAGAGTGACATTAAGGGGTTTCCAACTGAAATTTCAACAATATGTCAACAATCAAGAACTCTGCCCACAGAGATTCTATACAGGAGCATCTAAGCAGAGTTTTAGTGCCCCATTTAAAAATATTAATAAATTTATCACCAGATATGAAAGAAAAGTCACTAACATTGTAAGAATTTGAGAGTTTTGCCGCGCAAAGGAGGACTCCAAGAGACGTTCTCTCATGCAACACGCAAGGGGTTTATTTACCACACATGCGTGGGGCTCACTGAACACGCAGGAACAGAGAGCCCCGAACCTGGGTTTTGGGAAGCCTTTTGAGGGCCAGGATAAGGGTGTGGGGTTTGAGGGTTGAACATTAGTTACAGGTTCTGCTTTATGCAGGAAGTAGATAACGAACATTTTGCAAGAAGCAGATAACAAACATTTTTCGCGCATGAGTCATGGGAGCTGCTTCTTGCAAGAAGCAGCTGTCTCGTGCAAAACTCCCTTACTCAACCTTCTCAGTTGCATTCTTAGATAAACTTTCTCCGGCAGTTACAACCTTGCATAACCAAGGCAGCAGAAAACCTTGCATAACAAAGGCAGCAGATAACCGCCCCTGGGAAGTCCCGGGTTGTTTTAGCCTGATGGGGCCCATAACTCTTTTCTTTATAAAATCCTTCTTTACATAAGAAAAGTTAGCTACTGTTAAGTTTTATAAAATCCTTCTTTACAACATAAAAGACAGAAACCCATAACCAATAAGGTAAAAAAAAAAAAAAAAAAAATTACTGGGAACAAGAACAGGCGAACAGCAGAATAAAATTCCTCCAAAACTAATACCTTACTATATACATGAAAGCTTGAAAATAAATTAGAGGGAAACTGAGTCAAGGAAGGTCTGGGTAACTTTCTAAGTCTGTAGAGTTGGCAGGTACCAAAAACCATGGAGGCTGGATTCAGAATCTCTGCCCTTAAACATTTTTCTCTGCTGTTTTCCCCCCAAAAAATGTATGCTTCACAGAAAAGGAATTTTTTTCCTCTCACTATTCTACCTTCAATTCTTAGAACACTGACTCTTCAAGTGGGTGTTTGAAACATATTTATTGACTGAAGAAAATGAAAATAACAGGAGCAAGTATACTGAACACTACTGCCTTAATCTGTGAACAATATTTATATAGTTACAAAATACATGATTATTAATTTAACCAAAATACATCATAAAAAATTAATGATTATTAATTTAACCAAAATATATCATGTAACTATAGTGGGTTTATTATAGAGAGAAGCAATAGGTATGTGGTATAAGGTAGAAGACCTAAATCCTAATCTATAGTAGAAAGGCAATAGAAAATTTATGTAATTGGAAAATCCCCAATTAGTGATAAATTTAAGGTATTATTTGGAAATGTGAATGGGAAAACCAGAAGAAACAAAATTCTTAGAAGAGTTGAGAATTTTGTTTCTGATCTAGTGTCATGACTGGTATTGGGGGAGCAGTGGCTCACAAAATGGTACAGACTCTTTATTCAGGAGGGTTCTACTGGAGTGTGCCAAAACCTGTACCCAACACAATGTGAGAAAACATGAGGAAAGCACATTGAAATAAATTGGCCATTTCTCACTGGAAAATTGTGATACTTAAAATAAATAGTCACAGAAAGTAAAAGATGGTACATTTACAGGGCATAGGGCATATTCTTCTCTTAAAGGGAGCCTGAAGATATAATTTCATTACGGATTTTTATTTTTCCTAACTCAGAGTTAATTTCTATTTCCAGGTTCAGCTCCCAAACCTGATACAAACAAAATCAACAAACTGCTTTAGTGTTCCTGAGAGGTTTTTTGCCTGAGGATTGGCTTTCTAATTAAGCCCTCCAACTCTTTAACATGCTAATTTTATCCATTAACTTGTAGATGAAGTGGTTTCAGCTGTTATCTATGAATCAAGCACAACAGGGCTTGAGCTCCAATTTCACTAAGGTTGGGTTTGAAAATTTTTTGCTAGTTTTCATTAGAGAAATTTGAGTTTTCTTAAACAGCATCAAATTTCTTTTCAACCTAGTTAATGAGGATTTAATGGACTGTCGTGAAGGGAAGAAGACATTAAAAGGATATCAGAAATGAAGCTGGGGAGGAGAAGATGATGAATTGGGTGAATAATGAAGTAAAAGTTCTTTGGAGCACATTTGTGAATCTCTGTCCTCGAAGGGAATGAAAAAATAATAATATTTTTAAATTATAATTTATTGAAACTTCTAAAAATATTACCTCAGGGAACCACACATGACATGTCTATGACACGACCTGTAATCCACATGGAAATGAAAGGACAAATAAAATAGCAAATGCACACACATCTTAAAGATGGATTACTCTACTTCTCACTTTCACTTTGCAGCATGGGATTCTTAACCTTCACACATATTAGTCTCTGCTAAATATGGGGGTAAATACAGAACCATCCCCATGGTGTCACTGGGACAAAAAGTAAAGATACTATATAACTATATTTAGGATATTTCATTGTTATTAGAACATATTTTACCTATTTTATTATGGAGCAAATGGCAAGTGTGAGTTCATATATAATAATCTAGTACAAAGCTGACGAGGAGGAAGGTGGCTAGTAAAAACCTGTGATTCTGAATTTACAGCCATTGTGAATTAGAAGAACACTTTCTATTGAATGTAAGTGGCATGTGCTAGTATGTGGAATTTGCAGTGATTGAGAATGCACACTCTATTTCTGGAAGAGAAAATTGAGGATGATCTGAATCAAAAAGCCCTCACTCTCTTTAGGAAAGGTAATATACGTTGTAGTAAAGACCACAGTCTCCTGCATCGGACAACAGCCTGGACTGACTCACTACTATATCATTAATACTTGTTTTCCACTTCAGTAGATTTTTATGTGAGAAACTAGAAGGAGAAAAGGGTTTCCACAAATCAGAGTGTAGGATAATGTTAGGGATCCAGGCTAGATGAAACTGAACTGGAGGATCTACTACCCAGTAGTGATGTTCCCCTGGGAAATTTCTTTAGCTACAGCTTCCTTAGGAAGTATTCGCATTTAGGAAGCTTTGAGTCTAGTATTCAATAGAACCCCCTGAGGAATGGCATTCACACAAGTTTTCAGATTCTGAATGTAGGGAAGAATGTGGAGGTCACATACCCAGGCTCTGTCAATATGCACCATCCTGTAATTCCATATACCAACATCTGGACCAAGAAGGGTTGACCATAGTTCCCTAAAACTGAGTCCACTGCTGCCTTTGCTCACCAGAGCCCAGCATGAGAGAAGATGCACACCATTAGTAAGCATGAGATTTCATGGTTAATACTCTCTTTCCCTTACATGACTTCTTAATGAAATTACCATGCTGTAGCCAATCAGTAGAAAACCCTCCAAAGCCCCATGATAACAACAATACAGCAAGGGACAGAGGCCACCTATAGGTAAGCCTGTCATACAGTTAACAGTATCCATAATCTCTAGATGCTTGCTTCCCAAGATAACTCTGCCACTTTGCTGAGGGAGCATGAAAGTGACATTCCAGTGAGGGATACAGGGCTTCTGTAGAGTTGACAATTCATAATTTTTTCCCTTGAATTTCAGATAGAAAGGAACCCAATTACATGAAGAGAAACCTCATGAATTATTATAATTTCTTCCTGATTCTTTTGGCAAATAGCAAAGGTTGATGTATTAACATTGCTTTATTTCCATTGAATTATCCCAACAATTACACTCTCTCAAATCAGTTTAAAAAGTATTGAAAGACTTAATGGAAACAAACTTGTGTAAGTTATATAGAAATGAAAAAATTATTCTAAACCTTGACAGGAAATGTTGGAAATAGAAAAAAAGGTATTTTGAAAGTCACAGTCATATAATAGTTTTTTTTTTTTAATTTAACTTTGTAACTTCCCACTTCCATATTTTACACATGTTATAACCACTGCTGTTAAAAATGATACTTTATTACTCATTTAAATAAATCCCCCTTTTGGGGTATTATTACATTTTTATTGCTACTGTAACAAATTACCACAAACTTAGTGGTTTAATACAACATATATATATATATATATCATCTTAGAGTTCTAGATGTCAGAAGTCCAAAACAGGTCTCACTGGGTTGTAGTCAGAGTTTGATCCTTTCTGGGCGTTCTAGGGGTGAATGCATTTCCTTGCCTTTTCCGTCTTCAAAAAGGTTCTCATTCCTTGAGTCATGGTCCCCTTTTCCCTTCAAACCCAGCATGGTGAGGTCTTTCTCACAAGCTTTCTCCTGGTTCATCAAGACCCACCTGGAATGCATGGCGTCACATCTCCATCTAATCAAAGCTCATACCCACAATTGGATATGTCACATCTCTATAGAGGTAATCTAATCAAAAGTTTCCAACCTACAGTACTGAATCAGGATTAAAAGAAATGGCTGCTCTCACAAGACTGGATCAGGATTAAAACAGGGCTCTTCAGGGGTGCATAATACTTTCAAACCGGCACACCATGTAACCTAACATATTCACAGATAATAGGGATTGGAATGTGGATATCTTGGGGAAGACAATATTTTGCCTACCACAGGGCAGTTAGGAAAGAGATGTGGCAGAGGATTAAAAGTCTCCCAGTCCTGCTCTCAGTCAGACCCACTTAGACACTCAGTGCTGCATGAATTCTCAAGAGCATTTGTATCGGGATGATATTTAACGCAGTGAACTGAGGCAGCACCTCAGCAAAACCTGGCTCGAAAGAGTTAATACAAAATTACTGATGGAATTCAAGGCTAGTTTTAAGGGCTGAGTGTGGAGTATTCAAAAGGGTAAAATTGGCTTTTTAATGGAATGAATATGCCCATGATGTTTATAAGGAATGAGTAAATTATGTTAAAAAACAAAGGTTTCATTGGTTTTGTATTGTGCTATGCAAAGTATGAGTGAGTCCCATGTATTGTTTTACATTGATTTGTAACAAATCACACAAATTGAATAAACCAGAAATGTTGGAAAAGCACTAAAAACAGAAAATAAGGCACTATAGAAAGGATTACAAGTAAATTGTTAAAGCTTGAGCATCCCCTGATTTTCACATGAAGCAAAGAGAATGCTGTCAGAGTAGAAAACAGCTGGGCAGGTCCAATATAGTTCAAAACTACTGCAACCAATTAAAAAAAAAAAGGCGAAAACAAACTTCTCTAAGCACATGACTTTTTTTCCTTGATCCTAACAATATGGAATCCACTGTAGGCATTTGTGAGGAACAGAATAAGGAGCAGATTTCAATCAATAAATAAAATGTTTCATATAATAGAAGTAAAATTTTTATGTCTATCACTGAAAGCTCCAACAACAATGGCAGGTTAGAAAGCTCTGTCTACATTAGAATCTTATATTTTTCCTTTATAAAGCACTTGTATCTTTCAGCTTTAACTTCTGAGATATGCTTAGATTTGTATAATGGAAATGAGAATGCAGAAAGACAATCCAGTGGAATTTGAGTAACCTGAACCATTTAGGAATTGGGCTTCTTTTAAATTCTCAAAACCATAAAGAAACTTGTTATTATTGTTATTTAGAGAAACAGCATAACATTTTGTTGTGATTTTGAAATGTCACAGATTAACTTTTTGATGGAAGGAATTATGTCACCCTCTGCTTTCTGTGAGTTTACGTAACAGCTCTGCCAGATTATATAAAGTCATTTCAGGGGCAGAGACAGAAGTTTTAAGTTTCACAAAAGGAATTATTCACCAGATAATGATTGTTGTCGAGCAAGATAAGCCCTCATTTTCTGACAGATTCTCAGAAGTAATTGTTCCATTTATAGCAAACAAACATTTTCTGTTCCAAACCACTCTATTTCCCTTGTAGCTGGGCTGTCCTTCTATTTATTTAAAATTATTGTATGAAATAAAATCTGTCTCCCCATGTTTTCCATTAAAAAACTGATTTGTAACTTCCAGGAGGATAGGAAGTTTGTTGTGTATATTCTTGACACAAAAGAAAAACACATTGAAAATGTGCAATTTGTATTTAGCCACTGCAGGGAACATCCATTAACTAAGGGATATATCTATTATTCAAGGCATTCATCAACATAACTATTCAATTATTTGTCTGAGAAACCTGAGTTTTGGGTTCAGAGAGAAATCTCTTCCTCTACTATGGCCTCCAAGAAGAGTGGAATTGTGGTTTGCATCAATAAGAGTCCTCTCAAAATTATTCCCCTTGGTGATGGCTTGACTATAGCTGAAAGATGTCTCTTTCACTGCCATCCTATTCATCATTGATTCCTTACATATTTTGCCAAGGGATTTTGGTGTTAGAGCCTAGGAATGATGAAATACAACATGATATGCAAAATATTTAACCACAGGGCCAACTAAGGTGCCACCCAGTCAGAATGGACAATGGGCACTGGCCATAGTCAGTGCTGTGTTGGTGCTCAGCATTAGGGGCTGAGATCCCCTGCTGTGCTAGCCACAAACTCTTTAGGTATTGAAGCACAGCAGGGAGATCCCAAGGGAGGAACTAGGGTAGCTGAGGTGCCCAGGCTTGCTTCTGCTCTTCTCCCTACCCGCATCCATCCTAAATTTCCTTCTTAACTCCCTTCCTTAATTATATGGCATCCTCTCAATAAGGTATTTCCTGGCCGCACTATCTAAAACTGCAACTCACATGTGCTGTATCATCTGCTTGCTTTATGTGACTTACTACCCACTTAACAGTACATTTTTTTCTTATTTCTTTTGGTCTCTAGCCCACAACTAGAATATAAATTCCATTAGACTGTGAGTTTTTAGAGATTATTCAGTTTTTATTGTCCAGTGCCTAGAACCATGGGGATCTATACATATCTGTTAACCAAATTGCTAAAGGAGCTCTAAATTGACCTTTAGGACCTGGGTTACAAAATGACTCCCAGCAAAGAAGGCACCAGTGTGAGCACCTTACCCTGACACAATTAGACTTCAGATGTGCACAGCTTGGAGAATGAGACTTTGAGTAATAGGAAGAGAAAAAGAGGCCTAAGTTCTGACCAATCAGTTTGGACAAATTTCCTTCTCCCTTAATATTCCGATAAGGTTCATCATTTCCATTCTTTGGTAAATAATACCTAATGCCCCCCATTTCCACAAACACACTTCTTGATAATACCTGCTTTACTTGGTGCTGTCCAATTCATGAATTGTTATATTGCTAATAAAGTTCTCTTCTATTTGTAGTTGCCATTTCTTTGACAAAATGAGTTGTATATATAATATTGTACATATTTTCTGTACTGTTGTATTGGTTAGGACGTTTTCTACTTCAGTCGACAGAAACTTAAGTTAAACTGGCTTAAAGAATAAGGAAATGCATCATTCTTACTTGATTGGAAGTCTTGAGGTGCTCCATTTGCAACATTGTCCAGATTTCAGGTCTGTTTTTAAGTGTTTTACTCAGCTTCCTCTTCACTTGTCTGTCTGATCAGCAAGCCAGATTTTCTCAAAAAAAAAAACTTTTTTTTTTCTTAAAAAGTTGCCAGTAGCAGTTGGGGCAATTCACTTCTGTATTTAAATCAATGGGAGACCCAGAAAACCTCTCTCACATCCATGGACCCTCCTGAACCTACATAAATGAGTTGTTCTTCCTTTATCCCATTGGTTCTCAAAATTTAACACCATTAAAATCACCTGGATGGCCTATTAAACCAGATTGCTGGGCTGCCTCCTAAAGTTTCTGATCCAGTAGGTCTGAGTCAGAGGCCAGAAATTGGCATTTCTAAGTCCCTAGGGTATTCCAATGCCGCTAGCTCAGAAATGACACCTGGAGAACCACTGCTTCAATGAACACCAATCTTTAGGGTAAGGCCACAAACTACTTGATTAAGGCCTGGGTTCTTGAATCTATCACTGGTAAGAGGAATGGGAGAAGCACAGTTGGCTTACATTTCAGAAACTACCCTTCTGGCTGAGGACAAGATCAATTTCTCCTGACACAAATGGGTTTCAAGAGGAAGGTGTCAGGAACTCTGAGGAGGAGGAAGGAAGGATGTGGGATTAGGTAATCATAATCCATTATGACAGAAAGAGACAAAGCTGAACAATTACTATGATACATACTTAAATTTTGAATTTTTCTTCTACAGAATAAAAATAATTAAAATATGTACTCCTCACGACAATACTGATAACATATTAACCTCTTAATGACTGGCTTTTAGGAGAAATATACAAGGTCTGTTGTTATTTTTCCCCCTCCTAATGATTCTTATGACCAAAGATTAGCTACCATAATTCAAGGAATTTCTTTTTATTTCCAATGGGCTTTGGTTTGTTAAAGCTGCCAGAATACAATACACCAGAAATGGAATGGCTTTTAAAAAGGGAATTTATTACATTACAATTTTATACTTCTAAGTCCTTAAAAGTGTTCAAACTAAGGCATTCAGAAAAAGATACCTTGACTCAAGAAAGGGCTGATTATGTTTGGGATTTCTCTGTCAGATGGGAAGGCAACATGGGGTCTGCTAGCTTTCTTTCCTGGCTTCTTTTAAACGCCTTCCCCCAGGGGAATTTTCTTTCTGCATTTCCAAAGGTCTCAGGCTGTGTGGGCTCTGAAGCTTTTTCCAAATGGTTCCCTCTTCGAGGACTATAATAAGGGAACCACCTTGAATAGGTAGAGACACATCTCCATGGAAACCACCTATTCACAAGGTCCCACCAACAACTGGGTGCTTCACATCTCCAAGGTAACAACTCAATCAAGAAGATCATACTCAACAATACTGAATGAGGATAAAAAAACATGGCTTTTCTGGGGTACATCACAGTTTCAAACCAGCACACCCTCTCATCTAGCATATACTAAGAGTCAGTGGCTTCCAAACACTGTTCCACTATCATTTATTTTATTACTGTATGTATTACATATCTGTGTGCCTGCTTCTCCAAGATAGTAATCACAACTCTGCAATAATCAACAGAAAGTAAAACAATCACATATTTAAGGAGTGTTCATTTAATGTCCAGCTGATGGTGGGATAATGGAGCCAGTTCTTTAGGGTGCCTTTAAAATACAAAACCTATGATAGAAGTTAAAATGCATTGAAATCTAAAAGACTTGGTTAAGTGCCAGTTCTGCCTGATTTCCTGTCTGCATTATCCTGCTTTTGAAAGCCATGCCAAAATGACTCCTACCTTTAGTTTATCTTCATTTCCTCCTTGAGAAACCACACTTGCCAGACAGGTAGGATAATTCAAGCTCATTTCTAATTTGACAGATACGTTGTATGCTTGTCTTATTTTTGAGACTAAAGACTCACCTTCTGATTAGAATATTCTGTTTTATCTATCATATAGATTGTTCTAACAGGTCTTAATTATTATAAATAATATATTATCCCTCTACGTTATGGTCTGTGCATTCAAAAAGATGATGGACCACTGTTATCAGTGATTATTATTACTACTATTAGAAACTGAAGAGGTTCATTAACTTGCCTGAAAATAACAGATAGCTGTAGATAAAAGGAAGTCTAATGATAACTTTATTCAATCAACTTTTACTTACAAGGAAGAATCAACTCTTTTTAGCATTATTAAGAGGGAAAAAATGGGAACCCTAAATTTTAATGGAAAGCTGTCGAATCTGTCCTAAAGCATTTTTTAAAATGCATATTGATATATTTGAACATTATTCAGTAACATATTGAGCAGTTAATCAGAATCCATGATGAAAAAAGAAACAAAGCTGAACAATTACTATGATAAATAATTAAATTTTTAATCTTTATGGTACAGAATGAAAATAATTAAAATATGTACTCCTCACTACAATATCTGTATTCCTCACTACAATGTTGATAACATATTAAACCATTTAACATATGGCAGATGAGAATGCACTCATAACTTTCAGTTTGCATGAGATAATTGCTTAACTAGGCATTACTTTGCAAAGTTAATGCACTATTCTCACATGTGTTTTATTTATAAACCTACTGTGTCTCAAGGTTGTTTGGAGAATTAACTGCTATTAAACTGCTCACAGATTCAGGGTCAAGCTTATTACCAGCAGTTATTAGGTACTCAACAGATGTTAGTTCCAATTTCTTATATTCTTGTGCAGTTAAAAGGCAAGAATTTATTATATCCATTTTTTAGAAAGCAATGGAGTTACACATGTTCAGATCTCTTACTCAGTATTGTGGAACAGAGACAAAGCTTGAATTTAATCCCAATTTTCTAAATAACCATCCCATCTTTCTAAAAGTTAACATTATTTTCCCATTTATAATCTGGACTCTAAATTCTTCCCTGGTCTAAAATATTGTTATTTTATTTTGAAATTAATATACAAGTATTTATGAAATTCAGGTCTTATTATGAGTGGCTATGTTACTGTATTGTCCTAATCTGTTGTTTTAATTCAAGGCATCCAGAAATAACTGATGGTTAAAAGATTTAAGTAGCAGCTCCTCTTTTTTTTCCTCTTTGTATCTAGATTAAGTAGAATTTCTGCTCTAATTCATGAGGAAAAGGTAAAAAGAACGGTATGATAAAAGATATGTTTGTAGTTCTTTATTGTAGTATCTTAGATTTCTGGGTCTTAAAGTAGAGGTTGACATTATTCTGTCAAGAACTGATTTCAGTTGATTTTTTGGTTGGTAGCTATTGTAGTTAGAGGATATAGTCTGAATGATTTTTTTTAATGGCTTATCATATTTTCAGTTTGGTGAAATGTCCCATGTATATTTGAAAAGAATGTGCTTTCTGAATAGTCGGGCTCAATATTCTATTATTGGATGCAGTGATTCCATGTCAATTAGAGCAGGTCAGTAAAACATGTTGTTCAAATCTCTATGGGCTTTTCGTTTGTTTTTCTTCCAGTTATTAAGAGTCATGTGAAAGTTTCTTAGCAGGACTGTGTATTTGTCTATTATTTTAGTTGTGCCAATTTGTACAAATACAGAAATGTTATCATTTTGGTAGACTGATCCTTTAATCATTAAGAACTATCCCTCTGTATTTCTGTATTGCCATAAAGCCTGTTGTGTGATATTAGTAAAGTTAGAGGTTTCTTCAGTTAGTGTTTAAATGTTCTAACTTTCTCATCCTTTTTAGTTTTAATCCTACAATGTCCTTACATTTAAGGTGTTTCTTGAAATAGTATATAATGTTTGTTTGATGGTTATGACAATATTTATCTTTTATTTGGAATACAGTTAACATTCTATATTGTTTTTAATATATCGGGGTGTATATCTGCAATATTACTATTTTTTTTGTCTCACCCTTTTTCAGTTTCTTTTACTTATTTTCTCCTGACTTTTTTTTGGTTGATGTTTGCATTAGTATTTTTTAATGCGATTTTATTGAGATCTATTCATACATCATAGAAATCATTTGAAATATACAATCACTGGCTTACAATTTCATCATGTAGTTGTGCCTACATCCTCATGTTAAACTTAAGAACATTTTCATCACTCCAGAAAATAAATAAAAAAAAAAAAGAAAACCCTAATCCTTCTATACTACTCAGTCCCCCCACCCCACCCCCATTATTGACCCAAAGTATTGGTGTGGTACGTTTGTTACTGTTAATTAAAGAGTGTTAAAATATTATTAACTATAGTCCAATAGGTGCATTTTTCCCCATATAACTCCCATTATTAACTCCTTATAATAGTTGTACATTTGCTCTATTTTTTGAAAGAATTTTCATATTTATATAGTTAATCACAGACATTGTCTTCCAAAAGATTCACTGTGTTATACATTCCAATGTTTTAGCCTCAGTCTTTCCTTCTTGTGGCACAAGACCGTTTCAGTTTCCTAAATCTGCCAGAATGCAATATACCAGAAACGGGTTGTCTTCTACCAAGGGGACTTTAAGTTCCAAATGCACAGTTCTAAGGCCATGAAAATGTCCAAATTCAGGCATCAAGAGGAAGATGCCTTTTCCCCTGAGGGAAGTCTGCCGGCATCTGGAGTTCCTCTGTCGCAAGGGAAAGCACATGGGAAGTCTGCTGGTCTTTCTCCCCTGGTTCTGTTTTCAAATGGCTGGCTACAAAATGTCTCTGGACATTTATTTCTCTCTCAACTTCTCCTGGGGCATTTTATTTCTCTGAGCTCTCTCCGAAGTGTCTCTGCCTTTTATCTTCTCATAAAGGACTGCAGCAAGGGGATTAAGATCCACCTTGAATGGGCTGAGTCACCTCTCCATGGAAAAAACCTAAGCAAAAGATCCCACCCACCATAGGTCTAAACCCATAGGGATGGATTAAAAGAATATAGGTTTGGGTGGGCCATGGTGGCTTAGCAGGCAGAGTTCTTGCCTGCCATGCCAGAGACCCAGGTTTTACTCCCGGTGCCTGCCCATGCAAACAAAATATATATGAGATCATACAAAAGTTTTCCTTTTTTGTCTGATTTATTTCACTGAACATAATTTCCTCAAGATATTCATATGTTGTGTGCTTCAGGACTTCATTCCTTCCTATTGCTGAATCATATTCCATTGAATGTATATATCACTTTTTTTGTTTATCCATCCATCTGTGGATGTTTTCATATTTTAGCAATTGCAAATAATGCCACTATGAACATGGGTGTGCAATTATCTGTTTGCATATCTGCTTTCCCTCTGGGTATATCCTGAGTAGCAAGATTGCTAGGTCATAAGGCAACTCTATATTTAACTTCTTGAGAAACCACCAAACTGTCCTCCAGAGCAGGTGTGCCATTTCACATTCCCACCAGCAGTGAATAAGTATTCCAATTTTGAATACTGAAGTATTTGATTTTGTCTCCTGCCTTTTTTGAATTAATCAAGTGTAGTGGTTTGAAGCAGTATATACCCCAGAAAAATATGTTCTTAAATTTAATCCATTGTAAGTGGACCCATTGTAAGTCAGACCTTTTGACGAGGCTACTTCAGTTATGGTGTGACCCAACTCATTCAGAATGTGTCCTAATTCTATTACTGAAGTCCTTTATTAGAGAATGAAATTCAGACAAAGACAGGAAATGACGAGAAAGCAAGAAACTGAAATCAGTGAAATCTGGAAGAGAAGACAGAGACCAGCAGATGTCACCATGTGACAAACGAGGAATTGTCAGCAGCCAGCCCTAGAAAACCAGTCTTTAGGAAGAAAATATCTTGATAAGCCTTGATTTGGACATTTTCTCCGGCTCAAAATGGTGAGCAAATAAATTCCCATTGTTTACTCTGACCCATTTCATGGTATTTGTTTTGAGCAGCCAAGGAAACTAAGTCACCAAAATATTTTTTCATTATTCCATTTTCTTTCTCTTTTGACTTAATGAGTTAAAAATTCCTGTACTATGTAGTGGCTAACTTAAATATTATAAGTACATCGTTGCCTAAATTGTTAATTTAAATGAATAATTTTCTATTTCCCAAACCTGCTGAGTTCTTAGATATTTTTAAAACCCATTAGGCATCCATACCTTTTAATTATTTAATTTGGTATATGTTACAGACCTTATAAGCCATTATTATCATTTTCTGTAAGTCAGGGTTCAAATATAATTACTCATATATTTATCGTCCCAACTTCATCTCTTCCTGAATTTCTGTTTTTCTCACTAAGATCATTTTTCTTCTCTCTGAAGAACTACCTTTAGTATTTCCTTTATTACAGATTTCCTAGAAACAAATTCTTTCACTGTTTGATTTTCTGGAAATGCAAATATTCCACTCTCATATTTGAAGGATATTTTCAAAGCTTAGCATTCTGGCTTCCATTTTTCTATTGAGAAGTTACCCATCAATCTTATTACTGCTCTATAGAAAAAATGTTTTTATTTCTGACTACTTTTAATATTGTCTTTTAATTTTGATTTCAGCAATTTCACTATGATGCCCCTTTGTGTGGGCAATATTTTGAGTAGAAAATTATGTGGTTGTCCTTGTATTTTTTAAAAATTTATATCATGGTAACATATATCCACCATAAAATTTCTCATTTTAACTGCTTTCAAATGTACAGCTCAGTAACAGGACTGAGTGCTACTATGTGCTCACACGTAGTGCTACCATTACCGGCATCCATTACCAAAACTTTTCTATTACCCCAAATAGAATCTTGGTATTTGTTGTGCTTTGTGGTTCTTCTCTCCGTGGCTTCGTTTTTTTTAACTTTTGTTTTATTGTTATTATTTTTAACTTTTTTTTATTGTGAAGTATAACCTATACACAAAAAAGCAATACATTTCCAAGTACATTTTAACAAGCAGTTATACAACAGATTTTAAAGTTTCGTATGGGTTACGTTTCTATGATTTTTCATTTTTTCTTCTAGCTGCTCCAAGACACTGGAGATCAAAAGAAATATCAGTATATTGATTCAGCAGTCATACTCATTTGTTAAATCCTATCTACTCTATTATACTCTTCCTTCTCTTTTTTTCCTCCTTTTTTTTGTGAAAAACAACATATATATACAAAAAAGAAATAAATTTCAAAGTGCATTGCAATGATTAGTTGTAGTGGCTTGATTTTTTAAATCAATTTTTAAAAATTCTTGAACATTATCTTTTCAAATGTTACCTCTGGCCTTCTTGTCTCTCCTCTCCCAGATGGCAGTTATACTTAGGTTTGACTTTTTCAGCATTCTTTATCCTTGTTGAGTCCTATGCTCAGACCAGTATATCTACTAACTTTTCATCCAGGTCACTTACTTTATCTTCTGCTGGATTCAATCTGCTATTACACCCCACTATCAACTTTTTTTTTGTGGTATGGGCAGGCACCAGGAATCGAGCCTGGGTATCCGGCATGGCAGGGGACAACTCTGCTTGGTAAGCCACCATGGCCACCCCCCACTATCACTTTTTAACTTTAATTATTGCATTTTTCAGATTTTTAAAAATAATAATTCTTATTTGATTCTTTTGAATATTTGATTCTACTTCTCAGGTGAAATTCCTCATTTTACATTTTCTGGATTATATTCATTAGGATGATTTTAATGTCTATATCTGTTAACTCTAATAGCTACATTTTCTGTGGTTTTATTTAACTTTTTCCCATAAATCTTGTTTCTTGATACACCCGGTTATTTTTGAATGGATACTGGACAGAGTGCATAGAAATTTGCAAAGGCTCTGTGTGATGCTATTTTACTCAGGATGGAGTTCACCCCATACTCTGGTAGTCAAACTGAGTGGAAGAAGATCACCTCAATTCAGCATGGATTGTAAATTTCATGAGATTTCTTCTATCTGCCCCCTTCACATTGTCCTTTCAAGGACCCCATCTGATAGCCACAAGCACTTATAAAGGTACCCCTTTCTCAGTGAATTCTGATCTCAAGATTTGGCCCCTCAGAATCTCAGAACTGCTAAAAATTCTGCTTCACTTTCCAGAAGTTTTCTGTTTAGCTTCTTAACTTCTTGATCTATGTAGATTAAGACTCAATATTTTGAGTAGAAAATTATGAATATTCTTTATGTCACCCTTCCCTCTGGGATCTTGCCCATTAAGTTTTAGCTACTTCAGTAACCCCATGAGATTTTGAGCTCACCTGGATTCTTAGCTTTAGCCCTAATGCCCATATTCTCTGTCCCTCCCCACACTTCAAAAATCAGCTAATGCTTCAAGTGGGAAAACCCACTGTCAGAATGGCAAATCACCTTTGTGTGTTTTTCTTCTATCCATAACTTGGTCCCTTATGTTACAGTGGGCTTGATAGTCCTCCAATGTCTTCTAACTTATCATTATTACTTTTAGGTGGCATTTCTAGTTGGGTCCTATAGAAAAATGAGTTTTACGTGAAGTACGCCATCATACCTGTAAAAGGGAGTCTGTGGTGTAGTAATTATTATTCCATGTCTAAAATAGCAAAATGGAAATTACATATATCCTAAAACAGTAGAGATGGATTCTAAAACCAGGTTTTACTCACTTCAAAGCTTGTTATAGTTAAAAACATATATAATCTATACACTATATTTGGGTGTGGTAGGGAATGGGCATTAACCTTGCATAGCATAATAGAAATGAATTGTATATTACTTCTTATTTGAAGTGGAGCAATTTATGAGATTTTAGCCTTACCTAAATGGTATTTTCTAATGAGAGAGAGAGAGAGAGAAGAAGGGAGGAAGAAAGGGAGGAAGGGAGAGAGAAAGAGAAAGTGAGAGACAGACAGAGCTTTGAATATTTTAAAGTTGAATGTTGGAAAAAAATCTATTGCCATATGATCTGGGAATAATCTGAGGGAAACAACATTAAAAAAAAACAACTGTTTTTGTTTTCTTGTAAATCATTCAGTGATTTTAACATGTAATCAAAGACAATACAAAGTATATAACGTTTTTTGACACTGTCCAGTTCCTATTAGTTGATATACTTTTATTAAACATTATCTGGTATTAATAATCTCAGAGAATGATATAGCAAAAGTAATATGGAAAACAGATGAGCCAAAAAGCCTGTATCATAGAATTTTCACTGTCAATGAATACAATAACAACAAAAATGTGCCATTGGTTGACTTGGAAGAATCTTCCCAGGATCTAACATCTAAGCTTCAGAACTGAAGGATCAAAAGATTAGACTCTAAAGGAAAGAAACCATCAATTTCTAAAGATTATTTCAGTTTTAAATTAAATGAAAAATGAGACAAATATAAACAAACAATTGAAGTAAAAATTAAAGAATGTGAGTTTCAAATCCATTTGGTTACCAATCAGTTCTGTGAGGTTGAGTACTTCATTTAAACATCTTGCATTTCAGTTTCTTCATCTCAAAAATTTAAAAAAAGTTCTATTATATTATTTCACACTATTTTTCTAGCATTATATGATTTTTTTAAATGTCATTGAAAAAGTGAGGCACATAAAATCTCTTTTGAAAAGATGGCACTGGAGAAGACATTTTAAAAAATATATGCTGGCTGTGCAACAGTAGCTCAGTGGCAGAATTCTTGCCTGCCATGTGGGAGACCCACGTTCGATTCCTGGACCTGCACATGTCCCACTCCCCTCCCCAAATATAAATAAATATATTAAAATATTTGAAAATATATATTATCTGTTGGATATATATATATATATATATATATATATCCAACAGATAATATATATATATATATATATATATATGATAGTATTATCTGTGGATATATATATATATATATATATATATATATATATATATATATCCACAGATAATACTATCATGGAAAACCATAGCATCCCTTTGTCCAGTTTTTCCAGAAATTTTTCAATAAAAGGAATTGACTAGATGATTTAATGTGTGTCATTCTTAAAGATGGGGTAGAGACTAACAATTCAACTACCCTTCAGGTCCTCAGACTCTAAAAAAACAATAGAATAAAATGTTAGTGCTTGAGTTTTGTGACTGTTTCACTATATTATCAATATGTGAGCAGCAGAACTATATGTGGCATCTGAGAAAGAAAGGAGATTATTATCTTATTAGAAAGTCTTAGGTTCTTAATGAGGACAGTCCTAAGTGTGCTAGTGTGCGACCATTTTGTCTATACTAGTTACAATGTTTGTTTTAAAAATGCTGCATCAAATGCTAATACTTCACATATTTAGTAAATATAATTGTACACTCTAGTAATAGACTGTTTGATACCCACTCTTATTAGCTGTGCATTAGCATTTTCTCCCATTTACTGCCTCACTAAATCTGCCTGAAGCAATAATCACTAATCAAAATACCAACACTATGAAGGTGAAAGAAACACGGCATATTTTGCATGCTAGATATATTTCAACCTGGAACATTAGGTATGTGATTTAGATAAATTATTCAGACTTGAAAATAAGGATATTTCACTGGCCTCTGGGAATTATGCAACTACCAAGCCACAGACACAGTTAAAAACTCAGCATCATTCTTAAGACAAAAGAAAAAATGAATTCATTTTATGTTCTTCATTCCTTCTAGAATTATACGATTTCATGTTTGAAACTGACTTTAGACATAATCTGGTCCCCAGTTTTCACTCTACAATATAACTGACTACAGTTTAACTAAGTCAATGTTTAATTAACTTGCTTTAGATAACACAATTAGTTGGTGATAGAACCAGGATTAGGATTTAGGTAACCTTATTACTAGTTATTGTTAGTAATCCTTCTACTCCATAATGATGATGAAATGACTTTGATAAGTTAAAAAATAAATTTCCTCTATTACCATCTATCATTTACATGAAAGATACAGCAACTGTAAGATGTACTATTATCTTATATACTACAGAGAAAGGGAAATCCTTCCCAATTAAAATCTGATATGAAATCTTAATTATAGTTCTACATTCTGCATAATTTAGTCATTCAAGACTCTTATGGTCTTAAATTTCTTTCATTTCCTTAAAGGCATTTAGCAATCTCTCCTGACTTTAGTTACGTAGCATCCGAATCAGTAATAAAGTACACTTAAGATTTATCTACTTGTAGGAATTCTACTTCCTCATGTCCTCTAAAGCGCTTGGTGCATCTCTGAATCAAGAATGGAATTGAGGTCACTCTTTTACTTCTGAATATAATTGCCAAATACATACATCACTGCTGTGTTCTAGCGATGCTGCAAAGACAACATAATTTGCTTTAATGTTGAAATAAGTGCAATTTTTTAAAAGAAATTTTATATGACAGTTGAAGTCAGCACATTAGTATCAGTAATGCACATCATTCAACTGAAGTGACAATGTGCCACGGCTGCCACTTGGCCAACAGCAAAGCATGGCTCCATAAATTGTAAGATTTAACCAGATATCAGAAATGTGACTTCGACCTTATGAAATACCACCTTGTAGCCATCTGGTTCACATTTTCGTATGGTCAACTTTTGCATCATTTTGCGTAACCCTGTTGTTTATTTCTTCTTTTTGAGGGTAAATACCATAAATAATGGCATCTCAAACTTTCAGAAAATAGAGGTCAGAGGTAACCTAAATTATGTTAATTCTTTAGCATCAGCCTTTGCTACAGTCCAGAGATATTCAGTATGTGCTCAATGATAGGGAATATCAAAGAATAAGAAATGAGAGGCTTATCCTAATCTGTGTATGTGTGTGTGTGTGTGTTTCTACCCTACATCTCTTCCCCTTTCTTCTGGGAGATAATTCCTGGAGACTTCCTTTTAGAAATACTTTGCTTGCTGTAACCATTAACCCAACTTGATGGTTATAGTAATTGATTAAATGATACTTCCTGGCTCAGGCTAGTCTAATCGTAGTGCCTCATTCCTCTGGCCACAGTGGCTAGTTTCATTGTCATCTGAGTCAATTAGAAACTTTTAGTGAGGATTTTTCAAAATTAATTTGAAAGCTAGAATTTATTTTTCCTTTCCGCTTAGAAAGATCTAAGTTTATAGGCAGTGATAATATCCAAAATCATGTTAACCTTATGGAAACAGACAGTCTAAGATAATTTGACTGATACATAGAGAAGTAGAAAGAAAATCTCCACCATGTTTAATTCCATGGCTCTTCTTTTTAAGACTTTTCATGGTTTATGTAAGCCAAATAAGTCCTCTTTTTGCTTAAGCATGTTTTAATTGGATTTCTTGCATTTACAACCAAAGGAGCTCTGGCTAATATGGTTATTTAAAGAACTATGAATTCAAGAGTTTGTTTTAAGGATACTATAACCATAATCATTTAATAGGACAGCAAGAGTCAATTAATATAGGAAGGGCACAATATTTTAGGTTCACATAGGTGAATAAAACTTTCCTTGAAGTTGATTTTTTTCTTAAATTTTCTTCTGAACTCTTATTTTAAAAAGAAACACATGAACAAACTTTTGTTTGGCACTTTGGAAAAGTAGAATGTAAAGTAAAATCTTAAAACACATTCCAAGTAATATAGTCATTCCTCAGCATACTGAAAAATGCAGTCATTCATCGTTTTTGAATATGTTAGATAATCAAAATAAAGCTCGGCTACAATTATAGATAGAATTACTCTGCTTCACATTCTCAATGAGAATTCACTGAGCAAAAATGTAAGGAGGAACAGCTATTTTTCTCCTTGACACACTGACAAGATCCATACAATTCCTATCTTGCTTTGAAGTATTGCAAAAAATATTGCAGACATCTACCTGTGCCTATTCCACTTAATGGGATTCCTAAGACAAAAGTTATACATCAATTTACAGACAGTTCTGTGGTGATATTTTATTGGCCTTAAATTAATGCAGACAATATCATTATTTCTGCTTGAATTTTAAAACCAAACTTCAATGGTTCTTTGATGTTATCTATTTAGTTCAAATGGTCAAATCTCTAGAGTGTTTAGATACTTCCAGGATAGGTCCAATACTAACATTTATTTAGCAGTGTTGAAATCTTGGGTCTGTAGTATTTACCTATAAAATAGCAAAACATACCAATGGTTAAAATAATAATGGCCAGAGTTCTCCTTTGAAATTTAGTCTTCTGATCAAAAGTAAACAGTATTTTATTTCAAACCATTAGGAAGCTAACTTAAAATTTTTATGAAAAAAATAATTTCTTACTATTCAACATTATTTATAATTCTGGAAATTAAAGTTTTATGATTCTGTGACATGTATACTTTGGACTTAAATGAAATGTCTATTAATTAGCTCAGTATGTTAGTTCACTTCTAACTGAGATGAGGGATTGTATTGGAATGCATTAACTAAACCCCTAGATTGCATCATATAATTTTTAAGTGTGATAACCACAGGATAGAAAAGGGTTATTTTATGGACTAGAATACCAGCTCTCTGCAGTAAAACAGAGCAATGCATTTCTTAAATTCTATTTCCTGCCACTTGACTAAGTAATGACAACATACTCATTTCTTACAGAAGCAGTGACATAGACAGAAAAGAGAACACAATTCTAGAAGGGCCTCACTCCCTAGTTTTAGTACTACCCAGCAGTATTGAGTTCATTTTAATGTCCTTTGATGTGGCGTTGACATGAGGATTGATGCAAGTTATTTTAACATGCAAGAGAATCAGACAACATTTGTTGAATACTCCCTGGATGTCAAGCACTTTTCTAAATGAAATAGAAAAATATGTATTGCCTATTAAATTTACTTATTATCCACTGGCCCACTATCTCTACAACATCTCAATTTTGGTATAGAAGTAATGGAAAAGGAGCTCATCCAGACCACAGTTTTCCTTCTTATCTTGAGTTTCTCTGTTTCTGAGATGGAGATGTGACTCCATATTATCAGAAATATCCCTTTGGATTATTTTACAACTGTAGTTTAATTGTAAAGATTATACCAATGGCCACCCTGAAACAAAGGCAAAATTTACTCAGGCCAGAATGCTCTTGGCTTCAAGAGCTAGACAGGTGGTGGTCATTCTTCTTGACATCAGTTTTGAAAGGAGCAAGATAGCAATCTAACATCCTGACATTAATTCTTGCCTAATCTACCCACGTTTAATCCACATCAACTCTAGGGTAGAAGTAAGAATACTATCCGAGTTAATTAGATTGTACACATATTTGAATTATAGGTCATAGATCTCAACCTCAGAATGTCACGTGGAAATCATTAACTATCATTACTGTTTTTTAAATAAGAAGTATACCAATAACTGATCAACCAACTTCTCAATAGGATACATTTTAAAATGGATACTTCTTAAGTGATAGGCTCAACAGCTATGAATATGGTGGAAGAAAGCCCTAGTAAGGTTCTTACTCTCAAAGAGACAACATTTTAGTGTAGAAAGATGCACAATATACAAATACATAATACACAAGCAAACATGACAAGACATCTTTAGATTGTAATAAATTCTCTGATGGAAAATAATAGGGTGCTATGGCAGTGAGTGAATGGTTGATTCATTATAAAAAGTCAAGAGTGGTCTTTCTGAGAAGGTGATATTGGACTTTAGACTGAAAGAATGAGATGGACCTTCAGGTCCAAAGAGCCAGGCACCAGAATTCCAGGAAAAGAACAGCAAGTACAAGGACCTTGAGGGAAGAATTTGTTTGGCATGTTGGAATATCAAAAGGAACCCCCTGTGGCTAGAAAGTAGTTGTACTGGTATACAGTGACTTAGAGTGGTAGAGGGTGAAATAGTGTATCATACAGCCTTGTAAGTTTGGGAATGTCATTGAAGTGATTTGGGTCAAGAAATAATCTTTGCATATAAATGATATCTTCAGTGTTTAAACTTACCTTTTACTCTTTTTCCATATCTTAGGCAGTTCCTTTCTTAATACTATGAATTTTTCACATGCATTCTTGGTACCCACCAAATTTCATGTTAACAAGGATGAAGTCAGTAGGAAAATGGCTGGCTGGCTTTGGGTTTTTAAAATTTATTATTGCTTTATTTTATTGGAATCTCAGAGAATGTCAGTTGTGAATGAAGGGAAGAAGATGTTTATAAGAGGCTTAAGGATATGTGAGTGGAGGTGCTTTTATGCACTGTTTGTGTGAGTAGAGAATTTCTTAAAACTGCCATCTCCCTAACTGTCCTCTTTGGCATTATTCAATTCCCTCATCTCCAGAGCTCACTCACCTCCACTTATTCAATTCATATTGTTTCCACTCTATGGTAGTTCCAGTATGTTAACATTTCCTGTATGGTATGCCCACCCAAATAAATATTATTTTAACTTAGGATCATGTCATCCATGATAGAATACTTTATCCTATCTGAAGATAGAAATGAGAATATTCCACTTTCAGCCACTGCTCTCTATGCCAGGAAACTTTTGTGTCTGGCTTTGAACTTGGTTTATCTGTAAGATGAGCTGCTGTTGATGTTGAAAGTTCTCCCAGTTACCCTGCATCTGACATGGATAAGGAAAGGAAAGGGCAGAGTTACAGCTTTTGATGTTAGCATGTTAGAAACTAGAAAACAGAATAGCTTAGCAGCTAGAGATACGTTGCCTTTGGATCATTAACAGTAGGGCCACAGCAAAAATTTTACAAACAAAAGTGAAAATTCTGTGAGACTTCATGACTAAAATCTTTATTGGGGACTGTTAGTTTTCATAAAATTGTCAGTCAGAGTAATTCTATTTTAGGACTGTAATTATTCTTTAGGATTGATTAAACACAGAACAATAAAAAGCTAGTCAAACCTCTACCTCTCTCTCTTAAAAAATCATTTATATTAAAATTTAAAATAATTATAAGCATATATATTTATATATTAAATGCTTTTGTACATAGAAATCTTCATTTCTATACCTATTGCTCTATAAGAAATAAGTATATGCTTTTAAAATAAAACACAATCTCTCTAAATCTTATAAAAGTATCAAGAGCTATAGAGCATAATTGACTGTAAAATTGATATTGCTACTTCAAATGTTTTCATATATTATCATATTTAAGTCATATAAGTTATCTATGTCATATGTTATTTAATAGATACATAGTACTTTGTTAATAGCACAATACATATCATTACTTTTATTCAGTGAAATGTATTTTTTTGCTGTTGTTGCATGAGCAGGCACCGGGAATCGAACCTGGGTCTCTGACATGGCAGGCAAGAACTCTGCCTACTGAGCCACCATGGCCCACCCCAGTGAAATGTATTTTTACTGCCTTAATTTTACACACAGAGAAATAAATTTTAAAGACTTTATCAGTGAAAAGCAAGATTAATTCCCCACTGTGCCTCCCTTTGCTCTACCTGCTCCCTTAACACCTGCTCCACTGGCTCCCTTGGTCCCTGGAAGGCTCAGCATTCTGTGCCAATGAGAACTGCTCTTTACTGTCCTTCAACCCTCACTCATTGTTCAGATCACAGCTCAGAGGATCCTTCTGAGACCTGGTACACTCAAAATATTAGTGAATGAATGAATCAGTCAATGAAAACCTGGGACAAAGTCAATGATAAGGACAACTAAAGACTCAAAGGTTAAATGATTTTTATTAAATATATGAATAATTTATTCTATCCCACATAAATTTGTGGTTCATGACTCAACGATTGTTCATTAAATCCCATTTTTCAGGGTTGTAACATTTTCTGTTTGCTTTATGCCTACTCATCTAAGCTCAGTTTATGATTCTGTATCAGTTGTTTAATCTTGTGCCTTTCTTGTCTTCACTGAGGCATTTCATGGACTATTTACACATACATATAGTGGTAGCATGAGCATATAAGTGGGGATATAGTGCAGATATTAAAAAAGAGGATTTTAGTTTCAAGCAAATTTGGATTTAAATCCTAGATTCCAACACTTGCCAACCAGGTGTAAAGAGGAAATTTATTGTTAGTTCCTTTATTTTAGGACTTAAATCAGTGGAAAAATTTAAAGATTAAATAATGAATACAAAGCTAGTAAATACACTTCTCAATGCCTAATTGTTTTTTTTTTAACATGGGCAGGCACTGGGAACCAAACCTGGGTCTCCAGCATGGCAGGTGAGAATTCTGCCTGCTGAGCCACTGCAGCCCATCCTGATTTAATTGCTTTTACTCTTCTGTAAATGTGTAATACTAGACACTGTTAGGTCCTGCATTATTTACTTTTAGGCAATGCACATGTATAACTCCGAATGACAAAAAAACAACACATTTTATATCTGTATGTATTTCATAGCTCAAATTTTTTTTTACCATACAAGAAAATGTATAGACAGAGCTTAACATCAAACTACAGCATAATGTTGAGTTATTTTGAAAGGACATATAATCTTATTCACTCATTTTTCAGGTTCATTATCAATTCTTACCTTTATTGTTAATTCATGCCTATTTCAATTATTCTTAAGGTAATACAATTTCCACACATCTATAGCAGAGATCTTTGGTAATATTTCTTTGATTTAAGGGTTTAGAATCCCGATGATAATTATCATAAAGTAAACTCTTTTTTCTGGAAATAGAACCCTTGACTTTTTACCCCTTTAGCTATTCAATCATGACTCTAAAATCACTTTTTCTCACTTTAACTCCAATTTGGGAAATGGCCCTAAAGTTCATGTTGTTGAGAAAGACTATTTGAATTGAGATCTGGCAAGGAGGCTAATATTGGCAAGACCCTAATATATGTCCTCTGCTAATTCCTTTTACATTACAGTTTTATTTGCAGTCTCTACTTTGAAATGCATTTGAGCATTACCTGCAGCCTAAAGTAAACTGAAACTGATTTCTAAATTCATAGGATGCTTATCTACCTATGACAACTATGCAATTTCTGAATTAGGATGCTCTTTTCAATGAAGTAACATGCAAAAGCATTGTAAGGCAGCTTTGCTCCATAATTCAGTTACAGCAGAGGTATCAGAAAGAATAAAGAATCTCTGGAGCAGAGCTGAAAAGACCCTGTGTCCTGCTTAAAAGCATCATTGGCTATTAGAACTCTCATAGCTATAAATACACACACTTATACATATACATACATATACACATATACACTTTTAAACTGCTTGCTGAATTTATGTACAATGATAATAAAATGATACAAAGTTCACATTTAAGAATGTAAATACAATGCTTCTCAAAATGTATTTTACTTTCTTCATCAGAGTTAAAGAACCCTCTTTTATCTATTATCTAATATAAGAAACTGTATTTGTAGAACTTCCTTTACTGTTAGTTACATATACATAATAAAATAAATACTCATTTTGTTTTCATGTACCATGAAACATTGTATTTTAAGTAATGTAGATGTAAATATGATACTTTGATTCCACTTTGAATTAAGAAACAGGACATTATGCTTGTAATTAAAAAAATGAAATATTTTATTTCAGTATAGAAATATGTAGAAACTGAAAGAAAGTTTAACTATTTGTTAAACTTCTACATGAGCATGATATTCTTTATATGTTTAATATTCTCAACACATTTTCAAAATTATGGCTTCAGATAAAACTCATTTCAAATATTTTAAAAGAGTTATGACAGAAAATAAATATGTATTTGTCACTCAAACATGTTATTAGACTTATTCTTTGTAATGCTTGCTCAACATTTTGGTAATCCACAATCCAATGCCTGGATATAGGAATGGAATTACTCTAAATAATTTTTTTAAATGATTTTCTAGCCTTCTAAAATTAGTTAACATTGTTCTATCCTATAGAAATCTAATTTCATAATTAGCAATACTGCAATTAAACAATAGTTTTTTCTCTACATTCCAAATTAAAATACTCATATTGCTGAATATTCAATTATTTAAAAATAATTATGAAAAAGAATGTGAAAAGGGAATGGTGGCTGTTGTTATGGACTTTCATTTATCTATGAATTCTGTTTAATGAAATGTTGAATAATTCTTCCATACAGTGAGCTCTGTATGCCTTTTTACTTTGCTCTGTTTTGCTCTAACATATATTTTCATGCACTAAGGGAAACCACTTAGTGAAACTCAAGGATACCAAATAAATATACATAAAATAAAGACTTTTTCACTCATTGTTGTCCTTTCTCTTTAATATCTTTATCGTTTAGGTGTCATTTTTACTCCCAGCTCTGACAATTAACCGAGGGCTCGTTAAAGCTGTGATTTTTGCAAAGTGGCTTTGTCCTGTTGTATTTTTTTAAAGATACAATTTGAACTTCTTTCAGTTGCCAATAGGTCTCTATAGTCTCCTTCTTTCCTCCTGTCACCAGCAAATGATACAGTTAAAGCTCCATTGAAAACTATCTAAATTATCCTAGGAAAAGAATTAACTTTTTGAATTCAAATATGTTACTCTTAATATCAAAGTGCCCTGTCCTCTCAAAGTTGAGAGTCCAACAGTAATGATTAGCTGATGTTCTACTTCCAAAATTCTGAAGTGGGCGGAGAGGATAAAAATAACCCTTAAGTATGTCATATAATCAATGACAAGATGAACAAAACAAGTTACTCTAATGGGATACGTATGTTAATAAATAAAAAAAACACAGCTTTTTGTTAGAAGTAAAAAAATCTTGGGGGAGTATAGAAAACCTTTACCACAGTTGGCTGCAATACTCTTTACATGAGTAGTTAAAAGTCTGAGAATATTGTACTGAACAATTATGAGAGAAATTAATATGATCAAAATGAAGCATTCTCCTGTTACTCTGATCAGCTGTTCATTTTTACTTAGTGTTCACATCTTTTCCCAAAAAGACATAATTAAAATTATTCTTTAGGAAATTAATCACGAGTCTCATTATTTCAAATAAAATGTTCTAAACCCCAGCTTCTCTCTAGATGAATAATCTCTTCCCCCTGTCCATTCGGCAATGTCAATGAGGAATGCAGTGACACCTTCTGGTAGAGGGAAGAATTGCTTTTCCTCTTCAGAGACTGACTTTGACAGATGGAATCCAGTTACGGAAATGGAGCAGGGTAAAAAAAATGACATTCTTAGGCATTTACTCTCATATCATGACATGATGTTGAAATTTAGTACTTTGAAAAAAATGGTTTAATGTAAAATTAACTTAGAAAGTATTTTTGCGCTTCCTTTCAATGGGAAGCAAGCACTGGGCAAAGTCAATTAGCTTAATACATTTCATATGCTAAAGATAGCAAATAAGTAATTTATTTTTAAAAAATGTATCAGGCAAAGGAATAAAACTTCTCTGTGCCCTAAACAAATTAGAATCCATTGCCTTCTATTTTAAAGCTGCACATGTGACTTTATTTAGGGTGGAGGGTGACTTATGCACAGAAAAAAGATGACATGGAAGATTTTCATAATGCTGAGTGAACCGATTCAGAAGTTCATTTTTATATACCATGCGTATAATAATTTTCTATTAAAATATGATTTTATATATGTTATAACATTTTATCCTCATAAAAACCAATGAAGTGGTTTATTACAGAAAGGAGAACTGAGGCTCAAAGTGGATGCCACCTATCCAAGATGATGTAGTAAGTGGTAAGTCAGAACTCAGATGCAGGATTCTAATTCAAATTCTACTGAGCTTTCCATTAAGGAATACTCCTACCAAATACTTTGAATATCTAAAATTTGTTCAGCATAAGAAAATAACTATTTTTCTTAAACTTTCCTAAGATCCATTGATTACTAGCAAACATACTGTATTTGATTATAGAAACCAATATATAATATATATTCCTGTTAAAGTTTGATCCATTTATATATCATGTATAATAAATATATGTCTACATGAACATAGATATGAATGCTACTAAAACATTTAGATTGGTAGATTGATAACTAATGCTTTTTTTATTAGAGAAATTACAGTTTCACAGAAAAATCATGCAGAAAATACAGAGGTCCCATTTACTCCTGACTCACACATACTATTTTCCCTATTTCTAGCACTTTGAATTAGCCTGGTATGTTTGTTACAATTGATGATGAAATATTTTTGCAATTACACTGTTAATTATAGTCCATAGTCTACATTGGGGTTCACTGTTCATATCTACACTGTTTGTGCGGACAGTCCTGTATTCTTTTTGTAAATTTTTATTCTAGTAACATGTATACAACCTAAAATTTTCCGTTTTAACCGCAGTGAAATATATAATTCAGGGGTGTTAATTACATTCATGATGTTGTACGATCATCATCATTCACTGTCACAGCTTTTTCATCACCCCAAACACAACCTCTGTACCAATTAGATAGCTTAAATTTAAACAGCAAGTTTAACTCAGATTTTCCTTGTACTCCAAAGATATTATACTATATCCAATGATAATGATAATCCTTCTCTGAATTTTTAAATCATATTAAAATTCTTTACTAAATTTTACTGCTTAAATGCCCAAAATTAAAAATATATTAGTGATACATATTCACAAATACTTGATTAGAAATAATTATTAGGTATTATAAATATAAAAACTTGGAAGATAGTCTCCACCAGAATATTTTTAATATGCCAAATTTCTGTCTTTATTATCTTTAGAAGAAACACCATTAGGATCTAGCGTTTTAAAATATAACATCTTTTGAGCCCCCTATCTTTGTATCAAATTTTTAGTAGTGTCTGATTATGCTGCTTATATTTAACCTTAAGTTAATATTTCATTACTGCTCTGTTATTACATTTTCTCTCTGAATATTTTTGAGTAATTGAATCATTGGTAGCATTCAATATTAGTAAACTTTGACATGAAGAATATCAAGTTGTAAAATGAAAGTGTCTCCCTTAGTTATCTATTTTTTTCAAGAGTTCACTGAGAACCTACTAATATTATCACTATATAATTATTATTAAAGAGTTTATATTGGTAATCAATTAGCATCTTCTATATGATTATAACACAGTAGTATAGCCAAATTGACAACAATAACATATAAATTTTAATCTCAAAATTTAGGGTTCAGATTCAAGGATAGAAGCTAAAGACATAAGTCTGAAAAGGAAGGTTGCATTTTGCATTTTTTTTTTTACATGGACAGGCACCAGAAATTGAACCCATGTCTACCACTGAGCCACCATGGCTCGCCCAGGAAGGTTATATTTTTAATGAATGGTCTTAGAAAAATCCATTCAAAGCCACATAAAGAATATAAAGCTTTTTAAAATTCTTCTGGGCTTTGTGGAATTTTCTTTTTCTAGAGATTTTCAGGAGCTTAAGACTTCACGTTTGATATTCAGATTTGCAGTATGCATGTGTATATAAGTAAACGAAAGATTTCCAATCATGGAAGACACTAACATAAACACTCAATGGCATCTCACACTGAAGGCATTCTCAAAGGAAAAAATGAAGAACAACTATAGATGAGTGTGGTCTGAAACTGTTATGTACCCCAGAAAGCCACGTTCTTTTAATCTTGATCCAATCTTGTAAGGTGGGGTCTCTTGATTAGATTGTTCCCGTATAGGTGTGACACACTAAATTGTGGGTGTGGTCTTTGGTTAGATGGAGATGTGACCCTGCCCATTCAAGGTGGGTCTTAATTAGTTTACTGGAGTCCTTAAAGGAGCAAACACAGGGAAACACATTAAGGGTAAAACAGTGTTTCCTATCTAATAACAGCCACATAAATTAATTCTAATTAGCTGAAAGATCAAATTGTGAAAATCACTTTAAAAAATAACGGGATAAAATTTAGAAAAAAAAATCTTTATGACACCAGAGTCAGGAAGATCTCTTAATATGATCAAAATATAAACCACAGAGGAATTATGAATAAATTTAACTGAAAAAAAGGCAATTAACAGGAGACAAAATATGAGTAAAATAATGAGAATGTAACCACCATCATTTTATTCTGAAAATGCAAAATAAAATAAAAATGAAATATACAAAAGTCCACTCAGTTGGCAACAATTAATAATTCTAATGACATCAAATAATGTAAAAAATAAGCAAATAATTTTTTCATTTTGTAAATGTAAATCAGAACAAATACTCTGGAGGGTAATTAAGAAATACATGGTCAAGTCACAAATGTGCATACCCTAAAACCAGGAAATTCCTTTCTATTCTCTATCTTAAATGTACTGTGAAGTACAGGCAAGCAGGGATACGTCCAAGGAAATTCATTGCAGAGGTATTTTAAAAAGGGAAAATATGAGTGTGATAACTAAGTGAGGAAAAATATAGTATATTTGAACATTAGGATGGCATAGAAAAGTTGAAATAAATGATCCTACTTGTGTTAGCATGAATAATTCATAATAATATAATGTAGGCCAAGATGGTGCATTCCAGGATTCCATCCTCCCACCAAATTTTTAAATAACAATGAAATATTGGCAGAAACAAACTTTATCAGAGCCCTAGAAAACAGTTATAGGTTGCAGCGAATTGGCAACAGCTGACTCAAATTCATATGGAAGGGTAAAAGGACAGATTTGGAAGAATCACACTTCTTGTGTTCAAAAGTTATTACAAATTTGCAGTAATCAAAACTGTATGGTACTGACACAAGTACATAAAGATCAATGGAATCAAATTGAATGCTCAGAAATACGCCTACATATGTATGGACAATTGATTTTCACCAAATAGTTCAGGGAAAACAGGATACTTATATGCAAAACTTAACTCAAAATGGATATTTGCAGAGGCCCCAGAAGCCAAGGCCAGGGTTATCAAGGGGTATCAAGTATCTCCTTTCATGAGGTGCTAAATTCCTTCTACAAGACATGATAAATAACTATACATCTAATTAGGTCTACACAAAGCAAAAGAGGCTAGGAGAGTGGAAAGTTTGGGAAACTTGCACATACCTTTAATAACCATAATGAAGAGAGGGATGATTTGGTCTTACCTCATGACTGTGTTCACCATGTGCCTTCTCAGATGAGAGAGAAACCCTGAACTTCATCAGCCTTCTTGAACCAAGGTATCTTTCCTTGGATTCCTTGGATTGGACATTTCTATAGACTTGTTTTAACTGGAACATTTTCTTGGTCTTATAACTGTAAACTAGCAACTTATTAAATTTCCCTTTTTAAAAGCCGTTCTGTTTCTGGTTTATTGCATTTGGCAGCTTGAAAACTACAACAATGTCCTATACATGCTCCAATTCCCACTTGCACCAAGAATGTGTGCCAAGGGAGTGGAAGAGAAGGTGGATAGAATAAGGAAAAAATAAAAATAAAAAAGCTGACTGTACCCACCACTACCTACCCAAGAGTCCAAGGCTGGGGCAGGTTCTCAATGGAGAGGGTAGAAGATTACACTAAATAAGAGTTCAAGTTACGATCATCACACTGGCCATATGTTGACTGTGTTTTGTTATCTTTTTGCATGGGCAGGCTCCAGGAATTGAACCTGGGTCTCTGACATGGCAGGGGAGAATTCTGCCACTGAGCCACGGTTGCACCACCCTAGGGCAGACAATTTCTAACACAAAAATAAAATAATACTTGTTTATTATCTAAATGCAACTGGAAAAACTGTGGGGAAGAACAGGTTCTCAAAGTGAGTTTAACCAGGAGTGGTAAGTAAGAATAATGTTTAGAGCTGCTTACACTCTACCAATCGCACTACGTTCAATAAGACAATTTTACCTATGTTAAGACTTTAATAAAAACGAAGTACACATTTACATGTATCATAAAACAAACAACCTATTAGAGACACATTAACTTCTTCCAAGGAGTGTACAACATAACTGAGACTATAGTTTCTTTTCCCATCTTTCTTTAAGATGGGAAATGTATCTGGAAGTCAAAAAAGGTGGAATTAAAATGTTTACCATTTGCAATTATCCATGGCAATCAGTTTATTAACACTGAAAACCAAAATGAAATATACATTATTTTATTAATATAAATCTATATTAAATTGACATTATGCCTAATTCTAAGAGTCTTTATTCACTTAAATTGATTCATTATACTCATCAAATAACTTTATTATAAATACATATTAAAATTTTGAACTTAATAATTAAAATACACTAATAAAATATGGCCTATCAGTTTAAAAGTAGGATTACTTGTTAATTTCTGTTTGAAATAAATAAACTTGATTCTATTTTGCACATTGTTTTGAAAAATTATTGATGTAATTTTTGGACTATGTCATTAGTTTTTCAATGTGGCTGTCTGGACAATGATTACATACCTGGGTTACATTTTTCCATTGCCCTCTAAGTGTAGATAGAATAGTGTAAATAAAGAGGTTATCATTCGGAAAGTCAACCTCTTCCAAATTAACTGTGTTTTATACTTCAAAGCCAATAGCATTGAATTTCCTTGTTCTTTGTACTATTCATTGTCCAGCCCTCTCTTTCTGCAGCAATATATCTTTAATGTTAAATGGCTTCCTACTTTCTTGGAGAAAATGCCCAAATTTTCTCAAATCAGCTCTCAACACTTTCATCCTCCACCAATACAAACTTATCTTGACAACTCAATTTTCGTTCCCCTCTTGATGCTCAATACAAAGCCCCACTTACTGACTTTTCTCCAGATGCTCCATTTGAATTCTTATTAACCACTTGTTTCATGTAGGACAACACAATTTTAATTTAATCTAATCTATAGATTTGATAAGGCCCACATAAGTTCACGTTCATTATTTTGCCTTCTTATACACTCCCATAACAAGATTGCACACTTCAGAGAAATAAGGGGGTATAATATAGAAGATTCAAGCTTTGGAATGAGTCAAGGAATACGACCATTCAGCTATGGTTGGCCATCTATTACACGGGTTTTCTTAGCTGTCATTTACTTTTAGGGCAACAATATATATATATATATTTCTCCTAACTTTAAAATTCTAATAACATACTTTTCAATATCACTTCCAAAATCTAGATAAATGAAATTACATACAAGGCTTAAAAAAATTTTACTTAGGCAAAATTGTACCATCTTTAGAAAGAGCCCTTCATAGCACTTTGAAAGATGCATAGCAGTAATCATAGATTTAAAAACAGTAATTATATAGCAGATCAAGAAGAAAATTGTATTTTTTTTTGTTTCCTTGATTTAATCCATTCATTAGCCATATTTTCCCCAAACACAAAATACTGAGAATAAACTAATAGCTTTGGTACCTGGTTTAAGTTTCCTTTAATTCAGAAACAAGAAGTTAGGACTTTTGGGTTGACACATTTTTAAAGCTCTTCTCAGTGATATTATGTGGTTACTTTTATTTTTTTTTCCCTCTCTAAACAGATTTACTTAAGAAATGTCAGCAAATAACCAAAAAAAACCAAAAACATAATTAGTTATTGTGGACTGCTAGGAAGGAGGTATCACACAGCTAGCCTCTCTGTTGCAAGCAGAGATGAAATGATGTTGGGAGAACTGATATTCAGAAAGCCTATGAGTTTACATTATTAGTAACAATTCATATACATTTTTAGGATTCATATGAGTTTACATTTTAACAATTCATATGAGTTACATTTTAACAATTCATGTCTACATTTTTAGCAACAATTCCTATACATTTTTAGTAACTGAAATAAGTGAAAATATTTTTGCCATTATAAAAGAAATACCTTCTTTGTATTTGTGGGCAATTAGAAAATAGAGCTAAGAAAAGTAAAATCACCTGTTTACGTAATAGCTGAAGATAACCACTGTTAACATTTGGTGAGTTAATTTTTGTTTCTTATTTCCACAAATATATACACATTCACAATTATTGTTGCAACAATGTGTAGCATTTTCTTTGTTTTAGTAAGTATTATTTTCCCAGGACTTAAAATATAATTTTAAAAATAACATACTTTTGTCAAACAACCCAACAGTTGGTGATAAGACAAAACAAACAAACAAAAACCTCAAACAATTTAGATCTTCATATTAAATAAAAGGGATTTAGCCCTGCTGCAAAGATCAGGTTAAATGAGTGGTTTTTTTCAACCAAACCAGTTATATTTTCACGGATTAAGCAGAGGTGCCTGAATCCTGAAAAATAAGTCTCTAATTTCAGACATTATACGCATTTGTGCCTATTTGTTACAACACTTCAGCATACCCCAATTTAAATGGTTTTGGAATCAGTAAAGGTTTGGCATAGTTTCCAAATATGGGCCCATAATTTTACATTGTTTCTCTATGATACAATTGCAGTAAAATATACTTACAATATTTTTATTAAAGTTAGGTTTGTGATATCATTCTCAATGTAAAGTTTAGCTAATTCAGCTATAATCTTTCATTATCCCTTTAAGGATTCAAGGGTTAACATACATCTTTTTAATCCATACAGATACTAATTTGATAAAAAAGATTCACTCTTTACATAGGACAGAATGGAAAGTACTATGATCACATAAATTATCAGACCCAAAATTTTAAAAGCCTGTAATAAATCTGAAAAAAAAAAACAAACCCAAAACAACAGCTAAAAAATCACTAGGCTCTGAGTATTCCCTCTTGTATGCTAGATCTGTTAACAACATTTTAGTGGGAATAATCCATTATTTGATTAATAATAAATATTCTACAAAAATTATGAGTAAATGCTACATCTAGTTATTGCTAAGAGAGATTGATACACGTTTTTAAAGAGATCTGCTGTGATTAGATTATTACCTCAATTATAGTAATGGGAGTCACACTGCCAAACACATGTGGATAGATAGATAATGATGGATCAGTTTAGACAGAGCCTAGCTGTTAGACCCAACATTAGGGCACATTCTATGGGCATGTTCACACTGGTTCAATAAACTGAAAAGGCAAAGACTCTAGAAAATGCTTCCCTTTAGACATTTGCACTCAGACAGCAATGCCACCTCTAAATGAAAGTAGAGGAACTGAACTCACAAGGAAATGTTCTGGTTTTACATTATTATGGAAGACCTGGGTGTGATCCTTTATTTCTTTTTTTTATTAAAAATTATAAAAAGGGAAATATTTTAAAGTTTAAGTTGTTCCTCAGAGCTAATTTAGGATTCCTGGTACAAATTGTCAAATCACAGTTTTTTTGTTTTGTTCTTTTAACATTTCTGGGAAACTAGTAATTACTCCCTGTGCAAGAAGAAAAAGACGTTAATGAACAAGCGTATTAATTTGACCACAATATGTTTCAGGTTTAATGTAAAATTTAAGTAGTCTATGGTAGAATGCCTTCTTTCCATATAGAATAAACTAGTTTATTTTTAGAGAAAAGCTTAAGCTTGTCACATAGGTAGCAGTGTACATTAAAAATTCAAAATAATACATACTAATGTCAGGATTTAGCAACTGTTGATATATAATACCTATACTTTATTTCAAAGAAAACTTGACATAAAATGTAAATATAGGTATCTAATACATAAAATAATAGTAACTAACTACATATATTACTATAGAGTACTGAGTACATATCACAAACTACTATTTTGCTATATATATTGCTAATATATCAAAATATATAATACATATCAACATTATAGGGCACAACTTGAATATACTAACAGATAAATTAACTAAAGTGGTAAGCATCTCCAATTCTATATACATTCTCAATGGAATGGTATGAATGACTTTTAAATAAAGAAAGCTCATTTCCACAACTGCTGACATGCTTTTCAGGATTTTTGTTTGACTACTGCCAATTTGAATCCCTAGACTGGAATAAATGCAGAGCCATCTGTTCTGACATCGCTGCTAAGACAGTACTAGGCTCACTGAAGCAACTGTTTCTATTACCCTCAGTACTCATGATATGCTTCACTTTGAAGGATCCTGAGTGATTAAATTGAGCCTAACTTGCATCAAGAATATAATTAGGTTAAGATACTGGTTTAAAGACAAACAAACAAACAATAAAAGCAACAGTGCACCAGAACAGTTTAACACTTTCAGCTCCAAGTCTCTAAAAATGTTTATTGGTAGTTTAAAATGTTCACTCTACTATCACTTTTGGGGGATTGAATCATGTCCCCCACAAAAGACACATTCAGATCTTAATTGGAATTCCTGTTGGTGTGAACCCATCCGCAAATAGGATATTTTGAAGATGTTATCATTAGTTAAGGTGTGGCCAAACTGAATCAGGATGGGTGATATGACTGGAGGCCTTATAAAGAGAGAAAAATGAGAAGCAGTTAGAAAAAGCAGAATCCTGAAGTCAGAAGAAGCCAGATAGGAGAGGAGATCATCACGTGACTGAGCGCTGCTATCAGTGAAATGCTACAAACCCTGGTGGAAAGGATGGCCTTGCCAAAATCTTGATTTTGGACTTCTAACCTTCAAAACTGAAAATAACAAATATTTGTTGCCTAAGACAGCTTATCAGGTGGTATTCATCACAGCAGGTGTTGCAAACTTAGACACAAACAAATCTCCCCTTCATTAGCAAATGACTTTTGTATGTGGAATATGGGGTATTAGTTATATGAATGATATTTTGAAACCAATTTTTGTCCAGCCTTATCATAAATCATTAAACTAAATACTGCTTCAGATGCTAGTGATTAGTCTTCTGGACTATTAACATGGACTGTGGGCACTACTCTTTAGTGATTAGTCTTTTGAAGATAGGAAGTTTGAAATAGGATGCTGAGTTAAGGCATATATGGAGAGGCATCATGAGGAGACCATGAAAAGAACATCAGACAGAGACTATGAAGTAGAAATGATTTTTCTGGCATCATACAGAAGTTTCTGGGCTGCAAGAGATCATTTTGATCAAAGACTATGCATAGCTGATCTAAATAAATTAACAGTAACTAGTATAAGTTTCCAAATAACACACTAGGAGCTCATCACAATCCTGTTATTAGTATAAATTAGTGGATTTACAGAATTTCAGAATGTAGTATGGTAAAAATAAAATAGCTTACATAGATCAAGGTCTAGCTTTTATGAAATTATAAAAACATAAAAGGTATATGAAAGCAACACAAATGAAAACAGTTTAAAAGTTCAACTAATTCATTTTCAATGGTGAATCAAATGAGATGGGGTATGCCAAATTATCATTAAAGATAAAAAGCATAGCTTTTAAGACACTGTCATTATATTAACAAGGAAGTTTCAGTAACCTAGCAGTGAGAGTGAAAGTCAGGCCAGAGGAGGACACTTAGGTTTCCAGAATTAATGGTGGCTTAAGGGTATGGAAACCAGCAAATACAGATAGAAGGCACCGTTCAAATGTAAGGAAGTTTGTGATTTTCTGAAGGCAGAGGTCTGTAAGCCAAGAAGTTAATAAAATGTAGAGAAACAAGCTGGTGACAGCAAGAGGTATCCAAAATGTAAAAAAGATAGGCAAATCAAAACAATGATCCAGAACTCAAAAGACGGGAGGTCATGCCTGATTTGTTTACCACTACAGCCACTGGGACTCAATGAGACAGTGCCTAGCATTTCACCTATAGTTAATAAATGACAATGGGAGGAATAATTAGAGATAAGCAGATCTTAATTAATTCCAGAAAATATAATTATGCAGTTATAGATATAAGACATAAAGAAGCAGTGGATAACCAAATCCACAGTAAAGGTAAAGTAGAGGTAAATTGTGCCCGGTTAGCATGCTCACAGGAGTAAACAAGGTCCTGAGAATTGAACGGATGAGGCTGGGAGGTTGAGAAAGAGGTTGAAGGGGCTAGGATAGATGAGGTGGGGATGGACGGTGGAGAATAACAAGCTGGAGGAAAGGGAAAACTTGGAAAGCCAAAAGCCAGAGTAAAAATCAGAATCCAAATTTTAGGTATTTAGTTAAGACTAATACATTTCCCCCCCAAAGAGTATTAGCTATTTGTTGCCTAAAGATGTAGAGCAGTAGCTCCTAGTCTACAAGAATGCTGAAAGTTGTCTAGGGTAGGGATCTGGGTTTGCTAGGACATAAATACAATGAAAGCACAAACCATATCTTATTTCTGGTTCTTTCCCAGGTCTCTACCTGGAGAGATGTTGCTATGTGATGTGATGCAACCTTGAAACAGGAATGGCAGGTCTGCAGAGATTGTTCTTAAACCACGGTCTCTGACCAGCAGCATTAGAATCACCTTGGAGCTTGGTTGGAAATGCAAGTCATTGGTCCCACCCAAAACTCTCTGGATCAGAAATTTGGGGGGTATGGCCCAGTAATCTGAATCTCACAAGCCCTCCAAGTATGTCGATGCATGCTTAAATTTGAGCACCACTGTCCAAGAGGGAAATAGATATTAGAAATTAATAAGCAGTGCACTTCCTGATTAATGGGAAAGGTTATGTCTGCCCTAAAATGTAGGAAATAAGTTTCCAAGGTTCTGTATCTGAAAATCACTAGGATGATGAGAACACCTTTGAAGAGGACTATCAGATTCTTAATGAAATCTTTCTTGTATTTAGCCTCTAAAGAGATAAAACTACCCGGTTGCAAGATTTGTTTTCTTTGCTTTAAGGAATATGATGTGTTGCCAAAGTAATACCTTTGTTGCACACTTTGCTAATTTAAAAAGATTTCTAATCAAAATTGCTCACATCGTTACACTTAATAATGAACAGGATAGATCAAAGAGGAGTATTTCTGAATTAAAAAAAAAAAAAACTAAAAGAAAGTGCATTTTAGTAAACTATAAAGTACTAAGCACACAAGCCCCATCTAGTGGCCTTCGTATCAAGAATTCAATGAAGGTTTCTAGGAGTACAAGCCAACTATAGAATCACAGACAAAAATATAAGAAATTTAGCACTTGGATACCTGAAATACAGCATAAATGCATTGAAATCATTCCTCAACTTTATCATATCCAACTCCTAAATTTTAGAATAATATAGATGCAGAAAGGGAGGGAACATTTTTTGAGTTTCAATTATGTGTCAGGGCATAAATTAGATGCTTTTATATATTTTGTACATATATGATGTGGTCTATATAGATATAGATATATAGAGAGAAATGCAGAATGGCCATTAAATCTGTAAACATAGATGAATACATAAATATTTTAATAATATGCCAATATATAATAAAATCATCTATGTTTTCGGAATTCTCCAATGAAAATAACGAGCCTCAAAATGATTTTTTCAAAAGAACCTTGTGATGAACTCTGCCATAGCATTTTTCATGCTCTTTATGACATTGTTCTGTTTTTTGTGTTTTTTGTCTTCCACATGTTATTTTAAGCTCTTTGAGGATTAGAGTCCTCTTTCTCAGCTGTTTTTTTTATTCCCGGAACCTAGCAGATTGCTCAATAAAGTGATTAATAATTGCTAAATAAATAAATGAATGCATGAAAGAAGTAATAGATGAATTATTTAAGCCCTTGGCATTGCATTTCCTATATGTGCACGTATGTGTATCTACATATTATGTATCTAAATATTTACATATCTACATCCACATACAAAAATATATTTTATTCATTACAGTGAAACTGCATTTTATGGGGTGGAAGTATTCCAAGATGTCTTAGCACTTCTACATTTTACATCTATCTGTTTGACTCAAAATAAAAGCTACTTTTGATTTCTTCAAAGACCATAATAAGAGGACATAAATAGTTATTATATACACTGTTTAAATAAAATACAGAATGTGGGAAGAGACATTCAAGTGGCAGTGACTTTTTGCTATTCATATTTTAGTGGAAGAAATATTTCTGGTTGGAAGCAGCAAGGGATACTATATTAAACTGAATTGAAATAATTAGGTAGAATTTGAATAAGAAATGATGGAAGGATATTTCCTCAAGAAGAAGAAAAGTAAGAGGTTTGTTTACACAGTAACCACCATTCCCCACTGTGGCCAGGACACGTTGTAGATGAAGGGAATTATGTGACAATAAAGGCCGAAAATTCAAGCGGTGTCAGAGCACCACAGATATCGTACATGTGGTACCAGTTTCACTTCCCAGAAACCCCCAGAGTCAATTCATCTAAGCAGAGAAGGTGCTAAGCAAAATGGAAGGTAGCCAAGAGAACTAATGTAATGACCTTGGTTATAGACGTAGATATTTCTATAACATGGATACTGCTAAGGGAACTGGATATTTATGATTTTGAAAAAATCCATTAATTATTGATGTAAATGGGAGTTTAATTGCATTCATATTCAGCTCACTAACAACAGCATGTAGACAATTGGGATTTTCCCTGAGGATCAGATTTACATAGTTCCATCCATAACCAAGAATTAAATTTAACCAAAATAAGCCTTAGTGGTCACATCAATTACATGTAATTAGCACTACATATAGTTATTTTTGTTTCTAGTGTGTTTTAATATTATTATTATACATAGTCAGATGAAAAAGAATTGCTTATTTTTTCCCTCTCTTTTAAAAAATAAAACTCTTCAACTGTAGGGTTTTTGAAAAGCATGGGATTCCCGGTGCCTGCCCATGTAAAACAAAACAAAACAAAACAAAACAGCATGGGGATAAAGGCAGGAGGGAATCATAATTGCTTCAGAATTGTTTAACAACAGCATTAAACTTCTGAAATTGAAAAACTTACAGATACCATATTGTATACTTAAAGACTATACAATGGAAATAGAATAGAAACCTTTTAAAACAACATATAAAATAGTATCTCATTTAGATTATGAGCTATAGTTTTATAAAAGCCTATTTCTCAGAAAATATTTTTAAAGTGACATGTCAGTTAAATGGAAGGAATATTAAATAAAAAAAGGAGACAGCACTTATTATAACTGTAAAGCATATGAAAAAATTTACATGAACAGAAAGATAGCCTCCCTTTTCTATCCCTTAGAAGTTTTTCAAAATTGATTCTACTCCTCAGATTTCTGTAAACTGAATTGAGAGTTTCATCTAAAAAATCAATTCAAGAGGTTATGTTTTGTTTGCTATTTTCAATACTTTGAAACTTCCCATGATTTTACAAACATTTCAAAAGTCTTTTTTTGGAAGCCATTCCCTAACGATTCCTGTATGGCTATGACTCTTATGCTTTCTTTTAGGATCAATCTCTTTTCGTTCCTTTGGTTGACCGTTGAACCCAACTATATCCCCATACTCTAAATTGGAAATTTTGCTCCTTTACTAAACCCATCCTAACTCCATAAATGCAATCACCCCATTCTCAGTCATCATCCGTCCATTCTTCTATCCTTTCATTCAACCATCCATACATCTATCTGTCCATGCAACCATTCATCCATCTGTCTATTTCATTGAGTCACACGTTTTTAACTTCTACTATGTGTCTTGGTGTTCGCAATAATACATTTTAATAAGAAATCCACAAAGTTTACAATCTAGTTGTAGCATAAACAAGTAAATTTAGACTATAATAGGTATGTGATGATTAATTTGGTGTCACCTTGGCTAGGTTAGGGTGTGCAGTACTTAGGTTCAGGTATCAACTCGACCAGGTGGTGGAGTCCAGTTGTTATGTTGTTGTGGACTTAAATCACCAGTATGTTAATTTCATCTGTGAATGATTACACATCTGTGGTTGGGTAAGGGGAGTGCCTTCCATAACGAGTGATGGTTAATTTGATTAGCTAGACACTTAAAATGAGAGTCAGAAGAGAGAGAACCTCAGCACAGTCCAGCAGAACTCAGCTCATCAGAGGTCAGAACTAACACAGACACAGATGTTTTGAGATCCAGAAAGGACATGCCCCAGAGAAAGCCAATTGAACCCAGAAGCCAGGAGAGAAGGCCAGCAGATGTCACTGTGTGTCTTCCCATGTGACAGAGAAACCCAGAGGAAAGCAGGTTGCCTTTCCTTCAAGAAACTGTAAATTTGTAACTAAGTAAATTCCCTTTATAAAAGCCAATCCATCTCTAGTGTATTGCATCTGGTAGCATTAGCAAACTAAAACAGGTTTTGATACCTAGAGTGGTGTACTGGTGCATTCGCAAATATCAAACATGTTTGAACAGCTTTTTAAATGGGTAAGGGGAGGATTCTGGAAGAACTGTAAAAAGCTTATAGAGAAAGCCTAGATTGCTTTTAAGAGACTGCTGGTAAAAATATGGGCTCTAAAGATACTTCCTTTGCAGATTGGAAGGAGGGCAACCCTTGATTTGAAGTGGTAAAAAGTTTGGCAAAATTGAGTCCTGGTGCTGAATGGAAGGGGGAATTTAAATGTGATGATCTGGGATATTTGGCTTAGAATATTTCCAAACTGAGTACGGAGGATGCAACCTGATTTCTCTTTGCAGCTTATAGTCAAATGTGACAAGAGAAGGATAGTCTAAGAACTGAATTTTAGGGTAAAAAGAAACCAGAAATTGATGGTCTGGAAAATTCTGGGCTTCCAGAAGGGGAGATTCCAGACAACAGTGCCCCATGTGACGACTTAACCAAACATGGAACCAGTCAGCCATTACAAGATAAGTTAGGAATGGAGATGGAGTTATCCAGAAAAGATTTGTGGAAAGTACTCTTGTCTGATGGTTTTGATGTCTATATGCTACATGCCAAGTCAGCAAAATTTTTATGAGATCTGTATAAATGGAGCCACTGCCAGTATGGACTAAAGGGATAGAGTGAAGGAACCTCAGAGGTAGAAGCATGGAAGCTAAGGTCTGAAGCCAAGAATCCTCAGGCCAGGAGAGAAGTTCCACCTGTGTCTGTGGAAGGGGTGAGTTTTTCCTAGAGGCAGACTGTGGGCCTTCTGCCTTGATGTTCGGGAAGAGTTCTGGTGCCCTAGGCCTTGGAGAGGTTGCAGCAGATTCCCTGGGGATTGGAGTGAGCCTGGCTGTCACCTCATCGTTCTGATGAGGTTGAGCATGTGCCCCAGAAATGGCAGAGAATCTAGGTGCCATCCTGATACTTGAGGAGTGGTCTCCCCAATGTTCCCCAATGTTGCAACCCTCGTCCCAGTGTTTGGAGAGAACAGGGTCACTGCATAGGCCCTTGGAAAGGGTGGGACTGACACTTTCTGAAGCCTCAAGGATGAATGACTCTTAGACTTTGAAATCTAATGCAATTTGCCCTGCAGGTATTCAGAATTATTTAGGTATGCATATTTGGTATGTATATTACTTATTTACGTTATTTATATTTAGGTACATATATTATTTAGTTTTCCACCCAATTTCTCCCTATGGCAATGGGATCATTATCCTATGATTGTTTCTTCTTTGTATATTGGGAGAAGAAAACTTGCTCTAAATTCACAGGTCCACAATCAGCGGAGAATTTTGCCTTAGGACAGATCATGCCTGTAATTGACTTTTATGATTTCTAAGTTGATATTGCATTTGTAGTTTTACTGAAATGATTTAGACTCTTATGATATTATCATGAAATGAATATATTTTGTAAATGAACGATTTAGTGTGTTGTATGCAGGATAGATGAGCACTGTTAGGTGGAAAATATGTCTGTTATCATTTTCTATTTAGAGATCAAGTATGGTCTAAGGTGATGTGTATACTTGCCAAGTTGACAAGGGTTGGACACTGTAGCAGTTAGGTTCAAGCATCATCTTGGCCAGGTGATGGTGCCTAGTTGTTATGTTTCTGTAGACTTAAATTATCAGCACGTGAATTTCACCTATGGCTAATTACATCTGCATAAGGGGAGTGATTTCCTCAATGAATGACATTTAATTTGATTAGCTAGTGCCTTAAAAGGAGAGTCAGAAGAGAGAGAAGGAACTAAGCATAGGTCAGCACAGCTCAGCCCAGAAGTCAGAACTAACAAAGACCAGATATTTGGAGATCCAGAAAGGACATGGCCCAGGGAAAGTCATTTGAACCCAGAAGCAGGGAGAGAAGGCCAACAGATGCCACTGTGTGCTTTCCCATGTGATAGGGAACCCATAGGAAAGCCAGCTGTCTTTCTTCCAAGGAACTTTTTAACTAAATAAAACCCCTTTATAAAAGTCAATCCATCTCTGGTCTATTGCATTCTTGCAGCCTTAGCAAAATAAAACAGCGTGTTCAGTTGTTTAGCCTGGTTGTCATATGGAGATATTTTATTAATGGAATTAGCATTTTACAATCAGTTGACTTCAAGTAAAGGAGATAAACCTCCATAATGTGGGTAAGCATAATCTAATCATTTGGAGGTCTTAAAATCAAGAACTGAGGGTTCCAGAAGTCAGAAGAATTTCTATCCCACGATTTCAACATCACCTTTACCAGAATTTTCAGCTTGGGGCCTGTCCTATGAAATTTGGACTTACCAGCCCCAACAATCACATGAGCTACTTCCTTATAATAAATCTCTTTATATTTGTTCATGGCTTTGGGAACAGATTGACATTGAAACCCCAAACTGGTGATTGAAGGAAGTTCCCTTGGGGAGTTGGGTGCAATATGGTAACATCCATTAAGACAGAGAGCAGGTTTGAGGATGGACATTTTAGTGATGAATGTGGTGAGTGGATATGTGTATCGGGATATCAAAAGAAACATTTTAGATGGAGGAGTACGTGTCAGTTAGTATAGCAATTATGAAAAATATAGAGTGAAAAAAGTGAGAGAATTTATATGAATCCCAAACAGTAACAAAATCAAAGGGATGGGCCAAGAGAAACATATTTCAAGAAAGATAGATGTTGAATATCATTTTCATGGGTAGGGGAATGGATTAAGGAGAAAAAAAATCACAAACAGTAAGCTTTTAATGTCGACAAGTATTTCAAGGTGTTTGCCTGTGATAGAATACAGTGATAGAGTATGGTACAAGAAATTATGGATTAAAGAAGGAGAATGTAAGTATAAATGCAAGAAAGGCATTCATTTATTGACTATTTTTTTAAGATGGAAGAAGCTTGGAAACACTGAACTTTTTGTTTGTTTCTTTTTAAATGACCTATTAGAGGGAGAGTTTGATGATACAGAAGAAAAATGTACATGAAGCAGAAGGAAAGGTCCTGATGATGTACATGGGGTAGCATGTAGAGCACAGAAGTGGTACCAAATAGACAAGAGGGCAATTCTTTTATTACATAACAAAAGGGAGAGAGGAAGGTAATTATGAGTGGGAAAGAAAAGGAGTCAGAGAGTTAGCATCATGGTAAGAGAGTTTAGAAGCATAGAACAGGTATGCAAATAACTACTACATAGAACATGAGGGAAAACTGACTGTGGGGGGTGCCATAAAATAAATTTGTGATATTATAATGTGGCTAGGTAAGACATTTACTTGAAAAGTTTCTCCTGAAATCATTGCCATTGTAATGTTTTATGCTGTTGACTATGATAAACGAATGATAGCTGCCAGAAAAATTATTAAATATAGTATTTATCTTAGTTTCCTAGCTGCTAAAACAAATACCATGAAATGAATTGGCTTAACAACAGGAATTTATTGGCTCTTGGTTGCAGAGGCTAGAAGGTTTGTTTCCTCCCTGAGTCAGTATATTCTGTCTGTCAGGCAATCTTTTGGGGTTCCTTGGCTTTTCTATCACATGGCACTGCACATGGTGGCATCTTCTCCTTTCTCTTCCAGGTTCCATTGACTGTAAAGTTCTGGCTGCTCCTGTTCTAGTTCACTAGCTGCTGGAATGCCATACACCAGAAACAAAATGGCTTTTAAAAAGGGGAATTTAATAAGTTGCTAGTTTACAGTTCTAAGGCTGAGAAAATGGCACAATTAAAACAAGTCTAGAGAAATGTCCAATTTAAAGTATCCAGGGAAAGAAATGTTCAATTTAAGGTATCTTGGTTCAAGAAAGCCGATGGCATTCAACATTTCTCTCTCAGCTGGAGGGGCACATGGCGAACACAATGGCGTCTGCTGGTTTTCTCGTGGCTCTACAAAAAGGGACTTTCTCCAAAATGTTTCCTCTTTTAAGGGATTCCAGTAAGCAACTCCACCTTCAAAGGGTGGAGACACACTTCCATGGAAATTGTATAATCAAAAGTTACCACTCACAATTGGGTGGGTCACATCTCCATGGGAACAATCAAAATGCTCCACCAGAAATATTGAATGAGGATTAAAGGACATGGCTTTTCTGGGGTCCACCACAGATTCAAACCGGCATAGCTCCCTATGTGTTTTTTTCTGTCTGAATTTCATTCTGCTTATAATGGACTCCAGCAATCTGGCTTAAAGTTCAAACTGATTGAGTTGGCCACAACAGCACTAAAAATAACATTTTCAAAAGGTCCAATTTACCAGGGGTCCATACCCACTTGGATGGATTAAGATTAAGGACATGCTTTTCTGGGGTACATAATTCAGTCCCCAATATATATGTATATATATATATGAATGTTTAAAATTGAGAAAAAGTATTTCCAATCAAGTTTGTAAGCAAACTTTTTATATTTCCATAATACATACTTAATACATAAAAGATTTCCAAATGCCCATAGCCTAAATCAAGTATCTAAGCATAATATTATTCTTCATAAAGAGAAGCTTTTCATTTTTTCAAGAATAGCTATGATATTTCAAATTATGAAATAAATCATATGAGAGTAATCTTCTTTTCCTTACACTGTGACTTGATGAATTTTCTCTAAATTTTACACATAACTATATCTTGGGAAAAAAATACCCCTAGAAGTTAGGCTACAACACAGTTCACATTTCTCTTGCTAGTCTACAATTATATATATATATATAATCATTCAAACAAAACTTTAGGTAATAATGAATACAATGTAAGAAATTCAAAGTTTATTCCATATGTAAAGGTTAACAGTGTTCAAAGTTTATGTTCAATGTACCAGCGTTTTATTATAAAACACTTTCTTCATCCTCTTTTAGTATTTTCTTGTAACATTATCTTTGAAATAAAATGTAGACTAAGACAAAATGAAATACTTTCTAAGAAAAAGAAATGCATCTTAAGGGAATGTGAATTTTTAAGGCTCAAAGATATTTAAAGAATGCTTTAGAGGTTAAATAGATTCATCAAAAATAAATCTTGAAGATACTTAAGAGAATGGGTCATTCTTGTGTTCTACTCAGAAGCACAGTTGTTAGTGTATCCTTGACCAAGAAGAAAGTGTCCTCCATTAAGGAGCACAGTCTTCCTTGTCACAACCAGCAGCTCCTAATCAGGATCATGATTGAAAATAAGAACAGACGCCTAACTGGAGATGCAAATCAGTTGAACTGGCCTTGGCCAGCATCAGGTGACAAGGTGACAGCTAGCTCAGTTAATCTGCCATCATATGCTGAGATCATGAAATCACAAAATGTCTGAACTGCCTCTTTGGATCCAACCAACAAATTGGCTTTCCATTTATAGTTGTTTTTTTTTTTTTTCCTGGCAGTTATTTCTTGGTCCTGATTTGACAGTGAAAGTTGAAGTTAACCTAAAATGAATGAAATTAAATTGATCTGGAAGATTTTGTTTTGTTTTTTTCCTGGAGTTAGGGTTGAGCCTAACAACTACAGGTTATCCAATGCTGTTTTGGTTTGCTAAATCTGATGAAATGCAGTATTTCAGAAATGTATGGGCTTTTAACAATGGGGATTTATTAGGTTACAGGTTACAGTTCTAAGGCTGTGAAAATATCCAAATCAAGGCCTCAACAGAACAATACCTTCTCTGGAGAAAAGCTGCTGGCAAACTGGGATGCCTCCGTCACATGGCCAGGCACACGGCAACATCTGCTGGTCCTTCTCTCCCAAGTTTCGTTGTTTGCAGCTTCTTGTGCCAGTGGCTTACTCCCTGAGCATCTGTATGCTTCTCTCTGTTAGCTTCTCTCTCTCTCTCTTAGCTTCACTTGCCTTTTTTCTGTGTTTTATCCTCTTATAAAGGACACCAGTAAAATCATGAAGACAAATTGAATGAGGTGGGTAACATCTCAATTAAAATAACCTAATCAAAGGGTACCAGGTACAATAAGTCTAAACCCATAACAATGGATTAAAAGAAGGTATGTACAGCTTCAAACCATCATACATGTCTATCTTAACCTTTAACTTATCCAAGAAAAGAAATGCTTCATCTATACTCAATTTTTTCTGTTATCAGAAACTTTAAAATCAGAATTTATTATTCTTTATAGCTAGTCCAGTTACTATTGCTTCTAAAATACTTACTTTATTCAAAAGAGGAATGAAACAGAAAATATTATTTAGTATCTCTTGATATACTTGATAGTTACCATTCTATTTTCTAGATCTTTCTCTCAAATCTAATTCTCTCAACTTTGTCATTTGCAATGCTTTTACTCATTTCATTTGAGAAATCTGTGAAATACAAGTTTCTATAATATTTGCAATTAGAGTCTTTTACTTCCCAATATTAAAATGAATGTGTTGTTATAAAGCTAACATTTATCGCTTGTCTTTAATGTCCAATGATGCACATTTAAATACTGAGAATATTGATCACAGAGTATCACTGGCTAGAGTCTTCTGGAATACAGGGAGTTGTAAATACTCCTCAATACTGTATCTTCAATTATTTTTTCAACTTTTGATAGAATAATCAATATTCTATGGTCCTAGATATAAGATGCTCTCATATAACACTAAACCACATTTTTAGCTATGGAAAAACATATTACTAATTTTGTAATGTCAACCAATTTTGTAACTTATTATAGAAGGAAATTTCACTATTCAGGCTAAGACTGTGTGAGTGTGTGTGTGTGTGTTTTGATTACATTGTCTGATTAGGGGTGCAGAACTGACTGTGATTTTTCTAACAGCACTTAAAACAATGTTTCTAATGGGATATGGCCAAAACCACACACATGATTAATACTTTCTTACCAATGCTTCCCAAGCACTGTTTCATTCTTCCCACTTCTTGAACAAAATTACCATATTGCCCAAATACTAAGCAGCTCTCCCCACATGACAGCACCCAACCCACAGGGAACTTTGACCTCAAGTTCCTCCTCACACTCATCCAGCACGAGCTGAAACCTAAAACAGTCTCATTGAGTTGCCTCAGTTTGGTGCATTGTCAACTTTGATGCAGAAAATTAATAAAATTAATTTTGTTTGACAACAGAGGCTTTTCTGGTGGCCTTTATCTAACAGTTTTTTTTTTTAACTATAGTAAAAAACGTTCTTTCAACAAGATCACTTGTATATGAGACATTCTCTAAGTAATAACCATTCTTTTGAAATAATATTTCCATATTATTGCAACATATTCTAAAGATTGCAATATAATGTTTAGATATAAAATTGACTTTGGAAGTATTTTGTACTAAAATTTCATAAGGAAGATAAAATAAGATCCAAGAATTGCCTAAGGCCCATGGAGAAAATGATAGAACCATGATATTTTATTTACAGACCAGTATATTTTCTCTATGAAACTTATAACTTTATTGTAGAGTGCCAAAGGTGGTCCTTTCAAAAGATTAGGATGATATAAATCCTTGCTATACATGAAGCATATAAGTGGATGCTATTTTTTGTATTGCTTGGTTAGGTGTTTAGAGTAATATATTTAGAAATACTGTTTGCAAAGATTCTTTTATTCAGTAAGTTACGTTTGTGCATTTCTATTTCACCCATGTACACAAAAATATTTTTCAAAATATTTAAAATTATTGTAAAAAGTTTCTTGTGCACAATCTGCCTAGAGTATTCTAATATTATTCGTGATTGAGGCCCTAATACCTCTGAACCTTGTCTCTGCAGCATGTTAACTGGAGCAAATACAATCATAGTAAAAACTTCAATTTATCTGTACCAAACATCAATATTACCTCTCACATAGATCACTTGATTTGTTAATATTAAATACTTTAATACATGAAAAATACCCAGAATAAGATCAGACACTAAGATTGAGTATCACTTGATAAATGAGTTATTGTTTTTATAATGTCAGCTAGCTATGGAGTTCATTTTTAAAATTCCATTTTATTTTATGTTTGCTTTTTATAAACAACAGACTTCTTTGAAACAGAAAATGAAATTCTGACTACTTTTTTATTCTTGCTATTGTTCACTGAGCTTGACTATTTTTGCTAATACTACGCATGGAAACATTATGCAGTGATGACAAGTTATCTTCAAAGATACCAAGAGATCTTAATGTAGAATCAAACCTAAGAACTATATAATGATAGCCTTAATATTCTGAATGTTAGGGGAATGAAATGGTCATTAGGAATTCTTGTCAATTCTTATTAGCTATGCCATCACTTTTCCATTTCTTTTCATCGTTTTTATTCTTTTTGCCCTATTTTATTCTAGCGTGGCTTTATTTTATTATATTCCCTATGATGGATTATTTACTTCATTCATTCATGTATTCACATATTAACTTAATAATGATTTTATGAGCATCTTTGCTTATGGATACTATATTAAATTCCAAGGATATAAAAAGGAACAAGACATGGGGACATTATGGAAACTCATGATCTAAGAAGAAATAAAACCGAAACAAGCATATTACAGTGTAATTACATACACACACACACACGCACACACACACACACATTAAGCACTATGTTAGCAGATGAGGGAGTGAACAAGTTCACGTGGAGAGGTGGGGACTTCACCATGGATGGGGGAGGGTAGAAAATTTTCATTTATGTCATCACCTATAGTGCCTGGGATATTGCAGTATCTAACTGGTATCTACAGAATCATTCTTCTTTTTTTTTATTATTTTTTATTTTTTTAATACCAAAAAACACCAAACAAACGCAAACATTCATTATTTTTTATCATTCCGTTCTACATGTATAATCAGTAATTCACAATATGTCACATAGTTGCATATTCATCATCATGATCATTTCTTGGAAAAATCTGCATCTATTCAGAAAAAGAAAACAGAAAAAAATTCATACATACCATACCTCCCACCCCTTCAACTCACCGATCACCAGCATTTTACTCTAAATTTATTTTAACATTTGTCCAGAATCATTCTTAGCCATGCAATTAGAGAGGTCTGCTACAGTGCAAAATTTGATCACATGAATGATCTGATTAATAGCCTGGCATGCTATGGGTAAGTGATTCATAAATTGGCTTATGCCAATCTCCAATTTACACATACTACAGCCTCCTGGTATTCCATGCAGTTTCCTAAGAATGCTCAGCTTTCTCTAGTGACCAGTTTTCTGTACATGGTCTCACTTTGTGTAGTGATTACTTTTACTTTCCTGCCTATGCATGACCCTATTAATCAGTTTTTCTTCAGGTGTCAGATTGAATTTCAATTCCTTTTAGAAGCCTTCCAAAAATCCTAAGACTGGGTTACATATCTTCCCTATGTGTTCCCATAAAATTTGCTTTCCTCTAAATAAAATTTTCATAATGCACTATAATTTTCTGATTATTCTTCTATATGCTCCAGAGGCAGAAATTTGTTTAGTGACTAGCACAGAATGAGTACTGAAAAGTATTAGTTGAAAGAATGAAGGAATAAAATAATGGATGCATGGAGAGTGAGGGTTTAACTTCACAAAAAGATAAATATGTAGTTGAGAGTATGAAGAAGTCATTGGCAACTCCAGTTTAATTTGGAGTGCAAAATTTGCATTAAATAAATGTCATACTATTCCCATAACATAGTTTAGGTTTATGAAAAAATATTGCATAGAGTATACTTGCATTAAAGCATACGGGCTATTAGTTACTGAGAAACATGTAAAAAATCCATACTACTATAAATACACACCATCATTTTACTCTAAAAATAAGCATGAAACATTAGCATTATAAGGAAATTAAAAGAAGTCAAACATAAAAAATTAAAAACTGCCCCCAAGCAATGCATATTACGCCAATGTATCTCTTCTGAAATTGAGACATTACAAATTAATCTAGAAAATCACACTCTTAAATTTAGTGCTTTACACTACAGTTTAACAATTAGCATTCAATAATTACTTTAGGCTTATTAATTTTCACTTAGAGTAGTACATTAAATGTGCCCCAAACTATCCATAGTCAAGTCTTCACTACCTGAAAAAATAAAAGCTATTTTTATAATTCACAAACACAGAAAAATTTCAACAAAATTGTTGAAGAAAACTGTGTTTATCATGTTCATTCTACATTTTAACTCAGGTTTGATTTGCCTGTATTTATATTCATTTTGGTTTCTGAATAACATTCTTGATATAATGAAGGTCAATATTTTTAATTGACTAGAAAATCCAGTTTTAAATGATAATTAAGAGGTATTTTAGAGACAAGTAGATTATACTCTTATCCATTCAGGCAATTCAGCCCATATTTATTTAATGCCTCATGTTTGCAGGCATTGTGGTAAGGTCTATGAGGCAGTTGTTGAAAATAATTATTTATTACACTTGTTAAATACATATTTCTGGCCTCCATCCCCGGAAACGCTGATTCAGTATTTCTGGGTGGAATTATACAATTGTCATTTTAAACTACGACAGAGACAATTTGTGTAACCATGATAAAAAATACTGCTGTGATGTTCAGAAAGATAAAAAAGGTGCTGACCACCTTGCCCTCAAAGAACTTACAACTACTATGGTTAATACAACACAAACAGAACTATATTCTTGACAGAGCCATGGGGATTAAAAAAGGTTTTGATGCAGGAAAACATATCAGAAATAAAAATATCTGGTAAATATGTAAGATGCTGAAGTAGTGCTTGACTTTATCGTACATAGCTAATTCCAATATCCCAAGTATAGGAAGACCTGAAATTAGTAATAATAAAGGAAGGAAACTGAGAATTTGTTTTCAAGAGCCACCAATATTTAGGAACATATTACTGACAGGCTCTGTTTTATCTACTTTTCTTGCCTTTTTTTTTTTTTCAATTTTCCTGCTTTGGCCATTCCCAGTTCCATACAGTTGGCTCTGGGGAAGATTCAGTAGTACCAGTTGTCAGTCCTCACAGAAGCAGTTTTACATAGTAATCTTACTGATCCTCAGAACTCCAATTCAGCTCAGGTGGTCAAGGCCCAATGCCTAACTAGATCAAAGACTCAGTGGCCCCACACTGGTTCCCCAGGGCATTTCTGACTCAGAATACAACTATTTCCATTTACTTTCTGTTCAATATATCCAAGTGTTATGGTTGGTTCATGTGTCAACTTGGTCAGGTCACAGTGCCCAATTATCTGGTCAAGCAAGCGCTAGCCTAACGCTTACTGCAAAGACATTTCAAGGCTGGTTAATAAACCAGGAGGCTGGTTTGTTAAATCATAAACATGCTGATTGCATCTATAGCTGATCACATCTGCAGTCGGTCAAGGAGAGCATCTTTTTTCCATTAGTGAACTTCAATGTAATCAGTTGAAGGCTTTAAAGGAGAAGTCAGAAGAAAGAATTTCTCTTCTTCAGCCAGTCAGCCTCTCCTTGGGGGATTCATTTGAGACCTTCATTGGAGCTGCCAGCTCATGGCCTGCATTGCATTCTCACAGTTGCATGAGACACTTTTATAAAATTTCATATTTACAGATATTTCCTGTTGGTTCTGTTTCCCTAGAGAAACCTGACTAATACATTAGGTATGGATGGCATATTTTTTTCTCATTTTCACTGTAATTATCTTTCTCTGGAATTTGGGAGAAAAGTAAAGCAGGAGTTAGCCTGTAAAACAGAATATACACCTACTGAATACTGTGGTGGTTTCATGCCCTTGAAAACTAGGATGAAAGTCTTAGTGGTTTTCAGATAATGATTATGCTTTGGTTCTAACTTTATATAATTAATACCAGTTCTATCAGCCAGGATACAGACAAGAAAACAGAAAGTATGATAAGCTATATAGGGAATATGTATATAGATTTTTAAAGGATAATAAAGAAACAAAAGGATGTTGAAGAACACAAAACTAACTACAGGGAGCAGCCCTCACATCTTTGGCTAAAGAAAGAAAATACAGGGCTTCCATATCTGGACATGGAAGAGAAATTTATTCCTCAGAGTGGAGAATGATATTATGGCTCTATTTGATGGTGTTCAGACTTCTACGGAGAACCATATAGACCATCAATAAAGCAAAGCTTGCTGATACTGGTACCTTAGAAGGATATAACATAGCTACTGCTGTAAGTGCTGATAGAGTCTGGGGCACTTAGCTATGGATGTAATGCCAACAGGAACTAGAAACAAGAAGGAAGTCTTTTCCTCTCCTTTAATCTCTCTCTAATGTCTCTCATTAGCAGAAAAATAAGAGTAAACTAGCTAATAAGAGAATCTGGGAAATATAATTTGTAGATCCCCTGTAGTTTGAGCAATCAGTTGCTATTATGAGAAATTTAGTTTGCATAATCACAGGTCAATTCATAGAATAAATATATTAATATATGTGTTTATATATATACATTATATATATATAAAAGTTAATAGGTGGACCTGGAACTGAAGTAGCTGAAAGAACTGAAGTAAATAAACAGCATATCAGCCATAAGAATATTTTATTTCATTTTATTTTATTTTCTGCATGGGCAGGTACCAGGAATCGAACCTGGGTCTCCGGTATAGCAGGCAAGAACTATGCCTACTGAGCCACTGTGGCCTGCCCAGAATATTTTAATTTTTGAAGTATGTTTTTTAAAAGAAAAATAGAATAGTTGAACACTACTACTCACTTCAATGGAATATGAAGGGCAATAAAAATGTTTAATTAGTCCAGGAAAATCTGGGTTTTCTCAGAAGAATTGAAATTATCTGTCTGAAATGACAAATACATAAAACTAGTCTTCAACTGTCATTAAAATTTTGATGATGACTTTGCCTCCATTTCTTAGATGACCATTTCTCTGCCTAATAGCACAAAATGGTGGATCAAGTCCTCACATTTCAAAGAAGAATGAGACTTTCATTTTTAAAATATTGTTTTGACAGCTGTTAGAGGTGGGATAAATGGAAGCAAGAAGAAAAGCACAAAATGTATAAGAAAGGTTCAGAACAGAGATATGGAAGGCCTTAACTAAAATAGTGGCAGTGAGAATAGGAAAGAGAAAACAGGCCATGCTAAATGCGGGGAATGAGTGAAGAAGAAATATGGGATAACTCTAAGGTTCTGGCTTTGGAGAATGGTAAGTGATCATGTATCAACTAGAAAAAGGACAGCCAACACGCTGATTTGAGAGGAAATTTGACAAGTCTAGTCCTGGATTTGCTGATTGGACAAAATAGAGCTAACTGTTCCTGAACTTCATCAGAACTTGCTATATTCCTTGGTTACTGTGCCTTGAATATATGGATTTTTGTTTGGCATCACCTCTGCAGTTGGATAAATGCATTATTGCCTTCAGAATAAAGTTCTCACCAAGGCAGTTGCCTAGGTCTGTTACTACTTTGCTCCCTTCTTCTCTCATTCTCTCCTCAAAAACAGTTCTCCTGGAAGATCAAACAACTCATGCTTCATTGAAAATATTGTGCTATTGGAAACATTGGGGCCTTTCTAAATGCTCCCTCTGGAATGGATTTTATTCCATTGTCCATCTGACTATCGTTCATCCTCTGAAAACCTAGCTCAGAGGAAACTCCAAGGATGCCATACTTGTCAATAACAAACAAACAAACAAACAAAAAACACGCAGAATGAATAACCCTTCTGGGTGTGAACACTTCCACTGTTCTATTTGTTATATTTTCACAGTCTATTTTAATGTATTTACTTACATATCTGTTTCCATTCCTAAACTTTTGAGCACCATGAGTGCTTAAGGACAATTTACATATATTTAAAAGACATGCCAAGAACAGGGAGGAGAGTTCATACAACTCACATACTTACAAAACATTATTGCTTATTTATAAAATGAGATCATTCAAATTATAAAACAAAAAAGTAAAAGATAATAGGATATTCACAAAGGAGGAAACACAAAATTGTCCACAAACAAAGATGATACTCAAAAAAAAATTCACTAATAATAAATGAAATACACATAAAGACATTTTCTTCCTATTTTACATCCAAAATTTTGGCCAAAAATGACTGAGGATGTGAAATTAAATCAAAGAGTAAAAAATAATTTTATTCCAGTGTTGGATTAATTTTAGTACTTGAAATAGCTCAAATTAATGTGTATGGAGAGATTTGCTTATTTTATTGCTTGTAATCATTAAATATGGAAATAATATATTGTGATATATTACTATATTGATTCCATCAATATACTCTATCAACTTAATTGTTCAGGATATGTCATCGATATATTGATAAAAACTACTTATAGAAAGAAAACAGGTGAATTATAATTTTTTTAAACACTAGTGTTTATGTTTTATACATATAACAGATGTTATATCAGCAATTTCTGATACGCAAAAAATACTGATCATTTTAAAGAGGGATTCAGGAGAAAAGGACATGAAATGGTGAAGAACAAGAGCATCAACTATGATTGTCATATTTTGTTTCCTTAAAATGAAAATGACCTGAGCAATTCAGTGGTGGTTGCAACATAGATTTTTGGATTTTCTCAAATCCTTATATAAAACAGACAGAAAAATAAGCTAGCAAAACCAAAACACATGGACACTACGTCCAACCAACTTGCTGGAGTCTAATCCTTATGACCCTAAAAATACAACTAGGTGATGAAAAATTACCAAGTCACAAAAGTTGCACGCTATCAAGAGAAAGTGAAGGGAAGGAAATACAACAAATGACAGGACTGAACATAAAAGAATCCCAAGTTAGCTAACAAGTATTCACTGGAGAACAAATTGAGAAAGAGCAGGAGAATTGGGAGGAGTTTTTCTTAACCTAATTTGTGGGCGATTGCAACGGCCTTGAAAAAAGTCTAAAGGGACTGGCCTGATGAAATTCTTTGAACTCTTGAAACTAATCTGAAGTCTTCTTTCAGGACAGGGAGCCATATTAAAGGGAAAATGCTGGAAGTGGAATCAAAATTGAGTAGGACAAGGACAACAGAGAGTTAAGAAAGAGAAGATATGGATAAAAGTGGGGGAGGGAATAAGTGTCAGAAAATCTCAGAAAACAAGGTGCCATATTTTTTTTTAAATATTGCATGAAATTCAGTAGCACAAGGAGCTCAGTGAATTTATAAAAGCTATCTGAATTAAGCCTCATTTTAAAGGTTTAGGTATTATGAATTCAAATAAAACTAAGTAACAAGCAAGTATTGAGGTAAAAATCTCATACAAAGTAATTATAAAAAAAAATGGCAATAAGTAGCAGATGACTATCCCTACAAACAATGACAGCACACAGGAAACACATATTTAAAATAAAAAAGACCAATATCTAACATACTAGTTTAAAGTGAGCAAAAAGACTTTCAAGAAGAGAATACAAGACATAGAAGAATAACATACATAGAATTAAAAACAAACGAAAGGCTCAGCAATTATATTAGAAACTGCAGAAATTAATATAAATACTTGGAAGTAAATAGAAATAGAAATAATGAATTGAAAAAATTCATTTTAAAAAGGAATATAAGCTAGGGGGTGCGAGGATAGTTCAGTGGTAGAATTCTCGCCTGCTATGTGGGAGACCCAGGTTCTATTCCCCATCCACGCACTTCCCAAAAAACAAATAAAAAAGCAAAAATAAACAAAAAACAACCAACCAAACAAAAATTCAAAAAATGGTGCTGCAATAATGGGATACTCAAATGGAAATAAATTAAATGTGACCCCGCTTACAGCATACAAAAAAAGGAATGCAACCTAGAAAGAATTTAAGAAGAAAGAAATGTTATCTATACTCACTTAAAGAAATGGAAGTGAAAAGGGGACAAATTAAAAAACAAAACATAACAGAAAAACAATGATTTGAGAAAATATTGAAGTTCAGCAAAGAAACTTTGACATAATAACTATTGGTGGACATTCAATATATGGTTACTTAAAGACCAAAGACTTTTTGATGATTAAGCAGAAGATATGGTACATGAAAATAATATCTTCTAATATAGATATAGTATAAGTATAAAAATTGAAAAGGTATGCAAAAACCGTTAGTAATCACAACAGTTAGATGTAGTATGAATTATTATTCTGATAATATGGTATATATAGTGCGGAATAAAGCTAATGAGTAATCTTTATTTCTATTATCACATGTCCTTAAGAATCACAATTCTAGTGGCAGAAGAAAGGAGCTACAGATACAATACAGAAGAGGTTAATTATTAGTTATGTGGTCCTAAAATTGAATTCGAAACATCACTATCAACTCACAAGAGGTATCTGTGGGGAGGGGAAGGTGGAGTGAAAGAGAGAGAGGAAGAGAGAGAGAATGGGGAGGGAGAGGGAGAGAGAGCATCTGCAAAAGGAGAACCAACATCTTTAGTATCCAAATTTTGGTCATGAAATACTATCTCCCACTTAAAGAAAGCAAGAATCATGTATAAATGACTGATAAATGTCATCATATATGTCTGCAATATGAGCCTGTAACTTCTTGTCATCCTGGACAGCGCAGATACCTTCAAAGACCACATGGGCCATGGCAAAAGAACTCAGGAGCCAAGCTGAAGAAGCCCTAATTGAAGTCAAATAAGAATTACAAATGTGTTCAGAAACTCTGAGTTCCTAATGATATATTTTTTAAAAAAGAATTGGATAAGAATTACAAATGTTTTTAAAAACTCTGAGTTCCTAATGATATTCTTTTAAACAAAGAGTTGGTTTCTTTCTGAGCACTATGGGGAAGGAATCAACTCATTACTTTGAAAACCAGATAAAAAAAAAAGATTCAATAATTTATCCTGCCTTTGCTGAAGGTCAAAACCCAAAGTGATAAGTGGATTGCTGAAGTTGACTTTTGTCTTGAAGGCATCTGTCAAAAAAGATAAATAACCCAACAGAAGGGGGGGAAAAGGCTATATAGAAAGAAATGTCAGATGAGGAAGCAGAACTAATCCATATACTTAAGGAAAAGTACAATTAAATTAATTATAAGGGAATAGAAATGAATATAAAAATAAATATTGTTCCACTTTTACATTTTAGACAAAAATAAAAAAAAAATGGTGGGAATGAAAAAAATGTTTGCAAAGAAGGGAAGCAACAGGGATTCTTTTTTATTACTGGTGGGAATATAAAAAGAAATAATCACTTTGTAAACCACTTTGAAATATGTAGTAAACCTGAATATATGCATACTTTGTGACTCTGCCATGCACTTCAGGGTGTATGCTGCACAGACTCTTGCATATGAGCCTCAAGATATATGTAAAAGACAGTTTATAACAGCATTGTTCACAATGTCCAAAAACTGAAGTCAACTCTGATATCTGTAATCAACAAAAGAAATCAATAACTGGGTGTGTATATTCTTAAGTGCAATACTATACTTTGGTAAAAGTATACTAGAGCCATCAAATCGGATGAACCTCAAAAAATATAATGTCGAGAAGAAGAAGCACACTATATAACAATGCCTACTATATGATTTCATTTATATGAAGTTCAAAAACTGCCAATATTATTTAGGAATGCATATAGTGATTGCTAAATATTCATAAAAGGGAAAATAATTTTCACATAGATTATGATTTATGGTTACTTCTCTATGGAGTAGGATGTGTTCAGGGAAGGGGACAAAGGAATATGGAAATATCTATTTTTTGGACTGAGTGGAGGGATAGATATAAACTCATTTTATTATTTTCTTCAAACAGTGTCTGTGTGAATAACTATATCTAGTATCTATCGCCATCTCTCTTCATGCATAATTTTATGACAACCTAGTTTTTACTCAAATATTCCTCTCTTTTCTGTTAATTTATAGAAGCATTTAAGAAATCCATTTAATATATTTTAGAAATCCATTTAATATATTTTACCCAATACTTCCATTTGTTTCAGTAGTAAGGGTACACAGTCTTCTAATGCTATCTATAGATTAAATCATTTATTCCTCACAGCAATCCTATTTAGAGGGTACTGATGAGGATGTGGCTATCCTCATCTTAAGAAAACCTAGGTATAAAACCATTACTTATACAGGTAGGTGGCAAATTGTTTGTACAAGATATATGTATTTGTATACATTCATGCTCTTAACCAGTTCACTGTATTGCTGGTAAAAATAACTCCACCCCCCACCAAAAAACAGCCACATAGAAAAACTTTTAATAGTTCCTTCTTGCCTACCAACCTAAATACAAACTCCTCACTCTATAATCCAAAATACAGTTCGCTTTTAATCTATATTTTTACCCTTCAATTATTTTTTCAAGTTATATAGATAATTCTGTTCCCCAGTAAACATACTCCTTGTTTCCCCTCTGTCTTTGCTCACGATGTTTACTGCTCCCAGGATGTCATTTCTTCCCACTGCCAATTGCTGAAATTCAGACCATCAGTCCACCTATGTCAAATGCCACCTTCTACAAAAACTTTGCAGTTATTTTTTTCCCCAGGTTCCCCTTTCCCTGTCTCCTCTATGAAATATTTACTGATTCCTTCATTTGGACAGAGTCATTCCTTTTTTGGACTCACATAAAACTTTGATTTATCTTTTTGGCATTTAATGCGATCCAGGAAGTTATGCAAGCTATTTCTTCAGTGTTCAACCAAAACTGGAGGAACTAGTAAAAGTGAAGTATTTCTGCTGAGATATCACAGTAGTGTTTCAAAATGGAAGTCTTCTTGAAGCAACTGAGGGCTTCAGACCCTGAGAAAAGATGAAAGTGTTTTTCCTTTCGTGTTAGGAAGAAACCCAATCCAAAACTGATCAAATTGAGACTGATGCAAAAAATCCTATGGGTTAAGCCACTATCGTTGGCCTATTTTTTTTTTTTTTTTTTTGCATGGGCAGGCTCCAAGAATTGAACCCAGGTCTGTGTGGCTCAGCAGGCGAGAATTCTTGCCACTGAGCCACCATTGTACTGCCCTGGCCTAATTTTTATAGTTCCTTTATATATGAGCATTACAAGTTCATATGATGCTTTCTTGTAATGCTAATATATAAATGCAGAAGCAGTTTTATAAAAGTTCAGTTAGTTTTAACAGAAACTTAATTTAGAGATACATAGTAAGGGGCATAATAAACAAGGCCTGTGGTCCAGCAGTGACAGCATCATCTGGGAACATGTAAAATATGCTCCAGCTCAAAACTTCTGCATCATAATCTGCTTTTAACAAGCTCCTCAGGTGATCTGTATATACACAGAAGTCTGAGAAGCAGTGATTCCAGACCACAGTCTCTATTATTTCTTTTAATTATTTATACTAAGTGAACACTTAATTATCTTGTCAATAAGCTATATGGAAATTACTCTTTCCACATGGTTGGCAGTATAGAAATGTCATTAAGGAGCCTGAAGTATATTTAACTTGTGTTTACATGGTGACTTTATCAATTAATCCTGACTGAGGTAGAAAATTGCAATTTCAATAACCACTCTATTTACATGCAACACAATGATATTCAAAATAGACCTGATAGGAACACAGGTTTGTTTCTGTGTTGTTAACAGCAATATGACCTTGGGCAAGTCAAATAAAACTTATCTGATGATATTTTCTTTAATTTTAATTATTTACTTCCTCTAATGAGCATACAGTCACACTTAGTGTTGTGCTATTCAAAAATGACCATAATTTCTTTATTTTATGTTCCCTAGTGTGGTATAGATTTAGCTAAGAGATATGCAGAATAGCTGGTTAATCTGGAATGCATGCTAGGAGGCTCATTTAAGCTTCAATTAATAAGTCTTCCTTCTTCACCTCAGTGATTTAATATCAGTTCTGTGTCTGAACCAAAGCAATGAAAATCATATCTTAGGCATTCAAGGACAAACTCTTTTATTTCATTTCAATTATTTAAATTGATGAAAATGATATACAACTTTTCAAGAGAATGAAAGGTGATTTTAGATGATTCCTTAGGTATCCAGATTCTGCTGTATAATCTTAATAGAAAATAACAAGCAACCAGGATGAGTCTCAATTATTTAGAAACAAAAATGGAATTATGCAATCCAAATAATATTCATGGCGGGTGCACAGGTGGTTCAGTAGTAGAATGCTCACCTTTCATGCAGGAGAATCGGGTATGATCCCTGGACCATGCACCCAAAAAACAACAACAACAACAACAAAAAACAAATAATATTTATGGTGACCACATTAAAACATGTTTATCTTCAAAATATTTCCCACTAGTATAATTTTTATCAACAGATTTAAGATTGAACTAGATCATAATTTCAAAATGCTTATCATTTGAACTTTGAATGAGATGAGAAGGTGTTTCTTTGACTTTTTCTATGGTTTTATCACACAGAGTTTTTTAATATGATCCTTTGGCATTCGACACTTGTAAAATGTAGACTAGACAGAGCAGTTCAGTCATCTTCAATCATGACTGAATAGCAGTCATTATTCAAGATTACTTTCACTGTGTCACAAAGGTTTGAATATGTGTAACCTTATAAAGATGATTTATTTTTTAGGGAGTTGACTAAAGTAAACCCATAAGTTAGTTATTTTGGGGACATTGTTCATATATTGCAATTATTTATTAATGGACTGTTAATAACACTTTGTAAAGTAAGCAAATACATTTTATTGACTCAGATTTGCTGGAACTTTACTTTTAGAAAGAATACGCATGGCATATATATGATATATTATTTATATATACTTAGAATTGCTATTAGTAGTTATCAAATCTTATATGCATGCATTATTTGTTTGAAGGAATTTGGATTGGAAAGAAAAAATCATCAAGTACTGAATATAAAATAATACAACAATAAGTCCTAGGATACAAATATTTATTAGTTTCGGAAGGAAAATAAAAGTAGAATTTTCTAAAGAAAATGCCACATATAGTATATTTTGTGCTCTTCTTAACCTCTATGCTTAGCCGAAATTTTGAAATAAAGGTGATTTATGGTGAAAATAACAGTTTGAAGAAGCTAAGGATTTTGACTCACTCTACAATCCTGTATTACAAAATAAATCAGCCACCTTTATTCTTCAGTGGCTAACAAAGTGTCATTTTCATTTCACTATGTATATGGAATATGCGTTTCTCTTCCAAGTTTAGTACCATGATGCAGATGCTTCTGTTAGGGGTGGTCTGAGGTTACTAAGTGAGAAATCTAAAGCACAATATAAACAACAGTTGTATTTATTTTAGACTGTAGAAGATCAAACAAAAACTCTTTCTAGACTCAGAAACTTAAAATTCCAATATATTATGCTGCTATTTTAAATTGCTCTTATTTAAATAGTATACTTTCTGTTTCAGTAAGCCTAGCTACCAGAGATAATACATGGAGAAACACTTTATAAACTGGATAATGCTAGTAATGTCAGGGTAATAATTATAATTGTTATGACCTAGTGAGCAGCTTGAATAATTATGACTAGATATGATAAACGGTCTGAGAAAGGAGCCCTGAGATACTTCAACATGCAGAATTTTGGATCATAATGAAGAGTCCATTAAGGAGAAGAGAAAGAGGAGCCAACAAGGTAGGAAGAAAATCTAATGGTAAACCATCCTTTTTCTAAACAAAGACTTTTGGATGGTTGAATGGGAGGGAATCCAGGAGGGCCTAGGGACCAGAATATCATATTGGTCCTTTAAACGCACCAGGTTTTATGAAACATACAATAATTCATCTGGTCATGGACGTATTGAGGTAACTGGACAAAACACCCCTTGAACACACAGTAGACAATCACTATACTGTTGTCATTTATAGATCTTTCAGTTAAAATGAAATTACTTAAAATGTTGCTAAATAAACTACATAATAATGTTTGGGCAACGATGAGTAAAACAATAGATGTATTATCTCAAGCAATTTGAAGACAAAATCATCCTACTAGTTTTTTTAACATCTGGTATCTGAATCATCATCTCATGATCAAGTTCATTTTGCCTGAGATCACTGTGAACCACCTTATCAAGATGAATTTAATCATGGAGTATATATTCTTCACTTTTTACAGGAAAGTGTCACAGCTGTTGCTAATGTAAATTATGATGTCACATAAGAAGTACAAGCAACATCAGAGCAGATTTTCAAACTCCACATGGCTTAGTCTGCTACAGCCTGTGTTTAGTAGCATTCTGGTTTGTTTTTCAGCATTTGAGAGGACCAGAATTTAGAGATATAAGAGGAATAGTAAAATAGTTGAAGAGTTACTAGTGGTATTGAGATTAAATTTGCTCTGCATGGCCAAACATATTTTTGCCCCTGGTGTTTATAGCCAGCATTGGTTGGTTACTTTAAAAGGATGGAAGTATCAGATGGAGGTGGGGAGTGGTTGTGTTGAGACAAAGTAAAGTTTCCGAGACTTTCCAATATTGAAATTCTAGGTGACTAGTGAAATATCCACAAATGAGGAATATCTAATATAATAAATATAAAAAAAAACGTTTCTATAATATTGTTATTTTTAAAACCATCCTATTGAAAAAGGAAAATATTTTCAGTTTCTTAAGCATGATTAATATTTCAGTTTCTTAAGCATGATACACATATTAAATAGTATATATGGCTGAATTTTACAAGAAACATAAAAGTTAAAATTTGATAATTACCTAAAACTGGGATACAAATTAAAATATTTCAAAAGCTACATATTAGTGAACAAATAAAAGTGAGACACCTAAAAGAGAGACACCTAAAAAGTATATAAATATTTTCATGGTGAAGCTTTGAACATTAAAGTATATAGATCTCTGTTGCCTGAAATAAACATGAACAGAAACAGAAAATCAGTTCAAATGGTCATTAATAAATTATTTATCAACTTTGCACATTTGCTTAAATTGAGCAGAATCCAGTATGCTTACAGGACACAGTTTTTCTGTAATTCTTATAGCTATATATAGCTTGAAATAATACATATATAAAGCTTTCATTTAATCAAACATTTTTGTAGTGACAAATGAATTATGTGTTGACATGCATTTTATAAGGAATAAGCATCAGTGTTAACGAAGAAATAATGATGCATTGTAAGTTCTTAATACAAATGACACCTTGGTGAACATTCTCAAGCACATATTTTTAAAATATAAAGACCATCTGCAATCATGTCAGTTTATTTACCAATGTATCCAACTATCTAAAGACAGTAAAAATATAATGTTTTATGAAAATAGAAATGTGAGCTGCCCTTTGCTTCTTTCTTTGACCCTCTTTATTTTAACATTCTGTCCACAGCGATTTTCTTACTGCTTATTAAAAATCGAAAGGCAACTTTATAAACTCTTAGAAACGTAATAGGCAACCCATTACAGCAGATGTGGATGTTTTAAATGTTTGCCTGTAGTTTCTGAAAACCATCTACAGTTTAAATCTCCCCAATTCAGATGTATAGTTGCTCATGTCATACCTGTCCATTTCAGCAGTAACCGAAAGCAGGGTTTTGAAGTAAAAATTCATTTTTGCCTCCTTGACAAGTATAGTTTTGTGAGAAAACTATAAGTAGTGGAATACCCCCAATGATTTATAATACTTATCTTGTGAAACGAACCAAGAAAATAATTTTGTTTTTCCTCCCACCAAACTCACAAAAGACCCCTTAACTGGTCCTGAACAGCTGTGAGTGATTTGGAGGGAGACTATCAGGTCAGCTTGCAGGGAGGACTGCCACAGTTCCAGAAACCTGCGCTGTGCGTGGCCTGAGCTAAATGAGGATTTGAGAGCCAGCTCTTCTGTGTCCATTGTTAACTTTCACACTTTCTCAGTGGATCACTCGGGTTCCTCTGCCCATGTTCCTCATTTTGTATGTGAGGACAGGGAAAGGAAACCCGTTTGGTGATATTTTGTTACTTGACAGTTCTATCTTTCGTGATAATCACCAGACCATTAACACCAGAGATATTTTTCAAATTCACACAATCAAAACAAAGTGAATGCTTGGTGAAATATCGTTGGAAGAGCAAATTTATAAGTGTTAAATCCAAGTATAGTTTTCACTACAACTAACCATATAGTTAACCAATCACATTTCCATTTGAATATGATAAAAACCTAATAAAGTGAAATCTCCTTTACATAATGTGTGGTGGAAAAATTTCAGGATTTCCTTATTTAGTAAGATGTCACTACCCTGATTTCACTTTATTTACCAATATACCACAATATCCACCATAGCAGCTATTCTCATGCCCTAAAAAAACAACAACAACAACAACAACAAAAAAAAACTTTATCATTATCGGAACTGCTGATTAGTCACTACCTTTTCCTCAGTGAAAAGTAGTGACATTTTCATATAATGCCATTAGTTTAAAAACAAAACAAAACAGAAAACTCGCAAGAATGCACATCCCAAACACCTAAAACTAATTGCTATTTCCAATTCCTCCTTCTTTATTCTGAATTCATTGTCGCAATTTCTTATCTCTAACAACAATCCGTAATTAGCGCTTTAAAAGTGCTGCTAGAATCATACACTCACAGTCTGTGATTTTTAGCGTCCTCTTGACTCCTCCGCTTCCTGACCCCCCACAGCCATCTTCGTCGTCACAGTCCCCGCTGAGCTGCTCGACCAGGCCACCACCACTACCCAGCTGTGGAGGTTCCCGCTTGTCAGGTGTGGGCGTCGACCTACCCTGTAACAACTAAACGTGGACACCAAAAGCACTTGTTAATAGGAAATTCAAATAATTTAAGACCTCTGTTGAGAAACATATGTAGAAATTAGAATTATTATTATCCTATATGGATCCAGTTTTTCTTTTTTTACATAGACACCTTACTATAAAGCAAGTCATCAAGAACAAATAAAACAATTGTAATAACAATAGATAGGCAAGATCTTACAGCCATAAAAGTTTAAAGATTTAAATTAAAAATATACATATTTTTGAGAATACCTTGGAAAGAAGACGGAAGGAAATACATAGTAAATAAAATAAGGCCTTCTTTCTCATGTGTAATTTGGCCAGAGAATTCTTTGTTTTTGAACATATTTTTAAGGATGCAAATCAAACTCCAATATAACACAACTCCCATTGTGGTAATATTGACAGATAATATTGTGCCATTTTACAAATCAGCAGTAAAATTTCTCAAAAAGCTGAGTACCGTTCTACCAGAAAAGAACATTAAGTCAAAAGAATCAAGAATTTTGGATATATAAGGTTATAGCTTCATTTAACTTTCTTGAATCAAATATACAGACCAATGTATATGGCACAAAACTAAACCTTATGATGAAAGACATTGTTCCTACTTTCATTTCCACAAATCACTTAAGAAATTTAACCAACTTCTTAGTTCTTGGTTCTCAAGTATTTCATTTATTTATAAGCAAAATGGATGCAATAACAATTTTTCCCTACAGCACAGGGATGCTGGTAATGTTTTTGAATGATATTGGAAAGATCTGAACTCCTTCTCAAAAAAGGTGATGTTATGAATAATAGAATATTTCACTTAATGCTAAGGCTGAATAAAATGATCCAATATGTGAAGTTCACCTTTCTAAGACAGCTTTGGAGTTGAACATATGACCCAATATAACTCGGATATATGATGAGTGAAATGTATCTCTGCTGTCCATTTAATGGATACTTAAATTAGCATAGCACTTAACGAAAGCATTAGGGTTGTTACTTCTAAGAGATTTTCCAAATAACAGTATCAATTAGCACACTAGTTAAATATACCACCCAAGGACAGTTTTCTTTTGAAAAATATAGAGTGAGATGTCATCAATCCTCCCAGGACAAATGTGTTTAGCATTTCACTTACATTTATCAACTGAACTTAGGATTCATAAGCTTTCAAAATTAAAATTTTAAGGTTATAATTTTATGTTATTAATTCTGAAATATTCATAATATTTAAAATGATTTTCTCTTAACAAAAAGAACAATTTTAAAATAATTCTTAAACTGCTCTTTCTGTTTATCAGCCTTTCCCAAATGTATTAATAGTGTTAAATTAAAAAAGAAAATGTATCCTTTCATGGTCAAGTAAATTTAGGGAATATTAATTTAAACAAAGCTTCTTTATTGAGTTTAATACGCTGATAGGTATGCTATTCCTAGAGAAGAATATAGCAATGGCGAAACACATATATAGGAAAAAAAACATAAAATTCAAAATCTGAAAAAGGAGAGTGAAGATAAATGGTACTCTATTACCTATAGTCCACAAAAATGAAATATAGGTTTATCTTTTATTCTTTGGCATTCTTTTTAAGGACTTGGACTATGAGGTCCAACAGACCAAGATTTGAATCTTGAGTCTGACATATACTAACTCTGAGAGTGGATAAGTTACTGAATAATTTGGCTCCCTCAAAGGGACAATAATAGGGACAATAATAAACCAGGGTCAGTATTATCGTTAAGATTAAAAAACATATGTCCAGTACCTTGCCTTATTCTGCGACATCTTGATTATTATTCACTTTATTATATATTCTAGTAAACTATTGCTTACATATCCAGAATATATTAATTGAAATAATTAATTGATAAAAATACAATTGTATTATTTAGATTAAAACTTTTAAAACTCGTCTCTGACACAGACAGCAAAAGCAAAGTCCTCGATGGCAGTAAGGTAGATTACTCTCAGCTGCTCGCAGTCCCTTGCCATGGGTCATTTAGCAGACCTTCTCACAGGCCTTCCCAACTGGCATGCTTGCCCCATCAGGGAAGCAGCAGGATGTCTAGGGCTCAAGCCCCTTTATGCTTCAGATTTTCTGACTTCGTCTTCTCCTGATAGCTAGAGACATCTCCCTGCTTTTAAAGGGCTCGTGTGATTACGTTAGATCCACCCAGATAATCTCCCTATGATTAACTCAAAGTCAACTGATTAATAACCTTAACTACATTTCCAAAATTCCTTTGCCTATTTAATGTAGTGGACATGGCAGTGACACCCTATCACATTAACAGTCACAAACATTACACTGGGGTATTTTGTGGGGCCATTTTACAATTTTGCCCACCACAGATAGTTTCAGTTAAATTAAAGCACAGTTTAGTATAGTTCTGTTTCTTAAACATTTGAGTCTATATGCCTTGAAATTGCTCTTAGAGTTTCATTGAAGTGATGGAAAGGGGAAAAGAAGAAAATGTAATATTTTGTTCTTCAAAAGAAAAAAACACTTTCTCCTTTATTTTTAGCAGTCAGCAAGAAACAGAGGCCACAGATCCACAACTGAAATCTGCCACAACCCAGATGAACCTGGAAACAGATTCTCCCCCAGAGCCTCCAAATAAGAATAAATCCTGGCCGACACCTTGATTTCACCCTTGGGAGACAGTGAATAGAGAACCTAGCTGAGCCCACTCAGATTTCTGCCTTACAGAATCATGTGCTAATAAATGAATGTGGCTTTAAGCTATAAAAATTGTGTTAATTTGTTATGCTGCAAGAGAAAACTAATAACTATCTCAACCCCAAATGGGACATGCTTACTTCCTGGCAATCTTATTGTTTGATCTCTCCAACAAAACAAGTGCTGAACATTTTCATGAGACACCAAGATGGTGCCCTCAGAAACAAACTAGCAGATTCTATCTCTTATTCACTTTCCAGTTTCTCTACCTCTTTATAATACCTCTTGTTATTTTCCAAGTCTCCAAGGAAGAGGCATGGTTCTTATTTTCCACGACATATTTAACCAAATATATTCATGTCCCATCTACTCCATGATTCCACATCCCTAACCATCTGACCTCCCTTTGGTAGGGTCAATTCTACCTTTCCTCTATGTGAGGGCTTTGATCTATTAGTTCCATTTTCTCACTTCTCAATTATTTCACAAGTCCAGAAATGTTCGTTTTCATTCTCACAATTCACAATAAAACACTTTGCAAAAGTTTCCAATGAGTTTCTTTTTACAATAAGATCCTAATCCAAATTCCCTCCTCTTCTGAACTAAACTATCCGATTTCTCCTTAGTTTGCTCAAGAACCAAACTTCTGCTCCAGATGTTAGTCTGTTCTTAAAGAAATCTGTGAATTCTATGTTTATTATTTTGTTCATGCTTGTTTTCTATTTTCCTTTCTTCCCATTCTTTTTTCTTTACCACATGGTATACCCTTTCCCCTCTTCTTCAACTCGGCACATTTTATGTGATTTTCAAGTTTTATCTCAAGAGTCTCTTATTCCTTGCAGACAAATAGCTGTGATCTTTTCACTCTGCCTGCATAGTCACTAGCATTTAATTACCTTTCTTGAGCATATGCTATGCCTTTCTAATTAAGGTTAAGTTTCCTGAAGGTGAGACCATGACTAATCATCTTTACAGCCCTTCACTACAAAAATGTTTTCCATATGACACATACTAAATAAACATATGTTGATGTATTTATTTGAAATTGGAAAATAATTTTTCAGATTTCCATCTTCAATGTCCTCTTTATAAAATTTAGCAAAATACTTTCACTTTTACTCAAATCAACACAGGTGTTCTAGATATTTTTCCAGAGGATCTATAATAATAACTTTTGGATTCACAATTATTGACTGGCAGATTGATTGATTCACTCATTCATTCAATAACCATAATTGCATATATACCATGTATAACGTATTTTGAAGGGTAAATATCCATATCAAAGGATAAGGTGTAACTTTCTTTCTTAAAAATGCTCAGTATATTCTTTAATCCGTTTCAAAATTGGAATTCATGAATATGCAACAAGATAAAATTAAAAAAAAGAAACTGAAAATCAGGAAAAGTTTAGTTTTCTCATCTTACTGTATTATTTTTCTTTTTAATCATTAACAAGAAATAATTCAAAACAATCTAAATACTTCTTTGAAGTTGTTTATACAAAAATTTGACACTGAAGAACTGTGCCATGAAATACTGCTCAAATCTGTTTTTCTTCACCATTCCAGTTTCTATAAACTAGAAAGAAAAGGGATGCTTCATTACCTTTTTTAAATTACTATGTATAAAAATACATTATTATAATCTGGAAAATAGGAATATTTTCAAAAATTGATTAATGCAAAAAAGTCCAGTTTTTCAAGAATAGAGAGGCAACTTTAGATTTGTGGGTCATTGTAATGGAATCTTCCGCTTTCTTCTACTGGGGAATTAGCTCTTTACAATCCCTTCCTCTAATCCCTTCGAGACAGCATGCACAATAACTCCCTAAGTTTTGTCACTCTACCCTCAAAGGCAAGTGCTATTTCACATTCTACTCTTAAGGCAACTTTGAGATATATACATAGCTTCCCTCAGAGGAGCCCACCCCTACATTTCTTTAATAAAGTAAAAGAGATTCTATGCATAGGTGCACATTTAAAGGAACATATACAAGTAAACTGAACACAAAGAGTGACCATGAAGGCAATTTCCATCAATGACACCTAAAAATCAATCATATCATAGTAGGCACATTCATGCCATATACCAGAACAATTCTGTCTTTGAAGGAGGGAAGACATATGGAAGTAAAACTGTATATCTTCACTACCATCCTCCTTCGCTGCTCAGTCTGTCCTAATGTAAAGACATTATCTATCAAATAAACATATTTATAGAACAACTGTAACAGAGGAAAGGACATAATTTTGAGCCCCAGCAACACATTAATTGTGTGTCTTTAGGCAAATCACTGAAACCCATTGAAACTCATTTTATTCAGCTGCATAATAATCCAGGGGAAAGCACTTTACGTACAATAAGGCACTATTCCCATCTATAGGTTGATGTGCAAGGCGCAGCATTCATAAAATTGAGAAACCAACAAAGTGAGGGAAGAGTGAAAAAAAAAACAACTTTTAAGTTGTTCCTCCTTTTCTCAATCTTGTGCAGTTTGTGCAGACAGCTGATTAGCTGAAAATAGTCAATTTTGATGACTGATGCTTCCTGCTTATGTTTAATTGGCTCAGGAAGCTCATTAGGGATACTATCTTGGAGGATGAGTTTGTTGGGTAGAATATCTGATGACTCTAAGGCAAATGTACTTTTTTCAGTTGGTGAATTAATCTCTCAATAGGCTCAATTTGCTTTTTACTAACTGGCTGGCAATATCCCATAGTTGCAATAGCCTTTCAAACATTTACAATAAAGTCTGACTATAGCTGGCACACATATGCAACATATTTGCTGTGAAAGAAAAACATATTCATCACATTAAAAAAAATCCCTAAACTTGAGAGCAATTGAATGTGCTTTAAAATACTATACGTAATAATATGTCGTTAAAATAGGTCTTCCTCACTCTTACAACCATTTACTCAAATACATAAGAAGTAAAAACTACATTTAAAAATACATACCTCTAATCATCTATTCAAATTGTAACATGGTAAAACCTACTTTTTAAAGAATTCATACTGGTGATGATAATTTGTAGGTGAAAATTAGAAAGTTGGCTGAAAAGTCTCAAACCAGAAAACTGAAGGCATAGAAAAATTATACTCTTCATTTCATCACTGATAAAACAACTCTGTAAATACATTTTAAGCACAGACTGGAAAATCTCTCTCTTCCTCTCTGTGTATATGTATCTGTACTTATATACACATACATACATAAATTTAATTTTGTTATAAAGTAGATTGTATCTGCATTTTTTTATAGTCTAAGTGAAAATATAAAGAAATATATGGGAAATAGGAAAGCAACAGAAGCTCAGAACATTTTAAAATTGGACATCTGGTTCAAAATTCCACATGATCTATTTTTAAATTTATCTCTATAATGTATTTCAAGTGGAACCTTTTAAACACACTCTTTATAGAGAACACTCATTATTTTCTTTAGAACTTGACATCCGTTTTTCCAATCTTCCGATTTCACTCCTAGCCACACCCCATACCACTGCACCTCATTTTCCACTATTTCATCAACACTGTTGCCATCATTCTTTACAATTTCTTAATACAAATTTTCTATTTCTTGTCTCTAAAATTTAGAATATATTTTGCACATATGACCCAAATATCACAAATTTCCAGAATTATATTTTCAAAACACAGCTAAACCATTCTACCTAAAAAGCCAAACATAGTTTACAACATGTCATGTTATGTTATGGTGACCAGACACAGAAGTCGTTTCTGTAGATTTCTTGTCAGTGTTTGTTTTAAGTTTGAGCTTTCTGATCTTGGCTTTTGCTATGCCAGTAATTTGAAAGGTCACTGCTCCACTGGCATTTTGTTAATGCAATGCAGTCTGGCAATTTATAAGAGTCTTGTGATTTTGTAAATAGAATACTGAACTTAGAAAAGACTTACTCCATTCATTTTCTGGCTTCAATTATTTCACAGAAGTCATTTGTTCTTGTTCCTCTAAGAAAAAGCTGTCTATCTCCCTTCCATCGTGTCTGATCATTACCTTCAACTCAAAAGTTGACCAGTTGCATCTTCTGAGTCATTACACCAAAAGTGACTAAGTTTATTAATAAACATAAATTATTGTCTCAGTCCCATCTCTAATTTAGAGCACATATGAGTGTTAAAATGAAAAGCTAATGAATAAGGGCAGGAATAAAATGGAAATAGGGAAGCAATATAACCTCAGATAAATCTCAGAAAAAAAACATAGGATCAAAAGAGGAAGTGGGCTTGTCAAATCTTACCAATTTTCGATTGACCTGTGTGAAACTCCTTTGTGAGAAAAACTCCAAAGACCTGGAAAGAACTGTGAGAAGGTAGGAAATCTCTCTTACAAGATTGCATCAGAGATAATGTCAGAATCTTCTATCAAACTAGCCATGCTAAGTTAACTGGAAAGGTAGACAGGATTCATAACAGCAGTAGGGGAGGAAACAAGGATATTCTGTTCATGCTGGTGTGTTATGACCCTGCAACAGGAGAATGGGAGAGGAAGGGGAGAAAGAAAAAGGAAGCTATAAGTAAATCAATTTCCTATAACACGTGTAATAGAATAAGTAGATGTGTGATGCAAATTCCTTAGCACTAACCACTTTATTATATAGGGCATGATGCATAAAAATTAGACTTCTCAAAATAAAAGAAAAACTGAGATTTATTTTCTCAGTGCAATTTTCTCAAGTTCCAAGGGAATTTACTAATTTTATAAATCATTATCTCTCATTCTATATTGCACACACACACACAGACAGACACAAAATCACATATACATATACCTACACACAAATACAGTGGAGGAGAAACAATTACAATTGCAGATTTATAGCTGATTCAGGCTTGCTTGCATTCTAAGCAACAATAATCAAATAGGGAATAATTTCATCATTTTAAATTACTTAGGTGCAAATTAAATTTATATTATTGATGTGTGGTTTATCATGAAGGAGTCATTTTTATTTAATATGTCAATAGACAGCATGCCTTAACCTAGGTCTACATATCCATGGAGAATATCTAAATATTTGCTAAGGTAATACAGACAAGAGTACATATTTACCTTAAATTACAGTTACTTATGGTTTGGACTGATTCAGGAAACTGCCTCTGCCTGGTATGGGTGTCATAGCAAGCAAGGGTCCTACTGATTTGCTTCTGAGTACACACCTGGTCCTCACCTAGTTATCCCAGATCTACATCCTGACTTTACAGGGTTCAGAAACCTAACTTTCAAAATCAAGGATAGCATGAAGCCGAACATCTGCTGTCTCTGAAGAAAATAAATGAAAGTATTCCAAAACATGGATGGATCAACTGATTCCAGACATCTCATTATAATTTGGTCAATCAGACTGCTATTATCTATACTCTAGAGCACAGAATCAGGACGCACTATACTGGTAGTTTAAATTTTTACATGCATTACCTAGTTAATGAATGTGCTTAAAAATACGATATGTAACAATATTCCTTTAAAATGCAGATAGATTAATTTTTACATCTGTTTCCAAGTTAAGAGTTTTTCCCCCATTTCATCTGCTAAATTTTGCCTTGCCTTGTACAATCATAAAGAACAGAACTGGCAATAGTAGCATCTCAGTTACCACCAGTGACAGCAAGACCATATAATGTTTATATGGGATTATGGGGAACTAGCATTTTCTATGATTAGTTTATATTTTTCCTTGTTATTTCTTTTTATTATCCCAAAATATTTTGAACAGGATTTCAAGATATATGTTATTCAAATGTCTTATATTGTAAACATTGCCCTTGAACAATTTATCTGTATGAGACTGAAGCCACAGAAAGAAAGACATTAAAAAAGAAAGAAAAATAAAGAAGGTAGATGGAAGGAAAGAAGGAAAGAAGATTTTAATTATAATGCATGATCAATGTAAGGACTCAGCTTAGAAAGGCTTTTTATTTAATTCACCAAAATTTCTATTGCCTTTGAGAAATAATTGTAAAAATTTGCATTTATTTTAAACCTTGTTTTGGCAACTGATCTATATTTCCTTCATTGACCAGCTGTGCAGAATTCATTCTCAAATGTCCTATTAAGAGTGTATTCTAGGAAAGATTACCCTAATATTTCCCAGTCTATTAAAGGTTTACTTTCTCATTCGGATCCTATTTACTATGAAACCCTTGTGTACGGCAGATGGTAATGAGAGGAGTATCTTCACAAATGTTTTTCTGATTTTCATCTTTGCAATGAAATTCCTTTAGTCTACAATTCTTTAGGTAAATTTTATATTCTAGACAAAGAAATGACAAATTTGGAATTAAGGATGTAATTTTGCTAAATAACTCTAGAAGTAATTTGAGAAAAAGAAGTGTGAAAGTTGAGGCCTTAGTTACCTTTAGCAGGGGAGGGGGAGAAGGGCCACAGGTGGGGATTAAACTAGAGTTTTAAGCCAAATTCTCTCATTATCTTTTTTAGATGTGTGACCTTGACAATCAGTATTATCTTACTGAGCCTAAATATGGTAAAAGCCAATCTAACATTTGATTTAGAAACAGGCATTTCACCATCAAAGCTTATTGCACACCTACTTGGTATTCATTTCAATCCCATTCCTTTTTCCTCTAGATTTTTTTTTGGTATTTTTGTCTATTTCCTGAAAGTGCTTGTATGGGACGAGTATTACTTACTCCTTAAAGGTTTGGAAGAATTCACAAGAGAATCCATCTGGGCTTGGACTCTTCTTTGTAGGAAAATGTGTTAATTATATATTTGATTTCTATAATAGATGCAGTGCTCAATCTGGTATTTTCTTTCTTCTTATGCCAATATATTTAGGTTTTTCTTTTTTTTTTCTGTCCAGTGAACTTCATTGCTTCTTGCAGCTACAAGTTTCTAGGTGGAATAATCTTTCCTTAGCCTGAGAAACTTCCTTTAGCATTTCTTGTAATTGAGGTTTACTAGTCAAACATTCCCCCAACTTTTTCTTGTCTAAATATACATCTATTATGCTCCACTTTATGTGTATTTTCATAGGCTATAGAATTTTAGATTGACATAATTTTCCCCTCAGCACTCTAAAGATGTCATTCTTGACTTCACAAATGAAGACTGACTTCAGTTTCTATAGCTTTATTGAAAGGTCTTATTTTTGTTCTTTTGACTGCCTTTAAGACATTCTGTTTGGCTTGATTCAGTAGTTTGATTATGATGTGCCTATATATGTTTTTCTTTGTTTTAGGCTGCTTAGGTTTTGTTGACCTTCTTGAGACTGGATTGCTGTTCTTTATCAGTTTCACGAAATTTTTGATGAATTGCTTCTTAAGTATTGCTTCCTTCCCATGCTCTCTCACTTCGCTTCCTTAGTTTCTAATTTTACGTCTTACACATTTTGACTATGATCCCCCACGTTTCTTATGCTTGCTCTTCTTTATCCAGCCTTTTCCCTTGTGCTTTAGTTTGAATTATTTCTATCAATCTGTTTTTAGGTTCACTTATTTGTCTTTCACTGTCATCTATTTTATTTTGTTTTTTGCATGGGCAGGCTCTGGGCAATGAACCTGGGCTTCTGGCATGGCAGGAAAGAATCCTGCCATTGAGCCACCATTGCACCACCCACTGTTGTCTATTTTGATGTAAACACTATTCAGTACAAGTTCATTTATTGTGCTTCTCAGTTTTAGAATTTCGATATGATTTTTAAATATAGACGCAAATTCTTTGCTGAGATCTTCATCTTTTTACTCCATCTGTCTTTTCCTTTATTTTATCATATAAATAATTGTTATTCTAATTTTTTCCTGCTAAATTCAGGCCTGTATCATCTGTGGATCTCACTGTTTTGGTTTGTTAGATGTTGCCGGAATACAGTATATCAGAAATGGAATGGCTCTTTAAAAGGGAATTTATTAAGTTGCAAGTTTACAATTCTAAGGCCATAAAATGTCAAACTAAGGCATCCAGGAAAAGATACCTTGAATCAGAAAATGGCCAATGATGTTCAGGATTTCTCTGTCAGCTGGGAAGGCATGTGGTGACATCTACTAGCTTTCTCTCTTGGCTTCTCATTTCAAAATGTTCCTCAGGAGTGTGTCCTTCCTACATCTTCAAAGGTCTCTCTTGTTGTCAGCTCTGAGGCTTTTTTCAAAAGGTTCCATCTTAAAGGACTCCAGTAAATGACCCACCTTGAATGGATGGAGACACATCTCCATAGAAGCCACCTAACCAAATGTTCCCACCCACAATTGGGTAGGTCACATTTCCAAGGAAACAATGAACCAAAAAGATCCCCCCAACAATATTGAATGAGGATAATGTGCTCGCTTCGGTAGCACATACACTAAAATTGAACGATACAGAGAAGATTAGCATGGCCCCTGCGCAAGGATAACACACAAATTTGTGAAGCATTCCATATTTTTGAATTTTTAGTTTTTAACCTCACTTTTTACTTTCTATAAGATCTAAAAGATCATTGTATAAAATAAACGTAATGACAAATCATAAAAAAATATTGAATGAGGATTAAAGAACATGGGTTTTCTTGGGTACACAACAATTTCAAACTGGCACATCTGTCTATTGTTTTTGTTATTGATTATAGTCCCATTTTTATCATTCCACATGTAAGGGCATTTTTGTTTTATGTTGGACATTCTGTATAAAACAATTGTGAAGTCTTTCAGAGGGTGTAAGTTTCACTCAACAGAATGCATTTGCATTTTTCTTTGTTAGGCAGATAGGGTAAGAAGTAAGCCCATATCAGTCCAACTAGAATTTGGAATGGTAAGGATGGAGTTGTGGTTTTAATAAGATTCCGTCACCTTTGTTTCATTCTCCGGTTCTCAAGTATGGTTTTCCTGGGCTTTTGATTGAGAGTTAGAGGAGTCTATTTCTCCATGGCCTTGAAATTTTGCTAAAGATTAAGTTCTAACTTTCAGATAAATTTTTAGTTCCTCACTTTATGTAACATTAAAAACTGAAAAATATCTTGAGGGAGATTTGCCATGTGTTTGAGGCAGGCCCTCTACTTTTCAATGATTTTACCTCCCAATCACTGTGAGATCCTGGAAGATTTCATTCTGGCTAGTCCTTCAGCCTCACATAAAGCATTAGAAAGCAAATGTGTCATGGGGAAAATCAGTCTAGGTATTCCAGTACATATCTTACATTAGGATAAATCTGGGCAAGGCCCAATTCTCAGCCTATACCCACAACCAGGAAAATAACATTGGTAACTCCGAGCTCTCATTGGAAGGTTTAGCCACGCTATAAATTATAGTTTTTCTAGATTTTCTTGTTGCCTTAACCCTCTATATTTAAAATTATAAATTTGTAATTTTTTTATAACTTTGAGTTATTACATCACTTCTGTTGGCTTATTATTCCCTATACAACCTACATCACACTCACTTTCTTATTATATTTTATTTTTAATCACATACTCTTTCTTTTAACATTTTTCCCCAAAGCATCCTAATCTTTATAAAATTATGCATTTCATACAATCTTCACAGAAGAAATACTCCAAAAATGACTGTAAAATATAAAATAATTTAATCATAGTTTGCTTGTTTAATTTGGAAAGCAATGAGCTACATAATACTGCTTCTTCAATTAAAAAAATGGCTGGAATTGGTCCAATAAGGACTTAAGATGGCTATTCCAGAAAGAGGTTTTGCAAATGAGACTCTGAACTGTCTGGCACAGACATAAAAATATAAATTTCTTGTTATTATAATGAACATTGTGGGAAACATATTGAGATTCCTACTGCCTCAGTAAGAGCAAGGAGGAGACAGTAGATTTCAAACAACACATGTTGAGGACTAAGCTTAGAATGTGACAATATATACTATTTTTAGGTCAGCTGGCCTAATATAACTTGAATGTGTGACATATGAATGCCAGAGGGGTCCCTGGAGAGAGCTGTATAGTAGCACAGGTGTAGCTGGTAAAAGTATCAGGACTATTATTGCAAATTGCCCTCTGTAAGTGGTGCTGAGAGAGTAATTTACTTTGATTTATAGACCTCAGATTAAAGGAGGAGGAAACAACAAATAAACAAATCCTGGTGTAGTAGTTAGGTTCAGGTATTTCTTGGCCAATACTTGGTGCCCAGTTGTTATGTTATTGCAGATTTAACTCATCAGCATGTGAAATTCATCTATGCCTGATTACATCTGTGGATGGCTAAGGGGAGTCCTTTCCACAGTGAGTCACATTTAGATTAATTCACTGGAGGCTTAAAAGTAAGAGTCACAAGATAGCTCAGTAGCTCGAACTCAGACATTTTGAGATGCAAAAAGGACCTGCCTGGGGTGAAAGCCATTTGAACCCAGAAGCTGGGAGAGAAGGCCAGCAGGTATCACCTTGTACCTTCCCATATGACAGAAGAACTCAGATGAAAGCTATCTGCCTTTCCTCTGAAGAAGAGTAAATTTATTTTTTAAAAATTTTTTAGAACTGTAAATTTCTAACCCAATAAATTCCCTTTATAAAAAGGCAGTTCATTTCCGGTATATTGCATTCTGGTGGCATTAGCAAACTAAAACACCTGGGAACCACACTGGCGTGAATGGCACACAGGCATATCAGCATTTATTATCAAAAGACCCAGAGGAAATAGGGGAAACTAAGGAAGAAATGAATGAGTTGATGTTTGGAAGGTGTTTAAAGAATATTACTGGAGAAGAGTGATCTCAGAAACATGTTCTCAATAACTGAAATAGTGAAGAAGGCATCACAAGAAGCAAGGAAATGAAGACCTTAGAACTTCCAGAATTTTGTCTTGTTACGCCCAAGAGTAATTTGGATGGAGATTCAAATTAGCTAATTAATTTGCTGTCCTAGTGGATATTCCCCAAGTTAGTGCTCTGCATTGCCCTCCAGGTAGATTTGTGTTTTGCCACTTGAAGAAATATAAAAATAGCTTTTATTATTACATTAAAAAATCATTCTATTTTAAAATTTCAAGTGATACAAAAAACCTTCTCTGGTTTGATAAAAACCTCATACCTTTCCATTTTAAACTTCCATCTTGGTGATTTTATCAGTGCTTGATAGTTTGCCAGTATCCGTCTACCAGTATCTGCACTTACTTAGTTACGTCTGTTTTTCCATGCCTATATGTAGTGTTGGACTGCTTTGTTCTGCTGATTCAAGAACATTCATCTTTAATCTCCTGTAACTTGAGCACCATTATGTGTATATTTCTGATTCTTGAAACTTGTTCTAGTTAATAGAGAATTTAAATAGCAAAACGATCCTGACAATTAAAATAAAATCACTTTTTTAACCCCATATAACTTTATTTCATACTATAAAAGCTAATATTTTCATTTTAAAATTGGGTATTGGTATTCTTAGGTATATGTGTGAGAGGCAGCCTGACAACTAATGTTTTCTTTTGGTACAAACTGTCTTTTTTTTTTTTTTTAATGCTGTTCTTAGTGCATGCTTTCCTGTCTCTTCCAAGTCAGTGTCATATCACTGTTCAGCTGTTCCTAGAAGTAAATAAACACTTCTTCCATCATAATCCTTTCTCAATTAATACAGTTATTTCCTCCGAGCTGCTGATACCATTTAAACGTAAGGGTGAAAAAAAGAAAAATGAAAAAAAAATACTGACTGGCTGATTAATGTACTTTACCTAATAGTCAAGTGGAAAAATTACTTATCTCTCCAAATCTACACTTAAATATAAAGGGAGGAGATTTTAATTCACGGTCATCCAGCCATCACAGCTGGCTCCTCCTCCTTTGCGACCCTGAATTCACATATGCAGACTCCTCCTTTCCAGTTCTATCATTAGTACTCTACTGGTTAGAGTACTACACCCCGTATTCTGTTTTTTTTTTAAACTTTTTCTAATTGTATAATATAACCTATATACAAAGCAGAGAAAGAAAAAAGGAATAGTTTTCAAAGCACTCTTTAACAAGTAGCTACAGGACAGATCCCAGAGTTTATGGTGGGCTACCATACCATCATTTCAGACTTTTCCTAATAGCTGCTCCAGAACATTGGAGGCTAGAAGGAATATATATAGTTTTTATCATCATAAGTGACTTTTTTTCTTTATGGTGAAAAATAATATATATACAGTAAAGCAATAAGCTTCAAACACAGCTCAGCAATTAGTTGTAGAACAGATTTCAGAATTTGGTATGGGTTACAACCCCACAATTTTAGGTTTTACTTCTACCTGATCTAAGATGCTGGAAACTAAAAAATATATCAATATAATGTTTCAGCAATCAAACTCACTGTTAAATCCAACCTTTTCTGTATAACTCCACCTTCTCCTTTGTTCTTTTTCCCACTCTTTAAGGGTATTTGGGCTATGCCCATTCTAACTCTTTGATGTTGGAAAGGACTGTCAATAATATGGGGTAGGGAGAAGGAACTATCCCATTCCATCTGGATATCCAGGGTGAACTCCAGTGCTCTCAACTCTATTTGAATTCTCTTAGCCACAGACACCTTATTTGTTATACTTCTTTTCCACCTTTTGGTCAGGATGGCATTATTGATTGCACAGTGCCAGGGCCAGACTCATCCCTGGGAGTCATGTCCCATGCTGCCAGAGAGATTTTCATCTCTGGATGTCATGTCCCATGTAGGGGGTAGGGCAATGATTTCACTTGCAGTGTTGGGCTTAAAGAGATGAGGCCACATCTGAGCAACAAAAGAGGTCTTCCAGAAGTAACTCTTAGGCATACCTAGAGGTAGGCTAAGCTTCTCAGCTACATACATAAGTTTCACAAGACCAAACCTCAAGATCAAGGGCTTGGCCTATTGATTTAGTTGTTCCTAATGTTTGACAGTGCCAGGGGGTTCCCCAGTGGTAAAGTTTAGTTTTATATTTTTTTCTCCCATCCCTCAAGGGACTTTGCCAATACTTTTTGATTATCTGTTTAATATATTCTATGATGTATCCAAGTATTACATTAAGCTGTAAAGGATTAAAGGATTCTGGGCTCCCTGGGTTTCAATAGTTTAAATGAGCTATCCAGACAGGTTGCGTTAGATTATGTGCTACAGAAAACTTAGGTTCTGAACAAAATAAACCTTTCTTCCTTTGGTCTCAAAGAGTAGATGAGGTTTTAAATGTAGAAAATGTCTTCCTCACCCCTGTGTTCTGAATTACCTAAATCCTGATCTGATTGGCTTAATTCTTATCTCTAAATACCAGGTTATACATATTTAAAACAGCCTCTCAAAATTCAGAGATGATAATTACACTTCTAGGCTAAATGCGATTGCTATAAAGGCTTACAATCTAGGCACCTGTTTTCTTATAAGCATTTTCTACAGAGAGCATACCATAATTGCTCTTCTGTTTCTGTTTTTTTTTTTTTTTTTTGCCTCACCTACTGTCCCACAAATTCATTTACAATGTTGCATGCTTCACAACTTTGTTCCTTACTGTAGCAGCACAATATTTGATCGCATGTGCACACCATCGTTCACCAATCTATGTCTCAGTCAGTGTATCCTTCAGCTACTTGCATTCATCAGGCATCATGTATAATGCCCAAAGTACACAGTCCATCAACACTCAGTTTCAGGTATTTCATTGTTCCCCAAAGAAAGATAATCAATAAACACACCCTCACCAAACCAAACTTTCCCTTAACTCTTGTCCTGCCTCCCCCCATATTTACCTCTGGTGTTGTTGTGGTACTGCTGATGTTTTCTTGTGAAACATAGCCCATAACATGCAATAGCAGTTTCCCCCTATATCCTGAACTTAAACACTCTTTGTACAAAAATCATACATTTGAAGTAGTTCATTCCAGAATTTATTTATATATGTTATGCTAATCAGTGGGACACATAGGTCTATACAACACCTTTCAATCATGTTCACCTTCAATATGGTATTTTTACTTACAGACCCACTAGTGAACTGCCTTCACTTCGACCTATTCCCTTACATTTGAGTTCAGCCTCATTAACTAATCTTTCACCCATCTCTAGCTTCTATGTATCTCTAAGTCCCCTATATTCTGTACTGTAAGCCTCCAATTTTACCTTTATCATGGTCATAAAAGTGGAGTCATACTGTACCTATCCTTTTGTGTCCAGTTTATTTCACTCAGCATTCTGTCCTCAAGGCTCATCCATCTCATCATGTACTTCAGGACATCATTTCATCTTACGGCTATATAATACTCCATCATATGTATATACAACATTTTGTTAATCCATCTGTCTATCGATGGTCACTTAGATTGTGTCCATCTTTTGGCAATTGTGAATGTTGCTATTAACATCGGTGTGTAAATGTCAGCTTGAGTCACTGCTTTCAGCTCTTCTGGGTATATACTGAGTAGTGCTATTGCCAGGTGATAGGGAAACTCAATATTTAGTTGAATATCCCATAGTGGCTCTACCATTATATATTCCCAACAACAGTGCATAAGTGCCCCAATTTCTCCACATCATGTCTAACATTTGTAGTTTCTTGTTTGTTTAATAGCAACCATTCTTATAGATGTGAGGTGGTATCTCATTGTAGTCTTGATATCTATTTCCCTTATAGTTTATGAAAATGAGCATCTCTTCATGTGCTTTTGAGCCATTTTTTTTGTTGTTCAGAAAAATGTTTATTCATATCTTTAGCTCATTTTATAATTGGGTTATTTGTTCTTTTATTGTTGTGAGTCGTATGATTTCTTTATGTATACAGAATATCAAATCTTTGTCTGATGTGTGGTTCCCATTGAGTTGGCTGCCTCTTCACCTTTTAGACAAAGTCTTTTGAGGTGCAGAAACATTTGATTTTGAGTAGTTCCCATTAATCTATTTTTTCTTTTGTGCTTCTGCTTTGGGTGTAAAGTTTAGGAAACTACCTCCTATTTCTAGGTATTAAAGGTTTCTTTTCTAGAAGTTTTATAGTACTAGTTCTTATATTTAGGTATTTGGTTCAATTTGAATTAATTTTGGTAAACGGTATAAGGAAAGAGTCCTCTTCATTCTTTGACTATTGATATCCAGTCCTCTCATGCCCATTTATTGAAAATACTTTTTTTTTGTCCCAGTTTAGTGGATTTGAGGGCCTTGTTAAAAATCAATTAACCATAAATTTGTAGTCTATTTCTGCACTCTCAATTAGATTCCATTGGTCAATACTTCTATCTTTGTGCCAGTGCCATGCTGTTTTAACCACTGTGGCTTTATAATAAGTTTTAAAATCAGGAAGTGTTAATCTTCTTTGGTAGGATGCTTTTAACTATTTGGGGTCTCTTTTCCTTCCAGATGAATTTGGTAACTAGCTTTTCCAGGTCTTCAAAGTAGGTTCTTGGAATTTTGATTGGCACTTGTTGAATCTATAGATCAATTTGGGGAGAATTGACATCTTAACTATATTTAGCCTTCTTATCCATGAGCAGAGAATGTCTTTCCACCTATTTAGATCTCCTTTGATTTCTTTTAGCAATGTTATGTGGGTTTCTGTGTACAAGCCTTTTACATCCTAAGTTAAGTTCTTTCCTAGGTACTTGATTATTTTATTTGGTAGTTTGAATGGATTTTTCTCCTTAACTGACTTCTCAGTTAGGTCATTGCTTGTGCATAGAAATGTGACTGATTTTTGCACATTAATTGCATATCCCACCACCTTGCTGAATTTGTTTACTACTTCATTAATTTTGTTGTAGATTTCTCAGGTTTTTCCATGTATAGTATCATCATCTGCAAACAATGAAATATTTACCCCCTCTTTTCCAATTTGGATGCCTTTTATTTCTTTTTACTCCCTGATTGCTCTAGCTAGAACTTCTACTAAAATGTGGAATAATAGTGGTGACAGAGGGCATCCGTGTCTCATTCCTGATCTTAGGTGGAAAGCTTTCAGTCTCTCTCCATTGAGTACAATGCTGGCTATCAGTCTTCATATATGTCCTTTATCATATTGAGGAAGTTACCTTTGATTTCTATCTTTTGAAGTGTCTTTATCAGAAAAGGATGTTGAATTTTGTCAAATGCTTTTTCAACATCAATCAAAATGATCATGTGATTTTTCCCTTTCAATTTATTGGTGTGCTATATTATATTAACTTATTTTCTTGTGTTGAGCCATCCTTGCATTCCTGATCATGGCGTATAATTCTTTTACTGTGTTGTTGGATTCGATTTGCCAGTATTTTGTTGAGAATTTTTGTATCTATGTTCATTAGAGAGATTGACCTGTAGTTTTCCTTTCTTATAGAATCTTTACTTGGTTTTGGAATTAAAATGATGTTAGCTTCATAAAATGAGTTAGATAGAGTTCCTTTTCCTCAATATTTTGGAAAGGTTTAATCAGGATTGGTGTTAGTTCTTTTTGGAATGTTTGATAAAATTCCCCTGTGAAGCCATCAGGCCCAGGGCTTTTTTTAGTATGAATATTTTTGATGACTGAATAAATCTCTTTACTTGTAATTGGTTTGTTGAGATCTTCTGTTTCTTCCTGAGTCAGGGTAGCTTGTTTGTATGCTTCCAGGAATTTGTCCATTTGTTGTCTGGTTTGTTGACATATAGTTTTTCATAGCATTGTCTTATGATTTATTTCTTCAGGGTCTGTGGTAATGCCCCCTTCTCATTTCTGATATTGTTTATTTACATCCTGTTTTTCATTTTCAGTCTTGCTAGTGGCCCATTGATTTTATCAGTTTTCTCAGAGAATCAACTTTTGGTTTTATTGATTCTTTCTGTTCTTTTATTCACCCATTCATTTACCTCTGCCTTAATCTTTGTTATTTCTCTTCTCCTATTTGCTTTGGGGCTAGTTTGCTGTTCTTTCTCAAGTTCCTCCATTCAGCAGTTTAAGTTCTCAATTTTTGCTCTGTCTTTGTTTTTTAATATAGGCATTTAGGGCAATAAATTTCCTTCTCAGCACAACCTTTACCACATCTCATAAGTTCTAATATATTGTATTCTCATTTTCATTAATCTCCAGATAAATGCTGATTTCTTTAGCAATTTCTTCTTTGACCCACTAGTCATTTAAGAGTCTGTTATTTAATATCCATATATATGTGAAAGTTCTCATTCTTTGGTATTGATATCCAGCTTCATTCTATTGTAATCAGAGAAAGTGCTTTGAATAATTGCAGTGTTTTTAAATTTATAAATACCTGTTTTGTGCCCCAGCATATGATCTATTCTGAAGAATATTCCATGAGCTCTAGAGAAGAATGTATATCCTGGTGTTTTGGAGTTTAATGACCTACATAAGTCTGTTAGGTCTAATTCATTTATCAAGTTGTTTAAGTTCTCTGTTTCCTTGTTGGTCCTCTGTCTGGTTGTTCTGTCTATATGGGAGAGTGGTGTATTGAAGTCTCCTACTATTATTGTTGAAATGTGTTTTACTCCGTTCAGCTTTGCCACTGTCTGTCTCATGTACTTTGGAGCTCCTTGATTGGGAGCAAAAACATTTATGATTATTTCTTCTTGGTGAACTGTCCTTTTTATTAATATATAGTGTCCTTTTTTGTCCTTATGATGTCTTTATATTTGATGTCTATTTGGTCCAATATTAGTACAGCTCTTGCTAACTCCTGCATTTTTTTTTTTTTTTTTGTTTGTTTTGGTTACTGCTTGCATGGAACATCTTTATTCATCCTTTTATTTTCAATCTATTTGTATCCTTGGTTCTAAAATGAGTCTCTTGTAAGTAGCGTATAGCTCAATTACATTTCTTAATCCATTCTGCCAATCTTTAAATTGGTTAGTTTAGTCTATTAACATTCAAAATTATTTCAGAAAGGCATTCCTTGAATCCACCATCTTATCTTTTGGGTTTTATTTGTCAGATTTATATATTCTTTTCCCTCTTTCTCTTTTTTATTCTTTAAGTTACTCTTGCTGACACCCTTCAGTTCTGTGCCCTCCTCCAGACCTTCCTTTCCTGACTTTTTTTTTTTTTTCAGTTGGCAGAAATCTTTTTAGTATTTCCTGTAGGGCTGGGCTTTTGTCATCAAATTCTTTCAGGATTTGTTTGTCTGTGAAAATTTTAATCTCTCCCTCAGTTTTGAAGGGAAGTTTGGCTGGGTACAGCATTCTTGATTGGAAGTCTTTCTGTTTCAGGATCTTAAATATATTATACCACTGCCTTCTAGCATCCATAGTGCCACTTGAGTAGTCTGAACTATTCTTATGTGGTTTCCCTTGTATGTAGTAGATTGTTTTTCTCTTGCTGCTTTCAGGATTTTCTGCATCTCTTCAACATTTGACAGAATGATTAGTATGTGTCTTGGGGAAGTCCTATTTGGATTTATTCTATTTGGAGTTTGTTGGGCTTCTTTGATTTGTACATTTATGTCCTTTATAAGGGTTTGGGAAGTTTTTCCCCATTATATCCTCCACTAATCTTCCTAGCCCTTTACGCTTCTCTTCTCTTTCTGGATCACCAGTGGTTTTTATACTTGTGTGATTTGTCTTGTCCATCATTTTCCTGAGATCCAATTCAAATTTTCCACCTTTTTTTGGTCTTTTGCTGTTTTGCATGTTCAAAATCAGTTGTCTTGTCCTCTAGTTTACTTATTCTTTCTTCTGCTTCTTCAAATCTGCTGTTGTGTATCTCTAGTATATTTTTTTATCTGGTCTGCAGCATCTTGAATGTTTTTGATATTTGCTATTCTATTTATTCTTTCAAATTCCTCTTTATGCTCCTATAGCGTCTTCTTGATGTCCTTTATATCATTAGTCATCCCATTTATTTTACTTAGTAGAGTTATATGAGCATTTTTGCTTAGTTGTTCTAAAATCTGTGCCTCCTCTGGTGTTTTAATTTGGACATTAGGCTGGGTTATAATTGTCTGCATCATGATATTCTTAGTGATGTTCTGCTGACTTTGAGGCCTGTAAATATCTTGATAGGTTTACTTTGAAAGCTGGTATCTTTCAGTAGTGTAAGGCGTTGTATTTGCGGGATGGATGTGGAGCAGGATGTGGGTGCAGGGCAGGGCACAGCAGTTGAGTGATGTATTGCAGTGCAGATATAGGCACAGTTTGGGGATGTTATGCTGGTGCCTGTGAGCAGGGGTGCTGGTCGTGGGGTTGTGGAGGTGCAGTGAGGGGGGCTGAGGGTATGGGGTGCAGCTTGGAGTGCAGAAGCAGGGTGTGGCATGGGGAACACAGAGGTAGAGTAGCAGTGGGAGGCGGATGGGGAGGCTGTGTTGAAGCATGGGGGCTGGTGTGCATGTAGGACGTGGGTTGCACATGGAGCATTGAGGTCTTGAGTATTAGGGTTTAGGGTAGGTGGCACAGAGATCAGGGCACTGGACCAGGGTGTCAGTGTATCTTTCTGCCGGGGGAGGGGTCCAGAGGCCCCTGGATGCAGATGTAGGAGTGTGTAGGGATAGGTTCAGGTCGCAGGGGTTGGGGATGTGGTGACTTCTTAGTGGGCAGTGCCTTGGCACAGGTATGCACGGGTATGGAGGGCAGCTATATGTGCAGTTGTAGAGGGGGTTGGAACAGGTGTGTATGTATGTGCAGGGCAGCGGCTATGTAGCACAAATTCACCTGTGAGCATCTGCCAGGTATGAGAGCAGGGCACTTGTGCCAGAGGGTGGGTGAAAGTGCACGTTTGTGGGGCAGTGTGTTATGGTGCACAAGAAGTCAGTGCAGTAATGCATGGGCTCCCAGTGTCAGGGAGGTTGTGGCTGGGGGGGGTGCATGGGACTGGGAGGTGGCGCCCTGGTGTGTGCTGGCTTAGGGGCAGGGCCCTTCTGTGCACATGCGTGCAGCTCAAGGGCAGCAGGCAGGGTTTGCAGCCTCTGGGGCTGGGGGTGGGTGTGGCTCAGTTGCACAGGTCAGCGCTTGCCCAGAGCTGGAGGGTGTGATTGGGGGCCTTGCGCTGAGGGCCAAAACTGATGTACATGGGTATAGAGCTCCGCGAGGGGACTTAGGGGTGGGGGGTTACTACTGTATGGATTGGGGGGAAGGTGTAGCCTGGATATGAAGCAGCCTTTATGCACTGGCAACCACCTGCAGGAGGCAGGGAGGGGCAGGTGGGTCTCAGGAGCAGGGCGAGACTGTGCTTGCACAGGAGCGCTGAATTGGGTTGGGGCAGGGGTGGGTATGCTTGGGGTGGAGCACCCAGAGGGTGACTGGGTGACATGGTTCAGGTGGGGTGAGTCTCAGATCGCAGGCTGTGTGGGTGAGGGTAGCATGTTCAAGGAACGTGGCTTGGCTTACTTCCTCGTCCCTGTCTCCCAGTCCATACACTTCTGAGGGCGCTGGGCTTCCTTTTGGAAAGGGGTTTGTTACGTTGTTTGTACCAGCTGGACGGTCTCTGGTTCTTTGTATCTCAGTTCTTCAGTTTTCACAACCAGGGCCTCCCTATGTGGTGCAGACATCCCTACCAGGTCACTTACACCCTGGAATCTCCATCTCAATTGCCTTTCTGGCCCTGCTCTAGCTGTTCCTTGGAGCAGGGGTGAACTCTATCCCCTATTCTTTTTCATTGGATTTTCAATTCTTTCTTCAAATCCATTTATTATTTAGACCAGAGGTCCACAAAATTTTCCTGTAAAGGATCAGATGGTAATTTTTTTTGGTTTTTCAGGTCAATATAATCTTTATGTAGCCATAGACTAGGAATAATGAATGAGCATTGATGTGTTCCAATAAAACTTTATTTATATGAAGAAGATGCGGGTTGGATTTAGCCCACAGGCAATGCTTTGCTGAGCCCTGATCTAGAAAAATCTCACAGATTCCAGATATTTCTTCATCACTTCTTTATTTAAAAAAGAAAGCAACTAATCATTTCATTCATTTCTTTAAAAAAAAACTTATAATTTGTACTATGTGCAAGATAGCCCTTTAATTGTCTTGTGATTTCCCTACAGAATAAGATGGCACTATTAGGCTGACATTTGTGAGACGTTACTTCCTATTCATCCTTTGCCTATACATGGATCTAGTGAAACTATTTATTCCTCTATGTATATAACCAATGAATGTTTTTCCCCCTTTTCTCATGTTATCTTTTGTTCAAGAAGTCCTGACCCTAATGTATATTCCAACACCTTCCCTATGTGCAATTCCCCATATACACTTCCCCAGTTGCCTCTGTGGAGCAAGTTGTTTCATGGTACATCGTGAGAACACAGGCTCAGGCACAACAGAAACGTTCAGCAAATGACTGCTTTATTACTGACACAGCACAAAGCATCCAACAGAGAGTGGAAGAGATGTCGTCACAGCTGGTATTCCAGCCAACTGCTTGGGTCAGGATCTGCGGTTGGTGGCTCCATTTTCCGGATGAGGAGCAAATCTGTGCTGTTTGAGTGCTGAACATTTATCCACCCCAGGTGGAGGGGTCCTATCACTAAGATTTTCTGCCCTGATAATAAATTGGGGTTGCTTGTTTCCAGTTTCCAGTGTTCAGGTAGAATCAGGCCTTTTCATTAGACCTAATGTCTGCCCTGGGCCATGGAATAGAAACAAACGGAAACATCCATGCACAATAGAAGAGGATGCTGTGTGCAGGAGGTGGTGGGGGTGGGTGGGATTTGAGGTAGGCAAGGCTAGGAGATGGCTGCTGAGTGTGTGTCCGTGACATTCCCAGCAGCCTCATATGGAATAAAATTTTCTATTCTAAATATGTTCATATTATTGTACATCGTACTATATCATTTTCAGGGCATGGTCAGTCTTCTGGTTTATCTTCGGGTGTCCAATACATATATTATGTCATACATGACATAGATGCTTAAAAACATTTAAGTCAATGTTTGAATAATCACATTCTGCTAATGGCTTCCCTCCTGAATTGGGATTAAAATTTTGAAGTCATTGAACTCTCTCCTGTTCCCTTTAATATTTGGTACATCCTGCAAAGACCTTGTTTTCAAGAACCCATCACACCTACTTTCATATCATTCACACAACTGCCACTGCCATTCAGATCTTTCATATCTCTTTCCAATAGGTCCTTAATTATTTTCTATCATCTTTATTTTTGCCACCTTGAACCATCTGTATTGTTGATCTATTGCTGTTTGACAAATTTTCCCCAAATTTAGCAACTTAAAATAAGACACATCCCACAGTTTTTGTTCATCAGGAAGCTGGGTATGGCTTAACTGTGTTCCCTGAGTATGGTTTTCTTACAAAACTATAGTCATTTCTTTCCTGGGAAGGATTCATTTCCAAGTTCAGTCTGACTGATGTTGGCAGGATTTAGTTCCTTCTGGGTTGTTGGACTTGAGGACTTTCCTGGTTCCATGCCACATGAGCCTCTCCACAAAGCATCTCCCACCACAGCAGCTCTCTTTCATATAATAAGCAATCTAGGAGGCAGAAGAGAGTGCCAGCAAGAGAGAAAGAAGGCTAGCAAGACTTAAGTCATAGCCTGTTGTAACCTAATCACAGAAGAGACATTCCATTATTTTGCTGTATTCTGTTTATTAGAAGCAAGTCACTAGATGCCTTCCGCACTTAACAGAAGTGGACTTCACCAGCGCATGGATGATAGTAGGGACCCATGTGGGAAGCTGCCTACCGCACCATCCCAAATGATTCCTGCTGTCCTCTTTCACTACTATGCTACTTTTCTTCCTAAAAATTGTAAATGAAGTACCTTCACTTAAAAAAGGAATCCCTGCAATGTTTTACCTTACCATCCCCCCCACTCCCAGGGTTGTACTGAGAAATGTAGCAGTTTGTCTTTCTTCCTTATCACCCAACTTCCACTCGATTCATGCAGATACTGGGGAGCCTTTATGTGTACCCCTAAGTCAGACTTTCCAAAATCTATATATTATCCACATGCAGGTGACTATTTTATACCCATTCTGAAGAACCATTCAATTTTCCACTTTCCCCACTCTCAGCTCTCAAGAGTGTTGATGTTTTCTACAACTAATTTCTACTCCTCATTGTCACTTGAACTTCTGTAACAAAAATGCTCCTTACTACACTTTCTCCTTTTTGCAATGTCATTTTCTTCATTCCTGTGTAATTTTAAGTAAAAGGGGCTTCTTCTAAACATTTCCTATCAACAAGTGCTCCTTTTGAATAGTATGACCTGACTGTCTGCATTCATTGTAATCTCCAGGTTTGTGTGTTGATTTTTTTTCAGTTATATTTGTTCCCCTTACTAAAAGCTCGGAAAATGATTCTACACCAAAGAGCACTTTCTTTTCCTTTATACCCACAGTGAGATAGGAGGGCTGATGATTTTGGAAGACCACTCTAAGGACTGCCAAGGTTTTACTGCATGGATACTGCTATCTTTCTTTGGCTGCTCATTTATATTGTTTATTTATACTTTCCTTTGAGAATTCAATTTTATTGAATAATTATTATTTATTAAGCCACTTTATTCTAGAATCAGAGAAACAAAGTTGAATAATAATCAAAACCTAAACCTTGAGGATTTTACAGCATTATTATTGTAACTGTATGCAAACACAATGCCATTCATCTTTAAAATAATACCGTGACAGATGGTCATTGAAGAAATTGAGCTTTCTTAAAACAGTAAACACAATTAAGATTAAGGGCTTATTTAAAACACAATCAATAAAATAATAGTTGATAATTTATGAGTTAATTAAAAAATATCTATTCTTAAATATATGTTTAAAAGGTAAATTTATAAATTATAAGTACTTTTTATTCATAGAAAAAAGTATAAATTTTGTCACTAAACTTTCTTGACCTTTAAATATTCAGGTTTTTTTCACTTGTTTACAATTTGACGGAGCTATGAAGGTATAACACTAACCAATAAAAATGAACCCTAAAAGGTCACTGCATTACATATTATTTCAGTGTTTCAATAAATATGTAAGGCATTCAAATTCTGGCACATTTTTGCAAGTCCAAACTTGTAAAATAAATTCATGGTGACATAAATGAAACCCAGGCTCCTGGTGAACCTTGTAATAAACAGAAGATGCAAGTCCAACTCCTTGCCTTTTCTTTTTCTTTTTTATTTATTTTCATATTTTAAAATCAGTCTCCAAAATTCTAGCAAATTAGATACAGGATGAGTTACTGTTACAAAATACCATAAAACAGTCATGCAAATATATTCCCGGTTGAAGATTTCAAATTAAGACCTTCTTTAGTATTTACAGATTAGCCCATTCACATATTTGTTGGTGTTAATTATTTCTACTATGGCAATTATCCATTATGCTTATCAGTCAGTTGTAAATAAGTGATATTTATAATGTAGGATGGGGCATTACAAACTTATACATTATCTCAAAATATGATACAAAGAAACCTAGAATCAAAGGCCAGAAATATCTCTTTTTGGATGGTCAACTTGATTGGAGCATATTCAATTTCTATATATGTTGTATTGTCAGTGTTAAAGCTGAACACAAAAATAATTTGTATATTTCAATACATTTTTAAAAGTTGCTTTTCTTGTTGTCAATATATTCTAAATATTCAAACAGAGGAAGAAAAAGACATGGCTTCATTAGGAACATACATAAGGAAGAAATTTAGCCAGCTAAAAAAATAGAAAACAAGAATTAGCACTAGCCTATTGATGAGGAGAAGATCAGGAGTCATGTCTGCCAGTGACATTGAAGATAGGAAACTGTGATAGAAGACTGACCAGTTTCTGTTCTGAATGAAAGGTGAGTGAGGTCACAGAGAGAAAATATCCACATGACCTTATTTGCAGAAGAGTTCTGAGAAGTTGGAAAAACTATGAGAAAAAGTAAAATGATGGTTTGGAAAAGAAGCTGAATACAGAGAGTCTGTTCTAAGGTGTTAGGATAAGCACCCAATTAAGCGCCAGCAGGCTGAAGCAAGAGGAAGCAGATTTGGAGCTAAGTTTTCACACCTCTCTAGTACTGAGAGGAAGCTGAAGGAAGTGTCTCTTAAGTTTCTGGCTGCCTGAGCTCTAAGAGTTCCAGAATCCTGTGGTAGCTAAAAGCAAAAGGGCCAGCAGACCAAGAAACATCAGAGTTTTTAAAACTGAAAAACTACTGTGAGCCACAGGTAAGTCATCACCCAAAAGACTAAGGACACCTCAAAATGCCTTATTCAAGAAATTTGCAAAATTCTTATGCAAGAGAAAGTAATTACTACGTATTTTGTATTTTTGAAGCTATTTAAATAATTGCATTACTGTAGATCAAGAGATGACTTGAAATAGTGCAGCTATCATTGGATCAGAAAATCTCTAGCTGGGTGATGTATAGCAAGTCTCTTCAAACAGATAGTGAAATGTGGATTAGCTCTTCTCTGGCCTTGATTTGTTTGGTTAAATACAATAATTGAGTCAAAATATCTTTATGTCCCTTTCAATTGTAACATTTTTCAATATTTTATACAAATAGATTCGGCCTTTTTCTCACATTTCAGCAACATCAAGAAAGATCAACTTTTCACCTGGCCATATCCCCAGTAAAAAATCAGTCATAACAGTACCATGAATGGGAGAAAAGGAATCTAGCCACCGAGAAGCTATGATAGCTGTCATGGATAGATTCATGTGTCAACTTGGCCAAGTGGTGATACCTGTTTGTCTGATTGGACAAGTGCTGGCCTGTTTGTTGCAATGAAGACATTTCATAGAATTAAACCATGATCATGTCAGATACATCCACAGCTGATTCCATTTGTAATCAGCCAAAGGGAGTGTCTTCTGCAATGAGTAATGCTTAATCTGATCACTGGAAGCCTTTTAAGGAGGGTTCAGAGAAAACAGGTTCTTCCTACTTTGGCTGGTGAGCCTCTCTTGTGGAGTTCATCCAGACCCTCCATCGGAATCGTCGGCTTCACAGCTTGCCCTGTGGATTTCTCACTCTGCATTCCCGCGGTCACATGAGACACTTTTATAAATTTTATATTTGCGAGTGTTCCCTGATGATTCTGTTTCTCTAGAGAACCCTAACTAAATCAACGGCTTTCAGGAAGGCAAAGAATTGAAAGTACCATGCTGATGCTTGGTTTAGCTGGAGATAAGGGACGCACAATTCCGAGTAAACAGAATGCCAGAGTAGAGGTAATTTTCAGTATAAAACCCCAAACATAGAAAGAACTGAGAAGAGGAGTGGAAATTATGATGATTGAAGAACCTCTCTGGAAACAGTTATGCAAGTCAACTTTTCACATGCTTCTCCCTATCCCTTCTCTCAACTATGGCCTTTGCACACAGGAGAAAGTCACAGAAGTACTTCAAGACAATGTCATTGTTTATCCAGGAAAAGCCAGGCTCAGTGAAAAATAGCAGGGTAAGAGACTTGAGAGATCAATTTAGTGATCACCTATGTGACATCTCACCAGTGTGCATAAGGAAGTTAGGGTATCACCGAAGGAGACAGTGAGAAGTGGTCCAGATCCAAACCAGAGCTCCATCCAGGCCCCACAAACACAACTCCTTCCAGATTACTTAAGCCCGGGCTCGTGAGCAAACCCTTGGACAGTGTGAGCAAGAGGTTGTAGCCTATAAAATAATAGAGGAAATAATGAGGTTCGACACCTCCCTTTCATAAATAACTAAATATTTTTTTGCATGGGCAGGTACCGGGAATCAAACTCAGGCCTCTGGCATGGTAGATGAGAACTCTGCCATTGAGCCACCATTGCACTGCCCTAAAGTAGCTTCTTTTGACCAGCATTTCAACAAGTCCCTTTATTGTCTATTTGGTTGATTTTCTGTACTCTTTTATTTGCAAGAGCACTTTCATGTACAGATCAATGATTTGTGAATATGAGCACAGTCTTTTCTCCACATGAATACTCCCAATGGCATCTGCTGGTCACCTTTCTTGTACAAATAAAGATCGTGTCCCCCTTTCCTTCTTTCTTTCTATTGAGAATATTTAAGCCTAAATGAATGTGAAGAGACATATCATTGCCATTTTCATGATTTTCAGAATTAATTTATTGATGGAAGGAAGCAGACTATAAGAAATAATTATCTGAAATTAAAACTCAAAGATGGAATTCATTTTGTTCTTATCTAATGCAGGGACAAATAAATTCAGATAGTAACATAGGATCAGTACTACAATTATAATGCTAATGTGGTTGTATACAGCCCAGAAGAACTTTAATTATTTCCAACTGGCTTTATAATGGATATATAGTGTTTGAAACCTTTCTTCTATCTTAGGAAAATAGGATGAAAAGGATGAATACCAGTCCGACTAGTTATTCCATTAATACTAATTTTTAAAATATTTCAGTGCAGGTTTCTGGACCAGCCAAGACAAGATATAGGCTCACTACAGCCCATATTTACTACTGGTTCAAATTAAAACTGCAAACAGAATAAAAAAGCAACTACTGAGGGGTGGTGCAAGGGTAATTCAATTCTCACCTGCAATGTGGGAGACCCATGCTGGATTCCCAGCTCATGCACCTCTCCTCCCCTCCCAAAAAAGTTCAACTAATAGTGCTGCAATAGCAGAATAGTCACATGGAAAAAAGAATGAAATGTGACCCCCAACACACAGCATACATACACACAAAAAAGCAACCACTGAGGATTATAAAAAGTAAACAGTAGAAGACAGATTGGGAATGAAGTCAAAGTATGAAAAGTGTCCTCTAACGAGGGTAGGTTTCATGCTTTTTCTTTTCCTTTTGTCTTTCCCAGCTTTTACACCAGAGCTGCAAAGTAAATGTGCACAGCAAAAAATTCTAAGAGAAATCCCACTTTTTGTAGGTAGAGAACCAGGAAAATTGGCCTCTGTGAGATTGAGAGTACAGGGGAGAAATCATCCTCTTTTCTCTCTTGAAGCAGAATTTCTTCATGAGGAGATGTTGCTTATATATATATATATTTTAGGTTTTTCCTTAATTTCAAATCAACTGAATGTAGATATTAACCACATCTACAAAATACTTTCAAAGAAACAGCTAAAATAGATTGAATAACTAGGTACCATGTATAGCCAAATTAACACATAAAACTAACTATCATAGTCCACCCCCACATACCATAACAAATAAACTAACAGACTCCTATTCAATCAAGCATTCTGGCTCTATAAACTCACTTGTGTCTGAGAACTGATTAAGGTACTGTTACTTTCTGTCCTGGTGATTGAAGTTAGACATCTGTTTACTTGACCTATACGTTTTCCATGTATATGGATCAAGTAAGGATTTAGCAGACCATCCATCTCCTTCTTTACTAGGGGTACCATGATTAACTAGCTAATGCCATAGGTCTCTATGAGTCAAAGTATTATAATTACTGGCTTTGTCTCCACTATTCATTATAATAAATATGCTTCCCTTGTCTTTGCTTATTTTTGGTATCTGCCACTGTGGGATCCAAAGAACCTATTATACCCAATTCATTATGGATCATAGTTCAGTGGCAGCATTTCTCAATAGAATTACTGGTTTACAGAGAAGAGTGTACACAGAGCACACCAAGAATGCTTGGCCTCCCCTAACAAATCTATTCCTCCCAATCACAGTGAAATGTGTGTCTTCTGGACCTTGCTAGGGTGGTGAACCAGTCTGACATGATTAGTCCACTCTAGTATTCCAACCCTTAAGCCTTTAGATATATTATAACCAGCCAGTTCTGGCATCTCAATTTCATTTAGTTTAAGGTACTTTTGGTCCATTTTTCAGCCAACCAACCAAACAGACTGTTGGAGCACAACACTGAATCCATAATCTCTCCCCATATTGATATGGGCCCATATCAACACATAAGGCTTGATCAAACTTTGTGTTCTTTCACAATATCCTACACACTTAATATCCATTCCTACACATATTCACTTGATTTTTCTCTGTAAAAGTTGGAGAAATCATGCATGCTGAAGGCTCTCCCAGGTCAGCCACACTCCCAAATTGCCACCTCAGTAACCCTCCTGTCCCTTCTCTAACTTTTCCATGGAGCAGAGCTAGTTTCGAGCTACTTTAGTTGGCCATCTTCCTGGTAGTTTCCTATAGATATCTTTTTGATTCTTTATTCTCTAGAGAACCCTGGCATATTTAGATATAGGTTTTTATGCTGAGAGCAATTCTGGATCAACAGAATCTTAAAAATGAGGTTTTTTTGTTGTTGTTGTTCCTGAATTGATTCTGGTCTTTCTGGAATTGGTTCTCTAACCTGATTAAATTTAAAGGCACAAGCAATTCTATTTCTGGTGATAAAAAGAATACTGATGGTCCATGAGATGATATGGCAATAGAGATGAACAAAATATCACCATTGGATATTTTTAATTGCATACTTATCCAAGGAAAGGTTCTTGGTGAGCATGTAATAGGAACAGCAAAGGAGATAAAAAAATGAATGGGAACTCAGGGAAATGATAGGCCAAACAAAGCATGCAAATATAAGAATCATTGGTGTCCCAAAAGGAGAAGAGAGGTGTAAAGGGCTAGGAAGAGTGCTTGAGGATATAATAGGGGGGAAATTCTCAACCCTAATAAAGGACATAAATATACAACTCAAAGAAGCCCAAAGAACTCCAAACAGAATAAATTCAGACAGGCCATCCCCAAGGCACATATTATTCAGTCTGTCAAATGTTGAAGAGAAATAGGAAATCCTGAAAGTGGCAAGAGAAAAACAATTTACTACATACAAGGGAAATCAAGTAAGACTGAGTTCAGACTACTCAACTAGCACTCTGGAGGCAAGAAGGCAGTGGTATGATGTATTCAAGATTCTGAAAGAGAAAGACTTCTAGCCAGAAATTCTGTACTCAGCCAAATTGTCCTTTGAAATTGAGGGGGAGATTAAAGTTTTCACAGACAAAGAAGTCCTGAAAGAATATGTCAACAAGAGACTAGCCCTACAAGAAATACTATAAGGTGTTCTGCCAGCTGCAAAAAAAAAAAAAAAAAAAAAACAGACAGGAGAGGTAGGTTTAGAGGAGAGCACAGAACTGAAGAGTGCCACTAAGAGTAATTTAAATAATACAAAGAGAAAGAGGGAGAATAATATATAATTCTGACAAATAAAATAAAAAAGATAAGACAGTGGAACCAAGAAATGTGTTTTCAGTAATAACTTTGAATATTAATGGACTAAACTTACCAATTAAAAGACACAGAGTGGCAGAATGGATTGAGGAACACAATTCAGCTATATGTTGCTTAGAAGAGACTCATCTTAGGCACAAGGATACAAATAGATTGAAAGTGAAAGGATGGAAAAAAACTTTTCACACACATTGCAAACATAAGAAAGCAGGAGTAGCTATACTAATATCGGACAAAGTAGACTTTAAATGTAAAGACATCATAAAACACAAAGAAGGACACTATATACTAATTAAAGGGTCAATTCACCAGGAAGATATAACAATAATAAATATTTATGTTCCCAATCAAGGAGCTCCAAAGTACATGAGACAGACATTGGCAAAACTGAAGGGAGTGATAGATATTTCAATAATAATAGTAGGAGACATCAATACACCACTGTCTTCTATAGATAGAACAAACAAGCAAAAGATCAACAAGGAAAAAGAGAAGTTAAAATAACTTGATAAATGAATTAGTCCTAACAGACTTATGTAGGTCATTGCACCCCAAAGCACAAGGCTATACATTCTTCTCTAATGCTCATGGAACATTGCCCAGGTAGATCATATGCTGGGGCACAAAACAGGTCTTTATAAATTTAAAAATATTGAAATTATTCAAAGCACTTTCTCTGATCACATTGGATGAAGCTGGATCTCAATAACCACCAAAGAATGAGTACATTCACAAATATATGGAGATTATATAACACATTCTTAAACAACCAATGGGTCAAAGAAGAAATTGCTAGAGAAATCAGTAGCTATCTGGAGATGAATGAAAATGAGAATACAACTTATTAGAACTTACAGGATGTGGCAAAGGTTGTGCTGAAAGGGAAATTTATTGCTTTAAATGCTTATATTAAAAAAACAAGAAAGAGCAAAAATTGAGGACTTAGCAGCAAGCCTGGAGGAATTAAGAAAGAACAGCAAACTAACCCCAAAGCAAATAGGAGAAGAAAAATAACAAAGATTAAAGCTGAGATAAATGAATGGAAGAAAAAAGAACAATAGAAAGATTCAATAAAACAAAAATTTGGTTATTTGAGAAAATCAATAAAATTGATGGGCCACTGGCAAGACCGACAAATTAAAAATAGAGAGACGCAAATAGACAAAACCAGAAATGAGAAATGGTGGGTTACCACAGACCCTGAAGAAATAAAAGAAATCATAAGAGGATACTATGACCAACTATATGCCAACAAATTTGGCAACTTAGATGAAATGGACAAATTCCCAGGGACACACAAACAAGCTAAACTGACTCAGGAAGAAATAGAAGATCTCAACAAACCAATCACAAGTAAAGAGATTCAATCAGTCATCAAAAATCTTCCTATAAAGAAAAGCCCAGGGCCAGATGGCTTCACAGGGGAATTTTACCAAACATTCCAGAAAGAACTAACACCAATCCTGAACAAATTTTTCCAAAAAATTGAGGAAAAAGGAACTCTACTGAACTAATTTTATGAAGCTAATATCATTTTAATACCCAAACTGGGTAAAGATGCTCTAAGAGAGGAAAACTACAGGCCAATTTCACTAATGAATGTATTAGCAAATCGAATCCAACAGCACATTATACACCCTGACCAAGTGGGGTTTATACCAGAATGCAAGGATAGTTCAACACAAGAAAATCAATTAATGTAATACAGCACATTAGCAAATCAAAAGATAAAAATCACATGATCATTTCGATTGCTGCTGAAAATGCATTCGACAAAATTCAGCACCCTTTTCTGATAAAAACACTCCAAAAGATAGGAATCAAAGGTAACTACCTCAATATGATGAACAGAATATAGGAAAAGCCAATAACGAGCATCATACTCAATGGAGAGAGACTGAAAACCTTCCTCCTAAAATTAGGTACAAGACAAGGATGCCCACTGTCACCACTATTATTCAACATTGTGTTAGAAGTTCTAGCTAGAGCAATCAGGCAGGACAAAGAAATAAAAGGTATCCAATTTGGAAAGGAAGAAATATAACTCTCATTTATTTGCAGATGATATGATATTATACTTGGAAGATCCTGAGAAATCTACAACAAAGTTATTTGAGCTAATAAACAAATTTAGCAAGTTGGCAGAATATGTGCAAAAATAATGTGCAAAAATCAGTAACATTTTTATACACAAGCAATGACCTAGCTGAGGAGTTAGTTAAGGAAAAAATTCCATTCAAAATTGCAACTAAAAGAATCAAATGCTTAGGAATGAACTTAACTAGGGACATAAAGGACTTGTACACAGAAAACTACACAACGTTGCTAAAAGAAATCAAAGGAGATCTAAATAGGTGGAAACACATTCCCTGCTCATGGATAGGAAGGCTAAATATAGTTAAGATGCCAATTCTCCCCAAGTTGATAAACAGATTCAACACAGTATCAATCAAAATTCTAACAACATACTTTGAAGATTTGGAATAGCTAACTACAAAATTCATCTGGAAGAGAAAGATACACTGAATAGCTAAAAGCATCCTAAAAAAGAAGAATGAAGTGGGAGGATTAACACTCCCTGACATTAAAATCTATTATAAAGCCATAGTGTTCAAAACAGCATAGTACTGGCACAAAGACTGACTAATGGAATTGAATCGAGAGTGCTGAAATAGACCACCAAATCTATGATCAACAGATTTTTGGCAAGGCCCCCCATTCTAGTTTGCTAGCTGCCGGAATGTAACACTTAGTTTTTAATAAAAGGGTATTTATTTCATTAAAAACATGTAGTTTTTCAAAGGAAAGGCAGCTAACTTTCAACTGAGGTTCTTTCTTATGCGGGAAGACACAGGGTGATCTCTGCTGGCCTTCTTTCCAGGCCCCTGGGTTCCAACAGCTTTCCCTGGGTGATTCCTTTCTGCATCTCCAAAGGCCTGGGCTGAGCTGTAAGTGCTGAGATGAGATATGCTTGCTGAGCTGCTTGGGCTGGACTACATTGAGCTCTCTCATTTACCCTTCCAGCCAACTAAATCAAACATCGTTCTTCGCAGCAGGCACACCTCCTAGCTGACTGCAGATGTAATCAGCAAAAGATTAGGTTCACATGCTATTGGCTCATGTCCACAGCAATAGAACTAGGTACCTTCACTTGGCCAAGATGACACCTGAACCTAACTACCACACTCCCAAATCCTCTGAACTGAAGGAAAATAGTCTTTTCAATAATTGGGCATGGAAGAATTGGATATCAATAGCGAAGAGAATGAAAGAGGACCTCTATCTTACACCCTACACAAAAATTAACTCAAAGTGGATCAAGCACCTAAATATAAAAACTAGCACCATTACGCTTCTAGAAGAAAATGTAGGGAAACATCTTCAAGACCTAGTAATAGAAGATAGCTTCCCAGACTTTACATCCAAAGCACAAAAAAAAAACAAAAGAAAAAAAATAGATAAACGAGAATTCCTCAAAATCAAATGCTTGTGCACCTCAAAAGGTTTTGTCAAAAAGATAAAGAGGGAACCAACTCAAAGGGAGAAAATATTTGGAAATCACACATCCAAGAAATATTTGATTTCCTGGATCACAAAGAAATCATACGACTCAACAACAAAAGAACAAACAATCCAATTATAAAATGGGCTAAAGATATGAATAGGCATTTTTCTGAAGAGCAACTACAGATGGCTCAAAGGTACATAAAGAGATGCTCATTTTCACTGGCTATAAGGGAAATGCAGATCAAGACTACAATGAGATACCACCTCACACCTATAACAATGGCTGCTAGTAAACAAAAGGAAACTACAACTGTTGCAGAGAATGTGCAGAAAATGGGACACAACATGCACAGCTGATGGGAATGCATAATGGTGCAGCCACTGTGGAAGACTGCTTAGTGTTTTTCTTGTGTTTTTTTTTTATTTTGTTGCTTGTGCTCTGGGTGTAAAGTTCCTTAGGAACTTGCCCTATAGGCATCAAATCGCCCTATGACCAGCAATAGCACTACATTCCCAGAAGAGCTGAAAGCAAGGACACAAATAAACATTTGCACACCGCTGTTCATAGCAGCATTATTCACAATCACCAAAAGATGGAAACAAACCAAATGCCCATCAACAGAAAAGTCGCTCAACAAAATGTATTATATACATATGATGGAATATTACGCAGCAGTAAGACAAAATGATGGCCTGGAGCACATCACAATGAATGAGCCTTGAGAACATAATGCTGAGTGAAATTAGCCAGACACAAAAGGACAGATACTGCATGACTTCACTTTTATGACCAGCATAAAGGTATTATCAGAGGCTTATAATACAGAATATAGGGGACTTGGAGATACACAGAAGCTAGGGATGGGTGAACCGTTAGCTAATGAGGTTGAACTCCAATGTAAGGGAATATGTAAGAGTGAAGATGGTTCTCTTGTGGGTCTGTAAGTAATATTACCATATTGAAGATGAACAAGATTGAAATAGGTTGTATAGATCCATGTGTTCCACTGGTTAACAATAGAAATTTGAGTTAGTTCTCACAAGAATTACTTTCAAAGATATTATTCTTGTTTAAAGAGTGTTTAAATACAGGGACTATTTGGTGAGGATGTGCTTATTGGTTTTCTGTCTTTTGGGAACAGTGAAATTATCTAATTTTGAGAATGTTGATGAACTGTGGACTTTGGGCCCTCTACATGATGCCTGATGAATGCAGGTGGCTGAAGGATGCACAGACGGAGAAGTAGATTGGCGAATGATGGTGTATAATTATGAAGGTTATGCTGCTACAAAAAGGAACACTGTCATGAGGCATGCAAAGTTGTGAATGAACATGTGGGACATTTGGTGAGACAAAATAAGCCAGGAAAAGAAAAATGACAATGGTATAGTCACCTTTAGAAAACGTTTATAAGGAAAGAGGGGTCTAGATTTTAAGTCCAGAGTGGTGATTATTATTTCTGGATTTTGAGAGGTTGTTATATATATATATATCTCCTGATATTTAGAGATAAGAATGAAGCCGAACAGGTTGGGGTTAAAGTAATTCAGAATATAGGGTTAAGGAAGACAGTGTCTATATTTTAGAACCATGAATACTCTTTGAGACCAAGAGAAAAAAGGTTTATTTGATCTAGAACTGAAATTTTCTGTAATGCATAATCTAATTCAACCTATCTGTAAATTCATTTGAACAACTGAAACACAGGAAGCACAGAATAAAAAAGAGGTCCTTAAATCCTGTTAAGATTATTGTAATGCCTGGAAACATCCTAGAGTATATTAAGTAGATAATCAAAAAGTATTGGTGAAGTCCCCTGAGGGAGGGGAGAAAGACTATGGAATTACTAAACCTTACCATCAGGGAATCCCGATACTGTGTCAAACTTTAGGGACACCCAAATCAATAGGCCATGCCCTCGATCATGAGGCTTACTCTTGTGAAGTTTATGTAGGTAGCAGAGAAGCTTAGACTACCCATAGGTATGCCTAAGAGTTACTTCTGGAGGACCTCTGTTGTTGCTCAGATGTGGACTCAGTCTCTCTACTCTGCAAGTCCAGTTCTGCAAGTGAAATCATTGCCCTTTCCCCTATGCAGGGCATGATATCCAGGGATGAAAGTCTCCCTGGTGACATGGGAGAGGACTCCCAGTGATGAATTCAGGCATGGCACTGTTGGATCAACAATTCCATTCTGACCAAAGAGGGGGAAAGAAGTGTAATTAATAAAGTATCAGTGGCAGAGAGAGTTCAAATAGAGTCGAGAGGCTAATCTGGAGGTTGCTCTTAATGTAAGCTTCTTGTAGACCTTGCTACCTATCATAACCTGCCAAGCCCCAACCAGGACCATTCCAACCAATCCTAAAGAACATCTAGGGCAATATATAAGATTCCACAAGTGTTCCAGAAACCTACAACTCCAGATGGGTCCCTGGTCCAGATAAGTCCTGAAACCTAGTCCAACTTCTTCATAACATCAGATAGTTCCATATCCCTACCCCACATTAGTGACATGACTTTATAATAGCAAAATTTTAGAATTGTCATAGCCCAAGCAACCTCAAAGAGAGTATGGAAAGATCAAAGGTGATGGTGGCATTCTACATAGAAGATAGGACTTAACAAATGAATATGAATGCTGAATCATTAAATTGATATCTCTTTTAGTTTCCAGTATTTTAGAGCAGCTAGAAGTAAAAACCTAAAATTGTGAAATTGTAACATATGTCAAAGTCTGAAATATGGTGTACAACTAATTGTAGTACTGTGCTTTGAAATTTATAGCTTTTTTGTATATATGCTATTGTTCACAAAAAAAGAAGGAAAAAAGTTTATTGTGATGATAAAAAATATTTAAGCCCTCTAACCTCCTATATTCTGGAGCAGCTAGAAGGAAAAATATGAGAGGATAGCATGGTAGCCCATGACAAACTCTGGGATCTATCCTGTAACCACTTTTTGAAGAGCGCTTTGAAAACTATTGTTTTTTTATTTCTTTGCTTTGCATATATGCTATACCATACAATAAAAAAAGTTTATAAAAAGATAGCTATGTATATTTGATTTATATTAAGAAGTTAGCGCACATGAGTGGGGGGCTGGCAAGTTCCAAATCTATAGAGCAAGCCAACAGTCTGGAAACTCTCAGGAAGTAGCCAATGCTGTAGTCTTGAGTCAGAATTTCTTCTTCCTCAGAGAAACTTCAGGTTTTCTTGTAAGAACTTTCAACTGATTGGATCAGAACCACCCACATTTTCATGCCTTTTCCATTTATTTAAAGTTAACTGATTATAGATGTTAACCACCTCTACAAAGGACCTCACAGCAAAACCTTGACTTGCATTTAATTGAATAACTTGGCTTGTGCTGGTTTGGAAGGATTTATGTACCTAGAAAAAGCCATGTTTTAATCCTAATCAATTATATGTGAGCAACCATTTCTTTTAATCCCTATTCAATAATGTAGGTTGGAAAGTGGATTAGGTTATCTCCAAAGAGGTGTGATTTAATCAAGTGTCAGTATTAAGCTTTATTAGATTAAGACAGGCCTCCACCCATTCTAGGTGGGTCTTGATTATTTTATTGGAATCCTTTAAAAGAGGAAGCATTTTGGAGAAAGCTTCAAAACAATGGGAGATACTGAGAGAGCAGAGAATGACAACAGAATGAGAGCCATGAAGCAGAGTTCCCACACCACCAGAGACCTTTGGAGATGAAGAAGGAATACATTCCCAGGGGAGCTTCATGAAGCAAGAGACCTGGAGAAGACGCTAGCGGACACCATGTTCACCACATATGTTTCCACTTGAGAGAGAAAATTTGAACTTCATCGGCCTTCTTAAATCAAGGTATCTTTCTCTGGGTGCCTTAGATTGGGCATTTCTATAGACTTGCTTTAATTGGGATATTTTCATGGCCTTAGAACTGTGAACTAGCAACTTATTAGATTCCCCCTTTTAAAAGCCATTCCATTTCTGGTATATTGCATTCCAGCAGTTAGCAAACTAGAACATGTGACTATAGCCTAGGCCAGTTAACACATGAAACATACCATAATGGTGTTATTTATAACAATATTTAATAACAAGTAGATATATTTTCTTTAGGTAATGCTTTTGTAATAGCTATATGGAATGTACAGCAAGAACTATTTTCTCTGAATACAAATACAAAACAGAGATAAGAGCAAACACTGATGATGGAAACCAAACAGACTTTGTGACCAAAGGTTGTATTCATGTAAAAAATAAACTAGAATTAAAACTGACAGTGAAATGAATATTGTTACTTAAAACCGAGACATAAAAGTTAACCTTCATGTCTATATAAATACTTGTTAGAAAGAATGAGAATATCCATAAAGAAAACAAAATATAAGTTAAAATATTTGAGGTGAAATTAGAAAGCAGCTATGTGTCATCTTACACTGGTAAACTGTTGCTCACTGTGAACTTATCAATAGGTGTTTTTTTTCTGTTTAATTTTGGATATAAGCAGAAATGATGTTTATGAACCCAATACTTTTGTTAATTTAGGCAGTTGATGTGAAAAAATTCACAATTAATTTATTAATCAGTTTTTCATAACCTATCATATAAATAGGCTTTTCTTGTAAAAAATACACCCCCACCCTCTATCAGTGAGAGTGTTCTGTTAATTATACTTGTACAACCTGAATATAGAATATCTTCCCTTCTGATTTTTCTTAAACATATAATATGCTTAAATATATCTCATTCTGTGAACACATATGTACATATGTTCATAACCAAACAACACATACACTCCTATGACTGACTTCCACCTATGATTTGTTCCTTTTCCTCATTTCTCCTTCTAAATTTCCACAATATGTAGTATCCAATTCCTCATCTGCCCTTTTTCTACAATTCATTGCTACCTGTGTTCTTCCATGTTAGATTTTTTGTATCAGGAGCCCTTAAACTCACTAATCAGAATGCAATATTCAAACTTAATGAACATCTTATGTCCAGGCCTTATTGAACTCAGCATTTGACACCCTTGAACCCAGTCTTTTTATTCTCCAAGAGTTATCTTTTAGTGGATATTAAGGAGACTTGGATTTTCTCCTATTTCTTTGACCACCACTTCATTTTTGTTGTTGTTATTAGAATAAGCAGGCAGAACATTTATTGAGGCACATGGTAGATGACACATGGGTACTCTCTCAAAGACAGAGTTGAGGGAGGTGGGAGGCGAGAGGTGATAGGCAATATGGGATCATTTGCTTCTATATAGTAACTTTACTTATTCCTCCTCCCCTTTATTCAAAGTTTTTTCTTTACTTCCCTTCTCTCCAGGGTACCTGGTAATAGGCAGTGCCTTGAGTAGATAGTGCCAGAAGGACTTGGGTGGGTCGGTTGGCTCCACTCTTCTCTGCAGATGGCTCACTCAGATGGGTCCTTTGGCTCTAGGTGGGTCTGCTGCCAGTAAGTGGGTATTCCCAGGCAGGTTGTCCTTCTAGGACAAAGGTCCTCCTGATCTTGATTAATGCTCTTGTTTAAGAAGTCCTTCACATTCTTTTTTCTCTCTCCCCTCTCTCCCTGTTCTGGCCTGCCTCAAATGCCCTGACTACCACCTCTTAATCCCCTTTCAATACAATTTATTCCCTACCCATCTCTTTAATATTAGCTTCAATATTCTGTCTTGTACATTTTTTATGACCTGTTCTAAGTGACCATATCCATAAACATTACTTCATGTGTACCTTATAGCTTGATGTCTTTAAAGCCAATACTTTCACTTCAAATTGCTCTTTTCATTTTTAAATCCTACAGCCTATTGAACACATACACCTGAATAGTCTTCTGACAACACAAATTCTGCTTCTTTAAACAAAATAATCACCTTCCACTCAAACTTTGTTTGTCTCACACCCAGTTACTTATCTTTTAAAAATATCTTCTTCAGATTTATGGCTCCTGACCTCATGATTTCTCTTATGGATTAATTCTACAGCCTTGAGTCTTATTCTTTCTAATATACCTTGGATCATGAAATCCTTTGGGATAAAAACTTTAAGTATTTCCCATTATCTTTAAAATAAATTTTAAACTAATTAGCATTGTATACACAGAAACTTATCTACTATCAACATCCCCACAATTAACTTTTCCCTTAACCATATCAGTATTTTGAGTTTTGTTGATTGGGCAAAGTTCTTTTTTTAACCTCAATGCACTTCCTCATACTGATCCTTCTACCTGAAAAATTGCTAGCAGTAATAACTTATCACAAGCATCACTTCTCTTTGGAAGAATTATTTGAAGTTATTTCCATCAATATTTTTCTCTGTATTTCCAAAATATTGTGTACTATATCTCTGTAACACTTATTTCACTATATTGTTACTTGGGAGGGGGAAGGTGGTAAGTCTGTCAGGGTAGAAACAGCATGATATTCATGCCCTTATTCCTTCTTAATTTACAGAATCCTGTTTCATTTGGGGCAACACTTCGTCTGGCTAGAAAACTTGATTTTTGAGGTTTTCTGATATTTACAGAGGACCTTATGATCAGAGAATGTCATATCAATAAGATGTGCTCATTGGGGAAAGAAAATATTCAGTTGGCATATGGCATTTCTTTTTGATTTTCTTCCATTTCCCCTGAATCATGGATATAATGTTGTAGATGAAGCGGCAATCTTGTGGCTATAACAAAGAGAAATGCAGGAGGAGAATGGCAGAGGGGAAAGAGAGAAAGCAATTGAGCCTGTGATGATATCGTGAAGCCACTATATTAGGACTGGATTGTCAACCTTGACTCCTTGTTACTTGAAGAAAACTTACTTATTGAAAACACTAGTTGGGTTTCTGTTATAAGCTGCAGCCAAACACAATTCTAAGTATATTCTCTCACGAGGTAAGAAAGGTAACTCTTTGAAGGCAAGACTCTACTCCTCAGTACTATAACCCAATGATCAGTTCAGTGCCTGACACACACTAGATGATGCATATACATTTTTGATTGACTGAACATGCAAATAAACATCATCAAGACAATACTATAGGAAACAATCCTCCTAATAGGGCACTGAAGGAAAATGTTTGAAATTGAATGTAAACAGCGGAAAAGATATGAACAGATTCAAAAACCATCTAAATACTTATTTGAATATAATATATTTACAAGTAATGGTAGAGAGAGAGAGAAATTATTAGTTGGAAAATAGAGGTTGAGTTTACAATTTTCTTACCCTTCAATCATCTCTAGCATTAGAAAACTTACATCAGACTACTATTGGTGGGTTCTAATGACTACCGTTAAATTGTTTTCCCTAGTCATTTAAATTACAAACTATTAAATGCCATGCCCTAATTTTCCTCTTTAAATTCTGACTGTTTAAAAGATATCAGTGGGCCTCTTTTTCTCCTTCAAAGCAAGTTTCATTTACCATTTCTAATAAAAGGGAAATGCCTGCCCAGCTGTCAATGACTGAATACACTTACATTTGCTATGACAGAACAATTTATGGAAGCTGCCAAAGGGCCACTTGAGAATTTTAGCAAAACATGACCAGCCTGATTTTTGAGTAGAACTTTCCTGTCATGCAGTTAATAAGGATGTGGCATTCAAATTTAACAAGTCTCAGCATATTTACATATTCACAGGGTGAGCAGACTGCTTAAGACTAAAAGGAACAAAAGTTTCCTTGTATAACTTGGAGTTTTGTGCCTTTATTTATATGTGTCTGGGGGTGGCTGTTGATTATGTGCTTAAAATGTAAGACAGAATCAATCATGCATAATTTTCTTCTTTTCAAATCTCGTAATTGAAACTGTCAAAAGTTGTTATTCTAAAACATTGTCTTTCCATAAACCTGGATTCACTTCTTTTTCACTGATCACCTTGTTATATAGATTATTCTTCCTAAATAAATTTTAGATTCTAAATGTACTTCCATTCTCCCAATAGGTACTCTCTTTCAGGCCATGATGATTCCTACAATAGCCTGCTGGTTGGTATCCTATACTCCACTCTCACACACCAACATGGACCGAATACCCACAAGACACTATGCCAATTCAACTCCCACACTGTCTCCATCTAATAAATTGCTACTATTACAATGCACATATATCCTTAGAACCCTTAAATGGTCCCCCATCCCTCTTTAAGTAAAGTTCTAATTTATAATTGTTCATAGTACCTCATAGTACCGAAAAGAGTCCCTCTTTCTTTTCAGTCTCAAATCTTCCCAACCCTTTATGTAAGTCCTGATTTTATTCTCTTGCCACAGACAAAGTGTCCTCTCTTGTTTGGTCCCTTATACTTATTATTTAACATTCTTGAAATACATATTTCCTTAATTCCAACATCACTTGACTCCCTTGTCTTTTAGGCCTCAGGAAAGCATCATTTCTTTCGGATAGTCTTTCATGTTATTTGCCCCTATCAAAATTAAAATACAGCTTTGGGGCCTCTTTTCCTATAATTTATCTTATAGAAAAGCACAGAGTTGCAGTCACAGGCATAGGCTCTGAAATCAGAAAGCTAGCTCCTCCTCTTAACTGAGGGCAAGATTTGTTTTCAAAGCATCAGTGATTTTTTTTTGTTTTAATAAGTAATGAAAAATATTATTGAATTAAGTAAGACAACAAATGTTATACAATCAGTGCTATATATAATGATAATTAATGGTCATACAGTATTGTATTAGATTATTCTGTTTTCTTGTTCTGTATCTTCAACTATTTTGTACACTTCATACATATTGAGAGTAGGTCTAACTGATTTAAGGTGCATTTATAATATTTGATATAGTATATTACATGTGTTAGGTATTCAGTAAATATAGATTGAATAAATAAATGAAAGAACTAAAGAGTGACACAGAAGTCTTGTAGTTCAAAAGTTATTATTTTAAGAAAAGTTATTATTTTATTGATCATTAATCAGCTAGTTAATGATGACTTAATGGTTTTAATATTTGGTGATGTCTGCATTATCCTTATCTTAACTCTTTGGAAATGCTGTAGTAATGGTGAAGACATACACTGAATTTAAATGAATTTAAATGGAGTGAGAGAATCATGTTTCAAGAGGCAAGAAGTTGAGAAGTTTGTATAGAAGTTCCAAGGAGGAAGATGCTTGTGCAGTTAGATTTGATTAAATATCAAATTCTCCAGAAAATCTGTCTACAATAAGACTGAGAGTCTATGACCACATGTGCAGAAACAAGTTTCAGTAGAATGCTGGAAGTTAGAAGCATATTGTGGTATATTGGTGTGCTGGTTTGAAAAGATTTATGTACCGTAGAAAAGCCATGTTTTAATCCTAGTCAGTCTTGTGGGAGCAATGGTTTCCTCTAATCCCTATTCAGCACTACAGGTTGGAAACTTGATTAGGTTATCTCCACAGAGATGTGACTCGATCAATTGTAGAATATTAAGCTTGATTAGATAGAGACGTGTCTCCACCCATTCTACCTGTGTCTTGATTAGTTTACTGAAATCCTATAAAAGAAGTATTTTGGAGAAAGCAGGAGGCTGCCACAGAACCATGAACCAGAGAGTCATCAGCCAGTGACCATTGGAGATGAAGAAGGAAAACACCACCTGGGGAGCTTCATGAAACAAGAGGCCTAGAGAGAAAGTCAACAGATGCCACCATGTTCACCATGTGCCCTCCCAACTGAGAAAGAAATGCTGAACATCATTGGCCTTCTTGAACCAAGGTATCTTTCCCTGGATGCCTTAGATTGGACATTTCCATAGATTTGTTTTAATTGAGACATTTTCTTGGCCTTAGAACAATAAACTAGCAACTTATTAAATTTCCCTTTTTAAAATCTGTTCTGTTTCTTGTATATTGCATTCCAGCAGCTAGCAAACTAAAACAATTGGTAAGATGGTTCACATGATGTTGGAGCAAAAGTGAATAGTCAGTACACTAAGTTTTCTATTACAGGGAAGGAAAGTTACTGTAAAGGAGACAATGCCATAGAAAAGTTAAGGGTTTTTAGGGCCCAAAGGCCTGTGTTAAAATTCCAGCAGTGCAATGTCCTGTGTATGGGATTGGACCTACTGATTTTGTTGCACATCATCTTCACATAGAATTATACCCAGTGGGGATTACAACAATATTTTATTTGCAGTGTTGTTTCCAAGAATAAATGGTGGTTGATACAGATGAAACAAGGAGCAGTGTTTGACAAATGAGGAGTACCCATTAAGGATTTGTTATTATAAGTATAATATCAAGCACGTGGTAGAATTACTAACATTAGTGTTCTGTATTGTTGTTTAAAATTATGGTTGATGGCAAGTTTTAGAATGAAAGAATTTTAAGAAAATAAAACAGGAAAGGTAACAGAAAAGGATAGCTAATGGAGAAGAGTTGTTGAGTTGGGATTAGTCCAGGTGCCAAAAAATGACCTTGGAAAGAGATGAATACTACCTTACTCTGAGACTGGGAAAGGGGTATAGAATCAGTCAAGAGGTTGATATATTCTAATGGAGAAAAAATTCAATTTTGAGGGATGAACATAGTTCATATAGATAACTATATATTAACATAGTTATCTATGTCAGAGGACAAGTTTTCTTCTGTATGGTGGGTAAGCCTCAGGCAATACTGGGGTTGTGACTAGGAAAGATGATTTAAGACTGCATGCTCAGTAATGAAGAGATAGTGCACCAAGGTGGCAATTCAACTATTTGGTCAGTATGTTATATTCTACTCTATATACAGCTTTAATCTGTAAACTTCCATGCCCACATATAGGGTACACTTTAGATCCTATATACATTTTTATTATTTTACTCTATAAAGCAATGTATAAAGAAAGTAACTAAAATTTCTCAGAGAAAGATAAAATATTTTCTGGAATATGCCTTGTTCAATTTTTGACAATTAGAATGATCAACTATATTACTGAAGAAACTCAAGGGATGGTACATTAATTTTTCAGGGTAATGTAGTAAAAAGTATGCTTATATTATTCTGGAAATGAAGATTTAGGGTTTTAAAGAGTTGTTTCAAATGGCATGAATTGGGTGAATTTGCCTAACATGCTAAAATATTATAACATCAGGCATTTCACAAGAAATTCCCAAAGAAAATATACATGCCCATAGGAACTATTTGTCTCTGAAGGTTCCAGGAATAATACCAATGTGAGTGAAGAAATATCTCAACTCTCTCCTTTGGAACAAATAATAAAAGTTGGGGCACACCTTATGTTCATACTTGGCAGGGAATCAGCTTCTCTGAAAGGGAAAGAGGGTCTTAGGTTGAGCTTGGGAAAATAAACAATGGGAATAAACTAAAGAAACAGAGTTGATAAGACATGGAGATATACCTCTCCTCAAAATTTCCCTATCCTTCACTAAATGATTTTAATTCATTTCAAAACTGTCACTAAATGAAATTCTATTTAATTAGAAAATTTTTGGATAATAAAAGTGGGAAAATTATGATGTATTCCATCCAAATCCAAGATACTCAAACAAATTTCAAAGAGAGAAAAGTAGAGCAAGTAAACAAGTAAATAAGAAAATTCAGGTAACAGATGTTTTGAAAGTAAACAAAGTTTACATATAAGAGAAACTACAAAGAAGGTTTGTTGTTGTTCCTAAAGGAGAAAGAGAAGACCTGATAAGGAGTGTCAGTTGATCAACAAATGGTGTGGACAGGTCATTTGTGGGAAAGTAATAGAAAAATTAAGGTAATCAATTATGATGCAGTCATTCAATATCAGAATCAGAAGTTTTTTAGGGATAATTTTCTTTAACTTAAAACTATAATACTAGGGAGGAGGTTCTAATTATGTAGATGTGGTTGTTTGAAGCTGTTATGGGCCCCAGAAAAGACCATGTTCTTTTAATCCATTCCTGTGGGTGAAGTCCTATTGTGGGTGGGACCTTTTGGTTAGGTTATTTCAATTGAGATGTGACCCATCTCATTCAAGGTGGGTCTTAATTCTTTGACTGGAGTACTTTATGAGAGAATAAAAGACAGAAAAAGCCCAGAGAGAGTGTAGAGGGAAATCCCCAAGAAGCTAAGAGGCAAAGACACACCCACAGAAGCTCAGAGAGCCTCTGAAGCCAGAAGGTGAAGGCAATGAAACCAGGAGAGAAGGACCAACAGACACCTACCATGTGCCTTCCCATGTGACAGAGGTGTTCCAAATACCAACAGCCTTTTTCAGAGACGGTATCCTTAATTTGGACATGGCCTTAGAATTGTAATTTGTAAGCTAATAAACCCCCATTATTAAAAGCCAGTCCATTTCTGGTTGCGTTTCTGCAGCTTTAACAGTCCAAAACAGTGAATTTTGGCATAGCCACAGAAGAAGTAGAATCTCTGGGCCAAAAATATTGTGCTGCAAAACATGGACATTGTACACATGTATAATTGTCTCAAGAATTATAAAAGGTGCTCTCATTTCATTCTATTGTATTTAACTTACTCTTCTCTGTCTCTTATGTTTTGTATACCTGTTCACTTTTCATTGCTCCTCATCCTATACATTATCAAGTTATTGGACTAAAATTAAGAGTTCTGCTAAAAATATAAATTAATGAAAAACACTTCAAGAAGCTCTATTTTCACTTTATTTATAGAAGTATAAATCAAGATTATAAATCATTGGGTAAATATACATGCACAAGGATAAAAGAATTGCACCTAGCATTTGATAAAGGGTCAAAATCATCTAAAAATTGGTTGTTCATATTTTTCTTATCAATGTTTAGATATGGGCCCTAAACAGAAACTTTCTAAAATTTGCCAATTAAGTTAACAACTGATGTTCAACATCATTAATTATCAGGAAACATAAATTAAAACAACAATGAGAAATGACTCCTCTGCCATGAAAATACTTGAATTTAAAGGACTGATAAAACCAAGTGCTGGTGAGCATGTGGAGAAACTGGAATACACATGCATTGCTGGCATTCGTTTTGGGAGTATGCATGGCATTATATACTAAAGTTAAAAACATATATACTTTATGACTCACAAATTCCACCAGAAACACACCAATGACCATCACCATCAGTAGTAGAATGGATTAAGGAGTTCTATATTCATTTGGTGGAATGCTACTCAGAATAAAAAACAATGATTCACGGTTCTGTGCAATAACACAGATGGACTTCACAGATAGAACGTTGAGTGAGAGAAGCTAGAAACAAGAGTCGAAACCATATGCTTTCATTTATACAAAGTCTAAAATAGTTGATATTTATCTATGGTGGCAGATGTTGTAATAGTGGCTACCTTTGAGGGCCACTGACTAAGAGGGGATGAAAAGAACCTTCTGTGTGCTAAACATGTACCAGATCTCACATATATGTTTTTGTTAGTATGTCGTGATAGACACTTAAGATTACTATGTATAACTTGTACTTCAATGCTATTTTTGTTTTCACACTTTTGTAAACACCAGTAAACAATCATATATAGCTCAATATATAGTAAATTGGCATGGTATCTGATTTAAGGATTTCTTTGATTAAACATCAAGCAGGAATAAGTATTGATTCTAAAATATAAAGAATGATATTCCACAAGAGATGAAAAATGACTGGCACTATAAAATATAACAAAAGTAAGGGTGCTTGCTTTTAAAGTTCATTTTCACATTTTGACAACAGTTGAACAAAATTGCATAAAGGATAATGCCTAAAAAATCAGTAAATATCAATGAGTGTATTAAAGTTAAACAAAGATTACATTTCCTTTCAATAATTAATTTATAATGGTTTATTATTTTGTTTAATAAACAATTTTATGGTAGAAATAAGCAGGTCCTTGTATTCACTTTATCATTACCAAAGTGCATTTAAACCTATATTACTTGCAAATTACAGACTGTGAATTCAGAACTCAAAACTAAAGCTCTGGAGATATAATTGAATTAATATTTTATTCCATAAACATTCCATAATTGGGAATTCACTTTATTGGTGCCCCTAAGACAAGAAGTCCTTTCTCACATCAAAGTGATTTATATTAATGATCATGATATGCACAGAAAAATTAAAGAACTAGGGATATTTTTACTTCTTTGCAATTATAAAAAAACTTCTTTTCAAAGTACCTTGAGGCTTCTTTATACCTTAAGCCTCATGGTTTCTATACAAATATCAACACAAAAGCTTTGGTCAAATCAGTGACTGAGCCAATCAAATATTTCCTGACTGACCCATGTTTTACAGTATAGTGGGATTGTCATCACTCAAAAGGATTTGATAGGGTACAAAGCATCCCATCAAAACATAATCCATTTTATACCTGTCACCCCAAATTGCCCAACCATTTGGATTAAAATTTTCATCAGAGACCGCCGAGAGACACAGAAATCATTCCATAAGAACAAAACATTTTCTCTTTCTCTTCAAATAACAATTCAAAGTTTCACCTTTCTCTTTAAGTGCTTGTTCTAGTTTGCTAGCTGCTGGAATCCAATATACCAGAAACAGAATGGCTTTTAAAAAGAGGAATTTAATGAGTTGCCAGTTTACAGTTCTAAGGCTGAGAAAATGTCCCAATTAAAATAAGTCTATGAAATGTCCAATTTAAGTCATCCCAGGAAAGATATCTCGGTTCAAGAAGGCCGATGATGTTCAACGTTTCTCAGCTGGAAGGGCACATGGCGAACATGGTGGTGTCTGCTGGCTTTCACATGGCTCTACCACAAGGGGACTCTCTGCAAAATGTTTCTTCTTTTAAAGCATTCCAGTAAGCAACTCCATCTTCAGTAGGTGGAGACACACCTCCATGGAAATCATCTAATCAGAAGTTACCACCCACAATTGGGTGGGTCACATCTTCAAGGAAACAATCAAAATGCTCCCACCCAGCAATATTGAATGAGGATCAAAGGGCATGGCTTTTCTGAGGTCCCCCACAGATTCAGACCAGGACAGTGCTCTACCCACTATTCTTAGCAGAAGGAAAGCTGGGACTAGAATCTTGGATTCTTAGCTGATGTCTACCAGAAAAGCTCATAATCATTTTACTCATTATCTCTCAGGTTCTCCTTAGAATGTAGCTGACCTACTTTCCCAGATACCTGTGAGAATTTAATTTAAAAACTTATTTGAGTTGGTTCTGACTTCTGGAATAGTAAAGACCTCTGAAAAGCCATAAAAGCACTGGGAACAAATGTCAAAATTAAAATTTCAGGACTCTGGAAAGTAATCAACAACTTGCAACAATTCAAAGGTTGTTTCGTCAAGAAAAAATAGCCCTCTCAGTAGGAATAGTGAACTTTGTGGCATTTAAGTTGCCCTATCCCCATCCTCCTTTCTCTAGCTCTCTGGTAGTCTTGAAAACTAGTAGCCACATAACTTTGTGAAAGCTGACAGCTTCACAGCCACTGTATGAAGCAGAAGGGTTTGGAGCTCTCCAAAAATGCCCTCCTCCCCAAGAAAAGCATTATCATTATTTGATCTGTCTGGCAGTTCCCTTAAAATCCCCACTCACAAGGCTTATCTTTATTTGAAAAGACTTAGAGCTTGCTCAATGAAAATGTTCTATTGCCTTATTCTCTGGTATGCTGAGTCTGATGAGGTTGTATGATAATCATTTTCATTTCCAATCCTAACCATTGATGAAAACAAAAGAAAGTAGCATTTCTTTTGTGTATGTTAAACTGATTTTTTTTTAAACTTGAAATTTCATTCCTAGGTCTAGTTTTGAGGAATGTGTCTAATGTACTTGGCCATCTAATTTAAAATCTTAGTCTATTTATTATGAATAGCTCCAGTATCTTTACTTCTAAGTAAAGATATAATCTTCTCAGTAAAGATAAAAAGTTTCTCCTTTTACATTCTAGCTCTTCAGGCACCTTCTTAGTGAAATATTTTAGTCAATAGACTAAATTAACATTCATAGATTCATATCCCTTGAAAAAAATAGCATTGTGTATATAAACACAGTGCCACACTTTTTCAAAAATACATTTTCCAAAAATTATGGGCATTTTTATGGTGTACTAGGATCAATATTCTTGGAATATCCAAGAATAGCTGGAGTACTGGCACGGCAGGAAGCTTCAAGGGAAAAAAAATCACAAAGATTTCAATGACGTGTTGGCCCTTTTGAAAGGTAAGTATTTTTGAGACAAGGAGCTATAGTTTAAGTATTTAATTTTGATGACTTAAATAAGTAAGACAGATATTTAGAATACCATGTTATACGCGTATCTGAGATTGCAGAAAAAAAGCAAAGCAAAACAAACAAAATCCAACTAACTCTCTCCCCCTAATAAACTCAGATAGTTAATATGATAACATAAAGTCTCACCATCATGTCACTCAAACCTATTTTCAACTTCATTTAGGTTCTCAGCAATCTCGTCATTTGTCTCATGTATTTCATCTTCTTTTATCATTATCTTGTTTATACAAATCCCCCCCACCTCATGTTTATCATCAAAATTTTATACTTCAATTCTCGCAGATGACTCAACTTCATCCTTTACAGAAAGAGGAAGTGTTCAAATATAAGCCCTCTTAACTTCCTGTCTTTGTACTCATGCCTATATATATATATAATTGTTCTTCCTTAATTGAATCTCTTAGAGGAAAATATGGCCCTTCTACAATCACAAATAAATCCTTCTTATTGTGCTATTTAAATTCATCCATATGACTTTACTTAGGCTCTTTCAACTATCTATTAAACCTTCGCCTTTGTTTCTTCTCATTACATAAACAGGCCCAAATCATTTAAATCTTAGGAAAAACTTAAAAAAATAATTCAGAGCCCTACTCTAGATACTGCCCTCTTCTTCTACATTCACTGAAAAGATTTTGAAAGAAAAGAAAAATTGCTGTTTACTTCTCTCTTCAATTTTTTTCCTCTGAGTCCTCTCATAACTGAGCCCATCTTGGCTATTCCCCTAAGCTTCTCTATGAAGATTAACAAAGGCTTGCTCATCATCAATTGCTCTGATTATTTTTCAGGTCTTATTGTCTGACAGTCCTGCAGTAGTCGATACTGTTCATTTGGACTCTCCTTAAAACTCTACATCTTTGTTTTTATGACAATAAATCTTTTTGGTTGTCCTGCTTATTTTTTCCATGCCTCCTAGTACATCTCTCTATCCTTAGAAGTTGGCATTTCTCTGGGTTTCATTCATGTCCTTCTCTATGCTCTTTGCTTTCTTTGGGAAACCTCATCTATTGACATGATGCCAATGACCAAAAATATGCTTATGAATGACAAACCTAAAACCCTTACCTCGACATTTTTGCAGAGAAATATATTTGGTTTCTAAAACATGCCTTCCACATGCCCCAAAGGTACGATAAAACCACTGACTGATGATAGTATCCAGAGAGCTCATATGCATTTCTGTTTGGTATAGGAATATCACCTTGAATATCTTAGTTTGAAAGTTGTTCACTTAGGTTTATTTTTCTGTCTAAAATCATATACTTTTCCTTTCTTCATCACATGCCAGGAGATAAACTAAACCTACCTAGGATTTAGTCCCTTGTGTGCAACTGTCATTAAATTCTAAAAGGAAAACTACAAAACAATGGACGGTTTTTCAGAACAGATCATGTTATACCCTAGGAACTATGGCATAATCAGAGGCTGTAATTATTGATTTTAAATATTCTTGCTTGACAATGACTTGAGGTGGTATGCATAAATTAACTCGATGTTATAAACTGTAAGTCATGCAGGTTTAAATTCTTTCAAGCTAATTTTCAGAGAAATTCACATTCAAATTAATTTCTTTCACTTTGCTTGCATTCTAATTAAATGATAGCTATGGAGAGCTCCAGATATGGTGAATATATGTATGAAACACATTGCGAATCCACTGTGGACATGGCTGGTCCATGGTAACTAACATAATCTGTGTACAGACACTTTCAAGATCAACAGGGTATATGTAAACAAGATAGCTAATTATATCCCCAAGGAGCAGGGTTGCTAAGCCTTGTATTAGTCACCTTTCACTGAAAAATAAAATGAAATGTCTGTAGGAAAGTCAGCAGCTTATTGGTAACTTTGCATATTAAGTAGTAAACTTTTAATTTCTCTAGGTGAAAAAAAATTAAGAAGAGTGGCAAGATAATATTAATTCAATATTCATTTTAACAATTCAGAAAAAACAATTCTTGTGTTTCTCATTTGATTTTTCAAAGAGATGGGTCATTTCTTTGTATCTTTCCTGATTAGATGTGTATTTAAATTGCAATGTGCTAAACAGATAGGATGCCATTATTATTAATGTCCACAGAATTGATTAACTGCCAACCAATTACAACACATCTTGGGATAAGCTATGTAGTTGGGGATAAGTGTGTGGATATATATCAAGAGATTGCTTTATTCTACTGTTTCATATCTAACTTCTACTGTGGAATTTTGTTAGCTAGATATGGCAGATATATGGCCAAAGGTTACTTTTATTATTTTCTCTATCACTGCCATATCATAGTAATAAACCTGTCCCAGAATCATGGTGAACCCATGTTCACCTCTATTTGCAGGGAATTAGCATTAATGATAGAGTATAACCTGGCTTTCAAATTATAGTTTCAAGCTCCTTGTTCTTGGCTTCTTTAGCCATCCCAATAAGCATTCTTCCAAAAAGCTATAATAATGGATTGCAACTATCTTAGCATTTCAAGTGTAAAATGCCAGATTAACTAATAATCAATATGATCCAAACTTGTATGTCACCTAGCAAATAAGGATAATAAGGGGTCAGTTCACAGAAAATTTAACATAATCAGACAAAAATAAGTACAGATAGTGCATTTTCCCAACGATATTGATAAATATTCAGCTTTGAACTTTTAAAGAAAAAAAAAGCCTATAGGTATAAAAATGGAACCTGCTATGTTTTCTTCCTTTTTTTTTTTCATTTGTAACACATTTTTTTATTGCGAAATATAATATACATGCCAAAAAGTGATAAATTTCAAAAGTTCATTTTGCAAGTAGTTATAAAAAAAATTTCAAAGTATGGAATGGGTTACAGTTCCATAATTTCAGGGTTTCCTTCTAGCTGCTCTGTGATATTGGAGATTAAAAAAGAAATATCAAAATAATAATTCAGTAGTCATACTCATTTGTTAAATGTTCTCTGTTGCAACACTTCCTTCTCCTTTGATCCTTCTCTAATCTTTAGGGACATTTTGGCAATGACCATTCTAACTTCTTCATGTTGAAAAGGGATGTCGACATTATGGGCTAGGGGCATGCAAATGGATTCTCTTGGAGAGACTGGTGACTCAGATTTGAGCGCTTATCTGGCCTAAGAAACATCTGGAGGTTTTAGGTTTCTGAAAAAAAAAAAAAAAACTTAGTGAATAAAACTTTTATGAAATCTCAGATAGAGACTGGGCATTCTTCAGAGTTTAACAGGATACCATTGGTTGGGGTTTGGCATAATAGGGCAATTAGCAATATCAAGCTGAAGCTTGCTTGAGAATAGCCTCTTGACTCTATTTGAACTCCGTTAGTCACTAATACCTTATTTTTTTTCATTTCTTTTTCCCCTTTCGGTCAGGTAGGTACTGTCAATCCCACAGTGCCAGGGTCAGGCTCATCCTTGAGAGTTATGTTCCAAGTGGCCAGGATGACTTTTACCCTTGGATGTTGTGTCCCACATCGTGGGGTAGGGTAATGATTTTACTTGCAGAGTTGGGCTTAGAGAGAGGTCACTTCTGAGCAATAAAAGAGGTTCTCTGGAAGTAACTCTCAGGCATTATTATAGTCAGGCTTACCTTTTCTGTTACAGATATGTTCAAGATCAAGAGCTTGGTCTAGTAACTTGGAAGCCCCTAATGTTTGAAAGAGTATCAGGGATTTCCCAGGTGGGAAAGTTTAATAGTTCCATATTTTTTCTCCAGTGCTTTAAGGGACTTAGCCAATACTTTTTAATGACCAACGCAACATACTCTGGAATGTATCTGGGTATTACATTAAGCTATACAGAATCGCAAGATCCTGTTCACAATTCTAGGCTCCATGTGTTTAGGTTGTTTAATGGAACTGGCCAGACAGGTTAAATTATATTGTGTGCTACAGAAAACTTAGGTTTTGGACAAAATAAACCTCTCTTCCTTTAGTCTCAGTACATCCATTTCAATAATTAAAAAAAAATATGATGATGAAGTAAAATAAAGAAACTTAGTCTTAATTTAGTAACTTTTTATATTGCTTTATGTAATGGCTTCCATTTAAGGATCTATTAAAGGTGGGCCACAGTGGCTCAGCAGGCAGAGTTCTTGCCTGCTATGCTGGAGACCCGGGTTCAATTCCCGGTGCATGCCCATGCAATAAATAAATAAATAAATAAATAAATAAATAAATAAAAACAAAAACAATAACAAAAGAATCTATTAAACATGGGGAATTTCAGGAAGATGGCAGAATAGTTTAGGTGAAGTTAACCCTTGTTCCAAGGAACAGCTAGAGAAATGACAGAAAAATGACTGGGATAGCAATTGTAGAGTATAAGTGATCTGGGAGGGTCTTCTACACCACACAGAGAGGCCCTGGTTGAAAAAGCCAAATAATTGAGATGCACAGAATCAGAGACTGTCTAGCTAGTGCAGACAGCCTGATGTGCCCCTTTCCAAAAAGAAGCATGCACAGATAAGGAGACATGGACTAGGAAGTAAGTCAAGCTGATTCATTGAATACACTATCTCCAGGCCTGCCACTCTGGACTGTGACCTGAGATTCCCCATCACCCCATGCTCCTGAACTACGCCACCTAGCTCCCTACCATGCTCCAAGCATCCTTGCCCAGACTCCCTACCCTGTGCATCCCAGTCTCATATCCCCGGCCTGCGCATGCATGCAAGCCTGTCTCTGCCCAGGCATATGAGCATCTCGCCCTCCAGACCCATGCAAGCACACGTGCCAACTCACACCAAGACCTCTTAGCTCTGGGCAAGCACTGACCTTGCATCCAGGCCACACCAGTCTCTAGGCCATGTAGGTACAATTCCACCCAGCAAAACTGTTCTCCAATACTAAGGGAGAGTTAACATTTTCATAGACAAACAAAGGCTGAGAGAATATGTCAACAAGAGACCAGACTTAGAAGAACTACTAAAGGGAGCTCTGCTGGCTGGAAAAAAAAAAGATATGAGAGGGAGGTCTGGAGGTTGGCACAGAATTGAAAAGTACCAGTAAGGATAACTTAAAGTATAAAAAGAGAAAGATGGAGAAGAATATATAGATCTGACGAATAAAATCCAAAGGATAAGTTGGTGGATTCAAAAAATACCTTTACAGTAAAAACACTGAATATTAATGGACTAAACTTACCAATTAAAGGTACAGAGAGGCAGATGGGATTAAAAAATATAATCCAGGGCAGCCAGCGACCGACGCCCATCCCCCTCCGGCGGCTTCCTGGTCAGGTGGTGAATTCCCCAGGCCGCAGCAGCTGGCGACCGATGCCCCTCCCCCGCGGGCGGCTTCCTGCTCTGGTGGTGAATTCCCCGGGCCACTGCGGCCGGCAACCAACACCCCTTCAGGGAGAGGAGGGAATTTCCGACAGTGGCAGGGACTGGATCCAACCAAACACCAATCGGGGAATTAATAAAGGAGCCACAGGGTCCCCTCAAGCCGCGGCAGCTAATGCCCCCACCACGTGCGGCCCCCAGACCAACTGAGAGAATTGGATCAGAAATCCCCAGGCCGCAGAGAACGGTGACGGGGGGGGGGGGGGGATCCCTTCCAAACACATGAGACAAATGTGTGCCACAAGTGCCACCTACTGGGCAGGATAAGAAAAACAGAACCCAGAGATTTCACAGAAAAATCTTACAACCTTGTTGGGTCCGACACCCATGGAAATTTGAATAAATGCCCAGATGCCAGCAGAAGATAATGGTGCACACTCAGAAGACTGAGAATATGGCCCAGTCAAAGGAAGAAACCAATAGTTCAAATGAGATACAGGAGCTGAGACAACTAATGCTGAATATACAAACAGAAATGGAAAAACTCTTCAAAAATGAAATGGATAAATTGAGGGAGGACATGAAGAAGACATGGGCTGAACAAAAAGAAGAAATAGAAAAACTGAAAAAACAAATCACAGAACTTATGGAAGTGAAGGATAAAGTAGAAAAGATGGAAAAAACAATGGATACCTACAATGATAGATTTAAAGAGACAGAAGATAGAATTAGTGATTTGGAGGATGGAACATCAGAATTCCAAAAAGAAACAGAAACTATAGGGAAAAGAATGGAAAAATTTGAACAGTGTATCAGGGAACTCAAGGACAATATGAACCGCAAAAATATATGTGTTGTGGGTGTCCCAGAAGGAGAACAGAAGGGAAAAGGAGGAGAAAAACTAATGGAAGAAATTATCACTGAAAATTTCCCAACTCTTATGAAAGATCTAAAATTACAGATCCAAGAAGTGCAGCACACCCCAAAGAGATTAGACCCAAATAGGCGTTCTCCAAGACACTTACTAGTTAGAATGTCAGAGGTCAAAGAGAAAGAGAGGATCTTGAAAGCAGCAAGAGAAAAACAATCCATCACATACAAGGGAAACCCAATAAGACTATGTGTAGATTTCTCAGCAGAAACCATGGAAGCTAGAAGACAGTGGGATGATATATTTAAATTACTAAAAGAGAAAAACTGCCAACCAACACTCCTATATCCAGCAAAATTGTCCTTCAAGAATGAGGGAGAAATTAAAACAACCTCAGACAAAAATTCACTGAGAGAATTTGTGACCAAGGGACCAGCTCTGCAAGAAATACTAAAGGGAGCACTGGAGTCAGATACAAAAAGACAGAAGAGAGAGGTATGGAGAAGAGTGTAGAAAGAAGGAAAATCAGATATGATATATATAATACAAAAGGTAAAATGTTAGAGGAAAATATTATCCAAACAGTAATAACACTAAATGTTAATGGACTGAATTCCCCAATCAAAAGACATAGACTGGCAGAATGGATTAAAAAACAGGATCCTTCTATATGCTGTCTACAGGAAACTCATCTTAGACCTAAAGATAAACATAGGTTGAAAGTGAAAGGTTGGGAAAATATATTTCATGCAAATAAAAACCAGAAAAGAGCATGGGTGGCTATACTAATATCCAACAAATTAGACTTCAAATGTAAAACAGTTAAAAGAGACAAAGAAGGACACTATATACTAATAAAAGGAACAATTAAACAATAAGACATAACAATCATAAATATTTACGCACCGAACCAGAATGCCCCAAAATACGTGAGGAATACACTGCAAACACTGAAAAGGGAAATAGACTCATATACCATAATAGTTGGAGACTTCAATTCACCACTCTCATCAATGGACAGAACATCTAGACAGAGGATCAATAAAGAAATAGAGAACCTGAATATTACTATAAATGAGCTAGACTTAACAGACATTTATAGGACATTACATCCCACAACAGCAGGATACACCTTTTTCTCAAGTGCTCATGGATCATTCTCAAAGATAGACCATATGCTGGGTCACAAAGCAAGTCTTAACAAATTCAAAAAGATTGAAATCATACACAACACTTTCTCGGATCATAAAGGAATGAAGTTGGAAATCAACAATAGGCGGAGTGCCAGAAAATTCACAAATACGTGGAGGCTCAACAACACACTCTTAAACAACGAGTGGGTCAAAGAAGAAATTGCTAGAGAAATTAGCAAATACCTCGAGGTGAATGAAAATGAAAACACAACATATCAAAACTTATGGGACGCAGCAAAGGCAGTGCTAAGAGGGAAATTTATTGCCCTAAATGCCTATATCAGAAAAGAAGAAAAGGCAAAAATGCAGGAATTAACTGTCCACTTGGAAGAACTGGAGAAAGAACAGTAAACTAATCCCAAAGCAAGCAAAAGGAAAGAAATAACAAAGATTAGAGCAGAAATAAATGAAATTGAAAACATGAAAACAATAGAGAAAATCAATAAGACTAGAAGTTGGTTCTTTGAGAAAATCAATAACATTGATGGGCCCTTAGCAAGATTGACAGAGAAGGATAGAGAGGATGCAAATAAATAAGATCAAAAATGGAAGAGGAGATATAACTACTGACCTCACAGAAATAAAAGAGGTAATAACAGGATACTATGAACAACTTTACGCTAATAAATACAACAATTCAGATGAAATGGACGGGTTCCTGGAAAGACATGAACAATCAACTTTGACTCAAGAAGACATAGATGACCTCAACAAACCAATCACAAGTAAAGAAATTGAATCAGTCATTCAAAAGCTTCCCAAAAAGAAAAGTCCAGGACCAGATGGCTTCACATGTGAATTCTATCAAACATTCCAGAAAGAATTAGTACCAACTCTCCTCAAACTCTTCAAAAAAATCGAAGTGGAGGGAAAACTACCTAATTCATTTTATGAAGCCAACATCACCCTCATACCAAAACCAGGCAAAGATATTACAAAAAAAGAAAACTACAGGCCAATCTCTCTAATGAATATAGATGCAAAAATCCTCAATAAAATTCTAGCAAATCGTATCCAACAACACATTAAAAGAATTATACATCATGACCAAGTAGGATTCATCCCAGGTATGCAAGGATGGTTCAACATAAGAAAATCAATTAATGTAATACACCACATCAACAAATCAAAGCAGAAAAATCACATGATCATCTCAATCGATGCAGAGAAGGCATTTGACAAGATTCAACATCCTTTCCTGTTGAAAACACTTCAAAGGATAGGAATACAAGGGAACTTCCTTAAAATAATAGAGGGAATATATGAAAAACCCACAGCTAATATCATCCTCAATGGGGAAAAATTGAAAACTTTCCCCCTAAGATCAGGAACAAGACAAGGATGTCCACTATCACCACTATTATTCAACATTGCACTGGAGGTTCTAGCCAGAGCAATTAGACAAGAAAAAGAAATACAAGGCATCAAAATTGGAAAGGAAGAAGTAAAACTATCACTGTTTGCAGATGATATGATACTATATGTCGAAAACCCGGAAAAATCCACAACAAAACTAGTAGAGCTTATAAATGTGTACAGCAAAGTAGCAGGTTACAAGATCAACATTCAAAAATCTGTAGCATTTCTATACACTAGTAATGAACAAGCGGAGGGGGATATCAAGAAACGAATTCCATTTACAATTGCAACTAAAAGAATAAAATACCTAGGAATAAATTTAACTAAAGAGACAAAAGACCTATGCAAAGAAAACTACAAAAAACTGTTAAAAGAAATCACAGAAGACCTAAATAGATGGAAGGGCATACCGTGTTCATGGATTGGAAGACTAAATACAGTTAAGATGTCAATCCTACCTAAATTGATTTACAGATTCAATGCAATACCAATCAAAATCCCAACAGCTTATTTTTCAGAAATAGAAAAACCAATAAGCAAATTTATCTGGAAGGGCAGGGTGCCCTGAATTGCTAAAAGTATCTTGAGGAAAAAAAACGTAGCTGGAGGTCTTGCGCTGCCTGACTTTAAGGCATATTATGAAGCCACAGTGGTCAAAACAGCATGGTACTGGCATAAAGATAGATATATCGACCAATGGAATCGAATAGAGTGCTCAGATATAGACCCTCTCATCTATGGACATTTGATCTTTGATAAGGCAGTCAAGCCAACTCACCTGGGACAGAACAGTCTCTTCAATAAATGGTGCCTAGAGAACTGGATATCCATATGCAAAAGAATGAAAGAGGACCCGTATCTCACACCCTATACAAAAGTTAACTCAAAATGGATCAAAGATCTAAACATTAGGTCTAAGACCATAAAACAGTTAGAGGAAAATGTAGGGAGATATCTTATGAATCTTACAATTGGAGGCGGTTTTATGGACCTTAAACCTAAAGCAAGAGCACTGAAGAAAGAAAGAAATAAATGGGAGCTCCTCAAAATCAAATACTTTTGTGCATCAAAGAACTTCATCAAGAAAGTAGAAAGACAGCCTACACAATGGGAGACAATATTTGGAAATGACATATCAGATAAAGGTCTAGTATCCAGAATTTATAAAGAGATTGTTCAACTCAACAACAAAAAGACAGCCAATCAAATTACAAAATGGGAAAAAGACTTGAACAGACACTTCTCAGAAGAGGAAATACAAATGGCCAAAAGGCACATGAAGAGATGCTCAATGTCCCTGGCCATTAGAGAAATGCAAATCAAAACCACAATCAGATATCATCTCACACCCACCAGAATGGCCATTATCAACAAAACAGATAATGACAAGTGCTGGAGAGGATGCGGAGAAAGAGGCACACTTATCCACTGCTGGTGTGAATGTCAAATGGTGCAACCACTGTGGAAGGCAGTTTGGCGGTTCCTCAAAAAGCTGAATATAGAATTTCCATACGACCCAGCAATACTATTGCTTGGTATCTACTCAGAGGACTTAAGGGCAAAAACTCAAATGGACATTTGCACACCAATGTATATAGCAGCATTATTTACAATTGCAAAGAGATGGAAACAGTCAAAATGTCCATCAACAGACGAGTGGCTAAACAAACTGTGGTATATACATACAATGGAATATTATGCAGCTTTAAGACAGGATAAACTTATGAAGCATGTAATAACATGGACGGACCTAGAGAACATTATGCTGAGTGAGTCTAGCCAAAAACTAAAAGACAAATTCTGTATGGTCCCAATGATGTGAATCGACATTCGAGAATAAACTTGGAATATGTCATTGATAACAGAGTCCAGCAGGAGTTAGAAACAGGGTAAGATAACGGGTAATTGGAGCTGAAAGGATATAGACTGTGCAACAGGACTAGATACAAAAACTCAAAAATGGACAGCACAATAATACCTAATTGTAAAGTAATCATGTTAAAACACTGAATGAAGCTGCATCCGAGCTATAGGTTTTTGTTTTGTTTTGTTCTGTTTTGTTTTTACTATTATTACTTTTATTTTTTTCTCTATATTAACATTCTATATCTTTTTCGGTTGTGTTGCTAGTTCTTCTAAACCAATGCAAATGTGCTAAGAAACGATGATCATGCATCTATGTGATGATGTTAAGAATTACTGATTGCATATGTAGAATGGTATGATTTCTAAATGTTGGGTTAATTTCTTTTTTTCTGTTAATTAATAAAATATATATATACATATAATCCAGCTATATGCTGCTTACAAGAGACTCATCTTAGACACAAGGATACAAATAGGTTGAAAGAGTAAAGATGGGAAAAAATGTTCCACAAGCTGTAACGAAAAGTAAGCAGGAGTAGCTATATTAATATAAGACAAAACAGACTCAAATGTAAAGACATCATAAGAGACAAAGAAGGACACTATATATTAATAAAAGGGACAATTCACCAAGAAGAAATAACAATCATAAATGTCTATGCTCCCAGCAATGGAGCTCCAAAGTACATGAGACAGATATTGGCAAAATTGAAGGGAGTGAAAGATGTTTCAACAATAATATTAGGAGACTTCAATACACCACTTTTCTATAGATAGGACAATCAGACAGAGGATCAACAAGAAAATGGAGAACTTAAAAATTTGATAAATGAATTAGACCTAAAAAACACATATAGGTTGTTATACCATAAAACACCAGGATATACATTCTTCTCTAGAAGTCATGGAACATTCTCTAGGATAGATCATATGCTGGGACACAAAACAGGACTTTATAAGTTTAAAAACACTGCAATTATTCAAAGCACTTTCTCTGATCACAATCAAATGAAGTTGGTAATCAATAACCACCAAAGAACCAGAACTTTCACAAACACATGGAGATTAAATAACAAACTCTTAAACAGCCAGTGGGTCAAAGAAGAAATTGTTGCAGAAATCGGTACCTATTTGGAGACAAATGAAAATGAGAGAACTACATATCCAGACTTATGGGATGTGGCAAAGGCTATGTGGATGGGGAAATTTATTGCACTAAATGCCTATATTAAAAAGAAGAAAGAGCAACAATTGAGGACTTAAACTGCTTGCCTAGAGGAATGTGATAAAGAACAGCAAACTAACAGCAAAGCAGAAAGAAGAGAAATAACAACAACAACAACAAGAAACCAACCACACAATAGAATTACATAACATGACCACGTGGGGTTTATACCAGGAATGCAAAGATAGTACAACATAAGAAAATCAGTTAATGTAATACAACACATTAACAAATCAAAAAGGAAAAATCATATGATCATCTCAGTTGATGCTAAAAAACATTTGGCAAAATGCAAAATCTTTTTCTTATTAAAAAATACTTCAAAATGTAGGAATCAAAGGCAACTTCCTCAATATGATAAAGGCATATATGAAAAACCCACAGTAAGCATGGTATTCAATGCTGAGAGACTGAAAGCTTTTTACTAAGATTGGGAATGAGACAAGGATGCCCTCTCTCACCACTATCATTCAACATTGTACTAGAAGTTCAAGCTAGAATAATCAGGATGGAAAAAGAAACAAAACACATCCAAATTGGAAAGGAAGAAGTAAAGCTTTCATTATTTGCAGATGGCATGATACTATACTTGAAAATCATGAGAAATTTACAGGAAACCTACTTGAGCTAATAAACAAATTCTGTAAGATGGCAGGTTACAAAATTAATATGCAGAAATCAGTAATGTTTCTATACACAAGCAAGGTCCTAAAAAGTGCAAATTAAGGAAAAAATTCCATTAAAAATAGCAACTAAAAGGATCAAGTATCTAGGAATAAAGTTAACTAGGGATATAAAGGATTTGTACACAAAGAGCTACATAGCATTGCTAAAAGAAATCAGAGAATACCTAAATAGATAGAAAGTCATTCCATGCTCATGGATAGGAAGGTTATATGCAGTTAAGATGTCAGTTCTACACAAATTAATCTACAGATCAATGCAGTAACAATCAAAATTCCAACAACTTAATTTGAAGACTCGGAAATCTAGTTACCAAATTCATCTGGAAGGGAAAGAGACCCTGAACAGTTAAAAGAAGAATGATGTAGTAAAATTAACATTCCCTTATTTTAAAACTTTTTATAAAGCCATAGTGGTCAAAACAGCATGGTACTGGCACAAATATAGAACTACTGATCAATGGAAATGAATCAAGAAAACAGAAATCAACCACCAAATCTATGGTAAACTTATCTTTGACAAGGTGCCCAATTTCACTGAACAGGGACAAAATAGTCTTCAAATAAATGAGCACGGAAGAATTGGGTATCAGTAGGCAGAAAATGAAGGAGGACCCTTATCTTATCCCCTAAACAAAAACTTAACTCAAATTGGATCAAATACCTAAATATAAGAACAGGTACCATAAAGCTCCTAGAAGAAAATGTAGGCAAACTTCTTCAAGACCTAGTAGTAGGAGATAGCTTCCTAAACTTTACACCCAAAGCACAGGCAACAAAAGAAAAAAAAAAAAAAAGATAAATAGGAACTCCTCAAAATCAAATGCTTCTGCACCTCAAAAGACTTTGCCAAAAATGTGAAGAGGCAGCCAACTCAATGGGAGAAAATATTTGGAAATCACACATTGGATAAAAGCTTGATATCCTGTATACATAAAGAAATCATACAACTCAACAACAAAAGAACAAACAACCCAATTATAAAATAGGCTAAAGATACAAATATACATTTTTCTTAGGAACAAATACAGAGGGCTCAAAAACACATGAAGACATGTTCATTCTCATTACCTGTAAGGGAAATGCAGAACAAACTACAATGAGATACCACATCATGCCTAAAAAAATGACAGGAAACTGCAAATGTTGGATAGGATGTGGAGAAATTTGGACACTTACGCACTGCTGGTAGGAATGTATAATAATACAGCTGCTATGGAAGACAGTCTGGCGGTTCCTCAGAAAACTAAATATTGAGTTGCCCTGTGACCCAGAAATACCACTACTCAGTATATACCCAGAAGAGCTGAAAGCAGTGAGACAAGCAGACATTTGCTCACCGAAGTTCATAACAACATTATTCACATTGACCAAATAATGGAAACAATCCAAGTACTCATTAACAGATGATAGGGTTAACAAAATGTGGATGAAATATGCAGCAGTATGACAAAATGAAGTCCTGAAGCACATGACAAGATGGATGAGCCATGCAAACATAATGCTGAGTCAAATAAGCCAGACACAAAAGGATAGATACTGTATGATTCTACTTTTGTGACTATGGTAAAGACAAAATTGGTGCTTATAATAGAGAATATAGGGGATCTAGAAATACACAGAAGCTTAAGATGGGTGAACAATTAGCTAACAAAGTTGAATTTAATTGTAAAGGAATAGATAGAAGTGAAGACAGTTCTCTAGTAGGTCTATAAGTAATATTACCATATTGAAGGTGAACATGATTGAAAGGGATTGTAGAGACTCATGTGTCCCACCAATTAACACTACAAATAAATAAGTTATTGCATGAACTACTGAAAAGGTATGAATCTCGTACAAAGAGTGTATAATTTCAGAGTATAGAGGGAAAATGCTATGGAATGCTATGGGCCATGTTGAAAGGAAAACATCAACAGTACAATAGCAATACCAGGGACACATAAAGAGGGGGAGGAACAAGAGTTAAGGGGAGGTTTGAATTTTCTGTTTGGTGAGGGTGTAGTTACTGGTTATCTTTCTCTTAGGTACATTCAAATTATCTAAAATTGAGAGCATTGATGGACTGTTGACTTTGGATGTTATACTTGAAGCCCAGTAGATGGAGGTGGCTGAAAGATACACTGACTGAGAAGTAGATTGGTGAATGATGGTGTATACATATAATCAAACATTGTGCTGCTACAAAAAGAAATGAAGTGGTGAGACATAAAACAATGTGAATGAATCTGTGGGACATTTGTTGAGACAAAATTAGCCAGAAACAAAAGAGTAAATATTGTATGATCTCATTTAGAAAATACTCATAAGAAAACTGAGGCCTAGGTTGTAAGCTCTTAAGGCAGTCACATTTAACCAGGAGTGCTAATTGTTATTTCTGGATTCTGAGAGGCTGTTTTAGAAGTTATATCCTGGTATTTAGAGATAGGAATGAAGCTGACCAAGTCAGGAATAAGGTAATTCAGAATATAGAGGTAAGGAAGACATTGTCTTTATTTTACAACTTCACCTACTCTTTGAAACCAAAGGAAGAAAGGTTTATTTTGTCCAGAATTTAAATTTCTGTAGCACATAATCTAACTCAACGTGTCTGGGTAGAACATTTAAACAATCCAAACACAGGGAGTCCAGAATAAGAAAGATACCCTTTAATCCTGTATAGCTTAACATATTGCCTAGATACATTCCAGAATATATTAAACAGATAACCAATAGTATTGGTGAAGTCCCTTGAGGGATGGGAGAAAAATCATGAAACTATTGAACTTTACCACTGCGGAAACCATGGATACTGTGTCAAATATTAGGGACACCCGAATCAATAGGCCAAGCCTTTGATCTTGAGGCTTGCTCTTGCAAAGTTTATGTATTTAGTGGAGAAGCTTAGCCTACCTACAGGTATGCCCAAGAGTCACTTCTGGAAGATCTCTTTTGTTGCTCAGATGTGGCCTCGCTCTCTTTAAGCCTAACACTGCAAGTGAAACCATTGCCCTTCTCACTATGCTACATGACAGCTAGGACTGAAAGTCTCCCTGTGGAGAGGGAGATGACTCTATGGATGAGGCTGGCCCTGGCCCTATGGGATCAACAATGCCATCCTGACCAAAAGGTGGAATAGAAATGTAACAAATAAGGTATCAGTGGCTGAGAGAGTTCAAATAGAGTCAAGAGGCTACTCTCAAGGTCACATCTACACAAGCTTCAGTTAGACACTGCTACCTATCATAAGTTGCCTACCCCCAACCAAAGCCATTTCTGCCAATCCCAAAGAATATCTAGGGCATTATATAAGATTCTACAAAGGTTCCAAGCAGTAGTGTAACTTTCCAGAAACCTACAACCTCCAGATGGATCCCTGGACCAGATAAGTTCCTAAATGCAGACGAATCAGCCTCTCCAGAACATTAGCTAATTCCATTCCCCTATCCCACATTGCTGACAGCCCCTTTCATCATGAAAATGTTAGAATGGGCAAAGCTCAAATACCCCTAAAGAGTTTGAGACAGATCAAAGCTGATGGTGGAGTTATACAGAGAGGGTAGGATTTAACAAATGAATGTGTTTGCTGAATTATTATATTGATGTATTTTTTTTTGTCTCTAGTACCTTAGAACAACTAGAAGTAAAAACCTAAAACTGTGGAATTGTAACCCATACCAAACTCTGAAATCTGTTCTATAACTAATTGTTGCAATGTACTTTGAAATTTATTGCTTTTTTTGTATATTTTTCATAAGTGCTATTTTTCCACAAAAAAAGAAAAAAAGAGAGAAGGAGTATAATGGAGAAGATAGGATTTAACAAATGAGTATGACTGCTGAATCATTGTATTGATATTTCTTATGATCTCCAGTGTCTTGAAGCACCTAGAAGATAAAATGAAAAATCATGGAATTGTAACTCATACCAAACTTTAAAATCTGTTCTATAACTACTTGTTCTACAATGCACTTGGAAGTGTATTGCTTTTTTGTATATATTTTATATTTCACAATTTAAAAAAAACATAAAAAAGAATCTATTAAATATTTGTAAAAACTAGAAACATTTTCCACATCTTCTAGGTAATAATTATATATATATTATATAATATATATTATATATTATATATATATATATATTATATATATATAATATATATATATTCACTACTGGAAGCCTGAAGATTAAGTTCAACTTCCATATATCTAAGCTTCTCAAATCTTAATTTTCATATCTGAAAAATGAGGAAAATATATCAATCTTCTCAAATTGGTGCTGAGTTAATAACATAATTCTTGAGAAGTACCTGGTGCAATATTTGCTCATTCGTTGATCTCCTCCAAATTTCTCTTCTATTTTCCTTTTTCTTAAGGAAATGTTTCTTAAGGAAACATCATTTATCTCTCCTTTACCATCTTTCCTCATGTTTCTTCTATTTAACTTTTTGGAAGGCACAAACGCAAGAGTGCGAAGGAAAAAAATGTAAAGTTTAGAAAAATTACCTGGATTAAAAGCTATATGAAATAGGCCAATTCAATCTTTTGAATCTACAGTGTACCTGGAAATAACTAGCTCACCTAGTAACTACTCAGCAAACAAAGTTTTATTTCCATGGAACTGTATGAGAGAAGCAATTCAGGATTAAATCTGATATCATGATTGCTGCTTTAGTTTGACATTAAGGAGCAGTGTTTTACAATCAGACAAGCAACATTAGATTTTCCAACATCACATATCATAGAGCTTAATGGAATTTCTAAGACTTGTGCAATATAGAAACTTTCATTGTAAAATTAATAAAGGGTACTCAGTTTAGCTAACTAGCTCTTTAGGGAAATGTCTGTGGTTAACTTGTAAGCTTTTAAAAATATTTTATTATTAAATAATACAAGATTTACAGAAAAGTTGTGAAAACAATATAATCTATACACACACACACATACATATACATGCATTCAGGGTCGTAGGTAAGGGGAAGGATAATCAGAGACATAGTCAACTGAGATAAGGCTTAAAAAGCAACAACGGTATATTAGTTTTCTACTGCTGCTGTAATAAGTTACTACAAATTAATTGGCTTAAAAAGATACAAATTTATAATCTTACAGTTCTTTGTGTCAGAAACCCAACACAGGTGTCACTGGATCAAGATCAAGGTTTCAGCAGAGTTGTATTCCTTCCCCACAAATATAGGTGTCTCTCCCACCTGCACAATTCATTCATCCCCATCTCAAGTACTCGAAGTCTTATCTCATTACAGCATCTACTGCAAAAAAAATCTTATCTATATCTCATCAGCTCAAAGGCCCATATCTCATCACAGAAATCATCAAAATAGGTATGGGTAAAGATCTGAGTATAATGCATTTTAATGAAAAATTCCATTCTCCATCTCTGAACCTATGAAACTAGAAAACAAGTTAATGGCTCTAAAAATACAATGGTGGGATAGGTATTGTGCCGGTCTGAATCTGTGGTGGACCCCAGAAAAGCCATACCCTTTGATCCTCATTCAATATTGCTGAGTGAGAGCATTTTGATTGTTTCCATGAAGATGTGACCCACCCAACTGTGGATGGTAACTTTTGATTAGATGATTTCCATGGAGGTGTGTCTTCACCCACTGAAGGTAGAGTTGCTTGCTGGAATCCTTTAAAAGAGGAAATATTTTGGAGAGAGGCCTTTTTGGTAGAGCCACGAGAAAGCCAGCAGATGCCTCCATGTTTGCCATGTGCCCTTCCAGCTGAGAGAGAGAAATGTTGAACGTCATTGGTCTTCTTGAACCAAGGTATTGTTCCCCGGATGCCTTAAATTGGACATGTCTATAGACTTGTTTTAATTGGGACATTTTCTCGGCCTTAGAACTGTAAACTTATTAAATTCCCCTTGTTAAAAGCCATTCCGTTTTGGTATATTGTTTTCTGGCAGCTAGCCAACTAGAACAGGTATTAAATAATAATTGTTGATATTCCCATTCAAAAGGGAAGAAAACAGAAGGAAAAGAAGAGTCAAGGCTCACAAGCAATTTTGAAATCTAGCCAGGCAAATTCCATTAGGTTGCAAGACCTGAGAATACTCCTCTCTAGTTAATAGCCCTGCAGTCTGGGCCCATAGCTCCCCCTTCAGGGCTCTCAGATCTGCCCTCTGGGTCATGCTTCCTTTTTTCATGAAGGGTAGGATTTTTTTCTAGTTTAGTTTTATCAGCTTGTTTACTGCCTGTAGAATGTTGTGAGTCTGGCATCCTTGTATTATTTGGTACACTCTCTTGTCCTTTTCAGTCCAAGCTGTCAGAGTTTCTGCTGGTATAAAATTATTGTAGGTCTCCCAGTATATCACGGGAATTCATTCCAGCAGATAAAAGTCTCATCCACAGATCTCTGCCATGTAATCCTATCTCTATTTTGGGCTTCTGTTGGGATGGTTTAATTTATCTATGAGTCACATGTTTAACCTCTTCAAAGAACCTTTTGGGTGACTAAATATTCTTTCTGAGGTTTATCACAAGATTGTTCAGTCACGCCCTTGGCTTTTCTTTGATATTTTTGCTCATATTTTGCTAAAAACAAGAAGAAACTGGGCCATACTTTCAACACTTTGCTTGAGAATCTCCCCAGCCACATGTCCAATTTAATTGCTTATAGATCTTCTTTCCACAAAAATGTAAGATGCAATTCTGTTAAGGTTTCTGACATTATATAATAAGGATCCCATTTCCTCCCATTTCTAATAAAACATTCCTCATTTCCTCCCATGCTGTCATCTGCAGTGTCTTTAATGCCTATTGTCTTAGTTTCCCAGGGCTGCTATGACAAATACCACGTAGTAGTTGGCTTTAATAACAGGAATTTATTATCTCATAGTTTTGGAGGCTAGAAATCCAAAATAAAGGTGTCATATATGCTTCTTGGAAGTCTGTAGGGTTTCTAGTAGGAGCTTGCTGGTAATCAGGCTCTGTTTCTGTCATACAGCCATCTGTCTCTTTCAGGATCCTCCTTTAGCATTTACCACCATGTCCAAATTTCCTCTGTTCATAAGAACTTCAATCACGTTAGACTAAGGCCCATCCTGCTTCAGTTTGGCCTGACCTTAATGGGTTGTTAAAGATCCCATTTACACGTATGTTCACATCCAGGTTAGGAGTTGAACATGATTTTGTAGGGAACACTATCTCCTGTACATAAACCAACTGATTTAGGACTTCACTTCTTTCTACAAAATAACTTCACAACAACTTATAGTGTTCACTTAATTAGTGTTTGAGTAACTGGGTACTGTAGGCTAATTAAGTTGACACACTAAAAGGTGATCATATTCTCTAAGGTAATTTAGATTTTCTTCATCGTGTGTCTCATTTCTACCTCAGTCATAAACATCCTCTTTAAGACAATGTAGATGTATTCTATTGTTCTTCTTACAACTTATCCAGCCTCTGTCCCCTACCCAATCCCAAAGCCACTTATATATTTTTACATATTTGTTTCAGCAAAATTTTTACATATGTTGTTTTACATATTTCTTTCAGGTATCAAGGTATGTGTCAGTTTTCTGTTTCTTATTTTAACAAAAGATCATAAACCATGTGGTCACAATACAAATTCATTACCTTTTAGTTATTAAGGTCAGAAGTATCATTGGGCTAAAGTCAAAGTGCCCCCAGAGTATAGTCTTTTCAGGAGGCTCTAGGAGAGAATCCATTTCCTTGTCATTTCCAGCTTCTAGAGGCCAATATTCCTTGTCTTGTGCCCCATTTCTCCATCTTCAGAGCCACTAATGTTGCATGTTCTGACCATTCTTTCATGGTCACATGCCCCTCTCACTCTTTACTACTGTCTCCCTCTTCCATTTTTTAAAACCCATGTGATAACATTGAGTCCACGGGATAAATCAGGATAATCTCCCTGCTTTATGATCACCTAATTAGCAAAATTAATTTCTTCTACAATCTTAATTCCTTTTGCCATGTAACATAAATTATTCAGTTTCCTGGGATTAAGGCATAGACACCTTTGGGAATGGAGCATTATTCTGCTGACCACAAATAGTCTGGGAGGAAGTTGATGAGTTCAATTTAGGACATGTTTTGTATGAGCTGCATATAGACTTCCAAATGGATACATCCAGCTGGCATCTGAATACATAGTCTTAAAATGAGCAGTCAAACTCATGCCTGAATATACTTATTTTATTGTCTTTAAGACAATGTTTTCCTGAGACTTTTTTTAAAATGCATATTTTCAAAGTATACTGCAAGAGACTTTGATTCATTATGAGTGTGGTCAGTCTCAAGGAACTGCATTCAGCAAGCATCCCAGATGGTTTCAATGTGCATGGCACTCTGATGACACTTTCTTTTTATTTATTAATTAAAAAAAATTAACTAACACAACATTTAGAAATCATTCCATTCTACATATACAATCAGTAATTCTTAATATCATCGCATAGATGCATATTCATCATTTCTTAGTACATTTGCATCGATTCAGAAAAAGAAATAGAAAGACAACAGAAAAAGAAATAAAACGATAATAGAGAGAAAAAATAAAAATAAAAAAATTTAAAAATTAAAAAATAAAATAAAAGAAACACTATATCTCAGATGCAGCTTAATTCATTGTTTTAACATAATTACATTACAATTAGGTATTATTGTGCTGTCCATTTCTGGGTTTCTATATCCAGTCCTGTTGCACAGTCTGTATCCCTTCAGCTCCAATTACCCATTATCTTACCCTGTTTCTATCTCCTGAGGGTCTCTGTTACCAATGACGTATTCCAAGATTATTCTCTAATGTCGGTTCACATCAGTGGGACCATACAGTATTTGTCCTTTAGTTTTTGGCTGGTCTCACTCAGCATAATGTTCTCTAAGTCCATCCATGTTATTACATGCTTCATAAGTTTATTCTGTCTTAAAGCTGCATAATATTCCATCGTATGTATATACCACAGTTTGTTTAGCCACTTGTCTGTTGATGGACATTTTGGCTGTTTCCATCTCTTTGCAATTGTAAAAAACGCTGCTATAAACATTGGTGTGCAAATGTCCGTTTGTGTCTTTGCCCTTAAGTCCTCTGAGTAGATACCTAGCAATGGTATTGCTGGGTCATATGGCAATTCTATATTCAGCTTTTTGAGGAACCGCGAAACTGCCTTCCACAGTGGTTGCACCATTTGACATTCCCACCAACAGTGGATAAGTGTGCCTCTTTCTCCACATCTTCTCCAGCACCTGTCATTTTCTGTTTTGCTGATAATGGTCATTCTGGTGGGTGTGAGATGGTATCTCATTGTGGTTTTGATTTGCATTTCTCTAATGGCCAGGGACATTGAGCATCTCTTCATGTGCCTTTTGGCCATTTGTATTTCCTCTTCTGAGAAGTGTCTGTTCAAGTCTTTTTCCCATTTTGTAATTTGATTGGCTGTCTTTTTGTTGTTGAGTTGAACATTCTCTTTATAAATTCTGGATACTAGACCTTTATCTGATATGTCGTTTCCAAATATTGTCTCCCATTGTGTAGGCTGTCTTTCTACTTTCTTGATGAAGTTTTTTGATGCACAAAAGTATTTGATTTTTAGGAGCTCCCATTTATTTATTTCTTTCTTCAGTGCTCTTGCTTTAGGTTTAAGGTCCATAAAACCACCTCCAATTGTAAGATTCATAAGATATCTCCCTACATTTTCCTCTAACTGTTTTATGGTCTTAGACCTAATGTTTAGATCTTTGATCCATTTTGAGTTAACTTTTGTATAGGGTGTGAGATACGGGTCCTCCTTCATTCTTTTGCATATGGATATCCAGTTCTCTAGGCACCATTTATTGAAGAGACTGTTCTGTCCCAGGTGAGTTGGCTTGACTGCCTTATCAAAGATCAAATGTCCATAGATGAGAGGGTCTATATCTGAGCACTCTATTCAATTCCATTGGTCGATATATCTATCTTTATGCCAGTACCATGCTGTTTTGACCACTGTGGCTTCATAATATGCCTTAAAGTCAGGCAGCGCGAGACCTCCAGCTTCGTTTTTTTTCCTCAAGATACTTTTAGCAATTCGGGGCACCCTGCCCTTCCAGATAAATTTGCTTATTGGTTTTTCTATTTCTGAAAAATAAGTTTTTGGTATTTTGATTGGTATTGCATTGAATCTGTAAATCAATTTAGGTAGGATTGACATCTTAACTGTATTTAGTCTTCCAATCCATGAACACGGTATGCCCTTCCATCTATTCAGGTCTTCTGTGATTTCTTTTAACAGTTTTTTGTAGTTTTCTTTGCATAGGTCTTTTGTCTCTTTAGTTAAATTTATTCCTAGGTATTTTATTCTTTTAGTTGCAATTATAAATGGGATTCGTTTCTTGATTTCCCCCTCAGCTTGTTCATTGCTAGTGCATAGAAACACTACAGATTTTTGAATGTTGATCTTGTAACCTGCTACTTTGCTGTACTCATTTATGAGCTCTAGTAGTTTTGTTGTGCATTTTTCAGGGTTTTCAATGTATAGTATAATATCATCTGCAAACAGTGATAGTTTTACTTCTTCCTTTCCAATTTTGGTGCCTTGTATTTCTTTTTCTTGTCTAATTGCTCTGGCTAGAACCTCCAACATGATGTTGAATAATAGTGGTGATAATGGACATCCTTGTCTTGTTCCTGATCTTAGGGGGAAAGTTTTCAATTTTTCCCCATTGAGGATGATATTAGCTGTGGGTTTTTCATATATTCCCTCTATTATTTTAAGGAAGTTCCCTTGTATTCCTATCCTTTGAGGTGTTTTCAACAGGAAAGGATGTTGAATCTTGTCAAATGGCTTCTCTGCATCAATTGAGATGATCATGTGATTTTTCTGCTTTGATTTGTTGATATGGTGTATTACATCAATTGATTTTCTTATGTTGAATCATCCTTGCATACCTGGGATGAATCCTACTTGGTCATGTTGTATAATTCTTTTAATGTATTGCTGGATTCGATTTGCTAGAATTTTGTTGAGGATTTTTGCATCTATATTCATTAGAGAGATTGGTCTGTAGTTTTCTTTTTTTGTAATATCTTTGCCTGGTTTTAGTATGAGGGTGATGTTGGCTTCATAGAATGAATTAGGTAGTTTTCCCTCCACTTCAATTTTTTTGAAGAGTTTGAACAGAGTTGGTACTAATTATTTCTGAAATGTTTGGTAGAATTCACATGTGAAGCCATCTGGTCCTGGACTTTTCTTTTTGGAAAGCTTTTGAATGACTGATTCAATTTCTTTACTTGTGATTGGTTTGTTGAGGTCATCTATTTCTTCTTGAGTCAAAGTTGGTTGTTCATGCCTTTCTAGGAACTTGTCCCTTTCATCTACATTGTTGTATTTATTAGCATAAAGTTGTACATAGTATCCTGTTATTACTTCCTTTATTTCTGTGAGGTCAGTGGTTATGTCTCTTCTTCCATTTCTGTACTTATTTATTTGCGTTCTCTCTCTTCTTCTTTTTGTCAACCTTGCTAAGGGCCCATTATCTAGTCTTATTGATTTTCTCTATTGTTTTCATGTTCTCAATTTCATTTATTTCTGCTCAAATCTTTGTTATTTCTTTCTTTTTGCTTGCTTTGGGGTTAGTTTGCTGTTCTTTCTCCAGTTCTTCCAAGTGGACAGTTATTGCCCTTTCTTCTTTTTTGATATAGGCATTTAGGGCAATAAATTTCCCTCTTAGCACTGCCTTTGCTACATCCCATAGGTTTTGATATGTTGTGTTTTCATTTTTATTCGTCTCGAGATATTTACTAATTTCTCTTGCAATTTCTTCCTTGACCCACTGGTTGTTTAAGAGTGTGTTGTTGAGCCTCCACATATTTGTGAATTTTCTGGCACTCTGCCTATTTTTGATTTCCAACTTCATTCCTTTATGATCTGAGAAAGTGTTGTGTATGATTTCAATCTTTTTAAATTTGTTGAGACTTGCTTTATGACCCAGCATATGGTCTATCTTTGAGAATGATCCATGAGCACTTTAGAAAAAGGTGTATCCTGCTGTTGTGGGGTGTAATGTCCTATAAATGTCTGTTAAGTCTAGCTCATTTATTGTAATATTCAAATTCTCTGCTTCTTTATTGATCCTCTGTCTAGATGTTCTGTCCATTGATGAGAGTGGGGAATTGAAGTCTCCAACTGTTATGGTAGATGTGTCTATTTCCCTTTTCAGTATTTGCAGTGTATTCCTCACGTATTTTGGGGCATTCTGGTTCGGTGCGTAAATATTTATGATTGTTATGTCTTCTTGTTTAATTGTTCCTTTTATTAGTATATAGTGTCCTTCTTTGTCTCTTTTAACTGTTTTACATTTGAAGTCTAATTTGTTGGATATTAGTATAGCTACTCCTGCTCTTTTCTGGTTGGCATTTGCATGAAATATATTTTCCCAACCTTTCACTTTCAACCTATGTTTATCTTTCGGTCTAAGATGTGTTTCCTGTAGACAGCATATAGAAGGATCCTGTTTTTTAAACCATTCTGCCAGTCTATGTCTTTTGATTGGGGAATTCAGTCCATTAACATTTAGTGTTATTACTGTTTGGGTAATACTTTCCTCTACCATTTTGCCTTTTGTATTATATATATCATATCTAATTTTCCTTCTTTCTACACTCTTCTCCACACCTCTCTCTTCTGTCTTTTCGTATCTGACTCTAGTGCTCCTTTTAGTATTTCTTGCAGAGTGGGTCTTTTGGTCACAAATTCTCTCAGTGACTTTTTTGTCTGAAAATATTTTAATTTCTCCCTCATTTTTGAAGGACAATTTTGCTGGATATAGAATTCTTGGTTGGCAAGTTTTCTCTTTTAGTAATTTAAATATATTATCCCACTGTCTTCTTGCCTCCATGGTTTCTGCTGAGAAATCTACACATAGTCTTATTGGGTTTCCCTTGTATGTGATGGATTGTTTTTCTCTTGCTGTTTTCAAGATCCTCTCTTTCTCTTTGACCTCTGACATTCTAACTAGTAAGTGTCTTGGAGAACACCTATTTGGATCTAGTCTCTTTGGGGTGCGCTGCACTTCTTGGATCTGTAATTTTAGGTCTTTCATAAGAGTTGGGAAATTTTCAGTGATAATTTCTTCCATTAGTTTTTCTCCTCCTTTTCCCTTCTCTTCTCCTTCTGGGACACCCACAACACACATATTTGTGCGCTTCATATTATCATTCAATTCCCTGAGCCCCTGCTCAAATTTTTCCATTCTTTTCCCTATAGTTTCTGTTTCCTTTTGGATTTCAGATGTTCCATCCTCCAGTTCACTAATTCTAACCTCTGTCTCTTGAAATCTATCATTGTAGGTTTCCATTGTTTTTTTTCATCTCTTCTACTGTATCTTTCATTCCCATAAGTTCTGTGATTTGTTTTTTCAGACTTTCTATTTCTTCTTTTTGTTCATCCCTTGCCTTCTTCATGTCCTCCCTCAATTTATTGATTTGGTTTTAGAAGATGTTTTCCATTTCTATTTGTATATTCAGAATTTGCTGTCTCAGCTCCTGTATCTCATTTGAACTATTGGTTTGTTCCTTTGACTGGGCCATATCTTCAATTTTCCTGGTGTGATTTGTTATTTTTTGCTGGCGTCTGGGCATTTAATCAGATTTCCCTGAGTGTGGGACCCAGCAGGTTGAAAGACTTTCGTGTGAAGTCTCTGGGCTCTGTTTTTCTTATCCTGCCCAGTATGTGGTGCTTGTCTATCTGCAGGTCCCACCAGCAAAAGATGTTGTGGCTCCTTTAACTTTGGAAGGCTCTCCCTGTTGGGGGCATGGTGGAGACAGAGGAAAGGTTGTAGGCTTTTTTTAATGGCTTCAAATTGCGAAGTCCAGGGATCTCAATTCCTTGAGAGAGGGATTCCACCTGAGATGCATTTCACCCCTCCCGTGGGGAAGGTTCAGGTGGTAGAGAGCCCTGAAAGCAGCCTGTTTCTCCATTTGGGGCAGTTGCTACTTGTGTAATCCTGGCACTGAGCCCAGAGGCACCAAGCCTCCGTAGAAACAGCCACAGAAGGCTCTGTTTTGCCTGCTTTCTTCTTTTTCAGTTAGCTCAATAGGTGACTTCTGCCTTGATCAGTTTTGCCTGAGCTGGGGGCCTATTTTTAGTAGTCAGAATTTGTTTATTAATGCCACTATTGGTGTTTGGTTGGACTCAGTCCCTGCTACTGTTGGAGACTCTTTCCTTTCCCTCCAGGTAGCTGCCTGTGGGGGAGGGGCGGCGGCCACTGAGGCTTGGGGATCTCGTTGATCTGAGACTTGCCACAGGACTGGGAAGCCGCCTGTGGGGGAGGGGTGCCGGTTGCCAGCCGCTGTGCCTTGGGGATCTTGCTGATCCGAGACCATAGCCGGTCCGGGAAGCCGCCCGCGAGGGAGGCGTGCCGGCCGCCGCGGCTTGGGGAACTTGCTTCTCCGAGACTCTCAGCCGGCCCGGGAAGGAGGGAGGGAGGGGCGATGGCTGCCAGCCGCTGTGGCCCGGGGAAGTGCGTGCCGCTTGGGGATCTCACCGCAGCGGAGCCTCGCAGTCAGTCCAACCAGTCCAGACTGGGGTGCGCTGTGTGTCCAGTATCTGTCGTGGCTCCGGGAGCTGTTCTGTACTGTTTCTGGTTATTTAGTAGTTGTTCTGGAGGAGGAACTAAGACGTGCGCACCTTCCTATGCCGCCATCTTGGCCCCCTCTCCTCTGATGACATTTTGCAAAACAATTTGGTCATATCACCAGAAGTTGAATATGTATGATAAAATGATGGATCCAGTTACAGGAGACCCAAGGATCTCCAGTGAAGTCTGGCAGAAAGGTGAGCGGCAGGAAAAAGTAATCCCTCAGGTGCCCCAAACCTATATTTCATAGGTACAATATATTAATAGAAAACAAAATATTGTTTCACTAAAAGAAGGACATTCCATATCTGACATGCAATAACTGGGCTGAAGAACTTCAGAGGTGGTGAGGTTGACTGAAATGAGAACTAGAAGAAAAGAATCTGGACTGCTAGTCCAGACTTGACAGTGCCACCTTCAAGCCTCATGACCTTGGGTTAGTTACTTTATCTTTAGATGGTAACATTTTTGTATCAATAGTACCTCTGTGTCTATCATTTAGAGTGGTTGTGAACATAAGTCATACAGTGTAGATGAAAGATCTCTGTGAATGAAATATGGTTTTAAATGTGCATTTCCAAAATAATAGATTTGGGAAAACTATTTCAAAGAAAAAAAGAATTAGAAGCAATAATAACTCTCTCATAACTGACCAAGAAGATGAGGGAAATTGGTACTGGTACCATACTTTATTAACCCAAATCATGTCTGTCTCTCAATGATTCTTCTTGCTCTGTGAATATATGTTCTATGACTCCATTTTATTCCATTTATTCTTTCCATTGTTGGTGCATAGAGGATTGTAACAAATACTGTTCTCAAATTGCACCAGTAAATAGATGGCTCTGTTTCCAACTCAGAAAAAAATCTAATTTTCAAGAAATAGCAGAGCCTTGACTTGGATTTCATATAAAATATCTGGCTTAAAAGCTTTGCCTTTCCATAAATAAGACAAGCATCTTTGAAAACTACATCTACAAATAGAAATAGGAAATAAAAATTAAGCTAAAAGTTATAGAACAAAGAATATATTGGGAAAGAAATGAAAACACAAGATTACTGAAAACAAATATTAATATTTTAAGAAATGTGGAAAATTCTAGCAAAATGATACTATGTGAAAAAAGGAATTAGGGTTAAAGGGGAGAATTTGAAATAACTTGGAATTTTAAAAATATTAAAGATAATGGGTTATTTCTGAAATTAATGTTATAATATTAGACTATATTAAAAGAAAAAGGTGATGTTGCAACATGGGAGGGGTCAAACAATATGTAGAGTTTTATTACATTATATTTATTAGCCACTTCTTTGACTTAAAAAGCAGTTTAAACTTTCTTTTCTGAAGATGATTAAAAATACGTTTGTAAGGAATTATCATTTTGCTAAAAGCTTCCTAAATTTGACAATTTTAGGGTAATCAAGGTCAAAATACAATTTTAAAAATATATTAATGCCTAAAATCAGAACTATGAAATATTACATAGAAGCCCTGTAAAATAATAACAATTATTTGCAGGAAAATTGTTCTCAAAAAAGAGTTCCTAATGAAGCTCAGTGATTTATGGATCCCAATATCAATCAGAATTCAAATACTAGCATTATAAGCTAAAGATTGATTTCAATGACACATAATACAACCATGTGATATAATCAACTCTAAACCGAATGAGGGATAAAAAAGTTTGACTCATTCTTTATCTTCTTTTTATTACTTTTCCTAGGCTATTGACAGCCAGTAGCTGATACAAAATTTCAAACATTTTTTCCTTTTTTTTTTTTTTGGTTATTTTTACTTCCAGTGATTGTTTTTATCTTACAGCTGAAGCGTGGGTTCTATCCATTTTGTATTTCATGGTACTTTTCAAAATTCTTGGCACACAGAGGGTCATAAAAATTTGGGCTTAATCAAAACTAATAAATTAGAATAATGCTGACAGTTCTTATATGTCTATACCTAAAATATATTTATTATAAGCTTTAAAAAGAAAATGTTGATGTTTATAAAATATAGTTAAAAAGTCATATAATAAAAAATGAAATAATATTTCATTAAATATAAAATTAAGACTAATTTGCTATTAACTTGGCTTCACAATAAAAACTTTGCATATTTAATTCTCTGAATATATGTGTTTATATATAAATATATATATGTATGCACACATATACACACATAACAGTAAGATTGTGGACACTGGCTGATTAATTTATATTTCTATTTAAATTAAACTTAATTAAAATACTCCTAATAATAGGAATTTTTAGTATTATTTACTTGATTAATAACCTTGGCATTTGCTTTATATTCTATTTCTTTTCAGAAATTTTTCACAGTATTAATTCAATGAAGACAAATCACTTTAATATTCACAGAAATAACTTATAGATAATTTTTCTTAGTATAGAAAAATTTTGAAAAGACTTCGAAATGATCCATAAAATATCACTGAATGTTTTCAATGGAAACTAAACCTTGTCTGGTCTCTGTGCATTTCATTGTTTTTGAGCTATTTCACAAGTCTGTAAGTTGCAAATAAATTTTGTTCAAAGAAATGCAGATCATTCAGTGGAGATGTATTTGATTGTTGCCCTGTGGATATTGGCCAATTTTACATCTATTAAGCAAATTTATTTCAGCATACCTGTCTAGTGATATATGTATTTAGTCTTTGGATTTGCCTTTGAACCAACTGAAATTGTACTGGGTCTCTTACTTCTTAATGAGTTAAACAACATCATTAACATTTTTTATACTGTATGGGAGTCATGATTTGTACTTTTTATCTTATTTTTAAAAATTATTCTTTAACATTGGGTTGACTTTTTCTTAAAATATGCCCATAATGGGGATGACAAGTTTCTCAAGTCAATTCTAGGGAAAAGTTTTATATAAAGATTTTTAATTTTATTTTTAATAGTTCTCATTACCATGATATTTGATGTACACTGCACAGATTAATCTGAGGATGACATAAAATGTTAAATATTATTTTATCAGCAATCTCAACCATTTATCACTTCCACATTTAATTCTCCAGTTCAGTACAATCCAATAGCACTATAGTGTTAAGCGATTTGACCAGGGAGCAATTCAGTTTGCAAATATTCTCTTTACCCATATAGTACATGTGATGGTTTGGAGCTGTGTACCCCCCAAAAACATGTTCTTCCACTTACTTGATTCCTCTGGGTGTGAACCCATTATAAATAGGACTTTTTGATGAAGTCACCACCAGTCAGAACGGTATTAATCCTATTAGTGGAGTCCTTTGTAGTGGAATGAAATCCAGGCAGATAACAAAGAGAAAGCCATGAAAAGCAAGATGCTAGACAACAACGGAGCCTAGAAGAGAAGGGAGAGACGAGGAGATGCTGCCATATGTCTTGTCATGTGACAAACTAAGGACCAAGGTCACTGGCAGCCAGACGCAGAACACCATCGTCTTTGCGAAGAAAACATTGCCTTGATGACACTTTGAACCAGACTTTCTTTTAGCCTCAAAACCATGAGCTAATAAATGTCCATTGCTTAAGCTAGTCCACTGTATGGTATTTGCTCAAGCAGCTAAGGAAAACTAACACATTGCATAATACAAGACGTACAGGCATCTTGCAGAATGATTTTAATTTGTAACCAAATAAAACCTCTTATCAAATTTGTCTAGAAAATATATCATGATTTATTTAGTTTTAGGAGTGTCCCATTATGTAAACAGACATATCTAGTTATAGTGACATTAAAAATCTAGCAAATTTTACATCTTTTTCCTGTCTGCTTTAGAGTTGTTTTTTTTAGCAAATAAATGCAGCCAATTCACACCATCTGAAAGACAAATAGCAACGATACTGGCAAATTTTCATTAAAAAGCGGTTAATCTGTAGACAGTGAAAGTGACCTGTGTTCTTCATAGATATATATCTAGTGTGTGTGTGTATATACATTTAGTATAGAGATAAATATCGCCAATGCATTTATTTGGAACCACTTAATTATGAAGCTATTAAGCATAAATGAAGATGAAAAAGGAAGAAGCTGATATTTTAGAAGAATGAAAGATTATTTACCTATATCACCCTGTACATGTTCAGCAAAAGAATGTACATACTCTTTTTGAGCAGGGTGCAACTGTGATTTACAGTGGTTGGAAGCTGACTGCCCTCGCAATGCTTACTTTCATCAAGGAAAATGGAATACTTGACTTATTCATACACTGGAATTTCAGAATTACCTAAGGAAATAGACAAAGTAGAGCAGGACTCCTCATGTGACACTGTAGTTAAGATGTTGTGTTATTCATGGTATATCTGTATATCTGTCTTCTGTATTGTGTTCTTCAGGTGCTATTCAACTTTCTAAAAAAACAAGTAGTTAGGAGTCAAGAGGGAATTGCATATTCATATTATAATACATTTAACCTAAGTGGATTAAAAGGCAGTGTAATCAAGTATCTACAAATTCTACCCACTGTTATAACAACATGAAGAATATAGTAGGCAAAATCTTTTCCATGTTCAGTATACACCACATAATTATATATGTGTTTTTTTACAGTTTAATTTAAAAGTATACTAGCTAGTTCTTTCCCTTATGCCCAGGTGTAGTAAGAAAATTTTGGATACTGCTTAAAGAGAAAGCATATTTCCAAAGCAATATATATGTCTGAAAGTCATTTTCTATATTGTATATAGAATAAAAATTATTCTATAATTTTTATGCTTAATGGGTTTTCTAGTTAAAGACTTTTGGGGGGATAAAATTAAAAATATATATATGCATGTTCTAGCATACACAATTGAAACAAACAAAAAATTTCCATTTACTAAAGTTAGAATGGGTAGGAATGAAATGTTCACTGAAAAACCTTATGCTATTGAATAGAATTCCCATTCTAATAATATACGAAAACAAGAATAAAACATCATTTGATAACTTCATTAATATTTTAATACATAGAAAGGGCATTATAAAAACAAGCAGTTCATCATGTTTCAGAATTAATAGTAATAAAGGTCACTCCAAATTTTACTATCCAGAGATAATAATTTCTTATTTAAACATTATGTGACAGCATTTCTGACAATGCTCCATGAATATATAAATGGATAGTTAATTAGCTATCTAGTAGTCTAGATTAAAATGGTATAATATTCTACATGTATTGCTAAAATATAAAATAAATGTCATAGTCCTTTAATAAAACAAAGTCAAAATAGGAAATTGGTAAAGGTGAATTATCTATAGTTATTTCTATGAATACATCCATGTCTGTATGAATGGATGCACTGGGATCTTTATCTACAAATCATGAAAATTTGGAAAAAATATTCTGAACAATATTTGGAGTTTGGTACCATCATTTAAAAAAAAAACCATAATTTAAAAATACTTTTGAACTTACAAGGCAGCTACAAAAATAGAAATCCCATACAGAGAACGACAATATGCCCTTACCCACCCCGGACACCCAGATCCACTAATTTTAACAGTTCACCACATTTGATGCAGCAATTCTATGTGTCCATCTATCAATCCACCTCTCTATCAGTTTGTCTGCTTCTCTGACAATCTGCTTTCTGAACCCTTGAGTGTAGGTAGTATACATCGTGCTCCTTAAAGACTTAATACTACAATGCACATTTTCTACAAATAAGTAGAAAACGTGCAATTGTAGAAAATATGCATTGTAGTATTATGTAGCAACCTAAAGTACAGCTATTAAGTTCAAGAAATTTAACATTGATAGAAAGATTATAGTCTATACTTCAATTTTTCACATGCCCCAATAATGTCCCTTTGAGCCTGTTCTCCTCCCTTGCTAGATACAATCCAGGATAATGTACTGCATTTAATATTTACTGTCCCTTTAGTTGCTCGCTCTTTTTTTTTAAACTATGGGAACATATATACAGCATAAACTTTCCCATCTCAAACACTTCCAAACATCTCATTCAATGGAATTAATTACATTTCCGATATTGTGGTACCCTCACCATTTTTCATTACTAAAACTTTACCTTCTCTCACAGAAAACCCACACACTATGAATTAACTCCTCACCCCCATATCTGACAAACTACTCTAATTTCTATCTCTATGAGCTTGCATAATCTTTGTAGTTACCATGGGGTTTACATTTAACATTCTAAATTTATAAAAATCTTGTTTGCTTTGATACCAACTTAACTTTGAGAGTTAAGTACACATAAGCTATATTCCTGTATTTCTCTGTCATGTTTGTACATTATGATTCTAAAACCACTGATTCATCAGTATATTTTCTGCAGCTGTCTTTTAAATTCTGTAGAAAGTCAAAAGTACATTAGTACTTGCACTGATATTTACCTATGTCATTACTATCGCTGGAGATCTTTATTTCTTCATGTGGCTTTGATCTAGTCTATCATCCTTTCCTTTCACCTTGCAAAACTCTCTTCAGCCTCTCTTGTAGGAGCAGTCTAGTGGTGACAAACCACCTCAGCTTTTGTTTATTTGGGAATGTCCTAAACTCTCCCTCAGTTTTGAAAGAGAGTTTTGCCCAATTTAGAATTCTTGGTTGGCAGTGTTTTGCTTTCAGCACTTTAAATATGTCTTCCAACTGCCTTCTTGTCTCCATGGTTTCTGATGAGAAAAACATATAATTAATCTTATTGAGGCTCCCTGTTTTGTGACACATTATTTCTCTCTTGCAGCTAGCTCTAGGATTCTCTTTTTATCCTTAGCATTCAACAGTTTGATTATATCATGGCAAAGTTTATTTATTTATCCTTTCTGAAGTTTCATGAGCATCTTTGATGTGCATATTCATGTTTTTCATTAAATTTGAGAAGTTTTCAGTTATTTCTTTAAATATTCTCTCTACTTCTTTCTCTCTTCTCTTCCTGGGACTCTGGGTTCTTTAGGCTCTGTTCACCATTCTTCATTGTTCCATCTTTTTGTTCTTCAGACTTGGTGATTTCAACTGTCTACTCTTGCTCTTCAAGTTCCTTGATTCTGTCTTCTGCCAGCTTCAATCTGCTGCTGAAACTCTAGGGAATTTTTAATTAATTTCTGTTACTGTGTCTTTCAGCTTTGTTTGATTTCTTTTCATGATTTCCATCTTTTAATTAATAACCTCTTTGAATTCATAATTTTCCTGATTTAATTTAGCTCGTTGTTCCTGTTTTCCTTTAGCTATTTGAGCATATTTGGGACCAGTTTTTAAAAATCTGTCTCCTATGTCACAGCTCTGGTCCCTGATGATGGTCTAATGCTTCAGTTTTCTCCATTGTCTAGGCCATCTCTTCTGTTTCTTTTGAGGTTTCATAATCTTTTGTGGAAACCAGGAAATTTTGATATTTTAATGTGTTATCACTGGAATTTAGATTTTGAGGCACCTGTTCCTTAAAGCTTGTATCCACTATATATATATATATATATATATATATATATATATAATTATATAATACATATAACACAGCTTTCCTTGAATGTCAGAAGCTAACAAAAAATATAAATAATAAAAGGAGGTAGAGGGAAACATCATTCCAATCTTTGCAGATTATTCTATGCAAGTGCTCCCCTTCAGAGTTTATCCATAAAATCAGTTTTGAGAATATATCCAGGCTAACACCCTGATCCCTTCTGGGTAGACATCTTGTTTTAGGCATGTGTATGTGGCCCTGGGAATTCTCCCATTAAGACAGTTGCGAATGCCCTCTCTTCCCGAGAAAATAGTTTCCTACATACCCAGGTTCTGTTCTGCATGTCCTACAGCCAGAAATCCCTTGCCCTAGGCAACACATTACTAGTTTCTGCCAGCCTTCTGGAGGAGAGTTCAGTGAGCTATATTCTCTATACAGGGCAAATTCTGAATTGGCAATTCCCTCAGATCACCAGCAGGCAGACTGGGCCAGACATACCTGCCCCAGAATGTGCACGAGGATTTTCTGCTCCTTCTAGAATTGGGACCAGGAGGGTACAAACTAGCAGGAGTCAGCGAGTGGTCAGCCAGGATGCCATGAGATCCTACCACTTTTAGGTATCTTTTATCCTGAATCAGCACTTGCTGTTTAATCACAGTCCTTTAACTGTTTACTGAAGCTTTGAGAAAGATGTTTCTGCCAATTTCTAGCTAATTTGGTCAAAGCTTCTATGGTGGGATGGAGCCCTGAAGCATATCGCCACTCTTTCGTCTGTGCCATCACTTTTTAAATTGATTGTTTCAAAGTAGCTGGCTCTATAAATAACACAAAAATTAACCATGTAAACATTTCCAAATATCTGTTTTTATTTTTATATTGTTATGCCTTCCAAAAATTATTTTTTCTTTTGTAACCATAAATCTTTGACTTTTTTAAAACTAAGGTTTGTATTTAAATAACATTAACATGTTCAGAGCCATTTTATTTAAATTGTCTTTCTCCTTTTCTGAGCTATTTAGTCACTACTTGATTTCACATTCAATTGTTTTTCTTCTCTCTCAAGAAGGGCATATAAAATATGTACATATATATATATATATATATATATATATGATGTAATAGGCCTGCCTAACTGTCCCTGGTTGTCATGCGGTTAGGAATACCTGTTACATCATTAGGTGCTTTGGTTAAAAAATAAAAAAAAGAGTCAAATGAAAGAAATTTAAAAATAACTCAAGATTCTATTTGTATTTTTACAAATTCAAAGAAGATATATATCACCAAGGACATCTTTTATCCCTCTTCTTCCATCCTTTCCCCCTTTTCTTTAAATTTCTTTAACTTTATAACTTCCCACTAAATGTGCACATTTTTTCTTTTGCAGAAACTACCCCCCCGCCCCCCCTGGAACTAGCAGAAATGGATCTTTGCATTCTCAACCTTCCTCTCTTCTGTCTTGCTAGTCCTGATTTTCTTTTGTGATTGTATTGCTGTAGCATCAAAAAAGAGCAAATCAACTGTTGGTCAGCTACCAGCAATACCTTTTCATAGCACAGAAATAGGAAAGAATCCGAGCAGGGAAAGCAGAATCCCGATCCAGCAGCAAAGAGAGTGAGCTCCTAAACCTTAACATTAATAATTGTTATTCCCAAAAGGGAAATGTTCTATAAAATAAATGGTATTATGCTTGGATATAGCAATTCTTCTATAAATATAACTCCAGCTTAAGTATTCTAAGTTTATCTACAATATGAACCTAAGGGAATAAACTTAACAAATCAGTATTTATAAGCTATGTTTACTTCTTGTGGTTTTAGCCATTGCTTTCACATTCCTGCCGAAAGACATATTTTTTTCTCAAATTTTGATTTAATGACCCCAGGTAGATATACTCCATGTTCATTTTTGATAAGTCAACAAGAGTTAAATATCTACTTTTTGCCAGCTTTGATTTTTACAAGTTTAATTTCACAATTTAATGACATGATGTATGTAAAATAACCTGGCATTAGTGTCTGGCAAATAGTATTTGGCAGATGTTTCCCCTTCCTCTATTCTCATAATGAAATAATGGCTCAATTATAAACTAGTGAAGGAAAAACTCTCTAGTTTATCAATTACTGATAGTTTAGGGTAGACAATACCCTCTTATCAAATATTGAGTCTTTAAAATACGTACAATATATTTATTTTACGAAAACTGCTTTTTTAATAGTAAATTTATTTATAATTCTGTGTCTTTAACTAGAAAATAAAAGTGTCACCAAGAAGGGGTGCACATTTATTTAATACTTCTGGCTGTAATAGTTACAGAAAATCATTTGAAGTCTGTCACTCCTTTGGGTATTATAAATTTTAGCCTTGGTCAAATCAGATCACCAGAAGTCTTAAACAAACTTGAACTATATTGCTTTAGTGCCTAACAGAATTGCTTTCTCTGAATTATGTTTATAGGTCATGCCCTTTTTTATGAAAGGATAATAAAAACAATAATCATATGAAATCCATTTTGTCACAATAAAAAATATCATTGAGGAATGTCATCATTCAGTGGCCCACATAGAACGTCACAGTAAGGACATTCCTATTATAATTCAGTACTGAGGAAAAGATTTTCTGCTTTAGAGACACATTTTTCCTTTAATTAAAATAAGAAATGTTTACATGACATTAACTTCATTTTAACATGGCTACAAGGGAACTAAAACTATGCTTTCTACTCAGGTTCTTTTTGACAGCATATTGACATTTCTCTTTTTTCTCAGCCTTGGTTCTCTATTGTATATATATATAAAACTTCCCTGATCCAGAAGTTATATTTCTAATTTAATTTTATTTTTGTTTTACACTTTGAGCTGTGGTCTCAAATGTTTTGTGGAACAATATGGTATCATGTGATTGATGAAATGCTGAAGGCTTCCTAATCTATTTTTATTAAAGTTGTTTAATTTAGTCAGCAAATACATGGATGGGTAAATTCAACTTTTATCCTCTTTTCTTACATGACCCACTTTGAATTATGCTTTGGTATAAAACACAAAATTAACAGGGTATATGAAATATTAACATCCTAGGAAAAGATGAAAAAATATTTAGTCTTTAATCTCCCTTTCCTCTACTTGACAAAGTAAAAATAAAGGGAGAAACCATTTGAACAATTCATTCTCACCTAGCACTATTTACAGGGACTCAAAGGTCTTTACAGTACACTCCGATTTACATATTTTTATTAAAATACATAAACTGCTGCCATTCTTAGCTGGGTCTTTAAAAGCTATTTATTCAGCAGTTACTATGTGTTGTACCCATTGATATGCTCTGTGAATAAGATAACAGATGCAGTACAATGAGTGAGATAGACAATTATATCACTGATAGAGGCATATGATGGGTGAGCCCCCAACCCAATACTGCAAAGTGTAGGGCAGAGAAGAACTTTCCTGCAAAGACAATACGTGCAGAAATGTTGTAGTATAAGCATGAAGCATGAGTGTGACAGTTTGAATATATTATATACCCCAGAAAAGCCATGTTTTATCCTGAGTCAATCTTGTGGAGGCAGTCATTTCTTTTAATCCTGACTTAACAATGTAATCTAATCTTTTGATTAGATTATCCTCAGGGAAATGTGACACCCAACTGTGGGTATTAACTTTTGATTAGATGGAGCTGTGACTCGACTCAATCCAGGTGGGTTTTGATTGGATTACTAGAGTATTTAAAAGGGGAAACATTTTGGAGAAGCAACAGAAATGACAGAATCCTCAGAGCTGACAGAAAGTTCACAGTATAGCTGACACAGATGCCAACAAGTGAAGAAAAGAGACACGAATGTTTAGAGATGCTTGTAGCCCAGAAAATGTCACCATGAGATGCTAAGCAAGCCAGGGCCTGTTGAGAGCCAAGAAACACCAAGAGACACCAGCCCTGGAGAAGTGAGGAAACCTCACAAGGCCAGAGGCTGAAAGCCATGGAGCCCAGGAGCAAGGGACCAGCTTGTGCATTCCCACCTGACAAAGGTGTTCCAGATGCATCAGCCTTTCTTGAATTAAGGTATCTTCTCTTGATCCCTTAGTTTGGACATTTCCATAGGCATATAACCGTATACTTGTAACTTATTAAATTCCCCTTTATAAAAGCTGTTCCAGTTCTGGAATATCACATTCTGGCAGCTTGTAAACTAACACAATGAGGAAGTGTAAGACGTTTAGTATAGTTATAGCTATATAGTGTAAATAAATAAATAAATAGATATAAAATGTGTATAAGTTTGGTACTGGTTATTGGATAAGCCTGGAGAGGCAGGTAGGACCTATATGTATTTCATATTACAAAGTTCAGAGCAAATACCAAGAACAGAGGAAATAAAAAAGGAGGAACAGTTCTTAGGAAGGGAATGCCAATCAAAATTTTATTTGAAGAACATTACTCTAAGAGATGAGTGAGGGACTGAACAGGAGTAAGAGTGAACCCTAGGAGATTAATAAAGTCCAGATCACTGCTCTGGCCATGGGCATGAAAATCAGAGGATAACATAAGAGATAAAAGAATAAATTTTCAGAACTTGCGTGAAATGATGTAGAAAAAAGAATAAGGGGCTGATTCACTGAGATAAATTCAAAAAGGATGAAGCTTTGGAGAGCTAAATGATTTCATTTTGTGATAGTTTGAGTTTACAGAACAAGTAATATATCCAAGTCGAGCTTTTATCAAGCAATGAGATACACAGATTTGGAGCTAGAGCTAGAGGAACAGGCTTAGAAGTCATTAGTGTCTAACTGGGAATTATTGCCATGAACGTGAATAAGATCTTCTAAGGAAAGTATGTAACATGAAGAGAAAATAGAATTGAGAACAGCCCTATGGGATCTGGGCTGCAGACAGAAGGAACAATAACAAAAGAGTGATAAATATCTGCTTGAGGGGCATGAAGAAAGTCAAGAAAGAGCTGTGTCTTAGATACCACATTAGAAAGAGTTTTAAAAAAGGGGTTGTAGTTGGTGTGAGGTGGTTCAGTGGCAGAATTCTTACCTGCCATGCTGAGACCCGGGTTCGATTCCCAGTGCCTGCCCATGCAAAAAAAAGTAAAAGAAAAAGAAAGTGTGTGTGGGGGGGTTTGTGTTAATAGTGCCAAATTCTCCAGAGTAAGCAGTTTAAATGAAGATAAAAATACCCATAGGACTAACCAATCCACTGGTCATTGATAGAATAAGTAACTACAGTTTTAGAGGAGTTGTAGAAATAAAAGGATCACAGTAGGCTGATGTAATATTGAAGAAGTGGATAAAATAAATGTGACACAATTTTCTGTGAAAGATATCTCAGTGACGGAAATACACACACACACACACACACACACACACATATATATATATATAGGCGTTGCAGACTTTTCAACTTGTTTATATGATTAGAGAGAGCAGTTTATGAAAAGATCTTACAGACATAAAAGATGGTGGAAAAATGATAGATTATTTAACAAGATGAATTTGTAACTTCCAACGAATAGATAGGGGAAGCTTTCTGGTGAGGAAAGGAGGTAGGCAGGAAAGAAGGCAGGTGAGAAGGTAGACAGGGAATGTTGGAATGCTTTTTTGTTTTGGGCTTGCTAATGGGAATTTAAGAATGAGAGCTGTGCAAAGGTTAATGGCAAGAGACTAGTAAAATGTTTTACATTAGGGTCTAGGCTTGAAAAAGCAAGGGGGGTGGGCCACGGTGGCTGAGCAGGCAAGAATGCTTGCCTGCCATGCCAGAGGACCCGGGTTCGATTCCCGGTGCCTGCCCATGTTAAAAAAAAAAAAAAAGAAAAAGCAAGGGATGTCCACCTAAAATTGCGATGAGACAACATACCACAGTTAAGACAAGATTTAGAAGTAGAGGTTGCTCCAACAAAGAAGGAAGGAGGACTGAGGTCAGTCATCTCTGTAAACATTTAACTCATAAGCTGATAGCAGATGTAGCTATTATGAGAAATACTGTAGGTATTATTATAAATTCTGTGAGTCAAATTCCAGGATACTCGATTAGTGTAAAGAAATGGCCAGAAAATTATAATTAAGTCATTACATTACATGTCATGTTGGAAGTAAAGATTTTAGAAGTGAGAGCATGGTTGTGGGGCCTGGCCTGAGAAATCAGATGCCAAAGTTGAGGTAACGGTCATTTACAGTCATCTACAGTCAGATACAGGAGTGAGGAAAGTTTAAGGTCAGGGAATTAGTTAAAACTTACCAGGGACATGAAAACTCAACTATAACGATAGGCTTTTTTCCTGGTGACAAAGACTGTGAACGTGATGGCCAAGTCTTTGATGAATATTGAATGAGGCCCAATTAAGAAGGGGTAGATGACACTATACCTGGAGGACATTATCCCAAACATGAGGAGACTGAATTAGCATGGGTTGGAAAAGGGTGACTTCTAAACCCATCCAACCTCATGGTAACTTGAGTCTAGAGAATGATCACCACAGTGACTTCCTGAGTGTACCAGAAAAGGTGAAAGGCAGCTTTCTGTTGGGTAGGAAGGTATAGGAAGCATTATTTGGAAAACGCAAAAGTCTAAAATGGAAGAAATATTAAAGCAAGAGTAACAAGTATAATTAAGGCCAGGAAAAGACAGAGAAGGAAAATAGGGTGTGAGGTGGGGGTGAGATGCAGCTCTGACTGATGAGAGTAATACTCATGGACAACACTTATAAAGCATTTATCATTTGCTGGGCATTGTTCTCAGTACTGCACATATTAACAAATTTAATTCTGAAACGAATCCCATGAAGTTGGTCCAGTCATTTTACTGCAATGTTAAGAAACTTGACCAAATTCACAAAACAAATAATTATGGAACAGCATCCAAGCAGAAACCAGTTCTAGAGTCTGAGATATTAATCAGTCTGCTAAACTTCTTTTCTGGACACATGAAAAAGAGTCATAATAGTATCAACTTGCTGAAAAAATCACAATGGAGCACAAAATACAGTATTTTGCAGCTTTCTGATACTCAGTGTGGGATGTCTTGAAATGTCTTTTACACAAATCTCTGCTAGAGAGAAATTGGATGAGTTGCCAAAGACTAGGCAATTAGATTCCCCAAAACAATTTAGATAATCCTCCTTGTTTAGGTAATGGGTAATGGTAAATGTTCTTCAGTGAAGTATAATTTAATGCCCTCCCCCTCTGTGTGTGTGTGTATCTACTTCTGAGTATTGTAGGTTGTGAGCTATTACGTTAAATTTGCAGCTCAATTTATTTGTGAAACCTGTTCTTCACTCTTCTTTGTTCTTTTCCCTTATCATTTCACTAAAATACTCTGGACAGTTTCTCTTCAGTTGTAAAATTTCCCCTCTTGTCCTCTTACTTGCACTTTTGCAGTTTTTTCACTCTCAGACAGCACATCACTTTTACCCACTGTACAATCTGTGAACTCTGAGTTACAACTGCTGCTAGAGCGCCATGGATAAATGAGGAAGAAGCGATTAAGGAATTTTCAGCTTATCCTATGGCTTTATGACAGAAACTTTTTGGCTATCACTCAGACAGTCTTTCCCTTTGAAGGCATACATTCTGGGAAAATGCTACCAAGAAGCAATACAAGTCTCCAGTTCAAGGCAGCACCTAATACACTCAGTCTGAAGCAGCCCTTGTCAGAAACCAGGGCCACGAACATAGGATCAACCACTTTGAGAATGAGACTTAGAAAAAGCCTTTTGACTTTCACTGCTCTCTATATTTGGGTTATACTGACATGTAGAAATAGGTTTATTCACTGAAACAAGTTATTGGAAAAATAATGAGCAACTATATTTTTGTTTTGTTTTGTGTCAAGGAACTTCAGTCTTTCTCCAACAGGTGACTTGTAAATTTGCATATTTAACAGTTTGAGTGCAGAAATACAATAAATATAATTCCACAAAGTGTCATATTGGGAAATATAAAGACATGTAGAACTATGAAAATTATAGTTCCACATGTTTTCTTCTCCAATACACATGGTTTATTAGTCAGGGTTCTCTAGAGAAACAGAACAAACAATACAGATCTGTAAATACAAGGTTTATAAAGGTATCTCACACAATCGTGGGAATGGAATCTGTAGGGTGGGCTGTGAAGCTGGTGGGTCTGATGAAGTGCCTGGACGAACTCCATGGGAGAGATTTGCTGCCTAAAGAATCAGTAAAAGAATTTCTTCTTCCTTAAAATCCTTCAACTGACTGGATTATCTCATTGTGGGAGACATGCCTTAGTTGACTGCAGATGTAATCAGCCACAGATGTAAACAACTGACTGATGATTTAATACACCAGCCTTCTGGTTTATTAACCAGCCATGAAATATCCTTGCAGCAATGGTCAGGCCAGTACTTGGCATAATCATTTTAGCAAAATTGATACCAGAACCTAACCATCACAGGCCACTCCTTGTCAACTTGGCAGCTATACACATCGCCTTGAAACACACTTAATTTTCAAATAGAATACAATAACAGACATATGTTTTACCTAATAATAGTCAACTGTCTTGCGTACAACCAGAAATACACTATCTCTCTCCAGAATGGGGTGCAAGGAACCCTAGGTAACATTCACTCTTAAACTTCATATCCTATGACTTAAATACTTAAATACAATAATGGGAACAATGCAACTTATGTCATATGATAAGGAGAAAACAAGATATTTGCTTATGTACAAATGCAAACATACTTAAAACAGGGAGGAGGGCGGGCCGCGGTGGCTCAGCGGGCAAAGTGCTTGCCTGCCATGCCGGAGGACCTCGGTTCGATTCCCGGCCCCAGCCCATGTAAAAAACAAACAAACAAACAAAATACAATAAAACAAGAAAATGTTTAAAGATGTTTCCCTTTCTTCCTTCCTTCCATCCTTCCTTCCTTCTCTCTGTCTTTCCTTCCCTTCCTCCCTCTCTCTTTAAAAAAAAAAAAAAAAAAAAAAAAAACAGGGAGGAAATATTCATACAATCATAGTCCTCGTGTCCATGACTGATCACATGGCTGTAGTTCATATTTATCACTACCATCTTCTACTACCCATTCCATATTCCCTTTACCCTCAGCAAGCACTTTAGCTGGCCGTGGTTCTTTGCTTTATGGGGTGACACACACCTTCACTCCTGAAGTTTCTGGGCCATTGGTAGTCCTGCCTGGATGAGGTTGTTGCAGTTTTCCATAGACATTAATCACAGGGCATGGCAGTATTAAGAACCATAGGGGATCTTCTGTATTCCAGGAACTCTTTTTTACCTTCATTATGTAGTTGCAGTGCTATTTTCCCTTGTTAGTCAGGATCAGTCACCCCAGACAGAACAGTAAACCCCTTTCATGTCTGTATTCAGTGGCATGAGAAGCTCAAAGTAGCCAGGGGGCAATCTTAACTTCTAGTTCAATGGAATCATTGTTGTGTGTCTTGGAAGGACTCACAGAGACATTTGGCATGTAATTTTCTTCCTAAAATTAAATGTTCTCATTTTTAAAAATCTTAAAATATTTTCTGCTTGTTCATTGAAAGATAATAAAGAAATAGTATCATCAATACAATTCAGACAGACTACCATTTATAACTTAGTCATATTTCTTGATTTAAAGTTTATTTAAATGTCACACATTTAAAAAGTAAGACAAAGATGATGTACTTACTCTTTATAGGCACAGAGTAACAAACCCCTTAATTTAATAAAATTAAAGAGTATATGCTTTTAAAACTCTTCAACCAGAAGTAGTTTTCAAGCCAGTGAACCAAAAGATGTTGTAATACACAAATCCCTTATTATGATTTAAAATGCTTCAATATATGACAAATTATGTGATTTGTATTGAGAATTCAATAATGAAAGATTAGCAATATTCTTCTGACCCGTTTTAATTCAGAATTTGATTTGACATTTGAAAGTTAACCAAAGATATAATTATTGATTATATTAAATTTTTAGAATTAGGTCAAAAGACTCATCCTTTCTGATAAATTAGTAAATTTATAAAATAGTGCAGAGTTTAAAAAATAGAGAAGTATTATAATAAAGAACCATGGAACTCTACATATCTTTGTGCCACTGTCAGAACACCTCTCTATAATCCTCTTAATCAAGTGCAGCCTTGCAGATGGTAGAGTCCTTGATATTGCTCATAGTTTCTAGAGAAAGAAACTTGGTTGAAATGAGCATTCTTTCTAAGAATACTTCAACCCTTTGTTTCAGTTTTGGTCACCAGGTAGATTGTTTCCACTTAAAGTTAACAGCTAGTGATATGAATGGAGGCCTCAGCAGAATATATTAAGTGGATTTTCTTGGCATTGGAGAGAAATCGTTTGATGATTGTGTGAATGTGCCACCAGAATAAAAAAAAAGGTATAAGGTATATACCCAAATATTTTTATAATCCATCAAAATTATAATGTAGAATATGAAAAAAATAAGCATGCCAACAAACAAAAACACAATATAAAAACAAAAACCAAATACAATACCAAAACCAAAAATACTCAAACAAAAACAAAGAGGAAAATCAGTTTTCTTTGTTGCAAAAAAAAAAATCATGTGCTGTTACTCAAATTTGAGCATACATTACTGGGAAAACTTTGCCCCTTTTAGGGTTGACTACACAGTTTGAACAAAAACTGAAGAGTTTAGTTGGTAGTCTAGGGAGGGCTCATATAGATTTCTGGTTTAGTTCCTAACACCCTATTGGTAGTCCCCATAATTTAGTGAGGTACATCCTACTGGTTGTGTAGATTACAAATGTATTCATGCTCAAAAACTTCCTAACCTCAGTGTCTCTAATAGAGGTCATTGTCTCATGAGGATCAATAATCCAGAGAAGTCAAGACTTGGATTAAGGTAAACCAGTGAAATACATACCCTCCTATCACAGTGTGACTCAAAGATATCTTTCCAGAATCATTTTCCACTAATGGTGGAACATGGTCATGATGACCTAGCACGAACTCTAGCCCAACCTGGAATAGTCACAGTTCTGCCACACATATGTCTGGTATGTGTGTGTGTTTATGTGCATGTGTTACACATGCTGAAGTTTCCACATAGAATGAACTTTCCCTATCATCTCTACCAATTTATATATATTCTTCAAAGGTCTTCTCAGAAAGGCTACTCTTCCACTCCTCCAACATAATAATAATTTCTTCTATCTTCACATTTTTACCTGTCTCTACCCCCATTCAATTCTGTGGTGCATCCCTTTACCTCTCTTTTACTGACGCTCTCAGCTTTATCCTTCATTGTCTTCATTGCTCAACTCCTTTGTGTCTTCCTCTCTTACTATCTTCTCTGTCAACAGCAATCAGGCTTCTGTTTCCACTGTTCCACCCAAATTCACTCCTCAGTTTTCCCACTTATTATGTTTTAACCTTGGGATGAACACACACCAGCTGTCCACAAAATATGTGATGAATTGAATTGCACTTGAAGGGATGAAGAAAGGAAGAAAGGGAAACAACTACAAAAAGTAGGAATTTGAAAGCATTTCTGGTAATTATGAGCTCAGTAGTTTTATAAGAAGGTACTAGGTTTTGCAATCTATATGGATTTTATCATGAATCTGTTTGCATAACAATATGCTATGCTAAAAAGCAGGCCAAATACTTTCCTAATTCTGCAAACATTTCTTGATGCATCCAATATTTTCTAAGCAAAACAACACGTACAGCATCGTGCTTGTGTCTGTAGCTACAGCTAGTATAAATAAAGAAAATATGTATTTAATATTCTCTTGGAGCTTAAAATTCATTTGGGGAGGAAAAGACAAATACATTAAACACTTAGCAAATAAGATTCATATAGCAATTATATACAGTATATGAAAAAATACTAAGGCTAAAAATTATGAATAAGAAAATGTTCTACCTCCTGAATTCTCAGGGCCATTATAATAATAGGGGGGTCAAACATATTAACAAATAATTATACCTTGTAATGAGTGTTTCTCCTGAATTTATTGTGAATGACTTTAAGATAGGTAATTATGTACTATCTGAATGAAAACAGAATAGAAATATTTTAAAAAGCTTGGACTCATGTACATGATATAACTTTAACACCAAAAGCAAGGCAGCATCACTGATGAAAATGAAATGCAATCATCATCTTAATGCAGGTAATTATGCATAAGTAACAGAGTCAAAAGTATAAAGAACAACTACAGTGGAGGCTGTAGCAGAGAGAGTCCAGAATAGAAACACAGAACACCCTACCTTTTTACAGTAAAGCCACATATGACTAATGCCTTGAGAAACCCTGGAGACTGGATTAGAGATTTGTACATAAAACTACCCTTCAGGGATAAAGATGAGAGGAAAAAGCTTACCAAGTCTAAGCAGAAACTGAGAAGGACATTGTGATATTTGTGCTTTCAGATGGAAAAAAGTAGGGCTTAAATCTATATCTCTAATTATAACTAAGCAAATGGATTTTTAGTGATCATAATTTATCAAAATATTCAGCACTCAAAAATATATTTATAGAAGTGATTTAGCACAGGAAATAAAATTAAGAAACATCTTTTTATGCACAACACAATATAAAGGCATAATTTTTAAGAAATTGGAGTAGTAAAACTGAGAGAGAAAACTGACTTTGAAGATTGAAGGAATGAAGTGAGAGAGGTCCCAATAAAATGAGAATGCAAAGAAATCTGAAATAAAAGACAATTTTGTCTGAAATTCTTCTATGTTTAATAATACAATGGCTGTTTCTACCCTTATCTATTTACATTGATTATTTTTGCCTATAACTTTACTTGTTTAAAAATAACATTACCTGTTGAAATTAGTAAAATTAGCAAAATGATATAACAAGCTAAAAAGAAATATAAAAAGAGACATGTTAAACATATATGAAGGAAATTATTTTATTTTTCTAGGGATTTTAAAGAATTAAGAAATAGAAGTGTATCATTTACCAACTATCTCCAAAGAAACGTGCACACTTAATGGAGTGTATTTTATTTATTTTTTTATTTTTATTTTTATTTTTTTTTAAAGAGAGAGGGAGGAAGGGAAGGAAAGACAGAGAAGGAAGGAAGGATGGAAGGAAGAAAGGGAAACATCTTTAAACATTTTCTTGTTTTATTATATTTTGTTTGTTTGTTTGTTTTTTACATGGGCTGGGGCCGGGAATCGAACCGGGGTCCTCCGGCATAGCAGGCAAGCACTCTTGCCCGCTGAGCCACCGCGGCCCGCCCCATGGAGTGTATTTTAGAACTTGATTATAAAGACTGTAAATATCATCTGAAAGGGTATAGATTGAAAATAATCAAAGAAATGTTGCAGAAGGATAAGAATATTTTCTAATGAAAATTAAATATTGTTGTACTAATGTCAGAATAAATGAACCATGAATTTTTTATGATAGATTTGGGGATTTCAAGTAGGTGGGATAAAAACTCATTCAGCCAATAATATTTGGAAAGAATAAAGTTAGATTCCTATTTTATATATGCCCCAAAACAATTTCATATGGAACAACATGTTTGTTATTTAAAAAAAAATAGAAGAAAATAAAGATGAATATTTTTATCTGATTTTAGGTGAAGAATGTATTCAAAGAATAAAACCAAAGAAGAACCCTGACAAGAAAAAGGTAATAGATTTGATTTCATGAAAACCAGAGAGATCAATTATATTCTTCACAATAAAATTAAGTTACTACAAACTAAGCAAATATTTATAAGATATATGATAAACAATTTATAGTAAACAATTCTTGCATATCAGTAAAAATTAACTTGAAAGTATTAAATCCATGAATAACAACAGAAGTATAAAGTAGTAAGGCAAAGGGATTTTATAGACAGAAAGAATAGAGTAATTGCAAATAGAGTAGTTGCTTTAGACTAAATGGTTTGAATTCATTTGTTCCTTCCTTCATTAATTCATATATATGTAAAATGTTTTATTTGTTAAATTTTCAAGAATTTGAGGAGATTCAAAGATGAAAAAATATGTTAGCAGGTTATGGTGAGACAGAAATGGAAACAAAAACAAATTCCTATAAAAGATAATTAAAGTAATGAAATCTCTACACACCTAATAGAAGCAAAGGAAGTGAAACTATGTTTATCTGGGGGCATTCAGGAAGATGTCATACTTCAGATTACTTGCGCAAACACTTGAGAATGAAGAGAAGTTTCCAGGTGGATAAATAATAATGGGGAGAGTTCAAATAGAGGAAGTGCCTTTTATAAAAACAGCAAAGTATGAAGTTTGTAAAGTTTGAAAATTATGTTGTACTCAGGTAGTACAATTACCCCAGTCCTCAGGCATTTCTTACTAGAGGTTCTAGGGAGGAATCTTCTTCTAAGCTAACTTAGGTTGTTGCCAAAACTTGTTCCAAAATTTAGTTGTTGTAGGTGTATAGACCCCATTTCTTTGCTGGCTGTCAGCTGAGGGCCAGTCTTCTTATATCCTACTGTAGACTGCCGACATTCCTTTTATGGTTTCCGTATGATTCCCTCGAACCATAGTGGGTTGAATCCCTCACAGATTTGAATCTCTCTAACTTTCCTCTCTGACCTCAATAGACAAAGTTTGTTGCTTTTAAGGGTTCATGTGATTTGATTGGGCTAATACAAATAACCCAAGATAACTCACCTATTTTAAGATTCTTAACCATATTTATATCTGTAAAGTCCTTTATATCATGTAATATACCATATTCACAGATTTCATGGGTGCAGACATCTTTGAGGGCACATAATTCTGTCTATCCCATTCCCAAGAGTATATATTCAGGAATTGATTCAGGGTTTTATGGGGAAAAAAGTGAGTTCCATTTTGAACATGCTGACTTTGAAGTGCTTGTGAGAATTTCAGTGGTTACAGTTTGAAAGCAGTTTCATATACAGATTAGGAAGTTCTGGATAAAAGTAAAGGCTGACTGGATAATTTGGTAGTCATCAGTTTATAAATTATAAATGAAGCGACTATTATAAATGAAAAGTGCAAAGATTTCAAGTCAGTAAGTTTACAAAGTTAATAAATTGTGGTGTTCTCAATGGTCTGACGATGTTTTATTTACTTGGACATTATTAGCCTCGGGTTGAATTCTTATATTTGTTGAATGAATAAATTAATGAATAAAAACTACAGACACATGCTAGGACATATCTTGATTATGGGTCTCTGTGTGTGTGTGTGTGTGTGTGTATGTGTGTGTCTGTGTGAATATGTGGTTTTGGAATGTCCCAGAGTTTAAAAATACTCTAAAACCTGAAAAATATTTTGATTCTAGAAACATTTTAATTCAGACTAAATTAAAAGTATTGTTGGACTTAGAAACTGTACATAGAATACATCTTTCCATAGATAAAGTATTACAATAATTAATTCATGTTATTTTATTCATTCTTTAATAGTAAGTAAACTGTATAATTTATTCAGAATTCATTCTTCTAAAAACCTTTCTGGTTGCCATAATCATTAGTATATACATAAACATATGCACACACATTTTATTGTTATTTTGGTTTAGTTAATCCATTCAGGTACCTGAACAAAAACAAAATATGTATCTGATTACAAAGAGCAAATATCCATATTTTTGTTCTCTCCTTGAATCCACTGAGAAGAACGCAATATCCTCACTAATAGTTATATTTTTAACTCTACTAAAAGCATTCCTATATGTTAATGTACTTTGTTTCTACTAAATGGGTTACCTCTAATCCACACCTAAAACTGAGTAACTGGGTATTATTTACATTTAAATTGGTATACTAGCCATTGTGAAAGAATATCTAAAGAATAATAAAGAAACAAATGTAGATATATTTTCAACATAAATGACTAATATTAAGAATGAGAGAGATTATAAAAGAGCCTATAGGCATTAATAATAGTTAAGGGAATATCAAAAACCACTTTATGCCAATGCCTTAAAGAAGCATAACTGACACAAACAAAATAGAAAGAAAAAGTTTGAATAACCTTGTATGTGCTAACAAAATGAATCAAAAAAAAAAAAACCTCTCACAAAGAAAATTCCAGTCCTACATATCTTCATGATGATTCTAATAAATATTTAAGGAAAATGCCACACCAACCTTATACAAACTTTCTCAGGGAATTAAAAGAAAAATTAAAGAAAGAAACAACTCACAGCTTGTTTTATAAGGCCAACACTGAATCAAAACCTGATAGTACATTACAAGAAAAGAAAATTACAGTCAGTCTTAAAATGCCAATGCAAACGTTCTCAATCAATATTAGCATAATTAATCCAGTAATACATAAAAATCATAAATGGTGGTCCCATCAGCACCATTGCATCATAAGGACTGCAAAAATCTGCTCCACCAAAATAGCAATGAGAATAGTAAAATTGTAAAAATTGTAACAATCAAAATTTCAGAGCACTGGATATGAATCAAAAACATGCAGCAATCCAGGGAGTGCTTATTCAAGGAAATAGCTAAATCTCAGTAATAAAAGAGAGAAGAGTAAGCTTTTCTGGTGTGTTGTTTGGCTCTGACATATTTCTAGAGATGTAAAACATCATTTGCACCATGTGCATAAAGTAGGAAATACCTGAGAAGCTACTGGTAAATGCTGGGACACTTATTTGTTTGAGGTATTTAGGGAAATCCTTTAAAATCATTAGCTGAACACTAATCCGACTGAATATATTCTTCAGTCGCCACACAAAACAACACACTTTGTAGAATTAATTTAGGAAAGTCAATAAATAAAAAACCAGCAACAACAACAAAATCTGAGGAAGGGGCAAATTATACTTCACTAAAGCCGATCAAAAAAAAATGAAAAAAGAAAGAAAACTCCAAGCAAAAAATTTCAGAAGGCAGTAGGTGTAAAGGAATTTTACTAGGATTTAAAAATGGGATCTATCTATAGATAAAGCAGAGATTTTAGAAAATTATTAGAAAACAACTTTAATAAATATATTTAAAACTTAGTTGAAATAGTCAATAATTTGGAAAACATAATTTAATAAACTAAATCTATAGAAAAGTTTTCAAGTTAATTTTAGTAGGCTAGCATAGTTCATATGTCCCCAGACTGATCAAACCTTACATAGATTCCTTTACACTTCCTCTATACATGCAATATCATTTACATGTAAAAATCCTCATTAAAATATGAACATGTTCAATCTATCAATCTATACATATATTTCTGGGTGCGTGGTCTGGGAATCGAATCCAGATCTCCAGCATGGAAGATGAACATTCTACCACTTAATCACCCATGCACCCTCAATCTAGCAATATTTTTAAAACACATTAAAATGGTAAGTTTTATCCCAGGAATGGGAGGATAATTCAAGATTAGAAAATGATTAATGTGCATTTATTGATTAAGGGTTTTTTTTAAATCCAGAGTTTGGTACACTCAAATAGGGAACCCTGTTGTAAATCCTGGACTATAGTCAATAATACAATTATAATAATATTCTTTCATCAACTGGAACAAATGTACCACACTGATGAAAGGTGTTACTTATGGGGGGAGGGAAACATAAAATCCATGGATTTTCTGTACAAATTTTCCATAAACCACCATCTCTAATAACTAAAAAAAAAAAAATACCTAAATACAATAGCTAAAAGTACAAAATTCTTAAAATAAAGCAATGGCATATTCTTTATTACCCCTTTTTACTTCAAAGGACAAAACACAAAGTGAAAAGGCAGGCCACAGAATGGGAGAAAACTTCTATAAATCATATATTTCTTAAGGAAACTGTACCTGGAATATATAAAGAAATCTTACAATTCAGAAAAAGAAAAGGCAGACAATATTCTTTTTTTTAAAGGCAAATAATTTGAATGTACATTTCTCCAAAGAAGATATACAAGTGGACAAGAAGCACATGAAAAGATAGTCAACATATTAATCATTAGGGAAATGCAAATCAAGACCACAAGATGCCATTTCATTCATGCTAGGATGGCCACAATAAAAAAATATGGGAAATAAAAATTGTTAAGGATGTGGAGACATTTCTCCCTACATTGTTGATGAACTGTAATTAAAACTACAGACTATAGTCAATAACATAATTTTAATAATATTGCTTCACCAATTGTAACAAAGTTACCACACAAATGTAAAATGCAAATAATAGGGAAAACTCTTTGGGGGTAGGATATGAACTTTGTGCATGATTTTTCTGAAAGCTACAACTTCTCTAATTTAAAAATGCGGTAATTCTATTTATACTCAAAGTATAAGCAATAAGAGAAAAAATAAATGGAATTTCATCAATATTAAAAATTTTGCATATCAAAGAATTTCAACATGAAAGTAAACAATGTTCAAAATGAGAGAAAATTGTTGAAAATCATACACCTGATGCTTATCAATATCCAATATAATATAATATAATATCCAATTCAACAATAAAAAGACAAACAACTCAATTATAAAACAAAGGACTTGAAGAAATATTTCTGCAAAGAAGATACACAAATGGCCAATAAGCACATGCAAACATACACGACATCATTAGTCATTATGGAAATGCAAATCAAAACCACAATGATCCAACAACTCTAAAGAACACCTAGGGCTTTATCTGAGATTCTACAAAGGTTCCATGTATTATGATTATTTTCCAGAAACCTATAACCTCCAGATGGGTTCCTAGGCCAGATAAATCCTGAAATCCAGAGGGGCCAGCCTCTTCTGAACATCAGCTAGTTCCATCCCCCATCCCATATCATCAACAACACTGTCCCACATGGAAAAAAAAAAAATTAGAATGGGCAAAGCACAAAAACCCCTAAAGATTGGGAGAAATATGAAAGGAGAAGGTGGAGTTATAATAGAGAAGATAGAATTTAACAAATTAGTTTGACTGCTGAATCATTATATTGACTTTTGTCTCCAATGTCTTAGAGTAGCTAGAAGGAAAAACATAAAATTGTGAAATTGTAACCAACAACTAACTCTGAAATTTGCTCTACAACTAATCGTTGTGGTGTGCTTTCAAATTTATTGCTTTTTTGTGTATGTTATTTTTCACACATACACACAAAAACATATCTCCAGCACCATGGGATTGACAATACCTTCCTGACCAAAAGGGGGGAAAGAATTGTAACAAATAAGGTATCAGTAGCTGAGAGAGTTCAAATAGAGTCAAGAGGCTGCTCTACTCTGAGGCTACTCTTATGCAAGCTTTAGTTCGATATTAATACTTATCATGATTTGCCAAACTCCAATCAAAACCATTGCTGCCAACCTTTTAAGAGCATCTTGGACTTTATCTGAGATTCTACAAAGGTTTCATACACTATGATTACTTTCCAGAAACCTACAACCTCCAGATGGTTCCTAGGCCAGATAAGTCCTGAAACCCAGAGAGGCCAGCCTCTCCAGAACCTCAGCTAGCTCCATCCCCCTATCCCATATTATCAGCAGCCCTTTCAACATGAAAAAGTTAGAGTGCGCACAGCTCAAATATACCTAAAGATTGGGAGAAAGATGAAAGGAGATGGTAGAGTTATAACACAGAAGATAGGATTTAATAAATGAGTATGACTGCTGAATCATACTGATATTTCTTTTAGTCTCCAGGGTCTTGGAGGAGCTAGAAGGAAAACCTAAAATTGTGGAACTGTAACCCATACCAAACTCTGAAGAGATCTGTTCTATAACTAATTGTGGCGAGCCTTGAAATTTATTGCTCTTTTTGTATATTAAAAAAAAACACAGTAAGATGCCATTTTACATCCACTAGGATGACTATCATAAAAAAGAAAAGAAAAGAAATGTTGAGAAGGATTGGAGAAATTGGAACCATTGTAAATTACTGGTGTGAATGCAAAACGGTACAGATACTGTGAAAAACAATTTGGTAGCACACCAAGGGAAGTTAAACATACATTTATCATATGACTCAACAATTCTACTCCTAGATAGATGCACAAAATAATTGGAAACAGGGTGTCAAACACGTGTACACCAACGTTCACAACACCAATATTCATAGTAGTCAAAATATGGAAACAATCCATGTGCCCATCAACAGATGAATGGACAAACACTCAAAGAAGATGATTCAATGATAAAAAAAAAAAACAAGTTCTAATACATGTTATAGCACAGATGAACCTTGAAAACATTATGCTAATAATTATGAAACAAGCCAGGCACAAAAGGGTAAATATTGTATAATTCCACTTAAATGAAATGCCTAAATTAAGCAAATTCATAGTGACAGAAAGCAAATTAGAGGTAACCAGAGGTTCAGGGGAGGGACAGAGAATGGAGACTTAATGCTTGATGTGAAGATAGTTTTGGTTTCAGCAATAAAAAAATTTTGGTAGGGGATGATAGTAATGGCAGTACTGCATTACAAGTATAATTAATGCCACTGAATTTCAAACCTAAAAAAATGGTTATAATGGCATTTTTTATGTTTTATATATATATGTTATATATATTATTTGCTGTATAAATACATTTTATATATATGTGTGTGTATGTGTGTGTGTGTGTGTGTGTGTGTGTGTGTGTGTTACCATAGTAGTTTTTTTAAGTAAATCTATTTGAAGAAAAATATTGAGCAATACACACACACACACACACACACACACACACACATTCTTCAGGATCAATGTTTTGTTAATTTCACTAAATTTATTTGGAAGCTTTCCTTTTTTATATATTCTGGAAAAATTGAACTGGCATTAGGGCTATCTGATCAACAAGTAAATCAACAAGGAGAAAAATAAGGAGAAGGAACTATCATTCATTAAAAGAGAATTTACATGTGACACAAAAGCAATACACAGACTTTATATAGACACCGATTTTTTAAAATGAAATCTAACAAAACATTTATGGAACATTTTCAAGAAATTGAAACTGATTAGTTATTTGGTGATGTTATGGAATTGCTTTTAATTTTTATTATAGTCATGGTATTATTATGGTTATATTAAGAAATGAGATCTTAAGTGGTAAACATACATTTATAAAGTGTTTACAGATATTTCTGGTATTTTCTTTAAAATATTACAGTGGGTTTGGAAACGGAGTGAGGATATAGAAGAAACAAAATTGACCCAATTCAGATAATTGGTAAAGCTGGGTGATGAGTCATGTAAGAATGCATTTTGATATTTTCTCCTCTTTGGAAAATTTTCAAAGTAAAACATTAAAAAATATATGGATCAAATCACTGTTTATATTGTATTAAATGATGTAATCAAATTTTATAATTTGTGTGAACATAAAATAGCCTGAAATTAATAACACAGATTTTTAAGTGTATCAGATCTTTTTATTTTTAATTTTTCAATCTAGTTAAATAATGTTAAATAATTCTGGCAAACAAATAAACAAAAGATCAAAGAACATGCTGTTATGGATACCCATATTGATATCAGGGATATTCTGCTATTAAAGACATTTTTTATACATAAATTATAGACTCCTAAGAACTTCTTGCTTTCCTAAGCATTGTTTTTTATTTACCAAAGTCAAACAAATCTTTTTTCTCTCTCTTTGAAAGTTAAGTTTTTTCTAAATTGCAATCAATACAAATCTGTCTAAATTAAAAAATGATAATAACCTACCAGCAGGTTCCTAATCAATAACTACTAATAACATAACATTTCATTGTATGCCCTCATACATGCCCTATATGTAGTGTATGTGTACATACATATACTTATGGATATATAGTGTTATATGTTGAGAGTACACATGTGTATGAGAGAGACGGCGACAGTGAGAAAGAGACAGAAATAGAGAGAGAATAGAGGTTGATTTAATAGTGGGATTATAGTCAACATGCTACTTTTTAAAATCACTTTTATTTCTGAATTTAGATAACATATAGAACTTCTGTTTAATAAATACAATAATTAGAAACCCTAGAGTTATTTGCATAGTTGCACACTTCTGAAACAACATTTCCTAACTGAATCAGATAAACATTCATCACTATCAACTATGCTAGTGTTTGGAGTTGTTTCCTCCAGCTGCCATGTTAGATTAAAATAATGATTGACATGTGTTTGCATACTATTTGGGAATTTAATATTTATGTTTCTTCCATTCCTAAAACGTACAGCTTGGAAATACACATCTGTTTCCATGCTGCCGGGACGGTGCACACATAGCAGAATTAAAGAATTACAATTAGTCTCCAGCTTGCATCCTTAAGCGATCCTTGTAAATACTACCCTCCTTATTAACACTGCCTTCTGTTCTCATTAAGCTTCAGCAGGGTCCTCTCAGGAATTCAAAATACAGTGCTGCCTCATTTAAATATATAATTCCCCACTCAGAAATGTGTGGACTTAAAAGTGGGGTGGTGGAAGCAGCAAATAGTTCTAAATATTTTAATTAAGAGACTAGATAAACATGTTTGCCATGCATTTAATAGAACATTTAAAATAACAGGAAGGATTTCAGTCTCATGATTTCCAACTATAGTCTTTTCTTTTTTTGCTATATTTGAACGGCATATTTCATTTCACACATCCTTTGCTTGCTGCCAGAACCTTAATATTGCTAAAGGAGAAAGCTTACCAAGCTCAGTGTTTGTAAATGTCAACCAGCCAAAAGATATTTGGAAACCTGTGAATGTTCACCTTTCTAACATTTGCTTAAAGCCATCCGGAATTAATGTTTTTCTCTTCTCTCTCCTCACCCCTCAAAACAAAAATCCTTAAAGAGAAATTGACACAAAATATATTAAATAAGGCTGATATTCAGCCCTCTTGCATTCAAGTGGGAATTACATATGCCTGTGAAAAAGAATGAAATATCTTGATACTATTCTGTATACTTGCTGTCAAGTTACTCTTTGATACATCTGCAAAATTTCCAGGGAACCATATCTTGTTTACTTTGGATTAGAAGCCAGCCCTTGCATGTCTGCCAGGATTCAGTTGCCTGTTCAAGAAGCACGATCCTGAAACAAGGTATAGAACATGTTTCTCAAAGCAATTCTGTTTATTTTCATTTTTGTTTTACAGCCTTATTAAATAGTTAGCATTTGTGAGTAATTCAAAAGGTAACACTCAAAATCTCTTAATGAGTTATAAGTCATTAAGTCTCCAGTAAATCAGCTAATTTCCTTCTCTGGCCTCTGGACTGTGAATTAGGGATATGGCACAAGGAGCAATGGCCCCCCTCTCTCTCTTGAAAACTTAAATCTACTCTAGAAAAGATTTTTAGTTCATGTTCCATACATTTTCTCTTCTGATTTATTTTCTCTCAAATTTAGCCATTATAATTATTCTTTGTAATCACACTTTTGAACAAAGTATTACTCTAAAATTTTAATAAATTTTAGTCTTAATTTGCAAATGTCATTCACTTAGAGCAACTTATTAATACATGGGACTCCTAAGAGCATTCCTTCTGATTAATTACTAACTTATTTAGATTAATTATTTTATTTATCTTAGGTCGGGGGAACAGGGAAGAGCACTGCAACTGGAGCTGCGAAGGCTGTGTCGTCCCTTCCAACATGATTTCCGGAACTGCCCCTTCCGGACACCTGACTTTCGGAGAACCACCCCTTCTGGATGTCACCTGACCCTCTTTCTTAAAAACTGCCCAGGCCACCCGCTTGCTTAAAAACTGGCCAGGCCAGCACCCAGGCGCGGACTCACCTCTCTCCATCTTGGATTTGGTGGGCTCCGCCTGGGAGCGCAGAATAAACCCGCCTGCTTTAAATTTCCCCATCTACCTTCCTTCTTTCTCACCCTTTTGCCTCCCGAACCTTTTAATTTATTGTTTTGGTTTGCTGAAGCCACAGGAATACAGTATGCTAGAAATGAGTTGGCTTTTAACGGTAGGGATTTATTAGCTTACAAGTTCACAATTTGAAAATATCCACATTAAGGCATCACTAGGATAATACTGTCTCTGAAGACCCGTTACTGGGGATTTGGGGTTCCTCTGTCACATAGCAAGGCACATGGCCACGTTTGCTGATTCTTCTATCCCTGGTTTCATTACTTCCAGCTTCTGGCTTCACTGGCTTCCTCCCAGCTTCTCTGGAGCTTTTTCTGTGAGCTTCTCTTCATTTCATCTCTTAGCCTCAATATGTGTTTTATCATCAGATAATGGACTCCAGTAAGAGGATTAAGACCCAGCTTGAGTGAGATAGGCCAAATCTCAACTGAAATAACCAAATCAAAGGTTCCCACCCATAACAGGTCCACAGCACAGGAATGGATTAAAAGAACATGACCTTTTCTGGTGTACATACAACTTGAAAATCCTACATCTATTAAACCTTTCATGCTAGTCTTTGTCGAACCTGAAACTCCTTCATGGCATATCATTACGAATTTTAGCTTACCAGTCAGGAAAAGTTCTTTCTGTGGCTCATTAATTAATAGCTCTAAAGTGCATCATTTATTTGATTTTGAACTCAACTTTAAATTTCAATTTTTATCATTTTTTTATTTTCTGCAGTTATTTTTCAAAACTCTGTTAGCTTGTTCCTAAATAATCTCTTCCTCAGACCCTATAGCATGTTAAGAGTAATAAAACATATTTTATTCATCCATAATAAGATTTGCATATTTTCCTCAAAATTTTATCCTCACCATACTCCTTTCAATAGAGTCCATTTGATTTGAATAACTACTTTGTCATTTACTTTAATGGGAACTAACAAACTTCAAAACTTTATAAATTATCTTTCAAAATTGTTTTTCCTACACTTGAACGTGAAAATTTTAGTTACTACCAAATAAAATCTAAGAGAATATGATTGTCAACAATACTATAAACCCAACTGATCCTGGGAATACAGTGAGTCTCATGACTATCTGATTTATTGGAACTGATTCTATTACATTTGCCCCTGAATCAAACAAGATAATTTATTTCAAGAAAGAACTGTTAGTCTCAGGTTCTTGGGATCTGAATTAAAATGCAAATCTATGGTCTCTTTTTTAAGTGAACCTCACTTTCCACAGATAAGATGGGGCAGGACAAGAATACTATCTCTTCTAAATATTCTGTCTTGTACTGCTTCCTTACATAGAATTGACCACTCAGTTGTTCTGTCTCTTTCCTATGTATATTTGTATTAAAGAATGCTTACCACTTTATGACAAAACATTTTCTTGTCTTGCCTCCCATCCCTCTAGGGCAGTCTGATTTATAACTGCATATCCTGCAGCTAGGGTTCACACTAGGTATTCAATAAATGTTTCCTGAATGAGTAAGACAGATGAGGGGTATGGTTATAAAAATTTGGCATTTATTAAAACATCAAATTGTATATTTAAGATCTGTACACTCCATTCCATGTAAATTACACTTAATTTCCAAAGAATAAAATAAATGTTTTAAGCCTCCTTGGAACGTGGTTTCAGAAACAGATAACAAAATATTATAGAATTTGAGAATTACTATCTTATCATAAAAAGATCAATATCCAACTTGACAGTTCATATTACTCACTAAACCCTAATATTTATTTTACTATTTGACAAAATCAAATGCATCCACATATTTGCCTCCGGTATAGATAGTTAAATAATGTGCAGACACCTATGTCAACTTCCAGGGACATATTTTAAATACTAACAGTTTCTTTTGAATAAAATGCAAGATTTTTTCAGTAATTCTTTTGTGGCATTAGGCAAATTTGGTTGGTACTATACTAAAGAAAAAAAATGAGAACATCCATTTAGAGTCAAGTTTTGTATAAAAGAAACACTCTGATTTATTTAGAAAGATTTGGAAAAATCTCACAAAGGTATATAAGAATAACCAAGTGCAAAAAATTGGGTATGGGATAAAATTCATCTTAACATTCTTCCGTTTAATACCATTACTTGGGCTTTTCATAGATGAAAAAGCAAGCAAAGTCTAGAAAAAAATTTACAAACATGAACACAGAAGCATAGTTGAGCTTACATTAAAACTTGAAACTTGTTCATGAAAAAATAGAGTGGTAAATTCTTGCTGTTAACAAGATAGAACATCAGAAAAGACGTTAAAGTTTAGAGTTTTATTTTTTTCTTTGTTGTTGTTCCTTTTAAGGAGAAACTTCTGGCTTACTAAATATTATGAAAAATATCTGCATATGTAAATAAATAAAACATGGTAGAAATGAGTGAATGCCCATATCTTTATTTGATGGCCCATCCTTTCATTTTTAGCAATGTAACCTGAAGAGCAGTTGTAGAAAACTGAGACTTTGGGAAAAAAAAAATACTGTTGTTTATATGGATGCAGCAAAACATCCCATTCACCAAGGGAGCATGCCTATCCCTTCCCTTACTCAAGAGTTAGTTTATTGCAGAGCCAAGTCAAATATCATTACTTTTATATGCCAGTGTTTAAACAACATGTCTTTAACTAACATTTTAGATTATATTAAAACCAAGATTTTTTACAAGAGTGATTACTCAGCTTTAAAACTTAATTTTATGAATTAATTTAGTGCCCTTAAAATAGAAATAGCAGTATTTTGCATTGTGGCTTGAATTTATCTTTCCTGTCAGTGCAAAAGATTGTTACATATGTAAATGGAGCATACCTCTTAGCATTTCTTATGTGCTTTGGGAACGGCAAATGGCAATGTCTAAAATAAATTCTATAATTCAATTTCTGGTTTTGCTGTAAACCAACTCTAGTTAATAGCTTAGCACACCTGATTGAAGTTGGCATTTTCAAAATTGATTTATTGCACTCTTTGCAAAACCTATTAGCTCTAATCTTGCAAATGCAATAGGTTCCTCTTCCCATGATTATTATTATGCAGCCTATAGGTATGTTATGTCTTCCTTCAGTTTATGTAATTGTGATTTATCATTATTTACAAGAGAAATCACATCCCCAAAGCAATAGGCTCTGCCATTTTCTGTCGACTAAAATGTTGTACATTATCTGATCAGCAGCCCAGTTACAAAACGGGCTTTCACAAATTCACCCTTACTAAAAGCCCAGGAATAATTCCTGGGGAGAAAATGATATGTCTTCTATGCTTGTAGTAGGTCTTGTCAATGTCTTATAATTCAAACACAATTAATGTAGAGTTCTGCTTGCTTCCTCTGTCTATGAACAGCTACAATGAATGTGCTAAATATGATTTATAAATCTTTAAAAATTTTAAAGATTTTTAAAATACACTGAAAAATTAAGTAGGGTTGGTGACAATTCATCCTATACTGAGGCAATGACAAAAGTTTGTGTTTCTTTAAAAATTTCAATTTGCAAATTAGAATTCATTATTGACAAATGACAATACAACTTGGCAAGTGCTATATGTAATTACACTTAGCTTTTTTAACCAGCGTGCAGTAACTTCTGTTCAGTTCACAATAAAACAGTAAAGATCTACCATTCTGAGTAACTTCTTCACAGCTATGTGAGCAAGATATTTTGATATATCTGTTTCTATGTCCGTGCTATCAAGTAACAAATAGAACTTTGGAATTTTATACATTTCCTGTTTTGGAAGAGAATCCACATTACATAAGGTTAAAGAGACTTTGGAAGAATATCAATATACGTTTTCTCTTAAAATATCAAACAGCAAAAAGTGAAGCAATTGGGAATTAATCTAAAGAAAAGTCATTTTTTTATAGTGTATATGAGGGCAAAATAATAAAATCATTTTAGGATACATGATAAGTATTTCAAATTTCAAAGACAGAATGAATTACGCTCAGTGTATAATGAACCTATAATTAGGACAATAGCTTCATTTCAATGTGTTCAATGTATTTAACATTTACATAAACACCACTGGCTTTTCTATTATTGCAAACTTCTTAGCGTAGGGCTTTTACTCTGACAAAGATCACCATATGACGAAATTGGGGAATAGAAATTAAACCTGAAAAAAAAAATCACATAAATTTTTTTCTTCAACGTAGAGATATATTCTGTTCAAATGTATCTGTAATATTAATAATGAAACTCAAGATGAGAACTCATATGTATAAAATGGGCAACTTATATGAACTTTACTTAAATAAATCTTTATAGCACTATACAAAAAGAAATTCTCATAGCTAAGGGAATATATTTTATATATGCTTCAGTGCTAAACACATTTTAACTAGGCAGTTGTTTAGCAAACTATTCTTAATAATAATGAATATAAGGAAACATAACAGAAGTCAATCAGTAGGGAATTTGCTAAATAAATGAAGGTATACCATTACAAAAGAAAACTATACAGGCATTATAAATGATATTATGCCTTGACATGGAAATATCTCCCTAATATATTATTGAGTGAAAAAATAAAAGCAAAAACATACAGCATATTCCATTTTATATAAAATAATACTAGATTATATGTATGTAGAAAGAGATGTGTACATTTTTAATTTATAAGCCATGGTTACCTTTAGCCAGAAGAGTCTGTGTTGATATTTATTTTCTTTGCTATTAACTAATAGCACGGATGATCTTTCTGTAACAGCTCTGAATATTCTTGTTTTCCTTACAAATATACCTCCCTGTTGGGGTTATTTGTGGTCTTCTCATCCCAGAATTTGTAAAATAGTATAAATACGAACACATTTTGATATGTTTTAGCTAAAAAAAATAAGTAATCCTTGTGTGATTACTACTTAAATATCTAAAGAAAAGAAGTCAAATGCAGATCAGCAACAAACACAGTCAATAAAGGTCAACTCTTCTATCATAAAATATATATTAAGAATAGGAAACAAAGAAATCCAAAGGTTCCTGATAGGAAAAAATGAAGAGAGGCATGGTAATTTTTAAGAAAGCATGATAGACCACCAGAAATCACAAAGTAGTTTCCTAATTTGCATTAGGAAACCTCCCAGAAAACCCCAACTGAGATTCATGACGAAATTGGGGAATAGAAATTAAACCTGAAAAAAAAAATCACATAAAATTTTTTCTTCAACGTAGAGATATATTCTGTTCAAATGTATCTGTAATATTAATAATGAAACTCAAGATGAGAACTCATATGTATAAAATGGGCAACTTATATGAACTTTACTTAAATAAATCTTTATAGCACTATACAAAAAGAAATTCTCATAGCTAAGGGAATATATTTTATATATGCTTCAGTGCTAAACACATTTTAACTAGGCAGTTGTTATTACCTCCCTGTTGGGGTTATTTGTGGTCTTCTCATCCCAGAATTTGTAAAATAGTATAAATACGAACACATTTTGATATGTTTTAGCTAAAAAAAATAAGTAATCCTTGTGTGATTACTACCTAAATATCTAAAGAAAAGAAGTCAAATGCAGATCAGCAACAAACACAGTCAATAAAGGTCAACTCTTCTATCATAAAATATATATTAAGAATAGGAAACAAAGAAATCCAAATCCAATCTCAGATTCTGAGATCCAGAATCTGACCTATTTCCCTATCAAAAGGACTTATGAACCTACAGCCCTCCATTGAGGATTAGCCTGCTCTCTTTGAGGTGTAAGGAAGGAGTTCCTGTTTTCTTTTTTCTTCACTAATAAATTCCTCTGAGATTTTATTATAAATATATAACAAAATGAATAAATATATATACATATGAAGAGTGCAAAATTTGATTAGCTTAAGAAGAGAAAGGTTATTGCAGAAAGCTCTAAATTGTTTCTATGCATATTTCAGATCTGTTTAAGGTAACAATTATCAATAAGCAGTTAAATTCAAATTATTTTACTATCATTCTGGATCCGTAGTAAACAAATTAAATTAGCCTTTTAGCAGACAATGATGAGGTAAGTAAGACAGAAATAATTTCTGTGCCATTAGGAGATGCCTTATCCTATAGATATATAAAAATAAATATGGAAATTTTGAGCTACACTTCTGGATGCCACAAACACACACAACAGAGAGTAAATCACTCAATTCAATTCACAAAAGAAAGGGAGATGCATTTATTTACTGCTGAATAACAAAATACCCCCAAACTCAGTGTCTTTAAACAATAACATTTTATTCATTCATGATTCTTCAGGTCAGGAGTTTGGGCATGGCTCAGACCGATTTTGTATTCTGGTTCTACATGGCAACAGATGGGGTCATTCAGTAGATTGCATTCAGCTGGTGGCTTTGTTAGGCTGGCAGCTTGAAGTCTTTCTTCATATTTCTGTCGGTATATGGCCTACCTCAATTTAGCTAGGTTGGGTTTCAGGAGTTGAATTTCTTACATGGTTGTTGGCTTCAAGAGAGTTGTGCAAGAGGGGAAAAAAAAACAAAAACAAAAACGGGGGGAAGCTACAGATCTCTTGACATCCAGACTTGGAAGTTACAGGGCATCAGAATCTGCTCTATTCTGTTTGTCAGAGCCATTCACAGAGCCACTCTTCATTTGTCCCCTATCCATCAGTGCCAACTGGCCTTTGAAGAAACTCAACCTGGTGGTCCTCCTCAGAACTCTTGCCTGCCCTCTCAGTTGGCCAGCTCCATACCTAACCTTTGCTGCTACATGCCGAATCACTAGAAAATATTCTCACAAAAATTACAATATTCATGAGTGCTCATAAGTAATTAGATAAAACCAATCAATCACACATCCATTTTAGGAAACTTCAGCCACTCCCTCAGTTATTTACACTTCAGTTAATGATAATTATATTACCCGTAGCTCAGGTCAAAATGCTAAGCATCATCTTTAATTTCTGTACCATACATCTTATCCAACTGGAAAACTAGTTCTTTCCACCTTAAATATATATTCAGAGTTTGATGATTTTTCAATTATACAAACACCACCCAGTCCAAGCTACCATCCTCTTTTGATAAGATTACTTCAATAGCCTCCTAACTTGTCTCTACCCCAAATACATTGTAGTCTATTCTCAACACAATTAAAGTTTTTAAAAAAATAAATACAAAATAATAAAATATAGGTCATATAACTAAACTACTCAAATTCTCCGATAGTTTCCAATTTCACTCAGTCTGAAAGCTACAAAAGCAACACCTGTTATTTCATAATTCATGGAATTATGTCAATGTACATTAATCTAGAGATAAAAATATGTCCTGAATTTTGTTAATACTTTTTAATTACTTTTATGAAGCAAAATTTTAAGAGTGTAGACCCTTTAATCATCAATTACCACATGCAATTAGTCCATAATCATTGAAATATGCAATTGGGACTAGAGCACATTTCAAATCTCAAAATACAAAGCCACTTAATTCAGAGCTCCATCTGTACCTTGGTCTCTAGAGTCTGACAAACTGTCTCCAAATCGCTTTCTGAGTTTTCATCAAAACAAAGCATCAGTCTGGAATCTATTTTAACATTACTAGCAATAGATGGGGACTCACATTGCAGCTGGATTGACTTTTCTCTAATGAAAGTTTTTAGTTGTTTGGTGTCAGAAAGGATATAAGCATTCCCTGGAAATAGTGCTGTTATTTAAAATGCAATAATAGAGAAAATCAAACCTGCAGATCTTATATGTCCTAGTCATAAAATTGTCATTGGCCTTTTTATGTCTGCATCACCCCTGAGACAGAGAATTAACATCTGTATATGAACAGAAAACTCCAAAAAGTTCAAATTTTCACTCTCAAAAATGAATTAGAAATAAAATAAACACATATCTTCTTTAATGTTGTAAGTTGCATACAGTTTCATGTTATCCCTTGAAATGCTATTGAATCTCAGTTATTGTAATCAATTGGCAAAGGAAGAACTAGAGTATAATCTTTATAATAGCATTGTAAGTAGAGAAAAATTCCTCACGATATTCACACTGAATTTGTAGAAAACATCTAACTCCTTACAGATTTGAAATATTTTAGATTCTACCTCATCATAGTGGTTAATAGTGTAAGCCTGGTTAGGCAGCTAATCTGGGTACAAAGTCTGCCCTCACTATTCTCCAGATTTATGACCTGGATATTGACTTGCACTGCCTGAGACCTCCTGGGCCTCATTTTGCCCATATCTATTGGGATAAAAATGCCTGTATCAGGAGATTGGGAGGCATGAGGTCTAAAACTACTACAGTGAATATACTCAGCACAATATTTGATTCACAGTAAATCCTCAATAAATAGTTGCTGATATTAAGGCCAATCGGAAACAATGGACATTATTTCATTTCAAAAGGGGTGAAGACTTCAAAGGAGTAAGGTTATCTTGCCAATTGTCAGAGCTAAGCAAACCAAAAAGAAATAATGGGTTAAAAGAAAAAAGAAATTGTTCATCGTCAATGGTAAATTCTCTGAGCTACTATTCCTACGTTTTACTCAAAGAATTCAAAGAAGAGTTTTTTTGACATCATGTGGCACTGCAGCCCAATCATTTGTGTTTCAATCCCTGGATTAATTAGGAGCAGCAAATTAGAAGTGAATGGCAGAGACACTAAGCACAGCAAGATGTGAGTTTTGACACTGGTGGGGGCATCTGAATCACTATTGACCTACGTGACCCACATGTTAAACAAGCATGACTCCCAATGTATACAAAACAACTTAATTTTGTTTTCTACTATCTTTGAATTAAAACTTTTTTCACTAGGCATAAATTCACATAACTCTGGATGAACCCTTTGGGAGAACCATGGCCTTTTTGCTCACTCTTAATTAACAGAGAAGCCTACGGTTGTTTAAATTTCAGCTTAAATTTAAGTAGTTTAAATTTATATTAAAAAATCAAATGATCCAATCAACATACTAATAAACAAACATAATTTTAAGTTAAAATTGCTTCATCCTTTAGCACTTATTTAAGCTGGAAGCCTACAGGTGAAAAGATGGGGATGGTTATCTTACCCTTCACAGGACTTTTGAGGGTTCCTGCTGGACCTTTCTCTTGTGTAGTTCCTTGATGCAAGTAGATGCACATCTCTCTGGGTCATCCTTTACAACTAACTAACTTCTCTGACTGAGAATTCCTTGATATACCACCTGACTATATGTGTTGGAGTCTCTTTGTCCTATAGGCAACCATACTAGATGTAACCCAGTGCAACTGGTTTTCTCTTCCATATGGTCCTTAACAATCCAAGAAAAATATTCACGTCTCTAGACCCAATAGACTCCAGGAGTGCAGGCTGATTCTAATAGTATGGTCACTCAAGCATAATTCAAAGCATGGATCTGACTGAGTTTACACTCTGTTTTAGTGTTCCTCAAGAAACAGCATTACATAACCTCTTAGTATCTCTCAAACTCAGGCAACATATTTCAAAGTTGAAGTTTTCCATTTTAATTGCTGTCACTAGATATGGGATTATAAGGATGTACTTCCACTCACACCTCAAAAAACGAAAATGAATGTGTTATCAGCTCTCTTCAAAGAGCCCTATCAGTAATTGGTTTCTATATCTGACTTCTTTTCATGCATTTGTTCTGCCTGAGTGGACTAGGAGTCGTGGAACAGGTTCTTTTCTATACACATTTTTCATTAATTTGTATGTGAGAGGGGTTCAGTCTTCTATGTTACCTTTACTTTGTTATCTTGTCGTCAATCAAAGTGGCAGTAGAAGGATTCCCACTCTAAAAATTTGCTTCACGTTACCAGCCTAAAAGGCCACTATTGTAAAAATATACATTTGTCCATATCTCAGTAATTTCTGTGATACTGACAAAGCATAATGCAGCAGCACTGTCATGCTCAAAGGGTGGGCTCCAAACCAGCAGCCTGGACATTATGTGGGAGCTGGTAAAAGTTTATCCCTGCCCCAGATAACCACACTTATTAGAGGCCAACTGAATATTGTTATACTCCAGGAAAAAAAATGGCATGTGCAATATTTCCCCAAGCTATTTTACCATGAAGCCATATTTTCTTTGGGACATCTATTAATATCTGTTAGAACATTGCTATGTATTCTGAAAAATGGTGGCCTTATTTATAAAGAAATGATCAAATTATATTACACATCTAAAACATCAGAAAATGCCTGTTTGGTATTTAAAGTAATACATTGCAAAGACTGTCTGTGTAAAATATTTTATTCTCTGAAAATTAAATTGTAAATTAGATAATGTTTGCTTCTGTCTTCCCAAAGCTGCCTCCAGACTCATTGCTTTATTCTGCTATTAGATTTGGGGAATTTACAATTCCTCAAGTAACCAAAACTGAACACTTTTTGGTCATAATCAGACTCAAGATTTTATCCTCCTTTTGCCCCTTATCAAAATAAATGTCTTTATCATATTCTTCTTAAGCTAGAAGCCAACACAAATTTGCTATGCCATTTTCTGTAGTAACACCCGATAATGACTGGAAATGCTATTCTTTTTTCCTTTTTTTTTAAAAAAAATAGAGAGGATATAACCATTAAAATGCCTTATCACAAAACAAAATAACTACATTTGATGCCACAATTCAAATATGTTGTGCCAAAAACAATTCCTGTGAGTATCACACCCATAAACTCTGATGGACAGTCAACTGGAATTTAGAAGGATCATGTACAAAGAAATTACCAAAAATCACCAAATATACATATATTTCTCTCACTTTTTTAGTCATATTTTCATCATGTTCAATGTTTCTTTCTCAGTTATTACAATATTAAAATGCATTTTAAATTTTCCTATCATTTCTCATAGTCCAAGGAGTCAATTTTTATTTTGTTTGTTTGTTTTGTTTGTTTGTTTGAGAAACATTGCTACTTTCATTGAAGTTACACTGGGAGGTGCAAGGGTAGCTCAGTGGTAGAATTTCTGCCTGCCATGCGGGAAAGCTGGGTTTGATTCCCAGTCCATGCACAAGAAGTCAAATTTTACACATGCAGTTTTTCGCAGCTAGTTTTTACTCTTTTCTACTTAGAATTTATCATGAATAATTTGTACGAAAAATGCAAGCTACTACTTTTGTCCTAAATTTTTTTCAAAACCGATTTTTAGGAATTTTGTCCTAAAATTTTTCCAAAACCAATTCTTTTCTAGCCTAAAACATGCTTATTTTTAGTCTCCATTTTCTTTCACATTCACCATGAAAATAGAGTATAGCTACCATTTTTTCATATATTTTTTTATAACAAAATAAAGTTAGTTAAGATTTCAATCTAGTTTCATCTACCACCCCAAATTATCATTTTCGCACTATCTTCAATAACATCAGAGACAATTAGAGTTAAAGCACTATAAGATATTATTTTATATAATCCTACTAGTCTGACTATTTTGGACTATCTTCTCCACCCAGCATGTCATAAGGGAATCATTAATCATCATTGTGGTTAATTCCCAGGAAAACATCTAAAGAGAACTGAGAGCAAAGAAGCTCAATGGTAGCATAAACACCTTTAATCCCCTATTTCCCTCGTGGCTTTTTCTTTGGCGTTCAGCCTTGAAAGCAGGGTTTGTTAACTCTCTCCCCATATTTATTTATTCGACAAATTTTAATTTAATGCATATTAAATGCAAAGATATTGCCTTTTATTGTTGGTATTAAAGAAACTTAAAAAACTAAAACTAAAAAAAAGTAAATATATGATATAGCATCCGGTAATTGTGGTAAATGCTAAGAGGAAAAATAAAAGTCTCTTAAAATTAACAGAAAATGACTTAGAGAGGTTAGTAGGGAGTAACTAATTCAGATACATTTGATCTGCTATGTATCAGATTATTATATTTTTATAAGATTCTCCCAGTTATACTCTGTTGATTTAGGTGAAAATCATGCTCAGTTATCACTACTCTTGAAATGATTGATTATGGATGAGGTGTTCCTTTGTGGTCTATATTTTCAGATGATACCAACAATTACCTTCAAATCTGCTGAAAATCTTTATAGCCCTTTTCATTTTACATTTGACATTCTAAGGGAGCGATTAGAAAAAAAAAACTTTCTCTTCTTAGTATAGAAGAAATTTATTCTAAATTAACTGTCTCAATTGAAAATCTTGGTTATGCTGACAATTGTAATGATGCCATATTTTCTTTTTAAGGAAAACTTTTAAGAATATAGAAATAAATGTGCATGTTTTTTGTGATTGTGTTATTATTCTGACAATATTACGACTAAGTCACTGGTTAATTTAACATTGTAAATTTAACATTTTCATTATAATGAAAAATCATTATAAACTGTTTTATAAAGGTCTAACTGCATTTAAAAATTTTTAGTCACTTGCTAAGATAATATATAATATTAATGTATAAATATTGTAAAGGTAAAGTTTTAAAAATTCAATGTTAGGACCGTAAAAAATTGCTGTAAGAATCAGAAAAGCCTGTGAATAGAACAAAACTCTGACAAGTTAAAAATGGACACCATGTGTTTTCAAAGCTTGCATGAAATATATTAGCAATAGATGCTTCTTTACCCTCCCGGCTGCCTTTTTAGATTCTCACACTGAAACTATGTCTTCTAACCTGTTTTTGTTTAATTCTTCTGGAGTGTTTGAGAGGATGTATCAAAAGACTAAAGTTCTAAAAATTCTTTATTTCATCTCAGTTGTGCTGAATGTTAAATACATCCAAAAATTTTATCATAGTTTAGTCCAATCTCAATTTCGAATGCAAAGTTGTCAATATAATGAAATATCTTCTAATAGAAATTCACATAATATATGATACGGTGTGCATGTTGTATATAATTATATATTAATAACAATATTATATATTATATGTAATTCAACAACAGAATTCTGTTAGACGAATTTTTTATTTCAATTGTGCATATGAGGAAAATAATGCCACACCTTGAACATTTGACTATGTCTTCACTTTTGTCACATATCTATTATCTAATGTCAATAATAGATATACCTGTGTTTCTGATAGATTAGCGGTATTATTACATTTCAAATAATGACACATAAGAAAATATCATTCTACCACATTTTCTATGACAAGTAAAATCAGAAGGAAAAGAGTAGTAATATTTTCAATGATTTTTTGTTTTAAAATCCCTTTAGTGTGCTTATAGTATATATATATATATATATATATATATATATATATATATATATATATGAACACTTGACTGTGCTTTCAAGCTGTTGAATATGCATAGTTTTCCCTTTAATCTGTCACTAAGAAACACATATTAGATTTCTTTCATTCCAGCTTTGTTTAACGTAGTGTGCCGTATCAGGCTTCCGTCTAAGTTGTCATTGCATTTCTAAAAACAAGTTCACTGAATGAATTAAGACTTGACTCATAAGGCTTGACTTCTAGTCCTGATTGGCTTCAAGGTCTTGGTCAAATCACATAACATGTCTCTGTTTCAGCTTCTTACCCCTTCCACCTCAACCAGTGGGGACAACCAATTCAGTAGGCTGAGCCCTCAATCTTTAAGTTTGCCCCTCTAAATCTTATTCCTACAAAAGAGAAGCCAAGCCTACTTATAATTATGCCTAAAAGTCACCCACAGAACCTCTTTGGTGGTTCAGATATGGCCACTCTCTCTAAGGTGCATTCACTACCCTCCACCATATGTGGGACATGACTTGAGAGATGTAAATCTCTCTAGACATGTCGGGCAGGACTCCTGGGATCAGCTACGACCCGGCATCATGGGATTGAGAAAGCCTTCCTGACCAAAAGACGGAAGGGAGAAATGAGACAAAATCAAGTTTCAGTGGCTGAGAGATTTCAAATGGAATCAAGAAGTTACCCTGGAGGTTATTCTTATGCATTATACGGATATCCCTTTTTAGTTTATGGTATATTGGAGTGGCTAGCTGGAAATACCTGAAACTGCTAAACTGTGTTCCAGTAGCCTTGATTCTTGATGATTTTATAACTGTATAGCTTTTACAATGTGACTGTGTGATTATGAAAACCTTGTGTCTGATGCTCCTTTTATCCAGGGTATGGACAGATGACTAAAAAAATAAGGATAAAAATAAATAAATAATGGGGGGGTGAAGGGTAAAAAAAATTGGGTAGATTGAAATGCTAGTTGTCAATGAGAGGGAGGGGTAAGGGGTCAGGGATATAAGAATGATTTCTTTTTTCATTTTACTTCCTTTTCTGGAGTGATGCAAATATCCTAAAACTGATCATCGTGCGTCAACTATGTGATGATATTATGAACCATTGATTGGATACTTTGGATGGGCTGAATGTGTGTGAACATATCTCAATAAAAGTATTTTAAAAAATTACATGGATCTCAAGTGTCATGAAAAGTGTTCTATATATAGTAGATAATCTGCATGTATTTAAAATAACGATCATCATGGTTCGTGGTGATGATGATTATGATCATGTTGGTGGTAGGGGAAGTAGTGATGATAGTATGATAAACCATCCTTTCCCTCTCCAAATTTTCTTGCAAACCCACAAGACATTTCACGAAAATTGTAGGGAGGAAATTTCTCCCTTTTCTTTACCACTTATTGTCTGCTTCTTTTGGTAGGAGTGATTCGACAGATAGCCGAAAATAGTTTGACATCCATTTGCTCATGTTTCTCAATTGGGAAGGGTTACTATCACCAACTTAGACATTCATATGCTGCTTTGGTTATCTACAACATTAGTTCTCTGCTTTGGAAATTGACTCTATGTGAGCCACACACATTCTACTCTCCAATCTTGTATTTTCCATTCAATTACCAAAGAGAAAAGGCTATGCTTTGTGCAAAAAGTGTTCAGTTATTCACCTGCTCTAACAGTGATTTTTGTACATATTATATTTAGGGAAAAAGAAAACAGAAACTATTTTGTGTCTAATCCAAGATGTATTTTCTAATCCAGCTTTGCCATCAATAAAGCAGATGATTTATACTCTCTCTGACTTCTGATGAATATTTCCAAATAGGTTCAGAATTATAAAAGAAAATTGAGGTGATTACTTAAACAAATCAAATATTGAGAGTGATAATATTGGTCAAGATAAAATTACTCTCACCAGCCTCTTCAACTTGAACTAGAATAGAGTTTTTGCTTGGTTTTAATTTTTTTTGTTTTTTGCCAGAAACAAGCACCTTACAGGAGATTTTTAATTTAAAACTTTCTTAGGAGGACACTAGGACTTAATATATTTACACCTTTGCGGATTATATTGAGTTTTGGACATGCTCAAATTAGGTCAAATTACAAAAACTACAAAATAAATTATACATCTGATTCTACTGCCATTTAACATTCTCATCATTCATAATAACACCTTTCAAACAAACAGGAACTGGAAAGCAAAATCTAAAATTCTAGGAACCTTTGCTGCTAGGTTTTCAGATTTTGATTCCACCCATTTAGATTAGTGGAAGATTTCTATTCAGAACCAAGTCATCTGGCAAAGTAAAAGACACCTTTTTGCTTTGACAGAGGCAGCAATCCAATATCCAGATTAAGCAGTTTCTAGACTACTTTTTCAGAATCAGCTGTGAAGGCAGCATTTAATCCTGCAGGTTTCCCACTGCGTAGAAGCAGATGCCCCCTTGGCAGTCCAGTTCTACCCCAGTATGAGACTATATCCAAAAGCTCAGCCTACAGTCTTGCTTTTGTAATCTTACTAATCTATATGTGAGATAGCTTTACCCTTTTAAAAAAAAACATGTTATTGTTAAACAAAATGAAGTATATTCTATTTCATTAAGTTAAGAAGCTTGGCTAGTACCACAATTCAGGACAGATACAATAATTTACGATAAAAAATGATTACAAAAATGTAGATGAATCTTGGACAGGAAATACTGTACAAGGTAGATCTAAGAAAAATGTGCCCAGAGTCATGGGGAAATTATGAGTTTGAAGAGGACTAAACTAAACTTAACTTTCAACTCTCCATGGTTTAAACCTATCAAAGGAACACATTTTGGTATGCACTGAGAATATCATTCCAGTTGAAGGATTCACATTTTAAGCAGAGGGCTTGAAGAAAAGGGCAATATTAATTTATCTTATCGAAATGGCATATCTATCCTATAGGGCTCAATATTCACCTACTAGAAAAGAAATACATTATTGCTGCCCATCATTTATACTCAGGACCATTCCTATGTATTTCTCAGTCTTTTAGTTCTTGGTTCACTCTTATTCTATCCATTAAAATGATTTAATTCTTGGCAATTTATACATATAGATGATCTCTCTAATACCCTGCATTTGCAATTGTCTAATAAAGTCCCTTGCATTGATATTGCCTTCTGTTTTCTTCAGTCATTCCCTCCATGTCAAACCTGCACTTTGTCAGTACTGATAACTGAAACACTCACATAATCATAGTGTGATACATGCCTTTCACAAATCTATTTGGCACACCAGGACCTCCACTCCATCGATACTACCACTTTTCACCATCCCTCACTCCCTTGATATGCTTACACCTTTTCTTATCCAGTTTAAATTGCATGGCCTGTCACATAATAACTCTTGTAGACCCCCTTGCCTCCCTTGCCTCCTTTCATTTTCCATGCTTGCTTGGCAAAACCATGACTCCAATTCCTCTCAGATCTCTACGTCTTCTCTATTTGGACCCATGTAGCTGGATGTGGTTGGAGAATCACATATACAACAGGCTGGCTGGTCCCACTTTAAACCGATGAGAAAAATCTTCATTTTCCCATTCAACCGCTCACATTATTTCTCATTAAATTCCTGGAAGCTTTCCCTCATTACACTCTCAGTTAATAACTTGCTCCCTATTTCACTGAGGAAACTGAAGCCATCTGAAGGAAACTTCCACGGATACCTGGCATGGACTCTGCACTTACCACCACAGATGTGCATGGATAATGTTTTGCAATCTACTATAGCAGATGAAGAAGCCATGCCACTATCTAAAATCAGTCCCTCCACTTGCAGACTCATACACTCTTAGCTATTCAAGAAGATCCCTCCAGAAATTCTCTTCTCTCTTTCTTTTATAAATGTTTTAACAGCATTACTGAGATACAATTAACTTATAAAATTCATACCTTAAAATTGTACACTTAAATAATTTTAGTGTATTCTCAAAGTTGTGCACTCATCAACATAATCTAATGTTATATTTTCATCTTTCCACAGCAAGGAAATCATACAGCTATTAGCCATAATCCTCCATTTCCCCATCTCTCCCACTCCTAGGCAACCAATAATCTGTTTTCTCGATATATAGCTTTGCCTATCCTAGTATTTCATAAAAATAAAATCCTATTATGTACAATCTTTTGTGTTGTCCTCTTGCACTTAGAAAAATACAACTCTTATTGTAGCATGTATGAGTACCTCATTTTTCATTGCCAAATAATATTTCATTGTATGGATACACCACATTTTACTTAGCCATTTATCTTTTGATGGTCATTTGGGATGTTCCACTTTTTGGCTATTGTGAACAATGTGTCTGTGAACAATGATGTGCTATTGTGTGGAAATATGTTCACGTCTCTTGGATATACACCTATGACTGGAATGGCTGGGCCATTTGGTAACTATACACTACATGTTTAACATTGTGAAGAACAGCAGAACTATTTTTCAAACCTGTCGCACCATTTCGTATCCCCACCAGCAATATAGCTGAATGTGGCTGGAGATTTCACACTCAATCAAACTTACTGGTCTCATTTTAAATTCATGATAACAAATCGCAAGCAACTCTAATGCAATTATTGTACACATCCCTCTGTTCTCTTTCTCAATCAACTCACATTATTTCTTATTAAATTCATAACATCTTTCCCTCATTTCCTCACTTTCAGATAATAACCTTGCTTGTTCCAACTTCATCCCATCCTCACCAATACTTACTATTTTGGTATTTTTTATAACAGCCTTTCTGGTATGTGTAATTACCACACTGTGAATTTGATGTTGACAGAATATTCTGATGTTTCTTGTCTATTTGTATATCTTCTTTAGATAAATGCCATGAGTTGTTTGTCTTTTCCTTGATGGGTTGTAAGAGTTCTTTCTATATTCCAGATACTAGTTGTTAACAGATATATGATTTGCAAAATTTTCTCCCATTCTGTTTTTTTTTTCACTTTCTTAATGACATTATTGGCAACGCAAAAGTTTTTAAATACAATGCGTCCAAATATCCATTTTTCTTTTGTTGCTTGTGCTTTTGGTATCATATCTAAGAAAGTAATGTCAAAGAATTCAATGCACGAGGATTTACTACAATGTTTGCCTCCAAGAATTTTGTAGTTTTAGCTCTTAAATTAAGGTCTAAGAGACATGTTGAGTAAGTTTTTGCAAAATGATATGGAGTAGAGTTCCAGCTTCATTCTTTTGCTATGGATTCTAATGTCTCAGCAACATCTGTGGAAGGGACTATTCTTTTTCCCACTAAATTTTCTTACCCAACTGACCAAAAATTATTGACTGTAAACACAAAGATTTATTTGTGGAGTCTCTATTCTATTTCATTGATCTATATGTCTATCTTCATATAGTACAATATTGATTTGATTACTATAGCTTTGTAGGAAGTATTGAAAAAATGTGTATCTTTCAAATTTTTTTCTCATTTTTAAAGATGTTTGTGATTATTGTGGGTCCTTGCACCACCAACCTGTGGATTCCAGAACAGCTCGTAGACTACTGCAAAAAGGTAGCTGGAATTTTGTAGGAATTGCATTGAATCTGTAGATCAATTTGGGAACACAGCTATAACTATGTAAGGTTTTTCAATCCATGAAAATAGGGTGTCTTTGGATTTATTTAGATTATTTTAACTTCTTTTAACACTGTTTTTCAGCTTAGGATGCACAGGTCTTGTACTTGCTTTGATAAATTATTCCTAAGCTTTTTTTTTTTTTCAGTTTGATGCTGTTATAAATATAATTGCTTTCTTAATTTTATTTTGGCATGCTTGTTGCCGGTGTATAGAAATAACATTTAATTTTGTATATTGATTGTGTGTCTTACAAGCTTACTGAACTTATTCATTAGTTCTACTATTTTTTTTTGGCATGGGCAGGCACCGGGAATCGAACCTGGGTCTCCAGCATGGCAGGCGAGAATTCTGCCACTGAGCCACCATCCCACTGCCCTATTTCCACTAGCTTTTGAGTGGATTCTTGAGAATTTTCTATATACAAGATTGTCATCTGCAAATAAAGGTATTTTTATTTTTATTTGCAATCTAGATGCTTTTTATTTATTTATTTTATTGCCTTATTGGTTAGAACTTCCAATATAGTGTCAATAGTAGAAGCAGTGACAGTGACATTCTTGTTTTGTTCCTGATGTTGGGGGAAAACATTCTGTTTCTAATCAGTAAATGTAAAATAAACATTGAGTATTAGATTAGTTTGAGGTAGTTTCCTATTTCAGTTTGCTGGAATGTTTTTTTCATGAAAGAGTGCTGGATTTTGTCACATATTTTTTCCTGATATGATCAGTGCTTTTTCTTTTTTTATTCTATATTTCAATTTCTATAAATCAATTCAAATTCTACAAATCCATTTCTATAATTGATTTTTAGATGTTGAACAGTCTTGTAATCCTGGGCTAAATCCCATTTGATCATGGCGTATAATCCTTTTTTATATATTGCTGAATTCACCTTGCTAGTGTTTTTGAGACATCTTTGTCTGGTTTTGGTATCACAGTTATACTGGCCTTCTAGGATGAGTTAGGAAATGTATTGTGTATTATTTTATAATGTAAAAATAAATTTCCTTTAATTAAGCTTCTTATTTTGTGATATTTTGTTATATTGCATCACCATATGTTATAATTACTATTTTATATAATATTTTGTAGAGGGGGGACTTTTCTTTTAATAGTAAATATTTTACTTCTCTTTGTTCTTCCTGTAGATTTAAACTACCATCTGCTGTCATTTTCTTATCCCAATACATCATTGTTCCCGCCCTTGTACTTTGTGATGTTATCAAATAGATTACCTTTATATATGTTATAGCTCCAACAATATACTTAAATAATGTTATAGCTCCAACAATATACTTAAATACATATTGTTTTACATATAAAATAATGAATCAGTTAAAAGAAAGAAGGATGCAAAATTTACAATTGTACCTTATTTTGTAGTTATCTACTTAATTATAATTACCAGTGCTTTTTTTGTTTCTTTGTTTTTTTCATATGGTTTGACATGACTGTCTGGTGTGATTTTCTTTTTCCTTTTTTTTTTTTTTTTGGCGTGGGCAGGTACCAGGAATCGAACCCGGGTCTCTAGCATGGCAGACGAGTGTGATCTGCTTTTATAGTAAACATTTTCCATTAATATTTCTTTCAAGGCATGGCTGCTAAAATCAAATTCTCAGTTTTTATCTGGAAATTTCTTTATTTTCTTTTCATTTTTGAAAAATGACTTTGCTGAAATAAGATTTTGGTTGACAGTGTTTTACTTTTGCATTTTTAATATGTCATCCCATTGCCTCATGACCTCCATTACCTCTGATGAAAAGACAGCCACTGGGGATCTCTTGTAGGTATTAAGCAGTCGTCTTTTATTGCTTTCAATTTCCTTCCCCCTTGAAATAACTGGCCCTTAGCAAGCACTCTAGGAAATTTCCCCTACTCGTAACTTTCAGGGGTCCCTCCTAATGTCAAACCTGCCCCACAGCCACAAAGCAGGGCAGTCACATGAGTGTTGTTGCATCTCCCCTCTGGCAGCTGCATTCCTGTTATAATTCCCCTTATCCAACATCTGCCCTCCGGCAGTTACAGCCCCCAGCAGCTACAATCTTGTGATAAGTTTCTCTATGTAAACTTTACCGTTCCCCTGCTCGGTGCTGTCGCCATCTTAGGTGTCAGCCCGTCTGCGCATAGTCTCACAGTCTCATAGTCTCCTTTAAATAAGTTTCTCCTTTAAATAAGTTTTGGTCCCTTCTCTCCCACCCCCACCCCCATTCCCTCCCATTAAGGAATCTATCATTTTGGTGCCAAAACCTGGACGGGGAATGGAGACAAAACCTCCAAAGAGGGGATGGAACCCACTTGCCTGTTTTGAGCACCAAAACCAGCGAATCATCTCAAGGTAAGGAAAAACACTCTTTTTTTTTCTTTTCCATCCGGCAGTCTCTTTCTCTGTTGTCCTGAGCAACACGTCTGAAATCCTAGCACTAGTGGAGAGCTGCCTCTGCTGGGTCCTGGATCCCAGGAGCCATTGAGATGGTGGAATGCCTCCATTCCCTCTTCCACATATTCACTGGGACTGAAAACTCTCAAGCGGGGAAGCCCTTTTGATGGTTTCTAAGTCAACTAAGAGAGTTTCTCCCTACCCTATCCACTACCATGGGAAACTGGCAGTCCCCACCTCCCTGTAACACCCTTTTGGGTGGCTTATTTCAAAACCTTATAATCCTTTGGTCTTGCTGTTGATTTAAAACCCAAGTGACTAATTTTCTATTGCACTGCTGCCTATCCAGCCAGAATATAAAAGAGCTAATGGGTCAGTGTGACCAGAAAACGGAACCCTTGAGCCACAAATATTTCTAGACCTTGACAATTACTGCCAGCCTCTTGGCAAGTGGAGTGAAGCTCCTTATATACAGGCCATCTTTGGCTTGTGCAGACACCCCTCTTTTCTGTCAAACTTGTTCTACCTATGAAATCCATCTTCTCCATTTCCCTCTCCCAAAACAATCTAGTTCCAAACACAGCATCTCTCCTTCTCCTCTCCTTCTCTTCCTTAGATCCCTAAGACGCCCTCAGCTACCCTCCACCCCCAGGCAGCTCCTCCCAGTCAAGCTGCAGCTGCTGCAGCACAGGAAAGAATCCTCCCTCATCTCCTCCTCCCTCTCCAGGGTCTCAATCATCCTCTAACCCGTCCCCTTCTCCTTCTCTTCCCTACACAGCCCCTCCAGGAGGAGCAGAAACTGCTGTGGAACCACAGGCAGTAAACAACCCTCTGCCATCCTCAAGCTCCACCCCAGAATTTCACCGCTCCTTTCCCTCCCCATGGAGGACTCGGTCCATCTAGCCACAAGCTGTCATCTACTTGTGAGAGGTGCCTGGGCCTGAGGGACCTATCCCTGTCCATGTTCCCTCTTCCCTTTCTGACCTTTCTCAAGTTGAACAGCATCTAGGTTCATACTCCACTGACTCCACCTGATTTTTTTTTTTTAACGTGGGCAGGCACTGGGAATCGAACCCCGGTCCTCGGGCATGGCAGACAAGCATTCTTGCCTGCTGAGCCACAGTGGCCCGCCCAAAGAACAACCATAGCAGAGGATGGTTTTGATCCATCGACCTTTGGGTTATGGGCCCAGCTGCTTCCGCTGCGCCACTCTGCTACTCCACCTGATTTATTAAAGAATTCCAGTACCTTACTGTGTCCTAGGACCTCTCCTGGCAAGATCTTTATGTCATTCTTCCTACTTTCCTCACTCCCAAGGAGAACTCATGCAGATAATTTAAATAGACAGGACCCTATTAACAGCCCCAAGAGAGCCACTGCAGTGCCCCGAGAGGAACCTGGTGGGCGTTATCAAGGATGGGGAAGCTGGCCAATAGCCTTACAACGTATGATAACTTTCCTGGTTGCAGGACAGCAGGTAACCACACACAAAGTGGTTAACTATGAAACATTAAAAAAAAAATTTCTCAAGAAGGTAATGAAAATCTGGCAGCCTTTCCAGCTAGACTCAAAGAAGCCTTCCAATGCTATACTAATCTCAACCCAGACTCCCCTGAAGGCACTTTACTCCTCCACATGCATGTTATTTCCCAATCAGCCCCTGACATTCTTGGGAAACTGCAAAAATCAGAAGCAGAGCCACAAACTGCCCAAAGTGATCCAGTTAATCTAGCCTTTAAAGTATTTTAATTATAGAGACCTAGAGAAAAAAACAGCAAGAAAAGTGAAAGGAGGAAGCCAAAACTAACTCCCGCACTCAGGTTTCCCAACTCCTTGCTTTCGCACTGAGAGAAACCAAGGCTCCCTGAAATGGAGGGGGAAAATCCCACTGGGGGCTTGTTTTAAGTGGACAGCCCGGGCACCAGGCCCAGCAATATCCAGACTGCTGAGACCCCCACCTGTGGCTTTGCCTGCTTTGCAGGCAGGAGTGTCACTGGAAGTCCAATTGCCTTCAGGCCTCTCAAGGCATGAGAACATCGGTTACCCACTCGAACAGGACCCCTGGCTTTGACCTTCTAGAAATCTTGACACTATGGACAGAGGACTGAAGCTGCCCAGGAATCACACAGGGGCCTGCAATGATTACACACATGGAACCTCAGGTAACTCTCAATAGCAGGTAAGCCAATTTCATTTCTTATACATATAGGGGCCACTTATTCTGCTCTCCTCAAATATAAAGAAAGGGCCACCTAACAAATCTTCAGTCTCAATAATTGGGGTTGACATTTTAGTTTCACAACCTTTAGTCATTCCACTCCTACCCTGTTCACTCAACAACCATGCATTTACTCACTCATTCCTTATCTGCCCACACTGCCCCACACCAATCTTAGGAAGGGACATCCTCCGGGGTTAAAAGCACAAATACACATTCCTTCTCCTCAAACTGCATCAGGCATCTTTCTTCTCTCTTTGGTCAATACAACCTCTTCGACAGAGCCTACCAACTCCTCTTCTCTCCCTTTCTCTTCCTCTTTTGCCAACTCCAAAGTATGGAACACAGAAACTCCCATCGCCGCAGCCCACCATGAACCAATGATTATTTGCCTTAAGGACCCCACCTCCTTTCCTGCTTCCCCAATAGCCAATACCCCTAAAGCCCTCCCAGGAATGGAATGCATTATTAAATACCTCCTACTAGTGGGACTCTTAAAACCAACAAAACTTCCTTTCAATACCCCCATTTTACCTGTTAAAAAACCGAATGGAATGGATTGGCTAGTTCAAGATTTATGCAGCATCATTAGTAAGGGCATCATTATTCTCCACCCCGTTGACCCCTATACAATCCTGCTGCTAATTCCCATTAACACTATTCATTACTTGGTCCTAGACTTAAAAGGTGCCTTCTTCTCCACCCTTTTACATCCCAATTCCCAAAATCTGTTAGCATTTACCTTGACTGATCCCAACAGAAGCATTTCTCAACAATTAACCTGGACAGTTCTCCCACAAGGTTTCAGAGACAGTCCTCATTGGTTCGGACAGGCTCTAGCCCACAACCTCAGAAAAAACAGACCTTTTTCCTTCTACCCTTCTGCAACATGTGGATGAGCTCCTTCTATGCAGCCCTTCCATCCTAGACTCCCAGCAGCACACTATTAAGCTTCTCAACTATTTAGGAAGCCTCAAATATCTGTAACAGCACAAAAGGCCCAAATCACACTAACATCAGTCACCTACTTAGGATTTTCCCTAACTGCCTCCCAAAAAGCAATGACACCTGACAGATCCTAATGAACTCTATGCTAACCCCCCAAAGGAAACAAGACCTCCTTTCTTTTCTTGGGCTAGGTAGATACTTTAGAAACTCTGTCTCAACTTCCGGGCCAAGCCTCTATAGGAAGACACTTACAACAACCTTTGCCACCTAATAAACCATTTAACATTTCTTTTGAAATCCTAAAGCAGGCCCTAATCAGGGCCCCAGGCCTACCCTTAAAAACCTTTCATCCATTACACTGAGGAAAGGCAGGGAATCGCCCTAGGTCTCCTAGGACAGAAATCTGGCCAAGATTTAAAAGTTGTATCATACCTATCTAAACAATTAGTTCCCACAGCTAGAGTGTGGCCGGTGTGCCTTAGAGCACTAGCCAGCGGCAAGTATCCTTACTACTGAAGCTCAAAAAATTAACTTCTCCCAGGGGTGTGTGCGGGTATTTCAATGATAAAATTCTCACCTGCCATGCAGGAGACCTGGGTTTCAACCCCATGTACTTCCCAGAAAACAAACAAACAGAGAAACCAACAAAAACAAACAAACAAAAATTCAACAAATGGAGGTGCAATAATGGGATACTCAAATGGATAAAGAATGAAATGTGACCCCCACCATGCAACATTCAAAAAAAGAAAAAGAAAAACAAAACGAACTTACTCCCAGCCCATCACAGTATACTCCTCCCATGCTATCAGGGATCTTATTTCTAACCAAATAGAAAAATTCATACACCCCTCCGGACTTCAGCAAACCTTCCTCACCCTACTGCAAGCAACTCATGTCACAGTCTCCTGCTGTTCTACCATCAACCCTGCCCATCTCCTTCTGCTTCCTACAACTACAAATAAACCCCATTCATGCCCTGAAATTCTAACTTTCTCTCTTCTTTCCCACATACCTAAGAAACACCTTTACCTAAACCCCATGATAAGTAGTTTATTGATGGTAGTTCCTTCATGAACACAGGGAAACAGAAAGCAGGATACATCATTGTCTCACATACACAAATAATAATAAAAACAAAGCCCCTTTCCCAGGAATATACTCCCAGCAGGCCGAATTAATAGCACTAATCGGAGCCCTGGCACTAGCTCAAAACAAAAAATCAGTATATACACCCACTCTCACTATGTTTATCATATCAAGCACTCACATGCAGCCATTTGGGCAGAAAGAGGTTCCTCACCAGCAAAGGGACACCATTACTAATGCTCACCTAATCTCTAAACTCTTTCAAAAGGCCAACAAATAACCCAAATAGCTGTCATACACTGTAAAGGATGTCAGGGGTCCTCCTCTGACATTGCCCAAGAGAAATGAAAAAGCCTATAAATTAACAACAACAAAAAAATGCAGTCATGAAAATACCAGAAAATCAACTCTTCACCATTCCCACTATTATCCCTTAATGCACACCTAAAGAAATACAATCTCTAGAAGTAAGCACAATGTGGGAAGGAGTATGGCTAACATCAGAAGGAAAGTTAATTCTCCCTACCTCACGACTCAAGCAATTTCTTCAACAGTTTCACAATGCCTTATATATAGGATTCAAACCACTCTTAAAATTCCTCATATCCTAATTATAAGGATAATTATAGTTTAACATTTACCCTTCAAAATAACACTGAACAGTGCTGAATCTGCAGCCAAACCTCCTTTCTAGGGGGAATCAAATCTCTGTCTTCCTTCCCCGCACACCAAGCTAAGCAACAGGTACTGGGTAAAGATTGACAAATAGATTTCACCCACATGCCCCCTGTTCACTGCCACAAATACCTACTCACTCTAATAGACAGAAGCCTTCCTGGCAACAACCAAGAAGGCAAAGAAGTAACCAAAGTCCTTACTGATCATGTCATTCCATGCTGTGGCCCACCTTGCACCCTACATTCAGATAATGGTTCTGCCTTTACTTCTTAGGTAACGAAAAAGTCGCCCAGTCCCTACATATCCAATGGCATCTACATGTTCCCTATCATCTCCAGTCATCAGGAAAAGTAGAAAAAGTCAACTCCATCCTTAAAACACACTTAACTACACCAAGCACAGAAACAAAAGAGACTTGGATCGTTCTAATTGCACTAGCTCTTGCATACACACACTGCACCCCGCGAGCTCCCTCCTTCCTTAGCCCCTTTGAGCTTATGTATAGAAATTTCTTCCTCCTCATAAATTTTCCTCACCACCCTTGCCCCTTAGGAGCATGCAAAGTTCTTGCCAAACCCATGGACACACCCCCACTAACACTACCTCTTGAGCCTGGAGACTGGGTCCTACTAAAAGAACACCAAACTGGAAAGCTATTAGAACCTCAATGGTCAGCCTCCTAACCAGCTCTTCTTACTACCCCCACTGCAGCACACTATGCAGACTGACTCCCTGGCTCCACTCTTCCAAGCTTAAGAAGGCACACCTGGCAGCAAAAACTCCGAAGACCCTGTTATCAGAGCACCCCAGCTGCACCACTGAAATTAAAGCTGTCAGGTATCCCAAAAGACGGGGAACCACATGTGCTGAAACCATGAGCCTCCATCATTCTCCTGCGACCACGGTCCGAGATGCCTGGCCTTATGCTCTTGCTTTACTTCTCACTTCAAAAATCTTCACTATTTATTATACTCTTATGCAACTCTGTTGCCTCCCAAAAGATGGAATCACTTTTTATGCCCCCTGAATAATTCCCAACTCCTACTCTGTAGTTCTTAACCTCATAGCTCAAGTCTCTCCTGTACCACACACAGAAACTGACCTGCTGTTTCTCTGGGAAGCGTACCTACAGGGAGATTTAATAGATTTCTTCTGAGAGCAAATTACTAAGCGGCCAGAAACATGAAATCAAACAATATAATACAAATAATAAACCTTATACAATAACTGATACCACACCTTAGCACCCATTAACATCCATTATCCAATACACCACCCAAATAACTAATTGAACTAACTGCTGGACCTATTCAAATTCCACTCATACCACTTCTTTATACACCTTAGCCTTCCTTCCAAGACCAGAAACCTTAATAACAATAACCCCACATTATAACAGATTTGAAGTAACTTTTAGCAATAACCCACTCCCTGATACACAACTCTCTCAACAATATATAAAATCCTTAGAGGAGCTTCTAAAAGTAGAAAGTTCTGAACCAATAAGTGATATTCTACACCTAATGGATAAAGCCTATTTCTGATTCATACATAAATCTTCTAATCCCCAAACTAGTCCCTTAGAACACTTAAATGCCTCATATTGCAACCATAACTTACTCTTCGACACAGCATCCCTAGAATAGGTTCCATATGGATCTCCAGATACCTACTATAACAACATTGCATCCCTCACCTGGGGACACAGCGAACACATTGTAACCAAAAATTGCACTGTAAAGGTCTTAACATATAATAGTTCACAATGGAACACAGAACTCTTTGGTATAGGAGCACACTCAGGACAGCTGTTCAGTATTTCTACAGAGGTGTCTAGGAACAGAACATTTTCTATCCTAAGCTCCCAAAATAATCTCTTTCAACTCCTTTTTCAAAATTTACTCTTTGAGAGTCCAGACCACAAACACTACCCCTCAGGATGAGTACTTCTCTGGAAGGCGATCATTAATCCCAAACTCTGCTCTTAGGCTCAAACTTGTGCTTTGCCCACCCCTTAGGACCTACTACTGCCCTCTCTCTCTTAGGAACAGGTTACTGTTTCCTGTGCAGGGAGTTCTCTACCTCCTACTCCCTGTGTATGGACAGGCACTTGCGCTGCTTTATCAGCACTCCCAAACACTGCCATCTAAACACCAATGCCACGGCACCTTCTGGTATAACCCCAAACCTTGAAATCTTTCTTGAAAGCTCCTTCACTTCCTGTAACTCACATGAAACACAAAAGGAGACTCATCCTTGGGGACCCTTAATACGGACTCTATGCACATAACCTGGAATAGGATACTCTGTCTATCGCAGCCTTTTCTGGTTCATTGGAATCCCAGTGCTAGAAGGGATTTATCTATCACAGTGCAATAATCATGGAATGCTACAGTACAAACCATAGAAAATCAACAAAGATCAACTGATAGCTTAGACTCGATAGTTCTTGAAAACAAGGGAGCACTAGATGTCCTAACTGTGGTAGTGGGAGCAACCTGTGTGATATTAAATGAAACCTTTGCTTTCACTTTAACACCTCAGAACAAGAAGAAGAAAACTTAAAAGTCCTAAAAGATAACATAGACTAATAAAGAGTGCACAGGAAAATGCCACGTATGACCCATTCATGGCTAGGGTCCATTCTGTCCTATTTCTCCTCTCTGAAAGCAATTTTAATTCCACTTCTAACACCCCTTCTCATAATTATACTATTTCTCAGTTTTGGGCCCTGTCTCTTAAAACTTTTAACCAGCTTTATACAAAGAAGTGTCTAAAAAATGACAAATCAGGCTGTTGGTGACATGCTACTTCTTTGGCAAAAACAGCAGTACCAGCCACTGCCCTGCGACAAAACACAGGGACAGTTCTCCACCCCCCACCTCCCTACCAGCCAGAAGCAGCTACAGAAGACAGACCTTCACCCTTCAGCCTCCCAAGAAAACCAAAAGGAAAGGCTGGAATGTTAGGTAGAACCCCTTCCCCCTTGAAGTAATCGACCCTTAGCAAACATTCCAGGAAACTTCCCCCACTCATAACTTCCAGGACTTTGGCATAACCAAACCTGCTGCAGCCCACATGGCAGGACAGTCACACGAGTGTCCTCACATTCCTCCACCCCCTCACCCCTCCCACCCTAGCAGCTGTATTCCTGCTATAACTCCCCTTATCAAACATCTGCCTTCTGACAGTTACAGCCCCCAACAGCTACAATCTTGTGATAAGCTCCCTTTACACAACATCCACCCTCCCATAGTTACAGCCTTGCATGACTACAGCAGTGTTTAACTTTCAAAGCCTGACAACGAAGAGTTGTCAAGTCCCAACTTAGCCCACTGCTTCCAAAACCAACCAATAGCAACTTGCCAACTTCCTGTTCCCAAGCTAGACAAAGAAAACCTACCGCCTCCCTTTCCCTACTTCCCACCAACCATCTCATGCAAGCTGTACCCCTTCTCCTTCTCAGTGCTGTCACCATCTTAAGTGTCAGCCTGTCTCTGCATAACCTCACAATAAAGCTCCTTTAATTGAGTTTTGGTCCCTTCTCTTCCCTCTCCGTCGAGAAACCTACCAATTGCTTCAGTTAAGGTATGGTAGTCCAATGTTGGACTTTGATTTGGGTTACTGGAGTCCTTTATAAGCATATTGAAATTCAGACATAGAGGAAAAATGTCATGGAAAGGAGCTAGAAGTTACTGTAACCAAGAAGACAAAGGAGACACCACTGTCATGTGCATTGTCACATGCCAGAAAAGGCAAGAACTGAAGTACTGCTTGGCAGTCAGCCCTGGAATGCTAAAGTATAGGGGGAGGAAACATCACTTTGCTGATGTCTAATTTTTGACTTCGTGTAGCCTCAAAACCATGAGCCAATAATTTACATTGTTTAAGCCACCCCACTTATTTGTGATCAAAGCTGAGAAAATAAGACTGCTTCTATCAAATATCCTGCTCTATTTGTGGGGAAAACTCAGACAGATCAGAATTGTGGTCTCTAATGCTCCTCTTCTCTCTTTCTCCTAAACCAACCCCAACCTGGCTTTACTCCCACCACACTGTCTAAAGTGTTTTTATCAATTATTTCCTTGTTGTTAAATTTAGTAGTCAATTTCAGACATCTCTTTAATTGAATTACTAGCAAGAATTTACCTAGATGATCATTCTTTTCTCTGATACCTCAAGGAAACCACCCTCATTTGCTCTTCCTACTAAATCATAAGTTGTTTTTGCTCAGTTTAATGTGCTTGTCTCTCCTTTTTTCACCCATCTTTTAATGTTATAACTCTTTGTTCTGTCATAACAGGACATGTCCTGCCATGGTATTTCCACTACTTTATTTACATTCGCCCTCTTGGTAACCCATTCTTTTTCAAGCAGCTGAATACCACATGGACGCCATAAACCTGTCAAGTATGTATATCCAGGCTAGATCATGCTCATGACTATCAATGAATATTCCTCTTCACATGGATGATAAATACTTTATTTATATCGTATTCATTTCGGTTTGCTAAACCTGCCAGAATGCAATATACCAGAAATGAATTGGCTTTTATAATAGGGATTTATTAACTTAAAATTTACAGTTCTAAGGCATGAAAATGGCCCAATTTAGGCATCAACAGGCTGATACTTGGACTCTGAAGACAACATTTTTCTTCTCTCCTCCTTACTTACTCTGTTCCAGTCAGTCTTTTCACACATTCTCAAGCATTCAAGACAAATTCCAACCTTTGTTACTTTACTCTGGATATTCCCTCTGATGGGAATTATCTTCCAGAACTATCATCATGGCTAATTCCCTCATTTATTTAAAGGCTTTCCTGAAATCTCAGAGTCGCAGTGAAAACTACAAAGACGACCTTACTTAATATTGCAACTTGTTCCCATGACCACTCCAGATACTCTCAAAATCCCCTTTCCTTGTGCCACATTTTAAAATAACATATCCTTCATTACCTATACCTAATCACCTATACCTAAAACCCATACCTAATAATTTATCTATTTATTAAGTATAGATGTTGTCTGTATCACCAGAGTAGAATGTAATATCCATAGATCTTTACTTCCTTTTTTTGTTATGTTTTGCTCATGGATGTACTCCCAAACACATGGAAATTCTCAGGTCTAAATTAGGTGTGCAATAAATACTTGTAGAATAAATGAAAAAAAAGTAAATTTTTAAGAATAAGGCTGGGAAGCTGAGTATAAATGAAGATAACCTAAGTTCAAATTTTATATGGGAAACATTAAGGATTTTCCACCAGAAATATACACACGAGATTCTCTACTTTATTTCACCAAGAATGTATGAGATTAGATGAGATTAATTTAAGGAGACAATGTAACGGAATTTTCAGACTGAAAAATATTTTGAATAACATCTAAATCATGTTATGGATGAGGCATAAGAAGCCTTAGACAAAGTTTACACTTAGCAAAACAATAAAACTTTAGATCTGGACTTCATAGATATGCAGTCAATTCAGTCCTTATAAGGTGAAAGAAAATTTTTAAGAATTACACATTGGACCAACCAGCAAATAATTTTCCAAATCCTTCATTATCAGGAAAAGACTAAAGTATATAATATTTTTTATTTATTTTGTATTTCAATTTATACAGCTCTGATTTGAGCAACTATGAAAAATGTGCATCATTAATAAGTATTCTGTCATATTATGAAGATATTAATATTGTCTTAAATATGTATATCACAAAATAACATCTACCTTAATTGATACTATTAAAGCGCTGAGATTCCATCTCAATTTTAGAAATATATTATTATGTACATTGTAATTCTGTTTGTAATTTTAAACAGGCTGTTTATCAAAGATTAGAAATAAAATGGCACTTAGGGAATACAAGCAAATTTTACAAAACTTAAAGCACTTTGTTGACTATGCAAATTTTAATATTAATTTTTTGCTTTATCTAGCATTTCTGCAAAAATGATGAAATAACTGTAGAGTTTGTTTAAGAACCATTTGTAAAAAAACTATTAATGCTTGACAAAGTCAAGAGGAGGAAAAGAATATATAGAAATCTTAAGAAAAACTCAAGGAAAAGATGGTAGAATGAAGAACTGCTTTTAAACTAATTACTTTGACAAAGGATCAACAAGGAAATAGAGAACCTAAATAATGGGATAAATAAATTAGACCTAATTGACATATATAGATCATTACACTCCAAAACACCGGGATATAGGATATACATTCTTCTCTATAGAACATAGAACTTTCCAAGATAGATCATACGCTGGGACACAAACCGAGTCTTTATAAATTTAATAAGATTTTCCAAACCACTTTCTCTGACCACAATGGAATAAATCTAGAAATTAATAATCACCAAAGAACCAGAACTTTCACAAATATATGGAGATTAAACGACATACTTTAAATAATCAATGGGTTAGTGGGTACAAGGAGTAGTTCAGTGGTAGAATTCTCACCTGCCATGCAGGAGACCTGGGTTCAATTCCTGGCCCATGCACTTCCCAAAAACAAACAAGTCAAGCAAACAAGGAAAAAACAAACAACAAAGAATTCAACAAATGGTGCTGCAATAAAGGGATACTCACATGGGAAAGGAATGAAATATGAGCCCTTCCAAAGAGCATTAAAAAAAAATGAGTCAAGGAAGAAATTGCTAGAGAAATGAGTAAATATTTGGAGATGAATGATAATGAGAATACAACATATCAAAACTTACAGAATGTGGCAAAGGCAGTGCTAGAGGGAAATTTATATCACTAAATGCCTATATTAAAAAACAAAAATGAACAAAGCTTGAGGATTTAAGTGCTTACCTGGAGAATTTAGAGAAAGAACAGAAAACTAAACCCAAAGCAAGAAAAAGAAAATGGAGAGATGGAGAGAGAGAAGAGAAATAACAAAGATTAGAGCAGATATTTAAAAAAAAACAAAAACTGTAGAACAGTAAAACAATGGAAAGAACAAGCAAAACTAAATGTTGGTTCTTTGAAAAAATCAATAAAATTATTGGACCCCTAGCTAGAATAACAAAGGAAAAAAGAGAGAGGACACAAATAAACAAAATCAGAAATGAGAGGGGGCCTTTACCAGAGATCATGAAGAAATTTAAAAAAATCATAAGAAGATACTATGAACATGTATATGCTAACAAACTAGACAACTTAAACAAATTCCTAGAAATTCAGTAACAAGTTACACTGCCTCAAGAAGAAATAGAAAAATCTCAACGATCTAATCACAGGTAAAGAGATTCAATCCATCATCAAAAATCTTCCTACAAAGAAAAGCCCAGGTCCAGATGGCTTCACAGGGGAATTTTTGTGAAAAAACATTTTGTAATGTTTGACATTTTGTAATGTCAAACATTACAAAATGAACTAACACCAAATCTGCTTAAATTCTTCCAAAAAATTAAGGAAAGAGGAACACCACCTAGTTCATTTTATGAGGTAACCTCACTATAATACGAAAACCAGATAACAATGCCACAAGAAAGGAAAACTACACACAGATCTCCCAATTGAGCATAAATACAAAATTCTTTAAAAAATACTAGCAAATCAAATTCAATGACATATTAAAAGGATTATATGTCATGACCAAATGGATTTATCCCAGGAATGGAAGGGTGAATCAACAAAAGAAAATCAATCAATGCAATACAGCACCTTAACATATTGAAAGGGAAAAATCACCTGAACATATCGATTGATATTAAAAAATCATTTGAGAAAATCCAGCATCCTTTCCTGATAAAAACACTTAAAAAGTTAGAATTGAGGGAAACTTACTTAATATCTAAAGGGCATATATGAAAAACCCACATCCAGCATCATATTTGATGCTGAAAGCACTCCCCCTAAGTTTGAAAACAAGACAAGGATGTCCACTGTCTCCGTTATTAGTCAACATTGTACTAGAAGTCCTAGCTGGAGCAATTAGACAGGAGAAAGAGATAAAAGGCAGCCAGATAGGAAAGAAAGAAGTAAAACTTTTATGATTTGCAGACAAAATGGTCCTATATTTAGAAAACCCTGAGAAATCTACAACCATGTTACTTGAGCTAATAAATTCAGCAAAGTGGCGGGATACAATGTTAATGTAAAAAATCCATAATGACTCTGTACACAAGCAAGGACCTAAAAAGACAATTAAGGAAAAAATTCCATTCAAAGTGGCAACCAAAAGAACCAGGTATCTAGGAATAAGTCTAAGCAGGGATGTCAAGGACTTACACAAAGAAAATTTAAAAATTGCTAAAAGAAATGAAAAATGACCTAAATAGATGGAAAGACATTCCATGCTCATGGATAGGAAGTTGAACGTCGTTAGGGTGTCAATTCTACCCAAAATGATCCACAGATTCAATGCAATATCAATCAAATTCCCAACAACCTACTTTGAAAAAGTTGGAAAAGTTGGTTATCAAATTTATTTGGAAGGGAAAGAGATCCTGAATAGCTAAAGATATCCTATACTATAAAGCCACAGTGGTCAAAACAGCATAGTGCAGGCAGAAAGATAGAAATATTGACCAATGAAATAAAATCGGGAGTGCAGAGATAGATCACCAAATTTATGGACAATTGATCTTCAATAAGGCCCTCAAATCCACAGAATAGTCTTCAATAAATAGGCATGGGAGACTTGGGTATCAATAGTCGAAAGAGTGAAAGAAGACCTCTACTTTACACCCTATGCAAATATTAATTCAAAATGGATTAAAGAGCAAAATATAAGACCCAGTATCATAAAACTTCTAGAAAAAGATGCAGGGAAACATCTTCAAAAGTTAGTAATAGGAGGTAGTTTCTTAAACTTTACAGCTAAAGCAAAAGCAATGAAAGAAAAAAATAGCCAAATGGGGACTCCTTAAGATCAAGAGCTTCTGTGCCTCAAAGGACTTTGTTTCAAAGATGAAGAGGAAGCCAACTCCAACTCAATGGGGGAAAATTTTGGAAACCATATAGTGGATAAAGCCTTAATATACTGTGTACATGAAGGAATTATACAACTCGATAACAAAAGAACAAACAACCCATTTATAAATTGGGCAGAGGATATGAAAAGAAAATTTTCTGAAAAGCAAATACAGATGGGTAAAATGCACATGAAGAGATGATCATTTTCATTAGCTATAAGGGAAACGCAAATTAAGATGACAATGAGATATCACCTCATATCTATAAGAATGGCAGCTATTAAACAGACAACTACAAATGCTGGAGAGGATGTGGAGAAATTAGGACACTTATTCACTGTTGGTGGGAATTTATAATGGTGCAGCCGCTGTGGAAGACAGTTTGGTGATTCCTCAGAAAACTAAATATTGAGTTTCTCTGTGACTCACCAATACTAATACTGTGTATACCCAGAAGAGCTGAGGGCAGTGACACAAACAGACATTTGCACACTGATATTCACAGCAGTGCTATTTACAATTGCTGAAAGTTAGAAATAGTACAAATGCTCATCAAAACACGAGTGGATAAACAAAATATGGTATACACATATGATGGAATATTATGCAGCTGTAAGATGAAATGATGTCCTGAAACATATGACTACATGGATGAGGCTTGAGGACATAATGCTGAGTGAAATAAGCCAGACACAAAAGGACAAATACTGTATAAATACATTATGACTACAGTGTAATCTCAGAGGTTACACTGTAGAATATAGCAGATCTAGAGGTATATAAAAGCTGGAGACAGAGAAAAGGCTACCCAAAGAGATTGAATCTAAATGCAAGGGAATGGATAGAAGTGATAGCAACTAATTAGTGGGTTTATAAGTAATATTGCCATATTGAAGGTAATGTGATTGAAAGGGGATGTATAGTGCCATATATCCTACTGATTAAATTTATGACTATAAATAAGTTCTCACATGAACTATTTGAAAGATTCAATAGTGGGCCAAAGTCAATAGCAGAGGGATACAGGGGGGAAACTAAAAATGCATGCTATGGCCAATAGTTAACAAGAAGACATCCACACATCACAACCCTACCAAGAGCAACTAACTGTGGGACTAGGGACAAGTGATAATGGATAGTTTTGATTCGAAAGTTGGTAATGTTGTATTTGCTAGTTCTTTTTCATTAAGGACCAATGAAAAATGTCTAAAATTTAGAGAGCTGCTGAATGTACAACCAAATGAAGATACTGTAAAACATGGTTTGCTTATTTTGGATATTATCCATGATGCTCAATAGATGGAGGGAGCTAAAAGATACAACAACTAAGAAATACAATGAAAAACAGTGATACATTTGTATGATGGAATTTGGTGCAGCTACAAAAAGGAGAGACGTCAAGGGGCACATAATGAACTGAATAAACCTTGGGGATGATGTGTTGTGCAAAACAACCCAGAAACAAAAGAACAAATATGCTTAAGGTCTCTCTCAGAAAATATTTATAAGAACTGGGAGCCTAGATTGTAGGCTCTCATAGTAGCCACGTTTAGTCAGAATGCGATTCTGAGACACTGAGCTATACGTGTATCAGCTGGCATGTCCTTGGAACTTTGAGCAGATCTGTGACATCTAGTTCCCAGAAATGGAGTGCTGCAGACCTGAAAGTTAACATAACTGTATATAGTAATAGTTAAATTAAGCAAAAAAAAAAAAAAAAAAAAAGAGATTAGGCCTCAATTAGATTCATACAAAGCCAATCTAGCTGAGCCTAAGGTAAATTAGAATGCAGGGTAAAAAATGATGGTGCACATACTCTAGACCTTCAGTTACTGTATGAGGTCAAAGGCAGGGAAGTTTATTATGTCTAAAACCTAAATTTTCTATAACACATAATCTAAATCAGCCTCTCTGGATACCTCATTTAAACAACCCAAACTCCTGGGGTCCAGAATGGGAATGAGATCTTATAATTCTCTATAGCTTAATTTAATACCAGGATACATTTCAGACTATGGTAGGCTGATAATTAAAAAGTATTGGCAGAGTCCCTTGAGGAGGTGAAGGGGAAATATTTATCTATCCGTCTATCTATCTATCCCATATCATATATATTTCTATTTCATTTTTGAAACTCCCCTTCTCATCACTGAATCATATTTAATCAATCACAAAATCCTGCTAATTCACATACTATATAGTTCTTGTCAAATCCTTTCCTCCCACTTTCCTTATTCAGGTACTTATCATCTCTCTCCTGAAATATTACAATAGCTTCCTCCAGTGTCTTTGATATCAGGCTCACTCTACAGTAATCCACCTAAAACTCCAACATTCCTCTGGAGCTCTATTGCTTAAAACCTTTTCATTTCTCCACAGCTGATAGCAGAAGTTACCAAATTTTTGACTGTGTACTCATATCATTAAACATTTCTGAAGAAGTACCACAATATATATATATAAAACTATTAAACTCTCCAATCTGGGAAACCCCAAGTACCCTATCAACCATTGGGGAATCTCAAGAAAATAGGCCAAGCCCTGGATTTTGAGGCTTGCCCTTGTGAAACTTACTTTTGTAAGGGAGAAGCTAAGACTACCCATAACGAGGCCTAAGAGTTGCCTCCAGGAAGCCCTGTTGCTCAGATGTGGCCTCTCTCTCTAGGCCCAACTCTGCAAGGACAATTATCACCCTTCTCACTGTGGTACAATCGATTCAGGGGTGAATGTCCTGGCCCCAGTACTATGCGATCTACAATGCCTTTCTGACCAAAAGGGGGAAAATCAGTGTAATAAAATAAGGTCACAGCAGCTAGGAGAGAGCAAATGGAGTCAAGATGCTATTCTGGAGGCTGTTTTATGCAAGCTTCAGTTAGATAGTGCTAATTGCTGTGGTTTGCTAACCCCCAGTCAACATCATTCCTGTTGATTCTTAAGAACACTTAGGACTGGAACTGAGACTCTATAAAAGTTTCACTAGGTTTGCCTTCCTGGAACATATAATTCCCAGAGGGTTCCTAGATCAGATAAATCCTGAAACTCAGTGGGACCAGCTTCTCCAGGATTATCAAATAATCACATCCCCCTATCCTTAAGTGTGGACACCCCTTCTTAACATGAAAAAGTCAGAACAGGCATTGCCTAAAGAGCCCTATAAATTGGGAGAAGGATTAAAAGAGAGAGAGGAGTTAAAACAGAGAAAGCGGGATTTAACAAATGAGTATGGCTGCTGAATCGCTATATTAATATTTCTTCTGGACACCAGTGTTTTCAAGCAGCTAGAAAGAAAAATCTGAGATGATGGAATGATAGTCCATGACAAATCCTGGGATCTGTTTTGCAGCTACTTGTTGAAGTGTGTTTTGAAAATTATTTCTTTTTTCTTTGAATATATATTATATTACACAATTAAAAAAAAAACTTTTTAAAAAAAGAATTCCCCGCAGTTGGTCAAGAGGTGTATTGACATATTTACGTGAACAGAACAATAACAAAGGAAATTCAACTTTTTTCAAGAGAACAACATCTGGTTTGCCGATGGGTTTGAAAATGAGGGCTAGTTTTGTCAAGATATTTTCTACAGTTTGAAAGCACTAAACTATATTTCTAATGGTTTGATATAAATCATCCACACAATAAAAATATCCAGAACACACATTACTTGCAACTACTTAAATCTGTAATAAAATTTAAGATGTCAGTTTCAAAAAGGGGGAGTATACATACATTTTCAAAAATTATTTTAGAGTTTCCTTGAGCAATATTTGAATACTATCATGTATCAATCAGCTTTCCTTCAATTCTCTCTGATTGATGCTGTCATGTTTCTAGTTTTTTCTACTTCATTGTGAATCATAAACCACTATGGCTGGAGTAGTCTGTGTTTTCCTCTATGCATAAAAGTTGGCACCCTAGATTTGCATGTTCAATATTAAAAATCATCTAAATAAGAGAGCCCATAAATGTATCTCCATCACAGGGATAACCTTTCCAATAGGACCATATTATTCAAGGACTTTGGGTAGGACTCTGTGCTGCATGTACAAACCCTAGGAGAATAATTTTCTCCTCACAGGTCTATTATTCGCTGTTGTCTGACTTCTTCCAAGGGTGTCTCTAAGTTCTATCCCTTAGTTTTTGAGGTTTCTAAGAAATCTATTTTTTTGAAACCACCTGTTCTTTACATTGTATGTGATCTACCTTGGCGATCTCATTTACTTTCTATCTATTCTGATAACTGCCAAATATTATTTGCAAAATAAAACGTGCCCCTGAGCTCCAGACATCCTCAACTGGATACTCTACAGTGTGCTCAGAATCATTAACTCTAAAATAATCACCTTCTCACCTAAAGTTTTGCTTCCTTGTTTTCCCTATTTTGTTTAATATATCCAGTTTCTCCCCAAGATGCTGAATTGGAAATCTGGGAGTCATTCTTGAAACTTCCCTTCTCATCACTGAATCATATTTAATCAATCACAAAATCCTGCTAATTCACATACTATATAGTTGTCAAATCCTTTCCTCCCACTTTCCTTATTCAGGTACTTATCACCTCTCTCCTGAAATATTACAATAGCTTCCTCCAGTGTCTTTGATATCAGGCTCACTCTACAGTAATCCACCTAAAACTCCAACATTCCTCTGGAGCTCTATTGCTTAAAACCTTTTCATTTCTCCGCAGCTGATAGCAGAAGTTACCAAATTTTTAACTGTGTACTCATATCATTAAACATTTCTGAAGAAGTACCACAAATATATAATATTCATATACATATGTATACCTCGTACCATGGATACAAAAATAGAAAGAAAAACAGAAATTAAAATAAATGATATTTCTAATATTTTCTTCCCAGATCCCAATGGATGACCTCAATCACCTTTTTTACATATATTACAAAAGAAAAACATGAAAAGGCATTATAAATTATGATGTCAAAATAAATATAAACAATAATTCTAATATTTCTTTCTCATATCTCAGTGATCACCTTAAGCATCTTTACTATTCCAATACCTCAATTTAGATGTCACTGGTTTCTAAGCCAAAGGTCAAAGTTTGTCTTTAGCATAAAACACAAGCTTCTCCATGATATGGGCATTACTATATTTCTGGCCATAATAAACAAATTGGAATTTTCTACTGATCTGGTTGTCGTCTTTACTAGATAATGAATTATTTCATAGAAAGGACAATAATTTATAATTGTGGCCCCAGATACTAAGACATGGTAGGTGTTTAAAGACATGTTTGTTGGATGGATGTTAAATGATTTCCCTGTGTGACTCTTCCTTTTTTAATTATATTATTGAGCAATCCAGCAATTCATTAGACTATTAGTTGGGATAAAGATTTGTAATGATATTGCTCTGACTGAGTGAACCTGTTAGCTCTTTAAACTGAAATAACTGAAGTTAGATTGTAGATATATAATCAAGTGATTCTGCTTAAGGACAGAAAGATACTGGTCATACTGCTTATAACAAATTTCAGCAGTAAAGATAACAAAATTATAGGTCTAAAATTGCTCTGGATAAATATTGTAGTTGATTAGTAGTTTGATTATATTGGACATAGAGAGAGCAGGCGTAGTAGTATAACTTTATGAACTCTGGAGCCAGACTGCCTATTTTCAGTCCTTTTTAAATCACTTACTCTATGTCTCAGGTCAAATTATTGAACATATCTATGCTTCAATTTCTTCATACAAAAAATGAAAACAAGCAAAGTACTTACCTCACAGAGTTTTTATAAGAATTAAACAAGAATATTCACATAAAATATTCACAATAATCTCATTTAATTTATCAGTACATGTAAAGTATTTAAAACAGTGCCAGAAATGCTATGTCTTGATTATGTGTCAGCTATTGTTATGCCTGCAACAGACAAGAAACAAAAGCAAATTTATTTTGAAGCAGAATTGTACCTCAAAGCAATACCCTTAGTTTCCAAATACTTTATGGTGTACTGGGATTGAATTCAAAATACATTTTTCTTTGAAAATCAAGATTCCATATGGCATATACTTGTGATGAAAAAGCTCATGTTATGGTCACCTGTATATTAACAAATGAGGATTTCTAAATCAATTATGGCAAGAGGGAATTATGTTTTTCATCTAAGCTTCATTAGTTCATGGTTCATTCTGTGGGCTTTTAAATAATTGGTGTATAGGCTGTGGAACCTTATAAATTCATTTATTCAATATATATTTATTAAAGACAACCTTTCTGACAGATGGACACTATTCTAGGCCTTAGCAATTCGTAAGAAGATCTAAGTCTCAAAACTCAGGGAATTTATATTCCAATGCAGAAGGTAATAAAACAAACTAATAAATATATACTATAATATCCTGATAAAATACATGCTAAGAAGAAAATAAATCAGAGTCAATGTACAATATTGTACATTGCATTGTGCAACATCAAATATCAATATTCTATATTACTGTACAATATTAAATATATAATATTATTGTAAATACAGTACAATATTGTACAATATTATATATTAAATTGTACAATATTAGATATCGATATTTAAAATATTGATTACTTCTTGAAAAATTGACTGTAAAAAGGCAAGAAAGGAAGCAAGAAGATAATTTAGGAGGCTGCTACAGTGTTCTAGGTCAGAGATAATGGAGAATTGGACTAAAGCACAACAGGAAAAGTTGGAGAAAATGGTTAACTTTTAGATATGTACTGAGGGTACTTGTTGATAAACTAATAAAAAGAGAAAGTCTAATAAATTTTGTTCAATATTTTTAGTCTAACCAACCGCATGAATGATAGTGCCGCATATAAGATGTTGAATGGAATAAGAGGAGGATTAAAGGAAACCACTTTTACATCCAAGTTGAGAGAGGAGTAGACAGGAGCTAACTGGAAAAGTTGACAAATATTAAGTGTGGAAAATCGTATGAAGTTTGATCCAAAATCTATTTCACTACAGGACTAATGCTCAACAAAATTTTCTTCTCATGCCTTAATTCCAGACCTTATATTGCAATGGACATAGAAGAGGAATTGAGAAAGAATTGTTAATTTTATGAATTGTTAATATGGATGTTATCAACATGGCAATATAAGACATCCCCTGGAAAAGCTTTCCCTCAGGATCAACAAATAAAAGGACAAATCCCACTTGAATGGAACTCTAGTGGACAAGAGAACTGGAGGACTCCACAATCATTTAATTGAAGAGAAAGAAAAATAACTTCACAGATTAGGCAGAGGATTTTCTTTCTGGATTTTCCAGTCTGGACAACCCCCCATCACCTGGTCCTGCACAGCCTGAGAGTTGTGCAGAGGCAGCACAGCTCAGGTCCCTCCTGCTGCAGATGCTGACCATACAGCCACTTGCAGCAGCAAGTTAGACCCGTACACATATCCAGGCTCAGGGACACTAGAATGCAAAGATCAGGACTGAGTAAAAGCACTGGGTCAAAGAAGAAATTACAAGGGAAGTCAGTAAATATGTTGAGATGAATGAAAATGAGAACAAAATAAATAAAAACGTATGGGATGCAGTGAAGGCAGGGCTGACAGGGAAATTTTTATCCCTAAATAATTATATTAAAAAAGAAGAAAGAGGGTGGGCCATGGTGGCTCAGCAGGCAAGAACACTTGCCTGCCATGCCAGAGGACCTGGGTTCGATTCCTGGTGCCTGCCCATGTAAAAAAATAAATTATAAAAAATAAAAAAGAAGAAAGAGCTAAAATCAAACAACTATTTGCATATCTGGAGGCACTAGAAAAGAACCCCAAGCTAAACCCAAAGAAAGGAGAAGGCAAGAAATATCAAAGAATAGGGCAGAAATAAGCAAAACAGAAATAAGAGGATATAAAACAATAGAGAGTATCAACAAAACCATAAGTGAGTTTATTGAAAAGATCAATGAAATTGACAAACCTTTAATTATATGGAAAAAGACAAAAAGCAAGAAAATGCACATAATATCAGAAATGAGAGGGGATACATCACTACTAATACCATAAAATATAAAGAATAATAAAAAGATACTATAAACAACTGTATCCCAATGAATTTTGACAAACTAAATGAAATGGACAAGTTCCTAGAAACACAGAAAACAATCACACTGACTCAAGAAGAAATAGAAGATCTCAACAGACCAACTATGAGAAAAGAGATTACATCAGTCATCAAAAATTTCCCAACAAAGAAAAGCTTTACCAGTGAATTCTACCAAACAGTCAAAGAAGAATTCATACAAATCCTGTTCAAATGCTTCTAAAAAAATTGAAGAGTAGGGAACACCATCTATCTTATTAAACCAGGACAACATTACATTAATACCAATGCCAGGAAAAGATATGGCAAGAAAAGAAAATTACAGACCAATTTCTTAGAGGACTCTAGATGTAAAAATCCTCAATAAAAAAAAAATTGCAAATAAAACCCAACAGCATAGGGATGCAAGGGTAATCAGTGGTAGAATTCTTGCCTGCCATGCAGGAGACACAGGTTCAATTTCCTGCCCCTGCACTAACCAAAACAAGCAAGCAAGCAAACAAACAAACAAAAAAACAACCAAACAAAAATTCAACAAATGGTGCTGCAATGGGATACTCACATGGAAAATGAATGAAATGTGACCCCGCCATATAACATACAAAAAACAACAACAACAGCAGCAGCACAATAAAAGAATTATACACCATGACAATAAAAGAATTATACCACAAGACTTATACACCATACTTGATTTTAACCCAAGTAAGCAAGGATGGTCTACATAAGAAAATCAATGAATGTAAGAACCACATTCAAAACATAAAGAAGAAAAAAACATGATCATCTTAATTGATGCAGGAAACATATTTGACAAAATCCAGCATCCTTTATTTATTAAGACACTTAGAAAACTAGGAATAGAAAGAAATTTTCTCAACATGATAAAGGGCATATATGAAAAATCCACAGCTAGCCTCCTACTCAATGGTGAAACACTGAACACTTTCCCCCTAAGATCTGGAACAAGACAAGATGCTCACTGTCATCGCTGTTATTCAACACTGTGCTGGAAGTTCTATGTAATAGTTAGGCAAAAAAAACCTAAAAATAAATAAATAAAAGGCATCCAAATTGGAAAGGGAGAAGATTTTCACTATGTGCAGATGACATGATCCTATACATAGAAAGTCCTAAAAAAAAGTCTATAACATCGCTACTAGAGCTAATAAATTAATTCAGTACACAGCATACAAGATCAACAAGTAAAAACCAGTAACCAAGTATCTAAAGGACTTACACACAGAAAACTGCAAAGCTTTACTGAAAGAAATCAAAATTCCAAATAAGAGATCTTTAATGCTCATGGATTGGAAGAACAAATATTGTTAATATGTCAATTTATTGTTAATATATCAATGAATCTGTACCAAAATGATTTACAGATTCAACACAATCCCAAAGTTCTAACTGCCTACTCTGCAGAAATGGAAAAGCCAATTATCAACTTTATTTTGAATGGTAAAGAGCCCTATATAGAAAAACTATCTTGAAAAAGAATAAAGTTGGAGGGCTCAAATTTCCTGACCTTAAAGACTACTACAAAGTTACAGTGGTCAAAACAGTATGATACTGGCATGAGGACAGGCATATACTTACCAATTAAATTGAATTGAGGGTTCAAAATAGACTCCTACCTCTATAGCCAATTGATTTTTGATAAGATTACCAAAATCACTTAATTAAAATAAATAATCTGTTCAACTAATGATTCTGGGGAAACTGGATATCCATATGCAAAAAAGGAGGACCCTATCTTACATCATATACAAAAATTAACTCAAAATTGATACGAGACCTAAATATAAGAACTAGGACTATAAAAATCCTAAAATAAAATGTAGGAAGGTATCTTCAGGATTTTGTGTTAGGGTGTGGTTTCTCAGACTATACAACCAAAGACAAGCCACCCACACCCACACACAAATAGATAAATGGGACCTCATCAAAATTAAAAATTCTGTGCATCAAAGGAGTTCATTGTGAAAGTGAAAGACAACCTACTCAATGAAAGAAAATATTTGGAAACCATATATCTGATAAGGGTTTAATATTCAGAATACATAAAGAAATCTTACAACTCAACAATAAAAAAGACAAACAACCTAATTTTAAAATGGGCAAAAGAGTTAACTGACATTTCTCCAAAAGAATATACAAGTGGCCAAAAAGCACATGAAAAGAAGCTCAACATCATTATCTATTAGGGAAATGCGCTCAAAACCACAAAGAGATACATTTCATACCCACCAAAATGACTACTATTAAAAATAAAATTACAAGTTTTGGAGAGGATATGGAGAAATAGCAACACTTGTTCATTGCTGATGGGAATGTAAAATGGTGCTGCCGTGGAAGACATTTTGGTAGTTCCTCAGAAAGCTAAGTTTAGAATTACTTTATGATCCAGCAATCCTTCTACTAGATATATACCCCTCCCCCAAATTGAAAGCATGAAGTCAAACAGATATTTGCACATTGATGCTCATGGACACATTCACAATTGCCAAATATGGAAGCAATCCAAGTTCCATCAACCAATGTGTGGAAAACCAAAATGTGGCATATAATACAAAGGCATATCACTTAATTTTATAAAAGGAATGAAGTTCTGGTTCATGGAACAATAGAGTTGAACCCTGGGGTCATTATGTTGAGTGAAGTAATGCAGACACTGAAGGACAGATATTGTGTGATTTCACTGCTATGAAATAATTAGACCAAACAATCTCATAGTTTAGAATCTAAAACATAGGTTACTAGGTTCTGTGTTAGGGATAGGGAATGGGCACTTTTGGAAATGGATGGTGTTGATGATAGTACAACAGTAAGTATAATTAACAGCACTGAATTATCAATGTGAGTGTGGTTAAAAAGGGGGATTTAGGTCCTATATATGTTACTAGAATAAAAATTAAAAGATAAAACATAGGATTGTACAACTCAGTGCACCCTATTGTAAATAATGGACTGTGGTTAATGGTGCAATTATAAAAATGCTCTTTCATGAATTGCAAGCAAATATAACACAACAGTGCAGAATATTGGGGAAAATACCTAATGTAAACTACAGACTGTAATTAATAATACAACTATAATATTTTTTCCATTAATTGTAACAAGGTTACCACATTAATGTAGAGCATTCTTAATGGGGGGGGTATGTGGGAACTCTTTATTTTTTGCCTGATTTTTCTTTAAACCTACAACTTCTCTAATGATGAGAGAGAGAGAAAGGAGGGGGGGAGGGAGGGAGGGAGGGAGGGAAGTAGGGAGGTAAAAAAGAATTGTTAATTCTATGATATTTGTTACAACTTGATCAAGAATATGCTATTAATTTTGTGCAATAAACAGACATCATAATAACCTGTGAAATTGGAGAACTGTTCTTTTGCAACACTATCCTGTATTTATGGATATAAATATTCTAAATGTTCATGAAAACTTTTTATTTGCCTAGCTCTGTTTCATTTATGTTGTTCCAAATTACACAAGAAACATGAAATAAATACATAGCAATACTATAAAACCATCAATATGCCAAAACAATAGTAAAAGGCAGTGAGTGTTTGATCTATAGTCAAGTCCCTGCTTGATCAAAAACTTTCTGGTAATCAAGTCTAATAGAAGACAGACTAATAAATAATCTCTGACACAGCAAAATTGGCCATATTTAACTGGAAGATAGATTCCAGATTTTACATATGCTTGATGAGATAGAACTATCAAGCTAACAACAACCCTTGGGGCCACTTTGAATATTCATTAATCAGTCCTACTTTGGCTTTAACTTAGGATGTAATTGTCAGTGAACAAATGGGCTTTTGTAGGAAAGGTGATAAACAAAATGCGATTAATAGGCAAATTGGAAAACCTTGAAAGAGAATAAATGCTGTAAGAATAAGAACTGAATGAAGTATTTGAGCTCAGTTTTCTGCAGGGAGGACAACTTAGCTTCTCACTAAATCAGGTAGTTTTGGAGAACAATGTTTTGTAGTTTCCTCAGTAGGAAATATCTGCCATGATAAGGATAAATTAAAAACTTTTTTGAAGAAGTTTTTTATACTCTTATTTTCTACAGCATATTGAAAAGACAGACTTCTAAACATGTGGATTATATTTGTTAAAAAAAAAAAAGATGATTTATTCAAATATACAAACAGGATTTTCTCCAAAGGCAGAGGAATTAAGAGCCTTCATTACTGCAAGCAGAAGAGTTGGCGCAAACAGAAATTTGAGATTGCCTTTGGGGCAAGGTAGTTAAATGATCAAAGCACCGTGGCTTAAAACACATGCACACGCACACACACACACACACACACACCAAAAACCAGAATAAAAAACAACAACTCCAATACAATACTGGATGGAAACTGAAAGTGGCTGTCAGTTTCAGGGGTAACAGGAGGTAGGACCAAGAGAACTGAAAGTCCCATGCCTTATCTCAAGAAGGCAGCTGCTACTCAATCTAGCAGGCTCTTGTCATCTGGCAGTAAAATCTAGTTTTGGCTCTTCTCTACTTTTTTTTAACACGAAGGTCATCTGATTTCTTTATCTGAAATATTCCAATTCTTTTAATGTTGGCCATGAATTTAAAAGTATTTAAACACTGTGTAAAGCACTGTTTTGAGGCTCAGATCAACCAACATTCTTAGCTGAATTCTTCTGGATTGTCCTCTTTTTTTTAATTTTTATCCTAGATTTAGGGGGTAAAATTTACCATAACATAATATGAACACTATTTTATGTATATATCCACAGAGATTGTATGTATGCATTTCCATATTCATGTATGACCTGCTATGTAAAACTGACCAAAGCAAATAATAATTACTAATTTATAGATTCATATTAAATTAGATTTTCTATGGATCTTAGATGAAACATGGCCCCAAAGAATTACTTTTCTTTATAAATAAAATTCAATCATAAATAAAATATATAAACTGGACAGTGAACAAAAACAAATATATAATTTAACATCACAACCATACAGTGAACTATGTATCCATCTGTCAAACCAAGAAATAAAATATTTGTCTCTATCTTAGAAATCTCCAGTGCCTCCATTTCTCTATTAAAATACCTCTTCTCACACTAGTAGAAACCATTCTCTTAACTTCATCATAATGTTATTAACAATCTCCTTGCTTTCCTTTTCATTTTGTCATTAATATATGCATCTTAAATAAAGTTTAGTTTTGCCACACACAAATGATGAAATTTATATACATAGGATAATATTGTATATTTTATTTTGTTTGTTGTTTTGTCAGTCTTATGAGTGCTAGAATTATAAATGCCGCTTTTAGCTTCAATCCCTTCCCATTCTTTACTATAATATTCCATATTATGAATGTACTATATTTTTTCATTCATCTACTGTTGGACATTTGAGTTGTTTAGAATTTTGGGTTATTACAAACCAAACCAATCATCTTATTTTTCATATAAAGAAATTGATGTTAGAGGTTAGAACAATTAGTGGCAGGGCTGATCCCACTGTTTCATGTCTTTTAATTTAGTGTTTTTTTTCTACCAGTCTGCTTTGTCTTGTTTGCAATTTCTGCTGAAGTAAATGCACACTCATTCCAACATCATCAAAATCAGGATCAAAGAGAGATAAAAAACTTATTCCATTTTCAAAATTAGTCAGAAATTTCGTATAAAACCTAATTAAATTTTATATTCAGAATCTTGTTATATATATATATATATTGCCACTAAAGTCTAGAGAAGTTGGGATGGAAGTTAGAATGTTAGTATTTAGAATATTCAAATTTTCGGAGACTTAGAATTCTCAAATCTTCTGAGAAGTCTCTGAGAATTAGATCAAATGTATCATGTCCTTATTTCTTCAACATACAAAGAAGAGAATAACAATATTCAGCAGTCACCTGTCCTTCTCAGATGTTTGTTGACAATATTTATTTGGTGGACACAGAAAGATGGTAACTTTTCTTGAAAAAAGCACAGTCTAGTTAGAGAACTGTGTCAAAATGAACAGATCAGATATACCATATGCTCTGAACTACCTAATGACATTGAGATTCAAGCTTTGAGGACAGAATTGTATTATGTGTCTTTAAGATTTCTTCCAAATCCAATGTTCATTCATTTTATTCAATGAATATTTATTGAGACTCTATTATGTGCCAGGTTGTCTGTAAAACTTTGGGATATGACATTAAACAAAACTACATAGGTTACTTGCTCTTACAAAATTTAGCGCGTGTGTGTGTGTGTTTGGGGGGTCACTTATAAACCAAATAATCCCACTCAAGAATATATAATTAAAATCAGATAAATGCTCTGAAGGCAACTAATTTGGCTCAATCAGATGTACACAAAAAAGGAAAGAACAAGACTGGGCAGAGAGAAAGAAGAACAACTTTTCTGAGGGGCTTTTATTAGAGCTATGCAAAAGCATGAGTTGGAGTTAACATAAACAAGAGGTAAAAACCATTTCAAAGAGAGAGAAGAACATGGATAAAGACATGGCAGAGAAACTCAAGCTTGATCAAGAACTGATGCTGGCAATGTGAGATAGGCACTGAATGAGGAGGAAATCATGATTGTCAGGCCTGAAAGAACCAGAAAATATGAACCTTCTTGGCCATATTGACCACCTAGTGTCTTCACATTGTTCTTTGGGAAGAGAAAAAGGAAATCACTGAAGTGTTAAAGTAGGTGTTGTCATATGCACACTTGTGTTTTAGTTACATTGGAGGGGTCTCAGATGCAGAAAAGTAAAAAAAAAAAAAAAAGACAAAATCATCAGGTAATAATGATGGGTTGACTACGTATCATCAAGAAGAGGGAGATGGAGAGGTTAAATTTTATGACATGTGGAAATGGACAAATGGAGGTGCGACTTACTGAGCTGGAGAATAAGGAAGAAGACCTATATCATGCAGGGAGGAGGAGGTATAAAGTTGAGTTTTCTATATTATTGTGACTTCCAGTCTGGAGTTCAGAGACAAAGCCATGGTTAGAATTAAATATTTGGGTATCACAGATATGAAGATGATAATGAAGCCTAAGGTTACTAGGGAAACCCTCCAGTTAAAAGAGAAAAAGACTGCAAAACTAAGCCTAGAAGAACTGCATCACATAATGGGCTGAGTAAGACCAAAAGCCTAAAAAGGGGATGCGAAAGATGTGACCAGAGAAGTAGGAAGTTAAACCAGTAGGTTGTGGTGTCACAGAAGTTAAGAGGAAAAATGGTACCAGAGGCTTCAAAAGCTGCTGAGAGGCCATGGAAAAATGCATGCTGAGATTGATTGCCCATTACATTTAGTGGCAGAGAGGTCAATAAAGACCTTAACGAGAGTGGGTTTGGTAGACGGATAGGGAAGAAACCTGATTATAATGGTTTGTGGAGTAAGGAGGAGGAGTCAAAAGGGAGACAGTGGGTATAGACACTTGCAGGAACTTTGGCTGCTGGGGAGGAATTAAACAGCCACAACTAAACCTGGATGTGTGGGTAGAGGGGATGAGGAGAAAGGATTTGTTTATTATTTGGAATGAGTTTAAGGTCATGGAGGAGAAGGGGTTCTAAAATAAGTAAAGATCAAAAATGATGGGATTACATTCCATAAGGTAACAAAAGAGAAGAAAGTGAAGACAGTGGTAGGTTTGTAGCTGTGGTGATAAGAAATTGATGGAGACTCCACTGAAGGCTTCAATTTTCTCTGGTCTTGAACTGAAAGTATTTTTTTTTTCTGTCTTCTAGGAAATGTCTTCAATTAAAGCATCTGTTTCCTTGATGTTCAATATTTTGCTGTTGTCTTGTGTTCTATCAACAAATTATATTTGCTTATTATACAGTATTTAAACTGAAAGCATTTCTAGTTTTAGTGAAGTTGCTCAGGAGATCTGCTGCATTTTCTGCTCTCTGATATGGCCTATCACTCTGTGGTTCAGCCAATTTTCCTAGCAAGTTTTCCTTTAGTTGTAAGCAAAGTATTCACAGTTAATTTTCTATAGACTGTATTAGGGTGTTTGAAGCTTGTCACATTTTATATTTAATGTGAGGGAGACCAGCATACTCATCTGTTTCACTGTGTCCCTGTAGAAATTTCAATTTGATGTTTGATATTGTATCAGTCAGGGGCCATGCTGGAAAACAGAAACCACTCTAAGTGTTTAAAATGAAGGGAATTTAGTCTAGGGAATTGGTTACACAAGTGAAAGAACAACTGAGAAACTAAACAGCAGATGGCCAGTCACCGTACTGATTAATAGCACAAGAAACCACTACCTTTTCGAAGCTGGAGGAACAGAGGGAGGAGGCAGGGTTACCAGAGTTTAAAAAATGGGGTCATGTATGGAAAGCTGGAAACACTGGATCTTCTTACAAGGAGGTGGAGCTCAGTAAGTGATTCAGATGCAGCCACACCCAAAGGAACTGCCCAAGGCAGAAGAAATGAGAGAATATACTCTGGCTTCTTTCTTCCTTCCACTTGGATCCTGGGCTTTGAAGCCAGCAAATACCTCCTCCACCTCCACCATACCCATTCCCCCCATGACATAGAAAAGGGCAAAAGAAGAGCCAGGACTAGATCTGAAAGCACAGGCCAAGTATCCACTCAGAGGTTGTTTGTGTTCTATGACCTTGCCTATGTCATTCAATGCCATTGAACATCAGTTTTGAGAACAAGATGAATTGCTATGTGTAAATTACTTACTGTTTGGGAATTGAATCATGTCCCCCACAAAAGACATGCTCAAGTCTCAATCCATATTCCTTTGGGTTCAAAGCAATTTGTATATAAGGTCTTTGAAGATGTTATTGTTAGTTAAAGTGTGGTCTCATATGTAAATAGGATTTTTGAAGATCCTGTTTTAGATAAGGCTGAAATAAAATCAGGGTGATCCTTAATCCATATGCGAGGAGGCCTTATAAAGAGGGAAATTCAGATGCAGTCAGTCAGAAGGAGCCAAAACTAGAAGTCAGAGAAAGCCACAGGAAGAGACTAAGGAGAAAGATCTCCATGAGCCACAGGCAGAGATGAAACACAATAAATCTCAATGACGGCAGCAAGACAGCACCAGAAGGCTACAGACTTTGGGAGAAAGCACAGCCTATTGAGACCTTAATTTTGGGCTTCTAGCTTCCAAAACTGTGAGCTGATAAATTCCTGTTGTTAAACCAATCAGCATGCGGCATTTGTCATAGCAGCACCAGCAAACTAAGATGCTTATCTACCATGTATTCATCATGGTGTAGAAATTCAAGCAATGGTGCCTTCCCTCTTCTATTTCCTTCCTCAAAAAGATGACTTTTGCACCATCTTCCTACTTTCAATGATTTCCAAATGTTGATCCTGAGCTGGCTAAATAAAAATCCCCTGAGGGAATCTGAAAAGAAAAGATATAGATTTCTAAGCTATATGAGAAAACATGGGTTGAAGACTTTGGACAATGCTTAGAAATCTAAATGTAAATAAAATAACACAGGCAATTCTGAGGAACAGTTTTGTTAGTGAATCAGTGGTTCAGGGAACACATATAATCACATTAGGATGCATCATAACTTGCGGAAGGGAACAGCCCGTGAGTGTGGCCCGCCACATTCCCCAGCGACTACAGATAAACCTTGTGCTTCAGACCAGATGTGTTGGCCTGGCTCCTGTGATGAAAGATAAATGTGGACTGGCTCCTGCGATGAATGATAAATGTGGACTGATACCCTTCTTGGGCAACTTGACACAAAACACGATCCCCTAGCACATAGTGGTCTTCTAGCATATTACTTTCTTTTTGCCCTGAGTATATTAAACATTCCCAGAAAATACTGAGTTACTTGGGTGCATTAAATGGCACCTGGCCAGTCCCATTATTATCTCTGTTCCCAGAAGGGAGGGAATGGGGTCCTTCACCTGCAGCACAAGAGGGATACATGCAGACCGCCTTTCTATCTTTGCTGTGGAGTGAGACCCATTGACCAAAGAAAACCAACATCCAATAATGAGGCTAATTTTGCTCTATCTCTTCTCAATGTGAGTAAAATATTGTTCCATTCTGTGTCTATGTAAGTCATCCTTTTGTTGGTGACTTTGATGCCTGCAAACTGTGGAGCTGGTTGATATCCTGGGCTGCTGTTCCTTGTGGCAGCTGTTATTACGTTCTTTTCTATCTTCCCTGTGGGGGGAATCCTCCCCCAGAGGTGATAACAGGTGTCACTTACCCAACCAATGCTGCATAGATTTTCTCACCACTGCCATGGTGGGATGTGACTCTCAACTTCTTTCTGGCTCTGTTGGTAGCTTTTTCTCCTCCAAAATGCTGGGACTCAATGCTTTAGATTTTATTAGAGGGATCTGCTTTTTTATTATAATTATTTGATAAGTAAATCAGTTTGATTTCTTTTTCCCTTTTCTTCCCTGTCAAGTCCACACATTGGACATTCATAGGTTTACAAAATTGATAATAATGAGTTGTATGAACTTTGTTTTATTACAGCAACCCTGGGTATTATTAAACAAAACTAAAACTAACAAAATCAATCAAATGTTAGGCAGAAATGCAAACCAAATAAAACCCATAGTAAATGATATAGTAAAACTAGGACAAATTAATTTAGATTCTATTCTGGAGAAAACCCACTGAATTAAATAATTGGACATTAATTTGGGAGACACTCACTTGAAGTTAAAAAATATTATTCAGCCTAGCTACAATTCACAAACTACTTTGTTCTTCCCTATAGAAGTTACACTCTTAACACAAGAGTAAATGATTTAAAAGATTGTATTTGGGTCCAATTGCTGAGCCCCATATGCAATATGGTATTTAAAAGCTGGACCTGCTGTTTCTGTATTAAACTGCTTCCTTAAAATACAATTTAATATTATATGTACTATATAATATATATATTACTGAGTTAATCAATCATAGGGAGTTATGTGCTTTTTCAAGTGAGATTTTTACAAAGAGACTTAAAATATTTTCAAAATATTAATTGTAATGTAATATTTGGTTTTGAAATGTGGCTTACAAAAGAAGAGCAGCTAAGCATTTCTGGTTATCATTGAAAATCCGCTATCATTATGTAGCTGTTTTAATCTTCTACATGACATCTATCATTATTGACAGTGCATTATTATTCTTTTCTTTTTCTTTTGTTTTCTTTTATTTTTTTGCATGGGTAGGCTCTGGGAATCGAACGTGGGTCCCCAGCATGGCAGGCAAGAATTCTGCCATTGAGACACCATTGCACCTCCCGACAATGTCTTATTTTTTACTCACATCCCTATTTCAAAAGCAACTTGCAGAATTAGTACAATTATGTGCTCACTTGTTATTAGCTGTGACCATTTTTATGATAAATATGCTGTATGTTGGTATTTTAGGTGGGAGGAAAATAAGGGATATTGTTATTTTAGGGGGAAGGAATGTAGTCTTCTCTCGGATCTAATGATGTTGTGTGTAATGTTGAATCTGCCATTGACCCCTAACTGGAATTTCATGTAAGGAGAAATTCCAGTTTTCCACTGCTTTCATTCATTAGGTAAGTTGTTAAAAGAATGGACAAGTATACGCCATGAGAAATTTCAGACATACTCTTGAGAAAGTCTGTGCAGTTATGGAATATATTTAAAGAAGAAATGTCATAGATATTGAGACTCAGTTCCGTAAAGTGTTAAATTAGCTATAATTTAACCATACCAACCCTTCAGAAACATTTGGTAATGAAATTAGATAATACGATCAAATGTTTATGAAACCACCATGTACATTTTAAGCACTGCACATTGTGTAGAAATAAAGTGCTGTGACAAATTCCTGAAGGAATATCATGCGATTTACCCTGTATCTCAAAAAAAAAGAAAGAAAATGTAGAAAATACCAAAAAGTTTCCTCTATCACTTTTAACTCATCACTCCTTTATTTCATATTTCTCTTAAAAGAAAACTGTATGTTCATTAACCTTGGAGATTGAAACACCAGATATGACTCTCAATTATTTTAATGGGATTTCTTCTTGATTTCAACAGTCTTTTTTTAAAATTTAATTCACTTGATGATTATAAATTCAAGAAATTCTGCTCAAGTTATTGAAGTACTTAGAACCACCTATAAAGAGAAGCAGGATATTCTCTAATATTTCAAATAAAAATGGTAAATAATTTAAATTCTTAGAAAATTCTGTCAAAATTATTACATACATGCAAATAAAACAAACCACATAGCCATTTTAACCTTTTAGTCACATATTTCTGAAATGTGTTAATGGAGTAAATCTTTGTTTTGTATAGAGGGATAGCTTTTCTACTTTAGCTCCAAAATATATAGTATTTCATAAATCTAGCCATTAATGTAATGCGTGCTACTTCCACTGGTTTTCACTGAAATACTTTTGCATTAATCCTTATAAAAATAAAATGTTTAAACATTGTGGTTTCATTAGATCTTAAGTTTCGTTACCCTCAGAGAAGATATGTTCATAGAAAATGAAGTATCAATACTATTCTATTTAAAATAGTATAATATTTTCATGAAGTAGTTGGACATCATTATTTACAGGATCCTACAGAGCTTGGAACATTTATGATTATTTAATCAATTAAATATTAATTTGGTTCCATGGCTTGTTAAACACACACAAAAAAGAAAAGAAAAATCATTATTTCAGAAGATAATCTTTAAGATATGCCTAGGATTACATTAGCATAGTTATAGAGAATTCAGTTTCACTCCAAAACTTATATTTTGAAAAGTAAATCAGTAAATGCACACATCTATGGCAAATTGATTTCTAACAAGAGAGTCAAGTCCACTCAATAGGAAAAGAATAGTCTCTTAAATGGGGCTAGAAAAAATGGATGCCCACAAAAAAAAATGAAAGTGAATCCGTACCTCACATCACATACAAAAATTAACACAAAATGGATTAATGACCCAGTGATATGAGCTAAAAGTGTAAAACCCTTAGAGGCAAACATAGGGAAACATCTGCAGGACCTCATATTAGGTAATGGATTTTTAGACTTTACACCAAAAGCACGAGCAACAAAATAAAAAAAAAAATTAAAAATAACTAGAATTTATCAAAATTAAAAGCTTTTGTACATCTAAGGACATCAGTAAGAAAGTGAAAAGACAACCAATGGAGTGGGAAGAAATATTTGAAGACTATATATTTGATAAGGGTTAATATTTAGAACAGATAAGTACCACTAACAAATCACAACAAAAAGGCAAACAATTAAAAATGGAGGGTGGGCCGCGGTGGCTCAGCGGGCAAAGTGCTTGCCTGCCATGCCGGAGGACCTCGGTTCGATTCCCGGCCCCAGCCCATGTAAAAAACAAACAAACAAACAAAATACAATAAAACAAGAAAATGTTTAAAGATGTTTCCCTTTCTTCCTCCCTTCCTTCCTTCTCTCTGTCTTTCCTTCCCTTCCTCCCTAAAAAAAAAAAAAAAAAAAAAATGGATAAAGGATTTGAATAGACATTTTGCCAAAGAAGATATAGAAATTCCCATTAAAGACCTGAAAAAATACTCATATAATTGTTATGAAAATACAAATCAAAACCATAACCTTACAGTAACTAGACTGAATATAAAAAAAGAAAACAGTAAGTACTGGTAAAAAAGTGAAGAAATAGGAACAGTGTTGGTGGGAATGTAATATATTGTTGGTGGGAATGTAATATGGTGCAGTCACTATGGAAGACAGTGTCTGATGCTCCTTTTATCTACCTTGTCAACAGATTAGCAGAACATATGGAATACAAATAAATAATAGGGGGAACAAATGTTAAATAAATTTAGTTTGAAATGCTAGTGATCAATGAAGGGGAGGGGTAAGGGGTATGGTATGTATAATTTTTTTTTCTGTTTCCATTTTATTTCTTTTCCTGTTGTCTTTTTATTTCTTTTTCTGAATTGATGCAAATGTTCTAAGAAATGATCATGATGATGAATATGCAACTATGTGATGATATTGCTAATTACTGATTATATATGTAGAATGGAATGATCATATGTTAAGAATGTTTGTGTTTCTTTCTTGTCATATTTTTTTTAATTTAAAAATTACTACAATAAATTAAAAAAAATTAAATATAGGCGATACAATGGTGGCTCAGTGGCAAGAATTTTCATTTGCTCAGCTGGAGACCTGGGTTCAATTTCTGGAGTCCGCTCATGCCAAAAAAAAAAAAAAAAATTAAATATTTAGAACTACCATATGACCTGTCAATTCCACATCTAGGTAAATATCATAAAGAACTAAAAGCAAGTGCTTGGACAGATATTTGTACACCACTGTACATAGCAGCATTATTCACAACAACCAAAAGGTAAAAGCAACCCAAATTTCCATTAGCAGATAACTGGATAAATAATGTTGCATACACATACAGTGGAATATCATTTAGCTTGAAAGAGGAATGAAATTCTGATATATGCCACTACATGGATGAACCTTGAAGACATAATGTTAAGCAAAATAGGTCATAAGTAAAGGACAAATATTATGTAAAATAGCTAGAATAGGCAAACACATAGAGACAGAAAGTAGAGGACAGGTTACCAGGGATGAGGGTAGGGTGAGAAAATGGGAGTGAATGCACAATGTAGGGTTCCTGTTTGGGGTGTTAGGAAAGTTCTGGTAATCAATGGTGGGAAGAGTAACATGCCATTGTGAATATGACTAAGCCCTCTTAATGGTATGCTTAGAATTGGTTGAGATGAGAAAGTTTATTTTGTATATATGTTTCCACAGTTTTTAACAATGGGCAACAAAAGAGACAATGACAAGTAAAAGCAATACATGATTCTTGACTAGATCTAATAATGGAGGAGAAAACAACATTACTGGAACTTATGAAAAAAACTGAAATATAAACTGTAAGCTCTATATCAATGTTAAATTTCTTGAATTCGATAACTGTACTTAAAGTGTTTCCATAAGAGAATATCCTTGTTCTTAGGAAATGTACACAGAAGTATTACATGATTAAGAGGCATGATATATACAATCTACTCTCAAATGTTTAGAAAATAGATGGATAGGCATATAGAGGATTAAGAGACAGAGAAAAACAAAGAGAGAGAAAGGAAGAGGGCAAGAGAATGAATCAGCAAATGTGGCAAAATGTTAAAACTGGTAGATCTGGGTATCTGAAAAATGTATGTAGAGTTTTGTGTATAGGTTTTGCTTTATTTTCATAACTCTCCTGTAAGTTTGAAATTATTTCAAATTAACAAGTTTAAGGAAATAAAAGTAAGTCAGCCTAGTATTGGTTCAAGAATTTACCATCTAATACATACATTTTAAATGTGCAAACAAATAGAAATGTTTTTATAAACAAAGTTGAAGATAAATTATTAATAATTTGCATATAAGTATTATGAACTAAATACCTGAATAAAAATTCTTACTTTCACTATTGTAAATAGTATTACACACTACTCTATTTTAGAAAAACAAAGATCTTAGAAAATGTAAACAGGAAAGACACGTTCATTGGGAAAACAACCTTAGGTCCTTGGAAACTTTGCCTTTTCCTACAAATAATAATTTTTCTTATAATTCCAATTCCAATTCAGAAGTGCTATGGAAATAATGTTTATGATTTGGGATCATTAAAATCTGCCAAGGAAACAAATTTTTATTGCAGCATTTTTCTTAAAACTACTTATGACACAAATTTTGATTTGAACCAGCTCCCAAACTAAGATATTTACAAAAATGGATTTTAATGTAGCTGTTTTTTATGTCACTTACGCAAATGTTGCTTGAATCACACATATTATATACCCATAGGTGTGTGTACATGTGTGTGTATTCATTTTAATGCAAAAAAAAAGTCCATTATGATGGGGATGCAGAGACCAGGCAAAAGAGGATGGCAGTGCCTTAGAGACAGAAGAAAGGGTAGTTGCAAGATCCTTCTCCCTGCACACACTCTGGGCATCTTTTAGTATAACTTGGCCAATACCTCCAGCTCCTGATTTCCAACACAGATGTTAGGTTAATGACCTGTGGACAAGAATTCTAAAGCAAACCAGTCCAAGTATCAGCTTCATTAAGCACTTTCAATCAGGAATTCTGTGGCAATCCACTACTGAATCTTTTACCTGCTTATAAGCCCCAATTGCTTGGACCTTCTCATCAACTGGGATTAAGCTAGAGAAAGGAAGAAAATGAACAGGAAAGCTTCTGGCATTTCATATTCTCCTTTTGAACTTTGTCATTTTTCTTGGTGTAAATGAGAATTTATGGATCTGAAGAGAGAGGAGGAGAGAAAAAAAGAATCACCTTTAGAAGTCTTTCTGTGTCCTTTGTTCTTGAGCTCTATGTAGCATTGGGAAAAATAACATAAAATAAATTAAAAATCTTAATCAGAATTTATTTTTAAAATTCAAGCATAATATAAAGGGCCGATAATAAATAATGGAGGACAGATGCCATACTCTGGCAAAAGGTGCCTGCCTAATGGAAAAAAAAGAGGCAAAATGTTAAGTGAGGACAGTACCATAGGAATAGCTGGAGATTAGTTCCTAAATACATTTGTCACTAAAGATATCATTTTAGAAAGCACATTTCTGATGTACGATGACAGAGAACAGATTAGAGTAAGTAAGATGACTTTCAACTCTACTCACAAATTCAAGAAAATCCTAAGGGATTATAAACTGGCAGCTGTTTTGTGAACATGAAATGCTAATGTTCACAACCATAAATTTTATATACATAACCATAAAATATATGAAGGTATTAGGTTCTTTTCTAATGGAATAGATGTAGGATTTTTGCATATGACAGATGATTAAAATTTAGAGATTGCAGTTTAAAATCCACTGATAAGTACACATTTGACCATATGAAATATGTATGGATAGTTCCATCTCAAAGTACTTACATGGATAAACACATAGTTGTACAGGAGAAGAAGAAATGTTTTACCTGAAATGAAAATCTTAATAAACAGAGCACCCTGAAAAAAAAGAGAAAAAGATTCCTAATCCTCTTGCATGCTACTGAAGTTTTAAACAATGTAGTGGAAGAATGGAAAGAGATTGAGCTGTTGAGAAAATTGTTTTGAACTTGTTGGTTCTTTAAAAAAATCCTTTTGAAGCCTTAACTAAGGAGTTAAGGCTCCAAAAGGAGTTATCTGTAAATATAAGATTTTATAAAGGTGTCTAACACAACTGTAGTGATACACAAATACAACTACAATAGGGCAGGCTACAAGCTAACAGCTCTGATGAAGGACTCAATGAAGGTCTCCTCTCAGGAGAGGCTGCCTGGCTGAAGCAGAGAAAGAGAGACTCTCTCTTCTGACTTCTCGTTTAAAGCTCTCAGCTGATTTGATTAAATGTCACTAATTATGGAAGATACTCCCCTTGGCTGACTGCAGATGTAATCAGCCATGGATGCAATCAAGGTGCTGATGATTCAAAAAATCAACCTTCTGGTTAATTAACCAGTCATGAAATGTCCTTGAAGTAATGGTTAGGCCATGCTTGCTAGCCCAGACAACTGGGCACCATCACCTGGCCAAGGTGACACATGAATGAAAACCATAACATGGGGGAAGCACCCCATTAAATTATTTTTAGTACATAACCTTATTTTGGGAAAATGTGCTGGGGATATAGGAAGCAAAACTTAGATAATGACAGCAACAGTCAACAGTAATAACCATTTTGAAATTGGAAGTAATCACCATGGAATAGAGTACTAAGGATCATTAATGTTTCATTCTGGAGATGGATGGAACATCAGTGCCAATAACGATGTTTGAAAACCAAGAACACATGGAACACAAAGTCCGCAAGAGTCTAGTGGCTAATATGAGTGCAAATGGATAGGTTCACAGTGGCCATGCAACCAAATCAAAGAAGGTGAAAAAACACAACCCTCTTTTTGAGACTAAAAATACTCATGCAGGGACTTCTGGGAAGATGGTGGAATAGATAGGCTGAGCTCATCACTGCTCCAAGGGACAACTAGGAATACAAAAGAAAAATGACTGGAAAAGCAATTCCAGGGTGCAAGTGACTTGAGAAGATCTTCTATACTACACAGGGAGATCCTAGAAGAAAAAGCTGAGGAATTGAAAAGCAGAGAAAGGGGTGAGTGGGCTCCACTAGGATTCTACTGGGGATAAGAGGCCATACCCAGAAAAGTGCTTGTCCCCGCAGCAGCTATCTTGGGATATCAGCCCCGTCAGCTCCACAGCCCAGAGTTCCTGTGGGGAACTGAAACGCCAGTAAATTTGCTTTTCCTGCTCATAGAGCCCATCCTGTCAGCACATAGAGTCCACCATTCCTCTTTCCATTTGGGAGCCTGGAGCCCTAAGGACTGCATGGATAAGGAAACAGGGATAAGAAAGCAAGTCACGCTGCACCTGTAGCCCCACAATCTGTGGTGCACCTCTCCACAGCCCTCCCTATGGTGCTCCTTGCTACTCCCCCATGCTGTACACTGCACCCTACTTCCCTGCACCCCACCCTCGTGCACCCACACACCACCCCACACAGCACTCCCTGTGCCTTGTGCACCTGGGCCAGACCTCACATTCTGTGTATCCACACACCCACCTGCCTTGTGGCCTGTCCCATGCCCCACCCGCCCATGCCCCAGGTCCTGCTCCCTGTCCCATGCACCTGTACAACTGTGCACCTCGCATAACACCCCACGTCACATCCCATGCCCCTGCACCACCCATAATCACTTCACCCCACAGCTACATTCCACCTGCCCACCCCAATGGTCTGTGCCCCACCCCACAGCTGCCCCATGTTGTGCATTGCCGCTGGCCACTTGCCACACCCACCCTGTGCCCACCCTGCAAGTTGCCCCCTGCCAAACTCCATGCCACTCCCCATGCCCCTGTACCATGCCCATCAGCTGCCATTGCTGGAAGAAAATGGGAAGTGCAGTCTGGCAAACTGCCAATATATCTAGCTTCAAAGAGTTCCTCAAATAATGTTATATCCCCTGCATGAGACCGGGCCTTGGTTTGGCATAGAATTACTGATGAAATAGGTGCAGAAGGAGACTTCAGTACAAATCCAAGCAAATACAAACCCTTAAAAGACTGAGGGAAATCAACTTCCAAAACAACCATATTAAGATAATCAAATGCCTCAAAACCAACAGAAAATCACAAAACATATGAAGATGCAGGCAGATATAGCCCAGCAAAATTACCAAATTAAAATTTTAGAGGAGACACACAACTAATCAAAGATGTTCATACAACTCTCATAAATAAATTCAATGGGTTAGCTAATGACATATAGAATATTGAGAAGACACTAGCAGAGCATAAAGAAGAATTTGAAAGAACAAGTAGAAAAACACCAGATATCAGAGATAAAAGATATTGTAAACCAAATTAAAAATATACAAGAGGCACACAACAGTAGATTTGCAGAGGCAGAAAAAGGAATAAGTGAACTAGAGGACAGAACAATTGAATTTGAATGCACAAAAGAACAAACGACAAAAAAAGATGTTAAAGTTTGAATTGGATCTTAAGGAAATGATGGACAACATGACGTACATATAGAAGAACTATCTGTGTCCAGAAGGAGAACATAAGAGTAAAGGGTAGGCGATAATGGGGGAAAATGTTCCAATCCTTATAAAAGACATAACTATGCAAACCAAAGAAGCACATTGATCCCCAAATATTATAAATCCAAATAGGCGTCTTCCAAGACACATACTAATCAGGTTGTCAAATGTTGAAGAAACGCAAAAGTCCTGAAAGCAGCAATAGAAAAGTGATCCATGCATACAAGGGAAACCACATAAGAATGATTTCAGACTACTCAGTGGGCACCATGGAGGCGAGAAGGCAGTGGTATGATAAATTTAAGATCCTGAAAGAGAAAGACTTCCAGCCAAGAATTCTTTATCTAGCCAAATTGTCCTTCAAAATTAAAAGATAGATTAAAATTTTCACAGACAAAGATTGGGGGATTCTGTCAAAAAGAGACTGGTCCTACAAGAAACACTAAAGAGAGTTCTGTTAGCTGAAAAAAGAAATAGGAGAAGAATGCCTGGAGGATGGCACAGAATTGCAGAGTACCAGTAAGGGTAACATAAAGAATAAAAAGAGAAAGAGAGAAAATAATATATAGATCTGACAAATCAAAACTGAAGTATAAGATAGTAGATTCAAGAAATGCCTTTACCATAATAACTATGAATGTTAACAGCCTAAACCCACCAATTAAAAGATACAGATTGGCAGAGTGGATTTGAAAATATGATTCATCTAGGTATTATTCTTACAAGAAACTCATCTTAGACCCAAGGATACTAATAGTTTGAAAGTGAAAGGACGGAAAAAGATGGTCCATCCAAGCATAACCAAAAGAAAGCAGAAGTAGCTATAATAATATCAGACAAAATAGACTTTAAAGAATAGATGTCATAAGAGACAAAGAAGGACACTACAAATTAATAAAAGGGGCAATTCATCAAGAAGGAATAACAATCATAAATGTGTATGTTCCCAATCAAGGAGCTCCAAAGTACATGAGGAAAACATTGGCAAAACTGAAAGGAGGAATAGACATTTCAACAATACCAGTGGGAGACTTCAATACACCACTCTCCTCTATAGATAGAACAGTCAGACCAAGGATCAAGAAGGACATAGAAAACTTAAACAATCTGATAACTGAATTAAAGCTGACAGATATATAAAAAATTTTATATCTCCCCCAAAATAAGACATACATTCTCCTCTAGTGCTTAGGGAATGTTCTCCAAGACAGATTACATGCTGGAGCACAAAACTGGTCTTTATAAATTTTAAAAGATTGAAATTATTCAAAGCACTTTCTCTGATTACAACAGAATGAAGCTGAAAATAAATAATCAACAAAGAACCAGAACTTTCACAAATATATGGAGAGTAAATATTGTAACCTTAAACAATCAGTGGGTCAAAGAAGAATTTGCTAGAGGAATAGGTAAATATTTGAAAGTGAATGAAAATGAAAATACAATATATCAGAACTAATGGGACATGACAGCCAGAGTTGAGAGGGAAACTTATTGCCCTAAATGCCTTTATTAAAAAATAAGAAAGAACTATAATTAAGGACTTAACAACTCACCTGGAGGAACTAGAGAAATAACAGCACACTAAACACAAAGCAAATCAAAACAGAGAAATAACAAAGATTATTATTTCTTTATTCTATTTAAAGATTATTCTAAAGAAGAAATAAATGAATTGAAGATCCAAGAAGCAATAGAAAGAATTGATAAAATCTAAAGTTAGTTCTTTGAGAAAATCAATAAAATAGATGTACCCCTAGCTAGGCTGAAAAGGAAAAAAATAGAGAGAGGATGCAAATAAACAAAATCAGTAATGAGAAGGGACCTGAAGATATAAAAAAAAATGTTATAAGAGGATAATATGAATAACTATATGCGAAAAAAACAAGGCAACTTAGAGGAAGTGGACAAATTCCTAGAAATACGTGAACAAGCTAGATTGACTCGAGAACAAATAGATCTCAACAAATCAATGACAAGTAAAGACATTCAATCAGTCATAAAAATCTTCCTACAAAAAAATGCCCAGGGCCAGATGGCTTCAAAGGTGAATTTTATCAAACATTCCAAAATGAACTAACACCAGTCCTGCTCAAGCTCTTCAAAAAAAATCAAGGAAAAAGGAACACTACCTAACTCAATTTATGAAGCTAACATCACTGGGTAAAGATGGTACAAGAAAGGGAAACTAAAGGCCAATCTCCCTAATGTATATAGATGTGAAAATTCTCAAAAAATATTTGCAAATAACAATGCATTAAAAGAATTATACCCAACAACCAAGTGGGGTTTATACCAGGAATGCAAAGGTGGGCTAACACAAGAAAATCAATCAATGCAATACAGCATATTAATAAATTGAATGGGAAAAAAATCACATGGTCAGCTTGATTGATGCCGAAAAAAACATTCATCCTTTTCTGATGAAAACAATTCAAAAGTTAGGAATTGAAGGAAACATCCTCAATATGATAAAGGGAATCTACATATAACATAGCCAGCAACATACACAACAGAGTCTGAAAGCCTTCCCTAAGATTGGGAATAAGACAAGGATGTCCTCTATCGCCACTGTTATTCAACAGTTGATTAGAAGTTCTAGCTAGAACAATCAGGCAGGAAAAAGAATAAAGGGCATCCAAATAGGAAAGGAAGAAGTAAAATATTCATTTTTTTTGCAGATGGCGTGACACTATATTTGAAAAATCCTAAAGCATCTATAATATAGCTACTTGATCTAATAAACAAATCCAGCAAAGAGGTTTGGTAGAAGATTAATGTATAAAAATAACGTTTTTTTAGGCAATGACCTAAGTGAGGAGACAAGGAAAAAATTCCATTCAAAACAGCAACTAAAGAATCAAGTATCTAGGAATAAATTAACTAGGCATATAAAGGATGTGTATACAGAAAACTACATAACATTGTTCAAGAAGGCCAATGAAGTTCAGAGTTTCTCTCTCAAGTGAGAAGGCAAATGGCGAACACAGTCCGCATCTCTAAAATAAAGATTTAAATAGGTGGAAAGACATTCTCTGCTCATGGGTAGGAAGGTCATATGTAATAAGACTTCAATGCTACCCAAACTGATCTACAGATAAAATGCAATACCAATCAAATCAATTCAACACAATACCGATTGAAGCTCCCACAAACTACATTGAAGACTTTGAAAAACTAGCTATCAAATTCATTTGGAAGGGCAAGAGACCTCAAATAGCTAAAAATATCCTAAAACTGAAGAACCAAGTGAGAGGATTAACATTTCCTGATTTTAAGGTTTATTACAAAGCTATAGTGGTCAAATCAACATAGTACTTGTATAAAGATAGTACTGACCAACAGAATTGAATTGACAGTGTGAAATAGACCACCAAATCTATGGTCAATTGATCTTGAATGAAGTCCCCAAATTCACTGAACTGGGAGAGAATATTATTTTTATCAATTGGGCATGGAAAAACTGTATATTAATAGCCAAAAGAATGAAATAGGGTCCTTACTTTACAACCTATACAAAAAATAGCTCAAAGTGGATCAAAACACCTAAATATAATAACCAGTATCATAAAATTCCTAGAAAAAAATATAAAGAAACATCTTTAAGACCTAGTAATGGGAGACAGCTTCCTAAAACTTCATACCCAAAGCACAAGCAAGGAAAGAAAAGATAGATAAATGTTAACTCCTCAAATCAAATGCTTCTGTGCCTCAAATGACTTTGCCAAAAAGGTGAAGAGGGAGCCCACTCAATGGGAGAAAAAATTTATAAATTACATATCAGATATAGGTTTGACATACTGTATACATACAGAAATCATACAATTCGACAAGAAAAGAACAAACAACCCAATTATAAAATGGGCCAAAGATATGAATAGACATTTTTTTTGAAGAGCAAATACAGACATTTATTCTCATTATCTATAAGCAAAATGCAGAACTAGACTGCAATGCAATATCACCACACATCTATGAGAATGGCTGCTACTAAACAGACAGGAAAATACAAATGCTGGAGAGAATGTGGAGCACTGATGCACTGCTGGTGGGAATTTTAATGTTACAGCCACTATGGAAGACAGTTTGGCAATTCCTTAGAAAACCAAGCATTGATTTGCCCTAAGATCTGGCAATACCACTATTTGCATACCCAGAGGAGCTAAAAGCACCTTCACAAACAGATAACTGCACACCAATGTTCATAGCATTATTCACAATTGCCAAAAGATGGAAACAATCCAAGAGCCCATCAACAGACAAGTGGATAAACAAAATGTGATATATACAAACGATGGAAGATTATGTAGCAGTAAGAAAAAATGACGTCCTGAAGCATAGGACAACATGAATGATCCTTGAGGACATAATGTTGAGTGAAATAAGCCAGACAGAAAAGAACAGATACTGTATGATTTCACTGTTATGAATTTAATAAAGGTAAACTCACAGGCTTATAAAGAGAATATAGAGGACCTAGAGACACAAAGAAGCTATCTGGGTATACAGTCAATGACATTGAATTTAAATGTAAGGGAATGGACAGAAGTGAAGTTAGCTCATTAGTGGGTTATAAGTAATATTTTCATATTGAAGGTAGTCATGTTTGAGAGGGGTTGTATAACCCATGTATCCCATCGCTTAACATTACAAATACAAATAAGCTCTTGTATGAACTACTTCAAAGGTATGAATTTTGTACAAAGTGTACGAAACAGGAGGCTCTGGGGGAAAACTTATGCTGCAGGCTGTGGTCTATATTTAACAGAAGACATCAACAATACCACAGCAATACCAGCAGTAAATAACTGGGGAGGAGGGCCAAGGGTTAAGGGTAGGTTTGGATTTTCTTTTTGATGAGGGAGTGTTTTTTGGTTATTCTTCTCTTTGGAGCAATGAAAATTGTCTAAAATTGAGAGTGTTGATGATTTTACAACTAAGTGATGATAATTTGAGACATGGATTGCTGACTGTGGACATTACACTTGATGCCTAATGGAAGGAGGTGGCTGAAGAATACATTGAGAAGTAGAATGGCAAACTGTGGTGTATACATATGATCAAATACTGTGTGGCTACAGAAAGAACAAAGTCATGAGGCATGTAATGATGTGAATATATCTTGGGGACATTATACGATGCAAAATAAGCCAGAAACAAAAGAACAAATATTGTATGGTTTCTTTTAGAAAATACTTATAAGAAAATTGGGACCTTGTGCTGGTTTGAAAGGATGTATGTACCCTAAAAAAGCCATGTTTTAATCCTAATCCCATTTTGTAAATTCATAATTCCTATTCAGTATCATATGTTTGAATCTGTAATTAGATCATCTCCCTGGAGATGTAACTCAATCAAGAGTGGTTGTTAAACTGGATTAGGTGGAGATATGTCTCCACCCATTCGGGTGGGCCTTGATTAGTTTACTGGAATCCTATGAAAAAGGAAACGTTTTGGAGAATGCAACAGATTTCTCAGAAAGCAGAAAATGACATAGCCATGAGAAGCAGAGAATCTACCAGCCAGCAACCTTTGGAGATGAAGAAGGAAAACCCCTCCTGGGGAGCTTCACGAAACAGGAAGCCAGGAGAGAAAGCCAGGAGATGACACCTTGTTCACCACGTGCCCTTCCAGATGAGAGAGAAACTCTGACTATGTTCGCCATGTGCCTTCTCACTTGAGAGAGATACCCTGAAGTTCATCGGCCTTCTTGAACCAACGTATCTTTCCCTGAATGCCTTAGATTGGACATTTCTATGGACTTGTTTTAATTGGGGCATTTTCTCAGCCTTGGAACTGTAAACTAGCAACATATTAAATTACCCATTTTAAAAGCCTTTCTGTTTCTGCTATATTGAATTCTGGCAGCTAGCAAACTAGAACAGACCTAGATAGTAAGCTTTTCTGGCAGTCACATTTAGTCTGGAGCTGTAAATGTTATTTCTAGATTTTGAGGTACAGTACTATATATGTATAACCTGGTATCTCCCTGGAACATTGGCTATTTGTATGACAGCTAAGACTCAGAGTTGGAGTTCTACAGCTCTGAAAGTCAACACTACTACATAAAACGACTGTTAAAGAATGCAAAAAAGAAATTAGCTTTTTCATTACTAGTGTATAGAAATGCTACAGATTTTTGAATGTTGATCTTGTAACCTGCTACTTTGCTGTACTCATTTATTATCTCTAGTAGTTTTGTTGTGGATTTTTCCGGGTTTTCGACGTATAGTATCATATCGTCTGCAAACAGTGATAGTTTTACTTCTTCCTTTCCAATTTTGATACCTTGTATTTCTTTTTCTTGTCTAATTGCTTTGGCTAGAACCTCCAGCACAATGTTGAATAATAGTGGTGATAGTGGACATCCTTGTCTTGTTCCTGATCTTAGGGGGAAAGTTTTCAATTTTTCCCCATTGAGGATGATATTAGCTGTGGGTTTTTCATATATTCCCTCTATCATTTTAAGGAAGTTCCCTTGTATTCCTATCTTTTGAAGTGTTTTCAACAGGAAAGAATGTTGAATCTTGTCAAATGCCTTCTCTGCATCAATTGAGATGATCATGTGATTAAAATCAAGAAACGAATCCCATTTACAATCACAGCTAAAAGAATAAAATACCTAGGAATAAATTTAACTAAAGAGACAAAAAACCTATATAAAGAAAACTACAAAAAACTGTTAAAAGAAATCACAGAAGACCTAAATAGATGGAAGGGCATACCGTGTTCATGGATTGGAAGACTAAATATAGTTAAGATGTCAATCCTACCTAAATTGATCTACAGATTCAATGCAATACCAATCAAAATCCCAACAACTTATTTTTCAGAAATAGAAAAACCAATAAGCAAATTTATCTGGAAGGGCAGGGTGCCCCAAATTGCTAAAAACATCTTGAGGAAAAAAAATGAAGCTGGAGGTCTCACGATGCCGGACTTTAAGGCATATTATGAAGCCACAGTGGTCAAAACAGCATGGTATTGGCATAAAGATAGATATATCGACCAATGGAATTGAATAGAGTGCTCAGATATAGACCCTCTCATCTATGGACATTTGATCTTTGGTAAGGCAGTTAAGCCAACTCACCTGGGACAGAACAATCTCTTCAATAAATGGTGCCTAGAGAACTGGATATCCATATGTAAAAAAATGAAAAAAGACCCGTATCTCACACCTTATACAAAAGTTAACTCAAAATGGATCAAAGATCTAAACATTAGGTCTAAGACCATAAAACAGTTAGAGGAAAATGTAGGGAGATATCTTATGAATCTTACAACTGGAGGTGGTTTTATGGACCTTAAACCTAAAGCAAGAGCACTGAAGAAGGAAATAAATAAATGGGAGCTCCTCAAAATTAAACACTTTTGTGCATCAAAGAACTTCATCAAGAAAGTAGAAAGACAGCCTACACAATGGGAGACAATATTTGGAAATGACATATCAGATAAAGGTCTAGTATCCAGAATTTATAAAGAGATTGTTCAACTCAACAACAAAAAGACAGCCAACCCAATTACAAAATGGGAAAAAGACTTGAACAGACACCTACCAGAAGAGGAAATACGGATGGCCAAGAGGCACATGAAGAGATGCTCAATGTCCCTGGCCATTAGAGAAATGCAAATCAAAACCACAATGAGATATCAGCTCACACCCACCAGAATGGCCATTATCAACAAAACAGAAAATGACAAGTGCTGGAGAGGATGCAGAAAAAGAGGCACACTTATCCACTGTTGGTGGGAATGTCAAATGGTGCAACCACTGTGGAAGGCAGTTTGGCGGTTCCTCAAAAAGCTGAATATAGAATTGCCATACCACCCAGCAATACCATTGCTAGGTATCTACTCAAAGGACTTAAGGGCAAAGACACAAACGGACATTTGCACACCAATGTTTATAGCAGCGTTATTTACAATTGCAAAGAGATGGAAACAGCCAAAATGTCCATCAACAGAAGAATGGCTAAACAAACTGTGGTATATACATACGATGGAATATTATGCAGCTTTAAGACAAGATAAACTTATGAAGCATGTAATAACATGGATGGACCTAGAGAATATTATGCTGAGTGAGTCCAGCCAAAAACTAAAGGACAAATACTGTATGGTCTCACTGATATGAACTGACATTACTGAATAAACTTGGAATATGTCATTAGTAACAGAGTCCAGCAGGAATTAGAAACAGGGTAAGATAATGGGTAACTGGAGCTGAAGGGATACAGACTGTGCAACAGGACTAGATACAAAAACTCAAAAATGGACAGCACAATAATACCTAATTGTAAAGCAATCATGTTAAAACACTGAATGAAGCTGCATCTGAGCTATAGGGTTTTTTTTTGTTTGTTTGTTTGTTTTTTTTACTATTATTACTACTTTTATTTCTTTTCTCTATATTAACATTCTATATCTTTTTCTGTTGTGTTGCTAGTTCCTCTAAACCGATGCAAATGTACTAAGAAACGATGATCATGCATCTATGTGATGATGTTAAGAATTACTGATTGCATATGTAGAATGGTATGATTTCTAAATGTTGTGTTAACTTTTTTTTTCCGTTAATAAAAAAAGAAATTAGCCTTCGATTAGATATGAGAACAAAGCTGATGTGGTTGATACTAAAGTAAATCAGGGGTGAGAATAACATTGCTGGTATTTTAGAACTTAACCTACTTTATAAGACCAAAGGAAGAGAGGTATAGGCTGTCCAAAACCTAAATTTTCTGTAGCACATAATCTAATTCAACTTGTATATATAGCTCATTTAAAAAACCCAAACAAATGGAATCCAGAATGGGAATGAGGAGTTTTAATTATGTATGGCTTAATATAATACTCAGATACATCCCAGAGTATTTTTGAGCAGATAATTAAAAGTATTGACAGAGTCCCTTGTGGGATGGGAGAAAAAATATGGAACTATTAAGCTTTACCACCAAGGGAAACCCTTGATACTGTCTCAAACATTGTAGGGACACCCAAGTCAATAGGCCAAGCCATTAATCTCAATGCTTGTTCTCATGAGGCCTCTCTGTGTAGTGCAGAAGCTAAGTATACCTATAGTTATGCCTAAAAGTTGCTTCCAGAAAACATTTTTATTGCTTATATGTGGCATCTCTCTCTCTAAGCCCAACTCTGGAAGTAAAATCATTACCTTCCCCACTAGGTAGGAATTACATCTGGATGTGAAAGTCTCCCTAGCAAGTGTGACATGACTCCCAGCAAAGAGCTTGGCACTGGCACCATGGGACTGGCAATGCCATCCTGAACATGAGGGGGGAAATAAATGTAACAAATAATGTATTAATGTCTAAGAGAGTTCAAATAGAGTCCAGAGGCTATTGTGGAGGCTACACTTATGCTAGCTTCAGCTAAATATTGCTAATTATCCAGGTTTGCCAAACCCCAACCAAAGCCACTCCAGTCAACCCTAAAGAACACCGAGGACTTTATCTGAGATTCCACAAAGGTTGCACACACTAAGATTACTTTGCAGAAAACTACAAGCTCCAGATAGTTTCCTAGACCAGAAAAGTCCTGAAATCCAGAGAGGATAGCCTCTGCAAGAACAACAACTAGTTTCATCCCCTGTTCCATATGGCTTGAAAATACAGATAAACAGAGCAGTTTTTTTAAGTAGTAAGTTGTACACCAGGCCTGTGGAAGTTTAGCAGTAATTAGCATAAACCACACAATTATTTTATTAAAATATTCTTAGGTAAAATTATGCCTTGAATATTTTAAGTTAGAGGCATGTGCTTTCTAGTTTTTAGGTTCCTATTAACACTATTGAAAGACTTATGCTGCCCAAGGAAACCGAATCTGTCAACCTGAAGGAAGAGAATACTAGAGGCAGTAGTTTTCCTCCAGTTCACATAGCATACCAGGTTTTTTACGTATTTCAGTGTTATCAAAAGAGTAAACTTCACATAGCTACAGCAGGCAAATGGTCATTTCCAAACTTCGGAAAATTAGAGGCTAAAGAGACATTATTTGGGAAACATGGTGTCACGGTTAGGGACAGGTGTCAACTTGGCCAAGTTGTGGTACCTGTTCATCTGGTTGGGCAAGCACTGGCCTGTCTGTTGCAATGAGGACATTTCATAGGATTAGGTCATGAGCACGTCAGCTACATCCACAGCTGGTTCCATTTGTAATCAGCAAAAGGAGAGTGTCTTCTGCAATTAGTGATGCTAAATGCAATCATGGGAAGCCTTTTAAGGAGGACTCAGAGGAGACAGGTTCCATTCCTGCTTTGGCTGGTGAGCCTCTCCTGTGGAGTTCATCCAGGCCATCCATTGGAGTCATCGGCTTCGCAGCCTGCCCTGTGGATTTTGGACTCTGCATTCCTACGGTCACGTGAGACACTTTCATAAATTTTATATTTGCAAGTGTTCCCTGTTGATTCTGTGTCTATAGAGAACCCTAATACAACTTGGTACTAGGAGTGGTTCTTAAGGAACAGAATCTTAAAAATGGTTTGTTTTTTTTTACAGTGCACTGCAGATGTATTTATTCATTTATTTTTAAAGTTTGCACACATGCTGTATCTCCAATGTAATTTAAAAAAAGGCCTTAACATTTAGAAACGTTTTGAGATATTTTGTAGATGTCCCAAATGAGTCCTGAAATGGAGGTAGAGCACGTGCTCCTATTTCACAAAGTCTCATAGGGGATAAGTGGTTAAAGAAGATTAAGCACCCAACCAGGCTTAACAGGAGGATAGACTGACATTGAGAGCCTTCCTGAGGAGATGCTATTGAAGTAAAATACAAATCTATGCAAAAGTCTTTAAAAAGAATCAAGTATTCATTCCAACAGCTTTGCCAGCCTTGGCCACCCAATAAGTTACACACACACTCAGGTACTTGGAAGGTTATTGCACTGCTCTTGAACTGATCAAGTCAGGAAGTCGTCACTTTCCACAACCAGACTCTGTTTCTTCCACAAGATTCCTCACGCTGCACGGGTTGCTGGGGCAGCTGCAGTTGAACCCTGCCTCGAGGTTAAAAGGCCAGTAAAATTAGCACGATTATCACTGCAACTTTCACTTCAGAGTATCATGTTTATTGAAGAAGAGCTTTCTGAATAGAAATAGCTGAAGTACTGCCTGCTCAGTAAATTTTTAAAAAATAATAATAAAGTAACATTTTCTGTAGCAATGGTGATTAAGGGTAGGCTTGAGTTTCAGTAGCATTCTCTTGCCAGATTATATACCAGCCTGGGCTCAAAGAATTCTCCCCCTACAAGATTCTTAAGATTGTTGGCTAGTTGATTCTTTGCTTTTTGGCCAGTTGGTGGTTTTGATGAATTTGCTGTGATCCAGGGGTGTTCAAGTACTTCTTTTAGAGTTGGCCTTTGGCTTGGATTATGCTTTAACAGTCTTGAAATGAGGTCCCTGGCTCCCTCCGTTACAAAGTCAGGGAATGTGAATTCAACCCTTGATATTCTGTTGTAAGTCTCTTGGTACGTATTTGCTTCAAAAGGAGGTTTCCCAACTAAAAATTCATAGCAAAGAACTCCAAGGCTCCAAAGATCCACCTTCTCATCATGCATTCTGCCTTCAATCATCTCAGGAGGCAAGTAGTCAAGGGTTCCACAGAGAGTGGTTCTCCTGGAGGATGGGGCATGTACTGACCATCCAAAGTCTGCAATCTTAAGCTCTCCAGCTGCTCCGAGGAGCAGGTTCTCTGGCTTGATGTCTCTGTGAATAACTTTCTTTGAATGACAGTAAGACAGAGCATCTGCCAATTCTGTGATATAAGTAGCAGTTCTCTGTCCATCAAACTTGGAAAGCTTCTGAAGTTCTCTATAGACTGCTCCAAGAGGTGCATATTCTAGAATTAGGTAAACTCTGGTGGCATCATGGAAATAACCATATAGTCTGAGAATATTAGGATGCCTAAGGTGAGACTGTATTTCTACTTCTCTTCTCACCTGATGCTCAACTCCTGCTTTTTCCAGCTGAGCTTTAAATAATACTTTAAGAGCCAGGATAAACTTGCTTTGTTTTTCTCTTGCCAAATAAACATTACCAAATTTTCCTTTACCCAGCTGGCAACCAATTTCAAAATCCTCCAAAGCCCATTGCCTTTTCTTTGATTCTTCTTTTTTTCTGTTTTGATTCTAGTTCCTTTCCAGGATTGTTTCCAGATACTTGTGGCTTGGACAGCTCACTCTTTTGGGTGTTATTCAGTGGCCTGGAGACAGGATGAGGCACAGGTGTTGTCTGCAATTGCTTCTGTTTCTGAATCTGAACAGGTTTACGGTTGGAAATGAGCTTTTGTGCTTGTGCAGGAATGTGCTGGGAGCTATATGAAGGACACAAGACCCGCTGTGCCTGGCCACTACTTGCAGATAACGGATTCTGAGAAGGAAACTGTGGGGCCACCAGAACACGTTTTGAACCATCACCAAGGGAAACTGTAGTCTTAATGGGTCCTGAAATGTTTTCTTTAGATTTATTCATGATGCCCCACTGGTCCACGCACACGTCGGACACCGTTCTTAAAAATGGGTTTTTATGAATGGTTTTCTACTCTGACTGGACTCAGAGACACTAAGGACTCTGATTCCCGTAATCAGAATCACACTCCCAATCCATGAACTGAGTTGGCAAAGGAGATAATCAAAATATCATCAATCGATTCTCCTAACGCTTCGCTTGTACGAAGCCAGACTCTGGGGGATAATGTTTTTGACACCTTTACAGAGTTTTGTAGAAATAAGGTTATAGAGATGTTGGTGAGTTGTTGTTAGATACACTGTATACATTAAAGGGTGAAAGGGATGGGCTTAAGGCTTCAAAAGAGAAGCTTAAGCGCCGTTTGAAAGATGTAGAGGTTTCTCTGAGTATCCTGAAGGAAAATCTTATTTCCTGTAGCCGTAGACTTGAGATCTCTGAAAATCAGACTCAGAATCTTATTGTTAGAGTAGCAACTTTACAACATAAACTGAAATCTAAACCTTGCATGGTGTCTGCCGTTAAAGTGAGGGCATTGATTGGAAAGGAGTGGGACCCTGAAAAATGGGATGGTGACATATGGATTGATAATGATGTTGGGGGTGAGGTTGAAACCCTAGACCATGCTGAGCCTTCTTTAGATAACCCTGTAATAGTCTGCCCTGAGGACATAGCCGCCCCACGTCCAGCCTGCTTTGAGGAGTTGGCCACCCAACCTCCTCTTGAAGGGATTAGCACTAGAGGTATTAATCCTGTTTCACCAGATGAAGCTGCAAATGAAAGCCCTGAAGCAAATGGCTTGGAAGATATTTCTAATTATTGTCATGACTCACCCCCACCACCCCTCATTTCTTCTAGATCTATAACTAGACTAAAGTCCCAACAGGCCCCTAAAGGTGAGATACAAAGTATCACACATGAGAAGGTACATTATACTCCAAAAGAACTGTGTGAATTTTCCAATTTATATAGACAGAAATCAGGGGAATATGTGTGGCAGGGGATTTTAAGAGTGTGGGATAATGGTGGGAGGAATATAAGGCTGAATCAGGCTGAATTTATTGATATGGGCCCATTAAGCAGAGATTCTGCATTCAATGTTATAGCTAGAGCAGTTAGAAAAGGTGTTAACAGCTTGTTTGGGTGGTTGGTTGAAACATGGATCAAAAGGTGGCCAACATTACCTGAGGTTGAAATGCCAGAACTGCCCTGGTATAATGTAGATGAGGGGATCCAGAGGCTTAGAGAGATTGGGATGTTAGAGTGGATTTATCATGCAAAGCCTGCTCTTACACCCCAGGAATGTCCAGAGGATGCACCTTTTACCAGAACAGTGAGAAATAAGTTTGTGAGACTAGCACCATCATCCCTCAAGAGCTCTGTGGTTGCACTTCTCTGTAGGTCAGATATTACTGTAGGAACTGCTGTCACTGAGCTGGAATCCTTAAACACAATGGGGATGACAGGATCCCGAGATGGCAGAAGCCAGGTGGCAGCAGTTAATCACCAAAGACAGGGTAGACGCGGCTATTATAATAGACAAAAAACTCAAAGGAGGCATCAAAATTATATGACACGCAGAGATATGTGGCATTGGCTAGTAAATCATGGGGTACCTAGAAATACAATAGAAGGGCAGTCTACTAAATTCTTGTTGGAACTGTATAAACAAAAGAGTTCTAGGTCAGGGGAACAGAAGTCTAACCTGAATTACAAAAACACAGAGTCACGGCCACTTAATCAATTTCCAGTCCTGAAACAGTTTACAGACCCTGAGCCCCTTGAATGAAGGGGAGGCCAGGTCACTATGGGGGAGAAACCTGTTACACTGACATAAATTTATACTATTAACCTTCCTCTAAGTCTTCCCCAAGGAGACCAACGGCCTTTTACCAGGGTAACTGTGTATTGGGCAAAAGGAAATGATCAGATATTTGGGGGATTATTAGACACTGGTTCAGAAGTGACATTAATTCCACGGGACCCAAAACGTCACTCTGGACCACCAGTCAGAGTGGGGGCTTATGGAGGCCAGGTGATCAATGGAGTTTTAGCCCAGGTCCATCTCACAGTGGGTCCAGTGGGCCCCCGGACCCATCCTGTAGCTATTTCCCCAGTTCCAGAATGTATAATTGGCATAGACATACTGAGCAACTGGCAGAATCCCCACGTTGGTTCTCTAACTCATGCAGTGAGGGCTATTATGGTGGGAAAGGCCAAGTGGAAGCCACTAGAACTGCCCCTACCAAGCAAAATAGTAAATCAAAAGCAATACCGTATTCCTGGAGGGATTGCAGAGATTACTGCCACTCTTAAGGACTTGAAAGATGCAGGGGTGGTGATTCCCACCACATCCCTGTTCAACTCTCCTATTTGGCCTGTGCAGAAAACAGATGGGTCTTGGAGAATGACAGTGGATTATTGTAAACTCAACCAGGTGGTAACTCCAATTGCAGCTGCTGTTCCAGATGTAGTATCATTGCTTGAGCAAATCAATACATCCCCTGGTACCTGGTATGCAGCTATTGATCTGGCAAATGCTTTTTTCTCAATAGCTATTAGTAAGGACCACCAGAAACAGTTTGCTTTCAGCTGGCAAGGTCAGCAATATACTTTCACTGTCCTACCTCAGGAGTATATCAACTCTCCAGCCCTATGTCATAATCTTGTTCGCAGAGACCTTGATCGTTTCTCCCTCCCACAAGACATCACACTGGTCCATTATATTGATGATATCATGTTGATTGGACCTAGTGAGCAAGAAGTAGCAACTACTCTAGGTTTACTGGTAAGGCATTTGCGTGTCAGAGGATGGGAGATAAATCCAACAAAAATACAGGGGCCTTCCACCTCAGTAAAATTTCTAGGTGTCCAGTGGCGTGGGGCATGTCAAGATATCCCTTCTAAGGTGAAGGCTAAATTGCTGCATCTGGCCCCTCCCACAACCAAAAAAGAGGCACAACGCCTAGTTGGTCTTTTTGGATTTTGGCGACAACATATTCCTCATTTGGGTGTGCTACTCTGGCCCATTTATCGAGTGACCAGAAAAGCTGCTAATTTTGAGTGGGGACCTGAACAAGAGGAGGCTCTGCGACAAGGTCCAGGCTGCTGTGTAAGCTGCTCTGCCACTTGGGCCGTATGATCCAGCAGATCCAATGGTGCTGGAAGTGTCAGTGGCAAATAGAGATGCTGTCTGGAGCCTTTGGCAGGCCCCTATAGGAGAATCACAACGCAGACCTGTAGGATTTTGAAGCAAAGCCTTACCATCTGCTGCAGATAACTACTCTCCTTTTGAGAAACAGCTTTTGGCCTGCTATTGGTCCTTAGTAGAGACTGAACGCTTAACCATGGGCCACCAAGTTACCATGAGACCTGAGTTGCCTATCATGAGTTGGGTGTTGTCTGACCCACCAAGCCATAAAGGTGGGCATGCACAGCAGCACTCTATTGTAAAGTGGAAATGGTATATACGAGATAGAGCCAGAGCAGGTCCTGAAGGCACAAGTAAGTTACATGAAGAAGTGGCCCAAATGCCCATGGTTTCCACTCCTGCTGCCACATTACCTTCTCTTTCCCAGACCAGAGCTATGGCCTCTTGGGGAGTTCCTTACAGTGAATTGACTGAGGAAGAGAAAACTCGGGTCTGGTTTACAGATGGTTCAGCACGATATGCAGGTACCACCCGAAAGTGGACAGCTGCAGCATTACAACCCCTTTCTGGGGTGTCCTTGAAGGACAGTGGTGAGGGGAAATCCTCCCAGTGGGCAGAACTTCGAGCAGTGCACCTGGTTGTTCATTTTGCCTGGAAGGAAAACTGGCCAGAGGTGCATTTGTATACTGACTCATGGGCTGTTGCTAATGGTTTGGCTGGATGGTCAGGGACTTGGAAAGACCATAATTGGAAAATTGGTGACAAAGAGGTCTGGGGAAGAAGTATGTGGATAGACCTTTCTGAGTGGGCTAAAAACATGAAGATATTTGCGTCCCATGTGAATGCACACCAGAGGGTGACTTCAGCAGAGGAAGATTTTAATAATCAAGTGGATAAGATGATCCGTTCTATGGATACCAGTCAGCCTCTTTCCCCAGCAACTCCTGTTATTGTCCAATGGGCTCATGAACAAAGTGGTCATTTTGGTAGGGATGGAGGTTATGCATGGGCTCAGCAACATGGACTTCCACTCACCAAGGCTGACCTGGCTACAGCCACTGCTGAGTGCCCAATATGCCAGCAGCAGAGACCCACACTCAGCCCCCGATATGGCACCATTCCCCGAGGTGACCAGCCAGCTACATGGTGGCAGGTTGATTACATTGGACCACTCCCTTCATGGAAGGGGCAGCGATTTGTTCTAACTGGAATAGACACATACTCTGGATATGGGTTTGCTTTCCTTGCATGCAATGCTTCTGCCAAAACTACTATCTGTGGGCTTACAGAATGCCTTATCCATCGTCATGGTATTCCACATAGCATTGCTTTGAATCAAGGAACACACTTCACAGCAAATGAAGTGCGGGAATGGGCACATGCTCATGGAATTCTCTGGTCTTACCATGTTCCCCATCATCCAGAAGCAGCTGGATTGATAGAACGGTGGAGTGGCCTTTTGAAAACTCAATTACGGTGCCAACTAGGTGGCAAAAACTTGAAAGGCTGGGGTAATGTTCTCCAGGAAACTGTGTATGCTCTGAATCAGCGTCCGCTGTATGGTGCTGTTTCTCCCATAGCCAGGATCCATGGGTCCAGGAACCAAGGGGTGGAAATGGGTGTGGTGCCACTACTATTACTCCTAGTGATCCACTAGGAAAATTTTTGCTTCCTGTCCCTGCTACCCTGAGTTTTGCTGGTCTACAGGTTTTAGTTCCAAAACGGGGTGTGCTTCCTCCAGGAGAAACAACAGTGATACCACTGAACTGGAAGTTAAGATTGCCACCTGGTCACTTTGGGCTACTTATGCCTCTGGATCAACACACCAAGAAGGGGATTACATTATTGTCTGGGGTAATTGACCCTGACTATCAGAAGGAAGTAGGACTGCAACTACATAATGGAGGTAAAGAAGAGTTTTCTTGGAATATAGGAGATCCCCTGTGGCGTCTATTAGTACTACCATGCCCTGTGATTAAAATCAATGGAAAACTGCAACAACACAATCCAGGCAGGACTACTAATGGCTTTGAAACTTCAGGAATGAAGGTTTGGGCCACTCCACCATGCAAAGAACCATGGCCAGCTGAAGTGCTTGCTGAGGGGAAAGGGAACATGGAATGGGTAGTGGAAGAAGGTAGTGATAAATATGAACTTCGACCACGTGATCAGTTACAGAAACGAGGACTGTAATGCTGTTTTGTTTGTGTTATACTATTTAAGTTGTAAGATATCAAGTTTAAGAATGAATGTTGCCCAAGGATTTGCACCCTATTCTGGAGAGATTTAATGTGTTTCCAGTTATATGCAGGACAGTTGAGTATTGTCAGGTAAAAGAAAAAAATGTGTTCTTATTTGTTTTCATTTGGAAATTAAGTATGGTCTAAGGTGATATATATATATATGTAGGTGCCAAGTTGACAAGGGGTGGACTGTCATGGTTAGGGACAGGTGTCAACTTGGCCAAGTTGTGGTACCTGTTCATCTGATTGGGCAAGCGCTGGCCTGTCTGTTGTAATGAGGACATTTCATAGGATTAGGTCATGAGCACGTCAGCTACATCCACAGCTGGTTCCATTTGTAATCAGCCAAAGGGGAGTGTCTTCTGCAATTAGTGATGCTAAATGCAATCATGGGAAGCCTTTTAAGGAGGAATCAGAGGAGACAGGTTCCATTCCTGCTTTGGCTGGTGAGCCTCTCCTGTGGAGTTCATCCAGGCCATCCATCGGAGTCATCGGCTTCGGAGCCTGCCCTGTGGATTTTGGACTCTGCGTTCCTACTGTCACATGAGACACTTTTATAAATTTTATATTTGCAAGTGTTCCCTGTTGATTCTGTTTCTCTAGAAAACCCTAACTAATACACATGGACATTTATTTTTCATTTTTACCCCAGGGGAAGATAAAGCTCTCACCAATGCTGAATGTAATCAATATCTACGTATACGCAGTGTTTGCAGACTTTCTCTGAAATAAAGCCAATAAGTGCAGAGATTTTTTTGCCTAAATTATACATTAATATTAATATGACATCTAAATGTAAAAGGGATGTGGTGTGTACAAAATTAACTTTTCCACAACTTTTCCAACTTCCATATATATCAGCAGCTGTACTCTTATCCCACCCATATCTTAGAGAGATTCTGCCTCTGATCCTAGTATGTAAAACTAATGCTTCTGTGAAGTTTCTTTATACTATATCTTTGAATAATTGCACTTTTAGTTTGACCTTTGTTTTTATATTCCTAACAAAGAAACATTATGAAAGATAAAGATATCTGTTGTTGTAACAAAATAGCATAGACACATCAAGCATGAAACCCCAACATTGACTGAAAAACCCAGAATTATTTTAAAATACACAAAAATCAAGCATTTTATTAGGTATACTATAAACATTTTATGAATTCATTGAATAATATCTTATGAAAGTATATTATTATACTCTTCAAAAAAAAAGATACTAAACTAAAAATTAACTGAATTGCATGGAAGAACATTTCTCTTTCTTAATTTATTTTGTAATGCAATAAATACTTTAGCACTTACCATTATCTTACATTATTTTTTTCTTTTTTTTATCTTACATTTATTTTTAAGATCTCACTTTTGCAACTTTCTATATGTGAACACCAACTAACAACTGATTACATTATATCAAGTCAAGGGGACGCCTTGATTTTTTAAAATCATTTTTTTTTAGATTTAGTGTTATCTAAGTGCACAGATTTTAGTTCTTTGAGAATAAGTGTGATATAAATGAAAATATAAAAGAATGTTACATTATTTGTATATACAAACATGCAAAGAATATTATATTCTTTGAAAAGAACTAATATTTTTTCTTATATAAACGGGGGGGGGTTCTGACATTCTGTTGTTTGCTTTGTGTCTGTTTATAAATCCATGCACACACACACACACATATAATATTGAAAAGCTGCTAAAAACACATGAATAAGCTACGCTTTCTATTTTAAAGGCCAACATTTTTGGAACATTTATTTTTAATGAGATAATACTATAGAATTTTAAAACATTATATATACTTAGTGTGAAATACATTATGCCTGAAAGAAAATATTAATGGGGGGATATAAACAATGCAACTCTTAAAAAGCATTGAGTCTCTCTACTGGCATATAGGTACATTTTAGTAAAATTAACATGCAACCAAGATGGTGTGTTCTTTATTCTCTCTTCCAAATGAAAGTAAAATCTAATCAATATCAATACTTAACATATAACCAATGTGTAGTTATTGATTAAGTACCAAGGAATTTAACAATAATTAGAAAATACTAGTGAGACTATTAGTGGGTCTTCAACCAAGTCAATCATTTTAAGTTATGTACAGCACCAAGGATCACTTTCCTTCCTTCAAAATAGGACTTCCTTTCATAAAAATTATTTTTCTACAAAAAATGAATTTTCATATCTACTCGGATACTCTATTGAAAAGGATATTAAGCATTCTTATTGATCATTTATGATTATAACTAGTCATTAAGATACATATAATAGTATGAATTAAATTTTAATAATGTTGAAAAATTCAAAACTCTTAATTCTCAGTTATTTTATTCAATGACATCTTTTGAATTTTTAAGCTGTTTTAAAAAATTCCACTTAAATGAATAATAGCATAAAATTGTCTCCCTCCCCATACCCTGTGGATGATCAGAAGCATAAAATATTTGAATTTGATTTTCTTGTCTTGTTTTTCCAAAAAGCTTTCTTATATATGCATAGTCATTGAATTAAACCCCTCAGTGAACCTTCTCTCTTTTCTGATGTTGTCAAGACCTAGTGGAGTCAAGACTTTCACCAGTCCCAGTAGGTAATGAGGACACTCCCTCCATGGTGTCAGCAGAGGCCACAAGGTGAGGAAGGAGTGATGAGGCACTATTGTCCCTCCCATGCCCAGATGTAAGGAAGAGCACATTCAACCTTGGGGTTAGACAGAGGCTTAGTGGGAAACCTTCATGAGGCAGCAACCACCTCCCCTGATGGAATGCTTTCACAGGAGAGCTGCTAAAACAGAAGATTTAAATAAAATATGTCGTTTTATCCTATACCTCATGTCCGGATTTCAACAAAAAATGACAAGGCACGTAAAAGGCACAAAAGCACAGTTTGAAAAGACAAAGCAGGCATCAGAACCAGACTTAGACATAGCTGGAATGTTACAAATAACAAACCAGTTATTTAAAATAACTATGATCAATAATTCCAAGGTTTCTACTTGAAAAGTTGCCAAAATGCAGGAATAAATGGGTAATGTATGCAGACAGGAACTCCAAGAAAGAATCAAAAGGAAATGCTGGAAATAAATATCACTTCAATAAAAATGAAGAATGCCTTAGATGGGTTCATCAGTAGACTGCACAAGGCCATGGAAAGAATAAGTGCTCTTGAAGATATATTAGTAGAAACTTCCAAGAGTGAAATACAAAGGAGAATTAAAAGGAATAGACTATCTAAGCACTGTGGAACAATTAGAAGGGGCCTTACATGTGCATAATTAGAACATCAGAAAAAGAAGAAATGGAGAAAGGAATATAAGGAATATTTGAAATAATAATGAATGAGAATTACCAAAAAATAATGCAGCACCAAACCACAGATCCCAGAAGTTCAAAGAACATCAAGCAAGATAAATACTGAGAAATCTACACCCACGCCTATCATATTCAAACTACAGAAAATTAAAGACAATGAGAAAATCAGATCAATAGAGGAAAGCAAATTAAGAATAACAGAGAAGGTATCATAAAACAATAAAAGGCAAATCAAGAAGAAAAAGCAATCCTAAATGTGTATGCCCCCAAAATAGCCGCAAAATATGTGAAGCATAAACTGATAGAACTGAAAGGAGAAGTAGACAAATTCACAATTATAGATGGAGATTTCAAAACACTCTCTCAACTGCTGAAAGAATAACTGGAAAGAATGCCAGCAAGGATAAAGAAAATTCCAAAGAATCTACAAAACTTTCCTTATTGTGGTAGCAAGGTTTTGAATTTGTCAGTATTCACTCAAATTTTAAAATTGAATGATCAGTTGAATTAAAGATGTTAATATTTATATTAAGGAGAATTTTTTTCACTTTTTCTGGAATGGACCCTTTGAGCTACACAAAAGAATAAAAAAGAGTCAGAAATCTTATAAGCTTAGGTTAATATAAAATAATTTCTTCTTATTTATGATGCTCTTTAATAGATAATTTACTGTTTAAAGCAAAAACAATAGGGCTTACAATTTTAAAACATATGTATAAGGAAATTGTATGGCAATAAGAATCCAAAAGGCACAGGGGGATAAAATGGAAGTATACAATTGAAAAGTTCTTTACTACATGTGAAGTTATATATTACATGAAGGTAGATGATAATACCTTTAGAATTACTATTTATGGCTAACAAGACAATAAGAGAGATAAAATAAAAAAGATGGAAAAAAGCAACAAGAAACAAATAGCAAAGTTTAAAGCAAATTGGATACTTGTAACTTCAGTCAGCTATATCAATAATTATATTGCATAGTAATGGTAAACATTCTAATTAAAAAGCAGAGATTGACAGATTATATATATATATATGACTTAATGATATACTGCCTGCAGAGATACAATTAATATAAAGAGAGAGAGAAGTCAATTACTGACATCAGTAGCATTAGTGGAACATTAATGACAAACTAATCCTAAGAAAGCTGTAGTGGCTTTTCAGACAAAGATATTTCAGAACAAAAACTATTATGGGAAGTAAGAAAGGCTTTTCATACTGACAAAGCAATATATTCATATAGTACACATAAAAGCCTAAAGGTGTGTGAACTTAACATTAGAACTTTAAAATATGTAAAGAAAGAAATTGATGGACTGAAAAAAGAAATCAACAAAACCACAAAACCAATTGGAGATTTAAACATTTTCAGTCATTCATTGCTAGAAAACACTGAAAAATATTTGTAAGGATACAACAAATCTGACCAATACTATCACCCTCCATGGATACATCAACATGTATAAAACATTCCTAATAATCACAGTAGAATAGTCATTGTTTCTGGGGACATATATGACATTCACTGAGACAGATCCTTGTGCTAGTTTGAATCTGTTATGTACCCAAGAAAAGACTATGTTCTTTTAGTCTATTCTTGTGGGGCAGACCTGTTGTGGTTGGATTTGTTTTCGTTAGATTGTTTCCAAGGAGACGCGATCCAGCCCATTCCAGGTGGGTCTTAATCCTTTAATGGAGTCCTTTAAGAGAACTCACAGTGAGAGCTTAGAGAGAATACACCCGGGAAGAAGCTAAAGAGAAAAGCCTCTGGAGGAGAGAGAGGGACATTGAAACCAACCCAGGAGAGGAGAACCAGTAGATGTCACCATGTGCCTTCTCATGTGACAGAGGAACCCTAGATGGCACCTTTTCCTTCAAGAAGGTATTTTCTTCCTGATGCCTTAATTTGGGCATCTTCATGGTCTTAGAACTAGAAATTTGTAACCTAATAAATCCCATTGAAAAAGCCAACCCATATCTGGTATATTGCATTCCAGCAGCTTTAGCAAACCCAAACAATCCCATACAGGGTCATATGATGAGTTAATTTAAAAGGACCGAAATCATACAGAATATGCCATCTGAATACAATAAAATTACATTTTACACTAATTCCAGAGAGATCTAGATAATAAATATTTGAAAACAAACAATATATTTCTAATAAACTATAGAAAATGAATTACAAGGAAATTTGAAAATATTTTTAAATGAATCAAAATGAAAATACCAGACATCAAAATTTGTAGAATGAAGCCAAAGCCATGTTTAGAAGGATATTAACAGCATGAAATTATTTTATTAAAAGAGAAGAAAGATGCAAAATCAAGGCTGGGAATATATATTGTAAGAGAGATAAGTCTTCATTTGTCCTAGTAGGGAGTCAGTTGATAGTCTATCATCTAAAAATATATGAAATCACCTAAAAGATTTGAAAAACAGGAGACTGTTTTTTTCTTTACAAGCATTTCAGCATCATTTGACTTTTTTAATCACATGCCTAATTCATTTTAAAAAAGAATATCAAAAACAATGAACAATTCAATATATTGAAAATTTTCTATTTTTTTCAGAAAATGTCAATGTTTCTATAATCATTAGTCAGTAAGCAAGTGAAGACATAGTGACAAATACATAGTGTAGTGTCAGTGAATATTTTCCTTTTTACTATTAAAATATCTATGCTGGCCTGGCCATTTTGTAACATGGAAATAAATAGGAATCATATGCTGATCTGGAGAGTAGATTGTGAAAACTCCTAAGAATCTTTTCTCTAGCATGAAATCTACAAATAATGCAGAGTTAATTTTGTTGGTTTAACGGTCATATATAGCATAACATCACACATTAGCATGAATACAAATTAACTCTATCATTTTTAATGTCAAAAGAAAGTGCTTAATAAGACAAATTCAATTATTAACACTTGATTAAGCAACATAATTAAATTGATTTTACTAAAATACAATTCATAACATCCAAAACTATGTTGCTGCAATATTATAAAAATGTACTGCATGATAAAGTTAATTAACAAATAAGTGGGATCATAAAAAGTCTGCCGACTTACAGTCCATAAACTCAGAAATTAATAAAAATTTACTTCTATTAGATCTGTGTGGATGTGTCTCACTCTTCAGGTTCATAAACTGAAATAGTGAAAAATAAAAAAATGTCAGCATCTCTGATAGTAAGACTTTGTTATATAAAGGAAGTTCTCTTTGGAGGCAACTTAGAGGAAAATGTTATCAATTACATTTGATATAAGATCAGGAGTTTACTTTGATACGAATCTGCATTAGGAGTGAAAACATAGCCAGCCGTAGAACAAAAGTTGTAGTAAAGAACTTTTGCGCCAGACAGAGTTTCAAACACTCTTGAAGTCAAATAGAAATCAACACCGATTTAATTTTTAAAAACACATAGTTTCTTAATCATGTGTTAATTACTTAACAGTAATAAATCCATGTTAATTAACAATCACCATGCTAATTATCTATCACATAGGAAGACATTTCTAGAGAAACTAACGAGAGTTTCTTTAGGAAATAATTTCACATCTCACATAAAATAATTTTAAGAACCAAAGACTGCCAAAATTTATACCTCCACCATTCAGAATCTTTATCATTTATCTACTTTAAATATCTTGGCATTTTTTCACATTTTAGATCTGATATTTCTTACAGACCATGCCATCATTTCAGTACAAAGAGGACAGAGAACATCTATTCTACAGGGTTTGCACATTTATAATAATGAGCCATGGTGATCATTACAAGTTATAATACATAGAATTAGGGGGCTAGAACCTGCCCTTTACAGGGTATAATTGGACTACATATCTCTCCAAGAGGTAAATGCTTTGTTCTTCAGGACTAAAGTGTTTATTACAGACTTTTGTGGATTATTCATAGTAATAAAAGGGGTTTATAATATTATTTCTAATTTCTTTGATGCAGTTGTGCTCATTATTTGGGTAGGAGATTTTTTTATTAGCTACTAGTAATTAATTCATTGGCATTTAAAAATCTTTCTTTTCTCAAGATGATGCAAACTAAGGAAATATTCCAATATCATTCACTCATTCATGTGTTTTTTCAATGAATAGCTGATGAGCACTAAGTGTAGGCTAGGCTGCTCTGGGAGCAGGAGAGATGGCTGTGAACAAAACAGACAATTTTTATGCTTTCTTGGAGCTTATATTCTAGTAAGGAGATAGATAAAAGAAGGAAATAAATTACATAAATATGTGTATGCGTACAGATATATATACACAAACACTCACATAAATGTAAATGATGCTATTTATTATAGTTAAAAATAAGAGATGGAAGGCGGATAGGAAACACTGAGAAAAGATAGTGTATTTTTTAAAAGGTTGATTATGTAAAGGCCTGAAGACATTGATAGAGTCAGAAAAATCAGGAGCAAGAGAACTCCAGGCCTAAGGGAAGGGAAGAAGCCACCAAGAAAAGGCCCTACGGTGGGAGAGTGCTGCGTACAGGAATACGGCTTGAGCAACAGTAAATGTTTATTCAGCTTCTAGTTATAACAGATTTAGACTCAAATAAAAAGCAAGACTGGATTATCCTTGATGGTTTGCAGGCTAAAGGTGGTGTAAGGATTGATATTTTGTGGGGTACACAACATTTCTGTATTTCTCTCATTACTCCTCCCATTGACAGAAGAATGGAAGCCAGTGAAGGGAAATCTTACACCATAGAAATTAAATTTTTAAGAATTTACACATGTAGGGGCCATGCGCTAAATTTGTGACTCTCCTTTTCTGATGTCAACTTGAATCCATGACTAAATGACTGTACCAATAGAAACATATATACCTTTGTAGAAAAACGGTCATGTTTGTATGATAAGGTATAGTGTCATTACTAAGTGTATGGTAAAAATCAAAGCTTTGAAAAAATAAAGTCAAAACTGCTTTTATATGAAGGGAATCCTGAGATGAATATGCTCTTCAAGAAAAATAGGTTCAGCTAAATTATCCTATCAGTTTGTTGCTCAAAATTCTAAAAGGATGAGAGTCAAAGGAACTTTTAATTTTTTTTATTTATTTTTATTTTTTATTTTTTTAACTTTTTTATTAATTAAAAAAATTAACAAACAAAACATTAAGAGATCATTCCATTCTACATATACAATCAGTAATTCTTAATATCATCACATAGTTACATATTCATCATTTCTTAGAACATTTGCATCAATTTAGAAGAAGAAATTAAAAGACAACAGAAAAATAAATAAAACGATAACAGAGAAAAAAAAGATTATACATACCATACCCCTTACCCCTCGCTTTCATTTACCACTAGCATTTCAAACTAAATTTATTTTAACATTTGTTCCCCCTATTATTTATTTTTATTCCATATATTCTACGCTTCTGCTGATATAGTAGCTAAAAGGAGCATCAGACACAGGTTTTCACATTCGCAGTCTCATTGTGAAAGCTATATCATTGTTCAATCATCATCAAGAAACATGGCTACTGGAACACAGCTCTACATTTTCAGGCAGTTCCCTCCAGCCTCTCCACTACATCTTGAACAACAAGGTGATTTCTACTTAATGCATAAGAATATCCTCCAGGATAACCTCTCAACTCTGTTTGGAATCTCTCAGCCATTGACACTTAGTCTCATTTCACTCTTCCCCCTTTGGTCGAGAAGGTTCTCTCAATCCCTTGATGTTAATTCTCAGCTCATTCTAGGGTTTTTTCTCAGTCCCTTGATGCTGAGTCTCAGCTCATTTAAGGATCTCTGTCCCACGTTGCCAGGAAGGTCCACACCCCTGGGAGTCATGTCCCACGCAGAGAGGGGAAGGGTGGTGAGAGTGCTCGTTGTGTTGGCTGGAGAGAGAGGCCACATCTGAGCAACAAAAGAGGCTCTTTTAGGGGTGACTCCTAGGCCTAAATTTTAAGTAGACTTGACCTATCCTTTGTGGGGTTAAGTTTCATGTGAACAAACCCCAAGCCTGGGGGCTCAGCCTATAGCTTTGGTTGTCCACACTGCTTGTGAGAATATCAAGAATTCAACTTGGGGAAGTTGAATTTCTCCCCACTCTCACCATTCCCCGAAGTGGGCTTGCAAATACTTTTCCAGTCACTGATCAAATCACTCTGGGATTCATCGGGGCATCACTCTGGACAAACCAACAAAATCTCATATGCTACCTGAGATTCCAAGTACTTATGACATTCACTCAAACTATCTACATGAGTTATATTAGGAAATGCTCTAGTCAAAATGTAAATTTTGTAACAAATAAACATTTTTTGCTTTAGTCTCACACATAGGTGACATTTTAAAGTATTGATTATCATCTATTTTCAACACCCTGCAATAATGACATTCCTTTGTTCTTCCTCAGGCAAAAACATTTCTTAAATTTGTACATTGTACTTTTCACTATTATTATACACTCTAGGCATTCCTAGATTATACCATCTCAATCTTTACCATCTATCTTTCTTTCTGATTTCATTTATGTCCCCAGTCCTCCTCCCTCTATCATTCTCACATGCAGGTTTATTCAGTATTTTAACATAATTACATTACTGTTAGGTAGTATTGTGCTGTCAATATCTGAGATTTTATATTCAGTCCTGTTGCACAATCTGTATCCCTTCAGCTCCAATCACCCAATATCTCACCCTATTTCTATCTCCTGATGGTCTCTGTTACCACGGAAATATTCTAAGTTTATTCAATAACGTCAGTTCATGTCAGTGAGACCATACAGTATTTGTCCTTTTGTTTCTGGCTAATCACACTCAGCATAATGTCCTTAAGGTCCATTCATGTTGTTACATACTTCATAACTTTATTCTGTCTTACAGCTGCATAATATTCCATCTTATGTAAATGTCACAGTTTGTTTAGTCAACTGTCTGTTGATGGACATTTTGGCTGTTTCCATCACTTGATAATTGTTAATAATGTTGCTATAAACATGTAAATGTCCATTTGTGTCCTTGGTCTCGTGACCTTTGAGTAGAGACAGCATATACATGGGTCCTGTTTTTTAAACCATTCTGCCAGACTATGTCTTTTGATTGGAGAGTTTAATCCATTAACATTCAGTGTTATTACTGTATGGGTAGTACTTTCTTCTACTATTTTGCCTTCTGTATTTTATATGTCATATCTAATTTTCCTTCCTTTTACCTTTACTCATAGTCTTCCTTTCTACACTCTTCTCCACACCGCTCTCTTCTGTCTTTGTATCTGTCTCTAGTGTTCCCTTTAGTATTTCTTGCAGAGCTGGTCTCTTGGTCACAAATTCTCTCAGTGATTTTTTGTCTGAAAATGTTTTCATTTCTCCCTCATTTTTGAAGGACAATTTTGCTGGATATAGAATTCTTGGTTGGCAGTTTTTCTCTTTTAATAATTTAAATATATTATCCCACTGTCTTCTCACCTACATGGTTTCTGCTGAGAGATCTGCACATAGTCTTATTGGGCTTCCCTTGTATGTGATGGATTGCTTTTCTCTTGCTGCTTTCAAGATCCTCTCTTTCTCTTTGACCTTGGACATTTTGATTATTAAATGTCTTGGAGTATGTCTATTTGGATCTGTTCTCTTTGGGGTACGCTGCACTTCTTGGATCTGTCATTTTAAGTCTTTCATAAGAGTTGGGAAATTTTCAGTGATAATTTCCTCCATTAGTTTTTCTCCTCCTTTTCCATTCTCTTCTCCTTCTGGGACACCCACAACACGTATATTCATGTGCTTCATATTGTCTTTCAATTCCCTGAGTCCCTGCTCATATTTTTCCATTTTTTTCCCTATAGTTTCTGTTTCTTGTTGGATTTCAGATGTTCTGTCCTCCGGTCCATTAATCCTATGTTTTGCCTCTTGAAATCTACCATTGTAGGTTTTCATTGTTTTTTTCATCTCTTCTACTGTGTCTTTCATTCCCATAAGTTCTGTGATTTGTTTTTTCAGACTTTCAGTTTCTTATTTTTGTTCCTTCCTTGCCTTTTTTATATCCTCCCTCAATTCATTGATTTGGTTTTTGATGAGGTTTTCCATGTCTGTTCGTATATTCTGAATTAGTTGTTTCAGCTCCTGTATGTCATTTGAATTGTTGGTTTGTTCCTTTGACTGGGCCATATCTTCAATTTCCTTAGTGTGATTTGTTATTTTTTGCTGGTGTCTAGGCATTTAATTACCTTAATTAATTTATTCTGGAGATTGCTTTCACTTCTTTTATCTAGGGTTTTCTTGCTGGATGAATTTGTTGTCTGTCTGTTCTTAGACATTCTGTTCAGCTTTATCTGAACCTTTAGCTTAGGTTTTGTTTAACAGAGGAGAATTTTTCAGTTCTTGTTTTCTTGTTTCTTGCCCTGCTTGTGTGGTACCTTTCCCCCACACACACTTAGGAGGGTCTGCTTAGATATTATAGACCCCAGCCAGATTTTCCCAGACCAAACTGGCCTCCTATCAGGAGGAAAGAGTCACCTGCGTTGGTTTTCCCTGAGCATGAGACCCAGCAGGTTGAAAGACTTTCCTGTGAAGTCTCTGGACTCTGTTTTTCTTATCCTGCCCAGTATGTGGCACTTGTCTGACTGCAGGTCCCACCAGCATAAGATGATGCGGTACCTTTAACTTTGGCTGGGGGTTTGTTGGAGACAGAGGAGAGGTTGTAGGCTGGTTTTAATGGCTTCAAATTACGAAGCACTGGTGTCTGAATTCCTTGATGGAGGGATTCCACCTGGGTGGGTCTTCACCCCTTCCCTGGGGAAGGCACAGTCTCCAGATAAGCCCCCCAAAGAGCTCACTTCTGCCTATGCCTGGGGCAGTTGCAGCCTGAAAAGTCCTGCCGCTGTATCCAGAGGCAATCAAGGCTTTGTAGATACACAGCCACAAAAACCTGTTTCCTTCTTTTTTTTCCCCCTTTTTCTGTCAGTCCTGTCCCCTTGGTGCCGGGGCAAAAATGAGCAACCTCCGCTTTGATCGGGTTCACCTAAGCTGGGGGCCTATTTTTAGTAGTCAGAATTTGTTAATTAGTTCCACAGTTGGCGTTTGATTGTGCCCAGTCACTGCTGCTGGTAAAGTCCTTTCCTTTCCCCTCTGGGAAGCGGCCTGTGGGGGAGGGGCACTGGCCGCCGCAGCTTTGGGAACTCACGGTTTTGGGGGGTGCTCGCAGCCAGTCCAGCTGGTCCAGACTGGGGTACACTGTGTGTCTGGACACTGACGTGGCCCCCGGAGCTGTTCTGTACTGTTTCTGGTTATTTAGCAGTTGTTCTGGAGGATGAACTAAAATGCGCATGTTGTTAAGCCGCCATCTTGACCCAGATGGAACTTTTAATTTTTAAATCCACTTCTGGCAGCAGTGAGAGATTACAGGAGGCTTGATTTCAATCTCCTCATAGATCAGATTTAGTGATTTTAATTTGCACTATTTCTGTGGTTGAACTGCCTAATTTCTGAGGTGTAATATTTCATCACTGTGGATCAAGACTGCTCATGATTTATTGTTGTATTGTTCACAGTAAATGGGAAAGATAGCTGCTATTTTTTCTTCTTGCCTAATAACCAAGGTAAGAGGAGAATTGCATTATAGCAAAAATAACAAAATACAGATTTGATTTGCACTATTGAAATCAGGATTTAAATACCTAAATTCATTGAATAAAACTTTTTTATATATATCATTTAATGTACAATTTAGCCCTCCTGGATTTGAGATGCTGGAAATCTATAATTTGTCCAAAATTGGGATCTGATTGCATATTTCTAAAGTTCTACAGATGTGAACAAAAACTAGATGCTTATCTGTGATGTCACACATAAGTAACAGACATAGCAGACAACTCGGCTGAATGAAGTTACCCCATCGGTTTTGCCTCTGGATGGCTTACAGATGCTGGTGTAAAGATGGGGCTCTAGCTAATACAAACTGAGTAGAGAAAGGGTATTTGTTTTGCTTTTTTTGTTTTTTCTTCTTTTCTTTTCTTTTTTTTTTTTTTTAGAAATTCAGAGAAGCATTTGTACACTTGAATTTTCTCTGTTGTAGGCCTAACAGTTTTTTTAAATCTTTATATGTCCCATTCCTATCTTGTTTCTTATTTATTTTAAATGGAACACTGTTTATTTTCATTGGTGTTTTTCTGCTTCTGTACATATATTTTATTATGTATGTGCTTATTTAGATGTATCCTTATGTTTCCTGTCTTTGTCAGGTATTACTCCATTACTCTCTTTTCCCATCTTATTTTATTTCCAAATACTGACAAAATGTTGGGGGTCCCTTCTTTGCTTATCATCCTATGATGACTTCTCTTTCTCTTTGTAGGACATTTACTACAAAGTGTAATTTATTTTACTGATTACTAGCTTACTGATTACTAGCTAGTTTGGAGAATTTTGTGCTCAGATATAAATTTTGAAATAAAAAGAGGTCATTTTAATTTCTTTACACTTAAAGAAGAATAAAATTTCTGACAGGAATTCAAAGTGAAAATGGACTCCCCTTCACTGGGCAGAATCATGGAAGTAATGAAACTAGTATGCTCTTTGTCATGAAACTAGAGAGAGAACTCATAGAGAGAGCTTAGAGAGAATACTACCCAGGGAGGAGGTAAAGAGAAAAATCCTCTGGAGGAGAGAGAGGGACATTGAAACCAACCCAGGAGAGAAGGACCAGTAGATGTCAACATGTGCCTTCTCATGGGACAGAGGAACCCCAGATGGCAGCCTTTCTCCAAGAAGGTATCTTCTTCCTGATGCCTTAATTTGAACATCTTCATGGTCTATTCATCACGTAATAGACCGCTTGACTCCTTCTGTGCCAAAACATTCCTGTTATAACCCTTGCTTGTCTCTGTCCTTGGGGAACACCCATACACCCCATCTAAAATCCCTCAGTGTAGCCTAATCAGTTTTTGTTAGTGGCTACAATGCTTTCAGAACACATTCACAGAAGCAGAATGGAAAAAAAGAAAAATTACAACCTCTCATTAGTGCTCAAGCTTTATAGGGAGAGCAGGTGGAGGGGCACAGAGAGGCTTTATTCTGTACTGCTCATGATTCATTTTAGAATGGCGTGCCACGTCTTCAGGTACGGAAAACTTAAAGGCTTATATTCCAAATGTTAGAAAAATATGAAATAGATGTCAAAATTAAGAAGACAAAGAAAATTCAAATCAGGATGATTAAAGCTTGATCAGGGTGTAGAACATGTTTCTATGGAATATATATATATATATATACTGCATAAGCGTATACGTATATATGCAATATATGTATATATTAGAAGCAAATTGAATGAGCACATTTTCCATTTATTTCATATTTTAATCAGGCAGACCAGATGAGTTCAAGATCACAAAGACAGAACACATAATAAACTTTCCAGGATAAAACAAAATCTCTGTCCCAGTAATACCATGATATAAATACTTTTCCTGACATTGATTGATTTTCTAGGTACCTCACTTGTGTGTAGTTAAGGAACACTTTTGATGGGAACAATTTTACCTTCGATGTCTTTATTTAACTTAAGCAAGCTACTAAGCCACAAAATGCCTCTAATTCTGGAACTGTCAAGCTGAGCATAATCAAACAGCAGTTATATATGTATGAAACACATGTGTACTAAATGTCTTGTATTTGAAAATGCCAACTACCACAAGCATTTATATGGCTATGGCAGACCATTTCATTTTGCCTCACAATTGTGTAGTTGTCACGCATTCTCCACGTACAGTTTTCTCAATGGCTGAACATAATGTGGATAACCTCTAAAGATCCAGGAATGGCACACTGTTTAACGTTGCCTAGCTTTAGACACATGTTTCTATATTGCTTGTTAAAAAATTAGGAAATATATGGTGGGAAGATGGCTGACCAAAGAGGCTCAAGCCTGGCCTTGCTCCACGGAAACGTTGAAAAGGGAACAGGAGGAGACTGAGGTGGCTATTTGGGTGTGCCATACTGCAGCCCTGGTTGTGGAGGCCAAGGAACTGAGAGGCAGAAGGCTGGAGGCTGGAGCCTGGAATGGAGGCACAGAGCCACATGGCCTGTGGGAGTGCACGGACTGGAGTGAGGACTAGGAAGAAAGGCCACGTTCCTTGGGTGTGCTACTCTCACCAGTACAGCCCTGTGACCAGCAACTCACCCCACAGCCCACACACCTGAGCCCTATCACCGTCTCCCATTCCCCGCACTCCAGGTCCCCCCATCCCACCAACACCCAGTGCATGTAACTGTCTCCCACCCCCACACCAAGTGCAGCCCAACCCACCTCCCCTGCACCCCTCCTGAGCACTACCTCCACTCCCTGTTCCCTGCAGGCTGTTGCTAGTGCATAAAGGTTGCGGGCATTAGCCTACATACCTAGGCTACCCCTGCCCCCACCCATAGTGTCGCACAGCCTCACCCAGCCCTCTCTGAGTTCAGTGCATCCTTTTATGGCACCCCCAGGCCCACGCATGTGCACAACCCCAATCACGTCATTCAGCGCTGGGAACCACACTTTGCAGCAGTCCTAGAATTGCTCATGTGCACAGTCCTCAGCATCACTTCAGAGCTCTGAGAAAGTGCCCACTGCATAGCTGAGTCACATCTGCCCCCAATCCACAAAGGCATAGCACTGACCTGATGCCACAGTTCTTTGCATGTGCACAAAGGGCTCCATGCCTTAGACCAGTGCACACCAGGGTTATCCCCCCCAGACCTATGAACCTGCACAGCTACATCCTCTCTAGCCGCTGAGCACCCATGTTCATAAGCATCAGCGTAACGTCCCCAACCTGCGCTCACATCTGCCCTGAAACAAACTCACCATATTGAGTGCTCCACCTTGTGCCCTGCTCCCTACTGTACAACCATCCCACAAACACAAGGCCTTAGACTACTGAAAGAAATCAATTCCCAAAGTAAATCAATCAAGATATTTACATGTGATGAAGACAGCAGAAGATCGCTAATGCAGAAAGATACAGCCCTGCCTAATGATCAAACTGAAACACCAGAGGAGAACACAGATGTCGGAACAACTAATCAAAGATGTGCATACAACATACTGAATAAATTAAGAGGGACAGCAAATGACATAAAGGAGATCAAGAAGACAGTAGAAAAGCACAAAGAGTAAATCACAGAGATCAAAGACTCTATTGACCAAATAAAAATCATACTAGAGGCTCACAACAACAGATTTGAAGAGACAGAAGAAAGAATAAGTGAAATAGAGGACAGGATAACTGACTTCAAAGACTCAAAACAGCAAATGGTAAAAGAGATGGAAAAAATTAAATGGGAACTCAGGGAAATGATAGCCGAAACAAAGCATGCAAATATAAGAATTATTGGTATCCAGAAGGAGAATAGAGGAATAAAGGGCCAGGAAGAATAGTTGAGGATATAATGGAGGAAAAATTCCCAACCCTAATAAAGGACATAAATATACAAGTCAAAGAATCCCAAAGAACTCCAAACAGAATAAACCTCAGTAGGCCTTCCCCAAGGTACATACTAATCAGTCCATCAAATGTTGAAGAAAAGCAGAAAATCCTGAAAGTGGCAACAGAAAAACAATCTACTACATACAAGGGAAATCAAATGAGACTGAGTTCAGGCTACTCAAGAAGCACCCTGCAGGTGAGAAGGCAGTGGTACGATATATTCAAGATCCTGAAAGAGAAAGATTTCTAGTCAAGAACTCTGTACCCAGCCAAATTGTCTTTCAAATTTAAGGGACAGAATAAAATTTCCACAGACAAGGAATTCTGAAAAAATATGTCAACAAGAGACTGGCCCTATAAGAAATACTAAAAGTAATTCTGCCAGCTAAAATAAAAGACAGGAGAGAGAGGTCTGGAGGAGGGCACAGAATTGAAGAGTACCACTAAGGGTAATTTAAATAATACAAAGAGAAATAGGGGAAAGAATATATAGATCTGATAATAAAATAAGGAAAACAAGATGGTAGAATCAAGAAACACCTTTTCAGTAATAACTTTGAATTTTAACAGATTAAATTTACCAATTAAAATATGCAGATTGGCATAATGGAGTAAGAAACATAATCCAGTTATATGCTGCCTACAAGAGACTCTACTTAGACACTTTCATAGATTGAAAGTGAAAGGATGGAAAAAGATTTTCCATGCAAATTGTAAACAAAAGAAAGCAGGAGTAGCTATACTAATATCAGAAAAAATAGACTCTAAATTTCAAGACATCATAAAGACACAAAGAAGGACACTATATATTAATTAAAGGGTCAATTTGCCAAGAAGGTATAATAATCATAAATGTTTTATGTTCCCAATCAAGGAACTCCAAAGTACATGAGACAGACATTGGCAAAAGTGAAGGGAGCAACAAATGTTTCAACAATAATACTAGGAGATTTCAATACACCACTCTCCTCTATAGATAGAACAACAAGACAGAAGGTCAATAAGGAAATAGAGAAGTTAAATAACATAGTAAATGAATTAAACATAACAGACATATATAGGTCATTGCACCCCAACGGACAAAGTTATACATTCTTCTCTAGTGCTCATGGAACATTCTCCAGGACAGATCATATCCTGGGGCAAAAAATAGGCTTTATAAATTTGAAAATATTGAAATTACTCAAAGCAGTTTATCTGATCACAATGGGATGAAGCTGGATCTCAATAACCAACAAAGAATGAGAACATTTACAAATATATGGAGATTAAACAACTCACTCTTAACCAACCAGTGGGTCAAAGAAGAAATTGATAGAACAATCAGCAGCTATCTGGAGATGAATGAAAATGAGAATACAACTTCTCAGAACTTATGGGATGTGGCAAAGGCGGTGCTGAGAGGGAAATTCATTGCCCTAAATGCCTATATTAAAAAACAAGAAAGAGCAAAAACCCAGGACTTAACACCAAACCTGAAGGAACTTGAGAAAGAACAGCAAACTAACCACAAAGCAAACAGGAGAAAAGAAATAACAAAGATTAAAGCAGAGATAAATGAATGGGAAAACAAAAAAACAATAGAAAGAATCAATAAAACCAAAAGTTGATTCTTTGAGAAAATGAATAAAATTGATAGGCCACTAGCAAGACTGAGAAAGAAAAAAAGAGAGAGGATGCAAATAAACAAAATCAGAGATGAGGAGGGTGCATTACTACAGACCCTGAAGAAATAAAATAAATCATAAGAGGATACCATGAACAACTATATGCCAACAAACTAGACAACCTAGATGAACTAGGCAAATTCCTGGAGACACACAAAAAGATACACTGACTCAGGAAGAAATAAAGGATCTCAACAAACCAATCTCAAGTAAAGAGATTCAATCAGTCATCAAAAATCTTCCTACAAAGAAAAGCCCAGGGCCAGATGGCTTCACAGGGGAATTTTATTAAATATTCCAGAAAGACCTAACCCCGATCTTGCTCAGATTTTCCAAAAAATAATTGAGGAAAAAGGAACTCTATCTAATTCATTTTATGAAGTTAGTATCATTTTAATACCAAAACCGGGTAAAGAAGCTATAAGAAAGGAAAACTACAGACCAATTTCCCTAATGAACATAAATGTAAAAATTCTCAATAAAATATTAGCAAATTGAATACAACAGCACATTAAAAGAATTATACACCATGACCAAGTGGGGTCTATATCAGGTATGCAAGGCTGGTTCAACATAAGAAAATCAATTAATGTAACACAGCACATTAACAAATCAAAAAGGAAAAATCACATGATCATCCCGACTGATGCTGAAAAAGCATTCAATAAAATTCAGCATCCTTCTCTATTTCTCCAAAATATAGAAATCAAAGGTAACTACCTCAATATGATAAAAGGAATATATGAAAAACCAATAGCCAGCATCGTACTCAATAGATGGACAGAAAGCCTTCCTCCTAAGATCAGGTGCAAAACAAGGATGTCCACTGTCACCACTATTCAACATTGTGTTAGAAGATCTAGCTAGAGCAATCAGGCAGGACAAAGAAATAAGAGGCACCCAAATTAGAAAGGAAGAAATAAAACCTTCATTATTTACAGATGACATGATATTATACTTGGAAGATACTGAGAAATCTACAGCAACTTGAGATAAGAAAAAAAATTCAGCAAGGTGGAGGGATATAAACTTAATGTGCAAAAATCAGCAACATTTCTATACACAAGAAATGACCCAGCTGAGGAATCAGAAAGGAAAAAAATTCCATTCAACTAAAAGAATCAAATCCTTGGTAATGAACTTAACTAGGGATGTAAAGGACTTGTACACAGAAAACTACATAACATTTGTAAAAGAAATCAAAGGAGATCTAAAGAGGTGGAAAGACATTCCCTGATCATGGATAGGAAGGCTAAATAAAGTTAAGATGTCAATTCTCCCCAAATTGATCTACAAATTCAACAGAGTATCAATCAAAGTTCCAACAACATACTTTGAAGATTTGGAAAAGCTAACTACCAACTTTGTCTAGAAGGGAAAGAGACCCCAAATAGCTAAAAGCATCCTAAAAAAGAAGAACAAAGTGAGAGGATTAACACTCCTTGACTTTAAAACCTATTATAAAGCCACAGTGGTCAAAACAGCATGGTACTGGCACAAAGACAAAAGCATTGACCAATGGAATCGAATCGGGAGTGCAGAAAAGACCACCAAATCTAGTCAGCTGATTTTTGACAAGGCCCCAAACCCTCCAAACTGAGAAAAAATAGTCTTTTCAACAATTTGGCATGGAAGAACTGGATATCAATAGTGAAAAGAATGAAAGAGGACCCCTATCTTACACCCTACACAAAAATAAACTCAAAGTAGATCAGTCACCTAAATATAAGAAGCAGTACCATGAAGTTTCTAGAAGATAATGTAGGGAAACAGCTTCAAGACCTAATATACAAATAAATCATACAACTCAACAACAAAAGAACAAAACAATCCAGTTATAAAATGGGCTAAACATATAAATAGGCATTTTTCTGAAGAGCAAATACAGATGGCTCAAGGCGCATGAAGAGATGCTCATTTTCACTGACTATAAGGGAAATGCAGATCAAAACCACAATGAGATACCACCTCACACCTATAAGAATGGCTGCTATTAAACAAATAGGAAACTATAAATCTTGGGGAAGATGTGGAGAAATTGGGGTACATACACAGTGCTGGTGGAAATGTATAATGGTGCAGCCACTATGGAACCCTGTTTGGCAGTTCCTTGGGAACCTAAATATCAAGTTGCCCTATGACTCAGCAATAGCACTACTTGGTATATACCCAGAAAAGCTGAAAGCAAAGAAACAAACAGACATTTGCACACCGATGTTCATAGCAGCATTATTCACAATCACCAAAAGATAGAAACAAACCAAATGCCCATCAACAGACGAGTGGATCAACAAAATGTGTTATATACATATGATGGAATATTATGCAACAGTAAGACAAAATGACATCCTGAAGCACATGACAAGATGGGTGAGCCTTGAAAACATAATGCTGAGTGAAGTTAGCCAGACACAAAAGGGAAGATTCTATATGATTGCACTTTTATGACCAGCATAAAGATATAATCAGGGACTTATAATAGAGAAGACAGGGGACTTAGACATACATAGAAGCTAGAGATGGGTGAACCATTACCTAATGAGATTGAACTCCAATATAAGGAAATAGATAGCAGCAAATGTGATTCTCTAGTGGCTCTAGAAGTAATATTACTATATTGAAGATGAACAAGATTGAAAGGGTTTGTACAAACCTATGTGTCCCACTGACACACACAAGAAATATGAATGAGTTCTCGTAAGAATTACTTCAAAGATATGGTTATTGTATAAAGAGTGTTTAAGTCCAGGATACAGGGGGAAAACTGCTGTTGCATCTATCAGCTATGTTCGAAAGGAAACCATCAGCACTACCACAGCAGCAGCAGAGGTAAATAATGAGGTGAGGGACAAGAGTTAAGAGGAGGTTTAGATTTCCTATTGGTGAGGGTGTATTTATTGGCTTTCTGTCTCTTGGGAACAATAAAATTATCTAAAATTGAGAATGTTGAAGGACTGTGGACTTTGGGCCCCCTATATGATGCCTGATGAATACAGGTGGCTGAACGATGCACTGAAGGAGAAGAATGGCAAATGATGGTGTATACTTATGAACAAAGGTGCTGCTACCAAAGGAACAATGTCGTGAGGCATACGACTATGCGAATGAACATGTGGGACATTTGGTGAGGAAAAAAAAAATGATATCATCACTTTTAGAAAATGCTTATAAGAAAACAGGGGCCTAGGAGTAAGCTTTTAGAGCAGACACATTAAGTCCAGAGTGGTGATTATTATTTCTGGACTTTTAGAGGCCGTTTCATATATATAACATGATATTCAGAGATAGGAACAAAGCTGAACAGGTTGGGGTTAAAATAATTCAGAACATAGAGGTAAGGAAGACAGTGTCTATATTTTAAAACCACACATACTCTTTGAGACCAATGGAAGAAAGGTTTATTTGATCTGGAACTGAATTTTGATCTGGAACTGAATTTTTTTGTAGTGCATAATCTAATTCAACCTATCTGTATAGCTCATTTGAGCAACTGAAACACAGGGAGCACAGAATGAGAAAGAGGTCTTTTAATCCAGTAACATCCTAAAGTATATTAACAAGATAATCAAAAAGTATTGGCAAAGTCCCCTGAGGGAGGGAAGAAAGAATATGGAACTGTTAAATCTTACCATCAGGGAATCCCCTGATCCTGTGGTCAAACTTTAGGAATACCCAAATCAATAGGCCATGCCCTCGATCATGAGGCTTACTCTTGTGAAGTTTATGTAGGTATCATAGAAGCTTAGACTATTCATAGACATGCCTAAGAGTTACTTCTGGAGGACATCTGTTGTTGCTCAGATGTGGCCTCAGTCTCTCTAAGCCCAATTCTGCAAATGAAATCACTGCCCTCCCCCTACCTGGGACATGACATGCAGGGGTGAAAGTCTCCCTGTTGACACAGGAGAGGACTCCCAAGATGAATCCAGACCTGGCACTGTGGGGTCAACAATTATATCCTGACCAAATGGGGGAAAAGAAGTGTAATTAATAAAGTATCAGTGGCAGAAAGAGTTCAAATAGAGTCAAAAGGTTACTCTGGTGGTTGCTTTTATGCAAGCTTCTGATAGACCTTGCTACCTATCTTAACCTGCCAACCCCCAACCAAGACCATTCCAGCCAATACCAAAGAACACCCAGGGCAACTTATAAGATTCCAGGCACTAGAGTGACCTTCCAGAAACCTACAACTCCAGATGGGTCCCTGGTCCAGACAAGTCCTGAAACCTCGCCCAGCCTCTCCAGAACATCAGATAGCTCTGTCTTCCTACCTCATACTAGTGCCAGACCCTTCCAGTTTCAAAAATTTAGAATTGCCATTGCCCAAACAACCCCAAAGAGAGATATGGAAAGACCAAAGGTGATGGTGGAATTAAACATAGAAGATAGGACTTAACAAATGAATATGAATGCTGAATCATTAAATTGATATCTCTTTTAGTCTCCAGTATTTGAGAGCAGCTAGAAGTAAACACCTAAAATTGTGAAATTGTAACCATGTCAAAGTCTGAAATATGTTCTACAACTAATCATGGTGCTGCGTTTTGAAATTTGTAGCTTTTTTGTATACATGTCATTGTTCACAAAAAATGATCAAAAATGTCAATTGTGATGATTGAAAAAGTATTTAATCCCTCTGCCTCCTATATTCTGGAGCAACTGGAAGGATAAATATGGGAGGATCATATGGTAGCCCATGACAAACTCTGGGATCTGTTCTGTACCCACTTGTTGAAGAGTGCTTTGAAAACCATTGCTTTTTTATTTCTTCGCTTTGTATATATGTCATACTATACAATAAAAAAGTAAAAAAAAAAAAAAAGGAAAGTGAAATATATGGTCCCTCTAAGTTTTAGGGCCAGGCTAAATACCAGGAAATTCTTCTCCTCAGTATTCCTGGTATTTGCCAGTGTCTGAGGATGTGCTAAATGCCTCCTTTTAGTTTTAATCAGTGTGGTCCCAGAGCATTCTGGACAACTGGCAGGGAAAGCCGACAGTACAGCTCTCTGAATTCTAAAGAAACCAGAAAAATGATACATTCCATTAAGAGAATAATACATATTTAAAATAGCTTAAGGTCTAAATAAACTCTGTGCCAGCCAAAACTCTGGAAATTCTGGCAATTTCCCTTACAGTGATTGTAATTTTAGGGAAAATGAGCAATAATAAATTTAATATGAATATAAACATAATAAAATATTTCAAGTTGGATTAAACTCAAGAAAATGTGCATCTAGCTAATAGCTTAAAGAATAATACATATTCTAGTTAAAGAGCAGGTGAATCTCAGAAGTAAAATGCTACTAGCCTTATCTCTTAGTGCCTATTTTTTCAATACAGATATAACAACAGTTTTTAAAAACTCATTTATACACACCAGTGTTTGTGCTCAGGGATTTTGGGAAAATGGAACACATCTTTTATGTAAGTACTTGCTCTTGAAGATTTTCTTTTGGGAATAGAAACATTGAAAATGACTACATAGGAACAAGAACATAGTACCTAAGTAGGCTCCTACCAGACCAGAACAGATGTTTGTTATTATTGTCTCTAAAGTTTTTCATTCATGGATTACAGTCTTGAAAACGTTAGGTCTTATTTTATCTTCAAGAATATAAGTTTCTTGAGAATTAAAATCTGTTTTACAAAAATCATTGGCCAGTTTTCAGTTCAGGAAAAATACTTTACATTAATATATAAAACTTTTCAATTTCAAAGTATATTGTTGGGCCTTATTATTTGATTTTCAAAATAACACTGAATTTTCCTATTTTGCACATTTACCAAGTAAGAGTCAAACAAATGTCACTTGTCCAACATTGTACCAATAGAAATTGGACATGAGCTTAATCTACAATTATTTTGATGTTATGATCAAGCCATTAAATTTATAACTAAAAGTATTATAAGTGAATACTGACAAACATGGTAAGATTGATGTACAGGACCAAGTAGGTTGATTGACTCAATAAGGAGTTAACTCAATAAGGAGATTAAATCAGTAAGGAGAGTGGGATGGATTCTCACAGAAAATGGATAAAAATGGAACATACTATTTATTGATTATGGTGCCTAGGCACTTGTGTTGCTTTTGGGGGAAGGTTTCAGTCTATATCTAATCTACCAAAACAAGAAATCATCACACATCCTCAGGTACACAATAATTTTGAGCCATATGAGAAAGGGTAAACAAGCTACCTAAGGAAAATGTAATTTAAGGCAGAAATTTTGCCACTTTAAAACAAACTCTTCCAGAGAATAGGGTGGGGTTGGAGGTGCGGGAAGAGAGAGGTAGCACATTTAGGCAATGTATTAGTTAGGGTTCTCTAGGGAAACAGAATCAACAGGGAACACTCGCAAATATAAAATTTATAAGTGTCTCATGTGACCACGGGAACGCAGAGTCCAAAATCCGCAGAGTAGGCTGTGAAGCCAACGGTTCCGATGGAAGGTCTGGAAGAACTCCACAGGAGAGGCTCACCAGCTGAAACAGGAAGAGCCTGTCTCTTCTGAATCCTCCTTACAAGGCTTTCAGTGATTAGATAAAGCATCACTCATTGCAGAAGACACGCCCCTTTGGCTAATTACAAATGGAATCAGCTGTGGATGCAGCTGACGTGATCATGATTTAATTCTATGAAATGTCCTCATCGCAACAGACAAGCCAGCACTTGCCAACCAGACACACAGGTACCACCACTTGGCCAAGTTGACACGTGAACCTGACCATGACAGGCAAGAACAACACTGAAGGAAAAATATGACAAGGATATAACAAGGAACAGAAATTACTGCCAATTGTACTCACAAACATACATGTAAAAGTTCTAAAAATATTACATACAAGTAAATCAGGTACAGCAATTTATAAAAAAAAGATTATGCAGTACCATCATATTGAGCTTACTTCAGAAATGCATGCTTGGATTACCTTTAAAGATCAATCAGAGTAACATCCCAAATTAACAGAATAGATTAATTATTTTTCCATGACACATTTAGATATGTTTCTAGTCTGACAGCATTCTGTTCATGAATTTCTATAGTATGGGAAGAAGTCATAATAGTCATCATATTTCTGATTTACAATTTTAGAAGTTTATCATAAATATCTATTTCGAGAACAGCACAAGCTATGTAACTACGAGATCTATAGGTAGTACATTGTATGCCTTGTGTCCACATACAAAATAATGTTTTTGAAAGACATAATAAGCGTATCTATTGACTTTAAGGAATGGGATATTGGTTTTTAGAGCTAATTGGTGTAAACTTCAAAAGAATAAGCATAATCACTATCATCTTAATTATTTTCTGATATTTTGGTGTCATTTAACCAATGATTTCCTCTGTATGACCTTTCAACCTACCAGAAATTTGTACCTTGTGTGGAATAAGTTCTTATGTTATTAAAACTTTGGGGTACTTGGGAAAAAAATGGTGTTTCTAAAAAGGGGCCTGGTCCCTACCATATGCTCCTGTCTCATGAAAGAAAAAGGCATCTTGTCATGCATCCAGAACAATGACATATCATAACAAGAACATATTCAGATCCCATAGAAAGGGGCTTTATAAAGTCCATCTGAAGATATTCAAAAGGCCCTATTGGTTGAGATATTTGAGTATGCCGCATCTTTATATTTTTAACAGGGTTATGCAACTGGCAGGTAGAACATGATTCATATACTCACATTGCTTCTTATTTAAAGTCCCTTTTTATTTATTACAAAGCTCTGATGGGTAGCTGACTGCACGCACCTCCAAGGAAGCATCAGAATAAAACAATGTAACTGAAAAGGAAGTTGGGTTCTTTTTGTGGCATTTAATGCTTCTTTGAAGAATAACTAAGCTTATGACCCATAACAGCTGTACAGTTTAATTATCAGGCATATCAGAACAGGACATATGGATAGTGAGGACATTGCAAAATCTCAAGGAATTATATAATTAAAAAAATTATTCTCTAGAATTATATATAATTTAAAACATTTATATTAATAATAGTTTTCCCTTAAAAATTTAAGCAACAAAAGGTGCAAAACTTCCCATGCAACTAATAATATATCAAATAAATCTATTTCTAGCACCTCTCTTTATACAAGATGAAAGGACGAATCATTTGTGATTTTCAAGTGGCCTTCAGGAAAAGGATTTCTTTGAAATAAAAGATATTTAGGATTTTTTTTTGAGAAGTCAACATGTCAAAATTGCCAGAAGGTTTGAACGCTTGATTAAATAGTATCATAATTCATTGGGAAACAATAGCTGTTGGTTTCCTAGTTAACCAAATGACAACAAACTATCTTAAAAGTAAATATAGGAGGTTACATGATTGTAAACAACAAACTACCAGCAAACAGTGCCTTTAAACTGAGAAACATTCTCAAACAGTCAAAGATGGTAAAGTCAATACGAAGCACAGGATATTATTCTAATAATGCACAAAATCTTTGCCTTCCAGGCAGATTACTTGGAAGGTTGAGAAAACCCTTTTATGAGAGCAGACCACTAATGTAAGAAAATGTCATCATTTCAAAAGAAACACAAATCCTAATTTTGCATGAATATACTGTTTGATATGAAAGCACTTTAAAAATACTATAAAGAAACCTATCCCTCCTATCCAGGTCTGGCTATGACAATTAAAATTCATTTCTGTAAACCTTCTACAAGTTTCTATTTCTATTCAAGTTTTGTCTTACACTTTCTTGTCTCACACTGGAACCTACAATTTGCTTTAGAATAAAATGATTTTCTTTTGCCTTAACAAAACGCCTCCTACCTACCTTACATATTTAAGTAATCAAAAAGATCTTGGAGTTGTCTTTAAGTTGACATCCTACAAAACACAATAACTCTTGAAATAAAGTGTGTCTGAAAAAATAATTCAACTTGATTAAACACAAAATTTGCATTTTTCATTATTTTAAAGTAGTTATAATGCTAGCTTATTTGATCGATAACCTGTATAAATTTAGGAAGAACACGCACAAGTAGAATAAAGCTGTATGCTTGTTGTGCTGGTTTGAAACGATTTATGTACCCTAGAAAAGCCATGACTTAATCCTAAAAACAACCATCTCGCTTAATCCCTATTCAGCAGTATAGGTTGGAAACTTGATTGGGTTATCTCCATGGAGGTGTGACTCAATCAATGTGGGTATTAAACTTGATTAGATAGAGAAGTGACTCCACCCAAATGGGTGGGTCTTGATTGCTTTACTGGAATCCTATAAAAGTGGAAACATTTAGGAGAATGTGGAGATTTGGAGAGAGCAGAACTACACAGCCATGAGAAGGAGAAAATCTGCCGGCCAGCAAGTTTTGGAGATGAAGAAGGAAAATGCCTCCAGGGGAGCTTCATGAAACAGGAAGCAGGAAAGAAAGCTATCAGATGATGCTGTGTTTACCCTGTGCCTTTCCACTTTAGAGCGAACCCTGAACTTCATCTGCATTCTTGAACAGAGGTATCTTTCCCTGGATGCCTTAGATTGGACATTTCTATAGATTTGCTTTAATTGGGACATTTTCTCAGCCTTGGAACTAGCAACTTATTAAATTCCCCTTTTTAAATGCCATTCCATTTCTGGTATATTGCACTCTGGCAGTTAGCAAACTAGAACACTTGCAGTACACTTAAAATTGATAACTGAAAAAAAACCATGCCTGAGAAGACATAGCTGCTTTTCTTAATGAACAATATTAAACTAGTCCTATTTGCAGAAGTTTACCTATATTATGTGAAATTGAAGTTTAAAACATTTCGGTTCAGTTTTAGGTACAATATTTTGACATTGGAAAGATTAGACACTCAGTTTCCTTCATTTCCAGAATTTTAGGAGAAACTAAGAAAACTGAATTACTAATTTAATTTATACATAAGCACTTTTTATCTTTAAGCCAATTAAATAAAGTTCTTTTAGGGAGTTTTATAAGTTAATATGGTAAATACCATCTCTAGGTGGGAAAATATATCAAACATACAGACAGGCACAAATGGAGAGCTTATAACTTCAATTAAAATTTTTCAGTAATAAATCAGACATAAAAACAGAAAACATTGAAATACAAAACTCACTAGTTTATATCAAAGAGCTGGCCCTCTGTTGATCTCCCACTCATATTTTAATCACTACTTTTGTTCTTGGCAGAAAGGACAAGTTGAGGTTATTTGCTTAACATGGGGCTAACACTTTCCTACTGATATGTGTGGAAGACTGTTTTAAGATTTTATTTGCCCTGATGTGTAATATTTTTAAAAAATGTTTTAATTAGAGAAGTCTATCTACAGAAATATCATGTAAAAATATATAGTACTTCATATAACCCCCTCTTATTAAAACTTTCCATAAGTGTGATATCTTTGTTACAACTGATGAAATAATATAACTATAGTATGAACTGTAGAGGACTTTCAATGCAAATCTAAATAAAACCATAGATGCATAAAGGGATTAACTAACAAAATAACCTTATTAAGACATTTATATACATCACATTTATATACCTTATTAAGACATTTATATACACCAACGGCTTAGAGAGGTTGGAATGTTAGAGTGGATTTGCCATGGAAAATCTGCTCATACACCTCAGGAATGTCTGGAGGATCACCTTTTATCATAACTGTGAGAAATAAATTTGTGAGATTAGCTCCACCATCCTTGAAGAGCTCTGTAGTTGTCATTATCTGTAGGTCAGATACTACAGTGGGAACTGCAGTCACTGAGCTGGAATTCTTAAATACAGTGGGGATGATGGAATACCAAATTGGTTGAAGCCAGGTAGCAGCACTTAATTGCCAAAGACAAGGGAGATGTGGCTATCATAATGGACAGCAGGCTGAAAGCAGGAGTCAAAATAATCTGACTCACAGAGACTTATGGCATTGCCTAGTAGATCATGGGGTACCTAGCAGTATAATAGATTGGCAGTCTACTAAATTGTGTTTGAGCTATATAAGCAAGAGAGTTCTAGGTCAAGTGAACAGAGTCTAACTTGAATGACAAAAACAGAAAGTCATGGCCCCTTAATCAATTTCCAGACTTGAGACAGTTTATTGACCTAGAGTCATTGAATGAGGGGGAGGCAAGTCCCTTTGGGGGAGGATCATGTTACACTGCCACAAACTTATACTGTTAATCTTCCTCCAAGCCTTCCCCAAGGATACCTATGGCCTTCTACGAGGGTAACTGTGCACTGGGAAAAAGGAAAGATCAGATATTTTGGGGATTATTAGACACTGATTTGGAAGTGACATTAATTCCAGAGGACCCGAAATGTCACTTGAGTCCACCAGTCAGAGTGAGGGCTTATGGAAGTCAGGTGATTGATGCAGTTTTAGCTCAGTTCTGTCTCACAGTGGGTGCCGTGGGTCCCCAGTTCCAGAATGTGTAATTGGAATAGACACACTGAGCAACTGGAAGAATCCCCACATTGGCCCTTTGACTCTTGCAGTGAGGGCTATTATAGTAGGAAATGCCAAGTGGAAGACACTAGAACTGTCCCTACCCAGCAAAATAGTAAATCAGAAGCAATACTGGATTCCTGGAGATATTGCAGAGATCAGTGCTACTCTCTAGGACTTGAGGGATGCAGGGATGGTGATTCCCACCAACTCCCCATTCAACCCTCCTATCTGGCCTGTGCAGAAAACAGATGGGTCTTGGAGGATGACAGTGGATTATCGTAAACTCAACCGGGCAGTGACTCCAATCGCACCTGCTGTTCTGGATGTAGTATCATTGCATCAGCAGATCAGTACATCCCCTGGTACCTGGGGTATGCAGTTATTGATCTGGCAAATGCTTTTTTTTTCTCAATAGCTGTTAGTAAAAACCACCAGAAACAGTGCTTTCAGTTACCAAGGTCAGCAATATACTTTCACTATCCTACCTCAGGGGTATATCAACTTCCAGCCCTATGTCATAATCTTGTCTGCAGGGACCTTGCATTTCTCCTTCCCACAAAAACATCACACTGGTCCATTATATTGATGATATCATGTTGATTGGACCTAGTGAGCAAGAAGTAGCAACTACTCTAGACTCTTTGGCAATTCATTTGCATGCCAGAGGTTGGGAGATAAATCCAACAAAAATACAGGAGCCTTCCACCTTAGTGAAATTTCTAGGTGTTCAGTAGTGTGGGGCATACAAAGAAATCCCTTCTAAGGGCTGCATCTGGCCCCTCCTATGACCAAAAAAAGAGGCACAATGCCTACTTAGTCTCTTTGGATTTTGGCTACAAAATATTCCTCATTTGAGTGTGCTACTTTGGCCTATTTGTTGAGTGACCAGTAAAGAAGCTAATTGTGAGTAGAGACCTGAGCAGGATGAGGCTCTGTGACAGGTCCAGGCTGCTGTACAAGCTGCTCTGCCACTTGGACCACATGATCCAGCAGATTCAGTGGTTCTGGAAGTGTCAGTGGCAAATAGAGATGCTGTCTGGAGCCTTTGGCAGCCCTCTATAAAGAGAATCACAATGCTGACCCTTAGGGTTTTAGAGCAAAGCCTTACCATCTGCTGCAGATAATTGTACTCCTTTTGAGAAACAGCATTTGGTTTGCTACTGGGCCCTAGTAGAAATGAAACGCTTAACCATGGGCCACCAAGTTACTATGAGACCTGAGTTGCCTATCATGAGCTAGGTATTGTCTGACCCACCAAGCCATAAAGTTGGGTATGTGCAGCAGCATTCCATCATAAAATGGAAATGTTATATACAAGATGGGGCCAGAGCAGATCCTGAAGATACAAGTAAGTTACAGGAAGAAGTGACCCAAATGCCCATCGTCTATACTCCTGCCACATTACCTTCTGTTTCCCAGACCGCAGCTATGGTCTCTTGAGGAGTTCCTTATAGTCAGTTGACTGAGGAAGAGAAAGCTCGGGACTGGCGTACAAATGGTTCTGCACAATATGCAGGTACCACGTGAAAGTGGACAGCTGCAGGACTACAACCTCTTTCTAGGATTTCCCTGAAGGATAGTGGTGAGGGGAAATCCTCTCATTGGGCAGAACTTCAAGCACTGCACCTGGTTATGCATTTTGTTTGGAAGGAGAACTGGCCAGAGGTGCATTTGTATACTGACTCATAGACTTGGTAATGGTTTGGCTGGATGGTCAGGGACTTGGAAGGAGCATGATTAGAAAATTGTTGACAAAGAGGTCTGGAGAAGAGGTATGTGCATAGACCTTTCTCAGTAGGCTAAAAACACAAAGATATTTGTGTCCCATGTGAATACACACCAGAGGGTGACTTCAGCAGAGGAAGGTTTTACAAAGTGGATAAGATGACCTGTTCTGTGTATACCAGTCAGCCTCTTTCCCCAACAGCTCCTGTCATTGCCCAATGGGCTCATGAACAAAGAGGTCACAGTGTCAGGGATAGAGGTTATACATGGGCTCAGCAACATGGACTTCCACTCACCAAGGCTGACCCAGTTACAGCCACTGCTGAGTGCCCAATCTGCCAGCAGCAGAGACCTACACTAAGCTCCTCATATGGCACCATTTCCTGAGATGATCAGCTGGCTACATGGTGGCAGGCGGATTACACTGGGCCACTTTCATCATGGAAGGTGCAGTGATTTGTTCCAAATGGAACAGACACATACTCTGGATATTATTTATTATCCATTGTCGTGGTATTCCACACAGCATTGCTTCTGATCAAGGAACCCACTTCACAACAAATAAAGTATGGAATGGGCACATGTTCATGGAATTCTCTGGTCTTACTACTTTCCCCATCATCCAGATACAGCTGGATTGATAGAATGGTGGAATGGCCTTTTGAAAACTCAATTACAACGGCAATACCTTGTAGGGCTGGGGTGATGTTCTCTAGGGTACTGTGTTTGCTCTGAATCAGCATCTACTGACTGACCACCAAATTTACAGTCAGTTGATCTTTGACAAGGCTCCCAAATCTGAGTTCCGACAGTTATGTCTTCTCAATAAATATGCTTAGGAAAGCTGGATATTAATAACAGTCAAAAGAATGAAAGAGGGCCCATATCTTCCAACTTATACAAAAATTAAAATGGATTAAAGACCAGAATATAAGAGCTGGTACTATACAATTCCTGGATTAAAGCATTGGGAAACATCTTCAAGACCTAGTAATAGGAAGTAGTTTCTTTAACTTTATACCCACAGAAAACACAAGTAACAAAAGAAAAAATAGATACATCGGAGCTCCTTAGAATCAAAAGCTTCTGTGCCTCAAAGGATTTTGTCAAAAAGGTGAAAAGGCAGCCAACTCAATGGGAAAAAAATTTGAAAATGATACATTAGATAAAAGTTTGATATCCTGTGTACATAAAGAAATTATATAATTTAACAACAAAAGAATAAACAACCCAATTATAAAATAGGCAAATATAAGGATAGACATTTTTCTGAAGAACAAATACAAATGGCTGAAAAGCACATCAAGAGTTGCTCATCTTCTTTTCAGCTATAAGGGAAATGCAAATTAAAACTATAATGAGATATCATCTTACACTTGTAAGAATGGCTGCCATTAAACAAACAAATATTTTATTTGGGATGCCAAAATTTTTGCTACATTGCAAAAACAGGAGCCACTTCAAGCTTCTGAGGATGGCAAGAAATCTGTCAGTCACATTTTTTAATTATTCACAAAAACTGACATTTATTTTACACAATTTTATGGGTTAAGTACTATTATTTTCTATTTTAGAGAGAGGAGACAGAAGCACATAGATCTTAAGTAATTTGAAACTGTAATGCTACCTGAAAAATAGGAGGAGTGTTTCAAACCAAGCTTTATAACCCCAAAGTTAACTTGTACTCTCTTTTGAACATTTTTTTATTTGCCTAGAACATCCATCTTCACTTTCAAATGATAACCAGACAACAATTGAAAGGCAGTAAAATTCATAATGAGTAAGGAGACCGCAAGGTATTTCCTAAATCATTATCAGGAATGTCGATCACTCAAAAAATTGTCAATTGAACAAAACCAAACAAATAAATATGAAGTTCTCATGAAGACTGAAAGAAATTCCAGAAGATAGAAGAGTAGCTTCACTTTAATATAGAAAAAAAAAAATCAGTAGCTAAAAATGAGACCAAGATTGATTCTATCTACTTGATAAACGCTATTGACTGAGAGATTGATTTCTAAAACACAGGATAAAACAAGAGATAAGAATGTAACAACAACAAAAAAAAACTGTTAAGCATATTAAAAGATTACAAGATTAATACCTCTAGGTAAAATAGATCTCAAAGAGAAAAGAAAATTCATCTTCAGTATTACATGTCTCTGTTATGTTGCCACTTATTAAGTGTTTTCTACGTGGCAGGCATTACACTGGATTCTTTGTATACATCACCACTGTTAATCCTCATAGCCACTCATTTCACCAATGAGAAAACTGAGGTTTAGGGAATGTAAGTAAAGTGCCTATTGTCATATGACCTAAAATCTTGGGGTTGACTTTGAAATCCAGATCTCTGACTACAGACACAGTACTTCCTTTCTGCAATTATCATTCACTTTTACTCACGTTTAAGAATTGTGAGTATTTTTGCAACCAAATATTTAATTAGGGTTCAACTTGTCCTGGGTGGTATAATAGTTTATCAATAAAGAAATAGGCTTATTGCCTTGAATTTCAATCATCAAAAAATTACAGCACCAAAATGTTATTACTTTTACAGCCACCCCATACATGGAAACGCTGATATTTTCTTTATAACCTTTAAGCTATTTTAAACTGATGCATTTTTAAATTATTACAGTTATAATGAATTAAGCAAATTATAATCTTAGAAATTAAACAAAGAGAGCAGAAAAATAGGAATTTCTTATTCTCTACCTGACAGTGCTCATACTCTTTGGCCTCAATAGTCAATTAAATTCAATACATTGACTATTAAATCATATTAATAATATTCTTACATTTAACAATATTAACACTAAATTTATATTCATAAAATACACCATTAATAACCGCAGCATTTTGGTCTTGCTTGTATGTTGGTGATTATTTTTAATTAATATTGTTGATAGAGTGATAACTGCATACCACTATATATTAATGTTAATTGTTAATAACAATTGCATGTTAGACCAAGATGACTATGTTTTAATGCTCTAAGAGAATAGATGTCAATATTTTTGTATTTACCATACTATACCCAGTACCTAGTTTATAATTGGCAATCAAAAGCATTCAAATTGTAAACAATCCTTAAATGCAAGCATTTCCCCAAAGCAATCATACATTCATTAAACAAATATCTCAGTGTTTTAGCATGTGGTTTTGTATTTTTAAATCATTATTCACATAACATTTTTAAATATAAAAATTGATATTTTTCTTATCCAAGCAGCATTAGTTCTATTTTTATTTTTGATTATAACATTGATTTATAAGTTAAAGCAAACATATTCATCTTATATATCTAGGTGTGTGGGAATTGAACATAAGATATAGAAACAGATGTCTACAGAATACAGACACTATTTTTAAATTAATCTATATAATATTCTTTAACAAATGCTAACTTTTCTTTAGATATAACTCTGAAAAGACCCATTAAAAAACCTCCTTTGTAAATGCTTGGAAAAATCAGATTTCTAATGGAGGTATTGAAGCAGTGGGGATAGAGGAATAAGTAATGAACAGGAAATTTGACTTCATCTTGCTTTTCCTCTTACTAATTTATGTCACGACTACTGTGAACGTCAATTGTTCCATCTGTAGAATAGGTATAATGATATTTACCTTTTCTACCTTCCAAAATTATTCCAGATATCAAATGACATAATGCACGGAGACAACTTCAATCTTGCAAAGCACTCCAGCATTAAGGCTTGGTCAAGTGTTAATGAAGCATGGAAGTAAGGCTTTACAGCATGATCAGAGTATTCCACATAAGCAGATTTTCTAGATAAAAGTAAACTTTGGTAGAAATGTGTCTCTAAATTGAACTAAGCTCATAAGTGTGACCATATGTGATTGTTCTAGATTAGAATATGGGAGCTTTTATTTGTCCTTTTTGACATCTAATAGCAGGTTTGCCACTGGCAAGCCTTCCTCTTGCAGTACTCTTCAAATTTGCTGATTCTAGTAATTTCTTTAACGAAAAAATCAGATAACTTGGCTATTTAGAATCTTGCGTAGTTGACAGATTTCTAGGTTTTGAGTGTCCAAAAGCCTTTCTGAAAAGTCAAACAGGGTCTTTGGAACAAAGAGTTACTGCTCAGAGGCATTTTCTCTTTGCTTCCCTGACTTCCACCTACAGGGTTCTTTGGAGAAACACAAAATTCCAAGCCAGAATAAACACTGTTGATAGATCAAAATAAAGAATTCTGAATTTTCTCTTTTTATCTCCCTGACTTTCTGGCTTGCCCATGTACAAGGACATTCATAACACTCCAAAATAAATGTTTAATTTTTTATGTGTTGAAAAAAAATGATGCCTCTATAATTGTGTACAGAAATGATATTAATGGTCTTGAATCCCAAAGATGCTGTAAACACATTGAGCACATTTAGAATGCAAATAATTTTTTTTTAGAAAAACATGTTTGTATAACAAGTGATAGTCAAACATTAGCATTAGTATATCATATGGACTGCCTAATATCTTTCAGAGGGAGCCTTCCTCGATAAGAATATTGATAACCAGACCCCTGAGGTATAAAAACCCAGAGCAGATGTCTTCTGTGAGTGTCAGGTAGAGGCAGTCTGACACCTGGTTGCTCTGACTCTCAGTCTCTAACTCCAGGCTCTAATGTCTGTGCTGTACTGTGGGATTTGCTACTGCCCTCACCAATGGACTACAACCTACTGCCAACAGCTTTGGAGCCTCTGCTGATGCCACACTGGCATTAAGTTAAAGACAGATCTCAGGAGCCAGTCTTGTACTGCCTGCCTTGTATCGTCCCAAGGGCTAGCGGACTTTAGAGACTCCTCCACCTTTAAATGTGTTGTGCGCCCTTGACCTGGTTACTGCATATGTTGGCAGTTTGTGATGAAATGAGCAGATAAATCGCATTGAACATCCAAATTATTGTGTGAACCTTCTTTCAACTTGCAATCATTTGTCAGGCCATACACAACAATAATGTTTATGTTGGAGGAAAAAAATGTTTATGTTAGGTCTAAATGTGAAGTCTTCTGCCTCTCTTCGAAATGCTAGCCTAAGGATAGGATTAAAAACATGTACTTAAAAGCTTTTTTGACCTGGTAAATAGTATTATGAAGAAAAACTAGGAAGTGGGTAAGTGATTCATAGTGATCACATGAAACAGTGACTAAGCAATCAATGAACTAGCATCTCCTGAATTTCAAGCAACTATTGCTGGAAAATTATATTCAATCTCCCTTTATTCAACTTCATTCATCATTGATATACATTAATCACAAGTAACAATCATAAAAAAAGCAAACTAAATGCAAGGCATGAAAGCAACACTTCTCTAAAAGTAATTTGTAAAGGAGCCTGTGTAACTCTTCTAAATTGTTCTTTCAGAAATGAGAATATTGTCCAATATGCCTGAGTTTTCCAGCAACAGTGACATTCAAAAAGGTCACCCTGACTGACAAACTAAAACTATATTCTTCTCATAGTCCTTGCTTGCAGTCATGCAGCATATTCATTTTCATTTTAATTATGTTTGTAAATAGTGGGAGAGGAAAGTAAGAAGCATGTGCAAGCCACCCGTGGAGCCTCTGTGGGTGTCTGCAGAATTACAGCAATCACCCTAGCAGGTTTCACTATTTTTCACAGACTTTTATTGACCAAGGGCAATATCTTATTAAAATTCTATTAGTTATAAAAGTTGTTTAAGGGAACTCATTCCATTGCCATAATGTCTTCCCACATGATTATCAGTTCACGTATGCCTTCCCAGCTAACATTTATTCTTTAAGACAGTGCAATTTTTGTGTAACCTTGATTGTTATCTAATTTACTTACCAACTGACAATTAATTCCTGATATATTGCCCCTAGCACACAATCCCCATTGCTTACTGAAGCGTTAGGCTACAGTCACCTTGCATCTATGTGAGAATCCATTGACAAAGCAGTCTAGTAAATTAGCTTTGGCTTAAAAATGCTGTAGCAACACTAGGAGTTTTGCTAATATATACCATTCAGGTAATGTCAATGCTGCAATGGATTATTCTTTTCAGTGTTTTCTTCTATATAAGGCATTGTGATAGATGATATCGAAAATATATAAAAGAACCAAATTCGGGCTCTGACCTCTAGAAACTAGGGTCTACTGAGGAAGATTAAAGGTATGTATAAAAACTATTATACAAAAAGCAATATGTGCATGGTAACAATCAGAGTTTTGCTCCACGAAGATGTTTAATGTTAAAAAAGTAAGAAATAGATCGGATCTTTAGTCTAAAAATAAATTAGAAAAACACATTTTAAATATTGTTTACTTGGGTAATAAATTTCAGATTTACAATTGTGAGGTTTGCCAAGATTGGAATTTTATCCACATATGACCACATTGAGAAGTGATACCAAGTATTTTTTTTAAATCTTTTTTTGGTATATCTCTTATGAATTTACAGAACGTAACTTGACTAATCCGTCTTTAAGGAAGAATATGATGTACATTTTTAGTTATCATTGCAAGCTGTACTTCCCCTGTAGGATTTAAAACACATATAAATAAAATATTTGACAAAATAGAACAACAGGCTAGAGCAATATGACTATACAGTATGCTGATTCTATATACATGTCCTTATAAAATAAGAAAATCTTAAATATACACATATACATATACACACATATACACATACATACATGTGCATACGTGAAAAAGCTAATCAAGCAAGTGAAGTTATCTTCTCTCCACTATAACTTCAAGAACAACATTTAATTTTACTATGATATTGAAACCACCAAAGAGGACCAAGAACTGGCCAAAGAGATATTTTCATGGTGCTCTGTTAGAGGAAAACACTATAAACACAAACTTTTAGACACATTCACTTGGGTCGTTCTTTGAGCAACCCCCTCCATTAGCAGGGATTGCTTATGAAGACAAAATGACAATCTACAGAATCCTTATGAAAATCCTAACTCCAGATAAAGAGCAGAGAGTCTGGTTCACTCACATGAAGGTTTGACAGACTTCAATCAGCTGGACATGAACACATTCAGGATATGGCTAGGAAATAAGTGGCATGAATAAATGTTCTCTTTTCCTATTACAGACAACTCCACAGAGTATCCAAGACAGTAAGTAGGTAGTCATATGAAGCCATCACAAGTTTGGATATGCCGCTCCCCATTTTATTTATTTATAGTATTAGCTACAAATGTATCATCAATATCTCACACCTAGACTATACCTTGAAAAGTACTGTAATCTGGCATCAAATCGAGCCTTTGGAAATAATTATATTTAATGAGCCTTCCAGGAATAGAGGGTGGACCTGGAGAGACTAGTATGAACGTCTTGGGAGTTTATTTCCTTCCCCTTTTAGGAATTTAGCAAGGAGCCAGCTCAGCAAGTCTGAGTTAGCTCAATAGAAAAATAGGTTGATATTCTTTCCCAAGCATCAGACTCTAGTTTCTAAGACTCTTCCTTGTACAAGAAGATCTTTTGTTAAACAGTTACCTAAATGTTGCCTGCTACCCTTTCCCCCTCTTGAATTCCTCTCGTGGTGTTCTCAGTATAACTGTGTCAAATTAAGCTAATTTCTCTGTCATAATGAGAGGTCAGGGGATCACATACTCTCTGCTTGGAAATTTCCCTCAATAAAACTCATAATGCATGTATGTATATATATGACAGTGCAAGGGGTGGATGTGTCTGAGCTTAAAGAATATCTGAACCAGAATCTTACCTCTTCGTTATATAGATAGAAGAGTGAAAAGCAAATGAATATACAGCTCTTAATTTATTTGAAGAATCAAAGTTACCTATGACCTTCTTATTACTAAATCCCATGAGTATCCCACTTTTCAGCTCTGCCTTGATTGGATTCTCTGCCATATCTGACACAATTAATCACGTCATCTTTTTCAAAACTCTCTTTTATGTGGGTTTTCACTTTCTTTTGACTTTTCTCCATTTTTCTGTTTGATTATTTTTACTTTCCTTGACTGGATTTTCTTCTTTCACTCACTCCTCGTATATTGGTGCTGTTCAGGCATCTGTGTGGCAAATCATTACAGACCCCTTATCTGCTCCTCCTTGCTTTGTTTATTCTAATAGCAACATAACATTTTTATTATTATATGTAATGATATATGTACTCGCAAAATTATTTTTCACTGCTATATAGCATGGATGTTTCATTACTTAATCATTAACATAGCACTGGAAAGAGGTTTTAAAACAATTTTTGTTATTTTATATATTACTGAATCCTACACATTTTAATACAGTTGTAGGATCATTCTCTAGGACTGGACCTGACTGGTTTAAGAGTACAAACAGTTTCAATTTATATGGATATTTTTACTTTGGCCTCTGAAAAGATGAGGTATTTTACAAGTTTCCTAAATGATCTGTCTCCAAAATGATTAGAGTTGCCAGTACAAATGTTTAACGTATATATCTGATCAGATCATTTTCCTAGTTGCTTCCACAGTTCCCCATGGATTTTAGGATGGAGTGTCTACTACTTACCAAAGCATGAGAATACACTCCATGAAAATATCCCTATCTCCTTCTATTGTCTCTTTTGTACTTGCTTATACAGTCTCCTTATATGTGCTATCCCTGCCTCTCAACATTCCTTTTTAGCTGAGCTCTTATCGCCTTTCAATTCTTCAAGATTTACCTTTTTATTTTCAGAGTCTGCACAATTCTTAGAACATAAAAAGCAATCTATAAAATTTCTGAATGGATGAATGAGTCCACCCGCATATTATCAAAGCATTTTGGTCCATATCTCTTTTACTGTGTCAATCACAGTTTACTTTAATCACTATGTCTTCTTGTACTAGTTTCATGGTGAAAAGAACTGTATTTCACAATATCAAGAGATAGTTATATTGATTTTATACTTTGGATGGAATGTATGGTGTAAGAATATATCTCAATAAAATATTTTTAAAAGTTAGCTCAATAAAAAAATGATTAAATGAAGTTTATTTCCTTCTCATTTACAGACGAACCACCCTGAGATCTATGAAGGTAGTGCACTTAGCCAATCTAAGCGTCAGAATGAGGCTTGAATAACATATACCTAATTTTAACTTTAGAACTACTTCCAGTATTTATGCTACACTTTTAAACAGATGCATATTGCTTTTTATTTCATTGTGCTGCATTTCTAAGTAGGATTCAGACTTGACTTTGAAAATTTTTGTTCTGATTATGACTTTCATCCTGCCCCCTAATATCTATTCTCTATTGTCTCCACTTGCCAGACATTAAAACTTAAATAATATCTTTCTTTCTCTTAAAACCTTGAAATGACTTCTTTGTGCATTCAGAATAACACCAGACTCCCTTTTATGACCCACATGGGGCTCTGGCTGATCAGGCCTCAGTTCTCTAGCTTTTATATTTGTATCTAGTTTTTACATTTGCTATTATTTCTGTCTAATCTGATGTCTCCTTGCATGTCAAATGATTGCAGCTTAAATGACAACTGAAGAGGCCTCTCTCATTACTCTATCTAAAGTAGTCTCACCTCCTTATTAATACTTTCTCTCTCATTCATCTTTGTTATATCTACCATGATGCTCACCACAACAGGTGGTGACATTATACAAATATCTGTTACTGGTGGTTGATCCATCTATCCTCACTCAAAAACAGTCCAAAGAAAGAGGGGTCTATGTACTAGGTGCATAGGAAGCATTAAAAATATTTGCATAAAGAGTTAATGATTAGATGAGCAAATGAAAGGTCAGACCACAGTGACTATCTGGTAATAGGATTTGGAAAAATAGCAATAATCGCATGCTGACGCATTGCCATTAAAGATGGAATTTTTAAAGTCAATGCAGTAGGCAACTGTAAAGAAGAGATTGAGCTAGAAAGAAAAGTATCTGTCTGCAAAAGGCTTTCCATCAATTAATTAATTACAGTAGGATTCTTTCTCCTGTTACCATTTTTCCAGGATGAAAGAATATTTAGTAGTATGTACAGTGTTTATTACTAAGTATCAATTTCAGTTGTGTATCCTTCCAATACATATTAATGAAGTGAGTTAGGAAAACAACATCATAAATTGGTATATTTTAAATCAATCTCACATCTGCTTTTGACATCTTTAGAAACTTGACACAGACCACCAGTTTATATATTTTAAAGGAGATGATGACAGAGATGTAAAAACAAATGTTAAATACTTAAAGTAGGAATGAAAGAAAGAGGAAGAGGAAAAGAAGCAGAGAGAACAAAGAAAAGGAGAGGGAGGAGATGAAGAGAAAAGAGGAGAGGTAGAAAAGGGAATGAGAAGAAGCAGGTGGAGCAGTTAAGAATGAGACAAAGGAAGAGAGAAAAGAGAAGAAGGAAAAGGAGTACACGGTGAAGAAAAGGAAAAGTTTTAGTATATGATGGTGGCTACTTCAATAATATGTTATAAAGTTCCAATATTTCAACAGTATGATACTATTAAAAGAATATTTAGAAAGACCATTAAAGAACATAAGATATAAGCAAAGCTATTAAATTTCATATAAAAAAACCTTAGAGATTTATCTAATACTATATACTCCAGAATTGCATCTAGAAAAATTGAAGGGGTAAATGTAAAAAAAAAAAGTAAGAACTTCTAAAACAAAAAAAAACTCTAAGTGAATGTAATTCAAAAGTTTGAATGAGAAAAGATTTTCTAAGTGTATGAGCAATCAGGACAAAAAATATGTATACATAGGTAAAAGACAAATTTCTAAAGGGAAAAATATTTTTAAGGAAATAAAAGGCAAATAAATTGAAAATATAATTTATATAAATAAAACAATTAATAGAGGGAAATTATTCAACCTGACTTTTAAAAGAAATGTAAAGGCCCTGATGAATGTAACATCCAAAGTTATGATAAGAGAATATTAGAAAACAAATAATTATCTAATAAATATGTGATAAAATAAATGTTGAACTTTAATAGGAACTATAGAAAATTCAAATGAAAAATGTAAAATTTAGAAGCAATGATGTTTAATGTTGGGAAGCATACGCAACAGGCACTTTCTTATATGGCTAGTGAGTTGCAAATTTTACAAATTTTAGATAAAATCATATGGTAATATGTTAAAAGAACTTAAACAGGTGTTGAGGACTGAAACATGTTTCCTAAAAAAAAAAGCATGTTCAGGTCCCAACCCCTGTCCTACAGCTGTGAACCCATTCGAATAAATAGGACCTTTGAAGATGTTATTGTGTCCAAACTGAATGAGGATGAGTCTTATAAACAAAGGAAATTGGAGGCAGAAGAAACTACAGGAGTAGCTAGAAGCTGAAAGTCATAGGAACCCAGAAGAGAAAAGAACAAATGCCACCATGTATATTGCAGTGTGATGAAAAAGCCAAGGAATCCCAAAGATTGCTGGTCAACCAGAAGCTACCTACCCCAGGATGAAGCAAGCCTTCTAGCCTCTGAAACCAGGAAGCAACAAATTCCTGTTGCTAAGTGGACCCATGGTGTGGTATTTGTTTTAACAGCTGAAAAACTAACATAACAGGTATGTCCTTTATTAAAAAAAAAAATCATCCTAGAACTTTGTACATATAAATGTTTACAAAACAAAAAGTAATATAAACATTATTGCTAAATTTTATATTGTAGAACACTCACACAGTAGAGAATTATGTAGCTATGTGAGGATTGTGTTTAAAAGTATTCTACAGTTTTAGAAAAGTTCCATGATACATCTAATTTAACAAAACAAGAGTTTATAGAGTTTAATCCTAACTTCATTTTAAAAATATGGACAAAGATATTAGGGACACCCAAATAAATATGCCAAACCCCTTGATTTTGAGGCTTGTTCTTTTAAAGCTTTTGTATTGTAGTGGAGAAGCTTAGCATACCTATAGGTATGGCTAAGAGTTACTTCTGGAGGACCTCTTTTGTTGCTCAGATGTAGCCTCAGTCTCTCTAAGCCCAACTCTGCAAGTGAGATCTTTGCCCTCCCCGCTATGTGAGACATGACATCCAGGGGTGACCATCTCAACTACTTGTTGAAGAGTACTTTGAAAACTATTGCTTTTTTCTTTCTTTGCTTTTATATATGTTATATTATACAATAAAAAAGTTTAGAAAATATGGACAAAGAAAGAAAAGAGACTAGAAAAATAAACAAAAAATACTAAGAAAAACTTTTAGCTAGACAAAGAAAAAAAGGGAAAAGATGCTGTTCTAGTTTACAAGCTACTGGAATGCAATATACCAGAAATGGAATGGCTTTTAAAAAGAGGAATTTAATAAGTTTCAAGTTTACAGTTTTAAAGCCATGAGAATCTCCAAACTAAAGCAAGTCTATAAAAATGTCCAAATTAAACCACCATCAAGAGGCACCTTCACTCAAAAAAAGACTGACAAAGTTCAGAGTTCTCTCTCAACTGGAAATGGATGTGGTGAACATGATGACATCTGCTAGTTTTCTCTCCAGGAATCCTCTTTCATGAAGCTCTCCTGGGGATATATTCTTTCTTCATCTCCAAAGGTCTCTGTCAGCTTGGGCTCTCTGCTTCATGATTCTTTCAAAAATGCTTGCTTCTTAAAGGATTCCAGCAGACTAATCAAGAACCACCTGGAATGGGTGGGGTCACATCTCCCTCTATTCAAAAGTTAATACCCACAATTGGGCAAATCACATCTCCATGGAGATAATTTAATCAAGTTCCCAACTACAGCACTGAATAGAGTTTAAAAGAAATGGCTGCCTCTGTGAGATTGGATTAGGATTAAGGCATGACTTTTCTAGGGTACATGAATATTATCAAATCAGCAAAGATACAAATAAAGTCAAAATGAAAATAGTGATATCACTACTAATCTTACAGAAACAAAAAGGATTATAAGAGAATACTAAGAATATACCAGCAAATTAGTTATTCTAAACAATATGAGAAAAAGCCTAGAAACACAAATTCCCTATACCGACTCCAGAAAGCATAGAAAACTTCAACAAACCTATATAACAAGTATACAGATTGAATCAATTATCAATAAAGTCCCAGCAAAGAAATGTTAAGGACCAGATGGATGCACTGGTATATTCTACCACACATTTAAAGACTTAACACCAATCTTTCTCAAACTCTTCCAAAGAAGTTAAAAGGAGGGAACACTTTTCAGTCCATTTTATGAGGCCAGCATTACCCAATACCAAACCTGGTGAAGACACCACTAGAAAAGAAAATTACAGATCAATTCCCCTCATGAATATAGATGAAAAATACTTAACCAAATATTAGCAAACTCAATCCACAGCACATTAAAAAATATTATAGACTGTGACAAAGTGGGGTTTCTGCAAGGAATGCAAGGGTGGGACAAATTGCAAAAATCAAACCAAATAATATACCACATAAAGCAACAAAGTAAAAATATATATATGATTATCTCAATAGATGTAGACAATGCATTTGATTTTTAGACGATTGATTTGTAGACAATGCTATAAATTTTATAGCACCCTTTTTTGATGAAACACTAAGAAAACAAGGAATTGAAGTGAACATTCTCAACATGATGAAGGTCCCTTATGGAAAACCCATAGCTTGCATGATAAAGGTGAAAGAATGAAAGAATTTCCAATAAGATCAGGACCAAGATACAGACGTCTACTTTCACCACTGTTATTCAAAATTGTAGTTGAAGCTCTAGCCATAGCAATTAGGCAATAAAGATAAATAAAAGGTGTTCAAATTAGGAAGGGAGAAGTAAAATTACCTCTATTTGACAACATGATCTTATAGATAGAAAATCCAAAGGAATCTACAAGAAAACTATTAGAGCTAGTAAATGAATTCAAATACATGGCAGAGTACAAGATCAACAAAGAAAAATCAATTGGGTTTCTATACACAAGTTGTGTCAGTCAGTGTTCTCTAGAGAAACAGAACCAACAGGAGATATCTTTAAATGTAAGATTTATGAAACTGTTTTTTGCAACTGTGGTCATGAAAGAGTCCAAAATCCATAGGACAGTCTGTAAAGCTGGCAACTCTGATAGAGCATCTCAATGTACTCCACAAGAGAGGCAGGCTGGCTGGCTGAAGAAGCAGTGAAAATTCTCTCCCCTCCCTTAAAAGCCATCAACCAATCAGCTCAACCCAACTGATTGGATTATCTCATTTGTGGGAAGTGGTCTTAGTTGAGCATAGACGTAATCAAGCACAGATGCAATCAATGACTGATTATTTAATAAGCAAGCCTTCTGGTTTATCAACCAGCCATAAAGTATCCCTGCATTAATAGTTAGGCCAGTGCTTGCCTGACTAGACAACTGGATACCATCATCTATCCAAGCTGACTCTGGCCATTACACTAATAATGAATAATCTGAAGGGGAAATCAAGTAAAATCTTAAAATGTACCACAAAGCTACAGTAATCAAACCAGTGTGGAACTGGCATAAAGATAGACAAATGGACTGATGGAATAGAATTGAAAATCCAGAAATACACCTCACATCTATGGCTAATTCATTTTTTATAAGGATGCCATGCATAATGCAATGGGGAAGGACAGTCTTTTCAACAAATAGTGTTAGGAAAACTGGATATCTTCGTGTAAAAGAATGAAGTTGGACTCTACCTCATACCATATTCAAAAATTAACTGAAAATTTATGAAAGGCATAAATATAATACTTAAAACTTTTTAACTCTTAGAAGATAACATAGGAGAAAATATTTACGGCCTGGGATTTGACAAGTAATTCTTAGATATGACATCAAAGCACAAGCAACAAAATAAATAACAGATGAATTTAATTTCACCAAATTTATACATCAAAGGACATTATTAGAAAATTATAAAGACAACCTAGAGAATGGGGGGGGGGGGAATAGTTGCAACCATATGTTGAATAAGGGTTTAATATGCAGAATATATAAGAACTTTTATAGTACAATAACAAAAAGACGACCCAATTAATAATTGGACCAGGACAAGGTCTTACACTGAATTTTTTCCAAATAAGATATATAATTGTATTTTTAAAAATGGTATTAATGATCTGTAATCCCCCAAAACACTGTAAACATGTTGACCACAAATAGAATGTAAACAAATTAAGAAAAACAAGTGATAACCAGATATTTATGTAAGAGTATGACATGGACGGAATTGATGCCGGCCAGAAGGGCACTTCCTATAAATTCCAGTGCAGGTACCATTCCAGTGCAGGGATGCTGACACCTGGTTGCTCTGACTCCCAGCTCCAATGTTCCATCCTATGCTGTGAGATTTCCTGTCATTCTCACTGACACACTGAAACCAGGTTAGTGCCTCTCACCATTGGCTCTGGAAACTGCTGAACACGGCATTAGACATGTCTCCCAAGACTTCTCATTAAAGGTGAGCCTGCTTTTTTTTGTGGACCTAAAGCCAATGGACTTTTAAGACTGACGTCCTCCATTTAAAATAAATTGTATGCCCTTTACCTGATTATTGCTCATTTTTTATATTTGCAGCTGGTTGATTAAGCAAGCAAACACATAGGATGGCACATGCAAATTACAGTCATGCAAATCTGCTTTCAAATGATGAATTTACTTTCAGTTTTGATGTACTTTCAGTTAGTTATGACAACTACATTTACCTGACATATGCAGTGATCAAATAAGCATATAAAAAGATGTTCAACATTATCAGCCATTAGGGAACTGCAACTCAAAACCACAATAAGATATGACTGCACAACCACAAGAATAGCTATTATTAAAAAAAAAAAAAACAAGGAAAAATAGCAAGTGTTAGAGAGGATGTTGAGAAATTGGTAATCTGCTGCGATGTTGATGGTGATGTAAAATAGTGCAGCCAGTGTGAAAAGCAATATAGGAGTTCTCAAAAACTTAAGTACAGAATTACCATATGGCATGGCAATTCCACTCCTAGGTACACCCTAAGAAAATGAAAATGCCTAAACAGATACTCTACAACAATGGTCATAACAGCATTATTCACAATAACCAAAATGTAGAAACAATTCAAGTGTCCATCAAGAAAGAAATTGATAAAAAAAATGCAATACATACATGCAATGTAATATTATTTGGTCACAAGAAAGAATAAAATTCTGAGACATACTGCAACATGGATGAAACTTGAAAACATTCTGCTGAGTAAAATAAGCAAGCCACTTAATGACAAATATTGTACATGTCACTTATATGATATCTAGAAAGTTCACAGAGACAGAATGGAGTTTAGCTGGTAGCAGGGGGTGAGGAGAGGGAAGAAGGCCAAGTTTTTGCTTGGTGGGCATAGAGTACCCACAAATAAAACTCAATTAAAAAATAATAATAACAGCTTTTAAATTATGTGGCATTAAAATACTTCCCTTGATAAATTTTGATAGTTTTAAAATTCTCCTGGAAGGACATTTAATTTAATTTTATTGATGTTTTTCTTTTGCATGCTGTATGGCAGGGTTCATTCTTTTTCCATGTGAGTATCCCCTTATTGCAGCACCATTTGCTGAATTTTTGTGTTGTTTGGTTTGGTTTTTTGTTTGTTTGTTTGTTTTGCTTATTTGTTTTGTTTTGGAAAGTCCATAGGCTGGGAAATGAACCTGGGTCTCCCGCATGGTAGGCGAGAATTCTACCACTGAATTACCCCTACACCCCCTATGTTATTTTTTTTTCTTTTTTTTTTTTTTTTACATGAGCAGACACCAGGAATCGAACCCAGGTCCTCTGGCATGGCAGACAAGCATTCTTGTCTGCTGAGCCACTGTGGCCCGCCCGCTATGTTATTTTTATAATGTGAAAAATACATATGTTTTTAAAGTACACAAATAATCAGGATTAAAAATGAAAGAGCTAAATAATGTTATTTTAGCATAGGTAACCCATACAAAACTTTGAAATCTGTTCTGTAATCACTTGGTTAAAATGAACTTTGAAAATCATTGCTTTTTTGTATATATGTTATATTTCACAATAAAAAATGTTTAAACAATGAAAGAGCTAAATTTCAGCATACGAAAATAGTGCTGTCCTTTAAATATTTATTTTAAAGCTTTTGTAAATTATGCAACACAGTCATTATTTTTATGTATAATCAGAATGCCAGATTTTGTTATCAAAACTTAGTTGTAAACAGTAACAGATGAATTGTTTCCTTATTTTCTTTTCTTGAAATAAAATAATCAGTTTTAAATGTATCCCATCTTTGATGAATTGCATAATAGTTCCGATACTAGCAATGCCTGAACGTACCTCATCAACTGCAAATATGTGCTTAAAGTAATGAAACTTTTCACTGCTAGAGTCAGTGGAATATCGGACTGTTAATGACTTTTGACTGATCAAGTGAGAATAAACTACAAAGAAAAAACAAGCCCAAACTGCAAATAAATATTTTGACAAAATACATGCTTTACAAATAAATCATATTCAAATATAAGACTTTTGGTGGAACAATAAATTTGCAGACCCATCTTCCTTAAAACTCTGGAAAATACAGCTTCAAAAATGGAAGAAACTCACAGCACCCTTGCTAGTCCCTCCCTCAGCTCGTCTCTGGCAGTGTGAAGCTAGTCTGTGTTCCCACTGCGGATTCTGGCCGTGTTCTGGAAGAAGCAAAATAACCCCTATATAAATATCGGGGTGCCTGTATTTTGATGCAGATCTATTGGATAGAAGCCTGAAAATCTGAGACAAGAAACTCCTCTCTGGCTTGCCATTCCAGAACTTGCCCTATAGGCAGAAGCATTTTGCAGACAGCTAAAGGAGTACAAGAAACAAGTAAGTCAAAGCAGCCTGGGGCAGGGATTACCTGCTTTAAGCCATGCAGTAGAGTACCCAAGAAGCGTAAAAAAAAGTCTATTTCATAAGGAGTAGAAGGGGCAGTCATATTCCTGTAAACGGGGGAATTCCTAAAACCATGAGCAAGCACAAGCCCAGTACAGGATATAAGCTCAGAAAAGACAGAGGATCCTGCACTTCACATTCACTGTGGGCTAATCTTATTGCTAGGAGAGCTAAACTCAGAAGGAGAGCACCAACCAACACATCCAGTTTGCAAAGACTGTAAAAGGCATTTTGCTTGGATATTTGTATGACACCTAAGTGGTGCTCTGCAGCTCTGAATGTCAGCATTCTTATATGCAGCAACTGTTAAAGATCCTGAAAAGACATCAGGCTTCAGTTAGAGATAACAACGAAGCTGATCTGGTTGGAACTAAGGTAAATCAGAACAGAGTAAAAGATGGTATTGTCTGTACTTTAGAACTCTCCCTACTGTATGAGACCAAAGGAAGAGAAATTTATTTTGTCGAAAACCTACATTTTCTGTGGCAGTCAAACACCTTAAACACATGGAGCCTAGACTTGGGGAAAAGGCCTTGCAATTCTGTATAGCTTAATATAATACCTGGAAACATTCCAGAGTATGTTGGGTAGATAATTAAGAAGTATTGGCAAAGTCCCTTGAGGGACTGGAGGAAAAATATGTAACATTTAAACTTTACCACCTGAGAAATCCCTGATATTCTCTCAGACATTAGGGACTCCTGAGTTAATAGACCAAACTGGTGATCTTGAGGCTTGCTCTTATGAAACATTATCTGTAATGGAGAAAGTACGCCAACCTATAATTATGCCTAAGAGTTACTTCCAGAGAACCTTTTTTGTTGCTCAGGAGCGGCCCCCCACCTCTCTCTAAGCGTAACTCTGTAAGTAAAATCATTACCCTCCCCCTCTATGTGGGACACTACATCCAGGACTGAAAGTCATCCTGGTCACGTGGGACATGACTCTCAGGGATGAGCCTGGCCCTGGCACTGTGGGATCGACAATGCCTACCTGACCAACAGGGGAAAAAGAAATGAAACAAAATAAGATAAATGGCTAAGAGAGTTCAAGTAGAGTTGAGAGGCTATTCTAGTGGCAACTCTTATCCAAGTTTCAGCTAGATATTGCTAATTGCCATGATATGCCAGGCCCCAACCAATGGCATCTGTTAAACCCTAAAGAATATCCAGGTTTCTATCTGAGACTTCATAAAAGTTTCACTGACAGTTTATTTTTCATAAACCTAAAACCTCCAGATGTTTTCTAGGCCAATAAGCCCTGAATCTCTCCCCAAGAGCATCAACCAGTTGTATACCCCTACTCCATAATGTCCACATCCCTTTCCATATGAAGAATTTAGAATGGTTATTGCCGAAATATCCCTAAAGATTGGGAAAAGGATCAAAGGAGAAGGGGGAGTTGTAACAGAGAAGAAAGGATTTAACAAATGAATATGACTACTGAATCATTATAATGATTTTTCTTTTTAGTGACCAGTGTCCTAGAACAGCTAGATGGATGTATCTGAAATGGTAGAACTGGAGTCCATATCATACTTTGAAATTTGTTCTAAAACTATTTGTTAAAGTATACTTTGAAATTTATCACTTTATATGTATGTCATATTTCACAGTGAAAAATGTAAAAAAAAAAAAAAAAAAAAGGCATTTTGGGCACTGGCTTGTTTTTGTTAATTCCTGGAACTCAAAAATCTGTGTCACACGGCAAGCTGCATACAAGTTTAGAGAACAGCTTAGGATCTATACACCAGAGTTAACATTTTAAAATATTGAAATGTGCAGTTTGTAATAAAATATTAGAAGATGAAGAAACAGAAAATGAAAGCACATACAAAGGAATATAATGAATATCTAAAAACCACCACCAAAGAGAACGACACTTTGGATATACCACACAGAGATTTTAAACACATGATGGCAATATGTTCAAGAGCATTCTAAGCATATATCCAAAAGAATTCAAAGCTGTGACTCAAGCAGATAATTTCACACTGGTGTTACTAATGTCATTATTCACAATTGCCAAAAGATGGAAGCAATTCAAGTTTGCATCAACTAATGAATTGATATACAAATGTGATATTTATATATGATGGAATATTATTCAGCTGAAAATATGAGTGAAGTTCTGATAAATGCAACAGCATGGATGAACTTTGAAGACATCATATGGAATGGAATTACAATGATATTGTCTCATCAATTGGAACAAAGGTAATTCAGTAATGAAAATTGTTAATAATAGGGAAAACTGCATATGAGGTGGGGGCAGATGGGAACTTTGTATGTTCGGCCTGATTTTTCTGTAAAACCTCAATTTATCTAATAAATAAGTGGTTAAAATGTTAATAAAGTGACTATATAGATCAGTTTCAATGACTGATTCCAAACTTTTTGTCTAATATTCCGACAAGAAGACTTCACTAAGAAGCAATTTGTTATTTACATAGGTTGTCCTCCTCTTAATTTGCTGATAAATAACATAAAATCTTTCCAAGTCTTCTGAAATGCATGTCTGTGAAAAGTGACAATGAATCCCATTTCCTATTTACTGTTCCTGTTATATGTCTTTGATTATATAATAGAAGTTTATTACTTTCTTTCTCTGCTTTTCTTCTGCACTAATTCTAAAGGGAAATGTTAAATTAACTTTTTTTTATTAAAAATTTATTGAATTTTTCAGTTCACTAATGTCAGGCTGCTGAATGACCTGAACATGAACCTTTCTGAAAATACACTGCTGAGCTTAAAAAACCACTGGCTTCCACACATCTGTATGAGGAATGTTCTTTGCATGTATCTAAGTATTCATATTTAGAAGTTTGTAGAGTTAAGAAGAAAACTGATTCTTTATAGAATACATCTAATTTTACCATGTGCAATAAATAGCAAACAGCAGCATTTCTCCCATATTTAATTTAAATGCTTAAATCAAATATTCTAAGAATAATAAATCAGTGGTCCCCCTTATTCAGTTTAAATTTGCATTTCAGAGAAAACTTCATAATAATTGTATTTGGAAAAACAGATCAATTTATCAAAAAAGGCGAAAATCCAACACAATGGAAACAGCTCAAGCAGGATGTACCGAATGGGACGCCATGACGACAGAGTTGTTATTTTAACACGTTCAGTATTTTAATATCATGCCTGACTGCCCCTTTCTGGTTGATGATTTTCTTTTGTAGAATATGACAGGCCTAAATGAATTTGAACCCTTGTGAATTAAAACCCTTTGATTCATTTACTTTGGCTAGAATTCCTTATGTTCTAAGCAACTGTGTCTTTTTCTTCTTGCGATGCATCTGAAGAAATATATGATTTTATGTGAAAATGTAAAATCCTTATAAGAAACTGTAAGGAGAGAAAAGCTGCTTACATGAATACATAAGAAAAAAATTAATAATATTATAAATATCTAGTTAGTAATTCATTTGGTGACATCATGGTAAAGCAGATAAGTGAGTAATTTAAGGTTCCAAATATCACTTTTGCATATCTGTCTTCACAAATAAAATGTCTTCTAATATCAAATAAATTACACACATGTGCGAATAGCTAGAATTTCCCAGCCAAAATACGGAGTATTTTTCTTTTTTTTTAGTGTCAACATATTTAATCCTCAAATATTTCATGAGGAAAATACTATATTATTCCTATTCTGTTTCATTTCATTTCATTTGAGGACTTCAGTGCAGTGGGATGAGCTCATAATATGCTTTCAAATCATGGCACATTAATATCAGTATTTTTCTGTGATTTATTCATTCATTCCCATTTATATTTATATCCCTCTGCCATTCCTTTCCACTTATCCCATTTGCAGTCAATATATTTAATCTGTATCTTTCTATTTTGCGTATGCTCTTGAAACACCGTATCTTCTGTATATATATTTCTAATTCATGTAAATTGGTGTTATGCATCACATTTCAGTTTTTAACTTTTCTTAATCAGCATTAGGGCTTTAGATGGATCCATGTAGCTATGCATATATTTAATTTTATTTCCAAAGGCTGAAAAGTATTCCATGACCTATATGTGCCTACTTCATCTTAGAAACCAGATGTACAGAAATATCAACTACCCAAGGTCACACGGGAAGTGGTGGAGCCAGGATTCAAGTCCAGGTGGGCTGGTGTGAGTTTACACTTTAAGTCATCATTGTATACTGCCTCCCCAGAAAGATGTAAATAATAAGGCACTGAGGAAGGTTATAAACTGAAGAACACATTTCCTGCCATACGATATTTAAATACAATACCAAAAAATGAAAAACTGTAACTGAGGAATGTGGCAATGGGAACATATTAGCAGATGGAATTGCCTCCAGGCCACAATTATATGATTCTAACTCTATATAAAGATTTTAATATTAATAGAATCATTCCTAAACTTGCTTTAAGTAGCTAAGGCCAATGGTTAATAGACACTTCCCATTGTAAAGCAAAGTCCACCTTATTTTTTTCACAATGGGTAATGTCTATTAAATATTGGTCAAAGCTACAGCTACTAAGAGCACATTTTATTCACCATTGTTGAGTCAGAATAGGAATACTCAAATACATATTTGAAGTTGTGGACAAGAATAGGTAGCTATATTAAACTAGTATTAAGACTACAGAAATTTTCTCCTTTCAAGATTTTAGCAATTACGTCTACTTGAAAGTGCCAAAAATTTATAAAATCATTTCAATCTTTATTGGCCAGTCCACTGCTGTAGTTTGCATAGACTATACTAGATAGAAATTTAAAAAAATTATTTGGTGTGACTATCTTTATGTCAGGAAAAATGTATCTATTTCTCTAATGCTTTATATAAAAGACTACTTGAAATAGAGGGGAGATATTTTAATAACTTTAGGGTCCCCCATTATAATTCTTTATACATGACCAAATATGTTAAAGTTTCATAAAGAAGAATGTATTTGGCATTTCTTACTACCACCATACCCCCCACTCATTCCTCAGCATGCTGCAGTCCAATTTAACCCCTGCTACACCATAGAAAATACTCTTACAAAAGTCACCATAGACATTCTAATTTAAAAAATTCAAAGGTTGTTTCTTAGTATGCATCAAAATGTAACTCTCAATTGAATTTCACCAGATTAATGACATAGTTTCCTAAGTTTATCTTTTGTATGATTTATCTTCTACTTTTATTTTTCCTTTAATGAAAAAAAATTCACTTGTATGAATGCAAATAGTTATAGCTTAATAAATTCTCACAGTGAACATGCCCAAATACCTTCTATCATGATAGAAATAAAGAGAAGAGTACCAGCATTTCAGAAGCCCACTTAATGCTTTTCTTCCAGTCATACATCTCATCTCTTTCCTCCACAAAGATAACCACTCTCCTGACTTCTCTTAGTTTTGTGTGCTTTGAACCTTTGTGGAATCACAAAGAAAGTTCTTCGCATTTGGCTTTGGCTGAAATTATGCCAGTGTGATCCATCCATGATGGACTGTATGAGAGTTCCCATCGCATAACATACTTAGAAGATTTGATATTTTCATGCTTCTTAATTTTAGCCATGTTGGTGGATATGTAGTTTCTCATTTTGATATTCATTTCCACATGATATATTGTGGTAACCTTCTTTTCATATGTTTTTGTCCATATATTTATGCACTATATGTACTATATGTACTATAGACTCTTTTTATGAAACAAAGAATATTATATATTGTAAAACCATCAATTCATCACAAACATAAAAATATGCATACAAGCATATGCGTACCTAACAACCCTAAAATACATGAAGCAAATTTGAAGGGTGAAATATATATTTATGTGATAATAATTGGATATTTGAATACCCAAATTCCAAAAATAGTTAGAATAGTTTAATTTTATTTCCAAAGGCTGAAAAGTATTCCATGTTCTATATGTGCCTACTTCATCTGAGAAACCAGACGTATAGAAATATCAACTACCCAAGGTAGTTGATCACAAGGTAGTGATCACATTGATCACAAGACAGATGATCATTAATTAAATAGAGGACTTAAACAATGCTATAAATCACCAAGACATAGCAGACATATACAGGAAATGCCACACAATAGAAGCAAATATGCATTCTTCTCAATTGCTCATTGAACATTCTCAAGGGTAGACCATCTCTCTGTTCACAAAACAAGTCTAAAAATTTTTTAAAGATAGAAATCACATTACATATCTGCTCCAACCATAATGGACTGAACCCCCAAATCAGTAATATAAGGAACACTAGGGAATTCACAAATATGGAAATTAAACCCCATTTCCAATAGGGAGCAGGTCAAGATGGTTTTACCACTGAAATCTATAAAACATTTCTAAAGTAATTAGTGCCATTATTTCTCAAGCACCTCCAAAAACAGAAGAGGAGGGATGACTAAAATGTGTTATATCCATACAATGGAATACTATTCAGCGTCAAATAGGAATGAAGTAATGGTACATGCTACAACAATGGACACATAAGAAGTATACTAAGCTAAGGAAGTCAGACATAAAACTTCACATTTTTTTAATAATTCCATTTATACGCAATATCCAAAATAGATAAATCCATAAAGGCAGAAAGATTACCGACCTACACAGTTTGGTAGGAATAAAGGATGGAGAGAAGCTATGTGGTTATGGGGTTTCCTTTGGGGAGAACAAATATGTTCTGGCATTAGATAAAGCTGATGCACAGCCTTGTGACTATACCAGATATCACTGACTGAACACTTTAAAGTGGCTAATTTGATGTTATGTGAATTTATCTCAATTCAAAAAAGTGTTAAATTTTGGGTGGTGTGACGGTGGCTCAGTAGCAGAATTCCCACCTGCCATGCCAGAGACCCAGGTTCAATTTCTGGTGCCTGTCCATGCAAAAAACAAAACAGAACAAAACGAAGTAAAACAAAAAAAAATGTGTTAAAATTTTTAAATGGCCCAAATTGCATTTTTTATTCAAAGAAATCCAGTTTCCTTTCTTTTTTTTTTTTTAGGATTCAGTTTGTGCATTGTGTAGTCCTATGGTTTTCTTTTTTTTTTTTTTTTTTACATTTTTATTGTGAAATATATATACAAAAAAACAATAAATCTCAAAGTACATTTTAGCAAATAGTTATAGAACATATCTCAACGTTTGGTGAGGGTTATAGTTCCACAATTTCAGTGTTTTCCTTCTAGCTGCTCCAAGACACTGGAAACTAAAAGAAATATCAATATATTAATATTAATAGAATTAATAGAATAGATTCAGCAGTCATGCTTATTTATTAAATCCTATCTTCTGTTACAACTCCTTCTTTCCCTTTGAACCCTCTTCCAATCTTTAGGAATATTTTGGCAATGACCGTTCTAACTTTTTTCATGTTGAAAAGGACTATTGACAATATGAGACAGGGGCATGGAACTAACTGATGTTCTTGGGGAGGCTATCTTCTCTGAGGTTCAGGACTTATCTGGCCTAGGAAACCTCTGGAGGTTACAGGTTTCTGGAAAGTAAATGTAGTGTATGAAACTTTTGTAGAATCTCAGAAAGAGCCCTGGGTGTTCTTTAGGGTTAACAGGAATGATGCTGTTTGGGGTTTGGCAACAGTGGCAATTAGCAATATCTAGCTGAAATTTGTGTAACAGTAGCCTCCAGAATAGCCTCTCCACTCTATTTGAACTCTCTTAGCCACTGATACCTTATTTTGTTACATTTCTTTTCCCCCTTTTGGTCAGGTAGGCATTGTCAGTCCATTGTACCAACTAGCTTCATCTTGGGAGTCATGTTCTATGTGGCCAGGGTGACTTTCACCCCTGGATGTTGCTGTCCCATGTAGAGGGGAAGGTAATGATTTTACATGCATTGTTAGGCTTAGAGAGAGTTGCCACATCTGAACAACAAGGGAGGTTTTCTGTAAGTAACACTTAAGCATAATTATAGGTAGGCTTAGCTTTGTTCTAAAGAAATAAGTTTCATTAGCAAGTCTTAAGAACAGGGTCATGGTCTGTAAATTTGGGAGTACCTAATAATTGAGAGAGCATCAGGATCTCCCAGGTGGTAAAGTTTAATAGTTCCTTATTTTTCCTTCAGTCTCTCAAGCAATATTTTTTATTGTCTATACAACATACCCTGGGATGTATCTAGGTGTTACATGAAGTTCTATAGAATTTTAAGCCCTCATTCCCACACTGGGTTCCCTGTGTTTGGATTGTTAAAATGAGCTATTCTGGCAGGTTGAGTTAGAGTGTGTGCTTCAGAAAATTTAGGTTTTGGACAAAATAAAACTCTCTTCCTTTGGTCTCATGTAGTAGGTGAAACTCTAAAATACAGACAAAATCATCTTTTTCCCTACATTCTGATATACCTTAGTCCCAACCAGATTGGCTTCAATCTGACCTTTAATTGAAGCCTGATCTCTTTGTTTTGGTTTCTTTAACATTTGTATGTAGCAATGCTGACTTTCAGAGCTGCAGAACTCCAATTCTGAGTCTCAGGCATCACAAAGGTACCCAAAGTTCCAGGGAAAAACCAGGTTATGCACATATAGCACAGCATCTCAAAATCTAGTAATAATACAACTCTGGACTAAATGTGACTGCTGTAAGAACTTACAATCTAGGCCTCAATTTTCTTATAAGTATTTTCTAAAAAAGACCATACAATATTTTTTCTTCTGTTTCTGGCTTATTTTGCAGAACATAATGTCCCCAAGGTTCATGCACCTCTTTGCATGCCTCACAACTTCATTCCTTTCTGTGGCCACAAAATATTTGATTGTATGTATAAACCACAGTTTGCCTTTCTGCTCCTCAGTCAATATATCCTTTGGCTACCTCCATCCTTTGGGCATTGTAGATAATATCCAAAATAAACAATCACATCTTACAGAAGCATCATCTAATTGTACAGTCATCAACACTCTCAATTTTGACAATTTTCACTGCTCCAAAGAGAAAAATAATAGATAAACACCCCCTCACCAAATAGAAAGTCCAAAGCTTCCCGTAACTCTTGTCCCTCTCCCCAGTCATTACCTCTGGTCTTGCTGTGTTGCTTCAGTAAATGGAAAGACTGTTCTGTCCCAGTTCAATTAATTTGGGGACTTCTGAAGATCAATTGACCATAAATTTGGTGGTCTATCTCCGCACTCTTGATTCAATTCTGTTGGTCATTATTTCTATATTTGTGCTAATACTATGCTCTTTTGACCATCATGGCTTTGCAATGAGCTTTAAAATCATGAAGTGTTAGTCCTCTCATTTGGTTCTTCTTTTGTAGGTTACTTTTAGCTAATTGAGGTCTCTTTCCTTTCCAAATAAATTTGATAATTAGCTTTTCCAAGTGTTCAAAGTAGCTGGTTGGAATTTTGAATGATATTGCATTTTATCTGCAGATGAATTTGGGTAGAATAGACATTTTAACTATGATCAACCTTCCTATCCATGAGCAGGGAATGTCTTTCCATCTATTTAAATCTACTCTGATTTATTTTAGCAATGTTATATAGTTTTCTGTGTACAGGTCCTTTATATCTGGTTAAGTTTATTCCTAGATACTTGATTCTTTTAGTTGCTATTTTTAATGAATTTTTTTTCCTTAATTGTCTCCTCAGTTAGGTCATTGCTCATGTATAGAAACATTACTGATTTTTGCACATTTATCTTGTATCCCACCATTTTGCTGAATTTGTTAATAATAGTGGTGACAATGATTAATTTTCTTATGTTGAACCAGTCTTGCATTCCTGATATAAACCCCATTTGGTCATGATGTATACTTTTTTTAATGTGTTGTTGGATTTGATTTGCCAGTATTTTGTTGATAATTTTTTATTCTATTTTCATTAGGGAAATTGGTCTGTAGTTTTCCTTTTTAGTAGCATTTTTATCTGGTTTTGGTATTAGAATGATGTTAGTTTCATAAAATGAGTTAGGTAGCATTCCTTTTTCCTCATTTTTTTGAAAGAGTTTGAGCAGGACTGGTGTTAGTTCATTTTGAAATATTTGATAAAATTCCCCTGTGAAGCCATCTGGCCCTGGACTTTTCATTGTAGGAAGATTTTTGATGACTGAATGAATCTCTTTACTTGTGATTAGATTGTTGAGATCCTCTATTTATTCTTGAGTCAGTTTAGCTTGTAACTGTGTTTCTAGGAATTTATCTAAGTTTTCTAATTTACTAGGTGTATTTCTTCATAGTGTTCTATTACAATTTTTTTTTTTTTATTTCTGCAGGGTCCATGGTCACATCACACCCTCTCATTTCTGATTTTGTTTATTTGCATCCTTTCTTTTATTCCTTGTCAGATTAGCTAGGGATCCACTGATTTTATTGATTTTCTCAAGAACCAACTTGTGGTTTTGGTGATTCTTTCTATTGTATTTTTGTTCTCCAGTTCATTTATTTTTATTTGATCTTTATTATTTCTCTTCTTCTATTTGTTTTGGGGCTACTTTGCTACATTTCTATAGTTCTTCCAGGTGAGCAATTAAGTCTTTGATTTTTACTTATTCTTCTTTTTTAATATAGGCATTTAGGGCAATGAATTTCCTTCTCAGCACTGCCTTTTCTTATCCCATAAATTCTAATATGCTGTATTCCCATTTTCACTTGTCTCCAGATATCTACCAATTTCTTTAACAATATCTTCTTTGACCCTCTCATTACTTAATCTCCATATTTGTGAAAGTTCTGGTTCTTGTTGGTAATTGATTTCTAGCTTCATTTCATTGTGGTCATATAAATTGCTTGAATAATTTCAATCTTTTTAATTTTGTGAAAACCTGTTTTGCACTAAAGCTTATGCTCTATCCTGGCAAACATCCCCTGAACACTAGAGAAGAATGTATATCCTGATGTTTTGGAGTATAATATATCTGTTAGGCCTAATTCAGCTATTACATTGTTTAAGTTCTCTATTTCCTTGCTGATCATTTGTGTGGTTGCTCTATCTATAGAGAAGAGTGTTGTTTTTTTTTTTTACATGGGCAGGCATTGGGAATCGAACCCAGATCCTCTGGCATGGCAGGCGAGAACTCTGCCTGCTGAGCCACTGTGGCCCACCTGAGTAGAGTGTTGCTTTGAAGTCTCCCATTAGTATTGTTAAAATGTTTATCAAGCCCTTCAGTTTTGTGAATGTTTGCCCCTGTACATTGGAGTTCCTTGATTGGGAGCACAGCAATGTATGATTTATATTTTCTTTTGGTGAACTGTCGCTTTTTTTTAATATGTAGTATCCTTTGTCTCTTATGATGTCTTTACATTTAAAGTCTATTCTAATGATATTAGTATAGCTACTCCTGCTTTCTTTTGGTTACAGCTTGCATAGAACATCTTTTTCCATCCTTTCAATTTATTTGTATCCTTGAATCTAAGATCAATCTCTTATCATTAGAATATAGATGGTTCATATATTTTTAATCCATTCTGCCAATCTGTGTTTCTTAGTTGGTAAGTTTAGTCTGTTAACATTCAAAGTTATTACTGTAAAGGCATTTCTTGAATCTACCATTTTAGCCTTTGATTTTTTACTTGTCAAATCTATATAATCTTTTTTTTCCCTCTCTCTCTTTATTCTTTAAGTTATCCTTACTGATACTCTTCAATTCTGTGTGCTCCTCCAGACCTCCCTCTCCTGTCTTTTTTTTTTTTTAGCACACAGAACTCCCTTTAGTATTTCTTGAGGGCAAGTGTCTTGTTGACAAATTCTCTCAGCTTTTTTTTTTTTTTTTTTTTTTTTTTGCCTGTGAAAATTTTAATCTCTCCCTCACTTTTAAGGACAATTTACCTGGACAAAGAACTCTTGGCTGGAAGTCCTTCTCTTTCAGGACCTTAAATATATCATACCATTGCCTTCTTTCCTCTGTGGTTACTGTTGAGTAGTCCAAAATCAGTCTGGGGGTTTCCTTTTATGTGGTGAATTGTGTTTGTTTTGCTGCTTTCTGGAGTTTCTACTTCTCTTCAACATTTGACAGTCTGATTAATATGTGTCTTGGTTTAGGCCTATTTGGATTTATTCTATTTGGAGTTCATTAGGGTTCTTTATTTGCATATTTATGTCTTTTATAAAGGTTGGGAAGTTTTCTCCCATTATCTATTCAACTAATCTTCCTAGTTCTTTTCACTCTTTCCTTCTCCTTCTGGGACACCAACAATTCTTAAATTTGTGCACTTCGTGTTGTCCATAATTTCCCTAAGATCCATTTTCAATTTTTCCATCTCTCTTGCCATTTCTTCTTTTTTGCATTCAAATTCAATTGTCCTGTCCTCCAGAATGTTTATTCTTTCTTCTGCCTCTTTAAATCTGCTGTTGTGTGTCTATAATATATTTTTAACTTGGTCTACAGTACCTTTCAGCTCTGTGAGATCTACTATTTTCTATTTACATCCTTTAATTTCTTTTTTATATCTTTGATGGCATTAGCTATTCCACAGAATTTATTTAGGAGATTTGTTTGAATATATTTGATTAGTTGTTTCAAATTTTGTGTCTCTTCTAGTGTTTTAATTTGGTCATTTGGCTGGGCCATCCCTGCCTGCATTTTCATGTGCTTTGCCTTCATGGCATTTGATTATCTTGATAAGGTTGTTTTTGAAAGTTTTCCCTTACTCATCTAAGGTCTTGTATTTGTTTAGGATTGCATTCAATGTCCCTTTTTGCACTTGGTTGTCAGTAATTCCCCACAATACCAAGGCCCAGACCTCATGCAGGGGATGCAACTCTACTTGATGATTTGTTAAAACCTAGGCAAACAGGTCATTCGACAGACTGCATGTTTTGCTTCTTCCTAGCAGTAGGTGCTTTGGGGCTACCCGTTGCCCTCAGGCCCAACTCTCCGGACTCTTGCAGCCATCTGAGCTGGATAGAAACCATGCAATTCCATCCAGGGCTACTAGTCTTTGGTGAGCAGTGAAAGCTGCCAACCCCAGGGCCAGAGGAGGTGGGCAGTCTGCACCTTCGTGGAGACAGCACTTTTGGACCTGATGTGTCTGGTGGCTCAGTGGTACTCGTGCACCTTCCATGGATTGGTTTTTACTAGAGATTTATTTTGTCTTTCCAGAGAATCAAATTTTAGCTTACACAGACTTAGGTCGCTATTACTCCTTTGGCTTTAGCCCCAAAGAGAATATACCCTGAGCCAATCCATACCAAGAGCCAGTTTAGATTTAGAAGTCTAAACAAACTCTTCTGATAAGGAATTCTGTGGAACATGGTTCCGAGGATTCCAGCACCTGCAATACAGGGGATACTACTAAGTGGCAACATTTAATTTCTAATATAGCTCCTAATTTCATACTCCTAGGTCCAGCTAAAAACAATAAAACATATATTCAAAAGTAACCAGTTATCTTATCCCAAAGTCTGCATCTTATACTGTTTCTTGTCTTTATTAATAACATTATACTATTCAAGCTGTAAAACTTTGATTCTACTTTGAACACTTAATTTTCCTCAACTCAACTAGTGACAAAGTCTTAAGACTATTACCTTTTCAAAGCCTCTAATATTCATTTCACTTTGCCATTGTCAGCATCTCATATTATCACTTTCTTGAACTAAATCAGTAGTTTCTTTTTTTAAGTTACCCCTTGCCTTTAACCTGACCAAATTTATACTCTAAATTAGGATATTTAAAGATAAATTTAGAAATGAAGAATAGAATATATCATTAAAACTTTCCCATTTCCCAAGAGAAAAAGTCCAGTGCCCTTAACATGCCATTCATAATCCTGTTTTAGCACTCTTGTTTTGTGCGTGTGTGTGTGTTTTCACATGTATCTCCATCACACAACTTTTCTTCTGGGTCCATAAGCCATAAGCATTTCCTGAAAATGCCCTCTAATTATTTTCTCATGATGTTCAATAGACTGAAATAAATTAAACTTTTTCTATACTTCATCTAAAGTATATTCACATCCACTTTTTCAAGCATATGCCCTCATTAAGGTAAGCGAAAGGCTTCAATGTCAGGAACTCCACTTTGGACAACTCCAAGGGCCTGGTATACTTACAAATCACTATTAGGAAGTTCCTTATTACACTATTATTGTCATTTATATCTGTTTTGCATTACATATTACAGAGAATAAGACCACCTTCTGGAGAAACTGTGTTCTGAAATGAAAAGCGAAGGTTTTGGAAGCAGACAGATCTAGGAATAAATTCTGGCTTTGAGATTTATTTATTGTGTAAACTTATGTACATTACATCGTCCCTCAGTTTTTTCTTCTTTGTAAAGTTGATAACAATATTTATGGAATACTTGTTGTGAGGAATAGAAGTAAGCTATATAAAGTGCCTATCATATTACCTGAAATACATGCATGTGTGTGCACACACATGACGATCATCAAATGATAGCTATTATTAAAAGTGAAAATAAAATAATATCAAGATCCATTTCAGCACTAGTAATACGTAGGAGAGCATATGGTACAGAATAAATATTCAAAAATATTTATAGTATTGAATTTGATAACTGAGAACATTCTATGTAAATACATTCATTTCAAGGAATTAAGTTAGTCATAAATTTTAAGGAGGAAAAGCTCTCTACCTCAAGGAAAAAAAACATTCTATCCCACTCATCTTTGAGTACCAAGAATTTAATAAGAGAATGCTTATACATAGAGATTTCTTTTTTAGAAATAGTACTTTATTTATATTTCTAATTAGATAAACGCCTTTGATTTGATCAATCATGATTCAATTCATTTAGAAAAATATATTTTAAATTAAAAATTAGCTATTTTTCTATAATTATATCTGTTTTTGATGCTTTCCTTTCCTCTAACTTGGGAATATGCTACAGAATACTTTAAATAACTAGGAAAGTTCCCATTTTTTTATTGGGTTACTGCAAATTCTGGTCATACCATCTAAAAACTATAAGGGGAAGAACTTGAAATTCACTTTTTAAATTATCTTTTTAGTCATAGACCTTGTATGAAAAAATATCCTTAATTAGAAAAAGGAGGTTAACTGGCAGAGAATTAATACATGAACAAATTCTTTGCTTCTCTGACATCAAAGGTTTGAACATGTCACCAAAGTCTCATTTAGGTACTCAGATGGCTTGTTTTTTTGTGACACAACTTTCAGAAATGCTGAAATCAAGTAAACTGACTGAACTAAAGGGATTAAATTTATCAACATACTTCAACAGTGAAGACTAGTTGTTGGCACTTTCTATTTAGAATTCATAATCAAGAGGCTGAACAGGTATTCTCTTGCTACACATACATAATGCATAAAATTTAGCTATTCCAGTAATTCTTTATATTTGTATTGACAATATCAAACACCTCTAATATAGGGCAGCACAGGATTGTGAAAAAAGGATCTTCTAGGAAATTTTCAATCTTAAATTTTTTTTATTTATTGAGTTTTGTTAATTCATTCTTCAGTACATATTTATTGACTTTTTAGTAAGAGCCAGGCATTGCTAACTTGGCAATAAAGAAACAAGGCTGCCTTCTAAGAGCTCTTAAGTTAGTTGTAGGTCAATATATGTAAATTAATAAAATACAGAGCAATGTGATGTGTCCTTATGCTGTGTGAGTTGTCATTATTGATAAGAGTAGAAGTAATAGTAGTAGAAGAAATAATAGTGACAAGTAGCAGTGGGAGTGTGGGCTCTGGAGCCAGACTCCTTGAGCTCAAATTCTATCTCTGCTACTTAATGCATGACGCATTGGGCAAGTTATTTTGGCTTCTCTATGTCTCAGTATTTATTTCTCATAATAGAGAATGTAATAGTCACCTATTAAAGGAGTTATGTTGTATAAAATTCATTTAGAAGAGAGCTTAGTATATAGCCAAGTACTAAAAATATACATTAATACTAGTATTAGAAAATAATGCATAATATGGTATATTCAAACAGTTACTGCACTGGGCGCTTAACAAATATCAACTCATTCTTCATCTCAGAACCCTATAGGTTTGTTATTCAAATTAGAATAAAATTACAGAGAAGAGGAAATTAAGACTCAAAAAAATGACTTGTCCAAGGGCACATAATGAGTAAAATTGGAAGCACAGATGATGGAACAACAAATACTTCTTGTGGGATTTGAAAACTACTCATTGAAGGATAATTCATTTGGTTTGGAAACTAAAACATAAGCTAGCATTAGCTGGGAGAAGTAAAGATTTTCATTCTACACTGAAGGAATGGAGTGCTTAGGGTACTAATCTGCATAAAAGTTGACAGTTTTAGTAATGAGCGAAATCGTCTTCGTTACTGGCGTATGGAGCAATAGGGTTTAATTTCTGAGATGTGCATTGACAAATCACATGAGAACATTATAGTGAAAATTTAGAGAATGAGCTGATTCCAACTTATGTGAAGTTAATGGGACACCACTCTGAATCTGCTGTGACCATGTTACGAATCTCTCTCTCTAAAGGCTGTTCTTTCCAATGCTTACAAATTAAAGATTTCTTTCTCTTCAGTGGAGCCTACTCTAACTCAGTATTTCAGTTAAACAAAGGCTTTCCCCTTAGCTCAACCCATTTTACATGGCATACAAAATCTCCAAAGAGCAAACCAAAGAAGTTACTGTCATGTAAGGGTAAAATGAAAGTTGACAATGACATGAGAATCTAGTACAGAGAAGAATATATGCATTTATTATAGAATAATGCAAGAACTTTTTTCTTCCTATCACAAAAAGAACATATATTGCTTACAATATAGTTATATTAATTTTACTTTAAAAATATCATTAGAATGATCAATGATTTGTTGCTTTTGTACCTGCAGTTAGCCCTAAGGCATTTTGTGAAATTTTACATTTTCACAAACCTAATTAAGCAGCTTAAGTGGTTATGCTAAAGATTCCATTTGCTTTCATTCTTTGGCCATGCAACATCCCATAATGGATATATTATTGATTTTACCCACATTAACATCTCCTAATGTACACAATGGCATGTCACCTTTAGCATCTTTTTTTTTAGGTTATTTTCCCTATATAAAACTACATCCTAAACCATAAAACTTATTACCATACTAATTTCTTTCTTCTTTTATAGCGCATTTCCTGAGCCTTCCTATGTGTAACTTTCTGAAGTAGATATTGTATTTTAGATTTTTACTTTTCTATATTTTTCATCCTTCACACTTCTTGTTTTACAGCGATGAATTAGCCAACTCTATAGTAATAACCTTTGTAATATCCATAATTTGACTGCGTGAACACACACGAATGAGAGCCCTAGGTTAAATTGGGAGGGGTCGTTGAGTGTATATTTAATAAGAAGTTTGGGGAATACATGGGAATGGTTGTAAATCCCTTCCATTCTGAATGAGTTTTTACTGCTGCAGATTATAGGGGCAGTCACTCAACACAAAAATGGGCAACAACATATAAAGAACATTTCAATAATAGTGCATTGGTATTTAAAAATGTCCCCACATATACCAGGAGTTATATATGAGGATTAAAGCAAGAAGACAGTTAAAACTACCTGGTAATCATTCGTGCTCTTATTGAGCTAAATACCATCTGGTGCACATTCTTAATATCTTTTCCTCAAACACTTTAATAAGCTGTACTCTGACATCCCATATGTCTCTCCTACATGGGAATAACTGTAAAAAGTAAAAACCAAAACATAGCTGACACATATACTAACAAGGCACTCTAAAATTGCACTTCTGCCATTGCATAGATAATTCACTTTGACTTCGCAGCTTTTCAGTTTGCTTGGTATTTAAACATATGCTAGAACTCTAATATAGCCTAGTGTGTTATAATATGGGATTTAAGTACAATACCTATCACATTGTGTCTGCCAAAGCGTAACCACCAGAGAGAAAATAAGAAGCTAATACACAGTGAAATTATTAAAAAGGGCATCAAATATGTCCCGTACCACACATTTTATAAAATTGAGGGGTAATGTTTTAAATAGTCAAGGAAGTGATTTATTAAAAAAAAATTTTTGCTGATCTTTAAAAAAATATTTTCAAAAGTAGATGATAATCAGAAAAACGTTCACCAATCAAACTGTAGGCTCTACAAGAGAGGGATTCATTGATGCATTCGCAGACCCAGAACAGTACTCAGCACATCATAGGTACTCAGTGAATACTCATTTAATAATGAATGAACGAATGAATGAATGAATGAATGATTTTCTACCTTACCACCTCGATTAATAAATAATGTCACTTTTTCTTTCAAATTATGTTTTTAGTGGGTTCAAGCGTAGTTCACATGGTAGTTCCTGCCATGTGGGAGACCTAAGTTTGATTTCCAGCTCATGCACTTCCAAAAAAACAAACCAACAAGCAAAACAAACAACAAAAATTCAACAAGCAGTGCTGCAATAACATGATACTCACATGGAATAATAATGAAATGTGGCCACGCCACACAGCATACAAGAAAAATATCTGTTTTTGCTTATAGCCTACTAGTATCTTATGTCAACTCAATCATTAACTCAATGCAGGGTGGGAAGGAAGGGGAAGACCACTATACCCTCATCCCAGCAAACTGGAAATCCAGAATTGGTTTCAAGATAAATAGTAACCGACATCCATTCAATAATTTTAATGTTTCCAAGAAACAGAATGTGTCTTATTTGTGGCTTTTTCTCAATTATTCTCTTACCTGCCACACTGGTATATGAGGCAGTAAGAATTAGGTGAACCTGCCATTTAAAGTCTAAAAAATTGAAATTAAAATGTCATAATACTACTTTGGTGCTTCTTCTACTAAGGAACTGTGAAACAAAATTTAAAACAGTTAAATGGGAATAAATTATGAAGTTGAAAATTAGAAGGCAAAATTGAACTTACTTAATAAAATACCAGTATTAATATTTAGACAAAAGGTGTAAACTAAGTGTATTTCTGACTCAGATGGTGAGAAAATTTCTCAATTCAATACAGTAGCAGTACATGGAGTAATGATCAACAAGATAATAGAGCCTACTAAGATTCTAAATATCTTAGAAGTATTCAGGAAATTATGTTATTTTCTGTTTGTTTTTCTGACAATGAATGAAAGCTTCTGAAAGCAAATGCAAACATATTTGATTCCTCACTGTGAATAAATATTAAAACATAAGGCAGTCTCAAACTGTAACATAGTATAGTAAAAATTATTAGGAGGTAAATTTTAGGAGATGAATGATCTGAAATAAAGCTCTCTGATCTTGCTTAATTCTACATTTTAATTTTAAATGGCCTTTTTGTGTGCCATGGTTATCAATGTCATACCAGTTTTAAAAGTACTGTGTGAGCAGATGGAATGCTGCTGGAGTTAAACCTGCAGGCATAGGTTGAATAAATGGGAAACAATAGTATAAAAATATGACACAAGAATTCAGAATTCTAATGCCACAAGTCATTTTTCACTATGCAGAGTAAACTCTGTAAAACTAAGCCTTAATCTCCAATGAAAAAGTTCAGTTAATTGCAAAGCTGGTTTACCTGCCATGCCCTTAAGTACCAAACCAAATTATGAAACTGACTCAGGTTTTTGAGTTTAATTTTTTTCTCCTTCTCTTTATCAGTAATCCCCAGATTTTGGACCCTGAAGAGTCATTTCAGATAGATGATAGAGGGTGGAATTAGCACACATCATCCAACAATGCCATCTGCTGTCCATTCAGTAGATTTACTGAGCCTGCTGTGTACTCAGAGGGGCTAGGGATAAATTTGTATCTACATAGGTGATGTGGTCAAGTTCATATTCCAGGAAAGAACAAAAAATAAAATAAAATAAAATAAAATAAAGCTTCAGAAGACATGGGGCTTTGCTAATTCCCTACAAATAGAAGCCAGTTTTTTTTTTTTTATTTACCATTTTTTAAATTGGGGTTTATGCAGAACTATGTTAAAATTCAAAACCTAAAACAGCAAACTAAATTTTCTGAAAAGAGATGTAGAAGCATCTGGAGTAATGGTAAATTTTAAAATTATATTTCTATAATTTAAATGTATGTAAAGATTATGACATTTCCATGGTAGCACCTTAGTTCTGAATTGTCTTACTTCTCACAGATATCAGAAGAAGAAAAAAATATTATAATCTTTTTTAAGCAAAATTATAAGAAAAGAAAGCCTATTAACTCCGAATCATCTAACATGCTGTCAAAGACAATACTGAACTAAGTAAGATATACCTGAGGGAAGTCAGTCTTTGGCAGCAAAAAGAATTGAGAGGCTAGAGAGGACCTAATGCTGCATCGTTAGAAATCCATGAGCAAATATTATTATCTCAGAAGTAGAGAACCCATCTAGAGTCGGAATTGCTGTGAACAAAGATGAGAGCTAACAGGATTGAAGTCCTCAGAGAGGTGAAGAGAAAATTCCCACTAAGGTGCTCATCAGGGCTGACAGGTGGAAACATTCAGAAAGCATCTAGAAAACATAACTTCTGAAAGTGGGGGATGCCAGGTAGAATTCTCGCCTGACATGCAGGAGACCCGGGTTCAATTCCCCACCCATGCACTTCCCAAAATCAAATAAACAAAATACCAAAGAAACAAAAAGTCAACAAATGGTGCTGCAATAAGGGGATATTCACATGGAACAAAGACGAAATGTGACTCCCTCCATACAGTATACAAAAAAAACAAAAAAACAAAAAAACAAAAAAAACAAAAAGTGAGTGGACCACTTAGAAGCAAAGGCTAAATCACTTGAAGGCAGGGTAGTATGAGCCAGGCAGAGCAAGGGGCCAGAAGTGGAAACTGCTCCCAACGAGGCTGGGTTATGGGAGGCAGGACAGGAGTGGTTCCATAGCATCCCAAAGGCGTGAGCCAGCAGTCAGCACTGTAGCAAAAGATGAGAGCCCTTGGACTACAATGCTTCGACAAATACTGTAACCGCTTCCCTATTTCTTACAGGAAAACTAGTCAGGGAAATTAAACATTAAAATATGAGAAACGTAAAGGAATTTTATCAGCATTCATATAAAGATATCAAAGAACAGAGAGTAAAAGGAGCATACCAACTCTCCTAAACATCAGAAAAGCAATGCTACAAAACAGAAAAAAAGTGTAAAAAACCTGCATGCATCCCCATAGCACTTTTAATAACTTAATAAACATATAAATAGACCATGAGGTGAAATACAAGAACTTGTGAAAGAGACAACCTCAACTAAAATAAAATCTGATAGAATTCACTGCAAAAAATAATATTAAAAACACAAAGCACTTCAAAAAAGACTAAAATTTATAAGGAGAACAAACAAGGAGGAACTGATACCCACATAAAGTAAGGGTCATAGAGAAGAGAAATGAGAGATGATAATGAAACAGCCCAGTTACCCCTCCCCCACAAAAAAATCAGAAATGTACATGGTAAAACAAACTTAGGAAAAAAAATATTTTATATATGTTAGACCAAGTAGACTATCATAAATTCTAGTCCCTGAGGAAGGAAAAAAAAAAATACAGTAAAGCACTTTTTCTTTTTCTTTTTTTTTTTTGACATGGGCAGGCTCCTGGAATAGAACCTGGGTCTCCTGCATGGCAGGCGAGAATTCTGCCACTGAGCCACGGTTGCACCAAACAGCTAAACACATTTTAAAGTATAATTACTAAAAACTTTCAGAAGCTATAAGAAAGCAAGACTGAACATATATACATGTTTACCTTACATTTATATTTATATCACATCATTAATTATGTGGAAAATGGAATCAGAATGTTCCAACTCCAAGTTAAATCTTCACATAATAATCAGAATTTTTTAAAAATTAAGTAAGCATTATTTGAGAGCTTAGGCAAAAAGTTAAAATCACTTATAAGAAAAGAAAATCAATTTGATATCAGAGTTTTCAACAGCAACAAGTGATACCAGAAGATGGGATGGAGGAAAGTATCTATAATATAAGCAAGAAATAAAAGAAGTCAAATGCTTAAGCTATATCCTCCCACATTTCTGTCAACTCTAAAGTCTCTAATTTTGACCATCATAGATTCAGAGAACATTGTTTACAATGTTGCCCTGAGGACAAACGTTGGGTAACCTAGTGATGCTAAGTGAATTACTGGCAGTAATAAGAGAAGAGCACATAGAATACATCTATAGATTTAAAGGGAAAAGTTGCATGGAAAATGTGAAGCCACATTTTTATGGATAATTCTGATAATATACAAATGATTCAACTATAAAAATTAGGAGATACAGAGTGAAAGAGGAAAGTAGAAGTAGTTGCTTGATTCTTCATAAATGATAGTTGAGCGTAAAATGATATTTTAAAGCTCACAATTCAGAAACAATAATATAAACACATTTGACAGAAAAAGACAAACATTAATAAATATTTTATTTCAAAAATCAAATACTGCAGGAGGAATGGAGGTGGTAGAAAGATCATAGAGGTTAATTTTATTGCTACTCATAGTAGGAAACCATTTGAAATTTTGGAAAGAAATAAGGGTAAAACAATATTAAATATAAGTAAAATTATAAAAAATAAGGACCAAAAATATATCTCTTGTATAAATAAAAATAATAATTTATCAAAATAAAATATTATCTAGGAATATTAGAAGCAATACTCATTTTTATGATACAAGAAACACCAAAAACAAAGAGATACAAAAATGTTAACAAGTTAGAGGGTTGGGTTGACAAAAAGAAACCAGGCAAATGCAAACAAATGAATTATCAGTCCATTTTTATAGCATCTTGGTCCTCAATGACACTTTTTATTCTTTAAAAGTTTTCAGATTTTTTAAATTTATTATATATATATATATTATAATAATTCTATCTTTGCTTCTGGTTGTTTCTGTTATTTCTCTAATAATATCTGTATTTATTGAGCATTTTTTGTTTCTTTTTGTTGATAGTGTTTTTTGTTTTTGTTTCTGATTGAGAGAGGAGGGGGGGATGAAAACAACAACAATGGCAGCAGGAGTCTCAAACTAGCGCAGCTTCCTTCTCCAATGTCTGACTAACACTATTCATGATCTATCTGCTTTTTTGTTTGTTTGTTTACTTTTCAGCATATTCATTTCATTGTTTACTATATATTTTTCAAGTTGTTTTGCAATCAATTGTAGGGATGAGATATAAGGAGTTGTCCTGCCATAGAGGATCAGAAGTTCACCCCACCTTTTTAAAAAAAATGTATTTCTTCCTGGTAACTTGCAGCAAGGAATGCAAATTTAGAGACATATAAATTTCTCACAACATATAAAAATTATTTAACATGTAATTCTCTATTTCAGCTAATCCAGTAAAGCTACAATTGAAAGAACAAAAAAGTTGACAATAAAGGACTCAAGTGGAAAAGTATCTCGATAGATAATATAATCTACCCTACTCCTCGGTGGGGAAACTGTATTGGTGAAACTTCAAACAGGATTACTTTCCCCTCAGTTAATCCACAAAAATTGAGTCAGCAACATCTTGTAATCAACCGTATCAAAAGTAGTTGATTTATGAAGTGCCATTAATAGAATGAGGAGTTATCCATCACTCAGGAAAAATTCATAAATCACCCATATACCAAACTCAATTCTATCTCACAATAAGCACACACACTACATTGCAAACTGTCAACTTCTGATGATCTAAATCTCTCCCATTGACTTTGTGGTCATATTGAAAGAAAGAAGAGAGAAAGTTCATAGATGGTTAGTAAAAAAAAAAAAAGGCATCACTGATACAATAAATTTTCACCAAAAGGTCACAATAACTTGCTCTACATTCCATAATACTCATTTTACTAATCTACATAATCTGATATTAAGGTATTCTTATCAAAAAATATTCTAGCTCATATATAATTATACATCCCATACCAACATTACATATCTTTCAAATGAAATAAATACAAAAGCATAAAAGAACAATACACATTATTGACTTTAATAGTTGTCTTAGTTCAATACTATAAATATGTATAACTGTTGGGAAACTGCAGATGAATGATAATTAAAGCATGTCAAAAAATAAGTATTCCTGAATATTGATGTGCAATTCATTTCATTTTCAACTAGAAGAAAGTTATATTTCTTTCTTATTAAATGAGGCAAATTAAATTATTTATCAAGTATACAGCTGGATGTTAAGAATCTAAACATAATTTTTGCTAGTGATATCTTTGGAGGACTAATTAATTTTTTTTAATGTGGAATTAACATTTGTGGCTTGAGATTTGTAAAAGTTGCATATTCATTCAGGGCCTACGATTCAGATGCACAAAATTTAAGCAGCAATCTATCATAAAGCTAGTCATTGTTTTCTTTTCAATTGTATACCATATGCACATATATATATACAAAAAGTTAATAGTGATGAAAATATTAAGTAGGATGAAATTCAAAGCCTGTGATAAAGAATTATAAAGACATATATGCTATGAGCAGGCATCAAGAGTTTTCCAACTACCATGCTCTTTACATAAATTTCCACCTCAAGTAAATGGAAATTTTCATTTTTGTAATATATTGCATATTAAAAATGAACTGTGTTTTTATTGATTTTGAAAGCAACACTTTCAAGTATGAAAGTAATAGCTTTTTGATTGATTTAGTCAGGATGAGTTAGACGTTGAAAATAAAGGAGGAATTAATCAAAGAGGGTTGATTTAGGACCTGCTCATAATATGGATTTCCATTTTTTGTGTCATTGTTCTCTTGTTAGAGACCTGATGGACTGTTTGTACCAAGTTGAAAGATAAAATGACTATGACTAGAGAGGTAGCAGGTAAAGATATATGAGAACTAAGCCTAGTCTGAAATTTATCTTTCTTTTTTTTTTACTCAAGTAATTCAGCAAACACATATCACTATGTACCAGACACCACACTGAACACTGAACAAAAAGCTGGAGGAAACACAACCTTCTCCACACATGGAAATCTGAGTAGATGTGAGCCAATGTGTTAGCTACACTGGTGCTGCTAAGGCATATATAATAGAAACACTTTCAGTACGCCTGGGAGAAGCCAAATAGATTGTGAGGAGACAAGACCTAGGACATACCCTGAGGAAATTAGCATTAGCCAGATGATTTGTCAATTTGGCTCTGATGGGGAGGAATGAGACAAGCCAGTAACTGAAGGGAAATAAAGGATTCTTGAAAGACTGGATTTAACGTTTAGAGATTTTTAATACGTCAAAAAAGCCAAGTATATAGAAAAATGTTGATGAGGAAAGGTAGTAAATTTGTAAGGCACTGTCTATAATGAGGTGGCTGAATTGACCTCAGAGAAGAAGAGATGCTCACCAAATGTGCTTACATGAAGGGGAGAGAAAAGACACAGAATCCAAAATTTTGTATCAGGTACAATTTTTATGGTTTCATGATTTTCACCAGGACTTCCCAGCAGCCCAAGTTATAGTCAGAAGGTAGAAATTTGCCCAAATTAAGGTAAGATGTAAGAGGTTTTGCTAGGTAGGAACAAAGGGGGATAACAGAATTGGGAATTTTGCCAAGAAATGTGCTTAATGACAGAAAATAGAATCCAGTCGATCAATAAAAAAACCATGTGAAGTCATAAAAGCTTCAAGGGATGGAAGTCACTAAATAGGGCTAATAACCCTATTTAGTGACTAGGTAGTGAAACCAATATGGTGAACAAGCTGTAAAGAGGATATAAAGATATTGAGTTTATGATTTCAGGGTTAGAATATTTTCAGCTTCGTATTTCATGTGCCCCAATAATCAGAAATTCTGTTCTGTCGCATGTCCATTAACCCCTTCTCAGCCCCACAAGCAAAGCTTCACTTCATGTTCTCATCCTTTCTTACATGGTATCTTCTGCTGGAATTTTCTAAAAGCCTTTCTGTCCCCATTCTTCATTTCATTTCAGACAAATCAGTCATTTGAAATCCAAGATGAATCTTTCTAAAGTTCAAATGTAATAAAAAAGTTTTCCTCCTTAAATTCTTATTAAAAATAACTAACATGTCCTGAAAAACTACTCTATGTTAGGGAAAATAAAAGCTTACCTCAAACTGCTGTTTAGGGCTTTAAAAGAGTTAACATTACTAAGACACTTATAGTGATGCTTGCCACACAAATACATTCAACCTTGCTGACATAAGATATTGTAGAAAGAGAATTCAACTAGAAATCTGAATTCTAGCCTTGGCTTTGTTATGAATGGACCAATATTTGGAAAGCAAGTAAAACCTCTTTCCCAAATCTTGGTTTCTTCATGTGTAAAGTGCAGAGTTAAAACATATTATTTCTGAGGCAGCTTTCAGTTTATAAATGCAGTGATTTTCAAATTAGCTGTCAAATTTTTAGCCAGTTATATGTAGGAAAACTCCCATAGTAAATTAATCTATACAGAAGATAACAGTAGAGAAATTTCTCTCATCCATTATAGAATTCCTTAATAGTATTTTTATTTGTAAAATATTTTTCTATCAATTTAATAATTACACAAATTTTTATTGGTAGGCACTAAAAGCGGGAAATTTCCTAACAGTGAATTTTTACCTTAACATGTTAAGGACTGAGCAAAAATGCAACTTTTGTAGGCATTACAGTTTTGCATATTTATAGTAAATTGAAATTTTTATTTTTCACTGCTTCTAAAAAAACTGAAAACTATTACTGCGAAGATATTGTTATTTAATTTTTGTGTTCATTTGTATCTGAACACGTTTACATGTTTATATTTGTCAATTTTTATAGCAAACTAAACCAAAGGCAAGTACTATATAAATAGATAAAATATACCATGGAAGAATTTTATGTCTGCCTTAAAGAAATGAAATTGTTACACCTTTACTTTATATCTCTAAAACTATCTGGGAGTAGGATCTTGTTTTAACATTGGCCACTGGGCAATGTCCATGATCCATATTCTGTAAATTGGTACTACAATATTAGAACTGTTAGCTAGAAGGAACAGACCCTAGTACAAATCCCTGAGCTCTGGGCTACTACGAATCCAGGCTGTGCTTACTCCTGATATTCCCAAAAGTTTCCATTGTATTTCAAAATGGTCTCAGGAATTCTAGATTCATAAAATATCCCTTGAATAGATATCAGATATATATATATATATCTCCTCCTATCTCCTCATCCATTCACACTATACAGAAGAGAGAAAGCTGCTAGGACTTCTGGGCTTCCCTCGATAACTCCAATGCTTATATCCTTGGAGTTACAGCTATTTATTCCCTCCGGTTTATCTTCCTAGCTTACACTTAAGTTTACTTGTCTTGGTCATTCTTAATAAATCTACATGAAATTCAGAAAAAAAAATCAGAAACTAAAGCTAGTTTTTCTATAAATCAACTCTTAGAAAATATACTTTCTTTCTCCCAATGTATCTTTCAAAACAAGTTCAGCTATATTTTTCTAAAACCTTGTGTGCAGAAATACATCCTGGAAGAACTACCTATAACCTTCATCACAAGCCATATAAGTCAATAGATCTTCATGATAGCTCTTCAGATCCATATAAAAGATCAATATTAAGGCATTTACCTGTGATGATTTAAACATCATGCCATAGATTTTAACTTTTTGGCCCAGTTTTGAAACCCAGTGTGTCCTCTGTAGAAGCGGAGTTAACTGTAATCATAAACTTCACATAAAAATAGGCCTTTATTTTCCAAAACTCTGTTAACATTTTGAAAAAATTAGTTGTCCTACCAAACAAAATTTTATGCTAATTAAATGAAAATAATCCAGGAGAAAGAGGAGGCTCCTAACAAATAGAAGATCATTACTTGGGTATCTGTTTGTCACGTGGCAGCCGACCTAACTTCATTTGTCAGGGGCCTATTATAAGCATGGGAAGCCAGCGATGACCAAACAATTGTGATTTAGTTTGAGGAATGAAAGATGCACTGTGAGGTTTCTGTTGTGGCTGCATCTAAGTACTTGTGTAACAAATAAACCAGATTGCATTCCCATCTGCTTAACAGAACACTATGTGGTGCTGTTCTTCACCACTGCACTTATGAGATAAATTGTAGGCAGTATAGGGAGAGATAGCTTGCTTATAGTGGTCAAATTTGTATAACTTGGGGAGACCTGGTGGTAGTCAAGAAGAATGAACTATTGAATGCAAAATGTCAAAGCTGCAATAGAATTCATCCCCAGGTTGAAGAATATATGTCTCCCAAGGCCCTATCAGAAAAACATGCAGACTCTCAAGTAAATTGACTCCCTTGACATAAATTTGCTCCCCTCTGTCTATTCTCTAAGAAACTTAAGCTAACTGCTGGAGATATACAATTATATTATTTGAGATCTTGGAGCACTGAAGTTCTTAGGGTAATGAGATGAATATTTGTTTTCTCTTTTCTCTAGAGAATGGAACATGCTGGGTACATCACCTTGCATGATGGATTGAATTGTATAATAACATAGACTGCACGCTTTGAGACAAAATTAAAAACAAACATTTTTGTTACAAGATGCTTTAACTTAGTCTGGATTTCTTTGGCAGAAAAAATCACTTTCTGGCTATGAAAACCTGTTTCCTTTTCATCTTTGACACATAGCAAGACCACTTTTTGTAGCCTCCCTTGCTGTTAGGTGGCCATGCAGCTGAGTTCTATCTTTGGAAGCAGTCAGAAATGAAGTACATGGTTTATCTATAAACCTTCAGCTGGCTCATTCCCTACCCACCAACTGAATGGAGAGGACTCCATTAAACCAGAGGTAAGGAGAGTCATATGAAGAAAGAAACCAGCCTACAATGATTCTGTGAAGTAATCCCCTATGGCCTCCCTTTTTTGGATGGTAGAGACATATTTTTATGGTGAACCACAGATATTGTTTATTACAATAGATTGCTTACCCCAACTAATATAATCCACATGACATCTAAAATAGTTATACCTTGATGACTAAACTGTTGGTGTAGGGAAGTAGAGATAGGAATAAGGAATAGGGAGGATGCTATTAAAATTAAGTAAGTAATACTTTTAAAGACCTTAGAACAGTACCTGATAGATTGAAAACACCATATAAATATTGGTTTAGATAGAAATAGATACAGAGATAGAGAGAGACAGACAAACATACAGACAAACAGACAAACAGACAGACAGACAGACAGATAGTCAGACAGACAGTTGAAATAGACAAGTTTTTCTCTGGAGGTGAAAGTCTATATGGACCTGGAACTGCTTATTCTGCTACTTTGCAAGCTTATCCTTCTCTAATTGGCCACATGACATTGTTAGCTTCTTTCTCAGTAACCAGTCCTAGACCCAATTTTCTTGTCACTTTATGGCATTTTCATAGGCAATTTCACACCAATGAAATTCATTATCTCCATTTGCTCTGATGCTAGCTTATATCTCTAATTCAGTCTTCTCCCTTGAGATCAAGTCCAATAAAATCAATTGTTTATTGGATATCAACTTTCAAAAACATTCAAAACATAATGTGTTCATGAGTAAACTAATAACCCTCTGACATATTAGTGATTTCTATTTTGAGAAACTCTACCACGATTAGTCTACTTGTGTAAGTAAAAATCCTAGGAGCTATCGCTGATACTAGGCTATCCCAGTCTTCTCAGAACCAATAGAGCAATAATTTCAGTCAAGTCTACCTCTTAAATGGCTCTTAAATCCATTCATTTTTCTTATTTATACCATCTTAACCTATGGTACTCTTATGAACTACTATTAAAAGCCACTAAATCATCTTCCCATATCTATTTGGCTTCCTTGAAATCTACTCTGTGTACTATGGTCATAGTGATTATTTTTTTCAAATACAGTCTAGTATATAGATTTCTATACTTTTTACTTTCTAATTTGAGATACTTTGAAACTTACAGGATAGTTATAAAAATAATACAAACTCCATACAGAAGAAATCCAAAATATCGCTACTCCCCCTCCCAACTCCAGAAACCCATATCCACCAACTTTAACACTGTGCCACAGTTGCCATATCATTCCATTTATCTAACAAACCATTAATCAATTTTCTGAACTCTTGAGTATGGGTTGTATACATCATTCTCCCTGAACATTTCCTAAGAACAAGGACATTCATCTAAGTAATGACCCTAAGTATAAGAACCAAGGTCAAGAAGTTTAACAGTGATATAACGCCTATAGTCTATATTTCAAATTCTTCACATGTCCCATGTGATGGTTAGGTTTTGGTGTCAATTTGGTCCAGATGTCTGGTCAGACAAGCACTGGCCTTACCATTGCTGCAAGGATATTTCATGGCTGGTTGATAAATCAGAAGGCTGGTGTATTAAATCATCAGTCAGTTGACTGCAGCTGTGGCTGATTACATCTGCGATCAACTATGGCACGTCTTCCACCAATGAGATAATCCAATCAGTTGAGGGTGCTTAAGGGAGAAGAGAGACTTTTTCACTGCTTTTTGAGCCAGTAAGACTCTCCCGTGTTGTTTGTCCAGACCCTTCATTGAAAACTACCAGCTTCATAGCCTACCCTACAGATTTTGGACTCTTCCTTTCCTATGGTTGCATGAGACATCTTTATAAATCTCATATTTACATTTATCTTTTGTTGGTTCTGTTTCTCTAGAGAATTCTGATTAATACTGCTTGGTACCAGGAGTGGTATTTGAGAAGCAGAATCTTAAAAATGGGATTTTAAAATTGTTTTTCTACTCTGATTAGATTCAGAGGCACTAATGGTTCTCCTTCCAATAATAAAAATGGCACTAATGGGGGCACAAGAGGAGTTTAGTGGTAGAATTCTCATCTGCTGCATGGGAGACCTGGGTTCAATTCTTGGCCCATGCACATCCCAAACAAACAAACTAGCAAACAAACAAATGAAAAACCAAACCAAACCAAACAAACAAACAAAAAAATCAACAAATGGTGCTGCAAGAAGGGGACATTCACATGGAAAAGAATGAAGTGTGACCCCGCCATACAGTATACAAAAGAAAAAAATGGCACTGACAGTCCATGGTGTGAGTTGGCAAGAGAGGTACACAAAATATCATCATTAGATTTGCTAATTGTACACTTATATGAGGCTCTGTGTGAGAGTGTTTTTGACACCTTTACGGAATTTTGTGGAATTAAGAGGTATAATGATGGTGGCTGGTTGTTGTTATATATGCGACATACAGTGATGAGGGAAAGGAATAAGCTGAAGCCTTCAAATCTGCAACTTAAGTACCATATGAATGATATAAAAATGTCCATGTTTGTCTTGAGAGAAAATCTTATTTCTTATGGTTGCAGACTGACATCTTTGAAAACCAGACACAGAGCCTCATTGTGTGACGAGCAAATTTACAATATAAAGTGAAGTCTCAACTTTGCAGGTGTCTGCTGTTAAAGTGAGGGTTTTGACTGGAAAAGAATGGGATCTTGAAATGTGGGATAGTGGGTTTATATAGCTTGATAATGATGGCAAGGGGGAAACGGAATCACTGGATTCTGCTGAGTCTTTTCTAGAAAGACCTGTGATCGACTGCCCTGAGGAAAGAACTTTGTGACCTCCATCCTGTCCTAAGTAAACAGCTTCCTGGCCTCCAGTCTACCCAGAGGAGTCTGTCATCCAACCTCTACCTAAGGAGATGAAGCCCTCAGTGTCAGCTAACCCTGTAACCACTTCCCCAGCCCTCACTCCTCTGTCTGGAGCAACTAATCCTGTTTCACCAGATGAAACTGCAGTGGAATGCCCTAAGGTAATTTGCTTGAAAGACACATTTCTTTTCATGACCCACTCCCACCACCCATTTTTTCTTCAAGACCTAAAACTAGACTAAACTTCAAACAGGCCCGAAAGGTGAGCTACAAAGTGTGACCTATGAGGAGGCATGCTATGCTCCAAAAGAACTGCATGCATTTTCCAATCTATATAGACAGAAATCAGGGGACTATGCATGGGAATGGATATTAGGGATGTGAGATAATTGTAGAAGGAATACAAATGGTAGAAGGACCAAAATGAATTTATTCATATGGGCCCACTTATAAGAGATTGTGCATTTGATGTTGTGGATTGAAGGGTTAGAAAGGGCATTACCAGTTTTTTGGGGTGGTTGGCTGAAACATGGATCAAAAGGTGGCTAACATTACTTGAGGTTGAAATGCCAGAACAACCTTGGTATAATGTAGATGGGGGGATCCAGAGACTTATAGAGATTGGAATATTAGAGTGGATTTATCATGGAAAACCTGCTCACACACTCCAGGAATGTCCAGAAGACACATCTTTCACCGGAACCTTGAGAAATAAATTCATGAGACTAGCTCCATCATCTCTGAAGAGATCTGTAGTCACCCTTCTCTGTAGGTCAGATATTGCTGTGGGAACTGCTGTCACTGAACTGGAATCCTTAAACAGAATGGGGATGATGAGAGTCTGAGTTGGCAGAAGCCATGTGGTAACAGTCAATCATCATAGACAAGGTGGGTGTGGCCACCATAATAGACAGCAGACTCAAAGCCACAGGCAAAATAATCTGACTCACAGATATATGTGCTGTTGGTTAATAGATCATGGAGTACCTAGAAGTAAATAGATGAGCATAGTACTAAATTCTTGTTTGAGCTGTATAAGCAGAAGAATTCTAGGTCAAGTGAATAGAAGTCTAACTTGAATTACCAAAACAGAGAGTCACAGCCCTATAATCAATTCCCAGACTTGAGACAGTTTACAAACTCAGAGCCCCTTGAATGAGCAGAGGGCTAGGTATACTTGGGGAAGGACCCTTTTACACTGACTGAAATTTACATTAACCTTCCTTCCAGCCTTCTCCAAGGAGACCTATGGCCTTTTACCAGGGTGACTGCATTGGGGAAAAGGAAATGACCAGATATTTCAAGGATTATGAGGCACTGGCTCAGAAGTAACACTAATTCCAGGAAACCCAAAACATCACTCTAGTTCACCAGTCAGAGTAGGGGATTGTGGAGGTTAGGTGATTGATGGAATTTCAGCTCAGGCCTGTCACACAGTGGGTCCACAGGGTCCCTAGACCGTTTCTGTGGTCATTTCCCCAACTCCAGAATTCATAATTGGAATTGACATACCCACCAACTAGCAGAATCTCTACACGGGTTCTCTGACTCATGGAATGAGGGTTATTATGGTAGGAAAGGGAAAGTGGAAGCCATTAGAACTGCCCCTACCTAGCAAAATAGTAAATCAGAATCAATACCAATACCTGAAGAGATTGCAGAGATTAGTGCCACTAATAAGGGCTTGAAGGAAGCAGGGGTGGTAATTCCTAAAACAGCCACATTCAACTCTCCTATTTGACCTGCCAAAAGCAGATGGGTCTTGGAGAATTATGATGTATTATCATAAATTTAATCAGGTGGTAACTCCAACTGCAGCTGTTGTTTCAGATGTGGTATTATTGCTTGAGCAAATCAACAACACATCACCTGTTACCTGTATGCAGCCATTGATCTGAAAAAAATGATTTTTTCTCAATAGCTGTCAGTAAGGAATACCAAAAATAGTTTGCATTCAGCTGGCAAGGCCAGCAATATACATTCACTGTCTTGCCTCAGCGATGTACCAGCTTTCCAGCCCTATGTCACAGTCTTGTCCACAGAGACCTTGAACATTTCTCCCTCTGACAGGACATCACAATGGTCCATTATGTTGATCATATCATCCTGATTGACCTAGTGAGCAAGAAGTAGCAATTACTATAGACTTATTGGTAAGGAATTTCCATGCCAGGGGACGGGAGATAAATCCAACAAAAAATGCAGAGCCCTTCCACCTCAGTGGAATTTCCAGGTGGACAGTGGTATGGGGAATGCCAAGATATCCCTTCTAAGGTGAAGGATAAGCTGTTGCATCTGGCCTCCATTATGAACAAAAAAGAGGCACAATGTCTACTTTGCCTCTTTGGACTTTGGAGACAACATATTTCTCACTTGGGTGTGCTACTCCAGCCCATTTACTGGGTGACCAGAAAAGCTGCTAGTTTTAAGTGAGGACCTGAACAAGAGGAGGCTCTGTGACATGTTCAGGCTGCTATGCAAGCTGCTTTGCTACTTGGACCATATGATCCAGCAGATCCAACAGAGCTGGAACCTTCAGTGGCAAATAGGGAAGCTGTCTGGAGCTTTTGGCAGGCCCCTATACTAGAATCACAATACAGACCCTTAGGATTTTGGAGCAAAGCCTTACCATCTGCAGCAGATAACTACTCTCCTTTGAGAAATAGCTTTAGCCTGCTACTAGGCCTCAGTAGAGAATGCTTAACCATGGGCCACCAAGTTACCATGATACCTGAGTTGTCTATCATGAGCTGGCGGTTGTCTGACCCACCAAGCCATAAAGTTGGGCATGCACAGCAGCACTTCATCATAAAATGGAAATGATGTTGTTCTAGTTTGCTAACTTCCAGAATGGGATATACCAGAAACAGAATAGCTTTTAAGAGGGAGAATATATTGTTACAAGTTTACAGTACTAAGGCCATGAAAATGTCCGAATTATAAAGCAAATCTTTAAAAATGTCCAAATTAAGACATCTAGAGGATACCTGGTTCAAGAAGGAGGTTGAACTTCAGGGTTTCTCTCTCATCTGAAAAGGTATAAGGCTAACATGATGATGTCTGCTAGCTTTCTCTCCAGGCCTCTTGTTTCATGAAGTTCCTCTGAGATGTTTTCCTTCTTCATCTCCAAAGGTCTCTGGCTGCATGGGCTCTTGTGGTTCTCATGGATCTTGTGGCTCTCTCCAAAATGTTTCATCTTTTAAAAGATTTCATTTCCCTCTAATCAAAGGCTAATGCCCACAATTGGATGTTTCACATCTCCATGGAGATAATCTAATCAAGTTTCCAACCTACAGTCTATGTCTGCTTCTCCTCATCATTGCATTCCAGCAGTGCCTGTCAAAGAAGAAGAGCTCGATATATATATTTTTTTTCTTGAAGAAGTGAATAAATCCCTTGGTTGGGATTAGGGTTTGGAAATTTGTTCCTTTTTTGAGGAAAAGAGTTTTATCCATGAGATTCTTAAACGAAGATAGGTAATGAGTATCTAATTCAGAAATAGGAAAGGTTGAGACAGTGAGGTGACAAGCCATTCTGGTTAATAATAGGAAAGGTGACTTGTTATTTTAGTGCTTCAAATTGCATTTGTGCAGATATTTATAGTTATAGAAGCAGTCAGCCTTACGTGGTAGTGTAAGAAATACTAGAAAATAATTTTATCCTTTGGAATGGGAGTTGGAAGACATTATCTAAAACATTCCTGTGGGTTAATAAAACCTTAGGATAAGTAATAACAGTATTACAGGCTGGTATTAAATACTTTTGGAAGAATTCATAGAGGGATTAATAGAAATGTGTTTTTACCTGGAGAAGCGGGAAAGCCTGAGCAGCAGCATCCTCAAAAAGTCTGACTTGAGATGAAAGAAGCTGACTTAGAGAGTAAAGTACTCTTCTATTGCAAGATCACTGGGATAGTCAAAAGCAAAAGAAAAGATTATAATCCACTGATGTATTTTTCAGGACCTTCTATAAAATGTCCAGAAACAAGGATGTATACAGGATTGGGCATCTTGCAGTCAACTCTGGTTTGGTGCACTGCTCCATTAGCTTGCAATGATTGTGATCCCTAAAAACTTGGAGAAATTGAGAACATTTGGGCTTCATTTGCTTCAGGAAATAATGTGGGGGTCTCAACTATCTGTCTTTATTTTTCCTTGTAAATGGACAGGATCAAGCACTTCACTCAATAATCTAAGTCATTTCTAGGTGCCCTTAATAGTTCTAGACCAAATACGGGATTGTGCTTTTCCAGGAGTCAATGTAAATTCTTCAGCTTCCATCTAGTCTGTTTTGAAGTAAAACCCAAATCCCAATTTTGACCTTGGAAGTGACCAAATTTCTTGAGATAAAATGAAACATTCCTATTTCTTATATTTTTCAGGCAGGCACCATCAGTCACAGAATGCAATTACATTGAAATATGTATTTAAAAGCAAATATTACTCTCAAGATAATAATTTAGAGAGCAATATGTAATGCATAACCCCTCAGGGTCATGCCTGAATGTACAGAAGAAAAGTATTTTTGAACCTTTTTTGATATTTAACTCTTTCTTTATAGTACTTAACTTTAGCTTCCAGAGCAAGGCACATGCAAAAAGATTTTCAATTTATTTAAAAAAGCTACTTCTGGATTATTGCTGACTTCCTCTTAACCTCTGATTTTGTCCACTTTGTCATAGACCTAAAATATCTCTTACTTTCTCATATATCTACCTAGTAGATAAGGTAATTCTTGTCACTCTTTAAAGTAAATTCCTTAATAACCATGTTGTCCTAAAGCATATTACAGAGTACAGTGTCAGAATTAGGATTTCTGGGGAGCATAGCTGTGGTAGTTAGATTCAGTTGTCAACTTGGCCAGGTGAAGTCACCTCGTTTGTTGCTGTGGACATGAGCCAACAGGTACGTGAACCTCATCTGTTGCTGATTACATCTGCAGTCGGCTAGGAGGCGTGTCTGCTGCAATGAGCGAGATTTGACTTAATTGGCTGGTGCTTAAATGAGAGAGCGCAACATAGCACAGCCCAAGCAGCTCAGCAAACCTCATCTCAGTGCTCTCAGCTCAACCCAGGCCTTTGGAGATGCAGAGAGAAATCACCGCGGAGAAAGTTGTTGGAACCCAGAGACCTGGAGAGAAGGCCAGCAGACACCATCCTGTGCCTTCCCATATAAACAGGAACCTCAGATGAAAGTTAGCTGCCCTTCCTCTGAAGAACTAATGAAATAAATCCCCTTTTATTAAAAGCCAACCCATCTCTGGTGTGTAGCACTCCAGCAGCTAGCAAACTAGAACAATAGCACAAGTGTTTGGGAAGACCCTTGTATATTGTAAATGACACAATAAAACAGATAGAGTTTAACAAGAACTTGAATGAAGACAAATTAGAATGCTTATTACAGAAATAAGTAAAACATTACAAAGGGAAGCTAATATAACAGATTAATAAAATTCAATCTAACATGTATTCAGCAAGAAGTATAAATTATTCTGCGTATAAATCTAACAAGATACAGTGTCTGTATAGAGCTTGTGCTCTAACGGAGATGACTTCTAGGTACAAATCACAATGATATACAACAGAATGAATTAAGTATTATAGAAGAAAAAAACAAAGTCATAGTGTCAGATAGATCAGGGAAATTCTATATATACAAAGCCCTTTAGACATTTCTAATACACATTAAGACATAAAGAATAAAAAAAAAAACAACTGATCAACTTTGTTTTACCTAGATTTTCTAGACTTATTTACTGAACAAATTTTTCCATTATATGATACCTTTTAAAAATCCTCATTTAGGGTGTTCAAAACCTACTTAGAGGAAAAAGATCTAGGCATTGTTTAAATAAAATAATTCTGGCTAACATTTCCATTTGAAAAAAGGAGAGTTTGGATTCTAGGGAGACCATTATAATAGTTGATTTGAGAACTAATATGGGTGTGATTTAGAATGGGGAAAGAAAAACTGAGAAAGACATGGGGGAGAGAGGAAAAATATTAGAATATGATCGAGTATAGAATATAGAGTCTGACCAAAACAGATTCTAAAATGTTACACCCAAATGACTCTGGAACAAGTGGATTTGGATTAAAAATAAAACCATGAGGAAAGAAGAAGACTGGGAGGAATGACTTTTGAAGTTCTGAGTTTGAGAGCCTCCCATGGAGCTGTCCAACAGGCAGCAAAGATTTTATTTCATTTCAGCCAAACTTCATAATTCTTAGCAAGTACCAAATTCTGGCAAAATATTAATGAAGCATGGTCTATGTTCTTGAGTTCTTAAATTTTCTGGACTCAATTTCACATCAGAGCAGACCCCAGAACTCTTTTAGGAGGGAAATCGCAGATAAATCCATGTGTCCTCTGAATCCACCCATTTAGTCCAATGCTCTTAAAAGCACAAACGTTTGTAAAAGAACATCAATCCTACCTCTCATTGGCTAATCTGTGAACTGCATGCCTATTATCTTTTTGAAAACCAAATTTTTTACTTTCTAATCTCTTTCACAGGATAAAACATCGGATTCTTTGCAGTCAAATTTTTATGAAAAAATTGGTGTTGGAAAAAAATATTTCATGGAGTATTGCCTAAGGCACAAGAAATTCATGTTATGCAGAGCATTAGGAGATTCATGGAGAAGAGTCAGGGTTCATATTGGAAAGCAAAATGGAACCTATGACAGACATTTAATTAATACTTGGCAAATATTCATGTGCTCCCAAGTATTTCAAAGATTTCCTACCAGTTATGTTGGGACCATGTGATCCACCTTGACTGATTCTTATGGGTTGAATTAGGTCACCTCAAAAGATAAGTTGAAGTCCTAGCTTCCATTTCCATTATTGTGACCCTGTTTAAATAGAATCTTTGAAGGTATGATTGGTTAAGATAATGCCAAACTGGATTAAGGTGGCTCCAAATCCAAAATAGCTGTTGTCCTTACAAGGAGGAGAGGACTGGACACAAGCAGACACTTGGGACAAGGTCATGTGAAGACTGCAGTGTCACATCCACAAGCCAGGGAATGATAAGGATTGCTAGCAAACACTACAAGCTAGAAGGGGCAAGAAAGGATTCTCCCCTATAGGTTTCTAATGGGTTATCACATTTAGGCTCCAGAACTGTGAGACATTTTTGCAGTTTTAAGCCATCAACTTTATAATATATGGTGTGCTGGTTTGACAGTTAGGTACCCCAGAAAAACCATGTTTTTTTTTTAAACCAATCACTTGGAGCAGACCTATTTTGAGCAGTTCTCAATTTTGATTGAGCTGTTTCCATGGAGAAGTGACTCACCCAATGCGGGTGGAACATTTTGATTGGGCTGTTCCCATGGAGATGTGACCTTGCCCATTCAAGGTGGATCTTAATCAGTTTACTGAAATCCTTGAAAAGGGGAACATTTTAGAGAAAGCTCACACACAGACATATGGAGATGCAGACAGAAAATGCCGCAGGAGACAAAAGAAGAACCCATAGGAGATGAGAGAGATGTTTGAAACCAGAAGCTGGGAGAGAAGGGCAGATGTCACCATGTGCCTTCCAATGTGATCACAATCAGCCTTACTGAATGATGTACCGTCTTGTTGGTGTCTTACTTTGGACATTTTCATGGACTTAGAATTGTAAGTTGTAACTTAATAAATCCCCTTTCTAAAAGCCAATTCATTTCGCCTTTAGCAAACTGAAACACGTGGTTATAGCATCCCAAGGAAAAAACCTAAGACATGGATTTGGAAGTGACATGTATTACTTTGGGACAGTAAAATATCCCCACCTGATTCTCAAGCTTTCTCTTTTCCTGGTACATGTACCTTCCAGACTATGAACACTAAAGCTTAAATATGGAGGAGTATAGCCTGACTAACATTGGATTTTATGTGAGCAACAAACTGGAGAATTCAGATATTTTTCATTTTTGTTTTGTTTTTGCCAATGCAGTGGGATTAATACTGAGTCCAAGCAGACAGAGAAGTTCCTTGTGAGTAAGTGTCTTCCTATGTCAGATTTCTATAATCAAATTTGTTGATGGAAAATATTCAGCAAGTGAAAATTTTAGAAATCCACTATTCTTCATTGTATGTTTTATTTTTGACTCATCCAAAAAATCAGAAATTTGCATATTTACATCAGTCAATAAAATAATTGCTTTTATTGACCACACTTTGATGTTAAACATGAGCTTTACAGAAATCATAAACTGTATGCATATTATTTTTATAGTATTGAAATTGTTGACCACTACATAGATAGGTTTATGGGAGTCCATTGGAGAAATGCCTTTCAGACATAAGAAATGGGAACAACTATGTGATGAGACACTGTTATAGTTTTAGCAGATGGAATGATGAAAGAGAATATATTAGAGAATAAGGGAGATGGGTGAGGAAGATGAGCATTTATGAGGGATATTTTGCTGGCAATGAGAATAAAAAGAAAATGAGCATATAAATTATAAAGATTTATGCTAGCTGATGTATTATTTAGAAGCTGACAGGAAAAAAATATTTAGGGCCAGGCGGTAGAATGTGAAATAATAAACATGCTTCATTATGCAGTCTATTAGTCAGCATTTAGATTATTTTTCTCAATAAAAAATGTCTAATTGCAAGAGTGATGTTAATAAATCTAATTGTTGCACAGTCACTCAACCAGCATGTTGAAGAATCTGGAAAATGTGTCACATGACTTATGGGTGAAGAGTCAAAAATAATTCATTTAGGTAAGAAAAGGCCTGATGTAGTTTAGGAAAGGAATGCGTGTGTCTGATGTTGGCTGGGGTATGGATGTGTGGCCACAGCCTTCACATATTTGGTGAACTACCATAAAACAGGTGAAAATATATAAAATTGCCATTTTATATGCTGAAAATGGCTATATAAATATTTATGATTTCATATGATACAACCTAATCAAATAGGAAATAGAATTATCTCCAAATTGTTTATAAGGGCAGAAATTGGGACAGTGGTTAGAATTTACAGAAGTTAGAATTCAGATTAAACTAAGATAGAAATAAAATCTAAAGTTGTTCAAAATTGACAGTATATATGAAATATTAAGCCCTAAGGATGGAGTTCTATCATAGAGTTTCATATAAAAATCACATGCTTTGAATTTGGGTTTAGGATATATGATCATTTTTCTCTCATGGCACTGGGTCTTATCATTTACAACTTCTAAAGCATCCTGGGAAGGATGTCCCTTAGTTTTAGTTTTCTCAATTTAAAGATATGCTTGCAAATCAAGTGGCAAGACTAAAAAAGTCCAGGCTGTGCCAGCTTCATGGGTACATGGCCTATGTAATTACATGTGATCCTGCTCTTAGAAGGGCCCTATGCTTAGTTTAATGCTTTTATGTGGCCCTCTCGAAATTCTTAGTGATTTTTTTAACAAGTGGCTCTACATTTTCATTTTGCAATGGTCTCTGAAAATTATGCACCCAACCTGAAAATATAGTCATCTTTAATTTCCATGAAGATTAAAATGATAAATGTGCCTTAATTTTACACCATAAAAGGCAGGTTTATCACTTTTAAATTTTAGAATTACTTTTGGAAAATTCGTTACATAGCAAAATCTATTGTTCCTAAGATAATTTTAGAATAACTATTAAATAATCTATGTCAATGTGCATTTGGAAAATATTGAAAATTTTATTAAATATTTCCAATGGCATAAATAAAAATAATTATAGAAGGAAATTCTGGAGAGGTAAAAAGCAAATCTAGCATGATACTCCAATTCAATTCTTGAAAACAAATATACATGAAACAATAATAAAGGAACAATAGAAACATGTGCCACTACTGTGGTTACAGCTTATAGGCAATCTATTAAAATGACAATCACATGCAGGTAGCAAGAGATGTATCTACCATCAAAAGAACAGCTAAATGAAACCAAATGAAGAATCTCAAATGAGGTAACTGTTCAATGAAAAGTGAAAAGAATAAAATTCATATCTGCTGATAGAGTAATGAAATGTGAAAGATTTTGTTAGAAGCTTATGTTGAAATTAAGATATAAATAATGCAATCGATGTGCATTATCATAGAGATAATCTATGATAATCTATATAATCAATAACGAGAAAATGAATTTGTGGATTAGTGTCCATTTTGATTATTAAATTCATAAGAAGAAATTAAGATTTTAGTTGATAGATTCTCTACAACAGAGTAGGCAAGCCAAACAGAACTCTCAAAGGTTATAAAGCATTACTGAATTAAAAAAAAATAGTATCAATTTTGATTCAGCTGTAACAAAGGTATGACAGTAATGTGAAATGTAGGGAGACAGGGAAAAATGGGAGTAGGGGAGAGGGAATATAAGAGTGCATCATTTGCTCATTATTTTCTGTAAATCTAAAGATGCACTAAAACAATAAATTCTATTAATTAAATGTTTTTAAAAGATAAGATGATGCCCTTGCACATAATAGCAACTCAATAAATGTTGAATTAATAAAAGAAAAAAAAAGGACATTTCCCTTTTTAAGGAAGAATTGTGCATAATCTATGGGTTTTTTCTACTTTAGTGACTATTTGCCTTGAAAATTTTAAATTCTTTTGATACTTAAGGAATATTTTGCAGTAATGAATAAATCTCATAGCTTTTTTAAGAAAAAAGCTTGAAACTATTTATTGTAACATTACTATTAAAATAATGCTACTTGCCACATTTGTGAGATGAGTGTTTAGAAGACATTCTGTGAAACATTATTTCTCTGTATTAAAATATTTAAGAAACTGGCTAAACATTATGACCCTTCCCTTTCATATTAGCTTTCCTTACTCCCCCTTTTCACACTTTCATCTTTGCTCCTTACATCTCAACATGCAGTGACAATAAGGTCTTTAATTTTATTTTCTGTATATTATTTTTAAATGGATTTTGTGACAATGGACTGTTTTAACCAGGAAAACATGGTAAAGAATCCTGAAAGCCCAGGGATGTAAGTTCAAAGGATAGTTTTCTGGAGTTCCCTGGGTACCTGCTTCCAGAGGTTGCCTCCCATAGATTGTCAGCATCTGGAACTTTTTCTCAGGCTTCATTGTAAAACCTTGAGCACAATTAAGTTTCTCCCCCAGCCCCACATCTGTACCAGCATGGGATTCTTTTGTAACCTTGAGATGTACAATGTGACCAGTAGTCGCAGGCCAGAACAAACAAACAAATTTGGGGACTCTTTACCCTGGCCCCTTTTACTAAAACATAATTCACAGCCACTTGATTAATGAAGGGATATTCTAAAAATTGGACCAATTTCCAAACATGACCATCTTTCTTTACTCTATTTCCTGGTGACATGGAAAGATAGTCTCTGTAATTCTTTCTGCTTGATCTCATAAGGACTATCATATACAAATTAAATTTTGATAAAATCAGGTAAACTGAATGTTTATTAAAGTCACTTGCCACAACAACATCAATTAATGTCTCTGACTGGAGAAAATATTGAGAGCAAAGTTTAGCAAGGGGCAATAAAGGGGAGGAGTGTGGCTTATGCATAACAGGGAGTATTAGGAAAAATCAAGTGTTTTTGTTTTTTGTTCTTGAGACCTTATGAGTTTAACATCTTTCTTAAACACAGTTGAATGATCATTTAGTTCAACCTAACAGCTGAGTAATGAAGCAGATTGAGAATAAATAACTGTGTATATATTTTTCACACATACATATATACACCCAGCACACTCACATTCACACGTACACGCAAAATCAGTTATCTTGAGTTACTCTCACTTGAATGGATCTATTTATTGAAGGGAGAATATGTGCTTTAGATTATAGTGGCTGGCTCCCCAAACCAGTGATAAATTTCATGGTGAGGAAGGGAAGTGAGGTCTCTAAGGTATCCATAATAGTTGCTCTATCCTATTAGTTTTATTATACTGTTTGGTTGAATAAACTCTCTATATGGAATACTAATGGGAGAAAATATAATACATTATGCTTGGAAACACCAGTATCCTATAAATATGACCTCAGAATATAAGTAACATTTCCTAGGTTAAAATTAGAGGTAGCCGATTTCCGAAATCATCTATATTTTTTCTGAAGACAAAACATCTTGCTATTGGTAATTACAAACATGCAAAAAGGCTGCAAGTACCCTCATTATCCTATATTTCTGTTGTGCCGTGTGTTTATAGATAAACACAGTACATCAATATTTGAAAAGCATATTATTTCCAACATAAATGAAGAATTCTAAAATTTCTAGCATTTCTAGAAAAACAAAATATTGATAATACATTGGATTTATAGAGAAATATTATCTACTTTAATGAATTGAGAAATCCAGCATTTTATTACCTCAAGTAATGATATTCAAATGATTTAATTATAACACAACATGTTTTTCTACTGATAATGTTACCAATTATGCTTTAATAAACCAACTCTAACAAAATAATTAGGGTCCAAATGTTTAACAAAAAATCCAATCTCATTTGTAGCTCAGACTAGTATTTTAAGTGTAATTTCTTTGTCAGTAATTTAGCCCAATTTTTTGTTTGTTAAAATAAATCAGTATCTGAGTTAGAAATATCTATTATATTAACATTATCAAAATATTAACATTAACACAAACTTTACAAATATTGAGAAATATGTCTTACATGATAATTTACTTTGATGTGCCTTTCCTAATCAAATAAATCCTAAGTGTAAAGTTTTTAGATTTTCACATAAAGACAGCTCATAAAAATTTGTGGTTGAAAATATGTAGAAATTCCATGAATGACGAGAAAGAAGCTAAATATTTTCTTGTATTGCTCTATGTCTACGTAAAGCCTTATTTAAACAAACCAAAACAATGCCTACTGTATTGTGCTAAAGACTTCAAAGAAGGTAATGATAACTCAGACAAGCTTTTTTTTTTTTTTTTTTTTTTGCATGGGCAGGCACCAGGAATTGAACCCAGGTCTCTGGCATGGCAGCTGAGAACTCTGCCTACTAAGCCACGGTGGTCTGCCCATCTTTGACAATTTTTAACAATTATTCACTTTCTTCTCCTCGTTTCCTCTCTGAAGGAGGGCATGGTGGTTTAGAGTTATAGAACCCAGAGAAACCTATTCTAAATCTTAATCTATTCTTCTGGGTGTGAACCTGTTGTAAATAGGACTTTTTGATGAGATTACTTCAATTAAGTAAAATCAGGATGGGTCTTAGTCCTGTTACCTAGGAGGCCTTATAGAGAAGGCCACATAGAGAAAAGCCACCGGCAACAGCCAGAAAGTTGAAGTTAACGGAACACAGAATTGAAAGAAGACTCCACCATGTGCATTGCCATGTGACAGAAAAGCCAAGGGATTCCAAAGATTGCCGACCAGCCAGAAGATACCAAACCCTAGGAGAAAGCAAGCCTCCTGAACTCTGAACCTGTGAGCTAATAAATTCCTGTTGTTAAACCAACCCATTGGACAGCAATTGTTTCAGAACCTGGGGAACTAAAACAGAGAGAGATGTACTTCCATGCTGCTTGATTATGGTGTTTGCCTTGTGACTTTCATTTGGCCAAAGGGGAATCTTAGAGAATATAATATGAACAGCTGGTCTGGCACTCCTGACTTTCACCATCAGAGTAGCATGCCTTAGGTTGTGATCCAAGGAAGAGGGCAGATGCTTGCAAGCAGCAGAATTGGACACAAGCTGCAACTTCAAGCAAATCTCAGCCAAACCCAACCTAGATCAGCTGAATTGCAGCCAATCACAGGAGAATGAACAAGGAAAAAAAAAAAAAAAACTTATTCATATATCCCACTGAGTGCTGGTGTGATTTTCTACAAATAATTATTGTGGCAATAGCTGACTAATGCAAAAGTGCCACACATCAACAGTTTGGTTATTCAATCATCATATCTAATGTACAGGACTCACAATATCTTTTAAAATAAAATTATGCCTAACTCTCATTGAAGCAAATGTCACTGCAATGCTGCATTTACCCAGGGATTTAATATCTCCTGGCAATTCATATTACATTCAATCCAAAGGAATCCCTTCTAGTTTCCTGGAACTGTTACTGATTCTCTGAGGCTAAATCAGAAAACTCACTATAAAACTTACAAAGTGAATTCCTTCACCTTTTTATTATAGGAATGCTTTTGGCAAGCAGGTGCTGTCTTATTATTCATTTTTGTATATTCATTACTTAGGAGATCTCTTGATCTATAACAAATCCTTAATAATATTTGTTGAATAAGACAAAATGATATCTTCAGCCTTCCCTACTACCTACTGCAGAAGCAGACTAGTTCATTCTGCAATAGTCATTGTTTCTAGACTATAATTATTCTCATTAATTCCCTCACTTAATCATTAGTGCTTGCTGTATCTTTCACTATGCCTGGCACAAAGTAGGCACACATTTGTTCAGGGGATGAATGAATGGAATGGAAAATTGAAGGGAGAAAGCCACGCAATTGAAAACTTCAATTGGCAGTCAGTTCTTAGAGACAGTAATTCAACATTACAGTTCTTTATAAACTAATTTTTAAGTGAAAATCGAAGACTAAAAGCATATAATTTGTAATTAGAATGAGCTTAGATAGTTAATGCATGTATATGACAATTAAGAAGATTTACTGACCAGATCCATTTAAATTTTATATATGTTTTTCACATCAATTATGCATTTCATTCATTTATTAAATTAATATGTGTTGCACATTTCTTATGGTCATGCACTTTGCTAAACAAAATGAGGAAAAGGCAGGTATACCCTATACCATAATGGGGATTATTGTCAAAAGATATTGCAAAAGGTATTATTCACAAAGGTTTGTTTTAAAAGGACAGTATTCTGATTTTTTCTTTTATTAGTAACACAAAAGTACATTTACAGGTTAAGGAAGGAAGGGAGGAAGAAAGGGAAACATCTTTAAACATTTTCTTATTTTATTATATTTTGTTTGTTTGTTTGTTTTTTACATGGGCTGGGGCCGGGAATCGAACCGGGGTCCTCCGGCATGGCAGGCAAGCACTCTTGCCCGCTGAGCCACCGCGGCCCGCCCCAAGATATATTTTTAAATGTCAGAAAATGTGGCCCTTTTAAAATAACTGGGTAAAACATGACTAAATGAATTAGCAAAGAAACATGATAAATTCAGCTGCTAATTATAGTCATATTTGTGAACCAGACATTACAATTAGTATATAAGTATTACTATTATGTTTTTGGATAATATATAATGATATAGCTACTCAAGTCTCATCAATGAAAAAAATGCAATCGAATTATCTAAGTTAAAATTTAAGTATAAATAACTTGTTTTACTTTAGATAAGTCTGAGGCATGTTTCACTGACTTTGTAACAGGAGAAATTATAAAACAAATTTTAATGTATTTTTAAGTTTAAACTTTGCATATATTTTAATGGGTGCAAATCAAATACTAAAAAATCCTTCAAATATAAGGTCTCCATTTCAAGATCTATTACATGCCTTTAAAACATATTTATTTTCTCAAAATCTTAACCATCTTTTCTAAATAGATAATGTAACTATTTTTGCAAATACTTGAAAGAACCTCATATTAAATTTAAAATGAATGTATACAATAGGAAGTTATCAGGATAAAATGAATTTAGCAACCCTCTTGTTTTTTATACATATCTAACAAATTCAAATTAGACTTTTATAATTAAAAGCTAACAAGCTCATTTGCTTTTATAAGATAAAAAGAAAAGAAGCATTAAAGGCAGTTAAATTAGATTTTACCATCTGTTTAATGAGTTTCAGGCCTGGTTTGATAATATAGTTTCAGATATAAAATTTCAAAATGACCGTTTTTAGAAATGGTAACTGACCTGTATTGTAGAAATGAGTAATTGTAGAAATATATAAATGCTTATTCATATTCATTACTATAAAATTCATGATTTATTTCTAATAAATCTGATTAAGTTTCCATCACATCAATGTGAAACATATAACAAATGAAAACATATTCATAGGGCTAGTCACATTTCATAAGCATATTAGAATTCATATTTTAACTTTATTATAGAACTTTTACTTTTTTTAAAAATATTTTTATTGACAAATTTTCACACACATACAGTCCATACACGGTATACAATAAATGGCTCACAATATCATCACATATTAGTGTATTCATCACCATGAGCACGTTTAGAACATTTCCATCACTCCAGAAAAAGAAATAAAAAGAAAAGAGGAATAATTCATACATCCTAGACCCCTTATCACACTCCCTTTCATTGACCACTAGTACTTCAATCATAAGTATATTAGAATTCATATTTTAATTTTATTATACAACTTTTACTTACTTCAGTATTTAATGAATCTTTATGTAGCATTTATTCCACTTCTTCGAAAGTTTGTGCCAAAGAAAGTTTTCCATTGATTCCCAGTGACAATATTCCTCCCACAAGTCAGCCTACTTTCAAGGCGCATTAACTGCTTCAAAACTATAGGGGGCATCTGTTTAAAGTGCTGCTGAACTGCAAGAAATAGATCCAGAAACTGCTCTGCTCTGATGAATTGCATCCTCAAAGCACCTTCATAAAATAATATTCAAGTGATTATAGAGCACATTTATTGAGTCTGCAAAGCACTATGGACTGATAATATATCTGCAGCATATTGAGAATATGCATCAACCAAACAATATGTATGGCAAAGTAGTGCTACAGAAAATCATGAGAGGGATTCTTTTTTACACAGCAACATTTGTGGTATTTGGAATGAAGTTCCAATAGTCGTTATGAGAGGGTAGCATATGACCCAGTAAAACTGAGATGACAGGAAATGACTATTTTGGTTGGTTGATTGAGAAGACTTGTGAACTGTTATGACCTTAGGAGCCCAGGATTCACTAGAGTGTGGTAAAACTATGAACTTGAAAAGCTAGAGCAAGAGTTTTGTCTGGAGCACTTAGCCAGAGCACAACGGTCAGCCAAGTTCAAAAGGACAAATTAGCTAAATTAAGGCGATATGGCTCAATAGCTAAATTAAGGTGATATGGCTCAATGCACTAAAATCACATAGAGAAAAGGAAGATAAGTTTAGGGGCAGAAATAAAGTATAGCAGAATAACCAAGATATCTGGGTACAGTTAGTAGATACATAGAAATAGAGTCCACTGATAGATATCACCAAATAGTCTGGTTATCTATTAGTTGTTTCTCCTTCTCTAGATAAATGCTCTCAGATATGAATTACAAGGTACCAGGGAGAACATATGAGCATACATATTTTTTGTTGGGAGAAATTGAGACCTAATGGATGACTAAGAATTACAGAGAAAAAGAGCTACAATTGGTTTTTCCAAGAAAAACAAAAATAATAAACGAATGGAAGGTCCAGAAGTAAGAATGAGCATGGAATATTGAGAATGGAAAAAAATGAGTGTGCATTAGTGTGAACAGATAAATGTGGAATTGGTACAGGAAAGGAAAACAGTGGGAGGAGAGATAGATGACCATGTTATTCAGGTCCAGATAAACCACAGTTTAGAGTTTGTATTTTGTTAATTTTTAAATTATGTTTATATCATTTAGACAGAGAAATATACCTCGTAAAAATTCTTAAGATTTTCCTTAAATGCAATGCTTGATTATACCTCAATATTTGTCAGTAGAAGCTACCTGGAATAAGGTATTCTTTATTATTCCAGCACTATCTGATTGCACGATGTGGTAGTTTGGAGCTATGTACCTCAAAAACCCAACAACAACAAAAAAACTTGTTGTTAAATCTAATTCATTCCTGTGGGCATGAACCCATTGTAAATAGGACTTTTTGATGAGGTTAATTCAGATAAGATGTGGCCCAATTGAATAAGGATGGGCCTTATTTCTATTACTGAGGCCTCATTGGGAAGAAAGAAAGATCGCCGCAGGGAGCAACCAGAAGCTGAATGTCAATGAAATTACCAAGAGAGGGGAGAAGCCCTGACAGGCTGTCATGTATTTTCCCACAGGACAGAAAATCCAAGGACCAAGGGTTCTAACAGCCAGTCCCAGAAAACAGGTGTTCACCTTGATGAATCAAGGTGAAACAAGCATTCACCTTGATGAAGCCTTGATTTGGACTTCTTTCTCCTGTGTCAAATCATGAGCGAATGAATTCCTATTGTTTGTCAATTCATTGGATAGTATTTGCTTTGGTATCCAGGAGAATCAAAACAGGTGGTAAGCCACCTTCTCATTAGGTACTAGACAATTAGTATATGTAGTTATTTTCTCTATAATGGATAGTTTCTTTGAATAAGTGTCCTCCATTTTTCTGCATGAACAGTGTGCACCCTAATACCAGCATTCTGAAAACAGGTCAATATGTAATTTTTAACTTATTTTCTCTATTTCCTGCTGTATGGTTCATTCTGATTTCTATGCTGGCTAGAGTTCTGAAATCTTTCTGGTTAGACAATTTTCCAAAATATTCTTCTCCAGACTGCAAGGGAGAAAAAAGAAAAAGAAGAGGGTAGTTATCTTGGTGTGTAGTGGTCACTTGGGGTGTTAAACACTACACAGGTATTTAGCCCTCCACCCCACTCTGTCTGATATTTCCATGTACCCTACCTATAGACAGATGAACTGTCTCACTTCTTAAAAAGAAGCCTGTGGATATATTTGGATTGCAACTTCCATTCTTCATGTCAATTTCTAATGTTGAAAATAGAAAAATAAACATATTTTAAAAACATATGAGTCTTTTTTCCTTATGAGGTAATATATTCATATTCATTTACCTTCAGGTAAGAGGGGTTTTAGTAAAAATAATAGGTATACATGTGGCAAATTTTCAGTAAGTAAACTCCTGGAGACTGGATTTCATCATAATAGCATAATGATTAATTGAATAGTTTTAAATGGGCATTGACATGATCAATCTACCAATGGACTAATAATTGCTTATTTGAATCTGTCACAAGAGATAATTAGTGGCTCTCACAGAGTGTTTCACTTGGGTCATGGGGAGAAAAAATAGAGAGTGGTGTGCTGCGCAATGAGTATAGGAGAGACAGGACTCAAAGACAACAAATGTAGATAACTCTTTGAGGTCCAGGGATTTTTGAACTGGTGAACTGGTTTGGAAACTACTGTTCCAATCAAGACAGGCATTAGCAGTGGTCTCAACTAGCATAGAGAAGTAGATGGATTAAAGAGATGCTGTTTTAGTTTGCCACGGCTGCCATAGCAAATACCACAGACTGGCTTAAATAACAGGAATTTACTGTCTCACAGTTTCAGAAGATAGAAATGCAAAAATCAAGGTGTTGGCAGGACTTGCTTTCTCCCCGAGTCTTTGGCATTCCCGCAGTCTTCCAGCATATGGCAGCCTTTCTGTCCTTTTGCCTACTCCTCTGGTATCGGCTGACTTCTGGCTTCCACTCACTGGCTGCAACAGAATTCTTTTGCCTGCAAGGACTCCACTTATATGGATTGAGACCCATCTGGCTACAATTAGATTTCATCTAAATAAGATCTTTAAAGAGCTATTCACAAATGAATCCACACCTTAATTAGTGATAACATCTTCAAAGGTTGTATTTACAAATGGGTGCATGCCCAGAGGACTAGGGGTTAGAATTTGAACCTGTCTTTCTGTTAGGGGGTGGGGATGGTAGACATGGTTCCATCTCCGAATGGATGCCTAAGAGGCAACATTTTCAAAGTGCGGCAACGAAAGGGAAAGAATCAAGTAGTAAGAAAAAAGCAGAATCAAGGATAGCATCTAGGATAGAGGATTCACAGCTGGGTGGTTATGGAGAAAGGTAGGGTTAGGGGGAAATGAGGATGAAGTGCTATTCCAACCATGCTGAATTTAAAATTTCATGTCGAGTCCCAACGCAAAAGTGAAATGAAGCATCTATGACTCAAGAGAAACACCTAGGAAGAAGACAAACACATAATACATAGCAACTATGAAGCCATGAGAGAAGGTGAATTTTATTTTTTAGTGCTTTGAAGTTACTGAATGACTAGTTATGTCTAGTAATTATCAAAGGAATTATTTTTTCCACACTTAATCTAGTTGTTTATAATATAATGCTTTAACTTTCTCTTTCAAATTTTATTATTCCTGAAAAAATTTAAATACCAGTGGTTTTAATTTTTAAAAAGCAATAAAAATTAAAGGGAGCGAGTTATAATTTATAACTTTATTTTGTGAAATAAGTCATATTATTATTATTATTATTATTATTATTATTATTATTTTTTGTCATGGGCAGGCACCGGGAATTGAACCCAGGTCTCTGTCATGGCAGGTGAGAACTTTGCCTGCTGAGCCACCGTGACCTACCCCACATTATAATTAAAGGTAAAAATATAAAAGTTTTAACCAACAAATGGCTATTATTAGTCCTAACTGTATAAATGAAAAATATAAATGCTCTAGTTTTCAAAGCTCTTTCAACATGTGTTACCAAAAGAAAACCTGAGAGCTCAAGTCTTAATGGTTGATGATAACATGTAATATCATCAGCATCTGAGTGAATATACAGTCAAATTTTTATTCAACACAGAACAATTATATACTCCTTAAATGATAAAAAAGGAAATTACCAATGGCCAACCCAAATCCTATTAGTTTCAAAAACTGTTCTTAAACTTTCATTTCCAGTTGAATGTACACTAATTGAAATGGTTCGTTTTATGCTGATGATTGATTTTTTAAAATAAAATGGCCAATTGTGAAGTCTGTTGCTCCAGAAAGTAACCTTCCATTGAATTTACTCAGACAAACTAATTGCTAAATTAGATAACCATTCCAAGTTATCGAGTGCATTTCAAATACTTTCTTCTGAACCAAAAGATAGCTAAATGTGCTTTAGTAACCCCTGCGTTGCTAATATAAAATCAGAGTATTGTTCTGTCTGGACTATTAATAATGCATAAGCACAAGTTCATGATATTAGTGTGCAGTAGATCTAATGGGTAAGGAGTCAGACTGCCATAGTGAATTCCCTGAGGCAAGAAAGAAGTCAGTAAAAGTGGAGGCAGTTGACAGAAGGAGCTGACACCCCGTGATCAAATAGTTTGAAATTAACAATTGACTAATCAATCATGGTTGACTGGTCTGGCTCATTGTTACAAGCTATTTTTCCTATAGTAGGAAAAGTTTCTAAAATGTATTTTATAGTAAGTTATTTCATAGGAAAAAAAGCTTGGAAAATTTTCAGAATCAAAATTCAGAAATTTTGAGCTACTAATTCCTCTGGAAACCTCCTGATTCATTTTTTTCTTATACTCACAAACACCAAGCTTTTAAACATTCATTGAGATTTAAATTAGAATTGTTTTCCATTCTGTCAAAATACTATAGCTACTATTTGTCATTTTGGTATCCTAGGAACAGAGTGAGAAAAAAGGCAAACAGGTAATCTAGCACAGTCTTTTTCTACATAAAATAAGAGACTCACTCATTCCTGCCTGATTCTAGTACAATGGTGATACTGAAATACATACTATAAAATATCTACTTATTTTGTGCTATTAAGCAGTGGTTATGAATATTGCTTTCCTCACATTTAATACTCAAATTTATTTTACACATGAAAATAGGTATTTTTCTAAAAAAGTTTTAGTCTCTTTAAAATTGAATACTTAATAGAAACCAATAGTATTCCCACATGTATTGGTATTTTTAAGGTTGAAGGAATAAAATGTTACTTAAATCTACTACTTTTAACCACACTTTAGCATTTATTGTTTTTGCAATAAAAGAATTATAGAAAATTGCTGTGATGTGACTTTTTATATTTCATAGAGAAAGTAGGTAAGTAATTTCTAAGCAGTTGGTCATTATCATTCGCAACTAACAGTGCTCAGCAGTTAGGATTTTAACTGCTGACATCACTTTCTTTCAAAAATGATAGATGTTACTTAAAGCTTACAGAAAAATTGCTCTATACATGTACCTTTTTTGCTGACAACTTTGCCCTTAACTATCTTAGTCGATATGAACACCAAGAAGTTTCAAAATAACTTTGCTACGAGAACAGATCTGAATTAAAATGCGTCATAGGTCTCCTTGCTCAGATATACTAGGAAGAATAACTTGTTGTTTGCAATCTGTCACCAAAGAGCCAATCAGTCTGAAGCAATCACTCAAGAAAGTTAATGTTTGCCATTTGGTAAAATTCCTCCCTTGAGAAAATCATTCATTGGCTACCAGCTACATCATATTTATTCCAGATTATCTTCAAAGATACAAGCATCATCCACCTCAAGCGCAGGCTTTGGAATGCAGAAAATTGTTGAAGAGTATACCTGAGGGTTTGTTCAATGGCTTGTCTGGAGAAAGGGGTCAGAATCACAGGTGGAAGAGGCAAATGCATGGCTCCCGTCTTTTCTTTAAGGTCCCTGTTAACAATCTGATGGCCCTACAGAGGCAGTGAGGGGTCTTTGAAGTGTAAGAGATATCCCCTGAGGATGAAGCTATAATCTTTAGCTCTATTTATATCAAATATCTCAGCTTTTTTCTGTTGTTGTTGGAACACAAATACAGGGTCTTTCTTAAATAATTAAATAAAATTAAAATAGTTTCTACCATAACCTCACTTTAGAAATTTCTGCAATATTTGTAATCTGTTTTCTAATTAAAATATCTCTTTTGCTCATCCTTGCAGTTCAGGCTCAAATTTCTAAGGGATGCTACTCTGGTCTCTAGGATTCCATGATGTTCCCTACCACCGACAGCCTGTAGTCATGGCCAGGCTCCCACCCACATTTCCAGGGGGCAGAGAAAGAAGACACTCACATGTAGTTGTTTCATAGGTCAACTGCATAATTTTCCTGGAGAACAATTTGGCACAATTTATCAATTTATCAAAACAATTTATCAATCATTAATGAACAGATTCTTGGTTACAATATCTAGAAATGCATCATAAGGAAAAAAATGCAGAAAAGATTTATGTCTAGGGGTACTCCATCGTGAAAAAATCAGTTATGACTGAAATGACCAACTTTAGATGTCTGAATTAAATAAAAGTATCCTTCTCTGTGACAAAATAATATACAAGCAGAATATCATATTGCAAAATATTTAGTGCTATGGAATATGTCTGCTTTGTATTTTTAGATGAGAAGCTCAGGTCACAAAACCAAACACTCAAAGATTCTAATTTTCTTTAATAAAAAGTTCAAGTATTTACTTATGTGTGTGCTTATATATGGAAAAAGTCTAGAATATCCTGGTATGTATATTTACTTTCCACTCTTTCTGTCAAATTTTCTAAAATAATGAAATTCAATTTCCTTATAATGAACATTGATAATTTTTCCAATAAGAAAAAATAAATATCACTAAAATACTTTATCTGCCCTAAATCAACCAAGTATATGTGTTACAAAATACATTTAATAAAATGCTTCCACTATTCGTCGTTTATTTCTTTTTCAAATCAAATTTTTCACATGATTCTGCTGTCATATTCTCCTCTAGGAGTTTGGCACGGATTTATTCCTTAACAAGAAAACATCAACTTCCTCTGGTCACATGACTTCACTATCTGCTGAGGCTTTCAAAGGTACACTTCCAGCCTTGTGTTCTCTGAATTCTGTTTCTCTTAGATGTCTAGCATGCATCTCAAACTTAACAGAACCACTGCCTCCTGATGAATGCCAGCCACCACCCTTGCCCTGCTCTTCCCCCAGAGTTGCTTTCTTAACTTAGTGATACTATTACACTTCCAGATCTAGTTATCACCCATGTTCTCGCTTTCCATGATCCAATCCCCAGTCCATCTATGCATTATATACATGCTCCCACATCTTTTTACATATTCTTTCCTTGAGATGTAGAGACTCTTTTGAAAATGGAATCCTAAAAACAATGTCATATACTCTTAAGCTGTGAAAATAATTATGAGAAGCTTACTAATGACTCTGGAATACTTTAATAAGGAACAAAAGCTCAGTACTATTTATTAATTATATAGTCTGACAATCATCTCATTATTAGCGAGTTATCAACCATCTATATGAAATTTTGCTTAGAAAAAAATGAAAAGATATACATCCATAAATTGTTATAAAATAACTAGTAAATAAAAACTGTGTTTTTCCTGCCCCCAACAGCAATACATGCAGAATAAAGGGTGATCCTCAAAATGTGAAACAGTAGCTGCTTCTAATTAATAGCTTACTTCAACAAAGTTTCTTCTGGTGAACATAAAAAGCAGATTTCATGCTTCATGTCCCATGCATTAAAAAACAGCAGCATATAATCTCTTTCGTAATATTATTAAAATAAAACTGAATTATTTCATAAGCAATCATGAGGTATGATATAAAATAGCACAAAAAGTGATACAAGAAATAATTAAGTAAATGCATACTATTCATTTATAACTTAACGTTTGTTGAAAATGCATCAAAAACCTTCACAGCAAGGCTATCAGGGGTACCTGGAAGGTAACTTGGCATCTTTCATGCTCTGATATGTTTGCTTTAATTGGTGTAATAGTTCCCATTTCTAAAGACTATTTATTGAGGATGAAATTTATTCTGAGACTCTCATTATTTATTGTAATACAGAGGCTATAGCTTGCTACTCACAAGACAAAGATTGTACATCCATTAAAATAATGCTTCACATTACTCTCTACATAGAATCACTCAACTAAATGTTTACAAACACCTACATATAAATATCTTGTGCCAATGTTCAATTTTAGGCAGGCTCATCAGATAGGATTAAAAAAAATTACCCCGATATAATGGAATGTAATCACTTATTTCCTATACAGTATACCAAAAAAAGGATCAGCACTTACCTGTATAACATGCTTCAGTTTATCAATAATCTGATTTATCACAGGATCAGAACCTTTGACTTTTACTTCAGGATTGCCAGATTGGGCTTTAATACCATTTCCAGCCACATGCTGAGTATAGCTAACAAAGTGAAAAGTGAAAGATAAAAGACTGAGTAACCTGGTCAGAGAATTATCTGTCACAGTTCTTTGAAAAGTTTTCAACTCAGAATTTCACTGCTTTGAGAGCGTACACCAATGTATTTTTTCTTGGACTAAAACCTGGAGTCACTGCAATGACTTTCCAGGCAAAATTGCTATCATGCAATTATAGATTATCTAAAAGTAATGTATTTCTCTCAAAGGACATAACCACAAATTAAACATGGTATTAATACTATTTTCCAACATATCAGACCAGAAAAAGTTAATATCAATCTCACCTTAGTAACAATTCTTGTTGAATTGCCCATATGTCTATACCCATATTATCTGGGTCCATTTATTTCATCTTATACAATATACAGATAAAATAATATTTATAAAATACCAAGCTATAAAAGAATTATACATGTATTATAACTGCATGTCAAAATAAGAAACACTATACATAAACAACTTTAAGTAAAGGAAACATAATCTGCTTTCACCAAGTGGCACTTAAAGGAGAATCTAATACATCATGTGGAATGTAAAAGGACAATTTTACAGACAGTGAAAGTTATTTGAAGATTCACTTCATTCTCAAAATGAAAATACCACAATGCTAACTTAGCATTCATGAAAACATTTAAATTTGTCATTCAAAAAATATATTACGTGACTATTATATTTGAGGTACAGTGTTAGAGACTAGGGTTATAAAGAGATATAAGACAATTATTTTCCTTATAGTTTTTACTGTTTATCTGGGAACTTAATATATCAATTAACTCATTAACTGATTCACTCACTACATTTTACAATACTTTACTATATTTAACAAAAACCTATTAGGGTGCACGGGTAGTTCAATGGTAGAATGCTCACCTTTCATGTGGGAGACCCGGGTTCGATTCCCGGACCATGCACTCCCCAAAAAACAAACAAACAAACAAAAAAACCAATTGATGCCTGCAACATATTTCCCTTACTTTCCTGACAGTGATGTGTAGGATAAAAACAATTAACAGGGAGTTAAAATACAAATCTGTGAAGTAGATGTTCAAGATGCTATGGAAGTAGCTAGAAGGGAGTGAATATGTCAAGTGAGAGGTAAGGATAAAACAGGCAGTAGTCAGTCAGAATATGGAGAAGTCCATTTGTTCTAAGACACCTGGGGACAGACTAAAGAAGCAGTTAAATTCCCAGATATGAAGGTAAGAGTAAGACTAAGATGGTATGTTTAATGTGGACTCTGAGGCAAAGGATGACATCCCAGTAGAGAAAATGGTAAAGGTACATGAATAATACATTCAGAGAAGAATAACTAGGGATCTATTTACAAAATGAAGAGTATAAATATGGGTGTGGGGGGAGGAAGAGATAGGGAGACACAACTTGAAGGACCATTCCTCTATGTTTAAGATTTTCCTCTGAGAGGACTTCCTGGAAGATGGCGGCTTAGTAAGACGCGCGGATCTTAGTTTCTTCTCCAGGACACCTACTAGGGGAGTAGAAACGATACAGAAAGCGCCCAAAGCCACAACAGAGATAAAAAAGACAGCGTACCCCATCCTGGAACGGCTGGCTGGCTGAGAGAAGCAGCTCGGGTGAGATCGCCGAGGCGCGCGGGCCTTACCGGGCGGGGTGGCAAGCGGCCGGAGTTACTCCCTTCCCCCTTCCCGGGCCTGCTGGGAGAATTGGAGAGGTGGTCCCCTGAAACCAAGGCGACTGGCGCCCACACCACGCGCAGCCCCCAGACCAACTGAGAGAATTGGATCGGAAACCCCCAGGCCGCGGAGAACGGTGACGGGTGGGGGAGGCCCCTTCCAAACCCATGACTCCCGGGGAACGTGCACTCTCTCGGGCGGGCCGCTGCCGCTGGCGCCCTCCCGCCACGCTTGTTGCCCAGGGCCGACTAGGAAATTCGGACGGGCTCTTTCCCTGGCTGCGGCGACCAGCAACCCTCCCTGCGTTCGGACACCCTCCCTGCGTTCGGACCCCTGGGCCGGCTCAAGCCGCTTCGGCTAGCGAACCCCCAGGACGGCGAGAGTTTTCCAAAGTTTAAGGTCCCACAGCACCTTTTACTGGTGGGACCCGCAGACAAACGTGTGCCACGAGCGCCACCTACTGGGCAGGATAAGAAAAACAGAACCCAGAGATTTCACAGAAAAATATTACAACCTTGCTGGGTCCAACACCAAGAGAAATCTGAATAAATGCCCAGACGCCAGCAGCAGAAGATAACTGTCCACGCTCAAAAGATTGAGAATATGGCTCAGTCAAAGGAACAAACCAATAGCTCAAATGAGACACAAGAGCTGAGACAACTAATGCTGAATATACGAACAGAAATGGAAAACCTCTTCAAAAATGAAATCGATAAATTGAGGGAGGACATGAAGAGGACATGGGCTGAACATAAAGAAGAAATAGAAAAACTGAAAAAACAAATCGCAGAACTTATGGAAGTGAAGGATAAAGTAGCAAACGTAGAAAAAATAATGGATAGCTACAATGATAGATTTAAAGAGACAGAAGATAGAATTAGTGATTTGGAGGATGGAACATCTGAATTCCAAAAAGAAACAGAAACTATCGGGAAAAGAATGGAAAAATTTGAACAGGGTATCAGGGAACTCAAGGACAATATGAACCGCACAAATATACGTGTTGTGGGTGTCCCAGAAGGAGAAGAGAAGGGAAAAGGAGGAGAAAAACTAATGGAAGAAATTATCACTGAAAATTTCCCAACTCTTATGAAAGACCTAAAATTACAGATCCAAGAAGTGCAGCGCACCCCAAAGAGATTAGACCCAAATAGGCGTTCTCCAAGACACTTACTAGTTAGAATGTCAGAGGTCAAAGAGAAAGAGAAGATCTTGAAAGCAGCAAGAGAAAAACAATCCATTACATACAAGGGAAACCCAATAAGACTTTGTGTAGATTTCTCAGCAGAAACCATGGAAGCTAGAAGACAGTGGGATGATATATTTAAAATACTAAAAGAGAAAAACTGCCAACCAAGACTCCTATATCCAGCAAAATTATCCTTCAAAAATGAGGGAGAAATTAAAACATTCTCAGACAAAAAGTCACTGAAAGAATTTGTGACCAAGAGACCAGCTCTGCAAGAAATACTAAAGGGAGCACTAGAGTCAGATACAAAAAGACAGAAGAGAGAGATATGGAAAAGAGTGTAGAAAGAAGGAAAATCAGATATGATATATATAATACAAAAGGCAAAATGTTAGAGGAAAATATTATCCAAACAGTAATAACACTAAATGTCAATGGACTGAATTCCCCAATCAAAAGACATAGATTGGCAGAATGGATTAAAAAACAGGATCCTTCGATATGCTGTCTACAGGAAACACATCTTAGACCCAAAGATAAACATAGGTTGAAAGTGAAAGGTTGGGAAAAGATATTTCATGCAAATAACAACCAGAAAAGAGCAGGAGTGGCTATACTAATATCCAACAAATTAGACTTCAAATGTAAAACAGTTAAAAGAGACAAAGAAGGACACTATATACTAATAAAAGGAACAATTAAACAAGAAGACATAACAATCATAAATATTTACGCACCGAATCAGAATGCCCCAAAATACGTGAGGAATATACTGCAAACACTGAAAAGGGAAATAGACTCATATACCATAATAGTTGGAGACTTCAACTCACCACTCTCATCAAGGGACAGAACATCTAGACAGAGGATCAACAAAGAAATAGAGAATCTGAATATTACTATAAATGAACTAGACTTAATAGACATTTATAGGACATTACATCCCACAACAGCAGGATACACCTTTTTCTCAAGTGCTCATGGATCATTCTCAAAGATAGACCATATGCTGGGTCACAAAGCAAGTCTCAACAAATTTAAAAAGATTGAAATCTTACACAACACTTTCTCGGACCATAAAGGAATGATGTTGGAAATCAATAATAGGCAGAGTGCCAGAAAATTCACAAATACGTGGAGGCTCAACAACACACTCCTAAACAACGACTGGGTCAAAGAAGAAATTGCAAGAGAAATTAGCAAATACCTCGAGGCGAATGAAAATGAAAACACAACATATCAAAACTTATGGGACGCAGCAAAGGCAGTGCTAAGAGGGAAATTTATTGCTCTAAATGCCTATATCAGAAAAGAAGAAAAGGCAAAAATTCAGGAATTAACTATCCATTTGGAAGAACTGGAGAAAGAACAGCAAGCTAACCCCAAAGCAAGCAAAAGGAAAGAAATAACAAAGGTTAGAGCAGAAATAAATGAAATTGAAAACATGAAAACAATAGAGAAAATCAATAAGGCCAGAAGTTGGTTCTATGAGAAAATCAACAAGATTGATGGGCCCTTAGCAAGATTGACAAAAAGAAGAAGAGAGAGGATGCAAATAAATAAGATCAGAAATGGAAGAGGAGACATAACTACTGACCTCACAGAAATAAAGGAGGTAATAACAGGATACTATGAACAACTTTACGCTAATAAATACAACAATTTAGAGGAAATGGACGGGTTCCTGGAAAGACATGAACAACCAACTTTGACTCAAGAAGACATAGATGACCTCAACAAACCAATCACAAGTAAAGAAATTGAATTAGTCATTCAAAAGCTTCCTAAAAAGAAAAGTCCAGGACCAGATGGCTTCACATGTGAATTCTACCAAACGTTCCAGAAAGAATTAGTACCAATTCTCTTCAAACTCTTCAAAAAAATCGAAGTGGAGGGAAAACTACCTAATTCATTCTATGAAGCCAACATCACTCTCATACCAAAACCAGACAAAGATATTACAAAAAAAGAAAACTACAGACCAATCTCTCTAATGAATACAGATGCAAAAATCCTCAATAAAATTCTAGCAAATCGTATCCAACAGCACATTAAAAGAATTATACATCATGACCAAGTAGGATTCATCCCAGGTATGCAAGGATGGTTCAACATAAGAAAATCAATTAATGTAATACACCATATCAACAAATCAAAGCAGAAAAATCACATGATCATCTCAATTGATGCAGAGAAGGCATTCGACAAGATTCAACATCCTTTCCTGTTGAAAACACTTCAAAAGATAGGAATACAAGGGAACTTCCTTAAAATGATAGAGGGAATATATGAAAAACCCACAGCTAATATCATCCTCAATGGGGAAAAATTGAAAACTTTCCCCCTAAGATCAGGAACAAGACAAGGATGTCCACCATCACCACTATTATTCAACATTGTGTTGGAGGTTCTAGCCAGAGCAATTAGACAAGAAAAAGAAATACAAGGCATCAAAATTGGAAAGGAAGAAGTAAAACTATCACTGTTTGCAGACGATATGATACTATATGTCGAAAACCCGGAAAAATCCACAACAAAACTACTAGAGCTAATAAATGAGTACAGCAAAGTAGCAGGTTACAAGATCAACATTCAAAAATCTGTAGCATTTCTATACACTAGTAATGAACAAGCTGAGGGGGAAATCAAGAAACGAATCCCATTTACAATTGCAACTAAAAGAATAAAATACCTAGGAATAAGATTTTCCTCTGAGTAATTTGTTTGCTTACATTAAAATATAATTATAAAGCAACTTCAGAAACATTCAGTAATTTTCACATAGATTTCATATCCCTCTATCTTAGCGGAGTACTGCAGGCATTCATATGCACATTTTGAACTCTATACACGAAGGAAATTCTTTGACAAGATAAAAGTAAATGTCCACTACTGAGATTTTGGCCTTATGTATAAAAGGAGTTCGAAGGGACAACCAATTCCGCCTCGGTTTATGTATTCCAAATGACCAATTTAAAAAAATGGATCCAAACAACTCCTAATTCCATCTTTCAAATGATAGATTACAGAACCCTGATATTGATAATATCAACTGGATGTGACAAAAAACATAATAAAGCTTTTGAGTTTTCAAACAGTCTTGAACCCATTTCTTTACACTGGCATACAGGGCTTTGTAGTTAGATATTCGGTATCCAGAGAGGATGTGGCAGTATACATCAATCACAAATGCTAGAAGAAAAACAAGCATACATGTTGTTAATGTGCAGTAATATTCTTTAGTAAGGAAGAATCATGTAAACTATAAATAGTAGGTTTCTGTTCATTAATCTGTAACACTATCGTATTGTCCTCGACCCCCCCAATATTCCCAGCAGATCACAAATGGAGCACCTTTATTCATATATTGTATATTAATATTGATAAAGAACAGTATGATCAAACAAATGAATAATAATGTGACTCAGATACAGGCATTGCTATAGCTACTTTTTTGGAGTTTGTCAAAATTCATCTTCACAATAGCCATCTGTGGTGGCCATGAGAATGTGCCTCATAGATCTTGAACTACAGGAAGCTTAAATTGACCAAGGAAATCTACTGCTTCACTCTAAAAATCCATCTCTTTATCTATTATATATTAAACTGCATATCATGTTAAGATGCCTCCACCCTTGCCCTCCTTCTCTCTCTCCTTCACTCAAGGTCTGACTTGTATCAACACTGACCAGAATGAATGAATTATAATCACATTCAACAAATCTTACAAAGAAATATTGAATGGAATAAGATACCAGGATACTTTGTATCCATTTACAAAAAAATTCAAATCTAATGAATGATATTTCAAATCACCATAAGGGATACCTTAGCTGACTATGTCTGGAAGAAGAAGGAAGAGGGTTCTGGGTTATAGCAATATCATGTTTCTTGATTTGACTGATGGTTACATGAGCGTATACATTTTATACAAAAATATAGTGAGCTATACAAGTAAGATTTGAGTAATTTAATGTATGTATATCTACTTAAATAATACATTAAAAAGCTCCTTGTGCTCTTTCCTTAATACTTATGAACTAGACAAATTTGCATTGACCCATATATACATAAAAGGTTCATATATAGCATTTTTAATGTGGGCTAAATGGTTCTCTCATCATGAAAAGAGTAACTTAGGATCCTAAAATGATATAAAAACTTGAAGACTTTTATTTGCATATGAAAAATACTATTTAATTTTTTTTAAAACAAATACAAATTTTCTAACAAAGATACTTGCTTTGAATTTCTTTCATTATGAAATTTTAATGTCATTGATCTCTCTTTTTCCTCCTAAATGTATAAGGAATGGATAAAATATTTCAAGGATCACTACAGAATTTCTCTGACTTGAAAATTTTTTCACATTTCAATAAAAGGAGAAACAGTTTTTGGTAGAGAAGTAATAGATATCTGTACTTATTTGTTTTAGTAGTTCTAGTAATAGATGACAATAGTTGAATTGGGAGACACACTCCCCAAGTACTACTCATTTTTATCACTACAGGGAAAAGGCAAGAACTGATATATTAACCTTCTACAAAAATGTTTTAAAGTGATGATTACTAGGATTTTAGTTCTCTTAATTTTCGTCATACAAAATACATTACATATGCCTATAAATTTATACCCAGGATACCACTAGGAGTCATTTCTCCTGCATTTACTAATATTTCCTATTTGAAACTGATGCCATTTCCATTAGCTAATGTTGATTACATTTTACTTAGAATGAAAAAAAAATGTCATATTCACATAAAAAAAGTGCACTTGTACAATTTGAAGGGGAAAATATGTGGAGTTTGACCCTGGAATTTTGTTTTAGAAGTCTTAGATAACTTCATTGGCACAGAATACAAGAGCACAACAATTGATTCCAGTTGAGGGAAACATCTGATCAGGGTTTTTCTCTTTTTACCATCATTGCCACCTGTTTTACTTTCCAGCTGCTAAAATAAGTCCCATACAATGAGCAGGCTTAAACAACAGGGATTTCATGATTGACAGTTTTGAAGCTAGAAGAAATAAAAAACTGAGGTGTCAGCAAGGTGATGCCCTCTTCCCCAAGATTGTGGTGACCTTTGGTTCTCGGCTTCTCTGTCAAGTGGCAATGCACATGATGGTGTCTTCTCCATTCTCTCCCAGGTTCCACCTTGTAGTGGCTTCACATGGCTTCTCTCTCTGTGGCCTTCCATATAAGGCCTCTTATATATGGAAATAGGATTAAGACACATCATGATTCCGTTGGGCCACAACATAAATTAAGTGGCCTCATCAAAAGTTTTCCTCAAATCCTTGGGTGACATTGGACACCATTGCTGAATATTCGTTTGTGTACATACACTTTCTAAATAGTCTCTCCCTCTATACTGAATGTCCTAATCTTTGAAATCTCAGACTGGAAAGGAGTCATGGCTGATTTTATAGGCCAAGTTTATGGGAATAAACTTTTATGGTAGACAGGAGGATTTCAGGGAATTTAGAGAATGGAATCAGCTGTAGAATCCATTTTTTTTTCTTTTTTTTTTTTTTTTTTTTGCATGGGCAGGCACTGTGCATTGAACCTGGGCCTACCAGAATGGCAGGTGAGAATTCTCCCACTGAGCCACCACCACACCGCGAGAATCAATTCTTTTATGATTCCACTAACTCATCCAATTCTTGAGCCACAAAAATATTTTAACGTGTTGTCTACCACTTATTTGGCTTTATAATTATGGATACGTACAATTACAGATAATGTCTAAATCTAAGACCTATGTTTCTGAACTTAAATGAAATAAATGTTATAGAATTAATGGAGACTATATTAAGGTTTTTATTTTATTTATATAACTACTTTCCTACTGAGGATAATGTATTTTGTGATAGCTTATAGATAACAGTAATATAAAATATTTTAATAATGTATTATAATGGCATGTTTTTATAGCAACCCACAAAGACCTTTTAGCACATTAACATAATAAATCAAATCAGAGCATTTTTAGAAAGAGTTAGAAAATAAGAGCTTATTAAAAATGGATATGTCATTTTTCAACCTAACTGTTGATTTGGCAGGGCATCATGTATTTATATTTGCTGCTTTAGCCAGGTGAATCACAGGCAAGCAGTTTCATGACATTTTATAAGATAAGTGGCTCTTTAAACCCTAAACTGATACTTTCACATTAAAAACATTGAAAGCATATACAAAGTGTTTAGGAACCTGTCATCTCAGCCAACATTGACTATCAAATAACAAAATTATTAAAAATGAACCTCTTTCCCTCTATGTAAAATTATTTCCTTAGCCCTCTCCTAACTCCTTGCCCCTTCACCCCCTATCTTGTCAAGAAAGGATAAAACCTTTATTATGGCCAGGGTTTTGTTTAGCTTTGTTTATTCATAGTTTTAAAATGTTGAATAAACATTCAAGTCAGTTGATAATAAAGTTTTATAATCACCCTAATTTGATTCAAAGTGATAGACTAAATTTAAAATGATCAGTTTTAACTAAAAGCAAACACTCACACAAACTATTATATGTGTTATGAAATGCTATTTTATCTTCAATTTCCCTTCACCCATTTCAAAATTAGACTCTTAGCAATATCGATATTATCTTTCATGGATGTCAGACAACTGATAACACTGCCTTACACTGATATTTCATCTCACTTCACTGTTGTATACCAATTTATGAAAAGTAAATGCTATTTAGGAGATTATCATCTGAGGACTAATAAGTTAAAAACTATTTTGAGCCAGCAAATGAATCAAAATGATTTAGGGTGTAAATGTCATTTAACCAACCTTTAATCAGAGACACCAAAAGCTCCTAAACATTCCTAGAATGTTAAATCGTCTTTTTGGTTTTTTTTTTTTTTTCCAATGTAATTGATACCAACACAAATTTAACTTCAAATAAGAAAACTACCCTCTGCATCAAAAAACTTTACATTTAGCTGCAAGATACAATAATTCTAATTTTATCAACATGGCATGCAAATGAAACACCCGGTACTCCCCACGAATATACAGCATAATAAAATCACAAGGAAAGAACTTTTAAATTATAAATAACATTAGCTGCCTACAACTGCCATAACAAATTATCATAATCATGGTGGCTTAAAACAACAAAAACTTATTTTCTCCTAGTTTTGGAGGCTAGAAATCTGAACTCAAGGTATCAAGCATGGCCTTCTTCTCTGTGTCTCTGTGTCCTTTTCTGCCTCTTATAAGGACATACTCATGCATCTCCTAACTCAGTATGATCTCATCTCATTGTTCATCTTAATCACATCTGAAAAGATCCTATTTCCAAATAAGATCACATTCTGTGGTTCCAAGTGACACAAACTTTGGAGGAATACAAAAAGAATTGGAAAGACAAAAAAATCTGGCAGATATCTGAATGAAAATAATTTTCCCTTGAACTTCAGTGAATTATATATAGACCATGGCTATTAAAGTCATATTTGATTTTTTTCCAAAGAATGATTATCTACTATAAAATAAATGTATATCTCACAAATATATGTCTTATATTTTAGCTTGGTTCTTCAATTTTTGTTTCCACCTTTATTCGGCTGGCGTCAAGAAAAATAGTTTAATGAGCTTGGATATTTTCAGTACATAGTATCTGAAACATTTCCTGTATTTTCAATAACTTCTACTTTCTGAGCAAAAATAAAAATGCTATCAATAATTTCCTGTGTTCAAAATCCATGCAAACAGGAAAGGTACCTTAAAAAATGATTTGTTCTCCTCTGAAGCAGAATTCCAACCTTCTGCTCTGAATATAAAAGTTTCCTGAAAGCACTGAAGGGCTGGTTATTATGAAGGTGTTGATGGCTGATGCTATGGGGAACCATATAGGCACACAGAATAAATTTTAATCACATTTAATGCTAATGCGGTAGCAAGATTTTGACAATATTCAAATATGACTAATTCGATTAAATTAGTTACACTCATTAGGCTCAGCTTAGTTGTTGTTCAAATTGATATAAATGCCTCAAAAGAAATAATCATGCTCTTCTGTTTTCTATTTCTTGTGTTTTCTTAATTCTTAAAAGTACAGAGATATTTTAATTAAGATCTTATTTTTTCACAAGCAGTTCTCTTGCTCACAGTTCATAAGACTGTGAGCTCCCTTAGCAGGTTGCTGAATCTAGCCCTCTGCCTTCAAGAAGAAACACATCTTTACCAGGAACATAGAACTTGGCGTTCATCTCTTAGCCTATAGCCTAATAGATTTTTTGTTTCTTTGGTGGCTGTAACATAAATTTAGAACTGGAAAGAACATTAGGGGTCATCTAGTATCTTATAAAGCAAAATGAAAAAGTTTGTTTATTTCATCTTTTTTTTTTTTATGCACTGTGGATTTCCAGAAAAGCCTTTGAGACAGTTTATAGTAAAAAGCACAAACACTATAAAATGAGATCAAAACAGCATAGGGAAGGGGTAGAAAATCATACAAGGAGACCTAAGAAAGGAGACACTACCCTTTTACCCCAAGCTTAGCTCTAACCTTCTTGTTAGCAAAGGCCAGAAAGAAAACAAGAATTCAAATAGGACTTACTAGTTAAATAATGATATCTGGGTATGGTAGAAGACATTTTTTAGTGTGTCTAATTCTTAAGCAGAATTTGAGCCTTTAAGTAACAGCTAATGAACATAAAGAAAATAATATTCAACAGCAGTTAAAACTTTCCAAGATATAAATAGGCATGATCTTTTTTTAATAAGACGCCTTGCTAAAAAGCTACCACACGACGCTAAATTAGAGTCTTGAGTAGGCATTTCTGTTGAGACCTGGTTATCTGACTTGACAGAAAATTTAACCCTGGAGAACTGAAATAGCAAATGGTTGTTATTACCCTGAATGTATTTTTGTTTTTAATTGAGATTTGACTTCATCGCTCATAAAGTACATATTGTCTGGGTAATATATTGAACTTCAGGGTCAAAGTGGCTTGTAATAAACCATAAAGCTGTCTCCATTATACCATGTAACAAACAGGAACACAAATGAGCAGTTTTCAATTAAATAAGTACCAATGAGAGGGGAAACAAGTCATAAGGTTCAAATATATTTCAACTGATGCACAAATATTTTTGAATAGATTTACCGATAATGCATTTAATAGAATTTTCTTTTTTCCCTCCCTTGCTTTTGAAAATTTGTAATTATCTTCTATCAAATAAATTATTTAAATATGTTATTTTTAGAGTTTAAATCAGGCCCATCATCAGTGCTTTATAAATTTGGAAGTCTTGACATGTGTTCCAGGCGTTTTGGATTGGGAATGGGGTCAGTCAAGCGAGCAAAAATCTCAATTTGAAGCTTTCATTAAAAATACTCTTTTATTCTTATTTCAGTTATTATAAAACAAATTACTTAGGATACTTTATAAAAGTCAGGCATAATAAAAACTAGATGAATTGAAATGTTTAATGATACATATGAATTAATATTGATAATTCACTACATTAATTAATAATTGCAGCATGTATTAGAATAGCATTGTTCTTCCCATACTTATTATTTACAATAGCAAATAAGTGAGTTTCCTGGGCCCAGGGAAAATATTTCATTTGAAAAGTTTCAGAAATAATTTCTTATTGAAATAATCAGTCTATAGTTCAAAAACAACTAGAAGGTGAGCATGCCAGACGAATTTTAATATTCAGATTCTATACATGCATAGAATATTATCTTATATGGGAGAATAAAAAGGATATTGCAGATACAACTAAGGATCTTAAGGATATTATTCTGGGTTTTCCCACTGACCTTATATAAAACCATATGTATTCTTTTAAGAGGGAAGCTGATGGAGATTCTGCAACAGACAGAAGGGAGAAAGCAATGTAACCATGGATACAGAGATTCCAGTGATGCAGCCACAAGCCCAGACTATAGAAGAAGCAAGGAATGGATTCTCCCATAGAACCATTGGAAAGAGAGATCCTACTGATGCTGTCTTAGGATAGCAGAACTCCCAAACAATGAGATAATAAATTTCTGATTTTAACCCATAAAATATATGGTAATTTATTACAGCAGCCATAGGAAACTAATATAATCCCCAAATTAGAGTATCCTTCCTAGGTTATTTGTTCTCAATGTACCCACTGCATGATAATTTTTTTCTATGATGTACATATCATTATATTGATTAATAAATTAATTAGGCAATGATTTGTTTAATGTCTATAAATCCCTTTGGACTATAAACTCCTCTATGTCCAATAGTAAGTTTGTCTTAATCATCCTCTATTTCCAGGACTTTGGAAAGTGCTTGACATATAAGAGCTCAATACATATTTGTTACCTGAAAGAATGTATGACTGATACAAAGGAAACTGAATTCTAATTTTTGTGCAATTGTTTCTCTTTCCCAGAATTGGTCCTCATAAAATTTATGAGTCCTTTCTAAACTGGAAAAACCAGAATCCAATACCAAATATCATAAACTCTCTTAAACTTGTAATTTTATATTAGTGTTGATTTGCTCCAGTTTTAAATGGCATCTGGATAGCACTCTGTGAGATAGTCCCATTCAAGTTCCCATTTAAAAAAGAAGAAGGAAGGAATTGATAAAACAGAGCAAATGGCATAATTTAAGCATCACTGATTACTAAAACTGGCACTTAATATCCAGGCTAGTTGAGGAGAATTATAAGAACAATTAAATTAAACTGTCCTACCCATATTTTATTTAATGAGACAGAACATCCACATGAAAATCAAGTGGGACAGCAGATGGCTATCCCGTTTGTCCCATAAGTCAGAGAGTCTCGGGGCATAACCCACAGACTGGGCATTCGTTCCTCCACTGCTCCCACCCTGCTCCCACATATCTCATACAGGGAAACACCTTACGATTCTAAAGCTAGAAGTAGAGAACAAGAAGCAGAAGGGACCTTCCAGGTTTTAGAGAGTAGTTTCCCCAGTAAAAACCTTTGGGTTGAGACAGTTGAGAATCCTGGGCACTATAAGATTCTTAAAGGGAATTGCAGAGTCTTAATAACATCTGCTGCCCTTCATCCACCCACCTCCACTCCTCCATCTTCCTGCTTCCCTCCAAGCATGAATTTAGCTTTTTTTTTTTTTTTCTTTCCTTCCCTTCCCCATGTTACATATTGATATTAAGTACCACGGGATTTTAATAGGGCTTCAGAAACAATGGAGAGGGCTTATAAAACAACACAGGAAACTACTTATACATATGTCACCTGCCCCTTTCCAACAGGCCATTTAAGTCATTTCCAAATAAAACATAGTCTTCCTTCAAGAATCCCCACCCAGAAAACAGTGATATGCATAATATGCAAAACAGCACTCATTATTGCCACCACCCTCCCTCCCACCACTTCACTTTATATGCATGCTGAGTGTTGTAATATATCTCCTATGTGAACAAGGCAGGCGTCTGTTAGGTATCCACCTCAGTCTACATGAACTATTCCAATAAATGCTTGCTGGCTACTGAGAAGAGCTGTGCATACCAACTTTTTCTTCAGTACAGATCTGGGAAAGGGGGTCAGCCATTAATTCTAACATAAATAGACAAGATAATGGAAAATCTTTACTGTTTTATCACATCCTGATTTTGGATAAATGTCACTACTCTCTAGGAAAGGCAATGAGAAGAAGAAAACAAAACTACCCGCTAAAATTCATCCTACAAAAAAGGGAAAGGGAATACCATGCGGAATACTCAAGGGAAGAGTTATTCATAAAAATATTTGACTGTAGATCTGGAAGAAATATTTGGAAAATTGCTTTAAACTATAAAGTGTATGTAGAAAGTTACATTATTTATGAAACAGGAAATGAAAGTTATAATGGCAAAATAGGACCAAACAGCAAAATGGGTGATGGTGGAGATGAGAAAGTTTATATAAAAACTAAAATGCCAAAGCAAAATTTCCATATTTTCATCCATGGAATCCATGGAGAAGACAGCTGACACACTGAGCAGTTCAAGCAGTAACTGAATGAAAGGGTAGTTTTGGGGAGAAGAGTAAGAGCCAAAATGATAGCTAACAAGACAGCAAATGGGGAGGTAAGAAACTAGAGCTTTAATGTAAGAATTATTCATGTATCTGAGAAAGAAGAGTTGAAAAAATAATTAAAGTTATACATGAAAACAGCATTGGTGAGAAAAGGGAAGAATAAAAGGACTCATTAGATTCTAGAGGGGAAAAAAACAGTGAAACAATACCCATATTTAGACAGATATTAGCCAAATCCCTGAAATTCAACAATAAAAAAATATGTTCTACATATAGCTAGGCAGAATAGACAGTTCCTTAAAAATAAATCATCTCATGCTTGCTTCAGAATTCATCTGCCATGTGAACATATTAGAAAATATAGAGTTTTAAGAAAATGAGAAAACCACCAAGACTATTATACCTATCATCGTTTCTTTGAGTGCCAAAAGAAGATATCTGTAAATACGTCACTGGTTTTTACTTCACAAAATAATTTACTTAAAGACATATGGCTACAATTTGGAAAAAACCATCAAAATTAAAATTTCAAGAGCTAGAAAATCTCGAATCCAAAAGCCTGGAAGGAGTCAATTGATCCAGGTACTTATCCAGTTCATTTTACATATTTTATGATTGTTTGCCACAATAAGCCTGTCAAATTTAATTGTAAGGGAAAAATAAAATAAATATTTAATAACTGCAATTTTATTTCACCTTCTAAGCTATAATACTAGATATTGAGAATTGCCAGGGGGAAAGGGAAGGAAAAATAGTTTACATCTCTCACATAACATGGAGTGAATTTAAGAGATAGCATTAAAAAAGCCTGTAGGGTCTATTCAAAACACCAAGACCACACAGCACCACTTCCACCATCACCATCAGAGTCTAAATCACTTTTATTTCTCATTCTATTAGTGTGACAGCATCCTAACTACTCAATAGCTTCCTGGTCTCCCTGATTCTGCCTTTGAACTTTGAAGCTATTCTTAACACAAGGGCCAGAGAGATGATTAGGACCTATCATTTCTCTGCTTAAAACTTTTCAGTGACTCCCATCTCAGTTAAAGCAAAGCCAAAGTCGTTAAATGGCTTACAAAGTTCTGCCTTCATAAACTTCCTCCTCTTCCTTATTTCTTTGGTATCATCTACTAATAATACTAATAATATCCCCCTCCTGCATTCTTCTTGAGCTGCATTGGCTTCCTTGATGCTATGCTAATAAGTCAGCATGCTTCAGTCTCACAGTCTTTGTATAAAACTGTCTTTTCTTTTTAGAAAGCACTTTTCTCATCAGAATGTGACTGTGGCTCCTACCTCCTTCAAGTCCATTCTCAAATATCTTCCACCTGTTAAATAACTGCCATATATCACATTTTAAACCTGCTGCAAACTGCACTGGCATTTTTCTCATCAAGAGAAGGTCTATGACCTCAAACCACCTTTTGAATCTTGGTGTGCTTGTGACTGGTACAACCAACAGAAATATGGCAAGTTATGCTATGTGACTTCTAAGGCTAGATCACAAAAGTCCATGGAGCTTCCATCAGATTCCCTTTGGAAGCTGGGTCTGAGGAAAGCCAGCCACCATATAAGATTCTCAACCCCCTGATACCACTGAGAAGGTGTAGTCACGTGTGACCAATCCAATCAAAAGTTCTTCCAGCTAAGCCCAGCCATCTAGCCATTTTAAACCAATCGGCACTTTGATCATTATTATTTAGCTGTAGCAAAAATTATAAGATGAAAACGCAAATAAGAAGTATGTATATTAGAAAGGAGAGTTAATTATTAGTAATAATTTTAATTTATAGTCACCTAATTATGCAAAATTCTGTGTGATCATATCTGCCACATGATAAACACTATGGGAGTTTGTGCAACTCTATCCAAAAGATAAACCTGTATCTCTATAGGAGACAACGTGGTATATAGAAAATATTGCCTGTTGATAGCTCATATTACAAACAGGCTTTAAAAAATCATTATAAATCCTGAATAAGACTGTAGTTTAATTAATCATGTTATGCTAGTGCTTTCACAATGCACTATAGCTGTATATGCGGTCCCCATTGTGTGAAGCTGGGTGAGACCTCTATGTATTTTGTTTGCAAATTCTTGGGAGTCAATATTTCATAATTAAAAAGTTTTTCAAAAATTAATCTAAACTGAAATTTCACAGAATACATTTCAAGACAAGGAAAAGAAAACTTGCAAGATACATTAAGAAAGGAAATGTCCTACAAATAGAAAATTAACACCCCCAGAAGAACGGGAGAACAAACAGAAACATTATCTGAGAAAAAATACTATTAAACAACATGCTTAAATGAAGTACGCATGTATTTTTGAAAAAAAGAAATTCTTTTATTTTAAGAAATAGCACTTCTCCTTTCAGTTATAAACCACTACAATCTGAAGTTTTCCAAAACCTGTTTTTTAAAAATTCCTTTATTAAAACAAAAACTATCCTTTTTAATATGCCTTCATTTAGTGGTACAATAAAGTATTCATCACTAGCAAAATGTACCTTAATGAGGGTTAAGAATAGCCTCATAAACAAAGGCAACAGAGGGAAAATGCAAACAGAAGGAAGACATGGAATTTTCAAGCCTAATTAGAATCAGACAGGAGAGTGCAGATTCCAAACAATAACTGAATATTTCTACTTTATACAGACTAAAGGGCATCCAATATGTAATATACACCATTCATTACTCAGGAGACCAAACCTTAGAGACACAAGTCTGACATTTCCTATTTCCTTTAAAGCAACACTGCAAATCTCATGGAACCCACAGCAACACCCTTAGAGATTTAAGATTACCTGATAATTTCAGAACTGATGTTTGACATAACACTGACATGTTGAATATTTTCCTTTAGTCACAGGAGATCTCCAGCTCCAGAAATCATAAGTCAAAGGGGGCATTCTCTCAATTTATTCTTTGTTATTGAGTGGTTTGTTTTTGTTAGGTCCTTTACAGAAAGTTAGCACAAAATGGCAGCTAGGTTATGGTATAGGAATACCAAGCAGATGATAAACTTGAATATCATTACCAACACAAGATAAGAAAGACATTCGGAAAATAAAAGTCAAATGAAAAAATCAACTTAAGTTTCAATATAATGTTAACTTTGAAATGTAGTTTCAGCAAAAGTCTTGGCAGAGGTAGTTCATTTGTGCTTTTCGTTTGTTTTTTTTTTTGGGGGGGGTGCATGGTTCAGGAATCAGTTGCTTTTTTTCTTGCCTAAACTATAACTTGAAATTCTCCATGGCTGAAAGCATATACTGTTATCAAAATCTTACCAAATGCTCATTACTTTTCACTCAATAATTTAACTTTACCGTGGTAAGTAAATCAACAGAAGGGAAATCATAATTTACAGACAAATATGTTCATCAGAGCGCTATTTTGATGGGCAAACATTTTAAAACAATAGTGCCATACATAGATGAATCATAAATTATAGTATGTTCAATTATATGAAATGTTTCATTAAATAAACATTTAAAATTGTTTATAAAAATTTTAGTTTATGGAAAAATTCTGATCATGCCTTGTAAAGGTGACAAAAGCAGGATTAAAACTATTTATATAGAATTAACTCAAAAATATAAAAATTATGTATATGCCTAGAAAAATTAATAGCAAATTCAAAAGTAAGGGTGACCATTAAATTTATTGTCCAAAAGGATAATACTGAGAGTGAAAGAAGGGCTATGGACAAATGTTCTACGATAAGGGATCTAAAATAGACTTATGTCACCCTACTATTGTATTTATCTCCCACTTGGAAGGCCTTTATACTTTGGTATTTTAACTCATTTATTTTTCTTAATAATAGAAGGAGATGGATATTATTATTATTTCCATTTTACAGATGAGGAAACTGAGGCACAGATATTTCAATTAATTACCCCAAGTTTGTATATTCCAATTTAAGTCCAGATGGTCTGTTTCCAGAGCCCATGCTTTTAATCACTAGGCATTCCTGGAATGATTGGAATGCTTCCCAGAAAGATTGAAAGGGAACACACCAAAATATTAAGAATGGAAATTCTAGAAATCTTATGTCTTTCTAAATGGTTGAGAATTTTCTAGCTTTTCTATGCTCATTTAAAATGAATCAGAAAGATAATAATATAAAAAAATACTACATCTATTTATTCTCCTTTTTAATGTAAGATATAATATAACATAACAATGATTGTAGATAAACACAGCAATCTTGAAACTGTCATTTTATTTTCTTAATTATTTATTGATTTTATAAGTACATCTATCATTAGACTTCCTTTTCATCTCTCCTTTTAAGTGAATGTTCACTCAGTGTGTGTGTGTGTGGGTGTGTATATATACACTAATCATATATACACACTCATTAATGTCTTAATTCTCTTGTTTATAATATTGTAGCATGTATCAGAGTACTATATTCCTTTTGAGAGCCAAATAACATTCTATTGTATGGATATACCACCGTGCTGATTTGAAGCTATTTTGTACCCCAGAAAAGCCATGTTCTTTAGCCTCATTCAGTATTGCTGGGTGGGATCTTTTTTTATTGTTTCCATGGAGATGTTCCCCCACCCAATTGTGAATGTTAATTTTTGATTAGGTTGTTTCCATGGAGATCTGTCTCCACCCATGTAAGGTGGGTTTGCTTACCAGAGTTCTTTGAGGGAACCATTTTGGAAAGAGCTTTAGAGGCAACAGAGCTCACACAACCTTTGAACAGAGGGAAAATGCCCCTGAGAAGGCCTTATAAAATGAGGACAGACAGCTGGGAGAGAAACCCCGAATTTCATAGGTCTTGTCTTTGGAGTTAAGATGTCTTTCTCTAAATGCCTTATTTTGGACATTTTCATGACATTAGAACTGTAAACTTGCAACTTAATATATTCCCTTTTTAAAAATCATTCTGTTTCTGTTATATCACATTCAGCAGCTTACAAACTGAAACAACCATATTTTATTTATCCGTTCATCAGTTGATGGATACTTGGGTTGTTTCCCACTTTTTGACTATTATGAATGATGCTGCTATAAATATTAGTATACAAGTTTTTGTGTAAGCATGTATTTTTATTTCTCTTGGTCTCATTCCCTTTTAAAACACAAATTTTATCAGCTATTAGACTTTTTCATGACAAATTAAAAAGCAAATTTCCTTTTTAAAATAAAAGTCTAATGAAGTTCTATAATCTGAAGCCTTTCATAATAACGTAATATTCAGACTCAATCTTTTGGGGTCTAAATGAAAAAGAAACTTAACTATTGAGATTATCCTAAGATTTTGAAAATTTCTAGAGAGCATATAGCAGAACTGTATAATATCACTTCTAAGGTACTGAATCCATATGGAAGTTTTAATTCTTAGGTAAAAATGGACTTTAAACTCTGTTATGTGGTGAACTGCGTAATACAAAAAGGCTGAAGCCCTAACCCTCAATACCTCAGAATATGACCATTTTGTAAATAGAATCATTGCAGATGGAATTAGTTAAATTAAGAAAAGGTTATACCAGAGGTGGGCAGTTGTTCTTGTAATACAACTGTTTTCCTCGTAAGAGGGGGAAGTGACAGGCACAGGGGAGAAGATCACGTGATGATAGAAGAGGCAAAGATTGAATTTACAATCCAAGGAACACCATGGTCTGTAGTCAAACACCAGAAGAGGCAAGGAAGGATTCTTCCCTACAAGCTCCAGATGGGACACGGCCTGCTGACACCTCGATTTCTGACTTTTTATACCCCAGAACTGTGGAAAATAAATACCTGTTGGTCGGAGCCACCAAGTTTGCAGTACTTTCCTGCAGCAGCTCTAAGAGAAACTCTATTTGTGTTAGTTCTGATTATAATAATAACTCCATCATTTTGAAAAGTCCCAGAAAAGTGAAAGAATAAAATCATGGGAAAACTAGAGAATGAAAGGAAGAAAACTCTTTCACTGTGAAGCAATTCCCTAGAACTTGGCACATAAGTAAAGAAAAAGTTAATAGAATTTCATGTGACAAATATTTTTTAAACACTGATTTTATGAAAACATCTGCATGTTAAAGATATTTAGTAGTCAAAATTTCTTTCGAATCTAATAAAGCATGAACAAAAATTTTCACCCATAATGTTACCATCAAAAGATTATCACAAGTACATTGGTGTTAAGAGAATTTCATATGCAGCAGTTCTGATACTAATAATTCACCTTTATGGAGTGTTTCCCACACTCCAAGCACTTTCCTAAACACTTTTCACATATAATCCCATTCAATATTAACAATTCTGTGTGCCAATACTGTTATTCTACCAGAGGAAAAACCAGTAATTTGACTAACATTATATAGTTGGGGCTAATGATTCTGTGGTTAATTTCTTCTTTCACAGATGCATTGATATTTTCTCTTTTTTTAAAAAAAGAAGAGAGAAAAATTAAATTAACCTGAAAAAGCCTTTGGCCTCATATACAAACATGCATATTTTTCCCTAAGTCTATATAGGGGCTTTCCTCTCTCCGGTGTTCCGAAACCTAATACCGAGATATTTGCATAATGCTTCTTATTGAAAGCTTTTCGTTCTTTTTTATCCCTGTTGTGTTCTGTTTGTTTTTTTCTGAATCTGATTATTTTACTTTCAGTTAGGATGACAAAAAGAGCTTAAATAGATAACAGTAAATTTTGAGCATTATTCCAAAGAGTTGCTCTCCTTTCCATTCTCACTGAGTTCCATCCCCTGTTCAACAAAATAGCTTATGAGAACCTAGGCAATTTAGTGATGAAAATCAAAGAAAGAGAGGAAGAGTCTTAGTAATGCAGGAAAAAGTTGAATACAATGCTATAGTTGCACTTTAAAACTTTTAGCTTCCTCAAGGAATGACAGAGAAAATTTTAAAAGCAACAGTATCAATTAAATATATATGGAGCGGGCAATGGTGGCTCAGTGGCAGAGTTCTCACCTGCTATGCCGGAGTCCCAGGTTTTATTCCCGGTGCCTGCCCATGCTAAAAAAAATTAAAAAAAAAAAAAAGTAAATATATATTAAATCTATGTTTTTAAGGAGAAGTTGTACGCCAGTGTCTGGGGAGAAGCAATGCTTTCTCTGCCACTGAGTTTGAACAGATTTTGTAGGTCAGAGTTTTTGTATTAGGAAAGTTTTTGTTGTAATGAATGATAGCAACAAAAACATTCCAGCATATCCAACCACTTGTATTCTATTGGATCCTTAAGTATACTGAAGTTATAGAATTAAACACAATTTATTAAAAACGATTTTCACAAGATATTGGGATACATGGTCCATTCATCTTTCTCCAGTGCCCAGGCTTTGTCCAAGCATGTGATTTATAATCTCTGTAGAGCTCAGTGATACATCATCCCTGGACAATTCCACACATCTACCTTTAGCCACATTGATCTTTCCCTCTTCTTTTTCAACAAAGAAACCCTCCTCCTCTTCCAGGCCAATCCCTCTTCCATTATCAAGGAAATATTTCCTTATCTGAGAGCCTCTCTGCTCTTGTCATCTTCTGTTACAAACATACAAACTCACTACAGTCTTACCAACAGAAAAAAGAAAAAAAAGGAAAGTAAATAAGTATAAATACCTGTACCTCACATTCCTTCCGAACTCTACTCACTTTTTGCGTTTCATTCCAGACAATTTTTTCCTATCCAATTCTTTCTCATATTGTGCTTAGGTCCTTTTAAGTTTCTAGCAGGTAATTCTTCCCAAATTGACCTTTCAAAGGTACCCATGATCTCCATGTTGTCAAATCCCAAGTTACTCTCTGGCTTCATCTTACCAGTTAAGTAACCGTGCTGTCTGACATCCCGACTAGCTCCTCCTTTGTGATTCTCTTGCCTGAGTGACACAGCTTACTTCTGCTTTTCCTCTTTCCTCAGTGGCTTCTCTTTTTCAACTTCACAGCCTCTTTACCTAAATGACCTTGGAAAATTGTGGACTTGAATATCAGTCTAGATAGACCAACTTCTCTGGCCTTTTAAAGATGCAATCTATTGCTGGGACTTTAAATATCATGTATGTCTGATAGTTGAACTTGCCAGATACACATAATACAGACTTCTTAAACTTCCTTCTCAGAGATCAATTATTTTATTTGACAAAGACCTTAAAAATCTGAATAGATTGTCAAATATGTTAAAAACAGAACTCTTGAATCATCCTGCCAACATGCTTCTCCCTCAATCCTCTCCATTTCACTAATTAAACCATTTTTTAAATTAAGTTTTGAAAAAAATTTCTTTACTTTCTTGATCCTTCTAAATTTTCTACAGTTCATGTGAATTTACAGTGCTCAGACAAAAAAAGCATTTTTCTTTAATTTTGAGAATTAACTTTTGAATAGTTTGAATTTGAATTTTGTTAAATTGTGATGAGATTGAAATAATTTCCTTTATGTGACAGGAAAAATTGCACTCTAGATAGCATTTGAGCATTCACAGTTTCATAAATATATATTATAGCTACGGTATTTTTTTCTTTGTATGCTATACACATTTTATTCTTTTCCCATGTATCACATTTCATTCTTTTTCCATGTGACTATCACCTTATTGCATCACCACTTGTTGAATTTTTTGTTTGCTTTGTTTTTGTTTGTTTGGGAAATGCATGAGCCAGGAATCCAACCAGGGTCTCCCACACAGCAGCAGGAATTCTACCACTGAACTACCCTGGCACCCCCTACGTCTACAGTATTTTATTTAACCTCTCTCTCTCTCTCTTTTTCTCTCTCTCTCTCTCTAATTTTATTCCTTCTTTTTGTAGGAAGTGAGACAGAAGGAAAAGCTTACTTGACATCATTTCTACAATTGGTAACCTGCTTTGGACAGTCACTTCTTTGTGTGTATTCTGTAATAACCTTGGGAGACCAAAGTTTGGGTAAACATGTATTATAAGATGAGGTGATTCCCTATTCCTCAAGGTCAGAGGGAGATCTGAAAGGGAATCAGAAGAGTACCTCATTAGTACTCCTTCAACAAAAACACCTTTACCTCAATAGAGGAGGCTGATAATTCCTGAAAATACAGCTTAAAAATGAATTAATTCTTAAAGCACATTTCAGGCAGTAATAAAATTCATTATTATTCACAAAAAAGGTTGAAGGCAACCACAATAAATAGGTGAAATTAAAAATTAAAATTTTAATTGCAGAGACATTTACCGTTAAAGCTATCAGAAATTGTTTATGTGTTTTGTCCCTTGCCTTTTTTGACAGAACATTCTTTTAATTCTTTGAACAAGTTATTATTGGGATGCTTATACTCACAAATCTAAAAACCATCCTGAAATTAGAATTTAATAATATTTAGCCTAAATTTGAGATCAGTGTTCATATTCTGTTTATGTGGTACAGGGGTGGGATACAAGCACAGAAAATCTTGGGAGGAAGAGAGAGTGAAATGGACAGAAAGAATAGGAAAAATACATAGAACAGAAGAAAAGTAAAACTGCTTGAATGAGTAGCAGGTTGTTAATCTGTGCTACCTGATTTGATTTTTGTCCTGGGTTCTTAGAGTATTTGAAATTTCAAAAAATTTGGGGTACTTGAAGAAAATGTGAATTTAGAGAATTGAAGTCACATCTCCGAAGCAGCACAGGAGGTGACATCTTTTAGGAGTTCTGCTGGAGTTCTCCATAGCAGGCTCCTTCGAGGTGTTCTCCTTTCACCTTCTTAGGAAGGATAGCTTCTCTTCCTACATCAGGGCTGATCTGTTGCTTCTTTCTTTCTTTCAATTTTTTTCCATTATCTTTGCTCCACTTCCCCCCTTGATGCAGATTTTCTACCAAAAGCCTAGTACATTAAGTAAATCAATGTCTGTGTGAACTGGTCCCCACCTATTTATTCTTTAAATACTTGGTATTTATTTATACAGGGGATATATGCTCAATAAAGAAAAAGCGAGAAAAAAGGATAAGCAGCAAAAACTAAACTCCTTGCAATTCTATTTCCTAAAGAAACAGTTCATTTTGTATTTCATGTTTTACAAATCTTGAGATTTGCATATTTAATTCTCCCTTGGTAATTATTGAAAATGACTTACATTTTCCAAATAATAGCAGTCGTTCAAAATGTTTTAAGCTTCTAAACTCATATCTGGTTGATATTACATATATATTTTTAAATTAATGAGTACATTTAGTATGGAAATTACCTTGTTCTCCACTTTTTGTTACTCTGTCCAATCACATTGGTTATGTGGTTACATTGTTTTCTCATAAATAACAATTTTATTAACCTTCACCTAAAAGTAATCCATGCATCAAAGTGTAGGTCTCAGCTCCTTAAACTTAGTTGTTCAGAAAAGGCCTCAGAACTGAAATAAGATATCTAGCTTTCTAAAAAAACAAAAAACAATTAATATTGTGCTGGTTTGAAACTGTTATGTACCCCAGAAAAGATGTTCTTTTAACCCAATCTTTTGAGTGCAAATTTATTGTGGATGGCGCCTTTTGATTAGGTCGTTTCCATGAAGATGTGACACACCTAATGGGGGGGGCGTGGTGGGCCTTTGATTAGATTATTTCCACAGAGATGTGGCCTCTCTCCATTCAGGGTGGGGTCTTGATTACTTTACTGGAATCCTTAAGAGAGTTTAGACATAGTAAGAAAGCAAATGCCTAGACACAGACCTTTCAAGATGAAGGAGGAGGATGCCCCAGGGGAAGCCAAAAGAACACAGGAGCTGAGAGAGCTGTTTGACAACAGAAGCCAGGAAAGAAAGAAAGCAGATATCACCTTGTACCTTCCCATGTTACAGAGTAGCCCTGACAATCGACATTTCTTGAGTGAAGGCATCTTCTTTTTGATGCCTTACTTTGGACATTTTCAAGGCCTTTGGACTGTAAATTTGTAACCTAATAAATTCCCTTTGTAGAAGCCAACGACTTCTGTTATATTACATACTGGAAGCTTCAGCAAACTGAAACAAATACCTATCTTGAAAAACTCACTTCTTAATCCACAGAATTCGATAATGCGCTTCTCATGAATTTCCTGTTTCAGTTACATTAATTTTCTATATGTGAATAGGCTTCAGTCCAACAAACACAGAAAAAAAAAAACTTTTCCATCCAAATTTGCTTCATTGTATTCATTTTAGTGTAAAAGCCTACACAATGGGGGATGAGTAGTATAAATTTCATGGACTACTAAAAATATGAAAGTTTGAGGTTATCTATGATTTGTAAGATCTTACAAATAAATTCACATTTATGATCAACTTCCATTCTCACAGACAGAAGATGCATTAAATTATAAGATGAATATCTAAAGCTTCACTGTCAAATTTAACCACTTGACTTTCAGTATGTGGCTATCCTTTTGATTATTTTATATTAAAAATTTGTTCATGTTCTAAATCCATTACTTATTATTGCGTAATTTGGGGAGGGTGACAATCTCTCAAAGAATTGGTAATTTTTTTTCTCAGTAAAATGGGAATAATAATTTTACCTGCCTCACAGGGCCATCGTCAGGATTAAATGAGGTAACTCTATATAAAGCGCTTATAACCTAAGGTGTTATGGCCACTCAATGCATGTAGCTGTCTTAATGTCAGCTGTGCTCAACGTTATGAGTAAATTCTTTGCTGTCCATTCATACTTTTAATTCAAATATTTTAAGATAATCATTAAAACTGTAGCATTTCAAGAAGTGGTGATTATTTTTAGAAAAATGAAATCGTACACCTTTTATGAATTTATTTTATTTTATATGTGAGTGTGGATAGAGACTAAGACATCTATAATTTCTATTGACATTTGTGCAGAGACTTATAGTCTAAATATATTTTATATATGTCCCATTGGAACTTCTAGTTACCATATGTGCTCTACTTAGAGGGTATTAAGTTCCTATTTGCCTAATCAAATCTAATAATTATGTCATTTAACTTCTCTACAAACTTTTATATATTATGACTTCTTGGCATGGGAAGAACTGAGTGCTATGAGATTCTATTACTATTTTAATTTTGCCACCCTTACATGTGCTTTTACCAGTTTTATTAAACTGCATGTGACATTTAAATCGCAAAATATTTTACTCATAAGAAGTTTTGGTGTATTGGCATAAATTTAATGACAGTTATACTCATCATTTCTTTTTATCAGTGCTTATAAAAATTGCATTATACTAGTGAACATTTCATCAATGTAGTGAAACATTCATTTTCTTCTTATGCTTTCATTTGGTTTCATTTATCTATAATTTTCCCATCCTCTTTCTTTAAAATTCTGTTAATTGCTTTATTTTTGGTTTGTCTTATATAAAAGCTATATATTTGAGTCTGAAGGTTTTTTACCCAAATTAGATAATCCATTAAAATTATTTACTGAGTAAATTATTTTCTCCCATATAATCTAGCATGTACATGTTCTCATTTAAAATATCTTAAAGCTTTAGACACACCTAAATGTATATTTCCCTGTTATCATCATTACAAATAAAACCAAATAAATCTTATCCCTTCCAGGCAAGAGAACTTATAAACAATTAAATTAACTTATATTTTTCCTCTTGACAACTCCTGAATTTTGGACTCATTTGGGATTGTTAGATTATTAGCATAATTTTAGATCATATATCTTCTCTTCTGGCTATCACATTCTGATTTATATCCACACTTACCGTATATCTTAAAGAAATCATTAGAATTGTCTTAATTTATGATCATTCCTGTGCTTTGTTGACAGGACATTTATACCTATATTTCCCCCAGAGTTTTGCTCTTTGATTCATTTCTTTAATTGGCTAAGAAAACAACTTTAACTAAATCTTTTAGGAGTAGTATAAATGGGGTTTACTATCCAAGCACTTGCATATCTGAATATTCTGTCATATCATTAGTCTTCTTAATGTTCCTTGCTTACTTTGCTTGTTTCTTTAACAACTCCTACTGTTATCTTTTCATTTCATCTTTTACCCCTTGTTTTTAAAAAACATAATCATACAAGGTAAATGCTCTCTAGATTTTATTTTTGCTTCCCATAGTTATTCTTTTGAAAACATTATACTTTTTTTTCTAAAGAAATCTAAAACCATCTCCCATTTTATGAAATTGAAACCCGCTCTTTCCAAGGCTGGAATTCTGCTCACTCATTATTAAAGGGGAGAACTAGATGCAGAATTAGGTCTTTGCCAAAAAAGGAGGAGGTGGGTTGTATCTATTTTGATTCTGTCGCTGTTTATCTCCTTGCTATACGACTCTGCCTCTCAGGTCTTAAACAGAAGGGTTGGTTGACCTCTTATGTTGTAGTTCAGCAATATAGTAGGCTTTGAATAATGAGGAGGGTGCAAGAGCTCATGTCAGAAACAGCAGGAAGTCTCAGCTTCAACAACTAGGTAACTAGTGATACTGCTATAAAAAGGAACATTACAGAGAAGACACCTTTGGGGGAAGAAATATGGAATCAGTTGTGGATATTTGCGCAACAAATATTTTGAGTTTTGCACTAGGTACATACACTATAACTACAGTAATTATCAAGCCATCCACTTGAGTTAATAGACAAAAACAGGTTAAAAACTTAAATATCCTCTTGCATTTTGAGAAAGTGACATAAAAAAATGAAGAGTTTGGTAATAGAGAATAATTGGGTTTGTTGTGCTAATTAAACGGGATTGCCAATGAAGCATGTTCTAAGGAGGTAGCATTTGATATGTAAATTTAAGGATGTCAAAAGTTTAGCAGAAGAGGGGCCAGGCACTGGGGATGAAGTGAGTAGTTTCTGGTGAGAACAGCAGATAGAAGACATACAGCAGGAAAGGTCTTGGTCTGTGAATTACTTGAAAGAAGCCAGGACGCCTAGAGAGTTCTGTAAAAGGAAAGTAGCATCAGACAAAGTTGGTAAAGGTACAGGAAGCAAATCAAATGTTTCAATCAGAGATAATCATGGTGGTATTTATGTTTTTGAGGACATTTGTCTATTTGGGGAAAGTGACTTACAGACATTAGAAGACACAAGAAGCTATTCCAAGAGTAGTCCAGATTCTGTACAGTGGTGAAAGTGGAAATGCAGGAAGATAAACATGTTTGATGAGTACTTCAGACATGCTGAGTTTGTGGAACCTATGAATTATCCAAGTAGAAAGGGCAAGAAAGTAATTTTGTTTATGAACCTGCAGTCCAGAAGATCGTCTAGACTGGAAATACAGATCTAATAGATTTCATCATTTAAATAAGTGTTACCATCATTATGCTCCACAAAATATGTGCATCAGCTACCATTGGTGCACTTAAGAGGAAATTTCCTTGGCCCTGTTCTGAACAGTACATCAGATTCTCTATAGAAAAATTTCAAAAATCTAAAATTTTAATCAAGACTGCTAGAGATTTAAATGCATAATAAATTTGAGGACTACTAATATACATGAGAAGAAATGATGACAACATAGAAACTCAAGGAATTATAAAATGTGAAGAGTGAGTTAAAGAGCCTGAAAAGAGGTAGAGAAGGGCTATGAACATCAGGAAAACATATTCTTAAATTAATCACCTCCTCTGGGTGTGAATTCATTCTTAACAGGATTCACGATAAGGCTACTTCAGTTAAAGTGCAGACTAAGTAAGATTCAGCTTTAATCTGGATTACTGGAGTCCTTTATGAGCAGAATGAAATTCAGACACACAGGGAAAAAGCCACAGGAAGAAGCCAGAAGTCAATGGAGCCCAGAGAAGCCAGGGGAGGTCACCACGTACATTGCCATGTCACAGAAAAGCCAAGAATCAAGGATTGCCAGCAGCCAACCCAGCAAACCACAGTCCTCTGGGAGAAGCACTGACTTGACGGTACCTTTACTTGGCACTTTAACCAATCTCAAAACCATGAACCAGTAAATTCCTACGGTTTAAGCCAATCCATTGTATGCCATTTGTTTAAACAGCCAGGAAACTAAAACTGGTGAATGTAATACATTAAAATTAAGAAGATAAAATTAACGAAATGACTTTTTTACTATATAATAACAATAGCAAAATCATGAATTTGTTTCCAGATTTGGAGTCATGTATTTTGATACTATAATACACAAATTACACAACAGACTGATTTATATTCAACTGGTCCTCCCACCAAAATAAAAACTATAAAACTTGACAAAATATATGAAGGCACTGATATCAGCTATGAATAACAGGCAGCACATGAGTGTGGTCCCTGAGAAAAGAGAGCACACTAGATGCATTCATAATCACCAACTTTACATTTGGGTACTATGCTGGCTCAGGGCAGTGAGGTAAAGCACATACGGAGCAGCGGATCTGCTGAAGTGAGAAGGCAGAGGCTGCAAGTCCAGGGTTGTAGAATGGCTACAGTTTACAGAACAGAGTATTAGGGGGAAAAAACAGCTATGCAGAGGAAAGAAAGGCTGGAGAAGCCTGGGTGGGAAGTTGCTGTACATCTTTGAAAAATGATTCGGTTGTGCACATACAGGGTGAGACTCCAAGAGAACTAGCAATGATTGGCTTTATGGGGGAAAAGAGCTGAAAAGAAGTTACTTGGATTGTTCAGTGCTGGGAGATGTAGTGCTAAAGTTGTGTCCTAACTATAGTAGATAAACTTCTATGATACCCCTGGTCATTGGAGTCCCCAAAAAGGCATGCCTTATGGGTAAGAATAGTAGTCCAGAGTAAGGGCCTTCTCTTAGAACTAACTTCCCAACCAAATATACCTATGCTAACACAAAATAAAAATGAGATTTTCAGGGCTAAATAACCCTTTAACAATTTAACAACCTCCCATAATCAAACCAAGACAATTTAAAGGAAGATAGCATAGCCCATCTCATTACTGTATTGTCCCCAATATCCAGCATCCAATAAAAAATTAATAGGAATGAAAGAGACTGGAAAACCTGATATAAATTATTTTAAGTGAATGGAGCCAGATTACAAGATGCCTTTGATTTTCATATTGGGAGATGATGATTTTGAAGCAGCATTTATTAATATGTTCAAGGACTTGCAGAAAGGATTGACCATAACGAGTGAGTATATGAACAGAGGAATGAAAACTATAAGAAAGTCAAATGGAATTATAAAATAGAAAAGTTGCTATCTGAAATAAAGTCATACCATGGCTCAGGAGTAGAAGGGATACAACAGAAAAAGTTTTGGTGAACATTGACAGATCAATAGATATGAACTGAGCAGAAGTAATCTGTTGCACAATATCAAGAAGGCTATCATTCATATATTAGGAGCCCAAAAGTGAGACTAGAAGGAAAAGTGAATATAAGAAATATATGAAGAAATAAAAAGTAAATATTTCCCAAATTTGTGGGAAAATATCAACTTACACATCCAAGACATTCAGCAAATCCCAATCAGAAGAAAAATACAGAGAACAGAGCCTATCCACATCATTCTCAAACTGGTGAAAACCGAAAATAAAGAGAAAAATCTGAAAACAAACCTGACAAAAAAGAACAATACAGGGAAGCATTAACACTGATGATGTTGGTCTTCTTATTTAAAAAAAATGAGACCAGAGAGCAATGCAATTAGACATTTAAATTGGTGAAAGGAAAAATGTAAATCCAAATTTGTGTACACAGTTAAATTACCCTTTCGAAAATGAAGGTGAAATTAAGACATTTTCAAAAAAATAAAAAAACAGAGTGACATTTCCACCAGCAAACCTGAATTACAAGACATGTTAATAAGTTGAAGAAAAAAAATACAAATTTAGAAGAAGAAATGAGGCACATCAGAATTGATAGGTATATGGGTAAATATAAAAGGCTAGTTTATTACCTCTTAATTTCTTTGAAAGGCAACTGACTAAAAGAAAAATTATAGCATTGTATTTTAGGGTTTATTATGTACAAGATAAAATTATATCACAAAACATCATGCAGGGAAGGACTCAAGGAAATGTTGCTATTGGGCATGTGTCTTTATATTTAAAAATATTTAAAAGCAAAAATATGGAAAACATAGACAATGCCCTAAGTAGACATAAAATACTTGTATGCTTACATTAAGGAAAGGCAATGCAGACTGAAGGAAAATGATGAAAAGATCAATTCATCAGAAAGCTATAACATTCCAAAATAGGTATCCACCTAAAACAGCACTTTACGATAAATGAAGAAAATTGAGCAGAACTCAAGGGAACAAAAAATAAACTAATAGTCTTATATTGAGATTATAACACTTCTTCGTCCATAATTTATAAAAAAGTAAGTCAAAGAATGAGTGAAAAGACTGAACATCTAAGCCACACTATCATTAACCTTGACCTAACACATCAATTGAATATGCAGTAGGATATTCACTATAATAGTCTATAAATTGAGCCATAAAATAAGTCTATAAATTTACTTTTTGATGTTATAGACTGTATTTTCAGATAAAAAAATAGAACTAAATTTGAAATAATGATAACTAGAAAACTCCAAAATATTTGTAAATAAACAAAACTGTTAAAATTTAACTCAGTATTTACAAAAGAGACTAAAAGAAAATTTAGCTAATAATACAAAATAATGATGAAAAAACATGGAATAAAATTTGTGGGGTGAGGTTAAATTAGTGCTAAGAAGGGAATTAATTGATTTAAATGCTTATATTGGAAAAACAGATTTAAAGCCAGATATCTGAGGAATAAGAAAATAATAAGCAACCAAATTACAAAACAAGTGGAAAATAAAATAACAATAATAATGGCATAACTAAATGAAATGGAAAACAGACAAACACTAGAAAAAAAAATCAACTAAAACCAACAAAGATTTCTTGAAAAGTTTAATAAAATTGTTAACCCTAGCAAGGCCAGAAAAAACAAAAAGATGAAAGAGGGAATATCAATACAGATCCTGCAGATGGTCAAACAATAGTAAGGGAATATTATGAATAACTTTATGCTTACAAGTTTGACAGTTTAGATAAAATGAAATAAAATCTTAAAAGAGACAAATTACCAAAGCTTACTTAAGAAGAAGTAGATAGCCTCAATCATTTTATATCTATTAAATAAACTGAATTTATGTCTGAGAAGTTTTAATACAAGATGGCTAGGTTGATAAATTTATCACAGTTTTAAGGGAGAAAAAAAATTGAAATCTCTTAGAAACTCTTTTAGAAAGTAGATGAGGAGGATAAATATGCCAGCATGATCTATGATGCCAGGACCACTCTGATATCAAAATTTGACAAAGACCTTACCAAAAGAATTACAAACAACTAATATCCATAAACATAGATGTAAAAATTCTTGAGTAAAAATTAGCAAATCAAATCCAGTAATACATTAAAAAGAAAATACATCACAACTAAGTGAAACGTTAACACTGAAAATAAATCAGTGTATTTGAACTGTTTAACAGAACAATAAAGGCAAATCCTATGATCTCAACAGGAGAAAAATATTTTGACAGATTTTCAAAATTAAGCAAACATTTGTGATAAAATCTAACAGCAGACTAGAAACAGAAGGATGCTTCATATATCTTATAAAGGGCTCCTACAAAATCCTACAACTAACATCATCCTTTTGACAGTATATTGTATAATTCCCCCTAACATTGGGATCTTCCTTCAATACTGGGTGGTATCCTGTTTATTGCTTCCATGGAGATGTGACCCACCCAACTGCAGGTGGTAACTTCTGATTAAATGGTTTGCATGAAGATGTGTCCACTGTGGGTTTGCTAACTGGAGACTTTAAGAGGGAATCATTTTGGAAAAAGGCTTTAGAGTCAACAGAGCCCACATAACCAGAGACTTTTGGAGTTGAGGAAGGAAAATGCCCCTGGGTGAGCTTCATGAAACTAGAAGCTGGGAGAGAAAGCTAGCAGATTTCCCCAAGTGTCTTCCTTGCTGAGAGAGAAAGCTGGAACATCATTGATTGGCCCTTTCCTGGAGTTAAGGTAACTGATTGTTGGGGCCTTCATTTGGACATATTCATGGCCTTAGAACTACAAAATTGCAACTTATTTAATTCCCTTTTTAGAGGTATTCCATTCCTGGTATATCACATTCCAGCAGCTTGCAAACTAAGACACAAGGCATGTGTGCCTGTTCCTGCATGGATGTCTAAGCCAGCATAATAAAACAAGAAAAAAGAATAAAATATAAAATTTGTAAAAGAAGTCATAAATGTGTCTTTTAAGAGATAACATAATCATTTATGTACAAAATCATAATATATAAAACAGATCAGATGGTCAATCTGAAAAACAAATTGTTTTTCCATATACAATTCTATTAACACTAAACATTTTAGCCAAAATATGCAAAAACTTCATCCTAAAATTGGCTAAGCACTGTTGAAAGAAATTAAATATGATTTAAAAATCCATGCGTATGACTAGAAGACTCAGTAGTGTTAACATGTCAATTCTAGACAAATTTGTCTAGATTGATTCTTAACCATATCCCAACAGTATTGGTCTGAACTAACTTTATGGACCACTGGCCCTGTTCTGACCAGTTAAACACAGACAATACTGAAGATCTAGAATAAGTTGAACCAGGTGGCAAAGAAGAGTCTTAACCCAAGATAAGCAACAATAAATCCATAGGTAAGGGAAAGAACTGATCAAAGTAAACTCATCAACATATTCAGATGCCTAGACATCAGCAAAAATTACAAACCACACTAAAAAACAGGAAGATTTGGCCTAGTCAAAGCAACACATTAAAAGTTGGAGGAGACGTAGAATTTGGAGAACTAATAAAAAATATTCAAACAAATCTCCTAAATCAATTCAGCAGATGAAGGAAAATATGGCTAAAGAGATATCGGGTATTAAGAAGACACTGAATGAGCATGAAGAAGATTTTGAAAGCATGCAACAAAAAATAACAGAATTTATGAGAATGAAAAGCATAGTAGAAGAGATTAAAGATACAGTTGAGGGATAATACCAGCAGAACAGGCAGAAGAAAGGACCAATGAACTAGAGCACAGGACATCCTAAACCACATAGATAGAAGAACAGACAGAGAAAATAATGGAAAACTTTGAGTGGGTCTCAGGCAATTAAATGACAGCATGAAATGCACAAACATATGTGTGATGGGCATCCCAGAAGAAAAGAGAAGGGAAAGGGGGCAGAAATAATAATGGAGGAAATAATCATTGAAAATTTCATAACTCTTATGAAAGACTTGAATATACATATTCAAGAAGTGCAACATACCCAAAACAGATTAAATTCTAATAGACCTACTCCAAATAACATACTAATCACTATGTCATATGCCAAAGATAAAAAACAAAATTCTGAAAGCAGCAGTAGGAAAGTGATTCATCATATACAAGGGATGCTCAATAAGACAAAATACTGTTTCTCGTCAGAAACCATGGAGTTAAGAAGACAGTAGCATGATATATTTAAGGTACTGAAAAAGAAAACCCATCAGCCAATAATTTTTTATCTGGCAAAACTGTCCTTCAAAAATCAGGAAGAGTATAAGATATTCACAAATAAACAAAAGCAGAGTTCATCAGAAGAAGACCTGCCCTACATGAAATACTAACAGGAGTTCTGCAGGCTGAAATGAAAAGACGGAAGAGAGAGGCTTGGAGGAGAGTACAGAAATGAATTTTGTCAGTGATAGTAACTAAAAGGGTAAAAAAAGAGATGCAAAAATAAGATATAACATATAAAAAGCCAAAAGATAAAATGGTTGAAGACAGAATTGCCTATACAGTAATGACTGAATATTAATGCATTAAACTCCCCAATGAAAAGACAGATTGTCAGAATGGACAAAAAAAATATATGATCCATATATAGGGTGTCTACAAGAGACTCACCTTAGAACTAAGGACACAAAGGGGTTAAAAGTGAAGTGTTGGATTAAAATATTCCACAAACAGTAACCAAAAATGAGCTGGTGTAGCTATACTATTAGACAAAAGAGACTTTAAATGCAAAGCTTACTAGAGTTAAATAAGGACATTATATATTAATAAAATGGGCAATCCACCAAAAGGAAATAACAATCATGAATATTTTTGCACCTAATCATGGAGCCCCAGAATACATGAGCCAAACACTGGTAAAATGAAGGGAGAAATAGAAAACTCTATATTAATAGTTTAGAGACTTCAATGCACCAATCTCATCAACAGATGGAATACCTAGACATAGGATCATTGAGAAAACAGAGAACTTGAATAATATGATGAATGAGTCAGACTTAATAGACATATATTACACCCCAAAACAAAAGGATACATGCTCTTCTCAATTGTTCATGAATCTGTCTCCAGGAAAGAACACAAGTTGGATCTCAAAATAAGTCTCAGTAAATTTTAAAGGATTTAAATTGTACAATGCACTTGCTCTGACCATAATGGAATGAAGATAGAAATCAATAACAGGTGGAGAGCTGGAAAATTCACAAATACAACGAGGTTAAAGAACACACTCTTAAACAATCAGTGGATCAAAGAAGTTGCAAGAGAAATCAGTAAATATCCAGAAACGAATGAAAATTTTCACAACATATCAAAACTTGAGTGATCCAGTAAAGGTCGTGCTGATAGGGAAATTTATAGCCCTAAATACCTACATTAAAAAACAAGGGGCGGACCACGGTGGCTCAGCAGGTAAGAATGCTTGCCTGCCAAGCCCGAGGACCCAGGTTCATATTCCTGGTACCTGCCCATGTAAAAAAAAAAAAAAAAAAAGTTAAAAACAAGAAAGATCTCTGAGTTTGAAAGTATAGTGACATAATAAAGATTGTTACACATTTCTAACATAAATCCAAATGCAAAAGATTTTTATTGTAGCTGACAAATTTTGTCAACACAGAGACAAATATGAAAGGATAATGTCTTTAGGGGTTACATTCAATTATCAGAAAATAAGTATGTTTTGAACAATTTGGGCATATAAATCTGACTTTTCAACCGCAAGTTTTATGAAATCTCAATATAGATAAAATGTTTATGATGAAAATTTAGCATCTGAATTGAGATGTATTGTAAGTGTAAAATACACACTGGATTTTGAAGGCTTTTAATGAGAAAAAGAATCAATTTTTATATTGATTATGTGGTGAATGATAATATTTTGGATACAATGGGTTAAACAAAATACTTTAGTAAAATTATTTCCCCCAGAAAAAAAAAGAAGAGCTAAAATCAAAGACCTAAATGCACAAAGAACTAGAAAAAGAACAGCAAACTAATCCCAAAGCAATCAAAAGGAAAGAAATAATAAAAATTAGAGCAGAAATAAATGAAATTCAGACAAAAAATAATGAAATAAACAAAACCCAAAGTTGGTTCTTGGAGAAGATAAGCAAAAACTGATACCTGCATTAATGTTTGTCAGCTAGACTGACAAAGAAAGATGACTCAAACAAAGTCAGATATGAGAAGGGGACCTCGCTACCGACCCCACAGTAATAAAAAATGATCATAAGAAGATATAAACAAATGCATGCCAAGAAATTTGACAATCTAGATGAAATGGACAAATTCTTATAAATACACAAACAACTTACAGTGACTCTAGAGAAATAGACTTCAAAAGAAAAATTACAAGTAAAGAGGTTGAATCAATCATCAAAACCTCCCAATAAAGAAAAGACCAGAACCAGACATCTTCACAGGTGAATTCTATGAATCATTCCAAGAAGAATGAATATCAATCCTGCCTAAATGGAGTATTATAAGCAAAATCACAAAGTTAGTTTCTGGGATATAGGTTACCAGCAGATAGAACGGTGATAGGAAAAGGGGAGACCATGTTTAGCATCTACAGAATTTCTATTTAGGTTGACTTTAAATGTTCAGAAGTGGATAGAGGTGATGTAGCACATTACTGTGAGTCTAAACACAGCAATAACAGTGCTGAATTATGTTTATGAATGTGGATGAGAGGGGTAGTTTAGGTGGTGAGTGTTAATTGAAGGAAAGCTAGAGGATAAAACATGAGCCTGGATAACACAGTGAACCCTATGGTGAACAATATCTGCGGTGAATAGTTCAAATATAAAAACATTCTTTCATTAACTATAACAGATGCCACTGATGCAGGTGTTAATAGCAGAGTGGTATATTAGAAAAATACAGTATTCCAGTTTGCTAGCTGCCGGAATGCAACACACCAGAGATGGATTGGTTTTTAATAAAAGGGCATTTAGCTCTTAAGAAGAAAGGCAGCTAACTTTAACTGAGGTTCTTTCTTACATGAAGGCACAGTGTGATCTCTACTGGCCTTCTCTCTAGGCCTCTGGGTTCCAACAACTTTCCCCAGGGTGATTCCTTTCCGCATCTCCAAAGGCCTGGGCTGAGCTGCTTGGGCTGTGCTATGTTGACCTCTCTCATTTAAACTTCCAGCCAATTAGATCAAACATCATTCACTGAAGCAGGCACACCCCTAGCTGACTCCATTAGCTCATGTCCACAGCAACAGAACTAGGTATCTTCACCTGGCCAAGTTGACACCCAAACCTAACTACCACATGTCCACCCCTTGTCAGCTTGGCAACTATACACATCACCTTAAATAATATCAAAGTGACAAAAATTCTCTTCTGCTTGTGGACCTATGAATCTCAAAAAAGTTATCTGGTGACAATATGCAAAGGAGGACATTCACAAGATGCAGGTTTTCATTCCCATAGGGAGAAATTGGAAGGAACACAGGTCATAAGACCAAACAGTTCTGAATACCTGCAGGGTAAACATCATTGGATTTCAAAGTTTGAAAGTCACTTATCCTTCAGCTTTAGAAAGTGGCAGTCCCTCCCTTTCCAAGGGCCTACGCAGTGGCCTGCCTCTTTCCAAATTGACCTTGGGGGACACTGAGGAGACCACCTTTTTCTCGGCTCCACCCTCACAAAGAATTGGGACCACACCTGGGCTCTTTGCCATTTCCAGGGCACACGCTCAACCCCTCCATGTGGTGGCAGCAGGTTCTCCCGAGTCCCCAGAGTGTGCTATACCTTCTCCAAGTCCTGAGGCTGCATGACTCTTCCATTGCAATGAGGTGGGAGACTCACCCTCTCCACGTATGCAGGTGGGTCCACTCTCCTAACCCAGGTTTCTTGGCTTCAGACTCAAACTTTCATGGTTCTCCCTCTGCAAACTCCAATTTGTCCCTTTTGTGTCCCCCTTTTTCCAGATTAGCAGTGATTCCATTTACACCCACAGTGTCTTCAAGCACTCCAGGACTTCTCCAGCAGTTTTTTCACAGTTCCTCCAAATTTTTCTTCTTATTCATCAAAAAAACTGGTCCAACATGTCTGGTATTTGCAAACTGAAGCAGCACCCCACTTCTCCGGTACCAAATCTGTTCTAGTTTGCTAGCTGCCAGAATGCAACACACCAAAGATGGATTGGTTTTTAATAAAAGGGGATTTTTTTCGTTAAAAACATGTAGTTCTTCAAAGGAAAGGCAGCTAACCTTTAACTGAGTTTCTTTCTTACGCGGGAAGGCACAGGGTGACCTCTGCTGGTCTTCTCTCCAGGCCTCTGGGTCCCAACAACTTTCCCCAGGGTGATTCCTTTCTGCATCTCCAAAGGCCTGGACTGAGATGTAAGAGCTGAGATGAGGTGTGCTGAGCTGCTTTGACTGTGCAACACTGACCTCTCTCATTTAAATTTCCAGCCAATTAGATCAAACATCATTCATTGCAGCAGGCACACCTCCTAGCCAACTGCAGATGTAATCAGCAACAAATGAGGTTCACATGCCATTAGCTCATGTCCACAGCAACTAGGTACCTCCACTTGGCCAAGTTGACACCTGAACCTAACTACCACATACAGCTAATGTAAAGCATGGGCTATAATTAATAGTAATATTTTAGCATTATTTAAATATATATAAATCTAGTGGTTATATAGGGCTGAGGAGGGATAGAGGGATTGAGAGGTGACTGCTAAGGGGTATGGGTTTTTCTTTCTGAAGAAATGAAAATGTGACTATAAAAAAAGCTATTGATTGTACACCTTGGGTAAATTGTGTGGTATGTGAATTATCTCAATAAAACTGCTTTTAAATTTATATACTGCCCTCAAACAAAAAGCATCATCGTAATAAGGCCTTAATTTGGACATTTTCCAGGCCTGAAAACCTGAGTGTATAAATTCCTATTATTTAACCTGACACATTTCATGGTATTTGCTTTGAGCAACCTAGGGAACTTCTCACATGGTAAGTCTAGAAGATAATCTATTATTTAAACAAATTTTGAAAACATGTCATATCAATAAGCATGGATTTAGGGTTGGGTTTCAAATATATATTTGAATTTTTGTATGCTGCATAGCTGGCTCACATTTCATTATTTCTCCAGTACCCCATTATTGCAGCATCATTTGTTGAATTTTTGTTTGTTTATTTGGTGTGCTTGTTTGTTTGTTTTTGGGAGGAAGTACATGGGCCAGGAATCGAACCCAGGTCTCCCACATGGTAGGAAAGAATTCTACAACTGAACTACCCTTGCACTCCCTTTCAAATATATATTTTAATTGTAAAAAGAAGCAGCTGAAAACATTCCCATTCTTCATTACACTGAATACAGTTTCTCATTTGATTTGATAAAAGAATACTTTCTCTTTTGCCTTTAAATTTTTTTTCAGTAACTTAGATTGTTTTCAAAAGGCTAAAAGTTTTATTCTTCTTAAAGAACTAGCCATAGTTTGTTCAAAGAATAATTTTAATTGTCCATACAACTATTTTTTTAAATCTACTTATCTACAGAACACTAGCACCTATTCTTGGTTCAAGGCATGAAGGAGTTGGAACAGAGTAAGTGTATAAATAAACCTATGACCCTTCTAACAGCTGAGACTTCAGGAAAAAAATGTCAGTGAAACTGGAAGACTTAAGGAAAGCTATATTATTCTTTAGAATATAAATCAATAAAAATTCATGGCTGAAAGGCTCTCATTGATTGGAACATGGTGGTAGCATAGTAATTTCATAACCCAATGTAGGGTTTGCCAACCACACCACATTTTCTGATTGTATCCAATAAAACGTTATGACTTAGAAACAGATATCTCTATAAAGTTTCTTAAAAACTTTATTTTTCATTCTAATATGATTAGGTCAAAATCAGGCTTATGCAGTAGTTTCGAAGAGTTATAAAATCATTTTAAGTATTTCAGTTTACTCCATGAATATTGTTTCGGAACGAACATTCATCACTGAGAAATGTTATTTAAAATAATACGAACAATTCTTTGACTACCTTTCTAGAAATTCTTTAAATTTTTCTCTGAATACAGCTTTTCAGAATGCTACTAACTAAACCTCTGTTAGTTCTTCAGCTATCTCTAAACCAACACAGGCTGTTGTAAATCTCTCCATGCTGTAGTGCCAATGAAAGGTCTTGGTGTAATTCAGTGTAAGACCAGTCATCGCTTTCCAACGAGGACTCTTAATTTTCATGCCACTTCAAAATATGAACCTTCTATAAGTACTGTGGATCAATAATATATCTGCCAAATCAACTATGATATTTGAATTGAAAGAAGAATACATTCCTTCCAAGAGAAAGTCTCAACCACCTCAAGTCTTATATTCCCACACAGAGAAGAAACCTCAAAAGGACAGCTTGAGAATAAGGAAATAGCATGAAAATTTCTGCAATAAGTTTTTACTTTTCTCAATTAAACAGTAGCTTAACAAATCCTATGACTGTTTATACTGATGAACTTATGAACTTACCACTCATTACATTGTTTAGTCAGTAGAAACATTTATATTGCATTCACCATTTTCAATGTAAACAAATTGAAAACCAGTCAATGAAAAGTAACCTATGTAGATAAATAATCCTAATAAATCACCATACTAGATTGTAAACTCACTCCTTTTATGAGGGCTACTACCCTGAGGCTAGAACAGTGCCTGTCCTACTAGAGTCCCCAAATACATGTTTGCTAATGAATGAACATATATGAAATGAAGATCTCCTAGCTCTACACTACTTCATAGAGGAATTTTAAACCCTCTGACATACTGACTTTGTCTCATCTCTGAGTGCTTAGACCAGTTTCTTCTACCAGAATCAATACCTATCCTCATGTCATTCATCAGATTTCAGCTCAGATATCACTTCCCTGATGTCTCAATCCTGGATGAAGTAACCCTATTATGTGCATTCATAGCACCTTCAATATTCTTCATTATCACATCACATGTTATTTATAAGTTCACTTATGTATAGCTACAAGAGTAAACTCCATAAGGGTGGGAATGTGCCTATCTAGTATTCCCTGGACTTAACAAATATTTCTTCAATGTATTAAAAAAAGCATTTATTATCATTGCATGTAGTTGTTAATCATCAATAAGGATAGAACCCAAAAGGCAGTAAAGGCCAGACACCATTAAGAAAGTAAAACAGAAAACACATGTTCATTCTCATGCAGGTATGAGATGGAACACCATCTAAAATAAAGCAGTCAGGTATTTCTATATAACTAGAGTTATATCTGATAATAGGAGCTTTAAAAGTAAAAAAAGGAAAAGCATAAGTACTCATGTGAGGTTAGATCTTTAAGAAGTAGACTTGAGAAACAAAGAGAAGAGGATCAAATTCTGTAAAATAAAGATGAGAACTTTTGGACCTCTTCCCCAAAATTTGAAAAACTGCAATTTAGGGGTATCCCTAAATCTTTGAAATACAATATGTAAAGATTAGGCTTCTTTTCAACTAGTGTAGGAAACATGCCACTCATTATGTTCAAATGTTGCAATGGGTAACACTGAATCCCCTACCATGAGTGGAGACATTTGGGCCAGACTGTTCTTTGTTATGGGGACTATTTAGTGCACTGTAAAATGTTTAGCAACATCTCTTCTCTTTATCCAATAGATGCCAGTAGCTCAATGCCCTCAATTGAGACAACTAAAAGTGTCTCCAGTCATTGTGAAATGTCATCTGGAGGGAGGGTGCAAAATTGTCCCTCATTGCTCTACAGATCTGAGGCAAATTTAACTAAGTGCATGGATGGCAGAAAAATAGTGGTGGTTTTGTAGTTATTTAGAATAAAAAATATTGCATTGCTAACATTTAAAGGTTATACTCAAGATGAGAGCCCAGCAAAATATTAGTTTCTTTACTTTTGAATAAATATTTAACAGTAATGAATGCTGATTCAAATAGATTGCAAACCTCTGTTGTAAGAAGACACAGTCCTCAAAAGATATAATTAGGCACCCAATTTGGGGTACTGGAAAAAAAAATAAATAAATCCTAATACCTTACTCATCTTTGCTTCTATGTTACAAGACCTTGACAATTTTGTCCCTCACTTTCTTCATATAAATATATAAAATTAAGGTATGAATCATATGATTTCTAAGTCCCTTTCAGCTCTACTATTGCTTAAGCCTATGAAACCTTTCTTGTGTATATTTCAGAGAGAATCAAATTGAAACAACCACACTCTTCCTGATATGTGAATCAAATGCACCACAGTTGATATGAAATGTAAAAAGGTTTTACAGAATGTGTGATTTGTAGTTGTTGGGGATTGAATCGTGTCCCCTAAAAAGGCATATTCCGGCCCCAATCTCTGGTCCTCTAGGTATGAACTCACTGTAAATAGGACCTCTTGAATACATTACTTCACTTTAAGGACTAACTGAATCAATTTGGGCTTTAATCTGCATTAATGGAGTCCTTCGTAAGTGGAATGAAATCTAGAGAGAGAGGGAAAGCGCCAAGGGAAGCAGCCAGAGCTGGAAGTCATCTGGACTGGGAGAAAAAGGAGAATGCGCTGCCATGTGCATTGCCATGTGACAGAAAAGCCAAGGGCCAAGGGCGGTCAGCACCAGAATGCCACCGTCTTGGGGAAGAAAGCACCACATTGCGACACTTCAGTTTTGTACTTCTCTCAAACTCCAAAGCACGTGCCAGTACACTCCTGCTGTTTAAGCCAACCTATTTTATATATTTATCTTAGCAGCTGGAAAGCTAAAACAGCGGAATTTGCCTTCCATCAAAAGATATTTGTCTCAATAGCCATATTTCACTTATTTGACCTAAAACAATAATTTTAAAACCATGCTTTATAGGTATTTAGGGGTACAAGTTAGAAGATAGCCGACTAGGTAATGGCCTAGACCATCCATCTACAATCCTCCAAACAGAATACAGAAGTTTTAATCATTTTAATTATTATGAGCACAGCAATTTTTTTTCTTGATTGAACAACAGATTTGGCTAGACGTGAAAAGGACTGGAAAGTATTATCCTTTAGAAAAAAAGTATATTAAAAATCTCCACAGAGCTATTAAACCATTTACGTTCCATTGACGAGTTTCTAATTCATTCATTCTCCTTTCAAAAGTCTTGTCAAGGGAGATAGTGTTCTGTAAAGCTGTGTCTGGGTTAAAAAAGCCTGAGAAGGTCAAGCACAAAAGCACTGGCATTTCTAAGTATAAGAATGTGTGTCCAGGAAAGAGATAACTATACTAAAGAGGTAGGTGGCAGTGTGCTGAAACTTGCAGCATTTTGAAACAGGCATATATATGTGGAGATCTAATATGCCAAAGGCATACAATATTACATCAAGAAGGATCAACACGTTGCACCATAGAGGTTGCAGAGTTCATTGGGTGAGAAAAGAGTTGACACATTTCTCAGTAATTTTACATGACAGATGTTTATTTGCTCTCTCATCTCTAAAAATGGTCTCACATTTCAGCATTTCTGGATCCAAGATAAATAAAATAACAGAAATCAATATTATTAAACTTTGAAAATAGTCGTACTGCATAGAAATACCTTTTCTGGAATATTTGTAATGGTTAAAAATGTCACTCTTTATACAAGGCTATGGCCATAGCATCTTGCAAGTTATCTGCATAACAAATTGCTTTCAGGTACACAGGTTCTTAATGAATCATTTTTGGAATATCTGCAAAAGACACAAGATAACATTATTCAGGATATATTGGGAATCTTTTAATACTGTGGTTTAAGGGATTAGCCTAAAGATAGTGTTTCTCTAATTTTGTTATAAATACTTAATGACCTGTTTCATGAAACAAGTCGAACTTCTCTAACACACCCTTTCCTCTGTCCTCGACTCTATTTCCGTTTTCCTCCATGATCCCTGCCCTCTCCTCCCACTAGGTTAGACATAACCTCCTCCAGATGCCTTCCCTGTACCGAGGGCCCCTTAGACATGTTCCCTAATGCAATTTTCTCTTACTGCATTTACTTCAACACTACCTATCTGTCCTAACTCCCAAATTTTGGAGGCTCCTTAGGATAGGGATTGAGCCTATTACAGTTTTTAATTCCTAGTTTCTATTGCTGTTTTTCATATGCAAGAGCACCCAGTAAATATTCTCTCAATGAATAAATATTTTTTTGGCCAGCTTTTCCAACTAAGGAACTGATTAAATATTCTTTTAATGAGTAGGTTTTCGGTCAGCTTTATCCAACTAAGGAACTGAGATAGCCACATTATTGTGCATCCTCCTACTTAATAAAATAGAATGAACCACTTTTCAAGGTGACTTAGTAAATAAGGGAATAAATTGATTTTCAAATTAAAACTGGCATTCAAATAAATACTTGGTCTCAAGCTTTTTCAGTTACTAAGATTCTTATATGAAGACTTTAAGAATGAAATGAAGCAGCCTATTTATTTCACCAGGATGTGATTTCTTCACTTTCCAAAGAACAGAAAATGACATGAAAAGAACTATGTGATGACAGCAAAGGAGATATTTCTTTGCTTAAATATGGAAAGTATTCAGTTTAAACCAGGATGATGATCTTCAAGGTGATACAAAGAATACAGCACCCAAAGCCTTGTTTTCTACTAGAACACTATGAAGATTCTCCATAAAACAAACAAACAAACAAACAAACAAAAACGTGTGGTCATTAAAAGACATTTACTTTGAAAATAAAATAACAAAATTTTATTGCTAGCACATGTTTTTCTTTAAAAAAGAGAGATAGAAATGAACCATGGGATGCAATTTCTGATTATATTGCAAAGACAAGGGAAAGATATTTTATTGTTAAACTATTTCAAAATGTTTTCATCACCTAATATTTACTAAAATTTTACTAATATTTACTAAAATGCCCTTAATATTTACTAAAATATATTTTAACCAGGGATTAGGTTTCTCATTATTCTTTTGATCACACTACTTTCTTCTTCACTTCAGAATTTGGAACCATGGCAAAATATTACACCAAATCTTATAGGAAAACCAGGAACATCGATCTGAACAGAGAAAGCAGGCCATGTCCAATTCTAATTATCTTTAAATGCAGTTGTGCTGGTTTGAAAATATTATGTGCCTCCAAAAAGTCATGTTTTTATCCTGACTCAAACTTGTGGAGGCAGCCATTTCTTTTAATCTTGATTCAGTACTGTAGGTTGGAATCTATTGATTTGATTATCTCCACAGAAATGTGATACACCCAATTGTAGGTGTGAAGTTTTGATTACATGGAGATGTGACTCCACCCATTCCAGGTGGATCTTGATTGGTTTCCTGGAACCCTTTAAAAGAGGAAATATTTTGGAAAGAACAGAAACCTCAGAGCTGATAGGGCAGAAATGACAGATGCCAAAACTTGGAGAACAGAGACATGGATGTTTGAAGATACTTGGAGCCCAGCAGACATTGCCATGAGATGTTAAGCAAGCCAGAACCTGGCGAGAGCCAAAGGAACTCAAGAGATGAAGGCCAACCCCAGAGAAACAAAGTGAGTAACACAGGAACAGAGGCTGAAAGCAATGGAGTCAGGAGCAAAGGACCAGTAGATACCAGCCATGTGACTATCCAGCTGACAGAAGTGTTCCTGACTCATGGGCATTTCTGGAGTGAACATAACCACTTGGTTTGGTGCCTCAATTTGGACATTTTTATAGGCTTAGAACTGTAAACTTGTAACTTATTAAGCTCCCCTTTTTAAAAGCTGTTCCAGTTCTAGTATATTGCATTCTGGCAGCTAGCAAACTAACACAAGGGTCTACCTTATTTTTCTCCATTGAGGATGACTACTTAGGGTAAAAGCCATAATATGTGCTAATCTTAAATATATATGTGTACACACAAGCTTCTTATAAATACGTCTGTAGAAATATTTTTGTCACCCAAAACAGAGAATACTTTTATATTTTTTGTCACTAATTACAGTATTTGTGTCAATAGTTTTGTCAGTTATGTTTTCACACCTGTTATCAAGTGTACAATAAAAATTGGTGCTGAAACTTACATCCTCTGCTTTGAATTTAATTTTTGCTCCAACAATTTCTGTGATTTCGGGAGAAAATATAAAATTTCCATGAATAGTACCCATTTTCTCAAATCCTGTTGGATATCCATAAATATTATGAACATTTATCTCACCCTTTAGAGTTTTGAGATAAGATTAACCTACTCGATGAAATGGAAGAGTGCTTGGAGGAGAAATAAAGGTTGACTACACCTGTAAAAGTATTCAAGTGTTTAGAATTTATGCTTATATCCCTCTTGTATTTTGTCTTCAGTAAAAGAGTCATTCAAAATGGGAAGCATAAGCATGCAAGCACTTAATTCTCTCCATGTACTTGCACTTAACAGAAGATCTAGGTGTATTAAAACTGTTTAGTTTATGCCCAAGTTATTAATTGAACATGAAATTCAGTTTAGATGCTGATATAAATCCCAAGTAAACACTAGTTTGTTAAACCCAATGAAATAGGAGTGAATATTTCAATAAATAATTGCAATGAGAGAATCAGGTAAGACTAGAATTTAATGCATTCCAAGGATGGTATAATAATTACTGTTTTTTAATTGAGAAGACATGAAATTTGAATGAATCCTATGGCATATTAGAATATGGTTTGCCTATGTGATTTAGTAAATCACATGGACAAATCAGGAGAGAAACTACACATTGCATAGTTTCTTGCAGCTCTGTGTACTTAATACATGGGAACCAAAAAGTTCTTCTGTATATAAGAATGAAATTGCTTCCCACAGGCTTATTTAATTGCTTACACATTTCAGTCACCACTATTCCTCTTTTAGTGGGGAAAGGTAATGGAGATGGAAGTGTGGGTGATGATGTAAATAATGATGATTAAAATAATCTCCCATGAGGTAAGTACTATTTTTTTTTTTCATTTTACTGATGTGAAACTGAAGCCTAGAGAATTTGAGCCATTTTCAAATTACATAGCTAAAAATTGACAATACTCAAATTTTAACCAAGTTTTTTCTCTAAAGGAAGAAAAAGAATATCTCCCTAAAGGGTTGTTGTTTGAGATTTCAGATAATAGAGGAAAGGCTCTGAAACATATTTTGTTTTTTTATCATTATTTTATAGTATGTTGAGTAAACTTTATTTTTTTCATAAAGTCTTCAGGTGAGAACATGGTTGCAACATAAGAGCCCTTTTCTGTGTCTTCTTGGTTAAGATGAAAATACACTTACTCACTAAGATTAAATGACTAAAAAGTCAAATTCTTCCTGATTCTCAAGATGAAAAGTAATCTGAGAATTATGTGGCAAGATGTGATGTTAAGAACTCAAACATTGATGAGGGGGGCAAGATGGTGGAATAGTGAGGTGTGGAATTTAGTTCATCCTCCAGAACAGCTAGTTAATAGCCAGGAATGGCATAGAACAACTTCTAGGGGAACATCAGTGACTGATACATGCACCAGTCTGAACCAGTTGAAACTGCTGAGAATCCACACAGAACTGTAAATCCCCCAAGCAGCAGAGGCTGGCATTCCTTCCCCTACAGGCATGGAAGGCTGGTTCTGCAAGGGGAAGGGAAACAAACAGATTTTACTAGTAGCAAGGGCCTAGCTCAACCAAGCTCCAATTGCAGAATTGATCTAAAAATTGTCCCCAACACAGATAAACCTGGAATAAGCACTAAAGGAACTACGAGTTGCTGCCCCAGCAGAGAGAGAACAGGGCAAATGTCAGCTGGATAGTCACATGGCTGGTATCTACTGGTCCCTTGCTCCCGGCTCCATTGCTTTCAGCCTCTGTTCCTGTGTTACTCACCTTGTTTCTCTGGGGTTGGCCTTCATCTCTTGAGTTCCTTTGGCTCTCGCCAGGTTTGGGGTGGGGGGGTAGGAAGCTTTTTGAGTTGGACAGCACAAAATCCTGCAAAAGGGCTGGACCCCAAGAAAAAATCCTGCAGCTACACAGAGCCACATATCAACTCAAACTGCTTTTTTTTTTCTTTATTTTTTTTCACATGGGCAGGCACCGGGAATCGAATCCGGGTCCTCTGGCATGGCAGGCAAGCATTCTTGCCTGCTGAGCCACCGTGGCCCACCCTCAACTCAAACTCTTGATTGACAAACTCGAGGAGCAGGGATCCAGCTCTGAAAAGGCTCTCTCTCTTTTTAAAAAAAAAAAAAAAGTAGTAAAGTACTTAACTGTTCATTTGATAGAATTGGAAACATTCTCAGGTCTAGTACTATCCCAGGAAAGGGCAGAACTAAAGCTTGTCTGAGAGACAAAAGTAACTAGTAAGGTAAAAGTGGCAATTTCCTAAAGGGTGTATCTTCCCTAAGAAAGAGGGGAAGGACCCAGTTCAAGTGAAATCCCTCCTTCAAGGAATTCAAGCCCAGGGGCTGGAAAACAGAAGCAATCAAAACCACTCTACTACTTCACCTCTATTTCAACCATGCCCTTGACAGGGAGAGTCTGCTGAAATTAAATGTACCTCATCACTTTAAGCTGGTGCAAAGCTATCAGCAGACAAGCACAGCATGCTGGTCAGGATTGGAAAAACACAGAGACTAGAGGCTTCAAAGGAAAATCTGGCAACCTGCTGGGTCTCACACTGAGGGAAAACTGATGCTGGCAATTCCTCCTTCTGAGATGTGGGCCTTTCTGGTCTGGGAAAATCTGACTGGAGTCTATAAGATCTGAGGAGACTCTCCTAAAAAAAAAAAGGCTTTATATAGGCCTAGAAAAATCTGTTTAGTTGAACTAAACCTATGCTAGAGGTCTAGAATAATTTGAACTGAATATCAAAGAATATATAGAGAACAAAGTCATCTAGCAAGAAAATTTTAAAAGAGTAAAAACAACCTCCTCAAAAACTGATTATAAGGAAATCAAATGCCTGCATACCAGTGAAAATTAGGCAAACTAGGAAAACCAAAGATATGGCCCAGTCAAAGGAATAAACCAACTCTCAAAAGAGATAAAGGAGTTGAAACAACTAATTCAGGGTGTTTGAAAAAATATGCAAAAATCTCATCAAAAATCAAATCAATGAGTTGCAGGATATAAAAAAAGACTTTGCATGAACAAAAGGAAGGACTCAAAAGTTTGAAAAATCAAATCACAGAACTTAAGGGGATACAAGACAAAATAGAAGAGAGAAAAAAGCAACGGAATCCTACAACAACAGATTTGAAGAGGCAGAAGAAAGGATTAGTGAATTAGAGGACTAGACATCTGAAATCTAAAACACACAAGAAAATATAGGGAAAAGAATGGAAAAATATGAGCAAGGTTTCAGGGAATTGAACAACATGAAGCAAATGCATACACATGTTGTGGATGTCCCAGAAGGAGAAGAGAAGAGGAAAGGAGGAGGGAGACAAATGGAAGAAATAATCACTGAAAATTTCCCATCTCTTATGAAAGACATAAAATTACAGATTCAAGAAGTGCAGCATACCCCAAACATAACAGATCCATATAGACATATTCTAAGATAATTACTAATCAGGTTGTCAAATGTCCAAGACAAAGAAAATTTTGAAAGCAACAAGAGAAAAGCAATCCATCCCATACAAGGGAAGTTCAAAAAAAACTATGTGAGGATTTCTTGGCAGAAACCATCGAGGCAACAAGGCAGCAAAATGATTATTTAAGATTCTAAGAGAAAAACTGCCAACAAAAATTCTATACCCAGAAAAATGGTCCTTAAAAAATGAGAGGGAGATTAAAATATTTTCAGACAAATAATCACTGAGAGAATCTGTGAATAAGACACAGGTCAGCAAGAAATACTAAAAGGAGCATGACAGACAGATGGGAAAAGGCAAGAAAGAGAGGTCTGGAGAAGAGTGTAGAAATGATGACTATCAGTAAAGGTAAAAAGAGAAAAAAAAATAGATATGACATATAAAATCCAAAAGGCAAAATGGTAGAAGAAAGTACTGTCTTTAGAGTAAGAACATTAAATGTCAATGGATTAAACTCCCAAATCAAAAGACAGAGATGGGCAGAATGTATTTAAAAAAGAGGACCTATCCATATGCTATCTACAGTTGACTCACTGTGGACCCAAGGACAAATAGGTTGAAGATGAAAGGTTTGGAAAAGATATTTCATTCAAACAACAATCAGAAAAGAACAGGAGTAGCTTTACTAATATCAAACATTTTAGAAAATTTTTGAAGGACACTATGTACTAATAAAAGGAACAATGACAAGAAGTCATAACAATCATAAATATTTATGCACTGACCTACAGTGCTCCAAAATACATGAGGTAAACACTGACAACACAAAAGGGAGAAGTAGACATCTCTACCTTAATAGTTGGAGACTTCAATTCCCCACCTTTATCAATGGATAGAACATCTAGAAAGAGGATCAATAAGGAAACAGAGATTTTGAATAATATGATAAATGAACTAGACTTAACAAATATTTACAGAACATTATACCCCAAAACTGAAGGATACACATTTTTCTCAAGTGCTTGTGGATCATTCTCAATGATAGATTATATGTTGGGTCACAAATAAGGTATTGATAAATTGAAAAAGATTGAAATCATGCAACACAGTTTATCAGATAATAATGGAATGAAGTTGGAAATCAATAACAGGCAGAGGGCCAGAAAATTCACAAATATTTGGAGGTTAAACAACACACTCTTAAACAACCAGTGGGTCAAGGAAGAAATTACAAGAAAAATCAGTGTATATATAGAGGGAAGTGAAAATGAAAACAGAACATATCAAAATTTATGGAATGCAGCAAAGGCAGTGCTGAGAGGAAAATTTATTGCCTTAAATTCCTATTAAAAAATAAGAGAGTGGGCAACGGTGGCTCAGTGGGAGAGTTCTCACCTGCCATGCCAGAGACCCAGGTTCAATTTCTGGTACCTGCCCATGTTGAAAAAAAAAATAAGAAAGAGCAAAAGTTGGAGGAACTAATTGTTCACTTGGAAAAACTAGTTTTCTCAATAGAGAAAAAGCAGCAAACTAACCCCAAAGCAAACAAAAGAAAAGGAATAACAAAGAAATAAATGAAACTGAGAAGATGAAAATAGAGAAAATCAACAAAAGCAGAAGTTGGTTCTTTGTGTAAACCAACAAAACTAATGGACGCTTAGCTAGGTTGATAAAAAAAGAGACAGAGAGGATGCAAATAATTAAAATCAGAAATGGAAGAGGAGACACAACCACTGTGACAGAAATAAAGGAGGTAATAAGAGGATATTATGAGCAACTATATGCTAATAAACTATATAATGTAGATGAAATGGATAACTTCCTAGAAAGCCATTAACGACCAACATTGACTTGAGAAAGAATAGATGACCTCAACAAATCAACTACAAGTAAAAAGTCTGAATCAGTCATCAAGAAGCTCCCAAAAAGAAATGTCCAGGACCAGATGGCTTCACATGTGACTTCTAACAAGTATTCAAGAAAGAAATAGTACAATCCTGCTTAAACTCTTCAAAAAATTGAAGAGGAGGGAAATCTATCTAAATCATTATATGAAACCAACATTACCATAATACCAAAGCCAGACAATGATAATACAGGAAAAGAAAATTACAGATCAATCTCTTTAATGAATGTAGATACAAAACTCCTCAACAAAATATTTGCAAATCAAATCAGCAGACATTAAAAGAATTATACACCATGACCAAGTGGGATTTATTCCAGGTAAGCAATGTTACTTCAACATGAGAAAATCAATTAATGTAATACACCATCCTATAAATCAAAGTGGAAAAACTAAATGTTCTCAATTGATGCAGAAAAGCATTTGACAAAGTTCAACATCCTTTCTTGATGAAAATACTTCAAAGGATAGAAATAGAGGGGAACTTCTTCAACATGATAAAGGCAATATATGAAAAACCCACAGCTAACATCATCCTCAATAGATCAATAAAAAGACAAGGATGCCCTCTAAGATCAATAACAAGACAAGGATGCCCACCATCACTATTGTTATTCAACATTGTCCTGGAAGTTCCAGACAGAGCAATTAGACAAGAAAATGTAATAAAAGGCAATTCAATTGTAAAGAAAGAGGTAAAACTTTCACTGGTTGCAAAAAAAAAAAAAAAAAAAAAAAAAACATGAAACTTTATGTCAAAAATCCCCAAAAATCTACAGCAAAGCTCCTAGAACTAATAAATGAGTATAGCAAAGTGGCAGGGTACAAGATCAATGCCCCAAAATCAACAGTGTTTCTAAACATAGTGATGAGAAATCTGAGAAGATAAATAAAAATAATTCCATTTACACTAGTAACCAAAAGAATCAAATATTTAGGAATAAATTTAACAAAGGATACAAAAGATGTATACACAGAAAACTATAAGAAATAGCTAAAATAAATCACGGAAGACCTAAATAAGTGGAACGGCATACTGTTCCTGGATTGGAAGACTAAATATGGTTAAGATGTTAATTCTACCTAAATTGATTTATAGATTTAATGCAATACTAATTAAAATCCCAACAACTTACTTTTCAGAAATAGAAAAACAAATAATCAAATTTATTTGGAAGGCTCACCTCTTTATCTGGATTTTAAAAAAAGAACAAATGTTGTTTATCAGCTCTTAGGATGCAAATTTACTTTGTGAAAGAAAGTGCACTATTTTTCACATAATAGTTATATCATTGTCAGCCTATTTTAATTGTATGACAATTTTTAAAAAATATTGGTCATAGAAACAATAATGAATAGTGTTAGAACTAATATATCTTTATATATCTATTAATTATCCAACCCTTTTACAGACCTCAGTATTAGTGTTTGACTTAATAAGTGCTATGAAATGTTTTCTTTGCTTTGAATTTGCTGGCTATCCCAGATGTGCTTTTATTTCTGATAAAAAACATTTGTGACAAAAAAAAAATTATTTGGAAGGGCGCAGTGCACTGAAGAGCTAAAAATATCTTGAGAAAGAAAAATAAAGTGGTAGGTCTCACATTCCCTGACTTTAAAGCATATTACAAAGATACAGTGGTCAAAAGGTCATGGTACTGGCATAAAGATCGATATACTGACCAATGGAATTGAATTGAATGTTCAGAAATAAACCCTTTGATCTATGGACAACTGATCTTTGATAAAGTGGTCAAGCCAACCCACCAGGGATAGAACAGCTTCTTCAATAAATGGCGTTTGCAGAACTGGATATCCATGTCCAAAAGGGAAGAGGATCCATATCTCATGTCCTATACAAAAATTAACTCAAATTGGATCAAAGACCTAAACATTGAGCTAAAAAACTTTCAGAAGAAAATGTAGGGAAATAACTTGTAGTCTTGTATTACAAGGTGGTTTCCTGCACCTTACACCCAAAACATGAGCATTGATAAAGGAAATTTATAAATGAGATCTCCTCAAAATTAAATACTTTTGTGCATCAAAGAACTTTGTCAGGAAAGTAAAAAGGCAGCCTACTCCATGGGAGATAATAGTTGCAAACCACATATCAGATAAGGGTTTGGTATCCTGAATATATAAAGAGATTCTTTAACTCAACAACAAAAAAGACAAACAACCCAATTAAAAACTGAGCAAAAGACATGAACACATATCTGAGAAAAGGAAATACAGATGGTTAAAAGCACATGAGAAGATGCTCAACTTCACTGGCTATTAGGGAAATGAAAATCAAAACCACAATGGAATAACATCTGACAACATCTAGAATGGTCATTATAAAAAAAAAAAAAAAAACAGAAAATGACAGTGCTGGAGGATGTGGAGAAAGAAGCATATTTATTCACTCTTGGTGGGAACATAAAATGGTTCAACCACTCTGGAAGGAAGTTTGGTGGTTCCTCTGGAAGCTCTAAGTATATAATTTCCATATAATCCAGCAATCCCATTACTAGGTACATATTAAGAGGAACTGAAGGCAAGAACTCAAATGTACATGTGCACGTTGATTTTCATAAAAGCATTATTTATGATTGCCAAGAGATGGAAACAGCCCAAAGGCCCATCAACAGACGAGGTGGTTAAATAAGCTGTGGTATATATATTTATATACATATGATGTACTATTATGCAGCTATAAGACAGAATAAATAATGAAGCATGTAACAATGTGGATGAAACTTGAGGACATTATGCTGAGTGAAATTAGCCAGAAAGATAAATACTGTATGATCTCACTAGTATGAACTAACATTAATGAGTGAACTTTGAGAGCTGAAGTTAAGAACACAGATTACCAGGAGACAGAAAATAGGGTAGAGATTGGGCATTTGGTGCCAAAATTCATAAATAGATAGCACAATACTACCTGATTATAGCAAAATAATATAAGTACACAGAGTGAAGCTAATTCTGAGAATGATTGAGGGGAGAAGAGCTGGGGGCACGTGTGAAACCAGAAGAAAAGATAGAGGATAAAGACTAAGATGGAATAATTTAGGAATGCCCAGAGCCGAGAACGATGGTGATTAAATGTACAAATATAAAAACGTTTTTGCATGAGGGAGAACAAATAAACGTCAACATCGCAAGGTGTTAAAAATGGATGGTATACAGGAAAAAGTACAATCAATGCAAGATAGGATCCATAGTCAACAGTAACACTGTAATATGCTTCCACTGAATGTAACAAAGGCATTATGCCAAAGCTAAATTTCAAAGGTGGTGGGGAGGGGGAGGGTTATGGATTCCTTGGGGAAGAAAAGGAAATGTCTTCATAAAGATTATGATGGCAAAGTCATGTCTATTTACTTAGGCTGGTTTGTATGATGTGCAAATAAGACTGTTTAAAAATGAACAGAGAAACAAGTGCTAGAGAAAATGTGGAGAAAGAGGTATACCTATTCACTGTCAGTGGGGAAACTGAGAGGTGCAGCTCCTTGGAGGGCAGTGTGGTGGTATCACAGAAGGCTAGTGGTGGGGTTGCCATATGATTCTGCAATTTATACCTGGAGGAACTTAGCTTGGGTACAGGAATGGACATTTGCCCACTGGTATTTATGGTGGCAGTGTTTGTAATTCACAATGAATGGAGGTGGGCTAAGGATATAATGACTGAGGAAAGGAAAGGGAACTGTAGTGTATACATACAAAGGACTATTGAGTGGCTACAAAAAGGAGTGAAGTCGTGAGGCATGCAACTAGGTGAATGGAACTTAAGGACTGTATGTTGGATGAAATGTCAGAAACAAAAAGACAAATATTATCATGCCTTACTTATATGGACTAACTATAATATAAAAACTCAGTGAATTGAAGTCGAGAGCATGGCGTCTATTGTAAAGGGTCCTAGATTTTAAGCTCTTACAACAGTCACATATATTCAGGAGTTGTAACTGTTATTTCTAAATTCTGAGATACAAAACTGTTTGTATATAACCTGGTCATTCCCAGAAGCTTCGGGTATTGATGTGACACCTGAGACTCAGAGTTAGAGCTCTGAAGTTATGAAAAGTCAGCACTACCCCTTACAGGACCTGTTTAAAAAGCTGAAAAAAGGGATCATACTTCAACTAGAGAGATGAATAAAGCTGATCTGTTTAGGACTAAGGTATATCAGAATACAGAGTAAGAGATGATATCGTCCATATTTTAAAACTTCAACTTCTGTGTGAGACCAAAGGGAGAGATGTTTATTTGATACAAAATTTATATTTTGGGTAGTACATTATCTATTTTAACTTGTACTGTCAGTTTAGTTGAACAACATAAGTACATGGAATCTTGAATAGGGCATGAGATCTTGTTGGTTTGTAGAGGTTAGTGTGATGCTGCTAATACATCCCAGAATCATTTGGGCAAAGAATAAAAAAATACTTACAAAGTTGCCTTGAGGGGGCTGGGGAGAAAGGAGGAAATATTGACTGGAGTCCTGTCCCATGTTGCCAGGGAGATTTACACCCTGGAAGTCAAGTCCCATGCATGGGGGAGGGCAGTGATATTCTTGCAAGAATTCCTGATATTCTTGCAAGCAGTGGTGACAACCAATTCAATAGGCTGAGCCCTCAATCTTGGGATTTGCACCTCTGAAACTTACTCTTGCAAAAGAGAAGATGAGCCTAGTTATACTTATGCCTACAAGTCACCCCAGAGAACCATTTTTGTTGCTCATATGTGGCCACTCTCTCTAAGCCAACTTGGCAGGTGAACTCACTGCCCTCCCCCATGCATGGGACATGACTTCCAGGGGTGTAAATCTCCCTGGCAACATGGGACAGGACTCCAGGGATTATCTGGGACCTGCCATTATGGGATTGAGAAAGCCTTCTTGATTTAAATGCAGAAGGGAGAAATGAGATAAAGTTTCAGTGGCTGAAAGATTTCAAACAGAGTTGAGAGGTTATCCTGGAGGTTATTCTTATGCATTATATAGATATCCCTTTTTAGTTTATGGCATATTGGAGTGGCTGGAGGGTAGTACTTGAAATTGTTGAACTGTGTTCCAGTAGCCATGATTCTTGAAGACGATTGTATAACTATATAGCTTTAAAATGTGACTGTGTGATTGTGAAAATCTTATGTCTGATATTCCTTTTATCCAGGGTATAGAGAGATGAGTAAAAAAAAATAAGGATAATAAATAAATAAATAATAGGGGAGATAAGGGGTACACAAAAAATTGGGTAGATTGAAATACTAGTTGACAATGACAGGGAGGGGTAAGGGGTATGAGATGTATGAGTTTTCTTTTTTCATTTTATTTCTTTTGCTGGAGTGACGCAAATGTTCTGAAAAATGATCATGGTAATGAATACAAAACTATGCAATGATATTGTGAGCCATTGGTTGTTTATCATGTACGGACTGTAAGTGTGTGAAGATTTGTCAATAAAAATACTAAAAAAAAAAAAGATCTCAAGCTTCAGTGTGTTCAAAACGAAAAAAATAAAATAAACAAGCCTCATTGTGTTAAAACAAACAAAAAAACATGAGACAATCTCAAAAGCCAAAAATTAGAGACATTTGACTATTGAAGCATAGAAATGTTCCAATGAGCTTATTCCTTGTTGTTTGTGAAGGGTCTCTAGATATTAATGATACCCCTAAATACTGCCATTGCTCCATGAGATAGTCCTGTTTTTCCAATCTTCTTCACAGAGATGCTCTACTACAATTTTTTTTCAATAATGGAGCTTTGGGTTTCAAGAATATCATCCATGATTTTTTTCTCACTTAAATTAATTTGAAAATTTACAACGTTCAAAACTAGAAATCAAACATTACTCCAAATGCAGAAATGGTTGTTAAATTTTCAGGATTTTGGCAAGTTGACTGAGGTCACTTTGCTATCCAGAATTTAGCCAAGGTGAGAGCACTTACGCCTTAATACCACAGAAATCTGTAAATGCTACAAATCATCAATTGTTTATTTTCCCCAAAGAGACAGTTGCTAAACATTTACCAGAACATCACAGTTCTAAAGTCTTACTCTCTATTGGAACAAAGTAACAGCAACTATAACAAGGACTTCATATTGCAAATGCCCTCTACTGACAACAAAAAATTTATCCATCCATTAAAATGAGCTTTGAATTTCCAAGTCAAAACACTTCCTGTGATCTTCTGTTGTAATTCGTTTTTGCTCTTATAGGAAACATATTCCTTCCTCCTTGCTTTCCTTGAGCTAACAAGCATTCTTCAGCATGAAAACCATATTAACAAACTCTCCCTAATTAATCCTTCAGTTATTGTATTCCTTTGATCTCATGCTTCTTACCACTGCAATCTGGTGTCTGTCCCCACAACTCGATAGAGACAGCTCTCTTAAAGATAGTAGAAGACACCGTGGGCCCTCACCATAATTCTTTTACCAGGTGAGTGGGGGTTCCTAGGTTGTTGGCTATAAAGGGTTCATACCTGCACCCTTCTCTGGGTGACTGCCCTTGGCTAAAGGGAGCCGCCAGCCTGGGACCCTCCCATAATCAATGACCAACTGGTATAGGGCTCTAGGAGCATAGGCCCTTTGCCTCAAGGCAGGACTCTGGTGCAACTCACACTCTAGAGCTACCCCTGGAATCAGACTAAAGTTAAGAGTCTCTCTGAGCTTGTTTCCCTCCCCTACTCTGGTTTTCTGATCCTTTGAAGTTTCCTCAGAGAACACTACCTCAATAAATCACTTGCACAGATTCCCATCACAGTTGCTGGGGAATCTAATCTGAACAAAGGGAAGTTATGATCTGTTTTCCATTCAGGAGCTCTTCTCTATTTCATTCCTCATAGAGTGCATATCTTCCAGAATTGTGATGCCACTACCCTCCTTTAAACCATATTCTTTCAAAATATGGAAAACAAGATTTTCTTATAGTTTTCTATATACTCCTTTGATTCCTTCTAAGTTTTGTGGGTACAATCATTCTTTTATCTGTATGCCCTTTCATGGTAAAATCTCACCTATTATTATGCTTCAAGCACAAGACAAATGCAAAACTCCCAAATATGTATTATTTTTCCATGCCTAAAATAGCGTTTTCCATAAACTGTATCATCTTCCTGTGTTCTCTATCTATTAAAAACATCGCTGTTTCTAAAGCCACCAAAAGCTTGAATTCTCGGAGTTCATTCATCATCAGTCCTTCATATTCTCCTTTACTTCTTACAATATCACTCACCAAGTCATGGCAATGGAGCTGCATTTTATTTTTGAAGTTGTTTCCGCTTTTCATAAGCATTACATTTGGAAAGATTATGTTTCAAGAGAAACATTTTAGACCCCTCCAAATGTACCTCCCTTCCTTCAATTCTCCAGCCCAGTCATCTATGCATCCAATAGCCACTAAAGTTGCTTTTCTGAAATGTGATATGACTTTATCACATTTTGTACGTATTCACATTTCCTACAAGTAACTTCCCCATTTATTTTAAAACGGCATTCTCAGACTATTACAAGTAGAGGAAAATAATGTTTTGCACTATGATCTGCCAAGTTTCCCCCAGAAAAATCTATGGTCCAATAATACCAGTCTATTTGCCATTCTGTAAAACACCACACGTTTGTATATGCCAGTGGCTTTGCTCATGCCTCCCTTTCTTCCTGCCATATTTCTGTCTATGTGACAACTTGTGTAGCCAAATTCCAATGGCTCTACTTTCATGTGGCATTTTGGCCATTGTATTCTCCCTCACTTGTGAACCCATCATATCTTTTTATATCTCTATTATGAAAGATTTTGTTGTGATTTATTTGTCTTTCCTACAGTGTTGACTATAAACACCTACAAGCACAAGAAACATTAATCATCATTTGTTTTTTCTTCTCGTGTGTAGCACAGAACCTTAGAAATAAAAATTTGGAATTCAATTCTAAAATTGTGAAGTACATAGTCAATTGACAATCTTTACCATGGCAGATTTATCTTTCCTATCCAAATCACCCTTAGAAAGTCTGAGAAAATAGACAATAAGCTGCCTAAAGGAAAAAAGTCATCTAAACACTACCAAGAAAATAGCATGGCAAGTTATATAAAAAACCAGGGTTGATACAAAACAATGAAATTCAAGATGATGCAACTCATGTCAGCTTTTTTTCAGACTTAACAGAAGTCTATCTACATGGATGAGAAAATTAATTAAAATATATTTTTAAAGATAATTCAAGTTTTAAACAGCATATCTCATCATTTTAATATTAGCTTTTGCTCAGAGTGTTTGAACATCTTAGACAATATATATAAAATTTAAATATAGAAAGTCATTGAGAAGATAAAATGAATACTTATGAGTCAAGCTTGCCTCATGAGTTTTCTTAAAAAAAGCAGCATACACTATTGACAGAAGTAAATTCAAATCATAGAATTTTTAAATAAAAGAAAAAACACAATACACTTTTAAAGTAATAATCTTTTTAAATAAAATGTTTTTGTTCTTCTACTCTTTATTTCCTTTTTGTTTCCTTTATGCCAGCAACCGATGCCAATAAGTTGCTTATTTCTAAATATGCTCCAATTCTTTGCTCTAAACCCAAATATTTCTAATCTAGAAAAGAAACTCTTTTTCATTAGTAAAATATGTTCTGATTTTTCAAGGCTGAGAGATGCAAGGCATAGACAAAAATGAAAAAATGTTAAAATTCTTGCACTACACTAAGGCCATGTCCTCACCTGATGACTAAAAATTCAAACAAATTCTTCAATACGGTTGGTTTTCCCTTGCACAAACTGAAACTTTTACTGTATTAGGAGAGAGTATGAATCACTAAGTGAAAGTGATGCGAAAACATCCCAAAGAGCACATCTTGGCAAATTAAATAGGAACTTCAGACTGCTCATGTATTCAAAGACTCATTGAAATAGCTTGTCGTTTGTACCTAAGAGTGTTCTGCTTGAGATAGCCCCTTTCCTTCCTTCCTTCCTCCCTCCCTCCCTCCCTCCCTTCCTTCCTTCCTTCCTTCCTTCCTTCCTTCCCTCCCTCCCTCCCTTCCCTATCTTTCTCTTTTCTATGTTTTTTTTTAACTACTAGTATAAATCCAGTGTTTTTAAGTTATTTCTGCAAAGCAGTAATACCATTAGTGTTATGTATTGACCAGCTTTGTTAGAGCTGATATTCAATGATATTGAATTTCTATCATAATCTTTAAATGGGGCAAAATAATTTAGATAATATGCAAGTATTTAGCAAAGTATATTACTTTGAAAAACAGGTGAATTTTTTTGGAAAATGCTAGTGAAGCACTCCCTTAAATGTAACCATTCAATTTTCTGCCTCAAGCCTCAAAACTCCCTTTGCTGGCATAAGATATTTTTCTTTATCTAGCATGCCTGATGTTGCAGGACACTTTCTCACCCCATATTCTGCAAGACATGCTCAGATTCTCTTCCCATTCAATTTATGACATGATTCATTTAATGCTATGGCCTACTTGAGGGCTTTTAAATATTTTCCAGCCCTGGAGTAGAAATCCATTTTTCTGATAAGAAATGTAGTGATGACCCTGTCAGTTAAGTATCCTAATTCATCTGTCTACGTGAAAAAGCTCTTCCCTCCAGGCTCTATCAGAATTCATATATGAATTCTTCTGTATGTATTAATATCTGCAGGGGGACTTGCTTAACACACACAAGCACACACACATACATACATATATATATATATATATATAGTATTTATAATTGTATATATAAATACACACACAATTTCAGAAGTAGATAATAACCAGCCCAAAATATTATGATCACACTTTTTTCTAGTTCTCAGAAATATATCTGGGATTATAAGATGAAAGAATTTGTAAAAAACAGCATACTACCAAAGCATTAAACATGAGAACATTTTCTGTACTCAATATAGTCCTGTTAAAAATAGAATTTTTCCTAACCAATATATCTACTGTTAATGCAGAAATATATCCCAAGTGTTTAAAACTGATACTTGAATACCATTCAACTTTTAAAAAACATAAAAATAAGAATCTACAAAGCAGTATGTTACTAGTATTTGAAATTTAAAAATTAAGTAAAATTCCTTCAATTATATATTTAGGATGGGGTGAATAGAAAATATTTTGCAAATATGAAATTACATGTTCAAATGTAATCTTATTTCATTTGCAGGGGAGGAGAACACACAAAGCCAGTTTTCCTTGTAGGCCCAGATTTTGCTTGTGTAATTCATTGGACTGTTTTATTCTCAGGAGGTTTATGAAAGGAGGGTCAGGCCAACTGCAAGCTTCATTATATCCTGAGGCATTAATACATTTATAACCAGTAATGGACACTGACAGCTGCAAGTTTCTAGCCTAGTTTAAACAACCTACTGCATCACCTACACATACTTTCATTTGTTCAACTGATATTTGAGTATCTCCTAGTTTGAGCCATTGAGCTAGATGTCAAGTAATATTGATGGCTACTAAATAGAAAGATGAGTAAGACCAACATTCTGATCTCAAAATTCTTAAAATATAGTGAGGGAGACAACCATGTGTTACCATAGTGCTAAAGCAAGATATAATATCCAAATGAAAATAGCAGGAATAAGAAAAAAAACATTGGGAAACAAGTCACGAAAGATTTATCATTTGAGCTGAGCCCTATCAGTTGAATAAGACTTTCCCGGGTAGGGATGGGGGAAAAATTATAATTTAAGAAAATGGCTTGAGTTACTACAGAAAGGAGCGAACATATATGATATCATATTATATAAGGATCATAAAAAATTCAGAATTACTGGCACATATGAAAAGCAGGCTATGGAAGGAGAGAATTAAACACGTGTTCCAGGTCATGACAGATAATTTAATTGCCATCATCTCTAAATTTAGACTTAAAAAATAATTTTGAAATAATTTCAAACTTACAGGAGACTGCAAAAATAACCCAAAACACATACAGAGAATTCCAACATCCCCACATCCAGATACCATCATATCCCATCCATTAACTTTTAACATTTTGTCACATTTGCTCTATCATTCTGTCAGTCTGTATTCTGTCTATCATCTATCATCCATCCATCTACAGTTAGACTTTATAAATTAACATTGAATTGTGTATGGATTTCATGTCAGCACCATATGAGACCTTCCTGATATTACTGAATGTATACGTTCTCAAAAGGTATTATAGCTTCTCCTCTTCTGATGACATACATTACATATAACACATCATAACAAGAAGAGGTAACAAACTGGCAACATTTTTAAGTCATCAAGGCAACAAAACATAAGCAATTTTGGCACAGATTCCAAATCTACAAGTTGAAATAATTTTGTCTTCACACTCTTTTGAAGCATAGGAGATCTTATATAAAGCCAGATCAGCACAGCAAGCTAATGTGCATGCATTGGTATCTAAACTGAAAAACTGGACTGTTTTCCTATGGTATTGCAGCATGAAGGCTTGCATGAATCAGTTTATTTCTCCTGTAGTCAGAAAGATATTTCTAAGTAATTCACTTGATAATATTTAGGCAATTTTTTATAAACTGTCAGGTATATGTAAAGAAAAATTCAGCAATGCTTCCACAATTCTCCCCCTCTCTGAAAAGTAGCAAGAAAGTAATAATATTCAGTGCTAATGTTGATGCAGAGAAATGGGTTTTCATGGATTTGTAGTAGGAGTATAAACTGCTAGAACCATTTTGAAAAATAATCTACTAAAATATCAAAAACCTGAGCAATTCCTAAAGAATTAAAAGTACGCACATATGTGTACAAAGATGAACATTAATTATTGAACATTGTGGTGTTGGAATAAAAAAGAAATTGCACGAATATTCCTTAGGAAAATGGCTGAGTCTATTTAGCAAAAGCATATTATTGGATACTATGCAATCACTAAAATAAATGCACTAGATAGTTGCACATCAGCCTACCAGAAAGACTCAGACATGTTGCTGAATAAGAAAAGCTAATTAGAGTTCAATATGTGTGGCAATAATCACATTTTTGTCAATCTTCCACCAACAAAATCTTATGTATGCATACATATATGTGTATATATATGTATATATGTTTGTGGGGTTTGGGAAACATGGTAAAGGGTTAAATTTCATAATGTTAACATGAATGATCTTGAGACATATTTTTAAAAATAAAGGGAAAGAAATTTACATTACCATTTTATTCTTAGCCTCAACTCTGTTCTGTGTTGGAAAGGTCAGGTGGCTCACCACTTTCAGAAGACCTGAATTGTTTTCCTTGAGCTTTCTGATCAATTTTCACTCCTTGGCTCTTGGCAGATGACAGTGTTTCCGAATGGAAATAGAAAATACAAACCATTGGCTAGGGACTGCTCATCTTCCTACCCACCAATGTAAAAAGTTGTCAGCATTCATTCCTACTCTTTCCATCCATCTCCAAAAGAATAACGGTCTCCTCCCAATTCAAAGCTAATGTCTCCTTCTCTGCCCTGAATTCTACTCCCACTCCCTCTCTTCTTGATTTCAACATTTATATGTCTACCTAAACCTTCCTTTTACTCTGTAAACATCTATAAATCTCTCTCTTTTCAGAAACAAGGCAAATGAACAAATACAACCTACAATGTCCTATCCCCCTCCTTAAATGGTATTCAAATAATTTAATAATCAATATGACACCAGTCATACAAGAGTCTCAATCAGTGCCTGAGGCTCTCTTGGAACTAGGAGTTTCCCTTTAGTCACTGATTTCTGAGAATGTCACTGAGTCCACAGGGGGGTATTTATACAAGTCGGGGGCAGTAACTATCTGCCACTTTTTCCATTGCCATTAACTCCCAAATTTTGAAAGTTACATTTTCAAAATTTTGTCAACCAGTGCAGCCATTTTCAATTGTGTACTAGCTAAATCTAACTCTATATATCACTCTATCTCTCAATTTCCTTACAGCAAAATTCTTGAAATAATAGTCCACCAGACTAGAATTATTATAATCTGCTTAACTTCTATTTATCATTCAGCTCATGATCTCTAGTTTAATCTACAACACTCCACTACCATGTATCTCTCTGAGGTCAGCACTGATTTTCTAATTGACAAAACTAAATTGTACTCTTAAACATGTTTGATAATTGGTCTCTTGCTCCATTTTGTCATTATACATCATTGTACATTATTCTTTCAAGGTTTTCCTGCCACATCTCTCACTGCTCTGCTTTGGTGATTCAAAGGTCATACCATCAGCTGTCTAGATTTTTATTCAAACACTCTCCTGATTGATTTCATGCATGTCCATATTTTTATTGATCACCATGATATTCAAATCCATAGCTTTGTCCTTCATTTTTCTATTGAAGTTCAGACTCTTAATCCCAGCCTGTCTCTTCTGATTTGTTAAGAGTCATCATCCATCTTGAAGCTAGGGTGATCTTGGTTCAGAGTGTGATTACTGTGGCATAATAATTGCCTAACTAAACTAAAGTTCTAATTATGGAATACTGTTTACTGTATATAAAATGTACATCGAAAGTTTATATCAAGATCTATCAAAATACAGCTCTGTGCATTGCTTCATAGAGTGCTAGAAAGCCAACAAATTAGGGTTTCTCTGGTATCACTGACTCAAGATTTTGTTTCTTTCTTCCTTTTTTTTTTACATTTAATGTTTCCCCTGTGGTCTAACTGGTTAATGAAGCTTCAAAAGTTCCGGCCATGATCCCAGGCTTTAACTTATGCAGAAGAAGCTGGGTCATTAAACTAAAGGCATCTGGAATGAGCACCTTCTCTAACAAGTAAAAAGGTGATCTTGACCCTTAATGTCATTTAGGGAATAACTTTCCTGATTCTCTATAATAGAACCATAATGAGCCTCACACATGAAATGCAATCAGATTGGAAATTTTGGGTTAGTATTGCTTCCCTGTAGAATGGGATTTTGACAAGCTCCTTTTAATGGAGTTTCTAATAAGTAGTAATTAGACATTTATTTTATTTCTCAGAAAGGTCTGCTAGACAAAAGCAATTTAGGACATTCTTAATTTGCCTCAAGTGTTAGAAAATTCATACATTTTAAAATTCAGTGTACCTCACATCTCAGTTACACTTTCTAACATCGGAAATCATTTTTTTTCCCGCCCCCAACATCGGAAATCTTAAAACCTTCAATGATTGGAATCATTGACTAAATTATTCTCAGAAACAAAACAATCTGAGTGACATAAATGGTTTGAATAAAATATTTTGTTCCAGTCAGCAAAATCTTGCACTTTGGATAAAATGAAGGATTATTAACAATGTGAATGTAAATACGGTGGCAAATATAAAGGGTTTTTTCTAAACCTAAAACAGGACAAAAAATATACCTCAGATGATATTTAAAAGTTCATTGAAATTTACCTTAAGATTAAATTAACATCTGTATTATAAAATTATCATTAAATATCCATGTTTTCTTACATGTAATTGTCATATAAGAAGAGCTAATCCGTAATCAAAACCGATATTTATAATTGAAGCTAATTACTGGTAATAAGAAGGGGTATATTCGGGGGAGAATAGATATTTTTATATATGTGGACAGAAGAAAACCTATACTGGCATCAGAGTTAAATTCACATCCTTGTTTCAGAAACAGAACAAAAAAACATGCTGTATTACACATGCAGAAAGTGTTTATAAATAAAATGAAAGTGATTAGGGAATAAAAGCTGGACATTTTAATGAAAAGGAATAGAGATCAATTGTACAAAATGTAGTGATTTCCTGAGAAATAAGTCCTTGGACACTGGTGATTACAATAATTTCCATTTCCTATGCAATAATATCACTACTCAATATTTTCTAGTTACAACATTAAACAAAATTTTGCTAACAAGCACATATTAATATCAAAAACTTAAATACATTCCTAGCAATTTGCATTTGCTTCCACTCTTCCCCCTTCACTCTCCTACCACTACCACTTTACATGTTGTCATGGTTAGGGACAGGTGTCAACTTGGCCAAGTTATGGTACCTGTTCATCTGATTGGGCAAGTGCTGGCCTGTCTGTTGCAATGAGGACATTTCATAGGATTAGGTCATGATCACGTCAGCTACATCCACAGCTGATTCCATTTGTAATCAGCCAAAGGGGAGTGTCTTCTGCAATTAGTGATGCTAAATCCAATCATGGGAAGCCTTTTAAGGAGGACTCAGAGGAGACAGGTTGCATTCCTGCTTTGGCTGATGAGCCTCTCCTGTGGAGTTCGTCCAGGCCATCCATTGGAGTCATCGGCTTCGCAGCCTGCCCTGTGGATTTTGGACTCTGCGTTCCTACGGTCACGTGAGACACTTTCATAAATTTTATATTTGCAAGTGTTCCCTGTTGGTTCTGTTTCTCTAGAGAACCCTAACTAATACACATGTATTTGTTTTAATCTTTAAAGAAACTACATAGTAATATGACCTCAGCAGATTAAGATATTAGTAAGTGGCGTGCTTGAGGCACTGAGAAGTTTTAGACCTAAAACATCTATGAGCAACATCTTCCTTTTGCTCTGTCATAGTATATTTGGGTTAATTTTCTCTATTTGATTAATGTAACATTTTCATTTTCTAAGGAAGTGAGCAATTGTTCTAAAAATTGTGGGCTTAATAGCAATGAAAAAAGCTGTGTGCATTTTAATTTATTAACTTTAAATTCTGATATTATTGCAATAGGAGTATAAAGTTTCAAGAATACTTTTTACCATCTCATTGTTTATGTTTTGCTCCATTTGCTTTATTAATTCATTTTTTCTCTCTCCCTCATATGTACACTTTAATATATATTTCTTAAGAACAAGGGCATTCTCTTATTTGACCACACAACAATGTTCACAATCAGGAAATTTAACATTAACTTAATTCTGTCCCAAGTCCTTTCTCCATACCCTTTTCCCCCAGTCAAGGGCACAGATTGCATTTTGTTGACATGTTTCTTTTGTCCCTTTTACTCCAGACAAGTTTCTCAATCTTTCTTTGTCATTTTTAATATCAAAATTTTTGAAGGTTACAGCCCCCGTATTTCTTAGAATCTACCTCAAGCTGAGTTTAACTTGTATTCTTATGATTAGAGTAAGCCCATCTACTTCTGGGGGGAATATCACAGAAGTGACATGTGTGCACCCTTCTCAGTGCCTCATCAGGAAGCACATGTTCTCAGTTTGTCCCAATAGTGGTAATAATTTTGATAATTTGATTGAGGCATTGTACACTAAACATACCCACTGCAAAAGTAATATTTCCTTTAGTAATTGATAATTTGTGGTAAAGACTTTGAGACTATGTCGGTATGATGCTTGTTGTAGCATGAATTGATCATTCTCGGTTGAATCAATTCCTATTATAGTAGCAACAGTACAGTGACTTTCTAACTTCTTTATGTCAGTTTTGGTTTCTTCACTCTGTGGCTCCCTCCTTTATTGGATCCTCACTCCCTCACTTTTTACCCTCTCTTGTAGAATCAAACCTCATCCAGGAATCCTAATGGCAGTAAGATTGTAGCTTTTGGTTTGAGTTCTAGCATTTGATATTATGTGGACTGTGGAGCATCCACTGACAAAACACCTCATAAACATAAATCTTACATAGTATAATGGTCTCCCTTAAGGAGCACATTCCTTCCAGTCTCTGCTTTCTTCTGGTCATCCTCCTGCCTTAAAATAGCTTTTGAAAGTATTTTCCCTCTGAGTTCATAACTTTTAGGTTCAGCTCTGCTGTCAGTACTGGAATTGGTACAAAGAGGTTCACTTTGTTTTTTTTGTTTTTTTTTATTTCAGTCATTAAGAGGAAAAATATTCTAGTATTTTTGGTTTATAAAAACTGGCAACTCTTTTCTTGTTGTGCCAAGAACAGTGTCACACTATGCAGTATAAACACACATGAGCTCACAAACTATGCACAAACACATAATTACATTTAATCCCAAAAGCAACATTGGAGATGAGAATAAAAATAAGGCTGAGGGCAGTGCGACGGTGGCTCAGTGGCAGAATTCTCACCTGCCATGCCAGGGACCTGGGTTTGATTTCCGGCAAAAAAAAAAATCAATCAAGGGTAGGTCACCCTCCATTAGTATTTATCTATTCTACCAACTCTTTTGCTCTCTCACTCCCAGGAAAAAAAAAATCTATCCTAAATTTATAATATGAATATGCTATACCATTAATGAAAACCCATTAAAAAAGTGTCATTTAGTGGTTAAGGTCATGGGCTTCTGAGTCAGAAAAACCTGACTCTTAGTCCTAAAGGCTCATCACTTACTTATATGTAATTATATAATCTATAAAAGAAGATAATAGTAATATCACATAAATTGTTGTGAGGAGTAAATGAGATACCTAATGCAGAGTATCCGATATACACAGTAAGTGTTTAAAAGATATTAGATTTTATATTAACTGTTAAATAGGATTTAATCCAGGATACTAAGGATTTAATCTTCTTACAAAAGAATTAAGAAAACTGTCCCATGACATATTTATTACAGACTTGGTCTATCACAGCTGCATAAATAAACCCAATAACTTGAAATGGGAAGGGAGAAGGGAACAAAAATTTATTGGAGGTGTTCCATTTATCAGACTGAGATAGCCATTTTTATATATTATTATAGTTCATTTTACCCCACTTTGTAAATATGACTTTCATTTTAACAAATGAAGAGGTTAAATCTTAAACTTAACCATTACCATAAACTATTAAATGTGTCAACCAGTATTAGAATCCTACTTATCCTAACGTACTTTACTTCCCTGTGTTGCAAAATTGGATTATTATAAATCTATAGCAGGCACTAAATCTTTTAATATTCTGATTATGAAAAAAAAATCTGTCTGGTGTTTAAATGCTTCCTGAACTTTCTTTTCCTAGTTACTCTCCACCTACGTCCCTTAACTTAATGTCCTAATTTTCTTCCTTCAAAAATGTGTGCCAACATAATACAATCACCACGATCCTTCTACTTTTCTCTTCAACCATTTATTTCAAATTTATTGGGCTGATTTCAAAACTCAGTTTTATGATCCTCAAAAATCTTTCACATAGCATATAATCACATATTCTACTGTTCTAGGCATTGAGAAGAGTAAATTAGATTGATACAATCTTATCCTTTCCCTGAAAGCTGTAACTGCATTGGTTTTATTGAATCACACATGACCACATACTGTTTTACCCAGATAATGCATCTGTACCAGCCACTGATTCCAGGTGGTCTTGAGGAATGATCTCAATTAGAACATTTTGCAGAATGCACAAGACCATATCGATATTTCAAAGTGGTTTGGCCATTAGGAAAATGGTTTAGAAGCAGAATGATAAATGTCAGCTATTATATGTAAGATTATAAATATTAGTTCTGAAAATATTGGAAAGACTGGCTAAGCAGAATTGGAACAGCAATCAAATAAGGAGATGGGGACACAGTTATATATAATGTTAATGGGAGAAGTGATTATGACTTTGGTTTATACTAAAAAATACTCATTCTTTTATTTTTATCCAAATAAAAATCCACACTTTTATTTGGACAGGATAGTGGAGGATGGACATACTTTATTTTGCTTTCTTATGAAGCCATGCACTTGGTGGAATTTGGATAATAATTTTTAAAAGGTTAATGATAAAAATGAACCATCCAGACCAACTTTCAAAATTTAAAGAGACACAAAGAAGATAAATTCTAGACAGGAGCACAAAGAAACTAGTTCTGGTCTCAGCTCTGCCTCTAAAATCTGATTCCTTGACTAAGTTAAGGTATAAGCATTGATTTAATGTCTTACATTCTTCAGTTATTGTACTTTAATTTATGCTTTATATTTTCTTGGGAGAAATTAATTATCTGTCAGGGTGTTGTTCGCTTGTGAAAACTGCATAGTAACTGGAAGAAGGCAGTAGGAGAGTTCATAGATATCTTTCTCAAATCACAAATGAAGAACAAGTATATAGTCTCCAGACATCTCTTCATTAAAAGTCATTCACATCATTGACAACCATAAACCTTCAGTCATCAAACTGAGGTTTTCTATAGCACTGAGTACCTGATTTATTTGTTAGGAAAAGATGGACAGTGATGTCTAGATCATGCCTTAGTTTCCCAGATGATCTTGAATATCATACAATGGGTTGGGATAAACAAAAGGCAACAGGAATTTATTGGCTCATGCTTCCCAGGTTAGAAGCCTTGCTTCCTCCCAGGGTCAGTAGTGTTCAGGTGTTGCTTCCAGCAGTCTTTGGAGTTCACTGGCTTCCACCTCTGCTTCTCATCATATGGCAATGCCCTCTCCTTCCTCTTTAGGGTTCTGTTGACTTATGGCTTCCAGTTCCTCCTGCTTGGCTTTGTCTGATTATGTCTGAGATTCTTCTTCTTATAAAGGACTCCAGTAATCCAGTTCAAGGCCCACCCTCATTCATTTGAACCACATCTTAACTGAAAATAATACTTCCAGAGATCCTATTTATAATGGGTTCACACTCACATGAATGCAAATTAAATTTAATAACATGTCTAAATTGGAGTACATAATTCAGTCTAACACAGGTGCCAATGAATTTCCACACTTTTATTTGGAAAGGATAGTGGAGGATGGACTTAATTTATTTTGCTTTCTTATGAAGCCATGCATATAAAAAAGGACAAGTTCTGGGTGATATAAAAAATAAAACATCAGACTTCATACTTGAATGTACTTTATTTGTGAGTGTTGTCAGTGTGGCAAACTATAAGCAAATTATTGGAGTTACAAGATAGTCCTAAAATCCCATGTAAATTTTTTTTATTCACTAGGGAAAATAGATAATTACATATTCAAAGAAAATATTTTCTATTTTTGCATTTGTCTGACATATTATGCCCTGATTTTTTGCTTTAATTCTCCCCACATAAAATACTTTTAGATTTTCTTAGGAGAAATTACTGCTCTGCCATTCAGCCAAATTGATCACCAGACTTTATATTTCAAAAATTTAGGCCAATAACCACTCATAGCCACAGATACAAAAATCCTTTAAAAATATTAATAAATTAATAGCAGAAAACTATGAAAGAAATCATATATAATGTGTATGGATGAAGGTTAGTTAGCTTTAGATTCTCAATTAGTATAATTAATCATATCAAAAGATTAGAGGAAGTCACATGATCATTATAATAGGTGAAATAAATGTATCTAAAAAATCAAATCCATATATTTTAGAAATTCTTAGAAAACTAAAAAGAGAAGAGGATTTCTTTTATCTGACATAAGATATACAAAAATCTGATGCAAAACTTACACTTAGTGGTCAATATTTAAAACTTTCACTTTGAGTTTAGAATCAAGAGAAGCAAGACCATTATCTCCACTTTCATTCAAGATTGTAGAAAGTCTTAGGCAATGCAGTAAGGAAAGGAAAATAAATAAAATGCATAAATTGGAAAAAAAATGAAAAATCTGTGCTTATTCCCAGATAACACTACTGTACATGAAAGAACTTACAGGTAAATTTCTAGAATCAATTAACAAGTTCAATAAGGTTGTTGGGTACAAAACTGGCATACAAAATTCAACTATACATAATCCATGCATTTCCCAAGCAAACATACAAACAAGCAAAACAAACAAAAAACCAACCAAACAAAAATTCAATAAATGCTGCTGCAATAAGGGGATACTCACAAGAATGAAATGTGACTCACTCCATACCACATACAAAAAAAGTCCAACTACATTCCTATATATCAACAATAGTTAGGAAAATAACATTTTAATTAGTTATAATAGCATAAATCAATATCAATTTAAGTTATTGGAATAATTATAAATAGATATTGAGAATCTTTCTCAAAAAATTATATAATTTTATTGGAGAACATTAATTTGGAGTAAATAATCAAGACACAAATCATGATCACTGTCTGAAAGTTGAAATGTTGTAAACATATCAATGTAAAGTTATTTCAACCAACTCCAACAAATTTGATTGAATTTGACGAACTCATTTACATATGGAATTGCACGGGTCAAGACATGATGTTCTAGTTTGCTAGCTTCTGGAATGCAACACACCAGAGATGGATTGGTTTTAATAAAAGGGGATTTATTTCATTGGTTCTTCATATTAAAGGTAGCTAACTTTCAACTGAGGTTCTTGCTTACGTGGGAAGGCACGGGGTGATCTCTACTGGCCTCTGGGTTCCAACAACTTTCCCCGGGGTGATTTGTTTCTGCATCTCTAAAGGCCTGGGCTGAGCTGTGAGTGCTGAGGTGAGGTATGCTGAGCTGTTTGGGCTGTGCTATGTTGAGCTCTCTCATTTAAGTACCAGACAACTAAATCAAACGTCATTCATTGCAGCAGGCACGCCTCCTAGCTGACTGCAGATGTTATGAGCAACAGATGAGGTTCACGTACCATTGGCTCATGTCCACAGCAACAGAACTAGGCACCTTCACCTGGCCAAGTTGACACCTGAACCTAACTATCACACATGAGAAGAAAAAGAACAAGGTTGGTGTTCAAACAGATACACATACTTATAAAGCTCTAATAATTCACGAACTATGATACTGGCACAAGGATAGACCAATGGAACACAATAAAAAGCTCAGAAACAGACCCAGTTATTGATGGACACTTGATAAATGAGACATTTACCACTACAAAGCAATGGGAATAACAGACTTTGCAGAAAAATGGGAATCAATTTAGATAGAAAATAAAATAAATTGGATTTACATAGTCCTGTACATAAAAATCAATTCTAGGTTCATATACACATAATACTTTGAGAAAATCATGTAAGATTTTAATTCTTTAATTCCCTGGAATAAGTACACATCTTTTAAACACAAAAAGCATTAACCACAAAGTAAACTATTGACAAACGCTACTACCTGAAAACTGGGAACATGTGTGTATCAAAACACCATAAACACAATGACAATACAAATGTGTATTATATAGATATAGATATACATATACATATACATATAGAAACAGATATAAAAAGTATACATATATTTTAAAATATAACTAAAGAGGGATTGGTAAAAAATAAACATAAAAGTTTAAAGTTTTATGTTTAAAGTTTTTTTATAAAAACATAAAGTTAAACAAGGTAACCTAGGTAGAAAATGGACAAAATATTTGAACAAGAACCTTACAAAGAAAGAATGTAAATAACCAGTAAACATTAGTAATCAGGAAATGTGAATTAAAACAAGATATCACTACAAAAATTTACTGAGTGAGCAGGAAAAGTCTGATTATACCATATGTTGGTGAGCATTTATACAACAAGAAGTCTTAAATCATGCAGATGGGGAAGTATATTGGTATAACCAATTTGGCAATGTCTAGTATACCTGACAAGTACAAAACTTATAATCCATTCATTTTTACTCCTTAGTGTACACTCAAGAGAAACATACACATGTGGATTTGTATGTATACAAGACTGCTCTTGGTTCCACTGTTTTTAGGAGACTCAAAGTGGAAACACACAAATGTCCATCAGCAGTGAATAGATCAATAGTGTTATATTCATAAAATATTCAACAATTAAAATGAATGAATGACAGCTGCACAAAATAATATAGCTGGATCTTACAAACATAATAATGAGCACTAAACGTCAGAGAGTAAACAATACATACAATATAACACCATTCATATAATGTTCAAAAACTATTTAAGGAGCATACATAGGTGGAAAATAGTTGTTTTTAATTGCAAGAGAATGATTTCCAGTGAAAGTCCGGATATTGGTTACATTAGGGAAACAAAGGAGTTTGTGATCTGGCATGAGGCTCTTATTTCTAGGTGAAGATGATTCTACAATGTTGACAACATTCTATTTTCTGACTTAATGGTGTTTACATGGTGGTCACTTTATATTCAATCATTAAATTTCACATATATATTTTCTACTATGTGTCATGTGCTATGTGTATATATGCTATAAAACAAATCTTGAAATGGCTTCAAGCAAACTTAGTTGCTTCCTCTTCTTGTTTCTGAAACACCCCGCACTTATACCTATTATAATTTATGACTGTGTCATATGATGATGAGTTTAGATGTCATTGCCCACTATGTCATTGCCCTTGAAGGGAATATATCCTTTCCAATTTTGTTTCTCTAGTGTCTTGCAGAGAACTTAGCTTTTGATGGCAGTAAAACATCATGCAATGAATGATTGATCTTATTATGGCTATCTCCACCAGTGTGATGAGACAAAGCATCTTCATTATTTTTCTATCTCAGACTTTTCCATATGCAATCTTATGTATAGCATTTAGACTTGTAGCTATGACCACATTTATGTAAAAATGTTCTTATTATGTTCATTTTAATAATGGCATTTATGTTTATTAAGTATGAATACTCTTAACAAATCGAACAAAAGAGTTGAGTGCTATTTGCTTCTTTGTGAAGGCTGATGTAATATTGGTCTTAGTATGATCTGTTGAAAGATGATATGGCCCAGCAGTTGTACTATACACAGCCACTGGACATTTTGGTACACAACAACCAACAAATAAAAAATTTACAGATCCACACAATATGGTGCTTGTCTTCAAATTACCCTCCACCCTTTAAAACAAAATTGTTTTAGAATGAAAACTAAACAACTTAAATATGATGTTTTACATCAATCGAGTTAGGTAATGTTGTTCCCCAGATACTAATTTCCAGTACAAGACTGCACAATGTATTCTAAAATTTATACCTATAATCAGGATACCATAATGCCATTTTAAGTGGAATTTCCCTTAACAATTAAAAAATCACAAAAGTACATATAAAAAATGAAATAACATTACCCCAATCGGGATTATAAACATAATGAACATAAAATCTAATCATAGATTTAAAAAATCAATGAATAGTTCACATAAACCAGAAAGAAAACTAGTCATAAGAAAATGAAAAATACATACGAAAAAGTTCTTTATTACAAAAAGTATGTTGAAGGAATGGGGAAGTTTGCAGAATTTTATTTGGGGTGGCTTAGGGCTAACATTGATCAGTAGAAGTTCAATTACAGTGAAGTTCAAGTATTTTACAAAAACTTGTGGTCCTCAATAGATACACTAAATGATTCCAGGAAATAAGCATGAAGCCTTCCATCAGGACCTTTTGTTTTTTTCAACCTCTCTTTCATTTCAAAATACTTTTTAAAAATTGGCATAATTACTATAGAACTCATCAGGTTATACTGGATTTTCCAAATGTTTAATAAATGCATATCCTCTTCCCCCACAACATTTCTCAATTCCAAAAACTGGTGTCATGGATCCTTAGGCATGCATTCAACACCTAAACAAGTTTAATATTCTGGGAAAAAAACTCCTTGCATAATTATCTTCTTATTCCATCCAGTGCAATGATGCCATCTACAGACTAGATTGCACATTTCCACTAGCTTCTCCAAAACGATTCAAAATAAATGCCATAAAGAAGTATTCCCAAAGATGTGTTTTTTACCCTGATTCTCTAAAATTTTTGAAATATTTATTTTTCTTAGACTACAATAAATTGAAAAAACAATTAATTCCAGTTATGTACCATGGAAGTGCTATGTATAATCTATACATTAATAATCACTGTGCCTAAAGACAGAACAATGTGTTTTGAGCTGGAATTACATTTTGGCCTTTTGAGAGAAACTGAAAAGTAAAATGTATTAGGTACATGATATGGGATTTCCCACAAAGTGCTTTACATTATGCTGTAATTCAAAATAAACACAAATAAATAATCAGAATATAATCACTTCCTACTATATGTAGACTTTGCAAGGAAAAATAATTTAAACTGGAGAAAGAATCATCACCTATAATTCTTGTAAACCATCTATTAATGCATTCATTTAACAGTTTAACAAATAATTACCCAATGCCTGCCTTGTGTAAGTCATGGGGAGAGGAAATACAAACGCGAACAAGACATACTCAGTCCTTGCCCCAAAGAGCTTATCGTATCGGAAGGATGTGTGCTGAGAGGCAGTGCAGCCAATACACAAATGAATTGCAGTATTCACCATTAAATATTTACTAAGTGAAGCCTTTTCTGGTGATCTTAGTCCTTATTGATCTCTCCCTCTGATCTCTCTGAGGGCCAAAGCACTTCCATTGTATAGTAAATTTGAGCTAAGTTTCCAAAGAAATGGGGCCACGTTGTCTACTCCTTTGTGATCTTGACAAAATCAAGTATAGTACTTGAACAATTATTTCATGATAAATAACATATTTCATGATGTGCTGGTGGTAGTAGACAAATTGAGATGAGAGAAAGAAGAATAAGAAAAAGGAGTGGAGAAAGAGAAGGAAGAAAGGATGTAGTTGGGAAAAAAGAGGGTCTCAATCGAATCATTTTTTGACTTTATGAAAAATAAAACATTTCTAACTCAAGAAAAATCAATTCTATTTAAGTGGAAACTGAGCTCATATGGTGGAAAAATACAGATCCAGATGGAGGAACGACTCTGTTTTAGTCTTGAGCAAGAAACTGGGACCTATGCAGGGTGATGAGGCAATCATGGAGCCAGAGATGAACATCTCTGACAGCAACCGGAGGATGTGTTGCATCAAACTCACTAAGGACTCATAATACCCAGATGTTCATTACTTTGGGATAGAATATTTATGTGTCCATGGGGCTGGCACACTGCTTATTACACCATGTATAATATGCTATGAAAATACAAAAAAAAAAAAAAAAAGTAGACTTCAAGGAAAGAAAGGAGGGCATGGAGGTAAACAAAGTTACATCGCTTTGCCTCAATTATTTACCAATGCATGCCCTGGGTTTCCGTGGTCTTTTTGGTTAATGAAGGTGGTGGCTTTCTAGTAATTCTCCTGCACTCTCATTTGTGCTGGTCTTTAAAAATCAGTATTGAAGGCAATTGTTAATTTCCATGCCTGGCCCTTAAATAGCTCTTTAAACAGTAATGTCTATACTGTTCTTGAAATCTTCCAAACGCATGCCATGGAGAAAAGTAGTCCCCAGAACAGATATTTGCCATCCTGATGATAATGACATTCAGTCAATCAATAGAATAACAGTAGAAAGTAAGCACTCAAAAATGACTATATTCACGCAAGAACTAAGAATGAATTTTTTTTTTTTTTTTTTTTTTTTTTTTTTAAAGAGAGAGGGAGGAAAGGAAGGAAAGAAAGACAGAGAAGGAAGGAAGGATGGAAGGAAGGAAGGGAGGAAGAAAGGGAAACATCTTTATTTTTATTATATTTTGTTTGTTTGTTTGTTTTTTACATGGGCTGGGGCCGGGAATCGAACCGGGGTCCTCCGGCATGGCAGGCAAGCACTCTTGCCCGCTGAGCCACCGCGGCCCGCCCAAGAATGAATTTTAATATTACATTGGACAAATGTCATACACCATGGTATCAGGATCCTTTGTCCATATACAGTTTTGAAGCTGGATTTAAAAGTCAGTAATGGAAGAGAAAGAGCTAGACACAAACCTGCATATAGATTTAGAGATATTTGGAGTTAGATACATATATAGATAGATATAATAGAATTTCAAGAGTACTTAGAATTATTTCTGAAAGCTATTTTTTTTCAAAAAAGGCAGTGAGTTAATTATTGGCATCTGAGCTATTATAAACATAGTTACAAAACTTGAAAAATGTCAAAATATAATTCTTGGATAAGAAAGTACATATTGTTAAAACATAAATTAATGACAAGATTGAGCTATATTTCAATAAAAATAAGCTAATGGCTGGAGTGAAGGGAAGGGAAGATATAGAAGTAATCTAAGTTTATTTTCTTATTCATATATAGTAAATCAATTCTGTTTTATTAATAATATTTTTGATTTATTAATTTATTTAGCAAATAGTTATTTAGAATCTTCTATGTGTCAGTACCTGGCTCAGTGCTGATGTTGCAGAGATAAATAGACAAGTCTGGATGCCTACCTCAATGTGTTCATAATCTAATTAAAAAAACAGATTGTTTTTAAGGTAAAAATAGTTAAAGGACATAAAGGTAACATGTCTAACTTAAAAATCACTATAAGGAGAAATTGGTAAGACAATTTAAACAATTTTCAAAAGATAGAAAAAAGATAAAAAGGGATACAGGGAAGTAATAAGACTTCACTAAAATTGAAAATTGAGTATTTTTAAAAATACCAATGCATTTTAAGCAGAATGATACCAATCAGAATTTGTGGGGAAAAAATAGTGATAAGGATACACCTTACAGTGCACCTTCAAAACGTACAGAATATTTTGTGAACCTATACTCATAGAAAAATAATATGTTAATAATGACTAATTTTAAACTAAATAACCTAACCATTCAATCTAAGAAAAAGATCACTATTATATGTAGTGAAATACAATAGTTCTATAATCCAGAAAAATAATAAATAATACATATTTCAAAACAGTATTGCTTTAGTCTTTGTGGATTATGAGTCACATAAGAAATGTACATTTCAACCATGACTTTTCTAAAACCGGATATGAATATGTGGTTCTTTCTTAGTGCAGTTGCAAGGAAATGTCTATCTTTCCCTCAAATTTGTAGGTATATGATTTTTTAAAAACTTCTCTTATAGTACAATATAATATATATACAAAGCAAAGCAATAAAAAAGCAATAATTTTCAAAGCACTTCAATAAGTAGTTACAGGATAGATCCCAGAGTTTGTCATCATCTACCATTCCATCATCTCAGACTTTTCCTTTTAACTGCTCCAGAATACTGGAGATTAGAGGGAATTTTTCAAATCATCACAATCAACTTTTTCTTTGTGAAAAATAACATACATGCAAAAAAGCAATAAATTCCAAAACACATTATAACAATTAGTTGCAGAACAGATTTCAGATTGGTATGGGTTATAACTCCACAATTTTAGGTTTTTACTTCTAGCTACTCTAAGATACTGGAGACTAAAAGAAACATCAGTATAATGACTCAGCAATCATACTCATTAGTTAAATGCTACATTCTCTGTATAACTTCACCATCACCTTTGACTTTTATCCCACTCTTTAGGGGTATTGGGCTATGCCCATTCTAACTTTTTCATGTTGGAAGGGGATGTCAACAAAATGGGATAGAGGGATGAAACTAGTTGATGTTCTAGATACACTGGTCCCTCTGTATTTCCCGGATATACCCGGTCCAGAACCCATCTGGAGGTTGTCAGTCTCTGGAAAGTTACCCTACTGCCATGGAACCTTTGCAGAATCTTATACAATGTCCTAGGTGTAATTTAGATTAGTAGGAAGGATTTTGGTTGGGGGTTGCCAAGCTATGATAGGTAGCAATGTCTACCTGAAGTTTGCATAAGAGTGAGCTAAAGAGTAACCTCTCAACTCTATTTGCACTCTCCCAGCCACTGATATCTTGCTACACTTCTTTCCCCCTTTTGGTCAGGATGGCATTGTAGATCCCATGGTGCCAGGGCCAGGCTCATCCCTGGGAATCATCTCCCACACTGCCTGGGAGACTTTCACCCTTTGATGTTATGTCCCATTTAGGGGGTAGGGCAATGATTTCACTAACAGAGTTGGGCTTAGAGAGAGAGGGGGGCCATACCTGAGCCACAAAAGAGGTCTTCTAGAAGTAACTCTTAGGCATATCTATAGGTAAGCTAAGTTCTCCACTATGCATGTAAGCTTCACAAAAGCAAGCTTCAAGATCAAGGGCTTGGCCTGTTGATTTGGATGTCCCTAATGTTTGACACAGGGTCAGGGGTTTCCCTGGTGGTAAAGTTTAATAGTTTCATATTTTCTTTCCCATCCTTCAGGAGACTTTGCCAATACTTTTTGATTATCTGATTAATATACTCTGGGAGGTATCCAGGCATTACTTTATGCTATACAAAATTAAAGGCTCTCATTCTTACTCTGGATTCCCTGTGTTAGGATTATTTAAATGATCCATCCAGACAGGTTGAGTTAGATTGTGTGCTACAAAATTTAGGTTCTGGACAAAATAAACCTTTCTTCTCTTGGTCTCAAAGAGTAGATGAGATTCTAAAACAAGGACAGTGTAGTTCCCACCACTATATTCTGAATCACCTTTATCCTGACATGATCAACTTCGTTCTCATCTCTAAGGTTATACATATGTAAAACAGCCTCTCAAACTCCAGAAATAACAATTACTGCTTCAAACTAAATATTACTGCTCTGAGATCCTACAATCTAAGCCTCTCTTTTCTTGTAAGTATTTTCTTAATGAGACCATACAATATTTGCTCTTTTGTTTCCGGCTCATTTTACCTCATCAAATGTCCCACAGGTTCATTCACAATGTTGCATGCCTCACAACTTTGTTCCTTTTTGTGGCAGTACAATGTTCAATCATCAGTATTCACTGTGGTTAGTCAATTTACTTCTCAGTCAGTGCATCCTTCAGCCACCTCCATTCACTGGGCCTCATGTATAACGCCCAAAGTTGACAGTTCATCAACACTGTTCATTTCAGATAATTTAATTGTTCCCAAGAGAAAGATAACCAATAAATATACCCCTACCAAATAGAAAATCCAAACTTCTCCTCAACTCTTTTCCTTCCTCCCACTATTCACCCCTGGTGTTGCCGTGGTCCTGCTCAAGTTTTCCTGTTAAACATGCCCATAGATGCTACAGCAGGTTCCCCTACACCCCAAACTTATCTGCTCTTTGTACAAGATTCATACCTTTACAGTAGTTCATGCAAGAACTTATTTACATTTGTAGAGTTAATCAGTGGGACACATGGGTCTATACAACCCCTTTCAACCATGTTAACCTCCTGAAAACTACATCGAAATTTTCAGTTAAGATCATTAAAAAAAAAAGCCTTATTCTGGATTATTTCATCAAAATTTGTCTACATGTTGATAGGATTTAACTTTTGTGGGGAGCAGTATTTCAGTTGTTGAATTAGTTAAACCTCAAAAATCTCTATTTTTATTAATTCCATTTTTTAAATTAATTAGGTTATTTGTAATTGCAATTTCTTGCACTCACAAAGAGGATCTATTGGGAGAAATTAGAATAAGTCCTCAGCTTGGCACATTTTCTATACATCCCCCTTTAAATCTAATACTTGCCAAACCTCATCTGCCCTCTCCTCCCTGCACACCCACCCCCGACCTGTAAAACATGTGTGAGGACGCTTCTGTTATGGACCCAAATGGCTTCTGGATTACCCAGGACTAACCCCTCCTTGGCACCAACTGCCTAGCGAAAGAATGCTGTTCTGTTCTGCCAGTGCTCTTTACTCTGGTGAGGTCTGGAGGTTCTTGCTGTCATGCTAAACAACAGTCTGAGACTTGGCAGCCCAAAGCACGGCTGTCTCTGTAGCACACACAGCAGCAGAAAGCTTGGCAGCTAGTCAAAAGCTAATGAAAATTTCAAAGGTACAAAGCTCCTCTCAGAGCATCAGACAAGCAAGAAAGCTTTCAGTAAGATCTTAACAGGTGCATCAAAGTAATCCCAATGGGGGTGGGGAGTGAGGAGATGGGGTGGAAGCCTTCTTGGCCTTCACAAAAAATAAAATTAGAAAAATAAACAAAACCCCTCTCAATATTAAACAAATATAAGAGGATCAATACAGACCTGTACAAACTACAGGAGTCCTCACTATATGCTATTTTTTCAGGTTTAAAGAGTAAGTGGCGGATCTGGAGATTGAAATGCCTCATTTTTAAATTTCTGCCTAAGTTACACAAATGGAGCAGCAATAATCTCACTTTGGTTTTAACTTAGATAAAATATATTTTTAACAAGTAAACATGAAAAAGGCAATGACTATAGACTATTTTTGAGCTCTATACTTCTAGACAGCAATCCAAAGAGGTCAAAATTTTTACACCAATATTCTTACAAAAAGTGACAGAAGGAATATAAACAAGAGATGACTCTCCTACCTCTGTCTCCATTTCTGCTAAAAATTCAGTAATTGAGATCAGACAGTTAACAGAGATGGGAAAAGCTATCTATCCCATCAATCTGCTGGTGAACATGAAAGAAATGCTGAAAGAAGCAATAAACTACTGACAAGAACATGAATGACAGAAAATTGTGGAATGTTAGACAATATACTTAAAAATGAACATGTACTGGAAGAAACGCCAGAATTAGAAGAGGACAAATAGGAACTCAATATCAATTCACTCACTAGATTTAAGTTTGGGCAAGTTCTCTAAGCCTTCTGGACCTTTGTTTTCCTATTTGTAAAACAGAAGTAATAATACATGCTCTAACCACCTCACAGATTTGTTATAAAGAATAAACTAGCTAATATACATAAAACTGCTTCATAAATATTGAAACATTACATATACATGTAAATATACACATACATATATATTATTCTTATAAATCATATTTTGAGTTTTCATCTTTTTTCACATACCCAAAAGTGTTCCTGCCATTTATTCTATAGTTCCAAAACAACAAAAATTCATGTATTAAAAAGAGGGAATGTGAATATAGAAGGTACAATTTCACAGTTCAAAGAAATAAGACAGGAAGATTTAATAGACTCTACAACAAAGACTTTTTTTATTTACAACCTGGACTTTTACAAATATTAGTCTGTGTCTGTACTAATTTCACAGTAGGTAGGACATTCATAATTATTTTCTTCATTGAAAGTACAGATCTTGTCTATACACCCATAAAGAAAGCTTTCAGGTATCCTCTACTTTATTTACAGTCTGCCTGAATATATTTTGTTTCACTGGACTAGCAAGCTGTCTCAGAGACTCTGATATGATTCATTTACAATGCAGCTCCACGCTGTGGTTATACTGGGAAAGTGTTCTCAGAATTAAATTTTCTTTGCTGTGATATCATAACATCATTGAGGAAAGATGTTATTGATGTGCAACCATCTTTTAAAAACAGATTCATATGCATATCTGTATTCAGGGGCTTTTTAATATGATTATTTAATGTAGCCCACAGTTTACTGAATACAAATCATGACTTTGTTTTACCCAAAGAAACATTTTATTCAAGGTAATTTGTACCATAAAAATGTTGTCTATTATCAAATTTTTAAAAAGAAGGGATCTCCACAAAATACTCTAAAATATGAAGCTTCTTTCTGCTTATGATTTTAGATTAGTGGTGGTTATGAAATAGAGTGGATAGTAAGTGAGTGGTAGGTATAATAAGACATCTTTATAAAGAGATTGTTCAACTCAACAACAAAAAGACAGCCAACCCAATTACAAAATGGGAAAAAGACTTGAACAGACACCTACCAGAAGAGGAAATACGGATGGCCAAGAGGCACATGAAGAGATGCTCAATGTCCCTGGCCATTAGAGAAATGCAAATCAAAACCACAATGAGATATCATCTCACACACACCAGAATGACCATTATCAACAAAACAGAAAATGACAAGTGCTGAAGAGGATGTGGAGAAAGAGGCACACTTATCCACTGTTGGTGGGAATGTCAAATGGTGCAACCACTGTGGAAGGCAGTTTGGCAGTTCCTCAAAAAGCTGAATATAGAATTGCCATATGACCCAGCAATACCATTGCTAGGTATCTACTCAAAGGACTTAAGGGCAAAGACACAAACGGACATTTGCACACCAATGTTTATAGCAACGTTATTTACAATTGCAAAGAGATGAAAACAGCCAAAATGTCCATCAACAGAAGAATGGCTAAACAAACTGTGGTATATACATACGATAGAATATTATGCAGCTTTAAGACAAGATAAACTTATGAAGCATGTAATAACATGGATGGACCAAGAGAATATTATGCTGAGTGAGTCTAGCCAAAAACTAAAGGACAAATACTGTATGGTCCCACTGATGTGAATGGACATTCGAGAATAAACTTGGAATATGTCATTGGTAACAGAGTCCAGCAGGAGTTAGAAACAGGGTAAGATAATGGGTAATTGAAGCTGAAGGGATACAGATTGTGCAACAGGACTAGATACAAAAACTCAAAAATGGACAGCACAATAATACCTAATTGTAAAGTAATCATGTTAAAACACTGAATGAAGCTGCATCTGAGCTATAGGGTTTTTTTTTTTTTTTTTACTATTATTACTACTTTTATTTCTTTTCTCTATATTAACATTTTATATCTTTTTCTGTTGTGTTGCTAGTTCCTCTAAACCGATGCAAATGTACTAAGAAACGATGATCATGCATCTATATGATGATGTTAAGAATTACTGAGTGCATATGTAGAATGGTATGATTTCTAAATGTTGTGTTAATTTCTTTTTTTTTTCTTCTTTCCGTTAATAAAAAAAAAAGACATCTTGCATCAGTTAAAAAATTATATCTCTAATAGTGCATTTAGGTTCTCCCATTTTCTCCAAAAGACTACCTGTATTTATTTTTTGTTAATAAAAACTTATTCATCATTATATAATATCATTGAGAAAAATGTTTTGTATGACTACAAATCTAAAAACACAGTTTAAGAACAGATTATGTGAAAATACTAAAATCAAAGAAATACCTAAAAGAAAAGTAGCACTATCTTTTATGTTCAGCAGCTAAAATTAGTTTAATTACTATTACTTTTCTGGAAAAAAAAATTGAAATAGTCTGCATACGTTAGATGTCTTCAGGACAACCACTAATAACTATTGAGAAATAAAATTAATTTAAGGGTCAAGATAGTCAGAGTCAAGTTTTTTGTCTGGATTCTACTAGCATCCAGACTACAAAAATTTCTGAAATTGGTAATTTTACTTTAAAGAAAGTTATGATGATTTGAAATTCTTTGAAATTTAACAGAGGCAGCCCCTAGAGTTATATCAATATTTTCCATTCATTTTTTGAATGATTGTTAAAAACGTTAATATCTTTAGGATACTCGAAAATACATATTTTTGTGATTATATAAGATCTCTGTCATTTAAAAATAAAAAAAAATTAGGAAAGTGTTTCTTTTACCTCACTATTAAGTTATAAAAAGTTAATGTTAATAAATATATTTAAAAAACCCTTCTTTGGCAGTAAGTATTTTCCTTGTTGCATATTGTAATCATTTCGTATGCTATCAAATAGTATATTAAAACATGATTTAAAATTGTATAAAATAACTTATTGTATGACCTAGCATAATTGTTTAATCATTTATCTACTATTAGACATAGAGTATCTGCTCCATTTTTTTGTCTGATTATCCTAGATGGTACATGATAGTTATTTGTACTATGAAAGGATTCTTATTCTATTTATATTTATTATGTTCCTCTACTAAGCCAGGGTCTTCAAGAAATTAAATTATAGTAGATTTAAAACAGTCTATCAGTTTTAACTAAATTGATTCATGTTTCATTATTGCTGTATGATTTTGAATTTAAAGTTTTTAAATTTCTAACCCTTGTAGCATGTTACACAAGTCCCATAAGATATCAATACAAAAATATTTTGTTGCAAAAATGTTCAGAAACAAAGTGAACTATGGAATCCATCCCAAAAGATTCAATGCACATTGGCTTATTAATTGCCAATTAGTGTTTTTTTAAATATATATCATCTCCAAAACTATGTGAACTTTATTTTCCTTGTTGCTTCTCTGAATACCTCTCAAAACAAATGTTGGAAAAAAATACTTTATATGATTGATCTTCCATGTAGTTGACCTGCATTTATATTCTTGTTCATAATGTTCAGCTTATAATGTTCACATTTAACAATTGTGCTTTTATTATTGGTCACTAAAATGTAGCAATAGATTGCCATTCTTTAAAAATACAACTATCATCACTAGTTTAAGATCAGTCCAGCCAGTGGACACTAGATAACAACTGGCAGGGATGTAAAATGGCGAGTTTTTAGATTACTTCGGAATCAGAGGGGCAATGTATCAGCAGAGACAGATTGCTGGTCCTCAAAAAATTATTTCCTAAGGATGCCTTGCTCACTAATATTTGATTGAGGGCATTTACAACCATTTTCCTAGAAAAGAAATCCCTCCATTGCAATGTATTTCCCTATGTATATGTGTGTGAGAGAGTGTATGTTCATTTCCTTCATTTCCAATTTTAAATTACCTATTAATTTTTAATAATAATCTCTTCTTTCCACATCTAATAAACTTGAAATGATTTTTTTATTTGAAAAGGACATTTGTGGTGATGATAGCCTGCCTGTATCAAAAGAGGAAAAAACTTGATTCTCAAATTTTGGTGGGATAATCATTTACACTTGTTGAAAATTAAGATAACTAGGTCAACTCCAAAGGATTCTGATTAGTTAGGTTTGTAGTTGACCCTAAAAGTCTATAGTCTTAATAAACTCTAGATTAATCTGATATGAGTTGGTCTGAAAAGCAGGCTTTGAGAAACACTGATCTGTTGCAAAAGTAATACATTTTTTAAACAGCTAAAAAATTCATTGAAATGCTATTACAAATACTCCCACAAAATGGGAGTCATGGTTAGGGACATGTGCCAACTTGGCCAAGTTGTGGTAGCTGTTTATCTGATTGGGCAAGCGCTGGCCTGTCTGTTGCAATGAGGACATTTCATAGGATTAGGTCATGATCATGTCAGCTGCATCCACAGCTGATTCCATTTGTAGTCAGCCAAAGGGGAGTGTCTTCTGCAATTAGTGATGCTAAATCTAATCACAGGAAGCCTTTTAAGGAGGACTCAGAGGAGACAGGCCTCATTCCTGCTTGGCTGGTGAGCCTCTCCTGCGAAGTTCATCCAGATCCTCCATCGGAGTCGTCGGGTCACAGCCTGCCCTGTGGATTTTGGACTCTGCGTTCCTGCGGTCACATGAGACACTTTTATAAATTTTATATTTGCAAGTGTTCCCTGTTGATTCCGTTTCTCTCGAGAACCCTAACTAATACAAGGGGTTCAAATAAAAATGTTCATGGTGCTGGTTTGAAAGGATGTATGTCCCCTAGAAAAGCCATGTTTTAATCTAAATCCCATTTCATAAAGGCAGAATAATCCCTATTCAGTACAGTATATTTGAAACTGTAATCAGATCATCTTCCTGAAGATGTGGTTTAATCAAGAGTGGTTGTTAAACTGGATTAGGTGACGACATGTCTCCACCCAATTGGGTGGGTCTTAATAAGTTACTGGAGTCCTATAAAAGAGGAAACATTTTGGAGAATGAAGGAGATTCAGAGCAAGCAGAGCAGAACAACTTAGCCCCAAGAAACAGTCCACCAGCCAGCGACCTTTGGAGATGAAGACAGAACATGCCTCCTGGGGAGCTTCGTCAAACAGGAAGCCAGGAGAAAAAGCTAGCAGATGGCACCGTGCTCGCCATGTGCCTTTCCAGATGAGAGAGAAACCCTGACTGTGTTTGCCATGTGCTTTCTCATTTCAGAAAGAAACCCTGAACTTCATCAGCCTTCTTGAACCAAGGTATCACTCCCTGGATGCCTTTGATTGAATATTTCTATAGACTAGTTTTAATTGGGACATTTTCTCAGCCTTAGAACTGTAAACTAGCATCTGATCAAACTCCCCTTTTTTAAAAGCCATTCTGTTTCTCGTATATTGCATTCCAGCAGCTAGCAAACTAGAACATTCATGGAATATAAAATTTTTATTATTTGGGGGTAATGCTGATTAGAAATCCATTCATTTGTTTGTTTTTTTTTCTTTCTCCCTCTTTCTTACTAAGTTTTGGGTATATGACACCTTAAAAGAAACATATTGTACTTTTAACTACTACTAATTAATAGACTACTTCTAACTACTACTAATTAGTGGCACTACCACTAATTAATAGACTTTTCAATTGAATTTTATATTGTGCTTAAGTAGGAAAAAGGAATCCAAAAAATAATAATAATAAAAATAACAGTATCAATTTAGGTCAACTTCTACAGTTTACTATTTGATGTTAGAGAAATTACTCACTTTTCCCAAAATTTATTTCCAATTTTATAAAAGTGGGATAATACATTGCAGGGTTATTATAAATATGAAACAGATAATTTATGCAGAATCTCTTTAAAAAATAAAGATGTGTTATAAGAATGTGAGACATTATCCCCTGTTATGAACTAATCTGAATCATAAAATGAGTTTGGTTTTAAAGTAAAAACATACAAAAAAAATAATATAAAGATAAAATGATATAAAACAAAATTAAACAAATTAAATTAGCAACAATAAAACCTTATTTCTGCTATCATATGTAAAAAAATCAGTTCACTGAAAAGAAAATGTATAGCCTTTGTTGATGAGTCACATAAGACAACTGCAGTTTGATTTTCATTAAATATTTCTCCATGTGTTAATAAAAAGGAGAATCTTAGCTCACTATTGGAGGACAATAGTTTTGAAGAATTTTTCTCTTCGGATTGCAAGGTTAAACAAAACCATGGTATCTGACACAAGAGGAATATTGTTAGGAATCTCTGCCACCTAGTGTACAAAATTCATCCCAGGGATTCTCAGTGGCTTAGTTTAATTGCCTTTCAGGCTTGCATTTGTCCTCAGAGAATTATCTTTCAGTATATCCAGGTCAGATTTGAAGTTATAATTTGGAGTGGGAATAATACACACACTGCATTTTCTAAAGAGCATCTGGCCTGAGAATCAATACAACATTTCATTTTCATTTTAGCAGCACTTTATATTAAAGTCCCATTTATAAATGTTTTAATATGGCAATAAGGAACTCCTGGGTATGTTTTAGTCTTTCATTAATAAATATACGCCTCTTGTGTGTTGCAAGATACGTGCTTACTGAATAAGCCCCTTCAACCATTCAAAGCACTAATTAATGATCCAATAAAGTAAAGCCTGGGGTATCTTAAAGGCAGGAAAATACACCTCTTTAATTTGGAAAACAAAACACTAAATTTTCCCTTCTCATAGCTCTTAAGCATATGACTTAAATAAGTATCAAGGGATTAAAAGAAACAGCAAAATTTCTTTACCCATTTTTTTACACACAGAATCTCTCCTGACTTCTCATTTTTCACTCTGGATATAAAATATTTGCAGCATTGTGTTACTTGGGGTAAAGGTTGAAACTTGGGTGGACAGTGGAAGAGGGTGTGAAATTGTCGTAGTAAGATATGTAAAAAGGAAAAAATAGACCATACCACACAACACACAGACTCTCAACCTTACTATTATTATTATTATTATTATTATTATTATTAGTAGTAGTAGTAGTAGTAGTAGTAGTAGTAGTAGTATTTTGAGCTACCCACTCATCTGCTCAGTCTGTTCAAGGCAGAAGAGAGAGAGTGGGGTGAAGCCTCTGCCATATGCTTCAGAGTAGCAACATGTCCCCCTAATTTCTAAAATAGTCCACCAAGAGAGAGAACTCAGCAAGGCAACTTCCCTCTCTGCTAATTCCACAACCTAATGTGTGTGAGAGGAAGCAGACGGCCCTCATTTCAACTTGGCCTGCCAGGTCTGGTGTTGAGATTTCCTCTCCTTTTCTCCCCTTGCCGCAGCCCGAGTGAAGGCCCACATGCACACTCTCTAGTAAAGTCGCAGTGCCCTGGGTAGGCCTTTCTTGGACTTTTACTCTGCTAACCCTTCCTCTCTTCAGAACTCAAAATGGCAAATGACTTGATATCATAAGTGCTGCACAATGATTGAACTGTACTCACGAGATCATTTTAGTACAACAAACATCATTAAAATGTGCAAAAAATGATCAGGAAAATGTGTGAATAAGAAAAAGAATAACCCATCTCTTTTTTTAAAATTCATCAAGCTTCTTTTGATGGCTAGGCACAACTAATAGCAAAGAAACATGCATCGTTTAAATAGGACATTAGCCTTAAGCCAGACATGCCAAGAAATTCTTCTAAATTACTTGTGATAGCTGGGTGGCAACACTGGGATAAAAATCAGTGTCATAGTGCTTGCTTCAGCAGCACATATACTAAAATTGGAATAGAGAAGATTAGCATGGCCCCTGCGTGAGGATGACACGCAAATTTGTGAAGTGTTCCATATTTTTATGCTAGTAATAAATGAAAGCGAGGGTAAGGGGTATGGTATGTATAATCTTTTTTTTCCTCTGTTATCATTTTATTTCTTTTTCTGTTGTCTTTTTATTTCTTTTTCTGAATTGACGCAAATGTTCTAAGAAATGATGAATATGCAACTACGTGATGATATTGAGAATTACTGACTATATATGTAGAACGGAATGATACATTAATGTTTTTGTTTGTTATTATTTTTTAATAAATAAATAAATTTAAAAGAAATCAATGTCATAGTTATAAAATAGTGTTGCCACACTGAAATGGCAATGAGATAACATGGGAGAAAAAAACATGCTTCAGTACAAACAACACATAAAGCAATGTTGCTCCATCTTCCTGAATAAAACAAACAAGCATACTTTGAGAGATAAAGAATCTCTTAAAACAGTGGCTATTTTTTAATACTGAAATCCACAGTAAGACGTAACATTTATATAACAAGCAAATATATATATATATATATATATATAAGTAGATGGATGGACATATGGATGGATGGATAGATATAGATTATAGATGAGATAGAGATAGAGATAGAGAGATATATACCTATATATGACCTAGACAGGTGTGTGTGTGCGTATGTAAAACTAAATGAAAAGTTTCACAAAAATAATACTCAGGTTTACTATGAATGATATACTTGCTATATTCTGCTCTCTCTTCTTTTATTAAAAGTAGGGATGATCTCAAATTCATTTCATTACCCTCTAATGGGCCATAACTCCACAAATTGAAAATATTTAAAACATTGAATGGCCATGATGAATCACTGAAATTAGCAACTCAGTATTTATAAGGTTAAAATGGTCTATCAAAAAATAGTACTAATAAGCAAATATTTAAAAATAAGCAGTTATTTCTGGTTTCAATTATAATTACCAAAACTTTAACAACACACTGCAAAATACTTTGAGTTTAAGGATATTTTGAAGAGACAACTTTAATTGTTAAAGCATCTATTTTGTAAGAAAAAAAGGAAAGAGCACTCATATATTTCCTATTATATGTCAATTGGTTTATTCTCATTTTTACATTAAATATTTCACCTAATCTCCACAACAACCCAATGTGAGGAAAGTATTATTACCCTCCTTTATAAATGAGGGAAGCAAGACTCCATTATACTCAGGTTACTTGCCTAAATCACTCAGTTATCAAGTAGAAGAGAGAGAGTTTGAGTCCATGTCCAGGACTCCTCCCCTGAATAGCATGCTTATACCCAGTACAACCTGCTGTGACTTCTGATAACTGAAATATGGCTGTATCAGATGTGCCATGTAAATAGGCAAATAAATAGTTATGTGTTTAAATGTTTATATATTTCTTTCATAGGATCATCTCATTAATTCATGCCCATATAGCTAAGACTGAAATGCATCCAAGGAGGGAATATTTTTGCTTTTTGCACTCAAATGCCCATCCACAGGAAGAGCTATTGCCTCCCTGTGACAGCGTGCAAGGATTTTAGTGTGAATTATTTGGGTCATACTGCTGGGATGCCACAACAACTTACTAGGCATGTGACTTTGGACACATCAGATCTGTACTATGCAAAATGGTGATAACAGTCTCCACTAAATATTGTTACCACCATGCCTAGTACATAGAAAGCATTCAATAAATGTTAGTTATTAGAAATATTCTGCTGCTGAAGTGTAGTTGTGTGGCATTAAAAATTGTGACATGAGGATATGAGGCAATTAATCTCTTTACCTCTGTTTCTATTGTTTTTGGATCATTGATTTGATTTTATGTCATCAGCTACATAGCACAATCCATAATTTCGAAGACAGATTTCTTTGGGAAAGCCAGAAAATTTGCTCAGAGGGAATACGATAGATAAGGAGAACAAAAGGGAAGCATACCAAAGAAAATTATGAAGGCCGTGTAAAATTGATCTGATTCAAGCCTACAAACAATTGAAAACTCTGAAATATGCTCACAATTTCAGATGGTTGAGTTTTTAAAACCAAAATCAAACAAGCAAACCATTCTTATTACTGAAGAAAAGAAAAACAAACAAAATACTGCCATAAATGAACAGGGGTTTATTCCTCAACATCTGGTAAGGATTAAGATAAAGCTGTAAAGAGTGGTGATTAGATTATCCAACTGCCTCTTTACTATTAATGATCTTGAGAATTTTTATGTAATGACCAGACTATCAAAATCTTCCCACATTATTTCTGTTTCAAAGAATTTCAAAGCTAAGGGAACACAGCAGAAAGAGCAGCTCTCTAGACTGAAGCCTAACAGGAATGTACATTGTTTCAGATTTGGATACTAAATATATACCAATATAATTAGTTAATGTGATTTTTAAAAATAAAAGGGAGCAAAATTGACACTATAGTTAAGAAGCCAAAGACATTTCAGGTTGCTATATCTTGTAAAGATAGTATGGAAACTCCTGAGGTGATAATTTTTAAATGTGTAAACTGTATCTATTCAACATAAAGAAGAAAAGATCGAATAAAAACACAACTCTATACTCATACATCTAAAAATCTGCCAGATGGCATTAAAACCATTAGAACTAAACAATGTTAGAGTATACTTTATGGTAAGAAAGTCCACAATCTTCTTTTTAAATCAGTCCTGTATTTAACAATTCTCTTTGCTGAAAGTTTGCCATTTTACTCACTTACATGCTTATCTCTCAGTGTTAGACAAAGTGGTTTTATTTTGATCCCTGGCAACAAAAGAGATTGAGTACTTTCTGAGCTCTACAAGAAAACAGACACATTAGTGAGTGGAGAATAGGAAATACAATCAATGCTGATATTGTAAAAGGAGATTGGATTGCTGTAAGCTAATGAAGAAGGTTGAAAGGGTATGATCTTTCAACAAATTCTGCTCACCAAATCTCACTAATATATCATTAATTTAAGCGACATATGTTTAGTATTTTAAACCTCTGACCTTTAAGAGTTAGGTGTGTGTGTTTCCTTACTTGGAAAGAATATACAATGGGAAAGCAAAGTGGGTTACACAGTTAAATGGCTACTTAAATGGGTTAACTCCATTTTTTAAATCCCCGAAAAAGATCACTCACTTTTAGGATCATAAATTTATAAATGCAATGCCATTAATTTTATGCATATAATATCAAGATGGAAATATCTGAATGTTTTCCTCATAAAAGTACTTTTCATCAATATAAAAATCATTAGATTAGGACCATTATATGCAAGAGATTTATAAATAATAACCGAAAAGTTTCTATCTCTTTGAATTCCAAAGATGTATGTTTTTGTTGTATAAAGAATAAAGTTTGGGGCGGGCCACAGTGGCTTAGCAGGCAAGAACACTTGCCTGGAATGCCAGAGGACCCGGATTTGTTTCCCGGTGCCTGCCCATGTATAAAAAAAAATTAAAAAAAAAAAAGATAATAAAGTTTGGAAATTAATGACCTTAATGATTCTATTATAGATTATATTAAAAACTGGACTTGAGGCCTTTGTCATTAATAGAGAATACAGAAGAGGGAGGTATGCTCCTTGTATTAACATTTTATTTTTTTTCTTTGAGCAGGTAAAATAAATCCTTAAATATTAATAAAAGATGCCACATCTTTTGTTTCAATAATCTTCATTTTGTATTTAGTATCAATAAAACAATAGCCCTAAAATAAGACAATTGATTTATTCCTAAAGCAAACTGATTATATTGCCTTTCTTCTAAAAAAAATATTACCTTCAATAAATTTATTCAACAAATAATTGGAAGACCTATAATCACTAGGGTGAAAACCTCTGATGTATATATTGAATATAGTAGGTCATAAATATTATAGCATCAGTGATATACCCAGACCACAATTATTACATATTCTTCCAAAAAAAAAATTCATAACCTAGAAGGAGGAATGTACACAAATTATATGCATCAAGAGGCACATGAATATGGATATTTTTCAAAGATGTATATGTAAAGCAAAATTGTAAGATATTAAATAAACGTCCATTCCTGGGAAAATATGCTTACCATAGTCTTTAGATTATCCTCCACTTCTGAAACCACTCTTTTCACAAAAGTCCCTCCCTGGTTACTTGGATAAATAAAATAATCTTCCCATCCCATATACCTTCCTATTTACTCTGAACCCCACAATGTGCACTTATCCTTCTTCCTGATGCTTAATGTAAATATTTACAGAGGTTGTACCTATGTGTCAACCAAGCTGTCAATCTGATGAATCTCATGGGTGCCTTTTGATGTGAACACGACAAATAACAGGACCCCAGAACCAGCTTAGATATCACAAGCAGCTCAGCTGTCAGCATGCCATCTGCTTTGCCTCATGGTCACGGTTTTCCTTATGTTTTCTGATACTCATCTGAGAGGAAAAGGACTCCTGACATCCACTGCAGATGAAACACATTTGGACTATTGACTCTGATTATTAAGGGCAGATGTAGTGTTCCTACTTCTCCCCTTCAAGGATCTGTTTTCTAATTTAGAAATTGAATATTAAATCTATTTTTTCTAAATATCTTGGCCTTACCATTATCTCCATAAGTAAAAGAATTTATCACAGAGCAGAAATTTGTTGAACTAGCCTTAGATGTTTCAGAGGCAGAAGAAACTTTAAAAAATTGAAACTGGGAATTTTGCTTTCAATTGTTTAATGATAGAAAATATGATGGGGGCAGGGTCTTCCCATTATTAATGTTTTCTGTTTATCTTTTTTTACATTGGGCTGTTAAAATTCTTAGATATCATTAAAAATGCCACTACTTTCTTTAACAATAATGTTCATTTTAACTTTAACACAGGTCTTGGTCCAACATTGTACAAATTAAGTGCTATATAAATGATACAGTATTGACATGATAGTACACCAGCAAGAGGAAAGTGATTTAGCTAGGGGATCCTTGAGGTCAATTATACTTTTATATCAAAGCTGATATTTGGCAGGGAGAGGGAAGGGTGAGTGTGAAAGTTTTTTGTTGTTGTTAAGCAAACATCAAAACTGACTTTTCAAAAGTGAGAAAATTTATATGAGCCTGTGCTGCAATCCATAACCTGTTGCATAAAGTAAAGAATTACAATTACTGTTAAATAGTACAACTCAACTCATTAGACAAGGTAATGCTAGAGACACACCTGTGCATACAAATCATAGATAAATGAAGATAAAGGGAAGATACTAATTTTATAACTTAATACGCAACTAAGGGGGAAATAAAATTAATTTAAGGCTTCTTACTCTAGAAAATGATAAAAATCAAGTCAAGAGTTATCATTAAGGTAATGAAAGCAGACAGAAAAACAAAACCTAAAATCAATAAACTGTTGAATACAAACTAAAAGAAATAGAAGACACTGTTTTAACAAATGGAGGTATTCATTTCTTCTGCCCGATAATTTATTACAATGAAAATAAATAAATAATACTGTTTAAACCAACAAATACAAAAAATCAGGAATAGAGATATAGCAAAAAAAAAAAAAAGCCTCAATACATTTCTGACAGAGGGTAGTTGAAAGGGAGGTGCTCCCTGAAGCAGTCATGGAGGGCAAACAAGATGGGTTGCAGCCAAGGAGGGGGCCACTGAACCCAAAGAAACCAGGATGGAGATGGTGGGAGGCAGATAAGGGCCTCATTGACTCGGGGTGTTCAAGAGGTGTGGTCTGAATAGGCCAGCCAGGAAATATAGGTGTCAGTATGTTATTTAAAGTAACAATGTTCTCCTAGAAGAATTAATTCTTTTATATAACAAGGTGGGCAAGTGTGGCAAGGAAGGGTAAGAAGGTTACTTAATCTGCAGTGGCACCTGTCAAAAGAATAACTAATAAATTATATCTAAAATAGATAAACCAAGAAATATACACAAAACATTTATTCAGTGAAATGAAAGCACGGCAAAAAGATTGAAAAACAGAAAATTATATTGGTTTCCCTTTAGAATTGGAGTGAAGTAGATCAGGGAAACTGGTACTTTTTAATTGTAAATTTTGTACAATTTCATTTATTTAAATTTAAATATAATAAACATGTTTTAAAATATAAATATACGAAATAAACAAAAATTATGAATCCACATATATTTTCAGTTAAATTATTCCATAAAACTCAATATATATCAACAGTTTAATGTCTGAGACAAATAACCAGTCAATAATTGTTCATTGTTACATGATAAAATAATAAATGTACAGATATTTGATGGCAGAACTGTCATTAAAACATTCTTCCTTTAACTTAATCCAAGCAGATATATATGGTCCGTCAATAAGGATATATGCGTTTTTAGATCTTGCCAAATTTCTTCAATAAACTAAACTTTCCCCCTCCTTCCTTCACACCCTGTTATCTCTCTGCCTTCTCTCCCTGCTTCCCTTCCTTCCTTCCTTCCTTCTTTCCTTTCTTTATTATTACTTTTTCCCTTTCTTCTTCCCTTTCTCTTCCTTTATGCTTACAGGTATCCTGTGATTCAGATGCTCTGTATTCAACAGCTGCCTGCCACATTAAGTTCTATAACAGAAAGTTATATGATGCAAACTACTTTCCCCAGTTATTTCACTGTATAAATATAGTGGAAGACACACTTTTAGAGGGGAGGACATACCTATAAAATAATAAGTACAATAAATACACTAAACAGTCAAATAGTATTATGTGTACGTACTAAGGTGCTTAATTAGGGGGCAAAAAAGTGGAACTGCCATTTAACAGTGGTCAACTTCTCTGAGCAGACACACCAATTAACCTTAAAGTGGAACTTCTATATTAAGGAAAGAATCATTTGAAAGACCGAACTAATCTTACTTGTTTAAATATAATATATGCAAGAATTCATCTACTTATTAAAAATTGGCATAACATGATTTTTTTCCAGCTTAATAAGTGCTACCTGTCCTAAAATTCCTTAGTATCCATACATTTTTGTTTTTTAGGGAAAAAGGAAGGATCTCTGTATAAAGCCCAATAGCCTCCTGGAGGAAGAAAGCTTGATATCAGGTAGTGACTCATAGCCATTCCCTTTTTGAGGTTTATGGGTATTGGAATAATGATGTGAGGAGATGGGGTCTGCTGACAGAAAAAAGGATATGGGCACTCCAAATCTTTCTGCAGAGAGTAGAGAGCACTCCTTTAAAGCAAACAGAAAATCTGGGCCTATAACGCCAAGTCTGACACCTCTGGATTAGGGGTTAACAATTTCTAACCCTAGAAACAACAGCTCTGCTCTATCTAGTCTAGGGAAAAACCCCTTAGTTTACCCTTGGTGATAGGGGTAAGGAGGAAGCATGTTGCATAATGGTCTGCATTTTAATGAGATCACTCTGGATGAAACATGGATGATGGATCAAAAGAGAACAAATGGAAAGTAGGAATGTCACTGATGAACTATTATAGCACCTCTAATATTACAGAGTGGAAATTTTGAGACATAGAAATATAATTGATAATATATTCTAGATTAAAGTGCCAGCTTTAATGCAAAGTTTCTGGTAATTTAACAGAAAATTACAAAAGTTGTACCTTTCACCTCACGAAGAGTATTAATGGGCTCTTAGAGTGTGGGGAGGATGAGGGAAATATTAGAAGAGGGGGTTATTTGGAACATGCTATATTTTGCTAGAGGAGACTTTGGAACCTTTCCTACTCATGCAAGGTATAAAAGAGATCTTTATTTATGTGGAAGACTAAGGAAAGATTTTAGAAGGAGTATTTCTTTGGAGAGTGTAACATTTTGCTGGGAAGATATGCCTCCTCATCTCAAGCCTAATGAGACTTCAACGAGATTACTTGAAGAGTTTAATATAAACAGCCTCAAAAACTTGGGCTATCCCTCAAAACTGTTTTGGCTTTTGACACTACTGAGTGTCACCTGCCAACATCAGGGCCCATAAAATGGCACCATTCCTTGGGGAGACTGAGACAGCCATCTGGAGGTAAGTTGATTATAAAGGATACTTTCCATCATTGACGCACAACAATTCTCCTCACTCGATTAAATTCCTATTCTGGATATGGATTTGCTTTCTAAATCGCAATGCTGCTGTCCAACATTCTTCCAAAGGATTTCTAGAACAATTTATTGAACCTCATGTTTTTGTTTTTTTTTTTTTAAATGAACAATTGCTTTTGACCAAAGAACACAATCCCAGCAAGCAAATGCAGAAAAACTCATGCCTATGGAATTCCCTGGCTATACTAGTGAACGAACTCCAACACTCAGAAGCAAATGGCCTTAAAGAATATTGGGATGGCTACTGAAGACAGTTATGGCCCCTACTGGGATATCTAATAGAGAAGCAGGCATATCATTTGAACAAGTGTTCAATATATGATGCTGTTTGTCTTATTGCCAAAATCCATGAACCCAAGAACCAAAGGGTTAAGTAAGAATGGCAACTTTCATTATCATAATTGATACTCTATCAGTAGAATTTTTCCTTTGCCTATTCACAATCTTGGTTCTGCTGGTTTTGAGGTTCTGAATCTCCCAATGAAGGAGTTTCCAGCAGAAGACACAACAGAGATTTTTAGGAATGGAAGTTGAGACTGTCATTTGACTATTCTGTGCTTCTTTTACACTACTGAACCGATTGGCATAAAAGGGGGCATTACTATATTAGATGAAGTGATTGATCATAATTATCAAGAGTTATCTGGGTTGCTGCCAAACAGTAGGGTGGCTGTTTCTGTACAAGGGTTTCAACAGGAGATACCAATTATAACTTCCATGTCCCATGGAAAAAGTTAATAAAAGACTATAACAGCACAACAAAGCCAGGAGGATTCAGTATCTTCAAGTATAAAAATATATACACTGGTATAAAGGATATCAGCATTTCAAATAATATTATTTGAAATTATTTTGTCATTAGCAGAACCACTCATTATAGGAAATGTGTTGAAAATAAACAACTACTTGGAATATATTAACATATATTTGCATTTAAGGAATCCAAAATCTAGTGTGCTACCATAAAAAGGATATGCTATCACATCTGTAATATACATTAAATATTTGGAATAAGAACAGATAATGAATTATTCTCAGTTTTTCCTTCTGTATCAGATGGTTTTCATTTGATTATCTGAGGAAGTTCTAAACTTTCTGAATATGTCAGAGACAAATTTAGTTCTCCCATTTTAAATAAAAGCATAATCTATGAAAATCTATCTAAAATAGTATATCATTCTCACATCACACTCTCTCTTTAAAAGCCCTGATTTTATATATAATGGAAATTATCACTAGCATTACATCACATACATATTATAAATTTCTATTGTCTTTTATCCCATCAAGTATGTAGCTCATAAAGGTAGGAACTTTGTTTAGTGCAAAGATGTATCTTCATGAATACACAACTATATGATGATACTGTGAACAATTGATTGTACACTTTGGATGATTATAGATTATGTGAATATATCTCAATAAAATTGCTATAAACAAATATGTATCTTCAGCAAGTAACCAGAAGAGTACCTTGCACATACTAAATACATAAATACATTAACATGAATGAATGTCAAAGTGCAAAAAATGAATGGAAAGTAAATGAATATAAGTTGAATATTCCAGAGAAGCGTCACTAATTTCTATCTAAAATACCCCTGTGAAACAAAATATTAAGGTTTTATGCCCTTCTAAATGCTCACAAGGAAAAGACTTATATTAAATGACTGCATAATTTTAGTTTGAATTATCTGGAAAAATTGTTTCCATTTCTTGCTCCAACTTAATCCATTATAAATGCTATTCAAGATCAGACATATTGAGCAGCTGTGTTAATATTATTTTTATGGTGTTACTATGATATTTTGAGTAAATGCACAGTTCTTTTTTGATAACCTAGGAAGAAGTAAAATGCTCTCAGACATGTTAACCTTTCTCCTTAATCTTTTATGAGTAAATTATACATAAATTTGCTTAAAAGTAAGATTTCAATATGACTATCGCATAGAATAACAACTATTTAAAAATTATTACCCATCATGGGATACAGTATTTCCTTTTATTGTCTCCAAACATATTGTTTTAAATAATTAAGTTTTATCTCTATTGCAATATTATAAAATTTAACAACAAAGTTTATCCTTCCTATACCTATACACTTCTCAATTTCCTTAGTTTCAATAACATTTTCTCAGAGATTTTGCCCTCATCTATGAAAAATGTGGAAAACCCAAGAAGGCCTCAAAAACGGTGATTTTTAAAAGTAATAGCATTATGTTATAATTATATGATATTAGAAATTATTATAGGTTCTTCAGATGATGGGACACAATACAAAGACACTGGGATAGACAAAATTTACAGAAGTCTTTCCTATTTACAATTTAAATAAAAGAAGGCTATCATGCAGGGCCACACAAAGGGCTGTAAATAGGGAGAAGGTAACAACAAGCTGAAACCGTAGAAGCTGATTTATGCATGGCAAGCAGGATAGGTTAACTAGGATTTTTCAGTCTTCCAATGAATTGAATATTTTAAATAATTCTGATGGCCCAAAGAAGAAGGGGGCATCCCTAGATGCTTGGCATCTGGGGTCACTGATAGTTGGGGAGGCTGTGTTGTAACCTGAGAGAGTGTTAGAAACCGATACAGGAAGCATTTAAGGTGTGGGCTTCGCAAAATGCCCAGGAGGGGGAATGGACAGGTTTCAATCATTGCTTCAAAAGTGGGTAAAGGCAGCACTTATGAAATATTATTACAAGCATATATACAATAATCACGGTTGTGATAAGTAGCACCACAAAGTAAAATAAAGCTAAAACAGTTCTGTATTTCCCATAAAAACTTATTTAGCAAGATAGTCACTAAAATTACAGGTGAATTAATTCAAAATAGCCACTGGGAAAAACACTTTGTTTCTTTTTTCCTCTATTGCAAAAGAAATGCTTTTTCAATGGAAAAAAAATGAAACAAACAAAAAGTACAAATAAGAATATATAATTTAAAAGAAAACTTTCACCTCCAGGAGATAAAAATGTTTTTTCATATTATCTTATAAATTCCTTAGTGTTTCATTTCCGCATACACATATTCATATTAATCTTTAAATTATTGTTATTATGCATGATTTTAAACTTAAATACTGTCACATACATTTTAAAAATAATAAAATTTTAATTAGTAATAGTATCATTTCATTGTAACTTGAGTATCTTCAATTGTTGGAAAATATATACCTATGTTTTTTCATAATTTTACATATGCATGTATGTATATAGAACTTTATTTACACCCCTGATTTTTTTTTCCCTTCTAATTTCTTGAAATGGAATTGCTGGATGAAATTATGCAAATGTTTTTAAGACACTTGACATATAGAACTAAACTGTCTTACAAAAATGTTTTGCCAATTTTATCCCAAAAAGCAGGGTCTGAGAACCTATTTCTCTCCACTTGCTTCATCACTGAGTATAATATATTTTTTAAAGCTTGTCATTATAACCAAGTAGTATTTATCATAAGAATGCAAAATGAGCATTATATTCATAAAACAATGTAGTTCATCATATTAACAAATTTAAAAAGAAAAAATATTCTATGATTATTTCAGTAGCTGCAGATAAAGCATCTGACAAAATCTTCTATGCTCATAATAAAACTCTCAGCAACCAGGGATCTGATAAAAGGGTTTTATGAAACACTGAAGCTAGCATTATGTTTACAGATTGAATGCTTCCCCCATAAGATCGATTGAATGCTTCCCCCATAAGATCGAGAACAGAGACATGTTCACTCTCACCACCTCTATTCAACCTTTAGTAGAGGTTCTAACCAGTGCAAAACGGCAAGACAAATTAATAAAAGACATTTAGATTGGAAAACAAAAAGGAAAACTGTCTTTATTCACAAACGACATTAATTGTCTATGTTATAAATCCTACAGATTCTAAAAAAAGACTAGAACCCATAGCCTGTTTTTTGTAGCAGATTCTACAATTTATAAGGAAATGCAAAGGAACTAGAATAGCTAAATAACTCTGTAAAATCAGAACTAAGTCAGAAGGCATACCCTGCCTACTTGCAAAACCTATTAGAAAGATACGTAGTAAAAACAATAAGGTGCTGACAAAGAAGAGAGACAAATAGATGAAGTTCCAGAACAGAGTCTAGAAACAGACCACTCAAAAATGGTCTCTGATTTTCTACAAAGGTAGCAAGACAATTCAATAAGGAAAAGATAATGTTTTCAACAAATGGTGCTGGAGAATTAGGATAATCACCTCCAAAAACCCTTTAGAGACATCATATATAAAATTTAATTTGAAAGGGATTCTTGACCTAAATACAAAAGCTAAATTATAAGACTTCAAGAAGATAGACGAATTCTTTGTGATCTTGAGTTTGGCAAAAATTCTTAAATACAACTAAACAACAACAAAACTATAGAAAAAAAAATCAACAAATTGGACTTCATCAAAATTAAAAATGTTTGCTCTCCAAAAAACACTGGTATGAAAATGAGAAGGAAAGCCACCCTTAGAGAAATGTTTACAAAGTATATATTCGTGTCAGACTTTAACTTTGAATATTTAAAAGAAAAAACTCTTAAAAGTCAATAAGGAGGGGGCAAGCCATGGTGGCTCAACAGGTAGAGTTCTCGCCTGCCATCCCAGAGGCTTGGGTTCGATTCCTGGTGCCTGCCCATGCAAAAAAATAAATTAATTAAAAAAGTCAAAAAGGAGAAGATAACAAAAAATCACATTTTTAAAAAGGGGAAAATTTTGAATAGGAAGTTCCAAAAAACTAGATACACAGATGTCAAATAAACGGAGTAAGTGAGGAAAGTAGTAGGAAACCAAAGCAGGGAGCTAACAGGAAGGGCTCTTCTAAGAATTTGGATTTTATCCTGAGAAATGTGAAAACTTTGAACCACCGAAATAGAGGGGAGAGAACTGGCATATATTTTTAAATAAGCACTCTGCTTTATTGGGAATAGGTTACTAGGCGGGGGTGGGAATAGGGCAAAGGAGAGTATGGTCAGAAGTATGGAGACCAAATAGAAATTACTGGAACTTCAGGAATCCCAGAGATATGATAGTAGATCACACCGGGGTGAAAAGTGCTGATTTGGAATACACTTTGTAGGGATCTCCAGATGGGCTGATTGTAGGTTATAAGATGAAGAACAGAGTCAAGACAACTCTAAGGGTTTGGGACTGTGGAACTGAAGGGTGGAGTTAGCGTCAAATAAGATGGAGAAGGCTATGGCTGGAAAGTGTAGGGGGGAAGATCAATTCAGCTTTGCATATCTGAAGTTTCAGATATATATATATAGACACCCAAATCAAGATGTCAAGAAGGCAACTGTATGGAATTGTGAAAGAGGCTGGTAAAATAAATATGTTAATTATTAGCACATTGATGTATTTAAAAGTGTGAAACCAGATGAGATCACTTTAAGATTGCAAAGATTATAAATCAGTGGATTTCAACAGGGAGCAATAAATTTTCCCCAAGGGGACATTTGGTGATATCCAGGCATGTTTGTTTGTCATAACTGAGGTAGGGGGTGCTAGTAATATCTAGTGGACAAACACCAATGATGCTACTAAACATCCTATAATGCAGAAGACAGACACCACAATGAAGAATTACCTGGCCCAGGTCAGTAGTGTCACCATTGAGAAACGCTGGTACAGATAAGGAAGAGGAAAAGAGAGAAGCTAGGCCTGAGCTCACTGTAGTTCAATATTAAGAGGGCAGAGAGAAGAGGAGGGAGACAGAGAACGAGTGAGATAGGACAACCGAAAGACTGTTGTACCTGTAAGCCAAGTAAAGTATGGCAAGAAGTAGGGAGTAATAAAATGTGCCAAATGCTGATGATAGGTCAATTAAGAAAAGATCTGAGAAATCACCATTGGATTTAGCCATGTGGAGGTCACTGGTAACATTAAAGAAAACAGGTTTGATCGGTAGTGGAAGCCTCTTCTTAATATCCAGCAGTAGTTGATACATTTTCTAATCTGGTTATTGTTGATCAGTGACTTTAGAACTAAACTAAAATTCATGAATGGTTCTAGCCACAGTGTGGTTAGCCAATCATTTACTGCCTTCTAAATAGGTTGTTACCAGCATTATGCTGGTAAATATTTAACAACAAATATTTAACAACTAACTCCTTAGTATGATGGAGATATTTGGAAGATTTGCCAAATTCTGTGATGTAAAAACTCCCTTTAGTTTAGATTGTAAGCTAAAACTTCAGGTCAGTTTAGTTTGCAAAATTTGTGAAAATTTTGTATTAATATATTAACTCTGATTTGCTCCCGGTCCTAATCTTTCCTCTGTTCCACACCAGACCACTTCCCACCCCCATCCACAGCCATCCCCAGCACATGGCTCAGTCCCTGGGTTCTCATGGGTAATATTCAGAGAGTTCTGAGTCCTCGTATCTGCAGTTTCTCTATGCCCAGTCAGTCAGGACCAAAACCTTCTGCTTTGCTTAACACGTATATCTTCTAATATACTGCTAATGATACTACTATGTTGCACTTAACTTCCAAATTACTGCATTTATTCAAGTTCTGTAAATGCTAGTAATATTTCTTCATCATTGCAATGAGTTCTGTTGTTTGTTTTGAAAAAAAAAGCTTGCTAAAAAGACTGCTGCATGGAGTGATGATAATGGGTAAAATGTCAGTTGGAATATTTCCCCCCTTTTCTCAAATTCCTTTGTTCTGTGAGCTAACTGACCCACTATGGTATGCAGACTGGACTGCGACAGCTGAAGCTAACATCTGTCTAACTGGTTTGCGGTGTCCTGTTTTTTAAAAATTATAAACCCATTTCTAAATAAGGTGTGACTATATAATGAATTTCATCTTTTTTCTTTTCTATATTTATAAATTTAGCCTGTGCTGTTTTATTTTCATTAAAATGCTAGCTACTAACATTTACATTTTTCAGAATTTTTTTTTAGAAATGTTTCAGGAGATCCAGATAAAATTTGCCTTCAGTGTTGATACCTAAGATGCAGAGTGTAGTTTAGTGTTTAGACATTAACACAATCTAAAATAAGGGAGTAAGGTATATTGAAATCAGATATGCTTGCAATTTTAAAGTATTATGCCACAGATTAACACCATCAATAATGTAACATGAAATGTCCACTGATGTGATACATTGCTGAGTACTACATATTGTTTACATAGAAGCTGTTCAAATATGTTTAACCTGAATATAATCATGAGGAAACCACTAAATAATCTATATCAAAGTACATTCTGTAAAACAACTACATACAACTCTTAAAAATGCCGTTGTTTAAAAACAAAACAAAGTTAAAAACAAAAATTGGTATCAGAGAGAGAGCTGTATATTAAAGGTAACTAAAGATGACAACCAAATGCAATGCAGTTTTCCTAACCAAATACTAGATTTTAAAAAAATCAATAAAGGATATATTTTTTTGGTAAAATGGGGGAAATGGAATATAGTCTAAATATCTGATAATATTGTACTAATGATAAATGTACTGTATAGTATCATTCTGGTTTGAAAAGTGATTGACTTTGTTTTTAGGTTTTAGATGCTGAAGTATACAGGATGAAGTATTAAAAGTTAGCAATTAACTTTCAAATGTTTGAGGAAGAACATAAGATCTGGATGTCTGTGGGTGTGTATATATGCACAGGCATATAAATAGATATAAATAGATGATACAGATAGAAGATAGCAATAGAAATAGATGATAGAGAGATGGAGAGAGAAAACTTAAACATACTAATACAGCAAAATAATAACAGCTAATTAATACAGACAAAAGATATGTGAATATTCAATGTATTTCTGTAGTTTGAAATTTCTGAAAAATATCGGGGAGAAACTTTGAAAAATTACATTATTGCTAGATAGACCAATATATCTTTGGAGATTAAGCAACTGTAGATATGATAACTTCTTCACGTTTAATTCATTCTATTTTCCAATCTATGACTTGTTAAATAAATCATAACAAAATTAATATCTACTAGATACATACAACTTTTCACCCAGGTGAAGAATATTTTTCCTATAATTATTTTTATACCAAATTTTCTTATATTTAAAATAAAAAATAAAAAGACACTCTTGAAAAAATTATCCCATATTTGAAACAACATTGTACTATTTAACTGTTGGGAGTATTCATTTTATTCCCTTTCTTTTAGTAGCTTAAATTATTCTGATTTTATTTTATTGCGGCAAATTCACCAACAGAATTTCTAAGGTGTGTCTGACAGCTGTTGCTGTCAAGTATTTTCTAAAAATTATATACATGCAACAAACTGCAACCTGTACATCTGGGAAGAAATGACCTAAATACATTTTATTAATTTAACTTAATTTGAATATTATGTTATCACTTTCTCCCACTGACAAGGAAACGTATTTGAGAAACATATGAAAAATCCAGGCCTTGATTTGACTGCTTGAATTCCTGGTATGAATTTGTGTATTATTGGCTTTGACAATAATTTTAACGTAAAGACTTTATTTCATGATTTTCTGAAGAGAAAATTGTTGGTTATAAATTTTCTAAGGAAAATAAAAGAACTATTTTTACTCTACAGAAAATTAGTTGTTTTGATACATCTAGATATGTTTTTATCTTTACTGATCTCAATGGGTGTTATGACTAAAACTTTCATAAAATAGTTAGACAAAATTAACAGTCACCATTTTTTTATGATTTTTCTCCTTTCTCTGTAACAAAACTGAAGTGCATGACTGTCACCACTAGATGGCAACCCAAGACACAGAAACACTAAGAGGGCTTGAGAAAGCAAAGCCTAAAGAGCCTCAGCATTTCAAAACGGATATAAAAGCATCTTTACTAACAAAGTACACAATATGTAAAGAAAATATATATCATGATATGGTATATTAATTAAATATAATTGTATAATCTAGAATATCTCTTTCAGCAAATCATGTTTCAATATATTGTGAGGAAAAGTATCTACGGAATTGCTCTTATGTATCCATAATAGCTCAGACTATAATAAATTCTGAAAAGTTCAGCTTACAAAGTGTTCCTTTAACAGAACTTTCATTTAGAGAAAGAAGAGGTGAGGAATTGGGAAAGAGTATAATTTACAGTACATTATTAGTTGTGAGGTTGCCAAAGTTAAAATCACAAGCAACGGAAATAGGCAGAATTAGTTCTAGCCTACTGTCCTTAAACTTAATAATTATACGAACTGGGGTGAGTTCTTTTACATGTCTGTGCTACAGTTTACTCAAATATAAAATGATAAAAATATACCTATGTCAGAGATTTGGCAAAAAGAAATAAACTAAGGTAAATAGTGTCTGTTATTGTGCCTGGCATATAGTAGGCACAAAGCAAATGACAGCCAATAATTATTCCATAATAAGCTAATAGTTGTTCAAAAAATAGATTAATTTAATTTATATCTGACCACATCACCAGCAAAATTGCACACATATTATACCTCTTTTACTTAGTATTTCTATGTGATACAAAGAGACTACCTTACAAATAAAAGGATAAACTTATTTAATGAGTAATAAAGTAAATCAGCTCACTGTCTTTCTATAAAATGGTGACAACACCAAATCATCATCAATAGAGTATATGCTGTCTCAGAAATATAGTATATGCTTTGTTAGGTAGACTTTTATCAATACGTACCTTAATCTGTAAGGTAGTGTTGGACAAGCAAACTGAACTTCAAAATGACAATAGCTATCCTTTTGTGACAAGGACACTTTCTAATGAGAGTTGCTGTTAAAGCAGGCTAACAGTAATCATGTATTGTTAACAACAATCAACCTCCAAATGAGTATGAGATGTTCTAGTCCCTTTGCCTTCATGAACCTTGTGCATAGGCAATTAAGTTTTTTGGCCATAGCAAATCTCCTGAGGGACAAAAAGAAAGATTATACATGCTCAAACTTTGAAGAAAGCCTTGTATCTATTTAGTCATATTCTATTTCCTTCCTATTCTCTTCCAATATTAAGAAGGTGATTCATGTTCTAATATTACCTGAGAATAGATAGAAACTTATAGGGCCAAGTTGGAGGGGGGGATTATACTTGGACAAAGAATAAGAGGGCTTACATGCTTTCTTTCATCTAGAAAGATGAAAGATTTTTTTCTAACGTTTATACATTTGGTGGCATTGGCCTTGAAAATAAAGCAATATTTATTTATAATAAAATTGAGAGATGAAATAAAAGTTATCTGCAATTGATCAAGTAAAAAACAGAGTTGGAATAAAATTAGAGTTTGATCTATTTATTGTTGCTCAATTCCAGAGCTGAACATTACTAGAAAAATGCCTAAATATCAATTTTGACATTTTAGCTTATCTCCACAGACATGTATTGACTTTGAGGCCCCATGCTCTCTGTTAGGGATAAAACGCAGAGTTTCTGCAACAATAAGCTTAAAGAATACTAGAGGTGAGAGAAATGCAAAAAAGAAAGAAATATAATGAAAAGTACAAAGATGAAATAATGTACAATATTCAGAATTAGCAAAAAAGGGGGGGAGAATTTGAGAAAGTTTCTCTAAGGCATGTATTTGTGAGTTAGCTGATGAAGGAAAAATAGGATATTTTAAAGACAGTCAAGGAGAGAAAGACGTAGACTGGTGAGGGAAGAGCACAGTCAGAAGTATGGGGCAGGAAACCAAATGGTGTATAAGGGAAATTGTCCTTCTTAATGCACTGATTGAGCGTAGAACACGTGCAGGAGATGAAAAAAGACAGGAAGTGAGGTCTGAGACACACACAGGCAGATGCTAGATCTTGGAGGGCCTTGTGCATAAATCCAAGAAGCCTGAAGTTCACCTAGAAGACAGTGGGAAGCATTAGAGAGTTTTAAGGCCAGCAGTTTAATGATCAGATTCAAATTTTTGGAAAATCACCATGGAAAGATATATGGGGATTGAGTAGAGAACTAAGGAGGTGGTATGGAGCACTGAGGGGAAAAATTAAGATTTCTCTAATGCAGAAGAATTGTGGATAGGAAAAAGAAGTCCGGGATATTACTTACTTGTTTGAATCTGAAAGTGGAGTCGAGTGAGGCTGACTCCGTAATCGTTGGTTTGAATGTTCAGTTTAACTTTTGGTGTGTAGACTTCATTAAACTAGCTACTGAACTGAAGCTTTAATTATATAAACACTGCCTGAACTTCTGCAGGTTCTGCTCTAATTGACCCTGGAAGATGTGATGAGGAGAACAGAAGTATCAATTTAGCCATACGGTAAAATTTTTCAGAGCCAAGGTACATTTTTTTTTTTTTAAGACTCCTGAACATCCTCCACCAAAATCTAGTTTATAGGGGTTCTTGAACTATGATAGAATGGGAGTCATACTCAAGCAATGCTTTCAGCTGTCCTCAGAATTTGAAAAACACTTGGATATCTTTATGAGGGTAAGCTGTCTGAAGTGCTATAAGGGACAGAAATTTAAATGACTTTCTGAGGGGTTCAGGAAAGGTAGTAAGCCTATCATGGGTTAAAGATGGTTAAAGATAAGTATATACACTGAACTCTAAATGGGTAACACACACACACCAATACAAGATATTACTTTGAAGACAAAAGTAGTATGAAATTGTCTTGGAAGATTTGACATTTTAAGTGTTCTAGGCACACAAAGCAGAGTGAAGTTGTCAAGGGAAAAGAAAGAGCAAGGAGTGTTGGTCTAGAGAGTGAATAAAAGCAAATACAGTTTTCAGGTTTCTCAGATCTAAACTTACTCAAAATGCAGATACAATTCTACATCAAGAACTTTTTAATCAAACCTTGAATTGAAGGAAAACATCAACAGCTGTAGTAGGCCATTTTATAATTGCCCTTACACACATAAGTAATGAGTTAACAGAATTAGTCTGGAATTGGCCATTGAGGTGTTTATAATCTCCTAACATTGCCACAAGGATTTTCATTTTCATTTGACTTCATATTATAGAGCTCGACTCTATCCATATATGAAGATGAAAGAGTTAAGCATATTTTGTTACACATCACAACCTTCTCAAAGCACAATAGCATAACTCAGAAAAGGAGCAGGAAAGTTCTTTCTCTTTCTAACAACAGACGTCATTTCAAAGAAGGGCGAGAACTCAACAAAGAGTGCAGCAAGAAAAAAAATAATGTTTTTGTTGTAGATAACAAACTCTGCTTTCATTAAATACTAATTAAAAAACAAGGATTATGTGAAAATGACAAATTATAAAAATGCCTTGATTCAACACCATCCATGAACAAAGGAAATGCTAGCAGTGGGGAGGACAAAAGAAAAACCTTCTAAGAAAACAAGAAAGAGAAGGATTTGATTCTTTATAGGATAATAAATTATGCCCAGTCCTTAGGGTTAAAGGTTAGAAGGAAGGGCATTAAAAGCAATTTTATAGGGCAGTTACACATTATAATGTTAAAGTAGGTGTGTGTTGGCAGGGGCCAAAGGAGGCTTTTGAAGGATTATAGAGAAGAATCTAATTGTTTTCTGATGGTTGCTTGAGTGGTCTTATTAGCAGTGCACTGAGATTTGAACAGTGAACTAGACTTCTTTATTTTCTTATTTTCATGTGGGCCATAACCACAGGTAATTACAAATATTCACATTTTCAGTGTACCATTTATTTATATACTGGCTGTTTTTTATAGGAAAAAAATTCAGTGGTTATTCATGCATCTAATCATTTCATTTGCTCATTACTGACACATGTAATTTTTTAAGAACTGGTAACTAGAGTACTATATTTCCTCTGACTTCAGACCATAGGAACAGCCATAGAATGGAAATACTTGTCTAAGAAATACAGGAGGAACCCAACTGCAAGTTAAACTCTCAACTAGTACTCTCCCTCTTTATACATTTTCAGATCAATATATTTAAGGTAAGTCACAAATTATGGCAATTTAAAATCCAAACAAATAGAAATGTAACATGCAACAGTACCCAATTGGTAGAGAAATGTTGAATCTGAAAAAATAACCTTTAATTTGATTCCACATTTGGCAGTCAGGTGTAATGCAGAGTAAATTTTCCCATATTTTCTACAGATTTTGTTTCACTGGGACTATAATATCCACCTATGCTTAGTGACATATATGAAGATCACAACTTTTAAAGACTCACCTCCATAGATCACTGTTAAGTAATAGAATATACCAGAATAACCATGTCAGAAACCTTTGTTAAAGAAAGCTATACTATGGAGGATGTTTCACTAGACCATAGGCATTTTCATTTGCTTTCTGAAAATTGTGCTACGTAGACTTATAGTGTACACTTCACAATGCATTTTGGAGGTTTTCCTTGAGAAAGAGAATGAGGATGAAAATTTCAGCAATTTGTTAACTGTTGCAATTTGTTACTGTAGGCTTGTTGCTATCTCTTTATAATTGAGGGCTAGCATCAGAGGGGTTGAATAAAGAGGGAAGATTCAGATTAATTCCATGGTAACATCTTTTCATTACTGTAGCATGTACAAAGGAATTAATTTTCGAGCAATACCTTTAAATATATCAAGTATATGTCATTTCAAATATCGTATATTTCATGTAAACTAAAGTAGAGCTGATGGTCTGTATTCTTCACAATTTTTTGTTATTTGGTAGCTGTGACTTGTCTTACAAGTTTTTTGCCTCTTCAGCATCATCTTTCATTACCACCCATTTTCTCCTACCTCCTACCAACCCCCACCCCTGCCCTTGCTCACATCATTGCACTCTTTAGCCCAAGCTCTTTTGTCTTCCAATGTGCCTTCCTACCTGGTATTTTTTCTGGATGGAATACTCTCTTTTCCCTTGACTCTTTTCATGTAGCTAACTCCTGCTTACCTTGCAAGTGTCTGTGAAAATCACTTTGCTAAATCAGGTTCTCTAGTAGTTGTATCTTGTTCAAAATTTTATTGGGGAAATGCTCTCAGGAAAAGGGGAGTAAGGGAACCAAGGTAGAGCATAAGATAGAAGCTATGCAAAAAATGGGGTCTCTGCTGGAATCTAGCTTCCAAAGAATGATCTCACCAGGAAGCACAGGAACCCAAACTGCGCCACTGTTAATCCCACCTTGAAAAAATGGAGGATGGGAGGCTGCCCTTTTTACCTTCGTCATTGTCTGAGGATTCAGGTCTGGGGAGCAGGGTTGGGGGTCAGTGCATTGACTCTGGGCCAGGCAGCAATTCTGTGGAGGAGGTGTCAGCTCTAAGTTCTTATGAACCAGCCTGTCCATCAGTAGGGTGTTGGGTGTACTGTAGGTAAAGGGTAGGGACATCTACTACAATACCTACTGAGGATAATTTCCAGATGCTTATCCAACACACTCCCTTAGCCACCTAAAATTTTCCTGTACCAATACTCACGGCAGGTGCTGCAATTACAAAGGCAGGGATTGTTTTTATGTATTTTTAATGCTCTAGCCCAGAGCCTCACATACCTTAAGCACCCAATCAATATTTACTAAATATGATTCGGCAGAGAGAAAGCTAAGATCCCATAAACAAAATTCTGAAATAGGGAATTTCTTTTGAAGAAACTTATACTGTTCAAGACATCAAATCATTAGTACTCCTTTGTATGCAGGTAAAATCATCTGCTTCATCAAGACAGACAAGAGACAGAAAGATCTTTGACCTGTATATCCTTTCAGTAAGAACCATCTTGGCAGGTATGATTTCTCTCCGTAGTGTGCTACCCATAAATGGCTCTTCAGTTTCTTTTGAACTGAAAACTAAACAGTCTGTTTAGTTGATGAAATCTTCATGAAGCTGAACAATTTGTCATGTGGGCTGTTTGAAAACTTCTAGAAAGGAAAGCAATACATTTCCAAGTAAAATGAACAGGAAACTACTAATTAGGAGTCCCTAAACAACAGTGTGTTTTCCCAGGAACAGCATTAAATTTTTTTAAAGATAAGTAAATAATAAAAATAATAAAGTCTGTTGGTGAACAGCTCCCAAAAGAAACATATTAAAAAGCATGATAAATTATGTCAATATAAAACGAATGGATCAGGTTTGGGTATGCTTCTTGAGGCATGCTGTTTTGACTTGAATAGAATCCCAAAGAGATGCTGAGTTCCATCTCCACATGAATAAACTCCTAATTAGTTGCCCAGTCCTGAAGCTTTCACATTCAACAAATAGCTTTATCAACTTTTGGCCAAAGGCATGGAACTTTTGGCCAAAGAATATTTTTTAAATGTATAAACAGATGATAATGAAAACAATAATATGGAAAACAAATATTTATCCAAAATACCTATAACTGAAAATTTATATAAACACTCAACCTTGTTTGGAAACAATCTTTCTTTCATTCTTAATTTATTTCTTTTAAATGAAATAATACTATAATTAATAATGTGTTTTCTTTCCAGATGTTTTTCTTAGGATACTATACTAAGAACAGATATGACTGCTATTTACTTTATGTCTATTTTTAATTACTCAGCAGTCTATTATAATCAATATTTGTAAATCCCAAAATTGCCATTATTATGCAAGACTCTGTATAGTGAATTTTGTATATTTGTATGGAAGTGTAGTGATTTTAAATCGCCTCACCTTCTGAGCACTGTTACAGATCAAAATGTGGCTTAAATAATTAATTTCTATGGTTGATACTAAATATCTACGGAGGCTATGATCAATGCTTTCCTTCCAGGAATATGCAATGCTTAAAATTCTGGCTGTGTAAAAAGCTTCAACCCTGTGAAATGCAAAATTCATTAAGTAGAAGGTGGTCTGTATATCAAAACAGAATTGTATTAACTACCAAATCTGCTCTAAGATCATCATCCAAATGAGAATCACATATTTCTACAAAAAGCTTTGTTATATAATGAAATCTAAAATGCCCTGTGAGGGGAATGGACTCTTCCTTATATCTTCAAAAAGTCTAAATTCTTAGAATAAATGATAATTACTCAAATAAAGTAATTGTAATGTCCTAAGACAGTGGTTTCAAAATTTGATTGCATATCAGAATCACCTGAAGGGTTGGTTAAAACACAGATTCTTGGATACCATTCCAGGGTTTCTCATTCAGGGAGAGGACATGATAATCTGAGAACCACACTTGGAGAACCACTGCACAAAAGGTTTGGGAAAAAATGGGGTATACCTGTTTCTATTGTTCCCTTCAGGGAGTGTCATGTTACACTCTCCTTGAACTATTTTTCCTAACGTCTTCTTAAAGAGGAGGTCTTTATGTGATATAACTGGTAATTCTCTTAGATAAAACTCTTTCTTCTTGACTGATTAATTAATGATATAAAAAAAACATTTTAAGGGAAAATTAATGTGCTTGGATAGAAAAAAAACAAGACAATCTAACATATAGATTCCAGAAAATAAAAACAAATGCACAATCAACTATGTACTGAACAATGTTATCATTATAATTATGGCTTTATATAAAGAAATTGAGATTTAAATTAAATTTTAAATCACACCACTCCTGAGGTCTCTCTATAAACTCCAGTAATAATGGATTTTCAAAATTATGCCACATCTCTCTGCTTGCATTTCACTGTAAAATACACTAAATCATCCACAAATAACCGAAGAAGTAAGAAAAGTTCTCGCCACTAATGATGGTCTCTAATCCTTTGGTGGATGTGGGATGTAAGAACAGGGTTTGGGCAGCCTGGACAGAGCACTGCTGAGTAGCTACTCAAAGCAGAATTCAAGTAGTCCTAGTCCCCTACCACTCTTTAACCTCCAAACCACTGGTTTAATTTTCAGTGGAGCAGTTAACCATAGTCTCTCTGTTTTATGCCATGCATTTCTCACATCATTCTGAACTTCATATTGAAAAAATAATTATATTTTATTTGCTTTTATTTTTTTTTTTGACAATCATCTTTTACTTTAATTGAAATGCATAGTCTATTTTTTGTATGCTTCCTGAGTCAGGCACCTTTTTATTTTCCTTTAAAATTTACATGAATGATTTTATTTTCTTTTTAAAAGTGCTTTTTTTTTGGAAAAAGAAATATGAAAAGGCATAGAATGATGATCAAATAATTCTTCCTTTTACAGATATCTTCCAGATCTCCTCTGAACAATTTCTATACTACTACCTGTAAGTCTGACTTTTTCTTTTCAGAACTCTAAATTATATTCCATTATTTTTAAAATACCATTACCATTTAATTATTCCCCTATTAATAGACATTTTGGTTGTTTCCCACCTTATGCAACTGTAAACAATACGTAATGCATACTCTTTTGCTTACATATGTTAGAATATCTGCAAAATAAATTGCCAATTCAAAGGTCATGATGAGCATTTAAAATACTAATATAAGTTTCCCAAATGCCCTTCAGGCCCAGGAATAACCCCTCTATTGGGGTATTTAAACAACTTTTTCTCTGTATCCTGGACAATGCTGTGATATATTACCAATTTTTATGATTTCTATCAGTCTAACAAATGAAAAAAAAAGTTTTAAAATTTAATTTGTGTTTCAACAACTATGGTTGATGGTGGGCAGTTTTTACATGCTTAAAAGTCACTGACATGTTTCAGTGACTTATTCAGATCCTTTGACCATCTTTCTATTAGATTTTTAGCCTTTTAAAAAAATTGTTTGAAGAAGTGCATCATATGGGGGAGAAAAAGAGCCCTTTGTGATATAGGTGGTGCATGTTTTTTGCTCAGTTTGGTCATGAACTTGTTGCTTTATTTTGGTATTATTGTTCTGCAAAGAAGACTCAAATTTCCCAGATAACACAAATGGGACAAGTTTTCATTCACTGTGAATACTAATTGTTCACTTCTTAGGGGTTTGTGTTCTTTGTATTTCTTTCTCTTTTTCACTCTCTCTTACACATGACTAGCCAATTAAAAAAGAGTAAGATTCCACTGGAAGAAGTATTCACTTGTCTCTCCTCAACCTTATATTCAAAATTACTCCCCATGAAGCATCTAGATTATATCAGTCAATGAGCTCTCCAAGCACTTAGAACAAAATGTAAACTTCCTCCCTGGCCTATGGGATCTTACGTTTGCACCATCTAAGATCATGCCAGACAATGCTCCTGCACCACTCTCTTCGCTCTGCTCCACACACACTGATTTTCCTTCTTTTCCTCAGCCATGGGAAGTACAGTGTTCTCTCTACTTGGAAAAATCAGATCCTCCCACATATTCAGCTTTAAAGTTATTTCTTCAGAGGGGTTTCCCTAGATACTATTCTAGAACATCAGCTCCATGAAAGCACAAACCCTGCATCTCCCTTATATAGAACAGTACAACATGCCCATCGTATAGCAGTCCCTATAACTGCAGGTGCCATGATTATGCCGTGTGACTATCTACCCCACAGTGTCACTAGTTATCTCTGAAGGAATATGTTTCCCAGTTTGAGAAGCATGACTTCAAATTATCTGGCAATGACTCAGTTCCAAACCCACAGCTCCATACTTATTATTTCATTATTACTCAATACTTTCTATATTGAGATATGTCATATATCTCACTAAGCAGAGATATTAATTTTATATGATGCAAAAGAACATATTTACTCAAAAATGGTATTGATTTGCTGATCTAATATGCCTAAAAATGCCTAGATACATTCTAGAATAATCCAAAAATGAGAAGCATTTCCTTCATCACATCATTAATTGTTATTTCACATTAAATTTATATACAGTATATATGAAAATGTTTGCATCACACATCATATATTAATGCCAGGACTATTAGCAAATTGTCTTCAGATGAAGCTTTGAAAATGAATTATACAAACCCTCAAAAAAGAATAATTTGCATTCATTTATCTCACTAGGAAGAAAACATTTTTTTCATTTCAGTCATCATGGGAAAATGAAATCTTCAGAAAAATGAAATATGTAATTATATTAATCATGTAAGCCAAAACATAAAGGTCAATGTACTTCAAATATAATCTGCATTAATTTGCAGATAATTTCAAATCTGATTTTATGAGACTCATCTCAACAATATCTAACAAAGTTTATTTATTTGTTTTGAAAATTATGTCAGAAAACAAGAATTTTGATGCTTGGACAATAAAATGTGCAGATAACTGATGAGCTATTTTTTCAAATTAATGAGACTACACTAGAGTTAATTTGAAGAAAAATTATTATGAATAAGTAAATGACTGTTCTCTTTCAGTCTCTTCTTGAATTCTATTTCAAAATATAATAAATTATCCAATGATGAATTTATATACTCTCATATAGAGCTATAGGTACTCGACTAGGAAAAATATATTTACTAACATCCATAGTACTGAACTTTTAGTTAGCTTTTCAGTTGTAAGTCCCATATGAAAGCGAAAGGTAAATGAGAAACTGCTCTGATTAAATTGAGAAGATTCCTCCTGGGGCCCTTGAAGACTGCTGTCAATTTGCCATAATACAATATGGAAGTCACAAGTATATGGAATTGTGAATAAATTTTTACTCCGAAGATGTAATTTCAGTGCCAATGTGGAAAGTTTCTTTACATGTCCATTTCAATGAACTCTTATCTTGCTTTGCTCCCTTAATCACAACCTTGGATAGAAGCAAGCAACAAGTTAAATTTAGTATGTTTGCCCTGAGTCATTATGGGGAAAGAATAAAGATTTAGAAACAAGGTAATAGTAGATGCTTCAATTTTGTGCTAGGGATTCTGTTTAACAATATATATTTCCTTAGGGAATTCCATGGATAAAAGGAAATGACTATAAGTGTAGCTGCCTTAAAACTGTCATGCTACCCCAAATAATGTGTGTACTGTAACTTAGATTGGCCCCAGAGAGTTATCTTCAGTCAACCTATAGTTAATTCTGATCAATTCTATGACTAGCCAATGACTGACTATTACCAAATTACTGCTTTGGAATAAAATGTTTTATTTCATCTCTATAGTGCTTTATTTTTCATCTTAACTTTTAGTTCTCCCTTGAGAAAACAGATTTTGGATAGGTACAAGACATATCACCATTCTCAACAGTTACAGTATTTGATGATCTGTTTGTTAATATATTATTTCTATAATCCTAGACCAACATAATAATTATTTAACAATTAATAAGATACTATCTCCTACTCCCAAACCAAAACCCCTAATATTAATTTTTACTGACTGGTAAAGTAGCTTTCACATATGATTTTCCAAATGGAACACTTCTGATCCAAATTAGAGCCCATTCAATGAGGAAAGACGTTCAATCCAATAGTTTGACTCCTATTGAAGTAATCAAACATATACTGTCTGATTATAAGAAGACGACAGTTATTGAGTGTTTACCTAATCAATATTACAGATGGTTTATTTGAATAGCATTTAATTCTCAAACATGAGGTATATACTATCTTTAGTCACATTTTAAAGATAAGGAAACTGATACACTAAGAGGAAATTAATGTGCCAGAATTCACATCCCTAAAAGTGGTTCAACTGTTCTGAGAATCCTGAGCCTGTGTTCCTGTGCTGTGCTTTACCATCTCTCTGAAAGAATGAATGGCTACACTACAATGAATGAGGAAAGGCTTAATAATAAGTAGACAGGATAAGCGCCTATACTGGAAGGAAAGAGAAGGGTGAGGAGGAGAGAACGTCATCTGAAAGGTCACACTCAGAAGGAAGTGCTGTAGTTAAAAAAGCCACCAATTTAGAGCATTTCATTCAAGAATGGTTTTGCTCACACTATACGTCTTGCTTCTAAGTCTATTGATAAAAGTCCCAACCAGCTTTAAAGATTTTGTAAACTCCATTGAGACTTGTAATTATGTTATGAGCATTCATTCCTCTAATAGCCAAGTCTGTGTCTAGGTTGTCCATTATTACATCCCGAGTATTTAGAATGATACATATGACAGAGTATCCACCCAACAAAATTATTTTATTATACTTTTATATTTATTATGTTTTGTTATAGAATTCTCAAACGCAGAAAAATTTACCTAAGTACCCATACAGTTTCAATTATACCTACACAGAAAACTTTGTTTCATATATATCCCAATCTTCTCCCCTACATTTGGTGAATTATTTTAAAGCAAATCAAAGATACAAAAGCCCTATAGCAATAGTTCTTAATATCTGCCCAGCTAGGAAGCAGCAATGAGAGATTGTGAAACTATCAGCCAGAAAAATGTTCCTTTCCTTTACCCCTTCTCTCTAGCTTCTGCTCCATCATCCACCTCCCAGCACCAAACCTGAGGAGTCAGAAACCTTGTGTGGCACCTGAACTTGGCCACACACACATACACACACACAGACACCCAACACAACCCTTCTAGCCTGGAGCAGTTCCAGATGGAGAAAGGGAGAAAAGGCCACTCTGATGATCAGACTTTTTATTATTAAGATGGGCCTAAAAATGGCTGAATTCAGACTTTTTAATGGGACTAATAGATAATAATATTTCTTTGGGGCATTAATAGTGACCAAAAATGATCTGCAAACTGGCCATGATTTCATTTTAGCTATAAGGAAAAACAGTTTACTTACTGAGTTTAATGAAATAGTTTCTACTTGAAGCACTCTAAATTCGGCTTTCTGAAATGTAAAGATTACCTACTTAGCAATAGGTCCCTGACTAATAAGCCACAGAGGAAAAAGTCAAAAGAAATTTCTCAGGGCAGGAGATGAAAAAAACATACAATCAATGCTAAATTCAGAGAATATTTTTAGAGAAAACTAAAATCTGTATATGACCCTGAGAAGGATGGATCTTTTCCTAGGCTTTAATATTAATTAGGAACACTGGGACTTGGAGCAAAATTAGTAAAATGTAGATCCCCTTGTTGCAATCTCCTGTATTGTTTTCTGTAAAATCAAAATATGAGGCAACTACTGAGGGACTACCACTTAAACAAAATTATCTGCTAAAAAAGACTGTTATATTAAGGCAGGAAGAGGCTGACTGTAGTGTAAAAATAGCAACAGTCAAAGCCCTGCAAACTTTGTTTCTTCCAAACCTGCTTCATCAGCCACACCTGTACCTGGATAGTTGGACCCAAAATGTGGATTCTAAATCATGATGAATTATACAGTTCCTTATATTGTATCTATAACCACACTTCTTATTTCAGCCACACATACACAAAAAACAAAAACAGAACAGAACACTTTCAGTTCTTCCATTAGTAAACAGTATAAACTCAGACATTCAACCTCAGACAAACTTTGCACTTTCATTGTTCCCCTACCCACCAATCCCACCCGGTGTCTCATCTGTTGGCAGAGACAAGCATTGACAATATGTCAGTAATCTAAAAACACTTGAGGTTCTTTATTCTCTGGCTTCTCAAAAGTTTGCATGGAAGAAAGTGCACACAATAAGACATGAATGATCTTAAAGTTAGGTCAGTAAAAAGCATCAGCATCCAGAGCCAGCCATTCGGTAGAATATTCTTTGTTTCCTTGCTCATCTTCTCATCTTTCTTCTAGGCATTCAATATAATTTTGGACCTGAAACTTCCCACCAAAGTAGTATCACCAAACCACATATAGCAAATTCACAACTATCTTAGTTCCCACTAATACTTGTAAAAATCCCAACTTCATAGCGTCCAAGATTCTTCAAAAACCTGCCAATAGGTATTCAATGATATTAACACCTTTTAGCCTCTCAGATAAAACAGAAGCCCTCAAAGAAATTGCAATAGAGAAGAATAAAGTAAATATATGATACATAAATGCAAAAAAGTATTATACCCACCATAGTATAAGTATTTAAAAGTTACAGTAAACCACAAATGAGGGAATTAGTTACATTAGAGCTCAAGATAAAGCGGAGGTTAGCAAAGTTGTATGGACAGTAGCATGGAGAAAATAATTTAGATGAAAAGCAATCCTTTAACAGCAGGAATTTCAAGCTTCATGACAGATTGCTGGGATGTGGGGTTTCCAAATCATAGCTTTTAAGCAGTCTACAATTCTGAACCAAAAATCAAATAAGGCAGACCATTAGTGCAGTAAAAATGATGATTATTAGGAAAGTGTACTTCAACATTAGAAACCTAATCAGACAGACAACTGAAAGAAATTTCAACAATTACAACCTAACTGTTGCTTAAGATGTGAAGCACATACTGGCCTCTGAACCAGAAACAGGAAAAGCAACTAGTTGTTACATTAGCAAAATTCAGAAATCCAAAACATGATTGTTTTTAAAATATAGTTCATAATATTTAAAAACTAGGCCACATGATTTTTCAAGGGCAAAATAAAATAGATTGAATGCAGAAAAGTCAGGAAGAAAAAGAAAAATCAATAAAGAAGTGGCTTTCCAGACAATGGAGCTAAAACAGTATGGCCAGGAAAAATGCCACCTTCCTACCTGGTAAGGAAACTGATAACAGGTGAGTACAAAAATGAGAAGATATCTAAGTTTTTCTATTTTTAATCTCATTTTTAAAAACATCAGTTATTACCAGTTAAAAAGAAAGGGCACGTTATATGAGTTAAGAAAAGCAAAATCTGGAGTTATGAAGGAAGCATCCAGGAAAGTTAACTAAATTACAGTGAAATACAAACAATGTGGTTTATTCATTTTACTAGGGTACTTAGCACCTACTGGCTAGTGAGAGTCCTTGTAGAAGTCATAAATTCCTGAAGATGAGGAAGAGTTACTGGATTACCTGTTTATTAATCAAAAGGTAAAAGGACAATTCTGGTAATTGAGTAACTGTCAGTGAACTTCAATACCCAGAAAGAAGAGTGCAAATCATCAATCAATTCGTGGTCACAGAGTAATGAAAACAGAGTAGGCCCTGACATGCTTTTCAGAGAACACTTTTGTTTCATGATGAAGAGACAGGAAGGATAGGTATGAGGGACTTTAAGAGATGTGGGAGCATCGAGCAGCTGCTGGAAAAGTGGGAGGCAGCGATGTTCCAGACTGAGGGCTTCCTGCGGGGGCTGGACCCCAAGGTAATATGGGAGGCTGCAGGAGGACCTGCTCCCCTCCAAACGGAACTTCCTCATCTACGTGGCCCTACTCCGAGTCACTCCTTTTCTCTTAAAGAAACTGAACAGCGTATGAAGATTGGGCATCACTTTCAAATGAGTAAAATGAAGATACTAGTTACTGCTCCCATCTACAAGAGAATAGCCCAGAAAGACGTAAGAAAGTCTTTGGATGGACATAAAAATTCTACTTGTTAAGCTTGGTCTATTGACAAACATTTGTAGCTAAAATACAAAACCACTCAGGAACTACGAAATTACCTACTGTGGTCATAGTGCTTCCTTATGCCTGCAGCATTCGGCCTCCATGAATACTGGTATAATCGTAAATAATGTCAAACTCCATTTTCTAATAAGTATTAAAGGGGACTTATGGACCCTTTATGTGTGAAATGGCACTGTCTTGGCATCATTTCTGTTTATCTTTTTACTTCTGTCAGGAGTGTATTTGTGAAGAGTCCCTGATAATTAGTTTATGATTTGTGGAAGTCAGCACAACAATGAGATTTAAACACAGTATGATTAGTCTATATCTTAAATAAATGTGTCAATTAAGAAAAAAAGAGATGTTGCCTTTATGGATTTAGGAACATATTTTTATCTTAAAAACTGGTTGAGCTGCTAACCTCAACAATTGCAGTACAGTATATGGTTTGAATACAGTCTTTATTATCATTAGAATTCAGTGACTCTATTAAAATAAATTGTGTTTAGAAAACTAAACACTCCTTAAACACAAAAGGTATCAGAGACATTTCCATCTACAAATAATCCAACCACTTCTAATGTGTATGTAGGTGATTTTGTCCAATTTTACAGAATTGTCATGATTTCTAAATAGTCTATATGGTTTCCATTTTCAAGACAGCACATCTGTACATATAAACAAATTTATCAATCACTTCTTAAAAATGGCTGCAGGAATAATGGGATACTCACATGGAAAAAAGAATGAAATGTGACCCCAACCATACAGCATACAAAATTTAAATAAATAAAAAATAATAAATAAATAAAATACCTTCAGGAGAAGAAACCTTGCCAAAATAATTGATTGCCTCTTACAATGAATGATAAACTGAATCTTGGCCCAAATTTATCCTATGAGTGTGTTTGGCATAATTTCTTTAGAATAAACTTGATAAGTATTATAACCCACTATGAAAATGTTGTATATAAGTTGTATATTCATTTGGTATTTCCTCAAAATTGGATGGTATTATTTATCTTAACTAATTGCAAGCCTCTGAAATCACACATGAAGATCACAATACTATTCACAGCCGATAACTGCTAGACCATTTTTACGGAAGTAAAGAAATCCCTTCAGGAATGTGGTATTGTTTTTGATTTACTATTTTACTAGAGAGGGGCTGCTCTAGTAGCTTCTAATTGGCTTTTCCTGCCAAATTGGTTCTTACTCCACAAATCAGAGAACCAACATGGCCAGTTGCGGAGTATGTCTGTCCCCATTTCAGAACTGGGGACATCACCACAGAATGTGTTCAGGGACATACTTGATCCGTTGTGAGATGGATGATTGATCACCCGATCTCCTTAAAACCCTGACCACGACATTCTCATTTAAATCTTGTAGAAAAACTGTTAATCCGCCAAAGTGTTAAATTCAAGTTTATAAACATTTTGAAAAGAGAAATAATAAGTCAAAGTGGAATTTAATTACTACATCTACAGAGGGAAAAAATCTTTCTGGCATGAACACCATAAGAGTTCCAAGTATCATGCACGCTATCACTGGTCTCAGGAAAAGCAAGAAAGAAATATTTAGAAAGTACTTATATTGCAACATCCCAGGAACACAATAAAAAAAGAAAACTAGTCATGTGAGTCAAGCATTTTATTTAAATTTAATTATAGCTCCTTTCTTCAATACTTTTTTCTGTGAAATCCAAGAATCTCTATGAGATATTCAAATATTAACTGTAAAATAATCATTTACTATCTCAGGAAAGCTCTAAATATTAACTATGACAAATATGGTGACTCAATGGCAAGTAAGCAGTTATTATTTAAATATATATTTTAAATTAATTATAGTATATGTTTACCATAGTGAATTTAATTTATTAAATAATGCAAATCACCTCATTAATGCTATGGTAACTAAACCACTTCTCTTCATAAAGAACAGTCTTATTTTTAAGTTAGAAAGCTCAACATCCACATTTCTTTTTGCAGACTGCTCAAAATAAAGTGTACTTTTAACAGGTTCGAATACAAACACGACAAAAAGCTTCACTATCCTACATTCTATAATAATCACAAGCATTGGTAAATGAAAAGTCTAATCACCAACCAATTTTATTGACTGCCATCATGTATTACTGAGAGAAAGTTTAAGATATTCTGAAGCTCAGGAGATTACTTGAGAGTACAATGAATTACAGGAAACAACAGAAAAGACATTGTTGAGGAACTGAAATTCTAAATGGCTAAAAAAAAAAAAGAAGAACTCAAGTCTAAGTCCTTAGTTTGAGAAGAATTGACAAAATACAAATATATAATGTTTCAGACAGATATACATAAAATGCCCCCACTACTGTGCAGATACAAATACACACAATTGCAGGATTGGTATCCTGAGACATATAACCATTCACTGCTGAGACACAGATCCATATTTACATAGATAGTCACATTTCACCAAACATTCTCATTTTCTGTTGTGCTGGACTTAAACTAAAAAAGAGAGAGATAATTTGATAAGAAAGGAAGATTGGATTGAAGGCAAATGACGCTTAACTGAAGAACTAGGATTGTTTGGTAAGTAAAGAAAAGAGAGCTTGCACAACACCACAGGATTCTATTATATTTTTTAAATGCCTAAAAAAAAAAAAATCCGATTTTTTAACAACAAAATAAAGAGCAGGGGTTAGAGGATACTCTAACCCGTCCAGCAAAGTTAAAAACTGAAGTAATCCATTCAAGATTCATGAAAAGAAAGAAAGGATAAAATTAGCCACTACATTTTCACAGATTGCTAAACATGAATACCTTTTTACTATATCTTCTCCATTCCAGCAGGGTAGTCCATCAGTAGCAGCTAATTCATTAACACAGAGCTCATGAGCCAGGCCTCCATAGAATGTCCTGTACAGTCGAAGGCTGCTGATAAATTCTCTGAAAAGAAGAATAAAGAAAATAATTAATGCCCCAAATCCGTAATAGTATTTGATATAAATGGCATGCATTAGCATCCATAATATTTAGTACACTTTTTTTTCACTCTGCTTACTTTGCTTTCATGTATTTTAAATACTTTTCTTAAAAATTTATCATTAGTAGCTGGCATCTATGTGACAGAAACACCTTTCCATGTAGAAAATGCCAAAGGCTTACAGTGTACTAATTATTATTTACTAATTAAAATTTTAGTAGACTTGAGTGATTTTCCTTTCTGGGTCTTCTCTCTGCTTTCTAAGAACATAAAGTAATATTTCTTTGCTAAATATAGAAAAAGATATCTAAGAAGTTTCAGAAGCATTAAAATAAATTCAGAACTTGATGCTATAAGAAGGAATAACATTAATATACTAAGTTCATTTTTTTTTCCCTCCTCTCACACTACTCAACTTTCTTCCATCATTTGTGGGAACAAAAATTCGACAACAACCAAAAAAACAAGCTTCTTAAAAATTTTCTTTTTTAAGTTAAAGCTTTTGAGTTTTAAAACCGAGACTTTGGTAGCCCAAGAACTTGAGTCTTAGTATTTCAAAAGAACAAATTCTAAAGGCTTTAGTTTCTAATTTTTTTAAATATAAACAAATGTTTTGGGGAAAGAACTGAAAATCCACTACCCTGACATAAGAGATGGAGAATAAAACATTGGAAGGAAAGAGAACTTGGGAAGTTCATTCATTGAGAAGTTGAAATGCAGCAATTTTGAAATTGTGCTCCCCCTTGAAATTAAAAAAAAATAATTTCTTTAAAATTAAGATCAAAGAAGAGGACAATCTTAAATTATAGCCTGAACAACCAAATTTAAAAGAATAAAATCTGATCAGGAAAGTACTGTGCTGAACTATATTAATTTTTTAACTCTTTCTCTCTTAGTTTTCAAAGAATTATTTTTGGAAATTGATGGAGCTGTAAATAACTTTTAATCTGTAGGAGTGTGATTTTCCAGTATGCAATATCTGAATTCATAAAGAAGGTCAGATGTCACCTCGGCAAATGTTTGGCAGAGATTTAATCAAATTCCTAGCAAAGCTTGTCCAGACAGGTGATGATAACAAAATGGCTTCAAGAAGCATGAAAGGGACTCAACATCAACTTATGATCAATCAAAATAAACATGCTTTATTTTCTTACTAGTGCAGTAATAATATTATTTTTTTTTAAGTTATACAAGATCTTCATAAGTTTATTGGCACTGATATAAAACTATGTTAAAATATTAAAAATTCAATCACTTAACAAAAAAAAAAAGCCCCCCTTGGCCTTTGGGGGATAAATCTCCAGTTCCAATTCCTTCCCAAGAGGGAATGACTGTTAAGATTTTGTGAATGCTTCTACAATTTTATTGATATTTACATGTAATATTTAATCCTATATATTTTAATATATGCATTATTAAATCAAAGGCATTACATGGCACTTCAATATTTTAGTATTATGCAGGTCCAAAAACCTCTCCATATCAGTTCCTATAGATGGATCTCATTTTATATTGTAGAAGAACCATAGTTTAATACAAAACTTTTGATGAATGAAGGAAAGCAACTTGCAAAATAATCTTTTTAAGGTAGTGAAATACCCAGAACACAACAGAAATCCACAAAGCAAGTGAAGGTTCAAGCAAAAATGGCCCAGCCAAATGACCAAACCAAACTTCCAGAGGGAACACAGAATATGAACCGATGCTCAAGGATATTTATAAAGAACTAAAGGATATCAAGAAGACACTAGAAGAGCATAAAGAAGAATTCAGAAGGCTAAATAGAAAAATCTCAGATCTCACAGAAATGAAAAATACAGTAGACCAAATTAGAAATATGCTAGAGAAACACGATAGCAGATGTGAAGAAGCAGAAGGAAGAATAAGTAAGCTAGGAGATAGAATAACTGAATTAGAGTGCACAAAAGAACAAATAGCCGGAAAGATGGAAAAAATGCAACTAGATTGTAAGGAAATTGTGGACAACAAGAAGCACACAAATATAAGAATCACTGATGTCCCAGAAGAAGAGAGGTTAAAGGATTGGGAAAGTTAGTTGAAGGTACAATTGGAGGAAACTTTTCAACCCTTATTAAAGACATAAATATGCAAATCAAACAGGCCCATTGAACTCCAAATAGAATACATCGGAACAGGCCTACTCTAAGATACATACTAATCAAACTTTCAGGTGTTAAAGAGAAACAAAAAGTCCTGAAAGCAGCACAAGAAAAGCAATCTACTACAGACAAGGAAAATACATAAGACTGACTTAAGACTACTCAACAGGTATCATGGAAGCAAGAAGGCAGTGGTATGATATATTTAAGATCCCCAGTGAGAAAGGCTTTCACCCAAGAGTTCTTTATTCAGCCAAGTTACCCTTCAAAATTGAGGGAGAGACTGGCATCTTCAAAGGCAAAGAAAGATTGAGAGAACCAGTCAACAAGAGATCTGCCCCGCAAGAAATATTAAAAGGAGTCCTGTCAACTGAGAAAAAAAAAAAAAAAAGACAGGAGGACGGCAGAGAACTGAAGAATATGAGTAATGGTAATTTAAAGGGAAAAAAAGAGATAACAAAAATAATAAATAATATATAGATCTGACAAATAAAAACTAAAGGACAAGATGGTAAAGTGAAGAACTGCTTTTATAGTAATTACTTTGAATGCTAATGGATTAAAGTCACCAATTGAAAGATACAGACTGGCAAAATGGATTAAAAAAACATAATCCATCTATATGCTGTTTACAAGAAGTGCATCTTAGACTTAAGGACACAGCTTGAAAGTGAAAGGACGGAAAAAGATCTTCTATGCAAGCTGTAACTAAAAAAAGGAGGAGTGGTTATACTAATATCAAACAAAATAGACTTTAAATGTAAAGACATCATAAGAGACAAAGGACACTACATATTAATAAAAGGGACAATTCACCAAAAAGAAACAGCAATCATAAATGTGTATGCTCCTAGTCAAGGAGCTCCAAAGTATTCAAGGAACACGTTGGAAAAACTGAATGAAGCTACCGACATAGAAACAGTAATAGTGAGAGACTTCAATACACCTTTCTCCACTGTAGATAGAGCAACCATACAGAGGATCAATAAGGAAATAGGGAAACTAAAAAATGGGATAAATGAATTAGATCTAATAGACATATATAGATGGTTACACCACAAAATACCAGGATATAATTCTTTACTAGCATACATGGAATGTTCTCCAGGTTAGATCATATGCTGGGACACAAAAAGAATCTTTATAAACTTAATAAGACTGAAATTATCCAAAGCACTTTCTCTGATCACAATGGAATAAAGTTGGAAATTAAAAATCACCAAAGAACAAGAGATTTCACAAACATATGGAGATTGAAGAAGACACTCAAATAAATAAAGAAGAAATGGCTAGAGAAATTGATAAATAATCTGGAGATGAATGATAATGAAAGCACAACATATCAAAATTATAGGATGTGGCAAAGGCAGTGCTAAGAGGGAAATTTATTGCCCTAAATGCCCGTATTAAAAAACAAGAATGAGCAAAACTTGAGGATTTAACTGCTCACCTGAAGAATTTAGAGAAAGAACAGCAAATTAACTCCAAAACAAATTAAAGAAGAGAAATAATAAAGATTAAAGTAAAAATAAACAAGCTGGAGAACAAAAGAATCAATAAAACTACATGTTGGTTCTTTGAGAAAATCAATAAATTTGATGGACCCTTATATAGACTAATGAAGAAAAAAAGGAGAGAGGACACAGATAAACAAAATCAGAAATGAGAAGGAGGTCATTACCACAGAACATGACTAAATTTAAAAATCCAGAAGATAATTTTATGAACAACTATATAACAACAAACTAGACAACTTAGAAAAAATGAACAAAGTCCTAGAAACACACAAATTACCTATACTGACTTGAGAAGAAATAGAAGATCTCAATAAACCAATTATAAGTAAAGACAACAACCAAATCATTAAAAAAATCTTCACACAAAGTAAAGCCCAGAAAATCCAACTGCTTCACAGGACTATTTTATTAAACATTTTAAAAAGAACTAATGCTAATTCTGCTCAAACTCTTTCCAAAAATTGGGGAAAAGGAATGCTACCTAACTCATTTTATGACGCTAACATCTCTAATACCAAAATCAGATAAAGACAATACAAGAAAAGGAAACTACAGCCCAATCTCCCTAATGAACAAAGATGTGAAAATTCTTAACAAAATACCAGCAAATCGAATCCAGGGCCACCTTAAAAGAATTATACATCATGACCAAGCAGAATTCATACCAGGAATGCAGGGAAATGGTTCAACATAAAATCAATCAATGTAATACAGCACATTAAGAAATAGAAAGAGAAAAATCACATGATCATATCGATTGATGCTGGAAAAGCATTCAACAAAATCCAGCATCCTTTCCTGATAGTATTACTTTTTTTTAACCACTTTAAGTCAGTTACCTCTATTTCCCTTTCACAGAGACTATATTCCCACCAACTGGAATGCATGAACAAATAACAATCCTCGTACAGCACTAAAACATAATTCAAGTAGCAGAATGATTCTTTCCTAGAGGGGTTTAATGAATGAAACCTGTCCTGAATTCTATTCACTATAAATGATCACCTGTTTGGAATCAAAGAGTCCTCTAGAAATTTAGAGGCCTGTCTCAAATGGCTGATATATTGAGACCTCCAAATTGATGGTGTAAACTGAGTAGGTTATTTTTATGGACCCAAAACCTCCCTATCTAATCTTGGTGAATGGTAGCACTCTAGTTTCATTTCTTCCTCACAATCAATAGATCATATTGAGGATAGATTTGTATTTTTTTTTCAAGTCCCCTTTCCAAGTGCTACTATGATTGCCTTACCTCAAGCCCTTATCACCTCTCTCTGGAATCTCTGCTCTAGGACTACACATCTCCATCTCTTTTCTTTCCAGTCATCTTCCATCCTCTATGAGAACCATCTTTTAAAATTCAAATCTGATATTCCATTGATTAGGCACTCTCTTATTTAAAATTCATGACTGGCTCTCTATTCTCCCACAGCCTGAAATCCAAACTTCTTGGAAAGCTATATTAAGCACCCTTTTACCTCTCCAGTTCCACCTTCAGCAACACAAATCATAATTTAAGGTCCCACAAGTGGGAGGCAATTGCTATTATTTCTTCAAACACACCTTTATTCCTTTGCATGTGTTATTTTCTGAAAATTTCTCCCCTATTGTATCCTAGATGATTTCCATTCATTCCAAATACTGTCAGCAATCAGTTATTCATCACAGAATACTAACACTATTGACTACTAAGTTTTGTGTTGGCACCAGCGATTCAATGATAAACAAGAATGCACATTCTGGTAAAAATCCGCAATAGTAGCATACTGTAAGAAGTGCCACATGAGGGACAGAAGAAAAATCAGGAAATATTTACTAAAGAGTTGATAATTCATTTTTATTTTGATTTAGGAAAGCAGCAGCTAGATGGCTGTTCCATGCAAAGAAAACGGGCTGAGCAAAGGTAAAGAGGAAAGAGAATATTGTGTTTTCAGAAAACTGTGAGCAGTTTGTTTAGCTAGTCGGCAGTGTGCTGGTGGGAATTAAGTAAAAAGAGAGGAAGAGATGAGATTATAATCAGCCTTATTGATCATCATAAGATTTTTCAGGGTTTTTTTTTTTCACAGGGTAGTGGGAACCATTAAAAGTTTTCAAGCAAGCAAGTGACCTAATTGTTATGGCAGCATTGTGGAAATAGAGATAGCAGTGAAGTCACTTAAGGGGCTCTGAATGAAATTCACAGGAAAAAAAAATAAGATGTCAAAAGAAGCTGCTAGTGCGCACAGAGAAAAATGATAGCTTTGAAAGACATTAGGAATAAAAAACTGACAGGCAAAGTGAGTGTTTAAAGATAATTTCTAGGTGTTTTCCCTCAGGTGACAGAGCAGATGATTGTTTCATTCTTAGAGACAAGAAATAAAGGAAGAGAAATGTGACCTTCCCAATTGTCACTGCACTATACTTGTGATTGCCCTCACCCTGTTCAATATTTTCTTTTTTCCATGGCATATATCACTTCTAGTATACTGTGTAATGTACTTATTTATTATCTTTTATTGTTTCTTATCTGTCTCCATGGTCCAGAATAAAAGATCCAGGCATGTGGAGATTTTAGTTTTTTTCCTTCGTTCACCACTACATATCATAGAGCAGTGGCAAAGACTCAATAAACAGTTATCAACTTAATAAATGAGTAAAAGAATTAATTCATAATAAATAATAAATTCCATTCTAAATATGTTCAGTTTGAGATTTCTTTGGAACATCCAGATGGAGAAATAAAGTAACACCACTTCTCAAATTTAATACATGCAAAGACCCTCTGGAGCACCTTGTCAAAAATGCAGATACAATTCTTCTGCAGATACAGTTCTGGGGTACAGATGCTGCAGGTACAGGACCTGTGAGTATCACTGAAGTCTGTTGTTAAATAAAAGGCTTTGAACTCAGTGGACTTGTCCTGTGGCATGCATTAATCATCTACTGAATCCACGGATATGAATGAACTCTCTCAGGATATTAATAATAGAAAGAATAAACCAAAGAGATTCAGAGGCAGTAAAAGCAAAGGAATAAAACTTTAAAAGTTAGGGCGGGCGATGGTGGTGCAGTGGCAGAGATCTCACCTGCCATGCCAGAGACCTGGGTTCGATTCCCAGTGCTGCCCATGCAAAAAAACAGAAAGAAAGACATTTTAAAGTTAATGAGTCATGAGGGATGCACGGGTAGTTCAGTGGGAGAATTCTCACCTGTCATGCGGGAGACCTGGGTTTGATTCCCGGCCCATGTACTTTCCAAACAAACAAAACAAAGAAACCAAAAAAACAAACAAAATTCAACAAATGATGCTGCAATAATGGGCTACTCACATGGAAAAAGAATGAAATATGACCCCACCATACAGCATACAAAAAAGAAAAAAGAAGTTAATGAGTTATGAAAACTAAAGAATGAGGGAATTGGAAGTTAAAGAGATTCTCCACACTAGTATAATGCCATTGTTAAAGGTTAACTAGAATACTGAAAATATCCTTCATTTGTATTGACCTTAACTAAAGCATTTAAAGTGAAGGGTAGACTCCAGATTGCAGTACATTGAGTTTTGAGTAGAGGGTGGGAAACTTAAAGTGGAGAGTCCCAAGAAGAAAAATTAAGGGAGTTTTATTTGTATGTGTGTTTGCTTGAATATGGACGAGATTTGAAAATATTTATGGCTGCAGGGTAAGGAGGTAACAAGAATATATAGTCATTGGCTTGTTCCCAAATATTCCAATTCTTCACCTTCTAGGCACAACATCTTTGACATTAGCTTCAATTATCCAACTTGCTTTGGGTTCTATTAAATGTATGCAGAGTGCTGTGTATCCCAGGCTTAAGCTTTAAGAACAAATGTGGCTCGGCCAGCTTCCGTTTCCCTCTGCCACAAAGACTGGCAATGCTTTAGATGGAAGCTGCCCTGTCATTCTGAGTCCCAAAGCAAGTGCAATTTGAGCAGCACCCTAGCTGACCTAAAATGGGTACAGAGGGTGAAGAAAAACACAATTTTATTGTTCTGAACTACTGATATGTTGGAATTGTTAGCTATCACATCATAACTTAGTTTCCGCTGTCTCATAAAATGATGGAAAAAGAAAATGAAAATCTGATGGATCACAAAATTCTGAGAAGAAAGAGGAGTGGTTAGTTTTGAACTATAACAAATTATCTGAGACTAATAGTCTGTGTGAATGTTGACATAAGTTTTGGTTTGTGAGAATAGAAATTTGAGTGGCACTCCTAATTTGGAACTCTGTACCCCATGTTTGGCAGTTTTTATGTCACGTGGATTAAGAATAATGTTCCAAAAGTGATTGCACTGAAGGGCCAGAAGATCTATACTAAATATGAAAAAAAAAATTGAATTGGCAGGAAAGAGAAGGGTAAAGGCACTTGTAGTCTCACCGAGGTTAAAGACTCATCTACCGCCACAGAGCCAATTACATTAGTCCTGTTACAAGAATCCAGAACTCAGGTCCCAGCTTACTCAGCCCACAACTCCTTTTCCAGTTTGAAGTAAGTCTCTCCATGAACCAATATTACTTGTTTTGGAAGAATTAAAATCTAAATCAACATCTAGCTTAAGCTTGACCTCCTTTTTAACGTGTGCACTAACCACCTGTGTAGTTTGTTGGGTCATCCTCAGTTCTCACACAGCACTTGTCTGAGTCTGTACTAAAATCCTTGCTATCTGGTATTATAATTCTGTTCGCATGCCTGTGCCTTCAAGATTAAAAAATATGTTCTTTAAAGACAAGCATTTTGTCTTTAAAGTCCTGCAGTTTGGGTCACAGCCTGATACTCAACAGGCACTCAACAATTTTTGCTGGATTAGCTGTGATGCAGTGTTTTTTTTGTTTGTTTGTTTGTTTTTGTTTTGCATGGGCAGGCACCGGAAATCAAACCTAGGTCTCTGGCATGGCAGGCAAGAATTCTGCCACTGAGCCAGTGCCACACCACCCTGTGATGTAGTTTTAGCTGTTACAGAATGTACAGAATTTGAAGCTTGTATAAGAAATACATTTTTTGCTTGTTTGTTTGCGTGGGCAGGCACCAGGAAACAAACCCGGGTCTCTGGCATGGCAAGTGAGAACTCCACCCGCTGATCCAACGTGGCCCACCCAAAGAAATACATTTTTAAAGAATGGTAATGTTAATGTAAAGTCCTTAAAATGTCGGGTGACTTAGGAACTTTTAAATTAGGGGGGTTATTCCTAGATTATAGGGAAATATCAGATAACTTTCTGGTATGTCACATTAGATAATGGAGAAAATCTAAAGGGTAGGAGCACAAGCTGTGCCAGATTCTACTAAACAGGCTCAAGAATAGCTCTGATTGATATGTGACTCTGAAATGAATAGTGACACAATATTTAGTCACAATGCCATGTAAGATAGCTATCATAAGTAATACATCACAGGTATTTTATGAAGACAGAATTAGAAAGAGCCTTAGAAATCATCTGGTTCAGCAGTTCTCTGTGTTAGCTGCACATTATAATCACCAGGGAAACATGTAAACTGTACAGAAGCCTGGTCCCTTTTCCCTCAGACAACTGGATTTAGTGATCTGGAGTGGCATTCAGGCATCTGTGTTTTCTGAAAACTACCCTATAGGTAATTACAGCTCGCATTGAAAACCAGTGATTTAGTTTAACCTTCTTATTTCATAATTAAGCAAAGTGAGAACCACACAAGTGAAAGAACTTGTGACTAGGAACTTAATTATGATTTAGTCAGGCTGTACAATGCACACCTCAACATCTTTGTTGAATGAATTAATTCATAAAGAATTCCATCACAGCAATATGTGCCTGATATTAGATGTTCGATAAATGGAAGTTGAATGTGAATATATCCATCCATTTTTAAATTTTCATGGAAATTATCATATTTATAACAAACATTCTTAACAAAACACATTTATTAATAGATTGCTATATAAGAAAACATGAATGCATCATGTCTTCCTGCCAAAACATGCACTTAAAATGCAATGTTCAGAGTTTATTCATATATTTCTGCTAGTCTAAAAGGTCTGGTGTGGGAAGCAGGGAGTGGGATAAATTCTGATCACTGGCTAATGACCAGCTTTATACATTCTGTGAGCACAGTAAAGTAGGAGAAGTCTGTAGCACAATTGTTCATTCATTACTTGCAACCTTGTTTGCCCTGAGCTTACTGAAGGCAAGAGTAAAACATGGACCTGCATAGTTATTGCTTATTGCTTCCCATGCCCTTGGGTCAAGCAGTTCCAGAAAGGTCTCCTCATAGACCACACGATAAAAATACATAAAAGGAAATGCAACCCACCCTGAAGTTGTCATTTCCAGTTCTGTTGACATGAGAATGCCCTATTACTACTTTCAAAATGAGCAACACTTCCTATTGGCAATTCCATTATAATTGACTTAAATAATTTTTAAGTATAAAAGTAACATCTTTTTGCAAGTAGTAAAATAATTAAAAGGAACTGTAGAACAAGTTAATAACTGTCCTTCTATAGTATTTCCATTGGTCCCTCCTGAAATAACCAATGCTAATAACCTGGTGTGTATCTTTCTTCAGCTTTCTCTATGTGCATTCTAACAATCAACCAAAGATGGACAGACAGACATACAGAGATAGAGGTAGAGATATATGGCTGGGTTCGGTTTTAAACAATTGGGACCAAGCTATACAAATTACATGCAATTGGCTTTTTTAAGTTGACATTATATCATGAAATCCTTTAAACAAATAAATAGCAGTCTTCTTTTTATAGCTACATGACATTCTTTAGCCTATATATATATCAGCATTAGCATTACCTATCAAGCTAATTTACATTTTTAATTTATAACATTGACATATTCCTCATACATATGGTTTGAAGGATGGCAACCACGTAAGTTTCAAACTTTGCTGACCTTCTAGACAGCTATTCACATTTAAACATATGACTCTGATCTACATTTGATTTTGTATTTTACTTAATTAGAAGTTGCTGGAAAGAGATCTATGTTCAAAAGTCATGCCTCTTAATCTCATGGTTTGTTATAGTAGAAATTTGTTTCAATCTTAAAACTTTTATAAATTGTCACATATTACATCACTTCTCCTTTGTTTCATTTCAATATAAAAGCCACTATTTCTAATTTGACCAAATCTAATTATCTGGAAAAGTATTGGAGAAGAATCTTATTTTCAAATGGAGCTTTTCTGTGTGGAATGTTTCAGGCCACATGTTTATTTAATGACATGTATTGATTTTTTATCCTTAAAATCAGTCCACACATAATACAAAATCCAAATTAAAAGCAGGGCCTTGCATACTATTTGAAAATTTCCATAGAACAAAGGTCAAATGTGCAGTTTGCTTGGTAATGGCCTGAGGCAAAATTAAGGTTAATATGGCACTAATGAGTAGGTTCAACCCTGTTAAGATGTCTAACCTCAGTTGTCAAGAAGTAGACATTTAAAATGTCAACCTCTTGCTTAGAAGACATGTTTAATTACATGTTTCCGGATAAGAACTATTTTCCCATGCTATTCTGAATCTATATTTAATCATTTAACTGTATTCTCATTTAAGTCTTCTACTTTACAAAATATTTTTTATTAATCTTTAGAATAGAAAAATGTTTATTTTACTCTAAAGCAATATTATTTTAATTGTAAATACTTAAAAATATAATTAAATGTATAGGGTTAGGTTTGCTAAAGTGAGAGTCAAACTCTATTTTCTTTGTCCTTTTCTATATAGACTTTGGGATACCTGGAGAGATGGGAGAAGAGGGAGAAGATATCACTGAAAAGCAATGCAATATATGGCACAAGACACATTTATCACGAACATAAAAGCGTTTGAAGCACACTGCATTCACATTTGATTAAATAAGAAAGACTATGTTCTCCTGAAGACTGACTCATAAAGTCTACTCTCTGAACCCCACATGAACCCCCTGCTCGTTACGGAAACCTGTGACTAAAGAGCAGCAACATTTTCAAAGAGGGTTTTTTCTACCTAAATGATTCCAGGTTTCCCCTCCTCCTAAGAAATCTTCTGAGGACTTGTTCATGTGGCATGATTTCCCCTTCATTAGAGGATTTACAGTACTTTCTCAACAAAATGACAGGGTTCAGATGAGTAGTGGGATGGTGAGCAACAGGGAAAATAATGGGAAAGAGAAACTGAAAGGAGCACTGAAAATATGCTAATATACTTAGAGATTGCTTGGGGAGGATTCTTTTCTTGACAAGGGTTGTGTGTTTAAACCCCGCTGGTGGGAATTTTATATTAGTCATGAGCTGGAAATTCATGGCTAACCAAACAAAGGATAGACACTTCCATTTCTCACTTTTCAATGACCCACAAAACCCAACATACTACCATTAAAAGTCCGGTAAAAATTAGCCTTTCTGAAGCAGTCTTCTCTAAAAAAGAATGATTTAAACCTGTTATCGAGCTAGGTTTTCAAAACTAACTCTAATATTGCTTTCCCAGTTTGTAAAAAATGTACCTGAAAAAGCACTTATTGTTCTGCATTAAAAATGACTTTCAACAAAGATGTTAACCCATTTGTGAAAATAAACACTGGACCAAGTGTTCAAGGCTTAAAACAAATCAAACAGTATTAAGAAAATCAACCAGTCATTACGGAAATGTATATAATGCCTCTACTTCCTACAGCTTTTTTTGTTTATTGTAATAAAAATTGTTTATTCAGTTCTTTTAGTTTAAGCAAGCATGATAGCTTTTCAATGAAAGAAAATGTCTAAGGCATGACAGGATGAAGACCAACAGCAAGATTGCATCAAATGGAATATTTGTAAAGGTAATGATTTCAATAGAGGTCACTCATGCAAAGAATCATTATTGAGTGTCGATGTATTCAGATTTAGCATTAATAGCTCAAATCTTGAACATTCCTCTCTTTTACAATAAGATAGTTTCTAAGGTTAATCATACTTTATCTATAAACATTTATAAAAGACTTTCAATTTAATGGTCTGCCAATGATTGGGCTTCTTTCTGCTTCCTTCCTTTCACCCCTTTTCACTATTCCAATCAGATGTTCCCTCATATCTCAGTTCACAAACCCATCTGATTGGTGGTCAATGTATGCCTGGTAGAAACTGTCCTTCCTTACATTTTCAGCTACTATAAATCTCTCAGTACTAGTACTTGTGGTCCTGGCCTGGTTTAAAGATAGGCTTTAGAATCAGTAAATCTATAATGAATAGAATTCAAAGAAAAGGAGACATTTCAGATTTTAATTTTATCCCTATTATTTTAGTAATTCTAATTTTGGAGGAAAAATGCTCTCATATGTAAAACATTATCCAGGTATTATTTTATTCCAAACTTTAAAAAATAGCATAGAATATTACTGACCAGGGTTGAGTAATGTAAAAAAATGACTACTCAAATGTGATATTTGAGTTATTTTCCACATTATGACTATTCATATCTGTGTTTGTTTACATAAAGCTTAGCTTATATTGGAAAATGTAGACAAACGAATTAAAGTAAACACTATAAACCCTTTGTGTCCACTTTTAAGAACCCATTCTCAGGATACCAAAGTTGCAATATTCCATACGTAACAAAAATTTTACTGAAGGAAGGTGAACCCAGCACAGCCAAAGAGCTGAAATGTATCATATTTTGAGAAGGAAGCTTGATCTTAAAGTTTGGACTTAACTTAAGCTTATATGGCATATGGGCCCAAACACTAAAGAATGCCCTGAGACGTCTTTCAAACTTTCATTTGTTGCACTTTAAAGCAGAAGGAACCTCACATGCTTCTAGGCACATAGTGAAACTGTATGACCTGGAAATGATTAAGCTGATTTGTGTTTTGAAGTGAATAATTAACAAAAGGAAAACAATGTCTCTATCAAATGATGAAATCAACTCTAGAAATACATTTCTTCTACTATTTGGAGGACAGGAATTGACAGCTTATCATTTCTGTTCAATATGCAACTGGATAAAAAGTATGACCATCTCTTGGTGCCGTCTGCTTCAATTTTCCTCTCATATGTATGCCTCTTTTAGAAGCTTCAGATGCCATTGATAAATTTAAAATGGTGGACATGTTTTCCTCAATGCAAAATAAAGCAAAAAAAGTGCTTTGGGAGCATTAGTGATCCTTCTGAACACTTTTGCTACTTCAGTAGAAGTAATAAGTTTCACTCATCATCCAGAATTTTATCCCACAGTCCTGAAAAAATTCTGAAATAAGTTTATGCATTCCTATAAAAAAATCATCAATTTCAACATGGCAGGACTTTGAATCTTCACCTCTTCAAAAAAACAAATTTAAAAATGAGTTGAATTTGAGGTTCTCAATTCTGCAGATCTTCACTGACTTTCGAAAGACAAATCATAGAACATTATCTCTTCTGAAAAAACAAAACAGGGCGGGCCGCGGTGGCTCAGCGGGCAAAGTGCTTGCCTGCTATGCCGGAGGACCTCGGTTCGATTCCCGGCCCCAGCCCATGTAACAAAAAACGGAAAAACAAAATACAATAAAACAAGAAAATGTTTAAAGATGTTTCCCTTTCTTCTATCCTTCCTTCCTTCTCTCTGTCTTTCCTTTATAAAAAAAAAAAAAAAAAAAAAAAAAAAAAAAAAAACAAAACTATACTCAGGGATAATAGGCATGAAGAGTTTCATTCACCATTTGGTTTGCTTCATGGAAGACTACTTTGAGCCATATAAATGAAGTACAACCCCCAAATCACCATTATAAACACAACTGGAAATTTCTAGATCATCTGGCAAAGCTATTACTTGGAAAGAGAAAATTCTGGGAGAACTTGAAAACCATCCAATTTAAAGGTCATTCTTCTTCTAGCTGGAAGAAAAATAAATCTTATTATTCATTTTTTAGTAAGAGATTAGGGAGAATTATTTTTACTCACAATAATTAGCATTTACAACCTCAATATTATAATTGTTGCAAATTAACTTGAGGAGAAAAACATCACAAAACATAAATGGGTCTTGAAGAGTTTAGGATAAATCTCATGCTTCCTGAGGTAAGCCTAGCCTTGTCTAAGCAAGCAAACTGAGACGCTAATTGCAGTCACTGGTATACACATAAGGGTTTTTATTTTTAAGTTTCAATAATTGTTACCATTAAAACAAAAAGTATCTGTTAGGTAAACAATTGAGCACAGAGCCACATCTAAGACCATTCACAATGTCAACTGCCAGTTACACAAAGTAGCTGAAGCCATGTCTCCTTTCAGCACAGGTAATGTTAGTTTAATTCCCATTGTTTAGACTTCGTTTAAGACAGTTCATGAAGTGGTGGTTCATTTACTTGTGAACATTTAGAGAAAAAGCAAAACTCATTCTTTAAAGACTTTTTACTTTTAATATTAATTTTAGGTGGAGCAAATCACTTTTTAACAAAATTTTGCATGAATTTGTTTATGAATTTTTTTTTCTCAGAAGTTCTCATCAGATTCTCAGTGGGATACGTGACCCCTCCAAAAGTCAGCAACCACTGGCCTAAACCTTTGCCATATGTTTCTCTGCCTTCTGGTATTTGCTCTTCCTGTGCGCCTGGTTTTTGACCCCCTGCCGGTCCTGATCTTCATGATTCATGTGGGTCATGACTCGGGCCTGCCTTGGAGCTCCTATTCCCTTGGTGCTGGCTCTGGTCTCCCCTGACCACTTATCTAAAGCCTTGCCTTAGCCTGCCCTGTTCTGGCTGTCCTCATTACCCTGCTTGCTAAGCACTGTTTTAAATTAAACAGAAATTTCCTCATTGAAGGGAACAGGGCCTTTATTTTAGTAAATCAAACCTTCACGTAATAAATAATAATGGCACCTCAAAGAAGCACTAACTTCCTTTTGGGAAATAAACTGCAAATTATTTTCTCTAGTACCATAAATGATATTACATTTTTCTGAAAGAGTTGACTTTGTCTGACCTATGGATATTTTCATCCAATAAATATTACCATACACAATTCATCATTAAGGCCAGTATATCAATACTGGTTTACGCCTATCAGTACACACATACACGCAAATACGAACACATCTAGATTTTTAAAAATTAATTTTGGTTCCACTAGTGAAGGATGGGATAGATAAGATTTGGCTTTTTAAGTGTTAAGCCAACTACATAGTATTAATTAGTTGTAGCTATCTTAGCAATACTCTTAAATATTATGAGTTCTTCCCTTAAAACAAATGTTTTTCCTATGTTTAATTAATTATTTTTAACTATATCATTGTGTTCCTTAGTGATCTACAGAGGAGCAATTTACTTTAATAGACAGTGACTTCATAAATCAGGATTATGCCCTATCTCATTATTGTCCCTAACCTATGCAATTTTAAGCATTCTCTGTAGCTCCTTATCGATGAATGAAATTGTTATTGTTGAAAGTGATAAATTATCACTCAAGTCAAGTTTCAATGACACTTCATAATAAAGTAGAAATGCCTGATGATGAACTATTCTCATTTAGTTCTGTCAAGAAAATTGAAAAACCAATTATATTTTGTTTCAGACATTAAAAATTTAGTATTTCTAAAAATTTTCAATTCCCCACCTTGACATTAAAATTCTCTCTGACATTATTTTTTTTTTAATTCAACACCAAAGCACTCCTAGGCATGTAGTCAGTCCCCTTACTTGTTGCATGATTAAATTGGAAGCTTGGCTAATTGAAATTCTTGCTGGAGAACAGATGGGACACTGATGTTGAGACTCTGTCTTAATTTATTGTCCTGGGGTTTTCCTCATTGCCCACTTAATTGGCATAGCCACACCACTTTGAAATAATAATGTACAGCTAATTATCACCAATTTAAGCTTTCTAATAGCTTATTCTTACCAGCTAACTTTAAGAAATCAGGCAGGGAAAGGAATGGCCATGGGGAAATCACCTTGTCTGTGCTGGTTGAGGCAGCTATCTGAGTGCAATGTTGTTTATAACTCTGCTGATATACTTTCTGCCAAAAAAAAAAAAAAAAAGCAAAAGAGCAATGCTTTGCTAAAGTGGTTAATGGAGAGGTAGCTCTTCCTGGCCTTCTCAACCTTTGGAGACCTTTGTAACTGGTATGAATCAATCACACAGAATCTTCAATTAGTTTATTATTAGCATGCTGTATAAACAGAAAAAATAGGGTAGACTGAATCAGCATTATTAGATCACTAAGATATAATGCAAAAGAATTCAACCCTATGGTTTAGCTCCCTTCTTTACCCTATACCAGCTAGAGAAAGACTGACATAGTCCTAGCACAACTCTTAGGTCCAGGGACATATTTCAATAAGTAAATTTTCTTTCTTCAAATGTTAGAAACAGAACAAAGAAAAAGAAAACTATTCAATGGAAAAGTTCTCTATGAAATAAATTCAGGGGAGGAAAGGGGGAGAACAATCACACAAAAGGGTTAGGAACTTGAGAATATAAAGAAAAATAGTCTATATTTAGGACAGGATACATATTTCTGCCTGAGTTTACATTTATTCTGTACTTATTTTTGACACCTTTTTCAAATCAGATGCCTCAGGTTGGATCCTCTACAAGCAGTGCCTAAGACAGGAATTTTGATACACATGTTTCATTGAGGGACAATTCTTAAAAGAAAGGGAACAAGAGAAGCAGGATAGGGGCAGAAGGAAGGAGGTAAGCAGGGATGTGCCTCAACTTTAGTCACATCCTAAAGAGAGTGTTAAAGTGTGAATTTCACCAAAGGTTCGGTCCCACCTTGAGGCAAGAGCCAAGTTTTTTTGTACCCCTCTGTCATCCAGTCATTGTCCATGATCTGCTATCAAGGGGTATAGCAAGTGGGAAACTGACCCCTTCCCCAGATGGATAGGACAGTGGTCTCCTATCACAATGAATAGTATTGATCTGTATAATTTATAGGATACATAGTTGAAAAAAGATAGTGAGTGACTTCTGAGGCTAGCTCATAAAATACATGGAAGCTTCTGTGTTGCTCTCTCTTGGATTGCTTGCCCTGAGGGAGGCGAGCTACAATGTTGTGGAAACACTCAAGCAATCCTACGAAGTCACCATGGCAAGAAACTGAGGCCTCTGGCCAACAGCCACTTGATTGAACCCATCTTGAAAGAAGATACTTCATTCCCAGTTGAGCCTTCAGTTGACTGCAGCCCTGGTTGACCTCTTGGCAGCAATCTCCCTAGAGATTATGAGCTAAAACCATGCAGCTAAACATCTCCCAAATTCTTAACCCACAGAAAATGACATAATAAATCTGTCACTTCTGCTACTAAGCTTTGAAATGATTTTGTTACATGGCAATAGAAAACTAATACGGAGGCTCCCATTTGCTGAGGAAAATTCCCTGGAGAATAGGGTAGCTGTGAATTAATGGCAGCTAACACACAGCATCCAGGAGACAAGGATGATTGCCAGGTAAAGAAGTGGGCAGAGCACCAGCAGCATCCATAACACTAGATATTTCTCATATTAAATTTGTTCCACTTAACTTTCCATACTACTCACACACAATGTCATGTCATCAACCTAATTATGTCTTGAACCTGAAAGCTCCAAGCTGGGTAAATTATTTAGAAGTCAACAACGGTTATATTAACATAATCACAAAAGAATTGTTTAAATACTGGAAGGTTGCATAATTTAAACTCTTACTCCATCAGAAAGAGCTGAAATGAGTTTTTTACGTCAGTGCACCAAATATTGAAAGAAATTTAAATAAAAACAATGTTATAAGATATACCAAGAAAGAAACTAAATCTAGAGTAACTATAACAACATATTTTTTAAAACTGTGATGTATTTATATTTATATAAATGCATTTATATTTCTTAGCAAACCGAATAGTATTTATCTTGATTTACATTGGCAAAGTCATTGATGTATTCTATAATTTCTATTTTTTCCGCTACTAGAGCAACTATATTAAGCTATAACTGAGCTTAAGTGTTAAACCATTAAATTCTTTAGTTCCATAATTTTCTTCTAATAGCTTTTATTTTGTTTAAATTTAGAGAAAGGTTTTTCTGCTATAGGTATTCTCATGGGACTCATAGTAGTAATTAAACAAAGATAACCCAAAACTTTCTTGGCATATAATGCTAATTTATAAATTCTGATTCAGGTGATATTTGTTTTTTCCCTTCACTTTTTAATGAATTGCACAAAGCAGTGTTTTTGTCAATAATCTGGATAGATAACAAAAAATGAAATTTTATTTTTTTCCTTCTCTGCATTTTTTATATCAACTTTCCTTTTGTTTGAATTAACATGTTAGAGTATGAAATCAAAACAAGTCAATAACTTTTGTTCCTGGCCAATTATATTTTATGTCCTACTGGCTAGTCACTACGTCTTCTACAAATTATAATTGATCTACTTTTGGCATATAATTGATCTCTTGACATACTGAATGAAAATTAGACATCATCAGCTCTGATGGAAATTTTGACTGAGTTTTAGCTTTTTTAAATTAGAAAAACAAGATTTAAAAACAACGTTTTTCATCTATACTTTAAGATAATATTGTGTGTGCATTTAGATGTATGTGTATACAAACACATACATATTCCTTCAGTTACAGAGAGATGAGTTAAGTATACCCCTAAATTCTAGGCATTATTTATATAATTTATCCATAAACATCCCCAACATTGTATATTTTACTTTCTTATTTTCCTTTTCATTTTGTAATTATCCACCCTTAAGTATTAATGTACTTAATTTAAGTTTTGCCTTATCCTTTCTTTGAAAAATATATAGTGATTTTATATATGTGTATATGTGCATGTGTATGTATTTAATTAATATAAGTGGTTTCATGTTATTGAGCTCATTCTATTTCATGCTTTTTTCTCTATAATCACAACCAATGACCTACTTTCAATCAATGTTCGTTGCTTCTGATTGCTGTACAATGTGCTGAAATATTACATTTTACTTTTCCATTTTTCTTGGTTATAGACGTAGAGTTTGCTTCTAACTTTCAGCTGTCACAATTATCCAAGAATTTGTCCTGTGGATATAAGCAAGAGTTTCTCTGGAACACATCTTAACAAATTAGACTGTAGTTTATACGGTATATGAGTGCCAAATTTTACCAGGTATAGCATGGTTCTTCCCAGACTAGCTATACCAGTATACTGTATGATAATCCACATAGAAAACCCAGCCCTATCAACAGACCAACTCTTAGAAATAGAGTTCAGCAAAGTAGTTATATAAAACCCTATAACACATCTTTGTCCAAATCAATCTATTTATCAATACAACTCCAAACAAAGCTCAACAAATAAATTATAAAATATATTTGCAGATATAAAGTACACATAATTCTCAAAAATAATTATGAAAAGCAAGAGCAAAGAAGGGGACCTACTTACCTGATAAGATTTTACAAAATCCTACAAGCAACAGCAATAATAACAATGATAATGATACTAGCAACAACATTAATAATAATAAAATAAAATTGGCAAAACAGAGAGATTCTTCTGTCTTCTTAACAGACAAAAGACCAGTGAAAATTTCATAGAGATCTTCGAAACAGGGTAAGATTCCTATGGGAACCTAAAATGAGTACCAGGTGGGAAAATTAATCATTAAGAAAAGTATAGATTGTTTTAGAACATGACTCAGTATTTGGAACATTTAAGCTTGAACCTACCTTCTAAGGTATGTAAAAATGCACTCTATATTAAAAACTTAATTTGAGAAACAAATTTATAATGCTAAAAGAAAAAAGTATACAAGAACATCGTTTTGAATTGGTGTGGGCAAGAAATTTTTAAACAAGTTACTCCAAGCATAATCATTAAAACCTTTGATATACTTGATAGCGAAATTAAGAATTTCAGTTTAACAAGGTCATTTGAGACAAAATTACTCATCAATGAACTTTTATTTACACTTAAATGAACTATTATCTTAGGAAATATTTGTAAAGTTTGAAATTGACAAGTGAATAATATATATTGAACATAAAAAGAACTCCTACAAATAAATACAATAAATAAAAGAGAAGTCTAGTAAGAATCCTAGCTAACAGAATAAAGGAAACTCGGGTGAAACAGAAAAAAAGTACAGGAAATAGTAAAAGTTTTAAAAGCTATATCAATATTGTTAGAATGAGAAGAGAATATACTTCATCCATGAAACAAGAATGGAATGTGAATTTAAAGTAAAAAAAAGTTTTTAAATCCCTAGAAGTTAAGGATATAAAAAGAAATCTCACTTTATTTACCACAATAGATTCAAAATCTGTCACCGAGACCCTGTTCACAGCCCCACAGTACCTGAACTGAAGGAAAGCTGAGCTCCCTTGAGAAAGACCCTTGCATCGGTACAGCAGTTACGTATCTTCCTCCACATCCTCCCTAAAGGGGCCTGTAGCTATTTTGCTTTCCAGGAATTATTAGACATGCTCCTTCCCAGCAGTCAAAATGGGTCATAAAAAGTGTGATGAAAATTGAATTTGGGCCTCAATATGTCTCATATTGGGTCCAGTGAGCCCACACACCCACCCTGTGTTTACTTCACATTTCCGAATGCATACTTGGAACAGACATAATCACACCTTGTAGAACACCCACAATGATACTCAAAATCATGGAGTGAGGGCTACTACGATATGGTACCCAAACTGAAATCACTAAACTTCTTCTCCCCCCTCCCACACACAAAATCATAAAATAAAAGACTATCATATCTCTCTGGAGAATTTCTGAGATTAGGGCCAATCAAAGATGAAAAGTGCAGTGTTGATGATTCCTAATACTTCACCGCTTATCTCACCTGATTAGTTGGTCTGTGCAACCTGAAAAGGATTTAAAGAATGTTTGCATTATCATAAACATAGTCAGAAGGTGACCCCATTTACAGATGCTGTTTTGGATGAGGCAGTTTTATTAGAGCAAATCAAAATCTGTCCTGACACCTACTATTCAGCTAATGATTTGGCAAATGTGTTGTATAGAGAGTTCTATAGAAGAATTGCAATATAGGAATCAAGGTTTTGGAATAAAGCCGTGCCTTCTTTTGTGGCAAATTGTTTGGTTTGTCTTGTAATAGGGTCCTGGTAGAAACTACATACTCAACTATGAAGTACTGACTGACTATACAACCTGAGATGTTCCAGATAAACTAGTTATCTGATCCGCCAGGTCATAAGAACGGATTTGTATAGAAGCAATATATATTCAAGTGGAATTGATCTACTGGAAATCAGCTTCAAGCAGATGGGAAAAGCACAAGTAAGATGCTCAAAAAAGTAGTCCAAAAGGCATCTATTCTTGCTATATTGCCACACTTACTTCAATTATAACTTGTAACCTCATAGGAAATGATAGTTGATAAAGGATAAATAAAATTCAAGTCTGACTTATGCATAAGTCTGCACATTACATAGGCAACAACCAGAAGTGGAAAACCACTGCAATCAAGCCGCATTCTAGAGTGACAGTAAACAATAAAAAATAGTGTGAAAATTAAATGTCCCAGTGGGTACAAGCATGGTCCAGATCTAGACTGATTCAAGGACAATGACTAGTGATGGCTGGCTAGTTAGGGACATAGAAAAAATTTAGACTGATAACAAGGACCTTCATTTAATGGTCAAGATGGATACCTATATGAGGTACTCATATGAGCTCCTATTGTTCCTGAGTCATTTAGTAATGTTTCACCTACATTGGCTTGGTTTTCATAGTGAATAAATAAGTTGTGGGCTGTGTTTTGTTTCCTTTTCCCAAAAATAAAATAAGTTGCCTTGGTGGTGAAACACATGTGACCTTTAAGAATGTAATATCTTCTTTAACTGGATTTTATTTTTAAGAATAGTCCTAGCCAAAGCATACTGAGTCTTCAAATGGAAGAAGTGAATGATTATTATGTGTTTGGAGGGGGAAAAAAGGCTATGCTATATTCAGTTGATATACTAATTATTTTTCACTGTAGCAAATAGCCTGTAGTAGCCCAGATTCAGAGCTCTTTCTCCAAAGTAAAGAAAGAGCTTTTAGATCATAGAGAATAAAGCTATGTAAAATATTGAATTATCTGTAAGGTAATTTTAGCGATAATTATTTGAATTAGTAAGTGAATGCAAGATTCTGAATTTCAGTTCAACAAATATTGACTGACAATCTAGCATTTTCCAGCATTGACATATACTAGTCAGACAAACCAAAAAATTAAATTAGTAAGCTCCTCGAATTTGAGGAGTTTTCTTTATATTCATTTCCCTTAATCACTGATTATCAAGCAAAAGAACACTAATGAAGGCTATAATTTAGCATGTGAAATAATGATAGGCATAGTGGAAGAAATATGAATTGACAGAAGCAAGACACTCAAAGCCTATCATTCGAATCAACAAATATCCCAAGACCTCATGTTAACTATAGACTTTTTAGCTAACCATTTTTTTAACACACGTATATAACATGCAGGAATATTTATCACAGCATGTATGCTCTTTCTATTTTGTACTATCCAATATGATAATGACTAGACCCAAGTGGAATTAATTCCAAGTGGAATTAAAATTAGTCAAAAATAAATTAAATAAAAAAATTAATTCCTCAGTCACACCAGCCAAATTTCAAGTGCTCACACGTGCCTAGTGGCTCCCATATTATTATAGAAAATCTCCATTATCCCAGAGAATATTCTTGGTTGCAGAAGTTGAATCCATCTTTCTAATTAATGGAATAGGAGGAGCCACTGATTCCTAAAGTTAATGAACCTTGATTTTTTTTTCTTCAATAGTGTATTTCAGCTAATAATATATTCTATTCTGTAAAATTATTGGCTTTCTTGTTTTTTTTCTTTCTGGTTGTAAAACAAATGTCTTACTTTCTCCTGTTGGCAAGTGTCTCTTCACCATTTCTTGTAGTGATCTTTATTCCCTGCTTCTCTTTGCTCCAATCAAAAGAACAACGGGGTGTCTGTGTAGGTGTTCTGACTGGACGGCCACAAATCTTATTTACCTTTTAAATTGAAAACATCAAAAGACAGTTAGAAACTATGCTCCAGACTTTTTGAGAATGTAATGTTTTAGAAGCAAAAACAATAACAATATTAATCTTTAATACAGAAGCTTATCCATTTGTCAAAACGAAAGAATCAAACTCTTTATCTAAAATGACAATCATGAGAAATTGGTGCCATCTGTATTTATATATTTTACATGAGTGCATGTACAAAATATATGAATGAAAATACATGAAAAATTAGTCAGAGATATAAATTAAAAATTGGCCTGTGTGTATAAACAAGACTAGTCAAAGCAGATACAATTTATGGTTTCTATTTATATGTATGGCTAAGCACATATTTATACTGATTTTGAAAATGAAATCATTTGCAGTCGAATGGTCTTGTTCTAAATAGTTCTAAAGTCAAAAGTAAAAATCTTCTTAGTTCTCTTTTTAATGTACTTAGAAATGAAATAAAATATTTAGTATAAAGATTCATATTTGCTATTAGTTTTAAGTCTTCTTCTTCAAACTGGTTTGAACTCCAGGATGTTATATTAGTCTTCTTTTATATACTTTGTTCAAGTGGAAAATTAATTGATTTTCAAAAAATTACTTATTTTCCAAAGGTCTGTGTTTAATTTCAATGGATATCTCTGAAACAATAAGCATGTATTTGAACACATGATCATGTGAATCATCAAAAATGACATATTATTATTCATAAACTTAAAAAGGCATGGTAGTTAATTCATTAAAAAAAATTGCCTGAAATTAGGATGCTTTCATTCTCATCTCATTTTTCGTCCTTTTTTAGTTTTGAGACCTTGAAAGAAGTGACAGAAATTCTTTGAACTTTATTTTCTAATACAGAAGATGAAGTTAAGTTAATTATTCCTAGGTTCTCTCCAAATTCTAAATTTCTTTGATTTTCTGTACAGTGGGTAATAAGAAGTATGCACCAATTCATTGATTTTACCCATATTCATTCTGCTTTTAATATATGCAATGCACCTGTATTACCTGCTTTAAGAGATAAAAGATGAGAACATGAATTTTCTCCTACAGGAGCATACAATTTGGAAGGAAAACAACATTCCTCCTAAACATAAAAATGAAAGTTGTATAGCTCAAAAAAGTGGGCTGACAAGGTATCTAGATGTCTAGAAGTACGTAGGATTATATCTAGTTTGGGTTGAGAGATAAAGGACAGCACAAAAAACTTCCCAGACATATTTACATGAGATTTTTGAGCACGTGTTTGTTAGGCCTGAATATAACAAGGTTTATTTCAATTCAACCAAACTGTAAATGAACAAATATTTGATGTACTCATATTATGTTAGATTCTAGAGATACAAATAAGAATACAGTATGGGCCCTTTCACACAGTTAAGAAAATAAACAGACATGTAAAGTAGCAATTGCAAGATATCATGAAAAGAGGACCTATAGAAACATGCAAAGTAAGAACAGTCTAACAGATGCAAAGAAAAATGACAGATTAACTCTTTGGGGTGTTCAGGGAAGAACATCAGGAGATGATGTCTAAGCCATGTCTTAAAGAATAAACTAGGAGTTTTCAGGTGGACAGAATAGGGATGAATACTCTAGGAGATAGTAGAAAAAGATTTATACAGCAGCTTAACATGTTCATACAGAAGAAGAAATAATGGTGTATGAAAGTGGTTTAATAAGAGATAATGCTGGCATGATATACATGAAAATGCCATGATATGGTTTGGATACCAAGGTAAAGAACATGCCATAGCACATGGAGTATATTTGAAAGATTCCAAGCATGAATTGGTAGCGTAAGATTTCCAGTAGAGAAAAATCAATATGACAGCAATATGGAAGGAAAGAGAAAAAATAAGCTCTTTCAGTGAATCAACTGAAAATGTTAGGGCCCAAACAAATATTAGAAGCAGTGAAAAGGAAAACCAGATTCACGAAACCAAAGAAGGTCTAAATAAATGGAAGGATATTCTGGAAGACGAATTGGAAAAGTAAATATCATTATGATTTCAATTCTAAAAAAATGATTTACAGATTCAAGGTAATACAAATCAAATTTTCAACAGTCTACTTTTCAGAAATAATAAAGCCAATCATCAAATTTATTTGGAAGGTACCTTGAGAAAGAAGACCAAAGTTGGAGGATGTGTACTTCCTGACTTTAAAGCTTATTACAAAGCTATAGAGTTTAAACAGCATGGTACTGGCATAGGGATAGATATACTGATCAACAGAATCGAATTGAGAGTTCAGAAATAGACCATTACATCTATGGTCAATGGATTTTTGAATAGTCTACCAAAGCCACTTAACTGGGACAAAATAGTCTCTTTAATAAATAGTGCTGGGAAAACTGGATATCCATATTCAAAAGGATGAAAGAGGATCCGATCTCACACCTTACACAAAAATTAACTCAAATTGTATCAAAGACCTAAATATAAGAGCCAGGTTCATAGGAGAAAATGTAGGGAAGCATCTTCAAGATCCTGTGGTAGGTGGTGGTTTCTTAGACTTTAAGTCAAAGCACAAAACCACAAACAACAAGAGGAAACATAGATAAATGGGACTGTCTCAAAATTAAATACTTTCATGCTTCAAAGGATTTTGTCAAGAAATTTAAAAGGCAGCCTACTTAATGGTAGAAAATATTTGAAAACCACATACCTGATAAGGATTGAATACCCAAAATATTTAAAGAAGTTTTACAACTCAACAATAAAAAGACAAGCAGCTCGATTAGAAATAGGCAAATACATTGAACAGACATTTTTTTTCCAAACAGGAAATACAAATGACTAAAAAGCACAGGAAAAGCTACTCAACATCACTAGCTAGTATGGAAACGCAAGTCAAAACCACAATGAGATTGTTTCACACCTACTAGAATGGCCTTGATAAAAAGAGAGAACCACAAAAATTGGACAGGATGTGGAGAAATAGAATACTTATTTCACTGCTGGTAGGGATGTAAAATGGTGCAGCCACTGTGGAATACAGTGTGGCGGTTTCTCAGGAAGATAAGTATTAGAAATGCTACATAAAAAATTAAAAGTAGGGATGTGAGAAGACATTTGCACACCAATGTTCATAGCAACATTATTCACAATTGCTAAAAGATGGAAACAACCCAACTGTCCATCAATCAATGGATGGATAAACAAAATGTGGTGTATACATATGATGGAACATTATTCAGCTCTAAGAAAGAATGCAATCCTGATGCAGCAACAATAGGGTTGAACTTTGAGAACATTATATACAGTGAAATAAGCTAGATACAAAAGAACAATATTTGTATGGTATGGACTAATTATAATGAGCAAACTCAAGGAGCTAAAATTTAGGTATAGGTTACTAGGAGATAGAATGAGGTAGAGAATGGAGAGCTGATGCTTAATTTGTACAGAATTTTTAATATAAAGTTTGAAAATGGATAGAGGTGATGATAATATATTATTGTGAGTGTAATTAACATGGCTGAATCATGGATGTGATTATGATTGAAAGGGGAAGTTTTAGGGTTGTGTATGTCACTAGAAGGAAAGTTAGAGTATAAAACAGGGAGGGGACTGTATAATATACTGAATCTGCTGTGAATGATAACTGTTGTAAATAATGAAAATATCAGAATGTTCTTTCATGAACTAGAACAAATGTATGTCACTATTATAAATATTAATAGTAGAGTGGCATATTGGAAAAATAATGTAAACTAAGGACTATCATTAACAGTAATACTGTAATATTCTTTCATCAATTGTAACAAAGGTTCTGTACCAATGCTAACAGTTACAGGATTTTCAGTAATGGGAGGGAGTGAGTACAAGGTGTATAGGATTTTTTTTTTTGAAGCAATGAAAATGTTCTCAATTTGATTGTGGTGATGAATGCACAACTCTTTTAATATACCAATAGTCATTAATCGTATACTTTGGATGGATTGTATGATGTGTGAATAAAACTGCTTAAAATAAGAAGCAGAACAAAAGATGTAGAGGAGGGAGAAATAGTAGCATATATAATGTTGGCATAACAAAAATAATAATGAAAGACATGGGAAAACTCTTGAGAGAGGTAGATGCTCAAAATCATGGGACTAGTGTAGAAAATGGATAAAAATATGGTTTTCCTGAAAAGAAGTAATAAAGTGTGATGGTTAAAAAAAAAAAACATTTAAAGGATAGATTGGAGATGAATTTGCAAGGGTTTTAATGCCAGGCTAATAAGCTTAATTTATTAGACAGAAGCTAGAGATCGCAGTTGAATGGAAAAGTAAAACAGAAGAACAGAATTCAGGAAATAAATTTTGCAGCATACTCTAAGTTGAACTATAGAGAGAAAACTATGGAATGCAAGGAAACTGTTAATAGACTGCTGAAGTAATCCTGAGGAAATTTCTAAACTATAGTAGTGACAGAGCCCAAGAAGAGAAGGATTCATATGTTACAGATAGAAGAGAAATAAAATCGAGGGCATGGCAGTGACTGAAAGGGAGAAGTCAGGGAAGTGGAAGACCAAGGTGTCAAAAAGATCAAAGTGGATTTTCAATTCCTGAAGCTTAAAAACAGTGATAGTGAAGTGGAAGTATATTAGCAAGGTGTTAAAATACTCAAAGAAAGACGGAAGGTGTTCTAGTTTGCTGGCTGATGGAATGCAATTTACCAGAAATGGAATGGCTTTTAAAAGGGGGAATTTAATGAGTTGCTAGTTTACAGTTGTAAGGCTGAGAAAATGTCTCAATTAAAACAAGTCTACAGACACGTCCAATCAAAGGCATCCAGAGAAAGATACCTTGGTTCAAGAAGGCTGATGAAGTTCAGGGTTTCTCTCTCAAGTGGTAGGGCATATAGTGAACACAGAGTTTCTCTCTCATCTGCAAAGGCACATGGTGAACATGGCATCATCTACTAGCTTCTTCTCCTGGCTTCCTGTTTCATGAAGCTCCTTGGAAGGCATTTTCCTTCTTCATCTCCAAAGGCCGCTGGCTGGTGTACTCTGCTTCTTCTGGCTATGTCGTTCTGCTCTGCTTTCTCTGAATCTCCCATTCTCCAAAACATTTCCTCTTTTATAGGACTCCAATAAACCAATCAAGACCCACCCAAATGGGTGGAGACATGTCATCGCCTAATCCAGTTTAACAGCCATTCTTGACTAAATTACCTCATCCAGGGAGATGATCTGATTACAGTTTCAAACACACAGTATTGAATAGGGACTACTTCACCTTTATGAAATGGGATTTTGATCAAAAACATGGCTTTTCTTGGGGGCATACATTCTTTCAAACCAGCACATTCCACCCTCTGGCCCCTAAAAATGATGTTTTTCCCATATACAAAATACATTAATTTCATAACAATATCAGAAACTCTTAAACCATTTCAGTAGCAATACAAATGAAATACAAAGTTAGAAATAGTACAAACTCCTATCAAAGTTAGTTACAGGCATGATTTGTTCTAAGGCAAAGTTGTCTGGCTCTGGACCTATAAAAACTCAAAACAAGTTATTTGCTGCCAACATACAAAGGAGGACCAGTCATAGGATACATATACCCATTTCCATAGGGAGGAAAGAACACAGGGGTCACCAGACCCATACAGTTTCAAAAACCCACAGGGCAAAATCCATTAGATTTCAAAGTCTGAGAATCATTTATCCTTGGGGCTTCTGAAAGTGGCAGCCCCACCCTTTCCAAGGGCCCACACAGAGGCCTGCCTCTCTTTGAATGCAACCTTGGGGGACTTTGGGGAGATCATCTTTCTCTAGGTTCCACCCCCTCCAAGCATCGGGGCTGCATCCAGGCTCTCTGCCATCTTCGGGGCAAACACTCAACCCCTCCATATGGTGGCCAGACTCTCCAAACCCCAAGGAATGTGCTTCACTCTCTCCAAGGCCTGAGGTGGCATGACTCTTCCACTGTAACCAGGTGGAAGGCCCATTCTCTGCATTTGGGGAAAACTCACCCTCTCCATGGGCTTGGGTGGGTCCACTCTCAGCCTGAGGCTTCTTGACTTCAGACCTCAGCCTCCATGGTTTCAACTCTGAAGTTATTTTTCCTCCAATGTGTCCCTTCTCTGAACCCCTCAGTTCAGAACGGCAGCAGCTCTGTTTATACAGGTCCCACAGCACTCTCATTGGCTTTCTCTGCAGTAGCCTCGGATCATGCCCATCAGACATAAGGAGTTTCCACAAATCCTTCCTGGATAGCTCCAGGCTTAGGAAGCTTCCAGGATAGCTTCCTGGATGTCCAATCCTGGCTTTCTCTGAAATGGCTGACTGATTCCATCATCACATGGAGCACTATTCTCTGGGGTCTCCCTTCCTAGAAGTCCAGAATTTTCCAGAACATCAACTTCTGGTTTCTTTGTACCCAAGCGTTCAGTTTTCAGCTTATCACTTTCCTGTAACCTTTCACTATAAGCTGCAAGGAGAAACCAGGCTACACTTTTGACATTTAATTTAGAGATCTCTTCTGGTAAATATCCAAGTTCATGGCTTTTAAAATCTGCCTTCCAGCCAAAGCCACGAGTCAACTTTGCCAGATTATCTGCCATTTTAAAACAAGGGTCACCTTCCTTCCAGTCTTTAATGACACATGTTTCATTTCTAAGACTTTATCAGAAGTGTCTTTAGAGCCCACATTTCTACCAATAGTCTCTCCAAAACATTCTAGGCCTTCTCTATTAAGCTTTTCACAAGTCTGCCAGAATCTCCCCTTTATCCATTTAAAAAGCTGTTCCAACATGTTTGGTATTTACAAACTGCAGCAGCACCCCACTCCTGGTACCAAAATCTGTTCTAGTTTGCTAGCTGCAGAATGCAATATACCAGAAACAGAATGGCCTTTAAAAAGGGGGATTTAATAAGTTGCTAGTTTACAGTTCTAAGGCCAAGAAAATGTCCCAATTAAAACAAGTCTATAGAAATGTCCAACCAAAGGCATCCATCCAAGGAAAGATACCTTGGTTCAGGAAGGCTGATGAAGTTCAGGGTTTCTCTCTTAAGTGAGAAGGCACATGACAAGCACAGTCAGGGCTTCTCTCTCAGCTGGAAGGGTATATGGTGAACATGGTCAGGGTTCCTCTCTCATCTGGAAGGGCACATGGTGAACACAGCATCATCTGCTAGCTTCTTCTCATGGCTTCCTGTTTCATGAAGCTCCCCGAGAGGCATATTCCTTCTTCATCTCCAAAGGCCACTGGCTCATGGACTCTCTGCTTCATGGTGCTGCAGCATTCTCTGCTCTCTCTGAATCTCCCACTGTCCATAATGTTTCCTCTTTTATAGGACTCCAATAAACCAGTCAAGAACCACCCAAATGGGTGGAGACATGTCGTCACCTAATCCAGTTTAACAGCCACTCTTTACTAAATCACATCATCCAGGGAGATGATCTGATTACAGTTTCAAACACACAGTGTTGAATAGGGACTACTCCACTTTTATGAAATGGGACTTTGATCAAAAACATGGCTTTTCTAGGGGGCACACTTCCTTTCAAACCAGCGCAGAAGGTATCTTCTTCATCAGTGGCTCCTGGCAATAAGGACCAAAAAAAAAAGAAGGTATAAATTGATGATAGAAATTTCAAGAATGAGATTGTTCAGTTATTAGAGGGAATTTTGAAATAAAGGAGCAGAGGGAAAGGAAAATAAACTCTGAAATCAGAGCCCCATGTATTAAGCCATAAGGCTCTAGACAAATTAAGGAATCTCTCTGAATTTCAGTTTTCTCATCCTTGAAACTTGAGAAAATAAAACTACTTTGTAGTTGAGTTAAGGAAAATCTTATCTTATCCTACCTTTCCCATGTTGGCCCTAAAACCATAATCTGCTACTGAACATGATTCCTAGCAATACAGATGGACAGTTGAGAAATACCAGGTTCATAAGATCTTTATCTGTATTACCATCTTAAATTTTTTTTACAAAAGCAACAAAAAAATGCACTAGCCATTGACTTAAAAGGTATTTTTTTAATGTATCCAAAGATAAAAGTATATACAGTGGGTGGGCCAGGGTGGCTCAGCAGGCAGAGTCTTCACCTGCCATGCTGGAGACCTGGGTTCGATTCCCAGTGCCTGCCCATGCAAAAAAAAAAAAAAGGTATATACAACAGATTCTAAAAAATACAAATAATGCTCAAAGACCTTATATGTTTTTTACTTGTTATCAGGGAGCTGTACTTCACACTTTATCGAAAGGGAATAGAAAACCATTTGTTATCATGACATTAGCCTGTCACCTCTTTCCCCTGAGCTGAGCCGACTAGGTGGCACCTTTCAATACTAACACCTCTTGCTACTGAAAAAATTCCTCACACTTACTTTGACAATTTTTCATCGCTGACTTATACTGCAATTTCCTCCTTATCCTCCTCCCTGTTCTCTACTATTCTCCTCTGCAATTTGTCTGAAGTGTCTCAGAAACAATTGTTTTCCCCCCCAACACTGATCTGCTCCAGTTTGACATCCCATCACTGGCTTCCCACCGATTTTCAAGTTTCCATCCCACCTTGAAATGACTTTTAGTTGCTCCTGACCCATATCACTTCTCCTACTTGATCGAGTATTTGTTTCAGCAACTCCTAGGCACTTAGTTTTAACAAAAACTTTCCCCATTCTCCCCATTATATTTTGTGTGTAGTATCTTGGCACTACACACAAAATATAACCTACTGTTAGAATTTCTGTCCATTCACTCAATTTATTCAAATCTTTGATTATTAAAAGTTTTTTTTTACCGATAATCCCAAAATACTTTATAAAAAAAATCTTAACCGGTCTACTTTCGTTGACTCACATAAGCAGAGCCTCCACTTTTTTTTGCAGTAGCCCTTTTAATGTTTATTAAGAATAATACAAATTGAAAAACAAAGACTATGCATTTATTAATATATAGTGAATATTTATTAAGCATCACTGGTTCAGAAGATGAGGTAAAAGCAGACTTCCCACTGTCTTGTATGTAAAGGGTAACTAATTGCTTTTCTTAAGTCCACTCTTATGAAGCCTGGTATTAAAATGAAGGATGACAAACAGAAATTAGATAAAGAATTTCCCTGCAAGCATATTTGAAGACAACAACAACAACAATAATAGATAAAATTAGAAACAGGGTAGTTTGGAGCAAATGTGTTGTACTCCACTGTATTAAAAAAATTACTTTTAAACCATCAGTAAGAAATAAATTATTGACAATTTTTCCATTTGTAACAACAACTTTGAGTTTATGTATTTTTGTCTTTCCAAGTTCCCTTGATTCATAGGAGTAATCTGCAGAAGAGATAGGTAGTGTTAGGAGTAAAATCCACAACCTCAGCTTTATTCTGTGACAGCAAAACTAGAAGAGGAAGTTATGACAGAATCGTTAAGATTCAGGTTCATAGGTTCAAATGTCATTTTCCAGACTATTAGGATATATTAGTGATTAATGAGCAAAGGAATAGAATTATCAGAGCACTTGTTTAGGAAGATTCATCTGGCAAGGTGGTTGAGAACCAAAAGATCATTCAAATAGATGAGATGAGAGAATTAGAGAATAAAGTCATAAAGAACCAGTGAAACCATAGAGGAAAGAAAGCATAAGCATTTTTTTTTTATCATGGAATCAGTAAGTTTTGACTAGTAGTTGATTCACTATAAGAGGTGAGAATGAAGGAGGAGTAAAAGATGTTAGTGGTTTTGAACCTATGCAACCAGAGTGAACATAGAGCCAATAACTGAAATGTGGAAGTTAGAAAAAAGAACAAGGTTTTTTTTTTATTTATCTGTTCATTGGCATAGGTAACGAATTCTGTTTTATAACTTTAATTTTGATAATTTCTAAAAGGCAGTTCTAAATGTTGGATTGGAGATAAAGAGAAAGTGAATGATTAGTCACTGTGTAGAGTCAATAGAGAATTAACATCATGAATATGGATGAAATAATAACGGAAGTAAAAGATTAATAGAATATAAAGAAGATTCATGAGGAAAATTTTTCAGAGGAAGTGGAGGAAAGTAGAATCCGATAATATACAAAAGAAGAAGTGATGGAAAAGATGTAAAGCATGAAGTCAGATATGAGGGTCTCAGTATAGTTAAGAGAGATGATAATGGCTTTGTTAAAGGTTGTCTATAAGAACTGAGATCCTGCTGGAATAAGCATGCATTTTGAAGATGCAGGCAGCAAGTCTTAAGGATAGATTAACAGTGGTTTCAAGAATGATTTCTATCATTCTTTCCAGATGCAACTGGGCAAATGGAAGTGACACTAAGAAAGATAAAGAAAACTACCGGAATAATGGATTTGAGGGGAAAACTCATGCTTTGGACATGTTTGGTTTATATGACTATTATTTACCGAAGTGTAGCTGTCTGGTAGTCCACCAGATATATGAGATGAAAACTTAGACAAGATACATAAATGTGAGAGTCAATGCATATACATGGAATGAATATAGATGGAGGAGAGTGCTATGGACTGGTACCTGGGGTACTCTGATACTCAGATATTGATAAAAGGAGTTAAAAGCTGAAAAAAGATTCTGAAAAAAGCTTTCAGAGAAGGAGAAAACGTAGTAAATGGGTTTTATCTCAAAAAAAACAAAAGAAGAAAATGTTTTTAAGAAGGAGGAAATATTCAAATACTGCTCCCCCAAAAAAACTACTGACAGTTCAAGTAAGATGAGGACTGAAAATTAACAATTGGATCTTATGAGGAAAAAAAAAAAGGACACTTACGAAAACAAATTTCAATGAAGAATGGGGTAGAGAGCATAATGATCAGTAAATTACAAGAGATAAGGGGAAATAACAAATCAGAAACTGGGAACACACACATTTTCAGGCAATTTGGAGGAAAGAAGAAGAACTTTATTTGGCAGAGCCTAGAGAAGGTATGGAGTCAAGAAAATTTCCATTTTGGTTTGTTTTTACTTGTTTAAGGACATTAGATATTATTACATGATCGTATGCCTAATGGTAGAAATCCTGTTTCTGATAACTATTTCAGAGCAAGAAAGACAGCATTCTTCATCAACTGCAGGGAGAAATGTGGCTTAAATAAATAACCTGAATGTAAACACATTTACTTCTGCAATTAACCATAGCTGATTAGAATTTTGGCAAATGCCCTAGAAATGCTAAATCATAGATTGTAGATTGTTTAAGGATGGAGGTAAGGGTGTAAGAAATAAGTTGGGGGTATTTAATGTATTTATTTCCACAAATACATTGAAATTTTATAAGATAATTATTGGATTAGAAATACAAGTATAAGTGAGCTGAAGTGATAGTAAGTCATGATAATAATGTAAGATGCTTGGATAGCATATTTTCAAAATGGTCCAGATATTGGTGATGGATTTGGGGAGTCAGGGAAGGATTAGAGATACAGTCAGATTATGGGATATGCAGATTGACTAATCATTTTGAATGAACTGAGAGTCTAAGACTTCTGATGGTGACCAATGTTAATGGGAAAGCAAGGCATAATGGGGTTCATCTGGGGAGTCAGAGACCACATATTTAAAGACCTGGAAGTAGTAAAGGGTTAAGGCATCTGGAAGCATCCAGGGAGAACAGTCAAGCCCCTGGTGGCAGGATGCGGAAAGCTGTCTCATGGAGCAAGTGGCAATCTCAGGTTTTAGGAGAAAATACACTGTGTGACCTGAAGAAAATCACTTATCAGCTCTGCTCATCATCTGACATTTGTAAAATGGAGATACCTAATGCACAGTGCATCTCTGGGGACTTTATGAAATTCTGTAAATGTAGGGATTTATTTTCTCTTTAAACTATGTGAAGGATCATTAATACTGACAATTAAAACAAGTATAATGCATTTTTCAAATCTCTAACTCCTTTTCTTTAAGGAGTGAAAGAGATAGGAGTTTTAATTATGAAACAATTATATATATATATATATATATATATATATATATATATATATATATATATATATATAATAGCATGGTTACTTCAATGCAATAAACTTATGTCTCAATAAAGTTCAAGTTGTATGCCAAATAAATGGTAATAGCAGTGAGCTGTACAGGAGTACAGAGAAATCACTGTGAACCTGGCATTCCAGGGAAGGTTTTAGATAAACCTCAAATCACAGAATCATTGGTGAAGGGAAAAGAGAGGAAGCTTGGGGTGGATGGATATAAGAAAGAATTCTAAAGAGGGTACGTTAACTTGATTATGCTGAGTTAATTTGTTCAATTATGTTTCTCAATATGCACTCTGGGAAAAGAAGTATATTTTCCTCCGTGTGACCACAGGGCATTGGGACATTTTAAACCCCATGAGTTAGCTTGAAAATTCACAAACAGTTGGGCTCTGCCACAAAAGAAAATGGTCAGCCAGTACGAACTCAATACTGAGAGGGTAAGATACCACAGGGAAGCAAAGAAAAGCAATCGGGAATAAAGATAAAGAATGGGGAGACTGAAAAGCTAAGTAAATATTCCTTGATATCTAAAACCAAAATTTATCATTAAATGTATCAGATGGAGTAAGAACCCTAAATTGAAACAGTGAATATTTTAAAAAACAGATCACTAAAACTAAAAAGAAAAGTGCGGGTCACAGTGGCTCAGCAGGCAGAGTTCTTGCCTGCCATACGGGAGACCCAGGCTTGTTTCCTCGTGCCTGGCCATGCAAGAAAAAAAGAAAAGAGAGTAAATCAAAACAGATATATTTCTCCCTACCATTTCAAAGCTAAAAATGCATGAAAATGATTTAGAAATGCTATCAGATAGAGGTTTAAAATGTTCAAACAAATGCTGCTCTGCTTTCATCAGGTCTTTTGAATTTTCGATTCTCTTTCCCTGCACTAGAATTTATATCATCCTAGAGTGGGCTTCCATCAGCTTTTCCTTAGGCAAATACAAGAGTTTCCCTGCTAAGTGACTTTGTAACTGATTCTATGAGCTCTAATCTATCCAGTCTCCAAGAGCATACTGCATGCAGTTCCAATCATGCTGCTTCTCTAATCCAGAGCATTTAGTGGTTCCTCCCCTCTCTGAATGAGTACAAACCAAAGCATTTCACGTGATATGGCAGTTGAACCTGGAAATTTCCCAGCACTTGCCTCTAAACACTGTATGCTTCAGCTAAATTGGGTTATTCAAAGTTACCAGACTTGCCCTGTACTTTTCAGTATTCATACCATTCTTCTTTTCTGCTTGCCTAAATATTATCATCTTTCAGGTTCAATAAAAATATCACCTGTGAAATTAAGTCACGCTCGCTCTCTTAACTTGAGGTCATTCATGCACCTTCCAAGCATTGAGTTTGTACAACTCCAATAACATTTGTCCTGCTGCAGTTTGGAGCATAGCAGAGGATATATTTTTCTTCGGTTTTGTTTTCATTTGTTCCTTATACCCTTCAATCTGGTAGTTTCCAAGCTGCCATGACAATGCCACAAATTGGTTGCCTTCAAAAATTTGAATTCATTGTCTCACAGTTTTAGAGGATAGGAAGTTTGCTTTCTAACTCTCAGCTCTGGTGCTGACTTACTGGAAATCCTTGGGGTTCCTTGGCTTTCCTGTCACATGGTGATGCCCTCTCATTTATCCTTGCTCTTCTATTTCCTCTGACCTACAGCTTCTAGCCCCTCCCTGTGGCTTTCTCTTTGTAAGGCCTCAAGTAATCAGGCTGGAGGTCTTAACCTTATGAGGTTAAGATGCACCCTCATTCAACTGGGCAATAACTAAGCTGAAAATAATGACTTCAAGAGGTCCTATTTCAATGGACTCATATCCAAAGGGGCCCAGATTAAGAGAAAGCTTAAATTAGGGTATATAATCCAACCTACCACAATACATTCCCACCTAGAGCAAATGAAATAATATTTTCCTTCTCAATTCTCTCATTTGTTGGAAAGAATCAAAGGATAACTCAGGGAATAACTCAAATAACCATTCAATACAGTGTCCGAAGTATACCATTGTCATCCAGTTTATCATGCTGAAAAGAGATCATCTTTCCTGCCTTTTTGTTTGTCACATCCACTGATCTATATCTAACATTCCATAACATTCATGCGTTAGAAAATCGCACAGTTAAAGGAGTAAACAGAGAAGCTGCAGACTGATAAAATCATTGAAACATATTTCACGGACACATGCTTATTATTCAGAATAACTGAAGAATTAAGAAAAAAAAACAATGCAATGGAAAAAATTTGTGGGCAAAGGATATGCATAGGTCATAGGAAAAAATATAAATGGAATTGAACATAAGAAAGCTGGTCAATATCAGTTCTTACCTGTGATATAAAAATATAATTTTTGCTCACATAATTAGGATATATTATAAAGGTAGACACTACCAATTATTAGCAAAGATGTGGTAAACAGTTGATCTCCACTGTTACTATGAGTGTATACTTCTACACTCACTATTGTGGGGAAAGGAGGGCGCAGATTTGATAGTTTCTGTTAATTTTTAAAGTGTACACTCTAAACAAGCCAGAATCAATATAACGGTAGCACATCTAGAGCAGAAACTACACTATAAAAAAAGTAGGCATAGGGCAGGCCACGGTGGCACAGCAGGCAAGAATGCTTGCTTGTTATGCCAGAGGACCTGGGTTCGAATCCTAGTGGCCACCCATGTTAAAAAAAAAAGGTAGGCAAGTACCCAGTATGGACAAAAAGTCTTTATTTTTAGAGTGCAAAATAATGTCCATCATTCTTCAATGACTACATAATCACAGTATATTGTGATTTTAATACTAGGCAGCCATTAAAGAAAACTATCATCAAGAAATATTATAAGTGAAAAAAATAGAAAAATTATAGGTAAGGTATCATTTACAGTACTCAAATAAAGACAGTATCTATTTTTATTATTACATTCATTTATGCATATAAATGCCTGGATGGATACAACACCAACTGGTAATGGTGGGAAACGCAAAAGGGCTGAGACATAACCTTCCAGACATTCTCACTTCTACACATATTTACATGTAGATTTAAACATATAAACTTATTTTATTCTTATTTGTCTGAACTTACTAAATTAGAATTGCATAGGTGTCTGCAAAACTTAGTTGTGTTACTTAAATACCACTTACATGATGAGCATACCTAGAGTTCAGTAGATAGAAGCAAAATACAAGTTTCACATTTTCTAATCTATTTCAGTCTGTGTAAATATAAATATAAACACATACACACAATCATGTTTTTCATGAATGCAATAATATCACACAGGGTTCTACCTTTTTAATGCTGTAGGTATTTTTTCAACTATCATTTTGCCGGCTTGTCTAATTGCTATTCTCCATGTTACCTCCTCTCATATTTCTCCCTTCCCAGATAAACAAGTACAACAAATCATTATGCATCCTTTTCTACTTTTCTCCATGTGCTTGTGTCCAGGAATTTTTCACTTACACTCATTCATACACACATAGACATGCATGCACACAGATTTATAAGCATAAAGAGAGCTTATTTAAAAATTAAATGCTTTATAAAAATGGGATCACATTACATATGCCTTTATTCATTTCACATTCTAAGTCCCATTACATGTAAACTGTGTTTATCTCACACACATAAAACGTAATTCACATAAACTGATAGAGATGGAATTCATTGAACATGATGCCTATATAATATTAAATGATGTGGTTGTATCCTAATTTATTCAACATTCCTCATTGCTAGATATTTATTTCTAGAGCTGTGATTAGAACATTGCTGTCAACACAAATATCTTCGAACACTAATAGTATTTTTATGTCAATATGATAGGGCACCAGGAATTAAACTGTTGAGTCAAAATCTGTGAAAGAAATCCAGAGCGTCTAGAGATGGAGAAGAATTACTAGTGACAGAATGGGACTGAGAGCTGTGTAGCAATGAAGTAGAGAGTCTTGTTGATTGCATTAAACAGATTTGCCAAGGCTATCACTGAAGGGTTTTAAACCTTGTGAAAATGAGATGGTAACTGAGTTTTGCAAAGGTTATTCTGATGATTTCTGCAAGAGGGATAAGGGAGGGGAGATTGAAAGGTGTGAGATGAATTGGGCACATCTTCCTGAACATCCAAACAACAGATAATGACTGGTGGTAGGAAGGAGGGACCCAGACATACCTGAGATATGCTTAGCATTTAAAATTAAGACACAAGATTGGAAGTACTGAGTGGTAAAGGGACATCAGGAATGATTCTAAGATTTTGGGGTTAGACAACTGGGCTGATGAAATTAAGTTCAAAGATAACAAAGAGCATCTAGTATACTAGACAAGATCCTGATGCTCAGATCTAAATATATATGGGATTTACGGAATCTTTGGGACAATCTGAGAAAAAGTGTCAAGTTGAAAACTGGGCATATAAGTCTGGTGATCATAGATTGCCTTGGATACACATAAATAAGATGGTGATGGAAACTGATATAAAATTCCATACTATAGAATCATAGGATGGTATAACAAAGGATCCCCAAATTATGGTGGAAATAACTCAATTTTTAAATTTTAGAAACCTGAAAACTTGTGAACTGCAGAAAACAGTTTTGAAAACATCCCAAGATGCACAATGGGGTTTCTGTAAACCATAATAAATAGGCTTGTAGAGAGAGATTGAGTGAATGACCCAACCGATTGGGACGTGGGGATGCTCACTTCTTGGCACTTAGTGGCTTGGACACTTCCCGCCTCAGTGGACCATCACACCACCACATTTTGCAAAACAGCCACATTCAGAAGACTGCAGGGTCTGTTCAATCAAGTTGATGGTTTGATTGCCATGTAAATTCAAGGTGTGCTCTACTGTGTGTTAAGAATACAGCTGACTCTGCAGTCAGCGCACAAACCTTCAAGAAGGCCAAAATGATAAGCAGTTAAGATTTTAGGCAAACCTGTGGCTTTCTTCTGTTTTGTCTAGAGAAGAGCATGCCAAACAACTTGAAAATTGCAACCCTCCTTTAAGGAAACAAACACTGGATAGGGGGAATTACAGTAAAGAAGGGATTCAAGAAGGAGCTATATCTTCTTAGAAAGGTAGATCGCACAATAATTATAGCTCATCCTGAGCCATACACACTGAGTTCAAATCGTGATTATACCATTTATGCTTCTATGGCCTCTGGTAGGTTATCTCTCTAGGCCTCAATTTCTTCATTTATAAAATGGGAATGAAAACTGCAATACTTACTTTTTGGGATATAAATGAGTTGATAAATGTGAAATAGTTAGGAAAAAAGAAAGAAAGAAGGAAGAAATGGAGGAAGGGATGGAGAGAGGGAGGGAAGGAGGTAGAGGGGGTATAAGAAAGAGAGAGAAAGAAAGCAAGGAAAGAAAAGAGGGAGGGAGGGAGGGAGGAAGGAAGGACAGACAAAGTAAACAAGAAAGAAAAGAAATACACCTGTAGGATCTGAAGGACATCTGGGCTGACAGTTCTGCCTTCTTCCATCTCGCTGGGCAGCTGTGGCTACCCTACAGCCAATTTCCTACATAAAATGAAGAAGCACAAATACTTAAAGTTTACCTGGCTAGTCTGAGAACTGGAAGGTAGGAAGCTGGTGTAGAACCACTACCAGAACTATTTGGGTTGGATTATTTGTGACTCTATTAAGATTTGTTTTAAATGTCTATTATTTTTCTCTTGCCCTGATTTCCAATAACCTAGTTTAACCAATAGGATTTATGACAAAGCCTACGATGAATGCAGATTTAATATTAATATTGCCAGGGCATTTATGAGCATAAAAGCTTAAATGGAGACATTTTCTATATCCATTCGAAGAATCATAGGTTATCACAATTGTCTTGCTGTGCTTTCATGGGAGATATAAAATAACAGTAATTTAAGATTCAATGAAAAGCTGAAAATGCGTGGAATTAAATCTAACTCAATGTATTAAATCAAGAAGTTTCTGTGGTTAAATGTGGAATTCATTTCGGTTCAACAAGTTATTTCCAGTTACTTTAACAGGCACTGGGAATAAAGAGATGAAAAAGACATAGTGACTTCTCTGGACAAGCTTCTATAATTCTCGATTAGGGGGTGATAGTAAGGGAATAATCCATAAAATCACACAAAGGGTTCCGTAGGTGAAGTGCTACATGTTTTTTAATATACCTGGAGTATAAATCAAAAGATGCGGAAAAGATTAATGAATGAAAAGCATTGGTATCATGACACAGAGGATCCACCTATGCTAGGTGAAGGAGTTTGGATTTACTCATAAAACATGAGAAGATTAAGGTCTAGACAGCTCAGTTGAGAGACAATTCCAATAATTCATATAATGCATTATAAAGGCCAGATTTATTCAGTTATCAAAAGGGCTCATTGAGGAACATTATAGGCCAATCAAGCCTTAGAATCTAAGGATGCAGTAACAAACACAAAAGATAGTCTCTGTCATTCTAGCACCTACATTACATAATAAAAGAAAAAGAAAGCAGTAAAGAACTACAACTAGGCAAATTGCTGTGAAGGAAAAGTTATGATGTTACTGCTGTATATCATGAAGTTCCTAACCATTTCTAGGGAGTTCAGGGAAAGCTTCCTAAGATTTAGTGTTATGTAAGATGAGATCAAAAGGATCAGTAACATTAGCTAGAAAAACATGTTGAGGTTGGTGGTGGGTGAGGCGGGGAAGCCTATTCTATTCAACATACAATAACGTCATGAAGCAAGAAAGGATTATACAATAAACCAACTAAGAAAATGACCAACGTGGCTAGAACTAAGAATTCCAGAGTGAAGTGAGATGAGGGTAAAGTGCTAGAACATGTCACACTGGGCAAAATGATAATTAAAAGGCTAATTCCATATGTTGAAAAGATCACTCTTACATCTGTGTGGAGAACAGAGAGATGATACAGTGGTTTTGGAAAGGTTACTGAGAAAATTAGATGAGAGGTAGGATTGAGATAGACAGATAGATAGATAGATAGACAGACAGACAGACAGACAGATAGATAGATAGATAGATAGATACATAGATACATAGATAGATAGATAGATAGATAGATAGATAGATAGATAGATAGATAGATAGATAGACAGACAGACAGACAGATAGATGCGTGGATGGCTGATATAATGATACGGCCAAGATGGCAAAACATTGAAGTTTGTGGATCTGGGTAATGGGGTATGGCAGAACATTGGAGTTTAACATATGAGTTCTGTATTAACTTTGCAACTGGCCTGGAGGTTTGAAATAATTTCAAATAAAAACTTGAAAAAATCATACAGTTGCTGAAGAGTCCCGTTATCACAGCACCATTTCTTGAATATTTTGTTTGTTTCATGTGTTGGTTTATTTTGTTTCTTTGTAGGGGAGTGCATGGGCAGGATATCAAACTTCATTCTATTGCACAGCAAGTGAGAATGCTACCACAGAACCACATTCACACCCCCTCTCTATTAATTTTTACAGGTGAAATTAGTGAAGAGAGTTGAAACTCTGTGTAGGGCACATCATAAATTCTCTTATGCTCCTCAAACACACTCAACGCCAGTCAGACAGAAACCAAGGAGGGCACGGAGAGACAAAGAATATCCTGATCACCATGGGCTGGATTAGTTCCCCAAGGCCATAGAATGAAAGCTAATTTAAGATAAAGAGGATCAGTGACAAGAATGAGGGTCTGTAAATCCTCCCCCATGAAACAAGCAGCCCAGAGGGCTACAGGTGTGGGAGAACATGGATCACCTTAGTTCTTGGGGAGCAGGAAGGGTAGAGCATGGTGAGACCCTTAGACCATCTCTTCCAGCCTCTAGTCTAGTGCATATCCCCTCAATCCTGTGATGTGCTCACTGACTTTGTGGGCTCAGGTGTGGGGAAAGATGGAGGCACCGTTCTTCCTGCCCCTCCCCCACCTCCACTGAGGTCAGTTTGGTTGCCGGGCCGTAGTGTTCTATCTTGTGTTGTGGTTACAGGCTCCTGCTGACCTGAAGCCACTGAGCAAAGGCTTCAGGAGCCTCGTAGAGGCGGCAGAGAGTCATGATGCTCTGTACACTCCTGATCCTGGAGGCCTTGTGCCTGTTGTTGGCAGCACTGCCAGAGGACTTTCTACCAAGACTAGAACCCCAAGGAATGCTGTGGGCATTGGTGGCTGGCACATTCACAGTAGGGGTGTTTATCATTAAATCTTTTCATGATGATGGAAAGACAGATGAAAAACTGAACGCTGACATTTCTGCCCTTCTAGAAGAAAGACAGCAAATTGTTGATACACTTCACCACATTGCAAGAATATCTCGAGACCTTACACGAACCATAACAGAAGACAAGGTCCTAAACGAAGTATCTGAAATCGTACATGTGAAGACCAACAAAGCTGTGGAAAGCTACAACTCTTTCCTTGGACTGAAGGGAGATTTCTCTAGAATATTATGGAAAGGAGAGACGTCTAAATGTTTACGGGATGTTGAGAGGATGGATGGCATGGCAAGCGAGACTCCTCCTCTAGAAGGCTCAACAAACCAAAACCAACAGCAGGTAGCAACAACTGAATCATCTTTCAAAATCACTCAGGAGGATACAGAACAGCTTCACACAGCAGTTGCGGAAGCTTTGGAGAGAAATGCCAGGCTTGGAAGAAGCAAAAACCTCTTTTCCCTGGAATCTGAAAATATGAAAGGAAGAGTGGGCAAATTCACTAAAGGGAACATTCTCTCAGAAACCTCTAGTCTGCCTACAGAGTCAGGTTTTGAAAATACAGTGGGTCGTGTCGAGCCTGTACGTGAGCCCCTGTCAAAGATGAGCAATTTGACCCCTGCTCTCCAGGAAGATAACGTGGATCCTGGGACCGTGGAACTGAATATACGGAGGACATCAGGCAACGGAGATCTCGTAGCTGACGAACCTAAAGGACTGTTTGTTAACAGGATGGATTTACATACTCATCTACAAACCCTCAAGGGAAAAAGAAAACAAATGTACATGGCATTGCAAGAAAACACTAAAATGATCAATGCATTGAAAGATCGCAGGGAAAGATCCCAAACCGAAAAGGCCTTGCTCCAAGCAGAAATCAGCCAATTGGAAAGGCAGAGGCGAAAGCTGGAGCAGAAACTTCAAGTCCAGCCTAAATGTCATCGAGTAACGGGAACAGATTTTTTAACAAGGTTCAATTTGCGGAGAATTTACCCCATAAAGATAGAGGAGGACTTTTCTAAACCAAATAAAAACAACAGCAACACCTGTGAAGACCTGAAATTTTATACAATTCAAGAAGAAATTCTTTCAGAAGAACTCAAAACAGTCACACGGTTTTACCAAAACCTCCTTAGGTCCCAGGAGAGGAAAGCTCATGACATGGGGATACGAGCTCGGATCGCTGAGAGAAACCTCTACGAAGTGAGAAAGGAAACGGCATATCTGATGCAAAAATTATCGGAGGAAGAACAGAAACGATCGGAAAGTTACCGCTGCATCCCTGATGTTCCAAATGGGGCGTATGATGGAGTCCGCAAAACAGGTCCAGGAAACGAGACGACCAACAGATCCCCAAGGAAGGAAGAGCATCAGGCGGAGATGATAACGGCATGCAAGGCACGCCCCGTATCCACCAGTGGCAAAATGCCTGAGAATCTTCAGCCTGGCCAACCCCATCCTGAGGCAGCGGGTGTCACCAGAGACCAAGACGGAGGTCGTCTGGGGGCTCCTTGCCCAGGCAGAAGCAGCTCCGTAGCTTCTTCTCATTCAAGCCTCCGACGTGACAGCGCAGCAGCTGCCCCAAGTTCTGGTCCTCCACACTCCCCGCCCGTCCAAAGCCGGCGGTTACGAAGGAGCGCGAGAAGAGGCCTCCTGAGAAGAGGGCAGCCTGTGCTTCCTACCATTCAGGAAAGTGGAGAGGAGGAGGCTCCCCAAGAGTCCGTTTGCTAAGGGACTTCCCTGGACCAACACTAATCTCCCCTGCTAACAACAATGTATCAACACCAACCTAGAGACTCTCACTCCTGCTCACATAACCCACCGGGAAACAAATGTTTCCCCTGCTGTGTGATGCTCCCACCATTCAGTCTACTTCCAGGAGCCGTGACAACAGCAACATGTTTTCATCTCACCTGATAAACTTTATTTCCTCTCTTTTAGTTTTATTGTATTAAGGAGTTAAAATTAGTCATAGGTTATAATGATTAGTGTATTTTATTACTGTAGATTGTATGATGTGAATCTTATAAGTTAATTTGTTGTATTTAACTATAGTTCTAGGTATTCTTAGCATATCATCTGTATCTTCAACTGTGGTAAAAGTTTCCTGTGAGGTATTACACCAGTGGAAACATTTGAAACTCAAGGTGTGGTTCTATATATATATCAAGAGGTCAGTACCCCCTGGTTACAATAGTAATGTCATTTATCAATATCAATTTGGATAGCAAATTTTAAAAAAAAAAGTTCTTAAATGTTTTGCATGCTCTGTTTATTGAAAGGTCAGAAAAAAGGAGGGTTTATCAATAAGAAACAACGTAATCCATCTTAGCGGCCTGTGTTTTCTGACCTGTAATTTCTCATGCGGTGGCCTTTATGTAATCCTTGTTATTTCTGTAGGTTTGCATTTCTGAACATGGATAAACCTTGGAAACCATCCATCAGGCAAAACGGAACAGGCTTCCATATAGGCCACATGTTTTGTCCTGTATCTAGGCCCCAAGATCTCAGGGAATCAGGCTGTCTTACTCATCCCAGCTTCCCCAACCTTGAGAATAGTTCCTGACAAGGAGTGAGAGGCCAAAATAGTTATTAAGTAAATAAATGACAAGAATCAGTTTTTCAAATGGGTAATATTTCACTCATGGTGTCAAACCCATTCATTTCCCTTTCTAAAAATATGTTTCATAGCTGTAACAAGTAATGATTCCCTTAGTGTGGTAGGCTGAATTGGGAATGACAGGTGGGAAAAGCAAAACAAAGCAACCACAATAAACTTGTTCTAAATCTTAATACTGGTCATATATTCACACTAAATATAGCACCTAAATATAGTGCTATAATGCCTCACCTTGATATATGACAGGGATGACTGATTTCTGATTTCAAAGCAAATGCTTCAGGTAGTTGCCCATTTTGTGCTTGGCTTCATGTAAGAGTTGTATAATTACTCAGTTTTCTGTCCTAACTCTATTTGGGACTTTATTTTTTAAAGTTATTTCTATTGTGTGTTTATCTTTATTGCTACAGGCATATTCTGTTAGCACTCATTACATACTAAAATATTTATCATTAAAATTGTACACGTCTTCATTTCTTGACATTTTGGGGGGATGGGGATTCATTTCTTCTTTTAGTTATTACCCTGGTTTCAGCCTCTGGGATCACCATGCTCCCACTCCAAGGTCACAGGGTTTGGGTCAATAATCCCAAAAGTCGCTCCAGGGTGAGAAAAGCATTGCCAGGGTGTTCAGTCAGAATGCCATTGGGTGCTACAGGGATAGGAGTAGGTACAAAGCCAGAATAACGAGCAAGAACACAGTGGATTTTGATCAATGGGAAATAGTTGCCCTCTATTTTTCATTGCTAAACTGAACGGTAGTAAGCCTAGAGCTGCTGGGGCTTGAACATCCTGCTGGGGCTCAGAACAACCTGCTGAAGTGAACAGCCAACATAGGTAGAAGCTTCCAAAAGGGGTAGAAAAGAGCTTGTCATGTTTCTGAGGAAACAGATCAAGTCACATCTTCAGGTATCTGTCCCTTTGGTCATGTAGTTATGTGATCCCATAGCTATCCTCTTCTCAGAGGGATTTAGTATATTTGGGTTGAATTTGTGTCACCTCCCACCAAAAGGCCCAGCCAATTTAAGTACTGATTATTCTTGTGTCTATATTTTCTCCCAATGTGTTAAATCAATATATGGCCTTTAGAAAGATACGACTATTGCTCTAAATCTAATATGCAATGACTAGTTGCAAAGATGTCTTTAAGTCTGTTATGCAGTAACAGTAAGAACAAGTAAGCCGTGTGAAAGGAAAAGAACACTGAAGACCAATATATTCCCTCAGAAAAGGAAAATTGGAACATTATTTTCATGTTAGATATCAAATATGGTTAACACCTTTTAGGAACATAAAAAACAAAACATGGGGTTCTTGTATTTTTCTTCAATAGGACAAAACAAAACATACAGGACAAAAATTATTTGCAACTCATCAATCTCCTACAAGGTAAAATCTAACTGTAAATAGCATAATTCGTGACTTAGCAATGGTCAGTAATGATCAAAAAGTATTTGCACCTAGAGATTAACCAGGTAGTTTTCCTGACTAAACCATGGAATAGTGGAGGAAATATTTAGTATTTCTTTCATGTTCTGGTTAATTTTTCTGGCAATTTTCATGTTATTAAGAGAAGCAATAAATGAATATGACTATTCAAAATGGAGGGATGTTTTTAAGGATGCTTGATCAAACTGAGATGTTAAAACTTCTCAGGCCTGCATCGGATCCTGAAGGGCAGACTAAAATGGACACAGCTCTGTGCTTAATTGTGATATTCAGCCTAAATCTCTAAGGTTGGACAAATTCAATGAGGTTGGATTTTATTCAAATTACACCATCAGGAAATCTTCCTGCCACTGAACAAACATATACAGCTTAAAGTTCACTGAACAGTTTAGAACAGAACCAAATATTCACCCTTCATATCCCACCATGCACCTTTCCTCACTTTCTGTCTCCATAGCTCTTCAGATTTCCATTAGGTAGCTTTGCACACAGAGCATAGTGTGTATCCTGTTGCTTATTCTACTCTCCCTGTGGACACAAATGGATAATAGATGAAACGGAACGAGGAGAGTACAAGTTCCTCTTTTTCAAGGTGGAGGTTCTACCTGATTAACTACACCATTTCTGAATTGTCTGCTCAAATTGAGATGGCAGACTGAGAACCTTCATGGTGCCATTCCCCTACAGAATAACCAGCAAGAACTGGAAGGAATGTCATTAATGACGCTCCAGATAGAGTTCAAAGATGGCAGCCACAGGGTGAGATTCAATGAAGAAAAAGGCAACTTAAAAGCTTAGGATCTCCTGGAGGCCTGCCTGGCTCCTCCTTCACCAGCTCCACACAGTTGTCCCATGCACTCAGTGGGGATCCGTGTTCCCATTAGATGGGAGCAAAGTAACCCTTGTGTGCATAGAGAGGGGAAGTATATTTGGCCCAGTCTTCTGGTGGTCCTCTGAGAGACTCGATGTCACAGAACTGTTACCACACAGAGAAGGCAGCTCAGTGAGCTCCCTTACAGAAAGCTGAGGGAGAGCACACAAGTCATGCTGTCTGGGACAAGGGATTGATAGCTACAGCGCAGTGGTGAAGACCATGAGGCAACTGTTTCCTAGGGTAGAGGGGACACCAGTATTTGTGTAAACCAGGTAATTTCTAGGGGCACACATATGTCAAGAAAAGAGGCATGTGCTGAAAGAATCAGGGAGGACATTACTCGATGATCTGGGGGAACTCTCCAAACTCACCCTTTGGATAAGTACTGAAGGAGAGGACTCACTCAGGTCAATCTTTGAAGACTGAGCAATGCTTTTTGGTCTTTTCCTACTTCTTCTTCCTCTTTTTTTTTTTTTTGTTGTTGTTGTTGTTGTTGTTGTTAGCTCAGTGTCTCAATTCCAGTGAAAAACATGCTAAACTATTAAAATGCATAGTTTAGGACCAAATATTACAAAGCACATACAGAAACAGGAAATGATAGCCTAGGGAGAGTAGTAGGGAAAGATTTAGAAATCCTGAATTAAGAGGTACAAAACAAAGATATAATAGATAAAAATTTTTAAAGTTGGTCTGAAAGATACTCAGCGGGCTACAGGAAAACATAGACAAAGAGCTAAAAGAAATCAGGAAGATGTTAGATGAGCACAAAGATAATATCAATACAGATGGAAATTATGAAAAGGAAACAAACTGAGGTGAGGAACACAGTAACTGAATTTGAAAAGCCCCTACATGGGTTCAACAGGAGACTGGTGCTGGCAAAATAAGCAATTTGCAATCTTGAAAATTAGTCATGAACATACATGTATGTTAAGAGGTCAATAAATTCCAAACAAGATAAAACCAAAATAGACACACACTGTATCATGCTATATTCAGACCACCAAATAACAAAGATAGAGCATTCTGAAAGCCTCAAGAGAGAAGTGGCATGACATACATAAGGGAGCCTCCATAGCATTAACTCTCAAATCCTCATGAGAATGGATGGAGGCAAGAAGGCAATGGGAAGCCAAAATTAAAGCACTCAATGCAAAAAAATTTGCCAAACAAGAAATTTGTATCTGGCAAAACTCTCTTTCAAAAATGAGAGAAGATTTAGAACATACCCAGATAAACAAAAACTGAGGAACTTCATCATGCCAATCTGACCCTACAAGAAGTGTTAGCGTGACTTCTGCAGGTTTCAAAGAAAGGCACTGGACAACTGACTGTAAACATATGAGCAAATAAAATTTCCCATATAGATTATGACATGGGTAAATATAAAACACTAGTATTATTATATTTTTAATTGTAACTGTACTTTTTCACTTTTATACTTCCTACAGAAACAAAAAATGCAAATTATAAAATATACTGATAAATTAATGGTTTGGGGCTCATAATGCACAAAAGCATTTTTTTGTGTGTGAGTGGAACTAGCTAAAGGTGGAAGGACAGAGGGATATAGGAACATAGTTTAAAAATGAAATGAAAGCTGTTAAGCTGGTAGCAAAGCAAATGAGAATGTTACAGATTCCGTATGTTAACTTTAAGCTCCATGGTAACCACAAAGAAAATACCGGAGAATGTGCAAAGTTATAGGGACACAAAGCAGGGTACAGGTTACCGGGGATGGGGAGCATGGGGCAATGGAAGTAATGCAAAATGAGCGTAGGGTTTCTGTTTGAGGTGAAAAAAATTTCTAGTAATGGATACTGGTAAAGGTACTCCAAAATTGTCAATGTGATAAATTCCACTGCATAGTATGTTTGAGAAGATGTGTTATGGGATGATTTATGTTGTATATATGTTCCCACATTAGAAAAAGAGAAACTAAAGAGATAATGATTAAATACAATAAATGATACTGCATGGGATCTAAGAATGTAGCAGAAAATGCTCCAATTTAGCTTAACATATTAGTGTGACATAAGAAAAATTTAGAATTATAGTGTGAAGGTAAACTTGAAAACTGCAGTTAAGCTGATTACATAGAGAAATATCCTTGTCCATAGGAAAAAAACATGCAAGTATTGTGTTCAAGGATTAGATATACACCCTGCTCTTAAATGTTCAGAAAATAGATATACAAACAGACAGTTACACAGATAAATAGGCGGATGGATAGATGGATGGATGGATAGATGGATAGATGGATGCATGGATGCATGGATGGATGGATGATGTCATATGGCCAAGATGGCAAAATATTAAACTTGGTGGATCTGGGTGTCTGGGGTATGTGAGTATGTTGGAGTTCAATGTATAGGGTCTGTATTATTTTTGCAACTGTCTTGTAGGTTTGAAATAATTTCAAAATAAAGTTTAAAAAATTATATAGTTGCTGAAGAATCAAATGACCACCATTAACCCTTGTGGGAAACAGTTCTTATATGAATATTCAGAAGCAAAAAAAAAAAAAAGAGTAAATCCGAAATCACAGAGTGAGAATGCATGTGCTTGAAATCTGAAGACTTGACAATTCCAATGTTTCTCCCTTAGCTTTTAAAGGTGACATTAGTGAAATGAGTTGAACCCCTATGTGGGGTCAGTCATAAACCCTCTTACACTCATCACACACATTCAAGACCAGTCAGACACAAGACAAGGAGGGCACTGAGAGTTGTAGACTTTTCTGGTCCCCATGGGCTGGTTTAGGTCTCCAAGGCCACAGCATGAAAAGTTCATTTAAAATAGAGAGGATCAGTGGCCAGTATTGGGGATCTGCCAATCCTCTAATAAGGAACCTTCCAACCAGTGACCCAGATGGTTACAGGTATGATAAGACATTCATCTCCTTAATTCCTGGGGTAGTCAAGAAAGATCTAGTGTGGTGAGAGTCACAGACCATTTCTTATGGCCAACACACTCTAGTCCCTATCCCCTGGGTCTTGTGATGTGATCACAGACTTCGTGGGCTAAAGTGTGGGAAAAGATGGAGGCACCGTTTTTCCTACCCTTCCCCATTTCCACTGAGGTCTGCCTGGGTTGTCTGGGCAGTGGTGTTGTATCTTGCTTTGTGGCTTCAGGTTCCTGCTTACCTGAGTGGACTCAGCAGAGGTCTTAGGAGCCTTACAGAGTCTGCGGGTTGCTGCGATGCTCTGCACAACCTGATTCTGGTGGCCTTGGGTCAGTTGTTGGCAGCACTGCCAGAGGACTTTATATCAAGCCCAGATTCCCAAAGAATGCTGTGGGATACTGCCAGAGGACTATATATCAAGCCCAGATATGCCAAGGAATACCTAGTCACAGTAGAGGTATTTATTATTACATCTTTTTATGATGATGGAAGGAGAGACAAAAAACTGGCTGCTGATATTTCTGCTCTGTAAAAAAAAGACATAACATTTTTGATAAGTTTCACATCTAAAGAGTATTTGGAGACCTTATATCAACCATAACAGAAGCACAACTCAAAAATGAAGTATCAGAAATTATAAACATGAGCACCACGAATGAAGAACTGGGAAGCTACAACTCTTTACCTGGACTCAAGGGAGATGTGTCTAGAAAATTATTGAAAGAAGACATCTAAATCTTTACAAGATCAGCTGATGGCTGGCATTACAAGCAAGATGCCTCCCGTAGAAGACTCAACAAAGCAAATCAAACAGCCAGTAATGCCAACCAAATCATCCTTCAAAATCCCTTCAGAGAATACAGAACAGATTCACACAGCAAGAATGGACAATTTGGAAGAAAATGCCAGACTTTAAAGAGGCATAAAACTCTTTTCACAGGAATCTCAAGAATGGAAGAGAAAAGGGGGCAAATTTACTACAGAGAAAAATATTTCATAAAGCTGTAAAGTGCCTATGCAGCCAGTTCCTAGTAGGAAAATGGAAAAGATCAAGCCTGCACATGAGCACTTGTCAAAGATGAGCAATTCAGCTGCTGTTCTCAAGGAAGATAACATGGGCCTTGGGACCATGGAATTGGATATACTGAGGATATCAGAAAATGGAGACCTCATAGATGAAGAATCAAAAGGAGTCTTAATTAACTCTTTATTTGGTCTCTTTTATCTTTATCCTACTAAAGAAGTATAAAATGACTCAATTGGAAGTTGGTAGGTTGTAACTGTGTATTTTTTTAGCATTTTTTTATTAATTAAAGAAAAAAAAGAAATTAATACAAGATTTAGAAATCATTCCATTCTACATATGCAATCAGTAATTCTTAACATCATCACATAGATGCATGATCATCATTTCTTAGTACATTTGCATCGATTTAGGAAAAGAACTAGCAAAACAACAGAAGAAGATATAGAATGTTAATATAGAGAAAAAATAAAAATAATAATAATAGTAAAAAAAAAGACACAAACAAACAAACAAACAGACAAACAAAAAAAAAAACCTATAGCTCTGATGCAGCGTCATTCAGTGTTTTAACATGATTACTTTACAATTAGGTATTATTGTGCTGTCCATTTTTGAGTTTTTATATCTAGTCCTGTTGCACAGTCTGTATCCCTTCAGCTCCAATTACCCATTATCTTACCCTGTTTCTAATTCCTGCTGGTCTCTGTTACCAATGACATAATGACATATTCCAAGTTTATTCTCGAATGTCGGTTCACATCAGTGGGACCATACAGTATTTGTCCTTTAGTTTTTGGCTAGACTCACTCAGCATAATGTTCTCTAGGTCAATCTATGTTATTACATGCTTCATAAGTTTATTCTGTCTTAAAGCTGCATAATATTCCATCGTATATATATACCACAGTTTGTTTAGCCACTCGTCTGTTGATGGGCATTTTGGCTGTTTCCATCTCTTTGCAATTGTAAATAACGCTGCTATAAACATTGGTGTGCAAATGTCCGTTTGTGTCTTTGCCCTTAAGTCCTTTGAGTAGATACCTAGCAATGGTATTGCTGGGTCGTATGGCAATTCTATATTCAGTTTTTTGAGGAACTGCCAAACTGCCTTCCACAGTGGTTGCAGCATTTGACATCCCCACCAACAGTGGATAAGTGTGCCTCTTTCTCCGCATCCTCTCCAGCACTTGTCATTTTCTGTTTTGTTGATAATGGCCCTTCTGGTGGGTGTGAGATGAGTGTGTTATAACTGTACACATTGTGTAATCTGAATCTTATTACTTATTCTGTTCTATTTAAGTATACTTCTAGGTATGCTTAGGATATCTTGTGACATCACTGGTAGTACGAGTTTCCTCCAAGAAGTTATACAGGTGGTAATAGTTGAAACTCGAGTTTTGTTTCTATATATCAAGGGGTCAGGACCCTCAGGTTGCAATAGTAATGTTATTTGCCATTACAAAATGTGGATAATAAAAAGAGACAAAAAGTTTTTTTAGCTTCTGTGTGGTAGATAGATGGATAGGTGATAGAAGGATGGATGGATGTCATATAGTCTATTGTAAGGTATATGTATGGTTTATGGTTAAGTTCCAAAAGGGCAGCTGCATGGCCAGTTGGTATATTCTCAATGACTAGCAGCACCTAATATACAAGTTCTCAATAAATATTTGCTGAATGTTTGAATGAATGAATGAGACTATCTGGTTCCACATTCTATCTTGAAAGTTAAGTGGATGATAAAAGAAGATATTTTTAAGGTCTGAAATGTTGTCATCTGTAGGGAAAACAAACCATTGAAGATATTGGAAGATTCCTTTTTCTTTGAAGGACCATGTAGCATTAATGATAAAATGTTTCTGAAAACATTTTAGCGTACCATTGTGAATTGCAAATGAAAACACACATTGCTCCACAGGATTCCCAAAGATTCAAGAAACAACATACCAACAAAAAGAACAAAATTATAAATAGAAATTATTGACTGGAATGTATTAATGTTTCATATGGATTAGTCAATTATCGAAATTATATATTACAACTTTCATAACAGCCTTTTTATGCATATTTCACACTCCATAAAATATACCCTTTTAAAGTATCCAAACGAACATATTTTAATACATTCAGAGTTGTAAAACCTTCACTATTGCATAATTTAAGAATATTTTCATCATATCTAAAAAGAAAATCTATACCCATAGCAGTAACTCTCCATTCCTCCTGCCCCCCAGTTTCCAGCAACCACTACTCTACTTCTTTCTGTCTCAATGGATTTGACTATTCTGGACATTTCATATAAATGGAATCATGTATTGTGCAGTATTTGAAGACTGGCTTCTTTCACAAAGCATAATTTTCAAGGTCTATTAATATTGCAGTATGCATAAGTACTGATTCCTTTATAATGCCAAATAATATTTCATTGAATAAATAAAATATTTTATTTTTCCATTAATCAGTTTTTATCTATTGTGAACACTGTGATGAACATAAGTGTGTAAGTTTTTGAGAAAATACACATTCAATTATCTTGGGTAATACCTTGGAGTGGAATTGCTGCTACATCATATTGTAATTATACGTTTAACTTCTTGAGGAACTGACAAATTAGTTTTTTGAAGTGACTGTACCATTTTACAATTTAATTGCCAATGTAGTATGTTTCCTGTTTTTCTACAGCCTCACCAATCCTTGCCACTGTCTACCTTTGTGATTACAGCCATCTTAGGGTGTGCTACGTGGTATCTCAGAGTTTTGATTTGCATTTACCTAGTGACTAATGACGTTGAAAAGGTTTTCATGTGTTTATTTGAAGAGTGTTTGTCAAACTTTTGGTCACTTCTATTAGGTTATATATTTTTTACCGTCCGAGCTATAGGAATTATTTGTATATTCTGTATACAGGAGCCTTATGAAAAATATGACTTTCAAATATTTTATCCAATTTAGTAAGTTGTATTTTCACTTTCTTGGTGATATTCTTTGAAAGACAAAAGTTTCCAGTTGTGATGAAATCTGATTTATCTAATTTTTGGCTAAAACATAATTTTTGCTAAATGAAGTTTTACTCCTATGTTTTCTTCTAAGATTTTTATAATTTTAGCTTTACATTGGGGTTTCTGATCTATTTTGAGAATAATTTTTGTGTATGATGTGAGGAAGAGGTCTAGTTCCACTATTCTTTTACAGTTTTCATTGTGAAATATAACAATACATTTCAAAGTACACTGTAACAAGTAGTTATAGAACAGCTTTCATTGTTTGGTATGGGTTACAGAACCACAACTTCAAGTTTTTCCTTCTCGCTGTTCTAAGACACTGAGACTAAAAGAAATATCAGTATAATATTCAGTAGTCATATTCATTTATTAAATCCTATCTTCTCTATTATAACTCCTCCTTCTCCATTGATCCTTCTCTCAATCTTAAGAGGTATTTAGGATATGCCCCTTCTAACTTTTTTAAGTTGGAAAAGGCTGTCGATAGTATGGGTTGGGGAGTGGAACTTGTTGACGTTCTTGGAGAGGATGGCCCCTCTGGGTTTGAGGGTTTAACTGGCCTAGGAACCTATCTGGAGGTTATAGACTTTTGGAGAGTAATCTTAGTGTGTGAAACTTATGTAGTATTTCAGATAGAGCCATAGGTAATCTTTAAGGTTAACAGGAATGGTTGTGGTTAGGGTTTGGCAAATCGTGGTAATTAGAAATATCCAACTGAAGCTTGAGTAAGAATAGACTCCAGAATATTCTCTCAACTCTATTTGAACTCTCTTAGCCACTGATACCTTATTTTGTTGCATTTCTTTCTCCCCTTTTGGTCAGGAAGCCATCGTCACTCCCGTCATACCAAGGCCAGTCTCATCCCTGGGAATCATGCCTCATGTTGCCAGGAAGACTTTCACTCCTGAATGCCATGCCCTATGTAGGGGGGAGGGGAATGATTTTCCTTGTAGAATTGGGCTTAGAGAGAAAGAGGCCACATCTGGCAAAAAAAGAGGTTTTCTGGAAGTAACTCTCAGCCATAGCTATAGTTATGCTTAGGTTTCCCATTACAGAAATAAGCTTCACAACCAAGCCTCAAGATCAAGGTCTTGGCCCATTGACTTGGGAGGTTCCTAATGTTTAAAAGAGCATCAGGAATTTTCCCAGTGATAAAGCTTATATAGTTCCATATTTTTTCCTCCAGTCCCTCAAGAGACTTTGCCAATGCTTCTTAATTATCAGCTCGAAATACTACAGGATGTACCCAGGTATTACATTAAGCTATACAGAATTACAAATCCTTATTTCCATTCTAGGCTTCCTATGTTCGGGCTGTTGAAATGATCAATCCAGACAGGTTAAGTTAGATTATGTGCTACAGAAAAATTTAACTTTTGGACAAAATAAACCTCTCTCCCTTTGTCTCCTACAGAGGTGAAATTCTAAAACACAGAGTGTCATCTTTACCCCTATGTTCTGATTTACCTTAGTCCTGACCCAATCAGCTTCATATTATCTCTAATTGAAGCTTGATCTCCTTTTCAGTTTCTTTAACAGCTGTTGCATGTAGCAATGCTGACTTTCAGAACTGCAGAACCCCAACTCTGAGTCTCAGCTGTCACACAGGTAGCCAAAATTCCAGAGAAATTCAGGTTATATATATATATATATATATATATAGGACAGCATCTCAAATTCTAGAAATAACATTCATAGTTCCAGTTAAATGTGACTGCTATAAGAGATTACAATCTAGGCCCAAATTTTCTTATAAGTGTTTTCTAAAAGAGACCATACAATATTTGTTCTTTTGCTTCTGGCTTATTTTGTACCCATAATGTCCCCAAGGTTCATTCACCTCATTGCGTGACTCATGACTTCATTCCTTTCTGTAGCTACACAATATTCCATCATATGCCTGCACCACAATTCACTATTCTACTTCTCAGACAATGTAGCCTTCAGCCACCTCCATCCATTGGGCATCATGCATAATGTCCAAAGTCAACAATCCATGGCTCATATTATTCTTAATTAGTTGTACAATCACCAACACTGTCAATTTTAGACAATTTTCATTGCTTCAAAGAGAAAAATAACTGATAAACACCATCACCAGATAGAAAATCCCAATTCCATATTTTGCATGTAGATATCTAGTTGTCCCAGCACAAGTGGTTGAAAAGACTATTCCTTTTCCATTGAATTGTCTGGACATACACCACACTTTCTTGATTACTGTTGCTTTGTAGTATGTTTTAAAACTGAGAACTGTCAGTCTTCCAACATTGTGTTTCTTTTTAAAGATGGCTTTGTTTATCCTAGGTCTCTTGCATTTCCATATGAATTTAAGAATCTTGAAATTTTCTGCAAAAATGGCAATAAGGATTTTGATAGAGATTGCATCAAATCTGTTGATCAATGGAATGTCCTTCCATTTGTTTAGGCCTTTTAAAATTTCTTTCAACCAAGTTTTGTGGTTTTAGTGTACAAGATTCAAATTCCTTTGGTTAAAATTATGCCTAAGTATTTTCTTCCTTTTGGGGTTATTATAAATGGAAATATTTTCTTAATTCAACTTTCAGATTGTTCATTCCTAGTGTATATAAAATACAAATGAATTTGTATACTGAACCAGTATTGTGCAACCTTGATGAACTCATTTATTGGCTTTAATGTTTTTATCATTCTTTATTAAAACCTTATTCTTTAGAGCTCTCTATATACAGTCATACCTCAGAGATATTGCAGATTTAGTTCCAGACCACTGAAATAAAGCAAATATCACAATAAAACAAGCCACACAGTTTTTTTGTTTCCCAGTGCATATAAAAGTTATGTTTATTCTATACTGTAGTCTACTAAGTATTCAATAGCATTATGTTTAAATACACAATTTACATACCTTAAGTAAGAATGTGACACAAAGACAAGAAATGAGCCCATGTTGTAAAAATGGCACCAATAGACCTGTTCAATGCAGGGTTGACACAAACCTTCAATTTGTAAAAAATACAATATCTGCAAAGTGCAGGAAAGTGAAGTGGAATAAAATGAAATTTGTCTGTATAAGGTCATACAATCTTTAAATAGCAATGGTTTACTCTTTCTTTCCAATCATGATGTCTTATTGTGCATCTCAGTTAGACTCTCCAGGTAATGTTGACTAGAGTATGTAAAATGGCATTTGTCTTGTTCTTCATTTCAAGGAGAAATATTGTCTTCCACCATTAAGTATGATGTTAGCTGTGAGTTTTTCATCGGTGCCATTTAGATTGAAGATGCTGTCTTCCATTATTAGTTACCTGACTATTTTTATCTTCAATAAAGATGTGTGCTGTATTTTGTCAATTGCTTTTTCTGAGTCTACTGAGATGATCAGTTTGCTTCTTTTATTCTAATAGTATGGCATATTAAATTCAGTAAACTTTGTATGTTGAATTAACTGCATTCTGGAATAAATTCCACTTGTTTATGTTACATAACATCTTTTATATGCTGTTAGATTCAGTTTTCCATCTTTTTGTTGAGGATTTTTCCATCTTTAATCATAAAAGATATTTGTTTTCTAATGATACTTTTGTAATCAGGATGTCAGGTTTGTGTAGCAGGGTAATATGGGCCTCACAGAATAAGTAAGAAAACATTTCCTCCTTTTCTATTTCTTGAAGTTCTTATGAATTATTGGTATTATTTTCTTTAAATGTTTGATAGAATTTGTTAGTGAAGCCATTAAACCCCAGGAATTTTGCTGACAGTTTTTTGTTTGTTTGTTTGTTTGCTTATTAACTCAATCTCTTAATTTGCTACTTGAATAATAGAAAAATATTTATATTTTCTATCTCTGATTGAGTAAGTTTCAGTAGTTTGTGTCTTTCTACAATGTGTCCATTTCATCTAGCTTATCTACATTGTTGGTGTACAATTTTGTATAGTGTTTCCTTTTAATCCTTTTTATTTCTGTATAGTTGATAGTAATGCCTTTCTCATTCCTGATTTTAGCAATTTGAACCGCTTGGGCAATCCAGCCAAATATTATAGATTGAATTTCATATTCAAGAAGAAAAGTTGAATGTCTAATCCCCAGTATCATGGAATGCGACATTATTTGAAAATGGGGTCATCATAGATAGAATTAGGCAAGTTAAAATGAGGATACACTGGAATAGCACGGGTTTTTAATTCCAGTATGAGTGGTATCCTGTAAGAGGAGGAAATTTGGACAGAAAGGGTAGACTGCTTTGTGACGACCATGGCAGAGAATGCTATGGATTGCTAGCAAACCACCACCAGAAACCAGGAAGGAGGTATAGAATACAAAGGACATGACCTTGCCAACACATTGATTTCAGATGTCTAGCCCCCCAAACTGTGAGCAATAAATTTCTATTGTTTTAAGCCACCCAGTTTATGGTACTTTGTTATAACAGCTTTAGAAAAGGAAGACACCAAATGTCCCATCAAATGTGTTCATTTGAAAGCTTTGGTTTCACTGGTTTTCTCTGTTGTTTTTTTCTATTCTCCATTTCATTCATTTCTGTTCAAATTTCTACAATTTTCTTTTCTCTATTTGCAAGTGGGTTAAGTTTATAAAACTTTTCTAGTTTTTACTCTTTTTAGGTGAAACCTTGTGATTTGGTATGTTGCATTTTAGTTTTCATTCATTTCAAAATACTTCCTAATTTTTCTGGTGATTTTTTCTTTGATCCAAGGTTATTTAGGGTTGTATTATTTAATTTCCACATATTTATCAATTTCCAACATTTCTATGTTATTGATTTCTGATTTCATTCCATTATGATCAAAGCATATACTTTCTATGATTTCAACTCTTCTACATTTATTGAGACCCGTTTTAAGTCCTAACATGCAGTCTATCCTAGAGATTTTTCTTTATGCACTTAAGAAGAATTTATATTCTGCTGTCACTTGGGTAGCATGCTATATAGATATCTGTTAGGTCTACTTGGATAATAGTGTTGTTCAGATCTTCTATTTCCTTGCTGATCCTCTGTCTAGTTGTTCAATCTACTACTGAAAATGGAGTGCTCAAGTCTCCAAATGCTATTATAGAATTGTCTACTTCTCCCCTTCAATTCTGTGCATTTTGGGATCTGTTGTTAAGTGCATTTATGTTTATAATTGTTATGTCTCCTGCATGGATTGAACATTTTATCATTTAAAAAGTCCTTTTGATCTAGTAACAAATTTCATCTTAATGTATATTTTGTCTGATATTCACATAGCTGCTCTAGAGTCTTTTATTGCTGTTTAATGGTCTATCTTTCCATATGCATTCACTTTCAATTTATTTGTGTCTTTGAACCTACACTCTTGTGAGATACAACACATAGTTGGATATGTTTTTTTAATCCATTCTGGCATTCTCTACCTTTTGACTGGAATGTTTAGTAAATTTACACTTAATATAATTCCTTATAATGTTGGATTTGTGCCTAAAATTGGCTATTTGTTTTAGACAGGTTTTATGTTTTGTTTTTGTCTTCTTTTCAGTTCTATTCTTTCATTAGTGCCTTCTTCTGTGCTAAATAAGTACTTTTCTAACTTAAAATGCAATTTCTGTTGTTTCATTTATGCTATATTTTGATATTTTCTTAATTATTTCCCTGCGAGTTACAATTAACATGCTAACTTGAAAACATCTCATCTGTATTAATGACAACTTAATTTTTACAGCATAAAAAAACTTTGCTCCAATATAGTTCAGATACCCCCTCCTTTTTACTGTTATCATATAAATCAAAACTTTAATCATTATAAGCTTATAGTATTTTATTTATGTAGTTGCCTTTTAAATTAGTGTGCTGGTTTGAAAGAATATATGCCTCCTAGGAGAGTCAAGTTTTAATCAAAATTCCATTTCATAAAAGTAGAATAATCCCTGTTCAATACTGTATGTTTTGAACTGTGATTGGATCATCCCCCTGGATGATGTGATTTAGTCAAGAGTGGTTGTTAAATTGAATTAGGTGACGACATGTCTCCTCACATTTGGGTGAGTCTTGACTGGTTTACTGGAGTCCTATAAAGGAGGAAGTATTTTGGAGAAAGAGATTCAGAGAGAGCAGAGCAGAACAACATGTCCACAAGAAGCAGAGTCCACCAGCCAGGGACCTTTGGAGATGAAGAAGGAAAATGCCTCCCGGGGAGCTTCATGAAACCAGAAGCCAGGAGAGAAAGCTAGCAGATGATGCCGTGTTCACCATGTGCCCTTCCAGCTGAGAGAGAAGCCCTGACTGTGTTCACCACATGCCCTCTCACTTGAGATAGAAACCTTGAACTTCATCGGCCTTCTTGAACCAAGATATCTTTCCCTGGATGCCTTTGATTGGACATTTCTATAGACTTGCTTTAATTGGGTCATTTTCTCAGCCTTATAACTGTAAACTAGCAACTTATTAAATTCCCCTTTTTAAAAGCCATTCTGTTTCTGGTATATTGCATTCTGGCAGCTAGCAAACTAGAACAATTAGGAAGAAAAATGGATTTACACACTTTTATTGATCAATATAGTTATCTTGGCCATTGCCCTTTATTTCTTAATGTACACTTTCAAAAAATTTTTAAATGCAATTTTATTGAGATATCTTCACATACCATATAATCCATCCAAAGTACATAATCAATGGCTAATAGTATCATCATACAGTCACTCAATTTTAGAACATTTTCATTACTCCAACAAAGGAAATAAAAATAAAAAAGAAACCCAAAACATCCCAAAGTACCTCCCCCATTATTATTATTATTTATCTCAAGCACCATACAGTACAACCAAAATATACAATCTATGGCTTTTGGTATAATCACAAAGTTATGCATTCACCACATATGAGAACATTCTCATTTATTCTAAAGAAAAATATCCCATATCCGTTATATGCTCCTGTTATTGACATTTAGCTTTGGTATAGGGCCTTTGTTACAATTAATGCAAGAATATTACAATGTTACTGTAAGCTACAGACCTTAGTTTATATTAATTGCATTTTCCCATATTCTACCCTATTATTAACACCTTGTAATAATGGCATATATTTGTTCTAATTTGTGTTTATATTTATACAATTAATCAATTAAATCGAGAGGACCACCATTGTCCATAATATTTTGCTAAGTTATACAGTCCATGTTTATTTTCTAGCTTTCCTTCTGGTAAGATACATGACTCTAGCCTTCCTCTTTCAACCATATAATCAGCTTTGTTAATTATACTTACACTATTGTGCTACCCTCACACAGTATTGTGCTTTCCACTTCCAAACTTTTACAGTCAAACTTATTCAATATTCTGTACTCTTTAAACATCAATTGCCCAATCCCTGCTCTCTTTCTATCTCCTGATAACCTATGCTCTAAACTTTAATTCTCAGAGTTTGCTCATTATACTTAATCCATATTAGTGAGATCAAACAATATCTGTCCTTTCATTTCTGGCTTATTTCAGTCAACATAATGTCCTTAAGGTCATCACATTGTTGCTTCTTCATGTGGATTTGATTTATTATGTAATATCCTTTCATTTCAGTGTGAAGGACTTTCTTTAGTATTTCATGTAGATTAAGTCTGCTAATGAAGAAGTCTCTCAGTTTTGTTATTTTTAATATTGAAAAGTCTTAATTCCTCCTTTTTTGAAGGATAGGTTTCCTGGATATTGGTTGAGAACTTCATATTTTCATCACTTTTAAAATGGTGTCACACTGTCTTCTTAATGGTTTCTGATTTAGTTTTCTTGGCTGCTCAAGTAAATAATATCAATGAGATGGCTTTAAAAAAATGGATATTTCTTGACTTTAGTTCTAAGGCTAGGAAAAGTCCAAATCAAGGCATCATCAAGGCAATGCTTCCTTTCAAAAGACCAGTATTCAGGAACTTGCTGCTCATTATACTTGATCCTTGGCTCCTCTGTCACATGGCACTGAACATGGCAACCTCTCCTGGCTTGTTCCTTCTCTTCCAAGTTCCTTTGAACTTCCCCTCTTTGCTTCCCCTTCTCTAACTGTCTGCTTTCATTCTGCTTATAAAGAACTCTAGTTATAGGATTAAGACTGTTCCTGGGGTGAGCCACAGTGGCTCAGCAGGTAGAGTTCTCACCTGCTGTGCTGGAGACCGGGTTCGATTCCCAGTGCCTGCTCATGCAAAAAAACAAAAAACAAAAAACACCCTTCCTGATTGAGTTTGGCCTCACCTTAACTGAAATAACTGAATCAAAAAGTCCTACTTAAAATGGTTCACACCCACAGGAATGGATTTATTTTAATAACATTTTTCTGGGGGTACAAGGCTCCAAACAACCATGATTTCTTACAAGAAATCACCTGCTAATTTTATTGAATATCTCTTGTACATTATGAGCCACTTTTCTATTGCTACTTTCAAGATTTTCTCTTTGGTTTTGGTTTTTACCATTTGACTATGATGTATCTAGATATGAATCTTTTTAAATTCAATTCATTGAATGCTTAGATGTGCAGTTTCTTTGTCACCAAATTCGGGAATTGGGAGCCAGCCATTATTTCTTTGAATATTCTATCAGATCCTTACATTCTCTCTTTTTCTGAGACTTCCATTATGTATGCATTTTTATAGTTGATGAAGTCTCATAGCTCTCTGAGGTTCTGTTCAGTTTTCTTCATGTTTCCATCTGTTCCTCACACTGGATAATTTCAATTGATCTATCTTCAAGTTCACTGATTCCTCCTTTGGCCATGTGAAATCTATTTCTGGGTCCCTCTAATAAAAATTTTCATTTAAATTACTTTATTTTCAACAACAGTATTTTTATTTGGTTCTTTTAAATAATTTTTCTATATTTATTTGATATTCCATATTTGTGGCACATCATTCTCATACTTTCCTTGAATTCTTTATACATGCTTTTTATTAGTTCTTTGACCTTATATTTTTTCATAGCCAGAAAAATTTATTTTAAAATAGAAAGATATATACATTAAGTTTAAAGCAATTAAAATTTTAAAGGAAAGAGGAAAAAGTAATTTGGCTCCAGAGAGCCAATGTGCAATGAGTTTTCTCAGGCATCCGAAATGTACTTGGGCACTGGCTCCCATTCAGATAAACTGACACTCCCACCTTCTGGGACACCTGGCATCTGCCAGGCAAAGGGAACACTGTGATGAGGGGTGCGGCCTGCCACCACCCAAATGCTTTGTGTCCAGAGATGCCTCATGACACAAGGGACAGCAACCATGAGGCAGTTCTGGGACACACAGGACAGAGGCTGACCTGTCGTGAGGGATCTTCTAAGGCTGACCTGTCGTGAGGGATCTCCTAAGTGTCAACTGCACCTCCATGCACAATATAAAGGGACATGGGAGAGCTGCAAGAGGAATGTTCACAAGGATTTTGGCAGAAGATGTAGCTGTTCAGGAAATGCTACCCAAAGCTTCCAAAACTACTCAATGGACAATCAAAACGTGTTCTTCACTTTAATATGGGTCAGAAATGAATACTCATGGCAGGTGGTGTTTCCAAGAGGCCACTCCACATTGACTTAGCACTTAGTCTATGTGGGGATTCCACCTGGGCTTTTCCTAGTATGACTCGCCAAACTCATTCACTCTGCTCCTATCCAAAGGATAAAGCTATCTTTGATACAGGTAAATAAGAAACACCACATCATCCCTGAAGAACATTCAGCCGGTGTGAGATGGGCATGGTGATGATGAAGGCAAAGACGGCATGGATGGAGGCACTGAAAGCCTTGTAGGTAAATGCCTTCCAGGGCAGGTGTGCCATCACCTTCACCTTGTATTTCACAAAGAGCTGGGGAAGCAGGAAGAGAAAGCCAAAGCCATACACTCTACTGATGAAGTTGTTGATTAACCAAGAGTACTAACTTTTATACTTGATGCTCAAGGACACATAGATGGCAGAGCAGGTAGAGTCAGTAAGACAAGTACTTCATCATCTGAGTGTGGTATTCCTCAGTTTTCCTTTCAGATTCATTGCAAGTGCCAAACCAAAATACAGGTCTTAGGCCTCTCCAAACAATGGTCATTTTCAATACCTTTTTCACTTTTCATATTTTGATGGCTGCCCCAACGCCAGCAGGACCAGCATTAGCAGGCTCCTCTGCTCATCAGGAGGAAGAGAAAGATCACCAGCATGCTGAAGCACTTCCAGAGCACTGCTTTGGTGGACATTCTAATCATGGTCTTCTTTTTCTTCCAGAAATGGATGTTGCTTTTAAATGCCAGGAAATCAAAGAGAAGGTGGAACATGGTGACAAAAAAAAGGTCAAAGCCAAGAACTACAAGTTGGTGTTGACAAAAATGTCCTTGACTTTATCAGCGTCCTTCTCTGAAAGTTGGAACAGCTGCCGGGAGTACAAGGCATCCTGAATGTGGATCCAGAAGCAGAGCTTCCTTAGGGAGATCTTAATGGAGGACATTGTGAGAGGCAGCTCAGGTGGAGCAACTGATGAGCAGCAGGCGATTCACCCAACTACTCAGCTGGTCGAAGAAGAGGATGGGGAGGTAGTGTATGGTTCTTCCCAACACGATCATCTTCATGGACCGGTGCATGTTGGTGGGGAGTCAGGTGCCGTCAAAACAAAATCATCCATCGTGATGTTCAGGGTGGGTCTCGGCCTCCAGTGGGAAACAGGCTCATCCAAAGCACTGGTCTGCTCTGCCTCAGCTTTGATTGGCTGCAGAGCAGGCTACCCAGTGAGAAGATTGATTTCTTTGGGTTTGGGGACCAAGTAGGTGGTGAGAGGACTAAGTGCATCTGCTTCCCATAATGCCAAGGCAAAATTTCAGCACAGGGAAGGAAAACATAGGTATACAGTATCTCATTATTTTTTGTTTACTTTGGTACAGAAACAGTAATGGTCCTTTTACATTTTGACTCCACATCCAAATCTTTTACATTCAATACCACCAACGCTATTCTCAGCACCAAGGTTGTACTGTGTGGTTGCATAAACAGCTGCAGTTTGGGCCTCTGTGCCAGGTAGGGCTGGATACAGTTGCCATAGCCATCACATGGGCGGGTATAGATGATGCCGTACATGACCCCGCGGTGTGCACCATGTACACCACAAACACGCCCACCACCAGGCTCGTGAAGGCACTGTGGACACTCCAAATGGTGCCCCCGCTGGAGCGGCCACCCGTGCGGGACTGAGGGAGGAACAACCCATCTCACTGCTGTGGGCTCCCACGGAGCCACGAGAGACACCCTGGCCGCCCCACCACCACCGCTGAGGAACAAACCTGATGCCGTGGGCTACTCTGCATGCCCCTGGCTGCAGACACAGGCAACCTGTCACCCTTTTGATCTTACTTTAACAGCTGATTTAAAACTTTTGTCTAGTAAGCCCAACATCTAAGCTTCCTTAGAGACATCTGAGCTTCTTTTGGTTGCTTTTCCCCCTGCGCATGGCCCATACATTCCCTTTCTTTGCATATCTCACCACTAAAAATAACAACAACCACAACAACAAAAAAAAAGCTGGACATTTTAAATAACAGTGTGGCAACTTTGGAATAAGCCACCCCACCTTCACTGAGATTTTTGTTGTTGCTGCTTTTGATATCATTTTTTAATTTGTTTGGTGACTTTGCTGGACTAATTCTATAAAGTCTATATTCTTTGTCATATTTAGCCATTGAAGTGTTCTCTTGCTTAGTTTTATAGCCAGCAAATGACTAGATAGAGAATTTCTAAAATGTCTTGAAACAAGGACTACCAGCTTTTGCCCAAGAGATCTGGGTGTGTGCAGTATAACACTCCAGCAGGCAATTAATAACTTTGCCTTAGGTTTTACTTCTTGCTTGCTCATAGCCTATAGTTAAGCTAAAGGTGAAGGAATAAAGACTTTGCAGTTCCTTCCTGAATATGTGCACAGCCCTGCAACTGCACCCACAAGTAGCTTTTTAGATTCCCAGGAACGTATTAGAGCTTTTCAAAATCCCCTAACGACATCTCAATCCCATCTTTTCCTTTTAATTTTTTTGGTCAGCCTCTCATGGGCCCCACTGGTATCATTACTCAGCTGCAGTGTTAAGTGACTGCCACTCTCAGGCAGATCAACTTCAGAAAAGGGAGATGTGGAAGTTGCTGTTGTTGTTTGAAAAAGGTCCTAGTAATCAGGTTTTCTGCACAGAGTGGCCTCTGAGTTGGGTCAAATAAATACAATGCAAGCTCTGATAATGGAGCTTTTGAGAGAACTTTCAGATAGCTCAGATTATGAAATTCTCCGGGGGATAAGGCTTTGGTAGGGCTTCAAACCCATTCTTCCCTCTCCAGCTGCTGGTAGGTAGGTGGTTTTCACAGCTACCATATTTGCAAGGCTGTTGTTTTCAAGGCTACCACAGAGCTGGGGAGAGGGAGAGGAAAATAGGGAAAGTTTAAAATGCCACAGCACTCAGTACTCTTACTAAGGTATTTATAAAAAACAATTTATATAATAAAAATACAAAGGTATTTTTATTATATAAATGCTTCTGGAATTTTTGCAGGACATTGATTAATTTCCAGGCCCATGAAAATGTTAATTTTGACAATTTTTGCTAGTTTATCATTGTTTACATGGAGGAATGGGTTTTCAGAGATCTCTACTCCATGATTCTTTAAGTTGTTTCTCCACTGTAACTTTTAAGCAATGTGTGTATGTAGTATATATTTCAAGATCAAGAAACTCATCAACTTCCAGTCTTGCTTCATCTCCAAAGAATAATGTCTTTTACACTGAGTTTCAGGTTTGGATTGGTAGCTGAAGTAATGCCTAAATTAATCATTTCAACTTGCAGTATAAAAATGATTAAACACCCCTACAACTAGGGAAGGCTGGTAAATGAGTTCTAGTCAATACAGTGTGATGTAAGGTAATAAAAAAAAAAAGTCTTGTCTTCATTCTAAAAAGAAGAATTGCCCCCTTTCCTTCCCATTCCTCCTTCCTGGTGTCTAGAGTCAGAGAACCATCTCGAAGTATAAGCCAGGCAGCCATGTGTTGAGGATGAAGACTGAGTCCTTTTGAGATGAGGATCAGCCCTGGTGTAGCAGCTCTGAACTACTTAATGGAACGTTTATTGAGTGAGAAGTAAACCATCTTTTTTATTGGCCACACATACATGAACGTTTTAATGAACACACCATTTAATGAACACACCATTAAATGGGAATAGCTTAAGCCAAGAATTTCACATCATCAGTCAACAAAACCAATATATAATGTTCTTAGTGGAGATGATTCTTTTTTTATGTATATGTACTTCCTTCTTCCAAATAAAACCATCATGATCCACAGGCATCAACTTGTACTAGGGCTGCTACATTTGGTATTGCCAGATTCTGAACGTTTTGTCCTTAAGGCTATTATTTTTTTGTTGGACATTTTTGAACCATAGCATATAATTTAAATTAAACATAATTATAAACTTCTAGAGCTAGATGTGTACAGCTCTTTGAAGAATTTTTGGACTGGTAAGAAAAAAATTAACTCTCTCTCTAATTAAAATTCCATTTTTAGTTTTTCAAGTATATAAAATTTCATCAAAAATAAGAAGGGCACCTAGGCAAGTAGTTGCTATAGACTACCTTAGCATAACTTTAAAAAAGGGTGAAAGCTCAGACACTGCAAAAAGAAGGATCTCACCAGAGCTGAAAAACTTAAATCCCACATCACACTGTCCTTTTATAACTGGAATATACCATACCATTCTAGAAGAACTTTCACTAATAATGTATTATTTTCCCATATCCCACTTGACTTTGACTTATTCTTACATTTTTTTCCTAGTTGGTTCAAATACTGCATTTGGTAACAATTGCATTTTCTCACCATGGAAAACATAGGTTGACTTATTTTCCAAGCTGCCAAACCAAATAACATAGAATGGGTTGGATTAACCAACGGGAATTTATTGGCTCTCAGTTTTGAAGCTAGAAGTCCAAAATAGAAGTATCAGCAATGTAATGTTTGGCCTAAAAAAAAAAAAGTATATATATATATATATATCAAAAGTCTTTAAAAAAAACAAAAAACAAATTGCCTTCCAGTAAGTTAGTACCACTTTAATTCTCTACAGCATTATAAGATAGTACCTTTCGTTGGTGGTAAAAAAAAAAAAAATGGCATTATGGGGCTGGCTGCTGGCTAGCCTTGGGTCCTTGGCTTTTCCGTAAATGGCAATGTCCTTTCCTTTATCTTCCAGGCTTTCTTGACTTCCAGTTTCTTGTCTCTTCCAATGGCTTTCCCTCTCTATGTATGAATTTCATTCTGCTTATAAAGGACCCCAGTAATACAAATTGAGCCTAATCTGATTCGGTTGGCAACACCTTAACTTAAGATAATATCTTCAAAAGATCCTATTTGCAATGGGTTCATCCCCAGAGGAAAATAATTAAAATTAAGAACGTTTTATCCTGGGGTATATAATTCAAGTTACCACAAAGGCTACATTTGGAAATCTAAAGAAAGGAATGGAATGAACCTTTAACCCAAAATCACTCTAAAAGCTTCTTTCTGTTAACATAATAAATTTTGGGAGAATGAGGTTTATTTGTTTTCCAATACAATTTCCTTTATCTAGCTGCAGTTAAGCATAAATATACTCATTTGTAAGTGATGAAAATGAATTAGTTTCATATACACGTATTTCTATAATATTGTCTTCAGAGACCATAAACTGTTTATTTCTTAAGATCCCTACATTGGCTGACACTTTCATATCTTTATTATTTTTTCCATGTGTAGATTTTGAACTATTGTTTTATTTTTCCTTTAAGGAAGTTTATAATGAAATTCATTCATTTAAAATGTTTCCATTTCATTATAGTATAATATGCACTACTTTTTGATAATGCGTCATCTTACCAAACTGACAAATGTAAATACATCATAGTGACTTCTACTTACTGAGCCAACCATTCAATGTTATCTATCTCTTTAGGTAAAAACAGACTTATCTTCTGGACTAAAGGAAATTAAAGTGTGTAAGAGAAATACTGTTAAACTGGATACATCAACTCTAACTAAATGTATCAATTGCATATCAGTTCTTCAACTTAGAACAACTGAATTCAGCTATGATTGTAGATCTGTGAGACTATGTCACCTTTTGATCCCTCATTTTACTATCTTTATGACTTGAAAAGAAGCCATGAATAACTAAGTATGGCAAGTTAGGAGTGCAGACTTTCACACGCAATAATACTGCCCTGCTGTTGCTGATTCAAATAATTTTAGATCTGTAATAAGTCTTAGAAATGGTTTTATCTGATCCCTGCTATTTAATGACAATATCTATTCTTCTAATATTTTTTTCTTACCACTATCATGGTTCTGTATTTTAAAATAATTCCTCAAGAGAGAAATCTAGCTGAAATGCCAATTCTTTGATGTTATTTTTTTCAGTTTTGCACAAATATTTAAGTACTGCCTTTAAGGAACTAGGTAGTTTTTATAGAGTATAAAATCTAAAGCTTAACATCTTCACTCAGTTTCAGTTTTTTATGGAGGATAGCTCTACATATTAGCTGATATTTCAAGCCCAGTAGGATGAAAAAACAAAACAAAGAAAAGATTCAGTGGTTTGTTTTTAATGATCAGGCAGGGTGTCCTATCCATATTAAAACTTTATATTCTGAAAGCCTAATACCAATAATAGCACTTTGACAGATAATTTTGCCTTTAGAAATATTCTTGCAATAAATGTTTTATAACTTTGTGAAATTTTTGAAACAAAAAAATGCAACTCTCACTCCTTCCTCTTTAACCAAATATATTTCTAAGTATATACTTTCATAAATAAATAACATAAACTATATTAATAAAGGAATATATTTAGATAACTATACAGGTAATTTAGATCAAGGTAGTCTTTCTTAAAATATTCAGAAAATTATACGAAAAGTGGTTAATTTTCCTTGGTAAGTGCTATAATATATAATAGAAAGATGTTTCTATTGAAGACAGTGATAATAATTGCTTGTCTTAGGAAAAAGAATGTCCATTCATATACTCATTTCTTAAAAAAAAAAAAAAAAGATTTTTAGTCAACTACCATACCAGACACTCTTCTCGGCCTAGGGATTAAGCAGTGAATGTAGAATGCCCTTACCATGAAGGAGAACCTGAGAGAATATATTTTCACATAAAGTAACATCCTGACTTCATTGCCTAAAAAAGCAGCTATTGTACTTCTCAGCCAACTAATGAAATGACTAGGGTATGCAGACTTCACACATAGCAGAAAATTTCCTTGATAGCATTCTAATGAGAAAATAACAAATTATGTTATTTATTGCATGCTAGTCATTAAAACTGAAAAGACCTGAGTTTCTGACCTTACAATTCTTTAAGATATTTGAAAAGACAGAGGGAAAAATTAGGTAATTGGATTGAGCTCTTTGAAGTGCACAGCAGTCATAGCTCTTGACTAGCCTTATTTGCCGTAGTATATCAACATGCCATACCCATAAGAAAAAGGTATGTGACTTCATTTTCTCACTCCTGTAGTGATAAAATCTAGTTAAAGCAGGATTACTTACTTTTCCTGAAACATCTCAGGTACGTTCCATTCTCTAAGCCTTTGCATTAGCTGCTTTTTCTGTCTGGAATGGCCTACCCCCAGATAACTGAATGGTTTATTTCTTTATCTCATTCAAGGTTTTGTTCAAATGTTGCATTCTCAGTAGGACTACTCTGATCACCTGTTTAAAATCTGGGCACTCCCAATATATACCAAACCCATCATTGTTTTATTTATCTCTATACATTTATCGCTTCTAATAGGCTGTAACATATTTCTTTTTATAATTCATCTTACCTCTCTTCCTTTTAGAAAAAAAACTTTATGAGAGTTGGAATTATTGCCTCTTTTGTTATATATACTGTACCCTCAATATCTAGAATAGTATATATATATCTGGCATATAGTGGGCCCTCAATAAACATTGTTGAATGAATTTTTGAACAAATGGAACTATCATGAATATAAACATATTCTTACTGTCTTCTAGGCATATATTAATCACTGTACATAATATACCTGGCCCTGAATATTTTTTCTCTTGCAAGTAAATAGTATCTCTGAGTAAAAGAATTATCTTATTTTTGTTTTTTTCTGCACCTATCAAAGTTTCTAACTTAAAGTTATTGGTCAATAAGTGCTAATAGAACTGATATTTTTTTTAAGATAACAAAAGAATATTGGTTACATACATTCAAGGACTATATAAATCAATGCAATTAGAAGAGTTGCTCTGTAATGACATATCATTTAATTATAAGATGCAAAATAACATTACCTTCATTTTAAGTAAAAATTATTAAAGTAAACTGAAAAAATTAAAAACAAAATATAATTTGACAGAAAATGTTTTCATGCTGCTATACAAAATTTTCCTCAATTGACTTCTTTAAATGCTTCCCGAGTGCTTTTCACTGTTGTGATGCAGACCCTCACCAGCTGTGTTTCTTTTCTGTACTACAGAATTGCTGATATCTTATCAAGCCTTCTGGATTAAGTTTGCTACTGAATGACAGGTTGCTCTTATAAGCCCTAGCATAGCCCAACCTTACAATTTCATAGATAATAATATTGATTACAAAATGGGGAAAATCAACAAAGTAAAATTAAATAATCTTAAATAAAATAATTTTTTAAAGTGATCTCTGTACAGAATGGGGAATTGGACTGGATGACCCTCTCATGGCCTAATGAATTTTCTTCTTCTTCTTTACTAGCTCATTGATTTTTCTGTTTTGGTTAGTTCACTTTGATTGGATTTGTTCTCAAGTTCCTTTTATTTTGCCTGTACATTCCACTTTCAATTGTCACTAGTTTAACTCTTATCCTTTTTTCTCTTGTCAAGTTTATGGTCTTCTTTCTCAGAAGAGAACGTCAATTTGAGCTACATGCCGATAAGCAGTTCAACATTAACCCACCACATAAGTTAAACAAAAATTAGGTATGGTCCCACTGATGTGAATGGACATTCGAGAATAAACTTGAAATATGTCATTGGTAACAGAGTCCAACAGGAGTTAGAAACAGGGTAAGATAATGGGCAATTGGAGCTGATGGGATACAGACAGTGCAACAGGACTAGATACAAAAACTCAAAAATGGACAGCACAATAATACCTAATTGTAAAGTAATCATGTTAAAACACTGAATGAAGCTGCATCTGAGCTTAGGGTTTTTTTGTTTTTTGTTTTTTTTTTACTATTATTACTACTTTTATTTCTTTTCTCTATATTAACATTTTATATCTTTTTCTGTTGTGTTGCTAGTTCCTCTAAACCGATGCAATGTACTAAGAAACGATGATCATGCATCTATGTGATGATGTTAAGAATTACTGAGTGCATATGTAGAATGGTATGATTTCTAAATGTTGTGTTAATTTCTTAAAAAAAAATTAGGTAAAGGCAAAAAACAGGATCTTCAAACAAATTATGAGTCTATTTTTAATGAAATTTTGCCAAGCAATTTGTCGGATTTTCTCCATAAAGTAGCAAATCTATAATCTTTGTTTGCAGCCTTTTATTTTGTGGCGGCCAGAACAAAGACATATGTGAATGAACACTCCTAGAAAACTGTTTGCTTCTGAGCTGCCTTCTCAGTTTTTCGTATATTGTGAAACCTGGAAAACCTACATTTCTATTTATTTGGTTCATTCCAAATTCTTAAATGTCTAAAATGTATACATATTGATCAATGTCATGGTCAAAATAACAAAATCTGCATATCAAAATAAGTACAGCTGTTTTAAAAACTTTCTACTCAAAAACTCTAGGAGGCACCTCTGGCACCAGAACATTTCATCCTAAGAATGATGCCATCCTTCCTTCAACTTTGGGGTTCTTCCCTATCCCCAGGCCTGGGACATTACAGGAGCTGTAAAGTCTCTATACAATACTTTGACTATGTGTGCGTGTGTCATTTTCCTAGGGAGAAGATATACTAGCCTTTATATAATTCTATAAGCATTCCATATTCCTGCAAAATGCATACACTCTGCCTCCTCTTCTTCATAACTCAAAAGCAACCACGCTGTGCTACTCTGACTTCCACTAAGCAAGTCTCAGATGTTTGTCAAGTTCAAGTGCTGTATTTATTGAAGAATTTGCCTATTAAGAATTTAAGATACTTAAAAAACATGATCACATTATATTTTAGGTGAGTTACTTTTGACAATAAGGTTTAGAGTGTTTTGTTCCGACCCTACTTGTACATAGCCCCTATTATTTTATTATGCAAAACTGCACAACATAGTAATTACGTTTGGGAAAACATATACCACCTTAAAGTAGAAATAGAACAAAATTAGAGCTTTTCTTAAATAATACAGGCTAATCTTTTATTTTTTCTTTTCAATTTACTATGTTTTCTTTCTACAAATTTAGATAGATGTGGTGTGCATAGAAAAATGATGAGCTATTAGTCTTCCTTAGAACATATTTTAAAGTACATTAGTGTATACAACTCACCTAAACAGTTTTGGTAGGATTTACAAAATGAACTAAAAACTATTCTAAAGCTGTTAGGATGCTACTAGTAGAATCTCTACTAACAGTGTAAAAAGATGTGAAAAAATTACTATATATAACAAAAAACTAAGTGGGATTTTTCATGTTGGAAATTATAGTTCTGATCCATCACGGACTATAAAAAAAAAAAAAGACTTTTTGTTTATAAAATTATACAGAATCCATTTTCAGCTGTTTTTCCTGGTAATATTTGTTCCAGGTAGATGTTGAAGCATTGAAATTAACCCACGTCCTGGATCCTTGAGATATCAAACACAGTCTTCAATATTACATAGGGAGGAGAGAGGCAGGGAGATTTGGACAGGGAGAGCAGAATGCGTCTGATCGTCTGTGAGCTCCAGAAGGAGCTGGCGGCAGTGCAGGGAAGTTCTGCAGACCGGAGGGAGCAGACTGTCCCTCCTCTCCAGTCTGCCCTAGCTGCTGGTGGGGGAAACCTCACCATGAGCCTCCACAGCATCAGCACCCATGCAGAGCCCAGAGGTGTGCGTAGCTGTCCACCTCAAAAAGCCACACTCCCTGGTACTGCTGTCAGTTGCCCCACCAGGTGCCCCGAATAGCTATCCCATTGGGTGCAATGAATGACAGATCCACTGGGTACCAGGCACTGCAACTGGCTCATGCAGCCCCCACACATGCACCTGGAGCAACCTCCCATCCCTCATGCCATTTTCCTAGCAGACTGCCGCAGTGAGGGAGAGGTGGGCCTGAGGGTAGGAGGACCTCGGGAGTGTCACTTGCTGGAAGGAATCGGTAAGCGCAGCCAGGCAAACTCCCCATCTGCCTAGTTAGGTTTTTTTTAATATATTTTTCTATATTTTGGTATTACTATTATTTATTTCTTATGCTTTTCTTTTTCATATTTTAAATTTTATTTATATATATTTTATTTAATTTTATTTTTATTTTCTCACTCATCTATTGGCAAAACTTTGAGTTCATTCCAGATATATCTTGAGGTGTCTCCTTCTGACTTCAGGGCCTACTATTGCTGAGGTGTCTTTCTTATATTTTTTATTTTATTCTTATTTTGGGCGAGGGGGGGTTCATGGGCCAGGAGTAGAAGCTGGGTTTCCAATGTGGCAGGTAGGCAGGCATTCTGCCACTAACTACATGTGCACATCTGTCTAGCTCTTTTAAGAGACCCTAAAGTAGAACTATATCTCCTGCATGAGATCTGGGCTTGGTTTGATGGGGCACAACTAACAAACCCAGTACAAAAGGGAACCTTCAGTGCAAAACCAAGTAAATACAAATCTTTCAGCAAGTGAAGGAAAGCAACTTGCAAAATAACCTTATAAAGATAATCAAATGCCCTGGACACAGCAGAAAATCACAAAACAGGTACAGATCCAGGCAGAAATGGCTCAGCCAAATGACAATTCACCAAGAGCAAATAACAATCATAAATATTTAGGCTCCACTCAAGGAGCTCTAAGTACATGAGACAAACATTGACAAAACCAAAGGCAGCTATAAACCGTTCAACTACAATAGTGGGAGATTTAAATACAGTGCTGTCCACTATATATAGAACAATTAGACAGAAAACCAACAAGGAAATAGAGAACATAAACAATGTGATTAATGAATCTGACTTATCAGACATATATAGATCATTACACTCCAAAACACTAGGACATACATTCTTCTTTAGTGCATATGGAGCATTCCCCAGGATAGATTCTATGTTGGGACATAAAATAAGTCTTTATAAATGTGATAAGATTGAAATAATCATAGTAGTTTCTCTGTTCACAGTGGAATGAAGCTGGAAATAAATAATCACTAAAGAATCAGAGCTTTCACAAATTTATGGAGATTAAACAAGACGCTCAAATAACCAGTAGGCCAAAGAAGAAATTGCTAGAGAAATTGGTAAATATCTGGAGAAGAATGATAAAGAAAATCCAACATGTCAGAACTTAAGAGATGTGGCAAAGGCAGTGCTGAGAGGAAAATTTATTTGCCTGTGCCTATATTAAAAAATTAGAATGAGCAAAAATCAAGGCCTTAACTGCTCATCTTGCGAAAGTATAGAAAGAACAGCAAACTAAACCAAAGCAAATAAAAGAAGAGAAATAACGAAGATTAAAGCAGAAACAAACAAACAGGAGGACAAACAAAAAAGCAATAGAAAGAATTAACAAAAGCAAATTAGGTTCTTTTATGAAAATCAATAAAATTGATTTCATTAATCTATCTAGACTGACCAAAAAAAAAGAGAGAATGCAAATAAACAAAATCAGAAATGAGAGATATGTCATTATCATGGATTCTGAAGAAGTTTAAAAAATCATAAGAGAATACAATCAACAACTATATACCACCAAGCTAGACAACTCAGATGAAATGGACATATTCCTAGAAACATACAAAATAGCTATACTGATTTGTGAAAAAAATAGATCGCAACAAATCAATTACAAGTCAAGTAATTCAATCATTCATCAAAAACCTTACTACAAAGAAAAGCCCAGGACCAGATGCTTTCACAGGGGAATTCTAGTAAACATTCCAAAAAGGACTAACACCAATCCTGCTCAAACTCTTCAAAAAAATTTTGAGGAAAAAGGAATGCTAACTAACTCATTTTATGAAGTTAACATCACTGTAATACCAAAACTGGATAAAGATGCTACAAGAAAAGAAAACTGCAAACCAATCTCCCTAATGAACATGGATGCAAAAATTCTAAACAAATTACTAGCAAATTGAATTCAATGATATGTTAAAGATTTATATATCATGACCAAGTGGGATATATACCAGGGATGCAAGGGTAGCTCAGCACAAGAAAAGCAATCAATGTACTACAGTGCATTAACAAATCAAAAAGGAAAAATCATTTATCATCTTGATTGATGTTGAAAAAGCATTCAACAAAATCCAGCATTCTTTTCTGATAAAAACAAGTCAAAAGGTAGAAATCAAAAGAAATTTTCTCACTATCATAAAGGCATACATGAAAACCCACACCAATCATCATACTTAACAGTGACAGATTGAAAGCATTCCTCCTAAGTTGGGAACAAGACAAGGATGCCCACTGTCACCACTATTATTCAACATTGTACTAGAAGTCCTAGCTAGAGCAATTAGACAGGAAAAATAAACAAAAGACATCCAAACAGGAAACAAAGAAGTAAAACTTTCATTATTTGCAGATGGCATGATTCCATATTTACAAAATCCTGAAAAATCCATGACAAAGCTACTTGAGTTAATAAACAAATTCAGCAAAGTGGCAGAATACAACATTAATATACAAAAATCAGTAATGTTTCTATATACAAGTAATGACCTATCTGAGGGGACAATTATGGAAAAAAATTCCAATAAAAATAGCGACCAAAAAAAATCAGGTCTCTAGAAATAACCCTAACCAGGGATATCAAGGACATGTGCACAGAAAACTAGAAAACATGCTAAAATAAGTTAAAAATGATATAAATAGATGGAAACACATTCCATATTCTTGGATAGGAAGGTTGAATGTCAATGTCAATTGTACCCAAACTGATCTACAGATGCAATACAATACCAAACAAAATCCCAACAGACTTGTAAAACCTAAGTTATCAAATTTATTTGGAATAGAAAGAGACCCCAAATAGTTAAAGATATCCCAACAAAAGAAGAGTGAAGTGAGAGGACTAACACATTCTGACTTCAAAGCTTACTATAAAGTCTCAGTGGTCAAAACAGCATGGTACTGGCACAAACACAGAAGTATCATGCAACGGAACTGAATCAAGAACACAACCACCAAGTCTATGGACAACTGACCTTCAATAAGGCCTCCAAATTCACTGAACTGGGACAGAATAATCTTTTCAAGAAATTAGCACAGGAGAATTGGATATCAATAGTCAAAAGAATGAAAGGTGACCCCTACATTACACCCTATACAAAAATTAATCCAAAATGGATTAAAGACCTGAATATAAGAGTAAGTACCATGAAATTTCCAGAAGAAATTGTAGGGATATCTTCAAGATCTAGTAATGGGGGACAGTTTCTTAAACTTTACATATGAAGCACAAGTAGAGAAAGGAAAAATAGATACCTTAAAATCAAAAGCTTATGTGCCTCAAAGGACTTTATCAAAAAGGTAAAGAGGCAGCCAGCTCAAGGGGAGAAATTATTTGGAAACCACATATCAGACAAAGGTTTGATATACTGCAGATATAAACAAATTATACAGCTCAATAACAGAAGAACAAATAATTCAATTATAAAATGGTCAGAGGATATGACTATCCTTCTCCAAAGAGCAAATACAAATGACTGAAAAGCCCATGAAGAGATGCTCATTCTCATTAGCTATAAGGGAAATGCAAATCAAGATGACAATGAGATATCAGCTGATACCTATAAGAATGGTTTCTATTAAACAAACAGAAAACTACAAATGTTGGAGAAGATGTGGAGAAGATGGAACACTTATTTTCACTGCTGGTGGTGAATATATAATGGCACAGCTTCTGTGGAAAACAGTTTGGTGATTCCTCAGAAAATTAAACATCAAGTTGCCCTATGACCCAGCAATACCACTTCTCAGTATATACATTTCAGGAGAGCTGAAAGCAATGATATGAACAGACATATGCACACCAGTGTTCACAACAGCACCATAATTGCCAAAAGATGGAAACAACCCAGGTGTGCATCAGGAGACTAGTGGATAAACACCAGTGGTATATGCACCAGATGGAATATTACACAGCAGTAAGATGAAATGAGGTTCCGAAGCATGTGACAATGTGGATGAAACTTGAGAACATAATGCTGAGTGAAATAAGTCAGACACAAAAGGGTAGATCGGTATGGTTTTGCTATTATGACTCTGATAAAGGTAATCTCAGAAGTTACACTGTATAATATAGCAAAGCTAGAGCTACATAGGCACTACAGATGGGGGAAAGGAACTTAACTGCAAGGGAACGGATAGAAGTGATGGTAACTAATTAGTGGGGTTATAAGTAAAATTGACATATTGAAGGTGATTAGATTGAAGGTGGATATATAGTACCATGTATCTCACTGATCAAATCTAGTCATAAATAATCCTTGCGTGAATTATTTCAAAGGTTTGACATTGAACAAGACATCAATGGTAGAGGGGTATAGGAGGAAGGCTAAGAATGCTTGCTATGGCCCATAGTTAGCAGGAAGGTGGAAACAGTCCCACAGCACTGGCAGGGGCAATTAATTGGGTGGGGGGTGGATAAGACATGAGAGGTAGTTTTGAATTGATATTTGGTGAGGCTATGTTTGTCAGTTCTTCATCTTTATGAACCAATGAAAATTGTCTAAAACTGAGAGTGTTGCTGACAGTACAACCAAGTGAGGATACTGTAAGACATGGTTTGTTTATTTTGGACATTATCCAGGATGCCCAATAGAGGATGGAGTCAAAGGATACAATGACTGAGAAGCACAATGGTGAACGGTAATACATTTGTATGATGAAATATGGTGCAGCTACAAAAGGAAGGTCATCAAGAGGAATGCAATGAACCGAATAAACCTTGGGGACAATGTCTTGTGCAAAATGAGCCAGAAACAAATGACCAAATATGCTAAGGCCTCCTTCACAAAATACTTAGAAAGAAATTGAAGCCTAGATTGTAAGCCCTTATAGCAGCCACACTTAGTCTGAAACTGTATGTCATTTCTGGATTCTGAGACACTGAGCTATATGAGTATCAGTTAGTATTTCCCTGGAACTTTGAATAACTCTGTGATACCTAAGACCCACAATTGGAGTGCTGAATCCTTGAAAGTTTGCACAGCATACTACCCACCATAACAGTTAAAGTAACTGAAAAAGAGATCAGGCCTCAATTAGAGATAAAAACAAAGCCAATCTGGCTAGGATTAAGGGAAATAAGAACACAGGGTAAAAGATGACAGTTTATGTACTCTAGTATGTGCACTCATAATCTCTACTGTATGAGACCGAAGGCAGAGAGGCTTATTGCTTCTGGAACCTAAATTTTCTATTACACACAGTCTAAATCAACCTGTCCAGATGGCTCATTTAAACAACCCTAACTCCTGGAGCCCAGAATGGGAATGAGGCCTTGTAATTCTCTATAGCTTTATGCAATACCCAGATACATCTTAAACTATGGTGAGTTGATAATTTTAAAATATTGGTAGAGTCCTTTGAGGGTCTGAAGAAAAAAAAAAAAGCATGGTACTACTAAACATTCACATCTGGGAACCCCTGTTTACTCTCTCAACCATTGGAGACTTCCACGAAAATAGGCCAAGCCCTTGATTTTGAGGCTTCGCCATTGTGAAACTTATTTCTAGTGGAGAAGCTAAGACTGCCTATAATGAGGGCTAAAAGCTACTTCCAAGAAACCACATTTGTTGCTCAGATGGCCTCTTTCTCTCTCTAAGCCCAATTCTGCAAGGAAAATCATTAACCTCCTCCCTACATGGGACATGACATTCATAGACGGAAGTCTCTCTGGCAACTTGGGACACCACTCTCAGGTATAAGTCTGGCCTTGGCACTTCTGGACTGACAATGCCTTTCTGACAAAAAGAGGGGAAGAGAAGTGTAATAAAATAAGGCACCAGTGGCTAAGAGAGATCAAATTGAGTCAAGAAGCTATTCTGAGCCTACTCTCAAACAAACTTCAGTTAGATAGTCCTAATTGCTAAGGTTTGCTAAACCCCAATCAACATCACTCCTGTTAACTCTTAAGAACACCTAGGACTCAAACTGAGACTCTATAAAAGTTTCATGCACCAAGTTTGCTTTCCTGAAAACTATGATTTCCAGAGGGTTCCTAGGCCAGACAGATCCTGAAGCCCAAAGGGACCAGCCTTTCCAAGATTATCAACTAATTACATCCCTCTATACTTTAGTTTCAATACCCCTTCACAATATAAAAAGTTAGATGGGCATTGCCTAATGATCCCTTTATATTGGGGGAAGGATCAAAGAAGAATGAGGAATTATATCTGGGAAAATAGTATTTAACAAATGAGCATGATCATTATATTATATTAATATTTCTTTTAGCCTCTAGTGTTTTGAAGCTGCTAGAAGGAAAAATCTGAACTAGTGGAATGGTAACCCATTACAAAGTCTGAAACCTGTTCTGCAACTACTTGTTGAAGTGCACTTTGAGAACTATTGCTTTTTCTTTATTTTCTTTGTGTGTGTGTGTGTGTGTGTGTGTGTGTATACATACACATATATATGTTATATTTCACAATAAAATATGTTTAAATAAGTTTAGCAAGTGTAAGATATGATTTCCTTAGGAAACTGAAAAGAGTGTTGATTAAAAAAAAAAATGTCCAAAAGAAGTGAGGTCATCAATATAGCAATATAAGACATACTCCGAAAAAACCTCCCCAGAGATTCAGCAAATAAAAGACAAATCCCACTTGCTTAGAACTCTGGAGTATGATAGAGACTGGAGAAGGACTCCACCAAAGCTGAATCTAAGAAAAGAGAAAAATATCAGGTAGGAAACTTCTATCCCTACCTGCCAATTCTCTTCCCTCTCCCTTAATCAGGCTGGCACAGTTTGGGAGTTGCTCAGAGGCAGCCGCCTTGATTTTACCCTCCTACTGGGGACACATACTATAAAGCTACTCACAGCACAGAGTTAGAGCACCAAGCATATCCAGGCATAAGAATCCAAGTCTACAGAGAACCAAGGTGGAACATAAATCACTGAAGAGTGCTACATACAGAAGGGACCCCAGGGAAAAAAATGAGAGAGAGGGAGATCATGGTAGAATGCTAGCTACCAAGCAGTGCATTCAGCTCAATCCAGTTACTGTCAGCTGAATCAAGTAAATGCAAACAGGCTTTTCTGGAGCAAACCAATTTTCTGGATTGACCCCATCAAGCTCCGCAGGAATGAATACCCTAAGGGGGAAGAAACCAGAAATAGAATAGCCTCTCAGAAAACAAACACAAAAAAAGGAAGGGGATAAACTGAACTGCTGTTAAATCATGAGGGTCCCAAAACTGAAAAGTGTGAGGGAAATGAAACACAGAGTGAGGGAGAGAATTTAAACAAATAATTGGAGCTAGAGAGAAAATTCTGCACAAAAACAAACAAAAAAGATCAAGATTCCCAGAGAAGGAATAGAGAAAAAGGATGTTTTCTCCTGGAGGTAAAACAGTTACATAAAAAATGCCTTATTAAAAATTGCACCACATATCCAGAGTAAGAATCAGATAAAGATGAGCCAAGAAAATCTGATCATTTAAACTTGGACTACTCTAAAGATCAAAAATAAGCTGGGCCAAGAGTCAAAGAAAAACCTTAACACAAAGCCAATCAACAACACAACTCTAGACAAGAGGAAGAAACTAACCTTCAAAGTAACCTCATCAAGGTAATCAGATGCGAAGACATCACCAAAAACTTACAAACCACACTAAGAAACAGGAAGATATGGTTCAGTCAAGAGAGCAAATTAAAAACTTCAGAGGAGACAAAGAATTTGGAAAAACTAATCAAAGAAGTTCAAACAAATTTCCTAAACCAATTCCCGAGAAATTTAAAAAAAGAGATAAAGAATATTTAGAAGACAGTATGTGAGCATAAAGAAGAATTTGAAAGTATAAAAAGAAACAGAAATTATGGGGATGAAAGGTACAATAGTAGAAATTTAAAATATGCTAGAGGCATGCAATAGCATATTTGAACAAGCAGAAGAAAGAATTGGGGAACCAGAAGACAGGACAATTGAAATCATACAGTCAGAAGATCATATATAGAAAAGAACAGAAGAAAGTATGCAGTGTCTAAGAGATTTCAGTTACAGTCTACACACAAAAACATGTATGCCAAGGGTGTCCCAGAAGGAGAAGAAAAGGAAAAAAGGGCAGAAGAATATTTGAGGAAATAATGCCCAAATTTCCTAACTCTTATCAAAGACATAAATACAAATGTCCAAGGATCTCAGTGTACTCCAAAAAGAATAAATCATAATAGACCCTCTCCAGGACACATGCTAATTAGAGTATCAAATGCAAAAGATAAAGAGAAAATGCTGAAAGCAGCAAGAAAAAGCAATTTGTCATATAAAAGTGATCCTTAATAAGACTAAGTCCCAATTCCTCATCAGAAGCCATGGATCATTTCTACTGACCCTACAAGAAAGAAAACAGATCATAAGAGATACCATGAAAAACAGTATGACAAGTGAGACAGTCTAAATGAAATGGACAAATTACTAGAAACACACAAGCAATCTACACTGATTATAGAACAGATGATCTCAACAGAACAATTACAGGTAAAGAAACTGAATCAGTCATCTAAAACCTGCCAAAAAAGAAAGCACAGGGCCAGGTGAATTCTACCAATCATTCTAAAAAGAATTAATACCAATTCTGTTCAAACTTTTCCAAAAAACTGAAGAGGAGGGAAAACTACATAATGGATGTGTGATGTCAGCATCATCCAAAGCCAAATAAAGATACTATTAGAAAAGAAAATTGCAAACCAATTTCTCTAATGAATACAGATACAAAATCCTCAAAAAAAATTCCTGCAAATTGAATCACATTAAAATAATTATACATCACGATCAGGTATGCAAGGATAGTTCAACATAAGAAAACCAATGAATACAATACACCACGATAACAAACCAAAGGGGAAAAATACACGTGATCATCTCCAATAACACAAAAGTCATTTGACAAAATCCAGCATTTTCTGGATAAAAACACTTTGAAAAAACAGGAATAGAAGGAAACTTCCTCAACATGATAAGGGGCATATATAAAAAATCTACACAGCTAACATCATACATAATAATGGAAGATTTAAAATTTTTCCTTTAATATCTGGAAGAAGACAAGGATTGTCATTGCAATTATTCAACATTGTTCTAGAAACTGTAGAAAGAGAAGTTAAGTAAGAAAAAGAAATAAAAGGCATCCAAATTGGAAAGGAAGAAAACTTTCACTATTTGCATAGAGAAAGTCTTGAAAAAATTTGAACTAAGCTCCTAGAGCTAATAAATGAACTGAGCAAAGTGGCAGTATACAAGATTAATATGTAAAAATCAGTAGTGTTTTTATACATTAGTATTGACCATTCTGAAGATGAAATCAAGAAAATAATTCCAGGTATAATAACTAAAATAAGTTTAACCAAAGATGTAAAGAACTTGTACACAGAAAACTTCAAAACATTGCTAAGAGAAATCAAAGAAGACCTAAAGTCATTCCATGTTCATGGATTGGAAGACTAAATCTTGTTATGATGTCAATTATACCCAAAATGATTTTCTTATTCAATGCAATCACAATCAAAATTCCAATAGCCTACTTTACAGAAATGGAAAAGCCAATTATCAAATTTGCTTGGAAGAGTAAGTGGCCCCAAATAGCCAACAACATCTTGAGAAAGAATAATGAAGTTGAAGGACTCACACTTCCTGACTTTAAAATATATTTGATGAAAAGTTCAGTGGTCAAAACAGCATGGTATTGGCACAAGGATAGATATATTGGCCAATGGAATCAAGCTGACAGTTTAGAAATACCTTAACATGTATGGCCAATTGATATTTGACAAGGCTGCCAAGTCCTCTCAATTGGTAATGAATAGCTTCTTCAACAAATGGTGCTGGGAGAATTGTATATCCATAGGTAAAAAAAATGAGAGAGAATCACTATTTCACACTGTACACAACGATTAACTCAAAATAAATTAAAGAATTAAGTATAAGAACCAGGACTATAAAACTCCTAGGAGAAAATATAAAGAACCATGTTCAGAATTTGTGTTTCTTAGACTTTACACCGAAAGCACAAGCAACAAAAGAAAAAGAAGACAAATGGGATCTCCTCAGAATTAAAAACCTTTATGTCCCAAAGGACTTTATCACAAATGTGAAAAGACAATCTTCTCAATTGGATAAAACATTTGAAGTCACATATAAGATAAGGGTTTAATATCCAGAATACATTTTAAAAATCTTATAACTCAATACTAAAAAGGCAACCCAATTTAAAAAAATCAGCAACAGACTTTAACAGATTTTTCTCCAGAGAAAATGGAAATCAAAACCACAATGAGTTATCATTTCACACCAACAGCTAATATTAAAAAAAAGAGGGAGAGAGAGAGAGAAAACTAAAGTGTTGGAAAGGACATGGAGAAATAGGAACATTCATTCATTACTGGTGGAAATGTAAAATGGTATAGCCATTGTGGAAGTCAGTTTGGCAGTTCCTCAGGAAGTTAAACATAGAATTATCATATGACCTGGTAATCCTGCTACTACCTACATTCCCAGAATTGAAAGCAGAGATGCAAACAGACATTTACACACCAATGTTCATAGCAGCATTATTCACAATTGCCAAAAGATGGAAATAATCAAGTGTTCTTCAGCCGATGAATGGATAAACTAAACATGGTATATATATAGTATGGAATATTGTTGAGCCATAAAAAGGAATAAAGTCTTGATGGAAGTGACAACAACATGGATGGATCATGAAGGCATTATGCGGAGTAAAAAAGCCAGGCACAAAAGCTCAAATATTGTATGATCTCATTGATATAAAGTAGCTATAATAAGCAAACCCATAGAGTTAGAATCTAGAATATAGGTTGCCAGGCAATAGACTGGGGTTAAAGAATAGGGAATTGATGCTTAATTTCTAATTAATTTATTAGAAATTAATTTCTAATTAATTTCTTAATTTGTACAGAATTGTATCGATGAGTGTGGTTAAAAGAGAAAACTTTAAGTCTTATATGTCACTTCAATAAAAATTACTAAAATTTAAAATATACCATAGAACACAGTAAACCCCATTGTAGAAAATGAGCAATAGTTAATATTACAATTATAAGACTTTTTATTAATTATAACAAATGTATGAAACTAATATAAGATGCTAATAATAGGATGGTATGTGGAGGGCAAACCTCATACAAACTATGGATGAAAATTAATAGTACTCTTTTAATAACGTTTCACCAATTGTAGCAAAGGAAACTACTGTCAAAAATATTAGTACAGGGTGGGCCATTGTGGCTCAGTGGCAGAGTTCTCACTTGCCATGCCAGAGACCCAGGTTCGATTCTTGGTGCCTGCCCATGTGAAAAAAAAATGCTTTAAAAATAATAGTGCAATAATAAAAAATGTGCTATTCTCAATTGTAACACATATTTTACACCAATGCAAGGTATTAGTGGTGGTGGTCTATGGGAATCCTGTATTCTATGCATAGTTGTTCCAACACAAATACAACTTCTCTAATGAAAAAGTTTTTAAATTGCACAACAGAAATATGATGCATAAGACATCTCTATGGCTTTCTTAAAGTTGAAATATGTATTGACTGAGGACTGAACTTGGAAATACTAGATATAAGAGACTCCTTTGGGAATGTGAGAAAATCATTATTTGCTGACTCTCAAATATTTTATTTTGAATTTTTAAAATTCATTGATGGGTTGACTGGTTGTCAAAGCTTTATAAATGACTTATAAATCACTTTGAAGTTGACAGAAATAAATATTGATGAACCAATTTCAAGAAATTTAAAGCAAGTTTTTCATTCTTCTTTCCCATAAGTAAAAATGATAATCTCATTATTATATAGAAAAGAGTCTACAATTTATTAGCAATATATGGTGTTTCCCATGATGGACATAAGACTTTTATTACTTGAATTAAGAATGTGCTCAAAAGAAAGTGCTCTTCGAAAATCCACAAAGGATTTTCATTGGATGAAGAAGCTGCGTAAAACTGATTTATAAAACACAGATATATAATAACTCTAATCTCTGTGGTACGAATGGAACCTGTTTCACTGAGGTTTGCTCAGGTTGGGCCTTGGAAGATGAAAAGAAAAGGGCAAGGTTCTCAGGTACTCATTTAAATTGTCACTCCTTCCCTCTTTCTCAGAACAAACACTAAGCCCAGAGTGTTTGAGTTGGTTTCCCTGGCCATAAGGCTAATAAGTAGAAAAGTCAGGATTTGAAACAACGTCTGCCTAATCACAAGGCTGTTTTATTTCAGTTTTGAAATAGGAAGAATAGAATAAATAACTTTCTATATGATAGATTTTAAGGATATGAAAAGGCCCTTCCCTCAAGGTCTTCAAAATGCATGACAAATCTATTTTTTCATGAATTAGAAAGCTCTAACCCCGAGACATTAAATGGAATGCCCAATATTAATTATGCAATCTGGACTTGGTCTCAGATTTCGTGTGCCCATTTTTCCATTTGGAGATACTAGGTATCATAACATTGGCATTTTGTTTCCTAGATATAATTCCTTATTCTACATAAATATGAAATACTTGAAATCGTATGCATCTTTCTAGCTCATTTCTGAATTGGTTTATTCTTAAGTTTAGAAGTTCTGGAAAAGATTGATTTTCCTAAAGGGATGGGAGAAGGCAAAATGACCGGGAGAACCACATATGGTTACGTAAGCTTGCCCACCGTGTAAAGACATTAGGCTGAACAGAGGTAGGATTGGGGGGCTGAAATCAAACTTATACTCTGCCCACAAAGTCATAACCATGTTGCTGAATCCACCTGAAGAAGGTGCCATTTTTAATTTGCATAAAGGCACTATTTGGGCTCACACTAATGCTAAAAGACTCTGGAAACTACGAAGAGATGTGGAGGAGGTGATTGTATATAAAGATTTTCAGACCCAATTTCTATCCTGATAATTAAAGGAACTGACTTATACAGCTAATGATAACGATGTTTATTAATTCAATGAATCAGTGCTAGGATTGGGAGATTATTCAGCTGGCACTGAGAAAATAAGAGAGAGGTATAATCTTGTTGCAGGAGATACATTTTACGATAAACATCAGCAGAATACCATACCTCATTTGACTGTAAGGAACATGAGAAAGAACTATTAATAAGAGAGACTATAAATATTTAAGAAAATGGCTTTTTACAGAAGACGGGCCAAACAGAAATCTCTCATGTCCTTTGATTTTAAGATTATGTCCCAAAAAGTCTGTAAAGTCTTCTTAGAATAAATTACCATGACACTGTATATTCCACACTTAAAAATCACACCATCATTGTGACAGATTCTGGAGAATCTCTGAAGAAACATTCTGAACACCAAGCTATAAAGTCTTAATGTAAGACATATATTTGACATATGCTCTTTTAAAGCTGGATACTTCTGAAATTGTAACAATCGCAAATTTTGAGGACCAAGCACCATGCTAGGTACTCTATGTACATATTGCCTATCTTCACAAAAAACGATACTCAACAGTTATGTTACTATTCTCTTTTTACCAAATAGGAAATTGCAGCTCAAAGAGGCTAAGATCTTAGCCTAATTTCAAGTAGTTTAATTACTGGCAGACTGCAAACTCAAATGTATGTTGGGTCTGCTTTTAATTCTTCCCACCATAGAATTAATCCTTATGAGAAAGCTTTAGTCTAGGGGAGAAAAGTGGTCAGCAAGAATTTTAGATAGTCAAAATTTTGATGTAAGATAAAAAAATACATAATATCTTGAATTGAATATGACAATCCATGTGTTTATACTATTTCCTAAAGTATAACTTGTCTTCATAATTTTAAATTACATAATGTATTTGAAAGTGTTAGTCATGTAACTGATAATCAAAAAGTAATCAAAAATGTCTAACCTTTGAGTTCTAAATTCTAATTAATCAATAGAAAGCATGAAGTAGCTGCTTACCTGTTCTAATAATTTCTTTCCATTGAGATGAGCTTCCATCACAGCATCATTAACAAGCAAGTGGAAATTCAGGAGCACAGGTTCGATGTCATCTGTTCCCTGCATGGCATCTGACAGCTCTTCCAGGGACCGGATGTATGCATGCCAGTGTGGATTAAGCTCTGCCATGTGTGCTAAGCAGCCTCTCATGACGTTGAGGCAGTAGCCCATACAAGGCTTACTGAGAGTCAGGCCCTGGCAGAGAGGGCAGTACTGCATCTTCAGGAGGGCTCTGTTGCACTCTTTGGAGAACTGCAGATGGTCTGTGGTATTGATGACTTCAATGCCCAGATTGAGGGCCTGCAGAAATGTGCGGCTGGGCAGCAGCGACCTCCCCATCTGTCCCAATACCCTTTTGGGTATATTACCAAATGGACTAACCTCCCGGCGGGCCATCCGGATGCATTCTGAATATTCCAGGGAATTGTCAGTCACAACAGGGTTAATGAGATGGTTGTAGACCAAAGGAAAAAGGCTGTCAAAGAATCTGTTCACAAATTCTTCAGGATTAACATCCACTCCAAATAAAAAGAGCCCTACATTAGTGAAGAACTCCTGAACTGAAGCAGCTGCCTCTAAGGCCATGTTCCTATAGGTGTTGCAAAAAAGTATACTTGTATAATTTTCTGCTTGTCTGATGAGAATTTCAAGGGTCTCTGTAATAATAAGAGAGGTAAAGGATGAAAAGGCTTAGTATTCATGTTAAAACTGTTCATTTTCTCTGTTCGAAACAGTAAATGAGCCTGATTTGAAAGTTAACCTAAGGCTTTAAAATGATAACTTTCAGCCTATAAAGCCAATTTAGCTTTCCAAGGATAACGGTCAGCCAACAATGGGCATTACACACAACTTACAAGTCTCATCGAGATGTATTTCCTAGAATGGAATTATAGAAACCAAAAAGAATTTACATGTATGGTAGTTTCTTATTTTAAATATGGGTTAAATTGACTTATTCTTTGTTAGTTGTCACTATCCTATCAACTTGTAACAATATATATTTTTTCTTTTCTACCTGCATTACATCTGATTTGACACATTCCAATTAATGAATTATCTAAATATATGCTAGATATGTATGTTTATATTTATGATCACAAACATTTATTAAATCAAATTAACAAGGAAAACTGTAAACAATTGTTCTATGTATACTTGGCTTTTCAAAACTTAAGAATATATATACTTTTGTGATTTTTTTGTTTCTCATGGCTTCATAAAATTTTAATTTTACTATTTCAAACATATATCAGAAAATGAACATTCAGAAGTCAATCCATTAGATATTGTTAATATTTTATATGAAAAGTTGATAAAGTCAGAATTTAATTTACTAAAATGATTTTATGTATTAATTTTGAATTCGCAAAATGGTCACTTTCCTCTCCAACAATATTTACTGAATAGTTTGGTGTTTCCATTGCATGAAATTAACATTATGATAGCAATATTTTAATTCATCTAAATAGTTGTCAAATGAACAAAGCATTTTGCTGTTCTGTAAAACATATAAAATCAGTATAGAGAAATAAAATGTGTATTAGGTGTTGGATAATTAACCATATCTACTTAACTATTAAAATGAAACTAAAGTTCCCTTCATTACATTTTTTAAATAAAGAATATCCTTCTCTCAAGCTATACAATAGTAACTTTCCCTCAATTGCTAAAAATTATAATATACCTTGAAAATAAACATTTGCCCAAGCTTGCTTAAGTAATTTAAAGAATAGAGTAAGAAAAAAAAGTTACATATATTTTTTGTTTTTCACTGAAAATTTCAATAAGCTATTCTTCCCACTGGTATGAGATCAAGGCTGTGAAGGCAGAATAAATTTCAGCCTGACTTGTAGTGCCTAAGAGTGGTGGATTAGATAAAAAGCTGCAATTTAATTACCGCTTCAATAAAAATAATTCTTCCAAGCTTTTGAAAAAATATATACATATACAAAATCATTTATGCACTGTCTCACTAAGTGCAAGTGAAGATGAAATATAAGAAGTTTATCTGCATCCATTTCAATTTTCAACATTAACATACCGTGACTTTTTCCAGACCACATTTTCTTTAAATACCTTTTGTTATACATACAAATGATTATTGACACTTAAATCAAGGATTTAAAATGTTATTGAAAATGGTGGAGATACAATCAGAGTGTATCTATTTAAAGATAAATTTGAAAACTTGCAAAATCAATGAAGATTCATATGTAAATGGCTTTTTACAACTGGAGAAACAATATTTACAGGACTTTTATTGCTTTCAAGTTAAAGTTGACTTCCAAAGGTAATGATCATGAAATAGCTGTTTAGCAACCTCTCTAGAATGACAGGAATAGGCATTTTATTACTCTTCATATTTTAATTATCATCAATATATGAACATTTTAAGATACAAAATTTGAAATGTCTGTTACAATTTAAGGCCAGAGATAACCTCACATTTAGCAATGAAACAGAGGAAAAAGATTAAAACACATTAACCACAGATAATCAGATGAGTTTACAATGTATATCTGGGCTGAAGAAATATTTTTAGAGTGAATTTATATATTTGGGTTACAATTCTCAAGTCAAAGATTATATTACTGCAACAGATAATTTGTTACCACTGTGCTACTTTTGACATAGTTTATGTCTGAAACTATGTAGTCTGGTGCATTAAATTATAGATTGATGAATAGATAGGTAAATTATTTTAAGAGCTATTTATCAACCAGTTTTTATTACACATGCATTCCAATGAATTGTAATTCTCTCTACTTTCTTTTTTGCTTGCTTTGTTTTGTTTGTAATTTTAATGCAATTTTTTAAAATATTTTTTAATTTAAGTTGTAAGTTTATAGAAAATATCATGCAGAAAATACAGAGTCCCCATATGCCACCCACCCACCCACATTAACACCTTGCATTAGTGTGGTACCTTTGCTACAACTGAAGAAATGAAATGATCATAATTGTATTATTAAGTATAGCCCATGGTTTACATTAGGGTTCACTGTTTGTGTTATACAGTCCTATAGTGTTTTTTTATTTTATTCTAATAACATAAATACAACCTAAAATGACCCCTTTTAACCGCATTCAAATATATAATTCGGTGGTATTAATTACATTCACAATGTTGTCCTACCTTCATCACCATTCACTACCAAAACTTTTTCATTACACCAAACAGAAACCCCGTACCAAGTAAGAATTAATTCCACATATCCTACCCGCATCCCAGCCCCTGGTAACCTGTAATCCTGTTTCTTACTCTGAATTTATCATTTCATATCAGTGAGACCAGGCAATATGTGTCCTTTTGTGCCTGGATCATTTAGTGATATTAACATTTTAATCAGAGTTGCAGCAGTTTCCATGTGTTCTGAAACTAACAAAATTTTTAACAACCAGAAAAAGAAAAGCCTAAAAATGAATTATTTAATAGACCATATTCCTTTCAGAAACATCTCTAGAAAGGCACATTCTTCATCATTGTAATGCACTGAAAAAAGCTTTGGTCTGACTGAATCCTGGCTCTCACTCTTACTAATTAGAGTCTCAGTCACTTAGCCTTATCTATCAAATGTGGGTGCTGCTTCCTTCTTCAAAGGATTATTGACAGTTTAATAATAATGTATGTAAAAATTAGAAACAGATTAAAAAACTTAATAATTAATTTCCTAGAAGCCAATAAAAAAGAAACACTGTAACATCTACTTTCTGCATAATCCTCATAAGCTTACTCTCAAATGCATTAAAAAATCTTTCAGAAGATTTTTATTAACCATATTTATACTATTAATAGTGTTTGGCTGGTAATGTGAGAATAAATACTTAATCATACTTGTAGTGCATTAAAATATAATAGTGACATTTTGCACTGCCGTGCTGCCTCAGCATCACATAAGACCTACCATTCGGTCCCTCAGTGAGCAACCCTGACACTTGCTTTTACAGGACAAACAGCTTCTCACCCTCTTTCCCATTCTTACCTGGGTTTGTACACTCAAGAGAGTCAAGTACAAATTCCCAGTCCCGACTCTCGGTTGACCCGCCCCTGCTCCACCCACTTCACATGGCGAAGGCCTAGTGCCCAGTCCACGGGGAACTTCTGCTCCCTGTCTGCTTGACTGAGCTTGACTGAGTCCTGGCAGGCTCCCCCGGGGGGTCCTGCGAGGCCTGCACTCCTCTGTTATAGGACCTGTGAATACCAAAGCACTTTTCCTTCATATATCTCTGGGGTCACTTTAGCTTATAATACAGTAAAGACACAAAAAATTAAACTATAGACTTTAATACCTCGAAAGAAAAAAAATGAAATAGGTTTCTCTAAAAAAGAACATCAAATACAGAAATACCTAATATATGTAAGAAATATACCTTATAATATATGAAAAGATAGTTTATTACTATTTTACTATATATATACTATATATATTAGTAAATACACCAGATCATATTTTCTCAAATGGCAAATAAGGCAAAAGATAACATTTCTCTTTGATTCCAAAAGAGAACTTGAAAATCATCTCTCTTCTGGGGGATTCAGGTTCCTATGACATCTGTACTACTGTCCCTGAGGACACCAACGGTGCTTAGTAGTAAAGAACATTTTGCTAAACTGTTCTATCATGGGTTCTTGCTTAAAACTTTCTTCTTTTTCTTCTAATCTGGTTTTCAGCACTTGGTCATGTGTTTCTTCATTATTATGCACAGGACCTGGTTGAGGGATAGGTTTTGTGTGTTCATATGCAACATCCATAGAAGGGTAGCAGCACACTATCGTTCTGCCATTGGATATCAAAGCAAGTTCTACTTTGCAATTATAGTCATCTGGAAGAGAACAGTATGCAGATTTATGACAAATGCGATATAAAGCTCCATTTTGGATTGGAAATAAATGTTTCAAGATAGTCCTACTTGATATTGCCCATTTTACTGCTGCTACTTCCATGTTGAATCAAGGTGCATATTGGGTGGTATAAAAGGATGTTTTGAAGAGACACTGCTTTAAAAATCTGCTTCTAGGTACACATATTTTCAAGCTTTCACAGATGTTCACCGTGAACCCGCCATCTTGTCCCCATTTGGGTCCTATGAGACTCCACCTCGCCTTGTAATTGTAATGCATTTTTATTGTTATATATTATATATTCACATACATGCAATCACCCAATGTGCACAAACAATGGTTCAGAGTATCATCATATAGTCGAGCATTTATCATCACAATTGACTTTTTTTTGTGTGTGTGAAAAATAACATACATATATAGCAATAAATTTCAAAACACACCACAACAATTAGTTGTAGAACAGATTTCAGAGTTTGGTATGGGTTACAGTTCCACAATTTTAGGTTTTTACTACTAGTTGCTCCAAGATACTGATGACTAGAAGAAATATCAATATAATGATTCAGCAATCATACTCATTTGTTAAACCTTAATCTTCTCTGTACTCCTCCTTCTCCTTTGATCTTTCTCCCACTCTTTAGGGGTATTTGAGCTATGCCCATTCTAATTTTTTCATGTCAATAATATGGGATGGGGGAAGCAACTAGTTGATCTTCTGGAGAAGCTGGCCCCTCTGGGTTTCAGAACTTATCTGGTCTAGGAACCCATCTGGAGGTTGTAGGTTTCTGAAAAGTAATCACAAGTGCATGGAACCTTCGTAGACTCTCATCTAACACCCCAGATGTTCTTTAGGATGGGCAAGAATGGTTTTGTTTGGGGTTTGACAAACTATGATAAATAGAAATGTCTACCTGAAGCTTGTATAAGAGTAACCTCCAGAGTAGCCTCTTTACTCTATTTGAATTCTCTCAGCCACTGATAACCTCTTTTGTTACAAACATTTTCCCTCTTTTGGTCAAGATGGTCAATCCCACGGTGCCAGGGCCAGGCTCATCCCTGGGAGTCATAGCCCACATTGCCAGGGAAACTTTCAACCCTGAATCTTATGCCTCACATGGAGGAGAGGGTAATGATTTTACTTGGAGAGTCAGGACTTACAGAGAGAGAGAGAGAGAGAGAGGCCACATCTGAGCAACAAAAGAGGTCCTCCGGAAGCAACTCTTAGGCATACCTATAGGTAGGCTAAGCTTCTCCAGTACATACATAAGCTTCACAAGAGAAAGCCTCAAAATCAAGGGCTTGGACTATTGATTTGAGTGTCCCTACTGTTTGATACAGTATCAGGGTTTTCCCCAGTGGTGGTTTAATAGGTCTATATTTTTTCTCCCATCCCTCAAGGGACCTTGCCAATACTTTTTTGATTATCTGCTTAATAAACTCTGAGAGTATCTAGGCATTACATTAAGCTATACAGGATTACAGGCCCTCATTATTATTCAAAGATCCCTGTGTTTGGGTTGTTAAAAGATCTATCCAGACAGGCTGAGTTAGATGACATGCTACTGAAAATTTAGGTTCTGGACAAAATAGATCGTTCTTCCTTTGGCCTCATAGAGTAGGTGAAATTCTAAAAAGTAGACAATGTCTTCCTTACCCCCGTGTTCTGAATTACCTTAATTCTGACCTGACTGGCTTCATTCTTATCTCAAATTACCAGGTTGTACAGCACAGCCTCTCAAAATCCAGAAATAATATTTTCTACTTCGGACTAATTGTGACTGCTATACAATCACATTTAGGCCCCAAATATGTATTTTCTAAATGAGACAATACAATATTTGTTCTTTTGTTTCTAGCTTATTTTGCCTTACCAAATGTCCCACAGGTTCATTCATAATGTTGCATGACTCACAACTTCATTCCTTTTTGTCCTCTACTTTCTTTTAAACAAAAAGTATCTTATTTCCAATCATTTTAATAGTGTCACATTTAATAATACCTTTAATTACCAGAAGATATCATTATGGTCACTCTGAAGACATGCATATTTAAAGAAAATAGGCATTTACCTATTTCTCCAGCTTGAAAATGTTTATTCTTATAATATATGCATATTTCCTCAATTTTTTCATAAGTAAAAAATACAACAAAATTTTCTGGAATATTAATTTAATGACATACACTTAAATGTTATACAGAATGACTGTAATATCATTCTTCAGGAATTAGTGATCTATACAAATAGAGAGCAGGATATTAATTTGTATCACCGATGATTAACATAGTAATTAAGTTAGTCTTCCAGGAGGAACACTGCATGGAAAAAATGCTCTCTCAACTTTTTTCCTTCCATATTTCCCTCCCTATTTATATGGTCATCATGGTACAACATATTTAGTCCTAATATCATTTTATAATTGTTTATATTCTGAAAATCCATCTATGATTTTGGTAAGAAATTTAACTCAAGAACTTATGTAAGTGCTTGAGTTACATGAGTGCTTTACACTTAAATAAAGCAATGACAAACAACTCTAGACTGTTTCATAAATTGTTGTATGGTGAAGATTTTAAATCAAATTTCCTAATAATCTTTAAAATCAACTCAGGAATATAATCTTGAAATATAAAACAATTTTTGTTTCATATTCAGTACTTTATATAATCCATTTTTATAGAACTAACAAATTGATATCCTTCATTGGTAGCATATTCAGTTCCTCCTTTGTCTTCACTTTTTTTTTCTTGCTTAATTTCACACTCTCTTTAATACATAGATCTTTTTATTTAAATAAATAAAACCTTTATTTCACACTATGATAACATAATACCTGCCCTCACTTTCTCTTTTGGCATCCCAAGGAAATGAGATGTTCTACAGTTTCAGCGTCCATTGACACATTGTTCATTACCTCTTCAGTGTATTCAAATCTAGTTTCTTCTTCTGAATACTCATTCATCCATCCATTCAAATAAAATTCTGAGCACCTATTCCAGACCTTACAAATAATACAAGGTCTGTTTGATGGAGCTTGCAATTTAAAAGATAAGAGAAACAGCATAAAAGCAAACAAATAGTTAAATATGATCTATAATTCTGTGAAGAACTATAGAATAAAGCGAAAATAGAGGACAGAAAGTGATGGAAGCACTGTTTAAATGGTTCTAGTTCAATCTGTCCATAATCAATTCATTAAAAGCAAAGTAATCAAAGTAAATTCTCTAATCTATTCCCAATAGCAAAGTTTTGAATTTATCAAGTTTATTCAAACTGCATATGTTTGGTCACTTGGAACATTATAAAATTTATTTTAGTAAACTGGTTGAGGCACGTTAATTTTTTACAGGTTGGTCATTTTGGAGAAGTTGAGCAGGAAAACCTTCTCTAGAGAGGCAACATTTGAGCAGACATCTCAATGATGAATATGAGTTAGCTAGAGGAACTAGAGTGCAATGTTCTGAGGCATAAACAAGCTTGTGGACTTTGAACAAGCAGAGTATAGACAATATGACTAGAGCTGAGAGATGAGAGGAGAGCAAGGGAAATCAAAGTAGTAGTCGGGGGCAGATCACAAATGGTCTCACAGCTCATGGTAAAGGGATTGGATTTTATTATATGTAATGGGGAAAGCCACTGGAGAATTTTAAACATGGGAGAAGTGTGGTCCAGCAGCAAACAGGTAATAAACAGTTCTGTATACAGACCAAACTGCTGGAATAGGGGCAAGAGGGAAGGTAGGAAGCCAGATAAAAGGCCACATGATAGTCTAGGTTATAGACACTGGTGGAGTGGAATGTGAGGTGGTGCACAAAGTGGCAACAAGTGATCACATTAGGCATATACATTTTAAAAAGCCGAAAGGACCTGTTGTTGTTTGGAGGTAGGGTGTAGGAAAGGGATAAATGAAGGATAACACTGAAGTCCGGCCTTGGCAGTTGGATGCACAGTGGTGTCATTAGCTGAGATGGTGGAGAGTATGGAGGCACCAGGTTTGGATGTGGTGGAAATTGGAAAATAAAGGTTCTATTTTGGACACAAAGTTTTAAATGCCCATTAGAAATGTGAATGAAGCTTTCTGTACATAGTTAGATGAATCAGTTTGGGTCTTGGGAATAGTTGAGGCTGGTGATATAAGTATGAGTCATTAGCCTAGAGACTAAAGCAATGGAACCAAATGAAATAATTTAAGATGAGAATAAGGGGAAAACGGTAGAGAAAGGAATCTGAGGCTCTTGTTTGCAGCAATTCAGGAAAAGAAGAATCATCAGCAAGAATAATGAAAAGAATCCAATGAAGTTAAAAGAAAATTGGGGAAGTAGAGTATTCCAGAAAGCAGGGGAAGAAAATGATTCAAGTAGAAGGAAGAAGTCCATCACATCAAACGATACTAAGAAGTCAACTGAGATGAAGAATAGCAATTGACCATGAGAACTCATGATGGAGATGTTCTTACTAATCTTAAGAGCTGCCTCAGCAGAATGTGAGCACAAAAGAAAACAGAAACTGAGGCAATACTTAGACAGCTCTCTTGAAAATGTTTGCTGCATTGGAAGTAGAGAACTAAGGCACATGCTGGAGGGGAATATAAGGCCAAGTGGTGTTTTTGTTATTTTGAGGAAAGAGAATTTACTGGATGTTTATATGCTGTTGGGAATAGTTTGATGAACAGAAATAAAAATGATGACTGAGCAGGAGGATTGGAATTGTGGGAGAAAATTTGCTTGGACAAGCAAAAGTGCATGATCCAGAGCACATGTGGTAACTAGACTATTGGATACACTGATGGATAGTGAAGTTTCCAAGAATATTGACAAGAGAAAGTACATGGGTCAGGTAATTTATAAGGAACTGTAACAGGTGTAAACTTGGCCAGGTGTTGGTGCCCAGTTACTCTGTAGCTGTGGACTTAAATAATCAGCATTTGAATTTTACCTATGGCTAATTGCATCTGCAGTTGGCTGAGGGGAGTGCCTGCTGAAATGAGAGGCTTATAAGGAGAAGTCAGACAAGAGCTCAGCACAGCACAGCACAGTACAGCATAACATGGCTCGGAGCTCAGAGCTGGCTCAGACCCATACGTTTGAATATAGAAAGGAACTGCGCCCAGGAAAGCCGTTTGAACTCAGAATCCAGAAAAGAAGCCCAGCAGATGTTACCATGTAACTTCCCAAATTAGTAAATTTGTAACTAAATAAATCCCCTTTTAAAAAGTCAATCTATCAAAGGTGTATTGCATTCTGGCAGCCCTAGCAAAGTGAAACAGGTACCATGATCAGAAGTTTGGCAAATGACAGCATGGATGACTAGCAGGTAGTCTTCTAGCAGGCATGCTAGACAAAAGAAAGACAAAAAGAAAAAAAAGTCCATATTTGACTTGCAAACTCAGGAGATACTGATTCTAGTCCAGGCTCTTCCATGTACCAATCATGTGAACCATTTAATCTCTCTAAGCATCAATAAAATAGATGTGATAATGTCTGCTCTAAGCATGGGACAGGCTGTCTGTAAGATTCAAATGAAATAAAGTACACTATGGCACCTGGTGATCCCTCCCTTATGTAAGCAATGGGATGATGTTTGAAGATTGCCGTGTGACTGTATACTAATTTCCCTATACCTCATTTAACTTCACTGGAAAATAGGAATATTATTGACACCTATCTCATAGCATGGCTGTGAGAATCAAATGAATTTCTACATGCTACAAATTTGTACAGTACCTGAAGATAGAAAGTGCTCAGTATACATCAAGGAAAAATAAATAATCTCTAACATCTACTATGCACTTGCCATGCACTAAATGTTTCATTATATCCCCTGATAAATTAACTCACCAGATTCTCCAACCCACGGAGTGGCTGCTACCATCATCATCATCACCATTATTCTCATTTTACAGATGAGAAAGCTAAGGCACTGAGCTTTTGCTCAAGGTTTACGTAGTCAGAAAGTTAAATGGCAGAATCTAGATTTGAATCCAGGCTGTCTGGCTCCAAAATCTGGGTTCTGAATCATTATGGCATACTATCTCCCTTTGATTAGGATGAAAGCTTAAACTAGTTGAAAATGGACCATTCTGACTGTACTTAAGATATACAAAGAAAAAAATATCTTTACTTATATGTCTGAATAAATTGAAAAATGATCAGTGTTCATTTAATACATTGAGCCACTAAGTGGAATAATTCAATTATCTATTGAGATTATCTTTAAAGAAATAACTAGTACTATTATTAATATAGCATAAAAATGAAGAGAGAGTCCTGCATGTACTGTGTTAGAGTCAAAACAGCTGATGTGATGTTCTAAAGTTTGTAATTGTTAACTGGAAAATTAATTTTAATCTATGAAGATGAAAACTTCTATGTATGATCTTTATCACCAAACACATTGTATCTAGTTCTTCTGACCACCCCACTGCCCAACGCCCCAAAAAAGTCTACATTTGAAGAGACTACAAGGGAGGATATACCAAGGTTTAATTAGAACAAGAAGGCACAGTTCTGTTCAGAGAAACAGTTGAGGATATAAAGAATAAATGATGGCATGTCAATTCCATTAATGGACAGTGGAGGGTTTAGGTAGGTATGAAGGGACAGATGACTGATTCAGATTAGGGGCTGTACACAGTCATTGAAGTGGTTCAGAGATTTCTAGCACCCTCTCTCTAACCAAATGCAATGACGTCTAAGGACTTAGGCTCCTGGCCAAAATCCTATAGGCAATCTTTCAGTACTGACCATGGCTTTACTTGGAGGCTTTACTTGGAGGCCTTATAGTTGAAAGCTGCTCTCCCCACACCAGACTTGGTGCTCAGCCTGTACACTTCACAGTCTCTAAAGGGAGCTACAGTCAAGGATTCAGGACGCCTGGCTAGTCATGCTCTTAACACATAGCAGCATTCCTAGCCCAGGTACCTCCATTTAGAAGCCTAACCAGGGCTCAAAACTAAAGCCTTTCTGGGGCATTTCACATGTTTTTTTTTCCACTCTGACTCAGTACTCAATACTTTTCTACTTCTAGACCTTTCTCCTTTCCTCCTCCCCCTCCTACCTCTGGGTCCATAAAATGGCAGGAGTCTTTTGTTCCGAGCTTCCTGGGCAATGAACTATATCCCCATGTTTGTGCAGATCCATCTGCCCCTCACTAGGTGGTGCTGTTCCATGGGAAAAATGGACCAGTGAGGGAGCCAGTGCTTTCTCTGAGTTAGCCTCTTGACATAATGCAGTAAAAGTGATTAAAAGCTTGAGTGCAACTTTCCTTCAGGTTTGATGACTTAATCGGCTACTCTAACATCTGACAGTTCAACTCTCTCAGCTAAGGTCAGCCCTTGAAAGCATCTTCTCAGGGCTCACATTCACCTCGATATTCGTGATCTTGATTCTCTTACATCATTTATGATTGAACATTTTGCTTCTTTCCCTCAGTCTTCTACCTGCTAGGCCAGAATTCTCAAAGGTCTGAGGTTGTCCTGTATCATTTTCTTTAAAATATCGCACCACGTTTACAATATCAAATGAAACTTCCAAGGTGGTGGGTCCCAAATTTAGATTGGTAGTCTAGTGATTCTCAAATTTTTCGGCCTCAGGACTTCTTTAGGGTCTTAAAAAGTTATTCAGAAATCCACACAGAGTTTTTGTCTATGTCTATGTGGGTTGCATCTATTGATATATGCTATTTTACAAATAAAATTTATAATCATTTTAAAAATTAACTTAATCCATTTAAAAATAAAAATATTAAATTTCTTAAATAAGCATGAATTACAAATTTTGTTTAAAATAACTATATTTTTTATTTTTTTATTTTATTATTATTTTTTTTAACATGGGCAGGCACCGGGAATCTAACCCGGGTCCTCTGGCATGGCAGGCAAGCGTCCTTGCCTGCTGAACCACCATGGCCCACCCAATAACTATACTTTTTAAACAAAAACAATTAGTGAGAAGAATAACATTGTTTTCACATTCTGGAAAATTTCATTAATGTCTGGTTTAATAGAAGAGAACTGGAGTCTCATATCTGATTCCAGATTCAATCTTTGTGGTGAGGAATATGTCAAAAATTTATCCTCACATAGATATGCAGTCAGTACAGGCAAGAGGTATTCAGTAGCCTTTTCAAATAATTGTGGATATTCTTCTTTGATATTATACCAAAACTTGACAAGTTGTTATTTATTTAATGCCAGCTGCAATATGAATTCTGAAAACATAGCAATAAACTTTTAATACTCTATTAAGTAAAATCCATTAGTCTATATTTAACTACGAACTATTGAATTATTATTAACTGTCTTGAACTAAGAACAAGTTACTTTGTAACTTATACAATGACCTTTGAAAAATATCAATTCACAGGTTATGCAATTTTTCCCAATGTTGACACATTTCATCAGTTCTTTAAGCATTCACAATCTGCCAAATCCATGATAGACATAGGATTCCTAAAATTCTAACTGTTTTCTTGAAAGCTCAATTGTTACCATTGTTAACAGATATTGTAAATTGTTTTCCTTGAAATAGACTCACTTTGTGCAACTTTGATAAAATATCACCCCAATCTGAATCACCATAATTTTTCTGTCAATCATTCTTTCAAAGAATGGCATTCCAGAAAAACTGGGCTAGATTAGCTTGCAACCCAATTGTACAAGTGTTTTTCATGGAGACAGCCATTAATTATATTTCTATATACAGAAGACACGCTTTATTTATTCTTCTCAGTTCATCACATAGAATATGAAAAAGTTGATTGAATGTGGAGAAATAATAAAATTAATAATTTCTATTGCTTTATCAATTGGCTTTTTTCTACAAGTTTGCAGAACACAAAGGCTACTAGTACAGTATAGTGACTAACTTAATATGTGCTGAAGTTCCACTAGTTTTGCTCATTATTACTTTCATAGTATCAGTGCAAAACCAATACAGAGAAGAAGGCAAATGACACTTCAGTATTATTACAAAAATAGTTTTGACCTCTCAGACACCCTGAATAGGTCTCAGGAACACCAGATCACACTTTGAGGATTATTTCTGAGGCAAAGATTTCTCATCTGTGATCTAATCAATTTTCAATTCCTAACATATCAATCTGAATGCCTTTTACCTATTATTCCCTTCTACTTTTTTACAGCAACTGTCAGACTTCCTCATTTTCTATATTTATATCAGTCTTTTCGGCATCTAGATTCAAATTTCTGGGAGTTTTATTTCCTATGTTTAGTTAGTCATTAAGAGCTATTGATTATTTTCTTTCTTTTAATCTATCTCATTACCAGATATTGCTCTAAAATCTATCTCATTTAACATGGACTATTAAAAGAATCCCACAGGTACATCAGCCCACTCTTTCTTTACTCCAATATTAAGGACTCTAAATACTTTCATTCTGTTTTTCACCTATTTATTTCAATACAAATCTGACTTCAGGACTGAATTCAAATCCTATAATCCTGAGCAAACCAACACAACTTCATTTAAATTATAGGATATTCAAAACAAGACTAAACAGATATCCAGATATTAGAAAAGCTTTGTTATTAAGTAGCATATGGCATTATAAATTAAAAGTAATTAGTTACAATTATATTCCCTAACAACCTTGACCTTCCTTTTAAAGCCAGTTCTATCCAGTCCACAAATGTTCTAGAGTAATCCACAAATGGACTAAGCTGATGGTCTCTAGCTAAAACTGTTACCATTCTTTAGATAAAGTCATTTATTTTCTCTGTCTGTATATTTCACTATATTTATTTTATCATTATGTGAAATCACTGTAAGTTAATGATCTTATTTGCCATTTTAAGAATTGTCATTTACTTATACCCTCTTCTTGGAACTGGAAGTTTTGTGAAATTTTTTTCCCTAATAATGACACCTAAGTGAGCATCATAACATCTTTCATCTTCCTCATCTTATGACTCTTGGGATATTTTCCTACAGTAGAAATATTATAAAAATGTTTAAAAAATACATGTATGTTTTCCACTAGGTTTATATTAATAGCTAAGGAATTTCACTGGACAATGTGTAATATGCTCCATTTCATTATACAAATTCATACTATAAGAAAATAACGATGAGGTGTAATACAAGGAAACAAAAAGACATGATTTTAGTTCCATTCCGAGATCTCCTTATTTTAGAACAGCCTGACAACGGTGCTGCCAATCTGCTGAATCTATTGCCAAGTCTCATATTTGAGTGCTTCCTACAGTTACAAACCAGTAAACAGAGAAAGAAAGGAATTGAAAGTATTCACTCCAAACTTACAGGCAATTTAACAAATACATTGTTTTTACCTTGACAAAAGAGAAACTTCCTCAGAAGGTGGGTAATCTTTTAGACCACTGCATACTTTACAAACAGCAGGAGGAAAAATTGCAATCCTTTCTGGTAAGTGAAATGGGTTAGAAGGTGCAAAATCAATCAGCACAAGAAGAGCCTGTTTCACTACAATACCCACTTCAGTTTTCATAGATATTGTCAGAAAATACTCTAACACTAATACAGTCAAAAGCAGAAAGAAGAGGGTATAATGATTTTGTGATTTCTCTATGGGATATCAGCAGCCTTTTGAAAATTTGCTTAGAAATATAAATATAAAAAAAAACAGTGTGCTTCCAAAGATATGACTTTTAGAAATCTAAATTTTAATTAATTATGATGTCAAAGACAAAATTTTATAAATAATATGGGTTTCTTATAAATATCTACTAATTCCAAAATAAACTAAAAATCATTGCCCTTCTTTGAAGGGTTTTTAAAATAAGAGTAGAAAACCTATCACTGCAATTTTGCAGAGCAGGGACAAAGAGGTAGAATATCAGTGTACCAGGAATGGAAAATAATTTGACAGATGTATGATTTCATCAACAAATGCTTCATAACCAGCTTAGGGACTCGGGGCATTCTTCTCTTAGAAATAAACAAATACAAATAGACCTTCAGATAATGGAGTTCTAAAACCTCTCTCTACCCCTTTCTGCGATTCTCAAAACATTGCTTGTAGCTGATGTGCCAAATGCTATAGATCTGGAGTTAAAAATCTTTTTTTTTAATTTGTTGTATTGGAAATTGATATTAGCTGATTCTTTTCTTCTATGTGGAGGTGCAGTATTACGTTTGAAAATTTTCAATAGCAGAAAACTACCATTTAAGAAGAAATTAATCAATGTGGAGACTTAATGGAAGGGATGAGTCATAGTTCCTCTATACTGAACTCCTACTTATGAATCCCAGTATATTTTCTTTAATTTTGTTATGTATTACCTACAGTGCTTCTCACATCATTTTACAGTGATCTCCAATACAATCATTTGCATTACTCATTTCAACAGCTTTTCCCACTTTGTTTTTGTTGTAGTCTAGACTTGAAATACTACACTTATTTTGTTTTCGTATTTCAATTTTAATTCAGATACCTCATCCTCTCAAGCAAGCCATTCCCTGCCCACATAGATTGAACTATTGCAGACAGAAATACCGACTGGGCTCTGGACTCCATCCATAGCCATGAAAAGCACTGCCCCTGCCCCTACCCCACCTAAACTTCAGGAGGTCAAGGCCCAACCAGCTCACTTAACACTCTAGCCGTACAAAATAACAGTTGACTGTCAAAACATTTTTGTGGATGAAACTCAAAGCTAGCTTGGTAGTTCAACTAAAGGCGTATTCCCCCCTCCACCCCCCCCCCCCACACACACACACATACAACTTGTGGCAAGGCATTTTTAAAAGTCTCAGTATAGTTAAGAAGATCTTTAGTTATCCTCAAAGCAATAAGCCTGTTTTAATGTTCCAGAATAACTAAACTATTCTGACAGGATCTGCTACACATAAGGGAGGGGATTTTTAAAAATTAACACTTGGTAAACTTTCACCAATGGTATCTTAGTAGATACTTTATATAATTTCATTTATTTAAACTACCCTCAGTAGAGTACAGTATAGCTTTCATACTATGTAAACACTAATTTTTCATTGTTTCTAAATACATATACAAAATACATGCAATATATTTTTGGCAGTCCCTGATAAAATCTAGAAGTCTGCAATATTAAAATAGCCAAGGTCTCCCACTGCCTATAGCAAACTTTCTTAAACCCTAATACACATAAGCGTCATTTCAAGTTTCTGATTCACACCAAGACACTGATTCAGTAAGAGTTTCCGGATTACTGTGACAAATATCACACAATTGGATGGCTTAAGCAACAGGAATTTATCGGCTCACAGTTTTGAGGCAAGAAGTCCAAAATCAAGTTATCAGCAAAGTGACACTTTCAATGCTTTCTCCCTGAAGACTGTGGAGTTCAGCAACTGGAAGCCGGAGATCCCTGGGCCCTTTGTTTCCCATCATGTGGCAATGCAAGTGGTGATGCCCTCTCCCAGTTTCTGCTGACTGCTGGCTTCCAGTTTCTACTCAGCGCTTTTTGTAAAAAACAAGGGCTCTAGTAATAGGATTAAGACTCATCTTGATTTAGTCAGCCACACTTTAATTAATAATAACATCTTCCAAAGGTTCTATTTACAATGGGTTCATACCCGAAACAACAGGATAAAGATTAAGAACATATTTTTTCTGGGGAACATATAAACCCAATCTGTGACAGTTGGTCTGGGGTGGAATCTACATATTTAGCAAACATACTAGAGAATTCTAGTGCAGGAGGTTCAAGTGTATTCTTTAGGAAATACTGACCCTGGTGTTTCTAAAAATGTAATGATCCTTGAAAAAATTTTCTTTTTATAGCCTAAACTACTTTGTCACTCTCATTTCGTCCAGTCCTCTTTCCCCATCTCACCCTTCTGTTTCTACACAGACAGCTGATGGCCACAACACAGAAACATGATGTTGTTTTGCAACTCTAAGCCTTCATATTCTCCCTTTCTTCACCTGTGCTTGTCCGCATGGAAAACTTATACTCATCCTTAAGTTGATATGCCATATTATACATGAAGTTTCCCTGACTAAGCAGGCTGAGTTAGCTGTATAGGCAGCTATTTTATGCCATTTTGTTCATATCACTTTGTACATGACACGAATTGCAGTATTTTGCAAGCATTTGATAATATTCCTATATGCCTCACTATGACTACAGTTTAAGGGAGTCATTTATTCATCATGTACTCCTCCTTCTAAGCAGAAAGCCTACAAAATAAAAATGTGATAATTACTGATTGATCAAAAAACTGAATGTTGTTATTTTAATTATTAGTACATATTAATACATATTTAATATATTTCTTAAGTCAGAAAACATGGAGATTTGTGAAGTCAATGTCAAAGAAATATATTTGAGTTTTTCTGCTTAATTACTGTACTTACTATAAATTGTGTTATGTTTAAAATATTTAAGGAGACACTTTATCTTTTATTCCATTTTTATCTCCCTTATACCCAATTTGGGAGTACCTGTGTGCATGCTTAATTTTCTACTTGGTATCCTTTTTTCTTTTTTTTTACATGGGCAGGCAGCAGGAATCGAACCCCGGTCTCCAGCATGGCAGGCGAGAACTCTGCCTGCTGAGACACCATGGCACACCCTTGATTTCATTTTTTAATGTAATTAAAAACAATTATTGGAGGGCGGGCAAAGATGGCTCAGAGGCAGAGTTCTCATCTGCCATGCGGAGATCCGGGTTCAATTCCCGGAGACTGCCCATGCAAAAACAAAAAGAATGAAAATTATAAAAACAATTATTGGGGGGGGGAAGGGGGTGATAAGGAATGAATGAATGTTTTGATTCACCATTCAGTTGTTTACAGCTATTTAGTTTAGGGATAAAAGAACACGCAAATTGGCCATTTTGATTGTAAGGGCATGTTTTGGTTTGCTAATGCTGTCGGAATCCAATATACCAGAAATGACTGACTTTTATAAGGGGGATTTATTAGGCTACAAATTTACAGTTCTAAGGTCATGAAAATGTCCTAATTAAGGCATAAACAAGAGGAACCTTCACTTAAGAAAGGCTGATCACATACAGGGTTTCTGTCACGTGGGAAGGCACATGGTGACATCTACTGGCCTTTGCTCCTGAGTTTCATTGTTTCAGCTTCTGGTAGCAGAGGACTCCTCTCTGAGCTTCTGTCTGACTCCAAGTATCTAAACTCTCCAAAAGGTCTCACTCTTATAGGAATCTAAGAAAAGGAGTAAGACCCACCCTGAATGGGCAGGGTTCACATCTCCATGGAAACAACCTAATCAAGGGGTCCCACCCAACAGTCTGCCACTACAAGATTGGATTAAATGAACATGGCTTTTGTGGGATGCATAACAGCTTCACACCAGCACAGGCAGGGTCCACTGGACCAGTCTAGATGGAAAAAATTGGAATAAAGATGAGAAATTTATTCTGCATAAAAAGGGGGGTAGGAATATTGGGCAACCCCTGCCTGCCACACTTAGAAAGCAATATGTAGAGAGGAAGTGGCTCTGACATTGTAACAGGAAGTTGAAGGGGATATGAAAGGACTTGGTAATAAATTTTCATGGATAGAAATGATGGCACATTTCTAGAAACAGAGCTCTGCTCTGTGCTATTATTCACCCCACTACCTGCAAATGTTCAGCAATGTTCTGATCCATGCAACAATAGTGGATTAATGGTGTACTAGGGGATTTAAAGGATAATCCTTGCTGCAACAATTTGGGGGTAAAGAAAGGGCCTGATCCACAGGAAGGGAGCTAGCAAGCAAGTGCCAAAATGTCAAGAAGAGTTTGAACCTGGAGCTGGAAATGACAATATGAATATAAATTATCTGGGAATATTTAAAAATCTTATAGTGGATACTAAGTTGATTGTAGCACATTGTATAAAAGCTTGACACATTTTATTTAGACATCAAAATAAATTGTGAGCACCAAAGATGAAGCACTGGCAGTAACCTTACATAAGGATGCAGTGGCAGATGGTCCACAACGTACACTCACATTGCCACTGCCTCATTTCCAGTTCTGTCTTTGCCATCTACCACCTGGACTTTGAACAAGTTCTTTAACTTTTCTGAGACTGTTTCCTCATTTATAAAATATCAATAATATAGTAGCAATTACCCCTCAAAGTCAACATTAGGATTAAATAAGTTCATTTTTAAAGGATACTGAACAGATAATATACTAATTTTTGTTAAGTAACAAAAAATGAAAAGTCATGAATGCTGCCCTTATCTGCTCTCAGTTTTTCTTCCCCATATCATGTACATGAAACCATATTTACATTTGTATAATAATACATTCATGACTGGTGAAGCTATTCTTTGGAGACTTAAAATCAGTGGAATTTTAAAAAATGCTATGATTGTAACATTTAATGTGAGCTGCTTCCATTTCTTTACAAAATAGTCCTAGTATTCAGTCTCATATATTAAGCAGAAGAAAAACGTAAAATGCAAAAAATCTGGACACAGGCCTTACACTTTTCACAAAAATTAGCTCATAATGCATCACAGAACTAAACGTAAAACACAAAACTATACAACTTCTAGAAGATAACAGAAGAAAATCTAGGTCGCCTTGGGTTTGGTGGTGACTTTTTAGATACCATACGAAAAGCACAATCCATGAAAGAACAACTTGATAAGTTGAACATCATTTAAATGAAAAACTTCTATTCTTTGAAAGACGCTGCTAAGAGAATGGAAAGACAAGTTCCAAACTGGAAGAAAATACTTGCAAAATTCATGTCTAATAAAGGTCTTGTATTCAAAATATACAAAAAAAAAGACTCTTAAAACTCAAAAATAAGAAAATAAACAACCAATTTAAAAAATGGGCAAGAGATCTGAACAGACCTCACCAAACATGATATATAGATGGCAAATAAGCATATTAAAACATAGACAATATGATTCAGCAATCACACTCCTATTTATTTATCCAAATGACTCGAAAACTTATGTCCACACCAAAACCTGCACGAGTGTTTATGGCAGCTTTATTCACAATTACCAAAAATCAGAAGAAATCAAGATGCCCTTTGATAGGTGAATGGACAAACAAACAGTGGTATAGTTTGAGCTACCAAGCCATGAAAAGATATGGTGGAACCTGACATTCATATTGCTAGGTGATAGAAGCCAGTCTGAAAGGCAACACACTGTATGATTCCAACTAAGTGACATTCTGAAAAAGGCAAAGCTACAGAGACAGCAAAAAGGTCAGTGATTGCCAAGGATTTGAGAACTAGGAAGGATGAGTGAAGAGGTAGAACTCAGGACATTTTTAGGTAAGTGAAACTAACTTTTGATATTGTGATGGTGAATATAGATAGTGGATACACGATATTATACATCTCTCAAAACACAGAAAACACACAACACAAAGAGTGAACCCAAATGTAAATTAGGGAATTTAGTTAATAATAATGTAACGATATTGTTTCATGAATTGTAATAAATGTGCCACATTAATGCAATATTTTAATAACGGGAAACTATAGGGATTGAGGGTGAAGAGAGAGAGTACAGGGGAAGTTTGTGTACTTTCTTAATTTTTCTGTAAACCTAAAACTGCTCTAAAAAATAATTTTAATTGAAAAAATCAAATTGTTTTCTCTGGGATAATCAAAGTTGAATTGCCTCTGTGTGGGCCTGCCAGGAAAAATTCAAAGTGCTAGACTTGCCACTTACATAAAAACTTGTACCCATTTGAAACTGTGCACATGAAGCTATTCCTCCATGGAAACACTTTTTAAATTGTATTGTCATTCTGTGTTCATTCTTCAGTCTCCCACACACAGCTGTGAACTTCCTCAGAGAAAGGACTATTGTATCCCCAGCATCTACCACTGGCCCATAGCAGGTGCTCAACAAATGTTAGTTCTAACTAATCTACTCCGTCCCCATATCTCCTTTCCCAATACTATTAATGCTGCGTTACCCTGTTGGAAGTCTAAGCATCAACTTAGTAGAGCCCACAAGGCAGAGGAACCAGACAGGGAAAATCTTTTGGAAAGCTTGTGAAGACAGGAAGGAAGGAAGAAAAAAAGAAAAAGAAAAACAGGATAGAGAGAAAAGGAAGGAGAAAGATAATAAATCTATAAGCCTTTACTTATCTGATGATAATTAAATTATTTTTCTGTTGTTCTTCTACAATTTAAAAATGCAAGTTATTCACTTATATGTGAACAAACAAAAGTGCCAGCAAAATATAAACCAATCATAAATACGCAGGAACTTGTATGATTTGGTTTACTTATTTCTTTTGTTTCAATATAATGTTCAAATAATTCTGCTCCTATAATGACCCTTCTGCTAAAACTGAAAAATACCAAAATATACATTTCAAAAGAGGAAAACAAAAACTTAACTGGATTTAAACTCTTCTAGTTATTTTGCTTTCCCAAGTACCTTCAATTATTTGAAACAACACATGTATTTGAGTTCTGCTTTTTCATACAGATAATGTCTAGGTATATTTATATAGGCTCAGTCACAAAGTTAAACGTACAACATCTATTATAATTCAAAATGTCATTCTCTAGATTTTGTTGTGAGTAAAGAAATATTAGCCTGGGATACTTATCCAGTAGATGAATGGATTTTATTTTGTTGTTTCTAAGTCAATGCAAGAATGGAAAAGGCAATATAAATAAATGTTATTACATTGATGATACTAGGTCTTCTTTTGGTTATCATGAACTATCCACACCCACTTCTGTCTTTATTCAATGAAAAAACATTAATTGAAAACCTAATAGGGGCAGGTACTAAACCCTCTTAGATCAAGAAGTCTAATGGAAACATGTATAAATTTAAAAACTAAATGACAAAGACTAAAGGTTGCTTTTTCTGTTTCATATTTTCTGCACTGGTTTGGTAGGTAGCAGAGGAGCTTATTCTACCACCACTACCTTTGGAAGTTCTCAAATCACTTCCATCTACTACTCCATCTATTCAGAATGATAGGTTAGTGCTGCCATTCATTCTGAGCAGTTTTAAAGATGATCTCTTAAAAGGGAACATGAAACAGGCTAAGAAGCACTGAGTAAATATTACTGGTAGTTATTTGATCAATTTGGTTAGCGTAGAAGTTCTGAACAGATAATCAGTCATATAATAATGTTTATTTACCTAAATAATCAACTCTCTCTTTTAAGACATCATAAATAATTCCTTTTTGAGGAAAAGTCTTTTTATTAAATATTATTATAGCTCTAAACACAGGATCACTCAATTCCCACAACAATCCTCATTGCCTAGAATATCTCTAAAAAATATTACCTAAGACTACTGAGAACTTGGCCGATAGCAAAAATTATTAGGCACGAAAAATAAGCCAATTAAAAAATTCCTTAGGATTATATTCACTATATCAACAAGAGCAAAATATTGCTCAAGTTAATAATTTAATTAGAGTTAACTTGTGTTCAGTGCACTAATTATACCTACATATCATGAGCAAAACTCATTTAAATGCCTAAAGGATAAATCTATTATCCTTTGTGATCATCTCTTGGGATTTGTTTAATTGTTTATGGTGTGTAATACCAAATGATATGAACACTAGCTATCCTACACGTTGCCTGAATGTATGCTTTGTCATAGGAGAGTAGAGGAGGATTAGTAGTGTTTTTTTTTTAAATACATTCATTTCATCACACAAGGAATATTTTGGCAATGTCATATCATATTTCATTTATCAGAACTGTCTGCAGTTCTGAGAGAGACAATCATCTTGAGACTATTTTTAGAAACTAAAGAAGCATCCCAGAAGTTATTTCATATTCCACAGTTTAACTAAAACATACCATCAAGTCAGCATTGCCTCAGGAACCCACAAAAATGAAGTTATGAACATTCATAATTATCGATTGAAGCAGATCAGAGAACAATGACTGGTGATAGGTAGCCGGACGTGCTGCAGCTACCTGTGAATGTCCAGTTGACATTCATTGACTTCTTTTTATTAGATAGAATATATTGTGATCTTCCTGCAGTATGAAATAAGCTTCCCTGATTTTTAACTTCCACCTATGAATATACCACAAAAGGTACATTAGAGTGTTTGATTATTCCTCTTGCTTTATACAGTTTTGTTATCTTTTGTCTCATGACCACCAGCCTGGTCTACTCAGGCTTTCTCCTCAGTTACTGAGGAGGTCAGTGTGAATCTTTATCCTAATTTTAATCCATCCAAAACACTAATAGATTGATAATTACCAAAGGTTCTTATTTGCATTCACTGTTCAAAATGCAAAATATTTCCCTATTCGCCAAGATAAAGCCAAAGTGATTATCCAGCATTGAAAGCTCTACATCTAAGGACCTCATTGGTTCTCTCATTGAATACCAACAAAGCAATTCTCTTTCAGGCAAACTAATATCTCCACAGTTCTTTTTTTTTTTTTTCCACTTATCTTTTTTTTATTATTAATTAAAAAAAATAACTAACACAACATTTAGAAACATTTAGAAACATCTCCACAGTTCTTACAAACACCAGTTTATATCCCAATTTTTCCAAGAAACCTATCCTAGTCTAACTATCTAATGATGATCATTCCTTTATTCTGGATTTATTCAGTGCTTCCAAAAAAACAACTGATGTACACGATATCTTGAGATCTTAGTAAGGCAGGCTTGAGACAAATTACAAACAAAATCAGAATTCAGATTTTTAAAAAATGTATTAATCATAAAACTCCATGCAAGATCTCCATCTTCAAACACATTCACAAGAAAATACAGCTCTTCCTTCCATGGCTCAGAATCACAGAACATCAGTAAGCCCTCGGTGAAAATGCCTGGCCTTGAAAGAGATTCAGTTGTATTTTTGATGGGAACTTCTACAGAGTGAATACAGAATCTAAAGGTAGTAACCCTCTTTTGACCTAACTTACCCCTTGGAAAAACTTTTTTATTGGCTTTAATGATCCCCTCCACTAATTTCATTCTGCCACTTCAGCTAACATCTCAGTAAAATACCACTGGTTCCTTTCCTAGGTCCTCTGTGGTGGATTTAATGAGATTTCTCTTAAAAGGTCAGTGGAGGATGTGCTGATTAAAAGCAGGACTGTTGAAAGCCTTGTTCTGGCCAAAGTTCCCATTTTAAATTAGTGTCTGTCCACTGTCAGCTGATCACATCTTAAACACTCATTTTACAATTTTATCATGGAGTGCTTTCCCTGACCCATCTAAGAATGGAAATCATGTTCTGACTCACTTCATAGTGCTGCCTGCAGTCACCATTGATTCATTCAGAACTGTATCATGGGCTCAGAAAGAACAGTATTTTTTTTTCCTCACTGTTGTTTCTAGTTTCATTGCAATGCACACTTTCTATGCCATAAAAATATGATGAGGGGTGGCTATCGGGAGCCTCCACCCAATGCACACATATTCTAATGACAGCATTGGAACTACATTTCAAAAGTGTTCCTGGTCTGCATTTGAAGCATGGCTGAATTATGTGCTTATAACTGTCACACAGGATTGCACAATAGTTTTGTTTTTTTTTTTTAATTTAAGCACGATCATCTGAAAGTAATCCTTTGTCAAGCCTTATAAAGACAATGGTGTATTAAGTAGTTAATCACCATGTCCTATTTTACCCTGATGCCTAATTTCACTTTCTAAAAATGGATTGGTTAAATTCTCCCTATTAGGAAAAGCACTGCGATTAGTGTATTCATTTATAAAGATACTTAACAATGATTAAGTTATGTTTATTACAATTTCCTATTTTATTGTTTATATGATGAATTTTCCAGATGTTAAAGGTTTTTCTATAAACTATGAGTTTATACAGCTTTTAAACTGTTACTACAGTCTGGAGGTATTTTTATTTTTGACAAGAGCAATTCATTCCCCTGACATTTCTCGTGTCTTGGTTTATTTTTTAGAATGTATATCAAAAGAGGTAGAAATAATGTAGGAAACATTTGTATATATTTTAGGTTTCTTCTAAAATGGAAATAAAATAGTTTTATTAAATGATAAATACAATAAAACAATGACAATGATACTGCCCACAGTTATGTGTTTTCTTAAGTAGCAGAATCTGAATTCAGGTACAGGTTCACATGGAAAAGAAAAATGAAGACAGAATCTAGAACTAGAAGGCTTCAAGATGAGTTCTAATTTCTAAGTATCAGATATTCCTAAATTTTACTTCAGTAAAAAGTGGAACCCTTCAGAATTCATTTAATAAAGTTATCGAATCTTAGTAACAAATTCTGATGAAGACAGTGTTAAAAAAAGAGAAAACAATAGAGCAAAGAAAAAAATTTCTTAGTACTAAGGAGTCCACAGCCTTGGTTGCAGTAGCCGTTACTGCTGCAGGAGGCAGTGCCTCCCCATCTTCCAAGCTCCTCATCTCATAGCAGGGAGAAACACGAGCAGTTTATGTGAGGCATCTAGGATCTCCTTATTCCATAGGCTTCACATCAATACATTAAGACAAGCTTACCCTCACAGGGCTCAGTAAGCAGGTTCCTTGCTATCTTCATGTTCTAATCAGTCTCCCCAGTGAACTAGACCCAGAGCTGATGGTCCTGATGGAGCAAGAAACTGAGATGCTATGTGGATTGGACCACATGAACTAAATCCTCAACAATGGCAGCATTAACTAGATGTTAGCAAAGAATAAGGAGTATGACTATAGCTAGTTCCCCAGTGGACTGAGAGAATCATCAAGGCTTCCTACCACCTCTCCCATTTCAAATAACTCAGCTTCTCCAAGGTGCCATCAACTTCAACAATCTGGTTAAGACTAAGTTGGCTCCACTCACCTGTGACAACCCTGCTTACCCCTTTCATGAATCCACTATAGTTTTAATTAAAATTAAAAGGAATCATTTTTGTAGGGGAAATAGGAAACAAAATGAAAGAGAAGGTAAATATATGTTAGGAACTCTTAGTTGAAGTTATCATACAAAATAATTAAAATATCAAGAAGAAATATTTATTCTAGGAATGCATGGATGGTTAAGTAAGAAATTTAATATCAGACTTCAATAACTTAAAAGAGAAGAGTCATATAATCACTTCAATAGACACAACAAGGCATTTGATGAAATTCAGAAGTTATATGTTATTAAAATTATCAGTAAATTATGAAATACAAGGACTCAACTATGACAGATTAATTTCTTGAAAGAAAACAAAAATAATTCTAAATGGTGAAATGCTGAAGCATTTCAGGAACAAGACAATAATGCTTATCACATTTTCATTCAAAACTGTTTTGAATAATCTAGTCAAGTGACGTAGAAAATAAACAATAAAACATTATATGGTTCCATACCTAAAAAAAAAAAAAAAAAAAAACTCCAACCACCAGTAATTCTCTAATACATCATTTACCATCTAGAAGTGGAAAATGTAAAATATACTTTATACCAAAATAATGCTAAAATGCTAGCTTTACTTAGATTAAAAGGAAGATAAATATAACATTTATATTTTTAAAAACTATAGCAGCTTATTAAAGCATATAAAGAATGATCTGAATAAATGAAAGATATACCAAGTCACTGGATGAAAATACTTAAAAACATAAAAATATCAATTATCCTAAAATGAATATATAAGTTAAATGTAATTTCAATTAAAATAATTTTAATTTTAATTTTAATTAAATGTCAGAAAATATTCCCTTCAAAAGATTAAAAAAAAAAAAAAGACATTGAAAAGGGGCTAACCCATCTGGTTACTAAAATACTATACAATGAAGCTATATGATATTGACATAAGACTAGATTAATAAATAAGAGGAAATAAATAGAGGGCCCAGAAAATAGGTTCTGGTATTTAAGGGAATATAACAAATAATAAATCTGGTAGTTATTATCATTATTTTGTTAAAATCTGGTAGTTATTTTTAAAAGTAATAATTGTGAGGGACTTCTGGCAAGATGGTCAAATAGGAGAGGCTGAGTTCACCCCAACTTCATGCAATAAAAAGAGAAAGGACTGAAAAATGACTGGGACGGCACTTCCAAGGTGTGAGTGATGAGAGAGGGGCTTCATCTCTACCTATGGAAACCCTGAATGAAAAAGCAGAGATATTGGAGTAGAAAGAACAGGGTGAGTGAGCTCAGCCAGGGTTCCAGCCTATCCCAGCAGATGGCTAGGGAGATTTTTCCTTACGGTTCTGCAAGGGAGCTCTCAAGGGGGAACCTGGAAGCTATCAGACTTGCTTTCCTTGCATACAAAGACTAATTAGCCAGAGTACAGTGTCTGTTCCCCACCCCAAGACTGGCTGCTGCAGGCATGTGGTTTAATTCCTTAGAGACTTCTGGGCCTTCCACCAGGGAGGAGGGAGAAACAAAAAGTGCTGCCCATTCAACAACTGGCCAGTGAGAGGGAATTGTTTTGGGGCCCAAAATCAGTCCCCTTCCCCCACAGAGGCCCGGAGAGCACAGGTATACAGAGAGAGAGGAGGTGGAGGAAGCTCCATGAACTGTGTGCTGCAACCACCTGCCATATATTTCTGGATTAGATGTGGGCAGGGGAAGTTGAAATACCCAGTCCCACAGCCCAAGGTCATCCCAACTGACAGTTTGGGGGTCACTGGAACTATCTGGCATATAAGCAGTGGGCCCTGGCTGGAATTATATAGGGTTTTTAATTAATCTAGGAGCCTGAGAGGAAGAAGTAACTCAAGAGCACCATTTCTGGGAAGAAGTGGAAAGTGCAGTCTGACAAACTGCCTATCTGCCTAGCTCTTAATAGTGCTTTAAGGAGAACTGCAACCCCCACATGAGATCCAGGACTTGGTTTGTGGAGGAAGGACTGACAAACCAAGTCCAAAAGGGGACTTTCAATGCAAATCTAAACACAAAACCATAGATGCAAGAAGGAAATTAACTTATAAAATGACATTATTGAGACATTTAGATGCCCTGTGAGCAAAAGAAAATCATAAAGCACATTAAGACTCATGCAGATATGGCCCAGTCAAATGAGCTAACTAAATAACCAGAGGTGACTCAGAATGTGGAACAACTAATGAGTGATATTCATAGCAACATAAAAGACATTAAAAAGATACTGGAAGAGCATAAAAAAGAACTTGAATGAATAAATAGAAAAATGGCAGACCTCATAGAAATGAAAGATACTCTAGACAAAATTGAAAATATGCTAAAGACAAACAGCAGACTCGAAGAGGCAGAATAAAGAATGAGCAAATTAGAAGAAAGTTCAATTGAGCCTGAACACATAAAAGAACAAACCCAAAAGAATGACGGAAAAAATGGAACTAGATTTCAGGGAAATGACAGATAACACAAAGTACACAAATATAAGAATTATCAGTGTCTCAGAAGGAGAAGAGAAGAGTAAAAGGAATAGGAAGGTTAGTTGAAAAAATAATGAGAGAAAACGTCCCAACCTTAAAGAAGATATAGATGTGCAAATCAAATAAATCCAATGAAACCCAAATAGAATGAATCCAAACAGGCCTACTCCAAGACACATATTGATCAGAATGTCAAATATTGAAAAGAAGCAAAAGACATGAAAGCAGCAAGGGAAAAGTGATCACTACTTATAAAGGAAAACACATAAGACTGAGCTCGGACTACTCAACAGCCACCATGGACATGAAAAGTCAGTGGTATGATATATTTAAGATTCTGAACAAGAATGATTTTCAGCCAAGAATCCTTTATCCTGCCAAGCTGTCATTCAAATTTGAGGGAGAGACTAAAATCTTCACTGACAAACAAAGGCTAAGTGTATTTGCCAACAAAAGCCCTGCCCTGTAAGAAACACTAAAAGGAGTTCTGTGTACTGAAAAAAAAAAAAAAAAAGACAGGAGAGGGGAGGTCTGGAGGAGAGTATAGAATTGAAGAATAATATAAGGGTAACAAAGGATAATAAGAAAGGAGGGAAAAGAATATGTAGATCTGATAAATAATACCAAAGGATAAGATGGTTGATTCAAGAACTGTCTTTATAGTAATAACTCTATAAATAGTGTAAACTCACCAATTAAATAATACAGATTGGCAGAATGGATTTAAAAATATGATCCATCTGTATGCTGCTTACAAGAGACTCATCTTAGACCTAAGATATAAATAGACTGAAAATGAAAAAGTAGTAATTGTACAACTGGCTATATATCTGGAAGACAACAAAGGTAGACATATGTCAGACATCAAAATAATAATTTTCACAGATATTAAAGCCTTAATGTAAAAAATAAGAAATATTTTTAGAAGAAAATTTAAGACACCAAATATTCAACTAGAAATTAAAAGACCTTTCTAACCTAGGTGAAAAATTTAACAGAAAATAAATATATAATTGGTTACAAATTTTTAAAAAACGTTTTGCTTAACAGTTAACAACTTAATGCAGTGAAATGATAATCAACAAATTGGGAAACACTATTTGTAATGTAAATGACAGATAATGGTTAATACCAAGAATACTCAACAAACATATTCCAATTGTTATGAACAAAATATAAAGGCAAAAGTTGTAAAGAATTAATCCATAGAAAATAAATATAAATAGCCATGAAAAATTGGAGAGAAACAGAGCTATACAAATGCAAATAATGATGTGTTACGTTATACCCACTGTATTGGCAAAAATTTAAAAATTATACAACCTGCTGCTGGCAGTATTACAAAGACAGCATACCCTTTTTTTGCTTCTGTAAAAATAGAATTCATTTTTGAAAATCAAGCTGAAAATAGCCAACAAAAACAAAACAATTAAGTAAGCAAATAAAAGCCCCATACTTTTAAATAAGAATAACACCCCTGGGCGGGCCATAGTGGCTCAGCAGACAGAGTTCTCACCCGCCATGCTGGAGACCTGAGTTTGATTCCTGGCGCCTGCCCATGCAAAACAACAAGCCCAAAAAAGTGGTGAAAAAGTACAAAAATAAATGATGCTCATTTAAAAAAAAAGAATAATACTCCTGGGAAAATCCTCCATAGACATAGACACAACACAAAACAATGCAGGAACATTATTTTATAAAATAAAAACATAGGTAACAAAATAAACTGAAGAATTGAAGAGTGGCTGTTTCACTTTTTAGTCATCAGTTTCCATTGCGATCACTCTAGACCAGGATTTAATAATTTCTCTTGCTTGGATTTATGTCAAGTGAATTCCTTGCTCTCATTTACTCTTCTGGCCTTCTATCACTTATCTGTCATATATGACAGTGTTTGTATATGAATCACCTTAGGCTCTTGTTAAAATACAGATTCACTAGGTCTGGGGTGGGCTCTGAGATTCTGCTTCTCTAACAGATGCCCAATGATGATGCCAAAATAACCAAATAACCAAAAATTGTGATTTTATGCAAGATACTTTTAAGTGCATTTAGTTTAGTGTCTAGTTTAGTATCTATTTAATTTTCCTACCTAATATAGAAGAAATATTATTCACATTTAAAGATGCTTAAAAAATAGTGTCTCACAGCTTGTAAGTATTGAAGTTGGAGTCCTGATGCTGGTATGTTTGATTAAAAACTGATAGAATTAATATTTATTCCAATACATTTTTCAGGGTGGCAATGATGCCACACTTTGTTTAACATAACTTATGGCTATGCACATACCACATAAAAAGTATTTAGGGGATTTGTAGAAAGTACCTTCAGAAATTTTAAGATCCTTGCACAGAAGACAGATTTGAAGAGTTTTCTAGACTGGAAACAAAATATGTAAACAATAAGAAAGCCTATGTCAGTTTAATAAAAACTTTCTAGAAATGGAATGTACTACCTTGAAAAGCAATGAGTTTCCTGCTAAAGGAGCTATTTAAACAACTAATCTCAAATAATGGAGAGATTACATAACAAGATGGCCTCTAAAATTCTTTCCAACTTTAAGATTCACCAAGTTTAATTTTAATATTTCTTCAATGATATGACAATTTATTCAATTATACTCAATTCTTGGGTGATAGAAAGCAAGTTTGTACATTGATGGCTAGTGAACACATGAACTCAAAAACTACCTTTTCCTCAATGCCCACTTCCATGGCCTATTTGTCTTTGCACTTGTAATTCAAGCTGACAATCTGTCTACAGGGAAAATTGCGCAGGTGAATTCAGCAGAGAAAGGCATTCACATTCCAAATGTAAAATAATAAAATAAATGGAATTATTTAGCAATACTTCTAACTTTGAGGCACAGTAACAGCTATATAACATGCACAATGTGATGCATTTAAAGGCATACTAAATAAAAAAAGACTTAATTGGAGAACTGTGAAACATAGATCATTTAAAATGAACAAAAAGTATCAAGAAGACTTGAAAGTATTTAGTGACATGAAGCAACTTAATTCAACCCAAATGTCATGCTATAGTATGTTATATGATTCTGCCAGATGCTTCTCTTTAGAAGAATTTTATTATACCAGAGAGAGTAATTTCTTTTAATGAAAATATTTTTGAATAACATTTGTTCTTGAAACGACTGCTTTCTTTGTTTCATATATAATGAGAATAATTTCCTTTGATTCATAGGCATTTTCATTCTTCTGTTGGTTCAATCAAAATACCAATTAACCATATGCATAATATGAGAATGAAGTGGAGACATTCCAGCTGAGTTTCAGAAAATGTGCATCAATCATAGAATGCATGTGATTTTTATCTTAAGGGACCTAAATATTAAGGATTATAAGCAAAGTCTGTAGTTAATGTCCCAGTTTAGTATCATCTCTGGGTTGCTAACTAATGTAAAATGTGAACAGTGAAATAATGCAAAACCCTAAAGAGTGTATGTCTCAGTCATCATAAAAATTTAAGCAACATATAAACATTAATCTCAATGCACAGCATGAAATATTAGGTCCTGGTTTTGACAAACTTATGTGAAATATTTAGTCATACAAGTCATGTGTATTCAAGATGAATGGATCTGTTTAGACAGAGCATTTAAATTTAGAAAAACACCATCACTTAAATTTGGAAAAGGAAAATCAGACAGTAATTTGCCTAAGAGTGGTAAATAAACAAAATATCACTTAAAATAGAAAAGTAAAACATTTCTCAGCTAGTCATGAAAATGAGGTGTGGAACCCAAAACACAAGGGAAAAATCTACTACAAAGGAATAAATGCTTTGAACAGAATAATTATACAAGTCACAAATTTTTACAGGAAGTTTCTGAGCTCATTCCCTCTGGCTGAAACAGGAATTGAACAACCAACATATGACCAGGAACATCTGATCTTTCCTACTATGAGAGCTCTGCCTGGAATAGAACACCATCTTTGAAAATGTCACTAAATTTTGGAAAAAGCAATAGAAGTATGCTGTTATATGAAACACTATTTTTAAAAATGTGATATCATTGCATTAGCTCATTTCTGATATCTTTTTCCACAAATTAAAGTGATTATACAATCACTGCCTGACTCACAGTAAGGACACAAGAATATATCTGGAATCAATAATGGTCAAAATATTATTTCAGTAGCAATATCCCCAGCCTCAAAAGGACTTAATAATTTATACTATTTAAACAAAACAAAATCAATTGCAAAATTGGAAGACAGAAAAAGCAATGCTAAAATGTAAGCATAATATAAAAATATGCTTGTACATAAAAATTTAGGCATAGCTATAACATAACTAACCAGATTCAGGTAATTGCATGGGATGTAGATAATTAATGAATGTCATCTAGTGGTTGGCCCGAAAACCTCCTTTCATCTGTAGGTGAAAAGAGAACCAATGAGAACTAAACCTGATAAAATATTAGGAATCTTATGTTCCCCAAAAAGTGAGTCTTAAAATTGTCTGTCGCTCTAAATTCAGCTCCTTGTATAACCAGGCTGAACTACGCAGAGAGAATAAATCAGGAACTTTCATATTCTTACCACAACACAGGCCTTTGGCTATTGGCAGACCCCTATTAGGAGGATACTGATTAGGAGTTATGCTCTCCATGGCTTTTAGACATCACAGATCTTAGAGCAATATCCTCATCTTGCAGGCCAGCCCTACATCACAGCCTAGTTGCAGTTTACTCATAGTTCTGGTTTACCCACATTTCTCTTAGTGTTGCTGAAATCTAGGCATGCTCAGCATCTACTTTCAAGATGGGTTTGAGAAGTCACCAGAGGACTTAAACTGTAAAGAATAATGACACCTCTAATAGTACGTTTTGGAGAGAAAGTCCTGGCAGGCGTAATGAGGAATTAATTGGGAGCAAGAAGAGCAGTGAGATGCTATGGGAATCTTTCAGGTGACAGCATAGACCTGGATGGAATTCCCAGGGTAATAACAGTATAGATGGAGGAAAATAAAGTTCAAAGATGAATGTGGGAAAGGGGAGAAGACTTATATCCACTTGTCTGCAGTGGTTGAGAAAGATTACTTAGATCCTTTAAGAAAAACCCTTTACATACTCCAGTTTTGCTGCCAGCTACTGTCCCAATTCTTTGCCACTCTTTGTATTAAAATTACTCAAGATTAATTTCAGTATCATTCCCTCCAATTCCCCTCTTCCAATTCTTGTAAAATGTACTCTTATCAGGCTTTCACCTCAACTACTCCATCAAAATATTCCTGTAAATCCACCAATGATCTCCATTTGGTTGCCAAATCCAGTGGTGAATTTCAGTCCTCATCAAGGGGGACCTGTCAGCAACATTTGACAGTTGCTCATTCCCCTTTCCTTGATATAGCTCCCTTATTTGTTTTCTAGTACATGATACTTTCTTGGTTTATCATTCACTAATGATTCCTGCTCATGCTCATTTGCTGTTTCCCGCTCTTCCTCTATCGTCCCAATTTTAGAGGGCCCAGGACTCAGGTCCTAGTCTTCTCTTTACTATCTACACCCACTTTTTTACTGCTCTCTGCCAGTCTCATGGTTTTACATTTTACTCAGTTATGTCACCTTCTGAGTTTTTGTATGCATTTGTATTTGCAACCACTATTCTAATACAATGCCTTTGGAAGCCCAGATGTATAAAGTATTGGCAATTAAAACCCTCTTATTTAAGTTTCATGGTTGATGGGTTGATTGAATCATTAATTCATTCATATTTATTTACTCAAAAAATACTGCTTGGTGTACAATGGTGAGTTGTTGCCAGAACTTGAGGCATAAAATCTAATAAATCAAATAAACACAGATTACAAATAAAAACAATTGCAATACATGCTATAATGAAAAATTACAGAATGACCTGAGAACATTAAAAGAGAGTGGGGGCAGGAAATAATGCAGAAAACCAGAGAAATTGTTCTTCCGTTAGTCCATGAGCTGAAGAAATTGTTCTTTAGTTAGATGAGAGCAGAAAAAAGGGTAGATTATATTTCATCAGGATAAGCAAATGTGAAGGACCAAGGTAGAAAGCAGCTTGGTGCATTAGGGGAACTGAGAATGGCAAGGGTCAGCGCATAGCAAGCAAAAGGGAACAGTGAAGCAAGATAAGACTGGAGAATCAGGCTAAGGACAGACCCCACAGGGATTAAGTGCCTTAGCTGATCATGATAGCTATTATTTAAGAGTAATTATATTAGTCAGATACAGTATTTAATGGGATCTCATTAAACATTGTTCATGTACAATAATTAAAGTCAGATACTGTAATTAAACATAAGCTGAGCGAGTAACTCAAGTAATATCACATCAGAAGGTCAATTTGTGTGGATAACTGGATCAAAAATTTCAACATTGGAGTCAATTATCTCAATTAGTTGGCCTTATTAATTAAGTCTTGAAAATGAATAGGCAACAGACTTGACACTTTTGCGAAACATACAAACAAACTTAGTTTGAGAACAAGTAATGTGCTATAGATAAGGTCATCACACAATGGCATATTTCTATTTACTATTAAGGTTCTCTAACTTTATCAATATTGCCTAATATGCGAGATAAAAACTTCTTTAAGAAGAATTCAAGAAAAGTGTAGGGTGATATAACCATGTGAAGGTGGGAACTGAATCAATTTATATTTTTAAATCTGAACTTTTTCTATCTCTTTCAATTTGTTCTCCCCATTCTAACCCATCGTCAACTTAAATATATATTAATGACCATTTAAACTTTAAAAATATTTTGTTGAGAAAGAAGGCTCTTAAAAACAATGATACAAATCTTATATGTTGCTTTCTAGGACATCAAAACACAGGGCATTCCCCAATTTCATAGAATAGTTAAATAACTTAAATGAAAACATCTGAAGTAGGCATTACCCATATTGTTACTCTTTTTTATACAGACATTACTATTCATATTATATTCCTATAAACACATTTGGTTTATTTTCAAAAGGGATCCTACTTTCTGTATATACAATACTGAACCTTTCTATAATGTTTACAAGCCATCTTTATAACTTGTGGCTTTGATTTGTGGCTACAACCAGTAACTCCAAGTTAGAAATTTCACCTTATTTAATAGGTACCTCATACTCAAAAGTCCAAACCTGAGGTTAGCATCTCACCTCTCTACAAACTTGCCTAACTTCTGCTTCTCCTTCCCTAAATCTAGAGTTTCTCAGTGTCAATATTTTGATTATGACAATTCTTGTTTATGAGAGGCTCTCCTGTGCATCACAAGATATTGAGCAGTATCGTTGGCCTTTACCCATCAGAGCACCGATTTCCCAATGTGATAATCAGAAATGTCTTCACATTGACAAAATGTTCCTTGGGGCAGGGGAGCATGTTGACCCCAGTTGAGATCCACTGGCACAATCCTTTCATTTCAAGTTAATAGCACCTGCATGCATCCAGTTCCCCAAAACAAAAACTCTGAATATTCTTTCCTTTATTCTTCTTATCTCTCCATTTAGGAAACACGAACTCTCACCTCAGCCACTTTCCCAATACCAGCCCTTATTATCTCTTATGTAGTTAGTGCAGCAGTCTGATAGCTAGTCCTCCTACTTCCAACCTTCATATCTGCAGTCTGACCTTTCAAAAGATGCAAATTTAATACTATCATGCTCTTGATTGAAAGACTAGGTGACTTTCCATCATCTTCAGAACAGAGTATAAGGGTATGCCATGTCCTTCATGAGCTGATACTCATCTTTCAGCTCAGCGTCACCTCTGACAGCTCCCTGACCTCTACTTTGCGTTCCAGCCCCACTGCAGGCCCTCGGTGTATTCTGCTATCCATACTCAGAGCTCGGTACATCCTGCTCCCTCTGCCCTCTCTGTCTTTCTACTACTCATCTGACAAACTTCTCCTTTCAGACCCAGCACAATGGTTAGCTCTTTCATGAAGCTTCCCTTGCCTCACTATTTTCCAGTTATTGGCCATCCCTTCCCTGTTTATTGCTTCTATGTAAATCCTTAACATCTCTATTATAGCACCTACCATATTATTATAATTTTTTACATATCTATCTTCCTAAAACACTGAGCTTTGGAAGGTATTATTACTAATTATGGCAGCTCACATGTATCATGTATTTTCTTTGAATGAAGCATATCATACAAAAATAAATGCACATTATATATTATTTATATATATTTATGCACACATACACATCCTCTTATTTATTCTTCACAACAACTCTGTGAAGCAAGTAATGCTTTACTCCCATTTTCAGGTGAGGAAATTGTGAGCAGAAGTGGGGGCTGGACTTGATCCCAGGTCTCATACTCCAAATACAGAGTTCTTTATTGCTAAGCTAAATTGCAACCCTCCTTGTTTAGCTTTCTATTCCCAGTGCCTAGCACCGTGCATGGAATACTACAGGTACTCTATAAATGTTTGTAAATAAACAAGCAAAATAAACAAGTATATCAGGAAAGACAAAGATTTACGTGATTTTAAGATTTTCTAAGAACATGAACAAATGTTCACCATCCTGCTCACCAAAGAAGGGAGGGTTTAATTTTGCTTGAGGCCAGGCATGAATCCGTCCTTGGTGAGAATGTCAGGGATTCTTTAACAGAAGTTTTAATATTTTATCTGGGACTTTACCAAATGACTGATGTAATTTAACAATGTGGAGATTCTCTTCTCTACATATTTTTATTGCTATCTGGTTTTCCCCCCAAAATCTCATATTTATCTCTCTTTTTAATAAAGCTTTTAAATAAAATCTCATCCCCATCCCACACACAGTTCTCCTACATCAAGCATGCCAGTTAGGAGACGATTAGGCGATAGTTTATTTAATATACCCACCCTTACTAGCAAATCTGTACCTCAGTAATGATTGTTTTCATTCCCATGGATTGACTAAATTACTGAACAACATTTTTGGTGAAACTTTGCTTTCAATTTAATTTAATTTCAGGTGATACTCATACATGATGCCAATAAGGCCACTCCAAAAAAATTATGTTACATCTACAGATATCATATATAGAGATATTAGAACATTAAATTCAGCTGCCAATTTAAGTGTCTTATTGTTTCCTGCTTCTATTATTGTTATTTCTGGGAAAATATTACAAAATATATTATTGTCTTTCAAACTGGTTGGTAAAAGTAGTGAGAGATAATGAAGTATGGTAAGCTCTGAAGAGGCAGAAAATGTGGTTCGAATCTAACGAATGCATTTCTTAACTGGCACAGCAACTTCTAAAAGGATTTTCAAGTATAGAGAGATTATCTCAGTTATGATTTCTATTTATCTGGGGTACTAATAAATAATATGCTATGGTGCTGTTCAGTTAACAGAGTTTCATTATTTCTTCCACCCCATATGAAAAGATTCCTCTGAGTGTTGAATGGCAAATGATGTTTTCTCCTGAGAAACTAGCAGTTATCTAATAAGGTAATTAACTGTATTATATAATAAATATTACAATTTTGTATTATTTTATCTTTAGCTGAAGGCATTTATATTTTTTCTAAAGTCAAACTTACTGCACAGTTTATTTTTTTGTTTAAGAATTCATTCTTAGCGATATCCTTATCAATGTTTTCTAACTACTTACTACAAAAAGGATATATTAAATTTTACTTGTAAAATTTTTACTTGTATAAAGGATATATTGAATCTCTTTCAACAATATATTAATGATGTTATTCAGATACTTTCAATAATCATGACAAACACAGTCCCATCCATTTCTAGACTGTCCAAATTCACAAGTCAAGATTGTTAATAACTTTTAGGATAGGCTTACATATATATTCTAAGATTTGACCTACAAAACAAAAAATATTATATAAACCACCTTGTTTAAAACTCTCAAAACTATTTTTAAGTTTATTAATCTTATGGTGATTTTTAAATGAAAGGAAAACAAATGCAACCTTCAACATCATACAATCTTAAAATTTAAATTGACATATATAAAGTGTCTTTTAGTTGATAGCATTCTCATTTGCTTCTGATGCATGGAGAAATCTATTAATTCAGTCTGTCAATCTCTCAATAAGTTGAGGTAAACAAAAATCAACAAAATTTATTTGGTGTCACCCATTGGATTACACTCTCACAGTTGAAAAGAAACATGTAAAAATGTCATTCTAGTGCTATGTAACAGATACAATTATAGAACAATTAACGTTACTTTGAGAATATCCTGAAGGAAGCAGTTAATTTTCTCTGTGTGAGTGCAAATGAGAAGAGGAAATGTCCAAAAGAGGCCAAAGTCCAGTTTGATTTAAGTATTAATACTGAGGAAAAGGCAGAAAAACAAGTAAAAAGAAATCACCCGTGAAAATGAAGAACTAGGCATTGTTGCAGCTCCTTATAAAAAAAAATCATTTCAAAACATTAATTCACTGTAAAAGAAATAGAAAATATAAACAAATGAGGGGAAATATTAAAATACCTATATTTCAACTAACTAGAGATACTATCAATCTAAAATATACCCTTCTTGAAAATACATGTACATTTTTAATAGCTCACATTATATAAACATACTGTAGCTAGTGGTTGAGTTTCACCACTGATTTATCTTTCTACAATAATGAATAACAATATTCTACATAATTTTAAGAGCTAAATATTATTCCACTATACAGGTACTCCATCATTTATATAACCAATCCAATATTTAAGGATATTTATAAGTTTTCGATTTTTTTCTATTACAAGAATCAGTGCAATGAGCATCTTCATACAAATATCACACATGCCTGACTATGTTCTTGGAAATGGAATTTCTGGGTCAAAGTACCCATATATTTTAAACATTATGAGTATATATTATGTTTCCTTACATATAAGTGAAATAATTTTTCACAGATAAATGTTAGTGCTAGAAATTCAACAACATTCCATTTAGAAACTGAAACTACTCTGGGAAATATCCAACTCAAAGGGATGAACTATAACTGATCACCTTAGAATGCTTTCAAAACCTCAGCAAGTTGGTAATAACTTTCTAAATCACACCAGAAAGAGATCTGTTTAACAAATGAAGCAAATCAATGGCTGCTTGCAGATAGGAAGGCGAACATAGGCAGGAGGGAGACATTGCCAATGGCATGAGAAAACATTTGGGCTTGCATATTTTTTGGATGGATATGTGTACTATTTTGATACTGATGATGATTTCACCTGTTTATACATATGTCAAAATGCACCAAATTTTATAGTTATGTGTGTGCAGCCTATTTTATGTCAATTGTACTTTTTAAAACTTTTAAAAATATAATGTGGGATATAAGATTAATTTAATTCATTGTAACTTATCTACAATGCTTTACTTTGGAAACTGATGAGAACTATTGGAAGGAGAGAATGGGAGGAAAGGGAGAGGAGGGAAGGGAGAAAAGTGTTTTCACAACTGTCCAGGAAATGGATGTTTTGATTCACATGAAGGGCACCACAAAGAAATGCCCTGTGAGTTGATCAGGCAAACTACAATAGATTGATGGGCATATCACTTAAATAGTGTTTCTGTGCATAATCACCTAGAAATAATCTTGGTATATTTATTAATACACAGCAATGGTCAGACCTCCTAAATAAGGAGGTCTCTGGGATAGGAGCAAGCATACTCTATCTTTGTAAGTCCCCAGTTTGAGAGCCAGCTCCAAGTCACTGTCCATGAAGCAACCTCCTGACGATAATATAGTCTCCTGAGAAGATAACTTCCCACCTGTCACCAGGAGAATGCACAGTGTGAAAACACAGGTTCCTAATTCCATAATTAACATGATACATTTCTTTTGTAAATCATTGTCTTTTAAGTCTGGCACCCAATTGATTGAGTCTGGAAAAAAAGGATAAAAGTGTGTGCTTAAACAGGCAAATTTAAAAATCATATCTCAGAAAGTAAAACTCTCAAATTTAATCATCTGCTGAGACTCTGCTTAAACTATTAAGTTTAGTATCTATATTGTTATTTTTAAACTGCTTTAAAGTTATTTTTAGCTCTAAAATATATAAACGGTTTTACAAGTTGAAAGGGCCAAGTACATATATTGTTAAATTCAGGGTGCTGTTAGAGAGGTAAGAAATAGAATGAAGAAGGATGGCACTGACTAATCAATGTGACTCTCAAGACTACATAATACTATCAAAACAAACACTGGATGTATTTGTGTTCAAAATATAAAGAGACTAAATATACCATTCAATGAGAGAAAAAAAGTGTTCATAATTTGAGCAGATGAATCACTGACCATTTCTGTAGAAATCTTAAAGAAAAATAATTATTTTGGTTATTTATATTTACCTGGTAGTATGCTAAAATTGATAACTATCGGCAAAAACTATTTTTAGACCTCTATATACTAAGGCAATCAACAAACTAATGATGCATTCTCACAAAATTCTTGCCAATATAAATCACTCTTGAGCAATCAGCTTGACACCTGAATTTATATCAATGACTTATGGAATATTAAGCAATGCTAGAAATATATATAATATTAATGATGATTTTGAAATGAAAATCATTGCTTAAAATTGCTGGATAGAAGGCACCAACTTAAGCTATTCAATTTCATTAAAATTAAGAAAAAAATATTTCCAATATAGCACAAATGGCTTTCAACCTTTTCCATTAAAAATCTTATAAAAAATGCTGTATCATAAGGATTCGTAGTTCTTTTTCTATTTGCTTTCCCTGGAGTCTATTATGTAATAGTCAGGACTAACTAGGACCAAATATCTGCTAAGTTGAAAACCAAGTACTTTCTTTATATTTGATATTCTCTAGAAAATTTATTTCCCTTTAGAGTTTTGTCAGTGTTTTAGTTTATTAAAGCTGCCAGAAATGCAATATACCAGAAATGGGCTGGTTTTATAAAATGTATTAAGTCACAAGTTTACAGTTATACTACACCATAAAAATGTCCAAACTAAGGCATCCAGAGAAAGATATCTTGACTCAAGAAAGGGCCGATGGCATTTAGGGTTTATCTTTCAGCTGGAAAGGCACATGGTAACATCTGCTAGCTAACTCTCCTGGCTTCTCCTTTCAAATGGCTTCACCAGGGGGGCATTTTCTTTCAGCATCCACAAATGTCTCTGTGTGTATCAGCTCTGAAGCCTTCACCAAAATAATTTTCTCTTAAGGGACCCCAGTAAGCCACCCCACCTTGGAGGGGTAGAGACACATCTCCATAGAAACCACCTAGGCAAAAGATCCCACCAAAATTGGGTGGGTCACATCTCCATGGAAACAGCTTAATCAAAAAATCCAACCCAGCAATATTGAATCAGGGTTAAAGAGGATTGCTTTTCTGGGGTACACAACAGTTTCCAAACAGCACAGTCATCTTGTCTTGTATTTTTAAATTTTGTTTAATTTCTTTTTATTTTCCTGCATAAAAGAACAGATGAAAACAGATCAGAAAGAGGTTAAATGGAAAGATGCTCATAGTACATAGTTAAGAAAAAATAAAAGTAGGGTCAAAAGAGTATGCTTTGTGAAAAACGTTAACTTCAAAAGTTATACTGTATGAATCTATTTATATGTTTTCCAAATGACAAAACTATACAGATGGCAAAGAGATTCGAAGTTGCCAAAGAAAAGGGACGTGGGTGAGGGATGGTGTAGCTATAACAGGCAGCAAAAGGGAGTTTCTTTGTGGTAATAGAACAATTCCGTATCTTGATTGTAGTGGAAATTATAAAAACCTAAACATGTGATCCAATCTCATAGAACTGGACATGCACACACACACACACACACACACACACACACATGATTGCATGTAAAACTGATGAAAACTGGATAAAATCTGAAGTCTATTGAACAATATTGTGCTGAAGTTGATTTCCTGATTTTGATATTACTGGAGTTAAGATATACTTTTGATATACTGGAGTTAAGAAGGATGCTACTATTGGCAGAAGTTGGCTCAAGGAAATCTACGTAACATTTTTAAAACTTCCTGTGAGTCTATAATTATTTCAAAATTAAAAGTCTTTTAAAAGCATGGGTTTTTTTGGGGGGGGTTGTTTTTTGTTTTACTTTCCTTTTTTTTTACCTTTGCAGTAGTTCATGCAACTTATTTATACATGTAGTGTTAACTGGTGGGACAAGAGTCAGTATACAACCCCTTGCAATCATGTTGACCTTCAATATGGTAATATTACTTATAGACCCACTAGGGAGCTTCCTTCACTTCTGTCTATTCCCTTAAAATTAAGTTCAACTTCATTAGCAAACTGTTCACCCATTTCAAGCTTCTGTATATCTCTAGATCCCCTATATTCCGAATGATAAGCTTCTGATTTTATTTTTACCATGGTCATAAAAGTGGAATCATGCAGTATGTGTCCTTTTATGTCTGGCTTATTTCACTCAGCAATTATAAGTACTCAAGGTTCATCCATTTTGTCATGTGGTTCAGGGCATCTTTTTGTCATACTGCTACATAATATTTCATTGTATGTATATACCACATTTTGTTAATCCATTTGTCTTTTGATGCGCACTTGGATTGTTTCCATCTTTTGGCAGTTGTGAATAGTATTGCTGTGAACATCTGTATGCAAATCTCTGCAAATCTCTGTTTGTGTCACTGCTTTCAGCTCTTCTGGGTATATACAGAGTAGTGGTATTGCCAGATCATAGAGAAACTTGATATTTACTTTTCTGAGGAATCACAAGACTGTCTTCGATAGTGGCTATACCATTATACATTCCCACCAACAGTGCATACGTATCCCAATTTCTCCATAACATCTCCAACATTTGTAGTTCCCTGTTTGTTTAATAATAGCCATTCTTATAGGTGTGAAGTGGTATCTCGTTGTAGTCTTGATATGCATTTCCCTTATACCTAATGAGAACAAGTATCTCTTCATGTGCTTTTTAGCCATATGTATTTGCTTTTCAGAAAAATGTCTATTCATATCTTTAGCCCACTTTATAATTGGGTTGCTTGTTCTTCTGTTGTTGAGTTGTATGGTTTCTTTAATTACAGGATATCAAATCTTCATCTGATATGTGATATCCAAATATTTTCTCCCATTGTGTTGGCTGCCTCTTCACCTTTTTGACAAAGTCTTTTGAGGTGCAAAAGTTTGATTTTGAGTGGTTCCCATTTATCTATTTTTTCTTTTGCTGCTTGTGCTTTGGGTATAAAGTTTAAGAAGCTACCTACAATTACCAGATCTTGAAAATGTCTCCTATATTTTCTTCTAGGAGCTTTATGGTTCTGGCTGTTATATTTAGGTGTTTGATACAATTTCAGTTAATTTTTGTATAGGGTATAAGGTAAGGGTCCTCTTTCATTCTTCTGGCCATTGATATCCAGTTCTCCCATGCCCATTTCTTGAAAAGAATATTTTGTCCCAGTTCAGTGTATTTGGGGCCCTGGTCGAAGATCAGTTTACCATAGATTTGGTGGTCTATTTCTGTGCTCTTGACTCAATTCCATTGGCTAATACTTCTATCTTCGTGCCAGTACCATCATGCTGTTTGACTACTGTGGCTTTATAAAAAGTTTTAAAATTGGGGAGTATTAATCCTCCCACTTCATTCTTATTTTTAGAATGCTTTTAGCTATTCAAGGTTTCTTTCCCTTTCAGATGAATTTGGTAACTAGCTTTTCAAAGTAGGTTGTTGGAATTTTGATTGATACTGCATTGAATCTGTAGATCAATTTGCATAGAATTGACATCTTAACTACATTTAACCTTCCTATCCATGAGCATGAAATGTCTTTCCACTTATTTAGATCTTCTTGGATTTCTTTTAACAATGTTATGTAGTTCTCTGTGTACAAGTCCTTTACATCACTAGTTAAGTTCATTCCTAGACACTTCACTCTTTTAGTTGCTATTTTAATGGAGTCTTTTCTTTAATTGATTCATCACTTAGGTCATTGCTTGTGTATAGAAACATCACTGATTTTTACACATTAATTTTATAACCTGCCACCTTGCTGAATTTATTAGCTCCAGAAACTTTTTTTAGCTTTCTCAAGATTTTCCAAGTATAGCATCATGTCATCTGCAAATAATGAAAGTTTTACGTCTTCCTTTCCAATTTGGATGCCTTTTACTTCTTTTTCCTACCTGATTGTCTAGCTTGAACTTCTAGCACAACGTTGAATATTAGTGGTGACAGAGAGCATCCTTGTCTCATTCCAGATCTCAGGGGGAAAGCTTTCAGACTCTCATGACTGAGTCCGATGCTGGCTATGGGTTTTTCATATATGGCTTTTATAATGTTGAGGAAGTTACCTTTGATTCCTACCTTTTGAAGAGTTCTCATCAGAAAAGGATGTTAAATTTTGTCTAATGCTGTTTCAGCATGAACTGAGATGATCATATGATTACTCCCTTTTGATTTCTTAATGTACTCTATTGCATTAACTGATGTTCTTGCATTGAACTATCCTTGCATTCCTGATATAAACCCAACTTGGTCATGGTGTATAATTATTTTAATGTGCTGTTGGATTCGATTCACTAGTATTTTGTTGAGAATTTTTGCCTCTATTTTCATTAAGGAGATTGGTCTGTAGTTTTCCTTTCTTATAGCATCATTTTTGCTGGTTTTGCTATTAAAGTGATGGTAGCTTCATAAAATGAGTTACATAGTGTTCCATTGTTCTCAATTTTTTTGAGCAAGATTGGTGTTAGTTCTTTCTGAAATGTTTAATAAATTCCCCTGTGAAGCCATCTGGCCGTGGTCTTTTTTCCAAAGGAAGATTTTTTTGATGACTGGTTGAATTTCTTTCCTTGGGATTGGTTTGCTGAGATCTTCTATTTCATTTGAGCCAGTGTAGCTTGTTCATGTGTTTCTAAGCATGTGTCCATTTCATCTAAGTTGTCTAGTTTTTTGGTATACAGTTATTCAAATTATCCTCTTATGATTTTTTTTTCCAGGGTCTGTTATAACAACCACACTTTTATTTCTGATTTTGTTTATGTGCATCCTTTCTCTTCTTTTCTTTGTCAGCCTTGCTAGTGGACCATCAATTTTATTGATTTTCTTAAAGATCCAACTTTTGGTTTTATTGATTTTTTTCTGTTGCTCCTTTGTTCTTTCATTCAACCCTGCTTTAATCTGCATTATTTATCTTCTATTTGCTTTGGGGTTAGTTTGCTGTTTTTTATCAGGTTCTTCCAGGTGAGCAGTCAAGTCCTCAATTTTTGCTTTCTTCTTTTTTCAAAATAGGCATTTAGGGCAATGAATTTACCTCTCAGCACACAGGTAAAAATTTTATTTCTTTGGCACATTCCATAAGTTCTGATATCTTGGATTTTTATTTTCATTCATCTTCAAATAGCTACTTATTTCTCTCACAACTTCTTCTTTGACCCACTCATTGTTTAAGAGTATGTTATTTAATCTCAATATATTTATGAAAGTTCTTGTTCTTTGTTGGTTATTGACTTCCAGCTTCACTCCAATGTGATCAGAGAAAGTACTTTGAATAATTTCAATGTTTCAAAATTTATAAAGACCTGTTTTGTGCCCCAACATATGCTCTGTCCTGGAGAATGTTCCATGAGCACTAGAGAAGAATGTATACCCTGCTGTTTTGGGGTTTAACAACCTATATATGTCTGCTAGGTCTATATCATTTATCAAATTGTCTAAGTTCTCTATTTCCTTGTTGATCCTCTGTCTGGTTGTTCTATCTATAGAGGACAGTGGTGTATTGAAGCCTCCTACTATTATTGTTGAAACTTCTGCTACTCCCTCCAGTTTTGCCAGTGTCTGTCATATGTACTTTGGAGCTACTTTATTAGGAGCTTAGATATATATGATTGTTATTATTTCTTGGTTAATTCCTCTTTGTTAGTGTCCTTCTTTGTCTCTTATTATGTCTTTACTTTTAAAGTCTGTTTTGTCTGGTATTAGCATAGTTACTTCTGCTTTCTTTTGGTTATAGCTTGCGCGGAACATCTTTTTCCATTCTTTCACTTTCAGTCTCTTTGTATCCTTGTATCTAAGATGAGTCTCTTGTAAGCAGTATATAGATGGATTATATTTCTTAATCCATTCTGCCAATGTGTATCTTTTAAATGGTAAGTTTAGTCTGTTAACATTCAAAGTTATTACTATAAGCATTTATTGAATTCACCATCTTATCCTCTGGATTTTATTTGTTAGGTCTATATATTCTTTTCCCTCTTTCTCTTTCTATCCTTTAAGCTACCCTTACTAGTGCTTTTCAGTCTGTGCCCACCTCCAGAACTCCCTTTCCTGTCTTTTTCTTTCAGCTGGCACAACTCCCTTTAGTATTTCTTGTGAGACTGGTCTCTTGTTGACAAATTTTCTCAGCATTTGTCTGTCTAAAAACGTTAATCTCTTCTCCAGTTTTGAAGGACAATTTGGCTGGGTACAGAATTCTCGGCTGGAAGTCTTTCTCTGTCAGGATCTTAAATATATTATGTCACTGCTTTCTCACCTCCATAGTGCCAGTTGAGTAACCTGAACTCAGTCTCTTATGGTTTCCACTGTATGTAGTAGATTGTTTTTCTCTTGCCACTTTCAGAATTTTCTGCTTTTCTTCAACATTTGACAGACTGATTAGTGTGTGGCTTGGAGTAGGCCTATTTAGATTTATTCTATTTGGAGTTTGTTGGGGTTCTTTGATTTGCATATTTATGTCTTTTATAAAGGTTGGCAAGTTTTCCCCCATTATATCCTTAACTAAACTTTCTAATCCTTTACTTTTCTCTTCTCCTTTTGGGACACCAGTGATTCTTATATTTGTATGCTTTGTTTTGACCACCATTTCCCTGAGATTCAATTAAAATTTTTCCTTCTTTTTTGTCATTTGCTGTTTTGAGTGTTCAAAATTAGTTTTCATGTCCTCTAGTTCACTTATTCTTTCTTCTGCCTCTTCAGACCTGCTGCTGTATGTCTCTAGTATGTTTTTAATTGGTCTACAGCATCTTTAATCTCTGTGATATCAGCTATTTTTCTATTTATTCTTTCAAGTTCCTCTTTATGCACTTCTAGTGTCTTCTTGATCTTCTTTATGTCATTAACCATCCACTGATTTTATTTAGTAAAGCTATATAAATATCTTTGATTAGTTGTTCCAAAATTTGTGTCTCCTCTGATGTTTTAATTTGGTAATTAGACTGGGTTGTATCTGTCTGCATGTTCATAAGCTTAGTGAGCTTATGTCATCTTTATGGAATGTAAATATTTCCTTGTTCTCATCTTCCTGTTCATCCACTCCTGACAGCTCCAGGTCTCGATCTGGAAATGGACACACTAAGCTGTTTATACTAACTGGCCAGTCTCTCATTCTCTGCATCTCAATTCTTCTGCTTTTTTAACCAGGGCCTAGCCTCCCTATGTGGCGTAGAAGTCCCACCCAGGTCACTTACACCCTGGAATCGCTCTCCTAGTCATTTTTTGTCACTTTATTCTTTGAAGTTCTTTGAAGCAGGGGTTAACTTGACTTATCTTATTCTTCCATCTTCCCAGAACTAAATGTATATGCATATACAATGTAATATAGTCAATTTCTATATTGACTATAGTAATCAATAGCAATAAACACTTCTGGTGATTTGCTACTGCCTGGAAAAATTCCACCAAATTTATATGGTAGATTTATGATGCTCAAGCATAAGATTACAAACCACGTGGAATATACTAAAATTCACTTAAGAGGGCAGTAGGTGGGAATGGTAGGGGAAGGCATTTATAAGAGCTATGAAGTCATCACCAATATGTTATAACTCAGGTTAAAAAAAAGAAAGGTCCCTATGACTACTGTCAGAAGAGACATGCCGTGTATAATAGCATGCTGTGGTCAGGAAAAACATGCTCTGATTCAAAATATAAGGCCTGTTAACAATCACAAGGAAAATTTGAAACATAATCTAGACTGAAGAGCATTAATGATTGATTAACTTTACGGAAGTTTGTGATCTCTAAGTATTATCAAGAAGTGGGCAGCAGGTAGGGTAGTAAAAGCAACAATGGCCCAGCCCTTCTTATAGGCTGGGTGCTTGGGTGCTGTGCTTAATGATAACCATATATTCACAAGGATCCTTGTTTGGTTCTTACTGCTGTTATCCCCATTCTAAATATATGTCAGTTTGGGTTGTGTATTGAGATGCGTCTGATAAGAGGACCAAGCCAAGACATCAGTCCAAATGACTTTACTTGAAAAATCCACACTCTTGATACTGTACTGTACTTGATTAAGTTCAAGGATGGTGACACTGATGTTTCCTTGTTGCTCTGTGTCTCCACTGTCCTTACACAGTTCTTAGAATAGAGCAGATGCTCAATAAATATATGGAAGAATGAATGCTGGTAATATATTTTAGCACATGCATGCATGTGTGTGTGTGTGGGTGTGTATGTGTGTGTATTCTATGGATGCTTGAGTTAGAGAGAATTTACTTATTTTCTCTCTATAATCCGACAATATTTTCTATTTTCTTGGAATGAATGTGTTTTATTTGTAAAATAAAAATAAAAGTGACCTGAAACATGAGACCTTCTGAACCACACCATGGTTCCAGAAAATCAAATTATATAAATCAAGAAAAAGAGTTGACTTTCCCATTGTTAAGTAAATAACAGCATGGCAATTTCATTTTTACTTTAGTTTTCCTCCTATGGAACTTAATTCAGTTCTCCACTGAAGAAAACTACTTCGGTGCAATTGAAAACAATATAATTTAGTTTTCTATGGAAACAAAAACTGTGTCCCTCTAATAAATCTTTACACACAACAAATAGTACACACGCTCCAGTGCCGTAGATCACGCCTGACATAAAGATAATTTGCAATTAGTGTTTGATAAAAAAATGCAAAGACTGAGAGGAAATATCTCATAATCAGAATAGCAATGTGTATATTAAGGTGCTATACTATTATATAATCTTATCAAGAAGTTCAAAAGAAAAAGGGATCATCTTTAAGTGAATAAAATTTTAGGAAAGCCTCACTAGACCAGTTCCAGCATTAAGTAAACATCAACAGCTTTTGCTATTGACACTGCAGTCCAGGGCCCTCATTAGTGGTCTCAAATTTGTTTTAGTGTAGGTCTTCTTGATGCATAGTTATATGGTACCTGATATAGCATGTTATATCAGATTCTAAGAAAGGAACACTACAAGGATTTATGGGGGACACGCCAGTGAGAGAAAACTGATAAGGAGTCAGAAAATGCTGAGAGAGTTTTCAGATCTTTATTTAAATCTTCTTGATAATACTTAGAGATCACAAACCTCCATAAAATTCATCAATCATTAATGCTCTCCAGTCTAGATTATGTTTCAGACTTCCCTTGTGATTGTTAACATGCCTTATATTTTGAATCAGAGCATGTTTTTCCTGTCCACAGCATGCTATTATACACGGCATGTCTCTTCTGACCAGCAGTCAAAGGGACCTTTCTTTTTTTTTAACCTGAGTTATAGCATATTGGTGATGACTTCATAACTCTTATAAATGCCTTCCCCACCCCATTCCCACCTAGTGCCCTCTTAAGTGAATTTTAGTATATTCTACACAGTTTGTATTCTTATGCTTGAGCATCATAAATCTACCATATAAATTTGGTGGAATTTTTCCAGGCAGTAGCAAATCACCAGAAGTGTTTATTGCTATTGATTACTATAGTCAATATAGTAATTGACTATATTATATTGTATATACATATACATTTAGTTCTGGGAAGATGGCAGAATAAGATAGGTCGAGTTAACCCCTACTCCAAAGAACAGATTTAAAATCAGGGTGAAGGACAGAGGAAGAGGAGGTAGGGTAGAAGTGTTGTAGACTGCAGTGCAGTCTAAGGAAGATTCAGCAAGGCTGCTGGGACACTTAGGAGCCTCAGTCTATAGTCAGACAAACTTCATGTCTCCCAGGAACATGTCTGACTTCTCCTCCCTGCCACACTCATGGAGGCATGGCCTTAGTAGGAAGTCAGTCATGGATGTCAGAGCCCACATCCTGGGCCCTAGGTCACATCAGTTCCCTGCAATGGGAGGTCTGCGGGTCCCATTCTAACGGCCGCTACATATGAAATACAAACTTAAAAAGCTCTATTAAATAATACATTCAGAGAGAACATTTTGCCTTAAATAGTGACGTGAAACATTAATTTTAATGGAAGGGTTAAATGCAGAATGTTGTAACCTACTGTCAATGGCAGTGTTAACCTACAGGGGTGTACTTTCTCCCTGAAACAACTAGCATCTTTTGTGTGTATTTTCTATATGTTTCACAAATGTATACCTTACACAAAGAATACTGTAGGCACTCAAATATCATAGAAATGAATGCAATGCGGCACATTTGAGATGCACACATACACACATGTATAAAATATATTATCTAATGTTACTTAGTGTGCTATTTCTCTCATAAATATTTTCTTTCATTATTTTATATTAACAACCTTTTAATGTTAACAGATAATTTTATGGGTAAAATATGAAAGTTTAAAATAAACAGTTAATTTTTTAGAATGTATGATGCGATTTTTATTCTGAATAAAAAATACTCCCTAGTTCCCCCACACTTTTACTTCCATCCACACACTCCTGCTGACAGACACATCTACACATTTTTGTGAATTCTATACCTCTTTTCAATGTTTGTCATTTTTAAATCAATTAACAAAGGGATTTAAGACTCCCACTGCTAAGAAGAGGAGCAAGGTCTGGGTTTTCCTTCTGAGCTGCGCTGGTAAAATTTATTGCAATTTGAGCTATATTCGTTTTGGAATCATGGAGCTATTAGGGTGCAAATACTCAACAAGAAAAGCATGCTGAAAGTCAAGAACAAACTACTACACACAGAGGTCAAATATCAATGACAAAACTGAGGGAAGTAAGAGTAAAATACAGAACAACTTTCAAAGTCATGATAAAGAATCATTCGTGTAATGAATAATGAAATGGTCAATGTATAAATGAGGTCAAAGATGAAACTCTATAGAAGGTAGAAAAATAGTGTATTGTATTAAAGTCAGTGGTAAGAGCTGGAGTGTCTGAAATACCCGCTGAAAGAGTTCTCTTTAGGATTAAATTCTACTAAATTTGTCTTATTTCATTTGTCTATCTAAGGCTAAAGTCATACAATAAGTGGTAAAGCCAGGAAAGGAAAGCAAAATTTCCCAGATCTTTCCATTCAGTCATCTTTCAACATAAAAACACACAGTTTTACTAGTAATAAATCCTATGGTTTCATTAAATTAAGTCATTTAAACCCACCATTGTCCACCAAATCAGTTTTAAAATATCTTTCTTGAATTGAAAGAAAAGACTTTAAATTATTGTTGCCTTAATAAACGGTATTATTTGAAGATTTGTAACACTTACTCTTTTTGTTTTGGCTATGATCTTTTCAAAGATATAAATATATCTCTATATAGCCACAAAAATAAATGCTATTTTAAAGTACTTTGTAATTTGACTTTAAAAATTCCACAAATGCAGATCAGTTTCCTAATAATGGATTGGAAGTTAAATATATTGCTCTACTGTAAAAGCACGTAAAGTACATAATAAGATATGTATCAGGTAAAATACAAAAAACCATTGATATTTGATTAGTAAAGAAGGTACAGATAAAAAGATATCAAGAAAAATTTAAGTGGAAACCAAGGAAAAGTGAAAATGAAAAAAAGGGAGATGTAAAGTAGTAACCAATGGCAAGTAATATGATGAAGTAACATTTTAGAAATTCCCAAGGCTGACATATACACTCATTTCTCTATAAAGACATCTCCTAGAGCAGCTCAGAATACAGACTCTGGACCCATTACCCCTGCATTCAGATCCTGAGTCTGCCATTTACTATCTATTTCACCTTGGGTATATTCCTTTACCCCTTTGCACTTTTGCAATGAGGGGTAAACAATTGTATCTATTTAACAGTATTGTTTTAAGGAGCAAATGATTTAATATATGAAAGAGTCTTAGAAAAGTGCCTGCATATACTGAGTTAGCTATGGTTATAGAGAAGCACTGTCTAATAGGAATACAATATAAAACAAAATGTAAAAAGAAATATATGAAATTAATTTTACCAAATATTTTATATAGCTCAATATAACAAAAATATAATTTTAGCACATTATCACTATAAAGCCTTACTAATGAAATATTATACATTCTGTTTTTCATTCAAAGTCTTCAAAATCCAGTATGCATTTTATACTATAGCACATCTCAATTTGTACTAGCCACTCTTCATGTGCTCAGTAGTTCTTATGATCAGTAGCTACTGGGTTGGACACTGATGCCACAATTAATCTTAAATTCCAATATCTCACTTTTTGAGTATCGTAACTTCTATCATTACAAGATTGGCAAAATTTCTAATGGCAACAGAAATTTTAGTTGCAGTCATTGGAATTACCGTTTTCCTAATTATCAATATCCAGTTCTGTTCACCCAAACCGGCTTAACTTTTTCTGTATACAGTTTATCACCCACAACTCTCCTACACCCTTGCGTTCCTGTCACCCCTGTCTTAACAGCCCTATCACTGAATCATTCCAACCATTAGTCTCCTCCATTCTCATGCTCAGGTTGTAGTATCCTGCTAGGGGAAAAAATAACCCATCAAAAGAACTGAGGGTCCAAGTATTTCAAATGATACCCCAGTGGATCTTCAACTTATTAATATGCCAATCACAAGCTTAGCTTCATCTGCGGCAGTGATTTCCAACTCCCTTCCTATCTCAGAAAAATTGAGAATTGCTCTTTTTGCCCCAGACTCAACCTACTTGTATTTTTACATCTAATCCCCTATTTTTGGCTATTTTTAATGCTGCCATATCTTTTCACGAATTTTACTACCACTTCCTACATTTCCCGAATTAGAAACTCTTTTTGGTTTTGTTTTCTTCCATCCTGTATGACCATACTTCCCTTGTACGCAGGCAACAGGTATCAAAAAAGAAAAATTCTACTTTTCCCTGGGAATTTCTTCTTCCATAACTTATTTAATAGTCTAAAGTCACTCATTTATACTTAGTAGGCAAATCTCTAGCCTTTAGTATAGCATTATCTATTGTTCATTTAGATATTGTTCATAATTCATAATGTTGTTCATATTGTTCATAAGCACAGTAATGCAACTTTTTTACCACAAAATCAAATTTTAGCAATCTTTGCTTATTTCACATATTCTCCTTTATTCCAAGGTTCCCAGAATTAAGACAATTTTCTATACAAAACTTTCTACAGTCCCTTCAATCTATCCACATACACCTTATCTTCTCTTCAACATATCCAAGGGGTGATTTTCTAATTTATACTAAGATATCAAAACTACTTGAATAATTGACCCCATTAATTCTAATTAATGGATAAGTCACTGATAATAGACACATTCATTAATTAAAACAAGAACTCTCTTCCATTGAGTCTTAACTGTAAATCATGCCATTAGAAGACATATTTGGTACATCGAGGGAGTAATTTTACTACAACTCTCAAATTATTCCTACTTATGACAAGAAGTTATATATATGATTGTAAAATGTCACTATGTGTTCTGTAATCGCAGAATAAAGGAATTATTTCATTGAATTTAATGGTTTTAAAAGGATATACATACATATTTACATATAATATCTATATACACATATAAAATGTATATATACATAGACATATATAATGTTACATATGCATGTATATATGTTTTTATGAAAGTAGAACTTTTGTTTCATAGGAATAATAAGCCATAGACTTAATTCAACAGAAATTTGTTGAGCATGGTACTACTGGCACAGTCATCATGCTAAATGGTGAAACACTAAAAATATTCCTATTAAAATCAGAAAGAGGGTACACGGGTGGTTTAGGGGTAGAATGCTTTTCTTGCAAGAGACTTGGGTTCGATTCCCCAACCATGCACCCCCCAAAAAATCAAAAAGAAAATAAGGATGCTTATAAACAATACTGTCATTAACAGTGCAATGTAAATGCTATAAAACTCAAATTAAAAAGAATGAAATGAAAGTTCAAATATTGGAAAGATTTAGAAATATTATTTTTAAATGTCATTGCATAATGTGAAAATTCCAAAGTCTTAAGAAATGCAACTCTCTAACATCGTTAAATATAAATATAAATGAATTGTATAGATCTATTAACATTAACAAACAGAATTAAGCAATAAGTCTGTCTATGCAGCAACTATAATGAAGAAAAGTATAAAACTACTGAGGGAAATAGAAGGCACATATAAATGTAGAGATATCTTCTCTAATAGGAAGACTACATTGTGAATATGTCAGTTTCCTTGCTAAATGAAATCTATAAATTCAGTGAGGCCCCAAGGGGGCAGAAAGTATGAAATTGACAATGTAATTCTGGTGTTTTTCTGCAAGCATAAGCCTTTGAATATCTGGCATCAGTGAAAAAGAAAAAAAGATAGGCAATTCAGTAAGTAGTGCTGGGAAACTATCTACCTAGAAATTATCAATCTGCAATTCTACTCTACAGTCTTCACCACAGTACATTCCAGATAATTTTAAAATATACATGTAAAATAATAAAATAGTAAAAATATTAAAGAAAATATCAGTGAATATTTTGATTGTCACGGTGTTGGGAAGACTTTTCGAAGCATGCCAGAAAAAAGCAAATATTATAAGGAAAACAGCAATTGTGAAGACATGTCTAGCTCCACGTTGATATTTAAATATATTATGGTGTATCTATAAAATGGAATATTATATGGATATTTAAAATAGTGACAAATATATTTACACTAACTTGGACAAATCTCTAGGATGGTTTGTATAAATTGGAAGGGGGAGATAACTGGAGAGATATATACCAAAGTCTAATACAGGTTACCTCTGAATGTAGGATTGCATTCAATTCATGTTTTCATTTTTATTCTTTTCTGTATTGCAGGAAATTTCTACAACTTACATGCAAAAGAAAAAAAATTCCTTCTTGGAAAATACGTAAATAAAAATACTGGACAGAACATTAAAATATGATTTAACAGCATGAGACTCTAGTCTGAATTCACCTATTAACTGGAATTAATTCTGGTCAAGGCACTTCCCTGTGTCTCAATATATTCATCTTTTATTCTACTGAAAATTCTTGTGCCACTATAAAATTCTGACTCCAGAGGTTAACATTATGTGCACATAAAGGGAGAAAAAAGAGACCGTATACATTCCGTAACAAAAATAGACACAATGATTACATGAAGGAAGGCCGATAGTTAAGGAGGTGTAACTTCTTGAAAGTGTTGAGGGAAATGTTGGCGACTGCTGAATGGGAGAGTGGCAAGAATGGTATTAGAGGTTTGAAGAGAGCAGTGTTAATTTTTCTACTATACATCTTAATCATACAAATTTATTAAATGACAAATGTTTTGGTTTGCTAAAGTTGCCGGAATGCAATATACCAGAAGTGGATTAGCTTTTATAAAGGGGATTTAACAAGTTACCAGTTCACAGGTCTAAGGTCACAAAACTGTCCAAATTAAGGCACCAACAAAAGAATACCTTCACTCAAGAAAGGCTAATCACGTTCAGGATTTCTCAGCTAGGAAGGCACATGGCTGGTATTTCCTGGTCCTTTGCTCCCAGGTTGTGTTGCTTTCAACTTCTGATTCAGTTGTCTTTCTATATTGGCTCTCTAACCATCTGCAAATGTCTGAGTCTAGTTTCATCTCTCTGCTCTACGTATTGGCTCTCTTAAGGACTCCAGTAAATTGATTAAGACCCACCTCGTAGGGGCGGGGTCGCATCTCAGTGGAAATAATCTAATCAAGAGTTCCGCCCATGGTGGGTCTGCATCCACAAGATTGGATTAAAAGAGCATGGCTTTTCTGGGGTACATGACAGTTTCAAACCAGCACAATATATTCTTCTTAACAATGCAATCTACCTCTACATTACTTGTCAATATTACTTAAGTCTTAGAGCCATCATGATTCTCATACAATTGGCAATACTGATATAGAAAACTATATTAATTTCAAGCTCCAGTAGAAACACAGAAAGAAATCAGTATTAAAAAAGGTAGTGAAAAAAATTTCTTTCAAAATGCAAAAAAAGGAGCCATAAACAACTAAGCGTACTTGATTGGAAGAGTGAGCTAAATTAGGTAATTGCTTTAAAAGCAGTTCATAGACTTATAGGAAGCTGGAAACCATTTATTTTTCTTTGAATTAGACTACAATTATAAGAAGAAAAAGAAAGAGAAAATTATTCTGCCAAAACTTAGCTGTGTGACCTAAGCTAGTACCTTATCCTCTCTCAGTCTCAGTTTTTTCAATTATTAAAAAAAATTAAAAAGTGTGTTGGGACAAATGACTTCAAAGATCACTTGCCTTTCAAAACCTTGATTCTATATATTGATGTTATAATTTTTCACTAAGACCCCAAATTCTTACTAAAGCATATCATGCCAAATCAACCTTAGAGATGTTAGAAATAGATTATTGTTAAAGTAATAATTTCACTTAAAATTATAAAAAATCTGTACCATTGAGAAATATCATCATTCTTGAAGGTGAGGTCTGAAGAATCCAATAAATGGTATCTTTGTGCCCTACTCAGGTTTGGTGCCAACTGAAGAACAGTTCTAGGTATCAGGCAGATGGAGAACAAAATTCTTATTTTAATATTGATTAGAACAATATTAGTATATATGGCTTAGGTGTTCAGCTAAATGGCCTTGCTAGGTATAACTGCCTAATTCACTCTGGGTATACCTACTCTAGGCCCAGATGCATAATCAAAAGTCTCCGCCCATGACAACCTGCACCAGCAAATCTTAGTCCATGAAGAAGCAAAGCAGAATGTATGCGCTCTGCTGTCTAGGAGAGCTCAGGAGGAAAAAGAAAAAGGGTGAGCAATGTATGCTCAAATCCTTCTCTCAAACTAGCAATCAGATAAATCATACCCCTTCTCTAAGGGGGTGGAGTAAGGCAGAGAGTGGAGAGAGAACCAAATTGTACTCTAATTGATCACCTCCTTGTGGGTAAGAAAGCCAGGGGAAAGGAAGCTCCCTTTCCCCAAAGTCCCAGATTTCTTCATGACTCAATCCATTGGATTTGACTCTGAGGTCTATAATAACCAAGATTATATCTTCCCACTTGGGATAGAAAATTAATCAACTCTGTGAGATCTTCAAATTCATGGGACTGCTTCTACCAAACCGACTACTGCAATTTGATCCTCCTGAGACAGCTGATGGGCATTGTAGCTTTTAGCTTTGAAATGGAGTAAAAATGCAACATTTTGAAAATGTAACCCCTATTCTAATACAATATGTAATGTTATCCAGCCATTTTGTCCAATACACTTCAAAGGTTTTGTAATAAAATTATTAACATAAAGTTGCCCTAAATTTGAAAATAATTTAACTATCAAATTTTCAGGGAAAAAAAGTTGCCCCCAAAAACTTCAGTTGAAAGTCAAATACTCTTCGCTCTTTTGAGCTAATGCTGAAATCTCAAACTATGAAAAATTGGAAATCCAAACACACATTGAAGTTCTCCAATTTCTTATTCTTCTCAGTTTCAACTAGAGAAGATCTTGATGCCTGGATTTAACATCTTTCAGGAGCTCCAACAAAAATTGTTTGCCCCTAGAAGGCTCTCCAATTTTTAAATTAGTTTAATACCCAATCTCCTTATGCATATCACCTTTAAAGAGCCTGAACAGGTAATGCACTATATGCAAGACTTTCAAGTCATTGCTCCCCATTCACAATCACCAGGCACTAGGGCAGTTGCTTCAAGAAAAACAACATTTCTAGAGCCCAACTTTGGATGCTGCTATGGCTTTTTGGAGCATCCAATGATACCTGAGGAAAAAGGAACAGATTTTCAGCCTCACAAGGATGACCTCAGTCCATGCCAGATTTCCAGTGTCAATGATCTGGGAACTGAAACCTACTTGGGAGTAATTTCACACCGAGAGATTGAAGTTGGCCCTTTTAGTTTATAATAACTGGAGAGGGAAATTCATCTATGCCTACTATCTCCCTATCTCTTCTATAAGGTTTAGAAATAAACAGTTGTGGCAACATGAGTCACCAGCTCTTCTTTTTCAGCAACTTTCTTTTCCTTTTTGCAAAATCAAAACTCCTTGATGCCAATTTCATATTATTACACCTTTGGTCTTAGTTACTGAGTGTGGGCCCTATACAGGATCTGGTGACCCTACATCATAAAGACTGTCATCACTACCTATCACAGGAAACTGCCAAGACCTGACAAACCTGCCACTTTATCCCTACCTGTGCCTCAGCTGAAGAACCACCTCTATAGATCCCTGAGCAGACAAGGCAGGGATCTGCTACCCTAAGTCTGAGGGAGGACAAGGCCCTTTGCCCTGACACTTGAAGAGCCTGTACTTAATAGCTTTTAGTCGTTCCAGAAAATAAGTACCAATTATTTTTGCTACATATTTTTCTACAATCTGAGCTGTGCCTCTGTTTCCTTTCTTTCTGCTGTTTTCTACTTTTTTTAAGAAGGCCAAAGTTTTCAGTGATTTGCTTTGCTTTGAGTTTGGCCTCTTTCCTTATCTGACACAGGTAGAGTAACACTGCTGTGTTCAAGTGCCTTCTTTTCTTTTTATCAAACACTTTGCTTTCTGGCTCAGATATGTTATAACACAACCCTCTCATTTTCATCTCCCATAATGAGTTTAAATTATAATGTATTGAAACTACAAAAAGTATTTATTATTAAATTAATGTTGTCCACCTTTACTCCCTTAGTGTATGATCCCTCCCAGGCGATGGTCTCCCATCACAACATCTCAATCAGGGTTGGGTTCAAATTATGACTGTCTTACATGTTTCCCTTATAATAAGCCTTGTTCTTCTTGCCCCTTCCATTAGAATCCTGATCCCATTAATCTTTCTGGGCATGTTCCCTAAAGACACATGCAATTCCTGCGTGATGACCTCCAGAAAATGTGTCACCTTAAACATCAATCTCTTAATGACTCCTTAATCATTTTATAGTGTCAGTGTCTTCTCTTCTTAAACATGTCCAGAGTTTTGGGACTTACTTGGTATAGCTGACAAAAATCTCAGGGGTCCTACTATCAGTTTCAGCTATCAAAGGATATTTCTCAATAGTTTCCTAGATACCTTTGGGTTGCTCCAGTTTGCTCTCTAAGATAAATCTCCCTACTCCTCTTAGAATTAATTACTCCCAGTTACAGTTTCCAATCTAGTAAGAACCACTTCTAATTTCAAGTAGCTTCTTTACAAGCATTTAAGACCTTGCTGCAGCACACTTGTCTTTTTTTCAACACATCAATTCCCCTTCATATCTCTCCAGTTGGTCAGTCCTTTAAGATGTCAACTATTCTCCTTAATGAAATATCTGTCTTCCAGCGTAATCAGCCTGTCTTCCTGCCACTCATTTAATTCTATTCATGTCTTGATAATGAAACTGAAAAATATCTTCCAAACGTTATTGTTCCCCTTTGAGTCCTTGAACTACTCTTATTTTGAGAAACAGACACAATAGTTTTTTAATTATCAGCCTACTATTTTGTCCTAATTTCAGTAAAAGAAATTTGGAGCCACCTCTTTAGAACATACTCACAAACAATTCACAAATACCTTACAGTTAGCACATTACAGTGGTGCTCTGTAACTCATGCGGTTCTTGGCTACCCTCAACATTTTTTTTTTACTAAAGCACTATCTGTTTTTAGGAATAAAACACTTAAATTTTGGTGTTTTAATACCTTTTTACAACTTCACTACAATATAAGGATCTAACTGTGCAGCTCATACCAGCAGCCCACATACACTGGGCACCAAATAGCTAGAGTGTTTTAAATACATATCCTGCGTATCTGCCTATATAACAATAGCTGCACTTATTTCATCAAAACATTAAGTATAGAATAAAGATGTACATGCAGTGTTCCATGCTTATTCAGCCGAAAGCATGAAGCTGACAGGCTGGGCTCTACCAGTTAAAATTCAACCACACAAATAAAAAAAACAGTGTGGTGCAAAATAAGCCACTTATTTTGGCACTTACTTGCTAATACCTAATGCCTGAAGCCACCCACCTTAGCCATGTCAGTTATTTTCACTCTTTAATTCCATTCTCTGAGTATTTCTCAAGTTACCTGACCAAATGCACAAGAAAATGAATTTCAGCTATTAAACAGTTCTCCTGTTTCCTGCCCGAGTTAAAAAAAACAAGTTGGAGATAGAGGCATGAGGCAGATAGGGACAAAAAATGCAACCTTTATTACAGATCAAAATGGATACTGGACCTATGGTCAAGCCAATGGATTAAGAGAGCAAAGCCGTAAAATGTTAGGCAAGAATACAACTCCTAACTTCTTGCCCTCTTTCTTCTCTCCTCATATCTCTGCCCAAAATATATCAAATCAGTGTCTCTCTGGAAAAGGAAAACCTGGTTGACAAGAGAAAACTCAGTGTCTAGTGATAAAGGCAGTTTTGGGAAAAGGTCACAGAAAGGTAAATGTGAGGTACTGAAAACGTAAATCCCAAACTTTACGATGTGGTGCATAGATGGTCTTAGTCTGCCTGTCTTACTACACAAAACTTTCCTTAAGACATATTACTGTTTCCAAAGTCAATTTTGCATTAATTTGCTATGTTGACACCTTAAGTGCCAGTAAGCATAAATTCAAAACAGGAAACTGTAATACAAGGAAGTCTAGGTTTTTATGGACATCTTTATGTCAGTTTCTTTTACTGGAATTTCTTTATGTGTATTTAAATGTGTTCTAAGCCCTAGTGCTCTTCGAACAATTACACTTTAGGTTATTCCTTACTGTACCTTTTAAAACTCAAACTTACTATGTGACAATGTTAAGAATTACTGATTGCATATGTAGAATGGTATGATTTCTAAAAAAAAAAAAAATGGACAGCACAATACTACCTAATTGTAATGTAATTATGTTAAAACACTGAATGAAGCTGCATCTGAGCTATAGTTTTTTTTTATTTTTTTCTTATATATTTTTGTATTTTTTATTTTTATTTTTTCTCTATATTATCATTTTATTTCTTTTTCTGTTGTCTTGCTATTTCTTTTTCTAAATCGATGCATATGTACTAAGAAATGATGATCATACATCTATGTGATGATATTAAGAATTACTGATTGCATATGTAGAATGGAATGATTTCTAAATGTTGTGTTAGTTATTTTTTTAATTAATAAAAAAATGTAAAAAAAATAATAAAAAAAAAGGAAAAACAAAACTCAAACTTATTCAGATTTTATGGCAAGGAAGCCATTATGAGGGGATGTAAAGAGTGTTAGGGGAGGAGGGGCCAAGATGGCGGCTTAGTAATATGCACGTTTTAGTTCGTCCTCCAGAACAACTACTAAATAACCAGAAACAGTACAGAACAGCTCCCGGAGCCACGATACTGACCGGACACAAAGCGTACCCCAGTCTGGACCAGATGGACCAGCTGCGAGTCTCCGGAACATTGAGTTCCCGATGCAGTGGCAGTTCCCCAAGCCGTGGCGGCAGGTGCCCAGCGCCCCTCCCCCACAGACGGCTTCCAGGAGGGAAAGGAAAGAGACTCTAAAAGTAGCAGGGACTGAGTCCAATGAAACACCAATTGTGGCATTAATAAACAAATTCTGACTACTAAAAATAAGCCCCCAGCTCAGGCGAAACTGGTCAAGGTGGAGGTCACCTATTAGGCTAACCGAAAAAGAGGAAAGGGGACGAAACAGAGGCTTTTGTGGCTGTTTCCACGGAGGCTTGGCTGCCTCTGGATTCAGCAGCAGGATTACACAGGCTGCAACTACGTCAGGCATATGCAGAAACAGGCTGCTTTCAGGACTGTCTCCCGCCTAAGCCTTCCCCAGGGGAGGGGTGAACCTCATCGCAGGTGGAATCTCTCTCTCAAGGAATTCAGACCCCAGGGCTTGGCAATTTGAAGCCATTAAAACCAGCCTACAACCTTTCCTCTGTCTCCACCATGCCCCCAGCAGGGAGAGCCTTCCAAAGTTAAAGGAGCAACAACATCTTTTGCTGGTGGGACCCACAGACAGACAAGCACCACATACTGGGCAGGATAAGAAAAACAGAGCCCAGAGACTTCACAGGAAAGTCTTTCAACCTGCTGGGTCTCACCCTCAGGGAAAACTGATGCAGGTGACTCCTTCTCCCTGAAAGGAGGCCAGTTCAGTCCGAGAAAACCGGCTGGTTCTGTAATACCTATGTAGACCCTCCTAAGGGTGGGGAGGGAAAAGGCACCTTACAAGCAGGACAAGAAACAAGAAAACAAGAACTGAAAAATTACCCTCTGTTAAACAAAATTTAAGCTAGAGGCCCAGAAAAAGCTGAACTGAAGGTCAATGAACAGGTAGACAACAAACTCATCTAGCAAGAATACCCTAGGTAAGATAAGTGAAAGCAATCTCCAGAATAAACTAATTAAGGTAATTAAATGTCCAGATGCCAGTAAAAAATGACAAATCACACCAGGAAAATTGAAGATATGTCCCAGTCAAAGGAACAAACCAATAGTTCAAATGAGATACAGGAGCTGAAAAAACTAATTCTGAATATATGAACAGAAATGGAAAACCTCATCAAAAACCAAATCAATGAATTGAGGGAGGACATGAAGAAGGCAAGGAATGAACAAAAAGAAGAAATGGAAAGTCTGAAAAAACAAACCATAGAACTTATGGGAATGAAAGATATAGTAGAAAAGATGAAAAAAACAATGGAAACCTACAATGGTAGATTTCAAGAGACAGAGGTTAGAATCAGTGAACTGGAGGATGGAACATTTGAAATCCAAGAAGAAACAGAAGCTATAGGGAAAAGAATGGAAAAATATGAGCAGGGGCTCAGGGAATTGAATGATAATATGAAGCACACAAATATACGTGTTATGGGTGTCTCAGAAGGAGAAGAGAAGGGAAAAGGAGGAGAAAAATTAATGGAAGAAATTATCACTGAAAATTTCCCAACTCTTATGAAAGACCTAAATTTACAGATCCAAGAAGTGCAGTGCACCCCAAAGAGAATAGATCCAAATAGACGTTCTCCAAGACACTTACTAGTCAGAATGTCAGAGGTCAAAGAGAAAGAGAGGATCTTGAAAGCAGCAAGAGAAAAGCAATCCATCACATACAAGGGAAACCCAATAAGACTAGGTGTAGATTTCTCAGCAGAAACCATAGAGGCAAGAAAACAGTGGGATGATATATTTAAATTACTAAAAGAGAAAAACTGCCAACCAAGAATTCTATATCCAGCAAAATTGTCCTTCAAAAATGAGGAAGAAATTAAAACATTTTCAGACAAAAAGTCACTGAGAATTTGTGACCAAGAGACCAGCTCTGCAAGGAATACTAAAGGGAGCACTAGAGACAGATACAAAAAAAAAGAAGAGAGAGGTGTGGAGAAGAGTGTAGAAAGAAGGAAAATTAGATACGACATATAAAATACAAAAGGCAAAATGGTAGAGGAAAGTATTACCCAAACAGTAATAACACTAAATGTTAATGGACTGAACTCCCCAATCAAAAGACATAAACTGGCAGAATGGATTAAAAAACAGGATCCTTCTATATGCCTGTCTACAGGAAACACAACTTAGACCCAAAGATAAACATAGGTTGTAAGTGAAAGGTTGGGAAAAGATATTTCAGGCAAATAGCAACCAGAAAAGAGCAGGAGTAGCTATACTACTATCCAACAAATTAGACTTCAAATGTAAAACAGTTAAAAGAGGCAAAGAAGGATACTATCTACTAATAAAGGAACAATTCAACAAGAAGACATAACAATCATAAATATTTATGCACCGAACCAGAATGCCCCAAAATACATGAGGCATACACTGCAAATACTGAAAAGGGAAATAGACACATCTACCATAATAGTTGAAGACTTCAATTCCCCACTCTCATCAATGGACAGAACACCGAGACAGAGGATCAATAAAGAAACAGAAAATTTGAATATTACAAAAAATGAGCTAGACTTAACAGACATTTATAGGACATTACACCCCACAACAGCAGGATGCAACTTTTTCTCAAGTGCTCATGGATCATTCTCAAAGATAGACCATATACTAGGTCACAAAGCAAGTCTCAACAAATTTAAAAAGATTGAAATCATACACAACAATTACTCAGATCATAAAGGAATGAAGTTGGAAACCAATAATAGGCAGAGTGCCAGAAAATTCACAAATACGTGGAGGCTCAACAACACACTCTTAAACAACCAGTGGGTCAAGGAAGAAATTACAAGAGAAATCAGTAAATATCTCAAGGTGAATGAAAATGAAAACACAACATATCAAAACTTATGGGACGCAGCAAAGTCAGTGCTAAGAGGGAAATTTATTGCCCTAAATGCCTATATCAATAAACAAGAAATGGCAAAAATTCAGGAATTAACTGTTCACTTGTAAGAACTGGAGAAAGAACAGCAAACTAACCCCAAGGCAAGCAAAAGGAAAGAAATAACAAAGATTAGAGCAGAAATAAATGAAATTGAGAACATGAAAACAACAGAGAAAATCAATAAAACCAGAAGTTTGTTCCATGAGAAAATCAGTAAGATTGATGGGCCCTTAGCAAGATTGACAAAAAGAAGAAGAGAGAGGATGCAAATAAATAAGATCAGAAATGGAAGAGGAGACATAACAACTGACTTCACAAAAATAAAGGAGGTAATAATAGGATACTATGAACAACTTTATGCTAATAAATACAACAATGTAGATGAAATGGACAAGTTCCTAGAAAGGCATTGTCATGGTTAGGGACAGGTGTCAACTTGGCCAAGTTGTGGTACCTGTTCATCTGATTGGGCAAGCACTGGCCTGTCTGTTGCAATGAGGACATTTCATAGGATTAGGTCATGATCACATCAGCTACATCCACAGCTGATTCCATTTGTAATCAGCCAAAGGGGAGTGTCTTCTGCAATTAGTGATGCTAAATGCAATCATGGGAAGCCTTTTAAGGAGGACTCAGAGGAGACAGGTTCCATTCCTGCTTTGGCTGGTGAGCCTCTCCTGTAGAGTTCATCCAGGCCATCCATCGGAGTCATAGGCTTCGCAGCCAGCCCTGTGGATTTTGGACTCTGCGTTCCTATGGTCACATGAGACACTTTCATAAATTTTATATTTACAAGTGTTCCCTGTTGATTCTGTTTCTCTAGAGAACCCCAACTAATACATCTTGGTATCAGGAGTGGTTCTTAAGGAACAGAATCTTAAAAATGGGTTTTTATGAATGGTTTTCTACTCTGACTGGACTCAGAGACACTAAGGGCTCTGATTCCCGTAATCAGAATCACACTCCCAATCCATGGACTGAGTTGGCAAAGGAGATAGTCAAAATATCATCATTCAATTCTCCTAATGCTTCGCTTGTACAAAGCCAGACTCTGTGGGATAATGTTTTTGACACCTTTACAGAGTTTTGTAGAAATAAGAGTTATAGAGATGTTGGTTGGTTGTTGTTAGATACACTGTCTACATTAAAGGGTGAAAGGGATGGCCTTAAGGCTTCAAAAGAGAAGCTTAAGCGCCGTCTGAAAGAGGTAGAGGTTTCTATGAGTATCCTGAAGGAAAATCTTATTTCCTGTAGTCATGGACTTGAGATCTCTGAAAATCAGACTCAGAATCTTATTGTTAGAGTAGGAACTTTACAACGTAAACTGAAATCTCAGTCTTGTATGGTGTCTGCCATTAAAGTGAGGGCATTGATTAGAAAGGAGTGGGACCCTGAAAAATGGGATGCTGACATATGGATTGATAATGATGTTGGGGGCGAGGTTGAAACCCTAGACCATGCTGAGCCTTCTTTAGATAACCCTGTAATAGTCTGCCCTGAGGACATAGCCACCCCACCTCCAGCCTGCCTTGAGGAATTGGCCGCCCAACCTCCTCCTAAAGGGATTAGCCCTATAGTTATTAATCCTGTTTCACCAGATGAAACTGCAAACGAAAGCCCTGAAGCAAATGGCTTGGAAGATATTTCTAATTCTTTTCATGACCCACCCCCACCACCCCTCATTTCTTCTAGACCTATAACTAGACTAAAGTCCCAACAGGCCCCTAAAGGTGAGGTACAAAGTATCCACATGAGGAGGTACGTTATACTCCAAAAGAACTGTGTGAGTTTTCCAATTTATATAGACAGAAATCAGGGGAATATGTGTGGCAATGGATTTTAAGAGTGTGGGATAATGGTGGGAGGAATATAAGGCTGGATCAGGATGAATTTATTGATACGGGCCCACTAAGCAGAGATTCTGCATTCAATGCTATAGCTCGAGCAGTTAGAAAAGGTGTTAACAGCTTGTTTGGGTGGTTGGTTGAAACATGGATCAAAAGGTGGCCAACATTACCTGAGGTTGAAATGCCAGAACTGCTCTGGTATAATGTAGATGAGCGGATCCAGAGGCTTAGAGAGATTGGGATGTGGATTTATCATGCAAAGCCTGCTCTTACACCCCAGGAATGTCCAGAGGATGCACCTTTTACCAGAACAGTGAGAAATAAGTTTGTGAGACTAGCACCATCATCCCTCAAGAGCTCTGTGGTTGCACTTCTCTGTAGCTCAGATATTACTGTAGGAACTGCTGTCACTGAGCTGGAATCCTTAAACACAATGGGGATGACAGGATCCAGAGTTGGCAGAAGCCAGGTGGCAGCACTTAATCACCAAAGACAGGGTAGATGCAGTTATTATAATAGACAACAAACTCAAAGGAGGCATCAAAATTATATGACATGCAGAGATTTGTGGCATTGGCTAGTAAACCATGGGATGCCTAGAGATATAATAGAAGGGCAGTCTACTAAATTCTTGGTGGAGCTGTATAAACAAAAGAGTTCTAGGTCAAGGGAACAGAAGTCTAACCTGAATTACAAAAACACAGAGTCATGGCCCCTTAATCAATTTCCAGACTTGAAACAGTTTACAGACCCTGAGCCCCTTGAATGAAGGGGAGGCCAGGTCCCTATGAGGGAGAAACCTGTTATACTGCCACAAATTTATACTGTTAACCTTCCTCTAAGTCTTCCCCAAGGAGACCGACGGCCTTTTACCAGGGTAACTGTGCACTGGGGAAAAGGAAATGATCAGATATTTCGGGGATAATTATACACTGGTTCAGGAGTGGCATTAATTTCAAGGGACCCAAAACGTCACTCTGGACCACCAGTCAGAGTGTGGGCTTATGGAGGCCAGGTGATCAACGGAGTTTTAGCTCAGGTCCGTCTCACAGTGGGTCCAGTGGGCCCCTGGACCCATCCTGTAGTTATTTCCCCAGTTCCAGAATGTATAATTGGCATAGACATACTGAGCAACTGGCAGAATCCCCACGTTGGTTCTCTAACTCGTGCAGTGAGGGCTATTATGGTGAGAAAGGCCAAGTGGAAGACACGAGAACTGCCCCTACCAAGCAAAATAGTAAATCAAAAGCAATACCGTATTCCTGGAGGGATTGCAGAGATTACTGCCACTCTTAAGGACTTGAAAGATGCAGGGGTGGTGATTCCCACCACATCCCCATTCAACTCTCCCATTTGGCCTGTGCAGAAAACAGATGGGTCTTTGAGAATGACAGTGGATTATTGTAAACTCAACCAGGTGGTAACTCCAATTGCAGCTGCTGTTCCAGATGTAGTATCATTGCTTGAGCAAATCAATACATCCCCTGGTACCTGGTATGCAGCTATTGATCTGGCAAATGCTTTTTTCTCAATAGCTATTAGTAAGGACCACCAGAAACAGTTTGCTTTCAGCTGGCAAGGTCAGCAATATACTTTCACTGTCCTACCTCAGGGGTATATCAACTCTCCAGCCCTATGTCATAATCTTGTTCGCAGAGACCTTGATCATTTCTCCCTCCCACAAGACATCACAGTGGTCCATTATATTGATGATATCATGTTGATTGGACCTAGTGAGCAAGAAGTAGCAACTACTCAAGATTTACTGGTAAGGCATTTGCCTGTCAGAGGATGGGAGATAAATCCAACAAAAATACAGGGGCCTTCCACCTCAGTAAAATTTCTAGGTGTCCAGTGGTGTGGGGCATGTCAAGATATCCCTTCTAAGGTGAAGGATAAATTGCTGCATCTGGCCCCTCCCACAACCAAAAAGGAGGCACAACGCCTAGTTGGTCTTTTTGGATTTTGGCGACAACATATTCCTCATTTGGGTGTGCTACTCCGGCCCATTTATCGAGTGACCAGAAAAGCTGCTAATTTTGAGTGGGGACCTGAACAAGAGGATGCTCTGCGACAGGTCCAGGCTGCTGTGCAAGCTGCTCTGCCACTTGGGCCATATGATCCAGCAGATCCAATGGTGCTGGAAGTCTCAGTGGCAAATAGAGATGCTGTCTGGAGCCTTTGGCAGGCCCCTATAGGAGAATCACAACGCAGACCCTTAGGATTTTGGAGCAAAGCCTTACCATCTGCTGCAGATAACTACTCTCCTTTTGAGAAACAGCTTTTGGCCTGCTACTGGGCCTTAGTAGAGACTGAACACTTGACCATGGGTCACCAAGTTACCATGAGACCTGAGTTGCCTATCATGAGTTGGGTGTTGTCTGACCCACCAAGCCATAAAGTTGGGCGTGCATAGCAGCACTCTATTGTAAAATGGAAATGGTATATACGAGATAGAGCCAGAGCAGGTGCTGAAGGTACAACTAAGTTACATGAAGAAGTGGCACAAATGCCCATGGTTTCCACTCCTGCTTCTACATTACCTTCTCTTTCCCAGACCAGAGCTATGGCCTCTTGGGGAGTTCCTTACAGTGAATTGACTGAGGAAGAGAAAACTCGGGCCTAGTTTACAGATGGTTCAGCACCATATGCAGGTACCACCCGAAGGTGGACAGCTGCAGCATTACAACCCCTTTCTGGGGTGTCCTTGAAGGACAGTGGTGAGGGGAAATCCTCCCAGTGGGCAGAACTTCGAGCAATGCACCTGGTTGTTCATTTTGCATGGAAGGAAAACTTGCCAGATGTGCATTTGTATACTGACTCATGGGCTATTGCTAATGGTTTGGCTGAATGGTCAGGGACTTGGAAAGATCATAATTGGAAAATTGGCAACAAAGAGGTCTGGGGAAGGAGTATGTGGATGGACCTTTCTGAGTGGGCTAAAAACATGAAGATATTTGTGTCCCATGTGAATGCATACCAGAGGGTAACTTCAGCAGAGGAAGATTTTAATAATCAAGTGGATGAGATGACCCGTTCTGTGGATACCAGTCAGCCTCTTTCCCCAGCAACTCCTGTTATTGCCCAATGGGCTCATGAACAAAGTGGTCATGGTGGTAGGGATGGAGGTTATGCATGGGCTCAGCAACATGGACTTCCACTCACCAAGGCTGACCTGGCTACAGCCACTGCTGAGTGCTCAATCTGCCAGCAGCAGAGACCCACACTCAGCCCCCGATATGTCACCATTCCCAGAGGTGACCAGCCAGCTACATGGTGGCAGGTTGATTACATTGGACCACTCCCTTCATGGAAGGGGCAGCGATTTGTTCTAACTGGAATAGACACATACTCTGGATATGGGTTTGCTTTCCCTGCACGCAATGCTTCTGCCAAAACTATCATCCGTGGAATTACAGAATGCCTTATCCATCGTCATGGTATTCCACATAGCATTGCTTCACATCAAGGAACACACTTCACAGCAAATGAAGTGCGGGAATGGGTACATGCTCATTGAATTCTCTGGTCTTACCATGTTCCCCATCATCCAGAAGCAGCTGGATTGATAGAACGGTGGAATGGCCTTTTGAAAACTCAATTACGGTGCCAACTAGGTGACAAAAACTTGAAAGGCTGGGGTAATGTTCTCCAGGAAACTGTGTATGCTCTGAATCAGTGTCCGCTGTATGGTGCTGTTTCTCCCATAGCCAGGATCCATGGGTACAGGAACCAAGGGGTGGAAATGGGTATGGTGCCACTCACTATTACTCCTAGTGATCCACTAGGAAAATTTTTGCTTCCTGTCCCTGCTACCCTGAGTTCTGCTGGTCTACAGGTTTTAGTTCCAAAACGGGGTGTGCTTTCTCCAGGAGAAACAACAGTGATACCACTGAACTGGAAGTTAAGATTGCCACCTCTTCACTTTGGGCTACTTATGCCTCTGGATCAACACACCAAGAAGGGGATTACATTATTGTCTGGGGTAACTGACCCTGACTATCAGAAGGAAGTAGGACTGCAACTACATAATGGAGGTAAAGAAGAGTTTTCTTGGAATATAGGAGATCCCATGGGGCGTCTATTAGTACTACCATGCCCTGTGATTAAATTCAATGGAAAACTGCAACAACACAATCCAGGCAGGACCACTAATGGCTCTGAGACTTCAGGAATGAAGGTTTGGGTCACCCCACCAGGCAAAGAACCATGGCCAGCTGAAGTGCTTGCTGAGGGGAAAGGGAACATGGAATGGGTAGTGGAAGAAGGTAGTGATAAATATGAACTTCGACCATGTGATCAGTTACAGAAACGAGGACTGTAATGCTGTTTTGTTCGTGTTATACTATTTAAGTTGTAAGATATCAAGTTTAAGAATGAATTTTGCCCAAGGATTTGCACCCTATTCTGGAGAAATTTAATGTGTTTCCAGTTATATGCAGGACAGTTGAGTATTGTTAGGTAAAAGAAAAAAATGTGTTCTTATTTGTTTTCATTTGGAAATTAAGTATGGTCTAAGGTGATATATATATATATATATATATATATATATATATGTAGGTGCCAAGTTGACAAGGGGTGGACTGTCATGGTTAGGGACAGGTGTCAACTTGGCCAAGTTGTGGTACCTGTTCATCTGATTGGGCAAGCACTGGCCTGTCTGTTGCAATGAGGACATTTCATAGGATTAGGTCATGATCACGTCAGCTACATCCACAACTGATTCCATTTGTAATCAGCCAAAGGGGAGTGTCTTCTGTAATTAGTGATGCTAAATGTAATCATGGGAAGCCTTTTAAGGAGGACTCAGAGGAGACAGGTTCCATTCCTGCTTTGGCTGGTGAGCCTCTCCTGTGGAGTTCATCCAGGCCATCCATCGGAGTCATCGGCTTCGCAGCCTGCTCTGTGGATTTTGGACTCTGCATTCCTACGGCCACGTGAGACACTTTCATAAATTTTATATTTGCAAGTGTTCCCTGTTGATTCTGTTTCTCTAGAGAACCCTAACTAATACACACAGTAACAGATTAAGATCAAGAACTTGTTTTTCTGGGGTATAAAATTCAAACTACCACAAGTATAATAACCAAATAATCAATATCCTTTTGATTATCAGAATTCAAATAACAAAGAAATAAGCATTATTTCTTTTAATAATTATAAAGAGTGATTTCTTAATCTATGTTTTATAAATGGTGACCCTAGGCCAATTAAGAAATTTCCAATCTCATACAACTCTATCTGAAAGAATTATAATGTGTTTAGGAACTGAAAAACAATATCATGAATCAAACCAAACTGTCAAGTCTTTTTGTGAACTGAATACTAATCATGACTCAAATGTCACCAACACTAAAAAGTAATGACTTTTTTGTTCATGGATTTTTAACTCAACATTAGCTTTGCTGCATGATTTTTGATGAAATGGTTAAGACAAAAATAGAGAAGCTATTATGACATTATAAATATATATCTGGGTGTACAATGGAATCCTCACTAAAATGTTTATTAGGAGTTAAATTCCATTCTTACATTCAACATTGCAAATTATCTCCTGTAAGCTAATCATTGGGTTAACTGCTTATTAGCTTACAAAGATGGATAAATACAAGTCAAATCACTCATAAGATTACTACAATTTATTCCAGTTTGGGTTATGAGTCATTATTCAAACAGCTACTATAATGAATTATTATACCACACACTTGCAAATAGACCTCATGTATCTGCAGCAGTTACTTCAAGAGCCTTGAACAGTGCCAGACATGCAAATATTTTCTGAATGAATGAAAAAATAACCAATTATGCATGGAGTACTGTGAACATATGTACTCATCTCCCCACAGCTAAACCCTGAATAAAAATTTTAAAGGTAAATAGAGCCAAGATGATACATTGTTCCTCCTGATTCTAATGAAAAGATAAAGGGATTGGCTGAAATTGCTTGATATAGTCACCCAATTTTAATTAAAAAGTTCTCAGTTTCCATCTTCCTCCATTCTTTTATCCCCAGTGTCATCTCTATTGATACCAGTTATTTGAAACATTCACTCCTGCACTTTTAATGAGAAAAACATGGTCCAGGATTGGGCAAGTATGCCATTAGGTAATATTCCTTCATACAATTGGTAGATCAAAGTCTTATATACTTTGGTATCCCATAATCCCAGGCACATAGTTTCCAGTGGACACTCATTTTCTGTTGTTCAAAGAACTTTGAAATACACCTTGGGGCTGTTTTTCGAATGATAACCCTAAAAGGGACAGAGTCTCTCCTTGGTCATATTTGTTTCTTATATACAAGGGCTAGCACAGTGTCAGAAGCATAGTTCCAGACAAACCACAATTCAACATACATTAATTACTAAATATTTAAACAATTACAGGTTAAGATAAAAATAAGTGGACTCCCAAATCTTTTTGTTTTCAGTATATATTTCCTCATTAGTTGATTGAAGTTAATTATAGAAAGAAAGGCCTGAGCCAGCCAACAATATACACATCTTCTCATGATCAGAGTAAAATCACACATTAAAGCAATACTTGTAATGTTCAATTTCTTGGGTCAACTGGACTAAGTTTTAGTGTCCAGATGTTTTGGTCACGTGAGCACTGGCCTGATTGCTACTGTTAGGATAGTTTTTAGGTAGTTTAGCATCTATAGTCAGTTGATTGCCTCTACAATCAAAAAAGAAGATTGTTCTCAGCAATGAGTGGAGTCTCTTCATCCAGTTAGTCTGAGACTTCAAAGCAGAACTGGGAATTTCAACAGTCAAAAATTAGAATTTCTGCCTTTTTTTATCATCCAGAAAACTCCTGGGAAATACAACTTCACCCTCATTAGAGTTTCCAGCTTGAGGCCTGACCTATAGAGTTTGGACATGGCAGATTTCAGAATCACCTTTTTCAAAATTTTCTGCTTGTGGCCTGCCCTATAGAATTTGGATTTGCCATTTCCCATGGTCATGTGAGCCAATTCCTTTAATAAATCTCTTCAGACAGACAGAATCAACAGCTTGTTAGACAGATACAGATAGATGATAGATAAATAGATAGATAGATAGATAGATAGATAGATAGATAGATAGATAGATAGATAGATAGATAAAGATAGAAAGAAAGATGATGGATGATAGATTACAGATAGATACAGATATATAAAAATAGAGATGACAGAATTAGAGATACAGAGATAGAGATAGAGACAGAGACAGAGGTAGAGATAGAGATAGAGATTATTTCCTGATGGTTTTGTTTCTCTGGAGAATCCTGACAAATACAATACAGTAATACTGAGATAAATAATGAACAAAAAATTTTAAAGTCTGTAATTATGCCCAAATGCAATCTGTTTCATTACACATATTATTTGATTGAAAGGTTAGTCATAAAAATTGCTGGCAAAACATAACAGAAATAATTGTTAAATAATTTTCTATATTTTAACTAGCTATATTTGTTGCCTTTTTTTTAAAAGCAAAGTTTAAAAAGGAAGACACATTCATTGAGATTTTACTATGTATGCATGCTTAGTTTTTCCATGTGGATTTTTAGACATTTCCACTAATTAGATGACTCTGAAGATATTTTTCATTTTAACAAATCAGATCACTATTAAATTTTAAATGCTGGAAAGACTCAAAATATTGAAATACAGTTTGTTTATAAAATGCTTTCAAGAATGAATACATGATTACTGCACAATATACCTCAAATTGGAGAACTATGCAATTAGGAATTAATTAGAGGAACTTCCTTTGCACTTTATGTAAATCAATTTCATTACCTTATAAAATAAATGGTTCCAATAATAACCAAATTTAATGTTTTTACTTATTTGTATTTCCTTATAATTAAAGTATTGAGTTTTAAATGTACATGTTATTTTTGCTTTATAATTTCTATGAAGAATTGGACTCTTATGTGTACCAATTATGTAAATAAATGGTTTTAAATGACAACATTCACATAAGACCAGTCTTTCCCAATGCTCAAAGATAATAATTATGCAAATCAATCTTCATGCTTGTTTTATGATGAGATGAAAATTTTAAGAAAATGTATTTGCAATGGTAAGGAAATTAAATATTCTAAACATGAGTAGCTATATTTTTAGTAACTATACAAAATCTTTTAAGGTGTAACAAGATGAAGGAAAGACTGATATTTAACAGAGTAAGAAAACAAGTTAAATTATAGAATAGTATCATTGTGAGAACCATGATACTTATGGAACATTTTTCTATGTTAGTCTAGTAATATTACTAGACATTGAAAAAAATAGGTAAAAAAATGATAAAAAGTTTATTCTTATAACTTATGAAAGTTTTTTCTTCAAAATAATTGAGAAACTTCAACTAAGACATTAAATCTAGGAGCATGCCTTTACTATGGAATTATTTATTCAAAATAATTAACTAATAAATATATCCTCAAGTGCCAGTCTGATTAGCATAAAAAAATAGTGTGACAAACAAGGTCAGGTGTTGATTGACCACAACCAGAATCTTTTTAAATTTTCAAATAATTCAATCAAATGTTAGTTTTCCCCAATTCCACATATTAGTGAAATATATAGCATATTTATAAATAGCTATATTATGTTAAGATTTTTTTTCAATTGTACTAAATGATCAATCTTATGACATAAGATACAAAAAGGGCATTATCACCACACTGGAATAGCAATACAATACCCTTGTAAGATCTTTACTATTCCTCATGAATCAGGTTCTTAATTTTTTAATGTCTTTCAATGGAAAGACATTACCAAGATAAGCACAAATGCTATAGAAAAATAATAAAGAAAAGTAAATTGATATAGTTTCAAAGACTACAGCAATAAGGGTTACTAAAACTATTGTTACTTTCTCCCCAGGCTCAACTTCTGCCTTCGTTTCATAAATTGTTGTGTATGCTTTTATTTTTCATTCTGGGTGAAACAGTGTACTAAACAAACTGAAGCCCCTCCTTCTGCTCCAAAAACACAAAATTAATAGAAACATCCTAAGTTTGAAAACTCTATGTAAAGAGAATCTTCATAAAGTATAAATGAATAAGGAAACCCAAACAAACCGAAGCTGAAATTAATAGCCCAGATGGAATGTGCTTCTGAGTATGAGAGATAAGGCCACCAGGAACAAGTTATGTTTGAAACCTTAAGGTGAACAGGTGCCCCATTTGAAGTCAGGATCTAGGAAAGCAGTTTCTAGCATAAATAGGAACAGGAATAGTGCCTCCTCCTCATCCACCCACATTGTAGCCAAACTGAAGTGTTCACTCTGGCCAGGATATAGTTACAGTTTGAGAAATAGGCTTATATTTCATGGGTAGGGTAAGATCTCCTAAGTCCACAAACAACACTGGGCAAGACCCACAAGCTAAGGCACTGTGTAAATTGGACCTGTGCATCCAGTAATGCCACAGTATTGGCAGGCACAAGACAATCTCACTGAAAGAGCCTACCACTGAAAATATCCCTTATAAGATGAGCTCAAAACAAGATTTACAAATTTTATGAGGAAGTTCAATGATGGAAAACATAGTCAATCTATGCCACAAATGAGGAGATTAGATGAAAAATTAATACATACTAAAGTAATCTAAAAAGGATTTTAAGATAAATTTCCATTTGACTTCTGTTTCTGGCCAAGATGGAAGAACAGGGAAAATTCTTGAAATGAACAAAACAAGAAAACTCAGATAAAATACATAAAACAATATTTTTTAAGATGCTGGGCACAGGGCAATGAAGGATAGTGATCACTAAGAAATGGGGAAAAACAAGGTAAGCCCTGGGATTGTCCCAATTTCCTGCCTTGAGAGAATTTCCAGGCCTTGCACAAGGCAGGGGAAACCAAGCAGAACTTGGAAGATTTCCTGAGTTAAGGAGGTCTAGCTAATAATCCAGAGAAATCAAAGCCACTATAGTTGGCAAGATTGAGTACTGGGAAGGAGAGTGCTGTACAGAGAGAATGTAGAGGGTACTTATGCCGGTTTGAAAGAATTTATGTACCCTAGAAAAGCCATGTTTTAATCCTAATCAATCTTGTGGGAACAACAGTTTCTTCTAATCCCTACTCAGTACTATAGGTTGGAAACTTGATCAGGTTATTTCCACGAAGATGTGACTCAATCAATTGTGGGTATTAAACTTAATTAGATGGAGACATGTCTCCACCCATTCTATGTGGGTCTTGATTAGTTTACTGGAATCCTATAAGAGAAGAGACATTTTAGAGAGAGTCTCTTTTGAGAATGAGGAGAGAGTTGCAGATCATGATAGAATGATGAGGGAACCAGAGTTCACCGGCCAGCGACCTTTGGAGATGAAGGAGATGGCCGCCAGGGAGCTCCAGGAAGCAAGAAGCTGGGAGAGAAAGCTAGCAGACTGTCACCATGTTTGCCACATGCCTTCTCACTTGAGAAAGAAACACTGAACTCATTGGCCTTTCTTGAGTGAAGGTAACCTCTTGATGGTGCCTTGGTTTGGACATTTTTATAGACTTGCTTTAATTGGGATATTTTCTCGGCCTTAAAACTGTAAACTAGCAATTTATTAAATTCCCCTTTTAAAAAGTCATTCCATTTCTAGTATATTGCATTCAAGCAGATAGCAAACTAGAACTGTACCCTCAGGTATTCATAAAACTGATCAGCCTATGCATGTAAGGATACTACCCAATGCAGGGAAACAACCAGCTGAAAGAAATAGAAGGAATAATACCCAATATTTCCACATGAAATAGTGTCTGTTATCATCAACCAGACTGGAAAACCTCCTAATTCAACAGACCACTGAGAACAGTATGCAGAAGGGTCATGCTGCCATGATGGGGAATAATTAACCCCAGACTAAACAAGGCTCTGGTCTTACCTACAAATCTGAAAAGGAAGACCCTAAAGATCAAACTATTTCCAATTAGCTTAACTGAATTCCCAAACAAACCTTTAGAATAGTCATAGGAATATAAAATATCCAGGACCAAAGAAGGTAAAATTTATAATATCTGGCATCCAATTAAAAATTATCAGGCATGTAAAACAACAAAAACAACAACAACAAACAGGAAAATACAATATATAATAAAAAGAAAAAACAGTCAATCAAACATGCAAAACTGACACACATATAAGCAGAGAAGCACATTTAAAAGTGATGATAGAGTTTAACCTAACCATATGAATATTTATATTAAATGTAAATTATCTAAATGTCCTAATAAAAAGTCAGAGGTTATCAGACTGGATGAAAAACAGCAAGATACAACTATATGCTACCTATAAGAAACAGTTTACGTACAAAGACACCAACAAGTTAAAAGTATAAAAATGGAATAAGATAGATTAGTGACCACTAATTAAAAGAAAACTAGAAAGCTATATGAATACCAAATAAAGTGCACTTCACAGCAAAAAATATTATCAAGTTAAAAAAAAAGTCATGTTATAGTAAAGGAACAAATGGGGTGAGTTCATCAGGAAAATATAACAGTACTAACTTTTACGCCCTTAGTAACCAATTCAAAATACCTGAAAAAAAAAATGTTGATATAACTGCAAACAGAAAAAAGAAAAATCCATAATTGAAGTCAGAGATTTCAATACCCCTCTCTTATTAAGTCATAGAACAAGTAGACAGAACATCAATTTTAAATAATCACCACTGGATTTGGTAACATGGAAGTCACTAAAGCAATTGAAGGAAAATGGTAAAGAAAGATGCATAACTGAAATGGGCTGAGAAGAGAATGGAGGTAATGAAACAGAAACATCAACTCTAAGGGCTTTTTCAAAAAGCCTTGAAGAGGAGCTAATAAATATGTTGCATAAAGGATAACGCTGGGTCAAAGGTATTGTTTGTTTTTTTGTAAAGATAAGACAAACTAGAAAAATTCTCAGGCAGTACAAGAGTAGATAGATCAAAAGGAAAAGAATAAAACAGAAATAATTCAAATTTGGATTAATATTTTCATGAATAAGTCAAAAGCTAACTAAAGCAAATTATAGCTACATTCACTTATGTGTGCGCATTTCAAAAATATGACTTTGAGTGAGAAAAGGAAGTCAGAGAAAGATTTATACAGCACTTCCCCACTTATATCAAAGTTTAAATACTGACAAAAAAACTGTAGACAATAATGTCCTCTGGGCAATCAGAGTATGATTCGATTAGGAAGGACATGTAGAATTTTTAAAGGACTGATAGTATTCCATTATTTAAACATGCAAAGAAAAAATTCACAAAGTTTATAAAAGGAATTCACAGAAAAGGGAGGTACAAATTACCCCTTAATATATTAAAAGATACTCAACTTCACCAATAAAGGAAATAAAAGAGGAAAGGTAAGTATAGATACTATACCAGAGTAGAGATAAGAGCATGAGTCATAGAACCCAATGCCTAAGTTCAGGTCAGAGCTTGGCCACTTATTAACTGGGTGACCTTGATAAGGTTATTTGATCTCCTTGTCTCAGTATCCAAAACTGTAATATTAATAATGTCCACCTCATCTTTTCTTTACAAGGATTAAATTGATTTTATAAAATAATTGCACAACAAATCTAATAATGTAACATAAAATAATGTAAATGCGTAAAATAATTATATAATATGTAGATATACTGTGTAAAATAATATTTGATAATTTTCTTTACTTTTTACCATGCTAAGTTCACTTATCAAATCTCCAAAAATGAAAGCATCTAACAATATAAAAGTTTGAGTAGACAGACATTTGTATTTGAAGAACCCTAGTATAGATCAAAATATGATACAGATGCCCACCTGTAGAAATAAAATTAGAGATATTCTCATACCTGTGCATAAGACATTTATAAAGGGGTTCAGTGAATCATTTTCTACAATAGTGAATTTAAAACAACATGAAATCCATCAGTAGAAGAATAGATCAATTAAATGTACTATAATAGTCAACGTAATTCTATACAGAATTTAAAAGCGTAGAAATATATATTATATAAATAATTTTATATGTAGTTTCAATGGAGGATAAATCTCAAAAACATCACCTTGAGTGAAAACGATGCAGAATGTATAATATCATGAAATTTATGTGGAATTAAATTAAAAAATACCTACAAAGAAATATGATAAATTATTTATAAGTGTATGTGAGTGAGTGTGTATGTGTGAAACTGTAAAAAATGGATAAACTCATATAGTGATTGACTGTAATGGGGATAATTAGAAAGGAAGACAATTTTTAAAACATTAAATAAAAGATGGGAAGAAATATTTGAAAATAAAAGACTTTAATTATGGGCTATAAAATAAGTACTTTAAAATATTTTAAATATTTTCCATAATTTATTAACTTCCCCAATACAAGTTTCTTACTTTGATGTTGAGGGATTAGTACACCGAATGTATTTTTGACAAATTTTCCTGGAAGCATAGTTTGAAAGGCATATGCTATATGGACACAGAAGGTCCATTTATTCAGTCCACAAATTCACAAAAGACTTTAATGCTGTACTTCTGATATTACTGTCAAATGAGATTCTCTACATGACTGTATCTTTCTTAGAACATATTTTTATTTTATAAATCCTGTATTATATTTTCCAACCCTTTATCTTTCTCTGCTGCATTCTGGTATTGGGTGAATAGCACTATTATATTGCATTATATTTTCGGGGCATTAAAAGTGTTAATTTGTTAAATATAAAGTTATTTACTGCCCTTTTTATAATGCTGCTTTGTTATTTTTCTTTTTTAAATATAAGGAAGCTATAGAAAAAAAAACTCAAAAACTAAAATGGTCTGGGCTTCTAACCTCAGATGTCCTGTTTACCAAAAATATCCCAGTACAAAAATAAGTATTAACAGAAAAATCTGAAAACTCTAAGATTAATTCTTGGTGCAGCTCACACTGTATTTATATCAATTTACTCAAAAATAATTGGGGGTTTCATGACTATAAACACAACTTATTTTTTTCTTTGAATACATGCATTAATATTTTATATATAGTCCTCTCTTCTCTTCCAAATATTTTAAGGTAAAACTTTAACTGTTGACATAGCTAAGGTCACTCTGGTTTGTTCTGTATCTGGACAACTCAACAACACAAGTCATAAGAATTTCTAAAATGAAAAATTGCTTAAGGGACTTGACAGTTAGGCTTATCAACCCAATAGATCAATGTTTAAAGGCCAAACCTGCAAAGATCAAGGAAAGGCATACTATTCATGTTATGTTCCCACTTATATTGACAATGCTGTCAGATCCATTTTCTTTCCACAGCAAAGAGAAATAGATAAGATCAATGGAAAGTAAATTCCTTGTGGAGAAACCAGCAAAACATTCATTTGATACCTCAAAAATGCACACACTAAACTACTAAAAGCTTTAGTCATACATTATTGACATATGTCCAGAAACATTGAGGTCACAGAAACTAATTATAGCCCTTAGAAGCTTATTTTTCTGTAATTAAATGACATGGCCATATTTTTTAATCCTTTGCCTTTAGCCAGCAAATATAATCTGCATTAACTTTAAGAGAAAATTAATTCAAATAAGTAAATATTACAGTATAGGATTTTAAAAAATTGTTAGTCATTCCAAGACATGGATAGTTAATCGTATAATAAATGAGATAGGAAACTCTCTCCCAAGTAAGATTGTGTTAAAAAAAGTAAAGCTGTTCCTGGACCATGCAACTATCCCCCCCTGCCAAGAACATAATAATAATAAAGCTGTTATTCTGGTATTTTTATGTCAAATAACATTCCTTGTTGGGTTGTTTTTTTTTTCAATTTTTTTGATTAACTATATCTGGAAAGTAAATTTTTATTTGCTATTTATCAGGTAATAGATTATTTTATTTGAAGAGATTCTTGACAGTCACTCAGAAATAAGTTGTCTATCAAATACAGTCATTTATTCACTGATTTAGCAAACGTATTTAAGCCAGTCACTGTGTTGAGATAATGGCACAGAAAGAAGATGCCACTGCTCTCAAAGAACACTCACTTTTGCTGAGGATTCAGGCAAAGAAAGCAACATTTAAAGGCAGAATTTTTGAACAATGGCTATGATGGTGGTATGCATTTGAGACATTTTGTAGCAAAAGGTTAAAGATGTGAGGACAAGAACAAATTTGAACAATGAGACCAGACATTCAAGGTAGGAAAATAAACCAGGCATACAAAGTGGGAAAAACAATCCTGTATACAGAGGGAGAATCATACATAAGGGCCAGAAAGGTTATAGTTCAAATATTCTGCACTGCTGAAGTTTGATGTCCAGCCCAGTCTGGGAACAAGAAGAGGGAATTTATTAAGCCAAGAAGTTCCCTGAGAAGGTGAGAGGAATTGAGAATTTAAGGTCAGGTAGAGGGCATAGCTTCAGAGAGGAAAAGAATGGAATAGAAGATGAGGAGAACAGGAAGAATATGCAGGCATATTTGCTTAACAAACCCTTGGGTGCTCTACAGATGAGAAAAGGGCACAGAGACAACTTTGGTAAATAATATACATCACACAGCTAAAAAGGGACAGAGATAGATTCGCAGCCTGACTTTAGAATCCATGCTTGTTAACGACCAGGCAGTTGTGCCTACAGCTATTAGAGGAGACTAAATCATACAAATTAATTTAAGCATTTACTTAAATAGTTTCTAAAACAATAACAGATATTACTGACTTATACAAGGACCTGGAGAAAGAAGCAAAAGAAAAAGTGAGGAAAAAGGAAAAGAAAGAATTGGAATTTTTGAAAGAGGAGGAAATGAAGCAATATGTAAAACTGAGTTCCTGAGAGAGGCAGCAGTGGTTTAACAGATGAGAATTCAAAATGTAAGCTAAGTGTCATTCAGCTATTGCTAATATCTTGTCCCTTCCTCTCATAATTATTTTGTATTGCTTAAATTCAAGTACAGACAATATGAACCTTAAAAATTGTTCACAAAAACTATGATAATTATAGTCCAGAGTTCAAAAACAGGCAAAGGAAATATGATATAGAAAAACAAATCAGCATTGAGAGAAAAAAATTCCTAAAAGTCAGGACACTGTGGGGTATAATTTTACTTCATACTAAATTTGATTATAAAACTTTGCTGCTGGGCGGTGCAAAGGTGGCTCAGTGGCAGAATTCTCACCTGCCATGCCAGAGACCGGGGTTCAATTTCTGGAGACTGCCCATGCCAAAAAGAAATTTTGCTACAAAACAGCAAAATATCAAGTAAGCGATCTGAAAAAGAAAGCACAGAATGGTGCACAACAGGAAACAGCATTTTATGAATGTTTCTTAATTAGTCACAAATTTTTTTATTTCCGGATCTCAGTTAACAAAATAGGAAATGTAATTTTATTTCATTGCTCTGAAGATAAAACTAGCATAGGACAAAATGTATGTATACATTAATAGTTTTTTATTTCTAATATGATCAAAATTACATCATTTTGTTCATAAAAATCAAAATTTCAGAGTACAAATCATATTATCTGTGCAGCATATCTATTTAAACTCTAAAATAGGATCAAGAAATGTCTGACATAAAGGTGATAAATTAGTCCATTCATTAGGTATGATAAGGCTTATAATCCTAATAAAATGATGCTTCTTTTATAAGTGAATGTATGTCAATAACAAACAACAAGAAGTTCCTCTTTAATTCTTTTTGAAACAATTCTGGGTTATTAACATCAATATATTGATTAATGAAAAGTTGATAACATCAAATAGAAATTACTCTAAATTTGGCGGAAAGGGAAGGAAGACAATGAAGAGGCAGTTCAAACGGCTCTCAGGGTCAAACATGGTTTGAAATATATTTTGTAAGCTGAAGCCACTAGAATGAGAGAAAATGAAAATACCAGGAAACGAGGGATAAATGATACAAGAAGGCAATGAAGGCAAAGAGGGAGGAAATCAAGAGTACAGATCTAATTTGTGATTCTGCAATGGAAGAGAGGTCCTTCTTCATCAGAGATAAATGGCAGGAAAAAGGGATGGGTGAAGATTTGTAACATAAATGTAAAACTCTGAAGCAGAAATTTAAAAGTTAGAAAGTTCTCACCTATCTTTTTTTCTGTGGTATGGGGAGATGGAAGCATCTAACATCCATGGAAGGAAAGGACATCATTCAGGGTTTTCTCCTCTAATCCTCCCAACCCACCTATAAAATATGCATTATCTCCACTTAAAGATGGAACATGAAGGTCAGCAAAGCAAGTAACTCTTCCAAGGGGAAACAATCAAAATTGACAAGTCTGACTCAGAGACTTCCTTAACTAATATGCCATTCCAATCAATCCGGGATATTCCTACACTTAGCCTGAATGGACGTACAGGTAGGAAGTGAATCATTTTAAAGGTTTCACTATGCAAATTTGAAGCTTAAGAATATTTGCCATAGCTGTAAATTTTCCTTTCTGATGTATAATTTGTATTAGCTAGTCTCTGGAAATGAACGGCATCTGTAATTAAAAACGATATTTCTCCAACTGCAATAAGGAGAGTACACAGTGTTGTTTAGTATCCACTAGTCAAGTTAGTCTTGCAAATATACTCAATTTGTATAAAACAGCACTAGAAAGACCTGTGTTTACATGAATGCGAAATCAACATCAAAGCTGACTTGAAACTCTTCTTTATAATTTTGTACTATCAGGTTCCACATCATGAGTGCTGAACCAGAAATCTCATTACTTTAATAGCAGTAAAGCAATTACTGCGGAGGAGCAGGGGCAGAGCCTCTACCCATTCAGGACAGGGGACTGAGGTTTTTGGTGAAGGGGACAAAAAATAATTTTGGAAACACAACAAAGAAAACAAAGTGACCCTCGTATTTTCAACTTGCATACTTGTTATTCTTCCAAAAGACAATTTCTAGAATGATTTTGAATGGGTTACCACTCCCCACCTCCAGTTCCAAAAACCCTGAAGCCAGGGTCTAGCTTACTAAAGGAAAAGGAGAAGTGTACATAATATTTAGGATGCTGAGTATTTCACAGGAAAGCTGAATGCTGCTGTAAAGTGTTCTTCAGTCTTTCTTGTTTTTTAAATCCCTTCCTCATGCATAAAATTGTAGGAATTTCAGGGGAAAAAGATGGGATTTGCTGTATGATAAACCACATGTATTTTAGTCTTTTCTATATTGAAAAGCAATGGTTGGGACACTTTTAAAAATGGCTGACTACACTTGTTTTCCCTCATGGTAGTAAATTTGTCATAATTCAATAATATGGATTTTACCCTAATAATGTTGAAATATTAAGGTCTTGCCAGGGTTCTGATGATTCAAATCTGTACTACTGACTATTAAATATAACCAGACTAAGCTTTCTGGTACAAATACCCTGAAATAAAAAGTAATTACTAAATATACAAAGAGGTAACATGACTTAACATGACTTTATATGTTGCATCCTGTGTCACCCCCCTCCGTATTAATATTTGATAAAGATTTTAATTTATATGAAAATCCTAAAGTAGAATCAAAGCTCCTCTTGGGGGAATGGCAAGGCTTCAGGAAAAATGATCCTATACGAATAGTACCAAAGCACTACCACATGATACAAGACACACTATTGGAAATGTTTGAAAAGTAAAGCATGCGAGTTTTTAGGATGGCACAAAACAAAGGTTAATGCTTCTTGGGGCACATTTCTTAGAGGGCTTGCCTAGTGTGCATATAATTGACTTCTGTTTGTGTTATATATTGTTTGGTGACTACCATGAAGATCTGCACATTTCAGTTTTAGAACTGGATTATTTCAGTTGACATTTGTAAAGGTTTTATCTGCGTGAGTGGGTGTTTGATTTGTTTTAACCTACTAGGAAATTTTTTTTTCTTTTCAATATTTTAAGTAAAATTCTACTAAAAGAAAAGAAGTGTGCATTGCTGACCAGGATGGTTTTTTAGTTTAATTTCTTTTAGCCAAGCTTTCTGAACAGTGACATATTAGTGAAAAGTAAATCCTGAACATGGAGTTCTTCAATTCTAAAATCTCTATTAAAAGCCTCTCACTTGAATACAAACCAAAGTACTCTCATTGCTTCATGACTAAAATTTCAGGAAAAAAGATACCATTTTTTATAAGGGGAGGAACATTTTTGTCTACATGATTCAGTTCTCATTTTTAAAACTGGATTTTAAAAATTGTATAGCATAATAACAAGGAGGGGCCAATTTTATAGGATACTCTATAGTTTTATAATTCTTAATCTAATCTTAAGATTCTATATTTCTTCCTTTTGGAAAAATCTACATGCTACATGCCACCAAATGCACAGATTACACAGTGAGTTGGGTCTGCTCTCCCATAGCCTTTGAGATGTATTACAAAAGTATTGCACCTTCTGCATTTATTTACGCATTTTTCTGTAAATAAAAAATTATTTTATATAAATAAATATATTTACATTTTAATAAATATAAATTTATACTTCTGTATTTATTTATTTATTTATTAATAGACCTTAACCACAGTCTTCTTTTTCCCCTGCCACCTTTCTTTCACTGTAGGATATACTCTATGAAGTCATGCACTTTGTATTAATATATTAGAAATCTACAAATCTGTTTTGTACTTTTATACTGTTGGATACTTATAATCAAAACTCTTCTTAGGGTCCTTAATAAATTTAGTCTTATTAGAAAATTAAAATTAAAATGATGAGTCTTTAAATTCAAATTCATAAATATTGATTTAGCAAACTAAAAAAATGGACATCAAGCATTAGCAGAACTATAAGACTCAAAACCATGATAAAGAATATAGTATGCACTTTTTTTCTAGAAACAAATCAAAATGAAAAAAGGAAGGAGGATTAAGGAAGCAAATTTCATCATACTAAAATACAGGTCCTGTGTTTGTCATTCTACTAACTGAGCAACACAGTGACATTTGAACCAAGCAGAAGGATGTGCCAGGAAATTATCAACAACTCTCTTCAGTTGCTGGGTGGTAAAATGATAAAGGGAATAGCAAATTCTGGGAGGAAAAAAAATACATAACTTATTACTAGTTACTATTAATTATCAAAAACTTAGTAGATTAAAATAATAATATTACCTCACAGGTTATGTGGGTCAGAGGTTTGGAAGGAACTTAGCTGAGTGGTTCTGATTTAAGAGTCTCTCATGAGGTTGCACCCAAGATGGTTGCTGGAGATGCAATCATTTAAAGGCTTGACTGGGGTTGGAGGATTTGTTTCCAAGACGGCAAACTCACAAGGCTGTGGGAAGAAGGCCTCAGTTCTTTGCTGACTGCTGGCAAGAATCTTCAGTTTCTTGGAAAATAGACCTCTCCAAAGGACAGCTGGAACGTCCTTACCACGTAGAAGTTGGATCCCCCAGAGCAAGTATCCAAGATGAGAGTAGCAAGGCAAGCCAAAAGGCCTTTTATGACTTAGCTTTGGATATCACACTCAATCATTTCTGCCTTATTCTATACATTTCAAGCAAGTCACTCAGTCCAGCTAACATTCAAGAGGAATGGAGTTAAGCTCCACCTTTTGAAAAAAGTATTGGATAATTTAAGGACATATTTTAAGCCACCGTAAGAACCTCAATATATTAAGAGTTAGAGATGTTAGGAGTTCATGGGAAAGATAAAGAACGCCCATTTCAGAGGTACATTTCCAACTTTAAATCAACTTTTTGAGCAGTCTACAGTGATGAGTGTTTGGGAGAAGACAAGCATAGCCTTACCAGTGTCATTTTCTTTTAGCCAAGTTTTTTAATATCAGCAGGAGCTTGTCATAATAAGGGATGAAGGAGGAAATGTAATCTGAAGATGTCCAGTTCAGTAAATGGAAGAAGAGAACAGAGGCACGGAACAATCAATTAATAGGTAATTACATAGCAGTGCATCAACAATAGTCATGGAAGATAGCAATGTAGAAGAACATATTAGAAATTTACCATAGACAAACTCCATAGGCTCTGCCTGGCTTTTCCCCAAGGGGATTTCATTCCAAAATGGCCAAGTAACTGCTAAGTCTATGGGGATGCAGGTATGGGTGGGAAGATGAATGTATAATTCAAATAGTTCTCTCCCAGTGGAATAGTATACATTCTTTCACTTTGCTACAATGAACCTCAGTTTCATCAGCAATATTTCAACACATGGAGAAAATGAACCATGATAACCAAATCTAAATGCCCAGAGATCCAATTACACCACAACCTCCAACTAACAGCTCAGTGACTTAAATGAAGCCCTGATTATCCAGCCCTTCAGTCAACTTATGCGGGAGAATCTACATGGTACTTAGGGAGATAGGGAGAAGATGCAATTATCTACTGACATTAGTTTAGAGCAAATACAAACATGCAGGTAAACACAAATCTGGATAGTAGAGCCCCCATTTAAAAAGTAAGGAGTGAGTAGGTGGGGAGAGAGGTGGAACAGAGAATCAATTTAAAACTTCAATCAGTCAATCAATAGGGAAACATATAAAGTATGTCTTTTCACATGCAAAAAAAATCAGATGGACAGTCTAAAAATTGCAAGCAATCAACTGTAAGCCTACAAAGTGTGACTTAGGAGGTATTTGTGAATTCAAACCCTCAATAACTTTCTTTTTGTGGGTGACTTCCCATTGAATTTTACCAACAAGAGGCACTAGCAGATCTCTGCTTCCTCACTGTTTTTGTGATATTCTAGATTGACTATGTACATTTACGGCAGTGGTTTCTACAGAAGTGGCCCCTTTCTACTGTCCCAGCTCTCAGCAAGTTCTGGTAAAACATCTCCAACCTTTGCGTGACTTCCTGAGGGCCTTAACACATCTTATGGAGGTTCCCTGAATTTGGCACGCACGTCTGGAAACTTTAAAAGTTTCCTTAAAAACCCAGCTGAGTGTGTTGTTTCCTGCTAGGGACCTGACTGATATGTGTGCTTTTTTCTAACTTACATATTTTAAATAATTATATTTCTCTAAATTTCTTTTTCTTTTCTCTACCTAACTTTTGCCTTTTATTTTATTTATATTGTTTTTGCTTGACACAAAGATATTTCCATTTATTACTTCTTTGAAATTTTTGCATTATCAGTATTTATACTGAATAAATTTAGCCTAAATTATTATATGTTTGACATTAAAAATAATTTTACTTAGTCTTGCTTCAGTTATTCATTACCCCTTTTATTCTTTTAGAAATTTCTGTGGTACTGAAAGTAATGTGGCAACTAGGAAGTATGAAAAACATAATTGATGTAATAAGAATATAGTTTTTAAAATCTATAGCAATTTATAAACTTAAAGCTCTTAAAGAAAAGAGCTCCATTATTCAAATTATTTGTAATGGAAAAAGTCACCCCTTTCTTTGTTTTATAGTCAATAAATTGACCATGTACATTTTTTATTTTATCAAAACTAAAAACTTTCCAAGGAAAGTATAGAGGGATAAAAAACTACAGGCCATTGAATGAAGAAACATACAGCTTGTTTTTTTAAAAAAAATACAAAAAAACATTTTTTTGCCAGTAGGAATAATTGCAACATCATATAAATTCTGTGTTCTACTTGGGAGAAATGATTCTATACTAGCTGAAGAATAATTATCTACTTGTATATATCTGTCATTCTTAGTGTTCCTATTTTCCAACTGTAAATAGCTCTTTAGAAAATACATTTCAGTATATCCCATCTTTAAGTTGGTAACATTAGGGCTTGTTAAAGTAAGTGTCAATTAGCAATAAACTTCATATTTATGGCGCAAACACAATCTGACTCATATGGAGTTTATATTTTATTCATTTCAATAAACGTGATTATAGTTAGAAATTGGACAATTTAATATTATAAAAGGTTTTTTTTCTACAAGAAAGAAGGAAAACGAAACCATTTTCTCGGTTTTTTTTTTTGTTTGTTTTGTTTTTTGTTTTTTTACTTTTGGTACCTGAATACTTACCAAAAAATTTAATGTGGTAAAATAATTGAAGGACAGAGGAATGGGGTTTTTAAAGGATCAAGTTAGGATATTCACAGACTATCAAACTCAGAAGTTTCGGTAGGAAATTGCTTAAATAAGCAAATATATATTCTGCTACAGGTAGCTACTACTTCCCTGTCCTCTTTCTCATCTGCATGAACTTTAGACCACCATCTTTCTCAAACCAGGGTAGCAACAAAGTTTCTCAGATTACAGATTCCATAGCCTCATGCCCACAGTTTTTGATTCCAGAAAGCTAGAAATTCCTCCCAGGAATCTGTTTTTAATCTGTTCCTACAGAATCCTAAAGCTCAACTAGATTGGCAATTACTGATATGACTAGTCTAATATTATTAGAATATGGCCAGAGTCCAAATCCTAATTTTATGTGTCACTGGAAAAATTACGTAACCTTTGTGGTTCAGATAATTTACTCGTGTATCGGGGGAAATCCCTTTACCATCGTGGCTAATGAAAAGCAAAAATAAAATCAAGTGATGACCAATGCAATGTTTGGCACATAGCCGGCATACCCATATGGCATCCTTTCTCCTGCTAAAGTATTTCTATGGCTTTCTAGTATTTTTTGGTCTGATTTCTGATGGATAAAAAGAGACTCTGTTCTTTGATTGCATATTTATTATTACTTCTTGACTGAAGCATTTTTAATAGCAACGTTTCCTTTGTTGGTCACTTACTGGCTTATTGTTGATTTTGTAGAATCAAACTCTACAAAACCATCTATAGATAGTTGGCTGAGGCATCTGACTATGGTCTACTATTACTTCATAGACTATTAGAATTACAAAGAATATTAGAATTGATATAATTTAATATCTTATTTGACAGCCTGGAAACTAAAGCTTAGACTGTTTAAGCAACTTTTCTAAGGTGCACAACTCATGATAGACCAGAAACCAAATCTCCCTATTCTCCATAATTGCATTCTTGAACTACTTAGTTTCAGAACAGTCACAGAAAACAAAATGACAAGTTATTAGTTGGCTCTCACTGTATTCAAAATTTATGCACACTGAGAATTCCTTTACATTATAGCTGCCAATTTTAAATTTCTATACTTAATAAAAGAATAAAACAAATTTTTATCTTGCGGATATTGCAACTTTTCCTGCAATATGTTAAGATAATTTTCAATATTGTTACCTGCCCATAAGTATTTGTTAAGGATTTATTTATTTATTTATATATATACACAAACACATACGTGCATACACATAGGTACATATATACATATACACATTTTCATATTTATATATTTTTATATATATGATAAAATTTTGAGGAAGAACACGTTTTCATTTTTATTGAAATTTTCCTCTTTCTCATTAGAGTCCATTTTAACTTAATGCCATCTATTAGAAGATTATATGTAGCCAAAACTTGCTTCCAGACTTTACTGGTGTGAACTAATTATAATTTTTTACTTAATGTGAATTATTTTAATATTAGCTTGTACAGTATATAATTAGGAAATTAATCTGATACTACTATAAGGAAAACCTGTCAGTATAAAATTTTGCAGGTTCAAATATTTGGCAATGAAGCCTCTTCTCCAGAGCATTTTGAGGAACAAATTTGGGAAATGCAGATCTACCATAGTATTCTACAACCCTTTCTTTTTAACATACCACCTACTGGTACTAAGATTGAAGATTCAGCTTTAGCATAAGTAAATTGCATAAACTGTAAGCAATTTGCAGTTTATGCATATACCATTATTGCTGATTAAATTCACAAGTTAAAATACATGTTTACACAATGGTTATATTTTAACAACAGGAATTGTGAATCCATTTTAACAACAGTATACTCAATAACTGTGAAGCATGTTGTGGATTTCTAGTCAGAATTGTTTAGATTATCATTGTTTTTACCTGGTTTTGTGGTTGACAAGGTGCTCATGCTAGGATCAGATGTGTTGACTTTTTTAATCTGTCATTTATGTTGATGTTAAAAGCATTTCTTCAATTCACTGTTTCTTTTCAAAATGTTTCTAAGCTACTTGCCCATTTTGTGACTATTAAAGCTGAATAAGTATAACTCATAAATTCATTTCAGCACAAAGAAATTATCTGTGTGTTACAATAAGAGACAAAAATATAGTCAAGTTCTTGCATTGTATTATTTCCATTCTTTCCTAAAGATTACTTGACTATCCCACATGATATGTGATCATTTGCTGATTGAGAATGCCAGTGTCAATTAACACAGTAAATAATTACTAAGGCTTAATTTACTTCTTTTTTGGAGAAAATATAAATGGAAAAATCTCAAAGCTGGGGTTTCCATAACCCATTTTGAAGAAGAATGTTTTGTGTATGTGCATGTATATATCTATGACTCTAATATTTTTGGAGCACAGCCTACTATTCTACAAACTAAGAACTCACCAAAAATAAGTGGTGAATTCTATTTAAAACTTTTAAAAAACTTTCAAAATTGTATAGCTTTTCTTTGTTCATCTATGGGTGTGTTAAATTGTTAAATGGATATCACAATATTTAAGCAGTCTTGTAGTCTAAAAATAATCCAAATTTGTTAACTATTTTAAATGCAGTGATAGATGCAACTTGTTAGATTTCTATTTATGATTCATATATATATATATCTTTGGGTGTAAAAATCTGTAAAGAGTCGTTATTCTTGCTTGTCATACCTTAGTTTTCCTATGGAAATTACCCTTCTCACCACTGATGATTAGGTGGGAGAAATACTAAACTTCAATGATTTGTCCAAATGTGTAGCATTAAACCTTGCTGCAGATTAAAACACCTGAGAAGAATTTTATAGTTACAGTTGCCTAGAGCCCATTAAATGTAGCCAGGGAATTATTAATTTTTTTTTAATTACCAAAAAATACACACAAATATACAATTTTCATATAAGGGTATGAATAGAAAAGTTCACAACATAATACCAATATTACTACTGTATATTTTAATAGAGTTTATAGTTGTATTTTACTTGTTATAAAACTTAATTGATGCATCTTCCATTAAAGACTAATATATTGTATATAATTTGCTATGTAAAACTAATTACAAGATAAGCACTGTTGGTCTTTCTAATTCATAGTAATCTTTAACAAACCTACATAATATTAAAGACAAAATATTTTTATAATTGCTGAAAAAAGAGCCATATTCATATTGTAACAAAACACTAAATTCACATTTTATTCTTCAGTGATATTTCTAATTTTTTTGCTAGCAATGTGATGTATGATTCAAGAATTTATATATACAAATCTTGCTAGAGACCTAGCACTAGCCATTAAGAATCATTTTGATACTTTAAGTAGTTCAACAACATACGATGATGCGCACTTTTTTCCTCCATAGAATATAATTTTTATCTCAATTTTGTAAATTATTTAAGACAAGACTAGTACATGCTCCATTACAGAAAATAACAATTCAGTACTACATCATAAGTGATTGAGTTCTGGAAATCAACTAGGAAAGATTACCTTAGGTACCACCGTAAGATTGCTTCGTGTATTAAAATTAACTGCTGATGTATTAAAGCATTTTATTACTCTGCTCAGTCTCCCAAACTTTAGTATGAACAGGAATCTCTTTGGGAGTTCGCTAAAATAAAGATCTGGACTCAGTAGTTTTGAATGAGTTCTGTGTTTCTGCATTTCTAATGAGCTCCCAGGCCATGTCTGGTCTACACATCACACTTTGAGGAGCAAGGAGTTAGTTGGCATCTGTAACCCCATTTTAAACTAGCAACATAGCAGACCCAGAAATATGCTGAGACCCAGAAATACATCTAAGCAAAGTAAAAATATGTTTTTAAAACACATTACACCTACATTGCACACACACCCACACACATTCATCATTCACACACACCAGCTTGAACTATCCTGATATAATAAAAAAAATGGTAAACGTTCTTTAAGTGAGTTTAATTCTGATCATTTAATCTTTTAAATCTGTAAAGACGGAGTAGTGCGCCTACAGGACAGAGTAAGCTGTGGTAAATATCCTTAACAGGACAAAATCTGAAATAGGGCAAACAGGAACAAAGGAGAGATACTTCCAAATTCTGGACTGTAACACATATGCCTCTCATTTCCTAGATAGTCAATGCTTTCAAGATTTATTTTGCTCACTAATAACTGGAAAAATATTTCAATTTATTTTGTAATATAAACATTTCAAAACTGCGGATCTTGATGAATACTGACTAAATATGTTGTTTTACTAGTCAGTTTTTAAAATTGTAAACCTCTTAAAATTTTAACAAAAATGTATTAAAATATAGTGAAATCACATGGATCTGTGATGTGCTTTCTTCTTTACTAAAGTTTTAGGAAAATAAGTTATTCTTCTTCTCCCAGCATAAGTCACTTATGAGCATATTTCTCCAAATTTATCTGAGGCTTATCTGCTGCATTTGACACATCTATGGTCCTTTCTGAACATGCACTTACCTGGCTTTCAGTCAATAGTTACTCAATCAAATCTCTAGGAAAGGGTCCAGAAAATTGCATTTTTAATAAGCGTTCCAATTTCTGGAAACATAAAAAAGGCTTCTAATGAAAAGTCTGCCTAAGTTCCCACAAAGAAAAAAAAACTGCAACTACCTTTCTATTTACATATTTTAGTAATGGTTCTGTAATAAGATATTCATGTTGGGGCTGGAGCAAATGAAACCTTCTGTTCTCCTCAGAAACAAATGAGAACTATAGTACAATCTTTCTGTGCAGCACTGTTTTCATAATCCAGAAAGTCATGGAAACAGAAATCTGTGTTTAAGGCTTATGTATTTGTAATTTATCACCCACTAAGGCAAACATCCATCACAAGCACAGCTGCTTCTTAAACAAAAGACACTTGAGCTAGGATACCATTAAAGAAGTTTTATTCCAGCTTCTTAGAGAGAGAAATCTAGGCTCTCTCAAGCTGTTTTTTCACATATTTGTCCCTGTTCAGAATATTTGCACCAACTCATCACTCATGAAGACCTAGGTCAGTCTCCCCTCCTTTAAACCTCACCTAAATACCTCTATAACAGCAGACCTTCCTTCAGATAAATATATATGTATTTTGTATGCTTTTTGGCGGGGTCATATTTCATTTGTTTTCCATGTGAGTATCCCGTTATTGCAGCACCATTTGTTGAATTGTTTGTTTTTGTTGATTTCTTTGTTTGTTTTGGGAAGTGCACAGGCTCGGAACTGAACCCGGGTCTCCCGCGTGACAGGCGAGAATTCTACCACTGAACTACCCTTGCACCCAGGAGGTATTTTTTTTTTTTATCAAAACAGCAGACATATTGATGTATTCTCTTCACAAATATTTTCATGTGTCAGTGAAACAATATGCCTCTTGAGGACAGAGAAAAGGGAAACATGTTGAACTATGAGTGATGTTCCAGGTTTCTCAGTGGCTTTCCATGTAATTATAAATAGATAACTTCTCTTGTCTGCTACAGCATTTACCCTCATTGGTAAAAAGAGCATTTAGTCTCCAAGGTCCTATAGAACTTAAGTATTCAAAGATTTTATGACTAATTACATCATAGTAATCATTTATCTCCAACTCTTTTTACCCAATACATAAGACATGCATTCACCAGATTATGAGCACCATAAATGCAGTGACAACCCCCTCAAAAAAAAAAAAAGATAAAATCTGGTTGTTGTCTAAAGACCATGGGAGGAAATATTAGAAGCAGAAGACCAGTTAGGAAGCTATTAACAAAGGAGGTACCAAGTTTTCTGGCTTGGGTCCCTCAGGGTGTTATGATACCATTTACCAAAAAGACAAAAAAGTTAGGACAGGAAGAGAAGTATCAAGCATGTTGAATTTGAGTTAGCTCTGGAACATTCTCCACAAAAAGAAGCATTCGGGAGAAAACAGATTCATGCGGTCCAGCACTCAGGAAAGAAAACGGGAATAATAATAAAGATTTGAGAATTGTTGCCACATGAAGGATGGCTGAAGTCATGAAAATGCCTGAGATTCCCCAGAGAGGGTAGGTAGAGTAGTAACAGGAAGCTATGAAGGGATCCCTGTGTAGGAGCAAGACTTCTTAGGCTAAGAAGAAATAACCAAAGAAAGAAGATAATAAGGGAGTGGAATCACAGAAATTAAAGGATGTCACACGATGCAGAGAACTTAAATAAAACAACTGAAAAAACTGTTTAAATTGTTTCTTAATTAAGAAATTAAGAACTGACATTAACACATTTTATCAGTCTGTAGTGGGAAGAACAATAGACCCCAAAAGGTAGGACCACCCAGAACCTGTCAATGTGACCTTATTTGTAAACAGTCTTTGCAGATAAAAATTAATTAAAGATCTTGGGATAATTGTGGATTATCCAAGTGTACCCTGAATCCAATGAAACGGATCCTTAGGAGAAAGACAAACATGGAAAACAAGGTGACATAAAGACAGAAGCAGAAAATGGACCAATGTATCTACAAGTCAAGGATTCCCAGCAAACACCAGAAACTAAGAAAGATGTATGAAACAGCCTCCAAACAGGACCAACTTTGGTGACACTTTAATTTCATACTTCCAGCCTTCAGAACTGTAAGAGAATAAATTTCTATTGTTTTAAGCCACCTAGTCTGTGGCAGCCCTAGGAAATAAACAGAGAATCTCTCAAAACATATAGATATCTGCAATTAAAAATGAAATAGCTAATACTTGTTATGCATTTGGGTGCCAGGCACGATGCCTAGGGCAATCAAGATTGCAAGTGTATATTCGATGCAGGTTAATTTTAACACTGAAAGTTTTTTTTGCCTTATTGTCTCTTGCACAGGATTCCCTGCAACTGCTCTTTTTTCCGCCTCCCTCCCCACTCTAAACAGCTTTACTACTTATTTCTTGCTTCTTTTTCTGGGATAATAAGTTCAGCAATTGTTCTTTGATGTTTGTCTAAAGTAACCTTATGCTCCTAACCCAATAAAAAGTAGAAGTAGGCAAACTTTCAAACACCTGTGGAAAGTGTTGAGAAATAATTTGCAAAGCTGTATTCCATTCTCAGTACCAAAAAACACTATTGGAAAACTGGAAAAGTATATTTTAAATATCCCATAGAATAATAGTGTAACTAAATTTATTATTTTAGGAACTTCTCATAGTTTGAGAAAAGGAATTTATTGCAACCTCAAAAATTATCTTTCAAAACTATCAATGAAATGCATATGATTTAACTATAAATTCACAACATGACATATCACAGTTTTAAAAGGTTAAGTTAAATATATCCAAAATCTAAGAATTTTATTCTGGTTATATATGGAACATTTTTCTGTTTCTCTATAATCAAGTAACCAGTCAATTAATGAATCAATAGTTTATTCTATATCTATGTCTGCAGTGTGCTATTACTGAGGTTATAAGACACAATAATTTGACTACCAAATAATATGAATACAGAATGATGAAAGATTGAGCTAACATCTATGACTTTCTAGCCATGGAAACACAGGAAATTTCTTTAACATTTCTTAGTCGTTACTAAAACGATAGCTATAGCTGCCGCTAGTTGAGCACCTACTATGTTTTAAATGTAGCTTTGTACCAATTAATTATCCTCACATCATATCTATGAATTAGATTCTTATCATCCCCATTTCTACAGAGGAAATCATTAAGACTTTGATTTCCCAAGGACACTCAACTACGTAGTAGAAATTTTAGAGTTGAAACTGAAGTGGTCTGATTTCACAGCTAGCAACCACTACCTTATACTGACTTCCTTTACTGTTACTAAAGATATGTGATTAATTATACTTATAAAAATGTATTTCTGAAATGTCAATCAAATCAATTGTTCAGACTTTAAAAAGGGTTCCAAGGGCAAGCATAACAGCATTGCCCCTAATTATTTCAGAACATAGATGAGTAAATATCCGCAGTTTTCAGAAGATTGAATATTGTTGAAAGCAGCATTTTCTAAGCAATGAAGGTTAAATGACAAACACATTGTATGAGACAGTTTTAGTTGTCTAATTTATACCCAACACCATTCCTGTGTTCTTTCTATTGGTAAGACACCAAATTTGTTTGCATGACCATTCACATCAGGAGCAAATTCCATTGTTCTAACTGATCATGTTAATGTCACTACCCTTGTTAGTGAAGGAATTGTGATGCATTCGTGAGTGAGACATAAGAAGAAGCCTGCTGGAAGCAACTGAAAAGAAAGAAATGCTCAGGAGCAAACTGCATATGTTACCTTATATGTGGCTGTAATAATTAAAACAACAACAGCTACAACAACTGTACTGTAATAATGAGGGAACCAACCAAAGACAGAAAGCCAATATGCTCAAGAACGTAAGGAAAGGGGGTGCCAGGGTAGTTCAGTGGTACAATTCTTGCCTGCCATGTGGGAGACTCGGGTTCAATTCCTGGCCCATGCACTTCCCAAACAAACTAGCAAACAAACAAACAAAAAACAAAAACAAAAAATTCAGCAAATACTGCTGCAATAAGGGGATACTCACATGGAAAAAGAATGAAATGTGATCCTGCTATAAAGTATACCAAAAAAAAAAAGAATTTATGGAAAACACTGGGTTTTTTGATTAACTATGTAGTACCACAGTGTTCAGCAATAATGAAATAATATATTCATATTTTTACCCCCTTACTTAAAAACTCTAATACTGTTTGAAAACGAAGGTGTTCTAAATGTAAAAAGTATAACAACTCAAAATTTTCTTTAATAACTATACAGTGTTTAAGCAGTACAAACCCCACATTTTCATTAAAATACAAATACTGAAAAAGTAAAACTTACCATGACCTATAAAGCCTTCAGTTTTAGTTTACTTCCCTTGAATTATTTCATTTAATTTTAAAGGTATGAATATTTGCATTTTATTTGAAATTGAACATAGTACCATCTGAATGCTATATATTGGGAAGACTAATAAATCACTTAAAGACCCCACAAAAATTAATATCATCTCAAATAAGTTTTAGGATATAAAAGTCTTTACTTGATACCTGGAGAGAAATTCAAATATATCATTAATCTCCATTTATACCTCATCTCTCATGGATAACTATAAGCAAACTTGCTATTACATTAAGATGGCAAAGATTAGAAAGCAATCTCCAGTTGATTTAGTCTGACTTATGCTGCCACATGCTATTCTGAGTTACATGATCACGAGCTAATTGTGCAAATACATTAAAATTCCTTCATGTCTGCCAATTATTTTTGTTATATGACTAAATCTTTATTTACATTATTTATATCTGTTTGTATCGCAGGAATGTTACTTGAGATGGCAGAAAGTATACTCCTCCTAAAAAATACAGAACTAACCTTTTATACAGAATTAGAGACAAGACTGTTTGTGCCCAGATGAAACCAGACCCTGACAGATACCTCAAGGGTTGAAAGGATCAATTAGTAAGTTCACATACATGTTCCCTGTTCATAAAATACCAAGAGGCCCTGATCCACCAATTGGGAAGCTCTGGTATATTGATCATATTTGGCATTTTATTAACATAATATACAGACTGTATATTTAATATTGTCTATTTGTACCCATTACAGAACCTTAAAAATTGTCTTGCACATAATAGTTCAACATATACTTATTGAGTTGAATAGAAATACAAGTGCCTGATTCCTATAAACAAATACATTAATAAAAGAGACAAAAAATGAACAAATAATGGATAATGAAGTGAAAAATTGAGAATTCACAGTGCGAGTAATAAGGACAAATGAGATCAAAGCCATTCCAAAATATCTGATGACTCACAGAATTGAAGCAATAATAATTTATAAATGACTGATCCAATATTTAACTAATTTATTTCCCTATAGAACTGGTCTATTTGTGTGTGCGTGTGTGTGTTCAAGCAATGTTTCTATGTGGTATATCTTTGGTACCCAGGATTTACTTTATAAAATACCATTTTAAGATGGTAATCTTGAAGTCAATATAAATATGACTGGTGGATTGGGTGGGAGAACTTCTGATTCCAGGGAAATTTGTTATCAGCTTGTTCAAACCAAATAGCAGTGGAATAAAAAGATTTATATAACAGACATTTAGAATAAAGTATACTTTATATCCAATTAAAAAGGAGAGGGCAAAGAAAATTTCAAGGCCTAAGGCTGTGCAACTAGGCAGACATTGATGCCATTGACTGAAGGAGAGAATTTAGGTGAAATAAAATCTATAGCTGTGAATTATACAAGGAGAGTCAGTTTAAAAATATATCAGCATATACAGTTTTGAAATGCACATGAGATAGCGTAGCTGCACATAGATTTGGGTGTCCTCAGCACGATGGTGAAGACAATGAAATCAGTGAAGTGAAAGAATGGACAAGGGTGGGGTGCAAAGTGAAATGCAATAAATGTAAATTCAGGAAATATCAATATTTATAGAATGGGTAAAAGAATGACCTAACCATAAAGAGAGAGTAGTCAATAAGTTAGGAGGTAAATCAAGAGATGAAAGCACATGGGCAGGAGATGTTCAGTGCAAATTCTGAAGCAAATACTAAGAGGTCAAGGACAGGAGCTTCAGGTAAGAACTGTGAGATTTAGGGTTCCTGAGGTGATAAGAAACCTGAAAAAAAGAACTGAGAGTAATTCTAGTGGCACAATGAGGGTGGAAGATAGATTATATGAAGTTATACAGATCAAGAACACTTCAAAAATAACATGAGGGTGGGGTGGGGGATTTATCTCTTTCTCCAGGTATAAGGGGAGTATGAGAGAACAGGAAGAACACAAAAAGCTGAGGAAATGTGGGGTCACTAAGACATGAGGGAAGTTATCTTCTGATATTTTTCAGATGCAAAAGTAAAGTGGGAGCTTGAAGAAATTGGAAAAGTTTAGAAATGACTATTGTACATAGGAACTTTAAAAAACAAAAATGGATCATAAAAATGTGGAAAAGAATAATTTTTTATATTCTGAAAGGTCATATAATAATGAGTATATAGTCACTACCATAGTTACATAATTCCACCTTCAAAATTGCTCACATAACTCAACCAATTCATAAAAGAAATCATAAGCAAATATTTATCACATAACTAGCATATGTCCTATCATTGGCTAGTACTTCTTATATTTCATACTAATTTTTAAGTGAATAGGCTTCTTGGAAATGGAGGCAATTAGGTTCCTGGAAGATTTTTTTTCTTTTTTTGTATGCTGTATGGCAGACTCACATTTCATTATTTTTCCATGTTAGCATCCTTTTATTGCAGTACCATTTATTGAATTTTCATTTGTTTTGGTTTTTTTCTTTGTTTTGCTGTTTTTTTTATTTTCCTGGGAAGTGCATGGCCTGAAAATTGAACCTGGGTCTTCCGCATGGCAGGTGAGAATTCTGGAAGAAATTTTAAAGGCTCTTATAGATAAGAAGGTTTGTGTGAAATTTCTGCTTCTAGAATCAAACTTGACTCTAACCCATCTTTAATGTTAAAATGAAGGTCACAGATTAGAAAATATTTTATAAAGTATATATTATGATGCATTGCAGAAAAAAATATGCTTCTCTGTTAAAGTGATTCTCGATGACATTTAATTTTTTCTTACAACATTTTATTTTTAAAATGTCCACTTACTATACTGATGTATGCTTAGATTTACTATTCTTTGGGACAAGATAATAACAGCTAATAATAGTAGTAATATTAATTTTACTGTCCAGGATCATCAAATCCTTGCTTTACTTATGCCATGTGCTAGAAAATGCAAACTTTAATTAGAAAATTACATAAACTGGCAAATTACTATATGTTATTTTATCATGGAAATTGTATTTAAGTAACTCCACAGCAACATTTTAGTCTGTATACACAAACTCACAGATACATAGACAAACCTACACAAATACACAAATAGTAAGAGAATATACTTTCATATACAGTGTTCATAATGGTTGTAATGGAACAATAATAAACTACGTTATTTGAAGTGAAATAAAATTAGCCTCTGAAATTCACTTCACTTCCTAAGATTATTTTCTGTAAATATTTGTCTTGATTTTTTTTAGATTAATTTGCTTGGAAAAATCTTTTATCAACCTGCAAACAACTATAATTTACTATATCTTAACAAGTGCTCAAATTCAGCCATTTGATTTTTAAGATCCATTACCACAGCAAGATCTTTTCCTCCAACGGATATAACTTATTCCCTCTCTTCCAATCTTAATAGAATTATGAAATTGCTCAACAGGAGATCTGATAGTTTATAACTGTGAGTGTATTTATAACTGTAGAATATATAGTATAAATCTGATGAGTTAATTTATTGTACTTAATTATAGTCCAGGAAATGCTTAGCATATCACCTAGAACACATCAGTAGTAAGAGTTTCCCATGAGAAGTCTCACAAGGGGAAACATTTGAAACTTGAGGTTTCTTTCTACACATCAAGGGGTCAATATCCTCTGATTACAATTCTAACGCCATTTACCATTGTTATGGATTTTAGATAATTAAAAAGAAATGTTTCTGATACTTCCTTAGTGCTTTTTTAATTTAAAGGTCTGAACAAAGGATACATTGATTAATAACTTACAACTTAATCCATCTCAAATTGCCAGAATGGCCTAGGTTTTCTGACCACTAATTTCTCATGCGGTGACATTTAGGTATTTCCTGTTATTTCTGTAGGTCTGCATTTCTGAACAAAGACCCTGAAAATTGTACATCAGGCAAATGTAACAGGCTTCCTTACAGACCATATGTTTTGTCCTATACTTAGGCCTCCAAGATCTTAGGCAATCAGGCTGTCATATTCATCCCCGTGTCCCCAGCATCTAGAATAGTTCCTGACAAGGAGTAAGACACCAAAAACAGCTGTTAATAAATGATGACAGTAATCGCTTTATCACATGGGCAATATTTTCCATCATGCTGCCAAACTCGTTCATTTCCTTTTCTGAAGATATGTTTCACAGCTTTAATGAGGTATCTTTCACATAGTGTGGTAGGTTGAATTAGGAATGCCAGGTGAGGCAAGCAAAACAAAACCACAACAATAATCCTGGTCTTGATCTTAATACCTGTTGTGTGTACCCAGTGAACATAGCATCTTGTGAAGATGGTATTTTCAATTAAGGGGAGGCCAAGTGAATCACGAGGGGTCTTAATCCTGTTTCGGGAGGCTATTTCAAGACAAAGTCACAGGGAGAAGCAGGAAATCTGCAGGAACCCGGAAGAGAAAGAGGAGGATAGACCCATGTATGGGAAAGCAAAGGAACCCAAGGATTGGCAGATTGCCAGACAGCCAGGATACTACCAACCTGGGGCAGAAGTAAGCCTACTAGCCTCTGAAACCATAAGCCAATACATTCCCGTTCCTAGTGAACTTGTTGCGTGTGATTTGTCACAACAGCTGAAAAACAAATATACATCATAGAATTCATTTAAATTGTAAAAATTCATTCCTTTTTGATATAGCCATGGAATTCTGCGGCCCACACGAGGGTCAAAGTTAGATCATTTTCCTCAGTACAGAAAGAAACTACCAATTGGCAGTCACTCCCACTTGCCTCCAAGTCCCATAGTTCTATGCAAACATGAATGCACTTTTGATTGCTAAAATTCTACCTCTTAAGGACAACTGATTTGAATAGAATAGTACAATATTAATTTGGAGTGTTTGCAGGAAGGAGATTGATAGAATGACAGGGCCTGGGTCAGGTGATGTAAGCCAGGTACAAGGCAGAAGAATGCTTGTGAGTCACCAAAAGTTATTTTCATTGGTGGACCTAAAACCACTTTCAAGAAGACAGTCTTGAGGGACAAGCTGTTCATCTTCAAATTAAGCTTTTTAGATGTTTCACTGTCTTCCCTTCCAAGAGCAAGCATTGCCGGGAGCATACAATTAGCTACTCTGCCTTGGTCTCAGGATTGGCAAACACAGGGAGAGTACTATCTGGATTTCAGTTATCATGCCCGTTTTTTTTTTTTTTTTTTGCATGTGTTTTTTTACCAACAATACTATCTTTATTTTTGCTATTACTATTAATTAATGCCTCACCTTCAAATATTACAGGTTGTCTTGTTTCTGATTTCAAAGCAAATGATTACAATAACTCCCTCTAATGTTCTTTCTTCATTCAAAACTTCCACAATTACTCATTGTTCTAACTGTGGCATTGTCTTTATTTTCTAACTTCATCATGTGTTTTCCACTTTTATTACACATATATCGTGGTATCTGCAACCTGCTATTAGCTACTCCTTGTGGATTTCATTGTTTATTTTATAAAGTATACCTCTTTTATTTATTTTTGTTTTGTTTTAGTTTTTGTTTCTTCTTTTTGTAATTCCCCTCTGTTTATTCTCTGGGAACACCCTCTCCAACTCTAAGTTGGTAATGTTTGTGTCAGCTGATCCCACATATGGTTGCAGGGTGGGAACATCATCCAAGTGAAGTCAGAGCATCACTGGATCTTCAAGAACAGGTATAGGTAGAAAGCCAGAATAATGAGCAAGAGCACAGAGGATTTTGAATAATGGAAAATAAGCACTCTCTTTTTTTTTTTGAGAGATAGGAGTACAGCATGCTAAAATGCCCTCAAAGAGCATTCTGAGAGTCAACCATTTTTCTTAATTTTCCTTGGTTTCCTGCAAACCTTTGGTTAATTTCTGGAGTTCTAGAAAAATTGATCTGACAAATTTGGCAGGAACTTTGTTGCTTTTATTGTTGGGTGAGCTTTCAGAGGTCCTTACTCTACCATTTTGCTTATGCCCTATACAAAATTATTTATCATAGCATTGTTTGTAATAATACCTAAAGAAAGAAATATTTAAATATAGAATTATAAAATAAATGATAGCTGACTCATAAAAGAACATATCAGTAAGCCATAATTTTTTAAAAAATTTATCCTGATTCAAGGTTCAAAAACATAACTTTTAAAAAATGTTTTCATGATTCAAGATTCAAGAAAACTTTAGCAACTAACATTTATTGTATACTTTCACATGCCAAACATGATGATAAATGCTTTACATATACCCTCCCATTTTATTTTTACAACAATGCCATTTGGAAGATATTAAGATATCCATTTCACAGGTGCTGAGACTGAAGCTTCAAGTTTAGGTAGCTTATCCAAGGCCACCAAGGGATCTAATGTCAGAACTAATATACAAACTGAGGCATGTATGACTCTTAACAACCTCTCTCTTAATGACCTTAAACTTCAGTCCTCTTGACAGGATTTCCCCATTGCCTTCTGCTATGCAGCCTCAGAGGCTCCTGCATTTCCCTCATATGGTACATATATCCATTTATCATAGTTATTTAACTGTTTCACTTTCCATTAAAATATGGGCTTCCTGAGGAGATGGGCTGGGTCTATCTCTTGATTATTACTGTGTCTCACAGTATTCATGAGATACTCAACATGAATATAATCATTATTTTTGACCTAACAACGTCAAATCCATAAGTAAATGAATGAATGGTTATATAACATTTTTATTAGTCTTATGGTTGGTGGCATAAATAGAATTTATTCAATGATCAAATGCTCTCCTGGCAGACAAGAGGAAAAGGCAACTGAATTTTCTGTATGACATTATCTGCATGAAACACTCCTCAGGATTTGTAATACAATGTAAGATAGCAGAGCTACTCTAGCTATGGATGCCATAACAGACACTATTTTGGGGAAAGATATATCTTACAAAAAGTGAGGTTTAGAGTTCCGGGTCAAGATGGCGGCTTAACAACATGTGTGTTTTAGTTCGTCCTCCAAAACAACTGCTAAATAACCAGAAACAGTACAGAACAGCTCCTGGGGCCACGTCAGTGACCAGACACACAGCGTACCCCAGTATGGACCAGCTGGACCAGCTGCGAGCACTCCCCAAAACCATGAGTTCCCAAACCTGCGGCGGCCAGCGCCCCTCCCCCACAGGCAGCTTCCCAGAGGGGAAAGGAAAGGACTTTACCAGCAGCAGTGATTGGGCACAATCAAACGCCAATTGTGGAACTAATTAACAAATTCTGACTACTAAAAATAGGCCCCCCGCTTAGGTGAACCTGCTGAAAACAGAGGTTGCTTATTTTTGCCCCAGTGCCAAGGGGGCAGAGCTGACAGAAAAAGGGGGGAAAAAAAAGAAGGAAACAGGTTTTTGTGGCTGTGTATCTACAAAGGTTTGACTGCCTCTGGATACAGCGGCAGGACTTTTCAGGCTGCAACTGCCCCAGGCATAGGCAGAAGTGAAACTGCCCCAGGGGAGGGGTGAAGGCCCACCCAGGTGGAATCCCTCCATCAAGGAATTCAGACACCAGTGCTTGGTCATTTGAAGCCATTAAAACCAGCCTACAACCTCTCCTCTGTCTCCAACAAACCCCCAGCCAAAGTTAAAGGTACCGCATCATCTTATGCTGGTGGGACCTGCAGTCAGACAAGCGCCACATACTGGGCAGGATAAGAAAAACAGAGTCCAGAGACTTCACAGGAAAGTCTTTCAACCTGCTGGGTCTCATGCTCAGGGAAAACCAACGCAGGTGACTCTTTCCTCCTTATAGGAGGCCAGTTTGGTCTGGGAAAATCTGGCTGGGGTCTATAATATCTAAGCAGACCCTCCAAAGTGTGTGGGGGGGAAAGGTACCACACAAGCAGGGCAAGAAACAAGAAAACAAGAACTGAAAAATTCTCCTCTGTTAAACAAAACCTAAGCTAAAGGTTCAGATAAAGCTGAACAGAATGTCAAAGAACAGACAGACAACAAATTCATCCAGCAAGAAAACCCTAGATAAAAGAAGTGAAAGCAATCTCCAGAATAAACTAATTAAGGTAATTAAATGCCTAGACACCAGCAAAAAATAACAAATCACACTAAGGAAATTGAAGATATGGTCCAGTTAAAGGAACAAACCAACAATTCAAATGACATACAGGAGCTGAAACAACTAATTCAGAATATACGAACAGACATGGAAAACCTCATCAAAAACCAAATCAATGAATTGAGGAAGGTTATAAAAAAGGCAAGGAAGGAACAAAAATAAGAAACTGTAAGTCTGAAAAAACAAATCACAGAACTTATGGGAATGAAAGACACAGTAGAAGAGATGAAAAAAACAATGGAAACCTACAATGGTAGATTTCGAGAGGCAGAACATAGGATTAATGAACCGGAGGACAGAACATCTGAAATCCAACAAGAAACAGAAACTATAGGAAAAAAATGGAAAAATATGAGCAGGGACTCAGGGAATTGAAAGACAATATGAAGCGCATCAATATACGTGTTGTGGGTGTCCCAGAAGGAGAAGAGAATGGAAAAGGAGGAGAAAAACTAATGGAGGAAATTATCACTGAAAATTTCCCAACTCTTATGAAAGACTTAAAATGACAGATCCAAGAAGTGCAGCGTACCCCAAAGAGAACAGATCCAAATAGACATACTCCAAGACATTTAATAATCAGAATGTCCAAGGTCAAAGAGAAAGAGAGGATCTTGAAAGCAGCAAGAGAAAAGCAATCCATCACATACAAGGGAAGCCCAATAAGACTATGCGCAGATCTCTCAGCAGAAACCATGGAGGCGAGAAGATAGTGGGATAATATATTTAAATTATTAAAAGAGAAAAACTGCCAACCAAGAATTCTATATCCAGCAAAATTGTCCTTCAAAAATGAGGGAGAAATGAAAACATTTTCAGACAAAAAATCACTGAGAGAATTTGTGACCAAGAGACCAGCTCTGCAAGAAATACTAAAGGGAACACTAGAGACAGATACGAAGACAGAAGAGAGAGGTGTGGAGAAGAGTGTAGAAAGGAAGACTATGAGTAAAGGTAAAAGGAAGGAAAATTAGATATGACATATAAAATCCAGAAGGTAAAATAGTAGAAGAAATACTACCCATACAGTAATAACACTGAATGTTAATGGATTAAACTCTCCAATCAAAAGACATAGTCTGGCAGAATGGTTTAAAAAACAGGACCCATGTATATGCTGTCTCTACTCAAAGGTCACAAGGCCAAGGACACAAATGGACATTTACATGTTTATAGCAGCATTATTAACAATTATCAAGTGATGGAAACAGCCAAAATGTCCATCAACAGACAGTTGATTACACAAACTGTGACATTTACATAAGATGGAATATTATGCAGCTGTAAACAGAATAAAGTTATGAAGTATGTAACAACATGAATGGACCTTAAGGACATTATGCTGAGTGTGATTAGCCAGAAACAAAAGGACAAATACTGTATGGTCTCACTGACATGAACTGACGTTAGTGAATAAACTTAGAATATTTCCTTGGTAACAGAGACCATCAGGAGATAGAAATAGGGTGAGATATTGGGTGATTGGAGCTGAAGGGATACAGATTGTGCAACAGGACTGAATATAAAATCTCAGATATGGACAGCACAATACTACCTAACAGTAATGTAATTATGTTAAAACACTGAATGAACCTGCATGTGAGAATGATAGAGGGAGGAGGACTGGGGACATAAATGAAATCAGAAAGAAAGATAGATGGTAAAGATCGAGATGGTATAATCTAGGAATGCCTAGAGTGTATAATAATAGTGAAATGTACAATGTACAAATTTTAAAAATGTCTTTGCATGAGGAAGAACAAAGGAATGTCATTATTGCAGGGTGCTGAAAATAGATGATAATTAATACTTTAAAATGTCACCTTATGTGTGAGACTAAAGCAAAAAATGTTTATTTGTTACAAAATTTATATTTTGACTAGAGCATTTCCTAATATAACTCATGTAGATAGTTTGAGTGAATGTCATAAGTACTTGGAATCTCAGGTAGCATATAAGATTTTGTCGGTTTGTCCAGAGTGATGCCCCGATGAATCCCAGAGTGATGTGATCAGTGACTGGAAAAGTATTTGCAAGCCCCCTTCGGTGAATGGTGAGAGTGGGGAGAAATTCAACTTCCCCAAGTTGAATTCTTGATATTCTCACAAGCAGTGTGGACAACCAAAGCTATAGGCTGAGCCCCCAGGCTTGGGGTTTGTTCACATGAAACTTAACCCCACAAAGGATAGGTCAAGTCTACTTAAAATTTAGGCCTAGGAGTCACCCCCAAGAGAGCCTCTTTTGTTGCTCAGATGTGGCCTCTCTCTCCAGCCAACACAACGAGCAGTCTCACCACCCTTCTCCTCTCTGGGTGGGACATGACTCCCAGGGGTGTGGACCTTCCTGGCAACGTGGAACAGAGATCCTGGAATGAGCTGAGACTCAGCATCAAGGGACTGAGAAAAAACCCTAGAATGAGCTGAGAATTGACATCAAGGGATTGAGAGAACCTTCTCGACCAAAGGGGGAAGAGTGAAATGAGACTAAGTGTCAATGGCTGAGAGATTCCAAACAGAGTTGAGAGGTTATCCTGGACGTTATTCTTATGCATTAAGTAGATATCACCTTGTTGTTCAAGATGTAGTGGAGAGGCTGGAGAGAACTGCCTGAAAATGTAGAGCTGTGTTCCAGTAGCCATGTTTCTTGATGATGATTGAACAATGATATAGCTTTCACAGTGAGACTCTGTGAATGTGAAAACCTTGTGTCTGATGCTCCTTTTAGCTACTATATCAGCAGAAGAGTAGAACATATGGAATAAAAATAAATAATAGGGGGAACAAATGTTAAAATAAATTTAGTTTGAAATGCTAGTGGTAAATGAAAGCAAGGGGTAAGGGGTATGGTATGTATAATCTTTTCTTTCTCTGTTATCGTTTTATTTCTTTTTCTGTTGTCTTTTTATTTCTTTTTCTAAATTGATGCAAATGTTCTAAGAAATGATGAATATGCAACTATGTGATGATATTAAGAATTACCGATTGTATATGTAGAATGGAATGATCTCTTAATGTTTTGTTTGTTAATTTTTTTAATTAATAAAAAAAGTTAAAAAAAAAAAAGTGAGGTTTAGGATGCAAAATGTAGGGTGAATTAACCATATCCAGGATGTCAGAAATGGCCTCTCTGGTGAAAAGGTGAAGTTTAAACTTCAATCTAAATATAAATTGCCAGGAAACCATGTAATGTACATGGAATATGAGAAAATGTAATAAATTTGATATATTGAGAAGAGAGATACAGACAGGAGGTATGAGAGAAAATTGAAGTCTGAGAACTAAGAAATGACTTACATGATCACACAGGGTCTTTTTAGGCTAGGTTAAGTATTCTGGATTTGCTTATAAACTCAGTGGAAGACTGCTGAATAGGTTTAAACAATCCTTGATATGCATTTTTAAAAGAGCAACATGACTACGCTGTAAAGAATGAAGGGCCCAGAGCGTGGTTTCAAGAGTCTAGAGGACACAGCAATGGCCCAGTCAAAAAATGATGGTGACTTGAACTGGGTTGGAACTGGGGCACAGAGAAAAATAGGGTTTCAGAAGTATGATTCCAGGATTCAGTGATATATTAGATGGGGTAATGAGCTGGAGAAATTAAGGATGATACACTCTACCAGATCCCCAATTGTATAGTAATCTCCAATGAATCACAACATTTTCAAATCCTTTCAATCATTCTCTATTAGATCATGATTTTTTCTCTATGAGGATTAATTCCAACACTAAGAATGAATAATTTTACCATTTAATGTTCAACGAAGTCAACTCTCTCTCTCTCACTATAGATTATAATAATAACCACAGCTAACATTTACTGAGTTCTGTGCTTCCAGGACTGTGTGAAGTATTTTAAACTTTAAAATCATTTAGTACTCATTTAAAAGATGTGAAAACATAAAGAATTTAACTTGTCAAAGGTTACATAGTCAATGAGTAACAAATATAAAATACATTTAAAATGTAAATAAATGTGGAAATAATTTGAAAGCTCATTATTTCTATATATGTGCATGTGTGTGCATATGTACACACATAGGATTTCTATGAAGAAAAGAATGATGGAGAGAATGAGGGACAGGAAAAAAGCATGCCCAATTTTGGATTTTCAACTTCAATAATAGAAAATTTATTTTCTTCCAAATTTAATGTATACTTAAATCATAATATAGAATCATATAGACATCCCAACTTCATACGGGCAATATATAATCTATAATGGTCTGTCAGGGCAAAAATTACTATGTCTTCTCAGTGGGGTAGACTATTCTTTTTCACATACCCAAAATAATTGTATTATCATGCTTCAATGTAAATTCTCAGAAGGGAGCAGCTGAAAAGAAATGCTGCTTATTTCATTGAAAATAATAAAGTTCAGAAAATACTCACCCAAAATCTCTCACCTCCATTCTTATTAACTGCACTATTCTAGATGCCAGCTTTCTAATTCAGAATTGGAAAGATTGTGTTTTAGAGGTCTCTCAATCCTCAATTTCAGAAACACATACATGATTCAAGGACCTAATTACCTCCAAATTAATATCTACATATTGAGCAGTGCTTGGAAAAAGATTTCTGGAGGTTACTCAATTGCATTTACAGACATGTTTTGGTTTTGCTTCCTTGGGGAGGCCTTTTCCTGAATGTGTTATGACACTCCCATACCCCTCTGCAATTCCTTTTGTGTAGGATTCCTCACTGTTGTTTAATATTTGTCTTCCCCCATGATTGTCTGTTTCACAAGGTCTAAGGTTGGGAGCTTTCAGCTCCCAGTTTCAATGGCCTTCTCTTTGAGTTTATGTCTCCAAGCATCTCCAAAGTCTGTCTGATTTCATCTCTCTGCTGTGTGTGTAGGCACCCAGCTCTCTGTGTCAGCCCTATTAAGGACTCCAATAAACTAATTAAGACTCACCTTGAATGGGCACGGTCACAAATCCATCTCATAGTAAGGTCCCACCCACCACTGAGTAGGTTGCCTATGCATGGAAACAACCTAATCAAAAGGGCTGCCCCCACCAGACTGAATCAGAATTAAAAGAACATGGCTTTTCTGGGGTACATGACAGTTCCAAACCAACACACATACCTATGCTTTAAATAAGGTCTGAGTATAAAGACATCTGTCTTCTAACTTTTTACAAGTGTACCCATACCTTCTCTGTTTTTTACCCCAAAAGTGGAAGACGATGTTCCTAAAGAAGTATAGGTTTACAACTTTCAACATTTATACTAGCAAGTACCTTGCCTTTGCGAGTTTTAAAAGAGAAAACTAAGATTTTTTTCCTCTAAAAGCGAGTATTCCCCTATAGTTCTGAAGTAGTGTCTAGGCAGCATTGAATTTTTATAAGAAAAAAATCCTGTAATATTTGTTGAATTGAAAATTACTTTTATAAAGGTATTTCAAGAATTCTGAATTATTGGAAAATCATTTGGATTATTGTAGCCATTCAGTAAGTATCAAGCTGTCTTAGAATAAAACAAGCAATCAGGTTTTAAAATAATTTTTGTATAAACTTCAATACCTAAGAATAAGACTTTTAAAACAATGTGCTACAATTACCTTTAAACTCTAAATCAAATCAACATTATTCAAAGATATTGTGAAGTTTATCTCAGTCAGACCACTCTTTCAGTGGCATGCAGCATTAGAGTCAATAGCTGCAGAAAAGTCAAAGAGAAAGGTCCTACAATAATACCCCCCCAAAAAAGGAAATGATTTAGGGAATTCAATATTGGTAGCAAGAGGAAACAACTGTAATTAGTAGAATCCACTAAACCAGAATCTTTGAGACATCTGTCCATATGATGGTACCAAAGTACTCTTGTTCAGCATTACCATCAAAATAAGATTGTATGCTTATTTATTAAATAATAAATTAACAGAATTAGAAATACATCCAATTTAGGATTATATTCCTTCAGTTTAAAGATTTCAATGTAAAATCAATGAAATCTTTGCTGCAAAAAAAATTTTTAGTGAAACCACAATTTTTTCAATATCAGAGATGGCACACAGACCTATAAAGGGAATGACCTGATAACTATTTGCTGTGTAATTCTACCCATTAGTAAAATTAAGAATTTGATATATGTTCCATTCAGTTGCAGTATGTTTACATGTTATCTGATCATCAAAAAAAATATGTACACAATATTAAGCTTTTTTCTTTTTCTTTTTTTTTTTTAAGAGTAGCTCAGTGATTTGAGGGTTCGTTAGCGCAATACAGAGACCCTAAGGGGAAAAGTGCAAAATGCACTTAGCACCAATGCCAGTACTTATCTCACATGGCTTTAACTAAGGATAAATTAATTTTTTGTTACTCATTTTTCTTTAGAAAATAAATCAAAGCCATTAATGTGAACTTGAAGTCTATACACAATATATACACAACCTAATGCAAAATATGTTTCATAAGTAACACTATACATTAAAATACTGGAAACTGAATATATGTGCTGATTTGTATTTTGACTTAACAGAACAAGAAGAGACATTCAACCAGGGAGGTTTTTACCGACAATAAACTTTTTAAAGTTACCTGTGTCTTCCTCTCCATTTATACTTACCACAGGCTACACCATGTTCTGAAAAAGTTCATTATGAGAAAAATGTCAGCCACAGTTTGAAGACCTTACTTTGGAAGGATCTAATGAGAAAGCAAATTGGATGCTGAGACTTCATCTTTGTTTTCAAATAAGTGGTCTTAAGCCATCTTCTTATAGAAAAAAAGTTTGTCAGTTTATTATAAATATATCTAAATGGTTAAGTTTTGCAGCTTTCAGATAAAGCCCATCACTTCATTTATACAAAGTCTACGAGAAGAGGTCAGTGCGGATCATCTCATCCTAAACTGTGACAACATCCATTCAAGTCCTTCACATCCATTCAAGTCCCCTCGCCTGTAAGAGCATATATGCCTGGATATGCCACTGATGACCTTTAATAGAAGTTATTTCAAAACTTGGGAGATTTCTGCTATAGTCATATGTTCTTCAACATATTATTAGCAAAAATCAGCAATCCAGCTTGTCTTAGATCTTCATGCACTAACCTTTTATACATTTCTTCTCTAGTTATGGAAATCCTCTCTGCATGGGACGCAACTATTACAAACTCAGTGTTAGCAGAGGAAGTGCTCCAGGAAGAAGGAAGAGATTCTTGACCACCAATATCACCCATTAGGAAACGTGTATTAACGACGATCTTTTCTAACACGACTTCCTATTGTAGGGGATGTATGATCAACTTCATTCATAAGAAATTGGTAAAGGATCAGCCCCGCAATGATATAACTGGGCTCCTGGTGACTGAACAATCTCCATATCCCGGTGAGAGGAGAATTCCATTCTCGGTGGCCTGGCCTCTCAGGCTGAAGGGGAGGAGAGAGAAGAGCCAGGGCCTCTGCAGCTGCTGCTCCCGTTTCCTGGGAACAGGAGGGAGGAAGCCCAGGCCTTCCTGCTGCGCCAGGGCCGCTTCTGCCGCAGCGACACTCCCCTGGCTCCCGGACATGGCGGCCGCGGGGTCTGCACGACCCTCGCGGGCCACCGTCCTCCCCCAGTGCCTCTGGGGCGCTGTCGTGGCCTTTGCTGCAAAATTTACTATAAAGGAAAACAACCTAAAAATTCTAATATTCTGACTCCTTGGTGGCACACGTCCCATGGGGACTAGGTATAACCATAATCTAATTTACGTTGGAATAAATGAAATGCAACTTTATTTCACAAATGCCAAACTACACCGGATCAATGATTAAATAGTACTGGGAGATATGAAAAGATGAGTGATGGCTCTTTGCCATGGGTGTGGCTGATAAAGCTAAAGGAGATATTAACAGAGGAGAAAACTTGGGACTTTTAGAGGATTTTCATTTTTAAATGAGAGAAGCATATTTTGCATCAATTACTACCTCAGTTCAAAGTAGTAGAATAATGGTCCTGTACTACAGATCAAACCAGTTCTGAGAAAGGGAAGTCTTCATTTGTAGCATTTGCTGTCCATAGTGTAAATACATCTACCACGGTTGATTTCAAGTCACCAAGATGACATCAACCTCCTCACAAAATTCCTGATCAGCTCCAGCAAGCTGTGTATGAGCCACCTCCAGCAAACCACTGCCCAAGGTTATCTAAAGTGACTGAATTGGATCATTCTGTGTTTAAGAGGACATTAACAACAACTTGTTAGATTATCTTTTACATAAGACCAAATAAAATGGAAAAAACATCCACTGTTGAAATCAGAAAAAAATGTTACAGAAGATCGGGCATAAAGATGCTACCCCACAGTAACTCCTCAAACATTTTCATGTACTAGAAGAGAGAGCAGATACTGTGAAGTTAAGGCTGTCTGAGGAATACAAGGGCTTAGAGTACTGTGATGCATCTTTATCAGTGAGGTTATCTTGGACGAGGAAAAAGAGGGAAGCAACCATAGCGTTTCATAGAAAACAGTTCAATACTGCTGAGCCAGGCACTGAAGCCCCAGCCCAGATTCACCTATGACTAGATATTTGGGGTTATGGTAGAAGACAATAATATTGGAGTAACCAGGACCTTATTCCATAACTGGAATCCCCCAAGGGAAAATTCACAAGACACTTACAGAGAACCCTGGTTCCTATTCTACTGCTACTATTGGGATAAAATAGAATAAATAATATATCTTTTAACATAAGAAAAAAACTCATATCCTCATATTATCCAGTTCTTTTAATGATGACTGATGATAGATTAGATAGGGTAGAAATGATAGGTATGTGTATATATCATTTATATTGAAAATATATGTGTATATATATTTATATATATATAGTCAACAATACTATTATTGTTGTTGCTATTAATTACTACCACTTACTGCATGATTACTTTTGACAGACGTAGTGGCAAACACTATTTTAAACAACTACATGAGGTATAGACTTACAGTATCCTGCTTTACAAATAAGAAAACTGAAATAAAGAGGGATGAATTTGATCAAAGCATAAAGTTAGAAATCAAGACAGCTGTAGTGCAAATATGGGTCTGATTCCAATGCTTGTAAAATATTTTACTTCTCCTCTTTATTTTCCCTTCAAGATAAATTTAATAAAATTGAGAAAAATAAAATAAGGTATATATCTTTATAATTTACCTTAATTTTAAAGAAAGGAAGATAGGCATGAAGACAGTAAATAACCATGCAAATATCTAATCTGTCTGAAAGCTAAGCATTGATACACAAAACAAAATGTCTCATTCTATAAACCAAAAAAGCAGTTTTTTGTTATTTATACGAATTACATTGACATTCTATACCTAAAATATAATGCTAATGAGTTCACTTTTATTCATTATTCTTAAAACTCTAGCATCAAGCAAAAAAAAAAAAAAAAAGCAGCTCTGAAAACAAGTGTCATAGTTCCTGACACAGTCTTGTATTCATTTGACAAGATCCTCAATCTGCTTCAGAAAGGCAAAACTCCTTGTCAATCACATAAAGCTAAGATAAAGCATGAGTTAAATCTGGGTTTCTGGGATCTAAATCTTCTAATCTAGCTTTTTTCTAATCAGTATTCAAGACATTACATTCCTTATTCATATTTTTTCTAATGTAGGAAAAAAATGTGTGACATCTCTGTATTTCAACAGACCAGTCCTTATACTGCAGGAACAGCATTTATTCCATAAGGCTATGATTACTTCTTGTCCCAGTACACCCTCCTCTCGGAAAAGTGGCAAGCTTTTTCAACTCAGAGAAATTCAAATTCATCTTTCTGTTCCCAACATAGTTTTTAGAATAGTGCATTCCACGAGAGTTTAATAAATGCAGAAAATGAATGACTATATAGATATAGTTTTAAAAGACACAGCACTATATCTCACATATGTATTAAAATTTTCTTCCCTCTGACTACACCCCATCCCCTCCTATATGTGAATTCAGAAAGTATTTAACACTCTAAATCAAAATTTTAGAAGGGCCACGTTCTTTTGATGTTAACTGAGAAAATTGTTTTCCATCTCCTCCTCCCATCTGTACAATGCCATTTACTCAAATCTCCCTGTCCCCATATCTATCTTCTCAAATAATTATTTATCCTATAGAAGATTCTACGTTTCTGCTGTATTAGCACAATTTCTATGCATTCTAAGTAGTAGAGAACAAATTTTTACAGCCCCCGTGAGCTGATATGAAACTGCTGTGTACCCCAGAAAAGTCATGTTCTTTTAATTCAATCTTGTAGAGGCAAACATATCATTGGGTAGGACCTTTTGATTAGGTTGTTTCCATGGAGATGTGACCCCCAATCATTAAGGTAGATCTTATTCCACTTAATGGAATCCTTTAAGAGGAAAACATTTTGGAGAAAGCTCAGACACAGACACATCTTCTGTTTGGAGATGCAGAAGTAAAATGCCCCAGGAGATGCCAGAAGCTGAAAGAGCCATATGAAACCAGAAGCCAAGAGAGAAGGATAGCAGACATCACCATGTGCCTTCACATATGACAAAGGAACCTGGAGGCCAGCTGTCTTTCTTGTGAGAGGGTATCCTCTTTTCAGAACCTTAATTTGGACATTTTCACAGCCTTGGGATTGTAACTTGTAACTTAATAAATCCCCTTTATAAAAGCTAGTCCATTTCTGATATATTGTACTTTAGCAGCGTTAGCAAACCAAAACACTCCCCCTTACCAGAATAGTTTAGATCTCTTCTGTTTACTTTCCCTTATCTAAATTATAATTGTATGTTAATTTCTAATAAATATTTATGTGAGAAAAACACTAAAGTAATGGCAACAAATGAAGAATGGACCTTAAGTTCTATTTGTATTAAATCAAAGGTAGATCATACACTGAACTAAGACAAAACCAATTTAATTTCTGAGCATACATCATGCAGTCAGCCATTTCTCTCCAGTAAACGTACACATTTTATACTGTATCACTCTAAAAATGCTACAAATACTTTTCAGAAGGAGGTGGCATATAAAAAGTAAATAACAAAGTCCTTTCTCAAGTCCTTAGTTCTGTAACAAACACAGTTTCAAAACACAGGCAGGGCCGGGGCACCGTGGCTCAGTGGCAGAGTTCTTGCCTGCCACGCCAGAGACGCAGATTCATTTCCTGGTGCCTGCCCATGCAAAAAAAAGCAGGCAGACAGAAATCTAGATGGTGTAGACTTTTGGATTTAAGGGATTATGATTATTGAATTAGTATATAGATATGCCTTTTTGCTTTCTATAATATTAGAGTAGACAGAGGGAAATACCTGAAATCTTTGAATTGTAATCCAGCTGCCCTGATCTCTGATAAGGTTGTATGGCCTTTACCTTGTGCCCTTGTGATTATAAAAACCTTGTCACCAACCTTCACTTGTACCCATTTATACAGTTTTCCAACTTTAGAGTCTTGCGATCACTGAAGACAGCCCCCAGTATGTTTATTAATGAAGGGTCCTGGGTCAGGTCAGAACTAACCCACCCCAAGTTCAAAGTTATTTTGGTAACCGAAATTGGATCTAACCAAAATGGGCCTGACATGCACAGTAGCTCAGACTTTAACCTATAAGTCAAATATACCTCATTATAATACTAAAAATCACACCCATCATCATAATAAGGCTGTCACTTTCTTACATATGTTCTGTGACTATGCATATAATCAATCTGTACATCCTCAATAATTAAATCACCTCTAATTACATCATCTTGGGCTGTTGTGCTTATTATTCTAAAATCTGCCCATCTCTACAAACTTATGTTTATATAAAACATCTTTATAAAACTATCAGAATTATTGCAGTTCAAAGAGATAGATTTTGGAGCCGATAGGCCATCTGATCTCCTGCTACATGCCTAGCATTAAACTTTTTCTCTCTTTGAAACCGAGGTGTCTCAGGAATTGGTCCTATGAGTACACAGGCAAAATAATCCACTATCTTTGTTCAATAACAGTGCTAATATTCAATATAACCAATTATTTGATAAACTCCCAAAGTTATAAATGACCTAGAGAATACTGTATATCATCTATTGATTTTAATATTCAGTACAAAATAACATTTAAAATTCATTCAGACAATAAAATACTAACATTCAAACAATATACTTGAGTTTTTATTTGATTGTGCAATTCTCATTGTAAATCCTTCCAGTTACCCTAGAAAGAGTTTTCACTGATAAAATAGTAGTAAGTTTTTGGAAAAAAAAGAAGCTAAAATTCTCCACTCTGTGAACTTTTTTTTCACATACAATTCCTTTGGAAACAGATACAAGCTGTAGATATTACAGGGCAAAGGGAAAGAAGGACTCAAAATGAAAAGGGGGGGTGGGCCGCGGTGGCTCAGCGGGCAAAGTGCTTGCCTGCTATGCCGGAGGACCTCGGTTCGATTCCCGGCCCCAGCCCATGTAACAAAAACGGAGAAACAAAATACAATAAAAACAAGAAAGTGTTTAAAGATGTTTCCCTTTCTTCCTTCCTTCCTTCCTTCTATCCTTCCTTCCTTCTCTCTGTCTTTCCTTTAAAAAAAAAAAAAAAAAAAAAAAAAATGAAAAGGGCATTAATTGTGTACATAAATATTAATGAATGTTTCTGACACTCAAAGTACTATGCTACAAGAACTTTAATATTCCATTTGCATACCCAACTTAAATTTGACAGCAACCTTAAAATTACATCTCTTCATCAGGAATACATAAGCAAATGTTTCAAAAAGATAAATAAGTAATATGGTGGACTTGCATGTAATTTCCATTACTCTGACATTTTTTAAAGAAAGTGGGAACAGGTATTAATCAAATATTCACTTAAATATAAATGTGAGTAATACCATGCTAAGCAAATGCCTTGGGAAAGGATGGATAAACATCTGCTCCACTAAAAACTGAGAATGGCCTCAGCCCTATTAGCCAGAGCAGCAGATAATTCTCGTCTGCAGCAGACAGCAGTACTTGTGTGGAGACTTGAATAACTAACTCCTACCTAGTCTGACCCAGAATAAAGTAAGCTAAAACAAAGCAAAACAACCTAAAGAAAACAAGCCCTTAGTAAGTGTGCAAACAGAATGTAATGAATGCCATTCCTCCTAGAAATCTAGCTTTGTCAGGGTGCAGAAAAAAATTTTTTTCATTAAAAATACCTGCCTTGAATGATCCAATTACTTTCTATTACATAGTTAACAATTGTCATTTGTTGAAATTTAATTTTGACATCACAATGTTAATTGTGACCACAATACATCAATGAAAACACAAAAGCTCACTGAGTTGAATGGAATAAATAAACTAAGCCACAAAATGTCTTTGAAATGAGAAATGCAACTCTTGGGCATCCAAGACAAGGCATTAAACTCAAAGTTTAGAAATGAGGGAATTTGGTAAAATGTTGGTGGCTAGACAAAGGATGCATTTCAAATGGGATCTTAGAAATTATTTAACAGTTCATTTTATAGATTTTCTGATATTCCAACATTGATCCCAATTGTAGCTTTCCCTTGACTTTTTTTATCCATGGTTTAACTTAGGGTTCATTGTGTTGTACAGTTTCATAGATTTTTTAAAGTTTTTATTCTAGTACCATATATAACCTAAAATTTCCCCTTTTAACACAGTCAGGTATGTAATTCAGTGCTGTTACTTATATTCACAATGTTGTGCTACCATCACCACCATCCATTAACAAAACTTTCCATCATCCCAAACAGAAACTATATACTTTGGGCCTTAACTTCCTATTCCCGACTCCCGTCCCACTCCTGGTAACCTCTACTGTAGATTCTGACTCTCGGAGTTTGTTTCTTCTAATTACAACAGTGGGATTTTATAATATTGACTTTTTATATTATGCAATCCTTATTCTACATTTCATTTATTTCACATCAAAAAGATCATACGTCATTAACAAAAGATTTTTTAGGGGAAATCTATTTTTGATTTGTACTGGCATTTTATTTTCTTAAGCAACATTGTTATAGACAAAAAATATGTGACAGCACTTTATGCCGACAAGAAATTACAAGCTTAACTGAGAAGGGAGGAAGAAAAACAATATTTCTATCTATACCTGTGACATCTCTTAGGCATAAATATCTGTTTAAAGCTAGAAGCACTGGCAGAATTCTTTGGCATGTGTTTATATTTTTCTCTCACATTCTAGCATCTCCTCAGCTTCAATTCATAAAGCATCTGAAAATATTGTGAAACTTAAGTGAAAAGCAGAGGAACTATATGAAGATTTACTTGTGTTAAGACTGTATCTTATATTAATGTTCTGAATTGGTTTTAGTTCTTATGGAACACTGCCAGTGTACAATTCTAGAAACAATCAGGAATTGACAATTTGTGAAGAAAAATAAAAGACAAAGAGTAGGAAAGATGCCAAGTGTAAACAAGTCTTTTGGCCTTGTTCCAGGTGACTAGGATAATTTAATTATCATTACAGTGCAGTTAAAGGCTTATTTTAAATCGCCACAAAAATATCAGAGTTGTATTTTATTATAGATGCATTCAACTAGCAGAAATTGATATTAGATTATTAAAACCAATTTAATTTCCCAAATCTCCAATTATTAAAATATGATTTTTTATTATTTATCAATAGTTGCCATGAGTCCCAAATCATCATTTCTATAGAAAATCAATCATTTATTGTATCTGTTAAACTACCCTAGTTTAGTAAGCTTTTACAGTTTTATTTTACTATTGTTTAAAAATAAACTATCCTCAGGGAGGGCCACGGTGGCTCAGTGGCAGTTTTCACCTGCCATGCCTAAGACTTGGGTTCAATTCTCGGTACCAGCCTATGTAAAAAAAAATTAAATAAATAAACTACCCACAGAGATGACTCCCAGGGATAAGTCTGGCCCTGGCACTGTTGGATCAACAAATCCATCCTGACCAAAAGGGGGAAAAGAAGTGTAACTAATAAAGTTTCAGTGGCAGAGAGAGTTCAAATAGAGTCGTGAGGCTACTCTGGAGATTGCTCTTTTAAGCAAGCTTCAGGTAGACCTTGCTACCTATCATAACATGCCAACCCCCAACCAGGACCAATCCAGCCAATCCTAAAGAACATTTAGGGCAATATATAAGATTCCACAAGGTTCCATGCACTAGAGTAACTTTCCAGAAACCTACATCCTCCAGATGGCTCCCTGGACCGGGTAAATTCTGAAACCCAGAGGGCCCAGCCTCTCCAGAACATTACACAGTTCCAGCTCCCCACTCCATATTATTGGCATCCCCTTCCAACATGAAAAAGTTAGAATGGCCATAGCCCCAATACCCCTAAAGAGAGGGATGGAAAGATCAAAGGTGATGGTGGAGTTAAACATAGAAGATAGGATTTAACAAATTAATATGAATGCTGAATCATTAAATTGATATCTCTTTTAGTCTCCAGTATCTCAGAGCAGCGAGAAGTAAAAACCTAAAATTATGGAGCTGTAACCCATGTCAAACTCTGAAATATGTTGTACGACTAATTGTGGTGCTGTGCTTTGAATTTATTGCTTTTTTGTACATATATTATTTTTTCACTAAAAAAATTTAGGAAAAAAAGTCGATTGCAATGATAAAAAATATTTAAGCCTTCTAGCCTCCTATACTCTGGAGCAGCTAGAAGGAAAAATCTAAGAGCATCGTATGGTAGCCCATGATAAACTCTGGGATCTGTTCTGTAATTACTTGTTGAAGAGTGCATCGAAAACTATTGTTTTTTTCTTTGTTTTGTATATATGCTATACTATACAATAAAAAATTTTTTTTTTTAAAATTGATACTGGGGTGCAAGGGTAGTTTAGTGGTAGAAGTCTCACTTGCCATGAAATAGAATGGGTTCGATTCCTGGCCTGTGTACTTCCCCCCCAAAAAAAATAGAAAAAAAATTCAACAAATAGTTCAAAAATAGAAAAAAAATTCAACAAACTCACATGGAAAAAGAACAAAATGTGACTCCCACCATACAGCATACAAAAAAATAAATAAAAAATAAACTACCCATATGTAACATTTTCTTATTAATATGTCTATTAAGTACATAACATATACTTATAGAGTAACCCATTAAATCATATCCCATATGGACCTTTTCATTTTTCATGAATTTTTAAACATATAAAAAATCAATTTAGAACAAATGATCAAATAAGAGGGAAAAGATGTAACTGAAAAATCAGGATTTAACAAATGATTATGACTACTGACTCATTATACAGACATTTCTTTTTAGTTTCAGTGTATCAGAATAGTCAGAAAGAAAGGCCCAAACTCTTGAAGTGTAATCCAGTAGCCTTGATATTTGATAATGATTGTCAAACTATATAGCTTTTATCACATGACCTTGCAGTTATAAAAACCATTTAGTGTATGAGTAGTCCATTTATCTAGTGTCCATTTATCTAGTATATGGGTAGATGAGTAATGAATAAAAACATGCATGAAAAAAATAATAATAGGTTGAGAATATGGGGGGAAATACCCCTATATAAACTATATACATACTGTTTCATCAATTATAACAAATGTAATTACTGTTAAAAAATAATAGAATTACAAAAAAAGTGTTATCATCAATTGTAAAAATTTTCCACACTAATGCAAGTGTTGGTGGTGGTATGGGATGTGGGAATCCTATATTTTATGTGTGATTGTTCTATAAACCCACAAGTTCTCTAACAAAAAATTTTTAAAAGAAAATACAGAAAAAATCAATATATATTTTTCTCTATATCAAGTTCTAAAAGTAAGGATTTCTCTAAACCTAGACCCTATTACATGAAATAGTGTTCTTTACTTTTCCATTATTTCTCATATATCTGGATTGTATGATCAAATTTTTGGCTAGCTCCCACCCATCCCCAGCCAGTTAGCCGGCCTTGTCTTTCTTCACTAGCAATTTGTTTATTTTCCTTTCAGAACCCCAATTTTTCTTAATATTTTTCAAAAAATTCTCTATGATAAATTCTTTACTTCATTGAATTTTTGTAAGTTCTCTTTTCCTTACAACATTTTCTAATTTCAACTTAAAACACTCTAGAATTTTATCCAAAAAACAGTTTGCAATTACAAAGAAATTACCTTGCATGAAAATTGTTCAGGCTTTCATTACACAGGTAATTACAAAACCTCCCCGTCAACAAATCCTCATTATTAATTCCCTGATTTCAATCATTGACAAGTATGAAATTGTCATATCATAAAGATGCAAATAGCTAATTTAAGGTATATATGAATGAATGAATGAAGAAAGGAAGGAAGTGGTCATGATACATCTTTTATTTAGTACCCAGTGGTGCAGGGATAAGAAGGAGATAGAAATATAGGTTGAAATGATTGGACGTAGCTCATCTCATCTATCACAAGATATTGCTACTTAGGATATTTCATGGGTTACCTTCAACAGGTCAATCCTTCCAGAAAAAGGAAAAAAATAAAATATTCCACTTAACTACTTCACTGAAAAGATTAGGAAAGTTAAAATGAACTCCTTTTAAAGGATCCCTTAGTGCACACTAAATCTCCATGATATTAAGAGCCAATAAAATTTTGTGAGAGCATGACACCCTGGCAGAGAACCGAGACTAAAATCAGATGGCACGAGCGCTATTTGCAGATTTGCAATGGCTCACTGTTTGGCCTTAGATGCCACTGCTCCTTTAGGAATCTGAAAATTTTCATCTATTAATGGAGATAAAAAGCTTTGTCTAAAAAAAGAGCTATGTGCTGCTCTGAATATCATTTTTCCAATATTTTACTTTTTGTTTGATATAATGAACTATTTTACAAGTGACATTAAAAGTATTTGTCATATGGTTTTGGGTTTTTCTTTTAAGTGCTCCTTGTTACTTAATTGGAAGTATGCTGAAACAATTCAGCCTTTTAATGATCTATAAATGAATTCTTCAAAACAAAGTATTGTAAAAGATCCTATATTCCATCTGCAGTGTAAAAACCCTATAATGATATGAATGAGCATCCTCTACTGTACCTACTTATTGTAAGATGGCCAGTATTCTTTAAAAGAATAAAAGCTTAACCCAAAGGTAAGCGTTAAGAATACCATAAGTACAAAAAGATTTTTCCACTCACCCCTCCACCATAGAATAGTATTTTTATGAAGAATATAAATGGGTGGGCCACAGTGGCTCAGCAGGCAAGAATGCTTGCCTGCCATGCCAGAGGACCCGGGTTCAATTCCTGGTGCCTGCCCATGTAAAAAAAAAAAAAAAAAGAATATAAATATGTTTGTTTGTCAAGATTTACAATAAGAATATAGATTTGAATAAGACTAAGGGCATTTGAGATGAAGCAAAACTTTATGAATTGGGCAAGTTAATTAATCACTCTTAACCTCGTAATCCTGACTGCAAAATAATAATAATAATAATAAAAACTAATTCATGACATTCAAACCTTAAGGACTGAAAATCACAAAAGGAAGGTAGCTGGCACAAAGCTTAGGCTCAATACGTTAAAATCTTTGAATTCCTGAAGAATGATCCAATTCAGATTGAGAACACAATATATACTTTTAAAAATATTTATTTGGTACAAAATTTATATTTTGACTAGTGCATTTTCTAATATAACCTATGTGGACAACTTAATTGAACACCATAAGTACATGGAACCTTAAGTAGGGCATGAGATTTTGTAGGTTTGTCCAGAGTGATGCCTTGATAAATCCCAGAGCAATTTGAACAGTGAATAGGGAAGTATTTGCAGAGTCCCCTAGGGGTAATGGTGAGAAAAGGGAAAAATTCCCAAGTGGAGAATTCTTGATATTCTCACAGGCAGTGGGGATAGCCAAAGCAATAGGCTGAGCCTTTAATCTCGGGGTTTGTTCATATGAAACTTAATCCTGCAAAGGATAGGCTAAGACTACTTACAATTAGGCCTAAGAGTCACCCTCGAGAGAACCTCTTCTGTTGCTCAGATGTAGCCTCTCTCTCTCGGCAGACACAGCAAGCAAACTCATCACCCTCCTCCTCTCTACGTGGGACATGACTCCCAGGGGTATGGACTTTCCTGGCAACGTGAGACAGAAATCCTAGAATGAGCTGGAACTCAGCATCGAGGGACTGAGAAAATCTTCTCGAACAAAAGGGGGAAGAGCTAAATGAGACAAAATAAAGTATCAGTTGCTGAGAGATTCCAAACAGAGTCGAGAGGTTATCCTGGAGGTTATTCTTACGCATTAAATAGATGTCACCTGTTTAGTTAAGGTGTAATGAAGAACCTGAAGGGAACTGCCTGAAAATGTGGACCTGTGCTCCAGTGGTCATGTTTCTTGAAAATAATTGTATGAAGATATGGGTGTCGCAGTGTGACTGTGTGGTTGTGACAGACTTGTGTCTGATGCTCCTTTTGTCTACCTTATCGATGAACAAGTAAAACATATGGATGAAAAGTAAATAAATGATAGGGGGAACAAATGTTTAAATAAATTTAGTAGATTGAAATGCTGGTGATTGGTGAAGGGGAGGGGTAAGGGGTATGGTATGTATGAATTTTTTTCTGTTTTCTTTTTATTGTTTTTTCTGAATTGATGCAGATGTTCTTAGAAATGATCATGATGATGAACATACTAAAAAATTTTTTCTTGAAACAGGTCATCAATTGTTCCTCCTAATTTCTTTAAAAAAAAGTATGAATGACTTTTCAAGGAAGTAGCTTGTTAAAGGTCAAATTGTAGCATTAAACTGGCATCTAGAGATATCAAGAAGCTAATTTGAATGTAACTCTAATTGATCTAAATTATGAATTTTTTAATGATTCTAATAGAACTTTTTGCAACGATGGAAATGTTATAAACCTGCAGTGACCAATGTAGTAACTAGTAGCCACATGAACACTGGACAGGTGACTTAGTAAAACCTGAGTTTTAATTTTAAATTTTATTTTAATTAATTTTATAGAAAATTTAAATGGTTCCATGTGGCTAGTGACTACTGTATTAGATATTTCAGATCTAGGGTATTTTTGACTTTAGATCTAATTATATTTCCATTTGACCTTAAAGTGAAATACATGCAAAGATGGCCATAGAAGTATTGAAAATAGTGTTAAAGTACTACATATTATTTTTAAAATTGAGAACATCAGTGTTTTCATTTGCTAAAACTGACAAAATGCAATATACCAGAAATTGGTTGGCTATTAAAATGGGGATTCGTTAGCTTACAAATGTAAAGTTCTAAAGCTGCGGAAATGTCCCAATTAGGGCATCAATAGGATATCTTCTCTGAAGACTGGTTACTGGCAAGCTTAGGCTCCTCTGTCAAAAGGTCAGGCACATGGCAACACCTGCTGGCCCTGCCCTCCGGGGTTTCATTACTTCAGCTTCTGGTTTCTCCATATGTAGTTTTTTCTCTAAATTCTCTGGGTGTTTCTCTATGAGTTTCTCTTAATTTCATCTCTTAGCTTCTGTATGTTTTACCCTTTTATAAAGGACACAAGAAAGAGGACTAAGACCCACCTTAAATGACGTAGTTACATCTCAATTTATTTAACCTAGAATGAGTGGAACCATATCTCCAGAGAAGCGACCTAGTCAAAAAGTCCACCCACATTGCATGGGTCACATCTTCATGGAAACAACTTAATCAGAAAGATCCCACAACAGTAAGTCTGCCCCCATAAAACTGGACTAGGAAAAAGAACATGGCTTTTCTGAGGTACACAACGGTCTCAAACCAGCACAGTAATCAACACAGAGAAGTGAGTTTAGGAAAGAAAGATTTTTCAGAGGAAATAATAGCTGAACTTAGAGCTGCAAGGTAAAGATAGAGCTATTCAGAGAGAACTGTGTATATGTGCATAAATGTGAAGGATTTTCTCTAAAATATCAACACTGTGTTCCACTAGATGAAGAGATTCCAGTTAACAATTTTTCCTGGGTGAAAATGTACCATATGATTTTTAATACTTTTGAAATCTTAAAAATAAATTGTACCCACATATCCAACATAATATCCAACATATTATCCAGGACGAATAAACTGAATATATAAAGAACTCTCACAACTAAACAGAAAAAAACAAATAATCCAATTAGAAAATAAACCAAAAAAAAATACAGGTAACAAATATTTCACACACAAAATAATGCAGATAACATAAGCATATGAGAAAATATTTCAACATCAGTAGCCTTTAGAGAAATACAAATTAAAACCACCAGGAGATACCACAATATACCTATTAGAATGGCTCCCATAAAAAAGTGACACCAAATGTGGGCAAGAATGTAGATAAACTAAATCATACATTGCTGGGGAATGTAAAATGATACAGCTACTCTGGAGAAAATATAGCAATCTCTTAGGAAACTAAATATGCGACTATCATAAAACCCAACAATTGCATTATTGAGTCTTTATCCCAGAAAAATGAAAACTTATGTTCACACACATTAATGTTCATAGCAGCTTTATTCATAACAGCCTAAAATTGGGGAACAGCTCAGAAACAGCCATTCAACAGTCGAATGTTTAAACAAACTGTGGAACATTTATACCATGGAAAACTATTCAGCAATAAAAAGAAAAAACAATTGATACATGCAACAACTTAGGTGCATCTCAAAGGTAGTATGCTGCATGAAAAAAAATCAATCCCCAAAATTACATACTACATGATTCCACTCATGTAACATTCTTAAAATGACAAAATTGTAAAAATGGAGAACAGATTAGACATTGCTCGGAATTGGGGTAAGGGAGTTATAAGGAAAGTTAAGTATGGCAATGAAAAGATTAGATACGGGATCCTTGGGGTGATGTAAAAATTCTGTATCTTGACTGTGGTGTTGTATATACAACCTATATACATACAGTATATTTGTCAATATTCTGGTTGTGACATGGTACTATAATTTTGTAAAATGTCACCACTAGGGGAAACTGGGTAAAGGGTACACAGGATTTCTTGGTATTATTTCTTAAAATTGCATGCGAATGTTCAATGATCTCAAAATAAAATGTTTAAAATTAAATAATTTAATATGCGACTTCTGCATTTGACTATGATATAGAAAAATCACAAGACACCTTTGCTGTCTCCTTAATCATGAGAAACAAGCTACATAAGTTGAAAAATCATTAAAAAAGCATGTCAGATGAACCTAACAGAACTAGAAAATGATGACAATCCTCGAGGAGAGAAGGAATCCACATCTGTTTCAATCCTTGGCAAAACAGCATGAAGAGGAAGAGTCCACCAGTAAGAGAATGAGGAAAAATCAGACACACATTTAGCAAACCTTTAACAGCCATATATGGACTGGCATAAGATATCACAATACCGGTATGGTGCAGATGAGCAGGTGGGGTGTGGGTGGGCACATTGGGGGGTGCAGGGGTGGGGGGTGACTGCGGGATGTGGACGCATGTGCGGGACGTGGTACGGCACAGATGAGCTCTTGAGTGCCTGTGGGGAGGGGTTTGGAGTGCATGGGGAGGCAAGGCAAAGGTTTGTGTGTTGTGGGGGTGGGGGCCAGGGCAGGGGTGTGTACATGTGCGGGGTGGGAGAATGTGACATGGATATGCACATGAGCCCCTGTGGGGGAGTGAGGCATGGGTGCAAGGGTGAGGGCACAGGGGGAGTGTGCATGTGTATAGGGCAGGGGGTTGGGACCAGGGTGGGGGTGCACGGGTCCTGGGTGGGAGCGGGGCAGGGGTGCTTGGGGCTTGGGTGCATGGGTCACGGAGGATGGTTCTCAGGTGGCTGCAGGGTTGTGGAGGGGTTCCCTAGGGTCACAATGGGGGGCAATGTGTGAGAATGTGGCATGTTCAAGGATTGTGGCTTAGGTTAAATCCTGGCTCCCGCCTCCCTGTCCACGTACTTTAATGGCTCCAGGGCCCCATTTGAAAAGGGGTGCATTAGGCCCCCTGCACCAGCTAGATGGTCTTCAGTTTTCTGTCTCTAAATTCCTCAGCTTTTTCAACCAGGACCACCCTACGTAGTGTAGAAGCCTCACTCAGGTCATTTGCACCCTGGAATTGTTCTCCTGGTCTTTTTTCTGTTACTTCTCTAGCTGTTCCTTGGAGCAGAGGTGAACTCAGCCTACCCTATTCCACCATCTTCCTGGAAGTCCCTTGTTTTCTCTTAATTCTTCTTCCCTAACCCCAAGATAATCATGGTTGGTATTTTGGTATGTACATACTTTAATATTCCCAGTATGTATATACAAGGTTTTCAATTATGTGTATACTAGCGAATATGCATCCATATATCATAACGGCAGCCTCTGTGTGTGCACTCTGAAGCATTTGTCTTTTAGCATAAGAAAGATTTAAAGAGAATGGTTACTGAAAACATTGAGAGAGTACTGAATTGAAAAAGACCATTCTCTTTAAATATTTTTCATTCTTAAAATTTACTCTTATGCCTCTAAAATAATTTATATTTAAATTTAGTTCCGCAGAAAATGCTTTGAATTTGAAGGAGAGACAACAAAAATACAACGGATAAGTAACTTTTTGTTTCTTGCTAATGGATTTTTGATATTTTTGTAGATCATTCTTATATGAACAAAATATGTAATACTTTGTACAATGGAAATGTTGGGCTTAAAAATAGCCCACATATAAAAAGAACCATGAATTTATCTAACAGCAGAACGAATTAGTTCAATATAGTATGAACTGAGTGTGAGAAATGCTAACACAAGATTATAATGCATTTATAGAATTGTAGTACTCAGAACAAGGGAGGATGTTATGCCCCAGACATCTTTAATTGTGAGACTATGATTGAGCAAAATGGTCAGCCCAAAAAGCAACATTTTTAGGTGAATATTACCATTTAGGTCTCAAAGGCGGGCCACAATGAGGGCATCATGGTGGAAAACTATGTTATATGAAGACTGATGAAAGGAATTGAGAGTCTTTAGTAAGTTGAGTTTTGTTGGTGTGACTACAGACAAGAAGTAATAAAATTTATGATAAAGCAGGAATTTAATGGAATTTATAGGAATTAATAGAATTTGTAGGAAAATAGATTTCCCTGTTCTCCTGTTAACTCAATAAGACAAGAACTTCCATTTACTGAGTGCCTACCCTGTGTCAGGCACCATAAGGAAGTGTGTATCTATTGAAAACGGCAAAATTTCAAGTGAATTTGAAAAAGATGAATTAATCAAATAGGCTTGAGAAAATTCACTAGAAAATATATTTAAATAACTACTTCATCTCTCACTGCAAAAGAAACGTGAAAAATGTAAAATATTAGGGATTTAAGGTAAAAAGTTTTCTAGGTAAGTACATGTTGTATGTATATTCAAAGCTATTCCACAAATTAAGTCCATTTTAAAGAAGAGGCAGCTGAGGCCCTGGGAGATTAGGTATTTTGCCCCCTAAAAACATCATAAGGCTAGAAAAAGTAGGACAGCAGAGCTTTGTTTTCTGACCCCATAGTCCCAGATCCCATATTATAATCTATGACATAATTAAATAAATGCAAAAAGTGTAATAGAATGCTCTATGAATTTCCTAAGCATTGAGCCTTCAGGTAACACCTGCACTACCATCTAACAGCTGACATAGAGGTAATTCCTATAGGAAGCAGGAGATTGGAGGAGCTCATCTCCAATATTCTCTACAAGATATTGTTTTAAGGCCAACTTTATTCATGTAAAGTAAAAATAACTTAATAAAATAATTAATCACTTAATAAAAATAATAAAATTAGATTTTATTATTAAAGCGAACCCATGAAGCATACAGTGCTCAGAGCTATTAAAATGTTCATCACAGATTATAACTACCACCTACAAGGATATCAAATGCAAACAAATTTAAGTTCATAATGATGTTGGTCCCAACACAACATCATTGGTTGCTAAGTTGGTCCTAAGTTGCTTTGATCAGGTCTTTAAAGTCGTTAAAAGAAAGCTTAAAAACATTCAAATTTTTAGAAATCAAACGGTAAAATGTTCATATTTTATAAGCATTCTCAGTGAAAAGTTTCACTGTTTAAAAAACTGTTCTATAGTAAATAATCATAAAAAGTGGTTTGATTAATAACCTCATTTTAGAACCCCAGGAAAGCAATATTTCATTTTGAGACTTGCTTTCCATGTTACATAAGAATACTGTTACTGCAACATCTAACTAAATGCTGCAACAAATTTTTATGTTGAGAGATGATTTTTACCATTAAGAATTCTTTATTCTACTCCCTAAAGTAACATTTTCATTTAAACCACACTTAATCACATGGGAATCAAAATAATTCGCCTTGATATGTTTTAGTATATTCATGTATTTTTCTTATATTGGGCATATACCTAGGTATTATTTATTTTATGATTTATATGTAGTTTATAGGGACTTCTAGTATCCATATCAGATTTATCTAAAATGGTTTGAGCACACAAGACTAACTCTTTGAAGGTAAAAGAAATTAATAATTCAGTTGCAGTATTTCTGATCCCAGCTGGTGATAAAGTCTTTACCTGGGTAAGCAAGTTTTATGTTCATCATTATCACTTATAACATCACTATTTCTACATAGTTTCTAAAGATATTCAAAATATTCACCTATCTTTTTTTATACTTTTACATACTTTTCTATAATGTAAATATAGTTTTTTATATCCACATATCATTAAACACTATTTGAAAATTGATGTTGATAGCTGTTTATAATATTTTATTGTAAATACAATAATAGTAATAGCTGTCATCTACATTGTGCTTTTTTGTGTATTAAGAGCTGTTGTAAGTCTTTAGATATATCATCTTGTTTGATCCACAGAACAATTTCAGAGATAGGCTCTGTTATTATTCCCATTAAACAGATGTGCAAACCTAGGCACATGGTGTGCGGTGGTGCCACCTGATTTGCCCCAAGCCATAAAGCTGGAAAATTGTAGACTTTGGATTTGAAACCAGGGGGTCTGATTACAATCATCACTGATAACCATTATGCCTAGATGACTTTTGAAATCCGAAGTATAATAAACATCTATGGATATGAAATTTCTCCTTATATCTTCATTTTATTTCTGAAAAATCCTTAAAACTGAAATATTTGGGATACAGTATATAAGCATATGGGCATATGTTCAAAAATTGTTTCTCAGAAAATTCTTGTTAATTTATAACCCACCAAGATTATTACACAGATTCCATTCCCCTGTATTCCCTCAAGTAATTGATACATTTATCATTAATTTTTGTCAATTTTATGAAGAAAGTTTCTATAATTTAATATGCTTTAGTTGCTTACTTTTGAGAGTATTCCCCTTTCCAAATCTTTCTATTAGCTAATTCTATTTCTTTTGTGAATTATTAGTTTTACCCATATCTCAATTTTTCTATGAGGTAGTTAATGGGTTTTAAAGATTTATATTAATCCTTTGTACACTATGTTTTCTCTCACTCTTACATATTGTAGATTCTGTGCCCAATTACCCTTTATTCTTTTGAGATAATCTTATATTATACTGTTTGTATGCACAGTAAAGCTTTCCCCAGCTATTTGCTCTGGTATGATCCTTTTTTGATTCTTCATAGTTGATTTTTTAATTTTAAACAGATGACACTTAAATCTATTTCTAGTTAACTGATTGTCCCAGAACAATCTGCTTTCCACGCTCTCTTACAATGATGCTCCTTTCTAATGTACTAAATATGCACAGAAGCTATACACTCACTCACTCATTCCCATATACGCCCAATCTTTGCTACCTCTTTTGCTTAGAATTCAATATAATATAGTGGAGCCGGGCTCCCTGGATTCAAGTCCAGACCCAGCGCTCTGTTGCTACTTCAGTCTCCTCATCTATTAAATAGGGATATAAATAATACCTACCAAAATGGTTGCTGTGAGAGTAATGCATATGTTGCAAGCACTTAAAACAGAGGCTAGCTCACACTAAGTGCTATAGAAGTTATAGCTGGTATTCATTATGCTTAAACCTATAAGATTTTTGTGTGTAACATGCTATTTTTTTCTGTAAACGTTTGGTAGAATATGTTTGGTAAAATCAATAGGAAAACGACCTGGGTATAAAGGTGTTTCTGTGTGTGTGTGTGTGTGTGTGTGTGTGTGTGTGCATGTGCGTGAGAGAGAGAGAGAGAGAGAAAAGGTTATAGGTTACTAATTCAATTTATTTAATAGATATATTCTATATTTATTCTTGTGTCAGTTTTGTTGTTTTTTGCATTCCAAAGAATTTTTTTATCCATGTTGTCGAATATTTAACATAATGTTGCTTATAGTTGTTTCAGTTTGCTAAAGTTTCCAGAATGCAATATACCAGAAATGGATTGGCTTTTATAAAGGGAATTTATTAAGTTACAAGTTACAATTCTAAAACTGTGAAAATGTTCAAATTAAGGCACCAAGAAGAGGATACCTTCACTCAAGAAGGGCCTCGGGAAATTGAAGATATGGCCCAGTCAAAGGAACAAACCAATAGTTCAAATGAGATACAGGAGCTGAGACAACTAATGCTGAATATACGAACAGAAATGGAAAAAACTCTTCAAAAACCAAATCAATAAATTGAGGGAGGACATGAAGAAGACATGGGCTGAACAAAAAGAAGAAATAGAAAAACTGAAAGAACAAATCACAGAACTTATGGGAGTGAAGGACAAAGAAGAAAAAATGGAAAAAACAATGGATACCTACAATGGTAGATCTAAAGAGACAGAAGCTACAATTAGTGAACTGGAGGATGGAACATCTGAATTCCAAAAAGAAACAGAAACTATAGGGAAAAGAATGGAAAAACTTGAGCAGGGGATCAGGGAACTGAATGACAATATGAAGCGCACAAATATACGTGTTGTGGGTGTCCCAGAAGGAGAAGAGAAGGGAAAAGGAGGAGAAAAACTAATGGAAGAAATTATCACTGAAAATTTCCCAACTCTTATGAAAGACCTAAATTTGCAGATCCAAGAAGTGCAGCGCACCGCAAAGAGAATAGACCCAAATAGGCATTCTCCAAGACACTTACTAGTTAGAATGTCAGAGGTCAAAGAGAAAGAGAGGATCTTGAAAGCAGCAAGAGAAAAACAATCTGTCACATACAAGGGAAACCCAATAAGACTATGTGTAGATTTCTCAGCAGAAACCATGGAAGCTAGAAGACAGTGGGATGATATATTTAAATTACTAAAGAGAAAAACTGCCAACCAAGACTCCTATATCCAGCAAAATTGTCCTTCAAAAATGAAGGAGAAATTAAAACATTTATAGACAAAAAGTCACTGAGAGAATTTGTGACCAAGAGACCAGCTCTGCAAGAAATACTAAAGGGAGCACTAGAGTCAGGTACGAAAAGACAGAAGAGAGAGGTATGGAGTAAAGTGTAGAAAGAAGGAAAATCAGATATGATATATAATACAAAAGCCAAAATGGTAGAGGAAAATATTATCCAAACAGTAATAATACTAAAAGTTAATGGACTGAATTTCCCAATCAAAAGACATAGAATGGCAGAATGGATTACGACCCAGCAATACCACTGCTAGGTATCTACTCAAGGGACTTAAGGGCAAAGACACAGACGGACATTTGCACACCAGTGTTTATAGCAGCATTATCTACAATTGCAAAGAGATGGAAACAGCCAAAATGTTCAGCAACAGACGAGTGGCTAAACAAACTGTGGCATATACCTACGATGGAATATTATGCAGCTTTAAGACAGACTAAACTTATGAAGCATGTAATAACATGGATGGACCTAGAGAACATTATGCTGAGTGAGTCTAGCCCAAAACTAAAGGACAAATGCTGTAAGGTCCCACTGATGTGAACCGACATTCGAGAATCAGCTTGGAATATATCATTGGTAACAGAGACCAGCAGGAGTTAGAAACAGGGTAAGATAATGGGTAATTGGAGCTGAAGGGATACAGACTGCCATCGAGAGTGGAGTTTCTTTTTCACATGGGAACGCACATGGTGACATCTGCTATCCTGTCTGGACTTCCAGTTTCAAGTGGCTCTCTCAGGAACTCCAAGCAACTCCAAGCAACTGTGTCTGAGCTTTTTCTTAATGGGCTCTTTTTAAAGGACTCTAGTAAGCTAATAAAAGGCCACCTTGAATGGGAGTGGCCACATCTCCATGGAAACAACCTAATCAAAAGGTCCCACCTAATAATAGGTCTGTCCCCACAGGATTGAATTAGAAGAACATGGATTTTCTAGGGAACATAACAGTTTCAAATTAGTACAACAGTGTACTCTACTATCCTTTAAGGTCTGTAGAACCTGTAGTAATGTTATTTACTTATTTATTTTTATATTGGCAACTTGTATATTTTCTCTTTTTTTCTTGGTCAGTATTAAAGTTCACTGATGCCAGAAATAGGATAGAAACAGACAGAAGTGAAGGCAGTTCATTAGTGGGTCAATAGGTAATACTGCGATATTGAAGATGAACATGATTGAAAGAGGTTGTGTATGACTCCCAGCGGTGTGGACCTTCCTGGCAATGTGGGACAGAGATACTGGAATGAGCTGAGACTCAGCATCAAGGGACTGAGAAAAACCCTAGAATGAGCTTAGAATTAAAATCAAGGGATTGAGACAACCTTCTCGACCAAAGGCTGAAGAGTGAAATGAGACTAAGTGTCAATGGCTGAGAGATTCCAAACAGCATCGAGAGGTTATCCTGGAGATTATTCTTGCGCATTAAGTAGATCTCACCTGGTTATTCAAGATGTAATGGAGAGGCTGGAAGGAACTGCCTGTAAACGTAGAGCTGTGTTTCAGTAGCCATGTTTCTTGAGGATGATTGAATAATGATATAGCTTTCACAATGTGACTGTGTGATTGCAAAAACCCTATGTCTGATGCTCCTTTTATCTACCTTGTCAACAGAAGAGTAGAACATATGGAATAAGACTTAACAGGGGGAACAAATGTTAAAATAAATTTAGTTTGAAATGCTAGTGATCAATGAAAGCGAGAGGTAAGGGGTATGGTATGTATAATCTTTTCTTTTTTCTCTTTTCATTTTATTTCCTTTTCTGTTGTCTTTTTCTTTTTCTGAATCGATTCAAATGTTCTAATAAATGATGAATATGCAACCAAGTGATGATATTATGAATTACTGATTCTATATGTTATTGTTAATGTTGTTCATTTGTTAAATTTTTTAAATTAAAAAATGAATAAATTAAAACATAACAAAAAATAAACAATAAACGGGGTACCAAATTACAAAAAAAAATGCCATTCTGTTTCTGGTATATTGCATTCCGGCAGCTAGCAAACTAGAACAACATACATGTATGTTCATGACTGATTTTCAAGTTCACGCATTGTTTCTTTTGCCAACTCCAGTCTCCTGTTGAACCCTTGTAGGGAGTTTTCAACTTCATTTACAGTGTTCCTCACCTCACTTTGTTTCCTTTTCATAATTTCCATCTCTCTATTGATATTAACTTTGTGTTCATCTCACATCTTCCTGATTTCTTTTAGTTCTTTGTCTATGTTTTCCTGCAGCCCACTGACCAATTTTTAAAAGTTGGGACCAATTTTTAAAAGTTTTATCTATTACATCTTTGTTTTGTACCTCTTAATTCAGGATTTCTAAATCTTTCCCTACTCCTCTCCCTAGGCCATCATTTCCTGTTTCTGTATGTGCTTTGTAATATTTTGTCCTAAACTACGCATTTTAATAGTGTAGTGTGTTTATCACTGGAATTTAGACACTGAGCTAACAACAAGAAAAAAAAAAAAAGAGACGAAGAAGAAGTAAGAAAAGACCAAAAAGTGTTGCTCAGCCTTCAAAGATTGACCTGAGTGCTTATCCAAAGAGTAAGTTTGGAGAGTACCCCCAGGTCATCGAGTAATGCCCTCCCTGATCCTTTCCGCACATGCCTCTTTTCTTGGCGTATGTGTGCCCCCAGGAATTACCTGGTTTCCACATATACCGGTGTCCCCTCTGCCCTAGGAAACAATTGCTCATGGTCTTCTCCACTGCGCTGTAGCTATCAATCCCTTGTTCCAGGGAGCATGAATTCTGTGCTCTCCCTCAGCTTTCTGTAAGGGAGCTCACTGAGCTGCCTACTCTGTGCAGTAACAGTTCTGTGACATCGAGTTTCTCAGAGGACCACCAGACAAATTGGACCAAATATACTTCTCCTCTCTATGCACACAAGGGTTACTTTGCTCCCCTCTAAAGGGAACACAGATCCCCAATGAGTGCATGGGACAACTGTGTGGAGCTAATGAGGGAGGAGCGAGGCAGGCCTCCAGAGATCCTAAGCTTTTAAGTTCCCTTTTTCTTCCTTGAACCTTCACCCTGTTGCTGCTATCTTTGAACTCTCTCTGGAGCATCATTAATGACGTTTCTTCCAGTTCTTGCTGGTTATTCTGTAGGGGAATGGCACCATGAAGGTTCTCAGTCTGCCATCTCAATCTGAGCAGACAATTCAGAAATGGTGTAGTTAATCAGGAAGAACCTCCACTTTGAAAAAGCGGAACTTGTTCTCTCCTCATTCCGTTTCATCTATTCTCCATTTGTGTCCACAGGGAGAGTAGAATAAGAAACAGGATACACACTATACTCTGTGTGCAAAGCTACCTAACAGAAATCTGAACAGCTGTAGAGACAGAAAGTCAGGAGAGGTGCATGGTGGGATATGAAGGGTGAATATTTGGTTCTGTTCTAAACTGTTCAGTGAACTTTGAGCTGTATATGTTTGTTCAGTGGCAGGAAGATTTCCTGACAGTATAATTCGAATAAAATCCAACCTCATTGCATTTGTCCAACATTAGAGATTTAGGCTGAATATCACAATTAAGCACAGAGCTGTGTCCATTTTAGTCTGCCCTTCAGGATCCGATGCAGGCCTGAGAACTTTTAGCATCTCAGTTTGATCAAGCATCCTTAAAAACATCCCTCCATTTTGCTTAGTCATATTCATATATTGCTCCTCTTAATAACATGAAAATTGCCAGAAAAATTAACCAGAACATGAAAGAAATACTAAATATTTCCTCCACTATTCCATGGTTTAGTCAGGAAAGCTACCTGGTTCATCTCTAGGTGCAAATACTTTTTGATCATTATTGACCATTGCTAAGTCACGAATTATGCTATTTACAGTTAGATTTTACCTTGTAGGAGATTGATGAGTTGCAAATAATTTTTGTCCCGTTGTGTTTTGTTTTGTCCTATTGAAGAAAAATACAAGAACCCCATGTTTTGTTTTTTATGTTCCTAAAAGGTGTTAACCATATTTGATATCTAACATGAAAATAATATTCCAATTTTCCTTTTCTGATGGAATATATTGGTCTTCAGTGTTCTTTTCCTTTCATACGGCTTACTTGTTCTTACTGTTACTGCATAACAGACTTAAAGATATCTTTGCAACTAGTCATTGTATATTAGATTTAGAGCAATAGTCATATCTTTCTAAAGGCCATATATTGATCTAACACATTGGGAGAAAATATAGACACAAGAATAATCAGTACTTAAATTGGCTGGGTCTTTTGGTGGGAGGTGACACAAATTCAACCCAAATATACTAAATCCCTCTGAGAAGAGGATAGCTATGGGATCACATAACTACATGACCAAAGGGACAGATACCTGAAGATGTGACTTGATCTGTTTCCTCAGAAACATGACGAGCTCTTTTCTACCCCTTTTGGAAGCTTCTACCTATGTTGGCTGTTCACTTCAGCAGGTTGTTCTGAGCCCCAGCAGGATGTTCAAGCCCCAGCAGCTCTAGGCTTACTACCGTTCAGTTTAGCAATGAAAAATAGAGAGCAACTATTTCCCGTTGATCAAAATCCACTGTGTTCTTGCTCGTTATTCTGGCTTTGTACCTATTCTTATACCTGGAGCACCCAATGGCATTCTGACTGAACACCCTGGCAATGCTCTTCTCACCCTGGAGCGACTTTTGGGATTATTGACCCAAACCCTGTGACCTTGTGTTGGGAGCGTGGTGATCCCAGATGCTGAAATCAGGGTAGTAACCAAAAGAAGAAATGAATTCCCATCCCCCCAAAATGTCAAGAAATGAAGACGTATACATTTTGTAATAATAAAGGTTTTAATATGCAATGAGTGCTAACAGAATATGCCTGTAGTAATAAGGATAAACACACAATGAAAATAACTTTGAAAAATAAAGTCCCAAATAGAGTTAGGACAGAAAACTGAGTAATTATACAACTCTTACATGAAGCCAAGCACAAAATGGGCAACTACCCGAAGCATTTGCTTTGAAATCAGAAATCAGTCATCCCTGTCATATATCAAGGTGAGGCATTATAGCACTATATTTAGGTGCTATATTTAGTGGGGATATATGACCAGTATTAAGATTTAGAACAAGTTTATTGTGGTTGTTTTGTTTTGCTTTTCCCACCTGGCATTCCCAGTTCAACCTACCATACTAAGTGAATCATTACATGTTAAAGCTATGAAATATATTTTTACAAAGGGTAAAAATGAATGGGTTTGTCACCATGAGTGAAATATCACCCATTTGAAAAATTGATTTTTCTCATTTATTTACTTAATAACTATTATGGTCTCTTACTCCTTGTCAGGAACTATGCTCGAGGTTGGGGAAGCTGGGATGAGTAAGACAGCCTGATTCCCTGAGATCCTGGGGCCTAGCTACAGGACAAAACATGTGGCCTACACAGAAGCCTGTTCCATTTGCCTGATGGACGGTTTCCAAGGTTTGTCCATGTTCAGAAATGCAAACGTACAGAAATAACAAGGATTACATAAAGGCCACTGCATGAGAAATTACAGGTCAGAAAACACAGGCCGCTAAGATGGATTACGTTGTTCCTTATTGATAAACACTCCTTTTTTCTGACCTTTCAATAAATAAAGCATGCAAAACATTTAAGAACTTTTTTTAAAATTTACTATCCAAATTGAATATTGATAAATGATATTATTATTGTAACCAGAGGGTACTGACCTCTTGATGTATATATAGAAACACACCTTGAGTTTCAAATGTTTCCACTGGTGAAATACCTCATAGGAAACTCTTACCACAGTTGAAGATACAGATGATGTATGTGCTAAGCATACCTAGAACTATTGTTAAATACAACAAATTAACTTATAAGATTCACATCATACAATCTACAGTTATAAAATACACTAACAATTATAACCTATGAATAATTGTAACTCCTAAATAGAATAAGACTAAAAGAGAGGAAATAAAGTTTATCAGGTGAGATGAAAACATGTTGCTGTTGTCACGGCTCCTGGAAGTAGACTGAATGGTGGGAGCATCACACAGCAGGGGAAACATTTGTTTCCGGGTGGGTTATGTGAGCAGGAGTGGGAGTCTCTAAGTTGGTGTTGATACATTGTTGTTAGCAGGGGAGATTAGTGTTGGTCCAGGGAAGTCCCTTAGCAAACGGACTCTTGGGGAGCCTCCTCCTCTCCACTTTCCTGAATGGTAGGAAGCACAGGCTGCTGCCCTCTTCTCAGGAGGCCTCTTCTCGCGCTCCTTCTTAACCGCCGACATTGAACTGGCGGGGAGGGTGGAGGACCAGAACTTGGGGCAGCTGCTGCGCTGTCACGTCCGAGGCTTGAATGAGAAAAAGCTACGGAGCTGCTTCTGCCTGGGCAAGGAGCCCCCAGACGAGCTCCGTCTTGGTCTCTGGTGACACCCGCTGCCTCAGGCTGGGATTGGCCAAGCTGAAGATTCTCAGGCATTTTGCCACTGGTGGATACGGGGTGTGCCTTGCATGCCCTTATCATCTCGGCCTGATGCTCTTCCTTCCTTGGGGATCTGTTGGTCGTCTCGTTTCCTGGACCTGTTTTGCGGACTCCATCAAACGCTCCATTTGGAACATCAGGGATGCAGCGGTAACTTTCCGATCGTTTCTGTTCTTCCTCCGATAATTTTTGCATCAGGTATGCCGTTTCCTTTCTCACTTCGTAGAGGTTTCTCTCAGCGATCCGAGCTCGTATCCCCATGTCATGAGCTTTCCTCTCCTGGGACCTGAGGAGGCTTTGGTAAAACCGTGTGACTGTTTTGAGTTCTTCTGAAAGAATTTCTTCTTGAATTGTATAAAATTTCAGGTCTTCACAGGTGTTGCTGTTATTTTTATTTGGTTTGGAAAAGTCCTCCTCTATTTTTATGGGGTAAATTCTCCGCAAATTGAACCTTGTTAAAAAATCTGTTCCCGTTACTCGATGACATTTAGGCGGGACTTGAAGTTTCTGCTCCAGCTTTTGCCTCTGCCTTTCCAGTTGGCTGATTTCTGCCTGGAGCAAGGCCTTTTCCGTTTGGGATCTTTCCCTGCGATCTTTCAATGCATTGATCATTTTAGTGTTTTCATGCAATGCCACGTACATTTGTTTCCTTTTTCCCTTGAGGGTTTGTAGATGAGTATGTAAATCCATCCTGTTAACAAACAGTCCTTTAGGTTCATCAGCTACGAGATCTCCGTTGCCTGATGTCCTCCGTATATTCAGTTCCACGGTCCCAGGTTCCACGTTATCTTCCTGGAGAGCAGGGGTCGAATTGCGCATCTTTGACAGGGGCTCACCTACAGGCTCGACACGACCCACTGTATTTTCAAGACCTGACTCTGTAGGCAGACTAGAGGTTTCTGAGAGAATTTTCCCTTTAGTGAATTTGCCCACTCTTCCTTTCTGTTTTTCAGATTCCAGGGAAAAGAGGTTTTTGCTTCTTCCAAGCCTGGCATTTCCGTCCAAAGCTTCCGCGACTGCTGTGGGAAGCTGTCCCGTATCCTCCCGAGTTGTTTTGAAAGATGATTCAGTTGGTGCTACCTGATGTTGGGTTTGGTTTGTTGAGTCTTCTAGAGGAGCAGTCTCGCTTGCCGTGCCATCCACTGTCTCAACATCCCGTAAACATTTAGACGTCTCTCCTTTCCATAATATTCTAGAGAAATCTCCCTTCAGTCCAAGGAAAGAGTTGTAGCTTTCCACAGCTTTGTTGGTCTTCACATGTACGATTTCAGATACTTCGTTTAGGACCTTGTCTTCTGTTATGGTTCGTGTAAGGTCTCGAGATATTCTTGCAATGTGGTGAAGTGTATCAACAATTTGCTGTCTTTCTTCTAGAAGGGCAGAAATGTCAGCATTCAGTTTTTCATATGTCTTTCCATCATCATAAAAAGATTTAGTGATAAACACCGCTACTGTGAATGTGCCAGCCACCAATGCCCACAGCATTCCTTGGGGTTCTAGGCTTGGTAGAAAGTCCTCTGGCAGTGCTGCCAACAGCAGGCACAAGGCCTCCAGGATCAGGAGTGTCCAGAGCATCACGACTCTCTGCCACCTCTATGAGGCTCCTGAAGCCTTTGCTCGGTGGCTTCAGGTCAGCAGGAGCCTGTAACCACAACACAAGATAGAACACCACAGCCCGGCAACCAAACCGACCTCAGTGGAGGTGGGGGAGGGGCAGGAAGAACGGTGCTTCCATCTTTCCCCACACCTGAGCCCACAAAGTCAGTGAGCACATCACAGGATTGAGGGGATATGCACTAGACTAGAGGCTGGAAGAGATGGTCTAAGGGTCTCACCATGCTCGATCCTTCCTGTCCCCAAGAACTAAGGAGATCCATGTTCTCCAACACCTGTAGCCCTCTGGGCTGCTTGTTTCATGGGGGAGGATTTACAGACCCTCATTCTTGTCACTGATCCTCTTCATCTTAAATTAGCTTTCATTCTATAGCATTCTGACTTGCCATGCAATAGACCGAAGTTCGATATCCTGCCCATGCACTCCCCTCCCAAGAAACAAAACAAACCAACACATGAAACAAACAAAATATTTAAGAAATTGTGCTATGATAATGGGACTCTTCAGCAACTATATGATTTTTTTCTAGTTTTTGTTTGAAATTATTTCAAACTTCCAGGACAGTTGCAAAGTTAATACAGAACTCGTATGTTAAACTCCAATATACTACCACACCCCATTACCCAGATCCACAAACTTCAATGTTTTGCCATCTTGGCCGTATTGTTATATCAGCCATCCACGCATCTATCTGTCTGTCTGTCTATCTGTCGGTCTATCTATCTATGTATCTATGTATCTATGTATCTATCTATCTGTCTATCTATCTATCTATCTGTCTCTCTTAATCTTACCTCTCATCTAATTTTCTCAGTAACCTTTCCAATACCACTGTATCATCTCTCTGTTCTCCACACAGATGTAAGAGTAATCTTTTCAACATTTGGAATTAGCCTTTTAATTATCGTTTTGCCCAGTGTGGCATATTCTAGCACTTTACCCTCACCTCACTTCATTCTGGAATTCTTAGTTCTAGCCACGTTGGTCATTTTCTTAGTTGGTTTATTGTATAATCCTTTCTTGCTTCATGACGTTATTGTATGTTGAATAGAATAGGCTTCCCCGCCTCGCCCACCACCAACCTCAACATGTTTTTCTAGCTAATGTTACTGATCCTATTGATCTCATCTTACATAACACTAAATCTTAGGAAGCTTTCCCTGAACTCCCTAGAAATGGTTAGGAACTTCATGATATACAGCAGTAACATCATAACTTTTCCTTCACAGCAATTTGCCTAGTTGTAGTTCTTTACTGCTTTCTTTTTCTTTTATTATGTAATGTAGGTGCTAGAATGACAGAGACTATCTTTTGTGTTTGTTACTGCATCCTTAGATTCTAAGGCTTGATTGGCCTATAATGGTTCCTCAATGAGCCCTTTTGATAACTGAATAAATCTGGCCTTTATAACGTATTATATGAATTATTGGAATTATCTCTCAACTGAGCTGTCTAGACCTTAATCTTCTCATGTTTTATGAGTAAATCCAAACTCCTTCACCTAGCATAGGAGGATGCTCTGTGTCATGATACCAGTGCTTTTCACACATTAATCTTTTCTGCATCTCTTGATTTATACTCCAGGTATATTAAAAAACATGTAGCACTTCACCCACGGCACCCTTTATGTGATTTTATGGATTATTCCCTTACTATGACCCCCTAACCGAGAATTATAGAAGCTTGTCCAGAGAAGTCACTATGTCTTTTTCATCTCTTTATTCCCAGTGCCTGTTAAAGTAACTGGAAATAACTTGTTGAACCGAAATGAATTCCACATTTAACCACAGAAACTTCTTGATTTAATACATTGAGTTAGATTTAATTCCACGCATTTTCAGTTTTTCATTGAATCTTAAATTACTGTTATTTTATATCTCCCATGAAAGCACAGCAAGACAATTGTGATAACCTATGATTCTTTGAACGGATGTAGAAAATGTTTCCGTTTAAGCTTTTATGCTCATAAATGCCCTGGCAATATTAATATTAAATCTGCATTCATCGTAGGCTTAGTCATAAATCCTATTGGTCAAACTAGGTTATTGGAAATCAGGGCAAGAGAAAAATAATAGACAGTTAAAACAAATCTTAATAGAGTCACAAATAATCCAACCCAAATAGTTCTGGTAGTGGTTCTACACCAGCCTCCTACCTTCCAGTTCTCAGACTAGCCAGGTAAACTTTAAGTATTTGTGCTTCTTCATTTTATGTAGGAAATTGGCTGTAGGGTAGCCAGCCACAGCTGCCCAGTGAGATGGAGGAAGGCAGAACTGTCAGCCCAGATGTCCTTCAGATCCTACAGGTGTATTTCATTTCTTTCTTGTTTACTTTGTCTTTCCTTCCTTCCTCCCTCCCTCCCTCCCTCTCTTCCTTCCTTGCTTGCTTTCTCTTTCTTATACCCCCTCTACCTCCTTCCCTCCCTTTCTCCATCCCTTCCTCCATTTCTTCCTTCTTTCTTTCTTTTTTCCTAACTATTTCACATTTATCAACTCATTTATCTCCCTAAAAAGTAAGTATTGCAGTTTTCATTCCCATTTTATAAATGAAGAAATTGAGGCCTAGAGGGATAACCTACCAGAGGCCATAGAAGCATAAATGGTATAATCACGATTTGAGCTCAGTGTGTATGGCTCAGGATGAGCTATAATTATTGTGCGATCTACCTTTCTAAGAAGATATAGCTCCTTCTTGAATCCCTTCTTTACTGTAATTCCCCCATCCAGTGTTTGTTTCCTTAAAGGAGGGTTGCAATTTTCAAGTTGTTTGGGTGCTTCTCTAGACAAAACAGAAGAAAGCCACAGGTTTGCCTAAAATCTTAACTGCTTATCATTTTGGCCTTCTTGAAGGTTTGTGCGCTGACTGCAGATTCAGCTGTATTCTTAACACACAGTAGAGCATACTTTGAATTTACACGGCAATCAAACCACCAACTTGATTGAACAGACCCTGCAGTCTTCTGAATGTGGCTGTCTTTGCAAAATGTGGCGGTGTGATGGTCCACTGAGGCGGGAAGTGTCCAAGCCACTAAGTGCCAAGAAGTGAGCATCCCCACGTCCCAATCGGTTGGGTCATTCACTCAATCTCTCTCTACAAGCCTATTTATTATGGTTTACAGAAACCCCATTGTGCATCTTGGGATGTTTTCAAAACTGTTTTCTGCAGTTCACAAGTTTTCAGGTTTCTACAATTTAAAAATTGAGTTATTTCCACCATAATTTGGGGATCCTTTGTTATACCATCCTATGATTCTATAGTATGGAATTTTATATCAGTTTCCATCACCATCTTATTAATGTGTATCCAAGGCAATCTATGATCACCAGACTTATATGCCCAGTTTTCAACTTGACACTTTTTCTCAGATTGTCCCAAAGATTCCATAAATCCCATATACATTTAGGTCTGAGCATCAGGATTTTGTCAACTATACTAGATGCTCTTTGTTATCTTTGAACTTATTTCATCAGCCTAATTGTCCAGCCCCAAAACCTTAGAATCATTCCTGATGTCCCTTTACCACTCAATGCTTCCAACCTTGTGTTTTAATTTTAAATGCTAAGCATATCTCAGGTATGTCTGGGTCCCTCCTTCCTACCAGCAGTCATTATCTGTTGTTTGGATGTTCAGGAAGATGTGCCCAATTCATCTCACACCTTTCAATCTCCCCTCCCTTATCCCTCTTGCAGAAATCATCAGAATAACCTTTGTAAAACTCAGTTACCACCTCATTTTCACAAGGTTTAAAACCCTTCAGTGATAGCCTTGGCAAATCTGTTTAATGCAATCAACAAGACTCTCTACTTCACTGCTACACAGCTCTCAGTCCCATTCTGTCACTAGTAATTCTTCTCCATCTCTAGACGCTCTGGATTTCTTTCACAGAGTTTGACTCAACAGTTTAATTCCTGGTGCTCTAGCATTTTGACATAAAAATACTATTAGTGTTCAAAGATACTTGTGTCGACAGCAATGTTCTAATCACAGCTCTAGAAACAAATATCTAGCAATGAGGAATGTTGACTAAATTAAGATACAACCACATCATTTAATATTATATAGGCATCATGTTCAATGAATTCCATCTCTATCAGTTTATGTGAAACATGTTTTATGTGTGCGAGATAAACACAGTTTACATGTAATGGGACTTAGAATGTGAAATGAATAAAGGCATATGTAATGTGATCCCATTTTTATAAAGCATTTGGTTTTTAAATAAGCTCTTTATGCTTATAAACATGTGTGCATGCATGTCTATGTGTGTATGAATGAGTGTAAGTGAGATGTTACTGGACACACGCACATGGAGAAAAGTAGAAAAGGATGCATAATGATTTGTTGTACTTGTTTATCTGGGAAGGGAGAAATATGAGAGGAGGTAACATGGAGAATAGCAATTAGACAAGCCGGCAAAATGATAGTTGAAAAAATACCTACAGCATTAAAAAGGTAGAACCCTGTGTGATATTATTGCATTCATGAAAAACATGATTGTATGTATGTGTTTATATTTATATTTACACAGACAGAAATAAATTAGAAAACGTGAAACTTGTATTTTGCTTCTATCTTCTGAACTCTACGTATGCTCATCATGTAAGTGGTATTTAAGTAACACAACTTAAGTTTTGCAGACACCTATGTAATTCTAATTTAGTAAGTTCAGATAAATAAGAATAAAATAAGTTTATATGTGTAAATCTACATGTAAATGTGTGTAAAAGTGAGGAGAATGTCTGGAAGGTTATGTCTCAGCCCGTTTGCGTTTCCCACCATTACCAGTTGGTGTTGTATCCATCCAGGCATTTATATGCATAAATGAATGTAATAATAAAAATAGATACTGTCTTTATTTGAGTACTGTAAATGATACCTTACCTATAATTTTTCTATTTTTTTTACTTATAATATTTCTTGATGATAGTTTTCTTTAATGGCTGCCTAGTATTAAATATACAATATACTGTGATTATGTAGTCATTGAAGAATGATAGACATTATTATCCACAATAAAAATAAATGCGTTTTGTGCATACTGGGTACATGCCTACTTTTTTATAGTGCAGTTACTTCTCTAGATAGAAACAGTTAAGGTGATTCTGGCCTGTATAGAGTGTACACTTAAAAAATTAACAGAAACAATCAAATCCCCCCCCTTTCCCCACAACAGTGAGTGTAGAAATTTACACTCACACTAACAGTGGAGATCAACTGTTGACCACAACTTTGCTAATAATTGATAGTGTCTAGCTTTATAATATATCTTAGTTATGTGAGCAAAAATTATATTTTCATATCACAGGTAAGAACTGAGATTGATCAGCTTTCATATGTTCAATTGCATTTATATTTTTTCCTATGGCCTATGCATATCCTTTGCCCACAAATTTTTTCCATTGCATTGTTTTTTTTCTTAATTCAATTATTCTGAATAATAAGCATGTGTCTATGACGTTTAAATGGTAAATTTAAACGTTAAATGTAAATACGTTTAAATGATTTTATCAGTCTGCAGCGTCTCTGTTAACTCCTTTTAACTGTGCAGTTTTCTAAGACATGAAGGTTACAGAATGTTAGATATAGATCAGTGGAAGAGACAAACAAAAAAGGCAGGAAAGATGATCTCTTCTCAGCATGATAAGCAGGATGACATTGGTATACTTTGGACACGGTATGGAATGGTTATTTGATTCATTCCCTGAGTTATCCTTTGACTCTTTCCAACAAATGAGATAACCGAGAAGGAAAATATTATTTTGTTTGCTCTAGGTGGGAATGTATAGTGGTAGGTTGGATTATATCTCCTAATTTAAACATGTCCTTAATCTGGGCCCCTTTGGATATGAATCCATGGTAAATAGGACCTCTTGAAGTTATTATTTTCAGCTTAGGTGTCGCCCAATTGCATGAGCGTGTGTCTCAGCCTCATAACCTGATTTCTGGGGGCCTTATAAAGAGAAAGGCACAGGGAGGGGCTAGAAGCTGAAGGTCAGAGGAAATAGAAGAGCAAGGAGAAAGGAGAGGGCATCACCATGTGACAGGAAAGCCAAGGAACCCCAAGGATTTCCAGTAAGTCAGCTCCAGAGCTGAGAGCTCGAAAGCAAGCTTCCTATCCTCTAAAACGGTGAGACAATTGATTCCAATTGTTGAAGCCAACCCATTGTATGACATTTGTCATGGCAGCTTGGAAACTACCAGATTGATGCCTATAAGGAAGCAATAAAAACAAAACCAAACAAAAATATGTCCTCTGCAATGCTCCACACTGCAACAGGACAAATGTCATTGGAGACGTACAAACCCTATGCTTGGAAGGTGCATGAATAACCTCAAGTTAAGAGAGCAAGTGTGATTTCACCTCAATTTCACAGGTGACGTTTTTACTGAACCTGAAAGATGAGAATATTTAGGCAAGCAGAAAAGAAGAAAGATATGGATACTGAAAAGTACAGGGTCAGTCTGGCAACTATGAGTAAGACAATTTAGCTGAAGCATACCGTGCTTAGAGGAAAGTGCTGGGAAATTTCTTGGTTCAACTGCCATATCACATGCAATGCTTTGGTTTGTACTCATTCGGAGAGGGGGGAACCACTAAATGCTCTGGATCAAAGAAGCAGCATGACTGGAACTGCATGCAGTATGATCTTGGAGACTGGATGGATTAGAGCTGGTAAAATCTGTTACAAAGTCACTCAGCAGGGAAACGCTTGTATTTGTCCAAGGAAAAGCTAATGGAAGCCCACTCTAGGACGATAGCAATTCCAGTGCAGGGAAAGAGAATCGAAAACTCAAAAGACCTGATGAAAGCAGAGCAGCATTTGTTTGAACATTTTAAAACTCTTTCTGATAGCATTTCTAAATCATTTTCATGCACTTTTGGCTTTGAAATGGCAGGGTAAATATGGCTATTTTGATTTACTCTCTTTTCTTTTCTTCTTGCGTGACGAGGCATGAGGAAACAAACCTGGATCTGTTTGCAGCCCCGATGCTTGGAGAGGGTGGAGCCTAGAAAAAGGCGGTCTCCCCAGTGTCCCCCAAGGTTGCATTTGAAGAGAGGCAGGCCTCTGTGTGGGCCCTTGGAAAGGGTGGTACTGCGGCTTTCAGAATCCCCAAGGATAAATGATCCTCAGACTTTGAAATCTAATGCGCTTTGCCCTGCGGGTATTTGAAACTCTGTGGGTCCAGTGAGCCCTGGGTTCCTTCCTCCCTATGGAGATGTGTATATGGATCCTATGAATGTTCCTCATTTGTATGTTGGGAGCAAATAACTTGTTATGAGTTTTCAAAGGTCCAGAGCAAATGCAGAAAATTTTGCCCTCGGACAGACCATGCCTGTAACTGACTTGATGAGATTATATACTGTCTCTAATTTTGTACTTCATTTGTATTGCTATCGAAATGTTTAGGTTTTCTGATATTGTTATGAAATTAATGTATTTTGTATATGGGAAAAACATGTCTTTTTAGGGGCCAGAGTGTGAAATGTGCTGGTTTGAAAGGATGTATGTCCCCTAGAAAAGCCTTGTTTTAATCAAAATCCCATTTCATAAAAGCAGAAAAATCCCTGTTCAATACTGTATGCTTGTAACTGTGATTGGCTCGTCCCCCTCGATGATGTGATTTAGTCAGGAGTGATTGTTACACTGGATGAGGTGACGACATGTGTGCACCCATTTGGCTGGGTCTTGATTGGCTGACTGGAGTCCTATAAAAGAGGAAACATTTTGGAGAAAGATTCAGAGAGAGCAGAGCAGAACAACATAGCCATGAGAAGCAGAGTCCACCAGCCAGTGACCTTTGGAGATGAGGAAGGGAAATGCCTCCCAGGGAGCTTTATGAAACCAGAAGCCAGGAGAGAAAGCTAACAGATAACATGTTCACCATGTGCCCTTCCAGCTGAGAGAGGAGCCCTGACTGTATTCACTACGTGCCTTATCACTTGAGAGAGAAACCCCGAACTTCTTTGGCCTTCTCAAACAAGATATCTTTCCCTGGATGCCTTTGTTTGGACATTCTGTTAGACTTGCTTTAATTGGGATGTTTTCTCGGCCTTATAACTGTAAGCTAGCAATTTATTAAATTCTCCATTTTCAAAGCCATTCTGTTTAGGTCTTTTATCCATTTTGAGTAAGCTTTTGTATAGGGTGTGAGCTATGGGTCCTCTTTCATTCTTTTGCATATGGATATCCAGTTCTCTAGGCACCATTTATTGAAGGGGCTGTCCTGTCCCAGGTGAGTTGGCTTGACTGCCTTATCAAAGATCAGTTGTCCATAGATGAGAGGGTCTACATCTGAACACTCTATTCGATTCCCTTGGTCAATATATCTATCATTATGCCAGTACCATGCTGTTTTGACCACTGTAGCTTCATAATATGCCTTAAAGTCAGGCAGTATGATACCTCCAACTTCATTTTTTTCCCTCAGGTTACTTTTAGCTATTCAGACCACCCTACCCTTCCAGATAAATGTGCTTATTGGTTTTTCTATTTCTGAAAAGTAAGTTGTTGGGGTTTTGATTGGTAGCAGAGACCATCAGGAGATAGAAACAGGGTAAGATATTGGGTAGTGACTGAAGGGATACAGATTGTGCAACAGGACTGAATATAAAAACTCAGAAATGGACAGCACCATATTACCTAACTGTAATACAATTATGCTAAAATACTGAATGAAGCTGCATATGAGAATGATAGAGGGAAGAGGGCTGGAGCATAAATGAAATCAGAAAGAAAGATAGACGATAGATTGAGATGGTATAATCTAGGAATGCCTAGAGTGTATAATGATAGTGACTAATGTACAAATTTAAAAAATGTTTTTGCATGAGGAAAACAAAATAATGTCATACTGCAGGGTGCTGAAAAAGACAGTAATTAATATTTTAAAATTTTGACTTATGTGTGAGACTAAAGCAAAGTTTATTTGTACAAATTTATACTTTGACTAGTGCATCTCCTAATATAACTTATGTAGATAGTGGTTGAACACCTTAAGTACATGGAACTTGTATAGCATGAGATCTTGTTGGTTTGTCTAGGTGATGCCGGATCCCAGAGTGATTTGATCAGTGAGTGGAAAAGTATTTGAAAGTCCCTTTGGGGGATGGTGAGAAGGGGGAAAACTCAACTTCCCAAGTTGAATTCTTGATATTCTCACAAGCAGTGGGGCAACCAGAGCTATAGGCTGAGCCCCAGTCTTGGGGTTTGTTCATATGAAAGTTAAACCACAGGGGATAGGTCAAGCCAACTTAAAATTGGCCTAAGAGTCACCCCCAGGAGAACTCTTTTGTTGCTCAGATGTGGCCTCTCTCTCCAGCCAACAGAGCAACAAACTCACCACCTTCCCTGTCTACGTGGGCATGACTCCCAGGGGTGTGGATCTTCCTGGCAACTGGGACAGAAATCCCAGAATGAGCTGAGACTCAGCATCAAGGGTTGAGAAAAACTCTAGAATGAGCTGAGACCCGCACGAAGGGATTGAGAAAACCTTCTTGACAAAGGGGGAAGAGTGAAATGAGACAAAGTGTCATGGCTGAGAGATTCCAAACAGAGTCAAGAGGTTATCCTGAGTTATTCTTACACATTAAGTAGATATCACCTTGTTAACCAAGGTGCAATGGAGAGGCTGGAGGGAACTCCTGAAAATGCAGAGCTGTGTTCCAGTAGCCATGTTTCTTAAGGTGACTGAACAATGATATAGCTTTCACAATAGACTCTGTGAATGTGAAAACCTTGTGTCTGATGCTCCTTTTATTTACTATATCAACAGAAGAGTAGAACATATGGAATAAAAATAAATAATAGGGGGAACAAATGTTAAAATAAATTTAGTTTGAAATGCTAGTGGTAAATGAAAGCACGGGGTAAGGGTTACGGTATGTATAATCTTTTTTTTCTCTGTTACCGTTTTATTTCTTTTTCTGTTGTCTTTTTATTTCTTTTTCTGTTGTCTTTTTATTTCTTTTTCTGTTGTCTTTTTATTCCTTTTTCTAAATCAATGCAAATGTTCTAAGAAATGATGAATATACAACTATGTGATGATATTAAGAATTATATCATATGTAGAATGGAATGATATCTTAATGTTTTGCTTGTTGTTAATTTTTTTAATTAATAAAAAAATAAAAATATAAAAAAAAAAGAAAGAGGTTTTGGAGAGACATGTATCCCATGGATTAACACTACAAAATAAAAATAAGTTCTTGCGTGAACTATTTCAAAGGTATGAATCTTGTACAAAGCATAAATAATAGAAGGGTATGGGGAAAACTACTATTGCATGCTATGGGCTATGTTTAACAAGAAGATATCAATAGTATTCCAGAAATACCAGGGTTAAATAATGGTGGAGGGGGGCAAGGGTTAAGGGGAAGTTTGGTATTTCCATTTGGTGAAGGTGGGTTTATCAGTTATTTTTCTCTTGTGCTCAACGAAAATTTTGTCTAAAATTGAGACCATTGATGATTACACCACTAAGTGAGGATAATGTGAGACCACAGACTGTTGACTTTGGACATTATATGTAATGCCCAATGGATGGACGTGGCTGAAGGATACACTGAGTAGAATGGTGAACTGTGGTGTATACATATGATTTAATATCGTGCTGCTACAGAAAGGAACAAAACCCTTTCTATAGTATTGTGATGTAGGCAATGTTGTGATGAAAACTGTGGGGCATTATGTGACGCAAAATAGGCCAGAAACAAAAGCAAATATGGTATGGTCTCATTTAGAAAATAGTTATAAAAAATTGGGGCCTAGATACCTTATAGCAGTCACATTTAGTCCGGAGCTATAATTGTTATTTCTAGATTTTGAGAGGCTGTGCTATGTATTTACAGTTTGGAAATTCCCCTGAACTTTGGGTAACTGTGTCACACCTAAGTCTCAGAATAGGAGTTCTGCAGGTCTGAAGGACTGCACAACCACATAAAACAACTTTAAAGAAACTGAAAAAGAGATCTGGCTTCAATTAGAGGTAAGAATGATGCCAATCGGGTCAGGACTAAGGTCTATCACAATATAAGGGTAAGGAAGACTTCATCTGAATTTTAGAACTTAACTTATTTTATGGGACCAAAAAAAAGACAGTTTTATTTCATCCAAAACCTAAATTTTCTGTGTCACATAATCTAATTTAACCTGTCTGAATAGATTATTTAAACAACCCAAACACATGGAGGCCAGAATGGAAATGAGGGCTTGTAATTCTGTAGAGCTAAACATAATGCCTAGATACATCCCACAGTATGTTGAGTAGATAATTAAAAAGTATTGGCAAAATCCAATGAGGGATGGGATGAAAAAATATGGAACTATTCAATTTTGTCACCAGGGAAACCCCTGATAATGACTCAAACATTAGGGAGTCTCAAATCAATAAGCCAAGCCCTTGATCCTAAGGCTTGCTCTTGTGAAGTTTATTTTTGTAGCAGAGAAGGTTAGCCTGCCTATAATTATGTCTAAGAGTTACTTCCAAGGAACTTCTTTTGTTGTTCAGACATGGCCTTTCTCTTTCTAAGCCCAACTTTGCAAGTGAAATCATTACTCTCCACCCTACACTGGATATGACATTTGGGGGAGGGGGGAGTCTCCCTGGTAAGATGGGACATGACTACAGAGATAAGCCTGGCCCTGCCACCATGGGATCAGCAATGCCTTCCTGAGCAAAATGGGGAAAATAATTTTAACAAACAAGGTATCAGTGGCTGAGAAAGTTCAAATAGAGTCAACAGGCTACTCTGGAGGTTACTCTTACACACACTTCAGCTAGATATCGATTTTTATCATAGCTTGCCAAACCTCAACCAAAACCATTCCTGCCAATCCTAAAGAACACCTAGGGCACTATGTGAGATTCTACAAAAGTTCCATGTGCTGGGGTAACTTTCCAGAAACTTACAGCCTCCAAATAGGGCTCTAGGCCAGATAAGTCCTGAAACCCAGAAGAACCAGCCTCTCCAAGAACATCAAACTAGTTCCATCCCCGATTCCATATTATCATCAGCTCTTTCCAACATGAAAAAGTTAAAATGGGCACAGCCCAAATAGGCCTAAAGATTGGGAGAAAGATCAAAGAGAAGTTGGAGTTATCACAGAGAAGATAGGCTTTAACAAATGTGTATAATTACTGAATCATATTGTTATTTCTTTTGGTTTCCAGTATCTTGGAGTAGCAAGAAGGAAAAACCTAAAATGTGGAACTGTAACCCATATCAGACTCTAAAATCTGTTCTGTAACAAATTTTTGCAGTGTGTTTTGAAATTTATTGCTTTTTATTTATGTTATTTTTCACAATTAAAAATATATTAAAAAATGGAAAACAGGACTTGCATTTCTTATACCATCCAACTTGTTTTTTCCTTTTTTATAGAAGACATACTTTGCTATTGTAACAGTTTTTTAAACCCCTATTTGAGGAATAGCTATAAGAAGAAAATATTAATCAAGTTAATGGGCATTAAAAATGCAGAATATGTTTAATGATCTATTATTAATAAAATAAAAGCAATCCACCATATTCCATATTTTTAAAATTTATATTGGCATCTATGTGCTTTTACTTTAAATATGCTAAAAACATTTTCTCCAAAGTCACATTTCTCTACAACTTTAAATCTTTGCTTTCTCAAAACCTGATTTTATGATATCTTCAACTTCGTCATATGAAAGTAAACTTTACTTATCCTCTCTTAAATCCTTTTTCTATATTATTCACAAACTCAGAAAGTTTATTGGCATACAGCCCTTTCATGATTTCATAATTTTATTAAATTTTATAATATCTAATAGAACCCTGTTAATAGGATGAGCAAGAGATAATCAAGGTAAAATATTGGGAAACTAGCCTACATTCCAACAGAATAGGCAATCTCATTACTGAAATCCATAGAAACCAGAGAGTACAACTGATGCCTTAAACATTAAAGAAACTGAGAGGATTTCAAAAGCTTTGCTATAGTTTATTTTTCATTTTCTTTTTATGTTTGAATACATGCTTTATTTGGAATTACTTTCGTGAATTTCTAAATGAATTAATAACTTTAAAGACTATTAAGTTTTCTCCTAGTAGAAAAGAATGTAGTAAAAGGACATGGTCTTGGGAAGGAGCCACTGTGGCTCAGCAGGCAGAGTTCTCACCTGCCATGCTGGAGACCTGGGGTTTGATTCCTGGTGCCTGCCCATGCAAAAAATACACACACACACACACACATATATATGTGGACATCGTCTTGGGAGCCAAAGGAACTTGACCTAATATGCTACTTATTTACTTTTCACCATCAGACAAAGTAAATTAGCATCTCTGATCCTCAATTTTCTCTTCTATAAAATGGGCGTGATTGGCTATGTGCCTCATGGAGTTTTTGCTAATTTTTTAATGAGGGAAATTCTGCAAAACTCATATAAGAGGCAAACAAGACTGTAAGCTTCCTTCCCTTTCTCATATCAATCCTATTCTACAAAGAGAAAGGAAAATAGAAACAATATATTACCACTTTTAAAATGCTTAAAACCTCAATATTATGTGATATTTAATCAAATATGACTTTATTTGAGAAGAGTATCTGGAAAAATTATCATAACATCTCTTTTTTTTAAATAAAGAGGGATGGTTTAGGACATTTGCAATTAAAAAAATGGCATTCTAAATCCATACAGTTATCATTTTGCCCTACCAAAATTCCACTAAAATGACAATGAGGGAATACAAAAGGTGTAAAGGTAAATAGGAGAAAAGATGAAACCAGGTAAGAACTGTCAAGAAAATGTTGGATGATGGTAACAGCATAGATAGATGACGTCAAAGAGAAGATAGAACTAAAACCTGTGTTTGCTGAGTATGGAGGGGAACAGGAGGCAAAAAGAAAGTTATTTGGGCTTCAAAGTCCTGAAAAGCCAAGAAAATCAGAGACACAAATACCACTGGAGAGAAGGATGAGACACAGAGATCGAAATAAGAGGATTGTTGCAAGGCTATTTTGTGTATAGAGCAACTATGCTGAGTTTGAAAAAGACCACAAAGAGACAAGGTCAATTACAAAAACATCCTGATATTCCATACAAGAGATTACTGTGAGATCTATGGCAACTTTGATTTATGTGGAAAAGAAAATATGACTTCAGAGCAATTTAAGCATAAATTAGGGGCTGATTATTTACAATGAATTGAATGGAAGAGAATCAGGGAAGATGCCTGGGTCTTTGGCGTGGATGACTGAGTGGGTGTTAGTAATATTGTTAAAAGACCAAATATGAGAGAAGAACTGAATAAATAAATGAATCATGCAACTTTCCCTTCATAGTTTCTGTTGTATCATATGTAAGAAGTTTGTCCTCACTTTAAGTTTATAAAAACAATCACTTATTATTATAATGAAACTTACTATTTCATTTTTAAAAACATAATTGGACTCTGAAATCCAATTACAGGAATCATTTTTGAAGTCTGTTATGGTATACTGATGTTGAGCAATTGGGACAGTTTTTGAAGAATCCATCTTTTCTCAACCAACTCAAAATTTGAGTTTTACCTTTGCATGAATTGGTGGTGTCCTCCCAAAGCGACCCCACAAAATCATCTTGATGATTACCTCTAGAATTTCTCTTAGGGAGGAAACTGTCATTAACTAGGAAAACATCTTGCTTAATAAAGCAAGTGGAACAGAAGGTGAGTATTAATAACATGGAAGGGATGGTGCTGACACTTGAAAGCAATGCTTATCCAGGAAGATGAGTTTACTTTCCTAGAAAGGTAGAAAAGGAATTTGAGAAGAGAAGAGGGCCAGTTTAGAAACAGAAGGGCAGAGTTCATGTGAACAGCCATGAAAAACCACCCAGAGGTGAGATGCCCAAAGGACATTTTAAGAATGGGGACAACCATCACTCCAAAATGATATAGAGGGCAACAGGAGGCAAGAAGAAAGTTTCTTGGGCTTCAAAGTCCCGACAATCCAAGAAAATCAGAAGCACAAATACCACCGGAGAGAAGGATACAATATCAACTCATCCTTAGTCTCCACACACCCTGACCTTGAAGGTAAAAAACTTCAACAAGATTTGTTTTTATGATTCTTATACTTTTATCGTGGTAATTACCAAAATAAGCACGTCAGTCAATTTAATAAGCAGAAGTGACCTCAGAAAATCATGTTTTATGATGAAAGCTAGTGATAAAATAAGTCATCCGTAGATAATACGTTATGTTTTTAAATTATATTGACATTTATGTCCTTTAATCTTATAGTAATTCTATTTTATGTTTATGAAGATAGTCTCACAGTAGGGTTGATTGGAACAAAGAGTTGAGTTTCGTAATTAAGCGCACATGAAACAGCGCGCAACTAGCACACAGGAGGTTAAAAATTCAGAAGCTGGAGGAGGGCAAAAGCACAGCTTATTACCTACCAGCCTGGGCAATTTACAGATATCTTGGAGAAAGCCTGGACCGCTACATAATGTGGAAGTGAGTTCAAGTTTAATTTTATTTAACTTTTAAAAGAGTAATATAACCTTTATTTTTTATTTTAATAAAAGCAATTTGTTTTAATTAAATGAGTGATCACCCAATTATTTTTACATATATTCTTGGATCTGTTTCTGGAGTTTTGTGTTTTTCTTACTTGATATATTTCACTTTTCTGGATCCCATGCTACACTTTAACTATGTACACGACTGCTTAATATCTATTAGGACAAGATTATCATTACTGATCTTCCTATTTTTATCAATTTATTTTTTAGGTTTACTTAGAAATATTTGTTGGTGTTTTAAAAGAGAAAATAAAATGAATACTTCAGAGCTTTAACTAGAATTACATTGAATTATAAATAAAAAGCAAAGAATTGATAAATTTATTGTATCAATTGTTCATATCAGGACTATAATATAATCTACTTATTCAAGTCTCTTTTATGTTACACAGTATTGTTACAGTTTCTCTCATAATGTCATATATAATGTGGTTATATTTATTTTCTATCATTCTGAATGAGATCCCTTATAATTCGTTTTGATTTTCTAAGTAGTTATTATTATATAAAAGCAATGCTAATATTTAACTATATTCTTTTATTATTTCTAATCTTTGGGTTTACAGGCTTTATAATATAATAAGCAATTAATGATTTCTCTCTTCCTGTCTAATAACTCTAATTTTATTATCAAAAAACTACATTACTTAGCACTTATAAAACAACGTTATTAAAGAATAATTACTGTGAAATTCCTTGAATTCTTCCCAACTTTACTGAAAATGCGTTTGGTATTTCAGAATGATGAATGATACTACTAATAATTTAATCAAATTAAGAAATATCTATTTATTCTTTATATTTCTTAATATTCTTGGTACAAGGAAGCCTGTCATATTTCCTGTTCATCTGAAGTATTTATACTTTCTGAAATTAAATTTAAGAAAACATCTTTAGAAATCAAGAATGAAGTTTAGCTTTATGAAAGCCTTTCACATTTTTATAAAATTTACATGTTTTTCTTTAACTTAGGATAAACACTATCAATTGATTTCATAATATTGAGTTATTCCAGTGATCCTGGCATAAATACCACTCATTTTGATATACAATTTAATTTTATTAGATTTATTTTATTTACATATTTTATATCAATATTGATGAGATCAGTCTCACTGGGGATTCTCTGTCAGAATTTGGAGCCAGGATAATACAGTACTTAGAAACTCTGCTTCCTTAATAATCTGAGGTAGCCTAATTATTAATTATAAACATATGTTTCTTAACTGTTGAAAGAAATTGCCCATAAAGTCATCTTGGTCTGCTAAGGATTTTTGTTTACATGCTTTTCAGAAGGGGTGAAGTTGGTTGATACGAAAAACCCAAGCTTTACTTTAAAAGGAATGGTATTCTTTGTCAACCTCATCATCATATTGAAGATTATTCATGTTTCTGACCTTTCCTTGAGTCAAGTTTGGTTCATTTATATTTTTCTAGAAATTGTAGCAGAAAATTGTAGAGAAAGTCTCTCACAATTCTAGAAGTTTTTCCATATCTACAGGTAATTCACTGTCTTGTACTTACTTTTCCATGTTTGGGTTTTCTCCAGGTAGTGGTATACTGATTTTGTTGTTTTATGTCTTAATGATACAGATATATGGTTAATTTCAAATATGCTGAAATTCTACTTTTATCTTTAGTTCTTCCTTCTGCTTTCGAAGAGATCATTATCATTTTCCTAAAATCTTGGACTAAAGGTGCAGTTCATATAAATTAACTTTTTTGTTGAATAATGAAAGTTAAGAGCATGCTCATTCCTCTGAAAACATGAGCCTGGAGCTCAGATGCATGGGTACTGAAATCATAGTTTTAAGGTTAAAATCTTGCTTTCACCATTTTGTTATCTTCCCTAGCCTTAGTTTTCTCATCTGCAAAATGGGAATTAAAATAGTAAGAACCTAATAACAGTAAAGACTACATAAAATATCTGAAAAATAATTAGCACAGTGTTGACCTACTATAAATGTGCACTAAATGTTAGTTGTTAGTGGTGGTATTGGGAAGTACAGGAGGGTTAAAGCATTTAGAGATAAAGCTTTTATTTACATTCCTGCTTTAAAGGGTTCTTATTGTAGCCATTTTCAAAATATCTTGAAACTGTGGTTCTGAGTTTCCATTCTGATTTTCTAGCTCAGCCTTACCAGGTTGGGAAAAAAAAAACAACTTCCATAGGCCAGCCTAAAGAAGGCAGAGGTAAAATGCAGCTTTATTGGAAAACAACACTGCCTCAGACCCTAAACTTCTCCCCTACACTTCCTTTTAAACAAACTCACACAACAAAGAGAAAGATTCAACAACCAAAATATGATTAAAAGTAATGCTCCCCTTTCTGGGCTGATATAAATGTTCTAAAAAATTATCATAGTGATAAATTCACAACTATGTGATGATATTGTGAGTCATCGATTATACACCATATATGGACTGGAAGGGTAAGAAGATATATCAATAAAAATATTTTTTTATAAAAAGAATGACTGATTCATGAATGAAAAAAAAAAGTGTGATGTTCCCTGTCATGGTTAGGTTCATGTGTCAACTTGGCCAAGTGGCACCTGTTAGCGTGGTTGGGCAAGTGCTGGCCTTTCTGTTGCTATGAGGACATTTCATAGAATTAAATCATGATCACATCAGCTTCATCCTCAGCTGATTCCATTTGTAATCAGCTAAGTGGCATGTCTTCTGCAATGAGTGAGGCTTAATATAATCACTGGAGTCCTATTAAGGAGGATTCAGAAGAGACGGGCTCTCTTCCTGCTTTCGCCGGCAAGCCCCTCCTGTGCAATTCATCCAGACAGTCCATTGGAATCATCAGCTTCACAGCCTGCCCTACAGATTTTGGACTCTACATTCCCATGGTTACGTGAAACACTTCTATACATTTTATATTTATGATATTTCCTGTTGATTCTGTTTCTCTAGGGAACCCTAAGTAATACAAATTGGTACCAGGAGAGGTTCTTAAGAAACAGAATCTTAAAAATGGGTTTTTATGAATGATTTTCTACTTTGACTGGATTCAGAGGCACTAAGGACTCTGATTCCCATAATCAGAATGAAACTGCCAATCCATGGAGTGTCTTGGCAAAAGATATACTCAAAATATCACCATTCAATTCTTCTAATGCTTCGCTTGTACAAAGCCAGGCTCTGCAGAATAATGTTTTTGACACTAACTTTTGTGGAAATAAAAACTATAGAGATGTTGGCTGGTTGTTGTCAGATATACTGAATAGATTAATGAGTGAAAGGGATGGACTTAAGGCTTCAAACAAGAAGCTTAAGCACCGTCTGACAGATGTAGAAGTTTCTGTGAGTGTCCTGAAGGAATATCTTATTTCCTGTAGCCGCAGACTTGAGATCTCAGAAAATCAGGCTCAGAATTTTAATGTTAGAGTAGCAACTTTACAATGTAAACTGAAATCTCAATCTTGCCTGGACTCTGACTAATATTAAAGTGAGGGCACTGGTTGGAAAGGAGAGGGACCCTGAAAAATGGGATGGTGACACATGAATTGATAATGATGTTGGGGTCAAGGTTGAAACCCTAGTTCATCTTGAGTCTTCTCTAGTTAACCCTGCAATAGTCTGCCCTGATGACATAGCTGCCCCACCTCCAGCCTGCCTTGAGGAGTTGGCCACCCAACCTCCACCTGAAAGGATTTGCCCTAGAGTGATTAATCCTGTTTCACCAGATGAAACTGAAAATGAGTTCCCTGAAGCATATGGCTTATAAGATATTTCTAATTATTTTCATGACCCACCCCCACCATCCCTCATTTCTTCCAGACCTATAACTATACTAAAGTCCCAATAGGCCCCTAAAAGTGAGGTACAAAGAATCACACCTGAGAAGGTATGTTATACTCCAAAAGAACTGTGTGAGTTTTCTAATTTATATAGACAGAAATCAGGAGAACACGTGTGGCAATGATTTTAAGGGTGTGGGATAATGGTGGGAGGAATATAAGGCTGGATCAGGCTGAATTTATTGATATGGGCCCACTAAGCAGAGATTCTGCGTTCAATGTTATAGCTCAAGGGGTTAGAAAAGGCATTAACAGGTCCTTTGGATGGTTGGTTGAAACATGGATCAAAAGGTGGCTGACATTACCTGAAGTTGAAATGCCAGAACTGCCCTGGTATAATGAAGATGAAGGGATCCAGAGGCTTAGAGAGATTGGAATGTTAGAGTGGCTTTATCATGCAAAGCCTGCTCTTACACCCTAGGAATGTCTGGAGGATGCACCTTTTCCCAGAACAGTGAGAAATAAATTTGTGAGACTAGCGCCATCATCTCTGAAGAGCTCTGCAGTTGCACTTCTCTGTAGGTCAGATATTATTGTGGAAACTTCTATCACTGAGCTGGAACCCTTAAAAACAATGGGGATGACTGGATCCTGAGTTGGGAGAAGCCAGGTGGCAGCACTTAATCGCCAAAGATGGCGGGGGGGGGCGCGGAATGGGACTATTATAATAGACAGCAAACTCAAAGCAGGAGTCAAAATAATCTGACTCACAGAGATTTGTGATGTTAGCTAGTAAATCATGGGGTACCTAGAAATAAAATAGATGGGCAGTCTACTAAATTCTTGTTGGAGCTGTATAAACAAAAGAGTTCTAGGTCAATTGAACACAAGTCTAATCTGCATTACAAAAGCACAGAGTCATGAACTCTCAATCAATTTTCAGACTTCAGACAGTTTACAGAACCAGAGCCCCTTGAATGAAGGGGAAGCCAAGTCCCTTTGGGGGAGAAACCTGTTACACTGCCACAAATTTATACTGTTAATCTTCCTCTAAGTCTTCCCCAAGGAGACTGATGGCCTTTTACCAGGGTAACTGTGCATTGGGGAAAAGGAAATGATCAGATATTTGGAGGTATTATTAGACACTGGTTCAAAAGTGGCATTAATTCCAGGGGACCCAAAGTATCACTCTGGTCCACCAGAGTGGGAGCTTATGGAGGTCAGGTGATCAATGGAGTTTTAGCTCAGGTCTGCCTCACAGTGGGTCCAGTAGGACCCCGGACCCATTCTGTAGTTATTTCCCCAGTTCTAGAACGCATAATTGGAATAGACATACTGAGCAACTGGAAGAATCCCCACATTGGCTCTTTAACTGGTGCAGTGAGGGCTATTATGGTAGGAAAGGCCAAGTAGAAGACACTAGCACTGCCCCTACCTAGTAAAATAGTAAATTAGAAACAATACTGGATTTCTGGAGGGATTACAGAGATTAACGCCACTCTTACGGACTTGAAGGATGCAGGGGTGGTGATTCCCACCACATCCCCATTCAACTCTTTTATTTGGCCTGTGCAGAAAAAAGATGGGTCTTGGAGGATGACAGCGAATAATCGTAAGCTCAACCAGGTGGTAACTCTAATTGCAGCTGTTGTTCCAGATGTGGTATCATTGCTTGAGCAAATCAATACCTCCCCTGGTACCTGGTATGCAGCTATTGATCTGGCAAATTGTTTTTTCTCAACAGCTGTTAGTAAGGACCACCAGAAATAGTTTGCTTTCAGCTGGCAAGGTCAGCAATATAATTTCACTGTCCTTACTCAAGGGTATATCAACTCTCCAACCCTGTGTCATAATCTTGTCCCAGGGATCTTGATCATTTCTCCCTCCCACAAGACATCACACTGGTCCAATAACATGTTGATTGGACCTAGTGAGCAAGAAGTAGCAGCTACTCTAGATTTACTGATAAGGCATTTGCGTGTCAGAGGATGGGAAATAAATCCAACAAAAATACAGGGACCTTCCACCTCAGTAAAATTTCTAGGTGTCCAGTGGTGTGGGCCATGTCAAGATATCCATTCTAAGGTGAAGAATAAGTTGCTGCATCTGGCCCCTTCTCTAACCAAAACAGAGGCACAATGCCTAGTTGGTCTTTTTGGGTTTGGCGACAACATATTCTTCATTTGGGTGTGCTACTCTGGGCTATTTATCAAGTGACCAGAAAAGCTGCTAATTTTGAGTGGGGAACTGAATAAGAGGAGGCTGCTGTACAAGCTGCTCTGCCACTTGGACCTATGATACAGCAGATCCAATGGTGCTGGAAGTGTCAAGTGGCAAATAGAGATGCTGTTTGGAGCCTTTGGTAGGCCCTTATAGATCACAATGCAGACCCTTAGGATTTTGGAGCAAAGCCTTACCATCTGCTGCAGATAACAACTCTCCTTTTGAGAAACAACTTTTAGCCCATTACTGGGCCTTAGTAGAGACTGAACGCTTAACCCTGGGCCACCAAGTTACCATGAGCCCCTAGTTGCCTATCATGAGTTGGGTGTTGTCTGACCCACCAAGCCATAAAGTTGGGCATGCGCAGCGGCACTCTATCATAAAAATGAAATGGTAAATATTAGATAGGATCACAGTAGGTCCTGAAGGCACAAGTAAGTTACATGAAGAAGTGGAGCAAATGCCCATAGTCTCCATTCCTGCCACATAACTTTCTCTTTCCCAGACCAGTGCTATGGCCTCTTAGGGAGTTCCCTACAGTGAATTGACCGAGGAAGAGAAAACTCGAGCCTGGTTTACAGACGATTCAGCACGATATGCAGGTACCACCCTAAAGTGGACAGCTGCGGCACTCCAACCCCTTTCTGGGGTGTACTTGAAGGACAGTGGTGATGGGAAATCCTCTCAGTGGGCAGAACTTCGAGCAGTGCACCTGGTTGTTCATTTTGCTTGGAAGGAAAACTGGCCAGAGGTGTGTATGTATACTGATTCATGGGCTGTTGCTAATGGTTTGGCTGGATGGTCAGGGACTTGGAAAGAACATAATTGGAAAATTGGTGACAAAGAGGCCTGGGGAACAGGTATGTGGCTAGACTTTCCTGAGTGGGCTAAAAAAATGAACATATTTGTATCCCATGTGAATTCGCACCAGAGGATAACTTCCGCAGAGGAAGGTTTTAATAATCAAGTGGTTAAGACAACCCGTTCTGTGGATACCAGTCAGTCCAACTCCTGTCATTTCTCAATAGGCTCATGAACAAGGTGGTCATGGTGGTAGGGATGGAGGTTATGCATGGGCTCAGCAACATGGACTTCCACTCACCAAGGCTGACCTGGTTACAGTCACTGCTGAATGCCCAATCTGCCAGCAGCAGAGACCCACACTCAGCCCCCAATATACCACCATTCCCTGAGGTGACCAGCTGCTACATAGTGGCAAGTTGATTACATTGCACCACTCCCTTCATGGAAGGGACAGTAATTTGTTCTAACTGGAATAGACACATACTCTGAATATGGGTTTGCTTTCCCTGTATGCAAAGCTTTTGCCAAAACTACCATCCGTGGGCTTACAGAATGACTTATCCACCTTCAAGGTATTCCATACAGCATTGCTTCTGATCAAGGAACACACTTCACAGCAAATGAAGTGCAGGAATGGGTACATGTTCATGGAATTCTCTGGTCTTACCATGTTCCCCATCATCCAAATGCAGCTGAATTGACAGAAATGTGGAATGGACTTTTAAAACTCAATTATGGTGTCATCTAGTTGGCAGTACCTTAAAGGGCTGGGGTGATGCTTTCCAGGAAGCTGTGCATGCTCTGATTAGTGCCCCCTTTATGGTGCTGTTTCTTCCATAGCCAGGATCCATGGGTCCAGGAACCAAGGGGTGGAAATGGGAGTGGCACCACTCACTATCACCCTAGTGATGCACTAGGAAAATTTCTGCTTCCTTTCCCTGTGACTCTGAGTTCTACTGGTCTACAGGTTGTAGTTCCAAAAAGGGGAGTGCTTCCACCAGGAGAAACAACAATTCCATTGTACTGGAATCTAAGACTGCCACTTGGTCACTTTGGGCTACTCATGCCCCTGGATCAACAAGCCAAGAAGGGATTACATTAGTGGCTGGGGCGACTGACCCTGACTATCAAGGGGAAACAGGACTGCAACTACACAATGGAGGTAAAGAAGAGTTTTCCTGGAATATGGGGGGACCCTAAAGGCATCTTTTAGTACTACCATGCCTTGTGATTAAAATCAATGGAAAACTGCAGCAATGCAATGCTGGCAGGAATATTAATGGCTCTGCTCTGAAACTTCAAAAATGAAGGTTTGGGTTACCCCACCTGGCAAAGAACCATGGCCAGCTGAAGTGCTTGCTGAGGGTAAAGGGAACATGGCAGTGGAAGAAGGTAGTGATAAATATGAACTATGTTCACGTGATCAGTTACAGAAATGAGGACTGCAATGTTGTCTTATTCATGTTATACTATTTAAGTTGTAAGATATCAAGTTTAAGAATGAATATTACCCAAGGACTTGCACCTTATTCTGGAGAGATTTAATGCGTTTCCGGTTACATGCAGCACGGTTGGATTTTGCTAGGTGAAAGAAAAAAATGTGTGTTTTATCATTTTTTATTTAGAAATTAGGTATGGTTTAGGGTGATGTGTATAGCTGCCAAGTTGACAAGGGGTGGACTGTCATGGTCAGGTTCATGTGTCAACCTGGCCAAGTAGTGGTACCTGTTGTTCTGGTTGGGCAAGTGCTGGCCTGTCTGTTGCTGTGAGAACATTTCATAGAATTAAATCTTGATCATGTAGGCTGCATCCACAGCTGATTCCATTTGTAATCAGCCAAGGGGAGTGTCTCCTGCAAGGGGTGATGCTTAATCTAATCACTGGAGGCCTTTTAAGGAGGATTCACAAGAGACAGCCTCTCTTCCTGCTTTGACAGGTGAGCCTCTCCTGTGGAGTTCATCCAGACTGTCCATCGGAATCATCAGCTTCACAGCTTGCCCTACATATTTCGGATTCTATGTTCCCATGTTTACGTGAGATAATTTTATAAATTTTATATTTACAAATATTTCCTCTTAATTCTGTTTCTCTAGAGAACCCTAACTAATATACTCCCCCAGAAGTTACTTCTACTAATTGCTTCAGGACGGAAGTTATTAAACCAAAGGCTAAGAGAATGGAACCAAGAAGTTTATTGATAATAATTGTAAATCCTAAATCGAATATTTAGGTATTTACTAGGACACAATATTGACCATAAACAAAGAGATGGGAATCCCATCAAGTTTTTTGAGGAAATAGAATTGTGCTTAACCCAAATAAAAGAGAAAAAATCTCCAGGGTTGGTTAGCAACAGTGTGCAATTGTTCTGAAACAGTAATCCCAAAATGAATTCCATATACTAAGAGGATGGGGCTATACAAACTAGATGCTCTACACAGCTCCCAGATACATAAAATAAGTATGACCAAATTAGTTATTGTTTATCTGAAATTAAAATTCAACTGGGTATTCTGTAATTTATTTTTTGCAGGGCAAGTCACCCCAATACCTACCTCATATGTATTCAGCAGACAAGTAATAAGGAAAATTTTCAGAATCAGATACTGCCCAGTTGGTTAACTGAGGCTCTTACCCTATTGTCTGTAGGTGGGGGTAGTGGGTGGGGTAATGTTTCTATTCATCCTGTCCTTTATTCACAAGGTATTAACTGAATAAATTAGGGCAGAAAGTGTTCTAATTTTCAAAAATATAGTGGTAAAGAAAGCAAAGTCTTTAACCTCAAGGATTTACATTCTAATTGAGAGAGACAATAAGCATATATTTTAAATGCCAGCACAATTAACAAACAAAAAGAGAAGAATATATGGTGATAAGAGTGGAAGTGGGGGTCAAGTTACTGTAGGCTAGAGAAGGCCCTTCTGTTAAGCTAGTATTTAAGCAAAGACCTGAAGGAAATGGGCATGATCCAAAAGGTTAAGGGAATAGGGTTCCAGGAAGAGAAAACATCAAGTGCAAATGTAACATAAACAGGAGTCCAGAAAACAAAATCAGTAAGCAACTGCTCTTATGGAGCTCACATCCTAGGAGAGGGAGACAAATAATAAAAAAACATAAATACATGAAAACTATTAGAGAGAAGTCATTTTTATATACAAAATTAATGTGTACTTACATAATGGAAAGTGACTTAATGTGCCTATTTTAGACTAAAGGGTGAGGAATGACCAACCTAAAGAGTTGAGATTAGGCTGTGCTGATGACACCATGCAATACAGAGGTGCCTCTGAAACATGGTGGAAGAGTAAATGTGCCAGAAAAGCCTGAAGGAAGAAAGAGATAGCCAAGTAGAGAGGGCTAAATTGAATACAAACTCATGATAATGCCATCATAATTCATATGTGGCTCAGCAGAAATGAGACAGGAATTGTTTAAAAAATAAAAATCAAAGTAACTGTGAACCATACACAAAATGAGATGAAGGAAACACTGCTGAAGTAAAAATGTTAAGAAAGTTTAACTTTCAAAACATATTGGATAAGGAAGATCCAGCAAACGTGGCAAGCTTTAGAGAGTTAAGAAGAAAAAAACAAGATATTTTTCTTTCTCTCCTCTTTAAGTTTCATCCTTTTGACTTCCTCTTCTTTTCATTAATTAAACAAGTCATCTCTTGTTTCAATATTCACTTCCCTGCTCAGGATTCAGATTTTGTGCCCAAGATTCAAACCATATTATTTATTGAACATCCCTATTTGAAATAATACACTGATTCTTCAAATTCGACCATTCCAAATCTGAACTCAGTATACCTAATCCCTTCTCATATTCTTGGATAGTGACAATCATTCATGTATCTGAGTTATGGTCCCAAAGTCATCATTCACTTGTCCTCCCTCCTTCACAGACCATGTCTTAACAGGATCCATGACCACCCAACTCTTCCTCCAAAATTTCACCTTTGGTCCCATTTCTCTTCATTTACTCTAGAACTCCTTGAGTTCCAGCCGTTATTACCAATCACATGAATTACTGCAACAGCTTCCTAAATGGCTCTCCTAATGTTACATTGTTCACTATTTCATTCATCTTCGACCCTCCTGAGAGTGATCTTTTTAAAAAACAAATATGATTGTTTTGCTACCACGTTTAAAAACATGATACCCCAACTTACATTTCTGCCCTTTCACTTCCCCATACCCACTTGCTGTCCTAACCCAGTTCACACTCTAGTCACGGTGGAGTCCTAGACTTCTGCCTCTCTCATCACACCTACATATAAGCCTGTTCATTCAGTTTCTTCTACCCTCAATGCAGGTTGCCCTTTTTTTCTCCTCTCTTCATCCATTCAATTAATCAGTCAACTGAATGTATGACCAAAAATTTCCTGAGAGCAATAGAAAAATGGTAAAAGAATAAAAAGTCATTGTGCGAATGTGATAAGTACTGTGAATTAAAGAGAGAAGGGAATTTAGATAGGTTTCTCTGGAAAGATGGTATTTAAGCTAAGACTTCAAGGATGAAAAGGACGTCACCAACATAAAATTGGGGGCTGGTGTGAAGGAGTATGCAGCATAGGAGATAGCTCTAAGATAAAAAATAATAATAATAATAAAAGAACCTAGAGGCCAAAAGAAGGAGTTTGATAGCAGTCTATGTGCAATTAGAAGTCACTGGAGGTTAGTAGGCAAAGGAATAAACCTTCAAATTAAAATGAACAGTAGAGAAATGGCAGGAATAACTTATTTTTACTTTAAATAGATTTAATTCATCTCTTAATAAATAGTGACATCATTGCAGCCAAATATGACCCCAAAACAGGTGCCCTGCCTTCTTTAAAGAGCAATATTTCCAATTCTTTATCATCAGTCACTTTACACTCTGCCTCAGCTTATGCTACTTAAAGAAGAATGGTATAGTTTTTTATGAGCTAATTTGTGCATACTAATTTGGGCATTGTTAAGATAGTGAGTATATATACCCCAATTACAAAAACAAGCTAAATATAGCAAATATATGAGTTTGAAGCACAGAGGAGAGAAAGGCATATTTAAAACAACTGAAAAACTGTTTTATTCCTTATAAGGACTTTGAATAAGTAGAGAAATAGTGAGCCATTATTTAGAGAACACTGCAGGAACTAACAAAGTTTCCAGGCCAGACTAATTTAATAACTTCTTTTTCCTTTGTGGTAGAGAATTTATTGTTTAAAAAAGTAAATGCAGAAAGATAAACTATATTTGACTTTTGTAAAATATTAGACATATAATAAGCTACAGAAAGATTTTAAATCAAGCTTGTTTGGACAGAAAAATGATTATAATGACTCCAAGCTAGGTCTCTCTTTCTGCATATAACTGTAAAGTATAATTATAAACAGTTGCACATCTTTCTTGGTAGTTATAACGAGCATTGTTCCATAAAGGGCCATTATTGGTTTAAAAAATCTTTATGAAATAACCTAGATGACAGGAAAGCATATTAATGATTTATTCACATTTATAATGGGGAAAATAATAATCAGAGAAGCAATAAACATTTGTGGGATGAAGGGAGTCAGGGAGGGGGAAGGTAGTCAGTTAGGATGAAGAAAATTTTAAATCAGAAAATCCAGCTTCAAGTCAAGCATAAGCCCCTTACTAATTATTCTTAGAATATATATGATCAAAGAGTTTTTAATTTTAGTTCCAAGCCTGTATTTTTTCCTTTACAGAATGTAATTCTGATTTAAGAAATTTTTACTTAATACTACCATTGCATTTCCCAATCATATTATTACCATCCATTTAAATTTAACTATAATATTATAAGATCCATTCTTTATCAGTATGTCTTCATTTTCCCTTATTCTTTCAAGATAATGTTGGGATACAATTTTAAACAGAGTAGTAGGAGAAGATATTATAAGAAAATGTGAAGCTTTGCAGTCTATCTGGGAAAAGTATTACTGGCCCTGAAACAGTTGCCAGCTGATATACTTAAGGGAAAGCAACAAGATTGGTATGTCTGGAATAATAGGGTGAGAAAATAAGAGACATGTAATGGACGACATCACCAAGATGTCACCTGGTGGGGGAGTGGGGATGCTGTATGGAGGGTGTTGAGACCTGTAATTTCTTGCATGACTCTTCCCTGAGTGAGATGGGAACCATTGGAGGAGTTGGGGGTAGTGGAATGACATGATCTGACAATTTAGCAGGACCCTTCTGGCTGCCATATTGAGGTTAAACTATAGGCAAGGGGTTGGGGGGAGGACAGAGGCAAGGAGACCAGTTGGCATAGTTTAAGAATCTAAATAAAAAAATAACAGTGGCTTGCACTAGTGTGCGTAGCAGTGGAAGTGGTGAAATACAGTCAGATTATGGATATATTTGGATTAGAGCCAATAATAAGTGTTCACAGATTGGGTAGAAGACATGAAAGAAAGACAGGAGTCAAGGGCGACATAAAGGTTTTCGATATGAACAAAAACAGATTTGCATTAATTGAGTTGGGGAAGAGTATGAGTGATGCAGTTTTGGGGAATAAGATCGGAAGCTTAATTTGGAGATAACAGTCTATTAGAAATTCAAATGGAGCTGTCAAGTATACAGTTGGATATATGAGTTAGGAGTTCAAGAGAGAGGTCCAGGATAAAGATATCAATTCTCATATTTAAAGTATTAAGACTAAGTGGATCATTTTTAAAATGAGAATAAATTAACAGAGGAAGAAGAGAATTAGAAGTGAACCTTGGAAAAGTTTAGAGTTATCAATGAGGTAGATGAGAAAAATCCAGCAAAAGTGACTAAGGAAGAATGTCCAGTGAGAGACAAGTAAAACAAACACTCAAGAAAATGTGGTATCCTAAAAGTCCAGTGAAAAAACTAATTTCAGAAAGAATGGAATAATAATGTCATATGCTGCTGAAAAGTCAACTAAGATGAAGACAGAAAACTGGTTATTGGGTTTAACAATTAGAGATCATTGGGGATGTTGATAAGCGTTTCTTCAAAGTGGCTTATATAAAAGTCTGTTGCAGTGGATTCAAAAGAGAATAGGGTGAGAGTATGGGAGACAGAAAATATAGTCAGTTCTTTTAAAGACATTCCTATTCCTAAAAGAAAGAAAAGAAATGGAGCAGCAGCTGGAGAAAGTATATCCAAAAGAGATTTTTTTATGGGAGAAATAGGAGCTTACTATTACTTTGCGGATGGAAATATGTTAGTAGAGAAGAAAATATTGATGGTTCATGAGAGAGACAGAGAGAGAGAGAGAGAGAGAGGGCAAAATTACAATTTCTTTAAGAAAATGACAGGCATGGGTTCTTGCATATAAGATGAGGGGTTGGCCTTTTCCGTGGACACAAACAGGTAATTCACAGCAACAGGAGAGAAGGCAGAGTATAATAGACAAGGGTAGGAAATTATAGATGGGGTAGGAGCTTTTGCAGGTCCTTTTATTCTCTGTGTAAAATGGGAAACAAAGTCATCAATTCTGACTAACGATGGAGAAGTTATTGGTATGCTGAGGAGAGAAAATAAGGAGTGAAATTAATAGAAGAATGAATAGACTTGGGAAATACAGTAGGATTACCAGGAAACACTGAGAGCCTTCTTAAAAATGTATTATTAATTTCAAACATGTTTGTGTATTCCCCTCTAGTTGTCCAGGGCCTTGATTTGAAGAAAAGAGTATATTAAAGCAAAAGAGAATGCAAGAGAATGATTATAATCCTTGAAAGTTAGATAAAGAAGGACATGAGTGCATGAGGGTGGAGAGGAACAGTAAAAAGGTGGTAGGATCAATGGGATCAAAGATTTGTTACAGAAGTAGTTATCAAGAGAGCTATCTAAGATTAAAAGTAGGAAGTTATTATAGGAGAGTGCTATTCCTACAAACTGAAATTTTGGAGTATGTATAGTTATTTGTACTGACAAGGCCCAGGGTATGTCCACGGAGTGAATGGCTGAGAAAACACAGAGGACAAGATCTTTATTAGAAAGGATACTAAGAAAAAAAAAAGAAAGGATACTAAGTAACCAAAAAGTTATCATATTGGAAGGATTATCTTTGTGGTATTTAAAATCATCAAAAATTATGATCACCAAGCAGTGGTGTTGGAGAGAACAATGAGCCAGAGATTCATCAAGGAACTTCCAATCTAATGATCAGGAAAACTAAATATATAAGTTTAATGCAATATAATAAATTGCCAAAATAGAAACATGAACCAAGAACCATGGAATAATAGAAAAGGAAACAACTGTTAGGTGCTCAACATTAAATGGATGAATGACTGAACTGTACAGTTGGTGAGGAAAATTCTCACAGATAACTTAAGATTTGAAATGAAACTTGGAAGAATCAAAATTTGAAAAGTGTATAAGTTAAAGTGAGTAGCAAAATATTATTACAAAAGCAAGGAGCAATGAAGAGCCATGCCATTCTTCAGGAAAAGTGAGAAGTTCAGAGTAGCTGTACAAATGGTTCTAGAACAGAAAAATAGGTTATACCAGACAAGGAATTTGTATTTTATTCTGAAGATTCCTGTGAAGCAATGCATATTCTAAAGGAATGTTACATGATAATTTTATGAGGATAAGGGTTGAGAGGAGTGATCATAATTCAAGGTATTATGAAGTACAAGCTAGAACAAGGAAATTTTGGTAACTGAGGGACCAGTTATACAGATATTGTATTGCCCAGGAAAGTAATGTTGATAATCTAAACTAAAACAGTGGCCACAAGTGAGGAAAGTAATTGTGAACTATAACTAATAGCATTTTGTGATTGACTGGATATCGAGGGAATGGTAGATTTTGAATTAAAGGAACAAAGGTTTCTATCTTAGAGAAACAGAAACAGGTTTGGGTGGAAAGTGAAAAGCAGAAGATGACTTCCATTTTGAAATCTGAAATGACTGAAAAATGACTAATAGACAAATGGAAAAGAAAGGAGTTTGTTGGAGAGAAAGGGGAGAATTCAGAGAGTTCAAGGAAAGTGCTAAGGAGGGATCCCGAAAAACTTCGAAGTTAAGAATTTTGAAGGCTGAATGAATTTTGGGGGGTAAATGGACAGAAACAAGAAGAGGAAACCAGAAAGAGAAGTGTTAGATCATTTTTCTTGAGTGGAACAATTTGTACATTTAGTGATTTCTCTATGAGCTGGAACCAAAAAGATTGTAAAATGCGCTAAACTTGTATCCATCTGTTCTTCAAATATATATATTTATTCCCATTGTGCTAAGGAATTAAAAACTGTATCTAAAATGCAAATTGGATAATCACACCAACAGTCAATGAAAAGTTATTTATATTTAGTTTACCACCTACCTATCTCAGGCCATAAAGATTGGAAATTACAAAAAAAAAAAATCACAAACAAAATCCTGAGGGAATTTTACCTAAATCTACCATCTGCTTATTATAGTCACGCTAGTGCTGCTATGTTTTCAATTTTATTTAAAATCCAGATCATTACCTTTCCTCTAGAACTCACTAAAATTTCTAATTTCTCATTCTTCCGAGTGTTCAGACTGCAAACCTCTCTCTACCATCAAGCAAAGTACCTGATGACTCATCCTAGTGTACTTCACTCAACTTCACTCATTTTTTCCTATGTATTCTATGGATGTTTCCTATATATCCCATTCATCCATTCTGCTGCTGCATCTTTATTCTAAGACTTCTGACTCCAACGTGCCCCCTTCCAATTCTTTGAACTTGATCAAAAGAAATGTTCTGAATTTATATATATATTACCCCTTACCACAGGTTTTCCAAATGATCATTTTCAATGTAATCCATTTGGTATTTAACTAAATATACAGAGCACATGGGTATACAAATATTGCTACACTATTGCAAACTTAGTGCTTTACTACCTTTTCCTTTTAATAATATATTTATGCATGTGATACAAATTTCAAAAGATGCTTAAAGAGTATACAGTGAAAAGTTAAGCTCCCTTCCACTCCCTGCCCCTAATTTTATTTCCCTATTCAGTGACAATTCAATGGGAAACAACAATTACAAGTATTTTTACATCTGTGACTATATGTCTATTTTCCAAGAGCAATCAGCTTTTGCTAAAATGTCCGTCCTAATAAACATCTTTTTATTTAAAATAAAGTGTGGCCTATGGCAACGAAAATACTTATTAAATGTGCTCATTTGGAAAAATTTAAAGTACCATAGGAAAAGCATTTAAATGGTTTTCATCGACGTACTTTTTTATTATTAAAATTAAAATAATTTTAAAAGGCTGAGTTTAACTTAACCATATGTATCAACTTACTTATCCATCCGTTTACTCATTCAACACACCTAAGAATAAATTTTATGATATAGTCTTTAAGATTCAACTTAAATTCTTCAAGTGTCCTAAGGGGAATCAATTCACTCTTCTAATCTCACAAAGAATTAACATTTTCTTGGTTTTATGACGGAGAATCTCACAAGTGTGTCAGTGTACAAAGTGAAAATCTAGTATAGTCTAAATAATCCTTTCAAATATCTTAAATCACCCATAAAAGAAAAAAATCCTTGTGCTACATCAAACTTAGCACAGTGAGATTGTTTACACTATAAGGAAAACAACATGATGATCATATAAACCAAAGTAGGCATATGGAAAATTAAACAGCAGTTTCATTTGTCCAATCATATATTCTCTGGGGAATATTTTCTCTATGTGTGCAACTATTTAATTTGTTATACGACTTGATCTTCACTTCACTAAAAATTGTATAGTGGCACTGAATATGTATAAAACACAATTTCTATAGTCATGTTATCTTGGATATTTTCTAATATAACTATTGTTTTAGTCTGCAAGCTGCCAAAATGCAATATACCAGAACTGGAATGGCATTTAAAAGGGAGAATTTAAATAAGTTACAAGTTTACAGTTCTCAGGAAGTGAAAGTATCCACGTTAAGGCACCAACAAGAGGTTACCTTCACTCAAGAAAGATTGATGGATAAGGAACACCTCCGTCAGCTGGGTAGTCATGTGGCTGGCATCTGCTGCTCCCTTACTCCTGGTTCCATTCTTTACAGGCTCTGCTCCAGTGGGGGATCCTCACTTTACTACTCCAGGGCTGGCTTTCATCTCTTGGCTTCCCTCGTCTCTCTCCAAGTTCTCCTTACTTAACATCTCATGGCAATACCTGCTGGGCTCCAAGCATCTTCAAAATCCGTGTCTCTGCACTCCACATGTATCATGTACTCCACAAGTATCAGCTGGGAAGTCATGTGGCTGGCATCTGCTAGTCCGCTGCTCCTGGGCTTCATTGCTTTCAGTCTGTCCCTGGGGGGAGTTCCTCACTTTGCTTCTCCAGGGCTGGCTTTCATCTCTTGGCTTCTCTTGGGTCTCTTGAGGTTCTGACTTGCTTAACATCTCATGGTGATATCTGTTGGGCTCCAAGCATTTCCAAATATTTGTGTCTCCGTTCTCTGCCTGTCAGCTCTGCTCTGAATTTTCTTTCAGCTCTGTCTTTTCTGACTCACTCCAAAATGTTTCCTCTTTTAAAGGAAGACCCCCCCCCCCCGGAATGCCTGGAGTCACATCTCTACCCATTCAAAAGTTAACACCCACAACTGGGTGTGTCACATCTCCATTCCAGCCTACATTATTGAATCAGGATTAAAAGAAACATCTGTCTTCACAAGATTGCATCAGGATTAAAACAAGCTCTTCTAGGGTATATAATAGTTTCGAACCACCACAACTATCTCTTTAGCTATCGTGCAAGTATCCCTAAAGAAAATTCTTTGAATGCCCAATGTCACAATATTAAACATCGTAGTTGCTTAATCAATATTTTCTGATGACGTTATTTGAAGACCAAACCCAATATGAACATATGAGTTACTACAGTGGGGACAAAAAACGGATAGGAAATGGGGCTAGAGTATCTAATGTATAATGTCTAATGTTTAAAGGACAAATAGAGGTAACAGATTTCCCAATAATAAAGCTAAAGTTGAATCCCAACTCAAAACTAAGCTATTCCATAAAAAACTCATTGATAAATAATGTTAACATGCCTGACTTAAAGCTATATTTGGATATTTTTATTCCTCAGATATACTTCATGCAACCTTCAATTTCTCAGTCCCTCATTTCTGTCATAGATTTCATACATTAGGTATTTAGTCCTGACCCAGAGAATCACTTCAAGCAGCATGTAAGAGAATCTCTGGGCCATTCTTCAACCTAAACCAACCTTCATCTATTTCTGTTAGCTACATTAAAGAAATTCATCTTTGCTTTATCCCTCCAGAATCAACTGTCTGAGCTCTAAAATTGTTACACCATTCCTATTTGCTCCCTTCTTTCTCAGACATGTAAGTAATAGATATTCACTCCATCCTGATAATTTTAGAGTTACCATATTGTTGTTTTGTTTTGTTTTTCTTTACTTTCCTCAAAGGTAACTTTACCTGAGTAGTGTTCATCTATCTATTAGCCCAAAGGAGATAGCCAGGTTTGAAAATTTTCTAATTCTCTCCCCTCCTCAGAATGTTAAGCTAGAATCAAATTTAGCTTCACAAATTTCTCCAGAAATATATATACAAAAATAGCCAAAAGGCATGTGAAATGATGCTCAACATCAAAAGCCATTAGGGGAGTGCAAATGAAAACGGGTAGTTCAGTGGTTAGAATGACTGCCTTTCATGCGGGAGACCTGGGGTTGATTCCTGGACCATGCAACAAAAATAAATAAATAAAAAAAAAAACCACAATAAAGAGAGAATTGTGGGACAACAGTGGGGTAGGGAGCACCAGAACTCAGTCCTTCCACCAAAAAAAAAAGCAAAAATTAAACAGTCAGGAACTGTCTGAGGCAACTGCTTTGAAACACCGGAGGTTAAAAGACTACTATACAACATCTAGGGAAGAGTAGGAGGGAGAAGCTGATAAATTACAGTAAAGAACTGTAAATTACTCTCTCCACTGGCTACCAGCACCCATCACCCCACTCTCACAAGAAGCAAAATCCCAGGACAGGACAGAGGTTCAGAGAGACAGGGAAAACCCTGCACACTGCATGTACCTTGTGAAAACCTTTCTGAGAGAAGGATTGAAGCTCAAGAAAATCTTTCCTGTCACCAGCTGGTTACAAAACACAAGAAACAGACAACTCTAGGAACAAATCCCAGAGTTAACATTTTTAAATATTAAAATGCACAGCATTCAACCAAAGAGTATAAGACAAATAAAGAAATAGGAAATGATGGCCCATTTCAAGGAAGAGGATTAAAAATCTAGTAAACACCAACAGAGAAGACAAGAATGGAGACACACTAAGCAAAGCCTTTTAAAAAATTATCTTAAGAACGCTCAAGGAGATGAAGGAAAATACAAAGAACTAAAGGATATCAGAAAGAGAACGAATGGGCAATATGAGACCTTTAGTAAAGGGACAGATATTTTAAAAAGGAACAAAACTACTGGAGTTGAAGACCACAATAACTGAATGAAATTGGCCCAAGAGCATACTAAAGCTAGCAGAAGAAGGAATCAGCGAATATCAAGATAAGATATGTGAAATGAGTCAGGCGAAGGAGCAGAAAGTAAAAAGTAATATTAAAAGCAAAAATAGCCTAAAACAGCTACGGGACACCAGCAAGTGCACCAACACACACATTATGGAAGTTCCAGAAGGGGAAGAAGAGAGAGGCAGAAGGGATATTCAAAGAAATAGTGACAGAGAACTTCCCAAATTTAGCAAAAGACATGAATATGCACATCCAAGATGCCTAGAGATCACCGACAGGGTAAGCATGAAGAAAATTCCACCCTGTCATATATTGATCACACTATCAAATGCATAGAACAAGAAGACGGTTCTGAAAGCTGCAAGAGAAAAGCAACATTATGGACAAGGGAGTCCAAATTAGATTGAGTACCAACTTCTTCTCAGAAATCATGGAGGCCAGAAGGCAATGGGTTGAAACAGTGGTGAAAGAAAACAAGTGCCAGCCAAGAATTTGATATCCAGCGAGACTTTCTTTCAAAAATGAGAATAAGACATTCTCAAGTAAACAAAAGCTGAGGGAGTTCATCACTAGACACGCACTACAAGCAATGCTAAAGGGACTGAAAGGAAGAGACACTAGAGGTTCAAAGTGGCATAAAGAGATAAAGACTGGCAATGAAAGTAACCATTTGTGTAAATACAAATATCAGTATTACCGTAGTGTATTGCTTGGTATATAACGCCACTTCTTAATTCCTATGGGTGCTAAAATGCAAATGTATAAAAAGTAATGATAAATCCATGGTTGTGTACATACAATGTACAAAGATATAAGCGGTAAGTTTCAGTGGCAGAGAGAGTTCAAATAGAGTTGTGAGGCTATTCTGGAGATTGCTCTTTTAAGCAAGTTTCAGATAGACCTTGCTACCTATCATAACCTCCAACCCCCAACCAGGATCAATCCAGCCAATCCTAAAGAACATTTAGGGGAATATATAAGATTCCACAAGGTTCCATGCACTAGAGTAACTTTCCAGAAACCTACATCCTCCAGATGGCTCCCTGGACCAGGTAAATTCTGAAACCCAGAGGGCCCAGCCTCTCCAGAACATTACACAGTTCCAGCTCCCCACTCCATATTATTGGCATCCCCTTCCAACATGAAAAAGTTAGAATGGCCATAGCCCCAATACCCCTAAAGAGAGGGATGGAAAGATCAAAGGTGATGGTGGAGTTAAACATAGAAGATAGGATTTAACAAATGAATATGAATGCTGAATCATTAAATTGATATCTCTTTTAGGCTCCAGTATCTCAGAGCAGCGAGAAGTAAAAACCTAAAATTATGGAGCTGTAACCCATGTCAAACTCTGAAATATGTTGTACGACTAATTGTGGTGCTGTGCTTTGAATTTATTGCTTTTTTGTACATATATTATTTTTTCACTAAAAAAAATTTAGGAAAAAAAGTCGATTGTGATGATAAAAAATATTTAAGCCTTCTAGCCTCCTATACTCTGGAGCAGCTAGAAGGAAAAATCTAAGAGCATCGTATGGTAGCCCATGATAAACTCTGGGATCTGTTCTGTAATTACTTGTTGAAGAGTGCATCGAAAACTGTTGTTTTTTTATTTGTTTTGTATATATGCTATACTATACAATAAATTTTTTTTTTTTTAAAATTGATACTGGGGTGCAATGGTAGTTCAGTGGTAGAAGTCTCACTTTCCATGAAATAGAATGGGTTCGATTCCTGGCCTGTGCACTTCCCCCCCAAAAAAAATAGAAAAAAAATTCAACAAATAGTTCAAAAATAGAAAAAAAATTCAACAAACTCACATGGAAAAAGAACAAAATGTGACTCCCACCATACAGCATACAAAAAAATAAATAAAAAATAAACTACCCATATGTAACATTTTCTTATTAATATGTCTATTAAGTACATAACATATACTTATAGAGTAACCCATTAAATCATATCCCATATGGACCTTTTCATTTTTCATGCATTTTTAAACATATAAAAAATCAATTTAGAACAAATGATCAAATAAGAGGGAAAAGATGTAACTGAAAAATCAGGATTTAACAAATGATTATGACTACTGACTCATTATACAGACATTTCTTTTTACTTTCAGTATATAAGAATAGTCAGAAAGAAATGCCCAAAACTGTTGAAGTGTAATCCAGTAGCCTTGATATTTGATAATGATTGTCTAACTATATAGCTTTTATCACATGACCTTGCAGGTATAAAAACCATTTAGTGTATGAGTAGTCCATTTATCTAGTGTCCATTTATCTAGTGTATGGGTAGATGAGTAATGAATAAAAACATGCATGGAAAAAATAATAATAGGTTGAGAATATGGGGGGAAATACCCCTATATAAACTATATACATAATCTTTCATCAATTATAACAAATGCAATTACTGTTAAAAAATAATAGAATTACAAAAAACGTGTTATCATCAATTGTAAAAATTTTCCACACTAATGCAAGTGTTGGTGGTGGTATGGTATGTGGGGATCCTATATTTTATGTGTGATTATTCTATAAACCCACAACTTCTCTAACAAAAAATTTTTAAAAGAAAATACAGAAAAAAATCAATTTATATTTTTCTCTATATCAAGTTCTAAAAGTAAGGATGTCTCTAAATGTAGACCCTATTACATAAAATAGTGTTCCTTTACTTTTCCATTATTTCTCATATATCTGGATTGTATGATCAAATTTTTGGCTAGCTCCCACATATCCCCAGCCAGTTAGCCGGCCTTGTCTTTCTCACTAGCAATTTGTTTATTTTCCTTTCAGAACCCCAATTTTTCTTAATATTTTCAAAAAATTCTCTATGATAAATTCTTTACTTCATTGAATTTTTGTAAGTTCTCTTTTCCTTACAACATTTTCTAATTCCAACTTAAAACACTCTAGAATTTTATCCAAAAACCAGTTTGCAATTACAAAGAAATTACCTTGCATGAAAATTGTTCAGGCTTTCATTACACAGGTAATTACAAAACCTCCCCGTCAACAAATCCTCATTATTAATTCCCTGATTTCAATCATTGACAAGTATGAAATTGTCATATCATAAAGATGCAAATAGCTAATTTAAGGTACATATGAATGAATGAATGAAGAAAGGAAGGAAGTGGTCATGATACATCTTTTATTTAGTACCCAGTGGTGCAAGGATAAGAAGGAGATAGAAATATAGGTTGAAATGATTGGATGTAGCTCATCTCATCTATCACAAGATATTGCTACTTAGGATATTTCATGGGTTACCTTCAACAGGTCAATCCTTCCAGAAAAAGGAAACAAATAAAATATTCCACTTAACTACTTCACTGAAAAGATTAGGAAAGTTAAAATGAACTCCTTTTAAAGGATCCCTCAGTGCACACTAAACTCCATGATATTAAGAGCCAATAAAATTTTGTGAGAGCATGACACCCTGGCAGAGAACCGAGACTAAAATCAGATGGCACGAGCGCTATTTGCAGATTTGCAATGGCTCACTGTTTGACCTTAGATGCCACTGCTCCTTTAGGAACCTGAAAATTTTCATCTATTAATGGAGATAAAAAGCTTTGTCTTAAAAAAGAGCTATGTGCTGCTCTGAATATCATTTTTCCAATATTTTACTTTTTGTTTGATATAATGAACTATTTTACAAGTGACATTAAAAGTATTTGTCATATGGTTTTGGGTTTTTCTTTTAAGTGCTCCTTGTTACTTAACTGGAAGTTTGCTGAAACAATTCAGCTTTTTAATGATCTATAAATGAATTCTTCAAAACAAGGTATTGTAAAAGATCCTATATTCCATCTGCAGTGTAAAAACCCTATAATGATATGAATGAGCATCTTCTACTGTACCTACTTATTGTAAGATGGCCAGTATTCTTTAAAAGAATAAAAGCTTAACCCAAATGTAAGCGTTAAGAATACCATAAGTACAGAAAGATTTTTCCACTCACCCCTCCACCATAGAATAGTATTTTTATGAAGAATATAAATGGGTGGGCCACAGTGGCTCAGCAGGCAAGAATGCTTGCCTGCCATGCCAGAGGACCCGGGTTCAATTCCTGGTGCCTGCCCATGTTAAAAAAAAAAAAAAAAAAAGAATATAAATATGCTTGTGTGTTTGTTTGTCAAGATTTACAATAAGAATATAGATTTGAATAAGACTAAGGGCATTTGAGATGAAGCAAAACTTTATGAATTGGGCAAGTTACTTAATCACTCTTAACCTCATAATCCTGACTGCAAAATAATAATAATAATAATAAAAACTAATTCATGACATTCAAACCTTAAGGACTGAAAATCACAAAAGGAAGGTAGCTGGCACAAAGCTTAGGCTCAATACGTTAAAATCTTTGAATTCCTGAAGAATGATCCATTCAGAACACAATATATACTTTTAAAAATATTTATTTGGTACAAAATTTATATTTTGACTAGTGCATTTTCTAATATAACCTATGTGGACAACTTAATTGAACACCATAAATACATGGAACCTTAAGTAGGGCATGGGATTTTGTAGGTTTGTCCAGAGTGATGCCTTGATAAATCCCAGAGCAATTTGAACAGTGAACAGGGAAGTATTTGCAGAGTCCCCTAGGGGTAATGGTGAGAAAAGGGAAAAATTCCCCAAGTGGAGAATTCTTGATATTCTCACAGGCAGTGGGGATAGCCAAAGCAATAGGCCGAGCCTCTAATCTCGGGGTTTGTTCATATGAAACTTAATCCTGCAAAGGATAGGCTAAGACTACTTACAATTAGGCCTAAGTGTCACCCCGAGAGAACCTCTTCTGTTGCTCAGATGTAGCCTCTCTCTCTCGGCAGACACAGCAAGCAAACTCATCACCCTCCTCCTCTCTACGTGGGATGTGACTCCCAGGGGTATGGACCTTCCTGGCAACGTGAGACAGAAATCCTAGAATGAGCTGGAACTCAGCATCGAGGGACTGAGAAAATCTTCTCGAACAAAAGGGGGAAGAGCTAAATGAGACAAAATAAAGTATCAGTTGCTGAGAGATTCCAAACAGAGTCGAGAGGTTATCCTGGAGGTTATTCTTACGCATTAAATAGATGTCACCTGTTTAGTTACGGTGTAATGAAGAACCTGAAGGGAACTGCCTGAAAATGTGGACCTGTGCTCCAGTGGTCATGTTTCTTGAAGATAATTGTATGATGATATGGGTGTTGCAGTGTGACTGTGTGGTTGTGACAGACTTGTGTCTGATGCTCCTTTTGTCTACCTTATCGATGAACAAGTAAAACATATGGATGAAAAATAAATAAATAATAGGGGGAACAAATGTTTAAATAAATTTAGTAGATTGAAATGCTGGTGATTGGTGAAGGGGAGAGGTAAGGGGTATGGTATGTATGAATTTTTTCTGTTTTCTTTTTATTGTTTTTTCTGAATTGATGCAGATGTTCTTAGAAATGATCATGATGATGAACATACTAAAAAATTTTTTCTTGAAACAGGTCATCAATTGTTCCTCCTAATTTCTTTAAAAAAAAAGTATGAATGACTTTTCAAGGAAGTAGCTTGTTAAAGGTCAAATTGTAGCATTAAACTGGCATCTAGAGATATCAAGAAGCTAATTTGAATGTAACTCTAATTGATCTAAATTATGAATTTTTTAATGATTCTAATAGAACTTTTTGCAACGATGGAAATGTTATAAACCTGCAGTGACCAATGTAGTAACTAGTAGCCACATGAACACTGGACAGGTGACTTAGTAAAACCTGAGTTTTAATTTTAAATTTTATTTTAATTAATTTTATAGAAAATTTAAATGGTTCCATGTGGCTAGTGACTACTGTATTAGATATTTCAGATCTAGGGTATTTTTGACTTTAGATCTAATTATATTTACATTTGACCTTAAAGTGAAATACATGCAAAGATGGCCATAGAAGTATTGAAAATAGCGTTAAAGTACTACATATTATTTCTAAAATTGAGAACATCAGTGTTTTCATTTGCTAAAACTGACAAAATGCAATATACCAGAAATTGGTTGGCTATTAAAATGGGGATTCATTAGCTTACAAATGTAAAGTTCTAAAGCTGCGGAAATGTCCCAATTAGGGCATCAATAGGATATCTTCTCTGAAGACTGGTTACTGGCAAGCTTAGGCTCCTCTGTCAAAAGGTCAGGCACATGGCAACACCTGCTGGCCCTGCCCTCCGGGGTTTCATTACTTCAGCTTCTGGTTTCTCCATATGTAGTTTTTTCTCTAAATTCTCTGGGTGTTTCTCTATGAGTTTCTCTTAATTCTGTATGTTTTACCCTTTTAGAAAGGACTCCAGAAAGAGGACTAAGACCCAGCTTAAATGACGTAGTTACATCTCAATTTATTTAACCTAGAATGAGTGGAACCATATCTCCAGAGAAGCGACCTAGTCAAAAAGTCCACCCACATTGCATGGGTCACATCTTCATGGAAACAACTTAATCAGAAAGATCCCACGACAGTAAGTCTGCCCCCATAAAACTGGACTAGGAAAAAGAACATGGCTTTTCTGAGGTACACAACGGTCTCAAACCAGCACAGTAATCAACACAGAGAAGTGAGTTTAGGAAAGAAAGATTTTTCAGAGGAAATAATAGCTGAACTTAGAGCTGCAAGGTAAAGATAGAGCTATTCAGAGAGAACTGTGTATATGTGCATAAATGTGAAGGATTTTCTCTAAAATATCAACACTGTGTTCCACTAGATGAAGAGATTCCAGTTAACAATTTTTCCTGGGTGAAAATATACCATATGATTTTTAATACTTTTGAAATCTTAAAAATAAATTGTACCCACATATCCAACATAATATCCAACATATTATCCAGGACGAATAAACTGAATATATAAAGAACTCTCAAAACTAAACAGAAAAAAACAAATAATCCAATTAGAAAATAAACCAAAAAAAAATACAGGTAACAAATATTTCACACACAAAAAATATGCAGATAACATAAGCATATGAGAAAATATTTCAACATCAGTAGCCTTTAGAGAAATACAAATTAAAACCACCATGAGATACCACAATATACCTATTAGAATGGCTCCCATAAAAAAGTGACACCAAATGTGGGCAAGAATGTAGATAAACTAAATCATACATTGCTGGGGAATGTAAAATGATACAGCTACTCTGGAGAAAATATAGCAATCTCTTAGGAAACTAAATATGCGACTATCATAAAACCCAACAATTGCATTATCGAGTCTTTATCCCAGAAAAATGAAAACTTATGTTCACACACATTAATGTTCATAGCAGCTTTATTCATAACAGCCTAAAATTGGGGAACAGCTCAGAAACAGCCATTCAACAGTTGAATGTTTAAACAAACTGTGGAACATTTATACTATGGAAAACTATTCAGCAATAAAAAGAAAAAACAATTGATACATGCAACAACTTAGGTGCATCTCAAAGGTAGTATGCTGCATGAAAAAAAATCAATCCCCAAAATTACATACTACATAATTCCACTCATGTAACATTCTTAAAATGACAAAATTGTAAAAATGGAGAACAGATTAGACATTGCTCGGAATTGGGGTAAGGGAGTTATAAGGAAAGTTAAGTATGGCAATGAAAAGATTAGATACGGGATCCTTGGGGTGATGTAAAAATTCTGTATCTTGACTGTGGTGTTGTATATACAACCTATATACATACAGTATATTTGTCAATATTCTGGTTGTGACATGGGACTATAATTTTGTAAAATGTCACCACTAGGGGAAACTGGGTAAAGGGTACACAGGATTTCTTGGTATTATTTCTTAAAATTGCATGCGAATGTTCAATGATCTCAAAATAAAATGTTTAAAATTAAATAATTTAATATGAGACTTCTGCATTTGACTATGATATAGAAAAATCACAAGACACCTTTGCTGTCTCCTTAATCATGAGAAACAAGCTACATAAGTTGAAAAATCATTAAAAAAGCATGTCAGATGAACCTAACAGAACTAGAAAATGATGACAATCCTCGAGGAGAGAAGGATTCCACATCTGTTTCAATCCTTGGCAAAACAGCATGAAGAGGAAGAGTCCACCAGTAAGAGAATGAGGAAAAATCAGACACACATTTAGCAAAGCTTTAACAGCCATATATGGACTGGCATAAGATATCAGAATACCGGTATGGTGCAGATGAGCAGCTGGGGTGTGGGTGGGCACATTGGGGGGTGCAGGGGTGGGGGGTGACTGCGGGATGTGGACGCATGTGCGGGACGTGGTACGGCACAGATGAGCTCCTGAGTGCCTGTGGGGAGGGGTTTGGAGTGCATGGGGAGGCAAGGCAAAGGTTTGTGTGTTGTGGGGGTGGGGGCCAGGGCAGGGGTGTGTACATGTGCGGGGTGGGAGAATGTGACATGGATATGCACATGAGCCCCTGTGGGGGAGTGAGGCATGGGTGCAAGGGTGAGGGCACAGGGGGAGTGTGCATGTGTATAGGGCAGGGGGTTGGGACCAGGGTGGGGGTGCACAGGTCCTGGGTGGGAGCGGGGCAGGGGTGCTTGGGGCTTGTGTGCATGGGTCACGGAGGATGGTTCTCAGGTGGCTGCAGGGTTGTGGAGGGCTTCCCTAGGGTCACAATGGGGGGCAATGTGTGAGAATGTGGCATGTTCAAGGATTGTGGCTTAGGTTAATTCCTGGCTCCCACCTCCCTGTCCACGTACTTTAATGGCTCCAGGGCCCCATTTGAAAAGGGGTGCATTAGGCCCCCTGCACCAGCTAGATGGTCTTCAGTTTTCTGTCTCTAAATTCCTCAGCTTTTTCAACCAGGACCACCCTACGTAGTGTAGAAGCCTCACTCAGGTCATTTGCACCCTGGAATTGTTCTCCTGGTCTTTTTTCTGTTACTTCTCTAGCTGTTTCTTGGAGCAGAGGTGAACTCAGCCTACCCTATTCCACCATCTTCCTGGAAGTCCCTTGTTTTCTCTTAATTCTTCTTCCCTAACTCCAAGATAATCATGGTTGGTATTTTGGTATGTACATACTTTAATATTCCCAGTATGTATATACAAGGTTTTCAATTATGTGTATACTAGCGAATATGCATCCATATATCAAAACGGCAGTCTCTGTGTGTGCACTTCTGAAGCATTTGTCTTTTAGCATATAAAAAAGATTTAAAGAGAATGGTTACTGAAAACATTGAGAGAGTACTGAATTGAAAAAGACCATTCTCTTTAAATATTTTTCATTCTTAAAATTTACTCTTATGCCTCTAAAATAATTTATATTTAAAGTTAGTTCCGCAGAAAATGCTTTGAATTTGAAGGAGAGACAACAAAAATACAACGGATAAGTAACTTTTTGTTTCTTGCTAATGGATTTTTGATATTTTTGTAGATCATTCTTATATGAACAAAATATGTAATACTCTACATTGGAAATGTTGGGCTTAAAAATAGCCCACATATAAAAAGAACCATGAATTTATCTAACAGCAGAACGAATTAGTTCAATATAGTATGAACTGAGTGTGAGAAATGCTAACACAAGATTATAATGCATTTATAGAATTGTAGTACTCAGAACAAGGGAGGATGTTATGCCCCAGACATCTTTAATTGTGAGACTATGATTGAGCAAAATGGTCAGCCCAAAAAGCAATATTTTTAGGTGAATATTACCATTTAGGTCTCAAAGGCGGGCCACAACGAGGGCATCATGGTGGAAAACTATGTTATATGAAGACTGATGAAAGGAATTGAGAGTCTTTAGTAAGTTGAGTTTTGTTGGTGTGACTACAGACAAGAAGTAATAAAATTTATGATAAAGCAGGAATTTAATGGAATTTATAGGAATTAATAGAATTTGTAGGAAAATAGATTTCCCTGTTCTCCTGTTAACTCAATAAGACAAGAACTTCCATTTACTGAGTGCCTACCCTGTGTCAGGCACCATAAGGAAGTGTGTATCTATTGAAAACGGCAAAATTTCAAGTGAATTTGAAAAAGATGAATTAATCAAATAGGCTTGAGAAAATTCACTAGAAAAATATATTTAAATAACTACTTCATCTCTCACTGCAAAAGAAACGTGAAAAATGTAAAATATTAGGGATTTAAGGTAAAAAGTTTTCTAGGTAAGTACATGTTGTATGTATATTCAAAGCTATTCCACAAATTAAGTCCATTTTAAAGAAGAGGCAGCTGAGGCCCTGGGAGATTAGGTATTTTGCCCCCTAAAAACATCATAAGGCTAGAAAAAGCAGGACAGCAGAGCTTTGTTTTCTGACCCCATAGTCCCAGATCCCATATTATAATCTATGACATAATTAAATAAATGCAAAAAGTGTAATAGAATGCTCTATGAATTTCCTAAGCATTGAGCCTTCAGGTAACACCTGCACTACCATCTAACAGCTGACATAGAGGTAATTCCTATAGGAAGCAGGAGATTGGAGGAGTTCATCTCCAATATTCTCTACAAGATATTGTTTTAAGGCCAACTTTATTCACGTAAAGTAAAAAGAACTTAATAAAATAATTAATCACTTAATAAAAATAATAAAATTAGATTTTATTATTAAAGCGAACCCATGAAGCATACAGTGCTCAGAGCTATTAAAATGTTCATCACAGATTAAAACTACCACCTACAAGGATATCAAATGCAAACAAATTTAAGTTCATAATGATGTTGGTCCCAACACATTTTCCTAAGTTGCTTTGATCAGGTCTTTAAAGTCCTTAAAAGAAAGCTTAAAAACATTCAAATTTTTAGAAATCAAACGGTAAAATGTTCATATTTTATAAGCATTCTCAGTGAAAAGTTTCACTGTTTAAAAAACTGTTCTACAGTAAATAATCATAAAAAGTGGTTTGATTAATAACCTCATTTTAGAACCCCAGGAAAGCAATATTTCATTTTGAGACTTGCTTTCCATGTTACATAAGAATACTGTTACTGTAACATCTAACTAAATGTTCCAACAAATTTTTATGTTGAGAGATGATGTTTCCCATTAAGAATTCTTTATTCTACTCCCTAAAGTAACATTTTCATTTAAACCACACTTAATCACACGGGAATCAAAATAATTCGTCTTGATATGTTTTAGTATATTCATGTATTTTTCTTATATTGGGCATATACCTAGGTATTATTTATTTTATGATTTATATGTAGTTTATAGGGACTTCTAGTATCCATATCAGATTTATCTAAAATGGTTTGAGCACACAAGACTAACTCTTTGAAGGTAAAAGAAATTAATAATTCAGTTGCAGTATTTCTGATCCCAGCTGGTGATAAAGTCTTTACCTGGGTGAGCAAGTTTTATGTTCATCATTATCACTTATAACATCACTATTTCTACATAGTTTCTAAAGATATTCAAATTATTCACCTATCTTTTTTTATACTTTTACATACTTTTTTATAATGTAAATATAGTTTTTTATTTCCCCATATCATTAAACACTATTTGAAAATTGATGTTGATAGTTGTTTATAATATTTTATTGTAAATACAATAATAGTAATAGCTGTCATCTACATTGAGCTTTTTTGTGTATTAAGAGCTGTTGTAAGTCTTTAGATATATCATCTTGTTTGATCCACAGAACAATTTCAGAGATAGGCTCTGTTATTATTCCCATTAAACAGATGTGCAAACCTAGGCACATGGTGTGCGGTGGTGCCACCTGATTTGCCCCAAGCCATAAAGCTGGAAAATTGTAGACTTTGGATTTGAAACCAGGGGGTCTGATTACAATCATCACTGATAACCATTATGCCTAGATGACTCTTGAAATCCGAAGTTTAATAAACATCTATGGATATGAAATTTCTCCTTATATCTTCATTTTATTTCTGAAAAATCCTTAAAACTGAAATATATGGGATACAGTATATAAGCATATGGGCATATGTTCAAAAATTGTTTCTCAGAAAATTCTTGTTAATTTATAACCCACCAAGATTATTACACAGATTCCATTCCCCTGTATTCCCTCAAGTAATTGATACATTTGTCATTAATTTTTGTCAATTTTATGAAGAAAGTTTCTATAATTTAATATGCTTTAGTTGCTTACTTTTGAGAGTATTCCCCTTTCCAAATCTTTCTATTAGCTAATTCTATTTCTTTTGTGAATTATTAGTTTTACCCATATCTCAATTTTTCTATGAGGTAGTTAATGGGTTTTAAAGATTTATATTAATCCTTTGTACACTATGTTTTCTCTCACTCTTACATATTGTAGATTCTGTGCCCAATTACCCTTTATTCTTTTGAGATAATCTTATATTATACTGTTTGTATGCACAGTAAAGCTTTCCCCAGCTATTTGTTCTGGTATGATCCTTTTTTGATTCTTCATAGTTGATTTTTTAAATTTAAACAGATGACACTTAAATCTATTTCTAGTTAACTGATTGTCCCAGAACAATCTGCTTTCCACGCTCTCTTACAATGATGCTCCTTTCTAATGTACTAAATATGCACAGAAGCTATACACTCACTCACTCATTCCCATATGCGCCCAGATCTTTGCTACCTCTTTTGCTTATAATTCAATATAATATAGTGGAGCCGGGCTCCCTGGATTCAAGGCCAGACCCAGCGCTCCATTGCTACTTCAGTCTCCACATCTATTAAATAGGGATATAAATAATACCTACCAAAATGGTTGCTGTGAGAGTAATGCATATGTTGCAAGCACTTAAAACAGAGGCTAGCTCACACTAAGTGCTATAGAAGTTATAGCTGGTATTCATTATGCTTAAACCTATAAGATTTTTGTGTGTAACATGCTATTTTTTTCTGTAAACGTTTGGTAGAATATGTTTGGTAAAATCAATAGGAAAACGACCTGGGTATAAAGGTGTTTCTGTGTGTGTGTGTGTGTGTGTGTGTAATGTGTGTGCATGTGCGTGAGAGAGAGAGAGAGAGAAAAGGTTACAGGTTACTAATTCAATTTATTTAATAGATATATTCTATATTTATTCTTGTGTCAGTTTTGTTGTTTTTTGCATTCCAAAGAATTTTTTTATCCATGTTGTCGAATTTTTAACATAATGTTGCTTATAGTTGTTTCAGTTTGCTAAAGCTTCCAGAATGCAATATACCAGAAATGGATTGGCTTTTATGAAGGGAATTTATTAAGTTACAAGTTACAATTCTAAAACTGTGAAAATGTTCAAATTAAGGCACCAAGAAGAGGATACCTTCACTCAAGAAGGGCCCATTGCCCTCCTGTCACGCTTGGCGTTTCAGGCCAGCTGGGCAATTAGGACCGGCACTCTCCCAAGCCGCGGCGGCCAGCGACCCCCGCCTCCACGCGCGGTTTCCCGGGCCGACTGCCGTGCAGACAGACGAGCGCCACGAGCGTCACCTACTGGGCAGGAAAAGAAAAACAGAGCCCAGAGATTTCACAGAAAAAGCTTTCAACCAGCTGGGTCCCACACCCAGGGAAATCTGATCAAATGCCCAGACACCAGCAGAAAATAATGGATGACGCTCGGGAAATTGAAGATATGGCCCAGTCAAAGGAACAAACCAATAGTTCAAATGAGATACAGGAGCTGAGACAACTAATGCTGAATATACGAACAGAAATGGAAAAACTCTTCAAAAACCAAATCAATAAATTGAGGGAGGACATGAAGAAGACATGGGCTGAACAAAAAGAAGAAATAGAAAAACTGAAAAAACAAATCACAGAACTTATGGGAGTGAAGGACAAAGAAGAAAAAATGGAAAAAACAATGGATACCTACAATGGTAGATCTAAAGAGACAGAAGCTACAATTAGTGAACTGGAGGATGGAACATCTGAATTCCAAAAAGAAACAGAAACTATAGGGAAAAGAATGGAAAAACTTGAGCAGGGGATCAGGGAACTGAATGACAATATGAAGCGCACAAATATACGTGTTGTGGGTGTCCCAGAAGGAGAAGAGAAGGGAAAAGGAGGAGAAAAACTAATGGAAGAAATTATCACTGAAAATTTCCCAACTCTTATGAAAGACCTAAATTTGCAGATCCAAGAAGTGCAGCGCACCGCAAAGAGAATAGACCCAAATAGGCATTCTCCAAGACACTTACTAGTTAGAATGTCAGAGGTCAAAGAGAAAGAGAGGATCTTGAAAGCAGCAAGAGAAAAACAATCTGTCACATACAAGGGAAACCCAATAAGACTATGTGTAGATTTCTCAGCAGAAACCATGGAAGCTAGAAGACAGTGGGATGATATATTTAAATTACTAAAAGAGAAAAACTGCCAACCAAGACTCCTATATCCAGCAAAATTGTCCTTCAAAAATGAAGGAGAAATTAAAACATTTATAGACAAAAAGTCACTGAGAGAATTTGTGACCAAGAGACCAGCTCTGCAAGAAATACTAAAGGGAGCACTAGAGTCAGGTACGAAAAGACAGAAGAGAGAGGTATGGAGTAAAGTGTAGAAAGAAGGAAAATCAGATATGATATATATAATACAAAAGCCAAAATGGTAGAGGAAAATATTATCCAAACAGTAATAATACTAAAAGTTAATGGACTGAATTTCCCAATCAAAAGACATAGAATGGCAGAATGGATTACGACCCAGCAATACCACTGCTAGGTATCTACTCAAGGGACTTAAGGGCAAAGACACAGACGGACATTTGCACACCAGTGTTTATAGCAGCATTATCTACAATTGCAAAGAGATGGAAACAGCCAAAATGTTCAGCAACAGACGAGTGGCTAAACAAACTGTGGCATATACCTACGATGGAATATTATGCAGCTTTAAGACAGACTAAACTTATGAAGCATGTAATAACATGGATGGACCTAGAGAACATTATGCTGAGTGAGTCTAGCCCAAAACTAAAGGACAAATACTGTAAGGTCCCACTGATGTGAACCGACATTCGAGAATCAGCTTGGAATATATCATTGGTAACAGAGACCAGCAGGAGTTAGAAACAGGGTAAGATAATGGGTAATTGGAGCTGAAGGGATACAGACTGTGCAACAGGACTAGATACAAAAACTGAAAAATGGACAGCACAATAAAACCTAAGTGTAATGTAACTAGGTTGGAACACTGAAAGAAGCTGCACCTGAAATATGGTTTTTTGTTTGTTTGTTTGTGTGTTTGTATCTTTTGTTTTTGTTTTTTTCTTTTTCCTTTTTATATATATATATTATTAGTATTATTATTTTAATTCTCTTCTCTGTATTAACATTCTATATCTTTTTCTCCTGTTTTGCTAGTTCTTTTCCTAAATTGATGCAAATGTACTAAGAAATGATGATCATACATCTATGTGATGATACTAAGAATTACTGAGTGCATTTGTAGAATGGAATGATTTCTAAATGTGTTAATTTCTTTTCTTTTTTTGATTAATAAAAAAATTTAAAAGAAAAAAAAAAAAAAAAAGAAGGGCCCATTGACAGTGGAGTTTCTTTTTCACATGGGAACGCACATGGTGACATCTGCCATCCTGTCTGGACTTCCAGTTTCAAGTGGCTCTCTCAGGAACTCCAAGCAACTCCAAGCAACTGTGTCTGAGCTTTTTACTTAATGGGCTCTTTTTAAAGGACTCTAGTAAGCTAATAAAAGGCCACCTTGAATGGGAGGGGCCACATCTCCATGGAAACAACCTAATCAAAAGGTCCCACCTAATAATAGATCTGTCCCCACAGGATTGAATTAGAAGAACATGGATTTTCTAGGGCACATAACAGTTTCAAATTAGTACAACAGTGTACTCTACTATCCTTTAAGGTCTGTAGAATCTGTAGTAATGTTATTTACTTATTTATTTTTATATTGGCAACTTGTATATTTTCTCTTTTTTTCTTGGTCAGTATTAAAGTTCACTGATGCCAGAAATAGGATAGAAACGGACAGAAGCGAAGGCAGTTCATTAGTGGGTCAATAGGTAATACTGCCATATTGAAGGTGAACATGATTGAAAGAGGTTGTGTATGACTCCCAGCGGTGTGGACCTTCCTGGCAATGTGGGACAGAGATACTGGAATGAGCTGAGACTCAGCATCAAGGGACTGAGAAAAACCCTAGAATGAGCTTAGAATTAAAATCAAGGGATTGAGACAACCTTCTCGACCAAAGGCTGAAGAGTGAAATGAGACTAAGTGTCAATGGCTGAGAGATTCCAAACAGCATCGAGAGGTTATCCTGGAGATTATTCTTGCACATTAAGTAGATCTCACCTGGTTATTCAAGATGTAATGGAGAGGCTGGAGGGAACTGCCTGTAAACGTAGAGCTGTGTTTCAGAAGCCATGTTTCTTGAGGATGATTGAATAATGATATAGCTTTCACAATGTGACTGTGTGATTGCAAAAACCCTATGTCTGATGCTCTTTTTATCTACCTTGTCAACAGAAGAGTAGAACATATGGAATAAGACTTAACAGGGGGAACAAATGTTAAAATAAATTTAGTTTGAAATGCTACTGATCAATGAAAGCGAGAGGTAAGGGGTATGGTATGTATAATCTTTTTTTTTTTCTCTTTTCATTTTATTTCCTTTTCTGTTGTCTTTTTCTTTTTCTGAATCGATGCAAATGTTCTAATAAATGATGAATATGCAACCAAGTGATGATATTATCAATTACAGATTCTATATGTTATTGTTAATGTTGTTCGTTTGTTAAATTTTTTAAATTAAAAAATGAATAAATTAAAACATGACAAAAAATAAACAATAAACGGGGTACCAAATTACAAAAAAAAATGCCATTCTGTTTCTGGTATATTGCATTCCAGCAGCTAGCAAACTAGAACAACATACATGTATGTTCATGACTGATTTTCAAGTTCACGCATTGTTTCTTTTGCCAACTCCAGTCTCCTGTTGAACCCTTGTAGGGAGTTTTCAACTTCAGTTACAGTGTTCCTCACCTCACTTTGTTTCCTTTTCATAATTTCCATCTCTCTATTGATATTAACTTTGTGTTCATCTCACATCTTCCTGATTTCTTTTAGTTCTTTGTCTATGTTTTCCTGTAGCCCACTGACCAATTTTTAAAAGTTGGGACCAATTTTTAAAAGTTTTATCTATTACATCTTTGTTTGTACCTCTTAATTCAGGATTTCTAAATCTTTCCCTACTCCTCTCCCTAGGCCATCATTTCCTGTTTCTGTATGTGCTTTGTAATATTTTGTCCTAAACTATGCATTTTAATAGTGTAGTGTGTTTATCACTGGAGATTAGACACTGAGCTAACAACAAGAAAAAAAAAAAAGAGACGAAGAAGAAGTAAGAAAAGACCAAAAAGCGTTGCTCAGTCTTCAAAGATTGACCTGAGTGCTTATCCAAAGAATAAGTTTGGAGAGTACCCCCAGGTCATCGAGTAATGCCCTCCCTGATCCTTTCTGCACATGCCTCTTTTCTTGGCGTATGTGTGCCCCCAGGAATTACCTGGTTTCCACATATACCGGTGTCCCCTCTGCCCTAGGAAACAATTGCTCATGGTCTTCTCCACTGCGCTGTAGCTATCAGTCCCTTGTCCAGGGAGCATGACTTCTGTGCTCTCCCTCAGCTTTCTGTAAGGGAGCTCACTGAGCTGCCTTCTCTGTGCAGTAACAGTTCTGTGACATCGAATTTCTCAGAGGACCACCAGACAAATTGGACCAAATATACTTCTCCTCTCTATGCACACAAGGGTTACTTTGCTCCCCTCTAATGGGAACACAGATCCCCAATGAGTGCATGGGACAACTGTGTGGAGCTAGTGAGGGAGGAGCGAGGCAGGCCTCCAGAGATCCTAAGCTTTTAAGTTCCCTTTTTCTTCCTTGAACCTTCACCCTGTTGCTGCCATCTTTGAACTCTCTCTGGAGCATCATTAATGACGTTTCTTGCTGGTTATTATCTAGGGGAATGGCACCATGAAGGTTCTCAGTCTGCCATCTCAATCTGAGCAGACAATTCAGAAATGGTGTAGTTAATCAGGTAGAACCTCCACCTTGAAAAAGAGGAACTTGTACTCTCCTCATTCCGTTTCATCTATTCTCCATTTGTGTCCACAGGGAGAGTAGAATAAGAAACAGGATACACACTATACTCTGTGTGCAAAGCTACCTAACAGAAATCTGAAGAGCTATGGAGACAGAAAGTCAGGAGAGGTGCATGGTGGGATATGAAGGGTGAATATTTGGTTCTGTTCTAAACTGTTCAGTGAACTTTGAGCTGTATATGTTTGTTCAGTGGCAGGAAGATTTCCTGACAGTATAATGTGAATAAAATCCAACCTCATTGCATTTGTCCAACATTAGAGATTTAGGCTGAATATCACAATTAAGCACAGAGCTGTGTCCATTTTAGTCTGCCCTTCAGGATCCGATGCAGGCCTGAGAACTTTTAGCATCTCAATTTGATCAAGCATCCTTAAAAACATCCCTCCATTTTGCCTAGTCATATTCATATATTGCTTCTCTTAATAACATGAAAATTGCCAGAAAAATTAACCAGAACATGAAAGAAATACTAAATATTTCCTCCACTATTCCATGGTTTAGTCAGGAAAGCTACCTGGTTCATCTCTAGGTGCAAATACTTTTTGATCATTATTGACCATTGCTAAGTCACGAATTATGCTATTTACAGTTAGATTTTACCTTGTAGGAGATTGATGAGTTGCAAATAATTTTTGTCCTGTTGTGTTTTGTTTTGTCCTATTGAAGAAAAATACAAGAACCCCATGTTTTGTTTTTTATGTTCCTAAAAGGTGTTAACCATATTTGATATCTAACATGAAAATAATATTCCAATTTTCCTTTTCTGATGGAATATATTGGTCTTCAGTGTTCTTTTCCTTTAACACGGCTTACTTGTTCTTACTGTTACTGCATAACAGACTTAAAGATATCTTTGCAACTAGTCATTGTATATTAGATTTAGAGCAATAGTCGTATCTTTCTAAAGGCCATATATTGATCTAACACATTGGGAGAAAATATAGACACAAGAATAATCAGTCCTTAAATTGGCTGGGCCTTTTGGTGGGATGTGACACAAATTCATCCCAAATATACTAAATCCCTCTGAGAAGAGCTATGGGATCACATAACTACATGTGCAAAGGGACAGATACCTGAAGATGTGACTTGATCTGTTTCCTCAGAAACATGACGATCTCTTTTCTACCCCTTTTGGAAATTTCTATCTATGTTGGTTGTTAACTTCAGCAGGTTGTTCTGAGCCCCAGCAGGCTGTTCAAGCCCCAGCCGCTGTAGGCTTACTACCATTCAGTTTAGCAATGAAAAATAGAGAGCAACTATTTCCCATTGATCAAAATCCACTGTGTTCTTTCTCGTTTTCTGGCTTTGTACCTATTCCTATCCCTGGAGCACCCAATGGCATTCTGACTGAACACCCTGGCAATGCTCTTCTCACCCTGGAGCGACTTTTGGGATTATTGACCCAAACCCTGTGACCTTGTGTTGGGAGCGTGGTGATCCCAGATGCTGAAATCAGGGTAATAACCAAAAGAAGAAATGAATCCCCATCCCCCCAAAATGTCAAGAAATGAAGACGTATACATTTTATAATAATAAAGGTTTTAATATGCAATGAGTGCTAACAGAATATGCCTGTAGTAATAAGGATAAACACACAATGAAAATAACTTTGAAAAATAAAGTCCCAAATAGAGTTAGGACAGAAAACTGAGTAATTATACAACTCTTACATGAAGCCAAGCACAAAATGGGCAACTACCCGAAGCATTTGCTTTGAAATCAGAAATCAGTCATCCCTGTCATATATCAAGGTGAGGCATTATAGCACTATATTTAGGTGCTATATTTAGTGGGGACATATGACCAGTATTAAGATTTAGAACAAGTTTATTGTGGTTGCTTTGTTTTGCTTTTCCCACCTGGCATTCCCAGTTCAACCTACCATACTAAGTGAATCATTACATGTTAAAGCTATGAAATATATTTTTACAAAGGGTAAAAATGAATGGGTTTGGCACCATGAGTGAAATATTACCCATTCGAAAAATTGATTCTTGTCATTTATTTACTTAATAACTATTATGGTCTCTTACTCCTTGTCAGGAACTATGCTCGAGGTTGGGGAAGCTGGGATGAGTAAGACAGCCTGATTCCCTGAGATCCTGGGGCCTAGCTACAGGACAAAACATGTGGCCTACACAGAAGCCTGTTCCATTTGCCTGATGGACGGGTTCCCAGGTTCGTCCATGTTCAGAAATGCAAACGTACAGAAATAACAAGGATTACATAAAGGTAACTGCATGAGAAATTACAGGTCAGAAAACACAGGCCGCTAAGATGGATCACGTTGTTCCTTATTGATAAACACTCCTTTTTTCTGACCTTTCAATAAATAAAGCATGCAAAACATTTAAGAACTTTGTTTAAAATTTACTATCCAAATTGAATATTGATAAATGATATTATTATTGTAACCAGAGGGTACTGACCTCTTGATGTATATATAGAAACACACCTTGAGTTTCAAATGTTTCCACTGGTGAAATACCTCATAGGAAACTTTACCACAGTTGAAGATACAGATGATGTATGTGCTAAGCATACCTAGAACTATTGTTAAATACAACAAATTAACTGATAAGATTCACATCATACAATCTACAGTTATAAAATACACTAACAATTATAACCTATGAATAATTGTAACTCCTAAATAGAATAAGACTAAAAGAGAGGAAATAAAGTTTATCAGGTGAGATGAAAACATGTTGCTGTTGTCACGGCTCCTGGAAGTAGACTGAATGGTGGGAGCATCACACAGCAGGGGAAACATTTGTTTCCGGGTGGGTTATGTGAACAGATGTGGGAGTCTCTAGGTTGGTGTTGATACATTGTTGTTAGCAGGGGAGATTAGTGTTGGTCCAGGGAAGTCCCTTAGCAAACGGACTCTTGGGAAGCCTCCTCCTACCCACTTTCCTGAATGGTAGGAAGCACAGGCTGCCCTCTTCTCAGGAGGCCTCTTCTCGCGCTCCTTCGTAACCGCCGGCTTTGGACCGGAGGGGAGGGTGGAGAACCAGAGCTTGCGGCAGATGCTGCGCTGTCAGGTCCGAGGCTTGAATGAGAAGAAGCTACGGGGCTGCTTCTGCCTGGGCAAGGAGCCCCCAGAAGAGCTCCGTCTTGGTCTCTGGTGACACCCGCTGCCTCAGGATGGGGTTGGCCAAGCTGAAGATTCTCAGGCATTTTGCCACTGGTGGATACGGGGCGTGCCTTGCATGTCGTTATCATCTCGGCCTGATGCTCTTCCTTCCTTGGGGATCTGTTGGTGGTCTCGTTTCCTGGACCTGTTTTGCCGACTCCATCAAACGCCCCATTTGGAACATCAGGGATGCAGCGGTAACTTTCCGATCGTTTCTGTTCTTCCTCCGATAATTTTTGCATCAGGTATGCCGTTTCCTTTCTCACTTCGTAGAGGTTTCTCTCAGCGATCCAAGCTCGTATCCCCATGTCATGAGCTTTCCTCTCCTGGGACCTGAGGAGGTTTTCGTAAAACCGTGTGACTGTTTTGAGTTCTTCTGAAAGAATTTCTTCTTGAATTGTATAAAATTTCAGGTCTTCACAGGTGTTCCTGTTGTTTTTATTTGGTTTGGAAAAGTCCTCCTCTATCTTTATGGGGTAAATTCTCCGCAAATTGAACCTTGTTAAAAAATCTGTTCCCGTTACTCGATGACATTTAGGCGGGACTTGAAGTTTCTGCTCCAGCTTTTGCCTCTGCCTTTCCAATTGGCTGATTTCTGCCTGGAGCAAGGCCTTTTCCGTTTGGGATCTTTCCCTGCGATCTTTCAATGCATTGATCATTTTAGTGTTTTCTTGCAATGCCATGTACATTTGTTTCCTTTTTCCCTTGAGGGTTTGTAGATGAGTATGTAAATCCATCCTGTTAACCAACAGTCCTTTAGGTTCATCAGCTACGACATCTCTGTTGCCTGATGTCCTCCGTATATTCAGTTCCACGGTCCCAGGATCCACGTTATCTTCCTGGAGAGCAGGGGTCGAATCGCGCATCTTTGACAGGGGCTCACCTACAGGCTCGACACGACCCACTCTATTTTCAGGACCTGACTCTGTAGGCAGACTAGGGGATTCTGAGAGAATGTTCCCTTTAGTGAATTTGCCCACTCTTCCTTTCCGTTTTTCAGATTCCATGGAAAAGAGGTTTTTGCTTCTTCCAAGCTTGGCATTTCCCTCCAAAGCTTCCGCGACTGCTGTGTGAAGCTGTCCTGTATCCTCCTGAGTTGTTTTGAAAGATGATTCAGTTGGTGCTACCTGATGTTGGGTTTGGTTTGTTGAGTCTTCTAGAGGAGCAGTCTCGCTTGCCATGCCATCCATCGTCTGAACATCCCGTAAACATTTAGACGTCTCTCCTTTCCATAATATTCTAGAGAAATCTCCCTTCAGTCCAAGGAAAGAGTTGTAGCTTTCCACAGCTTTGTTGGTCTTCACATGTACGATTTCAGATACTTCGTTTAGGACCTTGTCTTCTGTTATGATTCGTGTAAGGTCTCGAGATATTCTTGCAATGTGGTGAAGTGTATCAACAATTTGCTGTCTTTCTTCTAGAAGGGCAGAAATGTCAGCGTTCAGTTTTTCATATGTCTTTCCATCATCATAAAAAGATTTAGTGATAAACACCGCTACTGTGAATGTGCCAGCCACCAATGCCCACAGCATTCCTTGGGGTTCTAGGCTTGGTAGAAAGTCCTCTGGCAGTGCTGCCAACAGCAGGCACAAGGCCTCCAGGATCAGGAGTGTACAGAGCATCATGACTCTCTGCCGCCTCTACGAGGCCCCTGAAGCCTTTGCTCAGTGGCTTCAGGTCAGCAGGAGCCTGTAACCACAACACAAGATAGAACACCACGGCCCGGCAACCAAACCGACCTCAGTGGAGGTGGGGGAGGGGCAGGAAGAACGGTGCCTCCATCTTTCCCCACACCTGAGCCCACAAAGTCAGTGAGCACATCACAGGATTGAGGGGATATGCACTAGAGTAGAGGCTGGAAGAGATGGTCTAAGGGTCTCACCATGCTCTACCCTTCCTGCTCCCCAAGAACTAAGGAGATCCATGTTCTCCCACACCTGTAGCCCTCTGGGCTGCTAGTTTCATGGGGGAGGATTTACAGACCCTCATTCTTGTCACTGATCCTCTTCATCTTAAATTAGCTTTCATTCTATAGCATTCTGACTTGCCGTGCAATAGACCGAAGTTCGATATCCTGCCCATGCACTCCCCTCCCAAGAAACAAAACAAACCAACACATGAAACAAACAAAATATTTAAGAAATTGTGCTATGATAATGAGACTCTTCAGCAACTATATGATTTTTTTCAAGTTTTTGTTTGAAATTATTTCAAACCTCCAGGACAGTTGCAAAGTTAATACAGAACTCGTATGTTAAACTCCAATATACTACCACACCCCATTACCCAGATCCACAAACTTCAATGTTTTGCCATCTTGGCCGTATTGTTATATCAGCCATCTACGCATCTATCTGTCTGTCTGTCTATCTGTCGGTCTATCTATCTATCTATCTATGTATCTATCTATCTGTCTATCTATCTGTCTCTCTTAATCTTCCCTCTCATCTAATTTTCTCAGTAACCTTTCCAATACCACTGTATCATCTCTCTGTTCTCCACACAGATGTAAGAGTAATCTTTTCAACATATGGAATTAGCCTTTTAATTATCGTTTTGCCCAGTGTGGCATATTCTAGCACTCTACCCTCACCTCACTTCATTCGGGAATTCTTAGTTCTAGCCACGTTGGCCATTTTCTTAGTTGGTTTATTGTATAATCCTTTCTTGCTTCATGAGGTTATTGTATGTTGAATAGAATAGGCTTCCCCGCCTCGCCCACCACCAACCTCAACATGTTTTTCTAGCTAATGTTACTGATCCTTTTGATCTCATCTTACATAACACTAAATCTTAGGAAGCTTTCCCTGAACTCCCTAGAAATGGTTAGGAACTTCATGATATACAGCAGTAACATCATAACTTTTCCTTCACAGCAATTTGCCTAGTTGTAGTTCTTTACTGCTTTCTTTTTCTTTTATTATGTAATGTAGGTGCTAGAATGACAGAGACTATCTTTTGTGTTTGTTACTGCATCCTTAGATTCTAGGGCTTGATTGGCCTATAATGGTTCCTCAATGAGCCCTTTTGATAACTGAATAAATCTGGCCTTTATAACGTATTATATGAATTATTGGAATTATCTCTCAACTGAGCTGTCTAGACCTTAATCTTCTCATGTTTTATGAGTAAATCCAAACTCCTTCACCTAGCATAGGAGGATGCTCTGTGTCATGATACCAGTGCTTTTCACTCATTAATCTTTTCTGCATCTCTTGATTTATACTCCAGGTATATTAAAAAACATGTAGCACTTCACCCACGGCACCCTTTATGTGATTTTATGGATTATTCCCTTACTATGACCCCCTAACAGAGAATTATAGAAGCTTGTCCAGAGAAGTCACTATGTCTTTTTCATCTCTTTATTCCCAGTGCCTGTTAAAGTAACTGGAAATAACTTGTTGAACCGAAATGAATTCCACATTTAACCACAGAAACTTCTTGATTTAATACATTGAGTTAGATTTAATTCCACGCATTTTCAGTTTTTCATTGAATCTTAAATTACTGTTATGTTATATCTCCCATGAAAGCACAGCAAGACAATTGTGATAACCTATGATTCTTCGAATGGATATAGAAAATGTCTCCATTTAAGCTTTTATGCTCATAAATGCCCTGGCAATATTAATATTAAATCTGCATTCATCGTAGGCTTAGTCATAAATCCTATCGGTCAACCTAGGTTATTGGAAATCAGGGCAAGAGAAAAATAATAGACATTTAAAACAAATCTTAATAGAGTCACAAATAATCCAACCCAAATAGTTCTGGTAGTGGTTCTACACCAGCCTCCTACCTTCCAGTTCTCAGACTAGCCAGGTAAACTTTAAGTATTTGTGCTTCTTCATTTTATGTAGGAGATTGGCTGTAGGGTAGCCACAGCTGCCCAGGGAGGTGGAGAAAGCTAGAACTGTCAGCCCAGATGTCCTTCAGATCCTACAGGTGTATTTCTTTTCTTTCTTGTTTACTTTGTCTTTCCTTCCTCCCTCCCTCCCTCCCTCCCTCTCTTCCTTCCTTGCTTTCTTTCTCTCTCTTTCTTATACCCCCTCTACCTCCTTCCCTCCCTTTCTCCATCCCTTCCTCCATTTCTTACTTTTTTCCTAACTATTTCACATTTATCAACTCATTTATCTCCCTAAAAAGTAAGTATTGCAGTTTTCATTCCCATTTTATAAATGAAGAAATTGAGGCCTAGAGGGATAACCTACCAGAGGCCGTAGAAGCATAAATGGTATAATCACGATTTGAACTCAGTGCCTATGGCTCAGGATGAGCTATAATTATTGTGCGATCTACCTTTCTAAGAAGATATAGCTCCTTCTTGAATCCCTTCTTTACTGTAATTCCCCCATCCAGTGTTTGTTTCCTTAAAGGAGGGTTGCAATTTTCAAGTTGTTTGGCGTGCTCTTCTCTAGACAAAACAGAAGAAAGCCACAGGTTTGCCTAAAATCTTAACTGCTTATCATTTTGGCCTTCTTGAAGGTTTGTGCGCTGACTGCAGATTCAGCTGTATTCTTAACACACAGTACAGCATACTTTGAATTTACATGGCAGTCAAACCACCAACTTGATTGAACAGACCCTGCAGTCTTCTGAATGTGGCCGTCTTTGCAAAATGTGGCGGTGTGATGGTCCACTGAGGTGGGAAATGTCCAAGTCACTAAGTGCCAAGAAGTGAGCACCCCACGTCCCAATCGGTTCGGTCATTCACTCAATCTGTCTCTTCAAGCCTATTTATTATGGTTTACAGAAACCCCATTGTGCATCTTGGGATGTTTTCAGAACTGTTTTCTGCAGTTCACAAGGTTTCAGGTTTCTACAATTTAAAAATTGAGTTATTTCCACCATAATTTGGGGATCCTTTGTTATACCATCCTATGATTCTATAGTATGGAATTTTATATCAGTTTCCATCACCATCTTATTAATGTGTATCCAAGGCAATCTATGATCACCAGACTTATATGCCCAGTTTTCAACTTGACACTTTTTCTCAGATTGTCCCAAAGATTCCGTAAATCCCATATATATTTAGATCTGAGCATCAGGATTTTGTCGACTATACTAGATGCTCTTTGTTATCTTTGAACTTATTTCATCAGCCCAATTGTCTAGCCCCAAAACCTCAGAATCATTCCTGATTTCCCTTTACCACTCAATACTTCCAATCTTGTGTCTTAATTTTAAATGCTAAGCATATCTCAGGTATGTCTGGGTCCCTCCTTCCTACCACCAGTCATTATCTGTTGTTTGGATGTTCAGGAAGATGTGCCCAATTCATCTCACACCTTTCAATCTCCCCTCCCTTATCCCTCTTGCAGAAATCATCAGAATAACCTTTGTAAAACTCAGTTACCACCTCATTTTCACAAGGTTTAAAACCCTTCAGTGATAGCCTTGGCAAATCTGTTTAATGCAATCAACAAGACTCTCTACTTCACTGCTACACAGCTCTCAGTCCCATTCTGTCACTAGTAATTCTTCTCCATCTCTAGACGCTCTGGATTTCTTTCACAGAGTTTGACTCAACAGTTTAATTCCTGGTGCTCTAGCATTTTGACATAAAAATACTATTAGTGTTCAAAGATACTTGTGTCGACAGCAATGTTCTAATCACAGCTCTAGAAACAAATATCTAGCAATGAGGAATGTTGACTAAATTAAGATACAACCACATCATTTAATATTATATAGGCATCATGTTCAATGAATTCCATCTCTATCAGTTTATGTGAAACATGTTTTATGTGTGCGAGATAAACACAGTTTACATGTAATGGGACTTAGAATGTGAAATGAATAAAGGCATATGTAATGTGATCCCATTTTTATAAAGCATTTGGTTTTTAAATAAGCTCTCTTTATGCTTATAAACATGTGTGCATGCATGTCTATGTGTGTATGAATGAGTGTAAGTGAGATGTTACTGGACACACGCACATGGAGAAAAGTAGAAAAGGATGTATAATGATTTGTTGTACTTGTTTATCTGGGAAGGGAGAAATATGAGAGGAGGTAACATGGAGAATAGCAATTAGACAAGCCGGCAAAATGATAGTTGAAAAAATACCTACAGCATTAAAAAGGTAGAACCCTGTGTGATATTATTGCATTCATGAAAACATGATTGTATGTATGTGTTTATATTTATATTTACACAGACAGAAATAAATTAGAAAACGTGAAACTTGTATTTTGCTTCTATCTTCTGAACTCTACGTATGCTCATCATGTAAGTGGTATTTAAGTAACACAACTTAAGTTTTGCAGACACCTATGTAATTCTAATTTAGTAAGTTCAGATAAATAAGAATAAAATAAGTTTATATGTGTAAATCTACATGTAAATGTGTGTAAAAGTGAGGAGAATGTCTGGAAGGTTATGTCTCAGCCCGTTTGCGTTTCCCACCATTACCAGTTGGTGTTGTATCCATCCAGGCATTTATATGCATAAATGAATGTAATAATAAAAATAGATACTGTCTTTATTTGAGTACTGTAAATGATACCTTACCTATAATTTTTCTATTTTTTTTACTTATAATATTTCTTGATGATAGTTTTCTTTAATGGCTGCCTAGTATTAAATATACAATATACTGTGATTATGTAGTCATTGAAGAATGATAGACATTATTATCCACAATAAAAATAAATGCGTTTTGTGCATACTGGGTACATGCCTACTTTTTTATAGTGCAGTTACTTCTCTAGATAGAAACAGTTAAGGTGATTCTGGCCTGTATAGAGTGTACACTTAAAAAATTAACAGAAACAATCAAATCCCCCCCCTTTCCCCACAACAGTGAGTGTAGAAATTTACACTCACACTAACAGTGGAGATCAACTGTTGACCACAACTTTGCTAATAATTGATAGTGTCTAGCTTTATAATATATCTTAGTTATGTGAGCAAAAATTATATTTTCATATCACAGGTAAGAACTGAGATTGATCAGCTTTCATATGTTCAATTGCATTTATATTTTTTCCTATGGCCTATGCATATCCTTTGCCCACAAATTTTTTCCATTGCATTGTTTTTTTTCTTAATTCAATTATTCTGAATAATAAGCATGTGTCTATGACGTTTAAATGGTAAATTTAAACGTTAAATGTAAATACGTTTAAATGATTTTATCAGTCTGCAGCGTCTCTGTTAACTCCTTTTAACTGTGCAGTTTTCTAAGACATGAAGGTTACAGAATGTTAGATATAGATCAGTGGAAGAGACAAACAAAAAAGGCAGGAAAGATGATCTCTTCTCAGCATGATAAGCAGGATGACATTGGTATACTTTGGACACGGTATGGAATGGTTATTTGATTCATTCCCTGAGTTATCCTTTGACTCTTTCCAACAAATGAGATAACCGAGAAGGAAAATATTATTTTGTTTGCTCTAGGTGGGAATGTATAGTGGTAGGTTGGATTATATCTCCTAATTTAAACATGTCCTTAATCTGGGCCCCTTTGGATATGAATCCATGGTAAATAGGACCTCTTGAAGTTATTATTTTCAGCTTAGGTGTCGCCCAATTGCATGAGCGTGTGTCTCAGCCTCATAACCTGATTTCTGGGGGCCTTATAAAGAGAAAGGCACAGGGAGGGGCTAGAAGCTGAAGGTCAGAGGAAATAGAAGAGCAAGGAGAAAGGAGAGGGCATCACCATGTGACAGGAAAGCCAAGGAACCCCAAGGATTTCCAGTAAGTCAGCTCCAGAGCTGAGAGCTCGAAAGCAAGCTTCCTATCCTCTAAAACGGTGAGACAATTGATTCCAATTGTTGAAGCCAACCCATTGTATGACATTTGTCATGGCAGCTTGGAAACTACCAGATTGATGCCTATAAGGAAGCAATAAAAACAAAACCAAACAAAAATATGTCCTCTGCAATGCTCCACACTGCAACAGGACAAATGTCATTGGAGACGTACAAACCCTATGCTTGGAAGGTGCATGAATAACCTCAAGTTAAGAGAGCAAGTGTGATTTCACCTCAATTTCACAGGTGACGTTTTTACTGAACCTGAAAGATGAGAATATTTAGGCAAGCAGAAAAGAAGAAAGATATGGATACTGAAAAGTACAGGGTCAGTCTGGCAACTATGAGTAAGACAATTTAGCTGAAGCATACCGTGCTTAGAGGAAAGTGCTGGGAAATTTCTTGGTTCAACTGCCATATCACATGCAATGCTTTGGTTTGTACTCATTCGGAGAGGGGGGAACCACTAAATGCTCTGGATCAAAGAAGCAGCATGACTGGAACTGCATGCAGTATGATCTTGGAGACTGGATGGATTAGAGCTGGTAAAATCTGTTACAAAGTCACTCAGCAGGGAAACGCTTGTATTTGTCCAAGGAAAAGCTAATGGAAGCCCACTCTAGGACGATAGCAATTCCAGTGCAGGGAAAGAGAATCGAAAACTCAAAAGACCTGATGAAAGCAGAGCAGCATTTGTTTGAACATTTTAAAACTCTTTCTGATAGCATTTCTAAATCATTTTCATGCACTTTTGGCTTTGAAATGGCAGGGTAAATATGGCTATTTTGATTTACTCTCTTTTCTTTTCTTCTTGCGTGACGAGGCATGAGGAAACAAACCTGGATCTGTTTGCAGCCCCGATGCTTGGAGAGGGTGGAGCCTAGAAAAAGGCGGTCTCCCCAGTGTCCCCCAAGGTTGCATTTGAAGAGAGGCAGGCCTCTGTGTGGGCCCTTGGAAAGGGTGGTACTGCGGCTTTCAGAATCCCCAAGGATAAATGATCCTCAGACTTTGAAATCTAATGCGCTTTGCCCTGCGGGTATTTGAAACTCTGTGGGTCCAGTGAGCCCTGGGTTCCTTCCTCCCTATGGAGATGTGTATATGGATCCTATGAATGTTCCTCATTTGTATGTTGGGAGCAAATAACTTGTTATGAGTTTTCAAAGGTCCAGAGCAAATGCAGAAAATTTTGCCCTCGGACAGACCATGCCTGTAACTGACTTGATGAGATTATATACTGTCTCTAATTTTGTACTTCATTTGTATTGCTATCGAAATGTTTAGGTTTTCTGATATTGTTATGAAATTAATGTATTTTGTATATGGGAAAAACATGTCTTTTTAGGGGCCAGAGTGTGAAATGTGCTGGTTTGAAAGGATGTATGTCCCCTAGAAAAGCCTTGTTTTAATCAAAATCCCATTTCATAAAAGCAGAAAAATCCCTGTTCAATACTGTATGCTTGTAACTGTGATTGGCTCGTCCCCCTCGATGATGTGATTTAGTCAGGAGTGATTGTTACACTGGATGAGGTGACGACATGTGTGCACCCATTTGGCTGGGTCTTGATTGGCTGACTGGAGTCCTATAAAAGAGGAAACATTTTGGAGAAAGATTCAGAGAGAGCAGAGCAGAACAACATAGCCATGAGAAGCAGAGTCCACCAGCCAGTGACCTTTGGAGATGAGGAAGGGAAATGCCTCCCAGGGAGCTTTATGAAACCAGAAGCCAGGAGAGAAAGCTAACAGATAACATGTTCACCATGTGCCCTTCCAGCTGAGAGAGGAGCCCTGACTGTATTCACTACGTGCCTTATCACTTGAGAGAGAAACCCCGAACTTCTTTGGCCTTCTCAAACAAGATATCTTTCCCTGGATGCCTTTGTTTGGACATTCTGTTAGACTTGCTTTAATTGGGATGTTTTCTCGGCCTTATAACTGTAAGCTAGCAATTTATTAAATTCTCCATTTTCAAAGCCATTCTGTTTAGGTCTTTTATCCATTTTGAGTAAGCTTTTGTATAGGGTGTGAGCTATGGGTCCTCTTTCATTCTTTTGCATATGGATATCCAGTTCTCTAGGCACCATTTATTGAAGGGGCTGTCCTGTCCCAGGTGAGTTGGCTTGACTGCCTTATCAAAGATCAGTTGTCCATAGATGAGAGGGTCTACATCTGAACACTCTATTCGATTCCCTTGGTCAATATATCTATCATTATGCCAGTACCATGCTGTTTTGACCACTGTAGCTTCATAATATGCCTTAAAGTCAGGCAGTATGATACCTCCAACTTCATTTTTTTCCCTCAGGTTACTTTTAGCTATTCAGACCACCCTACCCTTCCAGATAAATGTGCTTATTGGTTTTTCTATTTCTGAAAAGTAAGTTGTTGGGGTTTTGATTGGTAGCAGAGACCATCAGGAGATAGAAACAGGGTAAGATATTGGGTAGTGCAACTGAAGGGATACAGATTGTGCAACAGGACTGAATATAAAAACTCAGAAATGGACAGCACCATATTACCTAACTGTAATACAATTATGCTAAAATACTGAATGAAGCTGCATATGAGAATGATAGAGGGAAGAGGGCTGGAGCATAAATGAAATCAGAAAGAAAGATAGACGATAGATTGAGATGGTATAATCTAGGAATGCCTAGAGTGTATAATGATAGTGACTAAATGTACAAATTTAAAAAATGTTTTTGCATGAGGAAGAACAAAATAATGTCATTACTGCAGGGTGCTGAAAATAGACAGTAATTAATATTTTAAAATTTTGACTTATGTGTGTGACTAAAGCAAAAGTTTATTTGGTACAAATTTATACTTTGACTAGTGCATCTCCTAATATAACTTATGTAGATAGTTGGTTGAACACCTTAAGTACATGGAACTTTGTATAGGCCATGAGATCTTGTTGGTTTGTCTAGGTGATGCCCTGATGGATCCCAGAGTGATTTGATCAGTGAGTGGAAAAGTATTTGAAAGTCCCCTTTGGGGGATGGTGAGAACGGGGGAAAACTCAACTTCCCCAAGTTGAATTCTTGATATTCTCACAAGCAATGTGGGCAACCAGAGCTATAGGCTGAGCCCCCAGTCTTGGGGTTTGTTCATATGAAAGTTAAACCCCACAGGGGATAGGTCAAGCCAACTTAAAATTAGGCCTAAGAGTCACCCCCAGGAGAACCTCTTTTGTTGCTCAGATGTGGCCTCTCTCTCCAGCCAACAGAGCAAGCAAACTCACCACCCTTCCCCTGTCTACGTGGGGCATGACTCCCAGGGGTGTGGATCTTCCTGGCAACGTGGGACAGAAATCCCAGAATGAGCTGAGACTCAGCATCAAGGGGTTGAGAAAAACTCTAGAATGAGCTGAGACCCAGCACGAAGGGATTGAGAAAACCTTCTTGAACAAAAGGGGGAAGAGTGAAATGAGACAAAGTGTCAATGGCTGAGAGATTCCAAACAGAGTCAAGAGGTTATCCTGGAGGTTATTCTTACACATTAAGTAGATATCACCTTGTTAACCAAGGTGCAATGGAGAGGCTGGAGGGAACTGCCTGAAAATGCAGAGCTGTGTTCCAGTAGCCATGTTTCTTAAGGATGACTGAACAATGATATAGCTTTCACAATGAGACTCTGTGAATGTGAAAACCTTGTGTCTGATGCTCCTTTTATTTACTATATCAACAGAAGAGTAGAACATATGGAATAAAAATAAATAATAGGGGGAACAAATGTTAAAATAAATTTAGTTTGAAATGCTAGTGGTAAATGAAAGCACGGGGTAAGGGTTACGGTATGTATAATCTTTTTTTTCTCTGTTACCGTTTTATTTCTTTTTCTGTTGTCTTTTTATTTCTTTTTCTGTTGTCTTTTTATTTCTTTTTCTGTTGTCTTTTTATTCCTTTTTCTAAATCAATGCAAATGTTCTAAGAAATGATGAATATACAACTATGTGATGATATTAAGAATTATATCATATGTAGAATGGAATGATATCTTAATGTTTTGCTTGTTGTTAATTTTTTTAATTAATAAAAAAATAAAAATATAAAAAAAAAAGAAAGAGGTTTTGGAGAGACATGTATCCCATGGATTAACACTACAAAATAAAAATAAGTTCTTGCGTGAACTATTTCAAAGGTATGAATCTTGTACAAAGCATAAATAATAGAAGGGTATGGGGAAAACTACTATTGCATGCTATGGGCTATGTTTAACAAGAAGATATCAATAGTATTCCAGAAATACCAGGGTTAAATAATGGTGGAGGGGGGCAAGGGTTAAGGGGAAGTTTGGTATTTCCATTTGGTGAAGGTGGGTTTATCAGTTATTTTTCTCTTGTGCTCAACGAAAATTTTGTCTAAAATTGAGACCATTGATGATTACACCACTAAGTGAGGATAATGTGAGACCACAGACTGTTGACTTTGGACATTATATGTAATGCCCAATGGATGGACGTGGCTGAAGGATACACTGAGTAGAATGGTGAACTGTGGTGTATACATATGATTTAATATCGTGCTGCTACAGAAAGGAACAAAACCCTTTCTATAGTATTGTGATGTAGGCAATGTTGTGATGAAAACTGTGGGGCATTATGTGACGCAAAATAGGCCAGAAACAAAAGCAAATATGGTATGGTCTCATTTAGAAAATAGTTATAAAAAATTGGGGCCTAGATACCTTATAGCAGTCACATTTAGTCCGGAGCTATAATTGTTATTTCTAGATTTTGAGAGGCTGTGCTATGTATTTACAGTTTGGAAATTCCCCTGAACTTTGGGTAACTGTGTCACACCTAAGTCTCAGAATAGGAGTTCTGCAGGTCTGAAGGACTGCACAACCACATAAAACAACTTTAAAGAAACTGAAAAAGAGATCTGGCTTCAATTAGAGGTAAGAATGATGCCAATCGGGTCAGGACTAAGGTCTATCACAATATAAGGGTAAGGAAGACTTCATCTGAATTTTAGAACTTAACTTATTTTATGGGACCAAAAAAAAGACAGTTTTATTTCATCCAAAACCTAAATTTTCTGTGTCACATAATCTAATTTAACCTGTCTGAATAGATTATTTAAACAACCCAAACACATGGAGGCCAGAATGGAAATGAGGGCTTGTAATTCTGTAGAGCTAAACATAATGCCTAGATACATCCCACAGTATGTTGAGTAGATAATTAAAAAGTATTGGCAAAATCCAATGAGGGATGGGATGAAAAAATATGGAACTATTCAATTTTGTCACCAGGGAAACCCCTGATAATGACTCAAACATTAGGGAGTCTCAAATCAATAAGCCAAGCCCTTGATCCTAAGGCTTGCTCTTGTGAAGTTTATTTTTGTAGCAGAGAAGGTTAGCCTGCCTATAATTATGTCTAAGAGTTACTTCCAAGGAACTTCTTTTGTTGTTCAGACATGGCCTTTCTCTTTCTAAGCCCAACTTTGCAAGTGAAATCATTACTCTCCACCCTACACTGGATATGACATTTGGGGGAGGGGGGAGTCTCCCTGGTAAGATGGGACATGACTACAGAGATAAGCCTGGCCCTGCCACCATGGGATCAGCAATGCCTTCCTGAGCAAAATGGGGAAAATAATTTTAACAAACAAGGTATCAGTGGCTGAGAAAGTTCAAATAGAGTCAACAGGCTACTCTGGAGGTTACTCTTACACACACTTCAGCTAGATATCGATTTTTATCATAGCTTGCCAAACCTCAACCAAAACCATTCCTGCCAATCCTAAAGAACACCTAGGGCACTATGTGAGATTCTACAAAAGTTCCATGTGCTGGGGTAACTTTCCAGAAACTTACAGCCTCCAAATAGGGCTCTAGGCCAGATAAGTCCTGAAACCCAGAAGAACCAGCCTCTCCAAGAACATCAAACTAGTTCCATCCCCGATTCCATATTATCATCAGCTCTTTCCAACATGAAAAAGTTAAAATGGGCACAGCCCAAATAGGCCTAAAGATTGGGAGAAAGATCAAAGAGAAGTTGGAGTTATCACAGAGAAGATAGGCTTTAACAAATGTGTATAATTACTGAATCATATTGTTATTTCTTTTGGTTTCCAGTATCTTGGAGTAGCAAGAAGGAAAAACCTAAAATGTGGAACTGTAACCCATATCAGACTCTAAAATCTGTTCTGTAACAAATTTTTGCAGTGTGTTTTGAAATTTATTGCTTTTTATTTATGTTATTTTTCACAATTAAAAATATATTAAAAAATGGAAAACAGGACTTGCATTTCTTATACCATCCAACTTGTTTTTTCCTTTTTTATAGAAGACATACTTTGCTATTGTAACAGTTTTTTAAACCCCTATTTGAGGAATAGCTATAAGAAGAAAATATTAATCAAGTTAATGGGCATTAAAAATGCAGAATATGTTTAATGATCTATTATTAATAAAATAAAAGCAATCCACCATATTCCATATTTTTAAAATTTATATTGGCATCTATGTGCTTTTACTTTAAATATGCTAAAAACATTTTCTCCAAAGTCACATTTCTCTACAACTTTAAATCTTTGCTTTCTCAAAACCTGATTTTATGATATCTTCAACTTCGTCATATGAAAGTAAACTTTACTTATCCTCTCTTTAATCCTTTTTCTATATTATTCACAAACTCAGAAAGTTTATTGGCATACAGCCCTTTCATGATTTCATAATTTTATTAAATTTTATAATATCTAATAGAACCCTGTTAATAGGATGAGCAAAAGATAATCAAGGTAAAATATTGGGAAACTAGCCTACATTCCAACAGAATAGGCAATCTCATTACTGAAATCCATAGAAACCAGAGAGTACAACTGATGCCTTAAACATTAAAGAAACTGAGAGGATTTCAAAAGCTTTGCTATAGTTTATTTTTCATTTTCTTTTTATGTTTGAATACATGCTTTATTTGGAATTACTTTCGTGAATTTCTAAATGAATTAATAACTTTAAAGACTATTAAGTTTTCTCCTAGTAGAAAAGAATGTAGTAAAAGGACATGGTCTTGGGGAGGAGCCACTGTGGCTCAGCAGGCAGAGTTCTCACCTGCCATGCTGGAGACCTGGGGTTTGATTCCTGGTGCCTGCCCATGCAAAAAATACACACACACACACACACATATATATGTGGACATCGTCTTGGGAGCCAAAGGAACTTGACCTAATATGCTACTTATTTACTTTTCACCATCAGACAAAGTAAATTAGCATCTCTGATCCTCAATTTTCTCTTCTATAAAATGGGCGTGATTGGCTATGTGCCTCATGGAGTTTTTGCTAATTTTTTAATGAGGGAAATTCTGCAAAACTCATATAAGAGGCAAACAAGACTGTAAGCTTCCTTCCCTTTCTCATATCAATCCTATTCTACAAAGAGAAAGGAAAATAGAAACAATATATTACCACTTTTAAAATGCTTAAAACCTCAATATTATGTGATATTTAATCAAATATGACTTTATTTGAGAAGAGTATCTGGAAAAATTATCATAACATCTCTTTTTTTTAAATAAAGAGGGATGGTTTAGGACATTTGCAATTAAAAAAATGGCATTCTAAATCCATACAGTTATCATTTTGCCCTACCAAAATTCCACTAAAATGACAATGAGGGAATACAAAAGGTGTAAAGGTAAATAGGAGAAAAGATGAAACCAGGTAAGAACTGTCAAGAAAATGTTGGATGATGGTAACAGCATAGATAGATGACGTCAAAGAGAAGATATAACTAAAACCTGTGTTTGCTGAGTATGGAGGGGAACAGGAGGCAAAAAGAAAGTTATTTGGGCTTCAAAGTCCTGAAAAGCCAAGAAAATCAGAGACACAAATACCACTGGAGAGAAGGATGAGACACAGAGATCGAAATAAGAGGATTGTTGCAAGGCTATTTTGTGTATAGAGCAACTATGCTGAGTTTGAAAAAGACCACAAAGAGACAAGGTCAATTACAAAAACATCCTGATATTCCATACAAGAGATTACTGTGAGATCTATGGCAACTTTGATTTATGTGGAAAAGAAAATATGACTTCAGAGCAATTTAAGCATAAATTAGGGGCTGATTATTTACAATGAATTGAATGGAAGAGAATCAGGGAAGATGCCTGGGTCTTTGGCGTGGATGACTGAGTGGGTGTTAGTAATATTGTTAAAAGACCAAATATGAGAGAAGAACTGAATAAATAAATGAATCATGCAACTTTCCCTTCATAGTTTCTGTTGTATCATATGTAAGAAGTTTGTCCTCACTTTAAGTTTATAAAAACAATCACTTATTATTATAATGAAACTTACTATTTCATTTTTAAAAACATAATTGGACTCTGAAATCCAATTACAGGAATCATTTTTGAAGTCTGTTATGGTATACCGATGTTGAGCAATTGGGACAGTTTTTGAAGAATCCATCTTTTCTCAACCAACTCAAAATTTGAGTTTTACCTTTGCATGAATTGGTGGTGTCCTCCCAAAGCGACCCCACAAAATCATCTTGATGATTACCTCTAGAATTTCTCTTAGGGAGGAAACTGTCATTAACTAGGAAAACATCTTGCTTAATAAAGCAAGTGGAACAGAAGGTGAGTATTAATAACATGGAAGGGATGGTGCTGACACTTGAAAGCAATGCTTATCCAGGAAGATGAGTTTACTTTCCTAGAAAGGTAGAAAAGGAATTTGAGAAGAGAAGAGGGCCAGTTTAGAAACAGAAGGGCAGAGTTCATGTGAACAGCCATGAAAAACCACCCAGAGGTGAGATACCCAAAGGACATTTTAAGAATGGGGACAACCATCACTCCAAAATGATATAGAGGGCAACAGGAGGCAAGAAGAAAGTTTCTTGGGCTTCAAAGTCCCGACAATCCAAGAAAATCAGAAGCACAAATACCACCGGAGAGAAGGATACAATATCAACTCATCCTTAGTCTCCACACACCCTGACCTTGAAGGAAAAAAAACTTCAACAAGATTTGTTTTTATGATTCTTATACTTTTATCGTGGTAATTACCAAAATAAGCACGTCAGTCAATTTAATAAGCAGAAGTGACCTCAGAAAATCACGTTTTATGATGAAAGCTAGTGGTAAAATAAGTCATCCGTAGATAATACATTATGTTTTTAAATTATATTGACATTTATGTCCTTTAATCTTATAGTAATTCTATTTTATGTTTATGAAGATAGTCTCACAGTAGGGTTGATTGGAACAAAGAGTTGAGTTTCGTAATTAAGCGCACATGAAACAGCGTGCAACTAGCACACAGGAGGTTAAAAATTCAGAAGCTGGAGGAGGGCAAAAGCACAGCTTATTACCTACCAGCCTGGGCAATTTACAGATATCTTGGAGAAAGCCTGGACCGCTACATAATGTGGAAGTGAGTTCAAGTTTAATTTTATTTAACTTTTAAAAGAGTAATATAACCTTTATTTTTTATTTTAATAAAAGCAATTTGTTTTAATTAAATGAGTGATCACCCAATTATTTTTACATATATTCTTGGATCTGTTTCTGGAGTTTTGTGTTTTTCTTACTTGATATATTTCACTTTTCTGGATCCCATGCTACACTTTAACTATGTACACGACTGCTTAATATCTATTAGGACAAGATTATCATTACTGATCTTCCTATTTTTATCAATTTATTTTTTAGGTTTACTTAGAAATATTTGTTGGTGTTTTAAAAGAGAAAATAAAATGAATACTTCAGAGCTTTAACTAGAATTACATTGAATTATAAATAAAAAGCAAAGAATTGATAAATTTATTGTATCAATTGTTCATATCAGGACTATAATATAATCTACTTATTCAAGTCTCTTTTATGTTACACAGTATTGTTACAGTTTCTCTCATAATGTCATATATAATGTGGTTATATTTATTTTCTATCATTCTGAATGAGATCCCTTATAATTCGTTTTGATTTTCTAAGTAGTTATTATTATATAAAAGCAATGCTAATATTTAACTATATTCTTTTATTATTTCTAATCTTTGGGTTTACAGGCTTTATAATATAATAAGCAATTAATGATTTCTCTCTTCCTGTCTAATAACTCTAATTTTATTATCAAAAAACTACATTACTTAGCACTTATAAAACAACGTTATTAAAGAATAATTACTGTGAAATTCCTTGAATTCTTCCCAACTTTACTGAAAATGCGTTTGGTATTTCAGAATGATGAATGATACTACTAATGATTTGATATTTAATCAAATTAAGAAATATCTTTTTATTCTTTATATTTCTTAATATTCTTGGTACAAGGAAGCCTGTCATATTTCCTGTTCATCTGAAGTATTTATACTTTCTGAAATTAAATTTAAGAAAACATCTTTAGAAATCAAGAATGAAGTTTAGCTTTATGAAAGCCTTTCACATTTTTATAAAATTTACATGTTTTTCTTTAACTTAGGATAAACACTATCAATAGATTTCATAACATTGAGTTATTCCAGTGATCCTGGCATAAATACCACTCATTTTGATATACAATTTAATTTTATTAGATTTATTTTATTTACATATTTTATATCAATATTGATGAGATCAGTCTCACTGGGGATTCTCTATCAGAATTTGGAGCCAGGATAATACAGTACTTAGAAACTCTGCTTCCTAAGTAATCTGAGGTAGCCTAATTATTAATTATACACATATGTTTCTTAACTGTTGAAAGAAATTGCCCATAAAGTCATCTTGGTCTGCTAAGGATTTTTGTTTACACGTTTTTCAGAAGGGGTGAAGTTGGTTGATACGAAAAACCCGAGCTTTACTTCAAAAGGAATGGTATTCTTGTCAACCTCATCATCATATTGAAGATTATTCATGTTTCTGACCTTTCCTTGAGTCAAGTTTGGTTCATTTATATTTTTCTAGAAATTGTAGCAGAAAGTTGTAGAGATAGTCTCTCACAATTCTAGAAGTTTTTCCATATCTACAGGTAATTCACTGTCTTGTACTTACTTTTCCATGTTTGGGTTTTCTCCAGGTAGTGGTATACTGATTTTGTTGTTTTATGTCTTAATGATACAGATATATGGTTAATTTCAAATATGCTGAAATTCTACTTTTATCTTTAGTTCTTCCTTCTGCTTTTGAAGAGATCGTTATCATTTTCCTAAAATCTTGGACTAAAGGTGCAGTTTATATAAATTAACTTTTTTGTTGAATAATGCAAGTTAAGAGCATGCTCATTCCTCTGAAAACATGAGCCTAGAGCTCAGATGCATGGGTACTGAAGTCATAGTTTTAAGGTTAAAATCTTGCTTTCACCATTTTGTTATCTTCCCTAGCCTTCGTTTTCTCATCTGTAAAATGGGATTAAAATAGTAAGAACCTAATAACAGTAAAGACTACATAAAATATCTGAAAAATAATTAGCACAGTGTTGACCTACTATAAATGTGCACTAAATGTTAGTTGTTAGTGGTGGTATTGGGAAGTACAGGAGGGTTAAAGCATTTAGAGATAAAGCTTTTATTTACATTCCTGCTTTAAAGGGTTCTTATTGTAGCCACTTTCAAAATATCTTGAAACTGTGGTTCTGAGTTTCCATTCTGATTTTCTAGCTCAGCCTTACCAGGTTGGGAAAAAAAAAAACAACTTCCATAGGCCAGCCTAAAGAAAGTAGAGGTAAAATGCAGCTTTATTGGAAAACAACACTGCCTCAGACCCTAAACTTCTCCCCTACACTTCCTTTTAAACAAACTCACAAAACAAAGAGAAAGATTCAACAACCAAAATATGATTAAAAGTAATGCTCCCCTTTCTGGGCTGATATAAATGTTCTAAAAAATTATCATAGTGATAAATTCACAACTATGTGATGATATTGTGAGTCATCGATTATACACCATATACGGACTGGAAGGGTAAGAAGATATATCAATAAAAATATTTTTTTATAAAAAGAATGACTGATTCATGAATGAAAAAAAAAAGTGTGATGTTCCCTGTCATGGTTAGGTTCATGTGTCAACTTGGCCAAGTGGTACCTGTTATTGTGTTTGGGCAAGTGCTGGCCTGTCTGTTGCTATGAGGACATTTCATAGAATTAAATCATGATCACATCAGCTTCATCCTCAGCTGATTCCATTTGTAGTCAGCTAGTGGCATGTCTTCTGCAATGAGTGAGGCTTAATCTAATCACTGGAGTACTATTAAGGAGGATTCAGAAGAGACGGGCTCTCTTCCTGCTTTCGCCGGCAAGCCCCTCCTGTGCAATTCATCCAGACAGTCCATTGGAATCATCAGCTTCACAGCCTGCCCTACAGATTTTGGACTCTACATTCCCATGGTTACGTGAAACACTTCTATACATTTTATATTTATGATATTTCCTGTTGATTCTGTTTCTCTAGGGAACCCTAAGTAATACAAATTGGTACCAGGAGAGGTTCTTAAGAAACAGAATCTTAAAAATGGGTTTTTATGAATGATTTTCTACTTTGACTGGATTCAGAGGCACTAAGGACTCTGATTCCCATAATCAGAATGACACTGCCAATCCATGGAATGTCTTGGCAAAAGATATACTCAAAATATCACCATTCAATTCTTCTAATGCTTCGTTTGTACAAAGCCAGGTTCTGCAGAATAATGTTTTTGACACTTTTACTAACTTTTGTGGAAATAAAAACTATAGAGATGTTGGCTGGTTGTTGTCAGATATACTGAATAGATTAATGAGTGAAAGGGATGGACTTAAGGCTTCAAACAAGAAGCTTAAGCACCGTCTGACAGATGTAGAAGTTTCTGTGAGTGTCCTGAAGGAATATCTTATTTCCCATAGCCGTAGACTTGAGATCTCAGAAAATCAGGCTCAGAATTTTAATGTTAGAGTAGCAACTTTACAATGTAAACTGAAATCTCAATCTTGCTTGGAGTCTGACATTAAAGTGAGGGCACTGGTTGGAAAGGAGAGGGACCCTGAAAAATGGGATGGTGACACATGAATTGATAATGATGTTGGGGTCAAGGTTGAAACCCTAGTTCATCTTGAATCTTCTCTAGTTAACGCTGCAATAGTCTGCCCTGATGACATAGCCACCCCACCTCCAGCCTGCCTTGAGGAGTTGGCCACCCAACCTCCACCTGGAAGGATTTGCCCTAGAGTGATTAATCCTGTTTCACCAGATGAAACTGAAAATGAATTCCCTGAAGCATATGGCTTATAAGATATTTCTAATTATTTTCATGACCCACCCCCACCATCCCTCATTTCTTCCAGACCTATAACTATACTAAAGTCCCAATAAGCCCCTAAAGGTGAGGTACAAAGAATCACACCTGAGAGGGTATGTTATATTCCAAAAGAACTGTGGGAGTTTTCTAATTTATATAGACAGAAATCAGGAGAATACGTGTGGCAATGATTTTAAGGGTGTGGGATAATGGTGGGAGGAATATAAGGCTGGATCAGGCTGAATTTATTGATATGGGCCCACTAAGAAGAGATTCTGCATTCAATGTTATAGCTCAAGGGGTTAGAAAAGGCTATAACAGGTCCTTTGGATGGTTGGTTGAAACATGGATCAAAAGGTGGCTGACATTACCTGAAGTTGAAATGCCAGAACTGCCCTGGTATAATGTAGATGAAGGGATCCAGAGGCTTAGAGTGATTGGAATGTTAAAGTGGCTTTATCATGCAAAGCTTGCTCTTACACCCTAGGAATGTCTGGAGGATGCACCTTTTCCCAGAACAGTGAGAAATAAATTTGTGAGACTAGCGCCATCATCTCTGAAGAGCTCTGCAGTTGCACTTCTCTGTAGGTCAGATATTATTGTGGAAACTTCTATCACTGAGCTGGAACCCTTAAAAACAATGGGGATGACTGGATCCTGAGTTGGGAGAAGCCAGGTGGCAGCACTTAATCGCCAAAGATGGCGGGGGTGGGGGCGGAATGGGACTATTATAATAGACAGCAAACTCAAAGCAGGAGTCAAAATAATCTGACTCACAGAGATTTGTGATGTTAGCTAGTAAATCATGGGGTACCTAGAAATAAAATAGATGGGCAGTCTACTAAATTCTTGTTGGAGCTGTATAAACAAAAGAGTTCTAGGTCAATTGAACACAAGTCTAATCTGCATTACAAAAGCACAGAGTCATGAACTCTCAATCAATTTTCAGACTTCAGACCGTTTACAGAACCAGAGCCCCTTGAATGAAGGGGAAGCCAGGTCCCTTTGGGGGAGAAACCTGTTACACTGACACAAATTTATACTGTTAATCTTCCTCTAAGTCTTCCCCAAGGAGACTGACGGCCTTTTACCAGGGTAACTGTGCATTGGGGAAAAGGAAATGATCAGATATTTGGAGGTATTATTAGACACTGGTTCAAAAGTGGCATTAATTCCAGGGGACCCAAAGCATCACTCTGGTCCACCAGAGTGGAAGCTTATGGAGGTCAGGTGATCAATGGAGTTTTAGCTCAGGTCTGCCTCACAGTGGGTCCAGTAGGACCCTGGACCCATTCTGTAGTTATTTCCCCAGTCTAGAATGCATAATTGGAATAGACATATTGAGCAACTGGAAGAATCCCCACATTGGCTCTTTAACTGGCGCAGTGAGGGCTATTATGGTAGGAAAGGCCAAGTAGAAGACACTAGCACTGCCCCTACCTAGTAAAATAGTAAATTAGAAACAATACTGGATTTCTGGAGGGATTACAGAGATTAACTGCCACTCTTACGGACTTGAAGGATGCAGGGGTGGTGATTCCCACCACATCCCCATTCAACTCTTTTATTTGGCCTGTGCAGAAAAAAGATGGGTCTTGGAGGATGACAGCGAATAATCGTAAGCTCAACCAGGTGGTAACTCCAATTGCAGCTGTTGTTCCAGATGTGGTATCATTGCTTGAGCAAATCAATACCTCCCCTGGTACCTGGTATGCAGCTATTGATCTGGCAAATTGTTTTTTCTCAACAGCTGTTAGTAAGGACCACCAGAAACAGTTTGCTTTCAGCTGGCAAGGTCAGCAATATAATTTCACTGTCCCTACTCAAGGGTATATCAACTCTCCAACCCTGTGTCATAATCTTGTCCCAGGGATCTTGATCATTTCTCCCTCCCACAAGACATCACACTGGTCCAATAACATGTTGATTGGACCTAGTGAGCAAGAAGTAGCAACTACTCTAGATTTACTGATAAGGCATTTGCGTGTCAGAGGATGGGAAATAAATCCAACAAAAATACAGGGACCTTCCACCTCAGTAAAATTTCTAGGTGTCCAGTGGTGTGGGCCATGTCAAGATATCCATTCTAAGGTGAAGAATAAGTTGCTGCATCTGGCCCCTTCTCTAACCAAAACAGAGGCACAATGCCTAGTTGGTCTTTTTGGGTTTGGCGAAACATATTCTTCATTTGGGTGTGCTACTCTGGGCTATTTATCAAGTGACCAGAAAAGCTGCTAATTTTGAGTGGGGACCTGAATAAGAGGAGGCTGCTGTACAAGCTGCTCTGCCACTTGGACCTATGATCCAGAAGATCCAATGGTGCTGGAAATGTCAAGTGGCAAACAGAGATGCTGTTTGGAGCCTTTGGTAGGCCCTTATAGGAGATCACAATGCAGACCCTTAGGATTTTGGAGCAAAGCCTTACCATCTGCTGCAGATAACAACTCTCCTTTTGAGAAACAACTTTTAGCCCATTACTGGGCCTTAGTAGAGACTGAACGCTTAACCCTGGGCCACCAAGTTACCATGAGACCCTAGTTGCCTATCATGAGTTGGGTGTTGTCTGACCCACCAAGCCATAAAGTTGGGCATGTGCAGCAGCACTCTATTATAAAAATGAAATGGTAAATATTAGATAGGATCACAGTAGGTCCTGAAGGCACAAGTAAGTTACATGAAGAAGTGGAGCAAATGCCCATAGTCTCCATTCCTGCCACATAACTTTCTCTTTCCCAGACCAGTGCTATGGCCTCTTAGGGAGTTCCCTACAGTGAATTGACCGAGGAAGAGAAAACTCAAGCCTGGTTTACAGACGATTCAGCACGATATGCAGGTACCACCCTAAAGTGGACAGCTGCGGCACTCCAACCCCTTTCTGGGGTGTACTTGAAGGACAGTGGTGATGGGAAATTCTCTCAGTGGGCAGAACTTCGAACAGTGCACCTGGTTGTTCATTTTGCTTGGAAGGAAAACTGGCCAGAGGTGTGTATGTATACTGACTCATGGGCTGTTGCTAATGGTTTGGCTGGATGGTCAGGGACTTGGAAAGAACATAATTGGAAAATTGGTGACAAAGAGGTCTGGGGAACAGGTATGTGGCTAGCCTTTCCTGAGTGGGCTAAAAAAAAGAACATATTTGTATCCCATGTGAATGCACACCAGAGGATAACTTCTGCAGAGGAAGGTTTTAATAATCGAGTGGTTAAGACAACCCATTCTGTGGATACCAGTCAGCCCAACTCCTGTCATTTCTCAATAGGCTCATGAACAAGGTGGTCATGGTGGTAGGGATGGAGGTTATGCATGGGCTCAGCAACATGGACTTCCACTCACCAAGGCTAACCTGGTTACAGTCACTGCTGAATGCCCAATCTGCCAGCAGCAGAGACCCACACTCAGCCCCCAATATACCACCATTCCCTGAGGTGACCAGCTGCTACATAGTGGCAAGTTGATTACATTGCACCACTCCCTTCATGGAAGGGACAGTAATTTGTTCTAACTGGAATAGACACATACTCTGAATATGGGTTTGCTTTCCCTGTACACAAAGCTTTTGCCAAAACTACCATCTGTGGGCTTACAGAATGACTTATCCACCTTCAAGGTATTCCATACAGCATTGCTTCTGATCAAGAAACACACTTCACAGCAAATGAAGTGCAGGAATGGGTACATGTTCATGGAATTCTCTGGTCTTACCATGTTCCCCATTATGCAAAAGCAGCTGAATTGATAGAAATGTGGAATGGACTTTTAAAACTCAATTATGGTGTCATCTAGTTGGCAGTACCTTAAAGGGCTGGGGTGATGCTTTCCAGGAAGCTGTGTATGCTCTGAATTAGTGCCCCATTTATGGTGCTGTTTCTTCCATAGCCAGGATCCATGGGTCCAGGAACCAAGGGGTGGAAATGGGAGTGGCACCACTCACTATCACCCTAGTGATACACTAGGAAAATTTCTGCTTCCTTTCCCTGTGACCCTGAGTTCTACTGGACTACAGGTTGTAGTTCCAAAAAGGGGAGTGCTTCCACCAGGAGAAACAATTCCATTGTACTGGAATCTAAGACTGCCACTTGGTCACTTTGGGCTACTCATGCCCCTGGATCAACAAGTCAAGAAGGGATTACATTAGTGGCTGGGTGACTGACCCTGACTATCAAGGGGAAACAGGACTGCAACTACACAATGGAGGTAAAGAAGAGTTTTCCTGGAATATGGGGGGGTCCCTAAAGGCATCTTTTAGTACTACCATGCCTTGTGATTAAAATCAATGGAAAACTGCAGCAATGCAATGCTGGCAGGAATATTAATGGCTCTGCTCTGAAACTTCAAAAATGAAGGTTTGGGTTACCCCACCTGGCAAAGAACCATGGCCAGCTGAAGTGCTTGCTGAGGGTAAAGGGAACATGGCAGTGGAAGAAGGTAGTGATAAATATGAACTATGTTCACGTGACCAGTTACACAAATGAGGACTGCAATGCTGTCTTATTCATGTTATACTATTTAAGTTGTAAGATATCAAGTTTAAGAATGAATATTACCCAAGGACTTGCACCTTATTCTGGAGAGATTTAATGCGTTTCCGGTTACATGCAGCATGGTTGAATTTTTCTAGGTGAAAGAAAAAAATGTGTGTTTTATCATTTTTTATTTAGAAATTAGGTATGGTTTAAGGTGATGCGTATAGCTGCCAAGTTGACAAGGGGTGGACTGTCATGGTCAGGTTCATGTGTCAACCTGGCCAAGTAGTGGTACCTGTTGTTCTGGTTGGGCAAGTGCTGGCCTGTCTGTTGCTGTGAGAACATTTCATAGAATTAAATCTTGATCATGTAGGCTGCATCCACAGCTGATTCCATTTGTAATCAGCCAAGGGGAGTGTCTTCTGCAAGGGGTGACGCTTAATCTAATCACTGGAGGCCTTTTAAGGAGGATTCACAAGAGACAGCCTCTCTTCCTGCTTTGGCAGGTGAGCCTCTCCTGTGGAGTTCATCCAGACTGTCCATTGGAATCATCAGCTTCACAGCTTGCCCTACATATTTCGGATTCTATGTTCCCATGGTTACGTGAGACAATTTTATAAATTTTATATTTACAAATATTTCCTCTTAATTCTGTTTCTCTAGAGAACCCTAACTAATATACTCCCCCAGAAGCTACTTCTACTAATTGCTTCAGGACAGAAGTTATTAAACTAAAGGATAAGAGAATGGAACTAAGAAATTTATTGATAAGAATTGTAAATTCTAAATCCAATATTTAGGTATTTACTAGGACACAATATTGACCATAAACAAAGAGATGGGAATCCCATCAAGTTTTTTGAGGAAATAGAATTGTGCTTAACCCAAATAAAAGAGAAAAAATCTCCAGGGTTGGTTAGCAACAGTGTGCAATTGTTCTGAAACAGTAATCCCAAAATGAAGTCCATATACTAAGAGGATGGGGCTATACAAACTAGATGCTCTACACAGCTCCCAGATACATAAAATAAGTATGACCAAATTAGTTATTGTTTATCTGAAATTAAAATTCAACTGGGTATTCTGTAATTTATTTTTTGCAGGGCAAATCACCCCAATACCTACCTCATATGTATTCAGCAGACAAGTAATAAGGAAAATTTTCAGAATCAGATACTGCCCAGTTGGTTAACTGAGGCTCTTACCCTATTGTCTGTAGGTGGGGGTAGTGGGTGGGGTAATGTTTCAATTCATCCTGTCCTTTATTCACAAGGTATTAACTGAATAAATTAGGGCAGAAAATGTTCTAATTTTCAAAAATATAGTGGTAAAGAAAGCAAAGTCTTTAACCTCAAGGATTTACATTCTAATTGAGAGAGACAATAAGCATATATTTTAAATGCCAGCACAATTAACAAACAAAAAGAGAGGAATATATGGTGATAAGAGTGGAAGTGGGGGTCAAGTTACTGTAGGCTAGAGAAGACCCTTCTGTTAAGCTAGTATTTAAGCAAAGACCTGAAGGAAATGGGCATGACCCAAAAGGTTAAGGGAATAGGGTTCCAGGAAGAGAAAACATCAAGTGCAAATGTAACATAAACAGGAGTCCAGAAAACAAAATCAGTAAGCAACTGCTCTTATGGAGCTCACATCCTAGGAGAGGGAGACAAATAATAAAAAAACATAAATACATGAAAACTATTGGAGAGAAGTCATTTTTATATACAAAATTAATGTGTACTTACATAATGGAAAGTGACTTAATGTGCCTATTTTAGACTAAAGGGTGAGGAATGACCAACCTAAAGAGTTGAGATTAGGCTGTGCTGACGACACCATGCAATACAGAGGTGCCTCTGAAACATGGTGGAAGAGTAAATGTGCCAGAAAAGCCTGAAGGAAGAAAGAGATAGCCAAGTAGAGAGGGCTAAATTGAATACAAACTCATGATAATGCCATCATAATTCATATGTGGCTCAGCAGAAATGAGACAGGAATTGTTTAAAAAATAAAAATCAAAGTAACTGTGAACCATACACAAAATGAGATGAAGGAAACACTGCTGAAGTAAAAATGTTAAGAAAGTTTAACTTTCAAAACATATTGGATAAGGAAGATCCAGCAAACGTGGCAAGCTTTAGAAAGTTAAGAAGAAAAAAACAAGATATTTTTCTTTCTCTCCTCTTTAAGTTTCATCCTTTTGACTTCCTCTTCTTTTCATTAATTAAACAAGTCATCTCTTGTTTCAATATTCACTTCCCTGCTCAGGATTCAGATTTTGTGCCCAAGATTCAAACCATATTATTTATTGAACATCTCTATTTGAAATAATACACTGATTCTTCAAATTCAACCATTCCAAATCTGAACTCAGTATACCTAATCCCTTCTCATATTCTTGGATAGTGACAATCATTCATGTATCTGAGTTATGGTCCCAAAGTCATCATTCACTTGTCCTCCCTCCTTCACAGACCATGTCTTAACAGGGTCCATGACCACCCAACTCTTCCTCCAAAATTTCACCTTTGGTCCCATTTCTCTTCATTTCCTCTAGAACTCCTTGAGTTCCAGCCGTTATCACCAATCACATGAATTACTGCAACAGCTTCCTAAATGGCTCTCCTAATGTTACATTGTTCACTATTTCATTCATCTTCGACCCTCCTGAGAGTGATCTTTTTAAAAAACAAATATGATTGTTTTGCTACCACGTTTAAAAATATGATACCCCAACTTACATTTCTGCCCTTTCACTTCCCTATACCCACTTGCTGTCCTAACCCAGTTCACACTCTAGTCACGGTGGAGTCCTAGACTTCCGCCACTCTCATCACACCTACATATAAGCCTGTTCATTCAGTTTCTTCTACCCTCAATGCAGGTTGCCCTTTTTTTCTCCTCTCTTCATCCATTCAATTAATCAGTCAACGGAATGTATGACCAAAAATTTCCTGAGAGCAATAGAAAAATGGTAAAAGAATAAAAAGTCATTGTGGGAATGTGATAAGTACTGTGAAGTAAAGAGAGAAGGGAATTTAGATAGGTTTCTCTGGAAAGATGGTATTTAAGGTAAGACTTCAAGAATGAAAAGGAAGTCACCAACATAAAACTGGGGGCTGGTGTGAAGGAGTATGCAGCATAGGGGACAGCTCTAAGATAAAAAATAATAATAATAATAAAAGAACCTAGAGGCCAAAAGAAGGAGTTTGATAGCAGTCTATGTGCAATTAGAAGTCACTGGAGGTTAGTAGGCAAAGGAATAAACCTTCAAATTAAAATGAACAGTAGAGAAATGGCAGGAATAACTTATTTTTACTTTAAATAGATTTAATTCATCTCTTAATAAATAGTGACATCATTGCAGCCAAATATGACTCCAAAACAGGTGCCTTGCCTTCTTTAAAGAGCAATATTTCCAATTCTTTATCATCAGTCACTTTACACTCTGCCTCAGCTTATGCTACTTAAAGAAGAATGGTATAGTTTTTTATGAGCTAATTTGTGCATACTAATTTGGGCATTGTTAAGATAGTGAGTATATATACCCCAATTACAAAAACAAGCTAAATATAACAAATATATGAGTTTGAAGCACAGAGGAGAGAAAGGCATATTTAAAACAACTGAAAAACTGTTTTATTCCTTATAAAGGACTTTGAATAAGTAGAGAAATAGTGAGCCATTATTTAGAGAACACTGCAGGAACTAACAAAGTTTCCAGGCCAGACTAATTTAATAACTTCTTTTTCCTTTGTGGTAGAGAATTTATTGTTTAAAAAAGTAAATGCAGAAAGATAAACTATATTTGACTTTTGTAAAATATTAGACATATAATAAGCTACAGAAAGATTTTAAATCAAGCTTGTTTGGACAGAAAAATGATTATAATGACTCCAAGCTAGGTCTCTCTTTCTGCATATAACTGTAAAGTATTATTATAAACAGTTGCACATCTTTCTTGGTAGTTATAACGAGCATTGTTCCATAAAGGGCCATTATTGGTTTAAAAAATCTTTATGAAATAACCTAGATGACAGGAAAGCATATTAATGATTTATTCACATTTATAATGGGGAAAATAATAATCAGAGAAGCAATAAACATTTGTGGGAAGAAGGGAGTCAGGGAGGGGGAAGGTAGTCAGTTAGGATGAAGACAATTTTAAATCAGAAAATCCAGCTTCAAGTCAAGCATAAGCCCCTTACTAATTATTCTTAAAATATATATGATCAAAGAGATTTTAATTTTAGTTCCAAGCCTGTATTTTTTCCTTTTCAGAATGTAATTTTGATTTAAGAAATTTTTACTTAATACTACCATTGCATTTCCCAATCATATTATTACCATCCATTTAGATTTAACTATAATATTATAAGATCCATTCTTTATCAGTATGTCTTCATTTCCCCTTATTCTTTCAAGATAATGTTGGGATACAATTTTAAACAGAGTAGTAGGAGAAGATATTATAAGAAAATGTGAAGCTTTGCAGTCTATCTGGGAAAAGTATTACTGGCCCTGAAACAGTTGCCAGCTGATGTACTTAAGGGAAAGCAACAAGACTGGTATGCCTGGAATAATAGGGTGAGAAAATAAGAGACACGTAATGGATGACATCACCAAGATGTCACCTGGTGGGGGAGTGGGGATGCTGTATGGAGGGTGTTGAGACCTGTAATTTCTTGCATGACTCTTCCCTGAGTGAGATGGGAACCATTGGAGGAGTTGGGGGTAGAGGAATGCCATGATCTGACAATTAAGCAGGACCCTTCTGGCTGCCATATTGAGGTTAGACTATAGGCGAGGGGTTGGGGAGAAGACAGAGGCAAGGAGACCAGTTGGCATAGTTTAAGAATCTAAATAAAAAATAACAGTGGCTTGCACTAGTGTGTGTAGCAGTGGAAGTGGTAAAATACAGTCAGATTATGGATATATTTGGATTAGAGCCAATAATAAGTGTTCACAGATTGGGTAGAAGACATGAAAGAAAGACAGGAGTCAAGGGCGACTTAAAGGTTTTCGATATGAACAAAAACAGATTTGCATTAATTGAGTTGGGGAAGAGTATGAGTGATGCAGTTTTGGGGAATAAGATCGGAAGCTCAATTTGGAGATGACAGTCTATTAGAAATTCAAATGGAGATGTCAAGTATACAGTTGGGTATATGAGTTAGGAGTTCAAGAGAGAGGTCCAGGATAAAGATATCAATTCTCATATTTAAAGCATTAAGACTAAGTGGATCATTTTGAAAATGAGAATAAATTAACAGAGGAAGAAGAGAATTAGAAGGGAACCTTGGAAAAGTTTAGAGTTATCAATGAGGTAGATGAGAAAAACCCAGCAAAAATGACTAAGGAAGAATGTCCAGTGAGAGACAAGTAAAACAAACACTCAAGAAAATGTGGTATCCTAAAAGTCCAGTGAAAAAACTAATTTCAAAAAGAATGGAGCAGGCGCCGGAGGCTGAAACCGCCGTGGGGTTGGGGGCGAACTGGGAGCATCAAGACAACGGCAGCCGCCAGTGCAGCGTTGGGTCCGTTGGTAACTGGGCTGTACGACGTGCAGGCTTTCAAGTCTGGGGACTTCGTGCTGAAGAGCGGGCTTTCTTCCCCTGTCTACACTGATCTGCGGGGCATCGTGTCTCGACCGCGTCTTCTGAGTCAGGTTGCAGATATTTCATTCCAGACTGCCCAAAATGCAGGGATCAGTTTTGACACTGTGTGTGGAGTGCCTTATGCAGCTTTACCCTTGGCTACTGTGATCTGTTCAACCAACCAAATTCCAATGCTCATTAGAAGAAAAGAAACAAAGGATCATGGTACGTCCTGTAGAAGGTGCTATTAATCCAGGAGAAACCTGTTTGATCATTGAAGATGTCGTTACCAGTGGATCTAGTGTTTTGGAAACTGTTGAGGTACTTCAGAAGGAGGGGTTGAAGGTCACTGATGCCATAGTGCTACTGGACAGAGAGCAGGGTGGCAAGGACAAGCGACAGGCACATGGAATTCGTCTCCACTCAGTGTGTACATTTTATCCAAAATGTTGGAGATTCTTGAGCAGCAGAAAAAAATTGATGCTGAGATGGTCAGGAGAGTGAAGAGATTTATTCAGGAAAATGTTTTTGAGACTACTAATCAAAATGGTTCTCTCCCTTCTGTGATGAAAGCACCCAAAGAACTCGGCTTTGGTGCACGTGCAGAATTGCCCAGGATCCACCCTGTTGCAGCGAAGCTTCTGAAGCTTATGCAAAAGAAGGAGACCAATCTGTGTCTGTCGGATGATGTTTCAGAGTCCAAGGAGCTCTTGCAACTAGCAGATGCTTTAGGACCCAGCATTTGTATGCTCAAGACTCCCGTAGATACCTTGGATGATTTTAATCTGGATGTGATGAAGGAATTGACATCTCTGGCAAAACACCATGATTTCTTAATATTTGAAGATCGGAAATTTGCTGATATAGGAAACACAGTAAAAAGGCAGTATGAAGGTGGTGTCTTTAAAATAGCTTCCTGGGCCGATCTGGTAAATGCTCACGTGGTGCCAGGCTCAGGAGTTGTGAAAGGCCTGAAGGAAGTAGGCCAGCCTTTGCATCGGGGATGCCTGCTCATTGCAGAAATGAGCTCCACTGGCTCCTTAGCCACTGGGAGCTACACTGAAGCAGCGGTTAAAATGGCTGAGGAGCATTCTGAATTTGTAGTTGGTTTTATTTCTGGCTGCCGAGTAAGCATGAAACCAGAATTTCTTCACTTGACTCCAGGAGTTCAATTAGAAGCAGGAGGGGATAATCTTGGCCAACAATACAGCAGCCCACAAGAAGTTATTGGGAAACGAGGTTCTGATATCATCATTGTAGGCCGGGGCATAATAACAGCAGCTAATCACCTGGAAGCAGCTGAAATGTACAGAAAAGCTGCTTGGGAAGCTTATTTGAGTAGACTTGGTATTTGAGTGCCTCAGATACATTTTTGTAAAAGCCTTGAAGGTATATGGTCTCCTGAAATTCCCTGGCTTAAAATAATAAACAACCTTTTAATACTGCTTGGAAAAAAAAAATAGAATGGAATAATAATGTCACATGCTGCTGAAAAGTCAACTAAGATGAAGACAGAAAACTGGTTATTGGGTTTAACAATTAGAGATCATTGGGGATGTTGATAAGCATTTTTTCGAGTGGCTTATATAAAAGTCTGTTGCAGTGGATTCAAAAGAGAATCGGGTGAGAGTATGGGAGACAGAAAATATAGCCAGTCCTTTTAAAGACATTCCTATTCTGTAAAAGAAAGAAAAGAAATGGAGCAGCAGCTGGAGAAAGTATATCCAAAAGAGATTTTTTTATGGGAGAAATAGGAGCTTACAATTACTTTGTGGTTGGAAATATGTTAGTAGAGAAGAAAATATTGATGGTTCATGAGAGAGACAGAGAGGGAAAAATTGCAATTTCTTTAAGAAAATGACAGGCATGGGTTCTTGCGTATAAGATGAGGGGTTGGCCTTTTCTGTGGACACAAACAGGTAATTCACAGCAACAGGAGAGAAGGCAGAGTATAATAGACAAGGGTAGGAAATTAGAGATGGGGTAGGAGCTTTTGCAGGTCCTTCTATTCTCTGTGTAAAATGGGAAACAAAGTCATCAATTCTGACTAACGATGGAGAAGTTATTGGTATGCTGAGGAGAGAAAATAAGGAGTGAAATTAATAGAAGAATGAATAGACTTGGGAAATACAGTAGGATTACCAGGAAACACTGAGAGCCTTCTTAAAAATGTATTATTAATTTCAAACATGTTTGTGTATTCCCCTCTAGTTGTCCAGGGCCTTGATTTGAAGAAAAGAGTATATTAAAGCAAAAGAGAATGCAAGAGAATGATTATAATCCTTGAAAGTTAGATAAGGAAGGACATGAGTGGATGAGGGTGGAGAGGAACAGTAAAAAGGTGGTAGGATCAATGGGATCAAAGATTTGTTACAGTAGTATTATCAAAAGAGCTATCTAAGATTAAAAGTAGGAAGTTATTATAGGAGTGTGCTATTCCTACAAACTGAAATTTTGGAGTATGTATAGTTATTTGTACTGACAAGGCCCAGGGTATGTCCACGGAGTAAATGGCTGAGAAAACACAGAGGACAAGATCTTTATTAGAAAGGATACTAAGAAAAAAAAAAAAGAAAGGATACTAAGTAACCAAAAAGTTATCATATTGGAAGGATTATCTTTGTGGTATTTAAAATCATCAAAAATTATGATCACCAAGCAGTGGTGTTGGAGAGAACAATGAGCCAGAGATTCATCAAGGAACTTCCAATCTAATGATCAGGAAAACTAAATATATAAGTTTAATGCAATATAATAAATTGCCAAAATAGAAACATGAACCAAGAACCATGGAATAATAGAAAAGGAAACAACTGTTAGGTGCTCAACATTAAATGGATGAATGACTGAACTGTACAGTTGGTGAGGAAAATTCTCACAGATAACTTAAGATTTGAAATGAAACTTGGAAGAATCAAAATTTGAAAAGTGTATAAGTTAAAGTGAGTAGCAAAATATTATTACAAAAGCAAGGAGCAATGAAGAGCCATGCCATTCTTCAGGAAAAGTGAGAAGTTCAGAGTAGCTGTACAAATGGTTCTAGAACAGAAAAATAGGTTATACCAGACAAGGAATTTGTATTTTATTCTGAAGATTCCTGTGAAGCAATGAATATTCTAAAGGAATGTTACATGATAATTTTATGAGGATAAGGGTTGAGAGGAGTGATCATAATTCAAGGTATTATGAAGTACAAGCTAGAACAAGGAAATTTTGGTAACTGAGGGACCAGTTATACAGATATTGTATTGCCCAGGAAAGTAATGTTGATAATCTAAACTAAAACAGTGGCCACAAGTGAGGAAAGTAATTGTGAACTATAACTAATAGCATTTTGTGATTGACTGGATATCGAGGGAATGGTAGATTTTGAATTAAAGGAACAAAGGTTTCTATCTTAGAGAAACAGAAACAGGTTTGGGTGGAAAGTGAAAAGCAGAAGATGACTTCCATTTTGAAATCTGAAATGACTGAAAAATGACTAATAGACAAATGGAAAAGAAAGGAGTTTGTTGGAGAGAAAGGGGAGAATTCAGAGAGTTCAAGGAAAGTGCTAAGGAGGGATCCCGAAAAACTTCGAAGTTAAGAATTTTGAAGGCTGAATGAATTTTGGGGGGTAAATGGACAGAAACAAGAAGAGGAAACCAGAAAGAGAATTGTTAGATCATTTTCCTTGAGTGGAACAATTTGTACATTTAGTGATTTCTCTATGAGCTGGAACCAAAAAGATTGTAAAATACGCTAAACTTGCATCCATCTGTTCTTCAAATATATATATTTATTCCCATTGTGCTAAGGAATTAAAAACTGTATCTAAAATGCAAATTGGATAATCACACCAACAGTCAATGAAAAGTTATTTATATTTAGTTTACCACCTACCTATCTCAGGCCATAAAGATTGGAAGTAAAAAAAAAAAAAATAACAAACAAAATCCTGAGGGAATTTTACCTAAATCTACCATCTGCTTATTATAGTCACGCTAGTGCTGCTACATTTTCAATCTGTTTTATTTAAAATCCAGATCATTACCTTTCCTCTAGAACTCACTTAAATTTCTAATTTCTCATTCTTCCGAGTGTTCAGACTGCAAACCTCTCTCTACCATCAAGCAAAATACCTGATGACTCATCCTAGTATACTTCACTCAACTTCACTCATTTTTTCCTATGTATTCTATGGATGTTTCCTATATATTCCATTCATCCATTCTGCTGCTGCATCTTTATTCTAAGACTTCTGACTCCAACGTGCCCCCTTCCAATTCTTTGAACTTGATCAAAAGAAATGTTCTGAATTTATATATATTACCCCTTACCATAGGTTTTCCAAATGATCATTTTCAATGTAATCCATTTGGTATTTAACTAAATATACAGAGCACATGGGTATACAAATATTGCTACACTATTGCAAACTTAGTGCTTTACTACCTTTTCCTTTTAATAATATATTTATGCATGTGATGCAAATTTCAAAAGATGCTTAAAGAGTTTACAGTGAAAAGCTAAGTTCCCTTCCACTCCCTACCCCTAATTTTATTTCCCTATTCAGTGACAATTCAATGGGAAACAACAATTACAAGTATTTTTACATCTGTAACTATATGTCTATTTTCCCAGAGCAATCAGCTTTTGCTAAAATGTCCATCCTAATAAACACCTTTTTATTTAAAATAAAGTGTGGCAACTAAAATACTTATTAAATGTGCTCATTTGGAAAAATTTAAAGTACCATAGAAAAGCATTTAAATGGTTTTCATGGACATACTTTTTTATTATTAAAATTAAAATAATTTTAAAAGGCTGAGTTTAATTTAACCATATGTATCAACTTACTTATCCATCCATTTACTCATTCAACACACCTAAGAATAAATTTTGTGATATAGTCTTTAAGATTCAACTTAAATTCTTCAAGTGTCCTAAGGGGAATCAATTCACTCTTCTAATCTCACAAAGAATTAACATTTTCTTGGTTTTATGATGGAGAATCTCACAAGTGTGTCAGTGTACAAAGTGAAAATCTAGTATAGTCTAAATAATCCTTTCAAATATCTTAAATCACCCATAAAAGTAAAAATCCTTGTGCTACATCAAACTTAGCACAGTGAGATTGTTTATACTATAAGGAAAACAACATGATGATCATATAAACCAAAGTAGGCATATGGAAAATTAAACAGCAGTTTCATTTGTCCAATCATATATTCTCTGGGGAATATTTTCTCTATGTGTGCAACTATTTAATTTGTTATATGACTTGATCTTCACTTCACTAAAAATTGTATAGTGGCAGTGAATATGTATAAAACACAATTTCTATAGTCATGTTATATTGGATATTTTCTAATATAACTATTGTTTTAGTCTGCAAGCTGCCAAAATGCAATATACCAGAACTGGAATGGCATTTAAAAGGGAGAATTTAAATAAGTTACAAGTTTACAGTTCTCAGGAAGTGAAAGTATCCACATTAAGGCACCAACAAGAGGTTACCTTCATTCAAGAAAGATTGATGGATAAGGAACACCTCCGTCAGCTGGGTAGTCATGTGGCTGGCATCTGCTGGTCCCTTACTCCTGGTTCCATTCTTTACAGCCTCTGCTCCAGTGGGGGATCCTCACTTTACTACTCCAGGGCTGGCTTTCATCTCTTGGCTTCCCTCGTCTCTCTCCAAGTTCTCCTTACTTAACATCTCATGGCAATACCTGCTGGGCTCCAAGCATCTTCAAAATCCGTGTCTCTGCACTCCACATGTATCATGTACTCCACAAGTATCAGTTGGGAAGTCATGTGGCTGGCATCTGCTAGTCTGCTGCTCCTGGGCTTCATTGCTTTCAGTCTGTTCCTGGGGGGAGTTCCTCACTTTGCTTCTCCAGGGCTGGCTTTCATCTCTTGGATTCTCTTGGGTCTCTTGAGGTTCTGACTTGCTTAACATCTCATGGTGATATCTGTTGGGCTCCAAGCATCTCCAAATATTTGTGTCTCCGTTCTCTGCCTGTCAGCTCTGCTCTGAATTTTCTTTCAGCTCTGTCTTTTCTGACTCTCTCCAAAATGTTTCCTCTTTTAAAGGAAGACCCCCCCCCTGGAATGCCTGGAGTCACATCTCTACCCATTCAAAAGTTAACACCCACAACTGGGTGTGTCACATCTCCATTCCAGCCTACATTATTGAATCAGGATTAAAAGAAACATCTGCCTTCACAAGATTGAATCAGGATTAAAACAAGCTCTTCTAGGGTATATAATAGTTTCGAATCACCACAACTATCTCTTTAGCTATCGTGCAAGTATCCCTAAAGAAAATTCTTTGAATGCCCAATGTCACAATATTAAACATCATAGTTGCTTAATCAATACTTTCTGATGACGCTATTTGAAGACCAAACCCAATATGAACATATGAGTTACGACAGTGGGGACAAAAAACGGATAGGAAATGGGGCTAGAGTATCTAATGTATAATGTCTAATGTTTAAAGGACAAATAGAGGTAACAGATTTCTCAATAATAAAGCTAAAGTTTGAATCCCAACTCAAAACTAAGCTATTCCATAAAAAACTCATTGCTAAATAATGTTAACATGCCTGAGTTAAAGCTGTATTTGGATATTTTTATTCCTCAGATATACTTCATGCAACCTTCAATTTCTCAGTCCCTCATTTCTGTCATAGATTTCATACATTAGGTATTTAGTCCTGACCCAGAGAATCACTTCAAGCAGCATGTAAGAGAATCTCTGGGCCATTCTTCAACCTAAACCAAACTTCATCTATTTCTCTGTTAGCTACGTTAAAGAAATTCATCTTTGCTTTATCCCTCCAGAATCAACTGTCTGAGCTCTAAAATTGTTACACCATTTCTATTTGCTCCCTTCTTTCTCAGACATGTAAGTAATAGATATTCACTCCATCCTGATAATTTTAGAGTTACCATATTGTTGTTTTGTTTTGTTTTTCTTTACTTTCCTCAAAGGTAACTTTACCTGAGTAGTGTTCATCTATCTATTAGCCCAAAGGACACCAAGATCAGGAGATAGCCAGGTTTGAAAATTTTCTAATTCTCTCCCCTCCTCAGAATGTTAAGCTAGAATCAAATTTAGCTTCACAAATTTCTCCAAAAATATATATACAAAAATAGCCAAAAGGCATGTGAAATGATGCTCAACATCAAAAGCCATTAGGGGAGTGCAAATGAAAACGGGTAGTTCAGTGGTTAGAATGACTGCCTTTCATGCGGGAGACCTGGGGTTGATTCCTGGACCATGCACCAAAAAATTAAATAAATAATAAAACCACAGTAAAGAGAGAATTGTGGAACAACAGTGGGGTAGGGAGCACCAGAACTCAGTCCTTTCACCAAAAAAAAAAGCAAAAATTAAACAGTCAGGAACTGTCTGAGGCAACTGCTTTGAAACACTGGAGGTTAAAAGACTACTATACAACATCTAGGGAAGAGTAGGAGGCAGAAGCTGATAAATTACAGTAACGAACTGTAAATTACTCTCTCCACTGGCTACCAGCACCCATCACCCTACTCTCACAAGAAGCAAAATCCCAGGACAGGACAGAGGTTCAGAGAGACAGGGAAAACCCTGCACACCACATGTACCTTGTGAAGACCTTTCTGATAGGAGGATTGAAGCTCAAGAAAATCTTTCCTGTCACCAGCTGGTTACAAAACACAAGAAACAGACAACTCTAGGAACAAATCCCAGAGTTAACATTTTTAAATATTAAAATGCACAGCATTCAACAAAAGAGTATAAGACAAATAAAGAAATAGGAAATGATGGCCCATTTCAAGGAAGAGGATTAAAAATCTAGTAAACACCAACAGAGAAGACAAGAATGGGGACACACCAAGCAAAGCCTTTTAAAAAATTATCTTAAGAATGCTCAAGGAGATGAAGGAAAATACAAAGAACTAAAGGATATCAGAAAGAGAACGAATGGGCAATATGAGACCTTTAGTAAAGAGACAGATATTTTAAAAAGGAACAAAACTACTGGAGTTGAAGACCACAATAACTGAATGAAATTGGCCCAAGAGCATACTAAAGCTAGCAGAAGAAGGAATCAGCGAATATCAAGATAAGATATGTGAAATGAGTCAGGTGAAGGAGCAGAAAGTAAAAAGTAATATTAAAAGCAAAAATAGCCTAAAACAGCTACGGGACACCAGCAAGTGCACCAACACACACTTTATGGAAGTTCCAGAAGGGGAAGAAGAGAGGGGCAGAAGGGATATTCAAAGAAATAGTGACAGAGAACTTCCCAAATTTAGCAAAAGACATGAATATGCACATCCAAGATGCCTAGAGATCACCGACAGGGTAAGCATGAAGAAAATTCCACCCTGTCATATATTGATCACACTATCAAATGCATAGAACAAGAAGACGGTTCTGAAAGCTGCAAGAGAAAAGCAACATTATGGACAAGGGAGTCCAAATTAGATTGAGTACCAACTTCTTCTCAGAAATCATGGAGGCCAGAAGGCAATGGGTTGAAACAGTGGTGAAAGAAAACAAGTGCCAGCCAAGAATTTGATATCCAGCGAGACTTTCTTTCAAAAATGAGAATAAGACATTCTCAAGTAAACAAAAGCTGAGGGAGTTCATCACTAGACACGCACTACAAGCAATGCTAAAGGGACTGAAAGGAAGAGACACTAGAGGTTCAAAGTGGCATAAAGAGATAAAGACTGGCAATGAAAGTAACCATTTGTGTAAATACAAATATCAGTATTACCGTAGTGTATTGCTTGGTATATAACGCCACTTCTTAATTCCTATGGGTGCTAAAATGCAAATGTATAAAAAGTAACGATAAATCCATGGTTGTGTACATACAATGTACAAAGATATAAGCGGTAGCAAGTACAAAAAATGATCAGGCTAAAGAGGGGTATAGGAAAAGTATATATGCATTTAATTGAAGCTAATATCAAACCAAATATGAGTGTAATATGTTTACAATGTTAAATTTTAACCCCATAGTAAAAACAAAGAAAGTAGATGAAAAATATATCCAGATAAAAATGAGAATGCACTCAATATGTACAACACAACAAATCAAATCAATATAAAAGTAGGCAATAATGGAAGTGAGGGGCAGAAAATATATGACTTCCAAAGTCTAAATTTAAAAATGGCAGAAGAAAGTCGTGTATTATCAGTAGTGACTTTAAATGTAAATGGATTAAACTCTGTAGTCAAAAGGCAGAAATTGGCAGAATGGATAAAAAAGTGTGGCACAACTATATGTTGTCTGTAAGAGACTTATCTTAAAGTCAAGGATACAAGTAGGCTGAGGGTGAAAAGATAAAAAATATATACATACCATGTAAGTGGTAACCAAAAGAGATCTGGAATGGCTATATTAATATGAGGTAAAATAGACTTTAAGTCAGAAGCAGTTATGAGGGACACATATTGTCATTACACACTCCTGGGTGAAACCATTGTCGCTACTCTGCAGATCACAATTTGAGCATCAGGAATAAAATACAGTAGTGTTCACCGATTCATTTCATTTCTTCACAGAGAAATTGCAGAGAGCCTCCAGAGGGTAGGAAAAGTACAAATTATGTCACTGCATCTATCAACTATCCAGTATAAAGCAAGCATTTGAGAAATGTTTTTTTTCAATCAGAGGCCTCTCAATTAAAATACTCTGTTTTCTTTTTTTTTGAGTTTGCTTTTCTGGAAGACATAAGCCTTGTCTCCATCACTAATGACAGTGCCACCGTTTTAATCTAAAATTCTTCAGTTTCCCAAGAAAACAGATGAAGGCAAGGAGGAAAAACGGTTTCTATTAGCACAGCGCCTCGCATGGAGCCTGCGAGGTGCCCTGTGGGATGGCCAGAGGAACACTGCCTGCCTTTAGGCAATTGCAAATTGCCTTTGGTGATTCTTGTATATGAGCATGGAGAAAAATACTTGCCATATCCTTAACCGCATAAGGCCACTTCCAGGACTGTAGCTGAATTGGAGCCACATCTACTTATGTTTGTTACAATCACAGTAGCAATTTGTTAACACCTGTTAATTATTTTACTTTAGCTTAATTGCTGAATTAAGAGAACAGTGTTCCAAGGTCCACAGGAACGACTTTTAACTCAGATCTATTATATAGTATAACCCCAAAGTTTTAGTATTCTTTTTTCAAGGTTCAGTCATCTGGTTAAAAGTCCTTTCTGATAAGGCTTAAAGGAGGGCTTGTAGTACAGTCTGTTGATGGTAAAACTGCGTCCTTCTTCAAAGGTTCCTGGTTTCCGCTTCATTCAAGAGGCTCTGGGCCTGTCACCTGAGAGTGTTAGTTAGAGCTCTCTGCTCTAAGCTATTGGCTCAAGGTCTTCATAGATTATCACAGGAGTTATTTTGTGATAATAGAACAAAACAATCAATTGTTAATCAATCAATCAACAATTAAATCAGTTCACACCTTAGAGGGCTGTCTAATATTCTGTTTTTACAGATCTTTAGGTTAATTAACCATATCCAGGAATCCTGGGCTTCTATGATTCCCACTAGAATTGGGGTTCACCTTAACCTTGCCCACTAACATTTCTGACCAAGAGGTCAACCACTATTGAAAATTTGGATACTTCTCTTAACAATATCCTTATAATTTTAAGAGATAGTGGAGAAGATTACAGAGTAATATTAAATGGTAAACACTGTTACTTCAAGAATTTACTACTCATTGTTAATATTACCTTCACATTCATTTTTAGATTCAACATCTCCAAATCAAAGCCAAGTTTTTCTTTTAAAACTGGCAACTTACTTTCTAATGTAATATATTACCTTTGTAGCATGTATTTTTTTTTCTTTAAATGAACTCCTGTTTTAAAAACATTTTGGCACTGTTTTTTTTTTTTTTTTTTTTTTTTGAGAGAGAGGGAGGAAGGGAAGGAAAGACAGAGAGAGAAGGAAGGAAGGAAGAAAGGGAAACATCTTTAAACATTTTCTTGTTTTATTGTATTTTGTTTGTTAGTTTGTTTTTTACATGGGCTGGGGCCGGGAATCGAACCGAGGTCCTCCGGCATGGCAGGCAAGCACTTTGCCCGCTGAGCCACCGCGGCCCGCCCTGGCACTGTTTTTTTAGTATTCAACACTATATGTCATTTGATTTCTAGAGTAATTTGAAATTTATCAAAGAGAGCACTGTAACACATTGAGAAATGGCATTTTAAAGAAGGAAAAGCACAATGGTCAAGAACAAGCAAGCCACAGAAAAAAATATTTTCTACTTTCCCTCATTATACAAGGCAAATCTACATTATTCTAATAAATAGTGGGTAGTATAAGTTGATCGTTAAGATATGAATTGTTAATTTTCCAAATTTTGAAAATGAAAAGCTGCATTCCATTTAATTCAACAACTTTACTGTTTGAAGTTCCTGTTATGTCTAAGAAATTGCTCTGGAAATATGTTGACTTTCTACTATGAAACAAACAACGCAATTATATTTAAACTGCATGGCTCAACTGCCATACAAGTAATAACTCATAACAAAAATTTAAAGTAGACTAAATTATTGGAGAAATTCTGAGCTTTGATAACCTTTTATATCTTTTGTCTATTATCTGTTACTAGATCCTGTTTCTCTTTACTCTTTACTGTCTGAAACCCAGGAACCTTCTTAATTGCTACTCAGGGTGCTAAATGCATCCTAACTACCCCAAGCACACAGTGTGCAACCAGGTTTCCACTTCTCCATACCATCTCATGCTCTACAACTATATACTTTGTCCTCATTTCATGATATACTACTTTAATGAAAATTCTCCCATGGCATGATATGATTTATTTACCTTTGAGATGTAACTAACTCTGTCCAAATCTCAGGAACTTCATTTTAGCAAATGAAGCTCATTAATCCAAATGAAGGTTAAATAACTTTGAAATAAATAAATTTGAAAATTCCCTTAACATTTAATGATGATTTGTAAAATGAATCCATTTTACTCCTTCAAATCCTCTCAGAAAATGTTTCCATAAGAGGAAACCTAAGGAACTTGGAAAGTACTTTTGTGCCTCAAATGACCATATACTTTCCCCCTTTCTCTTCAAAGAGACTTCTTAAAAGAGTGGTGTTCTTTCATGATCTATACTTCATTACTAGTACACTTTGCTATTTAACTTGGAACTCTAACCACAACCATTCCCTCAGAAAGGACTCTTGTACAGGTTACTAATGACCTAAATGCTAAATATAACAGGCCACACTGTATCCAATTTGGCTTGTCTTTAACGCTGCTTTGTGTTCCCCTTCCTCTAAGAATTTCCTTTTGCCCTGGCTTCTATGACACAATCCTCTTTAGACACTGTCGAGTCCTTTCTAGCACCAGGAATCCTTACCTCCAGAAATCCATCCATAGTCCTTTTCTTTTCCCACCTGCATACCCTTCCTGGATAATTTCATCGAAAATGATAACTCTATCATTTTATTTTTCTCAAATCTGTATTTCTACCCAAACTTCTCCTGCCTACTGCCTTCTAATTTCCAATGGACCACTAGGTACCACTCCAATTTAGACGCCCCAGAACCACCTCAAGAGCATCATGTTCAAAACAGATTTCGCCTTTCACAAAAACTGTCTTCTCTTATTAAATCCCTATTACTTTAACTTGCTCAGGCCAAAACACCCAGGGAAAACCCCTTTCTCTCAGCACTGATGCCCAAAATACATTATCTCCAAGCCCTGATCATTTTTATCTCCTAAGTTCTATTTAAATCAATCACTTCTTCTCTACCACTCCTGCCAATATTATAGTTAAGGGCCTTCTCCTTTCTTGTTTTAACTGTTGCAATGTCCTATTTTTTAATGAAAAAATGAATTTTTACTTACTCCAAAAGCAATACATATTATAACTATAGAAAAACGTAAAACAAAGATAACAAAAAGAAAATTAAAACCACAATATTCATCCAGAGACAAATATTCCTTATATTTCAATAAATATCCTTCCATATGATTTTCTTGCTGAGATGGCACTTGAACACATTCTCCTGCCATCCATAATACCCCCTCTGGTCTTCTTTCACAGGAGGACAAAATGATGCTATAAAATTGATCCTGAAAAAAAACTGACCCTGTAATTTCCCTGTTTAAAATTTCTGTGCGTAGGTCCAACAGAGCCTTCCAGATTAAAGTTCAGAATTCATACTATGGCATAAATTCTTGTTGTCTTTACCTCTGCCTTCCAGCTATTTTTCCAATACACTCTTTGCTTCAACCATCTTCATTTCCTTGTATTCTTTGTAAATAAGATTCTATGCCTACTGCTGTCTTTATTTAGCAAATCCCATCACATCCTCCTTAACCTACCTAATTACCACTGGGTTTATGAGTTGCTCATCTAATTCAACAACTATTTTCCTCAGTTAGTGTGAGCAGACTACCTCTGCTCTGTGTCACCATTCTTGCGTAATTTCTCTGAATACCTTTTTCAGACTTTGTTTACACATTGTTATTTTTCTCCGAACCTCACTTTGAAGGAAAACCCAATTCAAAGGCACCTTTATCAATCCTGAGCAATATGGCTCAACTCATATATTTTGAAATTAGAGAGATCTGGATTTAAATACCAAATCTCAATATAACCCTCAATGTAACCTTGGGGGAAAATGAGCCTCAATTTCTCTATCCATAAATTGAAGAGATCCCCTATGTCAAAGATTACCAGTACAAAGGCACCTTTTTTTTAAGGTAGTTGTTCCCACTGGGAGAAATTTTGTCACTCCTGTGTCTAGTCCCAAAGGACATCTGACAATGTCTGGAGACATTTTTGGCTGTCATGGCCAGAGAAGGTATGAAAGGTGTTACCGGAGTATAGTGCATAGAGGCCAAGGATGCTGCTAAAAATCTTACAATGCACAAAGGACAGCTCCCAAAACAAAGAATTACCTGGCCCCAAATGTCAGTACATTGTGGTTGAGAAAGCTTGAGATATGGCAATGCAGGGACTACTTTTAGCATAGTGCACAACTCATTTTAGTGCTTTGTAAGTGGCAGTGAATGTTAATATCAAGAGATTTCATTTATTTCCAACATCTAACAGGATTTGAGTTTCTTCCATGTCTTTTATCCTATTGCATATGTGGTAAAATTACCTGAGTGTTTAGCAAGCATTCATCCCCTAAGTCCTCCATGAGAGAAATATATGTCCCTCCATTTGCTTTGACCATTGGAATATGGACAGAAGTGACATGCACACCAGTGCCACGCCTCATCTTAAAGAGCACTGCATGTTTCCAACAACCTCCCAACAACCATAAGAGCTTCTTCTGAGTAGTTGCTTTCCCTTTATCCTAGGTCCCAAAATGAGCATACAGACCACAGTCTAAGCACATTCCCCACAAATCAAAGCCTGAAATCGACTGCCTGAACCATCCCACAGTTTGGAACCAAGTCAAGATGAACCGAGCCTAGACCAGCCAAATGCTAACTTCTGTGCAAATGAACAAAAAAAATATGCTTTTAGTTGCATGCCTCAAGATTTTTGTGGTTGTTCATTATGCATCAATAGCCATGTGCTTTTTCACATTTATTTTAACAAATTTTTCTCACACTAGAAATAGTTATGAAAACATAATGCCAAGACATATAAATATTACCAGAAATGGAACCTCTGTCATAGAGGAGTACACAACAACAGAACTAACGTAACCTCTGGAAGGCGTCTTTCCTCACTTCACGTTCAAGCTTGTACACTTAAATATGAAAGGCTTTATTTCCAACGGAAATAGGTCCAAAAAGTATGAAATTTGGCTGCTGATTAAAAAAGCAGTCAAAAAAACAGAGGAAAGGGTAAGAATAAGAAAAAAGCAATGATTAGAACATGCTTTCTGCCACTTCGTATAAATAATACAAAAACATAGATATTAAGATCAGTTTCTCTAAAGGGGAAAAAAGGTATCTCTTCTAAAAAAAATTTTAAGTTATAGTAATATCCTTAACACTTACCATCCTTTGGCTCTATGTCCTCTTTCTTTGATTCTCGTGTTTATGTGTTACGAATTAAGAGCATTAAACAGGAGATTGTATATTATGCTTTTTATGGCTTTATATGCCACAAACTTTGATACTCATGTGCCCCACAGTAGTTATGCAATAAGTATTTTATCAATTAATGAAAAAAACACCTTGGTCGCGATAGGGTCGCGTCATGCCAGCTCTGGTGCAATGTTATTGGGCCATTAAAAGGAATGACGTTCCCAGACACGCTGCCATGTGGGAGATCGTCGATAACATCCTGCTGAACTCAAAAGGACGAAAGTTGGCATGTGGTTCCCTGTAGCTATCCACTGGGCTGGAAGCTTCTGTTTGCCTTATGCATTGCTTCGTGTACCATCAGAGACTTGACACATTGCAATTGGAGGAGCTCCTTATGATGACATGGGTTGGAGACCCCCTCCCAGCCCCCCGCTCTCCTGAGCCCTGCCCCAGCGCTCTGAGGCCAGCAGCACCCTGAGGAGCTGGTTACAGGCCATTTGGCCCCAATGCTGGGCCTGCACCCGCATCTTCCTTGACATTCCATTATGCTTCTCCACTCCACTCCTGAAGCTAATGATCTACAACGGCCCCAACTGAATTATCAAAGAGGTTTCACTAACTTCTTTCCAAGAAGAAAAGGTAGAGGGAATTATACAGACACTTTTGAGAGAAGGGAGACGGATGAGCCGCTAGGACAAAACACGTAAACCCAGGCATACAGCCACTTTAATTTCACATCTAAATGTGAAAGACAAAACTAAGTTTCTAGACGGTAACATAAGAAAATATCCTAATGATTTTGAGATAGGGAAGGGTTGCTAAAAAAGGACCTAAAAAGCACCAACCTTAAAGGAAGAGATTGATACTACTTTAAAATCTAGAATTTCTCCTTTTCCAGACACTATCAGGAGGATGAAAAGGCAAGCATAGTGGAAAAAGATATTTGCAATGCACGTGAGCAATAATGGTTCATATCCAGAATAGAGAAATAACTCCTGCATATCCATGAGAAAAAGACAGACATCGCATTTGACTAAACGGCAAGGAACTTGAGCAGGCACTTAAAAAAAGAAAGGCGCACAAATGGCCAGTGAATTTACAGAGAAATGCTCAAACGCACCAATAAGCAGAGAAATGGGAGTGAGACCCACAGGGAGCTGTCCACTGAGTCCGGGTGGAAGTGCCTTCTCTGGTGAAGCTGAGACCGGCAGTGCCTCCTACAAGGGATGCCCCAGGGTGGCCTGGCATGTCCTCTGCAGCGTGGTTTGAGACAGCCCTGGTTTCCACTGGAGATAAATAAGTGGGGTGGAGTTATATCGTGGAATATTACTGATAACAGAAATGAAGGACAGCCAAATGCAGCAGCATGCATGACTCTTGAACAGAGACAGAGAAAAAGCCAGACTCCAACGATTATTTACAGTGTGATCCCATTTGTGCTTGAAGTTCCAGGACAGACAAGAACTACTACAGTGTTTGAGAACGTATGTTTGACGGTAAAAGTGTAAAGACAAACAAGGAAGTGATTCCCCTAACATTCCTGTAACAATCAGAATGTGGATGCTTTGGGGGCCCCAAAGGGGCACCCCAGGGCATTAGGGTAGCTGACCGTGTTCTGGATGATCACCCGGATGGCGGGCTAATACGTTTTGCTTTCTGATAACTCATAATGTTTGTGTCTTACGCGCTTTTCTCTGTGTTACATTTTCAAAAAGGACGAATGGCAAACACAACTGCCCTGATTTTATGTGAATGTGAATGGGACAGCTACATCCCATGTAATTCAAAAAACGCCACATATCAAACAGTCTGGAAAAGCAACAAGCTGATGCGGTCTGGAGATCTGTTAGAGGACGCAAAGGGCTCTGGGATGATGGCAACACCAAGTTGGAGATGAAGAGAAGTTTGAGTAAAGTCATTTCAGAAAAGTCAGAGTAAAAATCATTGTCTAATTTAATATTTCATGCAAAAGGTGATTTGAAATATGTACATACAATCAAATGAATAAATATTATAAATTAGAAAAAAACACCTATTCAATAGTATAATTAATACTCACTGTTTTCTATTACTACTGTTATCAAAAACGTCCTTATTCTTTGGGTATTTATCTGACACCTGAAACTCACACAGTTAGAGCACTGAAGCTATGAGGGTCAGCATTACCCCATTCACCAACTGTTTAAAAAGCTGAAAAAGTGATCAGACTTTGTCTAGAGATATGAATAAAGCTGATCTGGATAGGACCAAGGTAAGTTAGAATACTGGGCAAAGGATGATATGGCCCATATTTTCAAACTTCAACCTCTGTGTAAGACCAAAAGGAGAGATGTTTATTTAGTGCAGAATTTATATTTTGAGTAGCACATCATCAAATTTAACTTCTATGTTCAGTTTCCCTGAATACCAAAATTACATGGAATCTTGAATAGGGCATGAGATCTTATCGGTTTACAGTTTAGTCTGATGCCCCAATATATCCCAAAGCAATTTCAGCAGAGAACAAAAAAAACATTTGCAAAGTCCCTTTGGGGGACTACAGAAAAAGGAGGAAATACTAAACTTCCCCATTAGGGAATTCCTGATATTCTCACAAGCAGTGGGAACAACCAATTCAATAGACTGAGCCCTCAACCTTGGGGATCACCCCTACAAAATTTATTCCTGCAAAGGAGAAGCTAAAGGTACTGAAAATTATGCCTAAGAGCCACCCTGGAGAGCCTCTTTTGTTGCTCAGATGTGACATCTCTCTAGGTCGACCTAGCAGGTGAATTTACTATCCTACCCCCCTACATGGGACATGACTCCCAGTGGTATAAATCTCCCTGGCAATGTGGGACCTGACTCCTTGGAATGAGTCAGGATCCAGCATCATGGGAATGAGAAAGCTTTCTTGATCAAAAGGAGGAAGAGAGAAATGAGTTTCAGTGGCTGAGAGATTTTGAACAGAGTCAGGAAGTTATCCTGGAGGTTATTCTTACACATTATATACATATCCCTTTTAGTTTATGGTGTATTGGAGTGGCTAGAGGGAAGTACCTAGAACTGTGGAACTGTGTTCCAGTAGTCTTGATTCTTGAAGAAGACTGTATAACTATATGGTTTTTACATTGTCACTGTGTGATTGTGAAAACCTTGTATCTGATGCTCCTTTTATCCAGGGTATGGGCAGATGAGTAAAAAAAAAATAAGGATAGGGAATTAAATAAATAATAGGGGAGATGGGGGTAAAAAATGGGCCAATTGAAATGCTGGGGGTCAATGGGAGGGAAGAGTAGGGGAATGGGATGTATGAGTTCTTTTTTTCTTTTTTATCTTTTTTTCTGGAGTGATGCAAATGTTCTAAAAATGATCATGGTGAAGAATACACAGCTATGTAATGATATTCTGAGCCATTGATTAATAGGGTTGGACTGTACATGTGTAGATATTTCTGAATAAAAGTATTTTTAAAAAACAAAGGCTTTATTTAGTAAAAAAAATATTTTTTTCATCCACCATATTTGTAGTCAGCTCTAAAAACTGGCCCTAGCAATCTAGCAATGCTTAGCAATCATTCTTTTACCTTGTCTGTTTTTTACCACCTAAAAAAGAATAAAACTATTAGAAATAGCTATTCTAACTAGTTACGGAAAAAATTTTCCTATAAGTCAGAAACCAGATCATTTTCCTTCTTATATTATTTTCATAGTTTACAAACCATAATAATATCTATTGGACTGTCAAAGGGAGGTGTGGAGAAAAACTGAGCAACTGTCAGATTTCAGGCCAACTATTAAGGAAAAATTACTCATATAACCACATGTACAGTATCTTCTGCCCTAGCATAAGTAAAAGAAAAAGTGGAAAAAACACAGGTTATTATTCTAGTTTTTCTTAGATAGATATTGATATATCAAGTTAGTAGTTTAGTTAATATCCTGTAAAAACAAGAAACTGATTTGGGTTCAAGAACTTGAATATTTTTGGTACTGTATTCTAAGATCTTCTATGAATAACAGGTTTAATAAATGTATATAATGACCAACTTTGCCAAAAAGAAAATAGATTTAGAAAGCACTTTATGAATACTATCACAAAAAGAATGGATTACACAAATTTTTCTGTTAAGCTATATTACTTATTCTTACTGAACAATCACAATTGCAGTTGTACAGTAGAATATAAGGAAAACATTCTATATCTCTGTCCTCTGCACAGCCCATCCTGGGCATCTCAACTTCCAATTTCCCCAAATGCATTTCAATATTAACATAAGCAACATGATTTTTTAAATGAGAAAAAAGTCTCACTTTTAAAACGCTTTTAAAAAGCGTTTTTCTAACATGTAGAACAAAGACTCAGTTAACAACCAATAATTAATCATAACAACTAATTTCAGACTATGTCCTTGTCAAGAATTATAGAAAGTCTATAAAACTGATAGCCTAAAGTGCTCAAGAAAAACAAAACAAAACAAAACTATTTCTCCCTAGTATCCTGGGTCAACTAACACTTAAAAGATAAAGCATCTTAGCCTGAAAGGAGAAAAACAGCCCTCATAAACAAGTCCCTTACTATTCCTAGAGTATAAATTAAATTTTGAACTGCCTAAGTGCCTTTTCTTTGCTAGTAGTATTCTGCTTTGAAGCTGTGTTGATAGATGCCAAACACTAAATATCACCTATAAAGAAGATAAAACTCAACTTTGCAGTGAGGTATATGACTGTCATGACTAAGAACATCTAGTATAACAATTTTATAGTGGCTAGAAAAAAAATTCTTGCTTAATATCAAATACATGGAAATAAAAAGAAATACACCAACCAAATTGCAATTACACTGGAAAAAATTGGCCTTGTATTTTATCTCTACTAGTATGCATTCTACAGCTAATCCTGTTTATGTTTCTCTTCGTTATTAAAGCTAATTTCCACTGTCTGAACCCATATTTCTACTGCTCTGCTGACTCTGACTCCTCTTGTAATTATTCATTTATATTAATTCTTCTTATCAGAATATGATGAGAGTCATGGAGAAAGAACAAATGCTTAGTACTCATGAAACTCAACATTTCACAGACTCCCAGGTTCCCAACGAATATTAAACATATGATCACTCAATTTAACTAAACAGGAAAATGATATCTCTCATTCTCCCAAATCTATACTTTGACAAGATTAATCACCAAGGCACAAAGTTAACTTTAGAAAACTTATCCAATTCTGGTACAAAAAGCAGCAAAATTCAGATTCTTCTAATTATTTAATGGCAATTTTCCAAAATAACTCAAAATATTTAAAAATATATTATCATATTCTAAGAAAACATACTTAAATTCAGTTCTTTTAAATATTGTTTTGCATATATTAAAAGGAATAGAAGAATAAAATCCTGAACTGTAAATACAAACTGCAAACAAAATTTATCCTCTAGACATAAATATTTAAGATAATGGTATGAGGGAGAGAGAGAACACGTAAGAAATATGAATACAGCTAATAAACACATTCAGCAGCGTAACGGGGTTCAAGATCAACATCAAAAGCTAAGGAGTAGTTCTGTGCACTAGTAATGAACAATCCACAGAGAGAATCAAGAATCTGTTAATGTACAGATTCAATGCAATCTCAATCAAAATTCCACCAGCCTCTTGGCAGAAATGGAAAAGCTAATCCTCAAACATATATGGAAGAGTCAAAAGCTCTGAATAGCTATGAACATCTTGGAAAAAACAAAGAGGAAGACTCAAACATTCCTATTTAAAATCTTCTTACAAAGCTATAGTTATCAAAACAGCATGGTATCGGCACAAGACATAGAGAACGATGGAATCAAATTTGGAGCTCAGAAATAAAGCCTTACATCTACAGCCACTTGATTTTTGACAAGTTGCCAAACCACCTGTAATGGTTGGGTTCATGTGTCAACTTGAGAAGGTGATGGTTTTCACCTGTCTGGTCAGGCAAGCACTGGCCTGACCATTACTGAGAGGACATTTCATGGACTTAAATCATCAGTCAGTCGATTGCATCTATGGCTGATTACATCTACAATCAGCCAAGGAGAGTGTCTTCTATGATGAGAGAATCCAATCAGATGGATTTAATCCAATGAATTGAATCTGATCCAATCAGTTGAAAATTTTTAAGGGATAGGTGACAATCTTAGCAGTCGGAAGAGAGAACTTTTATCTCTATTCAGCCAGCCAGCCTCTCCTGGGAATTCACTGACCTTCATCACTGTTGCCAGCTTGTGGCCTGCCCTACAGAATTTGGACTCACGCATCCCCACATTTGCATGAGGCAGTTTTATAAAATCTTTTATTTATAGATATTTCCCATTGGTTATGCTTCCCTAGAGAACACTGACTAATACACCACCTAATAAGGAAAGAATAGTCTTCAACAAATGGTGCTGGGAAAGCTGGATATCAATATGCAAAAGCCTGAAATTGAACCCTTACCTCATACCATATACAAAATTAACTCAAAATGGGCCAAATGAACCCAAATTATAAAATTCCAAAAAAGAAAATCTAGGGGAGCATCTTTAGTATCTTATATTAGGCAAGGCTTCCTTAGACTTTGTACTAAGAACAAAGCTGTAAATGAAACTTCATCAAAATTAAAAACTTCGGTGCACCAAAGGACTTCATCATGAAAGTAAAAGGCAACTTACAGAATGGGAGAAAATATTTGAAAACCACATATCAGATAAGGTTTTAATATCCAAAATATATAAAGAAATCTTCCACTTGAAAAACCAAAAGACAGACAAACCAATTTAAACATCAGTAAAACACTTCTCCAAAGATTTACAAATGACCAAAAGCACCTGAAAAATGGTTGATATCACCAGCCATTAGGAAAATGCAAGTCAAAACCACAATGGAATACCAAATCACACCCACTAGAATGGCTACTACTAAAAAAAAAAAAACAACAGGAAATAATAAACGTTGGAGAGGATGTGATAAAATAGGAAAAATACATATTGTTGGTGAGAATGCAAAATGGTGCAGCCACTGTGGAAAACAGTTTGATGGCATTTCATAAAGTTTAGAGTTACTGTATAACCCAACAATTTCACTTCTAGGTACATACCCCAAAGAATTTAAAGCAGGGACTCAAACAGATATTCACACATCAATTTTATACTGGCATTCTTCGCAATCATCAAAAGTTGGAGGCTACCCATGTGTCCATGAACAGATGTATGCATAAACGAAGTGTGGTAAACACATATAATGGAATATTATTCAACTGTAGAAAAGAATGAAGTCATGATACATGCAACAACATAAATTAACCTTAAAGGCATCACGTTGAGTGAAAAAAGCCAGACACAGAAGGACAAATATTGTATGATCTCACTGATTTGAAACAATTAGAATAAGCAAACTCATAGAGTGGTTTATGAGTTAAACTGAAAAGTTTAGGTAATGGATAGTGGTGATGGTAGTCAACTTTGTGAATGTAATTAATACCACTGGATTATAAATTTGAATATAGCTAAAAGGGGAAATTTTGGATTGTATATGTCTTACTAGAATTAAAGTTTTCAAAACAACAACATGGTATTGTAGAACACAAGCAGGAAACTCTAATGTAAACTATGGACTATAGTTAATAGTACAATCATAATATTCTTTTATATTATTAAATTATAATACTATTCTTTCATATTATTAAATTATAATAATATTCTTTCAGCAATGTACCACCTTAAAAGCAAGATGTTAATAACAGTGAGGTATATGGGAACTTAATGTTTTCTGCATTATTTTTCTGTAAACCTACAACTCCTCCAACAAAAAAAGAATAAAATTTACCCACAAGCTCATAATTCATGAGTAATAAGTATTTAAATACCTTAGAGTTTACAGTTTTAGAAAAATACATATTTAGTTTTCCCACCGCTCAGGACATATAAATTTTGTGTAAGCTATTTCTTACTTGTAAAGCTAAAGTTATTTATCTATAATCTTCTAATGATTCAGTGGTAGTCTACTAGACAGATACTGACATGGTTTCCAACTTCTTCATGATATAAATAAGATTTACTGAAAATCATTTTGATAGTTTTTGATAACACTTTAAATTTTTTTCCTTTGATAAAATACTTAAAGTTTTCATTGATAAATCAAAAGGTTTATTCTTTACAAAATTTGACACATAATTTTCTCTAGAAAGAGAATATATTTTGATATTTTCACTGAAAAACTAAAAAGTTTTCAGTGGTTTCTCTGTTTCCACATTTCCATCCTGTTCTAGATCTAATTTACTACAGTCACTCCCGCCTCTCTAAAATTTTTAACTTCTCTTTTTTTTCTTTTATCGACTCTCCTTTTCTCTTAATATATAATTATTATATAATAATAATGGTATAATAATTGTAAAAAATATAAGCTATCATTATTGAGTATACAGAGAATTCTGGGAATAGAACCTGCTAGAGGAAAGATGTTGTGAAATGAGTAGGAACTAACTTTTAATAGATACAAGAGAATTTAAAGCAGACATTTAAAGCTATGAATATTAGATAGCATTTTAAGCCACAGAATCTGCAAAATACTGAAGAATTTTAAACTTAAGAATGACTGTGAATGTCATAATTAAAAAATCTTAGTCTATTAGGTTACTTAGTATCAGCAGAGGAAAAAAAAAATACCGGAATTGTTAGTCTAGTCAAGAGGCTGTTGCAGCAATAAAAGTGCCAAGAGGAATGGGGACTAAAGAGTACTACTGAAAAGAAAATGTTTATTTTTAATTGACATATAGAAGACAAGCAATAGAGTTGAGTCATTGCTAGTACTGAAGTTTTAAGCCAAAGACTCAGGTATAAATAGGATATCACTCACAGAGACAGGGATATAGGGATGAGAAGTTTTTGAGAAAAGGATGAGATATTTACATTCATAACATTTAATGTGGTATCAGGACAACCAGGTAGAAATATATTGCCAGCATGTGAGAGACAGGACTATATGAGTGAATGAAATATTTAAAGAAACAAAAACAGAAAGAGAGAAGGTGAGGAGAGGCAGGAAGAAATGATCTTAGAGTCAGGATGAGAAGTGAAAACAAGGTGCCAGACACAGGTGATGGAAGGACAGTTTTGAAGATGAGGAAGAGTACATCAGGCTGCAAATGGAATCAATGACTACGATTTATTTATCTCTCAGAGTCCTCTTTATCAAACTGTCAGGCAGCACGAGAAATGGAATGCCAGGCAATTACCACTGTCATCATCCCTCTAACTTCCAGACATATCCTGAAAAAGTATATCCCAATGAGATTGCAACACAGTTAGGTAAACCATAGTGGACTAAATTAATGTTCCTAAGCTTTACATCAAAGATCCATTAATCGGTTTCACTGTAAGGATTAAATGTATTAAGTGCATGAAAGGACCATATTTAAAGCTGAATTTATAATAAATATTCAGAGAAACATTATCTCCAAACGAAAACAGCATGTGGTTCATTATCATCAGGAAAACCAGCAACTCAAAGAAGCATTAAAGATAAAGGAGGAATGTTAAATGTAAAGCCAGGTTCAGTTCCAAAGTGGTAATTGCTATAGATTTTTTTTCTGCACAACACCCAAATAAAGTATCTGTAAAGAAGAAATATCTAAGCAAAAGGTCTCACACGATATTCCATAACTAGTACCTTTAATTGAAATATCATAATACCCTTCCTGTTCTTGTGTTGTTGTTTTTTTAAATGCAATGTCATAGTTATCAGTGCCTCATGGGAGTGATCAAAATCAGATTTGCAGACTTTCTACAGTATGTTGACAACCACATACAATAAAATCAGAATGAGAAAGGGAAATTGTCTGAGAGGACCACTGAGCCAGGTAATAGATTCAGTCAAATATATCCACGCAGCAGGAACCAAATTAAAATGCAGATGGAATTCTAATATAATCCAACAGGAAGACTTGCTCCAATTTCTTATAAAGCTTATTTGCTGTTTGCAACCTGCTAATCCTGAAAGCACATAACTGGTTATTTTATTTTTTACTCTTCTACATGTATAAACTTGTAATTTAAAATAACATCAAGGTTATAGTGTTTGAAATAAAAGGGGGAAACACACATAAGCTAAAACCATTCTCTTACCTGACTCAAGATTAGGTCATAAAATGATATATTTGCATGATTTAAAATAAAGCAAATAACTTCAATGAATCACAACTCATATACACAAATTCAAAGAAATACTACCATTCTAATGGTATCTAAACTTTTTCTCAGAAAACCGGATGTAATCTACTACATTCTATCTTCCTTCTCAGATCCAATTCTTTTCTCCATCTCTTTTCCCAGCTGAACTGGGATTTTGTTATTCGCCTTAACCCTGTTTGTATGAAAAGTAGTTATGAGCTCGTTTTTGTAACTTCTAAAGGGCTGTTTGACAGACAGAAGGATCTCACATAAACCCTACTGATAGCTTTCTGAATGAAATTGTTGTGCTGCTTCATCAGAAAGAGAAAGAGAGAGGAGGAGAAAGGGAGAGATGGAAAGGAGAAAGAGGAAAGGAAATAAGAACTGGAAAGAAAAAAGGCACACTCGTATAAGGCACTGAAAGAAAGCATTTATAATGACATAATTGATCTGGGATACTTTTAATCATTCTGGGCACTACAACTTAAATAATAAAACAAGTGAAAGATTAACATAAAAGCAGACTCCAATACCTAGAGATATTTTGGTGAAATGAATCTGTAGCGTTTAAAAAATCCTGAATGCAGTAAATTATAAAGGGATAAACCTGTTCTTTATATTACTGAATAGAAAAATACATATGATAACCTTCAAAATTTGGGTGAACTTCTATGAGAATTTGCTATTTGAAAAAAAAAAAAAAGGTATAAATCTGATCATGATCCTAACCATGAAGAAAACTCAATTTTTGAAAAGTAAAGATTATATTGGCCAAATTTTCTGATTAAAATATAATAAAATGAGAAAAAAACACTCTCACCAAGCATATCTTAGAAATTTTGAAACAAATTATATATAGCAGATTAAATTTTCTTTCAAAATATATTCTGCCTGGCCTGGGGGAGCATTAGAGAGCAAGCACCTTGCCACTGATATCAGACACAGCAGGCACAGGACCTGCACAGGCAGCTGAAACATGAGCAGAAGTGACAGGCACCACTTTCAGGGACACGCAGGCAGAAGTAGGACCCTCTTTCCCTCTGCCACTAGAACAACAACCTCTCATTCACAGCTGGACCTTTAGCCTGGGCAGGAAGACCCACACTGGACTTGCCATTCTGTAGATTTAAGCCACTGATATTACTAACGTCAATCCACACTAAAATGTCCAAATATTCTCAAAAAAGGAAATCAAAAGTAAAACTGCAGACTTCGTGAAAGAAAGTTAAAAGATTACAGCAAGACTGAATCAAGAGAAAAATTATGCTCTAAAATCCTCTCATTAACAAAGAAGAAAAAAAATTCTAAACAGAGTTCTGCCGGCTGAAAAAGAAAAAAAAAAAAAAAAAAAGACAGGAAAGGGATGTTTGGAAGAGCATATGGAATTGAAAGGTATCAGTAAGGGTAACTTAAAGGATAAAAAAAGAGAGAGGGAAAATAATATACAAATCTGATAAACAAGACCTAAAAAGGATAAGATGGTAGATTCAAGAATTGCCTTTAAAGTAATAACTTTGAATGTTAATGGATTAAACTCACCAATTAAAAAAGAGACTGGCAGAATGGATTTTAAAATATGGTTCATCTACATGCTGCTTACAAGAGACTAATTAGACACAAGATTACAAAGAGATTGAAAGGGAAAGGATGAAAAAAGAGCATTTATGCAGCTGTAAGCAAAAGAAAGCAGGGGTAGCTATACTAATATCAGATAAAACAGACTTTAAATATAAAGATGTCATAAGAGACAAGGAAGCACACTACATATTTAAAAAGGGACAATTCACCAAGAAGAACTAACAATCATAAATGTTTATGCTCCCAACCAAGGAGCTCCAAAGTACATCATGTAAACTCTGGCAAAAGTTCAGGGAGCAACAGACGTTTCAACAATACTAATGGGAGACTTCAATACACTACTCTTCTCTATAGATAGAATAACTAGACAGAGGATCAACAAGGAAATAAAGAATTCAAATAATGTGACACATGAATTGGACCTGACAGACATATATAGATCACTACACCTCAAAACAACAGGATATTCATTCTTCTCTAGTGCTTATGGAACATTCTTCAAGATAGATCATATGCTAGGACACAAAACAGGTCTTCAAAAATTTAGTAAGATTGAAGTTTTTCAAAGCACTTTCTTTGACATCAACAGAATGAGGCTGGAAATTACTAACCACTAAAGAACCAGAATTCTCACAAATAAATGGAGATCAAATAATACACTCTTAAACAGTGAGTCAAAGAAGGAATAACAATGATTAAAGCAGAAATAAATGAACTGCAGGAACAAAAAAAAACAGAAAGAATCAACACAATCAAAAGTTGTTTCTTTGAGAAAAAAAAAATCAATAGAATTGAAGGATGCCTAGCTAGGTTGACAAAGAAAAACAGAAAAAGGACACAAAATAAGAAATGAGAGGGGGGATTATTACCATAGATCCTAAAGAAATTTAAAAAAAAAACTCATAAGACTATGAAGAACTATATGCCACCAAACCACACACTTAGATGAAGTAGACAAATTCCTAGAAACACACGAACCACCTACTGTGACCTGAAAGGAATTAGACGATCTCTACAAGCCAATTACAAATAAAGAGATTCAATCAGTAATCAAAAATCTTCCTACAAAGAAAAGCCTAGAGCAGATGGTTTCACAGGGGAACTTTATCAAACATTCCAAAAGAGCTAACAACAATCCTACTCAAACTCTTACAAAATTTGAGGAAAAAGAAATGCCACCTAACTTATTTTATGATGCTAACTTCACTCTAATACCAATATTGGATAAAGACGCTACAAGAAACGAAAACTACAGAACAATCTCCCTAAGGCAAACACTCTCAACAAAATACTAGCAAATCAAATCCTACAATACATTAAAAGAATTATACATCACAACCGAGTAGACAAAGTGGGGTCTATACCAGGAATACAAGAGTGGGTTCAACATAATAAAATCAACCAATGTGATATAGCACATCAACAAATTGAAAGGGAAAAAAGCACACTATCATATCAATTAATACTGAAAAAGCATTTGACAAAATCTAGCATCCTTTTCTAATAAAAACATTTCAAAAGGTAGGAATTGAAAGAAACTTCCTCAATATCATAAAAAGCATATATGAAAAACCCATAGCCAGCATCATACACAATGGTGAGAGATTGAAAACATTCCCCCTAAGATCAGGAACGAGACAAGGATGACCACTGCCACAGCTATTATTTAACATTGTACTAGAAGTTCTAGTTAGAACAACCAGGCAGGAAAAAGGAATAAAAAGCATTCAGATAGGAAAGGGAGAACTAAAACTTTCATTATTTGCCAATGACATGATCCTATACTTGGAAAATTCTGAGAAATCTAAGACAAAGCTACCTGAGCTAACAAACAATTTCAGCAAAGTGGCAGGATACAAGTTTAATGTACAAAAATCAGTAATGTTTCAACACACAAGTAATGATCTATCTGAGGAGACAATTACGAAAAAACTCCATTCAAAATAGCAGTTGAAAGAATCAAGGATCTAGGAATAAACTTAACCAGAAATGTTAGGGACCTGTACACAGAAAACTACAAAATATTGCTAAAAGAAATCAAAGAAGATCTAAATGGATGGAAAGACATTTCCTGCTCATGGATAGTTGAATGTCATCAAAATGTCAATTCTATTCAAACTGATCCATAGATTCAATGTAATACCAATCAAACTTCCAATGATCTACTTTGAAGACTTGGAAAAGCTGGTTGTCAATTATATTTGGAAGGGAAAGAAACCTTGAAAAGCTAAAGACGTCTTAAAAAAGAAGACTCAAGTGGGAGGACTAATACTTTATGACTTTAAAACTTTTTATAATGGCACAGTGGTCAAAACAGTACAAAGGTATAAGTATCGATGAGTAAAAACAAATAGAGAATGTGGAGATAGACCATCAAATCTGTGGTCAATTAATCTTTGACAAAGCCCCTAAATCAGGACAGAATAATAGTCTTTTCAATAATCTGGCATGGGAGAGGTAGGTATCAATAGCCAAAAGAATGAAAGAGGATGCTCTACCTTACATCCTATGCAAAATTAATTCAAAATGGATCAAAGACTTAAATATAGAACCAATACCAATAAATTCCTAGAAGAAAATATAGGGAAACATCTGCAAGACCTAGTAGCAGGAGGTAGATTCTTAAATTTTACACCCAAAGCACAAACAACAAAAGTAAAAACAGAGAAATGGGAACTCTTCAAAATCAAAAGCTTCTGTGCCTCAAAGGACTTTGTCAAAAAAGGTGAAAATGCAAACTTAATGGAAGAAACTATTTGGAAACCACATATCAGATAAAGGTTTGATGTCTTGAGTATATGAGAAATTATACAACTCAACAACAAAAGAACAAACTAACCAACTATAAAAGGGGCAAAGAATATGAATAGACATTTCTCCTAAGAACAAATACAAATGATGAATAAGCACATGAAGAGATGCTCATCTTCATTAGCTATAAAGAAATGCAAATCAAGACAAATTAGATATCACCTCACACCTATAAGAATGGTTGCTATTAAACAAACAGAAAACTACAAATGTTGGAGAGGAAATACTGGAACCTTTATGCAGTACTGGTGGGAATGTATAATCACACAGCTGCTATGGGAGACAGATTGGCAGCTCCTTAGAAAATTAAATATTGAGTTACCTTATGACCCGGCAATATCACCACTAGGTATACACCCAGAAGAGTTAAAAGCAGTGGCAAAAAATGGTCTGAAGTCTGTCTGAAGTAAACTCAAGCTTCAGACCCCCTGAGCCCATCTGTGTCTTTCTTTCTTTCTTTCTTCCTTTCTTTTTTTCTCATCATTCCTTAATATCCTTCGAGCTCTGTTTCAATAGGAAGCAACATCTGGCGCCCAACGTGGGGCTCAAAGAAGAAGACTCCAAATCAATATTAAGGAACCAAGGAAAAGTCTCATTAGAGGCACGTGTGTCCAGCCGATAGAAGAGGACTCGAGTCATATTGGTAAAACTTCCGGAGAAGATGGCGGCTTAGAAAGATGTGCGTATCTTAGTTTCTTCTCCAGGACAGCTACTAGGGGAGTAGAAACGATACAGAACAGCTCCCAAAGCCACAACAGAAATAAAAAAGACAGCGTACCCCATCCTGGAACGGCTGGCTGGCTGAGAGAAGCCGCTCAGGTGAGATCGCCGAGGCACGCGGGCTTCACCAGGCGGGGCGGCAAGCGGCCGGAGTCACTCCCTTCCCCCTTCCCGGGTGGGCTGGGAGAATTGGAAAGGCAGTCCCCTGAAACTGCGGCAGCTGGCACCCACACCACGTGCGGCCCCCCAGACCAACTGAGAGAATTGGATCGGAAATCCCCAGGCCGCGGAGAACGGTGACGGGTCGGGGAGGCCCCTTCCAAACCCGTGACTCCCCGGGAACGTACACTCTCCCGGGCGGGCGGCTGCCGCTGGCGCCCTCCCGCCACGCTTGTCACCCCGGGCCGACTAGGAAATTCGGACGGGCGCTTTCCCGGGCTACGGCGGCCAGCAACCCTCCCCCCGTTCGGACCCCGGGTCGGCTCGCAATCTTCCAAGCCACTTCGGCTAGCGAACATCCCGGACGGCGAGAGTTTTCCAAAGTTAAAGGTCCCACAGCACCTTTTACTGGTGGAACCCGCAGACAAACGTGTGCCACGAGCACCACCTACTGGGCAGGATAAGAAAAACAGAACCAGAGATTTCACAGAAAAATCTTCCAAACTTTTGGATCCAATACCCAGGGAAATCTGTCTAAATGTGCAGACGCCAACAGAAGATAACGGATCACGCTTAAATAATTGAAAATATGGCCCAGTCAAAGAAACAAACCAATAGTTCAAATGAGATACAGGAGCTGAGACAACTAATGCTGAATATACAAACAGAAATGGAAAACCTCTTCAAAAACGAAATTGATAAATTGAGGGAGGACATGAAGAAGACATGGGCTGAACATAAAGAAGAAATAGAAAAACTGAAAAAACAAATCACAGAACTTATGGAAGTGAAGGACAAAGTAGAAAAGATAGAAAAAACAATGGATACCTACAATGATAGATTTAAAGAGACAGAAGATAGAATTAGTGATATGGAGGATGGAACATCTGAATTCCAAAAAGAAACAGAAACTATCGGGAAAAGAATGGAAAAATTTGAACAGGGTATCAGGGAACTCAAGGACAATATGAAGCGCACAAATATACGTGTTGTGGGTGTCCCAGAAGGAGAAGAGAAGGGAAAAGGAGGAGAAAAACTAATGGAAGAAATTTTCACTGAAAATTTTCCAACTCTTATGAAAGACCTAAAATTACAGATCCAAGAAGTGCAGCGCACCCCAAAGAGATTAGACCCAAATAGGCGTTCTCCAAGACACTTACTAGTTAGAATGTCAGAGGTCAAAGAGAAAGAGAGGATCTTGAAAGCAGCAAGAGAAAAACCATCCATCACATACAAGGGAAACCCAATAAGACTATGTGTAGATTTCTCAGCAGAAACCATGGAGGCTAGAAGACAGTGGGATGATATATTTAAATTACTAAAAGAGAAAAACTGCCAACCAAGACTCCTATATCCAGCAAAATTATCCTTCAAAAATGAGGAAGAAATTAAAACATTCTCAGACAAAAAGTCACTGAGAGAATTTGTGACCAAGAGACCAGCTCTGCAAGAAATACTAAAGGGAGCACTAGAGTCAGAACCGAGAAGACAGAAGAGAGAGGTATGGAGAAGAGTGTAGAAAGAAGGAAAATCAGATATGATATATATAATACAAAAGGCAAAATGATAGAGGAAAATATTATCCAAACAGTAATAACACTAAATGTTAATGGACTGAATTCCCCAATCAAAAGACATAGACTGGCAGAATGGATTAAAAAACAGGATCCTTCTATATGCTGTCTACAGGAAACACATCTTAGACCCAAAGATAAACATAGGTTGAAAGTGAAAGGTTGGGAAAAGATATTTCATGCAAATAACAACCAGAAAATAGCAGGAGTGGCTATACTAATATCCAACAAGTTAGACTTCAAATGTAAAACAGTTAAAAGAGACAAAGAAGGACACTATATACTAATAAAAGGAACAATTAAACAAGAAGACATAACAATCATAAATATTTATGCACCGAACCAGAATGCCCCAAAATACGTGAGGAATACACTGCAAACACTGAAAAGGGAAATAGACACAAATACCATAATAGTTGGAGACTTCAATTCCCCACTCTCATCAATGGACAGAACATCTAGACAGAGGATCAATAAAGAAATAGAGAATCTGAATATTACTATAAAGGAGCTAGACTTAACAGACATTTATAGGACATTAAATCCCACAACAGCAGGATACACCTTTTTCTCAAGTGCTCATGGAACATTCTCAAAGGTAGACCATATGCTGGGTCACAAAGCAAGTCTTAACAAATTTAAAAAGATTGAAATCATACACAACACTTTCTCGGATCATAAAGGAATGAAGTTGGAAATCAATAATAGGCGGAATGCCAGAAAATTCACAAATACATGGAGGCTCAACAACACACTCTTAAACAACGAGTGGGTCAAAGAAGAAATTGCAAGAGAAATTAGTAAATACCTCGAGGCAAATGAAAATGAAAACACAACATATCAAAACTTATGGGATGCAGCAAAGGCAGTGCTAAGAGGGAAATTTATTGCCCTAAATGCCTATATCAGAAAAGAAGAAAAGGCAAAAATGCAGGAATTAACTGTTCACTTGGAAGAACTGGAGAAAGAACAGCAAACTAATCCCAAAGCAAGGAAAAGGAAAGAAATAACAAAGATCAGAGCAGAAATAAATGAAATTTAAAACATGAAAACAATAGAGAAAATCAATAAGACCAGAAGTTGGTTCTATGAGAAAATCAATAAGATTGATGGGCCCCTATCAAGATTGACAAAAAGAAGAAGAGAGAGGATGCAAATAAATAAGATCAGAAATGGAAGAGGAGACATAACTACTGACCTCACAGAAATAAAGGAGGTAATAACAGGATACTATGAACAACTTTAAGCCAATAAATACAACAATTTAGATGAAATGGACGGGTTCCTGGAAAGACATGAACAACCAACTTTGACTCAAGAAGACATAGATGACCTCAACAAACCAATCACAAGTAAAGAAATTGAATTAGCCATTCAAAATCTTCCTAAAAAGAAAAGTCCAGGACCAGATGGCTTCACATGTGAATTCTACCAAACGTTCCAGAAAGAATTAGTACCAATTCTCCTCAAACTCTTCAAAAAAATCGAAGTGGAGGGAAAACTACCTAATTCATTCTATGAAGCCAACATCACCCTCATACCAAAACCAGGCAAAGATATTACAAAAAAAGAAAACTACCGACCAATCTCTCTAATGAATATAGATGCAAAAATCCTCAATAAAATTCTAGCAAATCATATCCAACAACACATTAAAAGAATTATACATCATGACCAAGTAGGATTCATCCCAGGTATGCAAGGATGGTTCAACATAAGAAAATCAATTAATGTAATACACCATATCAACAAATCAAAGCAGAAAAATCACATGATCATCTCAATTGATGCAGAGAAGGCATTTGACAAGATTCAACATCCTTTCCTGTTGAAAACACTTCAAAAGATAGGAATACAAGGGAACTTCCTTAAAATGATAGAGGGACTATATGAAAAACCCACAGCTAATATCATCCTCAATGGGGAAAAATTGAAAACTTTCCCCCTAAGATCAGGAACAAGACAAGGATGTCCACTATCACCACTATTATTCAACATTGTGTTGGAGGTTCTAGCCAGAGCAATTAGACAAGAAAAAGAAATACAAGGCATCAAAATTGGAAAGGAAGAAGTAAAACTATCACTGTTTGCAGACGATATGATACTATACGTCGAAAACCCGGAAAAATCCACAACAAAACTACTAGAGCTAATAAATGTGTACAGCAAAGTAGCAGGTTACAAGATCAACATTCAAAAATCTGTAGCATTTCTATACACTAGTAATGAACAAGCCGAGGGGGAAATCAAGAAATGAATCCCATTTACAATTGCAACTAAAAGAATAAAATACCTAGGAATAAATTTAACTAAAGAGACAAAAAACCTATATAAAGAAAACTACAAAAAACTGTTAAAAGAAACCACAGAAGACCTAAATAGATGGAAGGGCATACCGTGTTCATGGATTGGAAGACTAAATATAGTTAAGATGTCAATCCTACCTAAATTGATTTACAGATTCAATGCAATACCAATCAAAATCCCAACAACTTATTTTTCAGAAATAGAAAAAACAATAAGCAAATTTATCTGGAAGGGCAGGGTGCCCCGAATTGCTAAAAACATCTCAAGGAAATAAAACGAAGCTGGAGTTCTCGTGCTGCCTGACTTTAAGGCATATTATGAAGCCACAGTGGTCAAAACAGCATGGTATTGGCATAAAGATAGATATATCGACCAATGGAATCAAATAGAGTGCTCAGATATAGACATTTGATCTTTGATAAGGCAGTCAAGCCAACTCACCTGGGACAGAACAGTCTCTTCAATAAATGGTGCCTAGAGAACTGGATATCCATATGCAAAAGAATGAAAGAAGACCCATCTCTCACACCCTATACAAAAGTTAACTCAAAATGGATCAAAGATCTAAACATTAGGTCTAAGACCATAAAACAGCTAGAGGAAAATGTTGGGAGATATCTTATGGATCTTACAACTGGAGGCGGTTTTATGGACCTTAAACCTAAAGCAAGAACACTGAAGAAGGAAATAAATAAATGGGAGCTCCTCAAAATTAAACACTTTTGTGCATCAAAGAACTTCATCAAGAAAGTAGAAAGACAGCCTACACAATGGGAGACAATATTTGGAAATGATATATCAGATAAAGGTCTAGTATCCAGAATTTATAAAGAGATTGTTCATCTCAACAACAAAAAGACAGCCAACCCAATTACAAAATGGGAAAAAGACTTGAACAGACACCTCTCAGAAGAGGAAATACAAATGGCCAAAAGGCACATGAAGAGATGCTCAATGGCCCTGGCCATTAGAGAAATGCAAATCAAAACTACAATGAGATATCATCTCACACCATTATCAACAAAACAGAAAATGACAAGTGCTGGAGAGGATGCAGAGAAAGAGGCACACTTATCCACTGTTGGTGGGAATGTCAAATGGTGCAACCACTGTGGAAGGTAGTTTGGCAGTTCCTCAAAAAGCTGAATATAGAATTGCCATATGACCCAGCAATACCATTGCTGGGAATCTACTCAAAGGACTTAAGGCAAAGACACAAACGGACATTTGCACACCAATGTTTATAGCAGCGTTATTTACAATTGCAAAGAGATGGAAACAGCCGAAGTCTCCATCAACAGAAGAGTGGCTAAACAAACTGTGGTATATACATACGATGGAATACTATGCAGCTTTAAGACAGGATAAACTTATGAAGCATGTAATAACATGGATGGACCTAGAGAACATTATGCTGAGTGAGTCTAGCCAAAAACTAAAGGACAAATACTGTATGGTCCCACTGATGTGAACAGACATTCGAGAATAAATTTGGATATGTCATTGGTAACAGAGTCCAGCAGGAGGTAGAAACAGGGTAAGATAATGGGCAATTGGAGTTGAAGGGATACAGACGGTGTAACAGGACTAGATACAAAAACTCAGAAATGGACAGCACAATACTACCCAATTGTAATGCAATTATGTTAAAACACTGAATGAAGCTGCATGTGAGGTATAAGTTTTTTGGTTTTTGTTTGTTTGTTTGTTTTTTCTTTCTATTATTTTTTTAATTCTTATTCTGTTGTCTTTTTATTTCTTTTTCTAAATCGATGCAAATGTACTAAGAAGTGATGAATATGCAACTATGTGATGCTATTAAGAATTACTGATTGTACATGTAGAATGGAATGATTTCTAAGTGTTTTGTTAATTCTTTTTTTAATTAATAAAAAAAAACTTTTACAATTAAAAAAAAAAAGCAGTGGCAAAAACAGACATTTGCACACCAATGTTCATAGCAGCACTATTCACAATTGCCAAAAGATGGAAACAATTCAGGTGTCCATCAACAGACGAATGGATAAACAAAATGTGGTATATACATACAGTGGAATATGTAGCAGTAAGACGAAATAGATCATGAAGCATATGACAACATGGATGAAACTTGAGGACATAATGCTGAGTGAAATAAGCCAGACACAGAAGGATACATACTTATGATCTCACTATTATGACTCTAGTAAAGGTAAATTTAGAATCTTACAAAGTATATTATAGGAGACAGAGATACACAGAAGCTAAAGATAGGTGAATGGTTACCCAATGAAGCTCAACTTAAAAGTAAGAAAACAGATAGAGGTGACAATAGCTCATTTGTGGGGTAATAAGTAACACTGCCACATTGAAGATAACGATAATTAAAAGGGGTTGTATAGAGTCATGTATCCCATCAATTAACTCTACAATTATAAATAAGTTCTTACCTGAACTACTTCTAAGATTTGATCTTGCACAAAGAGTAAATAATAGAGGGGTATAGGGAGAAAACTAATATTACATGCTATGGCCTATAATTAACAGGAAGACACCAATAGTACCACAGCAATATCAGGGGCAAATGATTGGGAGAGAGGGACAAGAGATAGAAAAAGGTTTAGATTTGATATTTGATGAGGCCGTGTTTATCACGTCTTTGTCTCTTTGGACCAGTGAAAACTGTCTAGAGTTGAGATTGTTGATGATTGTACAACTGGGTGTGAAACATGGATTGTTTATTTAGGACATTACCTACGATGCCTAATAGATGGAGGGGGCCAAAGGACTCAATGACTGAGAGGCTGAATGGCAAACTGTGATGCACACATATAATGGAATATTCTGCGATTACAAAACGTAATGAAGTTGTGAGGTACACAATGAAGTGAATGAATCTTGGGGACATTGTGCTGTGCAAAAAAAAGGACAGAAACAAAAGAAAAAATAAAGTATTGTCTTTTTAAGAAAACATTTATAAGAAAACTGGAGCCTAGATTGTAAGCTCTTATAGCAGTCACACTTAGTCTGGAGTTGTAAGTGTTTATTTTTAGATTCTGAAATGTTATGCTATTTGTGTATAAGCAGTATTTCCTTGGAAAGTTGGAAACTTCTGTCATTCCTAATACTCAGAGCTGAAATTCTCTGAAAGTCATCCTCGCTATGAAATCAACTGTTAAAGTAACCAGAAAAGAGACCAGGTTGCAATTAGAGATAAAAACAAAGCCAATTTGGTAGAGACAAATTTACATTAGAAAACAGGGCAAAGGATGATAGTGTATATAGTCTAGATCTTCATGTACGGTTATGAGACCTAAGGCAGACAGATTTTTTGTGTCTAGAACCTAAACACATGGAACCCAGAACAGTAATGAGGCCTTCTAATTTGGGATGGCTTAATTTAATACCCAGATATGTCTCAGACTATGAAGTGCTGTTAATTCAAAAGTATTGGTAGAGTCCCTTGTGTGACTGGAGAAAGAATATGGAGCTATTAAGTTTTCCCAACTGGGAACATTAGGGACTCCCAAGAAAATAGGCAAAGCCCTTGATTTTGAGGACTGCCCATATGAAACTCATTTCTGTAGCAGAGAAGCCAAGACTACTTATAATTATGCCTAAGAATAGTTTTCAGGAAATCTCTTTCATTGCTCACATGCAGACTCTCTTGAAGCTCAACTCTTCAAGAAGAGTTCCCCCACTATGTGGGATAGGATAGCCAGGGGTAAAAGCCTCCCTGAAAGCATGGGACGTGTTCCCAGAGATGAGCCTGGCCCTGGCACCAAGGGATCAACAATGCCTTTTAGAACAAAAAGAAATGTAGCAAAACAAGGTATCAGTGGCTAAGATAGTTCAAATGGAGCCAAGAGGCTATTCTGGAGGCTACTGTTATGCAAGCTTCAGCTAGATATTGTTAATTGCCATGGTTTGCCAAACCCCAACCAACATCATTCCAGTTAACCCTAAAGAACACCTAAGGCTCTAACTGAGACTGTACAAAAGTTTCATGCACTAAGTTTATTTTCCTGAAATTTATAACCATCAGAGTGTTCCTAGGGTAGATAAGTCTTGAAATCCAAAGGGCCCAGCTCTCCAAGAATATCAACTAATTCCATCCCCCATCCTATATTGTTGATACCCTTTTTCAACATGAAAAAGTTAGAATGCGCATAGCCCAAAAATCCCTGTAGATTGGGAGTAGGATCAAAAGAGGAGGCGTTGTAATACAGAAGACAGAATTTAATAAACTAGTATGATGGCTGAATCACTATACTGATGTTTCTTTTGGCCTCTGGTGTTTTGGAGTAGCTAGCTGGTAAAAGCTGAAGTTGTGGAATGGTAACCCATACCAGTATATGAAATCTGTTCAGTACTTGTTAAAATGTACTCTGAAAATTACTGCTCCTTTTTTATGGCTTTTTATTTTTGTCTATAAGCTAAATTTCACAATAAAAAATGTTTTAAAACAAAAATTAAAAACAAATCTTATTAAGAAACAGGAAGCTAAAGATCACCAATCCAGAAAATATTCTTGTAAAATACCTTCAATTTAGGCAAATCTCTAATTATGGTGCCTCTGATGATAGAGTGAGAGAAAAGCTAGAGAAAAGAGAAAGTGGAAGAGAAATGAAAGCATAAGAAAAAAAGGACAGCATAAGAAAAGAGAGTAAGAGAAAACAAAGAAATAAAATTAGGAATGAGAAAGGAGACAGATTCTCAAGAAATTAAAATAATTGCAAGAGATTACACAATTTCAGGCTTAGTTTCCGACTCCTCCACCTTCCGCATTTGGCTGTGGCCTTAGAGGAATACTGCGCCCTTTAGCTCTCCAACTCTTTCCTCCACTATGGGGACAGGAACAACAAATCCACAGTTCTGTCAGCATTTTCAGTACTTTTTTCCTAACCTCCTTCCCCACGAATCCAAGTCAGATGTCCTTTCTATGAGCTCTCACAACGCACACTCAATTACAGTATAAAATGAATTATAATCATTTGTCTATTTTAAGCTCTTTGAAAGCAGTTATAACAGTCATAGCTTTTAGTCCCATCTCGAGGTGAACTACAGACAGTTCTCATTTTGCTTGGTTTCTACAGTAACTAAAATTAATGGAGCCGTTTGTAAAGCGAAGACCTGGTTCAGATATGCATGAGTTTCAGTTAATGCAGAATTGTGCAAAGCAAGGAATACCTGAATATAGTACTAAAAAAATATTAAGGAAGAAATCAAGGAGATGATAGTTTACACACAGACTTAGAGTTGAATCAAATTTTCAAATAAAGTAAAGAAAATGAAGATATGCAAATCAACCCCTGTGTAACTCCATCTACAGGGACTGCCTCAGTTGAGGTATTGACTAGCAAAATACAGATCCTGGGCTCCTTAACCCTACTCCGTAGCTTTCAGTTACTCTGTCCTGTTAGATATTCCCTCTAAATATACCCAGATCTCTTTCTCCTCTACTCTCGATCTTCAATACCAAAACTCATTCCCTAATCATTTCTATCACACTGACTATTTTTATCCTAACTGGTCATCCAAAGTCTTAAATCAAAATATTTTTCAAATGCAGCCCCCAAAAAAACTAAGTATTTAAAACTTTCAACAAATTTCATATTTTGGGAACAATTTTTGACACAAGAAGATATTGAAATGTGTTCCTACTAAAAGCAAGGAAGGAACTGAATTAATCAAACAATGAGATCTCAAACAATGTCCATGATTTAATTCTGATATGGAATAACTCAACTTGTGGGAACTATCTTTTCTCTAGTTGGCTATTTTTATTTGAATAAATTTATGCTCAAAACTAGAATGGACTTAAATTGAAAAGATGTCTGATTTTGAAACATTTAGATTTGGTGAAATATTAAAATAAAACACAGAGATGACTTAATGAGTTTTCCTTACAAAAAAATGTTAAACAAAGGTGTATTCTGAAGGCAGAAAAGGCAATACCTGTGAAAATATTTGGGCTGAAATATTTAGACACATCAATACAAAAAAATGGAGAAAATCACCATTCAACAGAATTTCCCCGAAACTTTCAAGGTACAACAGCTACAAAGAAAATATTTTCCAGACTAAGTATAATATGATCTACAGAGAAAAGTCAATAGAAGGCATCAACAATTTCAAATGTATCAATAATAAAAGATGAATGCAGCACCTCCAAGTTGAGACTGGATAAACAAACTAGGATATTTAAACACTGGAATTTTACTCAGCATTAAAACACAGAAAACTACTGATATATGCAAGTACCTTGATGAATTTCAAAAGCAATATGCAAAGAGGAAGAAGCCAGACACGAATGGCTATGTGATGTGCGATTCCATTTGTGTAACACTCTAGAAAAGGGCAAAATTATAGAGGCTGAGATCTTGGATCACTGAATGGTCAAAGTTGGGGAGCAAGAGAAAACATTTTAGGGTGAAAAAAATCCTCTATCTTGATTGTGGTGATGGTTACATGAATGAATACATTTGTCAAAAGTTGTGGAATGTTCACCTAAAAAGCATGCATTTTACTGCATGTGAAAGATTCCACAACAAACATGGCAATAAAGATAGAGAGAGTGAGAGTGAAAGGGCATGACAGAAGGAGAAAAAGTTTTAGGAAGTTAAAAAAATAAGACTTGTTTGAAAATTATATTATATAGAAAAATAACTTGATACATGAGACAGACACAGCTAAGAAATTAAAATTACAATAATGGAATATGCATACCAAGAAAATTATTCTGCTTACATTATTTTTTTTAATTTTTGATTTTGAAATGTTTTCTAAGATTCAGGAGTTACAAAGGAAAAAGCAAAAAGGTTACAAAGGATACTAAGGGATGTATCCTTCATCCAGCCTCCCAAATGCATCTTGCATAATTACAATATAATATCAAAACAAAGAAGCTGATATTGGTACAATCCACAGTACTTATTCAGATTTCACTAGTTTCACATGCATTCACACACATGTGTGTATGATTCTATGCAATTATATCATTGTAGCTTCATGCAATCATCAGAACAATCAAGATACAGAACTACTGCATTGACATAAAGCTTCCTCATGGTACCTTTATAGGCATATCTACCTCCCCCCCTCCTTGTACCTAACTCCTGACAACCACTACAAATCTGTTCCTAAGCTCTATAATTTTATTATTCCAAAATGTTATATAAATATAATTGTACATATGTAACCTGAGATTAGCTTTTTCAGGCAGCATAATTCTCTCAAAATCTAATCCAAGCAGTTTATGTATCAATAATTCATTCCTTTTTATTGCTGAGTCATGTTCCATGATATGAATGTACCAATTTTTGTTTCTCCATTTACTCATTGAAGGACATTTGGGTTGTTTTTGTTTGGGCACTACTACAATTGGAGCTTATGCAAATGAACATTCATATACAGCTTTCACAAGAACACAGTTTTCCATTTCTCTGGAATAAATACCAAAGCATGCAACTGCTGGATTATAAGGTAATTAAAAAAAAAACTGTCAAACAGTTTTCCAGAGTGGCTGTGCCAGTTCATATTCCCACCAACAAAGTATGCGTGATCCAGTTCCCCTATGTCCTTGTCAGTCTTGGCATTATCAGGGTTTTTTATTTAAGCTGTTTTGATACGTAGATAGTGATATGTCATTTCCCTGTCAATTTGCCTTTCCCTGATGACTAAAGATTTTCAATACCTTTTTATGCACTTATTTGTCAATTATATATCCTCTCTGGTGAAATGTCTGCTCGTGTCTTTTGACCACTTTCCTACTTGAATTGTTTTGTCTTTTTTACTGTTGAGTTTCAAGTGTCCTTTAAATATTTTAAATTCAAGTCCTTTGTCAGATATGTGGTTTGTAATTATTTTCTCCCAGTGATTTCATTTTCTTTCTGGGTTTTTTCACAGAGCGTACATTTTACTTTGAAGAGTCCCAATTTTCCTTTTTATGAATCATACATATTCTTGGTGTCACGTATAAGAACACTTCATGCAGCCCTAGGACCCTAAGATAATGCTCATGCTTTTTTCCTAAAAGTCTTATAGTTTTACATTTTACATTTAAATCCATGATCCATTTTTAGTTCATTTTCGTATAAGGTTTAAAGTATAGTCTATTCATTTTTTTGCCTATGGATGTACAACTGCTCATTACTACTTGTTGAAAGGACATATTTCATCTGTCCTAGTTTGCTAAGCAGATACAAAGAAAAGAATTGGATTTTACACTAGAAAGTTATTAGCTCACAAGTTAACAGTTCTGAGGCCATGAAAATGTCCAATCCAGGTATCATCATGATGATGCCTTCTTCCTGAAGACCACTGCCAGTCATGCAGGAATCTTCTGACAGGGCAAGGCACATGGCAGGGTCTGCTGTCCTCTCCCTTCTTTCAGGTTTCACTGTTTCCAGTTTCTTGTTTCCATGGCTTTTTCTCTGTGTCTGACTTTTATTATCTTATGAAGGACTCCAGTAAGAGTATTAAAACCCATCCTAAATGAGGTGGGTCACATTTTAAGATTCCTCTCACCAAAGGATCCTACTTACAATGGGCCCACAGCCACAGGAAAGGATTAATTTAAGAACATGCCTTTCTGGAATGCATACAGCTTCAAACCACCAAATTATCCTTTGAATGGTTTTTGCATCTCTGTCAAAGATCAGTTGAACATATATTTGTGAGACCATTTCTTCATTCTCTAATCTGCTCTATGCATCTATTCCTCTGCAAACAACACAGTTTTGATTACTGTAACCACACAATAAGTCTTATTATCAAGTAAAGTAATTCCTCTCACTTTATTCTTCTTAAAACTTAGTTATTCTAGGTCTTATGCCCTTGTATATAAAATTTAGAATAAGTTTAACTATATGTACATAAAACCTTGCTAAGAGTTGATAGGAACTGTGTTGAAAATGTAGAGTAATTTAGATAAAACTGTCATCTTTACTATTTTGAGTCTTCTAATTGATTAACATTGTATGTGTCTCAGTTTACCAGGGCTATTGTAGCAAAGTGCCACAGACAATTTGACTTAAACAACAGAAATTTATTATCTCATGGTTCTGGAGACTAGAAATCCAAAATCAAGTTGTTGGGGGTTCATGCTTCCTCATAACGGGTATAATTCATTCTCACCACTGGCATCCGGCAGGTGGTCAGAAATCCATGGCATTTGTTATTTGGTCTCTGGTGACATAATTCATGTCTGCCTCCATCAAATGGCCATCTCTCCTTATAAGTACACCAGTCACATTGGATTAGGTCCCCCCCTAATCCATCTTGGTCTCATTTTAACTAATAACATCTTCAGAGATACTATTTACAAAGAAGTTCACATTCACAGGCCAGGTGTTAGAACTTGAATGTCTTGGGGATGACACAATTCAATCCATAACAGTATGGTTCTCCATTTATTTAGGCTCATTGATTTCTTCCATCAGCATTTTCAGCATATAGAGCTAGTACATGTTTTAGTAGCTTTACAAGTATTTCATTTTCTTTTACTTTCTTTCTTTCTAATTATTGTTAGCATCCTCAACTGTCTTAAATTTAGGAGGTCAAAGGTAAATTATGTAATAATATATATTTTAAAGCATCATTCTAATATGCTTACTGTGATCTCTCTGATTTGCATGTGTTCTAATAAAATCCCTAGGTTTTTTCTTTCATATATTTTTAAGATGCACATATAGTATTGCACTGTATACCTCATTCTCTTTCTTCATTCAGCTCTATGTTTTTAAAAGGCTATCTATGTCGCTGTATATACTCCAGGCGATTATTACTAATGATTCATACTATTTTGTATGCATTTTCTATACATTTTCCTTACCTTTTCTCTCAAAGGTTGAATGCATCAATTCCCAGCTAGTGCAATAAAACTGCAATGAACATCTTTGCATTTGTCCTTTAATGGTGTCTAAAAAATTTATCCATTATATATTGATATATATGGAGCAGCAGCAGGAAAAGGAAGAGAGAGAGACAGAGAGAGAGAGTAGAGCATACATATCCTCAGATTACTTTCTACAGTAGCTGCATCAGTGTAGACTTTCAAGTTAAATTTATTCTTAATCTGCATTCAAAATAAATGGATAACAAATATACTAAATATATTAAGTCAGAGTTGCAAAATAACAAAAATTTGCTTTCAAATCTACTTTAAAGGTTTATAATAATAAGTTAAGTAGTGGCCTAAACCATCCTAAGTATTGCACTGGGACTATATCTAGAAAGTAAGCATGTTAGGCCCAAACTGTAAAACTCAGAACATGAACAGAGCATCTATCGTTCCTCCTTGAGCCACTGGACATCTTCGCTCCATTCCTCTAACTCTCTTCTAAATCACTCTTTCTCCAGCCTGTCCTCTTTCGGACAGAAAGGAAATTTTCCACAATGCCTTGCAGACGAGCAATATTTTGCACTTTCAGCAGGTTAGACATGCAACTACCAAATAGTTATATAATTTTATGGAACTATGATTAGCAGAGTTGGATGAAGGTAAGAACCATCTTATGGAACAGTGGCTTCCAAAGCAGTTGAGTGAAATCTTAAATTTGATGCTATATTCTACTAACCACAAACTATTTCACAAAACATGCTCTGAGGGCTTTGCGTTTATTTATTCCATGCTGTTGTGGGAAGGGTAATTTGAAGCTAATATTTTTATATAATAAGTCACAAATCCATAATTTAACTCTTGATTTTGTTAAGATATCCCAACATATATTGCATACAACCCTGAATGTGATCACAATGAATCAGTGTTATCAAAAACCAAAAACCTTTTGTATGTGAAGATATTCTCATTTGGAGAGGGGACACTAATAAGATTGAGGTATTCATTAAGCCATAGAATAATTTCCCGTGGCCTTGGGCCCTTTCCATCATTCTGTTAGTCAAATCTTAGGTTTTGGTATCCATAATAACTTCCACCACAGTGAGAGTTGAAAAATTATAATTTAATATCATCTAATGAAATTTGAATTTTCATTTGATAATCAGCTATAAAACAGAAACCTCTCCACTAAAGTATACCAATCAAATTACTCACCAGATACTTTTTCCCAATGGCTTATCTTTAACAATTTAGAGAACGTCTTTAGTCATAACTTCAAGTGTTCGCAATGAGTTTTGACAACTCCATAAAACACAGGAATTCAAAGTATAAGAAAGTAGTCTGGCCTCTGTTATTGTAATAATCTGATATCGTGACAGGTGACTTTACACAATTCACCATAGCACACATACAGAAAAGATATCCTGCTGAAGTGTTCTGCGGCTCATCAAATACTGGGAAAGTTATATGCCGTTAATAAAGGAAGAAAAATAAGAACAGCTTTAATTCTAATTAGAACTAATTCTAGAGCCTTTCTGCTTTACTTTTTTCCATATTGTCTAGCCATATTGTTTACCCACAACAATGACCAGTGTTTGCTGTACTGTGGAGTCTCTTCAACTCATTCTTAATTAAGGAAAAAAAATATTGAATATGTTTTCTAAATTAATATTCAAGTCAAGCTTATATCCTGAGGAAATGGAGTCAAATAAGGAGTACCAGAATACAATATCCTTTAAGATACAAAAGTTGTATTATCTTTGTTTATACAAAAGTTAGCCCACAGGCAGGATTACCCTTAAATAAAAGAATCCCAACATAGCTATCCAGAAATTACACCTTATTTACTATTATAACGCTCTTGATCTTGAGATGCCACTTCAAGCCCTTTGCCTTCTGCATATATCCTCTTTATTGCTAGATATATTTTATGTGAAAAACATGGAAATATGCAGGGATAATTTCCCATCATGAACAACTACATTGATAAATGGTTATAAAACTTTAGTTTGTCTGAGGAAAGAGAGAGATCTTATTTTTCATTATATCTTACCATTTTACTAGTTAAATAACATGCATGATGGTTTAATATTTCATCTTAATTTGCTCTTCTCCCAGGACTATACTAAAAATCATATCTATTAAGAGCAGTAATAGTTTTTTTTAAAACTGAGTTCAATAACTTTTCAATGCATTGTCATTTAATTTTTTTAAATTTGGTAATAATGCAAAATTGCAAGTATTTGCAATTCAATAAGTTAGCATATAATAAAAAGACCTTGCTGAAATTATTGATAACTATTGATACTGTTTGGTAAACAGAACTTAGTTCAATTTCTGATGCATATAAAAATGGAAATCTGTTCTTGATCATATGAAAATGACAAGGAAGACACAAAAAAACCTTAAATTCATTATACAACCTTATTTGTCAATTGGGTTATTGATGAATAAAGAATTTTACTTTCAAATTTTATGTAGCCATACTATATCTTGTATAATTACAATAAATTTAAAATGAACTTTTCATACAAAAACTCATGATTTTAAATATAACTGTGGTTTCACAACGTAATCAAATATTGTCTCATTATATATATACTACTCCCTTCAATGTTCAAAAAGTTTATTTACAAATTTCACATAAGCTGATTTTCAATTTGTGTGTTACTCATTTCTTTATAATGTTATTTACTTTATAATTATGCTAAATATTGGTAATATATTTCATTGGGTAGAAAAAACAAGTTTTCCATTGAAATTATTTTTAAAAAATATCTAGCAATATTTTGTTATAGAAACAACATTGCCATCACTCTCCAGAGCCAGGTAATAGAGAGAACTTGACAATTTCTTGGCTTTTCTAGACCACTAGCTTTCAAACATTGTGTCAAAAATAACCCTAGTTGGTAGAAGCCATGTGGTAACAGTTAATCATCATAGACAAGGGTCGGAGTAACCACCACAATGGACAGCAGACTCAAAGCAGCAAAATAATCTGACTCGCAAGACTTTTGGCTCTGGGTAGTAGGTCTTAGGGCATCTAGAAGTGAAATAGATGGGCAGTCTATTAAATTTTTGTTTGAGCTTTATAAGCAGAATTATAGGTCAAGTGAACAGAAGTCTAATTTGAATTACAAAACAGAGAGTCATGGCCCCTTAATCAATTCCCAGACTTGAGACGGTTTACACACCCAGAGCCCCTCAAATGAGCGGAGGGCCCGAGGGAAAGGACCCTTTTACAGTGCCAGAAATTTACACTGTTAGCCTTCCTCCCAGCCTTCCCAAGGAGACATATGGCTTTTTAACAGGGTGACTGTGCATTGGGGAAAAGTAAATGATCAGATATTTCAGGGATTATAGGACACTGGCTCAGAAATGACACTAATTCCATGAGACCCAAAATGTCACTCTCGTCCACCAGTCAGAGTAGAGGCTTACGGAAGTCAGCTCATCGATGGATTTTAGCTCAGGTCCATCTCACAGTGGGTCCAGTGGGCCATTTCCCCAGTTCCAGAATGCATAATTGGAGTTAACATTCTCAGCAACAGGCAGAATCCCCACATTGATTCTCTAACTCATGGAGTGAGGGCTATTATGGTAGGTAGGGCCAAGTAGAAACCACTAGAACTGCCCCTACCTAGGAAAATAGTAAATCAGAAGCAATAGCATATTCCTGGAGTGATTGCAAAGATTAGTACCACTCTTAAGGAGTTGAAGGAGACAGCAGTGGTGATTGCCACCACATCCCCATTCAATTCTCCTATTTGACCTGTGCAGAAAACAAATGGGACTTGGAGGATGACAGTGGATTATCATAACTTAACTAGGTATTGACACCAATCGTAGCTGCTGTTCCAGATGTGGTATCATTGCTTGATTAAATCAATGCATTGCCTGGTACCTGGTATGCAGCTACTGATCTGGCAAATGCTTTTTTCTCAATAACTGTCAGTAAGGACCACCAGGAACAGTCTGCACTCAGCTGGCTAAGCCAGCAGTATACCTACACTGTCCTATCTCAGAGGTATACCAACTCTCCAGCCCTATGTCACAATCTTGTCCACAGGGAACTTGATCATTTCCCCCTCCCACAAGACATTACACTGGTCCATTATATTGATGGCATCATGCTGATGGGACCTAGTGAGCAAGAATTAGCAACTACTCTAGACTTATTGGTAACACATTTTTGGGTCAGGAGATGGGAGATAAATCCAACAAAAATACAAGGGACTTCCACCTTAGTGAAATTTCTAGGTGTCCAGTGGTGTAGGGCATGTCACGATATCCCTTCTAAGATGAAGGATAAGCTGTTGCATCTGGCTTCTCCTATGACCAAAAAAGAGGCTCAATGTCTAGTTGGCCTCTTTGGATTTGGGAGATAAAATATTCCTCACCTGGGTGTGCTACTCTGGCCCATTCACTGAGTAACCAGAAAAACTGCTAGTTTTGAGTAGGGATCAGAATAGGAGGAGGCTCTGTGACAGGTCCAGGCTGCTTTGCAAGCTGCTCTGCCACTTGGGCCACACGATCCAGCAGATCAAATGGTTCTGGAAGTGTCAGCAGTAAATAGAGATGCTGTCTGGAACCTTTGGCAGGCCCCTACAGGACAATCACAACACAGACCCTTAGGATTTTGGAGCAAAGCCTTACCAAATGCTGTAGATAACTACTCTCCTTCTGAGAAAAAGCTTTTAGTGTGCTACTGGGCCTTTGTAGAGACTGAAACCATGGACCACCAAGTCATCATGAACTGAGTGTTGTCTGACCTACAAAGCCATAAAATTGGACATGCATGCAGTACTCCATCATAAAATGAAAATAGAATATTAGAGACAGGGCCAGAGCAGGTCCTGGAGGCACAAGTAAGTTACATGAGAAAGTGGCCCAAATGCCTATGGCCCTCATTCCTGCCACATGACCTTCTCTTTCCCAGACCAGAGCTATGGCCCCTTGAAGAGTCCCTTACAGTCAGCTGATTGAGGAAGAAAAAACTCAGGCCTGGTTTATAGATGGTTCTGCATGATATGCAGGGACCACCCAGAAGTGGGAAGCTGCAGCAGTACAACTCCTTTCCAGGAAACCCCTGACGGGCAGTGGTGAGGGGAAATCCTCTCAGTGGGTGGAACTTCGAGCAGTGCACCTGGTTGTTCATTTTGCTTGGAAGGAGAACTGGTGGGAGGTGCATTTGAATACTGACTCATGGGCTGTTACTAATGGTTTGGCTGGATGATCAGAAACTTGGATGAAGCATGATTGGAAAATTAGTGACAAAGAGATCTGGGGAAGAGATATGTGAATAACCTTTTCTGAGTGGGCAAAGAACCTGAAGTTATTTGTGTCCCATGTGAATGCTCACCAGAGGGGGACTTCAGCAGAGGGAAGTTTTAATAATCAAGTGGATAAAATAACGCATCCTATGGATACCAGTCAGCCTCTTTTCTCAGCCAATCCTGCCCTTGCTCAGTTGACTCATGAACAAGTGTGCATGGTGGTAGGGATGGAGGTTATGCATGGACTTCCACTCATCAAGTTAACATGGATTTCCACTCACCAATGCTGACTTGGTTAAGGCCACTGCTGAGTGCCCAATCTGCCAGCAGCAGAGACACACACTCAGTACCTGATATGGCACCATTTCCCAAAGTGATCAGCTTGCTAGCTGGTGGCAGGTTGATTACATTGAACTGCTTCCATCATGGAAGGGGCAGCAATTTGTTCTAACTGGAGTAGACACATACTCCAGCTGTGAGTTTACATTCCCTACACACAATGCTTCTGTAAAAACTATGTGGACTTACAAAATGCCTCATCCACCTTCATGGTATTCCACACAACATTGCTTCTGATCAAGGAACCCAGTTCACAGCAAATAACATGGAGGGATGGGCACATGCTCATGGAATTCTCTGGTATTACCACGTTCCCTACTATCCAGAGGCAGCTGGGTGGATGGAATGGTGGAATGGCCTTTTGAAGACCCAATTGTGGCACCATTAGGTGGCAATACCTTGAAGGTCTGGAGTAATGTTCTCTGGGAGGCTGTGTTTGCTCTGAATCAGCGTCCATTCTATTTCTCCCCATAGCAAGGATTCACGGTTCCAGGAATCAAGAGGTGGAAATGGGAGTGGCACCATTCATTATCACCCCAGTGATCCACTAGGAAAATTCTCACTTCATGTCCCTGAAACCTTAAGCTCCGCTGATCTACAGGTGTTAGTTCCAAAAGGAGGAGTGTTCCCTCCAGAAGACACAACAATGATCCCATTGAATTGGAAATTAAGACTGCCACCTGGCCACTTTGGGCTTCTCATGTCACTGAATCAACAGGAATGAAAATGGATTAATGTGCTGTGAGGGGTAATTGATCATAACTATTAAGGGGAAATACGACTGTAATTACACAAGGGAAGTAGAGAAGAGTTTTCCTGGAATGCAGGAGATCTCCTAGGGCGTCTCATAGTATTACCATGCCCTGTGATTAAGATCAATGGAAAACTGCAACAAACCAATCCAGGCAGAACTACCAGTGGCCCAGAAACTTCAAGAATGAAGGTCTGGGTCATCCCACGCGGCAAAGAACCATAGCCAGCTGAAGTGCTTGCTGAGAGTAAAGGGAACATGGAATGGGTAGTAGAAGATGGTAGTGATAAATATGAACGACAACCATGTGACCAGTTACAGAAACAAGGACCATGATTGTATGAATATTTCTTCCCTGTTTTGTTATGAGTATGTTTGCCTTTGTAAATAAATATCTTGTTTTCCTCTTATATGACATAACTTGTACTGTTCGTTATAGTACTTAAGTCATAGGATATGAAATTTAAAAGTGAATGTTACCTAACGACTTGCACCCTATTCTAGAGAGATGTAGTGCATTTCTGATCATATGCAGAACTGTTGAGCATTTTTAGGTGAAACATATGTCTGTTATTCTGTTCTATTTGGAAATTAAGCATGTTTCAAGGTGATGTGTATAGGTGCCAACTTGACAAGAGGTGGACTGTGATGGTTAGGTTCTGGTGTCAACTTGGCAAAATGATTATGCCCAGTTGTCTGTTCAGGCAAGCACTGGCCTAACCATTGCTACAAGGATATTTCATGGCTGGTTGATTAAATCATCAGTCAGTTGATTGCAGCTGTGGCCGATTACATCTGCAGTCAACTAAGGCATGTCTCACACAGTGAGATAATTCAATCTATTGAAGGCTTTTAAGGAAGAAGAGAGACTCTTTCACTGCTTCTTCAGTCAGCAAGCCTCTCCTGTGGAGTTCATCCAATTTCTTCATCGGAGCCTCCTGCCCTATGGATTTTGGATTCTTTCATTCCCATGGTTGCTTGAAACACCTTTATAAATCTGATATTTACAGATCTCTCCTGTTCTGTTTTTCTAGAGAATTTTGATTAACACATCTCCAATACACTTCATCACTTATCCTACAGACATGCCCTTGGTTGATTTTATCAGTCAGTCCCCTCTTGGCCTCATTTCCTTTTATATGGAGGTCAAGACCCACTTGTGAGCATAATTTATTGAAATCTGACCACTTCTCATCTCCACTGCCATCACTCAGGTGTAAGTCACCTTGATATCTCTTCTGGATTACTGTAATAAACTCCTGAGTTCTCCTAAATTGACCCTAGCCATTCTACATGCTGGTCTCAACAACTAACCAGGTTAATTCTTATAAAAATCAAGCTAGACCTGTGGTCAAAACTCGAATGGTTCCTGTTTCACAGTAAAAGGCTATAAGTCCTCACATGTATAATCTGCCCACTGTTGTGTTCCTTCCAATTACCCACTCCTCTCTAGCCACAATGGCCTTCATATTGTTACAGTTCCTCTGACACCTATTGTTCTCGTTTGCTAGCTGCCAAAATGCAAAATATCAGAAACAGAATGGCACTTAAAAGGGGGAATTTAATAAATTGCTAGTTTACAGTTCTAAGGCGGAGAAAATGTCCCAATTAAAACAAGTCTATAGAAATGTCCAATCAAAGGTATTCTGGAAAAGTTACCTTGTTCAAGAAGGCTGAGAAGTTCATGGTTTCTCTCTCAAGTGGAAGGGCACATGGTAAACACAGTCAGAGTTTCTCTCTCATCTGGAAAGGCATATGGTAAACACGGTCAGGGTTCCTCTCTCATCTGGAAGGGCACATGATGAACACAGCGTCGTCTGCTAGCTTCTTCTCTTGGTTTCCTGTTTCATGAAGCTCCCTAGGAGGCATTTTCCTTCTTCATCTCCAAAGGCTGGTGGCTGGTGGACTCTGCTTCTCGTGGTTATGTCATTCTGCTCTGTTCTCTCTGAATCTCCCATTCTCCAAAATGTTTCCTCTTTTATAGGACTCCATAAACCAATCAAGACCCACCCAAATGGGTGTAGACATGTTGTCACCTAATCCAGTTTAACAACCACTCTTGACTAAATCACATCCAGGAAGATGATCTGATTACAGTTTCAAATATACAGTATTGAATAGGGATTATTCTACCTTTATGAAAGGGATTTTCATTAAAACATGGCTTTTCTAGGGGTCATACTTCCTTTCAAACCAACACACCTATCTTAGGGCCATTTCTTCGTTTAGAATGTTTCCCCCCGCCATCTTCCACATGACTACTCTCCTCATTTTGTTCAAGTCTTTGCTCAGATGCCACCATTTCCCTGATTACCTAATTTAAAATTGCAGGTCTCATATTCTTAATGCCCCTCATCTGCCTCTCTGTTAGATTTTTCTAAAGCATTTAATACCTCCACCTTACATTCATATGATTTGTCTATTTTCTACCTTCCCTGGATGGAATGCATGCTAGGGATCTTTATTTTATTCACTGATCCATCCCAAGCACTTAAAACAATGCTGGTACACAGAGCATGCTCCATGAATATTTACTGGGTGGATGAACTGTATCCTTTCACTGTACCTGTTCAACCAAGTATTATTGCTACTCTAACAGTACAACTATACCATAATGCATATTGGTTTTATTATTAATTAATTGTCCCTATTATTATCTCTTTAAGTGGTTTTTGGTTAATTTCCTTTCCCATTTCCCACAATAGCCATCGTAAACCTTTATTACCACACACAAGTGTCCTATTCTATTTCATTCCATCCCCTCGAACTGCAGTAGGCATCACTTGTACCTAAGCACGCTGCCATTGAGAGTGATGTCCAAAAAAAAGTGGTGGGGAGGTGCTCTACAGCAAAACAAAAAGGAGAGTAAAATGTCACACAACAACCATGTCAAAACATGAATTAATACCTCATGAGAAAGTGCTGCTTATAAGTTAATAAAGTAAAAATAAAAATGCTGTTTAGAGATACTTCAAATAATTTCTTAAATATTTTTTAAAAAATGATTATTTTAGATTTCCAGTAAAAAAATAACATAAACTGATCACCAAATCAGAGTACTGATTATCTTAGAGAAAAAATTGCTGAGCTTTAGAATAAATAAAACTGTAAGCTGTCAAAATACTGCTAAGTTTTTTTAATAAAACTAGGCAATTACACTGGATATATAACACGGGTAAATCACTTTTCTGAAAACTAAAAATGTTTTCTCCAAAAAACAACTATAAAAAAAGACCTATCAGAGGAGCTGGTGTTTCAAACAAAATTTAACAGAATTTATAATAGTATAATTTATAATAAAATTATTACATTTCTTGTTATTTTGTTCTTAACATTAAATACATTTACATTTATTCAAATGATCCCTTGAGCTTTGTCTTTCCACTAGCCATTTATAAATACTACCAATATTCAAATTTTTTATTGTTCAGAAATATTAATCCCCATACATATATACACAAAATATATTAGCGGATACCATGAACCAGAAAAAAACCATATTCAGATATAAATGCTTAAGAATTTCAGTGGAAAGAAGGAAGTATGAGTTTCACTTTTCACAGTATATATTTTAGTTTCCTAGCTGCAAAAACAAATACCATACAACTTGCCTTAACAACAGGAATTTATTGGCTCATGGTTTCATGGCCTGGAAGACTTGCTTCCTCCCTATAAAGGACTTCAGTAAACTGGTTTACAGCCCAGCCTTATGCAATTAGGCTGAGCCTTAACTAAAGTAACATCTTTAAGACATCCTATTTACAAGAGTCCATACCCACAAGACCAGCGACTGGGACTGGACATGTCTTTGAGGGACATGATGCAATCCCCAACAATGTATTTCTATGGTCCTCAAAATACATGTAAATCTTAGCTATCATCATCAATATAACAGACGTTTCTCCATGGGGAAAAAGTTTTTAAAACTGAATTATTCATTATCTATAAATGTTAAATTAAAAATGAGTGCCATACTATGTAATAGTTACTTTACAGTCTTCCAATTAAATGTTTAGAAAAATTCTATTTTAATTTGGTCTATTTTATTTTCCTTCAATACTTAGTTACAAGAAAAGTGGGAAAAATAATTTAAATAAATATATTTTGGATCTATAAAAATCCTGATTAACTTTACTAGTCTTTTATTGATTTCAGAAACAAGCATTCCTAAGACAAATTAACTTGTTTTAAGAGCAGCTAATAATGGTTTATTTCTTTTCAATGTTTACTAATATTGTTGAAGTTAACATTTGAAAACATAAAATGGACTCAATTTAAACAACACTAACAAAAGGGTAGACAGCACATCTAAACTTTATGAAAGATCACTGTACTTTGTATGCGTTTTTTTTCCAAGGAGTTTATTACTATGTGTGCATAGTAGGAGAGCGGATGGCCTAGCAACCCAAAATGTGTCTCCCCAAACTGCAGTAATTTGGATAGTTTTATTAGAAAAAATGTGGGCAAGGTTTAGGATAATGAGTACAGTAGTGCCAGATGATGTAATTAGAGGTGGTCTAATTATTGAGCATGCGCTGATTGTATGTACGTCTGATATGGTAAATACATTGCTCCCAGAAATATCTAATAAACAACAGGGTGATCTAAAAACACTCAACTTAAATTCATCTTCAGAGTACCGTGATGGTCATTTAATACATCTATATTTGTGAGTCACAGAGAACAAGATGAAAATGGTGACTTCGTGGGGTGATGGTAGAGAGCTGAAAAACACTTGCAAACATAGAAATATGACATTCAATTTGAAATTATTTGTGAATGTTATCTCTTATCTTCCTTTATGACCATCACCAAATACAATTTATTTTATACATATATATTGAGTGAGTGTGTTTTTGCATGTATGTCTATGTGTCTGCCTGTGTATATGTGTGTGTGGAGGTGGTAATCAAGGAAAAAAACTAATTTCACATTGGTTTAATAAGGTATAAAAGAGACAGACAACAGCAAATGAGGAGGCAGGGAAGTAACCTTGTGGGTACAAACTAAGGGAATGCGCAGAAAACTGTAGAGAGTTTTGGATGTCTATAGAACGTGGAAAGAAATATGAATTTTAATTAAAACTCTAGGACTTGGCAACCCAAATTGACAACTGTATCTAGAAAAAAATAAGAAAATACATACAAAACACTCACAACATGGTACATATTTTCTATGTGTTCATACATATTCATGTGGTTTATCCGTAAGGGAAAATAAAGAACATACACCATAAGGAACTAAATGTGAAAAGACATTTAGACACACTAGTAACCAGAGAAACAATATATTTTGAAAACAAGACATTATTTCATACCTATCAAATCAGGTTTTAAAATCCTGACAACAGTAAATGTTGGGAAGAATGTTGCCTAACAGCTGCTCACAAACTACCAATGGGGAGTTTAAATTTGTTCAACTACTTACAAGACCAATTTGGCAATACAGAATAAAGCTGACAATGTGCCCAGCCTATCAACCATTTTTACTTCTATCTAGAATTCCCAGAGAAATATGTTACATGGAGACATGAGCAAGATGTCATTTTTTTTTTTTTTGCAGCATTGGAAGTACAAAAAATTTGGAAATGAATGAAAAGTCCATTAACCGAAGAATGGATAAATTGTCACACATCTTTACAAAGGAATTTATAAATCAATTTAAATGGATTAGTAAGAGATAGAAAGTTATACAGATAAATTTCAAAATGCAGCTGGTTGAAATTTCCTAGATGTCCTGGCCTTTACTCAATACCTAGATGGCCTTTAAGACTCATCAGTGACTGATATGTAAGAGTCACATAATATATACATAAAACAAGAAACAATCTGATGAAATGTCAACATATCTTCTAGGTATTAAATTCACAGTTTCCATATTGGAAATATTTAAATTAAAATGTTTTAACATAAAATCAAGAAAGAATCATTTACCTTACTATAAACAAGTCACTGTGCTTGCTAAGTGAAATCAAAGCACCTATCATCCATCAAAATTAAAAGCAACTAAAATTTTAAGTTCAAAAGGTTAAAAAGGAAATGTAGCAAGGTAAAACTGTTCTTGTGTATATAGTTAATATGTTTTTCCATTATTGATAACGTTTCCTGCAAAGCTAAAAAGTAATTTAAATTCTTGCAACTTTTATCTAGAATGCAGGAAATCTGCTCATGTTTTATTATCAATAGCAGCCTGCTGACACAATTTAAAAGAGACAATTTTTAACATTTTAGAGATAAAAGGCAGTTGTTTAAGCACCAATTATACTGATAGCTGTTGTATGAGATAACACACCAAACCATGTGCTGAAGGGAAAAAAGTGCAATCACATTCAGAATGCCATTGACAGAAACACTGTAATATGCCCTTTGTAGTTCACAAAATTAATGAACATATGTTGGTATATTAATGTTCGGAAGGAGCTTATACAAATAAAACAGATGTAAAATCTAAGTGGGGAGATAAGGTCTATGCCTGTCTCACCTGCTAGATAGCTCTTCACACCTTACAGTACTGGCACCTGATAGGTGCTTCAAAAGATACATTAAATACATTAACAAATGATTACAGGAAAGAAAAGTGGGAATTAAGGAGGAAAGGAGGCTCTTTCACTCTATTTCAGAAATAACTCCTTACCTAGTACCATTCATTCATTCTTTTTTTTTTTTTTTTTTTGCATGGGCAGGCACTGGGAATCAAACCTGGGTCTCTGGCATGGCAGGCAAGAATTCTGTTACTGAGCCACCGTTGCACTGTCCTCATTAATTCATTTTATTCATACACTTCATTTAACTACATTTACTTACCATCTGCCCTAGGTGCTAGGGATAGAGCAAAACAGGTAAGTTTTCTCAACATTGCCAGACTCAAGCTACCTGTTCTATTATCTGTGAGCTTTTGATGAGGTAATTCTCAACATTAGTATAGCATTATTCCTTTATCCTTCCATTATTGCTTTTCTAAGGAATAATTTTAAATAACATGTACCTCTGTAGCTGAAGTGAACAAAATAGGATTAACGTATCCCACACTTAATATTATCACATTTATGTAAATCTACTTACTCTCCTATATGTTAATATATTCAAATATTAACTACATCCTTATGAATATTAATGAATCATTAATTATATTTATATCCTCAGACTAAATCTATCTTCTTTTTAAAATAAGAAATTTAATTTTGCAAACATTCCCATATTTTATTGAACATAGGAACGTATTAAATTCACAAATCTAACAATTCAACCCAAGAGGCTTAGCAAATTTTTTAACTACTTATAATCAAGGTTTGAAATTTTAATTAGCCAAGAGAATGAAGTCATCAACAAAATGTTTTACTTTTCCTGTTCTTCATGTCATCCATCAGTCAGTATTTTGCCATACTGTTCTTTTTAAAAAGCAATATAATAAACTGGAACTTTTCCAGATTAAAGACTTAATATCTTCCATATATTTTAGAAATATCTGCACATATTTGACAATGAGTGAAAAAGGAAAAGGGTACATCCCTAAGGAAGAAGAAAACCTTATCTTCTCAAGCTTCTCCTAGTGTCCCCTCAAATATTAATTCCAATTATTTTTTAAAGAAATGCTGAAAATTTTGCATAATTTTAAATTTAAAAACTAGAGCTTATTATCTTATTTGAAAGGAGATTTTTAAAACTCACATATTTGAAAGGTGGTTAAGAGTTGCTTTTTCACTCTTTCCACATTCTCTGTCAACTTGCTCTATTTCTTCATGAGTCATTTCATACTTTATAGTATAAATAAATAAAATATCTATTTAAAAATATTTCTGGGGCGGGCTGCGGTGGCTCAGCGGGCAAGAGTGCTTGCCTGCCGTGCCGGAGGACCTCGGTTCGATTCCCGGCCCCAGCCCATGTAAAAAAAAAAAAACAAACAAACAAACAAAATATAATAAAACAAGAAAATGTTTAAAAATGTTTCCCTTTCTTCCTCCCTTCCTTCCTTCCATCCTTCCTTCCTTCTCTGTCTTTCCTTCCCTTCCTCCCTCTTTCTAAAAAAAAAAAAAAAAAAAAAAAAAAAAAAAATATTTCTGAAATATCTTTAAAAGAAACAGTCCTACACTCACAGTAAAATAGCTGAAGGGAAACTAACTCCTTCACATTATCTCAGGTTGCTCAGCTTTATTCATGAACATTTACTAAGTCTCTGAAAATAAAGAACAGCTATCATCTGCACTGTGACAAAACCAGCACTCCTCTTTGCAAACAATACCAGATATAGGTACAGAGACAGCTTCTTCCTTTCACCTTAGAAAACATATCATAAGGGTTACCCTCAGGATACAACGAAGTCCCAGGACATCATGACAGGCCCCACCAATAACAGATTTTTGTTCAGCTGCTTTGATTCTTAAACTGAAACCCTTAAATTAAGACCAGTACAAGAGCTGTGTTTCAGTAGGCTTAGGGCAGTTTAGTTGGTATGTACCTTCCTAAATGGTAGACTCCAGGTTGGATGTGGAGTGTACATGTGGTAACTTTATATCTCTTGCCTATCACCAGTCTCTAGCACTGCTTCTCACCTCTGTCTAATTCCAATTTCCCAGCCTCTGTCTCACAGTAGCATGGGGCTACTAAATTAATGGCTTAAAGTGATCATCCCCACCATCCATATCCAAGGAAACAGGTCTCTATGTGGTCCCTAAGATGGGAAAAGGGATCATCTTATATCCAGTCCAAAATCTTCCATAATCCAACAATACCACTACACAACAGGTTAATATTTTTGAAGTAGGAAATATGAATAAAATACTGCAAATTGAAAGATCAAAATGTAGCAAACCCACTCACATCATTTGAAAGGTGAATTGATTTCTCTATTAAATTTCTCTCAAGTAGACTAAGTTTCCCAATAAAATATATTGGCTTCTTTCTTATAAAAATTAAAACTGAATTATTTTCTGATTTTCAATTGTACAGAAAGGAAGATGGAGGGTATTTTATTTATTAATACAAAAGCCTGCTCAGTTATGACACAGCAAATGTGGACTCAAACTGTTTTAGCAGAAATATCTAAGATTATTTTTATGGAAATCAACATAAAGTGATTTATTCTATTCATTAAATTAAAAGCAGATATTCTTCTTATAGGGAACTTGTTCCAGTAAAGTTGGCCTGCAGGCCAATCTCATCCAAATTTGTCTTGCTTCTCATGATTGTTAAATACAACTTGATATTCTACAAAGGGGAAAAAAATTATAATTTATTAAAAAATATATGTAGCAAAGTCTCTATCCTTTTTATTTGTTCATGATTAATTTTAAGTAAACTGGAAAACAGCCTACTGATTAGGGCAGGTACAACTTACTAAATAGAAAATAAAGTTTATATGAAATTACCTGAAAATCTGATAGACAAAGACAATCTCTTATTTTTGCTACTGAAGTAATCTCAGACTTTTAGTAACATTGCCAAAACTTTCAGCAGCCATAGTTATGCTAAAAGTCTATATATTTCAGGTTTCAATTTTCCCTCAATCTTTTCAATTTAATGTGCTCTTTACTGATCGACTTACCCTCGAATACAGGGAGAGTTTGTTACAGAGTCCTTGAAAATGGAAAAAAGTCATTTCATTGGTTCTATCATCAATACAATATTCAACTAACATGCAATGAGTGCCTATGTGTTAGTGACTGCTGGCATGTTATTTCACCTATATAGTTAATATCATCATCCCAAAAAGTGGGTTTTATTTGTTGTGATCTTCTTCAACCATATGTTTTTATATGGATGGATATAATTTTACATTAAAAGATGACAAATCATAATAAACCTTCCCTGCTCAAAAGCTTTAATGACTGTCTCAAACTCAAATTGATACTTCAGCGTTCTTCAATATTAGTTCAGCTAAACTTTTCAAGCATATAACCCACAATTCTCAACAACAAACCCTCTGTTCTCGCCGGACTAGTATGTTTGATAGCTGTTTATCTCAAAATGTATTTCCATACTGTACATACTATCATTTGCATGAGAAATCATCATTAAATAACTTTCTGGGGGTGGTGAAAGTCTTCTAGGTCAGCAAGTTCAAATTACAAATCTTTGTTTAAAGGCTTATTGATAAGTTCTCTCCCACGATTTCAAATAGATAAGTTCCACAACAAGTCTAAAGTTGTTTTACAAGACTTTTGAAGAAATTACCAAATTAATAAGATCTCAAATCTGGGATTTCATAGTTCCTTCAAAAAGCATCATCAATCCATCATGTACTACATATTAACTTAATTTACTTTAATTTATTGTATTTATTTTATTTAATAACTATAGTTTTAAAAATAAAGCAGATAGGAATTTAATTATAGATGTAAACAAAATACAAATTATATAGATTGACATTTATTAAAAGGGAAGACTAACAGAACTTATATTCTATATAATAAAAAGAAATAATTTGTTTGCAAAGCAGTGTAATCTGCATATTTTTATTCTAGCCATATACAGAATACCTAGTGCTGTAAAAAAGGAGAAATAAATTAGGATTTTTTATTGTTGTAGTAAGAAATTTTATAGAAGAGATGACTAAAACAAAAAATAGATCATCTATTCTTCAGTGTTTCTTGTAATTTTATAATCCACTAATTTTATTTCTGAACATATTGTTTGAATTAAAGTTGAGTTCTGGTCTTGGTTGACCCCTAAATATCCAGTTAATATATCCTATTTTACTATTTATCACACTTGCCTGTACTGAGATATACACTGGTATTCTTATGAAAAACCAAATGAGAGTTCAAGGGAAAAATTAAGTCAAATATATCTTCAAATCATATTTTAAAAAATAAATCTATAATTACCTATTTAAAAACACTGATATTTTACATTACACTAATTTTTCATGCTCCATGAAATCTCAAAATCATATGCATTTATATTGAAGTAAAATTATGGGTCAGAATATTAGGGCACTTGGGCATAGATTTTCCAAGACCGTTTACTAATATAACAGTTCCTGTGGTATGACTCAATATATATGCCATGCTCCAAGATGATTTCAGAAACAAGTTCTGAAAGTGTAAGGAAAGCTAAAACCTCAGTTTATAATAGAATAATATGCAAAGACAAAGAAATAAATCCAGCTAAGTTTACCACTATAATTGGCAAATTATATAACAAAGCTGGAGTTCAGAATTCAAAATACATTTTACCTTGGAAAGCAGCTGCATTCCGAGATATTAGAAACTTTAATGTAGAGCTGGATGCTTGAAGCATCTGCTGCATATCTTGGCGAGCTGCAATTTGAAATCTCTCCTCCATCTTCTTAGTACAACATGTGGGGTTTTCTGATATGCAAACTTGAAGATCAGATCCTGGAACACATAATATTTCCAGAATGATTACCTCTTCATTTGACAAGCACTACATACTACGTAACAAGTATTATGATGAGCTCTGCAAACAACAGCTGAAAAAATAAGCAAAGAAATAACTTTTCTTCACTCGGCCTTGTACTTAATGTAACAGTAATGCTTTTTCTATTGAGGAGACATACTTAATATTTGAGCAAAAAGTAAATGAAACATTCAAGTAAATAATTAATGGTTTAGAAATGTTTTGGTTCATAATTGTATTAATGGAGGACAAAGAAATTTTCTTAGAGCCATTCCTTGCTTAGAAAATGTACTCTGTGTAAAACAGGACTTCACCATGAAAGTAAAGACAGCTTACAGAATGGGAAAAAATATTTGGAAGTGGCATATTTGACAAAAAATTTAATATCCAGAATACATAAAGAAATCTTACATCTCAACAACAAGAAGACAAACAATCCAGTTTAAAAGTGGTCAACAAATTTGAATAAACTTATTGCAAAGAAGACATACAAATGGCCAAAAGTACAGGAAAAGATGTTTAACATCATTAGTCACTAGAGAAATGCAAATTAAAAACACAATGAAATACCATTTCATACCCATTCAAATGGCTAATACCAAAAAAAGACAGAGAATGATGTCATCAAAATGGTGATGTACACAACTACTGAAAATCTCTCCCTAGAGACTCAATGTAACAAAAAGGTCAATTCTGAATTGTTCAGGACTCTGGAGGAATATATAGACTGGAGAAAGTTCCTACCCACGCCAAACTGAAGAAAGAAAAAAGAGATCAGGTAGGAAATTTCTGTCTCAGACCAGCTAGTACTCTACCCCACATTCAGTCTCACACAGCTCCCGGAAGGGCACAGAAATAGCAGCTGGGATCTCTCCCAGTGCAGACACAGAATACACATTCTCCCACAGCAGTGAGATAGACCTCCACCATTTGAAGACCTGGGAGACAGGGGAGGACATTTCAAGGCCCTACTGGGTGAGTAACAAAGAGTATGAGAAAACGTCAGCAGAGACCGAGCTTCCAGCCCTGAGTCAAAAAAAACCCTTCCCCACTGCTGAGGAAAACATCAGCAGGCAGCCTGATCCATGTGTGAGATTCGGCTGAGAAACAGGACGGCTACAGGAACTCTCTGCCATGAATAAAATGGAGGACACAGCCCTATAGTGAGCCAGATTTTGGTGGCAAAATAACAGCATAGGAACCCTGCAACTCCAGCCCTGTCCGGTAAGATGTAGCCTGGACTATCAGTCAAACAGCTCATGAGGATGATTACATTAAAGAACAGCACCATCTGCTAGGCAGACTGGAAAGTGCAAGGGAACTGAAGGGTTTTACAGAGACATCCCAAGAGTATCTCAGCCCACAGTGCCTGAAAAGAAACCCAGGTCTCCCAGGCCAGAGAGGAACAAAGCACAACTGGGAGACAGCAAACTTGTGTTATGCACAGACACTTTGCTGTGGTATACAGTGCCTACGCCCAACCCTGAGCCAGGCCACTGGGGGCATGAGGTTTTGGAGGGAGTCTGGGGGCATAGCCAATCTGACAACTTGCTGGCAAGAGAGATGAACAGAGAGAACAAAGCCAAGCAACAAGAAAACCCTAGGGAAAAGAGATTTAAAAAAACAAACAAAAAAAGACCTCAGGAATAAACTAAGAAATTCAGATACCTCAACACCAGCAAAAAATGACTCACATGAGGAAGCACAAAGATATAACCAAACAAAAGGAACAAACTGACATCTCAACAGAGACCCAGGAGCTGGAACAAATAACTAAAGATATTCAAATAAATCTTATAATTCAAATCAATGAGGTACAGAAAAATATGGCAAAAGTGATGATGAATATAAAGGCACTGGGTGACCATAAAGAACTGGAAATGTTAAAAAAATTAATGGCAAAACTTAAGGGAATGAAAAACACAATAGAAGAGATAAAAAGCAATGGATTCATAGAACAGTAGATTTGAAAAACAACAAAAGGATGAATGAACCAGAAGATAGTACATCTGAAAACTTACACAAAAGAACAGATAGGGAAAAGAATGTAAAAATCTGAACAGGATTTCAGGGAACTAAATGATAAAAGGAAGCACCCAAATATATGTGTTATGGATATTCCAGAAGGAGAAGTGAAGGGGAAAGTGGCAGAAAGAATAATAGAGGAAATAATCAAAGAAAATTTCTCAACTCTTATAAAACACATAAAATTCCAGGTCCAAGTATCAAAGCATACCACAAACAGAATACAGCCAAATATAGCTGCACCAAGATATATACTAATCAGACTATGAAATGTAAAAGATGGAGAATTCTGAAAGCAGTCAAAGAAAAGCAATCCATCACTGTTTTAGTTTGCTAATGCACCTGAGATGCAATATACCAGCAACAGAATGGCTTTTTAAAAGAATATATTAAGTTGCAAGTTTACACTTCTAAGGCCATAATGGTCAAACCAGGGCATCCAGGGAAAGATACCTTGATCCAAGAAAATGAAGAGAATGGAAACCCTATGTAGGGCACATCATAAACACAGGCTGTTCTGATCACCAGGGGTTGGATTAGTGCTCCAAGGCCATAGAATGAAAATTAATTTAAGATCAATTAATTAATTTAAAATTAAATTAATTTAAGAGGATCAGTGACAAAATGAGGGTCTGTAAATCCTCCCTCAAGAAACAAGCGGCCCAGAGGGCTACAGGTGTGGGAGAACATGGATCTCCTTAGTTCTTGGGGACAGGAAGGATCGAGCATGCTGAGACCCTTAGACCATCTCTTCCAGCCTCTATTCCAGTGCATATCCTCTCAATCCTGTGATGTGCTCACTGACTTTGTGGGCTCAGGTGTGGGGAAAGATGGAGGCACCGTTCTTCCTGCCCCTCCCCCACCTCCACTGAGGTCAGTTTGGTTGCCGGGCCGTGGTGTTCTATCTTGTGTTGTGGTTACAGGCTCCTGCTGACCTGAAGCCACTGAGCAAAGGCTTCAGGAGCCTCGTAGAGGCGGCAGAGAGTCGTGATGCTCTGTACACTCCTGATCCTGGAGGCCTTGTGCCTGCTGTTGGCAGCACTGCCAGAGGACTTTCTACCAAGCCTAGAACCCCAAGGAATGCTGTGGGCATTGGTGGCTGGCACATTCACAGTAGGGGTGTTTATCACTAAATCTTTTTATGATGATGGAAAGACAGACGAAAAACTGAACGCTGACATTTCTGCCCTTCTAGAAGAAAGACAGCAAATTTTTGATACACTTCACCACATTGAAAGAATATCTCGAGACCTTACACGAACCATAACAGAAGACAAGGTCCTAAACGGAATATCTGAAATCGTACATGTGAAGACCAACAAAGCTGTGGAAAGCTACAACTCTTTCCTTGGACTGAAGGGAGATTTCTCTAGAATATTATGGAAAGGAGAGACGTCTAAATGTTCACGGGATATTGAGACAATGGATGGCATGGCAAGCAAGACTCCTCCTCTAGAAGACTCAACAAACCAAACCCAACATCAGGTAGCACCAACTGAATCATCTTTGAAAACAGCTCGGGAGGATACAGGACAGCTTCACACAGCAGTCGCGGAAGCTTTGGACGGAAATGCCAGGCTTGGAAGAAGCAAAAACCTCTTTTCCCTGGAATCTGGAAATCGGAAAGGAAGGGTGGGCAAATTCACTAAAGGGAACATTCTCTCAGAAACCTCTAGTCTGCCTACAGAGTCAGGTCTTGAAAATACAGTGGGTCGTGTCGAGCCTGTAGGTGAGCCCCTGTCAAAGATGCGCAATTCGACCCCTGCTCTCCAGGAAGATAACGTGGATCCTGGGACCATGGAACTGAATATACGGAGGACATCAGGCAACGGAGATCTAGTCGCTGACGAACCTAAAGGACTGTTTGTTAACAGGATGGATTTACATACTCATCTACAAACCCTCAAGGGAAAAAGAAAACAAATGTACGTGGCATTGCAAGAAAACACTAAAATGATCAATGCATTGAAAGATCGCAGGGAAAGATCCCAAACGGAAAAGGCCTTGCTCCAGGCAGAAATCAGCCAATTGGAAAGGCAGAGGCAAAAGCTGGAGCAGAAACTTCAAGTCCAGCCTAAATGTCATCGAGTAACGGGAACAGATTTTTCAACAAGGTTCAATTTGCGGAGAATTTACCCCATAAAGATAGAGGAGGACTTTTCCAAACCAAATAAAAATAACAGCAACACCTGTGAAGACCTGAAATTTTATACAATTCAAGAAGAAATTCTTTCAGAAGAACTCAAAACAGTCACACGGTTTTACGAAAACCTCCTCAGGTCCCAGGAGAGGAAAGCTCATGACATGGGGATACGAGCTCGGATCGCTGAGAGAAACCTCTACGAAGTGAGAAAGGAAACGGCATACCTGATGCAAAAATTATCGGAGGAAGAACAGAAACGATCGGAAAGTTACCGCTGCATCCCTGATGTTCCAAATGGGGCGTATGATGGAGTCCGCAAAACAGGTCCAGGAAACGAGACGACTAACAGATCCCCAAGGAAGGAAGAGCATCAGGCCGAGATGATAAGGGCATGCAAGGCACGCCCCGTATCCACCAGTGGCAAAATGCCTGAGAATCTTCAGCTTGGCCAACCCCATCCTGAGGCAGCGGGTGTCACCAGAGACCAAGACGGAGCTCGTCGGGGGGCTCCTTGCCCAGGCAGAAGCAGCTCCGTAGCTTCTTCTCATTCAAGCCTCGGACGTGACAGCGCAGCATCTGCCGCAAGCTCTGGTCCTCCACACTCGCCGCCCGCCCAAAGCCGGCGGTTAAGAAGGAGCGCGAGAAGAGGCCTCCTGAGAAGAGGGCAGCCTGTGCTTTCCACCATTCAGGAAAGTGGAGAGGAGGAGGCTCCCCAAGAGTCCGTTTGCTAAGGGACTTCCCTGGACCAACACTAATCTCCCCTGCTAACAACAATGTATCAACACCAACCTAGGGACTCCCACATCTGTTCACATAACCCACCCGGAAACAAATGTTTCCCCTGCTGTGTGATGCTCCCACCATTCAGTCTACTTCCAGGAGCCGTGACAACAGCAACATGTTTTCATCTCACCTGATAAACTTTACTTCCTCTCTTTTAGTCTTATTCTATTTAGGAGTTACAATTATTCATAGGTTATAATTGTTAGTGTATTTTATAACTGTAGATTGTATGATGTGAATCTTATAAGTTAATTTGTTGTATTTAACTATAGTTCTAGGTATGCTTAGAATATCATCTGTATCTTCAACTGTGTTACGAGTTTCCTATGAGGTATTTCACCAGTGGAAACATTTGAAACTCAAGGTGTGTTTCTATATATATATCAAGAGGTCAGTACCCTCTGGTTACAATAATAATATCATTTATCAATATTCAATTTGGATAGTAAATTTTTAAAAAAGTTCTTAAATATTTTGCATGCTTTATTTATTGAAAGGTCAGAAAAAGGGAGTGTTTATCAATAAGGAACAACGTAATCCATCTTAGCGGCCTGTGTTTTCTGACCTGTAATTTCTCATGCGGTGGCCTTTATGTAATCCTTGTTATTTCTGTACGTTTGCATTTCTGAACATGGACAAACCTTGGAAACCGTCCATCAGGCAAATAGAACAGGCTTCCGTGTAGGCCACATGTTTTGTCCTGTAGCTAAGGCCCCAAGATTTCAGGGAATCAGGCTGTCTTACTCATCCCAGCTTCCCCAACCTCGAGAGTAGTTTCTGACAAGGAGTAAGAGACCATAATAGTTATTAAGTAAATAAATGACAAGAATCAATTTTTCAAACGGGTAATATTTCACTCATGGTGCCAAACCCATTCATTTTTACCCTTTGTAAAAATATATTTCATAGCTTTAACACATAATGATTCATTTAGTATGGTAGGTTGACCTGGGAATGCCAGGTGGGAAAAGCAAAACAAAGCAACCACAATAAACTTGTTCTAAATCTTAATACTGGTCATATATCCCCACTAAATATAGCACCTAAATATAGTGCTATAATGCCTCACCTTGATATATGACAGGGATGACTGATTTCTGATTTCAAAGCAAATGCTTCGGGTAGTTGCCCATTTTGTGCTTGGCTTCATGTAAGAGTTGTATAATTACTCAGTTTTCTGTCCTAACTCTATTTGGGACTTTATTTTTCAAAGTTACTTTCATTGTCTGTTTATCATTATTACTACAGGCATATTCTGTTAGCACTCATTACATATTAAAACCTTTATTATTATAAAATGTATACGTCTTCATTTCTTGACATTTTGGGGGGATGGGGATTCATTTCTTCTTTTGGTTATTACCCTGGTTTCAGCCTCTGGGATCACCACGCTCCCACTCCAAGGTCATAGGGTTTGGGTCAATAATCCCAAAAGTCACTCCAGGGTGAGAAGAGCATTGCCAGGGTGTTCAGTCAGAATGCCATTGGGTGCTCCAGGGATAGGAATAGGTACAAAGCCAGAAAACGAGAAAGAACACAGTGGATTTTGATCAATGGGAAATAGTTGCTCTCTATTTTTCATTGTTAAACTGAACGGTAGCAAGCCTACAGCGGCTGGGGCTTGAACAGCCTGCTGGGGCTCAGAACAACCTGCTGAAGTTAACAACCAACATAGACAGAAATTTCCAAAAGGGGTAGAAAAGAGATCGTCATGTTTCTGAGGAAACAGATCAAGTCACATCTTCAGGTATCTGTCCCTTTGCACATGTAGTTATGTGATCCCATAGCTATCCTCTTCTCAGAGGGATTTAGTATATTTGAGTTGAATTTGTGTCACCTCCCACCAAAAGGCCCAGCCAATTTAAGTAGTGATTATTCTTGTGTCTATATTTTCTTCCAGTGTGTTAGATCAAAATATCACCTTGAAAAAGATACGACTATTGCTCTAAATCTAATATGCAATGACTAGCTGGAAAGATTTGTTTAAGTCCCTTATGCAGTACCAATAGGCACAAGAAAAACTGGAGGCCTCCAAAGAACTGTTGCAAACCAGTTATCCTCTATGAAGACCATTATCCTCCATGAGAGAAGGAAAATTGGAATACTATGTTCATGTTAGGATCAATATGGTTAACACCTTTAGGAACATAAAAAAATAAAACATTGGGTTGCTGTATTCGTCATCAATAGGACAAAACAAAACATACAGGAAAAAAATTATTTACAACTCACCAATCTCTTCCAAGGCAAAATCTCTCTGTAAATACCATAATTCGTGACTTAGCAATGGTCAATAGTGATAAAAAAGATATTTTCACCTAGAGATGAACCAGGTAGCTTTCCTGACTAAACCATGGAATAGCGGAAGAAATATTTAGTATTTCTTCCATGTTCCGGTTAATTTTTCTGGCAAGTTTTATGTTATTAAGAGAAGCAATAAATGAATATGACTAGGCAAAATTGAGGGATGTTTTTAAGGATGTTTTACCAAATTGAGATGTAAAAACTTCTCAGGCCTGCATCAGATCCTGAACGGCAGACTAAAATGGACACAGCTCTGTGCTTAATTGTGATATTCTGCCTATCTCTAAGGTTGGACAAATGCAATGAGGTTGGATTTTATTCAAATTAAACCGTCAGGAAATCTTCCTGCCACTGAACAAACATATACTCAAAGTTCAAAGTTCATGGAAAAGTTTAGAACAGAACCAAATATTCACCCTTCATATCCCACCATGCACCTCTCCTGACTTTCTGTCTCTACAGCTCTTCAGATTTCCATTAGGTAGCTTTGCCCACAGAGTATACTCTGTATCTTGTTGCTCATTCTACTCTCCCTGTGGACACAAATGGAGAATAGATTAAATGGAATGAGGAGAAAACAAGTTCCTATTTTTCAAGGTGGAAGTTCTACCTGATTAACTATACCATTTCTGAATTGTCTGCTCAGATTGAGATGGCAGACTGAGAACCTTCATGGTGTCATTCTCCTACAGAACAACCAGCAAGAACTGGAAGAAACGTCATTAATGAAGCTCCAGATAGAGTTCAAAGATGGCAGCAACAGAGTGAAGTTTCAATGAACAAAAAGGGAACTTTAAAGCTTAGGATCTCCTGGAGGCCTGCCAGCTCCTCCCTCACCAGCTCCACACAGTTGTCGCATGCACTCAGTGAGGATCTGTGTTCCCATTAGATTGGAGCAAAGTATCCCTTCTGTGCCTAGAGAGCAGAAGTATATTTGACCCAATCTGTCTGGTGGTCCTCTGAGAGACTCGATGTCACAGAACTGTTAGTGCACAGAGAAGGCAGCTCAGTGAGCTCCCTTACAGAAAGCTGAGGGAGAGCACACAAGTCATGCTCCCTGGGACAAGGGATTGATAGCTACAGTGCAGTGGAGAAGACCATGAGGCAACTGTTTCCTAGGGCAGAGGGGACACCGGTATTTGTGGAGACTAGGTAATTCCTAGGGGCACACATATGCCAAGAAAAGAGGCATGTGCAGAAAGGATCAGGGAGGGCATTACTCGATGACCTGGGGGTACTCTCCAAACTCACTCTTTGGATAAGTACTGAATAGAGGACTCACTCAGGTCAATCTTTGAAGACTGAGAAACGCTTTTGCTCTTTTTCTACTTCTTCCTCTTTTTTTTTGTTGTTGTTGTTGTTGTCAACTCAGTGTCTAAATTCCAGTGATAAACACACTAAAATATTAAAATGCATAGTTTAGGACAAAATATTACAAAGCATATAAAGAAACAGGAATGATGACCTAGGGAGAGGAGTAGGGAAAGATTTAGAAATCATGAATTAAGAGGTACAAAACAATGGTATAATAGATAAAACTTTTTAAAATTGGTCTGAAATATACTCAGTGGGCTACAGGCAAACATAGACAAACAGCTAAAAGAAATCAGGAAGATGTTAGATGAACACAAAGATAATATCAATAGAGAGATGGGAATTATGAAAAGGAAACAAACTGAGGTGAGGAACACAGTAACTGAAGTTGAAACCTCCCTACAAGGGTTCAAAAGGAGACTGGAGTTGGCAAAAGAAAGAATGTGTGAACTTCAAAATCAGTCATGAACATACATGTATGTCATTCTAGTTTGCTAGCTGCTGGACTGCAACATACCAGAAACAGAATAGCATTTTTTCTTTTTTGCAATTTGAGACCTCGTTTATTGTTTATTTTTTATTTTTTGTTTTAATATATTCATTTATTAATTTAAAAAAATTTAACAAGCGAACTAAAACATTAACATATATAATCAGTAATTCATAATATCACTTCATTGCATATTCATCATTTCTTAGATCATTTGCATCGATTCAGAAAAGAAACAAAAGTCAACAGAAAAAGAAATAAAATGAAAACAGAAAAAACTAAGATTATACATACCTTACCCCTTACCCCTCGCTTTCATTGAACACTAGCAATTCAAACTGAATCAATCCCTTGATGTTCAGTTTCAGCTCATTTGAGGTTTTTCTCAATCCTTTGTTGCTGAGTCTCAGCTCATTCTAGGACTTCTGTCCCATGTTGCCAGGAAGCTCCACACCCCTGGGAGTCATGTTGCGCGTAGACAGGGGGAGGGTGGTGAGTTTGCTTGTTGTGTTGGCTGGAGAGAGAGGCCACATCTGAGCCACAAAAGAGGCTCTCTTGGGGGTGACTCTTAGGCCTAAATTTTAAGTAGACTTGACCTATCCTTTGTGGGGTTAAGTTTCATATGAATGAACCCCAAGACTGGGGACTCAGCCTGTAGCTTTGGTTGTCCACACTGCTTGGGAGAATATCAAGAATTCAACTTGGGGAAGTTGAATTTCTCCCCGTTCTCACCATTCCCCAAAGGGGACTTTGCAAATACTTTTCCACTCACTGATCGAATCACTCTGGGAGTCTGGACAAACCAACAAAATCTCATGTCCTACCTGAGATTCCAAGTACTTATGGTGTTCATTCAAGCTATCTACATGAGTTATATTAGGAAATGCACTAGTCAAAATATAAATTTTGTCCCAAATAAACATTCTTTGCTTTAGTCTCACACATAAGGTGAGATTTTAAAATATTAATTCCCATCTATTTTCAGCACCCTGCAGTAATGACATTCCTTTGTTCTTCCTCATGCACATTTTTGAAATTTGTACATTTAGTCACTAATATTATACACACTAGGCATTCCTAGATTATACCATCTCAATCTTTAACGTCTATCTTTCTTTCTGATTTCATTTATGCCCTCAGCCCTCCTCCCTCTATCATTCTCACATGCAGCTTCATTCAGTGTTTTAACATAATTGTATTACAGTAGGTAGTATTGTGCTGTCCATTCTGAGTTTTTGTATTCAGTCCAGTTGCACATTCTGTATCCCTTCAGTTCCAATTACCCAATCTCTTCCCGTTTCTATCTCCTGATGGTCTCTGTTACCAACGAAATATTCCAAGTTTATTCACTAATGTCAGTTCATATCAGTGAGATCATACAGTATTTGTCCTTTTCTTTTTGGCTAATATCACTCAGTATAATGTCCTCAAGGTCCATCCATGTTGTGACATGCTTCATAACTCTATTCTGTCTTACAGCTGCATAATATTTCATCCTGTGTATATACCACTGCTTGTTTAGCCACTCTTCTTTTGACGGACATTTTGGCTGTTTCCATCTCTTGGCAATTGTAAATAATGCTGCTATAGACATTGGTGTGCAAATGTCCATTTGTATCTTTACCCTTATGTCCTTTGAGTAGATACCTAGTAATGGTATTGCCGGGTCATATGGCAATTCTATATTCAGCTTTTTGAGGAAACGCCAAACTGCTTTCCACAGCAGTTCCGTCATTTGACGTTCCCACCAATAGTCTGAAGTTGTAAATGTATTTCTAGATTCTGAGACACTGAGCTATATATCTATTAGCTGGTATTTCCCTAGAACTTTGAGTAACTCTGAGACACCTAAGATCCAGAAATGGAGTGCTGCAGCCCTAAAAGTTAACATAGCTACATATAAAAATAGTTAAAATAACTAAAAACAGATACGACCTGAATCAAAGTTTAAAAGGAAGTCAATCGGGTTGGGTCTAAAGTAAATCAGAGTGCAGGGTAAAAGATGATAGTGTTCGTACTCTAGACCTTCAGCTACTATACAAGACCAAAGGCAGAGAGGTTTATTATATCCAAAAACTAAATTTTCTGTAACACAAAATCTAAATCAATCTCTCTGTATAGCTCATTTAAAGAACCCAAACTTCTGGAGTCCAGAATGGGAACAAGACCTTGTAATTCTGTATGGCTCATTATAATACCAGGATATATCTCAGACTGGGCTGAAAATTTTAAAGTGTTCATCCCAGGAAGACAGTGGAATAACATAGGTCAAATTCATCCCTGCTCCAAGGAACATCTAGAGAAGTGACCAAAAAACTACTGGGACAGTGATTCCAGGGTGTAAGTGACCTGAGAAGGTCCTCTACACCACATAGAGAGGCCCCGGTTCAAACAGCTGAAGAACTGAGATGCAGAGAACCAGAGACCATCCAGTTAGTACAAACAGCCTAATGTGCCCCTTCCAAATGGAGACCCAGAGCCCTCAGGAGTGCATGGACAGGGGACAGGAAGACAGGGACTAGGAAGTAAGCCAAGCCATGTTCCTTGAGCATGCTATAACCACACACGTCACCCCCACCCTATGACCCATAACTCCCCTCACACCCAACATACCTGAACCCCACAACCTGCACCCCCCCACTGTGCTCCAAGCACCCTGGCCTCAATGGCCTCACCATGCATCCCTACCTCACACCCTCACACACACACACCCACACATGTATGCACACCTGCCCAGCCAAACCACCTCTCCCATGCAAATGCATAGTCTCACTAACCCCCTCCCAAGACCCATGCACCTGCACCCAACCTCTCCACTACTACCTCCCCCTCCCTACCCACTGTAAGCACTCACCTGCACATCCAGGCTGCAGGGACTCACCTTCATACCTGGGTCACACCCTCCCCCAGCCCATATAGTCACACAACCCTTCCCTGCCCCCCTAAACTCTGCACACACCTGCATCAGCACTGGGATCCCCCAGATACATGCATGTTCACAATCACGTCCTGCCCGCCCTAGCACCCATGCATTTGCACCCCACCCCTTCATCCCTTGGACCCCACTCCACTGGACCATGTCCCCCTGGACAAGAGACACACATGCAAGCTTGTCCCACCCCACCCCCAACTCTGGGCAAGAGCTGACCTGTGCATCCAGGCGACACTGCCCCCAACCACAAAGCTCTTCGCATGCACACAACAAGGTCCCAGCCCCCAGACCTACACACACCAGGGCCACGCCCCCAGACCTGCCCATGCACACAGCCACATCCTCTTCAGTGGGCATGCAAGCATCGATGCACCAACCATGCAACCCCTGCAAACCATCCCACCTGCCCAGCACAAGTGCACATCCTTGCCGCAACCCTGGCACAAGTGTCCTGCTCCCACACCTGGCAGGTGCTCATGTGTGCATCTGTGCCACATGGCTCTTGCCATATACACGTGGGCATCCCTGATCCACCACCCCGACACCTGACACTCACACCAGGGCCCCACGCACCCAATAGCTCCCGCCTCTGACCCACGTCCTGCAACCCCCATGATCTGCACCCTGCCCTACATACTTGCTCATTCACATCCTGCCCCCGGACCCCTTCCCCTGTGCAAGGTCAAACCCATGCCCTGCCCTCTCTGTGCTCTAACCCCTGAGCCCCATATCCCACACCCTGATACCCATGACCCCCATGTTCCACATGCCCACCCACATCCTGCCCACACACCAGCCACAGTGTATCCGCACAGACACCCTGTTCACCTACCGCTGTGCTCTACCTCTGTGTCCCCCATACTGCACTCTTCTCCTTAGCCCCAAGGCCTGCTTGAGCTGTACCTCGCCCCCATAGCCCCCACACCACACCTCCACAACCCTATACTCCGCACACCAAGCTCACAGGCACCAGCATAAATCCCCAACCTGTGCCTATACCTGTGCCACAACCCGTCAACACAGGGTTGTGCCCTGCCTTGTGTCCTGCATCCTACTCCACACCCATCCCACAAATACAAAGCTTTAGGCTACTGAAGGAAATCAACTTCCAAAGTAAACCTATTGTTCTAGTTTGCTAGCTGCCGGAATGCAATATATCAGAAATGGAATGGCTTTTAAAAAGGGGAATTTAATAAGTTTCTAGTTTACAGTTCTAAGGCTGAGAAAATGTCCTAAATTAAACAAGTATAGAGAAATGTCCAATCAAAGGCATCCAGGGAATACCTTGGTTCAAGAAGGTCAATGAAGTTCAGGGTCTCTCTCTCTCATCTGGAAGGGCACATGGTGAACATGGCGTCAATGCTAGCTATCTCTCCTGGCTTCCTGTTTCATGAAGCTCCCCAGGAAGCATTTTCCTTCTTCATCTCCAAAGGTCACTGGCTGGTGGACTCGGCTTCTCGTGGCTATGTCGTCCTGCTCTGCTCTCTCTCCTCCTCTTCACCAAAATGTTTCCTCTTTCATAGGATTCCAGTAAACTAATCAAGACCCACCCAAATGCGTGGAGATGCATCTCCACCTAATCCATTTTAACAAGCACTCTTGATCACTCAAGATCATATCAAGATCACATCACAATCACATCAAGATGTGACTCCCGAAGTCACACCTCCAGGGAGATGATCTAATTACAGTTTCAAACATACAGTAATGAATAGGGATTAGGAGAAATGGTTGCCTTTACAAAATGGGGTTAGGATTAAAACATGGCTTTTCTATACATGCATCCTTTCAAACCAGCACATCTATCAAGATATTTACATGCCTCAAAGTCAACAGAAGATCACAAACCATATGAAGATGCAGAAAGATACAGCCCAGACCAATGACCATATTAAAACACAGGAGAAGACACAGACTTTGGAACAACACGTCAAAGATGTTCATATAACTCTATTGAATAAAATCAATGGATTGGCTAATGACATAAAGGAGATCAGGAAGACACTAGATGAGCATAAAGGAATTTGAAAGAATAAATAGAAAAATAGTAGCTATCACAGAAATTAAAGATGATGTAGACCAAATAAAAAATATACTAGAGACACAACAGCAGATTCAAAGAGGCAGAAGAAAGAATAAGAAAACTAGAAGATAGGACAACTGATTTTGAACACACAGAAGAGCAAATGGCAATAAAGATGGAAAATTTTGAATTGGGTCACAGGAAAATGATGGACAAAGCACACAAATCAGTGTCCAAGAAGGAGAAGAGTAAAGGGCTAGGAAGATCAGTTGAGGATATAATGGGTGAAACGTCCCAACCCTTATAAAACACATAAATATGCAAATCAAAGATACCTAACAAACTTTAAATAGAATAAATCCAAGTAAGTCTACTCGATGACAAATACTAATCAGTCTGTCAAATGTTGAAGAGAAACCGAAAATTCTGAAAGCAGAAAGAAAAACAATCTACTACATACAAGGGAAACCACCTAAGACAGAGTTCAGACTACTCAACTGGTACCATGGAGGTGAGAAGGCAGTGGTATGATATATTTAAGATCCTGAAAGAGAAAGACTTCCAGCCAAGAAATCTGTACCCAACCAAACTGTCCTTCAAAACTGAGGGAGAGATTAAAATTTTCACAGACAAGAAAATCCTGAGAGAATCTGTCAACAAGAGACCAGCCCTACAAGAAATGCTAAAGGGAGTTCTGCCAGCTGAAAAAAAAAAGACAGGAGAGGACAGTCTGCAGGTGGACACAGAATTAAAGAGTACCAGTATGGGTAGCTTAAAGGATAAAAAGAGAAAGAGGAAAAAGAATATATAGACTTGACAGATAAAACGCAAAGGATTAATTGATGGATTCAAGAAATGTCTTTACAGTAATAACTTTGAATGTTAATGGACTACACCTATCAATTAAAAGATACAGATTGGCAGAATGGATTAAGAAATATAACCAAACTATATGCTGCTTACAAGAGACTCATCTTAGTCATAAGGATACAAACAGACTGAAAGTGAAAGGATGGAAAAAGATGTTCCACACAAGCTGTAACCAAAAGAAAGCAGAAGTAAGTATACTAATGTCAGGCAAAATAGACTTTAAATGTAAAGACATTATAAGAGATAAAGGAGGACACTTAATATTAATAAAAGGGACAATTCACCAAGAAGAAACAACAATCATTAATGTTTGTGTTCCCAATCAAGGAACTCCACAGTACATGAGAAAAACATTGTCAAAACTGAAGGGAGTGATAGATATTTCAACAATAGTAGTAGGGGACTTCAATACACCACTCTCCTCTACAGGCAGAACAACCAGATAGAGAATCAACAAGGAATTAGAGAACTTAAACAACTTGATAATTGAATTAGCCCTAACAGATATAAATAGGTCATTACAACCCAAAACACCAGGATATACATTCTTCTCTAGTGCTCATGGAACATTCTCCAGGATAGATCGTATGCTGGGACACAAAATAGGCCTTTATAATTTAAAAACATTGAAATTATTCAAAGCACTTTCTCTCATCACAATAGAATGAAGCTGGAAATCAACAACCATAAAAGAATGAGAATTTTCACAAATATAAGGAGATTAAATAACACACTCTTAAACAACCAGTGGGTCAAAGAAGAAATTGCTAGAGAAAACAGTAGCTATCTTGAGATGAATGAAAATGAGAATACAACCTATCAGAACTTAAGGGATATATGTGGCAAAAGCTGTGCTGAGAGGGAAATTTATTGTCCTAAATGTCTATATTAAAAAACAAGAAAGAGCAATAATCAAGGTCTTAACTGGTCACCTAGAGAAAGTACAAAAGAATAGCAAACTAACCTCAAAGCAAACAGAGAAGAGAAATTGCAAAGATTAAAGGAAAGTTAAATGAATAGGAGAATAAATGAACAATAGAGAGAATCAATAAAACCAAAAGTTGGTTCTTGGAGAAAATCCAAATTGGCATAGGAGAACTAGAATTGGCATAGGAGAACAGCCAAAAGAATGAAAGAGGACCCTTACTTTATACCATATACAAAAATTAACTCAAATTGGATCAAACACCTAAATATAAGAACAGTACCAGAAAGCTCCTAGAAGAAAATGTAAGGAAATATCTTCAAGACCTCATAATACTAGGTCGCTTCCTGAAGTTTACACCCAAAGCACAAGTAACAAAAGAAAAATAAATAGATGGGAATTCCTCAAAATTAAATGCTTTTGCACTTCAAAAGGCTTTTTCAAAAAGGCAAAGAGGCAAGTAATTCAATGGGTGAAAATATTTGGATATCACACATCAGATAAAGGTTTGATACCCTGTATACATAAAAGAAAATCATATAACTCAACAACAACAAAAAAACCCAATTATAAAATAGGCTAAAGATATGAATGGCATTTTTCTGAAGAGCAAATACAGATGGCTAAAAGCACATGAAGAGTTCCTTTTCATCGGCTATAAGGGAAATGCACACCAAGACTACAATGAGATACCACTTCACGCCTATAAAAATGGCTGCTGTTAAACAAACAGGAAACTACAAATGTTGGAGAGTGTCATGGTTAGGGACACGTGTCAACTCGGCCAAGTTGTGCTACCTGTTTATCTGACTGGGCAAGCGCGGGCCTGTCTGTTGCAATGAGGACATTTCATAGGATTAGGTCATGATCACGTCAGCTGCATCCACAGCTGATTCCATTTGTAATCAGCCAAAGGGGAGTGTCTTCTGCAATTAGTGATGCTAAATGTAATCATGGGAAGCCTTTTAAGGAGGACTCAGAGGAGACAGGTTCCATTCCTGCTTTGGCTGGTGAGCCTCTCCTGTGGAGTTCATCCAGGCCATCCATTGGAGTCATCGGCTTCGCAGCCTGCCCTGTGGATTTTGGACAATGCGTTCCTGCGGTCACGTGAGACACTTTTATAAATTTTATATTTGCAAGTGTTCCCTGTTGATTCTGTTTCTCTAGAGAACCCTAACTAATACAGAGAGAATGTGGAACAATTGGGACACTTATGCACTGCTGGTGGGAATGTATAATGGTACAGCCACTATGGAAGATGGTCTGGCATCTCCTTAGAAAACTAAATATCAAATTGTCCTATGACCTGGCAATACCACTACTCACTACATGAGAGTTGAAAGCAATGACACAAATAGAGATTTACACACCGATGTTATAGCAGTATTATTTATAATCACCAAAAGACTAAAACAATCCAAATGCCATCAACAGATGAGTAAATTAACAAAACATGGTATATAAATACAATGGAATATTATGCAACAGTAAGATGAAATGACATGCTGAAGCACATGACAAGACAGATGTGCCTTGAGGACATAATGTTGAATGAAATAAGCCAGACACAAAAAGGATAAATACTGTATGAGTCCACTTTTATGACCACAGCAAAGGTAAAATCAGAGGTTTATAATATAAAATATAAGGGCCCTAGAGATACATGGAAGCTAGAGATGGGTGAACAGTTACCTAATGAGATTGAACACCAATGTAAGGGAATAGATAGAAGTGAAGGCAGTTCACTAGTGAGCCTATAAGTAATATTACCATATTGAAGGTGAACATGGTTGAAAGGGGTTGTATAGGCCCATGTGTCCCACTGATTAATACTACAAATATAAATAAGTTCTTGCATGAACTGCTGCAAAGGTATGAAGCTTGTACAAGAGTATATAATTTGGGGGTATAGGAGGAAAACTGCTATGCAGACTACGGGCTATGTTTAACAGGAAAGGATCAACAGCACCACAGCAACACCAGGCATACATAATGAGGGGAGAGATAAGAGTTAAGGGGAGGTTTGGATTTCCTCCTGGGCTGAGAGTGTGTTTATTGGATACCTTTCTCTTGGGAACAGTGAAATTATCTAAAATTGAGAGTGTTGATGACCTGATGACTTTGGACATTATACATGATGCCCAATGGATGGAGGCGGCTGAAGGATGCACTGACTGAGAAGTAGATTGGCGAATGCTGGTGTATACATATGAACAAACATCCTGCTTCTAAAACAAGTAATGAGGTTGTGAAGCATGTAATGTTGTGAATGAACCTATGGGACATTTGGTGAGGCAAAATATCCAGAACCAAAACAACAAATGTTGAATGGTCTCATTCAGAAAATACAAGTAAACTGGGGCCTAGATTGTAAGCTCTTATAGCAGTCACATTTAGTCCAGAACGGTAATTGTTATTTCTTAATTGTTTTTTTTTTCTTTACATGGGCAGATTCCAGGAATCGAACCTGGGTCTCCAGCTCAGCAGGTGAGAATTCTTGCCACTGAGCCAACATTGCACCACTTTATTATTTCTTGATTTTGAGAGGCTATTTTATGTATGTATAATCTGGTATTTAGAGATAAGAATGAAGCCAATCAGGCTAGATTAACGCAATTCAGAATACAGGGGTAAGAAAGATTGCCTGTATTTTAGAACTTTACCTACTCACCTACTCTTTGAGATCAAAGGAAGAATGTTTTATTATGCCTAGAACCTAAAATTTCTGTAGCACATAAACATAATTGTTTAACTTCTATAATTCCTTGTTGCTTTTCTGTCTGGTTGTTCTATCTATAGAGAAAAGTGATGTATTGACATCTTCTACTATTATTGTTAAAACATCTGTTGCTCCCTCCAGTTTTGCCAATGTCTGTCTCATGCACTTTGGAGCTCTTTGATTGGGAGCATAAACATTTATAATTGCTATTTATTCTTGATGAATTATCCCTTTTTTAATATATAGTATCCCTCTTTGTCTCTTATGATGTTTTTACATTTAAAGTCCATTCTGTCCAATATTAATAGAACTACTCCTGCTTTCTTTTGGTTACAATTTGCATGGAAAACCTTTTTCCACCCTTTCACTTTCAATCTGTTTGTATCCTTGTGACTAAGATCAGTTTCTTGTAAGCAGCATATAGCTAGATTATATTTCTTAATCCATCTGCCAATCTGTATCTTTTAACTGGTAAATTTAATCCACTAACATTCAAAGTTATTACTGAAAAGGTGTTTCTTGAATCCACCATCTTAGCTTTTAGATATTTTTCAGATCTATATATTCTTTTCCCTCTTTCTCTTTTTATCCTTTAAGCCACCCATACTGGTACTCTTCAATTCTGTGTCCTCTTTCAGACCTCCCTCTCCTGTCTTTTTTTTTTTTCCAACTGGAAGAACTTCCTTTAGTATTTCTTGTAGGACTGGACTCTTGTTGACAGATTCTTTCAGCATTTATTTGTCCATGAAAATTCTAATCTCTTCCTTAGTTTTGAAGGACAATTTGGCTGGATACAGAATTCTTGACTGGAAGTCTTTCTCTTCCAGGATCTTAAATATATCATACCCCTACCTCCTTGCCTCCATGGTACAAGTTGAGTAGTCTAAACTTAGCCTTAGGTGGTTTCCCTTACATGCAGTAATTTGTTAGCCTTAGGTGGTTTCCCTTACATGCAGTAGATTGTTTTTCTCTTGCTGCTTTCAGAATTTTCAGTTTCTCTTCAACATTTGACAGACTGATTAGTATGTGTCTTGGGGAAGGCCTATTTGGATTTATTCTATTTGGAGTTCATTGAGCTTCTTTGACTTGTATATTTATATCCTTTATAAGGTTTGGGAAGTTTTCCCCCATTATCCTAAACTACTCTTCCTAGTCCTTTACTCCTCTCTTCTTCTGGGACACCAATCATTCTTATATATGTGTGCTTTGTTCTGTCCATCATTTCCCTGAACTCCAATTCAAAATTTTCAATCATTTTTGCCATTTGCTGTTTTGTGTGTTCAAAATCAGTTATCTTATCCTCTAATTTGCTTATTCTTTCTTCTGCCTCTTCAAATCTGCTTTTGAGTGTCTCCAGTATGATTTTTATTTGGTCTACAAAATCTTTAATCTCTGTGATATCTGCTATTTTTCTATTTATTCTCTCAAATTTCTCTTTATGTTCTTCTAGTGTCTTCATCTCCTTTATGTCATTAACCATCCCACTTATTTTATTTAGTAGAGGTATATGAACATCTTTGATTAGTTCCAACATCTATGTCTCCTCTGATGTTTTAATTTGGTCATTAGGCTGGGCTATATCTGTCTGCATTGTGATATGCTTAGTGATCTTCTGTTGTTTTCACCGCATATAAATACCTTAATTGATTTTCTTTGGAAGTTGATTTCCTTCAGTAGTCTAAAGCCTTGTGTGGCAGGATGCAGGGCCAGGCACAACAGTGCAGTGATGCATTGCAGTGCAGGTATAGGTGCACGATAGGGATGCTACACTGGTGCCTGTGTACATGGGTGCCCTGGGGGCGTGGCCCTGGTGTGCATTAGTCTAGGGCACAGGTCCCTTTGTGCACATGTGCAGAGTTATTGCAGTGGATTAGCGTTATATGCCCACATGGGCTGGGGGCAGATGTGGTCCAGCTGTGCAAGTCAGCGCTTTCCCAGAGCTGGGGGGCGTGGCTGGGGGCCGTGTACATACATGGATCTAGGAGTGCGGTAAACTGATGTATCTGTGCAGAGAGCTCATGGGGGGCAGGGTGGAGCTGTGCAACTATATGGGCTGGGGGTGGGTGTAATCTGGGTATAAAGTAAGTGCCCGTAGCCTTTATGCACTGGTGACAGCCTGCAGGAAGCAGGGAGTGGGAGGTAGTGCTTAAGAAGGGCTACGGAGAGGTGAGTGGGGCTGCACTTGGAGTGGGGGTTTGGGACAGGTACATGCATGAGAGGTTGGCGAGGTGGGGGCTTTTGGAGAAAGAGGGAGTCGGGGGGTGATGGGGTTCAGGTGCTTGGGGTGTGGGATGAGGGTGCACTGGCGAGGGAAGCATGTCCAAGGAATGCGGCTTGGCTTACATCCTAGTTCCCGTCTCCCTGTTCATGTACTCTGGGCTTCGCATTAGACTCCAGTTCTCTGCTTCTCAGTTCCTCACCTTTCACAAAGAAGGCCACCCTATGTGGTACAGGAGATTCTCCAAGGTCAGTTACACTCCGGAATCACTGTCTCAGTCGCCCTGCCACCCCTTTTCTAACTTTTCCTTGGAGCAGGGCTAAACTCAATCTATCATATTCCAGCATCTTCCCAGAACTCGAGAACATATGCTGCTTTGATAGCTAATCAAATGGTATTCAAATTAGTGCTTAGTGTTTAGAATTTTAAAAATACTGATATCTTCAGTTTTGTCCTGTACTGTACAAACACAGGCTTTACAAGGAGAGTTTTGTTTGGAATACCAAAAAATAAAGTGTACAATAAAGAAAAAAATATTAGTGTTCCAATGAGTTTTGTTCATCAGAGCTACTTAAAATTCAGCATTCATAAAAAGTAGTCCTTTTCAATTAAAGCAGGAAGAAGAGGAACAGGAAGTTCTTACATAATGATTAAATAATGTAGCAGATATGCAAACACACTAATCTGTTTCACCCAGTAAACAAGTTATGAAGTAGTAGGCTCTGACCCTGAAATAACACTGATCCAGATTCTGAAATTCTGAAAACGGAAACAAAGCAAATTGCACTTGGAAAGTGGAAAACACTGCTACCACTACCATCAGATACATTAAACATTAATAAAGTTATGTATTAAAAATCTTGACAATTGTCTGTTTATAGCAGGATGTCAATGAATGGCATTCCCTTATCTCTTCTTACATAGCCATGATCACTAAACATACCATTTAAATTATAAATAAACATTTCATTTTTAAATTAATAATCTGTTTATATACATGCTCTATTGAGCCAAAAAGACACCCAACTTCTATCAGCCAGCTCCATTCCATTTCAGATTATTGTTTTAATCAAATCCTAGTTAAGAATTCAGTTAAGTCCCCCAAATCCATTCTGCATTGGTTCAACATTTTTAACATCTTTACTTACCCTGACTTACTCTCATACTCCAGTAACTAAGTTGTATTCCTACTGATAGATTCCTTTGCAACAAAGGGACAATTTCTTTTCCCCAACCCATATACAAGTCAGGCTTCAAACCCAACCCAGGATTCCCCAATTCCTTGGATGACAATGATATCCAACAGAAGTAACTAAATATTAGGTCATTGGTGGGGCCAAGATGGCAGCTTAGTGAGGAGTGGGATTTAGTTCGTCCTCCAGAGCAGTTAGTAAACAGCCAGGAACAGTTCAGAACAACTGCTGGGGCCACATCAGTGACTGGACACACAGCGTACCCCAGTCTAGACAAGCTGAACCAGCTGCGAGCCCACCCAGAACCGTGAGTTCCCCAAACTGTGGTGGCCGGTGCCCCTCCCTGAGGCTGCTTCCCAGAGCGTAAAGGAAAGAGACTTTACCAGCAGCAGGGGCTGAGTGCAAACAAGCTCCAATTGTGGAATTAATTAACTAATTCAGACTACTAAAAATAGGCCCCTAGCTCATCTGAACCTCTAGTAAAAGCTGAGGTTGATGGTTTTTGCCCTAGCGCAGAGGGGGCAGGGCTGACGAGAAAAGAGGTTTTTTGGATCAGACAGCACATAATACTTTGAAAGGGTCTGAGCCCTGAAGGAAAGGAGAGGGAACATAGGACCAGGAGATACACAGAGCAACATACCAACTTAAGTCTTGAGTAGCAAACCCGAGGAACGGGGGTCCTGCTCTGAAAATGACTTTTCTTTTTCTTTTTTGTGGCTGTGTTTCTATGGCTTGACTGCTCTCAGATACAGCTGCTGGGCTTCTCAGGCTCCAGCTGCCCCAGGCATGAGCAGAATTAAGCTTGTTTGAGATTTGTCTGGAGCCTGTGCCTTCCTGGGGTGAGACCCAGCTCAGGTAGAATACCTCCCTCGAGGAATTCATACCCCGGGATCTGGAAAAGTGAAGTGATTAAAGCCAGCCTACAATCTCTCCTCTGTCTTAACCATGCCCCCAGCAGAGAGAGTCTGCTGAAGTTAAAGGTACCATATCGCCTTATGCTGGTGGGACCCGCAGGCAGACAAGTGACACATACCAGGCAGGATAGAAAAAACAGAGCCCATAGGCTTCATAAGAAAGTCTTTCAACCTGCTGGGTCTCACCCTCAGGTAAAACTGATGCAGGGGCTCCTTCCTCCTGAGAGGAGGTCAGTTTGGTCTGGGAAAATCTGGCTGGGGTCTATAATACCTAAGTAGACCCTCTTAAGGGTTAAAAAGATGGCACTACACAGGCAGGGCAAGAAACAAGAAAACAAGAGCTGAAAAATTCTGATCTGTTAAACAAAACTTAAGCTAGAAGTATAGAATAAGCTGAATGGAATGTCAAAGAACAGATGGACAACCAAGTCATCCAGGATGAAAATCCTAGGTTAAAAAAATGTGAAAATAATCTCCAGAATAAACTAATTAAGGTAATTAAATGCCTAGATGCTAGAAAACAAAATAACGAATCATACTAGGAAAATGGAAGATATGGCCCAGTCAAAGGAACAAACCAACAATTCAAATGAGATACAGGAGTTGAAACAATTCAGAATGTTCAAACAGACATGGAAAACCTCATCAAAAATCAAATCAATGAATTGAGGGAAGATATGAAGAAGGCAAGGAACAAACAAAAAGAAGAAGTCGAAAGCCTGAAAAAACAAATCACAGAACTTACAGGAAGGAAAGGCACAGCAGAAGAGATGAAAAAAACAATGGAAACCTACAATGTTAGATTTCAAGAGGCAGAAGATAGGATGGGACATCTGAAATCCAACAAGCAAAAGAAAATATAGGGGGCAGGTCAGAGTGGTTCAGCAGGCAGAGTTCTTGCCTGCTATGCTGGAGACCCAGTTCTATTCCTGGTGCCTGCCCATGCAAAAAAAAAGGAAAGAAAAGAAAACATAGGGAAAAGAAAGGAAAAATATGAGCAGGGACTCAGGGAACTGAATGACAACATGAAGCACATGAATATACATGTTGTGGGTGTCCCAGAAGGAGAAGAAAAAAGGAGAAGAAAAACTAATGGAGGAAATTATCACTGAAAATTTCCCAACACTTATGAAAGACTTAAAATTACAGATTCAAGAAATGCAACATACCCCAAACAGAATAGATCCAAATAGGCATACTCCAAGACACTTACTAATCAGAATGTCAGATGTTAAAGAAAAAGAGAGAATCTTGAAAGCAGCAAGAGAAAAGCAATCCATCACATACAAGGGAAGACCAATAAGACTATGTGTAGATTTCTCAGCAGAAACCATGGAGGCGAGAAGATAGTGGTATGATATATTAAAGTTACTAAAAGAGAAAAACTGCCAACCAAGAATTCTATATCCAGCAAAATTGTCCTTCAAAAATGAGGGGGAAATTAAAACATTTTCAGACAAAAAACTCAGTGAGAGAATTTGTGACCAAGAGACCAGCTCTGCAAGAAATACTAAAGGGAACACTAGAGACAGATAAGAAAAGACAGGAGAGAGAGGTGTGGAGAAGAGTGTAGAAACGAAGACTATCCATAAAGGTAAAAAGAAGAAAAATTTGATATGACATATATAATCCAAAAGGCAAAATGGTAGAAGAAAGTACTGCCCTTACAGGAATAACACTAAATGTTAATGGATTAAACTCCCCAATCAAAAGACACAGACTAGCAGGACGTATCTATATGCTGCCTATAGGAGACGTGTCTTAGACCCAAGGATAAACATAGGTTGAAAGTGAAAGGTTGGGAAAAGATATTTCATGTAAACAACAATCAGAAAAGAGCAGGAGTAGCTATACTAAAAGCCAATAAATGAGACTTCAAATGTAAAACAATTAAAAGAGACAAAGAAGGACACTATGCATTAATAAAATGAATAATTCAACAAGAAGACATAACAATCATAAATATTAATGCACCGAGCCAGAGTGCTCCAAAATACATGAGGCAAACACTGAAAACACTGAAAAGAGAAATAAATATTAGGTCATCATCCTAACCAATACTTGATTCTACCAGCCTTTAGCCACTGTGTTTTACTATCTAAGCCTGCTACCAGCTCTTTGTATTTTTTATGGGAGTTCCAGAAGAAGTAAAAAGAGAGAAAAGGACAGAGAGGATATTCTAAGATGTACACATCAAGACACAACCAATTCCAAAAAGATAAAGCGAAATAGACCCCAGTGGCGTATTTTTTTCTTTTATTTATTTATTTACCTTATTTTTTATTTTTAGGGAAGGGGGAAGAAAAAGAGAGACAAAGAGAAAAAAAGAGAGGAAAGGAAAAGGAAAAAAGGAGGGTAAGAGAAGAAGGGAGAAGGCGGGAAGGTAATGTGGGCACGAGAGCAGCTTATACCCCATCTGTCCCCAGAATCCTCTTCCAGATCATACTAGAACAAAACATCAGAGGAAGGGGCATTGACTTCCTGTCTGAGAGCTGATCATTTCCTAGCAGAAGAGTTATTATGCTCTTCTCAGAGTATATTGAGAACAGTCTATTGAGAGCAGTCTCAATATTCTGACTCTGGCAAAGATGACAATGTCAAGGCTCGGGTGAGCTGAATGAGTTGCCACCAGCTCTTAAAAGGAAGTCATCTTTTGTCCCAAGCAATGCCATGATGAAACAGAGCTAATTGCCAAGAAAGAGCCCCAAGATCCTGTGACTCTTTAGAACTTTGCTCCACGAAATACCCCACTGAGTTCCTATCCCACTTCTACTATAGTTCAAGAGTTAAGATTTCTCATCACTTGTAGAAACTAATTAGAATAATTATCCAAAAGTATTATTTAAAATTAGGATAGATCTTCCTTATTTCTAAAAATAATTAAATTAACCTGTTTTTCTTCTCGCACTGGTCATTTTTTGTTACAGTCTTTCTTACAGATAAATATTTTACTTTTTAAATTATTCCTCAGTTAACTTGGAAATTTTTAAGTAAAAAAAAAGAAAAGAAAAAACAAGGAATTGCATGCATATAGTAGGCTTTTTAAGCCTCTTTATCTGAGAAAATAATGTGTTTTCCGTCCAAAGCCTGTAGACAGTGCTTTGTTATCTCCTAGGTATCAGTATTGTGGAGAAATGAAGTATCAACCTAGATATCTGTCCTTTCCATAATCTATTCTCTTCTTATTGGAGGCCTAAAGGATTTTTTAAGTACTTGAAGTTCAGAAATTTTGCCAGAATATAAACCATTTATATAATAGCAATAATAAAAAAAAACACGAAAACAATAACCATGTTAATGTCTAGTAAATGGCAGAATTAAGAATTGATCCCTGGCAATCTTCAAAGTCCATTCACTTAACCATTATCCTATACAATCCTTAGTCTGGCAACATTTTCTACTACTATGTGTGAGAGTACCTTTCTTCTTTTCTCTAACATTCTGAAATCTCCATCAAAGAAATCAAATCTCTTTACTCTATCTTCCATTCTTTTTGTCTTCTCATTCACAGTATTCTTTTAATTAGCCTTTTCTTCAGAACTCAGGAAGAATTTCTAAAACAAATTTTCCAATTCAGTAATTCAGTGTCTATTTAATCTATACTGCATAGGCTTCATTGATATCCTTACTAAGAAAACCAGGATTTTTATCTCCAAGAAGTCTCTCCTGTTCTCTAATTCTATTTGAAGATTGTGCATGTCTGTCTTATAAATGTAAAATCCTTTGGGATTTTAGAAATCCCTCCTCCCCCAAAATCCAGGGTACATTTTCTTTTCTACATCTCTTAGTGAGAAATACTGAGTCTTTTACAAGTCCACGTATTTTTCTATTTTTACATTTATTGTTGCAGAAGTTTTATGAAGAATTTGGAGTTGAGAATAGTTTTGTCAGATTTCTGTGGAGTATGAAATTTCAAAGCTCAGCTCAAATTTTTTTACTGTGTTTTATAATCCAGGGTGATGCCTCCTTTTCCAGCTAGTTAGTCCTGCCTTCACTGGGGTTACTTTAGCAGTGACCCTGCTTTACTTAGTATGCCTCCCTTGTTGGAGTCTACTTTGATTCTAACATATGTAGTAAGGAGAAATCACTATAATCAATATTTTCCCCTTCATTGACTGTCTCATAATCACCGTCCCTAAGTGGACCCCACTGGTCTGAGCCAAAAGGATGGTAGTGCAGCTGTAATGGGAGTGACATTTCTTATTTCTGGAGAATTTCTTTCACAAGCTGTAGCAAACTGTAAGTTTATTGGCTCATCCCCATTCTGAGCTTCCATGAACTTTATATTGCAGAAATTCATTAAATATTTTGGCATGTAGATTATCCACCAAAATTTTCACCAAGAATATAATTCCCTGCTTCATTTCTTTACTCACTTCTATCATAATTTGGAGGATAGAGGAGAAAAAAAGGAAGAGTTTAAATGTTAGCATTCTGAATGTCATCTTGGAAAGTTGTATTATTTCCTTCAGAGTGTGCTCTTTTATAAGTAGGATAAAACTTCTAAACAGGCATGCTGCACCCAACCTAACTGTCAAAAGTACCCTCACAATTCCCAAAATAACGCTGAGGAGTATTTTAAGAACTTTAGAGCAATTTCAGCCCTGAGAATACACAAGGAAACAACCTAACAGACCCTTTGAATAGGGGCTAAGTGATTCAGGTAGATGATTCTAAAATCCTTGCAAGTGTCTGTTTACTATTTCATCCCCTGGTAGCTACAGAAGTCAACGTTAATTTGTAGTGATTGGTAGGAATGCACTCAGGATAGCATCATGATGACGCCCCATGGAGTGAGATAATAATCTGCATTCCAAGTTTGAATTCCTTCCATTTCAAGACAATGGAAGATGCATCATAAGTTTAATGCCACATTTTTTAAGAGGAAGAACTATTTTATTAAATGCACACATCGATAAAATATGTCACAAAAGCATCATAAGAGAAAAGGGAAATAATTAAGAAAGAGGAATAACTAATGGTAGTTATTCTCCTGGCACTGAGGATAAACAGTTAAAAGAGAGAGAAAAAATAAACAGTTTGATACACAGAAAGCCAAAGAATCCAAAAATACAAGATTCACTAGTGTTTCCCCAACTTTTCGAAATAGAGGTTAAGAGGAAGTAGGTTATTCCAAGACACATGAGAATTATTGCTATTATTACCAAATATAAGGTGGATACCCATCTGAGTGTTATAGATTTTTTTCTAACAAAATAAATATTCAATACATATAATGCATGAAATAAAGCAATAGCAAAGGAAACCGACACAATTAAAATTCATTAGACTAGGAAGTAACCCAACAGGTAATTTTCAAAACAGACTCAGAATCAGATATCTTACTAAGTATCTAACTTCACTAATAATTCAATGGATACAAGACATTTGAGCCACAGTTAAAGTAGGGAGAAGTCTGAAGCCATTATTGCAACTCTCCAGACCTTTCCTTGCCATATTAGGCGACACCCAGTCCCAAATTTACCATATGAGTTTTATTAAACAAAAGGAGTCATTTAGTCATAAATATCTCCTTTTTACACTTGGATAATCACACATTGGCATTAAATTTTCCAGTTGGCCACGTTCCGTACATTATAAATCCCAGGTGTACTTACCATAAGTAGCCTAGAGGGGCTACGTATATCCTGCGAAAAGCATTCCATAGATGAAGGACATCAGAATGATCTATTAGCATTGTTAAAAGTCCTGACCTGGTCATTTCTTCTGCTCTGTCATTCTATGTGTCAAGCTACTTATTCTTTCTCCCTTATCTGCTTACCCCCAATACCAGAAGAATAGCTCAATTTCAGTCCAATGCTTTAATGCCTGGCTATAGTTCTTATTACATGGAAAAAGTCTCCTCTTCATGTTCTCTCTACCTGGCTAGAAAGATCACAACCCAAATATTTCTTCAAAGATTTTCTCCCTTAGTTAAAGACAAGTCACTTACTGGTTTACGGGTTTATATTATTATATTATCTATTCTGGAAGGACCCATGGAAAATTTCTCCCTTGTTTCTCTGTCTCCACTTTTCTCTAACAAATATTATGAATCATATAAATAATTTTATTCTTCTTTGTGATGGCTATAGGAAACTTAGAACCAAAATTTTCAGCTCTACCCACAAATGTTCATGCCTTCTGTGCCAGTTTGAATCTGTCGTGTACTCCAGAAAAGCCAAATTCTTTAATCTTCATTCAATATTGCTGGGTGGGATCTTTTTTTTTTTTCAATTTTATTTTGGGTGGAATCTTTCTGATTGCTTCCACAGAGCTGTGGCCCACCCAACTGTGGATGGAAACTTTTAGTTAGGTGGTTTCCATGGAGATGAGTCTCTACTCATTCAAGATGGGGTTGCTGACTGGAGCCCTTTAACAGGGAACCATTTTGGAGAAAGCTTCAGAGCCAACAGAGCCCACATAGCCACAGACCTTTGGAGATGCATAAAGAAAATGCCCCCGGGGAAGTCTTATGAAATGAGGAGAGAAAGCTAGCAGATATCGCCATGTACCATTTTAGATGAGAGAGGTGTCCAGAACCAACAATTCCAAGCAGATGCTAGCCACATAACATCCAGCTGGCAGAGCTGTTCTGGATGGTGTCAGCCTTTCCTGAATGAAGGAAACCTCTTTTTGGTGCCTTAATTTGGACATTTCATGGCCTTAGAACTGTAAACTTTCAACTTAAATTCCCTTTTTAAAAGCCATTCCATTCTGGCAGCTTAACAAACTAAAACACCTTCCTTTGCTAAACTGTACATGCATTTTGTATCCTAGCCTGAGATCTAATGTGGTGGTTTGAAGCTGAAGAGAAAGGAGAGACCCACAGACATTAACATGTGCAGTGACATGTGGAAAAGGAGCCAAGGATCTCTGGCAACCAGTATTCAGGAAGAAAGAATCATCTTGATGATACCTTGATTTGGACATTTTCCTGGCTTCAAACTGTAAGCTAATCAATTCCTACTGTTAAAAGTCAGTTCTGGGCGGGCCGCGGTGGCTCAGCGGGCAAAGTGCTTGCCTGCTATGCCGGAGGACCTCGGTTCGATTCCCGGCCCCAGCCCATGTAACAAAAAACGGAAAAACAAAATACAATAAAAAACAAGAAAATGTTTAAAGATGTTTCCCTTTCTTCCTTCCTTCCTTCCTTCTATCCTTCCTTCCTTCTCTCTGTCTTTCCTTTAAAAAAAAAAAAAAAAAAAAAAAAAAAAAGTCAGTTCTGGGTGGGCCACAATGGCTCAGTGGCAGAATTCTCACCTGCCATGCTAGAGGCCCAGGTTTCCAGTGCCTGCCCATGTGAAAAAAAAAGGTCAATTCTGTAGTATTTTATTTGAGTATCCCAGGAAACTAAAATATCTACCATTACATTATTTTTCCTACAATTATTTTTCATGTTATCTTTGTTCTTCTGTTCATACTATTTTTCTCACTAATTATTTGCTGATTATGATAATTTATACCATTTCTGTACATTGATTTATATTGTAAAGAACTGGGCTATGAATACATATATAAAATACAAATCCATATCTAATTGAGAAATAAGACAATGTCTTGACTTCTTCCAGTTCAAGTTATTAGCTCCCTAGAAGTTGTATAATTCACCCACAAATAAATAAGTGGAAGGGGCCTACTGCATGAGAATACACTAACTACGCAGTGTGTAGAATATGTCATATGAATAGCCACACACAACATGTAATAAAATTAAAGTTATTCAAACAGCCATGAATCTAATGTCAATATATCCCTCTTATCTTGCAGGATTGATTTAAAAGATATATGAGAAATAAGGTAACAGGTTCCTCTTGCAAGGTAAAGAGAAGAAATAAACCATAAGCATCTTGATTCTACCTCCTAAATGATTTTTTTTAATCTATTTTCTCCATTTCTATTACCACCACTCAAATTTCAGGCCAGAATAGGACTCTTCACTGGATAGCTGAAAGATAAGAAAGATCTTTTAAAATACAGATCGGTTCTTGTCACTTATGCTTAAAAGCTCTCCCATGGCTTTCCGCTGCTCTTAGGATAAAGTCCAAAATGCTTACCATGGCTCAAAAGGCCTTAGGTGACTTATTGCTGCCTTATTCCATCGTCTTTTCTTGTGCACTTGCCTCATCAAGTTAACCTGTAGACACGTTTGTGAAGTCTGTACTTAGCAAAAAAGCACACACACACACACAAAAGCATTATAAATCATACTCTAGCTTCTTCTTTTGGTTCTTCTCTGCAGAATTTAGCTACTTTTCCACTTCCAAAATCCGCATTCTCACCACAGCCCTGCAGTCTGGATCTTGATCCCACCACTCCTTGGTAAATGCACACATCAAGGTAGCCTGTGACCACCTGGCTGCAAAATACGAGAGATATCACTTATTTATCAGTTTCTAGTTATCTTTGACCTCTTTGTGAAAACTGACACTATTTACATCACAATTCCCAAACCCTTCCATTTCCTTGACTTCTAGAAAACCACTGGACTATCTTTTCCCTCTTACTCCCCTTAATTGTTTATATTGTTTCAGGTTCTGTCTCTCAGTTCCTTCTCAGATATACTACTCCAAAGATTCACCCACACACCTAATGATTTCCAAATCTTTATCTACTGCCACTCTATCAAGTGATATTTGAATCTATACTTCTATCTAAGGTAGATTTCCATTTTGATAGACCAGAGAAGCTCAATAATAACATGCCCAATGATGAATCTTCCTTCCCACAAAGTACCTTCTATACTCTGAAATCAATTTTAAAATTAGGTGTCATTCTAAAGTCTTCCTTCTCCTTCATAGATTCTAATAATTCTGTCTTCTAAATATCTCCATCTACTCCATTCAGTTTTTCAACCAGTGCTTGCCTAACTGATGTTAAGTAAAAAACGTCCCAGGGAAATGAAAAAAAGGTGACCTAAGTCACAAATGTTCTTTCCCTATACAAATAAATTGTTTCTCTCAACAATCAAACAAATCGCTTCTCTCAGTAATCATTAAATTGGTTCTCTCAAATACAGTATTTCTCAGAACATTTATATGGGCATTATGACTCTTTGAGAAATATGTTTAGTATGCAGCATATCCCCCATGCTAGTGAGACACTTTTGGTTAAGAACACTAATAAACAGCTAACAGAATTAATATAGAGCAAAACACAGTTAGAGGTTTCACTGGATATTTTTTTTTAGGCCAACTTAACCAGAGTTCTTCAAAATGGCATCATAAGGAATGATAAATATATATGTTACTAAGTTGGGGGTGGGAATGAGCAGCCGTATGGTGTAAATGGGCATTTTTGGATCCCATTCTCCTGTTCAGGAGGTGCTGAGTCTTCCTTCCACATTTGCTACAGTGCAGAGTAATTTCCTATTCTTTATCTCGATTAATAAATATAGGAATTCATCAAATATTTATTAAGCACCTGTTCTATGGATACCAAGAAAGGCAGAATGCTGTTTTGTCCCCCAAGGGCCCAATTTAGGAGGAAACACATCTAATTAATGTGACAAAGTGCTATGAAAGAAGAATTTATTAATTTGTGTGGGAGCACAGAGGAGAATATGATTTCCTCTTCTTGGAGAGAAAAGAGAAGAGATCAGAAGACATTTTGGGAAAAATTTTGAATAATTTTCTTAACTAGATGCTTCATTGTTTCCTTACCAAAAAAAGTACGAGATATAGATTAGAAACTGAGTTTATTATGGTTATATATGCCTAAGTTCACACAGCTAGTAAGTAGTAAAATAAACCTGAACCTTGGATTGGTTAGCTGACACTGGGGAAAGAGAGGGGAGGGAATGATATTCCAGAAAGAGTCAACAATAGACCAGTATGCATAAGGGTGTATGGTTCATCTGGAAAACTAAAAGCATCATGGTAGGCTGAAATGGAATTTTGAGTAGATATGGCTGTGGAGTGGAGGGACTTGCTGAGGACTTGTCAAGGGTCTTGGAGTTTTCCCTACTTATGAGCTGTTCTACTTTGCTAGCTGCCAGAATGCAATATACCAGAAATGGAATGGTTTTTAAAAAGGCGAATTTAATAAGTCACTAGTTTACAGTTCTAAGGCCAAGACAATATCCTAATTAAAGCAAGTCTATAGAAATGTCCGATCAAGGGCATCCAGAGAAAGATACCTTGGTTCAAGAAGGCCGATGAAGTTCAGGGTTTCTCTCTCAAGTGGAAGGGCACGTGGTGAACATGGCATCATCTGCTAGCTTTCTCTCCTGGCTTCTGGTTTCATAAAGCTCCCCGAGAGGCATTTTCCTTTTTCATCCCCAAAGGTCGCTGGCTGTGGACTTTCTGCTTCATGGTGCTGCAGCATTCTCGGCTCTCTCCGAATCTCCCATTCTCCAAAATGTTTCCTCTTTTATAGGACTTCAGAAACTAATCAAGACCCACCCAAATGGGTGGAGACATGTTGTCACCTAATCCAGTTCAACAACCACTCTTGATTAAATCACATTTCTAGGGAGATGATCTAATTACAATCTCAAACATATAGCATTGAATAGGGATTATAAGAAATGGCTGCCTTTACAAAATGGGATTAGGATTAAAACATGGCTTTTCTAGGGTACATACATCATTTCAAACCAGCACATGAGCTAACAAGATAATCTGTTACTGTTTTACAGATGCTGGCAGAAGCTGTGAGGCTCACACACAACAAGCAACACAAAAACATGTTGTTCTGTGTAAGCTGCCCTGCTCTGTAGTGAGGCCTAGTTGAATGTGTGCACATATGATGGGGTTCCCTTACAAGTGAGAACTGTGAGTCTGGGGGGTAGGGGTGGGGTTACCACTTTTATTACAAATCAAAGGTATCCAAACCAAGGGTCTTGGAGACCATCCCTCAAGGTTGTTCACTGCAAACTCAACTCTTAGAATGGTCCAGATAAAAGGCAGTCGTCACATTTTTGGTAACAAGCAGGACATGCAGGAACACTCAGAGGTCACAATAGATTGTCTCTCCCAACAGGGAAACAAGACACGAGGAAGCAGTGAGACCAAAGGAGATGAATCTGCAAAGGAAGGCAAGAATTACATCATTGGAGAACTTGAATGTCTTTCAAACACCTCTGGATATGGATGATTTGCTCAGCTTTTCTAAGACCTCACCATTCCACTCCACCCTACACCCATATTTATACTTATTTTTTTCAAAAACTGCCATACCCGGCTCCTCAGAAAACTAAATATCAAGTTGTCCTTTGACCCAGCAATACCACTGCTCAGTATCTACCCAGAAGAGCTGAAAACAGTTACAAAAACAGAAATGTACACGCCGATGCTCACAGCAGCACTATTCACAATCGCCAAAAGATGGAAACAATCCAAGTGGCCATCAACAAAGGAGGGGATTAAGAAAATGTGGTATATACATATGGTCTGAATAGTATGCAGCAATAAGATGAAATGATGTCCTGAACCACATGACAAGATGGATGAGCCTTGAGGACATAATGCTGACTGAAATAAACAAGACACAAAAGGTAAATAATATATGATTCCACTTTTATGACTATCGTAAAGGTAAAATCAGAAGCTTATAACACAGAATATAGGGGACCTAGAGGTAAAGAGAAGCTTGAGATGGATGAACAGTTTGCTAATGATGTTGAACTTCATTGTAAGGGAATAGACAGAAGGGAAGGTGGTTCACTAGTAAGTCTATAAGTAATAATATTATCATATTGAAGGTGAATATGATTGAAAGGGTTTGTATAGACTCATATGTGCCACCAATTAACACTACAAATATAAATGAGTTCTTACATGAACTACTGCAAAGGTATGAATCATGTAAAAAGAGTGTACAATTTGGGGGTTTAGGAGGAAAACTGCTATTGCATGCTATGGGCCATGTTTAACAGGAAAACATCAACAGTACCACAGCAGTCCCAGGGTTACATAACAGGGGGAAGGACAAGAGTTAGGGGAAGTTTGGATTTTCTATTTGGTGAAGGTTTTTTTATTTGCCATCTTTCTCTTGGGAATGAAATTATCTAAAATTGAGAGTGTTGATGAACTGTTGACTTTGGACATCATACATGAGGCCCAGTAGATGGAGGTGGCAGAAGGATGCATTGACGGAGAAGTAGGTTGGCAAACGATGATATGTAAACATATGGTCAAACACAGAGCTGCTACAAAAAGGAATGAAGTTGTGAGGCATGCAACAATGTGAATGAACTTGTGAGACACTGGATGAGGAAAAGTAAGCCGGAAACAAAACAACAAATATTGGATGGTCTCATTTAGAAAATACTTATAAGAAAACTAGGGCCTAGATTGTAAGCTCTTATAGCAGCCACATTTAGTCTGGAGTGGTAATTGTTATTTCTAGATTTTAAGGAGCTGTTTTATATATGTATAATCTGGTATTTAGAGATAAGAATGAAGCCAATCTGGTCATGACTAAGGTAATTCAGAATACAAGGGTAAGGAAGACATTGCCTGTATTTTAGAATTTTATTCCTTTAGACCAAAGGAATAAAGTTTTATTATGTCCAGATCTAAATTTTCTGTAGCACATAATCTAACTCAACCTGCCTGGATAGATCATTTAAACAACCCAAACACAGGAATCGCAGAGAAGAATGAGAGCATTTAATCCTATATGGCTTGGTGTGATGCCCGGATACATCCCAGAGTATATTAAGCAGATAATCAAAAAGTAATAGCAAAATCCCTTGACAGACAGGAGAAAAATTATGGAGCTAATACACTTTACCACTAGGGAAACCCCAGATACTGTGCCAAACATTAAGAACACCCAAATCAATGGGCCAAGCTCTTGATCTTGAGACTTACTACTGTGAAGTTTATGCAGTAGAGAATCTTAACCTATCTATAGCTGTGTCTAAGAGGCACCTCCAGAGGACCTCTTTTCTTGCTCAGATGTGGCCTCTCTCTCTCTAAGCCCAACTCTGCATTGCCCTCCACCCTATGTGGGACATGACATCCCTGGTGGCATGGGAGATGACTGCCAAGGATAAGCCTGGCCCTGGCATCATGAGATCAACAATGCCATCCTTACCAAAAGGGGGAGAAGAAGTGTAACTAATAAAGTATCAATGGCTGAGAGACTTCAAATAGAGTCGAGATACACTGGAGGTCACTCTTACACATGCTTCAGTTAGACATAGCTACCTATCATAAAATGCCAATCCTAAAGAATTTAGGATTTCCTGACAATCCTAAAGAATACCTAGGGCATTATATAAGATTCTACAAAGGTCCCATGCACTAGGGTAACTTTCCAAAACCTCCAAACTCCAAATGGGTCCCTGGATCAGAGAAGTCTTGAAATGCAGAGGGGTCAGCCTTTCCAGACATCAACTACTTTCATCCCCCTATCCCATATTACACACAGCCCCTTCCAACCTGAAAAGGTTAGAACTGTCATAGCCCAAGTACTCCTAAAGAGCAGGAGAAAAATCAAAGGTGATGGTGGAATTATACAGAGATGGTCAGGTTTAACAAATGAGTTTGAGTGCTGAATCATTATACTGATACTTCTTTTAGCCTCCAGTACCTTAGAGCAGCTAGGAGTAAACCTAAAATTGTGGAATTGTAATCCATACCAAACTCTGAAATCTTTTCTACAACTAATTGTTGCAGTGTACTTTGAAATTTACTGCTTTCATGTATATATGTTATTTAAAAAGAAGTAAGAGTATAACAGAGAAGATAGGATTTAATAAATGAATATGACTGCTGAATCATTATATTGATATTTCTGTTGGTCTCTAGTGTCTTGGAGCAGCTAGTAGAAAAGATAAAAAATCGTGGAACTTTAATTCGTATCAAACTTTAAAATTTGTTCTATAACTACTTTTTAGGATGTACTTGGAAATTTATTGCCTTTTTCTATATATGTTATATTTCACAATTTAAAAAAATGAAAGATAAAAACTGCCATACTCTATAAGATGATTCCACTCTTACACACAGTTGATAGGCCAATGATTCCCTTTCCTGAAATTTTTTAACTTGGGAACAAGAGAGTTGGGTCAGGTTCTCTCTAAGGCCTGAAGTTATATGGGAGACATACTCTCTACTAAGTGAAGAAGGCTGCTCTGCAGCAGGAAAGAAGTAGAAATTCACAAAGATTAAAAGTTTTGAAGACAATCTAGTCCCAATTTTCATTTCTTAGCCCATTTGCATCCCCTGCCCTTTCTTTGTCTTTATTGTCCCTTGAGATTTCCAATCCATTATTTTTTTTCAGTTTAAGGTACTTTAAGTTGGGCTTCTGTCACTTTGAAGCTGAAAGAGTGAACTATTTAGCAGAGCAATGGCCTAGGTTCCATAAAGCAGTTTAGAAATAGTTTCCAATGAAAACACAACTGGAAGCAAGACCAATAGACTATCAAAATAGTACAAGAAAGAAACAATGTTTCTATCTGCCTTTAAAGATATGACCACAATTATGTACTGTGATTCAAGGATTACCTCAAATAATTCCTAGCTCTCAAGTTAGTTAAGAGACCTCAGTAGTTCCAGGAACAAGCTGTGAGAACTTTATTTATGGTAGCTCAAAATAAAAATAAGTAAATAAATAAAACTTACCCTTTCAAAGGGGAAAAAGAGAATGTATGAATTTGAAGTAAGACGGGGCCGGATCATGAAGGGCCTGATAAACTATTAGAATAAAGAGCAACGGGATTGACTGTTTTCATTGCTACCATTAGACTCAATACCAGGAGCCTTGAAGGTGTCACTAGATAGAGACGCTCAGTGTGGTGGCATAGCAAGGGCTTCATCACAGTGGTTCCATCAGCATGAAGAACATGCATTTATAATTTTCATTTATCACAGGGTAAATTTTAAAATGACTCATACGAAAATCACCTTTTTTAAGAATTCGAAGGACATAGAAATATGTGAGATACATATTTCCACTTAAGTGCCTTTTTTCCTCCTAATCCTATTCTTCAATGTTATCTACTATCAATGGCATTTCTGCATATAGTTTTGGGCTGTGCTATACATAACCTGACACACAAGAGGCCTTTTCTTTTAAGTGGGTCCATAATTTGATTTTTCCTTTCAACACTCTCTTGAGCCCCTTTTTCTATTTTGGTTATACAGCTTTATCCATCTTGGTTAAATATTTACATGATTATTAACAGTATAAATGTCCATAATTCATCACTTAGGCATTATTCTTTCATAGACATATGTATTAACTGTTAGTTTTCTTTGCAATAAACATGCTTGTATAGAAATTAGTTTGAATTCAACCAACTATTCTGTTGGAATAATTTCCTATAAATTGGAATTGCTAAGGCAAAAGTGATGCAAAACTTAGATTTTGAGTCATAACTGCTCAATTTTCCATGAATGCAGACAGTCAGTCTTCATCAGTCCGCTCTTCCAGTGTTTGTAAATGAGATACCCTATTTTCTGCAATTGCAGGAACATTGGATATCAATATTTTTAATCTTTGACAATATGATATTACTAAGAAATTGTTTTATATCTATTAATGTTGAGCTCGTTCACCTTCACATATCCTTATTAGTCATTTACATAATTTGAATTTCCTCTTTATGATCTTTTTTTTTCATTTCTCTTGTACTATCGGTCTCTTTTATTACTAATTTCGAAGAACTCACTTATGATTCTGGAAGCTAGCCTTTTGCTTGCCGTGCATTGCAGATGAAATCCCATGGCTCCCCACAACAAACACGCACACACACTTATTTCACTGTGATGTTTTATTTTATTTTTTGGTGGTACAGAAGTAATGTATTTAAATATAATGATGTACTTTGAAAAAAAGACAATAGTAAATCACTAAAGGGTCTAATACAGGAAATTAAGATAAGATTTGAATTTTAGATGCAATTTGGAAACAGATTGGCAAGGGCCAAAAATAGATGCACGTTGACTAAGTAATCCAGCCATTCAAAAGTGCTAGATGGAAGCATGGAGATATTTGTGAAGTGTGGTATCTGAGGATTTGGTGATTGCTTGAATTGTGGAGTGAGTGGAGATTAAACTACTATGTCATCATGGGATATTAGCAATTTAATCACACTTCCAACTGAAACTTAAAATGTTAGCCACCACCACTGCTCTTCATAAAAAAGTGTATGGGGGGAGGAGGAAGAAAAAAAGTGAAATGTAAGTGGAGAAATCACTATTACTTGGAACTTCTAAAAACATTTAGAAAGTATTGAACAGATTTAAGTTTTTACACATTTTAGTTACAAAGAAAATTATCTTCTGAAAGTTGTGGGTTTACATATTTAAAGTAAATAAAGTTACATCACACTTGATCCCAGAAGGAAACAGACTGGCGTTCTCAAATTGGATTATTTAATAAAGGGCTGCGTATAGGCATAATTATAAGGGATAGTGCAGTAACTCCTAGCTAGTAACTGTGGAGGGCATTACCCTCCACCTGTTATTACCTCCTAGGGATCAAGAATGGAGCAAGAAAAGGAAGCAGTTACCAGAATCCAGGGAGAGCTTTGCTGAGGCCACTTAATAGGAGCTTTAGTATTAGGTAAAGGGATATAGTCCTCTGCTACTCCACAAGGTGGGAGCTGGAGACCCCAATTTACTTGTCCAGTCTCTTCTCTAGCCATAGCTTCCCACTGACTGCCAGAGGCAAGAATGCCTTTTGATATAGTCCAGGATCACACAGTAGGGTGGACAGTCTATTGAAGGGGCAAAGAGAGACTTGCCAGCACACTTCACACCGCTGTGTTTTTCATATGGGCAACAAGGTTTTGTCCCTAATACAGGAAACACACAATGATTCATCAGTACTAACACAAGCAAAAAAAACAGCAGTGAATTAAATCACATTTTGTAGAATCTACTGCTACTTCCATTTATTCAGTCTTAAAATCATCTATATTTCCAGGCAATGTATCTCTCTCTTAACCTAGATTGAATTAATTTAAATAGCATTGCTCCTTGCAAAAGAGCAGTCTTTAGTTCTTAAACTATATAATATGAATAAACAAATTTTATTTTACCACAGAATTAAATTCTGAAATAAATAATGAAAACACATGTTGTGTTCCTAGAGCACACAGTTAATACTTTGAGAGTGAGTGATGGGAAAGAAACATTTGAAGGTTTACTATTAGCATGAAGAAAAAAAGATTCTGTCTCCTTCCTGAGCCAGCATAAAGTATATTTTTAATGTCTCTAAGAATATTTTGTAATCTAATTTATTACATTGCATTTGTAAGGAATATTACTATTTGCAAGAGTTTTTTACCATACCACATGTACCTCAAACACAAGTGGAGAGGAAAAGGCACAAACTTATATCATGATCCCTGTGAAGATGAAGAAATATTTTCAAAAAGATTGAGCTGTTTACTAAAGGTCACATAGCTAATAAGTGATATAGTTAAGACTAAGCTATTAATAACAAAAAGATCCAGTTAAAATAAGACCAAAGGACTTATATACACATTTCTCCAAAGAGTATATATAAACAGCCAATGAGCACTTGAAAAAAATGTTCAACATCGTTAGCCATTTGGGAAATACAAATCAAAACCATCAGAATGGCTATCATTTACAAAATGGAAAATAAATGTGGCAAGTATGTAGAGAAATCGGAACCCTCACACATTGATGTGGGAATGTAAACTGGCACAACCACTGTGGGAAACAGTTTGGCAGTTCCTCAGAAAGTACAGAATTAACATATGACCCAGAAATCCCACTTCTAGGTATATATCTCTATTAGTCTGTTAAGCTGCCAGAATTCAATATACCAGAAATGGAATGGCTTTTAAAAACGGAATTTAATTTATTAAATTTATTTAAAAACCATTTATTAAAATGGCTTTGAAAAAGGGAATTTAATAAATTACAAGTTTACAGTTCTAAGGCCAATAAAATGTTCAAGTTAAAGCACCAACAAGAGGTTACCTTCCCTCAGGTAAGGCTGATGCCATCCAGAACACCTCTTCCTGCTGGGAAGGCACGTAGTTGGCATCTGCTGGTACCTTACTCATGGGTTCTGTTGCTTTCAGATTCTGTTTTCTGTGTTTCATCTCTAAGCATCTGTAGGCCTTCACTTAACTCCTCTGGAACACAACTCTGGGTTCTGGATTCTTCAGAATCTCATGGGAAGGCACATGGTGACATCCACTATGCTCTGCATTTCTAAACAGTTAGGTCTCATGTCAAGCATTGTTCTCCAAGCTTCAGCATCTGTTAGCATTCTCCAAAATATTTCCTCTTTTAAAAAACTCCAGTAAACTAATCAAGACCCACATGAAATGGGTGGAGTCACATCTCCATTCAATCAAACCTAAATCACAATTAGGCATGCCACAACTCCATAGAGATAACCTAATCAAAAGTTTCCACCCTACAATATTGAATCAGGATTAAAAGAAAGAGGTGCCCCCACAAGATTGGATTAAGATTAAGACATGGCTATTCTGAGGTACATATAGATTCAAACTGCCACAATACCCAAAATAACTGAAAACAGGGACTTAAACAAATATAATACATCACTGTTCATAGAGGCATTATTCACAATAGCAAAAAGATGGAAGCAACCTAAGTGTCCATCAATAGATGAATGGATAAATAAAATGTAGTAGAAACATCAAAGGAATATTATTTAGCTGTAAAAGGTAATGAAGTTCTGATACATGCCACTACATGACTATATCTTGAAGACATCATGTTGAGTGAAGGAAGCCAGACACAAAAGGACAAATACTATATGATTTTGCTTCCATGAAATTACTAATATATGCAAATTCACAGAGACAGAAAGTAGATTACAGGTTACCAGGGGCAGTGGGAGATGGAATAGATATTTAATGCTTAATAGGTACAGAGTTTCTATTCTGAGCATTAGAAAAGTTTTGATAATGGATGATGATGATGACGATGACAGCAAAGCATCGTGAATGTAATTAACAGCACCGAATTGCATACTAGAAAGCGGTTAAAATGGGAAATTTTATGTTGTGGTTTCAGTTTGCTAAAACTGCCAAAATGCAATATACCAGATATAGACTGGCTTAACAATTGGGAATTCTTACCAATGGGAATTTATTAGCCTACAAATTTACAGTTTGAAGGCCATGAAAATGTCCCAATTAAGGCATTATAGGAAAATACGTTCTCTGAAGAAAGGCTGCTAGTATCTGACATTCCTCTGTCAGATAGCAAGGCACACACATGGCCAGCGTTTGCTGGTCTTTCACTCCAGAATTTCATTGCTTTTGACTCCTGGTTCCAGTGGCCTCCTCTCTGAGCTTCCACGAGTCTTCTCTTAGCATCTCCAAGGATTTTCTCCCTCAGCTCCTCAGGGGGCTTCTACTCTAAGCTCTCTTGAAACTTCTCTGGGTGTTTTCTCTCAGTGCTCTGGGCTTTCACTGTGTTTTATACTCTCACAAAGGACTCCAAAAAAAAAAAAAAAAGATTAAGATCCACCTTTGATTAAGATCTCAAATCAAAATAACCTAACCAAAAGGTCCCACCCAGAACAGGTCTACACCCACAGGAATAGATTAAAAGAATATGGCATTTTCTGGGGTACATTACAGCTTAAAACCAACAGAGTTGTGCATATGGTACCACAACAAAAATATTTTTTTAAAAAAGAGAAAGCTATTCAAAATATAAATTGGTTACCAATGACTAAAATATCTGATCATGCTGTAGGAGCAAATTATAAGTTAATATATCCACTTTTTTCATTTAATTCATTGATGAAAATATTTCAATACTTTGTCATATCTACTGTCTTCCTTGCTATGTATATTGCCAAGAATAAATTGAATATTTAATATTTAATAAGCTGAAGCTTATTTGCGCCCCTGAATTATAAAAATAAAGAGCAAAACTTAGCTCTGCTTTGTAACTAAGCCCTTAAGTATACAAGCACAAATACGCACATCCTTCCCTGACAAGTAACACCCAGAAAAACGCATTGATTCCTCAGCTTTTAGACTCTTCCTGGGTTTTTTTTATTCTTCCTTACCTTTTACAGTTGATCAAAAATCTTTTCTAAAAATCACTTTTTTTACCAGAACAAAATATATTCCAAGCCAAGTGAGAATACACTCTTAATCTTTCACTTTATTGACTGCCTTCAGTTTCAGTTCATTAAACAAAGGCATTTCCAATGATCAAAAGAAAATGAACCAAATGTAAGTTACTATAACCTTATTGTATAAGAGAGTTGTTCAAAGAGCAAATAAATATGAATAGGGAAATCTAATATTGACAATATTCCATTCCACAAACATATATGTAATGAACAAAGATATCCAGAAATAATTTCATATACATTTAATCAATGAAGACATATACTCGTGCTTTTTATCAAATTCCCTTCTGAGTTTTTATCCTCTCCCAAAGCAAACAGTGAAGAAGAAATAATGAAATAAAGCCACTTGAAACTATAATACAAAGAAAAGCAAAACACCATGACCTCCAAAAATATAGCTGGAAATAATTTTTAATATATTGCTTATATAGAATTATGAAAACTAAAATCGATTTGGTTATCATACTACATGGGGAGAGAAACTAGTAACTTAAATCCACTATCCTAATGAAGGTAATAAACAATTTAAATTATGAAACAAGAAATGTTTAACTGTTTCATTTGCTAACACTGCCAGAATGCAATATACCACAAATGGATTGGCTTAAATAAAGTGGATTTATTAAGTTACAAGTTACATTACTAACGCCATGAAAATGTCCAAATGAAGGCACCAACAAGAGGATATCTTCTCGGAGGAAAGGCAGTTGGCATTCGGGATTCCTCAGTCAAATGGGAAACCACATGCTACGTCTGCTATCCTACTCTCCTAGCTTCTGGTTTCAATGGTTTTCTCAGCTTCTAGCATCTCCTGGGGTGTTTTTCTTCTGCATCTCCAGACATCTATGTCTTCTCCAAAAGGTCTCTTACAGGACTCCAGTAGGTGGATTAGGACCCACCCGGAATGGACAGGATCACATCTCCACGGAAACAACCTAATCAAAATGTCCCACCCAACAATAGTTCTGCCCACAAGATTGGATTAGAAGAACATGGCTTTGCTGCTGTACATAACAGTTTCAAACCAGCACACTAGTTTTTAAAAATGACTATATTTTAAACATATTTAATAGCTAAACCATATCAAGATATCCCGTCATTAGCACTGATTTAAAATAACACTTCTCCTAGAAATGAGACAAACTAAAATTTCAGTGGCTGAGAAATCTCAAACAGAGTTGAGAGGTTATCCTGGAGGTTACTCTTATAAGGTATATCAATATCCCTTTTTAGTTTATGGTCTATCAGAGTGCTAGAGGGAAGTACCTGAAACTGCTGAACTGCATTCCAGTTACCTTGATTCTTGAAGATGATTGTATAACTATATAGCTCTTTTAAAGTGACTGTGTAAGTGTGAAAAAAATAACCCTTCTCTTTGATAACATTTCTTAACACTTTCAAGACATCATAAACAAATAACCAACCATATTCTAAGACATCATTGAAAGAGGTCATAAACTAGATGAGTAGTTTTGCTAAAATTGGAATTGCTGGGATTTTTTTAGAAATAGATTATACCTACAACAAAATATCATACAGTTTTTCATGTTTTGTCACATTTTTTTAGCAATTATTTATTCACTTATTCAAAAGTTATGTGGTTTTGAATGGAGACTATTCCTCATATCAGTATCCTTTAATAAACAATGATCTTTCCAGTTTAAAAATAATTCCATATAATTATTTTTATAATTATTTTAATTATATTATTATTCCATAATATTATTTTTATTATTATTAATTTCATAGAATTTATTTCAAACATGGAATTAACAAGGATAAAAAATGGAAAAACTGAATTATTTTCTAATTCTTCAGTATTAATTTCCTCACAGAAAGATACTATTTTACAAGACATAAAATAAGACATCAAATAAAAAAACTAATCAACCAGTACAGTGTCAAATGTAAATTATAATTGGTCACCTATATTTTTTCCACTTTTCCACAATAAATCAATGTAGCAGATATTCACACTGTCCACATAATGACAAATGTCGTGCAAATAAACCGCTTAAATTGTATTAAATAATTCCTCTTTCCTTACAGGATAGTTAAGGAGACTTTCCTCCAGCCCCTTGCCTGGCAATTAATCTAGTCTATTTCAAAAATATTATTGTAGTTAACATTTCCTTAAAATTGTAGTTAAGTGTTCTTAAAATTTAACTAAAATTTGAAACATTGTGGCTCAGTTACATAAGAAAAAAATAACTCCTCTAAAACAAATGCATTCAACAACACAACTGAGCAAAATCTGAATACATTTTAAGAAATGTCCCCTTCTACATTCCTCATTCTATTGAGCTAAGAAACACAATTAAACACAATAAATTAGGCCTATTACATAAACATAAATACAAGACTAATTCTACAAACCAAATTTTATTTATTAATTTTGTCCTAATAAGAGAACAAAAGGAAAAATCAATCACAGATCCTGCTCTCAAGTATCCTAGTAGAGGGAAATAAATATATTTAAAAACCAGTATTGCTGCCTTATAGTATAAATAACAAAATACTGACCTATAAAACATGAAAAAAATTCTAGATAGCAGAATTCTGGATGTTCAGTAATTGTGGAATTACTTCTAGAGTTTAGCCTAAGGAATGAGAGAGGTTCAAAAGACATACCAACAGTTATTTCAACTCTTGTTCTATAGCAGGCACTGTTCTACAGTTAACAAAACAGATATCCTACAGTGAACAAGTTATACAGCAAGACAAGCAACATAATTTGAGGAACCCAGTACAAAATGAAAACAGAGTACTCCTTGTTCAAATTTCAAGCTGGCGACAGCAGAGCATTAAAACACGCAGCCCTTTTGAGCATGCGACTCTATGTCACAGCACAAGTCACTTACTCATGAACCCATTCCTGATATATATATTCTCTGCCTTCATGGCACACACAATCTAGTGATGAAAGATTAGCAATATAAAAAAAGGAAATATGGTACCTTGATAAGTTCCAAGAACCAAAAATGAGGTGTTATATGATCAAAACTGAGGGAACTTAGAGAACCATGAAAAAGGCCTCTCTGGAGAGCAGGGACCTGAAGCACGCAAATGAACCAGGTATATATAACATGTGCGAGTAAAGGACCCTCAAAAGTACACAGTCCAAGCCAGTGGTGCTCACCTGGATGACTGTGCCTCCCAGGGGATACATGGCAATGTCTAGTGGCATTTTGGTTGTCACAACTGGGGTGCAAGCACTACTGGCATCTAGTAGGTAGAGTTCAGGGATGTTCCTAAACACCCTACAATGCACAGGACAGCCCGCACGACAAAGAATTATCTAACCAAAATGAAAATAGTGCTGAGGCTGAAAAACTGAGCATAGATCATATGTAAAACCCTGAATGGGGGAATAGCTTGACATGTTTGCTTTTCGCGTCCTCAGTCATGTAACTGCATGGTAGTGAATTTTAGAAGCCTACATTTCCAACAAGAGATAATTTGATTTATTTAACAGCCCTTCAATGAATACTAAACAGCCACTAAAATTTATGCTTAGACGGATGTTTAATGGCAAGGGAAATACTGATATGTTCATAATTGGAAAAGACAAGTTACACTGAAAGGTAAAGGTCTCCCACTTTCAAAAAATATTTATGTGTTTAGCATAGGGTTGATGAGGGTGTTGAAAAGATAATGCAAACAATTATCAGTAGTTATCTCTGGAAAGGAGAATTATTTTTCTTTCTTTGTACTTTCCAGCATTTTATATTTTTGTACTTTCCAGCATTTTACATTTTCAATAGAATATGTATTATTTCATAAAAAAATTAGGCAAGTACAAAATTTCTTTTTCTCTCTATAAAACTGTATTATATATTCAACTTACATGGTGCACATATGTGAATCTGAAATGCCTAACCAAAAGTGTGATTCACAGAAGAATGACTAGTCATTTTAGAATGATTTTAGCAATATCTTTGGTGAATTGGAAATTTGCTAAAGATGAAAAACAGAAAAATTGAGAGCATAATTGCTATTGTTTTCTTCTATTTGAAGGTCAAGATTTTATAAAAGAAAAGTAGTTTTGGAAAAGTGACTATTATCTATTAAAATGAATTGCTACTGTTAGTTATCCAAATGGACAAGGTACCACAGTCATAAAGAATCTATTTCATGGAGGCACATGATTGAAGTCTCTCATGACCCCATTTTAACAAAATGGATTTGTGGTTTGTTGAACAGTTATAACAAGAAACCACAGGAGAGGTACCTAGTTTCAGGGGTATTGATCTTAGTCTTAAACCAGTTAACAAATAAAGAAATCTTATAGACTTAGAAAGTATCTTATCAAATGTAAGAACAACATATGAAGTAAATTACACAAACACACACAGACACACGCACACACCAAAAAAAAAAAACAAAAAAAAAAAACAGTATTCCAGAAAATCTTAGTCTAGAAACAAGCAAATATAACACAGGGTGGGGTAAAATGTGAAATGTTATTCTTACATTCCCCAGCCTTCACGCTTCCGAAAGCTAATTATACAACTACAGGATGCTGGGCACGTGGGGAAAAGAAACTTAAATTGTGGGGCAGGGTGAAAGAGGATGGGAAGCACACTATGTATGGTTGCCAACACACTGACTATAAGGCAGTAGGGGATGATCAGTAAGATTCAGGCCTCTGATGGTCAGTCATACTCTAAAATGCCTAGCACACAAAATCATACTCACTTTCCCATCACTAAGCTACACTAAAGGCCAGGACACAAATGAAACACATGATCAAAACATACACTGGATTTTCACAAGAAGAAAGTGACAACTGCCCTGGCATAGGAGCAGGCCTTGACATGCATAACTGAATATCAACAACACACATAGAATAAGAAAACAACAATCAGACAAGGTCACTCTGAGACCTGTGGTGCAACAGGTCTGTGACAAGGACACTCCACAACCAAAAAATGACTAAACATCCCCCTCTTCTGACCAACACAAGTGACTACTACTTCTTCATTAATGACAATTATCCCCATCTTAATCCACAGAATACCTAGACAAATTTCACTAAGATACCCAATTACTGAATTCATAATTCAGTAATAACTCAATTTTTTTGTCCCCACTCCCTTAAACCCTGCTTATAAAATCACCTAGCATAAATCCAAATCCTATAATAAGCCCCTCCTAATTACCTTCTACCAAGACACCACCGTTCCTCTCCTTTGGTATTGGGCCTCCCTTGCTGCAACAAGCTAAACGAACCTAATTTGTCTGACTACAGGTTTGCTCCTGGTGGCTCTTGGCTGGTAGGCTTCAATGCAAGTCAATCTCTAGATTTTACTAATCTGCATCAATGTCAGATCATGGGTCACAATTTTGGCTTTGAAAATCTGATCAACATAACTATGCTTTACAAGTAGCCAAAGTGGAGAAGAAATGGTGGTAGACGCCATAGAGGTGGTGGCATCCATTGCAGCTGTTGCATCTATCAGTGATGCTGCCTTGTTGCTTGCTTAGGGTTTTCATGAGTCCATGAAAAGAAACAAAATATTCACCCTAACCCAATAAATAGCATATCAGATAGCAACATATTTTCCAATTTTAGAAATGATAATTTGTGACTTAAAAAACAAAGCTAGTTATTTAAAAACTCTCTTCTGAGATATCTGGAAATCTAAAACTTAATATTTCACCTTAAAAAACAAGTAAAACCAAGTTAAAATCAAGACACTAAATAAAAAGTTATATATATTTGAGTATTTACTGTGTACCTGGATTTGTGCTAAGTATTTTACAAACATTATTTCTTTTCATCTATGCAACAATCTTTCAAGAATTAATATTCCCATTTTACAGATGAGGAAAACAGGAATTCAGAGGATAACTGGTTAACCAAAACTCAGAGCTGCAAGTAGCAGAGCCAAGTTTTAGAAGAAGTTTCTTTAGCTATAAACTCTAAATTTAACACGTATATCATTTCTCCTGGATGTGGGAAGGAAACAGCACTGTCCGTGGAGTAATGATAGTACTAGATTGTATTGAAAACAGCTAAATAAAGAAAGAAAAAATATAGAATACTACTCAAAATGTCCTGTAGTATTATAATTTCATGTCGCCACATCATTTTCACTGACCCATTTATAGCCAAAAGCTATCAAGTAAAAGTTATCTTTAACAAACCACTCTCTATATCAAAGAACAGTGTAAAAACTAATTGGTGTAAAATATAATACTATCTGAATGTAGTTCTGGATTTTTCCTCTTAATGAATTAACTTCTAAAAGAGAAAATAATGCATGTGTGAACAGAATTTCAATAGGAAAGCATTATTCCCCCACTCAATAACTAAAATAAAAATAAAAGGAAGCTTAAGGGTCACTTTCACTAACAGTTCTTCTCTAAATGAAATAAACAAGAGCAAAGGGCACCTGACTACTACTCAGGAAATAAATTCAGAACACAGGGAAATCTGTAATTCTAATCACATTTACACCTTCTCCATTTTAACATTTCTCATCCAAACATCCTTAGGAACTCAATAGGCTTAAAAGATTTGGAACAGAATAGAGAACAAAGGTGAAGACAATCTGAGAAACAGTTTAAGCTGCTAATTTCACCATTTTAATGATTTCAAATTGGATCATATTTTTTCAGAAGATGTAAAAGTCACAAACGTAGGTAAAAATGTAAAAAAGTTGTTCTACTTGTTCATATTATTAAAATGGCATTTTGGCTAGAAAGTTCAGGAATTAACCACTCTGGTCAAGAAATTTGAGGAAGGACTAAAAAATATACATCCAAAGGGAAAAAAGTAAAATATAAATGTATTAGTCTTAATCAATGAAAGGCTATGTACTAAATAAATACATTTGTTGCAAGAAATATTAATAAATGTACTCTTGTGGAAATTACTACTTATATAAACATTACGTTCTCTCTTGAGATTGAAGATAATTTTGAAAAATAAGATCAAGAACAACTATAGTCAATCAAACAATGTTACAGGTCATATATAAATACAAAATTGAAGAAAAATATTTATAATAAGTATGTGATGTGTGCAGTTTACTCAATTTGAGAATGAGGTGGGGAGGGTTGTAGGAAGAAAAGATACCTCAATGTTAAAACAAACAGTTTAATACTCCATTTAAAATTCAATTCAAATAAAAGAATGACCAGCAATTTAAAGATCATAAAAATGTTACAATGATCTCAGGCCCATATGCCAATGCCTCTTATTAGGTGATTTTAGCTCAGAATAATACTTTCATATGTCTTTTTTTTAAAGCAAGTATCAGAGGAATTTAGCCTTTCTTTTCACCAGCAACACTGATGAACCTAACAGTGCAATCCTGCATCGCCCCTTCAGTGGGTGCTGCTGTGATTTCTCCATCATCTTAAACTACAGAGAAAGATATTAACAATGGGAAAATAATTCAGAATGATTTAGAAAAGAATATTTTTGCCATTCTGACACTTTTTTGTGTGTCTTGTATCAAACACAAATGAGTACAACCATTTCTTTCTCTATAGAACAGAGCTTCAGTTTTCCCTTTCAGTCCTGATAAAACACTATGCCAATGATTGATAACCTGAAAAGTTCCTCTTCAAAGAAGATGACAAACACGACTTTGGAATGCCACACCTTCCAGCCAATATGCGCATTCGGCAGGTAACAGAAATACTAAGGTTGCTGAAATCAAAACCTTATTGAGGAGCTGTCAACATTCACTGAACATCATCTAGAGTTATGGTAATTTTTTTTTTCTGGCAAAATCTAGTACTGCAGGGGAGGATTTCACAGTTTAACACCCATCCACCTACCACCACCTCTAGCCAAGGCACAATTTGGTTTTACTAGATGATAAATGAGGTTTATTTTGTAATAGAAGAACACACTCGAATGAGAAAGCAAAGGCTTATAAGGGGTGCTACCGTTTGAGGACAGAAGAAGAAAAGCCCTATGCCGAGACTATCAATTCTGTTGTTTCAAAGAGTACATAAAAAACACCTAGTACTAAATAAGTACTCAAATAAACATCTGGTGTTTGTTAAACAGACTGGTCATGTAAACTAAACTGGATTCAGTGTTCCCAAATGCCCAAATTTTCTTCTTGGGTTGACTGGAGTACTGAATGCAAGTTCGCAACCAGCACAGCGATCAGCAAAACCGCTACAGTTTGGCAGTGCTAAGAGAAAGTCTTCCTGTTCTGAAAACTCAAGCAGAGGTCGATTTTCAGACTCAAACGTCCTCCACAAGTTCTTTGTTCAACCAGTAACCTCACAGCACTCGTCTCGGTGTTGGCGTCATAGTCACAGGTAAAGAGAAAAATGCATTGCTTCCCAGTAAGGTCTTAGCTCCAGACACTTGTCATCGTGTTTAACCGCCGACAAGCACGTTAACTGAAACCCTGCCAACGGCGGGGGCGGGGGCGGGGTGGGGGCTGCGGGGCGCGGGGGATGAGAACGCGGGCAAAAAGGTTTACAAGAAGTGCAATTTGCACTGGCCACACTTTTTCCTTCACTCTTCACTCCCTGGTATATCTTATCTATGTTATGTGGGTCCTCAGTACGGTCAGTTTGATCGCCTACTGCCATTACACTTTTTGGACACTGAAACTCCCCCGTGGTTCCGGGAGACAAACTGGGCAGTTCGGATTCCCGCACAAAAGAATGACTTGGTATCAGGGAAATTAAAGCTGCACGCCTTAGAGGTCCCGGCCCTTGTTAGTGCCCCACCTGCCCGCATTCTCCAGCAAAGGAGTATAATAACAACGCAGATGTTTAGTATCAGAAAGCAGCAAACCGAGAACCGCCAGAGGGGCACTGGTGAAATTTCCACACGGAGCCGAAACGCAAGCCATACTGCGTTCTTTTGTTTTTACATGGGCAGGCACCGGGGTCCTTGGGCATGGCAGGTAAGCACTCTTACCTGCTGAGCCACCGTGGCCCGCCCCCATACTGTCTTCTTCACTGGCTTTTTCCAACGTATCAAAAGAAACAAAACGCCCAGAGCTCGGCTTAGTCGCGGGAGTAATTCGGAAGTCCTCCCAGCTGTGTCCCTCGGGATGTTCACCCCAGCATCCCCGAGGCCTCACCGGGATTCATCTCGCGTGGCTCGAGGACCTGAAAGATCATCTTTCCGCGAAGGGCCATCCCCGAGTGCCTGGGTAGCGCACGGTCCGCGCTTAGGACGCCACCTGCACCCGGCCGGGACGCCTACACCCGGCCAGCCAGCTGCACCTTACCTGTCCGCGGAGAATCCGGCAGTCCCTTGACAGCTCCCAAATGCCTCCACTGGAAAAGTTTCCGAACTTCTTCGCAGCTCTGCAAGCCTTCGTCTCGGGTACACCCAACAAGAGCTAAAAGGAAGACGCAGCAGAAGCCTACGCGCCAGGTCTGTGAGTCCATCATCGTTGTTCTCCTCGCCCTTTCCCCTCGCCGTGCACCCTATTTACTAAGCGCGCCCTGTGCTGAAAGCTCTAGATAAGACTCGAGTCCAGGTCTCAAAGCGCGTGAGTTCGGGCGGCGGGCTTATGGGCCCGCTCTCGGGCACCGTCTACTCCTGGGAGCGCCACTGGCTTTCTCCTTAGGCGCTCCGAACCGGAATTCCCGGGCTGAGCCCCGCCAAGCCCCCTGTCCCGGGCAGGCGAGTAGGCGCTAGGCGGACGAGAAACCGGCTGGAGCCGCCGGGTGCCCGCGAGCACTCGGCTCTGGCTGCTGCCGCCGCAGCCGCCACAGGCTTGGCTTGCAACTAACCAACCTGCGCCTCACCAGCCCGCGGCGCTCAGCGGGCAGGCCACACCCCCACACCTTCCCACTCCGCCCGCAAGCCACGCGCTCGCCCAGCGCAGCCCCGCCAGCAGTCCACGCCAACTCCCCCGACAGCCGGAGAGCAGCGCCCACGCCCAAGCCACGCCCCAGCGCGCTGCAGGGAGATTGTGCACTCAGCGACACTGCCAGCGCCGGGTCCGCGGTTGCAGAGACTGTAGACAGAGCAGAGCGCCTCTAGCAGTGGAAAACAAATACATAAACCGCAACCTGGCCCTGGCTTCCCCAGTTCATTCCAGGCAACAGCAGACTGATGCAAAGAACGCAAAATGTATGAAGGGAATCAGAGAAGACAAGAGATGAAAAACACTAACTATAGATCAGAATCCCCAGTATATAGAACTGTTCAAATTGCATGAAATGGGATCTGGGCACAAAGCAAAAGGGAAAAACTATTTATGGTTATGGTTATAAAGATTCCAATTGAGGGACTTAATAGCGCTGGTTTTAAAAGAGTGTACATGAGAATTTATAAAAATTGCTTTATGTTACTGCTTGGGACGTTTTCTCCATAACATTAATTTCTATTTTCTTAAGGAATTTAAAAGTCAGAAGTATTACCTTCACATGCTTCTACGTCCTTTATTATCACGGTCAAGACCAACTTATTTTCTTATTACTATCTACCATCAAATTTTACTTTAGGCCCTTCTGACCTTTACCATTGCTGAAATTTCTTTAAAACATTCTCACTTAAAAGCTTGGGTAAGGGCGGGCCGCGGTGGCTCAGCGGGCAAAGTGCTTGCCTGCTATGCCGGAGGACCTCGGTTCGATTCCCGGCCCCAGCCCATGTAACGAAAACGGAGAAACAAAATACAATAAAACAAGAAAATGTTTAAAAGATGTTTCCCTTTCTTCCTCTCTTCCTTCCTTCTATCCTTCTCTCTGTCTTTCCTTTAAAAAAAAAAAAAAAAAAAAAAGCTTGGGTAAGTGAATTTTCTCAAGAAAGAAAGGAAAATGAAGACTTTAAGTGATTTAAAAATGACAAAGGAATGTTCTCAATTTATAATTGACAGAATAATACATTAGAAACCATAAGCCAAAAGGCCAGTTCATTTTGTAAATGTGGTTAACTAAACAAGTAAGTCTGTGTGAGTGACAAGAGCCACATACAACCAGCTTAAGAGTTTTTGTAGGGAAAAAAAAAAAGCATTTAAAAGCACCACGTAGTGGAGAATACAAATGCCTTCCTGGAAATTTCATCTCAAGTTTGAACCCTTGTCCAGAGGTAAAGATGAATAGTTTTAAAACCCAGAAAAGTGCCCTGGGACTTTTAGTGACCATTTCATATAAAAGGCAGCACTTTTCAGCATTAGGCTGCTTGTTCTAAAATATGTCACTCCAGGACAGTGCCTGAGCTACTACTTCACAGTGGGTAGTGCTCACTTGACTTTTCACATCAATTCCTTGAATACAAAACTTTTTTTTTTGATAAGTTCTCTTAATAAAAGAACTGAAAACATTAGCTGTTATTAAATTCTAGGCCTTCAAGCACAGCATTATATATGTGTCCCAGACAAACATTTCCTCATGAATCTCTCCTTCTATAGGTACCAAGCCAGGAAGGACTGCCTAGCAGTCGACTATACTAGTGAAAAAAAGCAAAAAGAATGAACATGAGTGTAAATATATTTCTTATGCTCCAGGTATTATGCTTAAGAATACCTCATTAATTCATTTAGTTTTTATAACTCTATAAAGTAGTTACTACTATAATCACTGTCTTTTTTAATTAGAGAAATTGTGGGTTTACAGAAAAATCATACACAATATACAGGCTTCACATATACCGTCCTATTACTAGCACATTGCACTGATGTGGTACATTTGTTAAAACCGATGAAGGCACATTTTTATTATTGTACTATTAACTATAGTCCATGGTTTCACTTAGGGCTCACTGTTTTGTGCAGTTCCATTGATTTAGTTTTTTTGATTTTTATTCTAGCACCATATATACAAACCAAAATTTCCTCTTTTAACCACATTCACATATATAATTCAGGGCTGTTAAATATATTCCAGTGTTGTGCTGCTATCACCAGCATCCATTACCAAAACATCTTCATCATCCCAAATTGAAACTATTCACTTTAAGCCTTAATTTCCCATTCCCTATCCCCAGGTAACTTATACTCTAGATTCTAACTCTTTGAGTTTGCTTATTCTAGTTATATCACATCAATGAGAGGATACAATATTTGTCCTTTTGTGTCTGGCTTATTTAACTCAAGTTGTCTTCAAGCTTCATTCATGTTGCTATATCTATCAGAATTTCATTCCTTTTCTGGCCGAATAATACTCTGTTGTGTGTATATATCACATTTTGTTTATCCATCATCAGTTGATGGGCTCTTGAGTTGCTTCCATCTTTTGGCAATTGTGAATAATGCTGCTATGAACATCAGTGTACAAATATCTATTTCGATTCTTCTGCATATATATTTTTTTATTTAAGGTGTGAGGTAGGGGTGCTCCTTTTTTTTTTTTTTTTGCAAATGGAGACCCAGTTTTCCCAACACCATTTGTTGATGAGACTATTCTTTCTGAATTGAGTGGTCTTAGTCCCATTGTCAAAAAGCTGTTGCCCATAAATATGAGTTGATTTCTGAGCTCTCAATTCAGTTCCGTCAGTCTGTATGTCTGTCCTTGTGTCAATAATATGCTCTTTTTTTTGTAATTATGACATTATTTTTTAAATTGAAAGTCAGAGTTTACCCTATTTAATATGACTTTATTGTATTTACCATGATTATATTTCTTTTCTCTTATATTTCCCCCTGGGATTAGTAATTGGCTCTATCCCCTATTTTATCAAGGTTTTTTTTATTTTAATTCATTACTACATAATCCAAATGTTCCAACAGATCTTTCAAATGCCAAGTCATTAAACCTAGAACAATAATTACTTTTAAAAAATTGGGGGGAGTGCAAGGGTAGTTTAGTGGTAGAATTCTCACCTACCATGCGGGGGACAGGGGTTTGATTCCCTGTCCATGCACTTCTCCCAAAACAAACAAACAAACAAAAATTAAACAAATGGTGCTGCAATAACAGGATACTCACATGGAAAAATAATGAAATGTGACCCCGCCCTACAGCATACAAAAAAATTGTTCATATTTGTCACTGGAAGATCTCTTTGCAGTTCTCCTTCCTCCTGCTCCACTCTGCACTGGAACTTTTTAGGTTTCCTGCAAAACGGTCAGACTGGAAGTTCACACTTGTCTATTGTTTGGATCCTCTGTTGCTGGAACGTTCTCACTATTGGCTTACTCCCTTGTTTTGCTGAAGCATATCCCAGAGTATCTTCCTGAATATTTATGCTTTGGGACCAGGAGTTTTCCTTACAGTCCTTGAGCTCCAGGTGCCCTCCTCCGTCTGAGACCACAGAGGCTGGGTGAGAATCCTTCAGGCCCCCAAACTGGGATGAGCCCTCACTGGGCATGAAACACAACATGAGAGTCATTGTGCTGGAGGACCAAGGGCAAGCTCTCTAGGAGCCTGGGAGATTATTGATTCTTGATTCAGTCTTTTGGTTAGTTATCAGTTTGTTGAGATCTTCTACTTCTTCTCTAGTCAATGAAGGTACTTTATGTGTTTCTAGGAATTGTCCATTTCCTCTAGGTCATCTAATTTTTTGGCATACTGTTGTTCCTATCCTTTTGTGGTCATTTTTATTTCAGTGGGCTAGGTGGTAATACCTTCATTTCATTTCTGATTTTAGTCATTTGAGTCCTCTCTTTTTTTCTTCATCAGTCTAGCTAAAGGTTTGTAAAAAAAAGAAAGGTTTGTTGATCTTTTCAAAGAACAACAGTTGGTTTGGTGATTCTGTTGTTTGTCTGTTTTAATTCTCTATTACACATGTCTAGACTCCAATCGCTCTTATTTTTTTCCTTCTACTTGCTTTGGATTTATTTTGCTCTTCTTTTTCTAGTTCTCCAGTTTTGAGGTTAGATGTCTGATTTGAAATCTTTCTTCTTTAAAAAAAAAAATAAACACTTTTGACAGCAATAAGACAAAATGACATCCCAAAGCATGTGACAAGATAGATGAGCCTTGAGAACATAATGCTGAGTGAATTAAGCCATACACAGTAGGATAGATATTGTATGACTCTACTTTTATGGCCATGGTAAAGGTAAAATCAGAGGCTTATAATACAGAATATAGAGGTCTGAGAAATTCATAGAAGCTAGAGATGAGTGAACAGTTAGCTAATGAGGTTGAACTCAAATGTAAGAGAATAGATAGAAGTGAAGGTGGTTCTCTAGTGGGTCCATAAGTAATATCACCATATTGAAGATGAACAAGATTGAAAGGGGTCGTATAGACCTATGTGTCCCACTGATTAATACCAGAAATATAAAGAAGTTCTTGCAAGAACTACTTCAAAGATATGATTCATGTACAAAAAGTGTTTAAATCCAGGGTACAGAGAGAAAACTGCTATTGCATGTTATGGGCTATGTTTAACAGGAAAACATCAGCAGTACCATAGCTTTACCAGGTGTAAATAGTGGGGGGAGGGACAAGAGTTAAAGGGAGGTTTTGTTTTCTATTTTGTGAGGGTGTATTTATTGGTTATCTTTCTCTTGGAAACAACAAAATTATGTAAAATTGAGATCGTTGTTGGACTATGGACTTTGCACATTATTCATGATGCCTAATGAATGCAAGTAGCTGAAGGATGCACTGACTGAGAAGTAGATTGGTGAATGATGGTGTATATTTATGATCATGTATTGTGTGGCTACAAAAAAAGGAACAAAGTCATGAGGCATGCAACAATGTGAATGAAGCTGAGGGACATTTGGTGAGGCAAAATAGGCCAGAAATGAAAGAACAATTATTGTATGGTCTCCTTTAGAAAATGCTTATTAGAAAACAGGGGCCTAGATTGTAAACTCTTATAGCAGACACATTTAGTCCAGAGTGATAATTATTGTTTCTGGATTTTGAGAGGCTGTTTTATATATGTATGACCTGGTATTTAGAGATAAGAATGAAGCCAGTCAGGTTGAGATTAAGGTAATTCAGAACCACAGGGGTAAGGAAGACGTTGTCTATATTTCAGAACCACATCTGTTCTTTGACACCAAAGGAAGAAAGGTTTATTTTGTCCGTAACCTAAACTTTCTGTAGCACAAAATCTAACTCAACCTGTCTGGATAGTTCATTTAAACAATTGAAACACAGGGAGTCCAGCATAAGAATGAGGGCCTTTAATCCTATATAGCTTAATGTAATGCCTGGATACATCCTAGAATATATTAAGCAGATAATCTAAAAGTATTGGCAAAAGTCCCTTGAGGAATGGGAGAAAAAATATGAAACTATTAAACTTTACTACCAGGCAAATCCCTGATACTCTGTCAAACATTAGGGATACCCAAATCAATAGGCCAAGCCTTTGGTCTTAAGGCTTACTCTTGTGAAGCTTATGTATGTAGTGGGAGAAGCTTAGCCTACATATATGTAAGCCTAAGAGTTACTTCTGGAGGACCTCTTCTGTTGCTCAGATATGGCCTCAGTCTTTCTAAGCCCAACTCTATAAGTGAAATCATTTCCCTCCCCGCTACGTTGGACATGACATCCAGGGGTGAAAGTCTCCCTGATGGTGTGGGAGATGTCTCCCAGGGATGAATCCTGACCTGGCGCCATGGGATCAACAATGCCATCCTGACCAAAAGGGAAAAAAGAAGTGTAACTAATGAAGCAGCAGTGACTGAGAGAATTCAAATAGAGTCAAGAGGCTACTCTGGAGGTCACTCTTACGCAAGTTTCAGTTAGACATTGCTACCTATTATAACTTGCCAAACCCCAAATAGGACCATTCCAGCCAATCCTAAAGAACACCTAGGGCATTATATAAGATTCTACAAAGGTTCCATGCAACGAGGGTAACTTGCCAGTTACCTACAACCTCCAGATGGGTCCCTGAATCAGATAAGTCCTGAAACCTAGAGGACCCAGCTTTTCCAGAGCATTAATTCATTCCGTTCCCCTACCCCATATTATTGACAGCCCCCTCCAGCATGAAAATGTTAGAATGGTCATAGCCCAAATACCCCAAAAGAATGGGAGAAAGACCAAAGGTGATGGTGGAGTTATACAGAGAAGGTAGGGTTTAACAAACGAATCGTTAAATTGACATTTTTTTAGTCTCCAGTATCTTAGAGTAGCTAAAAGTAAAAACCTAAAATTGTGGAATTGTAACCCATACCAAATCTGAAATCTGTTCTACAACTAATTGTTGTGCTGTGCTTTGAAATTTATTGCCTTTTTGAATATATGTTTTTTTCACATGCAAAAAAAATTTTAAGTAAGCGTTTTTGAGCTATAGATGTTCCTTCAACACTGCCTTTGCTGCATCCCATAAGTTTTGGTATATTGTATTTTCATTTGCCTCAAGATATTTCCTAATTTCTGTTTTGATTTCCTCTTAATCCATTAGTCATTTCAGAGTATTTTATTTAATTTCCACATTTGGCAATTTTCCATTTCTCCCCGTTGTTGATCTCTAGCTTCATTCCATTATGATCATAGAACATACGTTGTATGATTTCAATATTTTTAAATTTATTGACACTTGTTTTGTGACCTAAGAGATGGTCCGTCCTGGAGAATGATCCATGTGCACTCAAAAAGAATGTGTATTCTGTTGTTGTTAGGCGAAGTGTTCTCTATATGTTTGTTAGGTCTAGCTGGTTTAGAGTACCTTTCAAGTTTTGTAATTCCTTGTTGATCTTCTGACTAGATGCTCTATCCATTATTGAAAGTGGTGTATTAAAGTGTCCAGCTACTCAAGTAAAACCATCAATTTCTCCCTTCAAATTTATCAATATTTGCTTTATATATTTCGGAGCTCTCTGTTAGATGCATATCTATTTATAATTGTTGCATTTTCTTTTTGTAATTGACCGCTTTATTAGTATATAATGGCCATCTTTGTCCTACATAACAATTTTTTACTTAAAGTCTATTTTAAGCTACTTCAGCTCTGTTACGGTTATTATTTGCATAGTAATATCCTTTCACTTTCAATCTACTTATGTCTGAATTCAAGGTGTGTCTCTTGTGCATAGTTTATAGTTGGGTCATGCATTTTCATCCATTCTACAAATCTGCCTTTGGACTGCAGAGTTTAATTCATTTTCCTTTCAAGTCACTACTGATAATACAGGACTTTCTTCTGCCAATTTTTAATTGGTCTTTGTAAGTCTTATATATTTTTTAATCCTCCATTTGTCTGTTAATGCCTACTTTCATATTTATTTGAATGTTTTTATCACACCATATTGAATCGCTTAAAATTTCTATCTGGATATATTTTTCATATATTTTCCACCTAGACACAGATCTTTATTCAATAAAGTGTCCTCCAAGTAGTTACAGTGAGGTTAATTTTTTTTTTTGTATACTGCATGGTGGGGTCACATTTTATTATTTTTTCATGTGAGTATCCTGTTATTACAGCACGATTTGTTGAATTTTTGTTTGTTTGTTTTGCTTGTTTTTGTTTTGTTTTGTTTTGTTTTTTTTGAGCAAGTGCATCAACTGGGAATCAAATCCAGGTCTCCCACATGCAGGCAAGAATTCTGCCACTAAACTTCCCTTGCGCCTCCTTACCATGGGTTTATTTATTTATTTATTTATTTTTTGGAGGGGTGTACTGGGAATCAAACCTGGGTCTCTGGCATGTAAGGCGAGCATCATGGGGTTAAATTTTAACATACTAAGTATATAGCAATCATATTTAATTTGATACCAACTTGACATCAATAGCACACACATACACTTTCCTATAGCTTTCCATCTCCCCACGATTTTTGGTACTTGTTAAAAAATATATATTTATACATTTTATGTCCAAAATCATAGATTTATCATTATTTTTATGCATTTGCATTTTAGCTCCTGTAGGAAGAAGTGGAATTACATACCAAAGAATGGAGTACAAAAGTAATGGCATTTATAATTACTCAAATGGCTGTCTATACCACTGGTCTTTATTTCTTTATGCCACTTTGAACCACTGTCTAGAGTCCTTTCCATTCACTCAAAAGGATTCCCTTACCATTGTTTGTAGGATGGGTCTAGTGGAAATGAACTCCTTCAGCTTTTATTTATCTGGGAATGTCTTAATTATCCCTTATGTTTGAAAGAAAGTCTCACCAGTTATAGCATTCTTTGCTGACAATTGTTTTCTATCAGAAATTTAAGTTATAACTCAACCCACTGCCTTTTTTGCCTGCATGATTTCTGATGAGAAATTGGCACAATCTTGTTGGAACTCCTTTGTACATAACACATTGCTTTCCTATTGCAGCTTTCAGAATTATCTCCTTGTCCTTTGCTGTCTACTGTTTGATCAATATATGATGCAGTAAAATTTTCAAGTTTAACCTGTTTTTCTAAGTTTGGGAAGTCTCTTTCATTATTTCTTTGGATATTCCTTCTACCCCTTTTTTTTCTTTCTTCCTTCTGGACTCCCATAATGCATATATTGGTACACTAGATGTTGTCCCAGCAATCTCTTAGGCTAGTTTCACTTTTTATGATTATGTTTTCTTTCTGATCCTTAGCCTTACAGAATCACTTCAATTGTCTTGTCTTTGAGTTTGCTAATTCTCTCTTCTGCCAGCTTCAACCTGCTGTTGAAGTGCTCAGAATTTTTCGTTTCAGCTATTGTGGTCTTCAACTCTGGTATCCTGTTTTAAAATTTTCTTTTATAGAGATTCTCATATTGTTCATTCATTGTTTTCCTCTTATTCTTTAATTCTTTCTCAGTATTTTCCTTCATCAATTTCTTGAACACATTGAAGATTCTTTTTTAAAATCTTTGTCTTTGTCTACTCTCTATTCTTCATTAATGTTTTCTGGATTTTAATGCTCTTCCTTTGAATGGGCTATCATTACCTGTTTGTTTTCTAATCTTTTGCTTCACATTGTGCATTTCTAAATTTTTAAATGTTAATTCTGGGATTCATTTCCTGAGACATCTATTTCTTGAGATTGTAACCAGCTGGTGATATAACAGAGGTGTTCTTGAGTGTCAATCGTCCTGTCAGGAAGATGGTGTCTTTTCTGGGCTTGTGTCTTGTCCTGGGTCTGTGCTTTCTAGTTGCCTTAGGAGTTCTTCTGTTTACAGGAGTTTGAATGTCCCTCCCTACTTACCAGGAGACAGATCTTCTCTCTCTTCTTAGTGTTCCAATGCCAGATTAAAGTAGGTAAGCTTTGCCTCAGGCTCTCCACCTCAATCTTTTTTATGCTGTTTTCTTTGTGTCAAGCTGCTTTTGCATAGAGGGCAAATCTGGGCAGGGTGCCCACTGGGAAGAGGTTTCCCAATTTATTCTTTCTTAGCTGGAACAAGGTTAGGAACCCACAAAAGGAGAGTCATCCAACTCCAAACTACCCTAGGGCAGGGATGAGGGAGAAGCCAGACAGGGTGCCAGGAGTTTCTTGCAGAGCTCCTCAAAGCTGTGCTTTCTTGACTCCACTGCTACCCAGCTAATGCAGCCCTTCAACTGTCCTCTGCAGCTCTGAGGAAGCATACCATCTTTAAGTCTCTTACACCACCTTTGTCAAGGATAGGTTGAAACAATGACCACCCTCAGAGCCAGACCCTCATGATCCAAAGTAGCTAATCAAAAGCCATGATCAATGACTGGCCAGTGACCACCTCAGATCTTAGGGAAGAAGTTTTTGTGTCACTTTCTGGCACTAGCAAGCTACTCCAGGGATCAGACCCCACTGCTGCCTCCTCCAAGAGTGGGGGATGAGGGACAGTAACCACTGCACAGAGAAAGCAATTTACTGATGTTTATCATAATTTACCAGCTTCCTCCTCCTGCTCTTCCCTGGTGCTGTACAGTGGACTCCAGAATTTCAAAATACTTTGATTCAGACTGTTTCTGTCTCTTTAATAGTGTTCTTGCGGAGGAACTGATTCCTGGAGCTTCCCCCTCTGCCATTTTCCTATAATCCTCCTATTATCACTGTTTTATAGATGAGGAAACAGGTACAAATGACTTGGCCAAAGTCAATATAGCTAGAAAGGGGTGGAGCCAACAATGAAACCTAGGCTTGTAAATCCAGAGCTTTAATCACAGGCTCTCCTCCACCAGTCAACATCATACCAAAGAGCAAATTAAGTTACATTCAGTAACGCAACAGAGACAGTTTATTAATTTATCAGATATTTTTACTAGTAAATATACATTATTTCAATCTAAGAAAAGCTTTATACATTAATATAATGCTCAAAATTTTCCAGTTTTTTCCATAACTTCTTTATTCTTACCAAGATTTCTCCTTTATAGATTTGATCACCATAGAGTATCAATATTAGAAGTATTCTTAGAGATTGCATGGTCCAATACATTCACTTAGAATTTCTAAAACAATTTTGTCTTGCAAAGATAAAATCACAAACACAGCTAAGACGTATTGATGGTTCAATAAAAACTAATCAACTAACACATACTGATTGAATACATACTATATATATATGTGTGTGTGTGTGTGCTGTATGGTGGGGATCACATTTCATTCTTTTTTCATGTGACTATCCTGTTATTACAGCACCATTTGTTGAATGATTTTTTAGTAGGGAGGGTACATGGGCCAGGAATCTAAGCCAGGTCTTCCACATGGCAGGCGAGAATTCTACCACTGAACTACTCTTGCATCCCCTGAATACATACATATTAAGAAAAGAGAACATTCCCAGGCCATGCACCACCCCCCTCAAAAAAAAAAGAGAGTAAAAAACACGGTGCTAGCCATAATAGGGGTTGCAGAGATGTGTAAGACAAGGTCTTCTCTCTGGTCTTTTGCAATTTATTTCAACAAAGCAAATGGATGGAAGTCAAATATAGAAATGGAGTGCAGCCCATTAAAAAAAAATAAATATATTTAGTTCATTTGAAATGTTCCAAATAAAAAAAAAGAATTGAGTCAAAATAAATATTCTATTCCTACCTTTTACACCTCTACTGCTACCACAGTGGATGAGCCACTAAGTAGCTTGTAAGGGCTGCATTTTCCTGTCAGCAACCACTCAAATAAACAGTGTGTGTTTGCTCTTCTTGCAGCTTGAAGATAATATCCCTTCTCCCAACTAGAAAACAGAACCAAGGGCTTTTTGTATAAACATTCTAGAGTCACTCTATACACTTTAGTATATACAATCTTTTGTTCAATTTACTTGTAAATATTACAGATAAAGCTAGAGAAAAAGTTCCATAAGTTGATATTTATGATACCTCGTTTATAAAAATCCACTCAAAAAACATTTATTGAATGCCTTTTTTTTCCTATACACTAGGTTTTGCTTTCCAAATTTCAATACCCTCAGACAAAATAATCTCTGAATGGTCATTATTTAAAATACACTTGGAATCCTCTAATGGCAAAGATTTCCTAATAACTCTGATAACTGTTTATAATTCATCAACTTGTAACCTTCTGAAGAGAAAAGAGAAAGAACTCCAGCATGGTGTGGTGATCCTGATGGTATCACAAAGCCTTCACCCCAACTACTGCTTTGGGCAAGAATGGGCACTGGTTGGCGCTGACCCTTGGAAGCTGATTTGGGCACCTTGTGTACATGTGTAATATAATTACATTGGGGATTGAACCATTTCTCTCCGATAAGACTAACTCCTAATGCCCAGTCCTGTATGTGTGAATCCATTTGTAAATAGGATCTTTGAAGATGTTTTTAATTAAGGTATGTTCAAGCTTAATACAAGGGAGGGCTTAATCCAATATTATTAAGTCCTTATAAGTAAAGGAAATTGGACACAAAAGTGGAAATCAGAGAAAAGACACAAGGAGAGGGAGTGCCACATGATGGAAGATTGCTGCAAAGCCATTGCCAAAATGCTACAGACTCTGGGAGAAGGCTTGGCCTGGTAGTACCTTGTTATTGAACATCTAGCCTCCAAAACTGTAAGACAGTAAATTCCTATTGCTTAAGACAATCAGTTAAAGGTATTTGTCATAGCATCCCTGAAAAACTAAGACAGGTGAGAAGCCCTGGCACTGCTATTCCTTCTGGGCAGCCAGCAAGGCCCCATCTTCATAGCAGCCCAGAGGTCTGCAATAACTCTAGGCTAGGAGCATCTCATTACCATGCAGCTAACGGACAACTTTTTCCTACCCCTGGTACCCTCGAAAAACTTTTAACCAGGAGTGCAGTATCACTACAGAAGTGTTTCTGTTTAGCCATTTCCAGGAACATCCTAACTTTTGCCTTACTCTACCATCTCTCTCTCCCAAATGCAGGCTTTATCTCACCAGCTACTGTATTCAAGCGATCCCAATTAGAAGTCAGTCCTAGCTAATTTTAGTAATGAATTTCTGCCACCAAGTCACCACCAGAAGGAAATTGAAGGATTTCCTCTTCCTCCCACCCCATGACTCCTCAAGTCAAAACAGCACCAATTGAGAAAAGGCTGCCTTAGGGAGAGAACTCACAGCAAAGCACAACAATCCATAACTTCTCAAATAGAGACACCAAGTTAAAATTTAAATGGAAAAAGTACAAAAATGATCAGTGAACACAGTTTTAAGCAAATGCTTTTTGAATATGCTAATGTATATTTCTAATTTGAAAATCCTCAACTTCTAATCATCAACAAATTAGAAATATATTAAACGCACTTATTTCATTATCTTATGGTAATAATGCTTCAAGGAAAATACAGTATAACTATTCCAAACAAAAAAGACATTAGAGGACTTCTGGGAAGATGGCCAAATTGAGTATCTTGAGATTAGCTCTGCTCCACGGAAAAGTTAGAGAAGGGACAGGAGGGTGACTGAGGTGGCGATTCAGGAGTGCGGCTGAACCGGGAGAGCCTTATGCACGACATAGGGCGGCCCTGTTGCAGAGGGCAAGAAACTGAGAAGCAGAAAGCTGGAGCCTGGCACAGAGGTGCAGAGCCTGGCACGGAGGCGCAGAGCCTAGGAGAGTACGCGGACAGGAGTCTGGGACTAGGAAGTAAGCCAGGCCGCATTCCTTAGGTGCACTATCCTTAGCAGTGCAGCCCTGTGACCGGAAACTCACCCCACACCCACACACCCCAAAATCATCACCCACTCCCATTCCCTGTGCTCCAGGCACCCCCACCCTACCAGCTCCCAGTGCACGTAACTGCCCCACACCCCACCCCAAGTGCAGCCCAACCCACCTCTCCTGCACCCCTCCTAAGCACCATCTCCCCCCCTCCCTGTTCCCTGAAGGCTATTGCCAGCACATGAAGGTGGCAGGCACTAACCTCCATACCCAGGCTACCCCTGACCTCTGCCCATAGTGTTGCACAGCCTCACCCTGCCACCCACCCATCCCCCCAAGGTCTGCACATCAGTTTATGGCACTCCTAAGCCCATGCATGCACACAGGCCTCCAATCATGTCATTCAGCTCTGGAAACCACAATTTACAGCAATTCTAGAACCGCACATGTGCATAGCCCTCAGCCATACTTCCCAGCTCTGAGAAAGTGCTGCCTATGCAGCTGGATCACATCTGCCCCCAATCCATGAAGGTATAATGCCAACCTGCTGCCACAGCTCTACGCATGTGCACAAATGACCCTGTCTCTTAGACCAGCGCACACCAGGGTTACACCCACACACCAGGGTTGCATCCGCAAACCAGTGCACCTGCACAGCTACATCCTCCCTGGTTGCTGAGCACCCACGTTCACAAGCATCAGTGTAACATCCCCAATTTGCACCTATACCTGCCCTGAAACCAGTCACCTCACTGAGTGCCCCATCGCATACCCTACTCCCTGCTGTACAACCATCCTGCAAACACAAGGCCTTAGACTACTGAAAGAAATCAACTCCAAAAGTAAATCAATCAAGACATTTACATGCCACAGAAGATAGCAGAAGATCACTAAGCATATCACAATACAGACAGATATAGCCCTGCCTAATGACCAAATTTAAACACCAGAGGAGACACAGATGTTGGAATAACTAATCAAAGTACTTTGAAGATTTGGAAAAGCTAACTACCAAATTCATCTGGAAGGGAAAGAGTCCTCGAATAGCTAAAAGCATCCTAAAAAAAAAAGCCAAAATGGGAGGATTAACACTCCCTGACTTCAAAACCTATTATAAAGACACAGTGGTCAAAACAGCATGGTACTGGCACAAAGATAGAAGCATTAACCAATGTAATTGAATCGAGAGTGCAGAAATAGACCACCAAATCTATGTTCAACTGATTTTGACAAGGCCCCCAAGTCCTCTGAACTGGAACAAAATAATAATTGGGCATGGAGAACTAGATATCAATAGCCAAAAGAATGAAAGAGGACCCCTATCTTACACCCTATACAAAAATTAATTCAAAATGGATCAAACACCTAAATATAAGAAGTAACACCATAAAGCTTCTAGAAGAAAATGTAGGGAAACATCAACCAAGTAATAGGAGGTCGCTTTCTAAACTTTACACCCATAGCACAAGCAACAAAAGAAAAAATAGATAAATGGGAGCTCCTCAAAATTAAAAGCTTCTGCACTTCAAAGGACTTTGTCAAAAAGGTGAAAAAGCAGCCAACTCAATGGGAGAAAATATTTGGAAATCATATATTGGACAAAGGTTTGATTTCCTGTATATACAAAGAAATCATACAACTCAACAACAAAAGAACAAACAACCCAATTATAAAAAGGGAAAAGATATGAATAGGCATTTTTCTGAAGAGCAAGTGCAGATGGCTCAAAAGCACATGAAGAGATGCTCACTTTCAATGGCTATAAGGGAAATGCAGATCGAGACTACAATGAGATACTACCTCACACATTTAAGAATGGCTACTATTAAACAAACAGGAAACTATAATGTTGGAGAGGATGTAGAGAAACTGGGACACTTATGCACTGCTGGTGGGAATGTATAATGGTGCAGCCACTATGGAAGACTGTTTGGTGGTTCCTTAGGAAACTAAATATTGAGTTGCCCTGTGATCCAGCAATAGCACTACATGGTATATACCCAGAAGAGCTGAAAGCAACGACACAAACAGACATCTGTACATCGATGTTCATAGCAGCGTTATTCACAATCGCCAAAAGATGGAAACAAACCAAATGCCCATCAACAGATGAGTGGATCAACAAAATACAGTACATACATACGATGAAATATTATGCAGCAGTAAGACAAAATGACACCCTGAAGCACATGACAAGATGCATGAGCCTTGAGGACATAATGCTGAGTGAAATTAACCAGACACAAAAGGATAGATACTGTATGATTCCACTTTTATGGCCAGCATAGAGGTATAATCAGAGGCTTATAATACAGCATATAGGGGACTTAGAGATACATAGAAGCTAGAAATAAGTGAACTGTTAGTTAATGAGGCTGAACTCCAATGTTAGGGAAATAGATAGGGGTGAAGGTGGTTCTCTAGTGGGTCTATTAGTAATATTACCATATTGAAAATGAACAAGATTGAAAGGGGTTGTATAGACCTATGTGTCCCACTGATTAACACTAGAAATATGAATTTGTTCTTGCAAAATTATTTCAAAGATATGATTCTTGTACAAAGAGTTTTTAAGTGCAGGGTACAGAGGGAAAACTGTTATTGCATGCGATGAGCTATGTTCAAAAAGAAATCATCAGCACTACCACACAACAGCAGAGGTAAATAATGGGGGGAAGGACAAGAGTTAAGAGGAGATTTGGATTTCCTACTTGGCGAAAGTGTGCTTATTGATTTTCTTTCTCTTGGGAACAATGAAATTATCTAAAACTGAGAATGTTGACGGACTGTGGACTTTGGGCTCTCTACATGATGCCTGATGAATACAGATGGTTGAAGGATGCACTGATGGAGAAGTAGACTGGTGAATGATGGTATATACTAATGAATGAAGGTTGTGCTGCTACAAAAAGGGGCCAGAAACAAAAGGACAAGAATGGTATGGTCACCTTCAGAAAATGCTTATTAGAAAATAAGGGCTTAGATTGTAAGCTTTTCAAGCAGACACATTAACTCCAGAGTGGTGATTATTGTTTCTGGATTTTGAGAGGCTGTTTTATATATATATATATATATATATACATATATATATATATATATATAACATAGTATTTAGAGATAAGAATGAAGCTGAACAGGTTGTGGTTAAAGTAATTCAGAATATAGGGGTAAGCAAGTTAGTGTCTATATTTTAGAACCACACATACTCTTTGAGACCAATGGAAGAAAGGTTTAGTTGGTCTGGAACTGAAATTTTCTGTAGTGCATAATCTAGTTCTACCTATCTGTATAGCTCATTTGAACAATTGAAACACAGGGAGCACAAGGTAAGATAGAGGTCTTTCAATCCTGAATAGATTTTTGTAATGCCTGGATACATCTTAAAGCATATTAAGGAGATAATCAAAAAGTATTGGCCAAGTCCCTTGAGGGATGGGAAAAAGAATATGGAACCATTAAACCTTATCATCAAGGAATCCCCTGATACTTTAGAGACACCCAAATCAATAGGCCATGCCCTCGATCATGAGGCTTACTCTTGTGAAGCTTATGTAGGTAGCAGAGAAGCTTAGACTACCTATAGGCATGCCTAAGAGTTACTTCTAGAGGACCTCTGTTGTTGCTCCAATGTGGCCTCAGTCTCTCTAAGCCCAATTCTGCAAGTGAAATCCTTGCCCTCCCCACTACATGGGACATGACATGCAGGGGTGAAAGTCTCCCTGGTGACATGGGAGATGACTCTCAGGAATGACTCCAGACCTGGCACTGTAGGATCAACAATTCCATCCTGACCAAAAGGGAAAAAAGAAGTGTATTTAATAAAGTATCAGTGGCAGAGATTTAAAATAGAGTCGAGAGCCTACTCTGGAGGTTGCTGTTATACAAGCTTCAGTTAGACTTGCTGCCTATCATAACCCGCCAACCCCAACCAGGACCATTCCAGCCAATCTTAAAGAACGCCGAGGGCAATATATGATTCCACAAAGGTTCCATGAACTAGAGTAACTTTCCAGAAACCTACAACTTCCAGATGGGTCCCTGGTCCAGGTAAGTCCTGAAACCTAGGCCAACCTCTCCCAGCCTCTCTAGAGCATCAGGTAGTTTCCTCTCCCTACCCTAGATAAGTGACAGGCCCTTCCAATATGAAAAATTTACAATTGTCATAGCCCAAACACTCCTAAAGAGAGGGATGGAAAGATCAAAGGTATTGGTGGAGTTATACAGTGAAGATAGGATTTAACAAATGAATATGAATGCTGAATCATTAAACTGATATCTCTTTTAGTCACCAGTATTCTAGAGCAGCTAGAAGTAAAAACCTAAAATTGTGAAATTGCAACCCACGTCAAACTCTGAAACATGCTTTATAACTAATTGTGGTGCTGTGCTTTGAAATTTATAGCTTTTTTGTATATATATATGTTATTTTTCACAAAAAAAGAAGGTAAAAAAGTCGATTATGATGATAAAAAATTATTTAAGCCCTCTTGCCTCCTATATTCTGGAGCAGCTAGAAGAAAAAATATGAGTGCATCATATTTTGAGGTGATGCTCAAATATGACAGCCCATGACAAACTCTGGGATCTGTCCTGTCACTATTTGTTGAAGAGTGAAAACTTTGCAAACTATTGAATTTTTGTTTTTTTGCTTTGTATATATGTTATACTATATATTTTAAAAATGGAAAATGAAAAAAAGGTCCCACCCAATATTCATGACATCTAAGACCCATACAGCAACTGTTTAAAAAGCTGAAAAAGGGATCAGACTTCAATTCAAGATAGGAATGTAGCTGACTTGGGTAGTACTAAGGTAAATCAGACTAATGGGTAGAGGATGAAGTCGATTTTATTTTAAAGTTTCACCTTCTGTGTGAGACCAAAGGAAGTGATGTTTATTTGCTGCAGAATTTATTTTTTCTGTAGCACACAATCAACTTTAGCTTGTACAGTAATCTTATCCAAACATCATAATTGCATGAACACTTGAAGAGAGAGTAAGGTTTTGTTAGTTTGTATAGTTAATTTGATGCCCTGATGTATCTTAGAGTAATCTGGGCAGAAAATCAAAAGGTATTTGCAAAATCCCCTTTATAACTGGGTTAAAAGGTGGAAATATTAAACATCCCTACCTAGGGAAGACCTGATATTCTTGCAAGCATTAAGGACTGCCAATTTTATGGTCAAGGTCCTTGATCTTGGGGCTTGCACTTTTGAAATCCTACTCCTGCCAAGGAGGAGCTAAACCTACTTCTGATTATGCTTAAGAGTCACCTCCAGAGAACCTCTTTTGTTGCACAGATGTGGCCACCTTCTCTAAGCCTCTTCTGCAAGTGAACCTATTGGCCTGCTTTCTATGTGGGAAATGACTCTTAGAGGCAAAAATCCTCCCCGGAAACATGAGACATGACTCCCGAGGGTAAGCCCAGACCTACATCACGAGATTGGGAAACACTTCTAGTCCAAAAGGGGAAAGATAAATGACAGAAAATAAGGTTTCAGGAGCTGAGAGATTTCAAATAGAGTGGAGAGGTCATTCTGGTGGTTATTCTTATGCTCTATAGCAATACTCCTTTTCAATTTTTGGTGTATTAGAGTAGCTAGAGGAGAATACCTTAAAATGGTGATTTGTGATCCAGTAGCATTGATTCTTGAAGATGATTGTATGACTATACAGTTTTTACAGTGTGACAGTGTGATTATGAAAATCTTGTGCCTGCTACTCTATTTATCCAGTGTATGGACAGATGAGTAAGAAAATAAAGACAGAATAAAAATTAAAAAAAGACATTAGATAGATAAACTTCCTGTGGAGAAACTTCAAAAGTATTTCATGCAATATTTAATTTTACAAGTTTTATATTTGTAATTTCTAATGATAGATATTTTTACTTTCCTTATAGAGAAGTTACCAAGAAATAAAAATCTTAGTTGTTTTCTAAAGGACAATAAGAAGTATTAGAAAAGACAGTAGAAAAGAAAACCAGGATCATTCAATATTCAGTTTATAAAACTAAATTTCTTCAGATATTTTTCTTCTAGTTTATGTTTAAGGACATGAAAACAGTATAAATTTCAACATGTTATAATACAAATGAATACAGTACGAATTTATCCCATTTTCAAATATAGATTTTGCACCAATTAATATGATCCCAACTATTTTCCGTTTCCAGCTAGAACAAAATTCATATCCAAAATTCCACAATTAATTATACCAAATATTAAGGAAAGACAATTGTATTTACAGATAAGTTCAGCTGTTTGTTACTTATATGGAATGCATTATTTTTCTTTATAAAGGAACGTTTTGAGAAATTGAACTCAGAAAAAAATATCCTTATAACATTTTATACCTGTTTATTGGTAGTTGGTTAACTTAATAACTGAGGGGCCACAAAAGTTTGTCTGCCAGCCTATAAGCCTTGGAGGTAAAGGGATCCCCCCATACCCACCTCTAACCTCTGAGCAGTGAATGAGCACATGCTGTGGGCATCCTCTAACTTTATTGAATGAATTTGTCCCCCATAAATTTGAAATTCTCATGTGTCCTGTATTATCTTTATCATAATTCGTTTATTCTTTTTTAAGCAACAATCAACCTTTTGATTTCAAGTTAATCCCTAGATATCTTGCATTCCCTTCAGAGTGGAAAATATTACTATTTGATGAAATAGTACAAATAAAGATCTTAAAACCTGATTGTGATTTCTCAATTATTTTTGGATCATTGTATTGCCTGGTGTTTGACTTTCAATAAATCTCGGATACCTGCTTCACTTCTTTTCATTTCATTTTAGGGACCACCTAAATGAATTTTGGGAGGACAGTATTCACCCCATTACACACTCCAAGGAATAATATGTAGGTGTGAAGACCCAGGCCCATCCCCTTACCCCTCCATATTGAGAATAAGTTACTGCATGTAGCAACCTACAGTGACGGGAACAGAATTTAAAAGTCCTCAGACCTTCACAGGGGGGAAAAGAATGTACAAATGATATGGTAAATGAAGCATAAAAATTCCCCTCCCTTGATCACTGTTGATTACAAACCTCCAGAACCCTACATCATGAAACCCTGTGGAAATTCTGTTCTCACACCTATGGAATGTCTTTGTCCTAAACCCTTATAAGCTATCCCTTGCATTCCCCACCCTTTCGTGGAGCACTGACTTCCATTTTCTGGATGCCTGCCATGGGGAAAGATCTTCTCATATTCAGTAAGTCTCAATGAAATCCATGCCAAACTCTCTGCCTAGCACATTCTTTAGTCTTAGGATTGTGCGATTTGAGCTCTTCAAGACCTGGGTTGGAACAGCGGGAAAAGAAGAGCAAGTCCTAAAACCTAAAGTTTTAGGAAATACTAGACATTAGAGGCAGGAAAGGGAGAAGAAATAAACCAAAGAATGGTGTGCTGGTTTGAAGCTGTTATGTACCCCAGAAATGTCATATTACTTTAAATTCAATCTTGTGGGGCAGACTTATGGGTGGGACCCTTTGATTAGGTTGTTTCCATAGAGATGTGACCCTGCCTATTCAAGGGGGGGTGTTAATCCTTTCCTGGAGACCTTTATGAGAGAGAACTGAGAGCTGACATAAGAGAGAAGAAAGATGAAACCAGGACACAAGACGTTTGGAAATCCTAAGCTAAGAGATGAAATCCAGAATATGCACCAGAGAAGCTAAGTGATGACCCACAGATGCTTAAACAGAAACCGACTGGAAACAGGAGCTCAGAGAGCCATTTGAAACCAGAAGCCAGGAAAGAAGGACAGCAGATGTCACCATGCGCCTTCCGATGTGAAAGAGAAACCCCTGACACTGTCAGCCTTTCTTCAGAGTCAAGGTTATCTTTTTCTGGATGCTTAATTAGGGCATTTCCACAGTTTTAAGGCTATAAATTTGTAACTTAATAAATCCTTTTTGAAAAAGCCCACCCATTTCTGGTATATTACATTCTGGCAGCTTTAGAAAATCAAAGCAAATGGATAAAGAAATGTCGGGAGATAAGAGACGAACTTGGAAAGTGCACTGTCAGGAAAACTGAGAGGGTAGGGACTTCAAGAAAAAGAGCATTGAACAATATCACGTTGAGGAGATGTATGCAAAATATTGGCTGTGAGGTGTTGGACTTATGTGACTACGACCATCAGAAGAGCAAATACAAGATCATTTGAAAATATGAGCAGAAAAAGGAAAGCTTTGCAGGCATGTTATACAGGAAGTGGAGCAGGAATCTGGTAGGTTTTTTTCAAGATAGAAAAGATCTGAATACAATTCTCCTCCAGGAGGGGAAAGTTGGTAATTATGTAAAGTCTCCCCTGGCACATTTAGAGGGAGGATTGTTCTTTCTTCTCAGAAAATCTGGATCAAGAAGTGAATTCAAAAGTGGTCAGAGCAAAGGATTTCTCCTTTCTGCCTGAGAGCATGAACTGCTTGTACTTTTTCATATGCAAATATAAAGAAATAGGCTGAATGCTAATTAAATTGCAAAGACATTTGTAATGTAATATCACCTCTAGGGATAGTTAGTAAGGCCTGTACCCAGATCTTATTTATAAATAGCGAAGATTAAACATATGATAAGAAGACTCTTTATATGGAACAATTAAAGATCAATTATGACAATAGTACATAGCACTGAAAGCCTGTGGAAGAACTTCCTACTAATTAAACAAAGATAATTATCAATTATGAGGTTTAATCATTAATGTAGTCTCTACATTTTGCCTCTTAAAAAGCTGATGATAATTAGTCTCCGCTCTTGCTCTAAGTTCTCATTATATATAGAGTAGAGTGACACCTTTGCTTTAAAAATTACTGTTAGCTAATGACCTCAGGCACCTTAGACTCCTCTGTCACTGAATTGGGTTGATGATACTCATTTCTCCAAGATTCAAAAAAAATAATTTGATAGAAGTGTAAATGAAAACAATGTGAAGAAAACACACCATGAAGGTGGGGAGGGCAAAATAGCTTTTAATAGTTGTTGAGCTCAGAGAATCAAATGTATTACCCTAATTACATTTAGGGTATAACTAATAGATTAAAAGTTAATTTAAAATCAGTGTGAAGATAATAATATCCATTTATTGAATTGTCATTATAAACAAAAAATTGTACACTTTACACATGTTACCTCAAATAAACCTATCAACATTATAACATAGATATATTTTCCCTTCATTTTACATAATAAGGAAATTGAGTATCAGAGAGGTTTAATAACCTGTCCAAATTGACACACAAAATGTATAATCATTCTGGAGAATATTTGATATTTGTATTAAAGTTAATTTTCGCTGAAGATACTAATAGTTAACATGTAATATCAGAGGTTAAAGGAAAACAGAAAAATCACTCTTTAACTCTTGATTCAATATTTAATTTGATAGCAACATGAAAATTTTAAGAAATTCACTTCACTATTACATCATAAAATGTAAATGAAAAGAAGTGATATAGGTGTCAGAGGTTTATTGAAAGTCAAACACCAGACAATGCCCCAATCCATTTATAGTTGGGAAATTACAATGTGGTTTTTAGCTCCTTATTGATATTATTCCATTAGAAAGTGATAAATTCATTTGTTTGTTACCTATATGGAATATCTAGTTTTCCTTCTTAAAGGAATGTTTCCAAGAAATTCAGAAAAAAAAATCTTTCTAACATTTTATACCTGTTTGTTGGTAGTTGTTTAACTTGAGAACTGAGGGGCCACAAAAGTTTGTCTGCCAGACTATGAGCCTTGTGAAGTCAAGGGATCCCGCCAAAGAATGTCAAGAATTACCCATGACCACCAGCAGCTAGGGGAGAGTCTTGGGACAGTTGTTCCCTCAGAACCTCTAGCAGGAATACATAAAAGAATACATTTATGTTGTATTTTGTTTAAGCCACCAAGTCTGTAGTATTTTCTTATGGCAGCCCTAGAAAACTAAAACAGAGGGCTTACTGGTTCTCGTGCCTTCACCTCTGGCATCTGTGACCTTTTTCTCCAGGTCTGTCCTCTCATACCGCAAAGCTTTTTAATTTGGGTATCCTGCCATCATCTCAAACTATATATATATATTTTTTTAAGAAATAGCAAGACAACAGAAAAAGAAATAATGATAATATAGAGAAAAAAATAAAAATACAAAATACAAAAAATATATATAAAAACAAGCAAACAAAAAAAAAAAACTATAGCTCAGATGCAGCTTCATTCAGTGTTTTAACATAATTACATTACAATTAGGTAGTATTGTGCTGTCCATTTTTGAGTTTTTGTATCTAGTCCTGTTGCACAGTCTGTATCCCTTCAGCTCCAATTACCCATTATCTTACCCTGTTTCTAACTCCTGATGGTCTCTGTTACCAATGACATATTCCAAGTTTATTCTCGAATGTCGGTTCACATCAGTGGGACCATACATCCTGTTGCACAGTCTGTATCCCTTCAGCTCCAATTACCCATTATCTTACCCTGTTTCTAACTCCTGATGGTCTCTGTTACCAATGACATATTCCAAGTTTATTCTCGAATGTCGGTTCACATCAGTGGGACCATCAGTCCTTTAGTTTTTGGCTAGACTCACTCAGCATAATGTTCTCTAGGTCCATCCATGTTATTACATGCTTCATAAGTTTATTCTGTCTTAAAGCTGCATAATATTCCATCGTATGTATATACCACAGTTTGCTTAGCCACTCATCTGTTGATGGACATTTTGGCTGTTTCCATCTCTTTGCAATTGTAAATAATGCTGCTATAAACATTGGTGTGCAAATGTCCATTTGTGTCTTTGCCCTTAAGTCCTTTGAGTAGATACCTAGCAATGGTATTGCTGGGTCATATGGCAATTCTATATTCAGCTTTTTGAGGAACCGCCAAACTGCCTTCCACAGTGGTTGCACCATTTGACATTCCCATCAACAGTGGATAAGTGTGCCTCTTTCTCTGCATCCTCTCCAGCACTTGTCATTTTTTGTTTTGTTGATAATGGCCATTCTGGTGGGTGTGAGATTATATTTCATTGTGGTTTTGATTTGCATTTCTCTAATGGCCAGGGACATTGAGCATCTCTTCATGTGCCTTTTGGCCATTTGTATTTCCTCTTCTGAGAGGTGTCTGTTCAAGTCTTTTTCCCATTTTGTAATTGGGTTGGCTGTCTTTTTGTTGTTGAGTTGAACAATCTCTTTATAAATTCTGGATACTAGACCTTTATCTGATATGTCGTTTCCAAATATTGTCTCCCATTGTGTAGGCTATCTTTCTACTTTCTTGATGAAGTTCTTTGATGCACAAAAGTGTTTAATTTTGAGGAGCTCCCATTTATTTATTTCTTTCTTCAGTGCTCTTGCTTTAGGTTTAAGGTCCATAAAACCATCTCCAATTGTAAGTTTCATAAGATATCTCCCTACATTTTCCTCTAACTGTTTTATGTTCTTAGACCTAATGTTTAGATCTTTGATCCATTTTGAGTTAACTTTTGTATAGGGTGTGAGATACGGGTCCTCTTTCATTCTTTTGCATATGGATATCCAGTTCTCTAGGCACCATTTATTGAAGAGACTGTTCTGTCCCAGGTGAATTGGCTTGACTGCCTTATCAAAGATCAAATGTCCATAGATGAGAGGGTCTATATCTGAGCACTCTATTCGATTCCATTGGTCGATATATCTATCTTTATGCCAATACCATGCTGTTTTGACCACTGTGGCTTCATAATATGCCTTAAAGTCCGGCAGCTGAAGACCTCCAGCTTCGTTTTTTTTCCTCAGGATACTTTTAGCAATTCGGGGCACCCTGCCCTTCCAGATAAATTTGCTTATTGGTTTTTCTATTTCCGAAAAATAAGTTGTTGAGATTTTGATTGGTATTGCATTGAATATGTAAATCAATTTAGGTAGGATTGACATCTTAACTATATTTAGTCTTCCAATCCATGAACACGGTATGCCCTTCCATCTATTTAGGTCTTCTGTGATTTCTTTTAACAGTTTTTTGTAGTTTTCTTTGTATAGATCTTTTGTCTCTTTAGTTAAATTTATTCCTAAGTACTTTATTCTTTTAGTTGCAATTGTAAATGAAATTCGTTTCTTGATTTCCCCCTCAGCTTGTTCATTGCTAGTGTATAGAAACGCTACAGATTTTTGAATGTTGATCTTGTAACCTGCTACTTTGCTGTACACATTTATTAGCTCTAGTAGTTTTGTTGTGGATTTTTCTGGGTTTTCGACATATAGTATCATATCGTCTGCAAACAGTGATAGTTTTACTTCTTCCTTTCCAATTTTGATGCCTTGTATTTCTTTTTCAAACTATATTGTAGCAAAGTAAAATTATCGCCTGGTCCCCAATTCATGCTCTCCCTCAGTCATTCATTTGTTTTCTAATTAAACAAACATCAGTCTCTGAGTTCTGGTCTTTTAAATATTTAAATCATCTTTGCTAACCCAGGATGTTTTTCATCCACTCTCACCTCTAATATCTCTATGCAATATAAATAATAAAACTTGCCAATATATCCACCTGTCTCTCATATACATGTTTTTCATTCCCAATGCCTTACTGTTTCTCATTAAATTGCCAATTAATTGAATTAGTTCACAGAGAGTGCTCATTGACTAATACCTTTTCCTGCTCTAAATCACCCAAGCCATCCTGGGACCAGGTCAGTCACTTTTCACTAGATCTTTTACTCTATTCAAAAAAAGTATCTATTGGTGACAAAACAGAGTCTAGCATTGCCTAATGTTTCTCTAAGTATATTTCAAGAAATAGTGATATCATATTCACATAAAGTATTAGAATGAAGATGTCTGGGCCTTGCCATAAATTGGACTCTTGGTCTGAGATCCAAGGTAATTCTCATGAGATGCTTATACAGATTCAATATTTGGCTAGTGAATAACCTTTACTTTTCTCTAAATATGCTTTCCTTCCTACATGAACCTATTGCTTCTTCCAGAGTGAAAGATATCTACCATGCACCCTCACCAAAATATATTTTGTTTATTTCTACTCTTAAGCATCAGTTAAACTTAGAATTAGTTCCTTCCTTCTTGCTACTTCTCTTTAACACCTCAATTCAAGTTTTTTATTCATTCTGAAGACTTTTTCAGCCATAGAATTCACACTATTCTCTTCTACTTCTGAATTCATATAGCATGTTATGTGCCAATTACTATTTGCTGATTAATCATGTAACATTACTTAGGTTGTCATGTGGTTCTACTTTGTTTCCCTTGAGACTCTTAAATTGCTTCAGAATCCCATAATAGGAACTTAATAAACATACGCCAAACAAATGTTTGAAATGAAGGCTAGGTATAGCATCACACAGGTTTACTGGTTGTTACAGGAAACGTAGATGTATACTGCTTAAAAAAAAAAATAAACTAGTTTGCCCCCATCAGAATGGCAGAGTGAGACGCTTTAGCACTCTGTCCCCACACAGAAGCTTTGAACAACCTTCAAGATGGCAGAAACATTTAAATGCTTGCAGTTATAGGGTGAGGGCTGAATCAAAACAAAGGCCATTTAAAAGTGGCAGCCTTTGCACTCTGGCTGGCCCCTCTTCCATTTTCTCACTGACTCTATGCAAAGCCAGCCCACATTCCAAGTTCATGTCCCTAGTCCTGGTTCTAGAGAGAGCAGAGTATCCTTCATACACACGTTAGGAACATGTGTTTCTGGCCCAATCTTTCTGGTGGTGGCCTAAGGGACTATGTTCCAGCACTTGTCCTGCATATGAAAGATGGCTTACAGAGCTCTCCTACAGAAAGCTATGGGAAACTAGTCTAATGGCTACCTGGGGTAAGAGATTACAGCAATCTGTGGAGAACACAGCTAAGTGCCCAGACTATGAGTAAATTATTTCCTAGGGAAGAAGAGACATTAGTATTAGTGTAAATGGGGTAATTCCCAGGGCTATATGTGCATATCCAGGAGAAGACACATGCACAGAAAGAACCAGAAAGGACCTACAATTTGGCCTGGAGCTATACTCTAACCTCATTGCGTGGATAGACTCTGAAGGACAGCACTTAGGTCAATCAGCAAAGACCAGGGAAGTGTTTGCATTTTATCCTTTTTTGTTGTAGTTAAGTCCTGGCATTTAAGGAAAGTTTATCATAGCACCAGCTGTATACAAGCTTAAGGAATAGATACCTCACAGCCTAAATTCCAATGATAATATACTAACATGTCAAAATGTCCAATTTTTCAACAAAAGATAACAAAAATAAATAAATAAAAGAAACAGGAAGCAATGACCTAGGCAAAGGAGAAGATTAAAGCATTAAAAACCATCAATGAAGAGGACCAGACCTGGGACATAGTAGATAAAGCCTTTTAAAATATTATCCTTGGGCGGGCAATGGTGGCTCAGTGGCAGAGTTCTCACCTGCCATGCCAGAGACCTGGGTTTGATTGCTGGTGCCTGCCCATGCTTATATATATATATATAATCCTAAATTTTCTCAAAGAGTTAAAAGAAGACTCTGGACAAAGAACTAAGGAAAATGACATATAAACAAAAAATCATATCGGGAAAATGATATATAAACAAAAGGAACATATCAATAGAGAGAAGGAAATTGTGAGAAGGAACCAAACAGAGCTGAAGACCACAGTAACAGAAATTTAAAATTCCCCACAAGGTTTCAAAGCAGATTGGAACTGAATGAAAAAAGAATCAGTGATATTAAAGATAAGACAATAGAAATCATGCAATCTGATGAAAGAAAGCAGATTGGAACTGAATGAAAAAAGAATCAGTGATATTAAAGATAAGACAATAGAAATCATGCAATCTGATGAAAGAAGGAAGAAAAGCACCATCAAGCGTACCAATATACATATTAGGGAAGTTCCAGAAGGAGAAGAAAGAGAAAGGGTCAGAGAGAATATTCAAAGAAATAATAGCTGAAAATTGCCAAATTTAACAAAAGACATGAATATTCCTATCCAAGATACTCGAACTCCAAACAGAGTAAACCCAAATGGCTCCATACCATGCCATTTTATAATCAAACTGTTGAATGCCAGGCATAGAGAATACTGAAAGCCACAAGAGAGGAAGAAGCAACATGTCACATACAAGGGACGCTCAATAAGAGTAAGTGACAATTCCTTATTGGAAACTACAGAGTCAAAAAGGTAGTAGGAAGACTTTTAAAATGCTGAAAGCAAAAAATTGGCAACCAAGAATTCCATGTCTGGCAAAACTGTCTTTCAAAAATGAGGGAGATTAATAGCACTGAATTATGTATCTGGATGTGGTTAAAAAGGGAAATTTTAGGTTGTATATATGTTACTAGAATAAAACATTTTCTAAAAATCCATGCAATACCACTACACAAACAGTGAACCGTAAGGTAAACCATGGACTATAGTTAATAGTACCATCATAAAAATGTGCTTCCATCAATTGTAGCAAATGTACCACACTAAAGCAAGGTGTCAATAACAGGATGGAATAGGGGAACCCTGCATTTTATGCATAATTTTTCTGTTAACATACAACTTTTCTAATAAAAAAGAGAAAGAATGAAAAGAAATCAGGGAGGGATTAAAGCATTACCACATAAAAGCTGAAGGATTTCATCACTACTAGACTGGCCCAGCAATAAATGTTTAAAGAGAATTCTGCATGTTGAAAGGAAGCAACACTAGATAATTGACTGACGTTACATGAAGAAATAAAATCTCCATTAAAGATTATTTACATGGGTAAATACAAATACCAGTGTTTTGATTTATAATTCCACTTTTACTTCTATAGGATCTAAAAGACAAATGCATAATGTCTAATTACAACTCAGTGATGTTGGATTCATACTGTATAAATATGTAATTTGTGACAAGAACTACACAAAGGTGGGGGTGGAGGGCTATAGGAATATAATTTATATATATTATTGAATGTGCTAAATTGGATCAAATAAATAATATTGTCAAAGATTTAGGATGTTAAATTTAAGTCCCATGGTAGCCTCAAAGAAAATATCAGAGGCATACAAAGTTATAGAAACAAAAAGTAGAGTGCAAAGTTGCCAAGGACAGGGGACAGAAGCACTGGGTAGTTAATGCAAAATGAATATAAGGTTTCTGTTTTGTGTGAAAGGACAGTTCTAGTAATGGATGGCGATAAGGCTATTGCAACACTGTAAACGTGATCAATCCCATTGAATGGTTGGCTTGGGAAGGGCTTGGATGGGAAGATTTATGTTCTATATATGTTCCCACAATTAAAAAAAAAGATAGAGAAACTAAGGAGATAATGACAATTAAATGCAGTACATGATACTGGATGAGGATCTAAAAATAGAGGAGAAAAAGAGAAAAAACTCAAAAGGACATTAATGGGACATAAGAAAAAAATGTAACATAGTATGTAAGTTTTTTGTATCAATGTTTAATTTCTTGAACTTGATAGCTGTATTTAAAGTGATTATATCCCTGAATATCCCTGTTATTAGAAAATGTACATATAATTATTATGTGTTCAAGGATCATAATGTGTGTAACCTGTTCTCAGATGTTCGATAGATGGTAGATATATAGATAAACAGATAGATAGGTAGATCGATAGATAAACAAACAATAGATAATAGATAGAATGAGATGGCAAAGTTCGCAACACATTAAAATGTTAAAACTGGTGAATCTAGGTTATCTAAGGGGAGGGGGTATGTTGGATTTCTCTGTATGAGGTTTTATTTTTTTTTGCAATTGTCCTATAAGTTTGAAAGGATTTCAAAATTAAGGGTATTCTAAAAGTAAACTAATAGAGAATGGAAATTTCTATTCCTGCCCTTTCTACTTGAGTATAATTATAAAGGCTGACTAATGATAATTTAATATACAATGTTCAAGATTTGTTCTTACTTCAAATCTTGCAAAGAAATAGCTCAATTTAAGCTATCAGTTTTATGTCATATTGTCTGCTATTCTAATACTGTTGAATAAGCCTTAATACAACAAAACTTTGGTAACAATTTAAGCAAATAAATATTATTTTAATAAAACTATAAGTTCAAAATAAATTGTGCCATTATTCATCACTCACTTTTGCATAAAAATCAGTGCATTATACTGACAAATATTGATTGAATATTACATTTATTATGAAATCAAAATACGGATTACCTAGTCCCATGGAAACTAATAACTGAATGATCTTTATTTCTCTTTGTAAAGAAGAAAACATAAATATTATACAGACAAAATAAATCCACAAGATATAGGTTCTGCCTACCTGAGTCATCTCGTTTAATCCAAACAAATCTAAATAATCACAAACAATACTTTAAAAAATATTCTTTACAAGCATAAAATAATGTTTTTAGACTTTTCCTGGTTTTCACTAATTGGCTTTTCCCTCTCTTGGAAGAAGATAAAAGGTTATTATTGACATTTTCATATTGCATGCTAGTTTATACTAATTTGAATAATGCTATAAATAAAATAAAATGTTTTCCATATTACTCTATTACTACATTATCAGAGACTCCTCATATGTTTCTTTGCAGTATTTTTGTTTCAGGTTCCTTAGCAGAAACACACTTTTAATCATATTACTAAAAACAAAAAAAGGATGGTGAGGAGGGAGACTCACTGGCCTTCATCTTTAGTGTTATGTTACTTTAAGCCAATCATCAAGCCTCTCAGAACTTTACATTTCTTTAGACTGGCTGAGCAAATGGTCTCTGGTATCTTTTCCAACAATGAAACTCCATGAACCTTGAAAAATAAGAGCTACTGGGTTTAAACAAGAGTGCTCGAAAAACAATAAGCAGAAAAATATTTAATTACTCAAAATGAATTACTTATGGAACTTATTCTCAATATTTAGGTATTAAGATAGACAATCTTAGTAACAAGAAACTGTGTCTAGCTCTGCAAAAGAGGAACAGTGGGTAATTTCACCTCATGATTTGTGTAATTCAGGAATTAAAACAATTTCACACAAAGAAAAGCCGTAGCTACATCATTGTGTTTATTAGCATTGTTAATATTAGCAATAGCGTTTGTTTTTTTGTTTGTTTGTTTGTTTAGCACTTACTATTTGTCAGGCTCTATGGTAGATGTTTAACAATCTTGTTTTTCATTTAATCCATATAACAACCTGTAGCTACAATTATAATCTTCATTATACAGGTGAAAAAAAAAATCCAGGCTCAGAGAGGTTAAGTAATTTGCCTGAGGTCACAAAGCCAGTAAATGCATAACCAGATCTGGAACACAGGTCTGTCTGACTTGCTAGTGCTCTTAACCACTCTCCTAATACTGTTACTCTGTTCTTTAAAAATCCTTAATGATATACCATTGCCTATTATTAGTCTAGTATTCTAGGTCCTCCTTGAGCTGAGCCCCAATCTTTATCTTTGGATGCTGTCCACTGTTCCCTTTATTTGTCTTCATTCAAACCAAAGTGAATCCTTTTCCCATTTAAATGCCTTTGCTAAATTGCTTCATTCCTAGCCTTTTGTTCCCAATCCCTGAACATGTCTCAAATTTTACCTATTCATGAAACCAGTTTGATTTATACAGAAGGCACAATTCCCTCTTTGATTCTCAAATGACTTCATTTGTTCCACTTTGTTTCATTTACTGGCTGTTAAAGAAAATACCATGCAATGGGATGGTTTAAACAATGGGGATTTATTGGCTCACACGGTCAAGGCTAGGAGAAGTTGAAAATCAAAGCATCATCAAGGTGATGCTTTCTCCCTGAAGACTATGGCATTCTGGGGCTGGCTGCTAGCAATCCTTGGTCCATGGCTTTTCTGTCCCATGGTCATGCACATGGCAGCCTCTCCTGGTTTCTTTCTCTTCTGGATTCTGATGACTTCCAGTTTCTGGTTGCTCTCTGTGGCTTTCTCTCTGTGAACTTCCCTGTAAGGTCTACAGTAATAGGCTTAAGACCCATTCTGATTAGGCTGAGCCATACCTTAATTGAAGTAACCTCATCAAAAGGTCTTATTTACAACAGTTCATATGCAAGGGTCCATATGCACAGGAATGCATTAAGATTAAGAACATGTTTCCCACCTCCCCCTCAGGTACAGAGTGATAAATGACATTTATCACTTCATTTTGGGTATTATAATCCACAGGTCTTGATTTATCACATCTGTTAGAATGAAGTTCTTGTGATGAAAAGTTTGCTTTTGTATCCTCAAAACATTTAGCACAAGAGGGAATGGGGTTGGTTTCTAATATTACTATTTGTTTTCAGATAATTATAAAGTTTCAAAATAAATATTTTAAGTCTCAGTAATATGTAATAGAAACTGGAGCTACTCTAATCAAGGAATTGTTTGAGAGGAAACATACATGTACTTACATACACACACACACACACACGCACACTCTTACAGAAATTAAGTAGAATTAGAAATATGAAAAGTTGAGAAGATTATTTTTAATTATGGTTAATTTTCACTGAAGAACAGGAAAATAATCAATTTGGGACATCAAACACTAAGGCTTTCTTTGTTTTTATCTGTGATTCTCACAACAATTATTAATACCTTATATAAAATATTATATCTAATAATTTTTAACCTTTCTCAAAGGAAAATCAATTTGGCATTTTTACTCTCACTGGCTGTTGTAGGTAACCTGCAAAGCTCAGAATAAAACCCACAGCAGTGCCTACACAGTAAGAGCATCCATACATGAATTACTTTGAAAGTCAATACGTTTCTCACACCAGATTTCAATTAGAAGCAGAAGATGGTTCAGAGAAAGTTCGGGTATCCTCTCAGAATTGATTAGCCATTGCAGGTCATGATGTTCTGTTGCAGGGAGCTCCATAGCCAGATAGTTATGGCTTACAACAAAATGTATACCATCTGGGGCGGGCCGCGGTGGCTCAGCAGGCAAAGTGCTTGCCTGCTATGCCGGAGGACCTCGGTTCGATTCCCGGCCCCAGCCCATGTAACAAAAACGGAGAAACAGAATACAATAAAACAAGAAAATGTTTAAAAATGTTTCCCTTTCTTCCTTCCTTCCTTCCTTCTCTCTGTCTTTCCTTTAAAAAAAAAAAAAATGTATACCATCAAAAAATATCTTGGCTCTGTTTTCTGTGTACAAAATGTCTGTTCATCTTTAACTTCCTGTCTATTTCACTTTCCTAGAAAACTACTCAAGAACTGAATCCATCATTCTTCTGCTCTCTGAATAACAATGCTCTCATCATTAGGAAAATGAGAAACATCTTATCTAAATGCCTCAATTTCACCACCTTTCACTTCAATATTTCAGACTAAATAACTATTAAGTTATTATTTTATGACACTGATATTCCTTTCTCTTTTAGCATTCATATACAATCAATCATTGTATTATTGATTTTCTCTCAGAAATTTTCTGGGATTTACACTTTATTATTCTTATTATCTTCAGCCTAATCCAAGCTACAGTGTACCATAGCCCTCAAAGAGCATAGTGGTTAATACAAAAGAGATCCAAATATATCATAATAAAATGAAGTTAATTAAAATATCTCAAGTGCATACGCATTGTAGAGATTTAATCTATTCGTGAATATTTTAAATGGAATAGAGAATTAAAACATGAGTAAAACATATTCTTACTTTACAATTTCATCTCAGGTTATTTTACATACTATCCTTCATGTTTCTATTTCCTGACTCATTCCAGATTTTATTGTCCAGAAGTAGTTCTAACAGCTGTGGTCACAGATACTAAATGCTTATTCACTGAAAATCAAGAGACCAATCATAACACAAATATTTTTTCTTGTAGTTCTTTTTTGGAATTGTTACTTACATATTGTGTGTAATTTTTTTTGGAGGGGAGTGGTGCATGCAGGAATCAAACCCTGGCCTCCTGCATGGCAGGCAAGACTTAATGGGTTTTGTTTCCTTTAACTCCCTAGATCATCATTTATGAATTCGATTATAGCAGATGGTAAAGATGACTTGTTTTCCCAGATGTTCTAGACTTCTTAAAATGTGAAAGCTAGCTTACAATTGAGACAATAAAACACATGCTTAACTAGGTTGAAAAACCTGTTCAATTTCTGTGTGTGTAAGCAGCAAGTCTAGTTTACTTACCAAGAACTAGACCCACTTCGTTTTCAAACTTTTTAAATCCTCTTTTGAGTAATCCTGATATCATGATCATAATACTCAGCACTTCATAGTTACTCAACAGATATGCTGAATAAATGTACAGACCATCTACACATAGAAAGTTGAATGAAGAATGAACATCAAAGGGAATAATGAGAAAATTATGTATTTAATTTGAAACCATACTTTCTGAAATATGTCCAGAGCCATGCATCTCAGTCACACTGCTTTCTCAGCACTTTCCTTGTGAAATATTCAGATGATCCTAACCTCTATACTGAGGAACACTGACCTAGACTGTATATTAAGGTTATCTATGTAAATAAAAAGCAACTTCCAATGAAATTCCTCACTCTGCAAAAAAAAAAAAAAAAAAAGACAAAAACAAACAGAAAAACCACTTGGCTCTAGATCTAAAAATCAAGCCATTTTATTTTGTTAAATTTTATGGTATTGATAACAGAGGACAACTCATTTCACAGGATCAAAACATTTTAACCGACATGCAGTTTACTGTTTATATTGTATGTATTGTGTTTACCATATATTAGATACTTAACATTAACATACAGCATCAGTCTTCCCATAACCCATGAAGCAAGTATAATAATTTTCTACATCTCACGCATAAGTCAGTTGAGGCACAGGGAGTATCTAATCAATTCAGGGTCACACCATCATGTGAGGATCCGGGATTCAAACCCATTATCCAGAGGCCACGCTCTTTACTGTCTAAATGACAGCAGCAACTAGTAAAGGGTGGTGCAGGAACTGAGTCTGAAAGATTTCATAAATGCCAAATAAAAGGTTTCAATAAGCTACGCTCTTGAAATGTGGAAGAGAAGAGTCATAATGGAAGCCAAGTTTGGGGGAAATTTTACAATCTGTTTCAAAACATTAAGAGATCAATAGCCCTGGAGAAATCCAAGAATTATTTAGTAAGGCAAAGTTCTAGAAATGCCAATACCACATACTAACATGCTGCTAGTTAGGCCACACATTTCATTCCTATCTCCTTAAAATTGTTAACCAAGTCTTCTTTTCTATGGGGAAATAGCTCCAATTTTAAGAGCAAAATTAGTGCAAACATAAGATTTGCTTTTCATAATTTCTTTTACAGAACAATTTTTCATTTAATATTCATAGAATGCATCTAATCTGAATATAAGGGATACTCTTAGCTACTTTAGGTTTGCATTGTCCCTTATGGTAGCCATTAACCACGTGCAGCTATTGGGCATTTGAAATGTGGCTAGCTCAAATTGAGATATGCTATGTGTGTTAAATAAAAAGGCATGTAATATATCTCATTAATAATTTTTATGTTGATCACATACTGAAATGATAGTGTTTTGGGTATACTAGGTTAAATAAAACAAATTATTACTACAATGTCACCCATTTAAAAAATTTTAATGTGGCTACTAGAAATTGTAAAGATATGTATGTGGTTCACATTATACTTCTATTGCTATACTTCACTAAAATGTGAAGCATAAATAAGTGGCTGGTAAATATACCAACATGTATTCACACTATATTACATAATCCACATCATATATTAGTTATGAAATTTTTCTTCTAAATTCATATGAGACAACTTTTAGTGCTTCAGAAATTGTACCATATTTTTCAAATGTATTTTTTTTACAAATCCTGCATTACACAGTTAAAAGAAGGCTATCTTATTTTAGCATCACATTTACAAGACGGGTTGCAAAGCTTTGGAGCCACCAACTGTTCAAAAGTGGCAATACTAGTTCAATACTTCACAGAAAATAAACATGTGAGAAACACTTCTGTGAAGGAAATACATTGAAAACAACATATGGACAATATGTATGATATATATTTTAAATTAATGTGGTTTGTCCATCCATAAAAAAAATTAGCTACCATTTCAGTATGCTCTATTTGAAAAATAGAAGAAAATATTTTATAATAAAAGAATACTGATTTGTATTGAGAATTGTACATATCATAAAACATTCAAAGTGATATTAATGAGTTACATATGTTTATTAAGTTTGAAATGTTTAATCGGCAAATATCAGAAAATAATAGCAAAGTTTTCACGTAACAGAACATAAAGCAGAATGTACATATATTTTAAGTTAATGCTTAAAAGTTGCTTATGATTTTTTAAGCAATGCATGTGGGGTATGGGTCTCCATGGCTCTTTCTCATTGAGTAACATTGCTAATGACAGCGATGTCTGTTGGGTCCCCCAAATCCTCGTGGGTACTTAATTGAGGACTAGATAGGTAGCCACTCTATGTGGCAGCTGAGGCCTGATGGACCATCTGGTCTCCTGCCAGAGACCAGAGACCCCTGGACTATCTGATGGACAAATTTTCAGTCTTCCTTGGTTTGAAGAAAAAGGAGTTACAAGTCTTCTGCTTAGAGCTGCATAATAAATGTAAGTTCAAGAATTTAGCAAACATAAACCTTCAAAGCCCAAACTCAGGACATAATTTCAACCATAGAATTCAACTCATCCAGTTTGTCTTTCACAGTGTCGAAAACTCTGGCAAGGAGGTCACGGTAATCCTGGGGAATCTTTTACAAAGAAGGGCAGGCCATCACTTTTCTCTATGATGCTTGTGACCAAAGAGAAACGTGAAATTCTCTAGAATAATCCGGACATGAAATACTGCTAAAAACTATTCTTATTTTTTTGCTAACAAAATGAACCCTAGTGTCTCAGTGACATCTGAAAGAAATGTCCCAATTGCTGTGCTTAGAGAACATGAAAATGAAACATGGCATATTTGTGTGGGTGATGACATTATATGAGGATTGCAAGAAGGTGCAGCCTAGTTGGGCAAGAGACTTAAAAACTGTGTTTGGAAACTTAAGCAATCTTTATTGCTTAAAGCATACATATCTTTATTTATTGCTTTAAGCACATATATGTACATAAAAATGTACTTAGTATGTTTATAACTGGACGTGAGAAGCCATCGCAAAATCTTATTCTAATTTGTTATCTTTTAAATATGTCTTATTTGAAACCCTGTCTCATTTTTAAATGTTTTGTTTGTGGTATAATTTTAAAATAAACATTATTTTTATAAAATGACTCTAGATGCTTTCAGGAAATTATGGGCAACAAATACTTTTGAAAGTTTTGCAAACAAAAGATATTACAATCAATACAGTTTGAAATGGAGAAAAAAATGAAAGTATTAAAGTATATGTTGCAGGCAGAAAAAAGGACCCAGGCTCTTTTGTGTTACACAGAAGCAGTGGAGAACATGATTTCCACCACAATGGAAATTATAGTCTATTTGTGGAGGCAAGACTGACACATATAACACAAGAATGAAAATTACAGCAGAAGTGTGGGTGTTAAACTCTGTAATGAGGGCCAAAGGGTTCAAATAACTCTTGATGCAGCAGGGAAGTTTTCACTGAAGAGTAGCAACCTGTGAGTGCTTTGAAGAATAAATATGACTTGGACAATAGAGGAGAAAAACAAAAACATTCCAGGAAATGAAAACAAAATGAGAGAAGAGTAAAAAAAAAAAGTCATTTGATTTGCCTTTGGAGATGTGAGGACAAGAGTTTGGCTATATTGGAACTGGATGTTGAGAAATAGCAAAACAGTAATACTGAATGAGCAGCTTTAAATTAAGCGAGAATCTATACGCAAGCATTCTAGCTTCAGAGCCAGTGACTTAGCTATCATATTAAGTAGCAATTAGGTTGAAATAATAAACATAGAAAATCAGCACCCCAAAGAGGAAATGGAAGCAAAAGTGTGAACATTTTTGCCAGGGCAAAAAAATGTTTTTAATAAATATTTTTGAACATCTATCTACCATGCCCAAGGTTCTGTCAGGCACCAGGAAAACATATGTGAAGAAGATACCCTTCCTCCCATTAAGTAATTCACAGAATATTGGTAATAATGATTATTGGGAACTCACAGACAAACAGCATAGTTTCATTTTCTGAAAGGAGGAGGAACACCACCCCCTGAAGAGACAAAGTTTTTTTCTTCCTTCCCTCCCATCTTTCCTTCCATTCTTCCCCCTTTCCATTCTTCTTTCCTTCCTTCTTTATCTTTTCTCAGTACTTGTCTTATAATAGTACGTTAAGTAGCAGGAAAGAAAATGTATTAAAAAAATGTTTAATACAAATGCAAAAGCAAGTTTTCCAGCAGATATTTCTTATAGTGACATTGTATAAATTTGAGAAGCCGACATTAAAGCCAAAATTAGAGAAAATGATTCTGTAGCGATATCATTATCGATTCTAGAAAGAGAAATGCAATCCTTGGAAATGCGTTAATTGTACTATTTATTTATTGCCCAGGTCGGAATTAAAGATATTTACTACTCCAGATTTACTATTCTGGAGTCAGTATTCTAAAGTCAACAGTAAAGTTATTTACTATTGAAGATATAACCATTGATTAAACACTAATATTCATAACTCAGAAGCAAGAATCATATTCAAGAACAATATCCATTCTGGAAGTTTGACAATTTAACATTTAGTTAAGTAATACTAGCTATCATTCCAAAATGATACAGTACATGTTTACCACTTTGATATCTCAGAAATTGATTATACCTCAAACAAAATAAACATCCTTGCAGGATTTTTAAAAAATCCTCTTGATAAAAGTTATACTACAAGAAAAATAATTATGTTGCCTTTCAAATAACTGATCTAAAATGGTACTGGAATGCCTTTATTTAAATAAACAAATTATGTTATATTAGTTCTTGTTATTTTTTCAAATCAACTTCCAAGAGGATGAAATAATTAAGCATCAGTGCAGTCGCTCCCGTTTTTTTGTCCATGGTGTTCACACTGATACCATCAAAACAGAATTGCTGAGTGACATCATCAACATGCGACATAAAGCACCCACTGAAAAAGCTTCCCCAGAGATTTAAAGAAGAAAAGGACAAATCCTTCTTCCTTAGAACTCTGGAGGATGGTAGAGACTAGAGAAGGAATGCACAAATGCTGAATCAAAGAAAGAAACAAAAATATCAGGTAGGAAGATTACATCCCAGACTACTAGTTGATTTTCATTCCTCTTCCCCTCCCCCTCACTCAGTCTCATGCAGCTTGGGAGTTGCATAGAGGCAGCTCACTCCCCACCATGGACAGAGACTGTAGAGTGACTCACAGCAAGGAACTAGATCACCACACTTACCCAGGTGAAGAGACCCAGGGGAGAACACAAGCTGCTGCAGAGTGCTGAATACAAAAGGTCCCCCAAGATAAGGCAGGAAGAGACAGTGATAAAAATTCCGGCAAGAACTGTTGTACCCTCACTCAATCAGTTTTAATTGGCTGAAACACCTAAAAGCAAAAAAGGACTTTTCTAAAGTGCCCCACCTTTCTGGATTGAACCCATCTGACTTCTTGAGGTGGGATACCCTAACAGGGGAAGAAACTGGAGTCAGAAAAGCCTCACAAAAAAAAAGAAAAAGTGGGGGAAGGGTTAAACTCAACTGCTGTAAGTTATGATTGGTAACAGAACTGAAAAGTGTAAGGAAAGCAAGTGCTGAGTGAGGGACAGAATTTGAACAAATTATAGGAACTGTGGATAAAAGTCTGTACAAAAACAAAACAGCTCAAGATTCCTGGAAAAAGAACAGAGGAAAGGAAGCTTTCTCCTAGAGGTAAAACACTGCACAAAAGTGCAATCTTAAAAACTGTACTGCACGAAGGAGTGCAAGGGTAGTTCAGAGGTAGAATTCTCGCTTGCCATGTGGGAGACCCAGGTTCTATTCCCTGCCCATGCAGCTCCCTGCCGCCACCGCCGCCGCCGCCAAAAAAAAAAAAAAAAAAATCCTGCATATCCAGGGCAAGAATCAAGTGAAGAATAGCTGAACAGTTCAACAAGGGCCATTCCAAAGGTGTAGAATAAGTTGGACTCAGCATCAAACAATAGCCTTAACATAAAGCCAATCAACACTAAAACCCCAGTCAAGAGAGAGATAAAGAATTTCAGAGTTAACTCATCAAGATAATCAGATGCCTAGAATCAATAAAAAATCACAAGCCACACTGCTTCAGTTTGCTAAGGTTGTTGGAATGTAATATAAAAAGATTGGCTTTTACAATGGAGATTTATTAACTTGCAAAGTACAATTCTTAAAACATAAAAATATCCAATTCAAGCCATCAGCAGGATGATACCTGGACTCTGCAGACAGACTGCTGGCATCCAGGACACCTCTGTCACAAGGGAAGGCACATGGCCACATCTGTTGGTCTGCTTCCAGGTTTCATTGCTTTAAGTTTCTGGCTTCAGTGGTTTCCTCTCTGAGTTTCTTCAGGTCCTCTCTTAGCTTCTCCAGGGCTCTTTTTTTTTTCTATGAGCTGCTCTTAATTTCATCTCTTCTCTTCTGTATGTGTTTTAACCTCTTATAAAGGATTCTAGTAGGAGGATTAAGATACATCTTGAATGAGGTGGGTCACATCTGTACCAAAATAACCTAATTAAAAGGTCCTGCCTACAGTAAATCTGCACCTACAGGAATGAATTAAAAGAACATGGCCTTTTCTGGGGTGCATACAGCTTTAAACTACACACATAATAAGAAACAGGAAGCTATGGCTCTGACAAGGAAGAAGTTAAACCTTTAGAGAAAACTCAGAACTGGAAAAACTAATTACAGATGCTCAAAAATATATCCTAAATCAATTCAAGGAGATGAAGGAAAATGTGCATAAATAGATAAAGGATATTAAGAAGACAATGTGTGAGCATAAAGAAAAAAATGAAAGTATTAAAACAAACATAGAAATTCTTGGGATGAAGGCAAAATAGTACAGATTAAAAATAAACTAAAAAAAAAACTAGAGACGTATAACAGCATTATAGAACTGTAATATAGTTTCAAAAATCAAAATCATACAGTCAGATAAACAGAAAGAGAAAAGAAGAGAGAAAGAATTGAACAGTGTCTTAGGGATTTGATTGACAGTACAAAGCACAGACACATATGAGCCATGGGTATCCCAACAGGAGAAGAGAAAGGAAAAGGGGCAGAGAGAATGTTTGAGGAAATAATGTCCAAAACTTTCCCAACTCTTATGAGAAATATAAATATACATGTCCAAGAAATGGAACATACTTGAAACAGAATAAATCCTAATAGACCTAGTCAGAGGCACATACTAATCAGAATGTCTGATACTGAAGAAAAAGAGAGAATTCCAAAAGCAAAATGAGAAAAATGATTCACCACATACCAGGGATCCTCAATAAAACTAAGTGCTGATTTCTCACCAGAGCCCATGGAAGTGAGAAGGCAGTGATATGTTTAAGGTTCTGAAAGAGAAAAACTACCATCCCAAAACTCTTTATTCAGCAAAACTGTTCTTCAAAAATGAGGGGGGAGTTTAAAATATTTACAGATAAGCAGAAACTGAGAGAGCTCATTAGCAAGAGACTTACCCTATAAGAATTAAGAAAGGGAGTTCTGCAGATTGAAAGGAAAAGACAGAAAAGTGGCTTGTAATGTGAAGAAATGAACATAATCAGTAAGGGTAACTACAAGTGTAAATGCGATACATAATAGTACTACAGTATACAACTCCATTCTTGAATTCACTAAGAATCAGAGCACAATTGAACAAGAAAAAGGCATATTTCCTGAAAGTGGTAAAGTGTAACAAAAACAACATAAAGAAGGGTAACAAAGGGATAAGGGAGGAGAGAATATGTATGCTACTGAAGCTAAGTTGGTATCTTTTCAAATTAGTAGCATATAGGTGTAGGCTGTGTAATATAAACCCTAGGGTAAATACAAAGAAAGTATTTTTAAATATATATTTTTAAATGAGAAACAAGAATGAGAAAGGGAACGATTAGGTACATGACAAAAGATCAACTATATGGAAAAGGAGTTTGCAGTAAAGGAAAAGATGGATGAGAAAAAAATACATTTAAAAACCAAAGGGCATAATATTTGAAGTAGGTACTGCCTTTATAGCAAAAATACTGAATACTAATGGGTTAAACTCTCCAATCAAAAGACACAGGGTGGCAGAATGTATAAAAAAAAGCATGACCCAACTACATGTTCCTTACAAGAGATTTACCTTAGATCCAAAAACACAAATAGGTTTAAAGTGAAAGGATGGAACAAGACATTCCATAGAAATAGGAACAAAAAAAAGAGCTTGAATAGCCGTACTAATATCAGACAAAATGGATTGAAAATCAAAAGATGTTATAAGAGATAAAGAAGGACACTATACAGTAATAAAAGGGGCAGTCTACCCCTTTTATTAAACAATCATAAATATTTATGCACTTAACCACAGTGTCCCAAAATACATGAGACAAACACTGGCAAAACTGGAGGGAGAAATAGACCCTTCTACAATAATAGTTTGAGATTCAGTTCATCACTCTCATCAATAGAGAGATGAAAGACCCATAAGGAAGCTGAGAGCTTGAATAATATGATAAATGAACTAAACCTAACAGACATATAGAGAATGTTGCAGGATCCCCAAACAGCAGGATATAAATCTTCTGAAGGGCACATGGATCATTCTGTAGGATAGAGCACATGCTGGGTCACAAAACAAGTCTCAATAAATTTAGAAAGACTGAAATCATGCAAAGCATCTTCTCAGACTATAATGGAATAAAGCTGGAAATTGACAACAGGAGGAGAACAGGAAATCCACAAATGTATGGAAATTAAATAATACTCTCTTACATAATTAGTGGGGCAAAGAATAAATTGCAAGGGAAGTCAGTAAATATCTTGAGACAAATTAAAACAACACATGTCAAAATGTATGGGATGCAGCAGGGCAGTGCTGGGACGGAAATTTATAGCCCTAAATATTTACATTAAAAAAGAAAGAACTGGAGGGCAGGCCACAGTGACTCAGTGGTAGAGTTCTCACCTGCCATGCTGAAGACCCGGGTTTGATTCCCAGTGCCTGCCCATGTCAAAAAAAAGAGAAAGAAAGAACTGGGGGTTCAAGGGCAGTTCAGTGGTAGAATTCTAGCCTGCCAAGTGGAAGACCCAAGTTTGATTCTTGGTCCATGTACTCCCCCTCCCCATATATTTTTCAACAAATGGTGCTCCAATAATGAAAAAGTCATATGGGAAAACAATGAAATGTGACTCCTACTGTGATGGTCAGGTTCATGTATTAACTTGGCCAGGTGGTGGTATCTGGTTGTCTGGTTGGGCAAGCACTGTCCTGTCTATTGCTGTGAGAACATTTCATGGACATAAGTCATGGCCATGTTGGCTGCGATGTCCTCTGCAATGAGTGATGCTTAATCTAATCACTAGAAGGCTTTTAAGGAGGGTTCAGATGAGACAATCACTCTTCCTGCTTCAGCCAGCCAGCCTCTCCTGAGAGTTGATTGAGAACCTTCATTGGAGCTACCAGCTCACAGCCTGCCCTATAGATCTTGGACTCTTACATCCCCATGGTTATGTGAGACACCTTTACAAACTTTATACTTATATATATCTCCTGCTGATTCTGTTTCTCTAGAGAATCCTAGCTAATACAGCTTGGTACCAGGAGTGGATCTTAAGAAACAAATCTTAAAAATGGTGTTTTACAACTGGTTTTCCGCTGTGACTAGACTCAAAGGCACTAATGACTTTGTTTCCCATAATCAGGATGACACTACCAGTCCATAAGGTGAGCTGGCAAAAGAGAGTCAGAATATCACCATTCAGTTCTGCTAATTGTACACTTATACGAGGCCAGGCTCTGGGTGATAATGTTTTTGATACTTTTACAGAGACGTTGGCTGGTTGTTGTTAGATATGCTGGATGCATTAATGAGGGAAAGGGATGAGCTGAAGGCTCCAAATGAGAAGCTTACATAGCATATGACAGATGTAAAAGTTTCCCTGAGTGCCTGAAGGAAAATCTTATTTTCTGTAGCTGCAGACTTGAGATCTCTGAAAATAAGGCTCAGAGTCTCATTGTCTCATTGTTAGAGTACCAACTTTACAACATAATTTGAAATCCCAGCCTTGCATGGTGTCTGCCATTAAAGTGAGGGCAATGATTGGAAAGGAGTGGGACCTTGAAAAATGGGATGGCGACATATGGATTGATAATGGTAGCTGTGGAGACATTGAAACCCTAGATTGTGTGGAGTCTTTTCTAGATAATCCTGTAATACTCTGCCCTGAGGACATAGCCATCCCACCTCCAGCCTGCCCTGAGGAGTGGGACACCTAACCTCCATCTAAAGGGAGTAACCCTTCAGTGCCTGTGAAGCATGTAATTATCCCCCCACCCCACCCCATGGGGAAACAGCCTTTGTTCCTCTGCCTGGAGTGAATAATCCTGTTTCACCAGATGAAACTGCAATCAAATGCCCTGAAGTAATTGGCTTGGAAGATACTTCTAATTCTTTTCTTCCAGACCTATATCTAGACTGAATTTATTCCAAAATAACTGCATGAGTTCCCAATTTATATAGACAGAAATCAGGGGAATGTGCGTGGGAATGAAATTTAGGGGTGTGGAATAATGGTAGAAGGAATATAAAGCAGGATCAGGCTGACTTTATTGATATGGGCCCACTAAGCAGATTCTGCATTCAATGTTATAGCTCAGGGGGTTTAAAAAAGGCATTAACAGTTTGTTTGGATGGTTGGCTGAAACATGGATCAAAAGGTGGCTGACATTACCTGATGCTGAAATGCCAGAACTGTCCTAGTATAATGTAGATGAGGGGATCCAGAGGCTTAGAGAGATTGGAATGTTAGAGTGGATTTATCATGGAAGGCCGGCTCACGCACCCCAGGAATGACCAGAGAATTCAACTTTTACCAGAACTGTGAGAAGTAAATTTGTGAGACTAGTGCCATCATCCCCGAAGAGCTCTGTAGTCACCCTTCTCTGTAGGTCAGATATTATTGTGGGAACTGCTCTCACTGGGTTGGGATCCTTAAACACAATAATCAACTCCCAAGTTGGCAGAAGCCATGTGGCAGCACTTAATTGCCAAAGACAAGGTGGGCATGGCTATCATAATGGACAGCAGACTCAAAGTAGGAGTTAAAATAATCTGACCCGCAGAGACTTGTGGCACTGGTTAGCAGATCATGGAATACTTAGAAGTAAAATAGATGGGTAGTCTACCAAATACTTGTTTGAATTGTATAAGCAGAAGAATTCTATATCAAGTGATCAGAAGTCTCGCTTGAATCACAAAAGCAACGAGTTATGGCCCCTTCATCAATTTCCAGACTTGAGACAGTTTATAGACCCAGATCCCTTGAATCTTCAAAGGAAATACCAGGTTCCTTTGGGGGAGGACCCTGTTACACTGCCACAAATTTATACAGTTAATCTTCCTCCAAGCTTTCCCCAAGGAAACCTACAGTCTTTTACCAGTGTAAATGTGCATTGGGGAAAAGGAAATGATCAGATATTTCAGGGATTGTGAGACACTGGTTCAGAAGTAACATTAATTTCAGGGACCCAAAACATCACTCTAGTCCACAAGTAAGAGTGGGGGCTTATGGAGGTCAGGTGATTGATTGGGTTTTAGCTCAAATCCATCTCACAGTGGGTCCAGTGGGTCCCCAGACCCGTTCTGTAGTTATTTCCCCAGTTCCAGAATGCATAATTGGAATAGACATATTGAGCAACTGGCAGAGTCCCCACATTAGCTCTGACTCATGGAGTGAGGGCCATTATGGTAGAAAAGGCCAAATGGAAGTCACTAGAACTGCCCCTACCTAGCAAAATATTAAATCTGAAGCAACACCAAATTCCCGGAGGGATTGCAGAGATTAGCACCACTCTTAAGGACTTAAAGGATGCAGGGGTGCTGGTTCCCATGCTATCCCCATTCAACTGTCCTATTTGGCCTGTACAGAAAACAGATGGTCTTGAAGGATGACAGTGGATTATTGTAAACTCAACCCATGTGGTGACTTCAATTGCAGCTGATGTTCTGGATGTGGTATCATTGCTTAAGCAAATCAACACATTCCCTGGTACCTAGTATGTAGCTATTGACCTGGCAAATGCTTTTTTCTCAATAGCTGTTAGTAAGGACCACCAGAAACAGTTTGCTTTCAGCTGGCACGGTCAGCAATATATTTTCACTGTCTTACCTCTGGGGTATATCAACTCTCCAGCCCAATGTCATAATTTTGTCCACAGGGAACTTGATCATTTCTCCCTCCCATGAGACATCAGACTCATCCATTATATTGATGATATCATGTTGATTGGATCTAGTGAGCAAGAAATAGCAACCACTTTAGACTTATTGGTAATATATTTGGATGTCAGAGGATGGGAAATAAATCCAACAAACATGCAGGGCCTTCAACCTCAGTGAAACTTCTAGGTGTCCAGTGGTGTTGGGTATGTTGAGATATTCCTTCTAAGAAGAATGATAAATTGCTGCATCTGGCACCCCTTAAGACCGAAAAAGAGGCACAATACCTATTTGGTCTCTTTGGATTTTGGTGACAACATATTCCTCATTTGGGTGTGCTACTCTGGTCTATTTATTGAGTGACAAGAAAAACAGCTAATTTTGAGTGGGGACCTGAATAAGAGGAGGCTCTGCAACAGGTCCAGGCTGCTGTACAAGCTGCTCTGCCACTTGGACCATATGATCCAGCAGATCCATCGGTATTGCAAGTGTCAACTGCAAATAGAGATCCTGTCTGGAACCTTTGACAGGCCCCTGTAAGGGAATCACAATGAAGACCCTTAGGATTTTGGAGCAATGCCTTACCATCTGCTGCAGATAACTATTCTCCTTTTGAGAAATGGCTTTTGGCCTGTTAGTAGCGACTGAACACTTAACCATGGACCACCAAGTTATCATGAGATCTTAGTTGCCTATCATGAGTTATAGTATTGTCTGACCCACCAAGCCATAAAGTTGGGTGTGCACAACTGCACTCCATCATGAAATGAAATGGTATATACGAGATGGGACCAGAGCAAATCCTGAAGGCAGAAGTAAGTTACATGAGAAGGTGGCACAAATGCCCCCAGTTCCCACTCCTACCACATTACTTTCTCTTTCCCAGACCAGAGCTATGGCTTCTTAGGGAGTTCCTTATAGTGAGTTAACTGAGGAAGAGAAAAGTCAGGCTTGGTTTACAGATGGTTCTTCACAGTATGTATGTACCACCTGAAAGTGGACAGCTACAGCACTACAACCCCTTTCAGGGATGTCCCTGAAGGACAGTGGTGAGGGGAAATCCTCCCAATGGGCAGAAATTCAAGCAGTGCACCTGGTTGTTCATTTTTCTTGGAAGGAGAACTGGCCAGAGGTGCTTTTGTATACTGACTCATGGGCTATTACTAATGGCTTGGTTGGATGGTCAGGGACTTGGAAAGAGCATGATTGGAAGATTAGTGAAAAAGAGGTCTGAGGAAGAGTATGTAGATAGACCTTTCTGAGTGGGCTAAAAATATGAAGATACTTATGTCTCATGTCAATGTGCACCAGAGAGGGGCTTCAGGAAGTTTTCAATAAAGGTTTTAATAGTCAAGTGGATAAGATGACCCATTCTGTGGATTCTGGTCATGCCTAGTGGGCTCATGAACAAAGTGGTCATGGTGGTAGGGATGAAGGTTATGCATGGGCTCTGCAACATGGACTTCTACTCACCAGAGCTGACCTAACTACAGCCACTGCTGAGTGCCCAGTCTGCCAGCAACAGAGACCCACACTCAGCCCTCTATATGGCACCACTCTCTGAGGTGATCAGCCGGCTACATGGTGGCAGGTTGATTGCATTGGACCACCTCCATCATGGAAGGGGAAGTAACTTGTTCTGACTGGAATAGATACATACTCCAGTTATGGGTTTGCTTTCCCTACATGCAATGCTTCTGCCAAAACTACCATCCATGGACTTACAGAATGCCTTTTCCATTATCATGGCATTCCACACAGCATTGCTTCTGATAATGGAACCCACTTGACAGCAAATGAAATGCAGGAATGGGCACATGCTCAAGGAATTCTCTGGTCTTACCATGTCCCCTGTCTTCCAGAGGCAGCTGTGTTCACAGAATGGTGGAATAGGCTTCTGAAAACTCAATTATGGTACCAACTAGGTTGTAGTTACCATAATAGCTTGTCGGGCTGGGTTGATGTTCTTCAGGAGGCTGTGTATGCTCTGAATCATTGTCCACTGTACCGTGCTGTTCTTCCATAGCCAGGATCCATGGGTCCAGGAATCAAGGGGTGGAAATGTGAGTAGCACCATTCACTATTTCCTCTAGTGATCCACTAGGAAAATTTTTGCTACCTGTCTCTGCAACTGTGAGCTCTGCTGCTCTACAGATTTTAGATCCAGAAGAAGGAGTGCTTCCACCAGGAGTAACAACAATAATTCAATTGAACTGGAATCTGAGACTACCACCTGGTCACTTTGGGCGACTCATGCCCATGGATCAACAAGCCAAGAAGGGGATTACTTTACTGACTGGGGTGATTGACCCTCACTATTGAGGGAAATAGGACTCCAACTACACAATGGAGGTAAAAAAAAAAAAAAAAAGGGTTTTCCTGGAATTAGGAGATCCCCAAGATGCCTCTTAGTACTACCATGCCCTGTGATTAAAATCAATGGAAAAACTGCAACAACCTAATCTAGGCAGGACTACCAATGGCTCTGTAACTTCAGGAATGAAGACTTGAGTCACCCAACCAGGCAAAGAATCACAGCCAGCTGAGGTGCTTGCTGAGGATAAAGGGAACATGGAATGTGTAGTGGAAGAAGGCATGATAAATATGAACTATGACCACAGATCAATTACAGAAATGAGGACTGTAATGGTACAAATATTTCTTCCTTGCTTTTTTTTGTTTTCCTTTTTATTTTATCCTCTGACATAAGCTGTTTTATTCATGTTATAGTATTTAAATTGTAAGATATCAAGCTTAAGAGTGAATATTACCCAAGGACTTGCACGCTATTCTGGAGAGATTTAATGCACTTCCAGTTGTGTGCAAGACAGTTGAGTATTGTTAGGCAAGGAAACAATGTGTCTGTTATTGTTTTCTATTTAGAGACTAAGCATGGCTCGAGGTGATGTGTATACCTGCCAGGTTGACAAAGTGTGAACTGTGATGGTCAGATTCATGTGTCAACTTGGCCAGGTGGTTATGCCTGGTTGTCTGGTTGGGCAAGTGTTAGCCTGTCTGTTGCTATGAGGACATTTCAGGAACTTAAATCATGACCACATTGGCTGTATCCACAGCTGATTGCATTTGCAATCAACTAAGGGGAGTGTCTGCAATGAGTGATGCTTAATCTAATCACTGGAAAGATTTTAAGGAAGATTCAGACAAGATAATCACTCTTCCTGCTTCAGCTAGCCAACTTCACCTGAGTTCATTGAGGACCTTAATTGTAGTTGCCAGCTTGTGGCCTGCCCTACAGATCTTAGACCCTTACATGCCCACGATTGCCCAGCCAGCCTCTCCTTAGAGTTTGTTGAGGACCTTCATTGGAGCTGCCAGCTCACAGCTTGCTCTACAGGCTTTGGACTTTTACATTCCCATGGTTACGTGAGATACTTTCACAAATTTTATATTTACAGATATCTCCTGCTGATTCTGTTTCAGGCTGGGTCACAAAGCAAGTCTTAATAAATTTAGAAAGATTGAAATCATGCAGAACATCTCCTCAGACCAAAATGGAATAAAGCTGGAAATTGATAACAGGAGAACAGGGAAATCCACAAATATGTGGAAATCAAATAATACATATTATTATTTAATTAAATAATTTAAAAATTCTTTAATTTAATATGTATTAATTTAATAATGCATTTAATAATACATATCTTACATAATTAGTGGGTCAAAGAATAAATTGCAAGGGAAGTCAATAAATATCTTGAGGCAAATGAAAACAAGAACACAACATATCAAAATGTATGGGATGCAGCAGAGCAGTGCTGGGAGGAAAATTTATAGCCCTAAGTGTTTACATTAAAAAAGAAAAAACTGGGGGTACAAGGGTAGTTCAGTGGTAAAATTCTCACATGCCATGCAGAAGATCCCAGTTTGATTCCTGGCCCATGCACTTCCCCCCACTCCAATTTTTTTTCCACAAATTGTGCTGCAATAATGAGATATCACATGGAAAAAAGATTGAAATGTGACCCCTACCATACAACATACAAAAAAAAAGAAAAGAAAAGAAAGAGCTAAAATCAAAGATCTAACTGCACACCTAGAGAAACTAGAAAAAGAACAGCAAGCTAATCCCAATTTAAGCAGAAGGAAAGAAATAACAAAGATTAGAGCAGAAATAAATGAAATCGAGAAAAACAATAGAGAAAATTAACAAAACCAAAATTTGATTGTTTGGAAAGATTGACAAACACTTAGCTAGACTGACAAAGGGAAAAAGAAAGAAGATGGGGGAAAAAATCAGAAATGGGGGGAGGGCATTACTACTGATCAAACAGAAATTAAAATTATCATAAGAGTATATTATGAACAATTGTATTCCAACAAAATAGACAACCTGAAATGAAATGGACAAAGGATGCCACTGTTACCACCATTATTCAACATTGTATTGGAAGTTCTAGTCAGAGCAATTAGGAAAGAAAAAGAAATAAAAGTCATCCAAATTAGAAAGGAAGAAGTAAAACTTCACTATTTTCAGATGACATGATCCTATATTTAGAAAGTCCTGAAAATTTGACAACAAGGCTAGTAAAGCTAGTAAGAGAATTCAGCAAAGTGGTAGAGTACAAGATCAACACGCAAAAATTAGAATTGTTTCTATATACTAGTAATGAGCATGTTGAGAGGGAAATCAAGAACAAAATTCCATTGACAATAGCAACTAAAAGCATCAAATATTTAGGAATAAATTTAACCAAGAAATTAAGTCTTGTACACAGAAAACTACAAGACATTGCTAAAAGAAGTGAAAGGAAAGTGTTCATGGACTGGAAGACTAAATATCATTATGATGACAATTCTACCGAAATGATTTACAGATTCAACACAATCCTAACAAAAATTCCAACAGCCAACTTTGCAGAAGTGGAAAAGCCAGTTATCAAATTTAGCTGGAAAGTCAGGGATCCTGAATAAGCACAAGACACCTTGAAAAAGAAGAATGAAGTTGGCAGACTCACTCTTTCTGACTTTAAATTATATAAGAGAGCTACAGTGGTCAAACTACCATGAACTGGCACAAGAGTAGATATGTCTGCTGATGAAATTGAATTAAAGGTCAGAAAAAAATACCCTTACATCCATGGCCAACTGTGTTTTTTGTTGTTTGTTTTTGTTTTTCAGAGAAATAGGATCACTCATTCTTTATTGATGGAAATGTAAAATAGCTCAGCTATTCTGGGAGAGTTTGGAAGTTCCTCATAAATGTAAGTATAGGATTATCATATGACTTATTGATCCTATTTCTAGGTATATACCCAAAAGAATTGAAAGCACATGCCCAAACTTATCTTTTCACACACATGTTCACAGTGATATTATTCCAATTGCAAAATATGGAGACAATATGGCTAACTGATTTTTGACAATGCTGCCAAGTCCACTCATTTTGAAAATAATGTCTTTCCAAAAATGGTGATTGGAGAACTAGATATCCACAGGCAAAGAACTAAGGAGGACCCCATCTCACACCAGATACAAAAATTAAATCAAAATGGATTAAAGACCTAAATATAAAAACCAGGACTATACAGCTCCTAGAAGAAAATGTAGGGAAGCATCTCCAGGATCTTGTGTTAGGCAATGTTTTCTTAGACTTTAAACCCAAAGCATAAGCATCAAAAGAAAGAGTAGATAAATGGAATTTCATCAAAATTAAAAACTTTTGGGACTTCTGGGAAGATGGCCGACTAGAGTAGCTAGAGATTAGCCCTGCTCCATGGAAAAGTTAAAGAAGGGACAGGAGGGTGACTGGGGCAGCAATTCAAGAGTGCTGCTGACCTGGGAGAGCTTTCTGCACCACATGCGGCAGCCCTGGTTGCAGAGGCTGAGGAACTAAGAGGGAGAAAGCTGGAGCCTGGTGTGGACATGCAGAGCTGCAGAGCCTGCGGTAGTGCATGGACAGGAATGCAAGACTGGGAAGTAAGCCGGATGCGTTCCTTGGGGGAGCTACCCTCACCAGCACAGCCCCATGACTGGCAACTCACCCCACACCCCACGCACCTGAACTCTATCACCCAATCCTATTCCCCGTGCTCTGGGCACTCCCACCCCACCAGTCCCCAGTGCATGTGCCTGCCCCAACCCCCGACCCCAAGTGCAGCCCAACCCACCTCCCTCTGCGTGTTCCCTACAGGCTGTTGCCAGTGCATAAAGGTTGCAGGCACTAACCTCCACACTTAGGCTGCCCCCACCCCCCTGCCTGAGCTCAGGGCATCTGTTTATGGCACTCAGAGGCCCACACATGCACATGGGACCCCAATCACGTCATTCAGCTCTGGGAATCACTTTAAAGCAGTCCTAGAACCATGCAGGCACATGTCCGTGTCTCCTCGCTCAACGTCGGGCCCCCGGCCGGCGGAGGGTACGACAAGAAGAGGGGGAGAGAGAAAGAGACGCAGACAAACCGGTCCTGGCGGTAGACAACGAGTCCAGAATACGCAGCAGTTGTAAGTACAAATCTTTACTGGTTCTAAGCTTGCATTATCTATAACTTTCCCCGACCGGGTGAATACATCCCGCGGGGGAGCGACCTCTGTGCGGCCGTCAGGCACGGCTCCTTGTGGGTCGTTCCCCGCCTCGTCCGGGTAATACCTTATATACATAATTCAAGCCCAATAGGTTGTTGCCGCGTCTAAGAGGGTGATTGGTAGATCGGGTTGGTGGGCGTGTGTGTCATACGCGGAAGCAGGATGTGGGCGCCATCTTGGCTCACTCGATGGGCGGGGGGAGCTCCAGAGCAGGCTGCAGCGCGTCCACTAGGCCTGACCCGGGTGGCGGCTCTCCACATCTCCCCCTTTTTTACTTATTTTGACCCGGTGTCTCCATTGATGAGTGAGCTCCCGTGGGCCGGAACGGCCCACTACATGTTTTGGTGCTTTGGGGAGTCTGGACTAGGCTTGCTAGGCACCAACCAGAATGCCTCCTCATATAGAGACCGGAGGGCCCGTGAACCGGAAACCACGTGACCCTCCCTGCAGTGCTTCGCCTCGCAACCGGGTTATGAGGGGGGCAGGAGAGCGGCAACCAGAGTCGAGAGTGTCGTAGGTGTCTCTGTGCAATGGCTTAAGTCTAGTCTGGCCAGGACCGCGACTTTGCCTAGAGACCCTCTTTCGACCAAAATTATGACTTCTGGTGCCGCCACTTATACCTGGGATACAGCCATGGGCTTTGCGGCAGACCTTACTTTCGAGCGTCCCGCCTTGAGTGGCCGTGACGGGCCACGCAGTGGGGGGGAGGACAGGGCTACGGTGCGGGTGTCGCCAGGGGCATCAGGGGCAAGTGACATAGCCAACATAGTGGTGACGCGTAGCTGTTGCTGCGTCTGGAACAAGCGTTCTAATAAACATTTAACAATGACTAAACCCACTAATAGTCCCACTGCCACGAGGATCCAAGTAGTCAAATTGGGCCAAGAGAACCATGAGGTGACTCGGTTCCACAGACTTTGTACAGTCTCACCCAGTTTGGAAAGGTCGAAGTCAACGGGGGTCAACTTGATATCCCCAAGCACTCGAAGGTCTGAATCCACCTGTTGGGAGAGGTTAGTAAAGGTAGGGAGGTTTTAAAGCTGGTCCCCTTTCTATACGATAGAAGGGTGACTAGCGCTCCTGTTGTCATCTTGTCGTTCGTCGCCATCATCAGCAGAGTTGGAGACCGGATCTGGTGGCTCTGGTTGGAGGCTTATCAATTTTGTGGGCAACAGTTCCTTGGCGTCCTCGGGCGACGTCACGGTTCTCACCAGTCTTTCCGGAACCCACACAGGTTGACGTCCTGGTTCCTGGGGAAAAACACAAACAGAGCCTCTGGCCCAGCTGAGCACCGGGTCAGGGCCTTGCCATTGTCCTGACAGGACATCTTTCCATCGGACCAAACCTCTATGTAATGGGTTTGGAGTGGTATGCTGGAGGGCAGGTGTCATTCCTTGTGAGTTTTCATTTAAGAAATTATATGTAAACAAGGCTACTGACAGTTGGGCTTTTGGGGATAGGCCGTGGCCTATTCCTTCCTTTTGTTTTTTAAGCAATTCTTTGAGAGATCTGTGTGCTCTCTCTATGATACCTTGCCCTTGGGGATTTTAAGGGATACCATGCTTTAACTGCACTTCCATAGTTTCACAAAATTTTTGAAAGGTTTTACTGGTATAAGCAGGTCCGTTATCTGTTTTCAATATTTTTGGCTTGCCCCATGCCGCCCAGGCGGCAAGGCAGTGAGCAATAACTTGATGGACCTTTTCTCCTGTTTCAGCGGAGGCAAACATAACTTGAGAGCATGTGTCTATTGACACATGTAGATATTTGGCCTTACCATACTCTGAATGGTGAGTGACATCCATTTGCCAGATGTCTCCCGGAATGAGGCCTCTAGGGTTGACTCCGATTGAAGGAAGCACTCTTGACTCTGTGCAATTTTGGCAGGCTCTGACTATATCTCTAGCAGCTGCGCGCGGTATGTTGAATCGCTTGGCTAGAGTGCCTGCATTGATGTGAAACTTAGCGTGAAACTCTTGAGCTTGCTGATAGGGTGTCAGCGCTGGGAAAATGTGTGGCTGTCGCGTGGCCATATCTACTATGTTATTTCCCTGTGCCATAGGGCCTGGCAAGCCTGTATGAGCTCTAATGTGGGTTATGTAAAAGGGACACTGTCGGGCATGTATAGTTTCCTGAAGCTCGATAAAGAACGGTCTTACTGGGGAGGAATATTTTATCATGCCTACCGTTTCTAAGACCGCCACAGAATTCACGACATAATTGGAGTCGGATATAATATTCAGGGGGTCGTCAAACTCTTTTAGGATTGCGATGACGACTTGTAATTCAACCCATTGAGGCCTCTGTGGTTGAAAGAGTACTGTTTTTGGGGTACGCCCTTCTACCCAGTATGCTCCTGCACCAGTGCTTGAACCATCCGTATACACGGTGATTGCGCCTACCAGGGGCTTGGGCGAGGTTACTTTGGGAAAAATTACCGGGTGCCGGGTGATAAATTGTAAGAGGGGATCTTTTGGGAACTGGTTGTTAATATTTCCTTGGAAGGTACATCGAAGAATGGCCCATTGATCTATGCACCCAGTAAGCACCTCAAGTTGTTGGGCGGTGTAAGGTACCCTGAGATCTTTAGGTTGTTGGCCAAAATGCTGCACAGCCCTTTTGATTGCTTCCAATGCTAAATCTGCGAGTGCCGTAGGGTAATGCTCTAAACTTTTCTTTGGGGAGATTCCAGGATGGATCCAAAGTAATGGCCCTTGTTGCCATAACACTGCTGTGGGCTGTAGTATGGTTGGCAGCAGACAAGCTTCAAGAGGTTTTTGGGGGTCTATTCTTGTTAAAGCAGTGCTACTGAGCGCTTGTTCTACCTGACCGAGTGCTTGTCTCGCCTCCGGAGAGAGGCACCGGGATGAATTTATGTCTGGATTTCCTTTTAGTAAATCGAATAGAGGCATCAGGCTCGCGTTGGGTATTTTTAGATACGGACGAACCCAATTGATGTCTCCCACAAGTTTCTGTAGATCATTGAGGGTGCGTATGCCATCTAGTCTGAGGGTCATTTTTTGGGGGGAGACTTGACTAGGCATAATCTTTGCTCCCAGGAATGTGCTGACTTCTGCTATTTGAATCTTCTCCGGGGCTACTTCTAGGCATGCCTTTTTAAGCGTCAGGACTAGGTGTGAGAGAGCTGTTTTAAGAAGCTCCATGTCTTTATAGGCTAGTAGAATGTCGTCCATATAATGGATAATTTTTACTTGTGGGAACTGCTGTCGAGTGCTAGCCAGCGTTGTGGTAACATACAGCTGGCACATAGTGGGGCTATTAATCATGCCTTGAGGTAAAACTGTCCACTCGAAACGTAGACAGGGCTCCTCTTGGTTAATAGAGGGCACGGTAAAGGCAAACCTTTTAGTGTCTTCGGGGTGAAGGGGAATGGAAAAGAAACAGTCTTTGAGATCTAGTATAAAAATGGGCCAGTGTTTTGGCAGGGCTGAAAGGAGGGGCAACCCCATTTGAACAGGCCCTAAGGACTCTATGCAGTTGTTGATGGCTCTCAAATCTTGTAACAATCTCCATTTGCCCGATTTCTTCTTTATAACAAACACAGGGGTGTTCCAAGGTGATGTGGAAGGGATAATGTGACCTTTTTCTAATTGCTCTATGACGAGATGGTGTAGTGCTGAGAGTTTTTCCTTTGGTAGGGGCCACTGAGGCACCCAAACTGGAGTTTCGGTTTTCCACCGCAATCGTATAGGCGTGAGTGGGAAATTCCCCTCAGTGGCCCCTAGGAAAAACCCAGACCTCGTTTGTCGGGGTTGGACACAGTTTGTACAGGCACTGTGCGCCCTTGTAGTGAGGCTCCTAAACCCTTGCCAGGGACGTATCCCATCCCTTTCAACAGATGTTTTGAGGTTGGGGAGCAGTTACTAATTAAGGTGACGTCCATTTGGGTAAGGACGTCTCTCCCCCATAAGGATACGGGCAGGGGTAATACATATGGTTGGAAACTGCCTTGGTGTCCTTCATCATCAGCCCAATGAAGGGCAGTTGCGCTCAACATGGGTGTCGAGACTTGACCTATGCCGTTAAGGGTTTCTTCTGCCCTGCACGTTGGCCAGGCAGAGGGCCATTCTTGCTGTCTTATGATTGACCTATCAGCCCCGGTATCTAGCAGGCCCAAAAGGGGCCTGCCTTGCACTTTAATAGTCAGCATGGGTCGGTGCTCTAAAGACATATGAAGGCCTTCAAAAATCCCCTCGGTAGATTTTTGTTCCTTTTCCGTTTTCCTCCTGTTTTTGCTCGGAAGGAGCGCGTGTAAGCTGGGAAGGAGTAAAAGTTGTGCTATTTTATCACCCTCTTCAATAACCAGGGTGCCTCGCATAGATTGAACCATGATCTGGACAGTATTTGTGGAGTTAGGGTTGATAACACCTGGCACAACTGCCAATCCTTTCAGGGTTGTGGACGCTCTTCCTAACAGGAGCCCCACAGTGCCTGGTGGCAGAGGTCCTTTAAAGGAGGTTTCTACCAACCGAACTCCTTCAGATGGGGTCAGTATGAGTGTGGAGGTGGCACAGAGGTCCAGTCCTGCTGACTCATGGGAGGCACGGACTTGGACTGGTGTTGCATCATTGTATTGCCAGCAAGGGGGTCCACCGGAAAGGCGGACCCCCTCTGCCCGTTTTTTGGCGCCTGCTCCGGGCGGCCAGAGAGGCGCTTGCCGTTTGCATCGAAGGCTGATCTACAGTCCTCCGCGCGATGGGGTCCCTTACGGCAACGGCCACAGAGCTTGGCCACCTGTTGAGTGTGGGTTAGCTGGCTCATATTAGGACAATTTCTTTTAATGTGTCCTGGTTTTCCACATTGGAAACATCCTTTCTGCCTCGCTCCTGCGTTCTTAGCTTGTTCTGCATTTACTCGCAGTGAGCTAGCCAGCATGGCAGCTAGAGTTGTACTAGTTAGTGGGCTGCCAGCGTCCCTGCATAAACGAACCCAATCGGTTAGGCTTTTACCCTTGTTCTGCACTAGGATTACCTTGCAGTCTTTGTTGCATTGTTCAAATATCATTTGTTTGACTACAGTTTCTGCTATCCCTGGGTCGGTGAAAATCCTTTCTGCTGTGTGTTGAATCCTAGCTACGAACTCGACAAATGGTTCAGTGGGGCCCTGGTGTATGTTACTGAGAGATGCTTGAGCTTCTCCCTGGCTCATTAATTTCTTCCAGGCGCCTATGAAGCAGCGGAAGATCTGCCCATAGACTTCTATAGGGAACCCTGTTTGATTTTGGGAGTGGGGCCCTTTCCCTAGGAGCATGTCCGCATTCCAGGCGCCACGTCTAACCGCGGCGTTTTTCGCGGCTTGCTCTTCAGCTAGCTCTTCAAACCAGGCCTTCCAGTCTATATACCGACCCGGTGGCAAACAAGCACGGGCTAGCTGGTATATATCTGCGGGCGTGTGGTTTAGGGTGGCAAGATTTTCAACTAAATTTAACGTAAAAGGAGCATTGGGGCCATATTGATGGACGGCTTGCCTCAATTCCCTCAGAACTTTATAATCATAGGATTCATGCTGATTACCACCTTGGGGATTGATGATAACCGGATACATTTCTGAGTCTGGTTCTGATTTAAGCGGCTGGTATCCGCCTAGAACTCCGAAAGGTCTAAAGGTAAATGAAGGGGTCCATTTCCAGAAATGCCTTTTACCACTGCTTAATGAGATGGAGTCCTGAGGGCCTGCGTACGCAGGTGGGGGATACAGCTGTGGCTGCCCCTCCCCTACCCAGCTTCCAGGGAACTCTGGGCTGTGCAAGGGCGGGCCAGTGCAGCCTGATTCGGCCACCAGGGGGAGCCCTCGGTGAGGTTTTTTGGCGGGATCGCCGTGACCACTCGCCGAAAACCGCCGCGTACTCATTGGCGGGGCAGAGGGCTGCGTGGGTGAGGCAGGGGGCCTCTCCCAATCGATCAGCGGAGGTTCGTCCACACCCTCATTCTGATCATCATCCGACTCAGAGTCAGAGGTGTCCGAACCATCGCTGGACTCTGGCCGTTCACGGATTGGCGGCTCCCCTTTACAGGAGCCATCCGCAGACAAAACTGATTGAGTTTCCCGAAGCGCGCCCCGTGCCTGCTGCAGGACGAGGGACGGGCCGAGGCCCGTGGCAGCCTCTGCCTCAAGACAAGCGCGAACAGTTTCCCAAACGGGAACTAGGATTGGGTCCAGACATAGGCCCGTCCGGCGCGCTCGGTCCATGTCGTGGCCAAGCTTTATCCAGGAGGGCAAACTAAGGCTCCCAGTCTGGGCGAACCAGGGGGCAAAAACTGTAACATCATCAAGGAACCTTAGGAGAGAACTTTTCTTAACTGAGAGGCCCCGCCGTTTCAAGAGGGTCATTAGCGGAGCTAACAGGGGTGAGCTTTCGGACTGCCCCATGATTGCAGTCGGCGCTGTCTCTTAACCACTCGGGGAGCTCTCCCAAGTCACCGGGGCTGCCTGAAAACCCGCGGCCCTTAGTTTCCACGTAAAGAAAAAGTACTTACCTCTCCGCGATGATCAGGCGCGGAAAGACAACCACAGACTCCGGAGGCACGTCCTCATCAGCTCGCGGATGCAAAGGGAGGTTCCCCGTACGGGCCACCACTTGTCCGTGTCTCCTCGCTCAACGTCGGGCCCCCGGCCGGCGGAGGGTACGACAAGAAGAGGGGGAGAGAGAAAGAGACGCAGACAAACCGGTCCTGGCGGTAGACAACGAGTCCAGAATACGCAGCAGTTGTAAGTACAAATCTTTACTGGTTCTAAGCTTGCATTATCTATAACTTTCCCCGACCGGGTGAATACATCCCGCGGGGGAGCGACCTCTGTGCGGCCGTCAGGCACGGCTCCTTGTGGGTCGTTCCCCGCCTCGTCCGGGTAATACCTTATATACATAATTCAAGCCCAATAGGTTGTTGCCGCGTCTAAGAGGGTGATTGGTAGATCGGGTTGGTGGGCGTGTGTGTCATACGCGGAAGCAGGATGTGGGCGCCATCTTGGCTCACTCGATGGGCGGGGGGAGCTCCAGAGCAGGCTGCAGCGCGTCCACTAGGCCTGACCCGGGTGGCGGCTCTCCACAGGCACACAGACCTCATCCTCACTTCCCAGCTCTGAGAAAGTGCTGACCTGCACAGCTGGATCGCACCTGCCACCAGTCTACAAACACATAATGTCAGCCTGCTGCCACAGCTCTATGCATGTGCACAAAGGGCCCCATGCCTTAGACCAGTGCATACCAGGGTTACACCCCCACCTCCCCCAGAACCAGTGGACTGCACAGCTACATCCTCCCTGGCTGCTGCATGCCCACATTCACAAGCATCAGCATAACATCCCCAACCTGCACCCATACCTGCCCTGAAACAAATCACCTCATTGAGTTCTCCACCCCATGCCCTGCTCCCTGCTGTACAACTATCAAGCAAACACAAGGCCTTAGACTACTGAAAGAAATCAACTCCCCAAATAAATCAATCACAATCTTTATATGTGATGAAGACAGCAGAAGATCACTAAGCATATCACAATGCAGACAGATACAATCCTGTCTAATGACAAAATTATAACACCACAAGAGACACAGGCTTTGAAAGAACTAATCAAAGATGTTCATACAACTCTACTTAATAAAATAAGTGGGATAGCAAATGACATAAAGGAGATCAAGAAGACTTATGGGAAGATGGCCACTACAGCAGTTTGAGATTAGCCCTGCTCCATGGGAAAGTTAGAGAAGGGACAGTAGTGTGACTGAGGCAGCAATTCAGGAGTGCCACTGACCTGGGAGAGCCTTCTGCACCACATGCAGCAGCTCTGGTTGAAGAGACAGAGGAATTGAGAGGTAGAAAGCTGGAGCCTGGCATGGAAGCACATAGCTGCAGAGCCTGTGGGAGTGCACCGAGGGTTTCATGAGACTAGGAAGCAAGCCAGGCCATGTTCCTTGGGCGCGCTACCCTCACCGGCGCAGCCTCATGACTGGCGACTCACCCCGCACTCCATGTACCTGAACTCCCTCACCCGCTCCCATTTTACACACTCCAGGCACCCCCACCCCACCAGCCCCCAATGCACATACCTGCCCCACACCCCTACCCCAAGTGCAGCCCAACCCACCTCTCCTGCACCCCTCCCAAGCACTACCACCCTCTCCCTGTTCCCTGCAGGCTTGTTACCAGCACATGAAGGTTGTGGGTACTACCCTCCACACCTAGGTTACCCTCACCCATAGTGTCTCACAGCCTCACCCGCCCTCCCTGAGCTCAGCACATCCATTTATGGCACTCCCAGGCCCACACATGGCATTCAGCTCTGGGAACTGCATGTTACAGCAGTCCTAGAACCACACATGGGCACAGTCTTTAGCCTCACTTCCTAGCTCTGAGAAAGTGCCGACCTGCACAGACAGGTCACATCTGACCCCCATCCACAAAGGAGTAATGCCAACCTGCTGCCACAGCCCTATGCATGCACATAAAAGGCCCTGTGCCTTAAACCAGTGCACACTTGGGCTATGCACCCCAGACCAGTGCACCTGCACAGCTACATCCTCCCTGGCCGCTTGTGCCCACATTCACAAGCACCAGTGTAACATCCCCAAGCTGTAACCATTCCTGCCTTGAAATAAATCACTGTACTGAGTGCTTTGTCCTGTCCGCTGCTCCCTGTACAACCATCCCTTGAACACAAGGCCTTAGACCACTAAAAGACATCAACTCCCAAAGTAAATCAATCAAGATATCTACATGCAAAAAAGATCACTAAGCATATCACAATGGAGTCATATATAGCCCTGCCTAATGACCAAATTAAAACACCTGAGGAGACACAGACATTGGAACAACGTGTAGAGATGTTCATACAACTCTACTTAATGAAATAAGCAGGATAGCAAATGACATAAAGAAGATCAAGAAGACAGCAGAAGAGCACAAAGAGGAATTTGAAAGAATAAATAGAAAAATAGCAGAAATCAAAGAGATTAAAGACTCTGTTGACAAAATAAAAAACATACTAGAGGCACATAATACCAGATTTGAAGAGAAAGAAGAAAGAATAAGTGATATAGAGGACAGGATAACTGACTTCAAAGACTCAAAACAGCAAATGGCAAAAAAGATGGAAAAAATTGAATTGGATCTCAGGGAAATGATAGACAAAACAAAGCACACAAATATAAGAATCATTGGTGTGCCAGAAGGAGAAGAGAGGAGTAAAGGGCTAGGAAGAGTAGTTGAGGATATAATGGGGGAAAAATTCACAACCCTCATAAAGGACATGAATATACAAGTCAAAGAAATCGGAAGAACTCCAAACAGAATAAATCCAAATAGGCCTTCCCCAAGGCACATACTAATCAGTGTGTGAAACGTTGAAGAGAAGCAGAAAATCCTGAAAGCAGCAAGAGAAAAACAATCTACTACATACAAGTGAAATCAAATAAGACTGAATTCAGACTACTCAATTAGCAACCTGCAGGCAAGAAGGTATGATATTTTCAAGATCCTGAGAGAGAAAGACTTCCAGCCAAGAATTCTGTACCCAGCCAAATTGTCCTTCAAAATTGATGAAGAAATTAAAGTTTTCACAGGAAAAGAAGTCCTGAAAGTATTCGTCAACAAGAGACCAGCCCTACAAGAAATACTAAAAGGAGTTCTGCTGGCTGAAAAAAAACAAAAAAACAAAAAACAAAACGCAAAAAAAATCAAACAGGAGAGGGAGGTCTGGAGGAGGGCACAGAATTGAAGAGCACCACTAAAGGTAATTTAAATAATACAAAGAGAAAGAGGGAAAAGAATATATAGATCTAACAAATAAAATTAAAAAGATAAGATGGTGGAATCAAGAAACACCTTTTCAGTAATAACTGAATGTTAACAGACAAAACTTACCAATTAAAAGATACAGACTGGCAGAAAGGATTAAGAAACATAATCCAGCTGTATGCTGCTTACAAGAGACTCATCTTAGACACAAGGATACAAATAGATTGAAAGTGATAGAGTTGTAACCAAAAGAAAGCAGGAGTAGCTATACTAATATTGGACAAAACAGAATTTAAATGTAAAGACATTGTATTAGTTAGGGTTCTCTAGAGAAACAGAATCAACGGGAAATATTCATAAATATAAAATTTATAAAAGTGTCTCACATAACCATAGGAACGTAGAGTCCAAAATCGGCAGGGCAAGCTGTGAAGCTGACGACTCCAATGGAGGGTCTGGACAAACTCACAGGAGAGGCTCACCGGCTGAAGCAGGAAAGAGAGCCTGTCTCTTCTGAGTGCTCCTGAAAAGACTTACAGTGATTAGATTAAGCATCACTCATTAAAGAAGACACTCCCCTTGGCTGATTACAAATGGAATCAGCTGTGGATGTAGCCGATGTGATAATGACTTAATTCTATGATGTGTCCTCATAGCAAAAGACAGGCCAGCACTTGCCCAACCAGACAAACAGGTACCACCACTTGGCCAGGTTGACACATGAACCAGACCATGACAGGCATCATAAAAGACAAAGAAGGACACTATATACTAATTAAAGGGTCAATTCACCAAGAAGATATAATAATCATAAATGTTTATGCTCCCAATCAAAGACCTCCAGAGTACATGAGACAGACATTGACAAAACTGAAGGGATTGATAAATGTTTCAACAATAACAGTAGAGCCTTCAATACACCACTCTCCTCTATAGATAGAACAATGAGACAGAAGATCAACAAGGAAATAGAGAAGTTAAATAACTTGATAAATGAATTAGACCTAACAGGTATGTATAGGTCATTGCACCCCAAAGCACAAGGTTAAACATTCTTCTCTAGTGCTCATGGGACATCATCAAGGGTAGAACATATGCTGGGGCACAAAACAAGTCTTTATAAATTTTAAAATATTGAAATTATTCAAAGCACTTTCTCTGATCACAATGGGATGAGAACATTCACAAATACATGGAGATTAAATAACATACTCCGAAACAACCAGTGGGTCAAAGAAGAAATTGCTAGAGAAATCAGTAGATATCTGGAGATGAATGAAACTGAGAATACAAAATATCAGAACTTATGGGCTGTGGCAAAGGCTGTGTTGAGAGGGAAATTTATTGCCCTAAATGCCTATATTAAAAAACAAGAAAGACTAAAAATCGAGGACTTAACAGCACACCTGGAGGAACTTGAGAAAGAACAGCAAACTAACCCCAAAGCAAATAGAAGAAGAGAAATAACAAAATAACAAAAATTTAAGCAGAGATACATGAATGGGAGAACAAAAGAGCAATAGAAAGAATCAATAAAACCTAAAGTTGATTCTTCGAGAAAATCAATAAAATTGATGGGCCACTAAAAGACTGACAAAGTAAAACAGAGAGAGGATGCAAATAAACAAAATCAGAAATAGAAAGGGATGTATTACCACAGACCCTGGAGAAATAAAAGAAATCATAAGAGGATACTATGAACAACTATATGCCAACAAATTAGACAACTTAGACGAAATGGACAAATTCTTGGAAACACACAAACAAGCTACACTGACTTAGGAAGAAATAAAAGATCTCAGCAAATCAATCAGAAGTAAAGAGATTCAATCAGTCATCAAAACTCTTCCTACAAAGAAAAACCCAAGGTCAGGTGGCTTCACAGGGGAATTTTATCAAATATTCCAGAAAGCACTAACACCAATCCTGCTCAAACCTTTTTCCAAAAAATTGAGAAAAAAGGAACTCTACCTAACTCATTTTAAGAAGCTACTATCACTTTAATACCAAAGCCAGGTAAAGATGCTATAAGAAAGAAAAACTATAGGCCAAACTTTCTAATGAACATAGATGAAAAATTCTCAATGAAATATTAGCAAATCAAATCCAACAGCATATTAAAGGAATTATACACCATGATCAAGTGGGATTTATACCAGGAATGCAAGGATGGTTCAACATGAGAAAATTAATTAATGTAATACAGCACATTAACAAATCAAAAGGGAAAAATCACATGATCATCTTGGTTGATGCTGAAAAACATTCAACAAATTCAGCATCCTGTTCTGATGAAAACACTCCAAAAGATAGGAATCAGGGAGGGCCATGGTGGTTCAATAGCTTAGTTCTTGCCTGACATGCCAGAGACCTGGTGGTGCCTGCCCATGTATTAAAGATAAGAATCAAAGGTAACTGCCTTAATATGAAAAAGGGAATATATGAAAAATCAATAGCCAGCATCATACTCCATGGAGAGAAACTGAAAGCCTTCCCTCTAAGATCAGGTACAAGACAAGGATGCCTACTGTCACCACTATTATTCAACATTGTGCTAGAAGTTCTAGCTAGAGCAATCAGGCAGGACAAGAAACTAAAATGCATCCAAATTGAAAAGGAAGAAGTAAAACTCTCATTATTTGCAGATGATATGATACTATACTGCAGAGATCCTGAGAAATCTACAGCAAAGTTACCTGAGTTAATAAACAAATTCAGCAAGGTGGTAGGATATAAAATTAATGTCCAAAAGTCAGAAACATTTCTATAAAGAAGCAATGACCTAGCTGAGGAGTCAGTTAAGAAAAAAATTCCATTCAAAATAGCAACTAAAAGAATGAAATACTTAGGAATGAACTTAACTAGGGATGTAAAGGACTTGTACATAGAAAACTACATAACATTGCTAAAAGAAATTAAAGGAGATCTAAATAAGTGGGGAAAGATGTTCCCTGCTCATGGATAGGAAGGCTAAATATAGTTAAGATGTCAATTCTCCCCAAATTGATCTACAGATTCAAAACAGTACCAACCAAAATTCCAACAACCTACTTTGAAAATTTGGACAAGCTAACCACCAAATTCATCTGGAAGGGGAAGAGACTCTGAATAGCTAAAAGCATCCTCAAAAAGAAGAATGAAGTGGGAGTATTAACATTCCCTGACATTAAAAACTATCACAATCCCACAGTGGTCAAAACAGCATGGTATTGGCAAAAAGACAGAGCATTGACTAATGGAATTTAATCGAGAATGCAGAAATAAATAGACTACTAAATCTATGGCCAACTGATTTTTGACAAGGCCCCCAAATCCTCTGAACTGGGACAAAATAGTCTTTTCAATAATTGGGCATGGAAGAACTGGATATCAATAGCCAAAACAATGAAAGACAACCCCTATCTTACACCCTACACCTGGTAGATCAAACATCTAAATATAAGAACTAGCACCATGAGGCTTCTAGAAGAAAAATAGGGAAACATCTTCAAGATCTAGTAATAGGAGGTAGCTTCCTAAAATTTATACCCAAAGCACAAGTAATAAAAGAAAAATTAGATAAACGGGAACTCCTCAAAATTTCTGCACTTCAAAAGACTTTGTCAAAGTCTGTGACCCAGCCTATGGGAAGCTCTTCAGCACCTACCTGAGGCCCCCACACACCCTTCAAGGCACCTCCTGGATACTAAATTCCTCATCCCCAGGCCACTGCACTGCTCTGGCCAATGGGACCGTGCAAGCACCCAAACAGAAGGGTGACTGAGCAGCCTCATCCCTTCGTACCTTTCCTCCCTAGCTTGCATCCTGCCCCACAGCCTCAGGGCAGCACCGGGGGCCAAGCATATGCTTCAGCCCCCATCTCTGCTCCTGTTTCATTTTTTTTTTGTTGTTGTTTTAATCTGATTATCATTTTTTGTAAGAAACTGTTTTATATATAAATATATATCTATTTTAAAAAAATGCAAAACAAAATGTTTGAATAGTCCTGAAGAACATAATAAAGATGTAAAGAAAGTGAAAAAAAAATTGAGAAGAATAAAATATATAAAAGAATTGCTAAAGTAAAATACATAAGCTAGTCCCACTTACGTAAACTGAATTTCCAGGTTAATAACATTTAATTCACATTAAGTTAAAACATTCAGGTACAAACTGACTGAAAAAAGCACATCTATATATTAGTGTACCATTGAACTTCCATACTAGTATAGGAAAAATATTGAAAAAGAAAAAATGAAACAAAAATATCACTCTATCAGATATAAGGAACAAAATAAAGATGGGAGAAATAATTTTTTAAAAAAAGTCTGTGAACAACTGTTGGAAATTAAAATATAGTGATTTTCAAAGTAAATTCAAATGGATAAAAATTGTTTGGTACAATCACAAAAAAAATTTGCAAAAAAAGTTATATTCTGGTCAAAAGTAACATCTAATACTTTCAGACATAAACATTTGAAATGAAATAAAGGGAAAATGTACCACATATATACGCCAAAAGAAGGATGATGCAACTATAATAATATTAAAAAATCTTCTGCCCTTAACTCAATAAGCATTATCATAAACAAAACATACCCTAAAATAATAAAATACTTTCAATTCACTAGGAAGCTGATAGTTCCACATGGGGATAAAGTTAATACCATATCTTTAATCCCTATTTTTAAAAAAGTGACATTTAAGGAAGAAATTTTAAAATCCACCAAATATGGAGCGATATTACTACAGATACTTCAGAAACTGATATATACATCTAAGACTAGCCACAAAAATTCAAATTTATTTTTGTACAGATCATATTTCTGTTAAAAACCAATTAAATTGGAAATTAATCGAAAATTTCCAAATGGTAGATTGGTTGCATTAAAGGACTCAAATACTCTTATGCATCCATGTCCAAATTATGAAATAGTGCTTGAATATTGCTACTTTTATCTTTGATCTCTACCTTGTTTGGAGAACATTCTAAACTAGCCTGCAGAATAGATGTAAGAGATACACTGAGAGAGCTTGCTAAACTCCCAAGCATCTAGATGTCTCAGGCAAGAGATCCCTGTACCAGATCCACATTTGATCACAGTTGATTAAGTAAGCCCATTAGAAACTAGAATTATTCTGCCAATGGATAGGCTTAATTTTTATTAACAATAACAAATGACCATTCTTTGAAACCACTCAGTTTGGGGCAGTGTGTTATAAAGCATAATTGTCACAATAGCTAACGATACTTGCACTTTAAATTTGAAAGACTCATTTCACCATTCTCTTGCCAAAAGGAGAAATTAGAAATATTAAAATAAAAACTTGAGGAATATAGAAATATGGAATTTGAAATAAATTTGTAATTTTTAATAGTTTTTAAATTTAAAATGTAACTGGGCAATAAGCAGAAGAATACAATAAAACTAAAACAAGAATTAAAATGAGGAAAAAGGATATTAGTAAAGTAGAAGAAACAAAATCATCACTTTCATTCATAAAATAGATGTTTTAATCCTTAAAAAAAGTTTAACCTACTGAATTTGATAATATATTAAAAGAAGCTATCATTGAGAAGTTGGGTTTGTACTAAGAATGAAATGATAGTTTAAAATATTAGAAATCAAAAGTGAAAAAAAAAGATGAAGAAGCAGCCAACTTAACAACAGAAAATACTGAATTTGATAATATATTAAAAGAAGCTATCATTGAGAAGTTGGGTTTGTACTAAGAATGAAATGATAGTTTAAAATATTAAAAATCAAAAGTGAAAAAAAAAGATGAAGAAGCAGCCAACTTAACGAGAGAAAATATTTGGAAATCATATATTGGACGAAGTTTTGATTTCCTATATATATAAAGAAATCATACAACTCAACAACAAAATAATAAACAACTCAATTATAAAATGGACAAAAGATATGAATAGGCATTTTTCTGAAGAGCAAGTGCAGATGGCTCAAAAACACATGATGAGATGTTCATTTTCACTGGCTATTAGGGAAATACAGATCAAGACTGCAATGAGATACCACCTCACAAATATAAGAATGGCTGCCATTAAACAAACAGGAAATTATAAATGTTGGAAAGGACGTTGAGAAACTGGGACACTTATGCACTGCTGGTGGGAATGTACAATGGTGCAGCTACAATGGAAGACTGTTTGGTGGTTCCTTAGGAAACTAAATATTGAGTTGCCCTATGACCCAGCAGTAGCACTACTTGGTATATACCTATCAGAGCTTAAAGCAACGACACAAACGGACATCTGCACATCAATGTTCATAGCAGCATTATTCACAATCGCCAAAAGATGGAAACAAACCAAACGTCCATCAACAGATGAGTGGATCAACAAAATGTGGTATGTATATGTATATATATATATGATAGAATATTATGCAGGAAGGAGTAATACAAAATGACATCCTGAAGCCCATGACAAGATGGATGATCCGTGAGGACATAATGCTGAGTGAAATTAACCAGACACAAAAGGATAGATACTGTATGATTCCACTTTTATGGCCAGCATAAAGGTATAATCAGAGGCTTATAATACAAAATATAGAGGACTTAGAGATACATAGAAGTTAGAAATACATGAACTTTTAGCTAATGAGGCTGACGTCCAATGTTAGGGAATAGATAGAAGTGAAGGTGGTTCTCTAGTGGGTCTATAAGTAATATTACCATATTGAAGATGAACAAGATTGAAAGGGGTTGTGTATAGACCACGTGTCCCACCTATTAAAACCAGAAATATGAATTAGTTCTTGCAAAAATTATTGCAAAGATATGATTCTTGTACAAAGAGTGTTAAAGTCCAGGGTACAGGGGGAAAACTGCTATTGCATGCTATAAGCTATGTTCAAAAGTAAATCATCAGCACTACTGCAGCAATAGCAGAGGTAAATAATGGGGGGAGGGACAAGAGTTAAGAGGAGGTTTAGATTTCCTATTTGGCGAAGGTGTGTTTATTGGTTTTCTGTCTCTTGTGAACAATGAAATTATCTAAAATAGAGAATGTTGATGGACTGTGGACTTTGGGCCCTTTACGTGATGCCTGATGAATGCAGGTGGCTGAAGGATGCCCTGATGGAGAAGTAGACTGGTAAACAATGGTGTATACTTATGAACAAAGGTTGTGCTGCTTCAAAAAGGAACAAAGTCGGGAGGCATGCAACGATGTGAATGAGCATGTGTGACATTTGGTGAGACAAAATAGGTAAGAAACAGAAAAACAACAATGCTATGGTCACCTTTTGAAAATGCTTATAAGAAAACAGGGGCCTAGACTGTAAGCTTTTAGAGTAAACACATTATGTCCAGAGTGGTGATTATTGTTTCTGGATTTTGAGAGGCTGTTTCATATAATAACCTGATCTTTAGAGAGAAAAACAAAGCTGAAGAGGTTGTGGTTAAAGTAATTCAGAATATAGGGGTAAGCGAGACAGTGTCTATATTTTAGAACCACACATACTCTTTGAGACCCATGGAAGAAAGGTTTATTTGATCTGGAACTGAAATTCTCTGTAGTGCATAATCTAATTCAACCTATCTGTATAACTTATTTGAACAATTGAAACACAGGAAGCACAGAATAAGAAAGAGGTCTTTTAATCCTGCATAGATAATTGGAATGCCTGGAAACATCCTAGAGTATATTAAGCAGATAATCAAAAAGTATTGGCAAAGTCCCCTGAGGGAGGGGAGAAAAAATAAGGAACTATTAAACTTCACTATGAGGGTATCCCCTGATACTGTGTCAAATGTTAGGGATATCCAAATTAATACGCCATGCCCTTGATCATGAGGCTTACTCTTGTGAAGCTTATGTAGGTAGTGGAGAAGTTTAGACTACCTATAGGCATGCCTAAAAGTTACTTCTGGAGGACCTCTGTTATTGCTCAGATGGGGCCTCAGTCTCTCTAAGCCCAACTCTGCAAGTGAAATCATTGCCCTACGTGGGACATGACATCCAGGGGTGAAAGTCTCCTTGGTGACATGGGAGATGACTCAGGGATGAATCCAGACCTGGCACTGTGAGATCAACAATTCCATCCTGACCAAAAGGGGGAAAAGAAGTGTAATTAATATATCAGTGGCAGAGAGAGTTTAAATAGAGTCGAGAGGCTACTCTGGAGGTTGCTCTTACACAAGCTTCAGGCAGACCTTGCTACCTATCATAATCTGCCAACCCCCAACCAGGACCATTACAGCCAATCCTAAAGAACACCGAGGGCAATATATAAGATTCTACAGAGGTTCCATGCACTAAAGTAACTTTCCAGAAACCTACATCCTCCAGATGGGTTTCTGTTCCAGATAAGTCCTGAAACCTAGCCCAGCCTCTCCAAAACATCAGAGAGTTCCATCACCTTACCCCATATTAGTGACAGACCCCTCCAATATTGAAAAGTTAGAATTGCCTTAGCCCAAACACTGTAAAGAGAGTTATGGAAAGATCAAAGGTGATGGTGGAATTATACACAGAAGATAGGACTTAACAAATGAATATGAATGCTGAATCATTAAGTTGATGTCTCTTTTAGTCTCCAGTATTTTAGAGCAGCTAGAAGCAAAAACCTAAAATTGTGAAATTGTAACCCATGTTAAATTCTGAATAATGTCCTACAACTAATTGTGGTGCTGTGCTTTGAAATTTACTGCATTTTTTGTATATATGTTATTTTTCATTAAAAAAAGAAGGAAAAAAGTCGATTGTGATGGTAAAGTATTTAAGCCCTCTAGCCTCCTATATTCTGGAGTAGCTAGAAGGAAAAATACAAGAGGATCATATGGTAGTCCATGACAAACTTTGGGATCTGTCCTGTAACCATTTGTTGAAGAGTGCTTTGAAAACTATTGCTTTTTTATTTCTTTGCTTGGCATATATGTTATACTATACAATAAAAAAAAGTTAAAACAATTAAAAACTTTTGGGCATTTAAGGACTTCATCATGAAAGTGAAAAAACAACATACTCAATGGGAGAAACCATTTGGAAAATATGTATCTGAAAAGAGTTCAATATCCAGACTATATGAAGAAATTTTACAACTCTAATAGAAAGACAAACAATGGCCAAGATACTTGAATAGATATTTCTCCAGTGAGGAAATACAGATGGCTAAAAAGCACATGAAAAGAATTCAACATCAGGCAGTTCAATGGTGGCTTAGTGGCTGAATTCTCGCCTGCCATGCCAGAGACCTGGGTTTGATTCCTATCACCTGCCCATGCCTAAAATAAAAAATAAAAAAAACATGTTCAACATCACTAGCTAGCAGGGAAATGCAAGTTAAAACCACAATGAGATACCATTTCACACCCACTAGAAGGCCTACTATATAAAACAAAACACAGAAAACTCCAAGTGTTGAGAGGATGTGGAAAAATAGGAACACTCATTCACTGCTGGTGGAAATGTAAAATGGTGCTGCTGCTGTGAAAGACAGTTTGGCAGTTCCTCAGGAAACTAAATATAGAATTACCATATGACCTGGAAATCCCTGGTATATACCATATGATCAGATATATATCCAGAAGAATTGAAAGCAGGGATATGAACAGATATTTGCACACTGATGTTCACGGCAGCATTACTCACAATTCTCAGAAGATAGAAGCAATCCAAGGGTCCATTAACCAATGAATGGATAAACAAAATGTGATATGTACATATAATGATATATTATTCAGCTCTATAAAAAGGAATGAAGTCCTGATGTATGCAACAACATGGACATTATGCTGAGTGAAATAAGCCAGACACAAAAGCACAAATATTAGTTATTCTTCTGACATGAACTAATGATAATAAGCAAACTCATAGAATTGGAAGCTAGAGTATAGGTTTTCCAGGGGATAGATTGGGGGTAAAAAAATGGGGAGCTGATGTTTAATTTGTACAGAATTTCTATTTAGGTTGATTATAAAGGTTTGGAAATAGATGGTGGTGATAATACTATATTATTGTGAGTATAATTAACAGCACTGACTTATGAATGTGAATGTGGTTAAAAGGGGAAGTTCTGGGACATATGTGTTACTAAAATGAAATTAGAAGATAAAACATGGGACTATTTAACACAGTGGACCCTGTCATAGATGACGAAATGAGGTTAATAGTACAAGTATAAGAATGCTCTTTCATGAATTATAACAAAGGTATAACTCTAATACAAGATGTTAATAATAGGATGGTATATAGGAAAAACTATACGGAGTATAAACTATGCACTATGGTTAATAGTACTATTTTAGCAATCGTTCATCAATTTTCACAAAGGTACAACACTAATGCAAAGTGTCAACAATAGGGAGTATATGGGAAATCTGTATTTTTTAGATGACTTTTCTGTAAACCTACAACTTCTCTAATTAAAAAATAATGATAAAAATTAAAAGAAAAGAAGAAACAGGCTGGAAATACAAACAGATGGTGATTGGAAAATGATAGAAGTTTTTAATTATTGCTAATGTTAGGACAAGGGGTATAACCATGGAGGCAAATAATTGAGGAAATTATGGAAGAGATAAAAAATGTAATAGAGTGATGTGTATAATTATATAAAAATATTTGAAATTTTAAATAAAGAATTATCAATTTGGTATCAGCATTTTCAAGATTATGTCCTTGACGTGGAAATTTTCAACTACAGGTATCTTGCTACTCCAAGCACAGATGAGTTTCTGGTTCTTGTTGGGATTTATCTGGTTTGGGGGATGAAGAAAACAAACCACCGCACATCACTGGGACTGTAGATCACATCTTCTTACATTGACATTTTTGTTATCGATAGGCAAAATGGGGCCTTGGATAGGTACTTTTCAAGAGGTTTTGTCATAACAAGAAATGTAATAGATAATTGACGGATCTCCAAATATAACTCTTCACATACATAAATGAATCTTTCATGGAATTTGCCGTTTTAGTGGAGAAAACCAACCCAAATTAAATTCCAGATCAGTTTGACAAAGAGGAGTTGATTCATAGATTGGCTCATTTTAAGGCATTTTCAGCCACATGAGTGAAGTAAATCCTTTGAATGGAGGTCTCAAAGTCACATTATAAGAACTATTGAAATAAAATCACTACTCTTTAGTCTAAGTTGCAGATCTGGAAGGGACACTGGAAGAAGACAACTGTGTGAATAGTTCAGTGCTGGAGAAAATTCTGCAGTCTAAGGACAAAGGTTACAGAGTCCTGAAAATTTCATTCCAAGCAAAAATCTGCAGACATCTATAAACACTGCAAGCCATATTTGAAGATTCCTTCCACACAGTCATAGGTTCAGAGCTGTAGTAATTCTGAATTTGGCAATGAGTACCATACTAAAAAATCATGCCACAATGTCAAGTTTTCATTCAAACCAAGCAGCAGAAACCTTCTCCTTCAATTTACTTTTTACTTTGTTTCATATTTTTTTCTCACTCTAGATTGTCTCCATGAAAAATTGAGGGAGATAGAATTTTTTTATAAATGTTGCTTTGTCATTTATGAGAAAGAAACCAAATCCCAAAATAATTGAGTTAATTGTGATAACATGCATAATATAAGGAGTCCTTGAATTATATTTTTGAAGGATCCAAGATTCATTGCTATTAATAACGAGGCATATACTCACGCGTCTTCAAATATGATACTGGTATTGGTCATAGTCTTTTTGTTTCAAGTGACAGAGATACAACTCAAACTAGCATAAGTATAAACTGAAATTCAACTGATTTATGTAGTGGGATTTTCCATGGTAGAGTTGGATCCAGGGACTCAAATGATGGAGTGAGTTTCTCTCTTCTGCTTGTCTTTGTTGGCTTTCTTCTACAAGTAAACACTCTCTTTCTGCAATGTGGGAAAGGTGCTTACATTGGCATAGTTATACAAACAGAAAGATACTGTTCTTGCCCTATAGTTATGAATGTAGAATCCCAGGGACTTTCGGGTCAAATGCTGATGCCACAACCCATCATTTCACTAAGACTGGATCAGGTGTCCTCTTTTATGATTAGAGATAAGTGGGGTGACTTAACTCCCTCCCCACAGGGAAGTTGAATTAACTTCCCATAAATAAAGTAGTAAAAGTGGAAATCAATCTACTGTCCACACCATTTTCTCCATACAAGGACACTGGGTTTGTTCAACAGGTATGATAAGGATTATGTTTTACAGTGAAACTTAATGTGTGCCTCTAACCATGGCTTTACAATATCCTGTTTAGGTAATCTTCCTTTATGCCAAAATAATTTTTGAGCAGGCCCATGATTTTTTAATGCAATTTACTGAGATATATTCACATATCTTAGAATCATCCAAAGTATATAATCAATGACTTACAGAATCATCATATAGTTGTGCATCATCACCATAATCAATTTTAGAACATTTTCATTACTCAAAAAAATAATAAAAATAAAAAAAGAAACCCAAAACATCCCATATCCCCTATCTCCCTCTCATTTATTTATTTTTTTGTCTTTATTTTCTTACTCATCTGCCCAAACACTGGATAAAGGGAGTGACAGTCACAAAGTTTCCACAATCACACAGTCACACTATAAAAGTTATATAATTATACATCATTTTCAAATCAAGGTTCTTGGATTACAGTTCAACAGTTTCAGGTACTTCCTTCCAACTATTTTAACACACAAGTAAAAAGGAATATCTATGTAATGCATAAGAATAACCTCTAAAATGACGTCCTGATTCTATTTGAAATCTCGTAATTACCGAAACTTTATTTTGTTTCATTTCTTTTATCCCTTTTGGTCAAGAAGTCTTTCTCAATCCAACGATGCCAGGGCTAGGTTCTTCCCCCAAATCATGTCCCACATTGCCAGGGAGATTTACACCTCTGGGAGCCATGTCCCATGTTGCCAGGGATATTTATACCCCTGGGAGTCATGTCCCACAGAGGGGGAAGGATAGTGAATTTATTTGCAGGGTTAGCTTAGAGAGAGAGGCCACATCTGAGCAATGAAAGAGGCTCTCTAGGGGTGACTCTCAGGCATAATTATAAGTTGACTTAGCTTTTCTTTTGCAGGAATAAGTTTCATAAGGACAAGCCCCAAGACTGACTTATTAAATTCATAGTTCCTAATACCTGAAAGAATATCAGGAATTCCCCATGTGGGGAAGTTTAATATGTTCACAGTTTTCCCCAATCCCACAAGGGACTTTGCAAATACTTTATTTTCTATAGGCCCATGATATTTTTTGGTCACACAAAGAAAATAAAAAGTTCTTCAATTACTGTTAGCACAGAGTCACTTTAAACATTAAAATATGAAATCCAAAATACTATTTAATCAATAGGATCTTATTTAAGATCCTAAACTTGATTTAACATCAAACATTCCTTTATTCTAAGCTAGAACCTACTCTCTCTGGTAGCACTACGGGAAAGGGGTGGGGAAATGGGCAGATCATATCCTTTTGATCCCTGCACTGATCCTTTTCTCTTCAGAGCCTCCTTAGCAGACAATCTCTCTCTCACACTGTTCTTGGTCCAAGTAGGCAGATGAATATTCCAGATGATCTTCTGCCATTCTTTCCACCTTTATGCCTACAGATATTCATTATCATTATCTTTCTGCTGAGGTTTCCTGGTCCCTATTGGACAAGATTCATGACATCTTACATGTTATACCTCTGGTCCACCTGGGGGATAGGTATTTCCATAGCATAACCTGGCCTCTCCTAACCAATTCACATGGCAACAACTTCTCCAGTAAAATCTCATAACCAATCGCCTTTTACCACACCCTGACTCTTTTTTATATTTTTTAAGGAACATGTTTTTGAGGGTATTTCATTTGTAAATCTGAATATTTAGACTCACAAGGGTAGAAATTTTTAACTGCTTTGCCCACTGGTGTATCTTGAGTACCTAGAATGATAAGTGGCACGTAATAGTCACTCCATGTTGAAAAAATGAACATGAAGTTGGGTTTGCTTCCTTCTCATTGAGGTATTTCAATACTGGTCACTGGTGTCTCTGTCAAAATGGAGACAGGAAAGATTCAGTTATAACATCATTTTAGATATGCACATACAATTCCCATATTTCCTCTGCCTAAATAGCAAATACAGCTTACTATTTAAATTGAGTAGTTATCCCACTTACAACTGAAAATGCAGTTACACTTCCCCAGTAATAAAATCAAATCCAGTTACTATATAAAATGGTACATTGAGGATCTCTTGAAGAGTCACATTTTTTTTAGTCTGATATGTCTGTGATTTGCCATGTCTGGCAATGTTTGACTAAATTTTAAGTTTAATCACCCTAATCTGGTTATCTGTTATGAAACAAAACATTCTGAAGTGTAGCGGTGTCAAACAAAGATATTTATTTTGCTTATGATTCTGCAATTTGAGCAGGGCTTGTTAGGGACATGTCATTTCTGCTTCATTTGGTGTTAGGTGAAACTGCTTGAAGGCTGATGACTGAAGATGCTGTTACTCACATTTGGTTGTTGCTGAGTCTTGGTAGGACCTCTGCTGGGGTGATAAATGAAACATCATATGGGTACTTGGCTTTCTCAGAGCATGATGGTTGGGTTCTAAGAGCAAGTGCTACAAGAGGACAAGGTAGAATCTATGTCCCCTTTCATGATACAGCCTCAGAAGTCAAATAGTTTCACTTTAGCCAGGCTACCCAGATTCAAAAGGAGGAAACACAAAATCCCCATCTCTCAATGGAAAAGTGTCAATGTTAAGTACTTTATAACATGAGGGATGGAATATATATTATCGTATTACTTTTAGTAAACACACCCTTCTACATACCAAAATATCAAATATGCAATGATGAAGACAGGAAGCATTATCAGGTTAAGCAAAAAAGCAAAAGCTAAACAACTAATGTTTCTATTCCTTTTACTACGTCCTTTGGCCAGGAACAGCTAGGTCTATGGTCCTGATTATAGTTCCTCAGGCAGCTAATCTTGCTGCCACTGGTTGTGCCACTGGTTGTGGCCCCCCACACTGCTCCTGAGTGGGGCTCAGGGAATGTTTCCATCTTTGGCAGCTCTCTTTCTGTTGGTGATTGCTCTGAAGCCCTGAGGATTTATTTAGGATTTAATGTTCACAGTGTTTTTTAGTACCCAGGCTTCTTTTGACTTATCTAAAATTCCAGTTATTTATCAATAATATTTTCAACAGTTTTATCAATTTGAATGCTGGTCCCTGGCTTGTTTGATCTAGATAAACACTTTGCTTCTTTTCTCTTCTTAAACTCTGTGGGCTGTTTCTCATGCTAATAAGTCATTTGGCTTTTCTTTGAAGAAGCAAAGGTATTTCTTCCTCTGCTATTCCTTTGAGTATGAGCCCACTACAAATAGGACATTTTGAAGATGTTATTCTAGTTAGGGTGTGGCCAACTGAATCAGAACAGGTCTTAATGCAGATTACTGGAGTCCTTTAAAAACAGATAGAGTCACCTATAGGACAGAAGCAGGAAGTCAATGGAACCTGGAAGAGCAAGAAGATTCTGCCCTGTGCATTGCCATGTGACAGAAAAGTTAGGGACCCAAAGATCATGGCAACCAACCCCAGAAAGTCACAGTAATCAGGGAGAAAGCAATGCGTTATTGACGCCTTGTTGATGTTGGGCTTCTCTTAGCCTCAAAATGAGGAACCAATAAATTCCCATTGTTTAAATCAACCCATTGTATGTTATTTATTTTTAGGGAAATTAGGACATAAATCATGTCACTTGACTTCTCAGCTATTCCATCTGCTTAACTAGTTCCCACCTTTAAATGCTCTGTTTTAAAGACTAAAGGCTAGGGTTTTTAAAGTTTTAAAGTGTTTTAAAGTTTTAAATGTGTTTTAAAAGCTAGGGTGGGCCATGGTGGCTCAGCAGGCAGTATTCTCGCCTGCCATCCTGGAGTTGCGGGTTCGATTTCTGGTGCCTGCCCATGCAAAGAAAAAAATATATATATATATATTTAAATGCTAAAAAATGTTTAAGTACTATTTTAGCCACTGTCATTTTGATTATCTCAGTAGCTGAATCTACAAACTTTTTACAAATCTAAGTCTATGCAGTGTCCTCTGTTAATTTTAAAAGCAACTTCTATCATTTTAAATTTCTGTAATTATTAATAAAATAATTCAATAATTTATTAAATTAGCTTATTTATCTTTAGAGGAATAAACTATTATTCAATACCTACTTATAGCTATACATTTGATAAGTTAAATAATTTAATAATTCTCAAAACTCAATAAAGTTCTGTCATCCTGCTTCTATATTGAAAAAAACTGAAATTCAGTTAAGTTCATTAAGCAGCTTGTCCAGGATCTGATTCTTTATTCTTCTTTCTATGGCAATACGTGACATACAGCACATTTTATTTTTGCTTATTGGTCTTTATTTCTGGCTTGAAATTAGTAATTTCATATTTAATAATAAATTTTAGTGTAAAAATGGACTCTTCAAATCAGACTTATTTATGTTCTTGAAAAGTATCTTTTTAATGTATGCTTTGATAAATCAAAACTTTATTACTGTGCTCAGAATTAGTTACTATAAGAATCCAATTTATTCAGATGAAGAGATAAAGAGGAGGTGATAAGGCATTTCAGGATAGGTGAAGACAACCAAATCAACAATAATTATCTTAATTCTTTCACGATTTGCATGTTAATCTCCCAGTTTCAAATAGATTTTTAAATTAATTCATTAATATTTTTAAAGAAATAAGACCTGTTACTTGCTTGTACATTTGAGAGAAATCATATTGAATTCATATGATGTTCTCATTATTATAACCATTTTGCTATCTAATGTGGTGTCACAAAAGTGCCTTGCCACGAAACAATGGTTTAGTTAAAGCTATGTTTGCAGTGAGAAAAAGGAAAAGCATCTAATCTTATTTGATATCACCTTGAAGCATATCTACAAGTCCATGAATACACAAGACTAGCCAGCCACTTGGGAGACAAGTTGATTAGCTTTACCCAATCCTAAACTCTGAAGGGACCAACAATTTGTTCTTACTGGAAAAGATTCCTCCTCCAGACATGGATTTGCTGTCTCTGCTCACAGTTCCACCTTCACCAACATCATCCTTTGAAGAACTGAAGAATACCCAATTCAGCATAATATTCTACATATCACCCAAACCGAGAGATTCATTTTATACTAAGAAGTTGGGGCCACTTATATAATGTTCATTAGTCTTAAAATATTACTTCTCACTCAGAAACCTAAAAATAAAAATTTATCTATTATTCAAGTTTTTACGCAATAAAATTGCTGTAATGCTAATCTATGCAGTTCTATGGCAGGGCAGACCGTATATTACTGCATTGTATCTATTAGGAACTAAATGAGAAGTTAGATAAGAGCAATGGAAATGGTTGTAAGAAGCATGTGAGGATTAGCTTCATGTGTCAACTTGACTCTGTTATTATGGTGTCCAGTTGTTTGGTCAAGCAAGCACTGGTCTGATTGTTACTATGAGAGTATTCTATAGACAGATTTATACCATTAGTCAATTGACTGCATTGACAGGTGATTGTATTTATAAGGGAGATTGCCCTCACTCAGCAATGAGGGGGGGTCTCTTCATCAATCAGTTGGAAATCTTAGAGCCAGAGCTGAGAATTTGAGAAGTCCGGAAGAATTTCTGCCTCTTGTTCAGTCAGCCAACCAGCTTCTCCTGGGAAATACAACTTCACCCTCATTCGAGTTTCCAGTTTGTGGCCTGCCCTACAGAGCTTAGATGTGCCATATTTCAGAACCACCTTCTGAATTTTCCAACTTCCAGCCTGCCCTACAGAATTTTAGCTTACCAATTCCCATGGTTGCACAAGCTAATTTCTGTAATAAATAAAAGTCCTCTCTCTTGCTCACTCTCTCTCTTCTCTCCCTCTCCCTTCCTACCTCCCTCCCTTATAATATATATATTTGCTCTGTTTCTCTGGAGAACCCTGACTAATCCATGGTATACCTTTGCTGTAGGGTCCAGGTTCAGAAAATAAGACAGCACAATAGGGGTTTTTGTTGCTGTTTTAAAGTAGTATCCACGTTTATTGTCAGTGGGGATCAACCAAATTCTACTCTCTCTTAATTGTGGGTTCAAGAGCTTGAGTTCATTTCATGTTGGCCATACAAACTGCTTCTTAATCCCATTTCATTCCCTCTTCCTATAACTACTATCTTTCTTTTCTAATCTATTCACTATATTAAATGATTCTAGAGAAAGCTCTTCCAATAATGCTTTCTTAAAATTTTCCATCTCTAATCATTTGTACACATGTAGCTAGAATGGTCAGCTCACAAATTGAGTTAGATTTTTTTTTTTTTTAACAAACTAATTCCTGTTCTGAGCCCCCATTCCAATGGGTGACCTAAAACTCAGGCTCTGTAAATCCAAGGGCCTTACTCCCTCCTCTTACACAGGGTTGCATGCAAATTTTGTTTATGGTGGAGAAACCATGGTGGAAGTTTTTGGACAAGAGGCCATGAATATCACTGCTGGGTTGTCTGTTGTTCATGACTGAAGGTCTCTTCAACATGGCTGTTTCACAGATCCTATCTTTCCACTACTCCTGCACCTCACTTGGATGGGGAAACTCAATAGGTCACCCAAGGCTCTTCATCACTTCTTAAATGCACTCTTATAAGCACAGAAACCACTCTACCTTTCTTGTGCTACAAAAGGGCAAGAAATACAGTAAGGTCCATCTCTGCTTACTTGCACCTTGCTCAGAAAGGATGCTCTCAAATCCCTAGTATAACTGGGATTTAGTTACTTCCAACTTGCACCCCACCCTCCACAAAAGACAGACAAGGACCTCGAATTTTCTACACTCCTTATTGCCCCCCAACTCCCACCTGTCCACATAGCAGGGAATCATTCCTAGTCTGGAAAGACAAGAAGCTTTTCTTTGACATCACTTTGCAATCTCTTAAATTGCTGTGTTGTTTATAAACATGTGTCTTTTCATTCTCATATGAGAGCTTGACTTCTTGTCTTCTTTAATTTTCTACAAGTAGAGCAAAAATTTCTTCCTGCTTGACCTTTATTGGCCTTAAATACAAAGGGGTTTTTCTGTTTTGTGGATTTTTCTGTTCTTTGTTTTTGATATTTGTTTTGGTAGCAGGTTTTCATTTGTTTATTTATTTATGAAGTTGTAGGCTTAAGGGATAGACTTTCGAAATCCAAAAGCCATACAGAAATACCTTGTTTTTCCCTTCCTTTTGTGGCAATGAAAAAGGGCTGACTGAATGAAAGGACGTGAGGTAAAGGGAAATACCTTGGGGAAATCTTCAGATAATATTTCAAAATATATTATTACACACATCCTCATTCTGTTCCCTGGTCATGGATACAATAGATTAAGAAATTTTTAAGCCTTTATTAACTCTGACTTAAGGGCACCAAGACAGAGGAGACACTGTGAAAATTCTAGACAGCTGCAAAAGTAATTTGAAGTTGAGATGAAGAAGAAATATGATTCATAAAATGAAATGAGGAAAGACTCAAAATGGCTCACTACAAAGATCTAACAAACAGAAAAGGAAGAATTAATGGAAGGATTGAGGGACAAAAAAGGTATGAGACTTACAAAGATCAAACAGCAAAATGGCAGAAGAAAGTCCTGCATTATCAGTAGTTAAATAAAAATGCACTAAGCTTTCCAGTCAAAAGGCAGAGATTGGCAGAATGGATAAGAAACCATGAGCTGACTATACGCTGTTTACAAGAGACTCATCTTAAAAAAAGACATAAATAGGTTGAAAGTAAAAGGATGGAAAAACATACATCATGCGAAAAGCATCCAAAATTCTGGTAGTAGTGCTCCCAATCCACAATGGATGGAGGTGGCCTAAGGGTACAATGACAGAGGAATGGAAAGGGAAACATGGGGTATACAAACAGTGGACTACTGAATGACTGAAGAAGGAATGCAGTTGTGAGGCACACAACTATGTGTAGGAACCTTAAGGACTATATGTTGTATGAAATGCCAGGAACAAAAATACAAATATTATCATGCCTTAATCATATGGCCTAACTATAATATAAAAACTCGGTGACCTGAAGTCGAGAACATGTGTTATCAGGTTGGGGCCTATTGTAAAGTGTCCTAGATTGTAAGCTCTTACAGCAGTCATATATATTCACAAGTTGTAACTGTTAATTCTAAATTCTGAGATACTGAGCTGTTTGTTTATAACCTGGTTGTTCCAGAAACTTGGGGCATTTATGTGACACCCGAGACTCAGAGTTAGCGCACTGAAATTATGAAAGTCAGTATTACCCCATATAAGAACTATTTAAAAAGTTGAAAAAGTGATCAGATTTTGAGTAGAGATATGAATGAAATTGATCTGGATAGGACTACAGTAAATCAGAATACAGGGTAAAGGATGATATGCTCCAAATTTTAAAACTTTAACTTCTGTGTGAGACCAAAGGGAGAGATGTTTATTTAGTGTAAAATTTATACTTCGTGTGGTGCATTTCCTAAATTAACTTTTATGGTCAGTTTAGTTGAACACCCCTAAGTATATGGAATCTTGAATAGGGTGTGAGATCTTGTTGGTTTGTCCAGGTTAGTGTGATGACTCAATATACCCCAGAGTAATTTGGGCAGTGAATAAAGAAGTATTTGCAAGGTCCCTTTGGGGGACTGGGGAGAAAGGAAAAAATATTCAACTTTCACATTTGGAGAATTTCTGATATTCTTATAAGCAGTGAGAACAACCAAATCAATAGTTCGAACCCTTGGTCTTGGTGCTTGCCCCTATGAAATTTATCCCTGCAAAGGATAGGCTTAGCCTACTTGAAATTATGCCTGAGTCATCCCCAGAGAACTTCTTTGGTTGCTCTGATGCGCCCTCGCGCTCTCTCTCTCTCTAAGCCAACTCAACAAGTAAACTCACTGCCTCCCCCTACTTGGGACATTACTCCCACGGATGTAAATCTCCCTGGCAATGTGAGACAGAAATCCCAGGGTGATCTGGGTCCCAGCATCAAGGGACTGAGAAAGCCTTCTTGAACAAAAAGGAGAAGAGAGAAATGAGACAAAATAAGTTTTAGCGGCTGAGAGATTTCAAACAGTCAAGAGGTTATCCTGGAGGTTATTCTTATGCATTATATAGGTATCTCTTTTTAGTTTATGGTATAATGGAGTGGCTAGAGGGAAGTACCTAAAATTGTAGAGCTGTGTTCTAGTAGCTTGATTCTTGAAGACGACTGTATAAAGATATATTTTTTTCAATGTGACTGTGGGATTGTGAAAACCTTGTGTCTGTTGCTTCTTTTATCCAGAGTAATGACAGATGAGTAAAAAGATATGGATAAAGAATAAATAAATAGTAGGGGGGACAGAGGGTCAAATAAATTGAGTAGATAGAAATACTAGTGGTTAATGAGAGGGAGGGGTAGGGGCTATGTATGTATGAGATTTTTCTTTTCATTTCTTTTTCCAGAGTGAGGAAAGTGTTTCAAAAAATGATCATGCTGATGAATACACAACTGTGATAATATTGCAAGCAACTGATTGTATACCATGTATGGAATGTATGTGTGTAAAAAAAAACAACTATGTCTTCTGAGTTATCAGCTCAATAGTTTCAGGTATTCCCTCTAAAGCACCAATACACCATAAACTAAAAAGTGATAGCTTTATAGTGCATAGTGCATAAGAATAACTCCAGGATAACCTCTCAACTCTGTTTGAAATCTCTCAGCCTCTGAAACTTTATTTTGTCTCATTTTCTCCTTACCCCTTTTGGTCAAGAAGGCTTTCTCAATCCCTTGATGCTGGGTCCCGGCCTATTTCAGGATTTTTGTCCTACGTTGCTAGCACTGCTTCTTGATAAAATAAAGAGAAAAGGAAACTTTATCAACATGATAAAGGGCATATATGAAAAACCCATAGTTAACATCATACTCAATGATGTAAGAGAAAGTTTTCTCTCTAAAATCAGGAACAAGGCCAAGAAGCCCAATGTCACCACTTTTATTCAGCATTGTACTGAAAGTCTCAGCCAGACAATTTAGCCAAGAAAGAAAAAACAGTATCCAATTTAGAAAGGAAGAAGTAAAAGTTTCCCTAGTTGCAGATGTCATGATCCTATATATAGATAATCCTGAAAAATTCAGAACAAAGCTACAGAGCTAATAAGCAAATTCAGCACAGTGGCAAGATACAAAATCAACACACAAAAATCAGTACTGTTTCTTTACACTAGTAGTGAGTAATCTGAAATAAAATCAAGAAAAAAATTCCATTTACAATAGTAACAAAAAGAATAAAATATTTAGGAATAAAGTTAATCAATGATATAAAGAATTTGTTAACAGAAAAATACAAAACATTGCTGAAAGAAATAAATAGAAGGAAATTCTATTTTCATGGACTGGAAGACTAAATATTATTAAGATGCCAATCCTACCCAGAGAAATTTACATATTCAAAGCAATGCCAAATAAAATTCCAACAGACTTCTTTGTGGAAATGTAAACACCAATCATCAAATTTATTTGGAAGCGTCAGAAACCCCAAATAGTCAAAAATATCTTGAAAGAAGGGCAAAATTAGAAGACTCACATTTCCTAACTTTAAAGCTTATTAGAAAGTTACTGTGGTCAAAATAGCATGGTACTGGCACAAGGATATACATATATACCAGTGGAATCAAATTGAGAATTCAGAAATAGGCCAACTGATTTTTGACAAGGGTGCCAAGTCCATGGGAAAGAATAGCCTCTTCAACAAGTGATGCTAGGAAAAGGGGGTATCCACAGGCAAAAGAATGAAAGTGGGTTCCTACCTCATACCATATTAAAAAAGTAACTCAAAACAGATCAAAGACCTAAATATAACTAAAACCATAAAATTCCTATAAGAAAACATAGGGAAAAATCTTTAGGAGTTTGTATTAGACAACGGTTTCTTAGACTTTACACCAAAAGCATGAACAACAAAAGAAAAAAATAGACAAATGGGACTTCATTAAAAATTTAAAACTTGTGTGCATTGAAGGACATTATGAAGAAAAAGACAACTTATAGAATGGGAAAAAAATTGGAAACTATATATCTGATAAAGATTTACTTTCCAGATTATTTAAAGAAATCTTACAAATCCACAAGAAGATTGCTTGTTTAATCTCATCAAAAAATTGACAAAGGATTTAAATAGACATTCTCCAAAGAAGATATGCAAATGGCCTTAAACACATGAAGCAATGCTCAACATCATTAGCTCTTAGGGAAATGCAAATCAAAACCACAATGATGTTCAGTGGTAGAATGCTCACTTGCATGCGGGAGACCCTGGTTCAATTCCCAGACCATGCACCCAAAAAACAAACAAACAAACAAAAAAACCACAATGAGATACCATTTCACACCAACTAGAATGGTGACTATTTAAAAATAAAATAATATAAAACAAGTGCTGGCGAGGATGTGGAGAAATAGGAATTCTCATTCATTGTTGGTGAAAATGTAAAATGGTAGCTGTTGTGAAAAAGTTTTGTAGTTTCTCAGAAAGTTAACTACTGAATTATTACAGGAGATGACAATCCCACTTCTTGTTTATACCCCAATGATTTGGAAGAAGGAACTTTAAACAGATACTTGCATACTGATGTCACAGCGGCATTATTCACAATTGCCAAAATGTGGAAGCAACCCAAGTGTCCAACAGATGAACGGATAAACAAAATGTGGTTTATACATTCAATGGAAGATCATTCAGCTGAAAAAAGTTCTGATACATGCAATAACATGGATGAACTTAGAAGACATGTTGAGTGAAATAAGCCAGACATAAAAGGACATCCTCTCCTCACTTTTATGACATAATTAGAATGTGCAAATTCAGTCAGAAATTATTATACATGTTTACAGCAGTGGGGTAGGCATTGGGAATGAGGGATTAATGGTTTATTAGTACAGAACATCTGTTGAGTGTGATGAAAAAGTTTTGGTAATGAGTGGTAGTGAATGGCAGCAAACATCGAGAATGTAAATAACATCAGTGAAGTGGTTAAAAGGGATTTTAGGTTATATATATGTTACCAGAATAAAAATTTAATAAGAAAATAGAAGTGTACAAGACAAAGAGTGAGCCCTAATGTGAACTATGGACTATAGTTAATAATATAATTATATTGTTTCCATCAATTACAGCTAAAATACCACACTAATACAAAAGTGTTAACAATAGGTAAAAATTTGGGTGTAATGGGAATATATGGAAACTTTTTACTTTCTGTGTGATTTTTCATTAAATCTACAACTGGTCTAATAAGAAAAATAAAGCTCGAGGATAAAAAAGAAAAAATGTTATGATTTTGGTTTGATAAATAAGCATTTAAGTACAGGTGGTATTAAGTTAATTAATCTGGTTGGAAATAGTTTCAACTTTCACATCTACTTCAAAATATAGCAATTTTTAAAATAATACCATTGCCTCTGAGTTTTCCATATGAATGCATATCATCCAGTTTGAAAACTAAAAATGTATTCTCATTACTTTAACAGGTTCCCAAATACTTAAAATTTGAAAGCATTAATAATGGCAAAATCTTTAACCAAGTGCATATTATTGAGAGAGACTGTGAGAAAGTGAGAAGAGGAGGAGGAAGAAGAGAAAGAAGAGAAGAAGAAGAGAAGAAAAAAGGGGAGAGGAGGAGGAAGATTAACTATGGAGGGATGGGGGAAGAAAGAAAGAAAACATATAGGCAAATCATTTCCATAATTCCTCAGCCACAAACTTCTAAAGATCTAAAGATCTGGTAACATTAAGAAAATTATCTAAAAATAACTTTATTCATTTTATTCTGTATCATCTACAACGATCAAATCTGCTGGATAGTTGCTTAACTCTACACTTGAGTTTACCTTTGCAAACAAAGTCAGTCATTGGGTCAACATAAAGACTCCAGCAGTTCCAAAATTGGAACATTTTGAAAGCATTTCATTTGCTAGTACAAATATGCTTTATGGTTAACTATTTAGTAGAGATTGATTTCCCCAAACTTGACTAAACTGTTTGATGAATTTAAGACAGAATGGCTTCAGCAGCACTGGACTGGTTAATGTGTAAAAGCCAATCATTAATGTCAAAACTTTCTTCAGCATTTTAGTAGTATGTGCATAGCTAGCATTGTATTCAAAAGTGTGGGCAAAGGTCATGGCTAAATTATTTTCAGCTGTTAAAACGAAGGCATTGGGCCGGCCATGGTGGCTCAGCAGGCAGAGTTCTCGCCTACCATGCCAGTGACCCGGATTCCATTTCCGGTACCTGCCCATGTTAAAAATAAATAAATAATAAAATTAAAGGCATTATATAGCATTCTTCTTTAATTCGGCAATGTAATCTCACTGAACTATGATTTTAAACTAATACTATTCTGGCTGATATTTTTTTAAGGTTTATCAGTGAGTGCTTCCTTATTCTAGGTCTAGAACTGGGTATATGTAAACTGCAAGAAGTCTGTAATTTAAAGTTGAATTACTTGACTGTATAAACGTATTGCTGACCCTTAGTTATTTTTACAAATAAATGAATACAAAGTAATAACCTATACAAGCAATAACAATTACTTTTGGGTGACATCCTTTGGAGACAGACCTATGACTAAAATATTTTAGCAGGCTTTAAATATTAGCAGGATTGAATAAATCTTAAAAATGAATAAAATATGTTTAGGGCTTTTAATATATTAATATCCCATCAACATTTTAAGAATAAAGCCATGCACTTTTACAGCAATGAGATGTCTCAAATCCTATGTAAGCATGAAAACTAGGAATTTATTCTGATGGTAATAATCAACTAAGACTGAAAGGTTTTACTTGGTATTTATCTGCACAATCAATTTTTAGCTGGGAAAACTTGTAAATTAAATTTCTTATCTTAAGGAATTTATATTAAAGCAGGGGTCAATGTAGCCATAACCAAATAGGTACAAAGTTTGACTACTGTACCGATACATGTTAAATTCCATTGACTTTTAACCCGCCCCTCTAATTACCCATATGCTGATAATTTGTACCAAGCATACATACTTTTTAGTTATCACTCTTCCCCTGGACTCCAGGAGTTCTTACTTTCTGATCTTTTCATTTACCATTTTTTATTAATTCCAATTTTATACATGTGAGGCTTATCTCAGAGTTGTGTTATCTCCTTGAGGACACACAGAATTCAGTATAGTCTTATGCACACAAAGTTTCAGAAATATTTGTCAATTTATTCAGCAGCTTACTTCCCAAAGACTGTGATCTGGTGGAGGAAAGCAATGGTCTGAAAGTAAAGAGGAACAGTGGTCTGAGGTTGTAGACCTACTATCCAATTCCTAACTTATAAAGCAGGAAAATTGGCTGGGGGTTACTTCCATCACATTTGTTCTAAGCCCATTTTACTGCTATGACCCACCAGTAAAATTACCAGAAGTCACCAGATACTACCCATCACATAGAGATGTGCACACGTAACTTCTTTATATCTACTGCATCCCCACTCACCTCCCCCTCACTCCCCCACCATATACAACATTCTTCTTTGCCATCCTTTCCATCAAAGCAAGCATAACCTTCAGGCTGAATCCTGGATAAAACCTGGTACCAGATGAGAAATTTAATGATGTGTGCTATAGTTTCCTGGTTGCTAAAACAAATACCATATGCATATTGTTGGCGTAACAACAGAAATTTATTAGCTTACAGTTTCAGAGGCTAGGCTTGCTTTGTGACAGGGCTGGTGACTTTTGGCTGGCCAGCAATCTCTGGGGTTCCTCAGTTTTTCCTTCACATGGCAATGCATATGGTGGCTTCTTCTCTTTCTGGTTCTGTTGACTTTCACTTTCTGGCTGCTTCCTGTGACTTATCTGCCCACCTTTCACTCTGCTTATAAAGAACTCCAGTAATCCAGAATAGCGCCCAACCTGATTCAGTTAAGTCACACCTTAACTGAAGTATCTTGAAGAGATTTTATTTACAATGATTCCATACCCACAGGACCAGGAGGTGGTACTTGAACATTCCTTTTTTGTGTGGGGACATGATTCAACACCCAGAAGTGTGGAAACTTCTCTTGCAATCTATCAAAGAGAACACACTGAATTGTAAAATAATAATTAGGAGTCATCCTCCATTCATTGAACAGATATTTATTGTATGCATCTTCTCCAGTCACTTTCGGTAATACAAAGTAAGATTTGTTCCTTGTTTTCAAGTTGAGATTTAATAGTTCTTATTGCAGGCAGATAGTAAGATGAGGGCCAGCAGTTAGCCTTGTGCATGGCCAGATTACTAATAGTCTTTTCAATAGCTAAAAGTAACCAAGACTTGCATGTTATGACACTTAAGTATAGCTGTTTAAGATAAAAAAACTACTGAAAAATGTTTTTGAGCAGAATTTTATCTAAAATGCTACTATTTCTGTTCCCCTTTTTTTGTCTTTGTGAATTTTTTGTTGGCTGTGAATTTAAGCTTTTTCTAACGATTTCAAAGTATGTTTTGTTCTGCTAGTGGATACTTTAAAATAAAAATAACATATTAAAATCATTTGTGTATTCTGATTAACAAAGCAAAGAATAAATTGTTAATTTACCTTCACCCTGTCTTCAAAGTCATGTTTCTCAGCTTTTGGTAATTATATTTTGAGGTTTTAACCATGAGGGTTTCTTTAGGTTCTGTATATTCATTATTTTAAAAATATTTTTGATAAATCTTCACACATTTTCATTTTTTCAAGCAATTAAACATTTATATGTTTTACAGTCCTATTAAAACATAAGTAAACAGTAACCCCCACCATACAGCATACAAAAAACAAAAACAAAAATAAAACACCATAGGACAATGTTATTTTACTGGCTAACCAATTATTCATTGACTTCATTGCTTAAATCACCTGTTGGCTGACTGAAGTGATTCGTTTTTTCTGGAATTTTTTTTTTTTTGCATGGGCAGGCTCTAGGAATTGAACCCGGGTCTCTGGCATGGCAGGCCAGAATTCTACCACTGAGCCACCGTTGCACCAACCTAGGATGGTATTTTGAGACATATATTCTTCCCATCTGAGGAAATCTCCATTTTACTCTTAGACATAGAAGACAATTTGGTAATTACTGAATTCATGAGTAACCATTTTCTCCTCAAACCTCTGTAAAATGACCCTTAGATAACGCAGACTAAAATTTTTAGGACAGCTTGAGTTTGTTCTTTTCTTATTTCCTGTATATTTAAAAATTTTGTATATATTAAAATTAAACATTAATTCATTAATGTTACTTAAGCTCAATGAAAAGCCTCTTAGAAGTGATATATAACTGGGACCTATGAGTGATCCCAGCCAAAATTGCAGGTAGAGTATCAGACCTAATAAAAACATTAGCCTATTAGATATGTGCTCAGGTTGCGTCTCTTTCCTGAAATCTGTTTTTTGCTGTTTTGTATAAACCAGATGTACTTCCTCAACCTCTAGTAATGGTATTTCAGATATCCAACACTCACCTACTTTCCCCTCCCCCCACAGGTTTCTGTGTGCTTCAGGAAGAAGCCAACTTTGTCACTGATGCTAGAATGGTGCACTGTCAGGCCTGAACATAATCTTATCCCACTGGTCAGAGTAGTTCGGATGGGCCTGAAACAAATTTGTCCAGAGTGTAACAAACTCTTCAAAAGCTGGAGAGCATAGGCTTGTGTTCCAGGTAGGTATGAACCTGAACCTGGATAATTCTGGCTGTTCATTTCATTAGTGTAGGAAAGACTATCAGTTTCCAATTTAGGGGAGACAAATAAGTAACCTGCCTAAGACAATGGAGAAAGCTGGTACTTGAACCCAGGAAGTCTTCCCTTAAACATTATACTGCAAGGCTCCTTAAACAGTTCTCTTCTCAACCAATTAACCAAGTGTCTCGTAGTACCTTACATTAGTCTGCCTTCAAATTGGGAGTCTGTATATTCCTAAGGTACACAAACTAGATGATCTATATTGTAGTGTGAATAGTTGAGGAAATCAATCACCATATCAATTATATTCTATTTCCTAGCATTCCTGTGAAAAAGTATTTGGTTTCTTTCCCAACTCCCCTTTACTAGCACCCAACTTCACATCACAAAATACTTCTTAAAACATACCAATTTTATGATGCTTTCTCCCAGGGTGCCAAACACAATTCAAACTTTAATCAAGGCACTACATTAGCAGTGTAGGCCTCCCTATATTCTTGACACCTTATTCTGCTGGAAGTAAAGCCACAATTTAGGAAACCAGTGTTTGGCAATACTGATAATTCTAAATTCTAAGGTATTGCACAGAAGGGAAGCAGAAATGCTATTTTTTCATCTCACCTTCCCCATTCCCCCACTCCCATGCATCACTTTGAAGATTTTGAGGGAAAAAATGATAATACTACACAGCCTTATCTCATCCAGGTGACAAAACCATGTTGAGAAATATTAATTTGCCACTAAGCACAAACTCTCAGCATTTTTACCATTTTGATACTGAGTTTGGTGAATTCTCTTACCTACTTTCTTGACCTAGGTGCCAGCTGTGTATCTTAAGTTCACTTACCCAACTAAATTTCTGCAGATGGAACATATATATCAGATGTGGATATCTCATCTTTTATTTTAACGCATTTTGCTTGACGATTACTGGATACTGTAAATCCTCACTTTTTATATACCTAACTCACTGACACTGCTCTAATCATTTGTACCAGATACTATCAGTGACATTACAATTTTGACTTTTGCACATCTAATAGCAGATCTTGATTTTCCTGTTAACTTCCATTGAACCTGTCTTTCTAGTAGCAATATTCTTAAATACTTCTACTTGTCTATTCAAGATTTACTCAGTTCTTTGTACCAGGCAGTTTAGATATTTACATGTATCAATAAACCAAACATTCTTCAAATCTCTGGCCTCATGAAGCTTACCCTCCAGTGGTGGAGGAGGCATGTGACCTAAAAAAAAAGCCAATTCAGTAGTTCTGGAATAGGACCGTAGGTCCCGCATTTCTAAGATCCTGTGATACCAAGTTTTCTACTATGAAAATGATTCAGGAAGGAGGGATAGAGGATGCAACTAGAGAGAGCTAACATATTTGTGGGAAGACTGGAAGGAAACAAGGATTAAATCATAAAATATCAGGGGGTGAAATATCCCCAACTGAGAGAAAATCCATGAAGTGTTAAATCCATCCTTTTACCAGGAGATGGTAAAAGGTGGGGAACAGAGACACAGGAAGCTTTAAAAAGGCCATTGTAAAGACAATTATTTTATGTGTCATATTTTAAAAGGAGCCATCTACTAGTGATTAACAGTTGAGCAGAATCAGATCAGAGGTAAAAAACCTTCAGACATCTTAACCACCATTTCCTACTTCAAGAATTTTAGGTATCAAGCTAAATGTAAAACAGGTATAGGTTTCAGTTTTTTTGAAACAGCACCAGGAAGTTAAGATCAGTACTTTCAACAAACATATAATTTCAGCCAAAAGGGATTTAGCTTCGGAGATTTCTCAGAAGCTGCATGGAGAGGTAGTGGCAAGCCTAATTCCTATTTTAAACAGATGCTATTATTATGTTGCCTTTGCTCTCTAAGTGTTCCCTGGCTAAATCTGAAAGCCTGAGAGGGGAGTTCATGGCTGAAACAGCATTTATTTCCAGCACCTGCACTTTTTCAAAATGAACCTGTATACCAGTGTCCTCAAGGAGCTCCATGAATAGCAAAGGCAACTACACATCCACACCTAATACATTAGATGAAGTTATCACTGGAGCAGAAAAAGGGGAAGTTTCTACCACCTAAAGTTGTAGTGAAAAAAAGCCTATAGTCTCAGGGGCAAGAAAATCTTGTTAGTCCTTGCATAAGACAGCTATAAAATTAGGAATGCTTAGATGCATTTAATATTCATGGAAATCTCTTACCTCCATCCCAAAGGCGTTGCTTTGATGTTTTCCTATGCCTTATCATTTGCAGTCCCCCACCTCTATTTTAACCTAATCAATCTCTAAGATACTAGTCCTTTACATTTTGAAAAATCTAAATTATATTGTCCAATTGCATCAGGGAGACATCTTGTAAATACATATCCTTACTAGAATTCCAGTAGTCTTCACTGAACTTTGCCTTTGCATTTTTGTAAATTAAGGATGTACCTGGACTTTGCACACTGCCTAAGGCCATGTCTCGGCTCACAATCTCTTGATTTGAGAATGACAATTATAGGGCTACAGTTTTCATCTATTCTTGCAATGTTCAGCAAGTTGCCGTTTCCCAAATGTGAACAGTGTTACCTCATAAAAATCATTACATCTCAAATACTGAGAAATGGCTCCTTTAAAATTTACCAGTGGAATTTAAGGATGTCATATCACCTTTTAATGTCTTGTCTATTACAGTACATAAACTGTTAAAAACAAACATGTAAATAGGTTTATTTTCCTTTCTATTGAGTGCAGGATCTTAAACTTAGTACTGTGGGCTTAAAGCAATCACATCATAAGATGTACATTCAACTTGAGTTAGTTAATGATTATTTAAGGGGGACAATACATCAAAATTTAATCTGGCACCCTGGTGGCACTTGCCTTTATTTTTTTTAATTCTCAAACTTTTTGAGATCAGCCATCTTCCTTGAACTGCTTTACTGGCCATAAGCAAGTTCATCCCAGTACCTTATCGTAAATTTTTACCGTTTTTTGACCCTTAGAAAATTGCTCAACTTTCAGGGGAGCTCAGTACATATTCCATCCAATTTTTTTCTAAAACTTTGTACAGACCATTAATATTCAATCATAGTATCAACTAATATTAAGGAATTAAGGCAGGAGTTTGAACTACTCTTCAATGAATCAAATAGGTAAAAATCTTGACTAACATGGATACTATCTCATTAAAAATCAAAATGGAGCTGCTTCAAACTTAACCAGAGCAATAAAATTCTGAATTTTAAGTGCCTGTGCTCTACAAATCAAAATAAATCAATAAGCAATTTTTACTTAGTTTGTATTACATTTTAAATTATTTGGAAACCCAAATCAATCTCCAAATTAAGGAAATTCAAGTATGATTTGAGAACTTGCAAGATATTTTTAGTAACAAAAAAAAACACCATAGAAACTGCTACAACTGAGAATAACCTTTTCAGTTTTTATTTCAATGTTGACTTAGACATCTCTTAAGCAGGTTTTACAATGCAACATTTTATTAATCAACATTAAAGGCATTAAAACAACTCAGTAGCATGGTCAAACTGCAAATACATCATTAGGAATCTCTGAATGTTGCATCTATGCGTTCAAATTATTTGGGGGGGGACGGACAAACCAAGTCTTCAAAATTTTTTACGGTCTTAAAAATCAAGGGAAGCATTCATCTTTTAATTAACATCCTTTAAAACTCAGTAAGAATTTTATCCGGAATTAAATTTATCAAAACAAAAAGCTGCTTTAATTCATATTTTCAAGCAAAATGTAAGCCATACAACCTCTAAGCAAAAGAATAATCAGAGTTAAATTGACAACAATCTTATTTCCAGTCAAATATCAAAAATTGGCCCTGTATACTCTGCTGAGCTCTTTACCTTTACTGCTCAGTTAAGAGTTAATTCTCTAATGTCAGACAAACTACACAGGGTTATCAAATACTAACACAGGGCAATGTTTCATGAAATACATAAAAAACTTTAATGTGACATTGAATTGTTCTCCAGGCACAGTTGCAGGTTGCATTGTCAGGAATCATTAAGACTCTTCAGACTACAGGGGAAAACCCAAGACTGGGCTTGTACTGCTTAGATAGGTTTGCCTGTAAAACAAATATCTCAAGTTTTCAGTAAAATCACCACTACTTTGCATGCAGCTTTTAAAAAGCAAACATTTTTAAAATATTGTGCTTTTCTTAACATAGCTAAAAATAGAAATCTATACATGTAGAACATAAAAAGAATTAGCAAAGATTTACCTTATTTTTCTGAAAAGTTTTAAGACTACCAAACCTACAGCAACCCAACCCTAAGACTTAAGCTGTTTCAAGATGAAAACACAAGTCAAAATGTTTTTCACAGGACAAACAGATTAGGTAATTATCAGCTTCAATTTACCATAAACTACCTATATCTCAAAACAGCTAATTTTTAAAATGTTTGCATGGTTTTTCTATTGGTGCTACTTGAAAGCTGTTATGATGTCTACAAAAATCTTTACAGACCCATATGACACTTTCTAAAGCCAGAAACAAATTAAATGCAATTCCTACTGAATCCTCACAGCCCTACTGCCAAACTTAATTTCAACACAATTAATCTGATATATCAAGTCCCATTAAATAAAATCCTATTAAGTTCAGAACACAAGAGGTTCAGCATCTAGGGAAAAATAGTTAAAGAAAATGACAATTGTGTATTTTTAAGATTTTGTTAAGTTTTGCATATTAAAAAGAATCAGACTAATTATGAATTACGTATACTTTAAACAATAATGTTAGATTATTTCTCCAAGAGCTTTAAAATAAAATTACATGGTTTGGCAAAAGTAAACATCACTGCACTGTTTTCTGTTTTTTTTTTTTTGCTTTTAACCACAGCACCATTTTGCAGACTACTGTATGCCATGCTAACTTTATGGAACTTTTAGAACATTTATTTTAGAGCAACATTTGTCATTAAATACCTGAATCTAAACAATTCAATTCAAAAGGTTAAAGGACTCAGCTAAAGGACAATTATATTTCTGTTTTATAAATCACTGCCCAATTCTTAATTTCTTTATTCTGAAAATTACCTCTTAAGCTGCCAAACTGTGATAAACTTACCTTTCTTTTCAGGGCTCCAAAAGTAAGTTCCTTAAATTTCTTAAAGGAAATTAGAAATTAAACTTTTCATGTTAGGCTTTGCATATTGGAATTTAATGATGATTTCTAAATTTATTAGGTGGTATAACTAATTAATAAGGTTACAAAATTAAAATTCTCCATCTAAAATGAAACTTCTTTAAGCTTACTATTCAAGAGAACAGTTTACCTATATCTCAACTTGGGTACAATTTTAATATTTGGTCCTTTTAAACCTGACCATTCTTAAATCAATCCACTTTTATATATCTTGGGCTAGAGCTAAGCTAGAGAAAACAGAAAATACCAGAACTGTCACTTCTTTGGTTCCATTCCAGGTACAGATCACACAGCCTGGAATCAACTATCATTGTTGCCAAAGCTGGATTAGGAAACGGGTGAGAAACATAAATGATAACTAGATTCAGAGATAAACTATTATCAGATTCTCACTCCTGACACATATCTGTCATTCCATTTAGCATCAGCTTGTCTGTTTTCTTTTTAACTCTTAAGTTCCAGAACTGGTCACATACAGTTTATATACATCATTAACAAAGAAAAACTGTCACTATTTAAAGAGTTATACATTAAATTCTCATGTATTATTAAAATAGTAGTTGCTTACCAGAAACAGAAAACCCCACCCCTTCTAAAACATCATGCTTAAAAAATAAAAATCACTATTTTATCAAATTTAAGCATTTGAATAATAAAATTTATCAGGAATGCATTTATTTAAGACTGATGAGTAGTTATCTACCTTCTATCTAATAACTAATCTCCTATAAAGTCAATAAAATAACCAATTCACCAGTAGAGAAAAAAATTTTAAGAGTACCCTTCACTTCCTCCCAACCTTTCCTACAAATTTCAAACTATTTTTAAAATGACTAACTTTTATTACATTAAAGGAACCATCTTAAAACAACAGGTCCAAAGAAAGCAGAAAGGCATATCCTGTACAGATCATTGTGCATTATTCACAATAAACTTCCTTTACAATTGTAACGGATACTTGACAGCCAAGTAAATTCAACCCAATAGAAAATATAATCAAAATTTATATCTAGTAAATCTGGCAGGCAATCTCATGAGAATGCTTTAGTACAATAAAACAAAACTTGATTTCAAGGGACAAAAAGCTGTATATACATATTTTAGACTAACAAAACTATAACTAAGTTACATATATATATATTTTAAATACTTCACATCTGGAACATTTAGCAGTGGAAGTTGGTATCTTGAATAAAATTTAATTTTCAAAATCTTCTGGTCACAATCCCCACCAAACTCAACAGGCCGGGACAAGTGCAATACCAAACATAAACACAGCATTGCAACTGATCCCAACCTGTGTAGAAAGGGGTTTGATTTTCCCTTACTTTTCTACAGACTTTTCACTACCACAGTCAGTTTTGCATGGATTTGCACAGCAGAATATCACACAGCTGGATGCAAACCTGCAAAACTAACCATAGAACAGTGTTCAATAATAAGGACAGTTTGATTGGGTGACAGGTCGAAGCTGGAGTTCTACAGCTAGCAGTACTTTAAGTGCTCATAATGCAGTAGATAACTAAACACTACCTGCACTATAAGCACTTTAGTGCTACAGAAGCTGTCACATCAAATACACCAGGCAGATTCTACATCGACACAATAAAAGTACATAAAATTAGTTAAAGAAAAAAAAACACTTGAAGGAAATAGCAGGCCACCATCAGTTTTGCATAGATTTGCACAACTACATTCTTCTTGTAGTGCAACTATGCAAAACTAATAGAGGACTGCAAACAAACAAACAAAAAATCTATTAAAACACCTATATACTTGCTTGGCTTGAATTACTGGATGAAAACATAACTTCTTATGCCAGAAGGAGCACTTAGGGCAGTAGATGCTAATCTACTTCACTATCTGCACTAGATGCACCTTAGAACAAAAAGCACTCAACACCAGCAGTCCCTGTGCTTTTAAAGCCCACCTTGGCTTCCTGAGGCAGCTGTCACCATAATGCTACAAGTGCCTTCACTGCAGTAGATGCACATATCACTACCTGCACTGTAAGCACTTTGACATTATTCTGACTGGTCAATCTTCAGTTTAACAAGGTGATGTTCTCTTTATTCCTGCTAAATTTGAAATAAGAAATTAGCATACCTCAAACTTACAACCTTAAAACATTAAATTCCACATAATCCATAATGGGGAAGTTTGGTTATTCCAAACCTGTGAGTTTCTTTAGGCAGATTTAGGCTTTAAAATTGGGAGAAAACTCAGTCACAACAAAATATCATCTGAACACCATACACAAAAAAGTGGTGGCTCTTCCTTATACTATGCCTTTCCTAAAGGCGTACTTGTAAAAATCTGAGTGAAAACTAATATATGAAGGACAATTTGACTCATTTGTACCCTTTAGAGGACATCTTCACACCACGGTGGCTAAATATTTTCCTTTTGTCCAGTTTTCTAATTAGCAAATACTCAGCAGACAATAAATTTAATATTCAAGCTTACATTTCAAGTTCATTAGTTTGTTGTAGAATTTAAATATCCCGTTAATTTTATACTTTAAAAATTTATCACCCCGGGTTAGATCTATTTTATTAACCAATTTGAAAGCATTCTAAAATTACATTTTGTAAACTGTACAAGTGAGTTTTGAGAGCTGTATAAGGATATTTACGTTGTATTTATCAACTAAGTTATTCCATGTTGAATGAATTTTCTAGAGCAGTACAAAATACGTATTTCACACTTTAAAATCCAATCCAATCTATTTATTCAAATCAAAGGTTCAAGTGAAGAGAAATTTGTTTCTAAAAAGTTCACGAAGAAAATTAGTATACACTTACCCACGTGGGACAACTTCCTTCTCAGCAAGTATCCTTAGAAAAGCTTTTGGTGCAAGTTAGGTCCACGTGTATGATGACTGGGTGGGGTGAAGGAGAAAAGAGGCATAGGGGAAAAATAGTAAACATATTTGCTTAAAATTAGCACCTACCAAATTCATATTTAAACTTGCTCTTTTCCAGTTCCCTACAACTAGTGTACTCCATTTGCAAAACCAAGATTAACAGAGTTGGGCAATACTGACAGGGTTTAAAAAGCAAACAATGTGTGGGTGAAAATGTAGAAGAGAATAAAAGTTAGAAAAATCCCAAGTATTGGAATCAAGTCTTTAACTGTATAATCCGATAGATAAACTCCTGAAATACTTGGGTATGATCAACAGTAATCGTTAAGTTTTCAGCTCCAACGAAAAAGGGGGGAAAAAAACCCAGGGACTATTCTTCACCACCCCTCCCCCAATCAAGACCTCGTGGCTGCAAGCCGGGATAAAGAGTTGTTCCCCCACACTGCTGTGGTCGTAATGGCATGATGCTAATTCTTTCTTTTGGTAGCATCACAGCAAGAAAAATGCCTTTTCCCGTTTTTTATCCCCATGCGCCCATTTAGGAATAGAAAACGGGGCAAGAAACACCCGTGACTGCAAAGTGCCCGCCACCCTCATGGAGCCCGGGCCGGCAGCACATGTCGCACAAGGAGGCGCGTAGCCCTGCGGTTCCCAGCGCGGCCGCCAGGGGGCGGTGGGTCAGACCCGGGGGTGGCCGGACACGGCCCCCCATCCCCCTTTCCCGGCGGCAGCCGCGCGGCGACCAGCGGCGCCGAGACCCGAGTGCTGAGGGGACGCGAGCGCACCGCCCCTCCTTTGTGTCCCCCGCCCCCCTCCCCGAGCCAGGCCCAGAGGGGCGGGGGCTCCGCGGCCGCGGGTGCCCGTCGCACGCGGCCCGAGGCCTAAGCCGGGAACAATCGGCGGCAGCGCGCAGTCGCCGCCATGTCCCCCGCCCTCACCCCCGCGCAGCCCGCCCCGCAAGAACATGGCGGCGCGGCCGTCGCTCCCGCCGAGCCGGGCCGGCCCTCCCGCGCCGCGTACGTTAAAGAGTGGATGGGCGAAGACGAGTCCACGCCACAACCGAACCCGGCCCTGGCCTCCTCTGCGGCCCACGGCCGAGGAAGTTGCGAGGTCTGCCCGGAGACTGCCCGCGCAGATTAACAAAGCCCACGCGGAGCGAGGGAAGCGCCCAGGCCGCGCCGACCGGACCTCCCACGCCCCTCCACCGGTCTCGCGCACCCAAAGTTTTGGGGGGTCTCAGGCTCCCGCCCACGCCACGCCGCCCGCCGGCGCAGGTACCTCGTGGGCGCGCCCCCCTCCCGGCCTGCGGCCTGCCTCATGTGCCGCTACCGCCGTCGCTTTGTTCTGGAGGCGCTTTAACTCTCACCCCCAGGAGAAACTTTCCCTACCAGGGAACCCCGCACCCCGAGTACATCCCGAGCCCTGGAAAAGGATGCAGGCCTCTCGGGTCCCCTCCCCGAAGGGCCATTGTGTACTCCGCGCGCCCACCCACCCGCCGGGGCCGACCCCGGGAGGGTCCGCGCGGGTCCCGGGCGCGGCCGCCGCTCCCTCCTTCCCCCCATCCCCGGCCCTGCCCCTCCGCCAGCCCGCGTGCGAGAGAGCGGGGAGTGAGCGGCGGCCACCACACGCCGGGGCGCCAACGGCCCGAGAACCGCCCCAGTTCCCGGCCACGCCGACCCGGGCCAATCCGCCCCCCCACCCCAGCCCGCCCGCCCTCCGGACCGAGGCCACACACAACAGGTTTCACTCAGTCGGCGGAGGGGCGGGCAGACTCACCAGGAGGAGTAGCTGCCACCATCTTCGCCTTGCCCGCCGCGGAATCTCGCTCCCACCTACCCACCCGCCTCCGCTTTACTACGAGCCGAGGCCCCAGGCCGGGGGTGCGGCTGGCCGGCCCGCCCTGCGGTGGGGGCTTTGCGGAGGGGCGCGAGCGCGGCGGCGCGGCGGGGGTCGCCCCCACCCCCTCTGCCTCGCCCGAGGGCGCGAAGTGGCGCGAAGGCGCAGGTCGGACGGCGACGGAGACACCTCGAAGGACCATGTGGGTGAATGAAGGGCGGCGGCTCCCGCCTCAACGTAAATACGGACAAGCCCCACTCCCTCATTAGCATAAAAAACAAAGTACTTCCGACCTCCCCGCCCGCCCGCCAATCACTGCAGGCCCCGCCCACGGCGGCAGCTCGGGCTAGGCGGTCGGGAGAGCGGGAGCCCGGAGTCGCTCGCGCCGCTGCGCAGCCTTCCTCGGGCCGTGCTCCCCGCAGCCTCCCCCCGCCCCCCACCGTCCGCTTCGCGGAGCGCCTCCGACACGCCCTTCCCTAACTAGTTCTGCGCGGGTGCAGACCCCCGCGCCCCGCACGCCCTCCTTTAACCACGCGTTTCCTGGCGCTTCCTGTGGGCTGTGCTGGTCTTTGGGACTCGACATATACGCGATGTGATTACGGTTTATTACTTTCCTTGCCCTTGATGGGTTTGGGTGGTAATTACGGGCCTGCTTCATGCAAACATGAACCCAAGTATGAGCCATGCTTATTCTCACATCTAAACGGGCTTACTAGTGCAAAGATCGTTCTAAACCCAGAAATAAATGCATTACATCCGAGGCTGTTATGAATGTACAAATCGTTGAAATGTGTTTCCCTAACCCGGCCGTCTCAACCAAGATGTGTTTCCTTAACTAAAACGCATGCTCAAGCAGAGGTTTCCCAGCTGCAGTAGCTGATCCTCCTCGTATACCCGGCTGCACTCAGTAAGAACTCTAGGTTCTGTAGAAATAGTATAGCTCTGAAAGAACCTTATAAACAGAACCACAGGCTTCAGCTCAGGACCTAGAAGCTGACAAAAGGAGCTCACTCATGAGCGCCTCTTTATAACACATTGTGGTTCAGGAAATTCCAGAATTCTCAGAAACAGAGTTGTTAAAAGAAATGGGGATTCATAACATTCACTACAGATACAGTAATTTTAACTTAGCTTAAATAAATCAGCATGTGTTTATTGGAAAACACATAACTAATTCGAGAATTTTAAAGTCGACTGTAAAAAACATATTACCAGGAGATGTCTTCAACGTCCAAGTGTTAAAAGTTTTGACGTTTAAGTCTTGACGATATTGCTATTTACCATCCTGTTCTGACTCATTTTATCATGCTTTGCTTAATTTCAAACTAGTGGTGATATAAAACTAGTGGTGATATAAAAAATAATGGACTAAGTTACAGGTTTTGACTGCTCGTTTATATCAAGGATCTGTTTTCTAGATATTTATTGCTTTATATATCAAAACAGAAGTTCGCATCTGAAATTTACAATATTTAATCTTTTTTGAAATGACAGTCATTTTTTAGTCTTTCAAAGGAGAAGTTAATTAGTAATTATATTTAAAAGTCTAATTTATGTTATTTTTGGTCAGCATTGACTGGTATGTCAATTCCTTTTTCTTTAAAACTCTTAACTTCTGCTTTAGATTAGAATGGCTGAGGGACTGTAAGTGTTCATCACACTCTCTGAATCATGGGAAATCCCACCTATATGCAGCTTTCTTAGCAGTAGAAAACTTATCTCACACTGTCTTTCCAATTAGTTGATGTTACTTTTAGACAATTAACAATATCTCTGCAGAAATCTGATGTACAAGCACCTATTTTCTGTGATGACAGTTCAAGGGATTTAATTCTTAATTCATACATTTCATATGCAATCTGAGATTTTAGAAGACGTAAAGTTAATTAAACTTACATACTTGGAAATCCCAGATAGTTTCATAATTAGTAGATTGCATTTTATTTTTGAGGGTTTTGCTCATAGTTCCTTTCGAGATAAAAAAATCATATAACCAGAGTAAGTGAAAATATTTCAAACACAATGAATTTGAAGTTTAGCACACTTTTTATTTTCTTGAAGTACTACTAACTAGAAAGTTGTCCTTCTCAATTTCAGGGGCCACAGCTACACTAGACTTTGTTATACTCTATAACTAAAATATAGACTTTTGTGATCAGGATTTTGAAGATCAGGAAAATACTTGAACTGTTAACAAATGCCTATTTGCAACCAAGAAATGTAAAATAAAGCTATCCAGAATACCAAAGTAAATACTAGCTTCTGAAATTAGTTAAAGCATGCTACTGTTTCATACAATCCAGAACTTTTTAGATGAATTGAAAAGCTTCAGTGCAACATTAGGACAGTTCCATATAACTGAATGTTTGCATGATGTGAACAAGAAGTAGATAAATTATTTTCCACTTTTCACTTATATGTTTCAGAATCTTGCAGTCATAGATGCTATGAATTGAGAATATCTAAAAAGTATTTAAACTTATTAATAACATTGAGAATTTTATTTCCTACTTTTTCTGTTACACTATATCAGTATAAATTGACTTAGTTGGGTTGAGTTTTTGAAAGATAAATTCAGTTACAATATTCTTGCTCTGTGGCATAATTCACATTCATATAATAGATTTGAAAACCCAGGAATGATTGAGGAATCTAAAGAAATTTAAACTTTTCAGTGTTATTTTAAACTATATCTAAATATAATTTAAAAAGTAATTCGGTGATAATCTATACATTTGCTATAACAATTGGTATATTTCATATTTTAGTAATTTGGCATTTTAACATGGCTTACTTATTGGCTATTTATTATTTTCTCACTGTATTTAAATTTTATGGGAAAAGTGAAACAAATTTAAGTACCACTTCAAATTCGGCAAATTAACTGGCTATGAACCAAGTACATTTTTGGTATGTTTTATGATGTAGCAAACAGTGAAAAATGACAGAAGTTCTTTGATTTAATTTTGGATTTTTAACAGTTGATATCTGTAAATGTCTGAAAATGTGTAATTTAGTCCTATCAGATTAATTCTATTTTATATTAAAGATTTTGAAAATAATCAATCCAATTTAACAATCATGTATTATGTTCCTATTATTCTCTGATAATGGTAGAAATGTAACAGAGTTAGAGCCCATGCTCATGAAAAGTTCGAGAACTATTTAATATTACTGACAACCATGAATCTTTCACAAATTTGCCACCCAAGATTTATGTCTTTAGGCTCTTACTTTATTTGTTCCTGCCAACTTCTAATAAGCGATTCTTCAGATGTCAAGTTATTTTACTTCCTTTATGAGGAATTTAGAAAATCTGTATATTGTATTTGTTATATGATAATCAGACATAGCATGAATATATGAATTATTTGCTACACATGGTATTACAAGGTACTTTTAATGACAATAAATTTTTAGTGAGCCCAAAGACCATAATCATTTAACCTGATAGTCTTATGGTTTCAAAAATAAGGGATTATAAATTATAGAGGGGAAGATTAATATGTGTGGGTTTGAATAAAAAGCAGGTTCAGGATAATGTTCTCTTTTTTCTCTTTCTTTGATATTGTCATTGTGATATTCTGTAGAGCCAGGTGGGAGTAACTGATGATTATTTAATTAAAAAGAAAAAACAGGCAAACCAGGTACTATGCATCACAGTAAAAAGCCAGTGACTACCCTTTAAAAAGTTTGGTATAGGTTGATGTTTATCAATATATGTAAACTTGTATGACTTTTAGAAAACAAATTTCATACCTTTTGAATTTAAAGGCAATGTTTTGATATGGTAAAGTACTTTATTGTTTTTACTAGAGAAATGCAACATCACATTTGGAAATAGTTTATTTTTAATTTCTTATTCTTAGCTTCATTTGGTGGTTCTCAAGCTGGTTGCACATTACAATCACTCAGGAGCTTTTAAACGTGCAATGTGTGATCCTTACCTGCAGATGTTCTTTAGTTGTCAGAAGCGGAGCTTGGACATCTTTTTCTAAAAACTTCCCAGGTCATGCTATGTGAAGTCAGGACTGACAACCTCTGGCACTCAGTTTTTGCATTAGAGAATAATGTCTGACTAATCAGTATCATATCAGCTAGTTGTAATCTTGATAGATAGCTACAGCCTGTGTTCATCCGCATTGCTTAAGTATGTTATTAACACACACACAGATGCCATGAGAAAATGATCTAGGATATCCCAAATTGTCTACCAAGAATTTATGGGTGCAAGTGTTCCCCCAAAAGACAAAATCTTTAGAAATAATTTTGAAAAATTAAATGCATGTGAACTGTAGCAGCCTAGGCTTAAAAGTACTTTGGGAAACTTTCAAGTGCTGCTTTAAGTATATATTTAGTATATATACATGTAGAGAGAGAGAAAGAGAGAATTATTTATGAAACTTTTATTTCTGTTTAATATATTAAATATCCGTACGTGAATATTGATGTGTGTGTGTACTCTGTTGTAAAAATTTGGTCCCTGGACCAGCAGCATCAACATCGCCTGGGAACTAGTTAGAAATGTAAATACTTCAGATCTACATAATCTAAACTTGTGGGAATGGGACCCAGAAATCTCTATGTGTGTACATGTGTGTGTATGTGTGTGCTTAGCAAACGAATTTTTCATTTATTAAAAAGGTTCTCTTTTTTTGTCATGGGCAGGCTCAGGGAATCAAACCTGGGGTCTCTGGCATGGCAGGCAAGAATTCTGCCACTGAGCCACCATTGCCTGCCCTTTTAAAAAGTATTTAAAGCTCTATTTAAAACAATTTTGCAAAATATAACGAATGCTGCGCAATGGTGGTTCAGTGGCAGAATTCTCGCCTGCCATGCCAGAGACCTGGGTTCAATTCCCCGAGCCTGCCCATGCCCCAAGGAAAAAAAAATAGTATAATGAATGTTAGCTCAGAATACTGGAGATTACATTGGAATTCACTGATCATTTATTGTTGTTGTTTTTGTTTTCAGCAATTTTTTTATTGAGATGTATTCACGTATCATACGATCCATCCAAAGTGTGCAATCAGTGGTTCACAGTATCATCACATAGTTGTGCATTCCTCGCCACAATCAAGTGCTGTTAGATCTTTGATACCTAGGATTGCAAGTTAGCTTAAGAAATGTAGTTAATGGAAAGTCATTCCAAGCATGAATTGTGCTGTATTTGGAAAAAATTCACTGGAGTGATATGTTTAGATATAAGCTGAAGTTTTTCTCAGTCACATAGTTATGACAGGGAGTTATTTTTATTATTAAAAATAATAAATGACAGACAACAGGGAGAAGGGCCCAGGGCAGAAAAAATTACCAAATGCTAAGGCTTTTAATCAATTTCATTCAAATTCCTAAAACTTAGATTTTCTTTATACTCTTGCTTTCAATTGTAGGATTTAACTTCAATTTATGTCAGAGGAAACAAATTGATTCAGCATATTTTCTTGGTTTATTCTGCTAATTAAGTGTTTCAGAAATGGTTTAAGAGGTTCTTTATATGTAACTTCATTAAGATTTATTAGTATAGTAGATTTCACAGTTGTCATTTTATTTTACAAAACTACATTTAAGTACCCATATTTACCTTAACATTCAGGCCTAATATTTTCTATGTGTATCAAGCTGATAAGCCTGTTTTAATTTTTATTTAAATTCTAATTGGTTATGCGTGTCTAATAATTTGCTTTTTCTGAGGGCACTTTGAAAGCTGAGTGGCAATGTGGTAAGATCTAAGATTTGTGATAAATTCAATTGTTATACTTCTTAAAACTGCCTAAAAAAGATAGATCAACAAATGCAATTATAAAAACTCATAGGTATTATTTACATGAGACTTTCAATAAAGGGAATCCATTTTTGCACTCTAATTCCCTAAATGCCAGTTAATAAGCCTTTTTCGTATGCAGACAATAAATTTCATTATAGCAGCTTATTTTTCACATAGTGATGTTCAAAACATTTAAGTACATTAAGAAAGTTTGGCCAGGTAAAAACCAAAACTGAATCACAACAAATGATGAGATTTCCATCTCTGACAAAATGTGTTAGGGTCAGCCAAAAACATTACAGAGAGTGATGGGGGCTCTGTACTATAATTGTCTAAAGGGAAATCAGTACCCACCCAAGCCTTAGAAAACAACCTTGAGATTGTAAATAATTTTCTTTTTTTTCTGAGAATGTGCATGATAGTATTGTATCCGTAGGAAGATCAGCTATGTCTGACACATTTGTTTATAGGAATTTTCCAAAACTATGTGGGTAATTCAAGGTATACATTTTAAAACAAATAATATTAAATTTAGCCATACATACTAAGACGTTCCCAGTTTTAAAATTAGCTTGTAAAATATCTAGGGCAAATTGTTTTCCTTCCCTAGCTCAGGGGGTCTTGGTAACTCTTACTGGGAGCTGCAAGTAAAATTAACCAAGAGGGTGTTTAAAGCCAAGTCAAGATGGGTGGGGATGAGGAAAACTGAAGTTTATGAGCCATAAAGTTCAAAACAGGGAGGAAGACAGGCTTAGGAGGGGGGAATGGGGTGTGGACAAAAGCCTACAAATGTGGATTCTGGAAATTTTCTGTGTTTTGATCTAAGGGGTACTTACATGGTTGTAAAAAATAATCACTACACACTTAGTGTGCTTTATGCCCTTTTATGTATATTATCACTCAATTTCAAAAGAAAAATACGGATAGTAACAGCAACAACAAGGAGAGAGGCTCAGGGTTTAATAAGGCACATTGAAGAATGGTGTAGTTAAATACCAGCATATTGTGTGTTGCTGATTTTTGTGTGTTCCCTGAGTCATCATACATGGATGAGCGGGTTCTAATTGAAGACTCATGGACAGACCAATCAGTCATCAGTAATATTGAAGAAATTCCTAATGTTTAACATTAGCTAGAAAAGCTGGCTTTTATAATGGCAAGCATTCAAGGAAAGACTAAGATCTAACATTATCTTAGAGAGCTCTCTTTTTCAATATTAATTGTAAGCGATGACTAACATCTTGCGTTATCCAGGTAAACTAGCTATTTCAGTATGCATTGCTGAGATCCGCATCTGACATTAGCTAAAATAGCTGGTTATTTCGATATCTAGTGTTCAAGAAAGGTTAGTACCTAATATTCGCAAACAATTAGCTATTTCAAAATGTAATGTAAGTTCAGATAAAATAATTGCCATGGGTTTGTGCCCAAAAATTATGTGGTGAATTAATCAAACATGAAAATACGACCCACAGAATCATGAATGCAGTTTCCCTTTTATGAGTGCATCTTGTGAGCTATTTATTAAATAAGTTTTGTAATTCTATCTGAAAAGGGAGACCAGAAGTTTTTTGGTTTTATTCACATGGATTATTCAAGGGATTCATTTGAAGCCCTGGTCAGAGACAGTGGGAGACTGGGGATTGGAACAGACCAGGACTAAGAAACGGTGGTGATACTAATACTAGGACTGTCATGATCATCAAACTTTTACACTGTGAAATCAGAAGTGAGCTGGGACCAAGGGATGAAATATTAAGGGGTGAGGTGTGGGAGTGTAATTGGAACAGCATGGAGGCAGAAAGATATAAAGAAGAGAGGCCGATCCTGGTAAACCAGCAGTCTCAAGATCAGAGATTCAGCAATAGAGTTGAGGCGCCTAGTTAGCTGCTGATATCAGGAGTGGGTCTTATAAGACACATCTTATCTGGGATGTCTCAGTGACTCCCAAAGCATTCCTGGACCACTTAAATCTTCTCTGTCTTAAAAGGCACTGGCCATTGCTTTCATGCATTGACCATGAGTCATTTGAGTCATTCTATGACATCAGAAGTGTTTCTTCACAAGTGGGCAAGTGGAGGGAATTCAGCTGTGGGCCAGTTTTAGGTTGAGTCACTCAAGTTCCAGGGAATTACATACTGTATCACATATCCCTGACATAAAACCAAAATGGGTCTAAGATAGAAAGAAATGGTTCTGGCAGACAGACTTTTGACTAGAGCACTGAACGAACATGAACAAATTGTAACAAGCTAAATGTTGACCATTAAACAGCTGAATATTAATATAATTCATATATATTTTGAGTTTTGGAAGGTAACTCATTGCATTCTCTAATTTGGAAAGGTGCTACACAATTGATAGTGATAGCCACATACAGACTTGAATACATGGAGCAGTCAAATGTTAATAATCACTCTCTGTGAATATATTCTGTAGCATATCTTACTGAGGTCATGGGAATGCAAAGCAGATATTGGGGCTAGAACAGCCAAGAAATACATTTTCCTGAGGCTTCCTACAGAAAGCAGGTGAGGACTGCAGCAAGAAAGTCAGTCCAAAGCACCCCTATTCATAACACCATCTAGTAAAAACGGTAGGGAGGTAAAAAATTGTCCCAATGAAGAATTTCTTAAATATTTCCTTTTTAGGAAGAACACTTACCATTGGTAGTTCTGAAGTAATAGAGGAGAGCAGGAAATAAAGAGGAGACTGAAGTAAGAGTTGGTGGATTCTAAGTTAATGGCCACCTTTTACAGACCTATCCTGTTTGCACTCTCCCTTCTGCTCCTGAAGTCATAACTCTTCTGACTTAATTTAATCTCATCAAGATTTAAAATGCTGCGTTTTAGCAGTACTTCATAGTGTATTAGCACATTTGACATAGTTTAGCATGCATTCAAATAATATTAAATTAATGGGGTAGCTGTAGAGATTCAAAATGCCCCACATATTTTTCATTTTCATTTTGACTTGTTGGGAGTACACTGGTTTTTTGTTGTTGTTGTTACCTAAAAACTGCAAATCCATGTAGAACAGTTATGGTAATTTTATATTTTTTACTAATCATTAGATATTAGTTAACATGAATGTACAGAAGAAAAATTAAGTTATGTTTGCATTTTAACATTTCAGAATCACCAATTCCTCTTTCAGTACATCATTAAGAGAAATAAAAAAAAATCTGTTTAAAAAGTCTTACTTCAGTTTCAACACAAGCCAATGAATAGTGACACTGCCATTATTCTGACTGCTAGAAGAAGTGAAAGACAAGAATTATTCTCACAATGCCATTTTTAGACAATAGAGAACTGAGAATATAATATAGATTAAATAATGTCTTTCAATTTTTTCTCAAGTCTGAAATGCATATTTGAACCTTCTCTAATGGCCCATAGAATATCTTGCATTTCCATAGCTATTTATTAAAGTAGTAATAATATATTCCAATATTTAGAGAATGGCATTTGGATCCATGGAATCTTTTTTTTTTTTTTTGACAGCAGCATCAGCCACTGTGTCTTTTTTTTTTAAAACATGGGCAGACACCGGAAATCGAACCCGGGTCCTCTAGCCACCGTGGCCCACCCTGAATCCATAGAATCTTGAGGGGTCTCAGCTCTTTCACATACTAGCCTGCAATCTCAAACAATCATTCTACCTCTCAATTTTCTCATCTTTAAAAGCATAACATAAGAGAAAAATGAGACAAGATAGCGTTCCAGTGGCTGAGAGATTTCAAATAGAGTCAAGAGGTTACCCTGGAGGTTATTCTTATGCAGTATAAGATATCCCTTTTTAGTTTATGGTGTACTGGAGTGATTAGAGGGAAGTACCTGAAACTGTAGAGGTGTGTTTCAGAAGTCATGATTTTTGAAGATGATTGTATAATAATATAGCTTTTATAATGTGACTGTGTGCTTATGAAAACCTTGTGTCTGATGCTCCTTTTATCCAGGGTATGGGCAGATGAGCAAAAACTATGGATAAAAATAAATAAATAATAGGGGGATAAGGGGTTAAATGAATTGGGTTGATGTAAATACTAGTGGTCAGTGAGAGGGAGGAATAAGGGGTATGGTATGTGTTCTAATTTGCTAGCTGCTGGAATGCAATATACCAGAAACAAAACAGCTTTTTAAAAGGAAATTTAATAAGTTGCTAGTTTACAGTTCTAAGACTGTGAGCTTGTCCAAATTAAAACAATTCTATAGAAATGTCCAATTTAAGGCATCCAGGGAAAGATACCTTGGTTCAAGAAGGCCCTTGTGAGCGTTTCTCTCTCAGCTGGAAAGGCACATGGTGAACATGGCAGTGTCTGCTAGCTTTCCCTTCTGGCCTCTTGCTTCACAAAGCCTCCCCAGGAGGCGTTTTCCTTCTTCATCTCCAAAACCCGTCACTGGCTAATGAACTATGTGGTTCTTTCATCCTTCTGTAGTGGTTTTGTGGCTCTCTTCTCATTCTCAAAAGAGTAACTCTCTCTAAAATGTTTCCTCTTTTATAGGATTCCAGTAAACTCATCAAGAACCACATAGAATGGTTGGAGACATGTCTCCATCTAATCAAGCTTAATATCCACAGTTGATTGAGTCATATCTCTGGGGAGATAATCTAATCAAGCTCCCCAAACATGGTGGTGCCTAGGGATTAGAAGAAACCGTAGCTCTCGTGAGACTGATTAGTATTGAAATATGACTTTTTTTAGGGTACATAAATTCTTTCAAATTGGCACATTATGTATGAGCTTTTTTCTTTTTTCTTTTTATTTCTTTTTCTGGAGTGATCCAAATATTCTAAAAATGACCATGGTGTTGAACACACAACTATGTGATGAAATTGTGAGCCATTGATTGTATCATGTATGGACTGTATGTGTGTGAAGATGTGTCAATAAAAATATTTTAAAAAGAATAAAGCTGCTATAAAAAGCATAACATTAAAACACCTATTTTATAGGATTGTTTTGAGAATTAAATAATATAAAATATTGAGGGTCATAAATGATACTTAAGGATTCAACAAATATTACCTATTATTATTAACAGTAAGTTAAAATATATTATAAGATTATTTGCCACCATTTAGGTTCCTTTTATTGTTGAAAAGACACTACATGATGCAGTAATACATATTGAAGCAGATTCTTAAAAGAGTCTATTTCAAAATCCAATTGATGAAGCTATAGTAATTTTTTCACAATAAAAATACCCATTTTACTATCAAAGAACCTAAAAATCTCTATATAGAGACTAATGTATATGCCCACTAACACATAAACACACACACCACATATACATAAGTGGAACAAGAAGAGTAATACATTTGGACCTTTGCGTGCAACTAGTGCAAAGCGAGAGAGAAGAAAATTTACTAGTATTGTTTTCTTCTAAATTCTTTCCTCCCTGGTTTAAGAAGGATAGACATGAAGAATAACTTTAAAATTACCTGTAAATTGATACTTTTACTCTAAGTTGAACTTAGCAGTTTTCCTTCAGAGCATGAGATAACAAGTTTCCCCTCACCCCACCACCTTTGGACAAATCAAGTGTTTAATAATGAATGAATGAATAAATAAATAAATTCAACAAATACTTATTGAGTAAGATACAGAAATGCATAACACAGAGGGCTTGTTTTCAAGGAGAAATGGCTGTGAAATGGACATGTGTGTAAGTATCATATGCAAAAACATCCAACACAATGCCTTGCTGTGAGAAGATGTTGAATACAAGGTTTCTTTTATGTGACTATATGGTTTTTAAGATAAATATACAAAAAGTGGGTCTTCACTGCTCTGCCTGTGCCAGTTCAGTATTGTTGGTGCTGAGAACTGAGATTAAGAGAGACGCCAGCATTTGCCAATGAATGGGTAAGGGAAACCAGGAGAAGGGCAGAGAATGATGATTTCCCTCTCATTCAAGAGCACAGGCTCACCCAAAAATTGTTTAAGGCTCTTTAGCCGGGACCTGTATTCTAAACTCCCACCACTCTTTCTCCCCGCAAAATTGAAAACAAGTGCTGTTTTTTCCTTTTTTTTGAAGCATACATTTAAAACTGCAAATCCACCCCCCTCCTTGTTCCTTTCTGTGCTTTTTGTTTTTGGCTCTTATCACTTCGAACATTTGATTTGATTTAATTTACTATCTTAATATATCTACTTTCAACCTCTCCCTGCTGAAATATAAAGTCTACAAGGATTCTTTTTTTCCCTTTTTTTTTTGATCCTTCACAAGTAAAAAATTCTGGTTCTTTGATCCATCTTTTCTCAATCCCAATTTCAGTTCATTCAAAGTAATTTATACCCTGTTCTCCCCAACACTCTATGGCTCAAGCTCTGCCCCTATTGCATGAGGCCCATAAAAGGGCAAATGGGAAAAAGCAAAAATTGTGTACGTTATTTGAATTAAATCTTCTTAAATTTATTTCAACAATTGTTGTATGTGCATGAAAGAAAAAGACTCCAATATTTCTGAGATTCTAGCCTCATTCTGAAGTTGTTAATCTATTATTACTGATAGTATCTACAGGAAAATGATCACACCTCACTTCATTGGTACAATTAAATATTGTGTTGCTTCCTTGGTTGTGATCCTCTGATTTACCAAGGGGTAATCTATTTATGCAATGAAACGATCGAGAACAGGACATCCATGATAGAATCAGGAATCTGGATCAATGGAACTCTCTTTTAACCATGTCTCCTTATTAAGTATTTTTAGAAATGTAGCACTTTAACCAACCAAAAGTCTTTAATAGTTTTCTAAAATGAACTATGCATATAATTAGCTATTTTTGCAAATCTAGCTGTGAAACCATCAGTAAGCAGGCCATCCACCACAATGTCAATACATTTTGAAAGAGGCTTTAGAAACTGTCAATTTTATAATTCTCTTCAGTGGTTTGCACTAAAGGAAACATATAATCTTTTTCTAAGGCTTCAAAACTGTAGAAAGTAAGACATTTCAGAAGTATACTTCGGTAGGCACCTAATCATTAAGGCTGACTCTTAATTCCTTGCACTGAAGCCATACCACAGAACTATTTCTACCAAAGGAACACAGAGAATTCAAGAGTTTGATTTAAAACTAGAAAATATCTTTATTTTATTTTGATCCAGAAAGTCAGTATATATACACACGTGCATATTTTTGGCATACTTGTTAAATTATAAGTTTCTGATTCACTGGGACAAAGGACAAGTATTTTAAAAATAAACTGTATTTGGAAATTTAAGAAGCTGGATGTAGTTCTAAAATCTATTGCACAATTGATAATAACTTCTAAAAATAGTCCACTTTAAAGGGGTAGCGATGATAAACTTGAAAACGTGATATTTTGTGAGAATATCACAAATCGTCTCAGTGAGACTTTGTAGAATCATTGTTTTTCTTAGATTAAAAGTACAGCTCATGTAACTTGAAAGCTAAAGGAAGAAAACAGAAAACTTAAAAAAATGCTTGAGAGTTGTCGAACAAATGGAATGAGATATGTACAACTCTCTGCTAACCTAGAATTTAACTCTGAAATAACTAAGATTTTACTGTACTTGCTATAGACTGGCATGGCCTGAGACATAAGGTTTCTCACCCTCGATTTATGGACTTTTGATGAGGAGATAGAGGAAAGAAGGGTTTCAGACAAAATGTGTAGAAGCAGAGAGCTTTATGTTTTTGTTTGCTTCAATTTTTGCCTCAAACTTTGGGAGGAAACATGGGGCCAGTGGCTTGGGGGTTATCATTGCCTCGGTGCCTGTTAATAAGGGTGTGACTCTAACTATTCTATTAAGAGTAACCTCTTGGCTGAACCTAAAATGAGATCAACACTCCTCTAGAAATTATATATAATACATTGTGCTCTTTTTTTCATTGGAAACTTACACTTCAGCAAGCATGTGAAAAATAAACATGTATAAACCCACATGCATATACAACACATTCACATGCACACCAACTTTTGGATCAAAATAAAATAATGGTATTTTTGAGTTTTAGATGCAGTTTGTGAATTCTTTCTACTTCAATGATAGAAAAACACATTGTTTTGTGTGTGTCTGTGATGTAAGAAGAGTTAGCCTTAATAGTCAAGTGGCTTCCACAGTATTAATGTTTAAAGAGGGTTCAAAAGTACAGCCCCTGAGAAGTCTCTCCCAGCTCCTAAGACTTCTGTAGCATCTAATAAAATTTTGGCCACTAATCATAACTTTTTTTTTTTTTTTTTTTTTTGGTGAGGGACTAGCTCCACAAGATTCTTATTAAAATTCATATGCTACTTTGGTGGGGTAGCACTCTAACTCATGAGCATATGTTACATATTCATGTTATTAACAAGATTGAAATATTCATATTGATTCACCTGATTAACTACTTGAACTGAACAAAAACAAAATCTAAAGGGATGAGAGAATACGTAAGTACTGATGTGAGAGAAATTTGAGGTGGGGGGAGACTTTTGGATGTCAAAAATTAAGGGCATTTGACCATCTGGGAAGAAGTTTAAATATGTATTTTGGGATGGAAAGAGCTAGTAAAAAAAAAGGGTGATTAAAAAAATAATCAGTTTCTGAAAGGGGACATATGGAAGGCAAAATGGAGGATAGAAAGTTAGTCTATATTATGGTTTTATTTATGGTCAGCTTGAAAATTTGAGTAGGAAACAGGGGAGGTCTAATATTGCTGTCCCAGATGTATAGTCTATTTTTTTCAAGCCAAGATATTTCAAATACAATTTTGTTTTAAAAGATTATGTGGTTTGCAAAAGGAAAAAAATGTTAATTCTACTCACGATTAGCTTTTATAGTAGCTAATGAATTAAAGAAAAAATATTTTTAACTAAATTTATTTATTCATTTAAAATATTTAATTCAAATTTATTTGAATACTTAGTTCAAACAGATGTTTCTTATACTCATTAAATTAACCAAAGGTCTCTATTTTCTTTGCAAAACATGCTGACCTAAGGCCACACAGCTAAAGCTAGTAGGCTTCTTTCCAGTAGCTTGTAGTCTCTGCTCCCACCAGTAAGAATTGGATAGTTGCCAAAAGTCAGTTGTGTTTGTTCCCAAATCGGTTCATGCCAGTTGTTACTTTAATTGTGTAATTGCTTTAAATATTGCATAAACTGATGAAATAAGAATTGGAAGAGAAAATTTTTGTTTTTGTTTCTAGGAAAACTATGTTAACCCTAATGTAAACCACGGACTATTGTTAATAATACAATTATAATAATATTCCTTTATAATTTGTAACAAAGGTATCACACTAAGGCAAGGTATTAATAATAGAGGGGGCTATATGGGAACTCTGTGCTTTCTGTATGCTTTTTCTGTAAACATGTAACTTCCCTAATTAAAAAAAATAACTAAGTCAAATGCTATTAGGACTCCATAGAGACAACATGATTTTTAAAAAATGCTATTAAATTAGGTGTGCATGAAGAATTGCAGAAGATTGTGAAGTAAACAAACCAAAAATCTAAAAAGATTCTCAAATTATTTTGCTAAGTTTTATGGTCTTCCTTTTTTTGGGAAACCAAAATTAGAAATCTTAGGAGGCGCATAAGGAGTATGATTCACATGAGAAATCTTCAATCTAGTAGATAAGCTTCTACTCAATGAACCATATTTAACGAAAAGGACTTATCCTTACCTAAGAGACTGTGTAATAAAATGCACATTTGTGTTTTATGTGAATGTGCTAAAAGTATGCAATGTCAACCCAACTGAACAAGAAGAGAATTCTAAAAGCTTCAAGAGAAAAGAAATGAGTGTGTGCAAGGGAATCCCAATAAGATTAAGTGCCAGTTTCTCATCAGAAACCATGGAAGCAAGAAAGAAGAGGGACAAAATATTTAAATGTTGAAAGAAAACAATTCTCAGCCAAAATGTTCTTTCAAAAATGAGGCAGAGATTAAGATAAATCAAAGCTAAGGGGGGTTGCCATCACTAGGCATAACCTACTACCAATCCTAAAAGGAATCCTTCAGACTGAAAGGCAAAGACACTAGACAGTAGATAAAAGTGGCATAAAGAACTCTAGTAAAATAACCGTATAGGTAATTATAAGTGCCAGTACTTTGTATTGCATTTTTTTTGGTATGTCATGCCACATTTTTTTTAACTTCTTACAGGTTCTAAAATGCAAATTCATAAAAGTAATTTTAAAGTGTGCTTTGGGACGTAAATGCATAGAAGTATAATTTGTAGCAAGTACAATAAAAAGGAGGGGGAACAATGGGGTATAGGAAAAATGTATGTGTATGCTATTGAAGTTAAGTTATAGCCAACCAAACATGATTATTATAGATTTAGAATGTTACATTTTAGTCACGTGAAAATATACAGAGATAAATTAGAAGAGACTCAATATGGTATAATGCAAAAAAATCAAATAAATATGAAAGTAAGCATCAATGAAAGGATGATGAGTCAAAAAAGGTATGACTTGCAAAGATAAAATAGCAAAGTAGCAAATAAAATCCTGCATTATTAGTAGTTATTTAAAATGTAAATGGATTAAACTCTACAGTCCACAGGTGACATTAGCAGATTGTTTAATAAAATATGACCCAATATATGCTGTTTACCAGGGATTCACCTTAAATTCAAAGATACAAATAGGTTGAAAGTGAAAGGATATAAAAAATAAATAGCATGCAAGTAATCAAAACAAAGCTGGGGTAGCTACACTCATATCATATAAAATACACTTTAAGTCAAAAACAGTTACAAGGGACAAAGTAGGTCACTATATACTGACAAAGGGGTCAATTCAACAAGAATAAATAACAACTATAAATATATTTGTACCTACTGGCAGGTCTCAAAACATGAGAAACAAATGTTTAGGATTTGAAGGGAGAAATAGACAGTTCTACATTAATAGTAGGAGACTTCATTATGTCACTTTAAGTAATGGATAAAACATCTACACACAAGACCAATAAGGAAATGGAAGAATTGAATGGTGCTATAAGCCAACTAGACCCAACAGACATATACAGAACACTTCAACCAAAAACAGCAGAATACACATTCTTCTCAAGTGCATATGGATCATTATCCAGTATAGACCATATGTTAGGTCATAGAACAAATTCAAAGACTGAAAACTTTCAACATATTCTCTCCAACCCCAACCGAATGAAGCTAGAAATCAATAATGGAGAAAACTGGGAAATTAACAAGTATGTGTGTGCCAGTTTGAAGTGATTGTGTATCCAGGAAAGCCATGCCCTTTAATCCTCATTCAATAGTGCTGGGTGGCATCTTTTTTATTGTTTCCCTGGAGATGTGACCCACCAAATTTGTGGGTGGTAACTTTTGATTAGATGGTTTCCCTATAGATGATTCTCTACCCATTCAAGGTAGGGTTGCTTCCTGAAGTCCTTTAAGAAGGAAATCATTTTGGAAAAAGCTCTAAGTAGAGCCAACAGAGCCAACAAAGTCCCCACAGCCAGAGACCTTTGGAGATGCATAAAGAAACTGTCCCCTGTGAAGCCATTGAAGGAGCCTGGAGAGAATGCTGGCAGACGTCACCATGTACCTTTCCAGCTGAGAGAGAAATCCTGAGCATCATCGGCCTTCTTGAGCCAAGGTATCTTTCCCTGGATGCCTTAGCTTAGACATTTTTATAACCTTGCCTTAATTTAGACATTTTCATGGACTTAGAACTATATGCTTGTAACTTAATTCCCTTTTTAAAAGCTGGTATATTTCATTCTGGCAGCTTTTACAAACTAAACCAATGTGGAAATTAAAAAAAAATGCACTCATATAATGAGTGGGTCAAAGGAGAAATCAAAGGGAAATTAGGAAATGTGAGGCAAATGAAATTGAAAACAAAACATACTAAATTTATGGTGTATAGCAAAGGCAGTGCTGGGAGGGAAATTGATAGCTCTAAATACTTACATTATAAAAGAAGAAAGATCTCAAATGAGAGACCTAACCTCACAACTGGAAGATCTAGAAAAAGAAGAGCAAATTAAACCCAAAGTGAGAAGAAGGAAGGAAGTAAACATATTAGAGTAAGATGAATGAAATAGAGAATTTAAAAAACAAAGAAACAATAAAATCAAAAGTTGATTCTTTGAAAGTATCAATAAAATCAACAAATTTTTAGCTAGACTGGCAAAAGAAAAAAGAAAGAAAATAAATAGCTCCAATCAGAAATGAAAGAGGGAAATTACTACTGACCCCACAGAAATGAAAAAGATTTTAAGAGGGTACTATGAACAGCTATACACCAACAAATTAGATAATCTAGATGAAATGCACAAATTCTTAGAAACACACAAGCTACCTGCACTGATTAGAGAAGAAATAGATTTGCAACAGACCAATAGTGGGTGCAGAGATTGAAACAAGGAGAAGCCCAGGAAGAGATGGCTTCACAGGTTAATTCTACCAAACATTTGAAGAATTTACACCAACCTGCTCAAACCCTTCTGAAAAACTGAAAAGAAAGAACACTCCCTAACTCATTCTATGAGCACAAGATCACCCTAATACCAAAGACAGTTAAGATCCACAAGAAAAGAAAACTACAAACCAATATCTCTTATGAATATAGATGCAAAAATTCTTAAAAAAAAAATACTAGCAAATTGAATCCAAGAGCATATTAAAAGAATTATACACCATGATCAAGTGGGATTTATCCCAGGCATGCAGGGTGATTCAACATAAGAAAATCAACTAGTAATACCCCACATTAATAGAATAAAGGGAAAAAAAAACACACACATGATCATCTCAATTGATGCAGAAAAGGCGATTTGATGAAATCAGGCACCCATTCTTGATAAAAACACTTAGAAAACTAGTAATAGAAGGAAATTTCTTCAACATGATAAAAGTCGTATATGAAAAACTCACTGCTGACATCATACTCAGTGGTGAAAGACTGAAAGCTTTCCTCCACAATTAGGAACAAGACAAGGATGCCCACTGTCATCACTGTTATTCAACACTGTACTGGAAATTCTAGCAAGAGCAATTAGGAAAGAAAAAGAAATGGAAAGCATTTAAATTGGAAAGGAAGATGTAAAATTCCCACTTATTTGCAGATGACATGGTCCTATATGTAGAAAATCCTGAAAATCCCAAAAAGCCAAAAGTTACTAGAATAAATGAATTCAACAAAATGGTAGAGTACAAGATAAACATGCAAAAATCAGTGTTTGTATACACTAATATTGAACAATAGGAAGAGGAAATAAAGAAAACAATTCAATTTACAATAACAACTGAAAAGCTAAATATACAAATTAATTTTTCCAAGGATAGAAAAGACTTGTGCACAGAAAACTACAAAACATCACTAAAGTGGGGTGCAAGGGTAGTTCAGTGGTAAAATTCTTGCCTGCCATGTGGGAAACCCAGGTTTGATTTCTGGCCCATGCATTTCCCCTCCTGCCCCCTCCCCCCCCAAAATTCAACAAATGATGTTGTAATAACAGGATAGTCACATGGAAAAGAAATGAAATGTGTTCCCCACCATATGGCATACATTAAAAAAAAATCATCGAAGAAGTGGTGCTAGGGTAGTTCAGTGGTAGAATTCTTGCTTGCCATGTGGGAGACCTGGATTTAATTCCCAGCCCATGTATAACCTCCCCTCCCCCCAAAATTCAACAAGTGGTGCTTCAGTAATGGGATAGACACATGGAAAAATAATGAAATGTGAACCCCACCATACAGTATACAAAAAGAAAAGATCATTAAAGAAATCAAAGAAGACTTAACTATATGGAAAGACATTCTGTGCTCATGGATTGGAAGACTAAGTATTGTAACGATGTCAATTCTTCCCAAGGCAAAGTACAGATTCAATATCATCCCAATAAAAATTCCAACAACCCTTTGCAGAAATAGAAACAACAATCATTAAATTTATATGAAAAGGTAAGGAACCCTGAATAGACAAAACCATCTTGAAAAAGAAGAAGGAACTGGGAGGACTCACACATCCCAATTAAAACTTACTACAGAATATGGCGGATGGCGAGGAGCCGGAGAAGAAAAGAAGGAGAATAGAGGAGCTACTGGCTGAGAAAATGGCTGTTGATGGTGGGTGTAGGGACACTGGAGATTGGGAAGGTCGCTGGAACCATGTAAAGAAGTTCCTCAAGCGATCTGGACCCTTCACACACCCTGATTTCGAACCGAGCACTGAATCTCTCCAGTTTTTGTTAGATACATGTAAAGTTCTATTCATTGGAGCTGGCAGCTTAGGATGTGAGCTCCTGAAAAATCTGGCGTTGTCTGGTTTTAGACAGACTCATGCTATAGACATGGACACTATAGATGTTTCCAATCTAAATAGGCAGTTTTTATTTAGGCCTAAAGATGTTGGAAGACCTAAAGCTGAAGTCGCTGCTGAATTTCTAAATGACAGAATTCCTAATTGCAATGTAGTTCCACATTTCAACAAGATTCAGGATTTTAATGACACTTTCTATCGACAATTTCATATTATTGTATGTGGACTGGACTCTATCATTGCCAGAAGATGGATAAATGGCATGCTGATATCTCTTCTAAATTATGAAGATGGTGTGTTAGATCCAAGCTCCATTGTCCCTTTGATAGATGGGGGAACAGAAGGTTTTAAGGGAAATGCCAGGGTGATTTTGCCTGGAATGACTGCTTGTATTGAATGTACACTGGAACTTTATCCACCACAGGTTAATTTTCCCATGTGCACCATTGCCTCTATGCCCAGGCTACCAGAACACTGTATTGAGTATGTAAGAATATTGCAGTGGCCTAAGGAGCAACCTTTTGGAGAAGGGGTTCCATTAGATGGAGATGATCCTGACCACATTCAGTGGATTTTCCAAAAATCCTTAGAGAGAGCATCACAATATAATATTAGAGGTGTTACATATAGACTCACTTAAGGTGTTGTAAAACGAATCATTCCTGCAGTAGCTTCCACAAATGCAGTCACTGCAGCTGTGTGTGCCACTGAGGTTTTTAAAATAGCCACAAGTGCATACATTCCCCTTAATAACTACTTGGTATTCAATGATGTAGATGGGCTGTACACATATACATTTGAAGCAGAGAGAAAGGAAAACTGTCCAGCTTGTAGCCAGCTCCCTCAAAATATTCAGTTCTCTCCATCAGCTAAACTACAGGAGGTTTTGGATTATCTAACCAATAGTGCATCTCTGCAGATGAAATCTCCAGCCATCACAGCCACATTAGAGGGGAAAAATAGAACACTTTACTTACAGTCGGTAACCTCTATTGAAGAGCGAACAAGGCCAAATCTCTCCAAGACATTGAAAGAACTGGAACTTGTTGATGGGCAAGAACTGGCAGTTGCAGATGTCACCACCCCACAGACTGTACTATTCAAACTTCATTTTACTTCTTAAGGAAAATAAATTTGCACATAATAGAAAACTCATGGAAATATCACTTTGTGGATGCTAAGAAATTTAATCGATGTCACTTTTAGCATTAGTGTTACTGGAATTTGACTTTTTTAAATATAAAGAACCACTTTTTTTTTTTTTTAACTTTATAATGTTCCTGTGAAGACAGATTTGGGGGTTGGTGTGTGTAAGCATTTTCATTAGTAATATGCAAAATGATGCCTAGAGAAAAAAGATGAGAAAATGTATTGGTTCTCTTAGGAAAAGAGGCATACAATAAGACCCTTATTGAATGGTCAGAGAACACGTTCTTCAACTTTCAGTAAAGCACTCACATAAACAAAAGTTGAGCACCCACATATATAAAAGGTATCCCTTTAAAGAAAATAAGGAAACTAAGTTTTAAATAACATTAAATATTGCAATCTATATAACATCTGAAGCATATTGAACATAGGATATTTGTTGCTTGATTTAATATTCATTTAATTACGGCTGTCCAAATGAATATTAATTATGGCAAAGGGTTATCTTGTGCATAATAATTTGTAAATGGGGTTATAACTGAATACCTATGCATGGAAATGGAAATTATTTTCATATGTTTATTCCTGTGCATAGAGGTCAGTATGTACAATATTAAAGCCAAGATATGGATGTTTAAAGAATGTAATGGTTAAATAGTTATCATCGATGCTTTCGCACTATTTATTAATAAAATCATATATTGTCAAAAAAACTTACTACAAAGCCACAGTAATCAAAACAGCACGGTATTGGTACAAGGACAGACATATTAATTAGTGAAATTGAATTGAGACTTCAAAAATCCACCCTTACCTCTATGGCCAACTGATTTTTTTTTTTTTTTTTTGTATGAGTAGGCACCGGAAATTGAACCCAGGTCTTTGGCACGGCAGGTGAGAACACTGTCACTGAGCCCCTATGGCCCCCAACTGCCCACTTCCTCACACATTATACAAAAATTAGCTCACAATGTATCAAAGACCTAAATATAAGAATCAGAACTATAGAACTCCTAGAAGAAAAGATAAGGAAGCATTTTCAGGACCTTGTTTTGGACAATGGTTTCTTAGACTTTAAACACAAAGCACAAGCAGCAAAAGTAAAAATAGCTAAATAGGACCTTATCAAAATAAAAAAGTATTAAAAGACTTTATTATGAAAGTAAAGACAACCTACAGATGGGAAAAATATTTGGAAGTCGTATATCTGATAAAGCTTTAATATTCAGGATATATTAAAGACTCTTATGATCAACAACAGAAAGATTTACAATGCAATCAAAAGTGAGAAAAAGACTTGAATACACATTCTTCCACAGAAGATATACTAAATGGCAAAAAAGTACATGGAAATATGTTTGAAATCATTAGCCATTAGGGAAATACAAATCAAAATCACAATGAGATACCATTTCACACCCACTATAATGTCTGCTAATTAAAAATAGAAAACAACATGTTTTGAAGAGGATGTGGAGAACTATTAACATGCGTTCATCGTTAGAGTGAATACAAACGGTTACAGCTGCTGTGAAAAACAGTTTGGCAGTCCTTCAAAAAGTTAAATACATAGACTTAACAGACATTTATAGAACATTGCACACCACAACAGTAGGATACACCTTTTTCTAAAATGTTCATGGATCATTCTCAAGGATAGACCATATGCCAGGTCACAAAGCAAGTCTCAATAAATTCAAATAGATTGAAATAATGCAAAAACACTTTCGCAGATCATAAAAGAATGAAGGAAGGAAAGAAATAACAAAGATTAGAACATAAATACATGAAATTGAGAACATGAAAACGATCGAGAAAATCAACAAAACCAGAAGTTGGTTCTATGAGAAAATCAATAAGATTGATGGATCCTTATCGAGGTTGACAAAAAGAAGAAGAGAGAGGGTGCAAATAAATAAAATCAGAAATGGAAGAAGAGACATAACCACTGACCCTGCAGAAATAAAGGAGGTAATGAGAGGATACGATGAACAACTTTATACTAATAAACTAGACAATGTAGATGAAAGGGACAAGTTCATAGAAAGGCATGAACAACATTGACTCAAGGAGAAATAGATGACTTCAACAAACCAATGACAAGTAAAGAAATTGAATTAACCATTAAGAAGCTCCCCCAAAAGAAAAGTCCAGGACCAGATGGCTTCACATTTGGTGAATTCTACCAAACATTCAAGAAAAAATTAGTACCAATCCTGCTCAAACTCTTCAAAAAAAAAAATTGAAGAGGAGTGAAGGCTACCCTATTCATTCTATGAAGTCAACATCACCCCCATACCAAAGCCAAACAAAGATACTACAAGAAAAGAAAATTACAGGCCAATCTCTCTAATGAATATAGATGCAAAAATCCTCAACAAAAATCTTCCAAATCGTATCCAGCAGCACAGTAAAAGAATTATACATTGTGACCAAGCAGGATTCATCCCAGATATGCAAGGATGATTCAACATAAGAAAATCAATTAATGTAACACACCATATCAACAAATCAAAGCAGAAAAACTGCATGATCATCTCGATTGATGCAGAAAAGGCATTTGACAAAATTCAACATCCTTTCTTGGTGTTTTCAGCAAAGGATAGGAATAGAAGGGAACTTCCTAAACATGATAAAGGGAATATATGAAAAAAACCCAACTAACATCATCCTCAGTGGGGAAAAACTGAAAACTTTCCCCCTAAGATCAGGAACAAGACAAGGATGTCCACTGACACCATTGTTATTCAACATCATGTTGGAAGTTCTAGCCAGAGCAATTACACAAGAAAAAGAAATACAAGGCATAAAAATGAAAGGAAGAAGTAAAACTTTCACTGTTTGCAGATAATATGATACTGTATGTTGAAAACCCTGAAAAATCCACAGCAAAACTACTAGAGCTAGTAAATGAGTACAGCAAAGTGACAGGTTACAAGGTCAACACTCAAAAATCTGTAGTGTTTCTATACGCCAGTGATGAGCAATCTGAGGGAGAAATCAAGAAAAAAATTCCACTTACAATTGCAACCAAAAGAATAAAATATTTAGTAATAAATTTAACTAAGGATACAAAAGACCTATACAAAGAAAACTACAAGAAATTGCTAAGAGACTCACAAGAAAGACCTAAATAAATGGAAGGGCATATATTGTTCATCGATTGGAAGACTAAGTATATATGTATATATATATTTTAAGTTGTCAATTCTCCCTAAATCGATTTATAGATTCCATGCAATACCAATTAAAATTCCAAAAACTTATTTTGCAGAAATGGAAAAACCAATAACCAAATTTATCTGGAAGGGCAGGATGCCCCAAATAGCTAGAAATATCCTGGGAAAGAAAAATGAAGTCGGAGGTCTCACAATACCTGACCTTAAGGCATAATAGGAAGCTACAGTGGTCAGAACAGCATGGTACTGGCATAAAGATAGATATACTAACCAACAGAATGTAATAGAGTGTTCAGATATAAATCCTCTCATTTATGGACAATTGATCTTTGATAAGGCAGTCAAGTCAACTCATTTAAGACAGAACAGTCTCTTCAGTAAATGGTACCTGGAGAACTGGATATCCACATGCAAAAGGATGAAAGAGGATCCGTATCTCACACCCTATACAAAAATTAACTTAAAATGGATCAAAGACCTAAACATTAGATCTAAAACCATAAAACTTTTATAAGAAAATGTACAGAAATATCTTATAAATCCTATAATAGGAGGCGGTTTCCTAGATCTTGCACCCAAAGCATGAGCACTGAAGAAAGAAATAGATAAATGGGGGGCGGGCCGCGGTGGCTCAGCGGGCAAAGTGCTTGCCTGCTATGCCGGAGGACCTCGGTTCGATTCCCGGCCCCAGCCCATGTAACAAAAACGGAGAAACAGAATACAATAAAACAAGAAAATGTTTAAAAATGTTTCCCTTTCTTCCTTCCTTCCTTCCTTCTATCCTTCCTTCCTTCTCTCTGTCTTTCCTTTAAAAAAAAAAAAAAAGAAATAGATAAATGGGAACTCTTCAAAATTAAATATTTTTTTTGTGCATCAAAGAACTTTGTCAAGAAAGTAAAAAGACAGCCTACACAATGGGAGTCAATATTTGGAAATGATACATCAGATAAGGGTCTAGTATCCATAATGAAATGAGATTGTTCAACTGAACAACAAAAAGACAAACAACCCAACTACAAAATGGGCAAAAGACATGAACAGATACTTCTCAGAAGAGGAAATACAAATGGCTAAAAGGCACATGAAAGGATGCTCAACTTCCCGGGCTAATAGGGAAATGCAAATCAAAACCACAATGAGATATCATCTCACACCCACCAGAATGGTCAGTATCAATAAAACAGAAAATGACAAGTGCTGGAGAGGATGTGGAGAAAGAGGCACACATCCATTGTTAGTGGGAATGTAAAATGGTACAGCTGCTATAGAATGCAGTTTGGTGGTTCCTCAGGAAGTTAAGTATAGAATTGCTATATGACCCGGCAATAACATTGCTAGGTTTCTATTCAGAGGACATGAGGGCAAGGATACAAACGGACATTTTCTCACCAATGTTTGTAGCAGCATTATTTACAATTGCCAAGAAATGGAAACAGCCCAAATGTCCATCAACAGACAAGTGGCTAAAGAAGCTGTGGTATATACATACGATGGAATATTACGCAGCTGTAGGACAAAATAATATCATGAAGTATGTAACAACATGGATGGACCTTGAGGACATTATGTTGAGTGAGATTAGCCAGAAACAGAAGGACAAGTGTCGTATGTTCTCACTGATATGACCTAACATTAATGAATGAACTTGGAGAATTTCAGTTAAGAACAGAGGCCATCAGGAGATAGAAATAGGATAGATTTTGGGTAATTGGAGTTGAAGGGATATAGATTGTGCAACAGGACTAATTGTAAAGATTCAGAAATGGATAGCACAATACTACCTAACTGTAATACAATAATGCTAGTATACTGAATGAAGCTGAATGTGAGAATGACAGAAGGAGGAGGTCTGGGGGCAGAAATGAAATCAGAAGGAAAGATAGACAATAAAGACTGAGATGGTATAATCTAGACATGCCTAGAGTGTACAGTGATAGTGACTAAATGTACAAATTCACAAATATTTTTGCATGAGGAAGAATAAAGGAATGTCAATATTGCAGGGTATTGAAAATAGATGGTAATCCATATACATATTTTAAAACTTTAACTTATGTGTGAGAATAAAACAAAAAATGTTTATTTGGTAAAAAAAGAAAAAGTTACATATAGAATTAATATAAAACCTGGCAATCCAATTCTAGGTACATATCCCAAATAATTGAAAGCAGGGACTCAAACAGATATTTACACACCAATGTTCATGGTAGTGTTATTCTCAATTGTCAAAAGTTAGAAGCAACCCCATTGTCTATCAACAGATGAATGGATAAACAAAATGTGGTATACACATACAATGGAATATTTTTCAGCTGTGAAAAGGAATGAGGCTCTGATACATGTGACAACATGGATGAACCTTGAGCACACCATGTTGACTGAAAGAAGCTAGACACAAAAGGACAAATATTGTATGATCTCACTAATATGAAATAATTAGAATAAGCAAATTCATAGAATCAGAAACTAGAATACAGGATACCCAGGGGCCAGGGTGTGAGCAGGGAATAGGGAGTTAATGCTTAAATTATACAGAGTTTCTATTTGGGGTGAAGGGAAAATTTTGATAATGAATGTGGTGATGTTAGCACAGTTTTGTGACTATAATAAACTACACTGAATTATATATGTGAATGTGGCTAAAATGAGAAATTATAGATTAAATACATATGTTGCCAGAATAAAAATAAAACAAATGAACAAACATAGGTCTATATACTAACAGTGAACCCTTATGTAAAATATAGACTATAGTTAATATTAGAATTATAACAACATTTTTTCATTAATTTCTGCAAATATGCCAGACTGATACAAGGTGTTAATAATGGGGGGGTGCTGAACGGTACGTGGGAATTCTGTACTTCTGTATTTTCTGCATGATTTTCCTGCAAACCTACAACCTCTCTAATAATAAAAAAATAAATGTTTGAACATAGTTACCATTCATAGACATCTATTTTTTTGTTACATTCTAACGTCTGTTGGCCCAGGACTAAGCGAGGAGAAAGAGAATTGAACTGAGAAATTGTATGCTCAGTAAGCACATCCTGTAAGCTTTGGAGGTGGGGAGCCCCTCTCCCTGGACACACTTAATCCTCAGTTGGTTGTGAGCATTTTCGATCAAGACTATGGGTACTATTCACATGTAAAACCTATTTCCAAACAGAACACATACCAAAGATATCCATTCTGAGATAAGAATATAGTTAGAAATCAATATGAAGACTATGCTAATAATTTACTGGGGCTTTCTCAGAGTTTGATCAGGTATTTAATTTATTTATAGTTCTCTATGAGTATTAAAGAACCAAGGCTAAAAGCAAACCAAACAACACAAAACAAAAACAACCTGAACAATTAGGTGGGTAAGAGATGTTCAAGCATTTTTTCGTGCTAATTTTACATACCTTTTTAGAAGTATAACGTTTAAAGAGTTACTATTTATCAAACTTTCACATAAGCTTCCATATTCCCAGGTCTTTACAAACATTAACTTATTACATTCCTCATTACGATATTATGAAGTAGTTTCTAGTATTGCTATGGTCCCATTTTGTAGATGAGGAAACTGAGGCACGGAAAGGTTAACTAATTTCCCTGACATCATATGATTAGTAAGTGATGGTGTTCAGACTCACACTTAGGCAGCCAGGCTGAGTCAGTGCTCCTAGCATTGACCCATGACTGCCTCTCTAGTAAAGGATGTGGTTGTCGTGGCTGCAGTGGAAGTCCATATGTTCTTACCACCACTGCCATTTTTAATGCACTGAGATCACAGAAAGCCCTAGTGGTGCTCAGTGAGCAGCATGATCTCTGACAGGAGTGAAACCCAGCCCTTGCCAAGCCCTTCCCTTACGTGATCACCTCATTGTATACGAACTCTCAAAGGAAGCCAGCTGAAATGGAGGAGGAATGCACTAGTCTGTGGATAGGGGCATTTGGTCATATCTCTGGACTGATTTTTTCAGAGTAAAAGGGACAACCAGTAGCCTTATTTCCATATTTTCCTGCTAATACATAAATAGAAGTCAAGTACTACTATAGCTTTCTCACCTCACTTTGAAAGTCTGCGGATTCTAATATTTGCATGCAATCTGAGTATCATCACTTCCTCTGGCCTGTAATTGTTCATGATCTCATACAGAAAAAGAATGCAGAACCCAGTTTGTGCACTGAAACTGAGATGAAGGTGATTGTTTCCTAAGATTCATGTATGGTCCCAAATTCAGAAATGTTCAGGTAATGAGTATATTGCTTCTTTTTATAATTTGTAGCTCATTCTCATATCTAATTAATTGTGCAAATATGTATAGAAGTTTATGCTAATACATTCATGTCAAGAAAATATCCTTTCATACAGCAGCAATTTTAATACATTTATTAAAATAAAAATTGCCATCATTATTTTATAGAAGATGAAACTGAGGTTCAGAGAAGTAACATAACTTTTTCAAGGTTTCAGCATGATCAAGTAGCTGAGCTAGGAATCAAACCCAGATCCATTTGATTCCATTATCATTTACTAATTTTGATAAATCAGTTTATGAAGTCAGAATGCACAAAGAAATCTCAAAAAGACTGATTTATTATGTGCATCCCTACTACATGGATGAGGAGTTGTAATGACAGCTCTCCAGTTAAATTTCTCCACTGCCATGCCAGAGACCCGGGTTCGATTCATGGTGCCTGCCCATGCAAAAAAAAAAAAGATTTTTTTCTCCAGGGAATAAATGAAATGCTGTTGAAATGTCCCAGAGACAAATCCTTTTTCTCTCTACTTACATCTATCTCCAATATATGGTTTTCCTCTTAATATTATGTCCTCTATAAGGCAGACTAAGGAAGAACCTCTGAAAATAGCCTACTTGTCAAGCTTTCTTCTCTTCATGGTTTGCATATGTGCCCATGTCTAGGAAGGACAAACGAGCCTCTCCTCAGTGTGCATGGCTAGTACTCGAGAGGAATGATGTAAGTAAACATCTCACAGTGCTACTGGTTTACACATTAGCAATCAAAGCGATTTAGAACAATGTGGCTTGCATGTAAATGCTAGCCATCATGCTGGTGCCACTCCATGCCAAAGTTTACACCGGTTAGGGCAAAATAAGAACAGTAAACATAACCATCAGTAAGTTTTTTGTAAAATTTAAAACAACTTATACTTTAGACTTTCTGTAATTATAGTCTTCCTATTTCTGTGAGGTTAAAATGCCCCTTTAAAAATAACGAAATGATGACTTTTGGGGGAAGATGGTGTTTGTTTTAGTGTCCTTATTCAATAAAATAAAATGAAAATAAAAAAAATGAAAGACTGGATGGTGAAACCCTGCATCCTAGTGATTCCAAATCCTGATTTTAACATAACACCAGCGTGTCTCCAGTTATTTCAGTGCATGTGATAAAATTATTAAAGTTGATTATTTTAAAATGTATTCCAAATAAAAACAGAACTCTATGCCACTCAACACTTTTTAAAAATTTATTTATTTCTTAATTAAAAAAAGTTAACAACAAACGAACTAAAACATTAACATGTGATCATTCCGTTCTACATATGTAATCAGTAATTCACAATATCATCACTTAATTGCATATTCATCATTTCTTAGAACATTTGCATCAATTCAGAAAAAGAAATAAAAAGACAACAGAGAAAGAAATAAAACGAAAACAGAAAAAAAAAGATCATACATACCATACCCCTTACCCCTCGCTTTCATTGATCACTAACATTTCAAACTAAATTTAACATTTGTTTCCCCTATTACTTATTTTTATTCCATATGTTCTAGTCTTCTGTTGACAAGGTAGATAAAAGGAGCATCAGACACAAGGTTTTCACAATCACACAGTCATATTGTGAAAGTTATATCATTATACAATCATCCTCAAGAAACACAGCTACTGGAACACAGCTCTACATTTTCAGGCAGTTCCCTCCAGCTTCTCCATTACATCTTGGATAACAAGGTGATATCTACTTAATGCGTAAGAATAACCTCCAGGATAAACTCTCGACGCTGTTTGGAATCTCTCAGCCACTGACACACTCAACACTTTTTAAAAGTGCAGGGGAGGAAATGGGGATCCCACATTTGTAAGTAACAGTCCTCTCTTTCTATCTATGGCGGGGACCACTGCATTGCAACCTCTGAGGGTGGGGAAATAACAAGACTAATATGGGCTTTAGAAATAGTTATATGAGGACCCTCAGATAAAGACGTCTGCAAGGTCATCTGTGTGAATCTTTGCATCTGTGAACAAGAGGTGGGAAAGGGCCTGAAGGGGAGGGATAGTGAAAGAAATGCTTCTGGAGCTCTCAATTCTACCCAATCCTGACCTTATATAAGGAGTGAGGGAGCAAGTACCAGGCTTGCGTTTTTCACTCGAATATGGTTTTATTCCAATGTTTCTTACAATGTATTCATTTCTATTATTTTATTTTATCATTTTTATATTTTCATTCTTAAGGAGTTTCAGAGATATGACCACTCTAGCTGATGCATGTGCATCTTCTCTAGCTCTGGCTCACAGCCTAGCTGGGTGGCTCCTGCTCATCCCAGCACAAGGGAAGGTTCTTGTTTCAAAGGTGGATTGCGTGGAGCTCCGTCCCCCCATCCCCACACCATCTACCTCTGCTTACCCTGGGTCCACTCAGTCTCTCTTTATTGTTTTTTTCCAGTCGATGCCACCAGAGCAACTCCTTGTTTCAGTGTGTCAAGTCTGCACCTTTGGGGCCACATGTCTGCACAAAAAAGCATCATAATTGCAAGCTCTACCAGGCTGTTGCTGAAACTCAAAATAGCTTTCTGCTATTGTTTCAGTTCAGAATGTGGTCTAATGTAGCAGATTTTCATTCCTTCATTTTGTTGTCTCTAATGAAGCAATGCCAATAGTTTTCTGACACTAATTTTTTTTTAATAGCTAATCAAAGCCATGCACTCTTCCTTGCAGGCTCATCTGAAAGGCACTGTCACTTATTTTCTTCTCACTTATTTTAATAAATGTTTTCTTTGGTAATCTTTAATTTGTAAGTGGTAGAGGTAGGATAGGAAAATCGCGGACACTTTGTACCTATCTAGGTGGTTCATGGACTGAAAATCACTGGGTTGCAGGACAAAATTTAAGTATCCCAAACTTCACATCAGTTTGGTCTTCCAGGTTAAAATCCTGCTGAAAGAAGTCTGCTTTCCCACACTGTTCTCCAGATGCAGGTTCCCTTGCTCACTGGGAAGAAACAGCAAAGCCCTTGTTTTGATGCTATAAGTTATCTTTACCAGCCTTTGCATAACTGATCTAGGTTAACTGAACTTCTCCATTTCTTTTGTAAAATCTGCTGATTGATGCCAAAGACACTGAATGCATAATTAGCTACTGGATTCCTCTCTGATAAATACTTAAGCTCAGTTTTGCTCTCAGCTGCTGAGTTGTGTACTTATCAAAAAATCTGTGGTTTAGGGAGGTGTGGTGGTGGCTCAGCAGGCAGAATTCTCACCTGCCATTCTGGCGACCCGGGTTCGATTCCTGGTGTCTGCCCATGCAAGAAAAAAAAAATTTGTGGTTTAGTACCTATGGTAAATTGAGTGATATACCACAGGAAAAAAAAACATATTCTTCATCTTAGTCCGATTCCTATGAATATGAGCCCACTGTAAATAGGACCCTTTGAAGATATTATTGAAGATATTATTCTTCCTTAAGGTTTGGCCACCTAAATGAAGATGGATATTAATCCTATCATGAAGGCTTTATAAAGAGAAAGACTTGGGGAGGAGCCGGAAGCCGGAAGTGAACTGAATTAGAAGAGAAAAGAGGGGACATTCGTGTGAATCTCTGCCAGCCAGCCCCAGCATGTTACAGACTCTGGGATTGCCTTATTGTTGCTTGAAGTTTGGACTTCTCCTAGCCTCAAAACTGGGAGCCAATAAATTCCCACTGTTTAAACTAACCCATTGTGCGGTGTTTGCCATAACAACTCAGGAAAACTGTCAGTACCCAAAATGGTTTGTCATTTCCCACACTTGTCTATGCAGTTGCAACAGCTGTTATTTTAATTTCTTAATTTAATTAAAAATTACATGGATACAAGATGAGTTTTTAAAAGAAAATAGTTGTTATTTCTGTAGAAACGAAATGGAATATTTTAGGATGTTCTATAAAAGGCAAGTGATAAAATTACTGTTAAATTAGTTGTGGGAAATTGAGACTGAGAAAAAATCACAAATATAAAAATGTTTCCTCTCAGCTAAGTGTTTCTAACTGTAACTGTTAATGCATCTTAAATTCTTGTTCCACTTAAAATAAACTGAATCTTGAAATTGTACGTGTTTCATCAGGTGAATGGCTTATGAAGAAGGATTATGTGGGATTCCAATCACAGCATTCATATTCAAAGAAAATACCTTTATTGTATATCTAAAGATTGGTGAATGAAATGTGAGTGTGTATGTATAATCATTAAGTATTTTAACTTAAAACACCTAAGTATGTTTTTTCATTCACCTATTAACCATTGGTGCTAATTATATATGATAAGTGGCTTCTACTTTATTTAGATGTTTTGGAATTTTTTGGATTTTTTTTCTTTTTTTTGCCTATAATTTTATCTGGAAAAATACCTGGCTCATTGTAACTGCTCAAAAATATTTCTTGAAGGTATGGAATAATTTGAGGGTTGAAAACTTCAATTTAAAAGAAACAATGTGGATGTGCATATATTTTTAAGGTTGTCCCTAGACAAATTTAGGGGTTGAGTGTGGAGGGTTGGTGGATGTTCTTTCCTAAAGTTAACACAACTGGGGTGACAGTTTTTTCAAACTTTTATCCCCCAACAACAATTTTGGAACGTATCCTCAGTATGTATTGTTAATGCTGAGCTTCTTCCTTCTTTCCTTGCCTGAGATCCACTGCAATTTTGTTGAAATCTACTGTGCTAAATAAAATACAATTCTGGTATTCTAATTTAGCTTTGACAAATTTGGATTTAGTTCTGTGTTCATTAGGATTAATGTTCTTCTTCTAACTAAGTTTTTATGGACACTTTCTAGTGTCTATTGTCCCTCTCTTGGTTTACTGTGAACTTTTACACCCACACTTGTTTGTTTGCTTGTTTATTTGTGTGAAAGACACAAAGTTAGTCAATAAGCTATTTGGGATACAATCAGAAAGTCACCAGCTGATGGTGGATACAGAGAAAGCAGGGTTTAACAAACGAGTGATTGCTGAATCATTATATTGACATTTCTTTTAGTCTCCAGTATCTTAGAGCAGCTAGACACCAGATGTAAAAATCTTGAAATTATGGAACTGTAACCCATACCAAACTCAGAAATCTGTTCTACAACTAATTGCTGTGATGTGCTTTGAAATTCATTGCTTTTTTGTATATATGTTATTTTTCACAAAAAAAGAGGAAAAAAACAACAACAAAAAAAGAAGAATTGTGTTTTGTAGGATGTTGGCTTAAAGACTGATTTCAAGATCCTTTTATTTTTGTGATTTAAATATGCAAAGTATGCAGGAAATGTTTTTGTTAAGGAAAAAAAGAGTACGTTTTCCTTAAAGTAAAATAACTGTGGCAGAATGAGAAACAGGAATGTGTAGAACAAAATGGACGGATATTGAAAGCTGTAGAGGTCTTGTTGGAACCAAATTTTATTGGTTGTGGTTAAGGTTGGCTATAAGATTTTATAGTTTTATAAGATTTTTAGTAGTTTTCTTAGATGTATCTTCATGCAAAACAAGAATTTGATTTTTACTGTTAAAATGACAACGGTTTCTTGGATTATTTGTTTGTTCTTAGTGAGAGGCTATACAAGGTTTTTAACCACCTGAGTAATTGGCCTAGATGACAAAGATTCTATGTTTTGTCAGACCAATATACTTATTGATATGTATGTTGACCAGCTCCTTCCTTATTGTTTTAGACAATGCTTTCTCACTTAAAAAAAAAATTCTTTTTAAAATCATGTTAAGTCCTCTATTTACTTTCAAACTGTTATGTCATCTTGATTAAATAAAGAACCAAAAAAATAAAATAAAATAGAAACCTAATTGGAAAAAAAAAGTCACCAGCAATTTGTTAATCAATTATGTAACTAAACTTTATTTCTTTTTTCTTTATTTCTTTGTTTATTGTGAAATTAAGGTACATATATAAATTCTAAAAACAAACAAGAAACCTGAGTGGCATTTTAAACACACACACAACTGAACTATTATGTACCCACCATCCAGTATGAAAAACAAAACATTATGGGTGCCTTTGAAGTCACCTGAGCACATGCTGTCTTCTTTGCAAAACTTTTCCTTATCCCCAGAAGTAGTCTTTATCCTGAATTTGGTGCTATTCATTGCCTTGCATTTCTGTATAATTTAACTACATTTGGATGTTTCTCTAAACACTGTTTAGTTCACTTCTCTCTGAAAGGGAAATAAATGGAATGGTGGTGTATTCCTCTTACTTATTTTTTCAATGTTTTTTCTTAGATTATTTCTTGTTGACATCCCAAACTGTAGTTAATTGATTTTTCTGATGTTCCAGGGTATAAATATGCTACAATTTATTTATGTAACCCACTGTCATTGGACTTTTGAATTATTTACAGTTTTTTGCTATTATGAACGCTGCAGCTTAGGTTTGCCCCCCAGTGCACACTGGTAGAGGAATTTCTCCTGACTACAGTGTCTTACACAGGAATGGTGATAGGGTACGCAGATATGCCACTTTACTAAATAGAGTGAAATAATTTTTCAGATTGGTTCTAGAGCCTTACACTCCCATCAGCTGTGTATGGAAATTTAAATTCAACTTTTCAAAACAAGCCAGGTATGTGTAGATTTATCTAAATCCTGAAAATTCCTGCTGAATAGCTGCAGTTGGAATAACCTTTATTTTCATTTTTTTTTTTAATCTTACATTTCCCAATAGGAAAAGGAGAGCCATATATATGTGATTGAATCTATGCTAACATATAGCTAAGATACACTGGTCAAACAGGGAAAAATTAAGTAGTGTACCTGAAAGAGAAAAGGAGAACATTTTTCTGTTCCTTTTAATTAAGTTTGGACTCTCTTAGTGTGAAGGGAAACTTTGCAGAATATGCAGTGCACCACATATACCATAGCACACCCCGAGGACATTTTGTCTTTATTTTGTAAGACCTGTAAGAAGGCAAAATTGAAGGCTAACTATAGATTTTTGTTTTGTAAAATATTTTTGTTAATTCTATTATTATTTTTCTTTGATGTTATAAGACTGTTAAACATTTTCTAAGTTAACCGTTTCCTGAACTAACATCCTCTCTATTCTGTGAATTTCTTCTGACATTTTGTGCTCTATGGAATGAAAATACATGCAAGCTTTACATCTCTTAACAGTAGACCTCTTTTATTTTCTCATTACTTCAAATTATATTAATGAACTACTTTAAAAGTGTTTGGAACTCCAGGAATGCATGCTACCTTACTATTTTTAATCATCGCATTTTTATTTACGGGAATTAGAACTGGTATTGGAAATTCTAACGATGTTTCAAATAAAAAATATTGCAAAAATTCCTTAAGTTACATGTTTGCTAAATGTGAAAAAAGACACTTTATTCCAAAGAGTCTGGTTTAATTGTTTTATCAAATGCTTCTGATTTCAAGGTTCCAATATATTTTAGGTATGTAGCATTTATCCTAAATTGTAATTTACAAATTAACAAAAAGTGGGTGATTCCAAGAAATGTAGAAGCTCCAGGAAAATAGCAGAGAAAATACTTTATATATGATCAAATTGAATTCAACAAAATTTATTGTTAGTAATATTTCATAATTGTTCACTTCTGCCATACATAATTAAATGATGCTATTTCTACAGATAAAATAGCACTTGAAAAATACTTAGAAAATAATACTTAATTTGAAAATAGTTGTTAATTACTGGCTATAAAGAGATTATATAACTAATTAAACAATCTCCCCATAAATATTTCATGTGTGTGTAAATATAAAATTCAACAGGAATTTATTATTTTGCTACAACATTTTGCAAAGAATTAAGTTAAACATGAAAGGGAAATTAAGCGGCTGTATTTTAATTTTATTAATTTGTACATAAGCAACTAATAAATGTTACATTAGTTATCTACAAATTTTTTTCATGCTATTCCTATTCTAACTGCATAACATCTTTTCAGACTCTTTGATTTTTCCAGCAAATATATTAATCGATTGAAAGGGCAATTAGCAATTTTATTAATTATAGTCCTGTTTACAAATTTCTGGTTTTAAGTATGGCAATTAATTGTTTGAATTCAGTTTTGTTCTTTACTAACATTTTTAATGGCATAAAGAAAACATGTTTGTTTGGCAAGTATTTGTGAATTTAATTTATCCTAGAGAACCCATGCTCACTTTGTAACACTGAATCAAGACATAAGACAGTTTGTAACAACTGCCCTTTAAAAGAGAAACAGTGGATTTACTACCAGTTTTCTTTTATTTATGGATTCTCTCCTTAGCCACAATATACACAATTTGGCTATACTAAGAAATCAAATAGCTGCTAATTACTTAAGAATGGTTTTAATAGTCAAGAAAAGGGTAAAGCATATTCTTTTCAACCTAAATGTTATTTTCTTAATAGGGTGGAACAAGTTTCAAAAATTGCATTTTTCTTGATCCTCCAAAATAACATGACTACTCATATCTTAATATCCATGTACTTCCTAATCCATATTTCTCTCAGTGACCTACAATATAATACTTTAAAATAATTATTTTAAAATTACAAACTTTAGGCAGGCACCTAAAAAAGAAGGATTATAATCCTCCAGGAATGCAGCTACCTTATTGTTTTTAATCATTGCATTTTTATTTATGGGAATTAGAACTGGTATTGGAAATTCTAATGGTGCTTCAAATAAAAAATATTGCACAAAATCCTTAAAAATATTAATGAACATAAAAAACATAGTTGAAAAGTTTTCCAGAATGAGAAGGATTGATTTATTCAGAATTAATAATAGTTTTGAAGTCTAGATAACATAAATGGTTGAAAAGATATTTTAGTTTCAAAATGTGATTCACATTGCAACATAAGGTGTGGTACTAAATACACTAACTGGATGCCTTAGTAAATTTATATTAGTAAACTTAATAAAATTCAAATAATTAAAGTAATGCATGGAGTATTATTTTGTGTCAGAAAAAAATTAAATTCATTATTTAGTTATTTAATAAAAATATTTAATTGTTTCAACAAAATCAAAATTGACACTGTAAAATATTTACATGATTTATTTTAGTGGTTGAAAAGGAAGGTATCCTCTAATAAAAAATATTTACCAGAAAATCCACACTGATCTGTATGTAAGAGTGGGACAAAATCCCTCCATGTGAAGATGGACTGAAAAGCACTGCAGAAACCAAAATAGAGAATGAGCAGCTCTCTTTTAAAAGCTTTCTTTAAAAAGATGCACCTGTGTGTCTCTGAATACTCTTGCTAAGTTTTTATTTTCAAATGTCCTTTGTTTTTGGCACGAACATCTAGAGTATTTTCTCCTGCTCAACGGCAATGACCTTTGTTAAACGTATAGAATTTTAATATTCTCTGACAGAGCTACTTTCGTTCCATCATTTATAACTTGTTCCACCCATTGCATATTACATGGTGTGGCTCACCCTCTTGTCACTGTCACGGCATTTGCAGCCTTCCCAAAGACACCAGAGGAAATTGTCCTTCAAATCCTAGAAAAGCATAACTAGGGAAAAAAAATGCTTGTTTAAAAAATCCTTTCAAGACAATCCCATGTTAAATGCTTCCCTCATTTAGATGGCCAGATTTTTGTTTTTAGAAGTCTATTTCAAATAATTCAGAAAATTTGTCTTGTTTTGCTCAAAATTGTTATTATTGTAAATTGGGAGATTCACGCAGATTTTAAAGCAAAGTTATACAGAAGGAAAGACAGGAGCAGCAGAAAACGATTCCTCTTCACTCCTTTCTCTTCATTATAATATTCATGTTCGTTCATGTAGAGCAAGAGTCTAAAGACTATACATTTTAAAATTATTTCTGGTTTGTACGTTAGACTATCAGGGGCTATAATTATAGTCAGTGGTCTCGGCTTCTCTCTAAAATTTTTGCCGCAGCCGCTCTCAATTTTTAGTTTCACTGACTTACCTTTATCCTGCCTACCCTCTGGTGGTGGTATTTAGTAATAATAAAATGGCTACACAGGGAATCAAGAAGAAAGAAAGCATGGCATATACATCATATGCTTGCATATGGAGAGAAATTAGTGCCTTGACAATTAAAGTTTAATTGTACCACAAATACCCCAAGAAGGATTAAAAACCACAACAACCCCACAGTTAATGTTTTGCTTAGAAAATATCTAAAATGACTTGGAGAGCAAAGAAAATTATCTATGTTATTCAAATAAAATAGAGTTTTTCTTTTATTGTCTGGATATTCGGGGCATAGATTTTATTTTGACCTTTACTCTATTTCCTATTTCATATGTTCAGCCCCCAGGCACGATTTAAATAATTAGAACAGTGTGTATTCACGAGAACTAAAGATTTAAGTAAATCTGAAAGATTGCATGGATTGAGTCTGAGATTAATCACACGATATTAAAAATTATTTGGACAAGGAGAGAACTCACTGAATCAGAAAAAATAACCGGCATCTTAGTGCATATCATATTTAATTATCATTTGTGAGTTTCTAAATATTAGCGCTCTATTAGTTCTTCCTAGGATTGATCCACACAAAGAAACTACTTTAAAACTTATCCAGGAGTTATTTTTGTAAGACTGGAAAGTGTTCATCGCTCTATCTTTGAAAGTTTCCACTTTAGGCACTGCCTTTGCACCCAGGTCGTTTGCGATGTGTTTATACACGTGTGCATGTGCGTGTGTGTGTATATGGGGTTGATGGAAGCAGATTGGGATTGCTCTAGAAAAACCGCAGAGGAGAGAAGCATTTATTATCTCAGTGAATTAGAGGAATCATTAGATTTGTAGAATGTATGCTGGATTGTTTGCTCTTTGACTCATTTGTCATCTGCAAAGTGTTTATGGGTAATAGGGCTCTGAGACAGTGCTAGTCTAATTTCATGGTCAAAGCCATGTTACTATAATGCTAGTCATGCATTTCTAGAAATTAAGATAAGATTTTCTGATATCCACTAGATTTGGGACTCTGGATAACTGTTAATGTCTTTTTTTTTTTTTGTAAATTGGGAATAATAGTAGTGACTTCAACAATCACAGAAGTGGTTGGGAGTATCAAAATGAGTTAGTACATAGCATTTAAAAAATTCTTAAGTCCTGTACAAATGAAAGGTGTTTTTATGCTAACTACCTGGGACCCTGTGTGTCTAAGCATATTCTCCATGAGTGTAGTTTCTTTATATCTGGCTCTTTCCTTTTTATTCCTTTACTCCTGCAACACTAAGCAGCTTAACAATATGGTGTTTTTCCTAGTATCTAACCCAGGGCTTACAGTGCCTTTTTTTATACAAATATTTCAAAAAAAATTTTTGATTCCTTACTATGCCAGTTACCAGTTTATTGCCTCACACTCGAAATTAACCCTTTATTACCTCTCTGAGTTTAGGAATTAGACTCTTTAAGCATCTTTTTTTTCCCTTTACAGTGAGCATGCTGTAAATTCAGCCATTAGAGGGAGAATATTGCAGGGGAAAGGGAATAACTTGCTGGTTCCTGTTTAGAAGGTTTTGCTTTACCTTATTCCTGCTGCAAGGTCACGTGAGGGTGTGTGAAGACATCCGGTGTTGCTGTAGCTGAGAGGCACCCAAAGCACGGAGTTCCTTGGTGACCTTGGATCCTAGCTGGGCTTGGGCCTGGGCACCATTTTCCTGCTGTGCTCTGGATGTTGCGCCCACATGCTGCAGGCTTCATGCTTTGCAGAGGTGCTTGTACTCCCTCTGCACACCGCCCTGCTGGCTGAGGCTTCTCTGTGCCCCAGAGAATTATTTCTTGCTTTTCCAGTGACTGTAGACCAGCTCTGGCCTAGTAATGTGCAAACTTCTCTGCTTCCAGTGAGCTGCAATCACACCTTCTCCAACAGGATTTGAACCCCACTCACTTTTGAGAAGGGAACCCCTTGCACGTTTGTCCTTCCTTCTTCTCTCTCAAACTTAGGGCATCCTTTAGCATTCTTTTAACATCTTTATAGCTACTCTCCTGTCATAGCTTAACAGTTCATTATATTAAATATCCCCTGTTTAAATTAGTATGTGAATTCTGTTTTCTGATTAGTCCCAAACTAATACATTTGCTGATAAAATATTTTATAGGGCAGGCCACAGTGGCTCAGTAAGCAGAATTTTCGCCTGCCATGCTGGATACTTGGGTTTACTTCCCAGTGCCTGCCCATGCAAAAAAAAAAAAAAAAAAAATATATATATATATATATATATATATATATATATATATGTATTTTACAGTCACATAAAATCTTTGATATAACAATAATATCCTGTTATAATTCATATTTATATAATTTTATTTTAACTTATCATTAACTTAAAAATCATCATGTTTCCTTGTGTTTACTAGCATCAGAGAAAGAATTCATATAGTGTCAGTGAGTACAGCGATATAGGTTACGAGGACTGAGAATTTTGTTTTCAATTTTATTTAAATTTATACTTTACCAAGAGCCTAATTTCTGTAATATCAATATTTGTGGAACAATGAAAAATCATAACTATAATTATTACTGCCTCAGCTATTGCACTCAAAGTATTGGGAGAAATATTAAAAAGCACATTTCAAGTGATCAACTATTTTTCTGTATCATGTTACATAAAAGGAGGTTTCTTACTTTGTTCCAAAAAGTAATTATTGGCCATTTTTACTGCCTTTGTGCTGAGGTGTTCTAGTTTGCAAGCTGCCAGAATGCAACACACCAGAGACAGATTGGCTTTTAATAAAAGGGGATTTATTTTGTTAGTTTTTCAGAGGAAAGGCAGCTAACTTTCAACTGAGGTTCTTTCTTATGTGGGAAGGCTCAGCGTGGTCTCTGCTGGCCTTCTCTCCAGGCCTCTGGGTTCCAACAACTTTCCCCAGGGTGATTCCTTTCTGCATCTCCGAAGGCCTGGGCTAAGCTGCGAGTGCTGAGATGAGGTATGCCAAGCTGCTTGGGCTGTGCTATGTTGCGCTCTCTCATTTAAGCACCAGCCAGTTAAGTCAAACGTCATTCATTGCAGCAGGCATGCCACCTAGCCAACTGCAGATGCAATTAGCAACAGATGAGGTTCACGTACCATTGGCTCATGTCCACAGCAACAGAACTAGGTGCCTTCACCTGGCCAAGTTGACAACTGAATCTAACTACCACATGAGGTAACCTTGAATTCTCTTCAGATACATAAGCTCATCAAACTTCTTTACTTTGACCAGAAGGTAGCAACTGATGGGCCACTTTGCAAATTACAGGAAAACACTAAATATTTTCTTATCTATGATGCCATCAATTGTGGGAAACACAATTTATTTATTTAAAGTACATAGAAAGAAAAAGTCCTGGAACTAATTGCAAAACTTCCTAAAATGTAAGACATATTGATTTCACATATCTTAATCTCAGAGATAATATGACTCATTAAATATGAAATATAGTAGACAATAGTAATTCATGGGATGAATAACTTTGCCATGGCTGTTATGTCATAATTATTAGTATTTAGGCTGAAAGAAAATCTATTTTGGGGGACATTATCACAATATTTGCTGCCCAGTCATGTAAGATGTTATATAAAAACCTCCTGAAATCTGACGTCCAAAGTCACTGAGTCCAGTAGCAGTAGTTTTCAAATAGTTTTGACTGATGCCTACAATAAAGTTATTTTCACACCTTGATCTATATATATGTATATGTGTGTATTTATATATAACAGAAGGAAAGCCTTTACAAAATAATATTTAGCACTACTGTGTGATGGGCCCTGATGTTTTCTTGTCTTCTCTATTCAGTTTTACTTGTTTAAACTATAAGGCAATCAGCAATTTCACTCTAATTTTCATATACACTTTCACCTTATTTTTTTTTTTTATTTTAAACTTTTCATTTTGAAATACATTCAAAGTTACAGGACAGGGCTGGCCGCGGTGGCTCAGCAGGCAAGAACGCTTGCCTGCCATGCCAGAGGACCCGGGTTTGATTCCCGGTGCCTACTCATGTTAAAAAAAAAAAAAAGAAAAGAAAATTACAGGACAGTTACAAAAATAATGCAAATGCCTTTCAGAGAGCTCCAATCCACCCCTATTCCCCCAGATACCAAGATCCACCAATTTTAACATCTTACCACATTCCCCATATTGTATTATTTTTCACCCGTCTATTTTTCTATCTCTCTATCATTTCTCTATCTTGGTCTGCCACATCTCAATCACTCCCAAAAATGCCATTAATTAATCACATTCACTATCTTGTGGTACCAGAACCATCTTCCATACTAAAACTTTCCCATCTTCCCAAACAGAAAACCTAACCCATTTTGCATTAACTCCCTACTTCCCTGGCTGACTGTCCCTGGTAATCTGTACTCTTAATTTCTGTTCTTATGCGCTTGCATATTCTCCAGTATTTTTTCTGTGGCTATATGAGGCTTAAATTTAACTTCCTAAATCTGTAACAGTTTCATCTGCTATGATACCAACTTAACTTCAATAGTATACGTCAGCTATGTTCCTAAATGCCGCCATTGCTCTACCTTTATGAAGTTGTTGTCACAGATTACTGTTTATACTTTATGTGTCTAAAACCCCAGATAAATAATTATATTTTAATCATCTGTTTTTTAGTTCCTGTAGGAAGTAAAAATTATAAACCAAAACTACAATAGTATTGGCATTTATATTTACCCCTATTGTTACTCTTATGGGAAATCTTTATTTCTTCATGTGGCTTTGATCTATTGTCTCTTGTCCTTTATTTTCAACCTGGAGAACTCTCTTTAGGATCTCAGGTGTTGCTAGTTTAGTGCTAATAAACTCCCTCTGCTTTTGTTTATCTGGGAATGTCTTAATGTCGCCTTTATTTTTGAAAGACAATTTTGCTAGATAGAGAATTTTTGGCTGGAAGTTTTTTGCTTTTAGCATTTTAAATATATCATCCCACTGCTTTCTTGCCTCCATTGTTTATGATGAGAGATCAGCATACAACCTTATTAAGAATCCCTTGTATGTGACATGCTACTTCTCTCTTTTGGTTTTCAGAATTCTCTCTTATCTTTGGCTTTTGACAGTTTGATTATAATAGACAGCAGTATGGGTCTATTTGGGTTTATCCTATTTGTAATTCATCAAATACCTTGGATGTGTATATTCATGTCTTTTATTAAATTTGGCAAGTTTTCAGTCATTATTTCTTCGAATATTCTCTCTGCCTGTTTTCTCATTCTTCTCCTTCTGGGACTTCCTTATTATTTATATTGGTATGCTTAATGGCATCCCACAGTATTCCTCAGGTTCTGCTCACTTTTCTTTTACCTTTCTACTTTCTGCCTAAGATTGGATAATTTCAATGATCTTATCTTCAAGTTCTCTGATTCTTTCTTCTACCAGCTCCAATCTGCTGTTAAACCCCAATAGGGAATTTTTAATTTCTCTTATTGTGGTCCTCAGTTCTGTTTGGTTCCCTCTCATAATTTACATATCTCTATTGATAGTCTCCTTTTGCTCATCTATTGTTTTCCTGATTTACTTTAGTTTCTTTGTCCATGTCTTCCTTTAGCTATTTGAGCATATTTAGGATCATTTTTTTAAAGGCCTTTGTCTGGTTTGTTCTAGGTCTAGTCCCCCTCATCAATAAGTTCTAATGCTTTAATCTCCTTTGCTTGGGCCATCATTTCTTGTTTCTTTGTTATGTTTTGTAATCTTTTGTTGAAACATGAACACTTTGTTACTTCACTGTGCTAGTGCTGGAATTAAAAATCTAGAGCATTTCTGCCTTAACCTTGGACCCAATTGGTGTTCCGTTGGAGCTTTTATTGAATACCAGGGCCTAACAAAAATGAAAAAAGAAAGGAAAGGAAAAACCTTTCCTAGTCTTTGTAGACTGACTTGCGGAATCTTCTACTCCAGGGCTTATCTCTGCAATTAGTTTGGAGGATAGCTTGAGGCAAAAGTGAAGGAGCCACCCTGATACTTTCTTGTCTTGACCATGGGCATGTGGCCCTGGGAATTCCCTATTTACATGGATCCTATCATCCTGTTTTCCTAGGAAACAGTTTCCTCACAGTCCTGGGCACTTTACTAATCTATTGTTAATTCTTTGCACAATTGTACATTTGTACTAGTTCATGAAAGAACTTATTTATATTTGTAGAGTTAATCTGAAACAACATCCACCTCAAGGTTCACTGTGAAATACGCTCCCATATTTAAACCTCTAACCTTCCTTCTAGTAGCATATATGACTGTAAATAACCCCTTTCAACCAAATTCACTTACATTTAAGCTATGTTACTTATAATCCCAATAAGGAGCTACCCTCACCTCTATCCATTTCTAAACATTTAAGTTAAACTTCATGAAAAATTCTGTACATATTAGGTAACTGCTTGCCATTCTCTAGCTTCAGTTTATCACTTGGTAACCTACTGTTTCTATTTGCTAAAGTTGCTGGAATGCAATATACCAGAAATGGGTTGGCTTTTACAATGAGGATTTATTAGATTACAAATTTGCAGTTCTAAGGCCATGAAAATGTCCAAAGTAAGGCATCAAGAGTAAGATACCTTCTCTGAAGAAAGGTTGCTGGTAAATGGGGTTCCTCTGTCACATGGGAAGGCACATGGTGACATCTGCTGGTCCTTTCTCCTGGTTCTGGTTTCAAAATGCCTCTCTCAATTCCTGTGAATCCTTCTTGCTTCTCTTGGGGCATTTTCTCTCTCTGTGTGTATCTTTCTCTTGGTTTCATCTCTTTGGGCTTTCTGAATTTAATCTCTCTTTTATCCTCTCATAAAGGACCCCTGCAAGGGGATTAAGACCCACCTTGAATAGGCTGGGTTACATCACCATGGAAACAATCTAATAAAAGGCTCCTACCCACAGTAGGTCTGTATCCACAGGGATGGATGAAAAGGAAATGACTTTTCTGGGATACATAACAGCTCCAAACGACAATACCTATATTCTACACTTTATGCCTGTGAGTTTATATATTCTAGCTGGTTCATACTAATATCATATAATATCTGCTCTTTTGTGTCTGACTTATTTCACTTACATCTTCAAGGTTATCCATGTTGTTGTGTTTCAGGACTTCATTCCTTTAACTGGTAAGCAATATTCCATTGTCTGTATATACCACATTTTGTTTATCCATTCTTCAGTTGATGGACCCTTGGATTGTTTCCATCTTTTGTCAGTTGTGAGTAATTCCCCTATGAACATCGGTGTTGCAAATGTCTGTTTGTGTCCATGCTTTCAGATCATCTGCGTATATGCTGAGTAGTGGAATTGCCAGGTTATAGGTACCTCACTATTTAGTTTGCTGAGGAACTGCCAAACTGTCTTCCATAGTGGCTGTACCATTTCACATTTCCATCAGCAGTAAATAAGTGTTCCTATATCTCCACATCCTCTCCAACATTTGTAGTTTCCGGTTTGTTTAATAGCAGCCATTCTTACAGGTGTGAGGTGATATCTCATTGTAGTTTTGATTTGCATTTCCCTAATAGCAAGTGAAGATAAACATCTTTACATGCACTTTTTACTATTTGTATCTTTGATTTGCTACTCACCATTCTTGTAATCCTTTAGGAAGATGTACTAAATTTATATTGTAAGAGCATGTAGCCATTATGTAATGTTATCTCTCTTATAAACATCATTTACTATTACTTGAGGTAAATATATACTTAATGCTCACCATTGGTTTCTTTTTTATGTCAGTCTTATTCTTTTGGGATGTCTATAATTTTTTTCTCTGGGTAAAATCCTTAGGGAGGACCCATGGAGCATTTTTCTCTGAGTTCTTGCATAAGCATGTCAATTTGTCACTTTTATACCTGAAAGTCAGTTTGACTGAGAATAAAATACACTACATATTCTTTTCCTTAAACATCTTAAATGTATCATTCATGTCTTCTGCCATAAAATATTGCTGTGTAAAAGTGTGATAAACTGGTTCTCTTTATTTTATGGACTACCTTTAAAAAAATATTATTTTTGTTTTGTTTTACCTGAAAGGCCAGATGTTTCTCTTTCTCTTCTTCTTCTTCTTTTATTCTCTCGTGTGTTCCATCTAATTTAGTCTTTATTCCTCAAATGATTTTTAAAAATTATAGTTCTCTCCTGAATTCTTTTGTCAAATGATCTTTTTCTTCTCTTTCCAAATATTCATTTTGCCCCAATCACCTCATTTCTAGATTTTTATAATTCTGACTTATGTTGTTCTTTCATAATTTTTCTTACTGTCTTTATTTTCTAATATTATATTGAAATATTAAATATATTCTAAAACCTCTTTTGTGGATGTGTCCTTCTGTCAGGTTTTCCTTCATTGTAGGGATATAATTTTGTTCTTTTATTCTCTTATTACTTAAAGTTAATTTGGCTTGGGTTTGAGTACAATCCTTTTCTGTTTCTCTTTTTGGTTTTATTTTTTTGACATTATGTTTCCTAATCTTTTAAGGATGGAGAAATGGGCCAAGGTAGCTTTGCCAGTTTCTTGGCAGGATGGTAAATTTCATGTGTCTAGCTGACTAGATCATGATATCCAGTTGTTTGATCCAGCAAGCATTGGCCTAATTGTTACTGTGAGGATATTTTGTGAATTTAAATTATTAGTCAGTTAATTGCATTTGTGACTGATTAAATCTAAACTCAACAAAGGCATTTGCCTTCAGCAATGAGTGAAGTCTCATGCAATCATCTGAAGGCCTTAAAGAGAAAACTAACGATTTTGACAGTCTGAAAGAATTTCTACCTCTACTTAAGTCAGCTAGTTTCTCCCGAAACCTTGCTTGGAGTTTGTAACTTGAGGACTGCCCTACGGAACATGGATTTGCAATCTTCATGGTAGTGTGGACCAATCCCTACTTTCTATCTCTGTCTCTACCTCTATCTATGCTTTAGCTTCCTAGGCTGCTGAAAGCAGATACTATGAAATGGATTCTGTTTCAACAATGGGAATTGATTTGCTTACAATTTAAAGTTTGAAAAAAATGTCCAAATCAAGGCATCAGGGTGATACGTTCTTCCCAAAAACTGGCTGGTGGTGATCCTTGGATCTTCTCCTATATAACAAGGCACATGTTGGCATCTACTGTTCTCTCCCTTCTCTTCCCTTTTTGTTGCTTTTGGTTTCTTACTTCAGGGGCTTTTTCTTTCTCTCTGTCTCTCTCTTTATATTCATTCCATTTATAAAGGATGCTAGTAAGAGGATTAAGACCCATCCTGAATGAAGCGGGTCACAATATAACTGATGTAGCCTCATCATAAGATCCTCATTACAATGGGCTTTCCTCCATAGGGATGGGTTAAATTTAAGAACATGTGTTTCTGGGTATATAGTTTGAACCACCACAATATATATAGGATGAGAAAGATGTATATATATCCTGTCAATTCTGTCTGTCTCTCTGGAGAACCCTGACAAATACGCTTGACTTGGGAGCTCCCTTTGTGTTTGTTTTTAGATAATGACAAAAATTTTACCTTATACTTTTCAAAACTTTTAAAAAATTTTATAGTATAACATATATACAAAGCAAAGAAATGAAAAAGCAGTAGTTTTCAAAGCACTCTTCTACAAGTGGTTATAGGACAGATCCCAGAATTTGTCATGGGCTACCATACAATCCTCTCATATTTTTCCTTCTAGGTGCTTCTAAAACCCTAACCCTAACCCTAACCCTAACCCTAACCCTGTATAGGAGACCAGAGGGCTTAAATACTTTTTTATCACCACAATTGACTTTTTTTCCTTCTTTTATTTTTTGTGAAAAATAACATATATACAAAAAAAGCTACAAATTTCAAAGAACAGCACCACAGTTGGTTGTAGAACATATTTCAGAGTTTGAGATGGGTTGCAATTTCACAATTTTAGGTTTTTATTTCTAGCTGTTCTAAAATACTGGAGACTGAAAGAGATATCAAGTTAATGATTTAGCATCCATAAAAGTCCTATCTTCTATGTATAATTTCACCATCACCTTTGATCTTTCCATACCTCTCTTTAAGATTGTTTGGGCTATGGCAATTCTAAATTTTTGGTATGGGAGGGGTCTGTCACTAATATAGGGTAGTAAGATGGAACTATCTGATGTTCTGGAGAGGCTGGGCTAGGTTTCAGGACTTATCTGGACCCATCTGGAGGCTGTAGATTTCTGGAGAGTTACTCTAGTGCCTGGAACTCTGGTGGAATCTTATATATTGCCCTTGGTGTTCTTTAGGATTGGCTGGAATGGTCCTGATTGGGGGTTGGCAGGTTATGATAGGTAGCAAGGTCTACCTGAAGCTTGCATAATAGCAATGTCCAGAGTAGCCTCTCGGATCTGTTTGAACTCTCTCTGCCACTGATACTGTATTAGTTACACTTCTTTTCCCCCTTTTGGTCAGGATGTAATTGTTGATCCCATGGTGCCAGCTCTGCCTCATACTTTTTTGAGATGTTCCTCTTTTGCTCCTCCCTCTAACTTTTATCTAAACCTTCTCTTTCCTTTTCCATTCTTGTTTTTCTTCTGTGCAATTTTGATACTTATCCTATCGGATTCTACTCCCAGTGTTTTTTTTCTAAATGTGAGGTTATTTCTTAGAAGGTACTTGGGTATGTTAGTTTAATAGACTATTAAGTGCTTGGACACCATCAGACCATGTCACATTTTAATCCTGTACCCTTATTCATGAATTGGGTCCTGCAGAAACCCTGTGTGGTTTTGGGGTCTATTCTCAAGTAGTGTGACATACATTTCATTGATTACCCAAAGGAAGTTGGGGTTTTTATTATTTTTAGGGCTATCAAACCACATTTTCTTCTCTCTCCTTTTTGTCAAACAGATGCTTGTTCCACATAGATCTTGTAGTGCCAGGGAAGTCACAGACAGACTCAGCAGTCAACTCCTGGCCTTTCCTTTTCTTTGTATGCAGATGTTTCAATATGTTTTCATTTTGCATTCTGGGGGAGAAATTAGGTCTAATGAAATGGCTTAAGTGTACTTTGACCCCAAAACTGGGAAGCAGCAACCCCAGGTGCTTATCAGGGAGGGAATCTGTGCAAAGGTTGCTAGATACATGATTTTTGCTCAGCAGCAGTGGTAGTGGCCCCCCCCCCCCAACCATAAGGTACATAAATATGCCCAGGCATTCCTCCTTTGCCATCCGTTGACCCTGAGCTGGGCAGCTGGTCCTTCTGGAGGACCGACCATGATGGGATTTCTTCCCCTTTTCTTTTGGAGACCCGTCATGCTGTGTAAGTGAAAAAGTAGACATTTGCTGGGAATCATTGTTGTGCCTGAGCTTGTGTTCCCATGAGGCACTGGGTAGTAACTTGCTCCACAGGGAGCGGTGGTCATTTGTCTCCATATGCTCACATTTTTTGGATTTGTGAGGTTTTTCGGTAGATGTTGTCCACAGGTTTTTTGTTTTGTTAATGTTGTTTGACTGTTTTTATGGACAGATTAAGGGAGATTCTATAACTAAACTACGTCTTCCAGAACTTCATAAGAATTATCTTGTTTTTAAACTGCCAGTGTCAGCCCAATGAAATAATTTCATGAACTCCTGATAGTTGGGACCTTCAGTCTGAAAAGCAATGCTTTGCAGCCCATGGATGCTTGCCATGGAATTTATTAAGATCCTGGATTTGTATGCAAAATATTGTGCTTATGTATATTTCCCTTTGAAGATGTTCTATTAATTTTTAACATGTTTTTATTACGAAATATAACATATGCAGAACAGGGATATATTTCAAAAAACAGTTCAACAAGTAGTTATGGATCAAATCTCAAAGTTTAAATATGGGCTACAGTTTCACAATTTTAGATATTTCTTTTTAGCTGTTCTAATACACTAGAAACTAAGAAAAAATATCTATATAATGATTCAGTAGTCATAATCATTTGTTAAATCCTATCGTCTCTGTTATAACTCCTCCCTCTCATTTGATCATTCTCTCATTCTATAGGGTAAAGGCTATTCTAACTTATTCATGTTGAAAAGGGGTGTTGAGATTATGAGGTAGGGGAATGCAACTGGTTGATGTTCTTGTTGACACTGGTACCTCTGTTTTCAGGGCTTATCTGGCATAAGAACAATCTGGAGGCTTTAAGTTTCCGAAAAATAAACTTAGTGAGTGAAACTTTTATAGCATCTCAGATAGAGCTCTGTGTATTCTTTGCATTTTTAAGGAATACTGGTGGCTGGGGCTTGGCCTACAATGGCAGTTTGTGGTATGTAACTGTAGTTTGCATAAGAGTAATCTCCAGAATGACCTCTCACTTTATTTGGAATATCTTAGCCCCTGAGCCCTTATTTTGTTATATTTCTTTTCCCCCTTTTGCTTAAGAAGGCATTGTCAATCCCGCAGTGCCAGGGCCAGGCTCATCCCTGGGAGTCATGTTCCACATTGCCAGGAAGACTTACACCCCTGGAAGTCATGTCCCACATAGGGTGGAGGTCAGTGAGTTTATCTGCAGAATTGAGCTTATAGAGAGGCTACATCTGAGGAATAAAAGAGGTTCTCTGGAAGTGACTCAGGCATAATTATAGGTAAGCTTAACTTCCTGGTAACAGAAATAACTTTCATAAGAGCAAGCTTCAAGATCATAGGCTTGGCTAATTAAATGGAGAATCCTAATGCTTGAGAAAGTATTAGGAATTTCCCATTTGGGGAAGTTTAACAGTTCCATATTTTTTCTCCAGTCCCTCAAGGGACTTTGAAAATACTTTATTATCTGCCCAACATGCTCCGGAATGCATCAGGGTATTACATTAAGTGATACAGATATACGAGATCTCATTCCCTATTCTAGGCTCCATGTGTTTAGGTTGTTTAAATGAATTGGCCAGACAGGTTAAGTTAGATTGTGTGCTACAGAAAATTAAAATTTTAAACAAAATAAACATCTCTTCCTTTGGTCTCCCTCAGAAGGTGAAGTTTTAAAATCCAGGCAACATCATCCTTGACCCTGTATTCTGATTTACCTTAGACCCAATCAGATCAACTTTGTTCATATCTCTAAATGAAGCCTAACCTCTTTTTCAGCTTCTTCAACAGTTGCTGCAGGGAGTAATGCTGCCTTTCAGAGCCAGAGAATTCTATCTCTGAGTCTCAGGTGTCACACGGGTACCTATTAACCCAGGGAACTACCAGCCTATGCACAAAGAGTATAGCATCTCAGAGTCTAGAAATAATACTTCAAACTCAGAACTAAATGTGACCGCTATAAAAGCTTAAAATCTAGGTCTTAATTTTCTAATAATTATTTCTTAAATGAGACCATGAAATATTTGTCCTTTTCTTTCTGGCTTATTTTGTTCAACACAATGTCCTCAAAGTTCATTCACCTTTTCTCATGACTTCGTTCCTTTCTGTAGCTGCACAGGATTCCAGTGTGTATATACCACAGTTCACCCTTCTGCTCATCAGTTGATGCACCCTTGGGCCACTTTCATCATCGACTATCATGAATAATGCCATGGTAACATCCATGTGCAAATGTCTATTCAAGTCCCTGCCTTCAGTTCTTCCGAGTATATTCTTAGACACAGGATTGCCTAATCATATGACGACCCTGTAATTAGCCTTCTGTGGATTGACAACATTGTCCTCTGGGGGGGCTGCGCCATTCTTCTATCCCACCAACATTGAATAGGTATACCTCTTTCTCCACATTTTCTCTAGTACTTGAGTCTTTCTGTTTATTTTTTTTGAATCTAAAGATTTTGTTGAGATATATTCACATAGCATATATTCTATCCAAAATAAACACTCAGTGTTTCACAGTATTCTCACTTAGTTGTACAATCACTATCACTCTCAATTTTAGACAATTTTCATTGCTCCAAAGAGAAAAATAACAGATAAACATGTTCAAACCAAAGAGAAAAGCCCAAACACCCCATAACTCTTATCCCCCCCCAATCATTTACCCCTAATATTGATGTGGTACTACTAATGTATTCCTGTTAAAAATAGAGCATAGCATGCAATAGGAGGTTTTTACCATATGTCACTTTATTATTGGCTCTTTGTAGAAGTGTTATTCTTTGAAGTAGTTCACAAAGAACTTATTTATATTTGTAGTGCTAATTGGTGAGATACATGACTTTAAACAACCCCTTTCAATCATATTTACTTCAATTGGTACTATTACTTAGAATTCCAATAATGAATTACCATCACCTCTATCCATTTCCATGTGTTTGCGTTCAATCTCATTAACAAGTCTGTACATATTAGGTAATCCCTCCCCCTTCTCTAGCTTCTATCTCTAGGTCCCCTATAGTCTACATTTTAAGATGCTGTGTTTACATTATCTAGGGGGTTGATATTTGTGAAATCATACAATATCTATCCTTCTGTGTCTAGCTTATTTCACCCAGAATTACATCCTCAAGTCTCATCCATGTTGTCACACGCTTCAGAATTTCATTTCTTCTTACTGCTGTATAATACTCCATCTTATGTATATACCACATTTTGTTTAGCTACTTGTCTGTTGATGGACACTTGGATTGTTTCCATCTTTTGGCAATTGTGAATAATGCCTCTATGAACATTGGTGTGCAAATATCTGTTTGTATCACTGCTTTCAGAATTTCTGGGTATATACTGAGTAGTGGAATTGCCAGGTCATAGTGCAACTTGATATTGAGTTTTCTGAGTAATGCCAAACCATCCTCCACAGCAGCTGTACCATTATACATTCCCATCAGCAATGAATAAGTGATAAAATTTCTCCACATCCTCTCAAACGTGTAGTTTCTTGTTTGTTTAATGACAGCCATTCTTACAGTTGTGAGATGATATCTCATTGTGGTACATTTGCATTTCCCTAAAAACTAATGAAGATGAACATCTTTTCATGTGCTTTTTAGCCATTTGTATTTCCTTATTGGAAAAATGTCTATTCATATCTTTTGCCCATTTTATAATTGGGTTGTTGTTCTTTTGGTGTTGAGCTGTAAGATTTCTTCATGTATACCTAATATCAAATCCTTATCAGGCATATGGTTTCCAAATATTTTCTCCCATTGAATTGGCTGCCTCTTCACCTTTTTGACAAAGTTCTTTGAGGCAGAAGCATTTGATTTTATGGAGTACCCACTTATTTATTTTTTCTTTCATTGCTTCTACTTTGAGTGTAAGCTCTAAGAAGCTGCCTCCTTCTACTAGGTCTTGAGGATGTTTTCCTATATTTTCTTCTAAGAGTTTTATGATACTGCTCATATGTTTAGGTCTTTGATGCACTTTCAGTTAATTTTGTATAGAGTGTGAGGTTGGTGTCCTCTTTCATTCTTTTGGATATTGATATCCAGGTCTCCCAGTTGCAATTTTTAAATAAACTATGCTGTCCTTTTCAGTGCTTTTGGGGGCTTTGTCAAAGATGAATTGAACATAGATTTGGTGGTCTATCTACATGCTTTTGAATCAATTCCATTGGTCAGTATTTCAATCTTTATGCCAGTATGATGCTATTTTAACCATTGTGTCTTTATAATAAACTTGATTATAAAACTTTGCTCCCATTTTGCTCTTTTTTAAAGGATATTTTTAGCTATTTGAGGTCTTTTCCCTTCCAAATAAATTTGATAACTAGTTTTTCCAAGTCTGCAAAGTAGGTTGTTGGAATTTTGATTATTCTTGCATTGAGTCTGTAGATCAATTTGGGTAGAATTGACATGTTAAGGACATTTAGCCTTCCTATCCATGAGCACAGACTATATTCCCATCTATTTAGGTTTTTTATTTCTTTTAGAAAAAGTTTTGTAGCTTTCTGTGGATAAGTCCTTTACATCCTTGGTTAAGTTTATTCTTAGATACCTGAGTCTTTTAGCTGCTATTGTGAATGGAATTTTTTCTTAGTTGTCTCCTCAGTTATGTCATTACTAGTGTATAGACACATGCGGTAGTTAGATTCAGTTGTCAACTTGGCCAGGTGAAGGTACCTAGTTCTGTTGCTGTGAACATGAGCCAAAGGTACTTGAACCTCATCTGTTGCTCATTACATCTGTAGTAGAATAGGAAGCGTGCCTGCTGCAATGAATGATGTTTGATTTAATTGGCTGGTGCTTAAATGAGAGAGTTCAACATAGCACAGCCCAAGCAGGTCAGCATACCTCACCTCAGCACTCACAGCTCAGCCCCAACCTTTGGAGATGCAGAAAGAAATCACCCTGGGTAAAGTTGTTGGAACCCGGAGGCCTGGAGAGAAGGCCAGCAGAGATCACCCTGTGCCTTCCCACGTAAGAAAGAACCTCAATTGAAAGTTAGCTGCCTTTCCTCTGAAGAACTATACATTGATTAAATAAATCCCCTTTTGTTGAAAGCCAGTCTGTCTCTGGTGTGTTGCATTCCGGCAGCTAGCAACTAGAGCAACACATTACTGACTTTAGTGCATTAATCTTGCATCCTGCCACTTTGCTGATTTTATTAGCCCAAGTAGGTTTATCATAGATTTCTCAGGATTTTCTAAATATAGAATCCTGTCATCTGCAAATAATGAGAGTTTTACTTCTTCTTTTCTTATTTGGATGCCTTTTATTTCTTTCTTTTTTTTTTTTTTTTTTGCCTAATTGCTTTAGCTAGAACTTCTAGCACAAAGTTGGATAATAGTGATGACAGTGGCCTCCTTGTACCATTCCTGATCTTAGGGGGAAGTCTTTCAATTTCTCACCATTGAGTATAGTGCTGGCTATGGATTTTTCATATATTCCCTTTATCATATTTAGCAGGTTTCCTTTCATTTCTACTTTTTAATGTTTTTTTTTTTTTAAAGAAAGGGTGCTGATTTTTCAGCATCAATTGAGATGGTCATGTGATTTTCCCTTTCAATTTGTTAATGTGTTGTATTACAATGATTGATTTTCTTGTGTTGAACCACCCTTGCATACCTGGAATAAGCCCCACTTGGCCATGGTGTATAATTCTTTTAATGTGACATTGGATTCGATTTGCAAATATTTTGTCAAGAATTTCTGCATCTATGTTCATTAGGGACATTGGCCTATCATTTTCCTTTCTTGTAGTATCTTTATCTGGTTTTGGTATTAGAGTAATGTTAGCTTCATAAAGTGAGTTAGGTAGTGTTCCTTTTGCTTCAAATCTTTTGGAAAAGTTTGAGCAGGAATGGTGTTAGTTCTTTTCAGAATATTTGGTAAAATTCTCCTGTGAAGCCATCTGGCCCTGTGCTGCTTTTCTTTGTAGGAAAGTTTTGATGACTTATTGAATCTCATTACTTGTGATTGGCTTATTGAGGTCTTCTATTTCTTCTCAAGTCAGTATTGGTTATCCATGTGTTTCTAGGAAATTGTCCATTTCATCTAAGTTGTCTAGTTTATTGGCATGCAGTTGTTCATAGTACCCTTTTATGAGATTTTTTATTTCTTTGGGATTCATGGCCATGAACCCCCAATCATATCTGATTTTGTTTATTTGCATCTTCTGTCTTTTTAACTTTGTCAGTCCAGCTAAGGGTTTGTGAATCTTGTTGATCTTCTCAAAGAGCACTTTTGGTTTTATTAGTTCTCTCTATTGTTTTTTTGTTCTCCAGTTCATTTGTTTTTGCTTTAATCTTTGTTATTTCTTCTCTTCTGCTTGTTTTGGGGTTACTTTGTTGTTCTTTCTCTAGCTTCTACAGTTGTTCACTTAGGTCTTTGGTTTTAGCTTGTTATTCCTTTCTATGTGCATTTAGAGCTATAAATTTCCCTCTCAGCACTGCATTTGCTGCATCCCTTAGGTTTGGACATGTATTCTCATGTTCATTCATCTCTAGGTATTTACTGATTTCTCTTGCAATTTCTTCTCTGACTCACTGATTGTTTAAGAGTGTGTTCTTTAACCTCCATATATTTGTGATTGTACTTGTTCTTTGATGGTTATTGATTTCCAGCTTCACTCCATTATGGCCAGAGAAAGTGCTTTGAATTTATTTAAATTTATTGACACCTATTTTGTGCTCCAGCATTTGATCTGTTTTGAGGAACATTCCATGTACACTAGAGAAGAAAGTATATTTTGGCATTTTGGGATGCAAGGATCTATATATGTCTGTTAGGTCTAATTAATATATCACATTGTTTACATTCTCTATTTCTTTATAGGTCCTCAGACTGGTTGTTCTATCTATAGAAGAGAGTGGTGCATTGAAGTCTTCCACTATTTTTGTAGAAATTTCTATTGCTCCCTTCAGGATTGCCAATATTTGCCTAATGTGCATAGGAGCTCCTTAATTGGGTTCATAAACATTTATGTTTGCTATTTCTTCTTGGTGAATTGTCCCTTTTATTAATATGTAGTGTCTTTCCTTGTCTCTTAAGACATCTTTGTATTTAAAGTCTGTTTTATCTGGTATTATCTGCTTTATTTCGGTTGTTTTTCCATTCTTTCACTTTGAATCCATTTGTATCGTTGGGTCTAAATGAGTCTCTTTTAAACAGCAGATAGATGGGTCATATCTTTAAAATCTATTCTGCCAGTCTGCATCTTTTAATTGCGGAGTTTAGTCCACTAACATTCAAAGTTATTACTGTAAAGGCAGTTCTTGAATCTACAATCTTACCCTTTGGCTTTTCTTTGTCAAGTCTATATATTTTCCCCCTCTCTTTTTATCCTTTAAGGTACCAATATTGGTTTGTTAAGCTGCTGGGATGCAATACACCAGAATTGGAACTGCTTTTAAAAAAGGACTTTATTAAGTTGCAGGTTACAGTTTGAAGCCCATAAATGTCCAAGCTAAGGCATACAAGGAGCAGCCTCTCCTAACCTGTCTTTTCTCTTCTGGGTTCCGTTAACCTTCAGATGTTTGCTTCCTGTGGTTTTTTCTCTTTTGTCTGCATTTCATTCTGCTTATAAGAGACTCTAGTAATAGGATTAAGCCTCATCCTAATTCAATTGGGCCACACCTTAACTGAAGTAACCTCATCAAAAGGTCCTGTTGACAATGGGTTCTCACTCAAAGGAATGCATTAAGTTTAATAACAAGTTTTCCCGGGATACTTAGTTCCAAACTACTATAAATGGATTCTCCTCTTTAAGAGGAAGCATAGCTCTGCTGACACATTGAGCTCTAGCCTTCAGAATTGCAGGACAATAAATTTTTGTTGTTTATGCCATCTAGTCTGTGGTACTTTGTTACAGCAGCCCTGGCAAACTAAAACAACTGAGGAGGCTAATTTTAGAAGTATAATGTTGACATCATGCAACTAAATTGCCTGAACCCTCTGAAAACCTACCTAAAACTATTACTATTTTGTGGGCACAGTGATCCAGACAGTGGTAGGAAGTTTAGATAAAGAGTTCCAGATTCTGGAGGAATGTATAAGAGCCAGGGAGGGCTTGAGTTCTAAGGGGGATTGAGCATTAGGCAGAATAGAGACACAAAACAGAGGCAAATGTAGACCTTGTTTTATAAGACCTGAGACACTGGTTGACACTGGACCAGTACCCAGGCTGGAACTCATTAAATGTCTATTGTTACATTATTACTGGTCCTTAGGAACTGGGCTCAAGTGAAATCTAGAGGTGGGGTTTGAATAGGAAAATATTTACACTGGGAAATATGTGGGTTGGATAAATAGTACAGCTGAAATATTGTACCATCAGTACATTTCTATAAAATAAATTGTTAAAGAGAAAAAAATGCAATGATTATGGAAAACACAGTTAGCATTAAAATGGGCATGAGTCTAGAGTACAAGTAGGAGGGCCCACAGGCAATTTTTTTTCTTTCTTCTCTTTGAAAATCTGCCTATTTCTCAGTTAAATGGCCTCTACTGGACTTCTTAAAGTTGGTCCAGGAGACGGCCTAATGAGACATTTTGTTTAGTTCCTGGCAGGAGAACAAAAAAATCCTTCTTCATGAAAATTCAAAGTAGCCAACTTTAGGATTGTTTTTAGCATTCTCCCAATGTGAGAGTCTGGGCTAAGGGACTTGGCTAATTTTCAGGGCACTGGGACCCTAATAAATCTGAAATCTAGAATTAAATATATTGTAATATTTTCACAAGAATCAAGTGAACAATACAAATAAAACAAAAAGAATCATTTTTTTGTTCAATCAACTAATTATGAAAGCAAATATATAAAATATTTTACTGGAGTCTCATTAAAGAAAATTTTGGAAGTTATGAAATTAACAAAATCTGTATTGGCAACACCCAAAAGGAGAAGATCAGGTACTATATGATGGTAGCATTTTGTCTGTCTGAAGATAACATTGAATGACAGTGATGAAACACTTGCTGCCTACTGAAACTCATTTAAAAGCAAATGTATGGGTGGGTCATGGTGGCTCAGCAGGCAGAGTTCTTGTCTGCCATGCCAGAGACCTGGGTTCTATTCCCCTGTGCCTGTCCATGTAAAAAAAAAAGAAGCAAATGTATAACCTTCGATTCATGGAAATACAGGTCACTTACCCTGTGAGCATTCTCTTGGTACAAATGGGGCATTTAGGAAGCCGAACATTTATAGGAATTAATGGGCAAAATGGGTTAATTCCCTTCCTAACAAAAGACCTGACTAATAAGGATTTTCTCAAATGTTATATCACAGGTTCTGTCCAATTCAAGGGAAACCAGAAAACATAATAAAATGTTTCTTTTCTCTCAACAAACAATAATTAAAATTGGCTATACAGAAGACCAGAGAGACATAAAACACCTACCACCTTCACTTTATAAGAAAAGTAGTGTCATTGCTTCCCTATTTTCTTTCTACTTGTATTAGTCAGGGTTCTCTAGACAAACAGAACCAACAACAGATATCTGTAAATATGAAATTTATGAAAGTTCTCACACAACCATGGGAAAGCAAGAGTCCAAAATCCATAGGGCAGACTGCAAAGCTGGCAACACTTATGAAAGGTCTCAATGAATTCCGCAATAGAGGCTTGCTGATTGAAGAAAAAAGGAAAATTATCTCTTCTCCCTTAAAAGTCTTCAACTGATTGGATTGAGTGGATTATCCCATTTGTTAGTTCCTTAGTTGATCATAGATATAAACAGCCACAGATACAATCAACTGACTGATGATTTAATCAACCCATCTTCCAGTTTATCAACCAGCTATGAAATATCCTTGCAGTAACAGTTAGGCCTGTGCTTGCCCAACCAGACAACTGGGCAGCATCACCTGGCCAAGTTGACACCAGAACCTATCACACCATCGTAATTTGATTATACATTTAAGTTGTGATAAAAATATACCATTTTTTCAATATTCCATTTCTGTTTCCATAAATTTAATCCCGCAGCATTCCATGGTTCTTCAGTATAATTACTCTCTTACAAATCCCTCATTTTCCTTGTTCCTTTGTTCTTCTGTGGCTTTCACCTGGTAAAATCGCAATGATTAGATCTGTCTTTTCATCTATTATGCGCATGAACCTGAGCAGCCGAACTTGTCTGGAGAATAATTGCAAATTATATCAAGTCACCTCATTTTAAATCCATGTCTAATAGTTTCAAGTGAGTCCTTATTGCTTTCCAAGAAACCTAGGACATTTCCCTAATTCAGTTTTTTCTACTTTCATGTAAACAGCTTTCAATTTGATGTTAATTTTTGTCCAGTCTGACAATTTTTATCTTTCAACGTGATTTTAATGTAAAATATTTACATTATTTTATTAATATATTTGGATTTATGTATTATCCTATTTTGTGCTTTCTATTTGTCTCTTCTCTTTTCCTTCTCATTCTCTCCTTTTTCGTTTCTTTTGGAACAATTGTTCATTCTGTTTCTGATCTTTGAATGATTATCCTAGATTGCAGCATGCATGTAAAAAAAATGAAAGTTTTGTTATATTAGCATATTGAAGATATTATCCTCCTCTCTTCTAAATTTTAGCTGTCCATGAAAAATAAATGATTATTTCTTTGAAGGTAGTCTGGTTCTTATTCTGTTTATTTTTGCATTAGGTGAGTATTTTCTGGTTTCACATTTTAAGTGCTCTAATAACTTTTTCACTATATTTTTTGAGTGTCTTAATGACTGCTCTAGGGATTACCACATATATTTTTAACATCAGAATCGACTTCACATTTATAATAATTTAATTCCAGTGAGCTATGAAAACTTTCTCCCATTTAGAATTAGTCTTTTCTTCCCCTTTCTGTGCCATTATTATTAAATATATTACATTCATGTATGTTACAAATGCAGCAGTACATTGTTATGAGTATCATTTTTGTAATTTTAAGCCATTTTAAAAAGCTGGGAGAAGAAACAAGAGTAAATATATATTTATGGTTTTCTATATTAACCTTATTATTTACTATTTCTGGTTCTCTTCATTTAATCTTATGCATTTGAGCTACTGTCTGGTGTCATTTTCTTTCTCCAATAGAGCTTTGCTCTCACACCTCCTTTGTCCTTTTATTGCAAAGTCTATCACATTTTTTATAAGGTATAGTACCTAAACACTATTTTTTAAAAATATTATTGCTTTTTTAAATCAGTTAAGAGGAGAAAGGAAAAATAAATATGCATTTATACCGTATTTTATAATTACATAATTACCTTTACTAGAGCACCTTGTCTTTTCACGAGGACTAGAATTACTGTATCGGGTCACTTGCTTGCAACCTGAACAGCTTCCTTTTGGATTTCTTGTAAGGATGGACATCTAGCAACAGATTCTTTCAGTTCTAGCTTATCTGGAGATTTCTTTTTTTTGCCTTCAATTTTAAAAGTTAGTTTTGCTAGTTATAAGAATTACCATCATCTGCCTAGACAATTATATTGTATTAGCATCCTAGTAGTTTCTTGGTTTTTACTTTTCTCCCCAAACAGCCCTTCATGTCTGGAATAGACCACTCAGCAACTGAAAGCATCCTTAAAAACATCAATCAGAACATGTCCCTTTTGTTGGTCTTTTAATGAGTTAATATATGTATGTAACATATCTGGAACTACCTGGAATATAGTAAGTGCTCAATAGCACTCACTGCTAATGTTGGTTGTTGACATTAATGTTAGTAATATTATTTTATTAAAAGTTATCAAGGAATCTCCACCACATTTCAAATAAATCCAAAAGTCTCCCTCTAAAGACTCTTAGGCTCTGTGTTACCCGGTCCTTGTCTACTACTTTTATCTCCTTTCCTGTCACTGTTTCCTTTATTCTCTGTACTGCGGCCACACTGTCTTACTAGCTGTTTCTTAGTCACACCCATCTCCAGCCTCAAGGTCTTTGGAACATTCTTCTTCTAAATATTTTCAGGGTTTGTGCCTTTACTTCTTTTGGGTTTTTCTTCAAATGCTCCCACATTAAAAGGCCTTTCCTGATCACCCTATTAAAAATAGTTCCCTACCTATCACTGCCTCATCGCTTGTGCTGTTTTAGTTTTCTTAATGCACTTTTTTTTTAAACCCAGGGTTAAATCACATTACAAATTTTTGTTTATTGTCATTTTAATTGCACTCAATGTTAGTCCTATGAGGACAGGGACTTGTCTCTTTTGTTCAAACAGAATCCCCAGTATCTGAAATATTTTATGATCCATAATAGATATTAAATAAAAGAATCAATGGATGATAGAATGAATGAATGTTCTAAAGGACTTTATTTTAATTTGAGCTACAGTCCCATGGAGGATAGCATATGATTAGAATAGTGATTTAAAAAAAATAATTTTTTTTGTAAACAACAAACATACAAACATTCTTGACATGGTTGCAATCAATGGCTCACAATATCATCGCGTAGTTGTGTATTCATCACCATGATCATTTTTTTGAACATTTGCATCTCTTCTGCAAAAGAAATAAAAAAGAAAAAAGAAGAAACGCTTATATATGCCATACCCTTTACCCCTCCCTCTCATTGACCACTGGTTTTTCAACCTACTCAATTTATTTTAACTTTTGTTCCCACTATTATTTATTTTTCTTTACTTTGGGTGCATGGTCTGGGAATCGAACCCGGGTCTCCCGTATGGAAGGCAGGCATTCTAACCACTGAACTACCCATGCAACCCCTGTTCCCGCTATTATTTGTTTATTTCTTATCCATATTTTGTACTCATCTGTCCATACCATAGATAAAAGGAGCATCAGACGCAAGGTTTTCACAATCACACAGTCACATTGCAAAAGCTATATCATTGTACAATCATCTTCAAGAAACATGGCTACCAGAACACAGCTCTACAATTTCAGGTACTTCTCTGTAGCCACTCTTATACACCATAAACTAAAAAGGGAATATCTATATAATGCATAAGAATGACCTCTAGGATAACCTCTCAACTCTTTGAAATCTCTCAGCCACTGACACTTAATTTTTGTCTCATTTTTTTCTTCCCCCTTTTGGTCTAGAAGGTTTTCTCAATCTTTTGGTGCTTCGTCCCAGCTCATTCTAGGATTTCTGTCCCACATTGCCAGGAAGGTTTACACCCCTGGGAGTCATGTCTCACTTAGAGACGGGGAGGTCATTGAGTTTGCTTGTCATGTTGGCTGAGAGAGAGAGGCCATATCTGAACAACAAAAAAGGTTCTCTGGGGGTGAGTCTTAGGCCTAATTTTAAGTAGGCTTAGCCTATCCTTTGCTGGGATAAGTCTCATAGAGGCAAACCCCAAGTTTGAGGGTTCAGCCTATTAATTTGGTTGTCCCCATTGCTTGCAAGAATATCAGGAGTTCTCCAAAAGGGGAAGTTGAATTTTTCCCCCATTTTCTCCCCATTCTCCCAAGAGTACTTTGCAAATACTTTTTTATTCATAGAACAGTGATTATAAGGGAGGAAAGACTATGGACACCTCGTATTTTTTTTTTTTTTTTACCAAATAGGTTCTTGGTATTCTAAAATAGGAAATAAAATCCCAACTAATTCATTACCCTGTCTTGAATTTTTAGCTTATGATTGGTTTATAATTTCTACAAATGTGGAATGTTAGTTATGGGATGGTATCAGAATACAATGTTTTCAAGTATATAGGTATTAGCTATTATAAATAATTCTAAGCAGGAATGTGTATTTTGTTCAGTAGTTTGAAAGCTGGAATTTTTCCCAGTGCCAGTGCTTATAAAATCACACCAGGGCAATGGTGGCTCAGTGGCAGAGTCCTTGCTTGTCCTGCCAGAGACCCAGGTTTGTTTCCTGGTGCCTTTCCCTGTAATTAAAAAAAAAAAATCTCACCAGAACGTCCACTTAATTTCCCTATGGTCAGGTGAGAAATGTGTTTTGATTATATCGCTTCCTATTTTTGCCCTAGTTTATTTCATCAGTGAAAAGGGCTTAATGAGATAGAAACTTTTCTGGACCTATCTATTTATCCATCTATACATAAAATATGCACACATGTTTTTAATATTGAAACATGTATTTATTACATGTTAAAATTGAACATTTGGCCAAGGTTACACAGTAGAATAGTGATTGTACATAATAAGTACCCTTTATGACTTAGCAATTGTTGTTAATATTATTATTACTTGGAGGATACCATTCACTTACTTGAGTAAGGAACCAGTTAATAATTGCTTTTAAAAAGAATACCCTGTATTTGAAGCAGAGTATGGCCTGGAGAAAACCTTGATTGCAGAAATATAAGCTGTGAATATCTTAAGATTTCTAGAATCTACATTATTGATTGAGTTTTCATTGCTTTTGGAATTCTGACTTTAAATCCTGATTCCTTCATGTGCAGCCTTTCTTAACTTCACTGAGTTTCAGTACATTCCTTTATAACATTAGAACAGTAATATACACTTTACTAGATTAATTTTAGAATGCATTTTGAAAGATTTATTTAAATAAGACTCTATTCGTGTGTGTATATATGTGCATGTACACCACCATGTATGTACACCATCTATGCACCACCATGTCAGCTTATGGTAGTTAATAAAATGTAGTTGTATTAGTCAGGGTTCCCTAGGGAAATAGAACTGATAGGAGATGTATGTAAATTTTATGAGATTTTACAAGAATTGTCTCACAAGACTGTGGGGATAGGTAAGTCTAAATAGGCATGCTGCAAGCTGGGGACCCCAGTGAAGGTTTTTGATGATTTCCCAGGAAAAGCTGGCTGACTGAAGTAGAGATGGAAATTCTCTCTTCTAATTGCTGAAACCGTCATTTCACCTTTCAAAACCTTTGTTTGATTGCATGAGACTTCTCTTGTTATTGAAGACAATCTACTTGATTAAAGTTAGACTTTTGTTCACTTGACCTAAAACTTTTCTACTTATACAGATCAAGTAAGAATTTAGTAGACTATCATCTATTTTACTTCTAGGTATCCCATCATCCCCTGTCCAATGCCATAGGTCTCTGTGAGTAAAACTATTTTGATTACTGTTCTGATAATGCTGTCCATTATACTGTTTTGAGACTGGTGTCCAAAGGAGCCATACCTACTGTTCTAGTTTGCTAGCTGCCAGAATGCAACACACCAGAGATGGATTGGCTTTTAATAAAAGGGGATTTATTTTGTTGGTTCTTCAGAGGAAAGGCAGCTAACTTTCAACTGAGGTTCTTTCTTACGTGGAAGGCACAAGATGGTCTCTGCTGGTCTTCTCTCCAGGCCCCTGGGTTCCAACAACTTTCCCCGGGGTGACTTCTTTCTGCATCTCCAAAGGCCTGGGCTGAGCTGCAAGTGCTGAGATGAGGAATGCCAAGCTGCTTGGCTGTGCTACATTGCGTTCTCTCATTTAAGCACCAGCCAATTAAGTCAAAACGTCACTCATTGCAGCAGACACGCCTCCTAGCCGACTGCAGATGTAATTAGCAACAGATGAGATTCACCTACCATTGGCTCATGTCCACAGCAACAGAACTAGGTGCCTTCACCTGGCCAAGTTGACAACTAATCTAACTACCACACCTACTTTGTCTTTGGTGAGTAAGTGCTGCCACTTGCCTTCTGCCAATCCAGGAATCAATCATCCAATTGTGTTTAAGGATCCAAGTTCAGTGACAGCAGTTCCCACAGGAATATCAGACCTACAGAGAAGAGCAACCACAGAGCTCTTCAAGGATGGAGTTAGTCTCACAGATTTATTCCTCACATCCCGGTAAATTCCTCTGGACATTCCTGGGATGGGTGAACAGGTCTTACAAGATAAACCCATTTCAACATTCCAAGCTCTTTAAACTTTTGGATCTCCTCATCTACATTATACCAGGGAAGTTCTGGCATTTTGGCCTTAGGCAATGTAGGCCACCTTTTGATCCAAGCTTCACCCAACCATTCAAACAAACTGTTAGAGCCCTTTCTAAACCCTAGAGCCACAGCATTGAATCCCGAATCTTGCTTAGTGGGCCTATATCAGTAAATTCAGGCTGATGCAAATTTATATTCCTTTCATCATTATCTCATACCCTTAATATCCATCCCCACACTTATTCCCATGATTTATGTCTATATAAATTGGAAAAATTATGCAGTTCTTTTGGAGTGTATTGTACCTTCTCATAGTTCATACTTTGTACCTCACCTTTTGGGACCAGCTGGGACTTCAAACCTAGTTATAGATTTAGTAAAAAAGAAGGGTGGTGGTGGTGGGTCACAGGAAGTGTCTTGCAAGCCAACTACCTCAGAGCATTACATAGCAGTTTCATCTGATGAAATAAGATCAATCTCTTCAGACAGAGAAGTGAGGGCTTTTAGCTCAGGAGAGGTGGTTAAAGGTTTAACAGGCAGAGTGGGGTTCATCTCTTCAGGTGTAGTTTGGAAGGCAGATTCCATAGGAAAAACTGGAGGTCAAGAGGCTGGTTCCTCAGTGCAGACCATGACAATTTCTCTGGAAAAGGCTCTGCAGAATCTGGAGTTTCAGTGTCCCCACCACCATTATTATCAATCCATATGTCCCCATTCCAATTTTCAGAATCCCATTCCTTTCCAATCAATGCCATCACTTTAACAGCAGACACCCTGCAAAGCTGAGAATTTAGTTTATGTTGTAATTCAACCACTTGCACAATATGACTCTGGGTCTGGTTTTCAGAAATCTTAAGTCTGCAGCTACATGAAATAAGATCTTCTCTCAGGGCACACAAACTTTTGCATCCTTCATGTGACACTTAAGCTTAGAATTAAAAAAAATATTACAGAAGTTTTGAGTTTACAGAACAATCATGCATAAAATATAGGATTCCCATACGCCACGCCACCACTAATATCTTTCTTTGGTGTGGAACATCTGTTATAATTGATGATAGCACTTTTTTGTACTATCTTTTGTACTATTTTTTTAAACAATAGTTATCTTTTTTACAATTGATAAAAGATTATTAAAATAATAGTATGAACTAATGGTTTACATTAGCTGTATTTTTCCCATATCGCACCTCATTATTAACACTTTTCTTATAATTCATGAAAGAACATTTTTAGACTTGTTCTATTAACAATAGTCCATTATCTAAATAAGGTTCCCTGTGTTATACAGTCTATGTTTTATCATTTAATTTTTATTCTGATAACATATATGACCTGAAGTTTCCCCATTAACCACATTCATCTATATAATTCAGTGCAGTTAATTACATTCACAATAGTGTGCTGCCATCACCACTGTCCATTTCTAAAGCTTTACTATCAATCTAAATAGAAATTCTGTACAAATCAAGCATCAGCTCTCCATTCTCTTACTCAAATCTATCGCTGGTAACCTGGATTCTAGATTCCTACTTTAGAGTTTCCTTTTTCTAGTTAGTTCATATCCATGAGATTATACAATATTTATCATTTTGTGCCTGGTTTATTTCACTCAGCATAATGTTCTCATGGTTCATTCATGCTGTTGTAAGAATCAGGACTTCTTTCCTTTTCATGGCTGGGTAATATTCCAATATTCCATTCATATCTATTATCAGGAAATATGCATTTTTCTTGTTCAATTGTATTCTGACTCTTATAGAAATTAAAGAGTAGAGTTGTATAGTGAAGATACAGTTAATCTAAAATGAAAATTCAGTAGATACAGTACTATTGGGTTTTGCGTTTACCATTTTAGTTGCCCATACTGATAATCTTCATTTCTTCACACTTCTGTCTTTTCCTTTCAACCTGCAGAATTCCCTTTAGTAATTCTTGTAAGGCAGGTCTTTTGCTGGCAAACTCTCTTGGTTTCTATCTGTGTCTAATTTATATTGAACAATAAGTGGGGAAGATAACATGCTACTTAAAACCAAAAAATCAAAAACAATCTATACAGTGTCTTCTAATGTGATTCTGAATCTAAAAACACCATTTCTTACACAACTATAATAATTGCTCTAATAAAAACAAAGTATTTTCACAATGAAGATCATATTTGCTAATAATTTTTTAAAACTGTTTATATTATTAACTGGAAATTTTAAAAATTATTTTTTTAATTTACCTTAATCTCCACATTTTTATTATACAAATTTTATAAGTGGCTACAGGTTTGATAGTTCTTGTGTTTCACATGGCTTCATCATATACCATTGATGAAATGCCTCTGGTATAAGAATGAATATTTGAGTAAACGAAAAGCTTCATCAGTCAAAATGATGGAAACTCATGAAGTAATAAAGTACAAAGCTGAAATAACTGTTAATTTAACCTATAAAGCTTTCTTTATTCCCCTCAACGCTGCCACTGAAATAGTAATGTGGTGTTGGTTTATAGCTGAGATGCCACACCTACATAGTATAGACTGGCAATAATGCTGTCTACATGTTCCATGTTGGATTGCAGTTTTTCCCAGACAGTTAACAAATCTCTTTTTATGCTCTTTAAAATAATAGGCCCTGAGAACATAGTGGCCTCTGCACTCATGCAGCCTTCATTCTAATAGAAAAAATAGTTAGCAGGTAAGAAATTGCAAATGTAATGAATGTTACAACGGAACAAGTCAGAGGAACAAATTTTAGTTTTGACAAAAGTGGGGATTAGAAAGTGGAATAAATTGTAATGAATCCTTATATCTCACCTTGGAAAAGATGTGACAAATCCTTGTATTTAATTTCATGCTTTGATGAGACATATTAAACTAAGGCCCAGGTGGATATGTGTAGATATGCAGATGTGGAATTTCAATTTTTTCAAGTTGGGTTGGGTCCTTAAGGGAAATTATGGCATAAAACTCTGACATATTTTTTCTCTCATCAAAAGAGATATACCAATTTCCCATTCTGTAAAAGAATGAATTTTCATTTTAGATTAACCTGACCTATGTAAAGAAATAAGTTGAAATGTTTTATGATCTCTATGTACCATCAAAGAGTAGCATCAAGGTACTTTTTTAAAAAGTTTTTTTCAGGGATTACAATGCTCCATGATATCTTTTACTATCTGTATGAAATATCAGTACATAATAAAATAGAACAAAGCAGTGCTTACACAGATAAGCCAGATCTCATTTAGTCAAAGAATTAATTCAACCATTTGACAGGCTTTAGCTAGGTTTTGAACGCTATTAAAAATACGTTTGTAGAGCATATCCAGGCCTAGATCTTGGCCTCTAATACACTTCAGTGCTAAAAGGAATCAGAGCTTCTTGGAGAAATGGCTCATTGCTAAGAAAAGACCAAGTAGGTGTAAAATTAGTTTGGAATAAATATCTTGTTATGCCAGATGGTGAGGAAGATGAAGGAAAGGATGGAAGGGAGAGAGCAAGGAAGGAAGGAAGGAGGGAAAGAAGGAAGGAAGGAAGGAGGGAAAGGAGAAAGGAAGGAAGGAAAGAAAGAAGGAAAAAAGTCTTGAGGAAGTAGAATCTGGTAGCCAAATCTGGAGGAACTTGAGCACCAAAAGAATTACGTCCAAAAATGAATTTAAAACAGTGGGGGTGGGGTGAGGTAAATATTGGAATGCATGCATGAACTCTGATAATACATTGATAGATAGCTCATAGATAGACAGACAGATGATAAACATGGGAGAAGGGAATCTTTGACTTACAGTCAAATGTGGAGGTCTGATTGGTAGATGTTGAGAGAATGCTCAAGTTGGAACATTAGACTTTTGCAAACATCATTGTAAAGATGTGGTCAGGAAAGACTCACCAGTGTGTACTAAATCCAGAGGACCAAGATAGTTGCATGGTCTTAAAGGTTCTCTCAATCACATGGAGAAAAAGTAATTACACAGTGGATAAAGCAGACAAAACTTTGGCCTGGTGACCAAAATTAATATCACCAGTGAGAGACAGGTGAAGATTGCAACCCACTCTGAGAAGACATAATGTATCCAATGCAGTGTTTAATTGGCACTGAAAACCTGATCTAATCATGAGGAAATATTGGACAAACCTAAAATGAGGAATATTCTTTTAGAAGAAAAGAGGACTCTATTTTTCAAAAGCATCAATGTCATAATGGACAAAGAAAAGTTAAGGAAATTTTGAGATTAAAGAAGGCTGATGAAGCTTAACAACTAAGTACAATACCTGACTCTTGATTGGGTGCTGTACGAAAGGAGAAAAGTGTTATAAATGACATTATTGGGTCAGTTGACAAAATTGGAAGAATGATTAGAAACAAGTTATTTTACCATTTAATTAATTGTAGAAGTTAATAATTATATTTGGGTTAAGCAAGAGAATATTCCTATTCTCAGGAAATACACAGTAAGATATTGAGTGGTAAAGAACCATGATGTATTTTACTCATTACCTCAAATTACCTCAAATATTTCAGGAAAAATACACACATATACACAGATTAAATTATAAAGCAAATAATGTAAATATGTTAGAATATGTGAAAGGTTATATGGGTATTTTATGTGTTATTCTTAATTTTGCAACTTTTCTATAAGTGTAAAATTATTTCCAAGTAAAAAGTGTAAAAAATTCTTATAGCTCTTTTTTTTTTTTATGGGCAGGCAGCAGGAATCGAACCCAGGTCCTCTGACATGGCAGGTAAGTGTTTTTGCCTGTTGAGCCACCGTGGCCCACCCTGTTACAGCTCTTAAAATTTAAAACTTAACTCTTCTAAAGTTATCTCAGTGAGTTTAGATAAAAATGAATATTACTATATTTAATAACTCAAAATTTGAAATGAATCTACAAGTAATAGTTTAATATGAAGCATTATATTTTACTGCTTTTGATGCTGTTTTCAAATTCCTATCATATACAGTCCCTGCAGAATAACCGACTTTGTGTCGTCTATATGTTTTTGTATTGTCTGGAAAAGAACTATTTAAGGATAACTAGATCAATTGATCAAATGATATTTAATATTTTGAAGGGATTTAGTAAAACTCTTCTTAATGATTTATAATTTTCTGGACAACAAGTAATAAGATGAGATTTTCAAAACAACTTAAAATATATCAGCAAAATGTCACTTTTTAAAATTATTTACTATTGCCTCAGATGAATGTAATTAATATACCAGCTTGTATCCGAACCAAAGATACTGAAGCATGTCTTTTTTGTCTCAGGGTTGTAAGATGCCATTATCAATTGTAACAAATATCTCTTCTGTTTACTCAGCTCATAAGTGAATGTTTCTGTTCCATAATTTACATAAAAAGGTTTCAGCTGACTCTGCTAAATGATACACTGTCCTGTCCCAAAGATGAAAGCCTTGATGCTAATCCTGCTTGGAGAATATGAAAAACAGTGGATGATTCTGAAAAATTTGTACTTAATTTTCAGTATCTAAAATATTGTCAGTAGTGATATTTAAAAAAAAATCTATCAATAGTGGATAAGCCCTTCAAATTGTAAGTTATCTCACGTCTCACAATATTAATGTTTTAAGGGGCAGCCTTGTAGGCAAAATATGGATTCAAATGTGTTATTTATATATAGTTGTCACCACTCTGAAGTCTGTTAATAAAAGCCAATAGCATGCATGTTTAATAAGTAAAGTTTTGCATTTATTTATGAAATTACATTAATGAAAGACTAACACTAAATATATAAATACACACACACACTGAATTTTGTACAAAAAGGTTAATTGATTTCAATTAGATTTAGCAGACAGAATTAGTAACAATTGAACTTAATAGCAGTTCCTTGAAAATATTTTAAAATCTAATCTGCTTTGTGTAGCTAAGATTTGAAGCGCTTTCTATATAATCCAAATAGTATGACAATTCAATAATTAACTCCAATATATAAATAATTTTCTGCTTGATCCCAAACAACTAGGCCCAACATTTGTTAATATCCAGATAATTGACAACCATTTCCAGATTCACTCTGAACTTTTAACTATTACATAGGCAGAGTCTTCATAGCATAAATTAAAGTCAAAGACGATAATTATTATATTATGTGTAGATTACAAAAAAGGCCTAATTAATTACACCTGCTCCCTTTAGGCATTGTTTTTTCCCGTCAGAAATTCATAATAAATTATCAACATTATCCATGGTGCATTGACTCACATCAACTCACTTATGACTGCTTCTCTGGCATCTTACTAGACAGATTGCACTTCAGAGAAATTGAAACGTCCATGAATCCAACACTTAACTTCCTTAGTATCTAAGACAATTGGTCATTGTTTGATGGCTCAGAGAAAGTTTCCTCACTGCAGAGAAAAAAAAAATTCCCCAATAAATTATTCAAAATCTGAAGTTGACATTCAGAAAAGCAATAGTGGTGACATTGCATTGTTTTACCTTTATTAATGAGTCTCTTTTAGTACTGCAGAAACTTAATTCCAATTTATGGACTTAATTCTATAAGAGTTAATAGCGTACATTTTATGGTTAATATTAAAGGTTGCCTGGGAAGAATCTTAAGTATAGGACTAGGAATGAAATCACGTAGTGAAACCATTTCATCTGTGAATTGCAAACTTTGTTTGACTACAATTTATTGTCCAAATACTTTTTTTTACATGTGAACACATATACACATAAATAACTGAAACAAAAGTTTCACAAAACAATCCTCTTAGTTATTGTTCTTCTACTCTGTTTTAGCTTCTTTTCTCTTTCATTTAAAAAAATGGTAATCAAAACCCATTAAATTAATTTCATGACATGTTTATAGTTTGAGAAATACTGATGGAGATCACTTCTATCATTTATATTTATTTAGATATAGAACGGAAAAATATGGTATATTACTGTAAAATGAGGACACTGTTCTAATTGGTCTCTAAATCACTTAAACCTGGTATCTGCTTAAAAAATTAATTAAAAGTCCTTACTAAGTGATGTTTTTGGCTACTTTGTGCACTGTTCCATGGGAGCAGATCAAAAGTGGGTCAGGTCCTTTGATTCCTGGGTAATATTATAAAGACTTGATACATGCTAAAAGTTCCAAATACATATATATGTGTGTGTTTGTGTGAATGTATATATATATATATATATATGTGTGTGTGTGTGTGTGTGTGTGTGTGTGTGTGTGTGTGTAGGTATAACATATATATGAAAAAATGCATAGTGAGGTCACACATTCATTCAACAAAGATTGATTAAACACCTACTACAGGACTGCCATAGTGCTAAAAAGAAAGAATTAAACTCTGGGCAATTTAGGATAGAAAGCAGATGCAAATTTTGGAATACTTAAAGGTACTTCTTTGTTGGACCAAGAAATCTAGAGTCCGTGATTTCTGGAAATGGCCTGAAATTGAGATTTGCTAGATTGAAATTTGTCCCAAACAAACTAAAAGAATGCCCTTATTGGAAGGAGGATGTAGGATTACCACATCTGGGCTAAGTCCAATCTATTTCCCTGCCACATTCTTAAGTGCTCAGTTGAGGGATAGAAAGGACAGAGTTTAGAAGTGGGAATTAAGGGTGACTATGAGGAAAGCAAGAACTTTTTGAGGAGCTATTCACATAGTTTTCCCTAATAACTTTTCCCCAAAATTCCTCTTACATTTTTGAAACATTTCTTATCTCCAAGTACTTTGTTTTCATTTTTGGAGGTAGAGAATCATGAGAATTTTTAACTAGACAAAAGAATGTGAATATTTGATCTTTAATTCATAAACTTCTGTTAGTGCTTGAAGTTATGAACGTCTCTATTTCTGTTACTTACACATTATTTAGGTATATAGACTATTATTTTAAGATTCACAGAAAAATCAGATTGCTTTCCTGACTCCTTCATTTATTCATTCAATATTTAGAAAACAAAAGAATTGCAATAAGCATGGTTAACTCAGCTTCCTTGTTAATCTATACTTCTAACAAAAGTCAGTAAGTGCATGATTTTTTAAAAATCTTTTCTTGTTTTTAGTTTTGTTTACTTGTAAAGCCTTTCCTGAGTACTGGCTATGTACTTAAAGTAGAAGATACAAAGAAGAACAAACTAAAGTCTTTATATATAAGAGCTAGTCATTCACTTATATGGCATCCTGTTTAGATTTGTCTGCTGAGGTTGTAAGGGTGCTATACAATTCTTATAAAATTGAAGATCTTTATGTTTTTGTAATAGTTCATGATAGTTGTATAAGCACGGGTGTCATATACTGAGGAGATATTTATTAAATACATTGTTAATGGTTTAAGTCACTAGTTCTCACACTTCAGAGTCACATGAAGGGCTTATTAAAACACAGAGTGTGGCATCACCCCCAGACTTTCTGGGTGGTATCAAAGAATTTGCACATCTAACAAGTTCCTAGTTGATGTTGATGTTGATGCTGCTTGTCATAGAACACTTTGATTTAAATCAGATCTCTGCAAACTGAAGTCTGTGGACCAAATCTGGCCTACCACCTGTAAATAACCTTTTATTGAAACACGGCCAATCCCATTCCTATGGCTACTTTCTTGCTATAAGGACAGAGTTGAATAGTTGTGACACTAGAGACCGACCTGCAAAGCCTAAAGTATTTACTATATGGCCCTTTAACGAAGTTTACCAATCTCTGATTTAAACATTGTGTTATGATTGTGGATTCTCATTTAAAACAGCTTCATGATTTTTAGCTGAACAACATCTTGATAATTATAAATTTAAAGGAAGAATTATTTGCTTAGAGTTTTTTTTTTTTTCCTAATGGGCAGGCACTGGGAATCAAACCCAGATCTCCAGCATGGCAGGTGAGAACTCTGCCACTGAGCCACTGTGGCCCGCCCTAGAGTTTTCATTGATATTAATATACAGCCCTTAAGGATTTCACCACATAGATTCTAGAGAATGTTGAATGACCAGTAAAATAGAAATTCCTTTTTCACTCCTCAGAATGTGATTCTGTCGGTAAGCAAAAAGAGAATAATGATGTTTGAGGAGTGAGCTAGTTCAATAACTCTATTATTGGTCAGATTAACTTTCAAAAATTCTAGATGTTTAACACTAGTAGGCATTAGTTGGCAAAAATAAAGGGAGAGTGGCAATTTTCAAAATATTTTTCCTGAAATAAATAATGGTAAATTTCCCATTTATCAAAATAGAGATTTTTAGAGAGTGACTACTTAGAAAAATAGTGTGTGTGGTGTTATTTGTTCTTTTTTTAAATTAACCAAAAACTTGAAAAACAGCATAGTCAATATCCTAGATTATAGGTAATCCATAGAAAAGGCAGATTAATATTTAATTTTTTTTCCTATATTCCTCTTAAAACAAGCTCTATGGCAGATCATTTCATTTGGTTTGTCCTTTCCAGCCATCCTCGAGCATACAGAGAATAAAAACTACCTTTGCCAGAATGTCCTACAGTTATGGTTCTTGATGTGATTTAGGTTCCACAAACTGGTTGTACTCTTGTGAACTTCTGATTTAGAACTGAATCACTTGGGCAGAGAGGTGGTATGGGAAACATCCACTTTTGATTCGGGCAGATCATGGCAGAGGAACTGGAGGTTTCTGACTCCAGATCACAATTTTTCCAGCTGGATGAAGGTAGAGAAGGGGCTAGGAGTTGTTCCTAGAAACTTACTCTAGAGCAAAATTTCTCAGCTTTGGCACATTTTACATTTGGGGCTGGATTATTCTTTGTTGTGGGGTCTATCCTGTGATTGAATAATTTTTATCAGCATCCTTGGCCTCTACCAACTAGTTGCCAGTAGTAAATTCCCTCCTCTTCTGCCTCCAGTTTTGATAACCCAAAATATCTTCAGATACTATCAAATGTCTCTTGGGGAAAAATTGATTTTGGTACAGACAACTCCTCCTTCAAGAATTTCTAACAAATCTGCACTTCACCGTGTTAAATCTTTTTTCTGCTTAAACTATCTAGAATGGATTATTTTGTCTGAAGCTAAGCACCAACCGATACAATACATTTACCGAATGTGAATGTAGGCAGTAGACCCCAAGGAAGCAGAAATCTAATCTGTCGGATCGAAGTCAGTGAAGATCTGGTTACTGTTAGAGGATGGCACCTGGTGTGAAACAGATTTTAAATTATAACCTGTGGCTTTGGAAAACTAAAAGACTTCTGCAATTCACCATTATGAAAAGGTTTCTAACTGTTCTTGAGAGTTAAAAAAAACGAACAGGTTTGAAGTTTGAAATTATTCAATCATGGCCATAAACAATTTTCTTGGTTCTTGTAGGGGCATTCAAGTTGACATGGTTAAAAATCAGATGCAGAGTTTGATCCTGTAGGTTGTTGAATTATATGTTGAATTTGAAGCTCTGCCAGGTCTTTTATATGAAGGTTAAGGCATTGATTGGAAAGAATGTAACCCTGTAGATTGGAATAACAGCATTTGAGAGGCTCTGGATGGCTCATTTTAGGCCTAATGCTCAAACTCCCTTAATTTTTTCGAGCAAGCAAGAACAGTCCTTCCCCTCCTAATTTGATGAGGTTGGAAATGCCTTCTTGGAAGATCTTTTAATGACATTGCTTGGGAATAATTATGTTCTATGGGGATGCCAATTGTCCTCATTTTTCATCTCAAACGACAGACAAAAATAGATGCATTCAGCCCTATACCTAGATGTCTGCCTGCTGCAGAGGCAATTACAAAGAAACCCCAGGAGCAAAATGTCAAGATCTTGCTAATTTATACTGGTAAAATTTAGGGAAATACCCATCGAAATTGATTCTATCAGTGCCAGTCCTCAGAATAAGGAAAGTAATTTTAGATTCATCTGAATTTATTGATCAACTGCGTCTCCTAAGGTTTGATATTCAGTAGGCTATTGTGAGATGGCATTGTTCTAATCATCTGCTCAGTGGGCTGAATCCTGTGCTCAGCAGTGGACTATCCTGAATGAATATGAGATGCCAGAAATTCTTTGGTATGATGTAGGGCAGGGTTTGGCACACTAAAGCTTGTGGGTCAAGTAGGTTTTTGTAAATGAAGTTTTATTGAAACATAGCCTCATCCATTCATTTACTTATGGCTGCTTTTGCACAATAATGATAGAGTTGAGTAATTGTGACAGACCATATGTCTCACACAGCTTAAAATATTAGTTATCTGGGCCTTAGAAAGTTTCCTAAACCATGAAGTAGATGAAGGAAACCAATATCTTAGGTAGATAGGAATGTTGGTGTGAAGATGTCTGGTACTCCCAACCTTGTTCTCGAGAGGGTCTAGGAAATAGTTAGCACAGCATTGAACCACTTATTACAAAGGGAGTATCTTTTAACAGCTCTGAATTGGCTGTCATCTGCAGGTTGGGATGAAGGTAAGATATGCTTATATGAATTGAGGTCAATATAATATAATAATCAGTCCAGTCAGAGAGATAATCAGAATGTTTGACCCATTGGGTTCTTTGGTAGTAGCTAATTCTTCATGAAATATTGAGGATGAGGGTATATTAGAGAACCTACTAAAATCCTACTTGATCCTTATAACCAAAACTCAAGAATACGAACAAATAAAGAAACTCTGGTAGCCGTGATGGCCCATTTTGCTACTGTAGGTCACCTGTCAGGGTGGTCACTTATGGGAATGAGATGATAGATGGTGTCTGGGCTGAGTCAGTGTCACAGGATGGTATATTCATCATAGTGAAGCTCAACATTAGATCCCGGACCAATGGACAGTGATAAGGCAAAGTGGAAGACCTTGACATTCTCTCTTATCACTAAAAGAGTAAATCTTCCACAATTTTATCCTTAGGGACCAGAGTCATCTCACTATTCTACAGGACTTTCCCACTGACCTACTACCTTGATAAGACAGGACTGAAAGGATCTAATAAGCAAGTCATAGCAGAAACCCTCATAAAATGTACTTGGCAGCAAGTATGTGGTAATTTCATCAAAATTATTCAATCTCCCTTCCCATTGAAGTTTCCTGGGGTTCAGCACTGTCCAAATACACCCTCCAACCAAAATGGAAACCAAACTGCTGTACTTTACAGCCCTCACACTAAAAACAAGAAAGAGATACAATTCCATATTTGTTGGTGCTGTTTTCTACCAAGTACTGAATAATCCATAAAGCTGTTAGCCTTGAGTGAGTGCTAGAGTAAATGAACCTCTCCAGGAGTTCCCACCAGATCTCTGTAGTGGATCAATGAGGCATTGTGTCTGATCTGTGAATTAGCATGCTAAATGGAGGCTAAGAAGAAAAGAAGACTATAGTTGAGGACCCTTACCTTTATGTCTTGGAGTAAATCTATAACCTTGAAAGCAACTAAGTATACTTTTTTTAGAAACAGCTGCTAGATTTACTCTTGGATCTTTATTGATCAGATTGAAGGCCTGACTATGGGGCTTTTAAAACATGGCCACAATGATTTCATACTCTTGCCATTGAGAGGTGAGATTTAGATTACTTTCCCTCAAATCTGGGTGGTCTTGTGACTGCTGGTGACTAGAGATCGGCCATGGGATTTCTGAGGCTAGGTCATAAGAGGTCATGCAGTTCCTGTTTTGCAGCTAGAGCTTTTGCTTTTGGAGCTCTGAGCCACTGTGTAAGAATTCCAGTCACCCCAAGGCTGCCATTCTGTGAGGAAGTCCAAGCTACATGGAGAGCTTAACATGAAGGCACTCGTCATAGTCCCAGCTACAGCCAGTCATTAAGTCACCCAGGTGCAGGACAGTTTTGGAACTCAATATTAAACTGCTGAAAATTGCTTCACCATGCTGCAGTTTTCTCAAAGGAGCAAATCAGCTTATGACAATAGTTACTTGGCAATCATATTTCTGTCCAAATCTTGGCTTATTTTAAAGGAGTCCCATGAAGGTTGGATGCATTTCTTCAGGAAAGGAAAAAAAAACTTCATAAAGCATATTTTTTTCTCTCTTCTTATTTCCACCTACCCTACAAACTAAAATATTACTTGTCAAATATGAAGAAAATGAGATATATATAATAAGAGTGTGTGTGTGTGTGTGTATGTATTATTTGCCTCAAGTAAAACTATTTGTGTGTATGCATGAACATGTTTGTGCATAGGTCTGTGTCAGGAAAAATATGTAACACATTTTATGGCATTGATTCAATATAAGTACTAATTTTACTTGATAATTATTGTAGGAAATGTTACATACTAAATATTTAAGATAGTTAATGGTATAATCAAATGTTTCATCCTTGAGAATTCCTTTTGTAAGTATTAAAATGTAGACCTAAATAAACTGTGTAGTCCTACATTTCAAAAATGGACATACTAACTAGAAGTAAAAGGCTAAACTTAACATTTTAAAGTTATTGAATATTTCCAATCACATTAATGAGTTATCAAATTGTCTTATAAAAAATGTAAATCTCAAATTATTGACTCTTTAGTAGGGGTTCTCACTGTATGATTTTGGCAAATATTAATGGACTTTAATTTGTTAGATTGTCACTGGATCATTCACATATATAATATCAGCATTTATAATATAACATAGTCTTTGATATTAGGTATGAATAAATGCTTTTTAAAAGAGGTAATTCAAATTATACTTTAATTGATATTTAGTGGTAGAACTTAATGTTTCCATTAATTAAGGATATTTACATTTTGCTTTGCAAATGAAAACCAGTGGAGTAGATGGTCAGTTTATGGTGGTCTTCTGACAAAATGACCCATGACATGTTTGAAAATAAGTCCTCTGTATCAATCATATAAATTGTTAAAAAACAACTTAAGAGGTGAAAGGAATCAACAGGATTATCTTGTTGAAATATTTACAGCCTCAAGGCTTAGAGAATCTAAGTGATTTGTTTATAGCTGCACAGATAATTGTAATAGGACTTCCTTAATTTAAAACTAGTTTGTATTGCAAAACATTTACTTATAATTTGACTCGTTAATTTGAATGTAAACAATATAGAAAGTGTTCTTTCATCTGATAAGCAAAGCAAACAACAGAATATATTACACCTTCTCTCCCAAAACTTGATATTTGAACTGAAAAAAGTTTGCAACCATTTAAATAGGATAAGTATAAAAATAGGAAAACAGTATCAGATAAATAATACAGCAATACCTTGAATTCTTGTATTCAATCTGAGAAGGTCCAAAATTGCATCTCCTGTCTTTCCTGAGATTGTGAACACATTGAGAACTAAAACACCAAATATCACATTTATTACTGGTACAGACCATGTTGGAAAAGAAATGTGCTTTTTTTTTTCCCATCCAACAAGAAACCATAACTTTATTAATGATGAGAAACAGTACAAACTTCAAACCAAGCTGCAGGTTATTCTTTTGAAACACCAAAAAAATTTCCTCATTTTCAGATGGTTACATTGTTAATCCCATAATAGCATTTATAATCTCATCACTGTTGTCCTTCAGGGCTGGGACTGTCTTAGCTCTCAACACATTTGCTTGTGATATGATCAATCCTATGGCCTTACCTTCCATACCTGTTTCATCCACCTCTTCCTCTTCCCTCTCCTCTTGTACAGGGAAAAGGTGCTCTGGTGTGACTCTCAAATGCAATTCCTAACACTGAGCCCTAAAATTAGGCAGTTTTACTAGTGCAGGCACAGCAGCGCTGGATGAGGGCAAGCTTCCTTCGTGCCACAAGTGTTGCTCGCTTCCAAGTAGAAGAAAGGAACAACTGAGATAAACATGCTTAGCTTATTTCCCCCAATTTGCTTACCAGGGGTGACATGAGAGAGGCTCCAACTGAACATCAATAGCGCTTCTTCCAACAGAAACAAATACCAGGAATGAGGAAGAAGTGTTCCCCTACACTTAAGAAATTTGAATATGGATATTATACCATCATCTCAAAAAAAAAAGCTAAAATGAATTTTGTCATTTTCTCCTCAGGATCAGTTCAACAACTTGACTTCTCTGTTTTTCTTAGCAAAAATATTCAACTCTATTCTTCTGGGTTTTCTGGCCTAAATGTCTTAGAATCATCAGTGGCTTCTCTCTCTTCCTCAGACTTGAAATTTAGAAGGAAAATATGGATAAATTTTCTGTGAAATTGTCTATAATTGTTCACTAGTTTCTATTCCTACTGGGGCTTACCATTTTGTGTTTGAACTCCTTAAAAGATTTTGAGCTAGTTTCTTTATTTACTACTTCTTTAGTTTTCTAATCTTACCTATAGATCTCTGAGAGTGATTTTTTTTTTTACTTGTCATTTACTTTGTTTAAATGCATTTTTCAGTTCCCCTATTGCTGTAATCACTTTTCTAAAATTGGAATGCTTATTGGTAGGGAAACTAATGTCCTTCAGTGATCTATATATTGTTTAAAGGACACCATACTGGATGACTTTGACCCTATGGGGGCTCTGCAACTTTCATTACACTTGAATTGTTTTGCAATACTGTTAGTTGTAGATAAATGATAGCTGTTCTAGTTTGCTAGCTGCCAGAATGTGATATACAAGAACTGAAACTGCTTTTAAAGGGGAGAATTTCAGGTGGCCCACAGTGGCTCAGCAGGTAAGAATGCTCACCTGCCATGCCAGAGGACCCAGGTTCGTTTCCTGGTAAAAAAAGGGAGAATTTCTTAAGTTGCAGGTTCACAGTTTTCTAGGCCATGAAAATGTCCCAATTAAAGCAAGTCTATAAAAATGTCCAAATTAAGGCACCAAAAAGAGGTTACCTTCACTCAAGAAAGGCTGATGAAGTTCAGGGTTTCTCTCTCAATTGGAAAGGCACATGGCAATGTCTGCTTGCTTTTTCTCCAGCCTTCTTGTTTCATGAAGCTCCCCTGGGGAAGTTTTCCTTCTTCATTGCCAAAGGTCTCTGGCTGCATAGGCTCTAGTAGTTCTCGTCGCTCTGTTGTGGCTCTGGTCTCTAGGAATCTCAAGACTTTTCCAAAATGCTTCCTTTTGTAAAGGATTCCAGTACACTAATCAATGCCTACCTGGAATGGGTTGAGTCACAGCTCCCTCTAATCCAAGGTTAATACCCACAAATGGGTGAGTCACATCTCTGTGGAGATAATCTAATCAAGTTTCCAGCCTACAGTACTGGATAGAGATTAAAAGAAGCTGCCTCCACAAGATTGGATTGCTATGACTTTTCTCGGGTATATAAATCCTTTCAAACCAGCACAATAGCAATACAAAATAATTATTTTCTATAGAACTGCAAATAAATTCTGTTAAGGGATGTTCGGTAGACTTCCCTTGCTATTATGGGAGAAGCAATTTCATGTCTATTTGCAAGTTCATTTCAGCATTGCTGATATATAAATGCAATATTTCTTTGGATTCCCCTTTGAACTGGCTGAAACATTTTACCAGTTCCTTTATCAGTAATGGATTGAATGAAATCTTTAACATGTGCTCATTTAAAAAATCTTAATAAAAATCATGATTTAACCTCTTTTTGTAGATTATCCTTGGAAAGAAACACAATGTTCAGTTTTGTGATTTAAAAATTTTTTGTTTTGTTTTGTGATTTTTTAATACAATTTTTCCTTATTTTCTCAAAACAAAAGTGGTTTTCAATATATTTTTCTACTGGGAACACAAATGAAATTCAAACATAAAATCAATAAAAATACAAAAGGTAATGAAATCAGAACAACTTCAAATTGTTGCCAGAAGCATAGCAATGTTTCTGTGGGTTTCCCTAATGAAATTGATAGTAAGAAGCAATTGATAAATCCATAGTAACCAGCGTCAGTCAATGTAAATGAGTACAACATGTACACATATGCTTATTTTAAGTGCAATTCTTATATTTGAGACACCTTATATAGTCCCTTGTGTAAAAAGACCTTGGCAATAATCAAATGCAACCATCATTCTTGCAGAGGTATTTAAAAACAAATTATTAAACATTTGCCATTGGTTAGGTTTGTACTATATCAAACTAGTACGTTTCTGCTCCCACGAACTTACGAAGTATTTTTGTTTGTTTCCAAGCATGCTTATATATACGTTATTATAATTGCGTAGCTTAATTAAATATTACATAAACTATTGAAATTGTAAATGTGAAGAGAGTTCATATAAAAAGTAATGAATAGAATTTTTATCTGAAACTAGAATTTTTATATTAAAAACTAGAAGTCTTGGCTAGAAGTAGTAGAAGTAGACAATCAAATAAGTGTTGGCAGGGCTGTGTGCCTTACTAGAGGTTCAAATGGAGAATTTCTTCCAAGCTGGTTCAGGTTGTTTGCAGAACTCAGTTCTACATGGCTGTAGGACCGAGGTTTTTGCTTTCTTGCTGGCTGGGAACTGGGAGTCATTCTCAGCTTCTAGAGCCCAGCTCATGGCTCCTTTCATCTTTTTAAAGCCAGCAATTCCTTCCTACATTTTGAATTTCTCTGAACTCCCCCTCTGTCTTATCTTTTCGGCTCCGGTCTTCTACCTTCCTCTTCTTTTAAGGTCTCATGTGATTACACTGAATGCACCCTATCATAAGATCTGCTGATTAGTAACCTTAATTTCATCTTCAAAGTCCCTACACAGCAGTTCCTAGATTACTGTTTGATTGAATAACCTGAGGCTAGGAATCTTGGAGGGATATATTTCAAATTCTGCTTGCCACATATACCGGCTATCATTGTGTTATACACAGTATAAGTTCAGAGCACTATACTGAGATATCTAATGACCACACATGACAACTAAAGTTGTCATTATGATGCCTATCACTTTCACGAGCTTTTGTTGTTTTTTTTTTTTGCTACAACTGTCATGATTATCTTCAGGGCCATTACTCTTGTCCCAGCTGGTATTAAGAATTTTGATGCTTAAGGTGCTTAACATCCCAGGGAGGGTATTTAGGGGAAGCTTGTTCTAGCTGTAGTTTTTTATTGTAGCCTCCTTAAACTAAAACTCAGGCAGAAGTGCACTGGCATTTGGCCAGAGAGGAATCTAATCTGAAAACACTGTGCATTATATTTTGTCTCTGACAACAGATCCATTGTCCTTGAAACAATCTCCTACACATCTATGTTTTTTCTCTGAAGGATGAGTTCTCCAGAAGGCTTCTTGGACTCCCATGTAAATAGACTCCTGCAAGGTGTACCTCCTAAGACCACCAGGCTTGTCCAGATATGCCCATGCCTTAGGATAAAGTTTAGATCCAGTTTAAATTGAGATTCTTGCTATACAGTGCAACAAAGATATACACTGGTACCTGCATTTTCCTCACATTTTGGGTATAATTTGTTGGAACTCCTCATGACTTGTGAGAATTCAGAGCCCTTCCTATGATTTCTGCAAATTTCCCTCCAGCTTACTTCTTCAAGGCCCTGTTTCTCGCCACTCCGACACTTGTCTGTGTATTAGTTAGGAGCTGCCTTTAGCAGCATGTAGCAGAAATGCAATGGCAATGAGCCAATCAAATGGGGGCTTAATTTTCTTCATCTAGCTCCATAATGCTATCATTGTACCGGGTTCTTTTCCTCCTTCTGCCCCCCCACCCCTGCGCCCCCTTTTCAATACAGTTTTTATCCTCTTGGCTGCAAAATGGTTGCTTTACCTAAAGTTTCCTGCTCACACTCTTGAAAAAAGGAAAACGAGTAGTTGTGGAGGTACCTACATAAGGAATTCAAAATCCCTAGCAGTCTTCTACTTGCATGTCATTAGTGAAGACTGTGTCCCTGAGGACATTTTCATCCTGAAAAAGAGACTCTTTTAGCAAAGAAGAGGGACTAGGTATTGGCTAGATCTTGACTGAAGATCTGTGGTGTCATTTGGATTGAGGCAGTTTCTTAAATGTCTTCCTGGCCTCACTTGTTACATTCTCTAACTCTTCATTTCACACAAAGCAAGACCACTATTAACCTAGTACAGAATTCCTAAAATGAATTCCCATGCCAGCCACTAATCTAATAATTCCCCACTTAGTTTCAGGTATGATGCATTGGTGTAAAATTATATTTCAACAAGAACGAGGCAACATTCATGCTCCACATTTGCATGCCTCAATCTGGGGAAGTCAACATCATGGTTCAGATTGGGAAAAGCCAGAGTCATGCTGTGAGGGTGCAGTGCTTTAAAACTCTTGTCCTGGGCTTAAATAGATTTTTAAAATTAACTAAGGATGAGGTTGGAGCAGATTGATAGTATAGAATTCTGAGGCTATTACATTGGAAGTTCAAAAATTAGGTCATATTCTTTGCTCTAACACTAAGAATAATAGCGCCAAGATGTTAGACGGGTCATGACTGTTTTGAGCCTTATGTCCCTTTTCTGTAAAATGAGGCAAGATGAACTTTAAGATCCAACGAAGTTTTAAATTATGAGGGAAAAAATGCTTGTAATCAGCTCCTGTTTTTTGACAGGAAGGAGGAACGTAAGACAAAGAGAGGGTGGGGTATAGAGAGATAGAAGCAGAGAGGCAGATAGGGAGACAGAAGGCAGGAAAAAAGGAAGGGGAAGTAGATTACCAATAACGTGGAAACTCAGTTAGAACCTAGTAACAGGCATGATCAAAGGAAAAATGTAACTACCTCCTACTCCACTTTTGGCTGGGTAGGCAGTTAGCTCTGTCTTTTATAAAGTAACAGCAAAAGGCCAATTCTCCTAGGAGACTTGGATACATTCACTCTCATTTCTCTGCCATTTTACATGCTGTTTCCTCAGTAGGAAGACACTTCAGTTCAAATCAATAAGTATGCTTTCCTTCATCATGGTGCCTGACTTATTTCTAACCACCCTTTCAAGCTTGGCACAGGAAACACTACCTCTGCAGGGGATCTTTCAGCCCTTGGTCAACTCTTCAAATTCAGACACATTTTGAGTTGTATGCTTTTCTGATTGTTCCTTACGTTTTCTTCTATCAGACATAAATTCATATACAGACATAGTTATTTATTCACATTTTAAAGCATTAAGTCAATAGAGTTTATTAAGTAAAAACTATAAAGGAAAGTCCTGTGATGGGTATTAGGGATACAAAGATAAATAAAATCATCTTGACTTTCAAGACAGAGGAGTGTTCCCTGGGATATGATTTAAATGGAAGTATAAATGTTTTAAGAAGGATATGCACAGAATTCCATGGGAGCAAAGAAGAGAGGTATCTAAATAAAATCAAAGTCAAAGAAGGCTTTCCAGAAAAGACTCCTAAGCTGAGACTTGAAGAGTGAATAAGAAGTATCTAGCAAAAGAGGAAGTACAAGCAGGCATGCCAGACAGGGAGTGCAGCACAGGCAAAGGAAGAGAGGGACATATGGCAGAGCTTAGGCTGTGAGAGGTCAGTCAGTGCAGCTGCAAGAGAGAGCTGTCCTGGGAGTGATGAGCAGGGAAGGTTCATGTCTGGTCTTGTATACAGAGTTCAAGTTTACCCTAAAAATTTATGGAAACCATGAAGAGATTTTTAAGTAGGGGTATGACATGACTCTTCATGAATGGAGCTACAAAAATGCATCTGTTTCTGTTTCAAACTGTTGATTTAAAAACTTGTACTGAATTACAATCATATATATATATGTGCATGTGCCTGTGTGTGTGCCTGTTTTGTCTATTATACTATTATTTGCCTTCTTTGAAAGCAGGAACCAAGTTTTACTTTTATTTCCTTACCTAGCAAATCTTTTTCACATAGCAAGTAGGCATTTAATAAATGTTTATTGAATGAATGCATGAATAAGAGGAGTTGGATGGAAAGAAAAATGAGGTTGCTTAATACACTCAGGTATCTTTTAGCCCTTTCTGTTAATCTGCACCAAAATGGAAAAGGCTATGATGCTTCAATGCCTCTAAAAGCTAAAGCTGAAGCCTTCTAACCCTAGCTATGGTGACCTGTAAGGAAGCATGTAGCTATTTTTCAATGTCTTAAAGCTTGAAAGTAGATATACCTTTACAGTATAGGAATAGCAAGTGCTAACACATTTAAAGAGGAAACAGACATGAATTGGTAAAAAATATTTTCTTCATAATGCTAATATCCAAATAAAATATGTACCCAGTATTTAATTGGTAAACGGTAATGTTGATGATTTTATTTTTAATAAAAAACATACTTAAGAAGGTCAGACGTATTTGTTGAGATAAATATTTATCCCTACATTTTATGTAAAATTTAAACTTTTAGATTTTATGCCAGCAATAATAACCACCCTATGCCACAGCTAGAATAGGGCCTAGGAGTTAGTAACCAGCTTTTACATTTACAATTTCAACTATATTTTAGGAAGGGTAAATGCATGCAAAAATAAAAAGTAGAAAATTCTGTTATTTTTCTTAATTAACCAGTCAGTGGTTAGTTATTCAAGATCATGAATCCTTAACTAATATCAAACCACATATCTAGTAATATAGGATCCTCAACTTTGGGCCTAATTCTTAGGGAATAAACAGTTTCAAGGCAACTGGTCCTGCAAACCCACACCTATAAAATGCAACAAATTTTATATATGGTTTGAATCTTTATTATCAAGACTTTCACATGCTTTATGGATAGATTAATCTTCATAACCTTTATTTGCAAGATGCCAAGTATTGTCTTCACCTTATAGAGTGAAAAATTGAGTCATCTAAAGGTCTTGGCTTGTATCCAGCTAGCAGAATTGAAACATAAAGTGGGAGGAAAAAACACAGATCTGCTGCTGCTTGGTTTAGCTCGTTAATCACTAAACTTTGGCAGCCACCTCGATGGTACATTTCAAAATTAATTCCCTCTTGAAATTCATTCTTGGCAAATGTTTTCCTATTGGTAGATGTCAAAATACGTACTGCCTAGGGAAGACACAACTTTTTTCCAACTAAGGTATCTCCTAGGTGAATTTGAAAATGCTGTTGCTAAAAACAACTTGGCTGGTGTTTTTTGAAAACTCTGATTTTCATGAATGATTTTTCGGTAAACCTACAACTTCTCTGATAAAAAAAGAAAGAAAAACTTAGATATTTCATTTTTTTAAAAGTTAAATGGGTATATCATTTGACCAAGTTGTATTTAAAAACATGTTTCATGCCTTAGTATACATTTTATGTTTAAATATATTTTATATTTAGGGTGCATGAGTAGTTCAGTGATATATTTTATATTTAAATTGATAAGTAAATTTACATTAAAATGTTTAATAAATATACTAAAATATAAAACTGTAAATATGCAGTGTATTTATGGTATAAAATATAATAAAAGCAACACCCATGTACCCACTACTCAATTTGAGAAATGCATTGAAGGTCCTAATGTGTTGTTTTCAGATTGCATCCCTCTTGTCTATTCCTTAGGGAAGATGCTGAATACTGTGTTTGTCATTATCTTGATTTTCTTTATAGTCTTACCACATGTGAACATGTACTCTAAACAGCATATTGTTGAGTTTTGTATTTTTGAACTTTATAGAGTGGAATTATCCTGTCTGTAATCTTCTGTGACTTGTTTCTTATGTCATTTCCACTCCAGCACTTAATTCCATTAAGTAAATACAGGATAATTTATTTTTCCATCCTTGTGTCAATTGACAAAATTTAAGTGGTTTCTTTTCTTCTGTTATTTTAAACAATGCTGCTATGAAAATTCCTGAAAGTAAGGTTCTGCTTTACCCTGGGTTTTCCCCAAAGCAGAGACTGATCCAAGGCTTATTTACAGATAATTTAATGGAGTGAGGGCCAGGGATTGAAAGAGGGAAAGAGAGGCTTCTACTAGAGGATGTGGGCCATTGTTGTGGGCAGTGTGTTTCACCCTGGTGATTTCCTCTGTGGCATCCTATAAAATGGGTTCAGAAATGGGGATGAGGGGCAGGAGTTTTCATCTATCAGCTTTCAATCCCAGTGGTAAAGGGTGGCAGCTCAAACAGCCTAACTTCTTCATGTTTCCAAGACCCTGCTAGACTACATTTACAAGAAACTGATCGAAGTCTATTTGGATATTACCTTATCAGATGTATGATTCTCAAATATTTTCTTCCATTTGAAAGAAAAGTTGTCTTTTAACTTTCCTCATGGTGTCTATTGAAGTATTTTTTAATTTTAAGTTCAATTTACCTTTATCTTCTTCTAGGATTTTGATAACTTTAGCTCTTGCATATAGGTATTTGAACCATTTTGAATTAAATTTTGTGTATGGCATGAGATAGGATTCCAACTTCATTCTTTTGCATTTAGATATCCAGTTTTCCCAGCAACATTTGTTGAAATGACAGTTCTTTCCCTCATTGAATTATCTTGGCACTCCTGCCAAACTCAATTGACCATAAGTGTAAGGGTTTATTTCTGAATTCTTAATTCTATTCCATTTATCTGTGTGTCTTTTCTCATGCCCATACTATACTATTTTGATTACTGTAACTTTGTGGTAAGTTTTGAAATTGGAAAATGTGAGTGCTTCTATTTTGTCTTTTTCAAGATTGATCTGGAATTTTCTGGTCCCTCGCCTTTTCCTTGAATTTTAAGATAAGCTTGTTTCTGCAAGAAAGCCAGTCAGAATTTTAATAAGGATTATATTCTGCATTTTAATTTGGGGAGTATCACCATCTTAACAATACTAAATTTTCAATTTATGAGCACAGTAGTTCCTTCTTTCTATTTAGATCTTGTTTTGTTTATTTCAACAATGTTTGTACTTTTGGTATACAAGTCTTGTACTTCTTTTCTTAAGATTATTCCTAAGAACTTTATTCTTTTTGATGTTATTGTAAATGGAATTGTTTTATTAATTTCTTTTTTTTGATTTTTCATTGCTAGTGTATAAGAATATAATTGATTTTTGTATGTTGATCTAGTACTTGCAAATTTGTTGTTTAACAATTCTAATACTTTATAGTGGATTACTTAGGATTTACTATATACAAGATCATGGCCACCATTAATAGAGAAAATTTCACTTCTTCCTTTCCGATCTGGATGTCTTTTATTTGTATATCTAGCTTAATTGTACAGGTTAGAAATTCTAGTATAGTGTTAAATAGAGGCAGAAGAAGCACACATTTTTGACTTGCTCTTTATTTTAGGTAGGAAATTTATAGTCTTTGACCATTAAGTATGATATTTGCTCTGGGGATTTTGTACATGCCCTTTATTGGGCTGAGAATGCTCTATTCATTCTGTTCCTAGTTGGTGAGTATTTTATCATGAAAGTGTGTTGAATTTATTAGGTGATTTTTCCATATCTTTATTCTGTTAATGTGGTATATTACATTGATTTTTGTTTGCCGAACCATCCTTGTATTCCTGGGATAAATCCCACTTGACCATGGGGTATAATCCTTTTTATATATCACTGAATTTAGTTTGCTAATATTTTTCTGGGCGTTTTCTATCTACTTTTTGAAGTTTTCTTTTTTTGCGTGATGTCTTTGGTTTTGGTATCAGAGTAATACTGGCTTCCAAGAACAAGTTGGGAAATGTTCCCTTCTGTTCCATTTTTAAAAAGAGTTTGTGAAGGTTTGAGGTTAATTATTCTTAAAACTTTGGGAGAATTCACCAGTGAATCTTTTTGGGAATAGGATATGCTTTTTGGGAAGTTGTGTTATTGTTAATTCAATCTCTTTACTTCTATTCAGATAATCTGAACATCTGACTATTTCAGTGGTCAGTTTTGATTCAGTAGTTTCTGTTTTTATAGGGAATTGTCCATATCATCCAGGCTGTCTAATTTGTTGGCATACAGTTATTCATAACATTTCCTTATAATCCTCTTTATGTTTTAAGTTCTGTAATAAAGTCCACTCTTTCATTCTTGATTTTAGTAATTTGAATCTTCTCTCTTTCTCTTTTTTATTTTGTTCTTGGTTACTTTAGCTAAAGGTTTTGTCAATTTTATTGATCTTTTGGTTTTATCAATTTCTCTATTGTTTTTCTATTCTACATTTCATTTACTTCCTCTCAAATCTTTATTATATCCCTCCTTCTACTTATTTTGGGTTTAATTTTGTTCTTTTTCTAGTTTCTTAAAGTAGAAGATTAGGTTATTGACTTCAGATTATTTTTTCTTTTAAAGTAGACATTTACAACTATAAATTTCCCTTAAGTACTGCTTTTGCTGAATCCAGTAAGTTTTGTGTGTTATATCTTTGTATTCATTAATCTCAAGGTATTTTCTAATTTCCCTTGTGATCTCTTTTTTGTCCTATTGGTTATTTAGGAGAGTATTGTTCAATTTCCACAATTTTATTATTTAAATCATTATGCTAATGATTTCTAATTTCATTCCACTGTGGTGGAGAGCATAATTTGTATCATTTAAATCTCTTTACATCAATTGAGACTAGTCTTATGGCCAATCATAGTATCTATCTTGGGAAATGTTCCATATGCACTTGAGAAGAATCTGTCTGCTTTTGTTTGCTGGAGTGTTCTATAGTTGTTTGATAGGTTTAGTTGGTTTATAGTTTTGTTCAGATCTTCTATTTCCTTGTTATTCTCCCTAGTTGTTCTAAGCATATGGAAAGTGAGATATTGAAAAGTGCAACTATTGTTGAATTATCCAGTTGTCACTTCTATTCTGTCAGTTTTGCTACATGTATTTTGAGCTCTGTTTTCAGGTGCATAAATATTTCTAATTGTTTTGTTTTCTTAATGTATTGACGCTTCGTCCTTATAAATGCCTCCCTTTGTCTTTAGTAACATCCCCCTCCACCCCAATGTCTATTTTGTCTGATATTAGTATAATCATTCCAGCTCTTTTTTTGTTACTGTTTTCAGGGTATATTCTCTTCCCCTTCCTTTCCTTTCAATCTATTTGTGTAACTGAATATAAAGTGAGACTCTTGTTATAAGATTCTTTAGTAGCTACAAACCATTCTGCTCCCTCCAGTGGTTGCTAAGTTGCTATTTTTATGGCTACTGTGATTTTGCGAAGCTGTTGGGTTATATGGAGCTGGGGAGAAGGGGATAGGAATAGGGAAAGTTAAGTCATCATGGCGCTCAGTGTTCTTACCAAGAATCAGCCAATTTTCTTGGATGAGTGTTACTTGAATTGTTCCAATTCAATTGTTCCAAGTTTTTAGTATTCAGAATTCTTAAAATGTTGATTTTGACAATTCTTGCCTGTTTTCTCTTTGCTTTTATGGAGGAATAGGTTGTCAGAGGTCTTTAATTTTTATTCCTGACAATGTCCCCCAATGTACATATTTTTTAGGACAAATTTTATTCTAAATATAGATCTTGGTTACAGTGAAATACCAAAAGCAGGTCCCTATAATAAAACTTAAAAAAAAAAGTAACTGGAATTTGCTTTAAATATTTTTTTTCTGGAAAATACAAAATGTGCCACTGTAATGTACTGCCAACTCTCATTTATCTGAGTTTGAATCACTTATTTTTGGGTTATCCAAGGAAATTTTAAAATCCCATATTGGCTTCTGTCTAATATTTAAAAATACATCTGGATTGTTAAGTAAGCATAATTAGGAAGATCAATCTTCACCTGAGATGTATCTTAAAGTGAAATGTTGTTTTGCATCACTATTTCCCTTAATTTTTGCAGATAGCAGAAAGCTGCATTGAAAATACTGATATATAAAATGAATAGATTCTATCACCTATGGACAGAAAAAAGATGTAGCTAAAATTATATCAAACCTGAAGCAGAATAAACAATTTCAAGGCAAATAACAACCATTAGTACTTGAAAAGTGGAGTTTATATTCTCAAAGTGCTAAAATAACTAATATTCAAGACAAACGTCAGGCCTATCCATGAGATTCTGACTGACTTGAAGTACTGAAATATCAAGAATGGAGGAGATAAACAAGTTACATTTAAATGCCTCCATTACTATAAAATAACTATTTTTTGAAGAAATGAAAGCAGCAGTTGACTTACCTCTTTAGGACCAAGTTATTAACATACAACTTGCTTATCAGCCCACATCCCTTTTCAGATTACACTAAACACATATGTTTCATAAAATGCTTCCACATTGCCTGTGTTACATACATCCTATCATATCTATATTTTGCATAATATTTGGGGGGGGGGTACATGGTCTGGGAATTGAACCCAGGTCTCGCACATGAAAGGTGAGTATTCTACCACTGAACCTTCCATGCATTCTGCATAATTTTTATAATCCATAATTAGTGCATCAATTGGCCATAATGTACAAGTAGAAATGATCCTTTTATGCCAAGTTCTTGATATCTGGCATTCTCTGCAAACTGAAAGTTGATCACAAGTTCTATTTATTTCCATTAAATGTAGATGCATTCTCATTAGGACATTTCAACTCATTTTAGACTATCAGATACTGAAGTGATTTACTTTGGCTATCTAAGACAGGACTGCTAAATATCTTAGTATGACTAAATAACTCTTTTGTCAAAACTTGACCCTGAGTTTTGAGTACTAGAATATAAACTGTAAAAGTGAAAATACTCCAAAGTACATTAGCTATATTGGTGTCCCTACAATACTGTGATGGTTGGGTTCATGTGTTAACTTGTCGAGGTGAAGGGGCCCTGTTGTCTGGTCAAGCAAGTACTGGCCTGTCTGTTGCTGTGAGGACATTTCATGGACTTAAATCATCAGCATGTTGATGGCATCTATAGTTGATTACATAAGGGAAGTGTCTTCTGCAATGAGAGGTATTTAATCTAATCAGTTGAAGGCTTTTAAGGGAGACGTGATGACTTCAGCAGTCAGAAGAGAAAATTTTTGTCTCTACTTCAGCCAGCCAAACTCTCCTGGAGAATTCATCAAAAACTTTCATTGGAGTTGCCAGTTTGCAACCTACTCTATGGAATTTGAACTCGTGTATCCTGCAGTTGTGTGAAAATCTTTTATAAAATGTCATACTGTCTAAAATTATCTCCTGTTAGTTCTGTTTCTCCCTAGAGAATGTTGACTACTACAGGACCCAAAGAGGCTTAGAAAGGAGGCCATGGGTACCAGGAGTTGAAAGCAAGGAAATGGGGAGTGAAGGACCAGCAGATGCCAGCCATGTACCTTGATATCTGACAGAGGAATCCAAGGTGCCAGCAGCCTTTCCTCAGAGAAGGTATCATCCTGTTGATGCCTTAATTTGGCATATTTTCATGTCTTAGAACTGTAAAAATTTGTAAACTAATAAATCCCCATTGTAAAAGCCAATACATTTCTGGTATACTACATTCTGGCAGCTTTAGCAAACCAAAACGAAATACCCTGCCTTTTCTCTCATAATGTATCTGAAAAGTACCACCCCATCAACAGAGGAGAAACTGGAGTGGTGTGGGGGAACAGCAAAATAAGGAAGGAGGAACTTTCGTGTCTTAAAAATTTCTGTTTTAAAACTTCAAAATAATGTATTCCAAATATATTTGTGTTTGTTTTAGTATAAAATTACATTTTCCCCAAATCTTTCCAGTAAAACTGACACAGCGTGAAAATGTGGTATTTTCAGCCTATGGCTTTTATTAGGCTTGAGGGAGACCCCAAATACCTGCCTTGATAAGAACAGCATTAAAACTCTACTTTTGATAGTATGGAGTTATAAACATTGTTTTGGAAATCATATAAAGGACTTAAAAAAAAGGAAGTTAGGGGGTGCATGGGTGGTTCAGTGGTAGAATGCTCGCCTTCCATACGGGAGACCCGGGTTCAATTCCTGGACCATGCAAACCCTCCCCCCCAAAAAAAGAAGGAGTTAGATGGCTTATACTCCATTAGACATTTCTAAATATTGAAAGTAGCTTTAAATCTCTTAAAAATACTCAGTATATATAAATTAAAATTAAGTGACTCTGAATTAAGAACAATTTCCAGTGGCCACAATATTTTCACAGTAGCAATCTACTTCTAGGAATTCTTTCCTGTAATGCCAGTATTAATACCAACAATCAAGTCTTTAAAACAGTTTCATGGTAAACATGGCAACTTACTGAAATTATACAGAGAAAAGTCTAAGAGAATTCTGTATCAACTACCATGGAATGCATAAAAGAAGCTACGTATAAAAATACGTGTTCTCCAGTGCTCCAGTGGGCCTGTAACAGGACTAAGCCCGGATGTTATTTCTGGTTTTATTTGAAGGGTGTGTGTGTGTGTGTGTGTGAGATGGTTGTAAATCAACTAGTATTCTTTAAAACATATAAAATATCAAATGTCGTTGCTTTTGAAGACACCTTAACTAAAATTATGCCTAAGATGTAGTTTACTCAATTGTATAATTTCTGTTATGTAGCACTAGTAATTAGAATAAATCAAAAAGTGCTGAAGTTCTTTGTGTGAGTAAGCCGCTCAAGATTCTCGGTGTAACAAGCTCCTGATCTGCATGGCCTATTTATACTGTTTTCAAGAAGAGAATATTTTTTAAACCAATAATAAACCAAAATTAATTGATAGGGCTGCACCAATGTTTTTTCTTTCCTTGGACCTCGGATTTCCTTAAATGATGACATTTTGTTCATCCATCGTTCCATGTACCGAATGCCTCTTCTTAAATAATACACTTTATATCTGATGTAAAGTGTAGATGAAACTCCTAGTGTTAATACAACACTACCATAAAGCTTCTAATATCAAGTTTTGATCTTTTAGTTTTCTTAGAACTAATAGCTGCTGTGATTGTTACTGATACAGACACAGATATCACCGGACTTTCCTGGGTTGTGGCCACTGTGGCTGTTGACATTTGGGTATGCATCATAAAACATTTGTTTTCAGTGTAGGCTTAAAGGTGGTGGAAGCCCTGTTTGTTGGGAGTCCTGGTGCTGTCACCTCAGATGCTGTTGTGGATTTCAAGCGTGCTATCACACTGGTTGAGACTGGGGAAACGAGTTGTTGAGTGTTTCAAAGTGCCTTTGGACGACTCCTTGTATGGTTAGAAAGCACTTGTAGTACATTCCATGAAGCTGACGCTGGCATTTTACAGAAGCATTCAATTCTCTGGGTTTGTAGATGCCGCCGGGTCCGCTGCAGTGTCCAGCAGTGCCGGCCCCGTTAGCGCCCCCCGGAGCAGGGCGCCTCCGGCTCCGCTCTCCCGGAGTCGGTCTTTCTGAGCGCAGGATGTGACAGTCTAAAGGGTCCGAGCGGCGGTGGTGGCGGCTTTGGCACACCTTGTATTTTAATAATGTGATTACTAACATTCTTATTTCCCCTACTAGATGAGTTTCTAAGAGGAGGACCTAAGCCATATTTATTTCATTTTCTCCTGCCTCGGGAGTTTAGAACATGGAGGTGTTCTTTAGATGCCTTTGATTAATTAATGTGAAGAAGTTTCATATCCAAAATACTGTGTATGCACCAGGGCACCACGGCTAGGCCCAGTGGATTCTCTGCGGGGTTCCTTTACCATTTAAAGAAAATAAGTTTCATAATAGGGAATGATTCCAGAACAAATGGAAAGAGCAGAAAGTTCTTGATTTGTTCTATAAGGTAGTGCTTCAGAGAGCCAGCATCTGATTGAGATAAGCTGAGTTCAAATTCTGGCTTCACCACTTCTGATTGTGTAATCTGGGCAGTGGCCACCTGTGGCTAAAATTTCACCTCTCCTAAAACAAGAAAAGATTGCTCTAGACATGAAATGCAGTACAAATGGATGGAAAATAATTGGCATAGTTCTAGACAGACAGAAAATGCTCGATAAATGATATTATTGATAAAATGATTAAGATTCCACTATAAAGAAAACCATAGCTCAACATCATTGATGTAGTCACAATATTCTTAAATAAAACTATATTTGATAACATTTAATAAAAAGTAAAAAAATATTTCCCTATGACCAAACAGAATTTTCCTAGAACTCAAGAATGCTTTAACATATGGGATTCTAATAATAGAATGACTATCTTTCCTACTTATCTCTCTTCTATATTTGATACATGTTGATAACACTACAGGATTATTGCTCCTAAAAGTGTTATCTTCATTGCTTGAGTATTACTGTTTTTTCCCTCAGTGAGTTTGCATCACCCATGGAATCAAATGCTTATTCTGAAGACCCAACTCTATATTCTGGTCCCCAATTTTTATCTTAATTATATTCTTCAGATATTTCTCCATACTAATTTTGGACCACAAATAAAGTAGACCACTCTTTATTTCCCAAAATACCTTATTTTCTTCCTTTTTTGTTCATGTCATAAGATATTGTAATGTGAATCCTTTCCTCAGGGCCATTCTTCTAATTCTGTTGTAATCATATAACAATCATAATTTTTGTGAATTTCTTGCATTTTTCTAGTTATTATCAGCTTAATGCTATTATTATCTTTATAATAGCATTCTAGTTTTTTCTTCAACTAGATTGCAGCCTCCTGTAGAAGAGTCCAGTTATTTTTGTATTCTTTATGAACAATGCTTATGTTACAGAAGAAATATTGGATTTTAAGCCGTATTTTAAAATCATACTTTGTAAGATGTCAGTCTTAGCCACGTTTTCCAATTATGAAGAAACAATTTTATGTCATCTTTTATGATGCATCTATTTAAAGTTCTGTTCTAATATAAACTTAAAATTCTAAAGTATACACACTTTCATAAGGTGAGTTTTTCAACGAGCAGATGTGCCTCTTTTCCTGTGCAATGGTTGCCATAGAAACAAATGAATAGGGTTGTTATTAATTTGGTGATTTGGGGGTGGGGTCTAAAGAAGTTTTGAATACTTCTTGGTATTCTTGGTATACTTCTTTGGGGGAATACTCAAGGAATACAACAGCAGTTGAAGGACAGACAACTTGATTGGGGAGAAAAAAGTTGCTGAGTTTCTGTTGTCTTTCCCTTTTGGCCAGTGTAGGCAAGCTGGAGAGAGGGAACTATTGATGAGATTCTGTTGTTTGATATCTACCCACTCTCCTCCTGAGGCAGCAGTTTTTATTTGTATTTATGAGACTGAGAAAGTTAAAGGAAATGAGAAATATTGGTTATCTCTTTTTAGAAAAAATAAAACCAATTTTTTTGTAGCTACATAAAAATGTGACCTGAGAACAGAGAGAGTAGAAAAAAGGTTTAGCTCATAGCAAAGGATTACCCAGAATGCTGTAAACCAATAATTGAGGATAAATAAAATAGGTGACTGGAGTTACCTTTAGTTTCCTTTAAAATTTACTTCTTTAAAATATACTGTGCCTTGTAATGGCTATGCTTTCCCGACATTATCAAGTTTATTTACTGTAGACTTATATCACTTTTTTTTACCTTCTCTCAGTTACCTTATGTTACAAAAACATGGATGTTAAATCATGAAGATTTTAGAAGCTACTACTTATCCTGTGGCTGTATATTTTAAGCAAAGGCAAACAAACAAAGAAATAAGCTTCTTGAATATTGAACTTATGAGTCTACCTTTGTTAAGTGATAATATCAATATTGAGCAATGCTTGCTGTCAGGAAATCTATCTTACATTTAGTGAGAATTCTTATATTTCAAAGTTTATTACTCAGTTCTCTGTGGAGAAGCATGCATTCTTTATCAGAGATGGACCTATTGTGAAACTGACAGAGCCTGGCATGTGACCCCTCACTTACATTAGCCCGTCAAAACCCTGGGTGGGACCCTAGCTTTGGGTCACATGGTCATATGTTTTTATAAAAACTGCAGAAGTAAGATATTTTAATTGCACTCAGTTAAGATTGCTATCACTCTATTTCATACTTTCCCTTCGTGCTAGGTGGCAGCAGAATAGCCGTGGGCACTTTGGGGAGCCAGCTAAAGGGAAATTGAATGTTGGATACATTTAATTTGGATGGAGTGGGATATATTTATGTGGCCAACAGTCGCTTCTATTTGCAGTTCAGTTGTTGCTTGTCATTGGGTTAGAAATTGTTTCCAGGAATGTTCCTGCTTAACTACCCACTGATGAATATTCTGGTATCACAAAATAGAGATTGAGGGTCAGATGTTGTAAAGTTATATGAGCAGCTTCCATGACCCTTGCCTTTGGAGCTATGTGGAAAGTAGAGGACAAAGACACCTTGAAGTGGATGGAGTGAGAGGCCAATTGGTAGAAAATTCTTCCGTTCCTCAGACATTTAAAATTTTAAGCTAAGATTGGTTCTCATGAATACTAGTCAAAATAGAAATTCTCCCCTATCAGGAATACACATAATAACATAGCATTTATCATTATTAGTGTATCGTATATATATATTTCCTTTTTGGGGAATCGTACAAAAGAATTTATCAGAATATCTGTTTCTAGGGTACAACCTATAAGTACTAAAAAATGTATATGTTGATGAGGGGCTGGTCACGGTGGCTCAGCAGGCAGAATTCTCGCCTGCCATGCTGGAGACCCGGGTTGGATTCCGGTTGGATTCCCATGCAGAAAAAAATAAAAAAGAAAGTATATGTTGATGAGAATCATATGTTTCTGTGCATCCTAACTTAAATAGTAAAGAAACAGCAACTGACCATGCTAGAAGGTCAAATTGTCTTTCTCTATATAGAAAATTATATTAGAGCATTGTCATATGAAGAAACAAAAATGTAGGAAAATTTGTTTAGATGTGTTAAACAAAATATAAAATACTATTTTTTTAAAATCTATGTTTGTGCTATTTATCAGCTAAAAATTTTAGAATTTATTTTAATTTCTTTTCTCGATCTGAAAAACCGTTCTCTTGAGTGCCTAAATTTTGTTTTTCTTTTCATTAAAAATGCTTCCAAATTATACAAATTTAAGGTCCAACAAAATCTGGATTTATTTTTCTGTACTATATAATGATAGGTAAAATTTGTAATTAATTTGGTTATAAAAATGAAGTGAGTCACTAAACTCTTCTTTGAAAATGTATAAAAATAACATAAAAATTCTTTATGCCTTAAAAGTCACTCTTATCCCTTGTTTTCCTGATAAAAGTAATCCTAGTTCCTTTAATCTTTCCTTATGTGTCATATTTTCTATTCCATGCCTGACCAATAAAGTTTCTGTGATGATAAAAATGTTCTGTATCAATGCTGTTTGACATGGTAGCCCCAGTCATTGATCCCCTGAAATACGGCCGATGGGTCTGAAGAACCGAAATATTAGTTAATTTACATTTGCATAAAAACATGTGGCTCCCAAATTAGCATAATTTACACCTTTAATAATTTGGAGACTAATTCCTGATGTATTATCTTCATTTCTACCTAGTCACTCAGCACAGAAATCTACTTTCTATAAAGTAAACTCCTAACTCATAATTAAGATAATACATACTATTCCTAAAGGCTGTGTTTCAGTTTTGAATAAGTTTTCAAATTAGATATTCTTGCATTCTGATTATTTTAAGGGCATTTTATAGGTAAGTCCTTGTTTAGTTTGTTTGTTGTTGGTAGATGTTGGAAAACTTATAAAGGTTTGTGGAAATTCTCCTTTCAAACATGCTTTTCAATATTGGAAAAGCAATCAATCAATGATCGCTTTATTCTGGTGAAATGATCCATAGAATCCAATCAATAATAGGCACTCGGCTTGACTAAAAGCTGTGTTTAGTAAAATGAGCTTGACAAAAATTTGATACAAATTCAACAAATGGAGAACTTGTGCTATATTAAGTGCTCTTAGTCAAATATTTCCTCTGTTCTACAAATGTAGAGTGATAGCCAAGGCAGATGCAGCCAAGACCTGCCTCCCTAGAAGATGACTGTTTATACCCAAGAGCAATTCCTGGAATGTAATAGGAATCTGCATGAGACCACGTTGTTAAGCTGTATATTTCTTCAGGCCTCTTGTCTGAGGAATGACTGCTTCTCACCCCCCTTTAGAAACAGAACAAAATCTCTATGAAAGCCACACAGAAGAAAATACATGTATTTTTAAAAAATGTGACATTCTCTAGTTACATGATTCTTTGTAGGATTATCTCCAGATGACTACTGAAACAACAGGAGTTAGAAAATTAAATGATCACTCAAGAATAATCAAGAGCAGTCTAGATATTTAGGCTCAATATACTGCAAAGTCACACAGAAATTCAATAGCAGTACTGAAATGATCTCTCGATTGTTAGGCCTACAAAAATTTGTAGAAGTCTGGAAATTTGAGCCAACATTGTTCTCCATTGTTTTTTCCTTTTCATTTACTTGATATCCTTATGTTTTCATCTACTGTTTGCATGCCACTGTACTGAAACAATGCAGTTATTTTTCTATGAAATATAGTAGTAGGCATGTATATAAGGTTAGAGATAGGGATAAAACTGAAATAGATAGGTGATCATTAAATATTTTCAATTTGGTTAATTGTGTCCTTAAGGCAACCAGGTGATGATGCATTTTTTTCTTCAGTTTTCATTTTGAATGAACCTTAGTGTAAGATGCAACCAAATTCAGCTTATTTAGACACAGAGACAGCCACAAAAATATGAAGTGATAAGAACTTTTTATGAAGTCCAAGTTTATTCAATCTTGACTTTTGAATTTTAGGTACTCAGGGTGTGAGGATTAAATCATTTTGGTGCACATTTAGCAATTTGAAGAAATATAGTAACTCTAAGTCAAATTATATATCCATATATGAAAAATCTTGACAATGTGTATTTAACGTACCTAAAAGCAGATTGGTACCCTTCTCTATCATGCTTCTATAATGAGAAACTTTGGAAAAAGAGATGAATATTTGTCAAACTGGAGATGATAAAATATCCTAGGATTACAGTGTACACTTATAACAGTGGATTAATAATTTCATATAAGGACGAGAGTTCTAATGATTGAAGAGGGTTTATATTTCACTGGTCACAAAAGAAAAGGTAAGAAAAAAAAGCCAAGATACTAAAAATACATATTTTCTTGAAAAAAGAACAGGGTTGGAGGTACTGGCATATGATAAATAGATAATCAAAACAGGAGGTACTGGCATATGACAGACAAATGGATCACTGGAACAGAATTGAGAGCCCAGAATTAGACCAACACATCTACAGCCAATTGATTTTCAACAAGGTGCTCAGTATGTGCAGAGGAGAAAGAATAGTCTCTTCAACAAATGTTGGGAAAACTGGACGGCCGCATGCGGGAGAATGAATTTGGACCCTTACCTCACACCACGTCTTCCACCCTCAGACCTTTAAAAAAGGTAATGAAGGAATATCATGAATAACTTCATGATAAGAAATTTCACAAAATAGATTAAATGGCCAAATTTCTTGAAAGACAAAAAATATATATATCAAATTTACTCAAGAATACATAGGTAACTTGTCTAGCCCTATTTCTACTGAAGAAATAAATTTTTATTAATAAACCTTTCTATAAGGAAAATGGAAACCCAAATAGCCTCATTAGTGAATTCTTCAAAACCATTAAGAAGGAAATACTATCCAGGTACAAGCTCTTCCAGAAAAATGGAAAAGGAAATATATTTCTCAACTCATTTCCTGAAGCCAACATTGCTCTGATATCAAAAGCAAATGTACAGGGTGTAAAGATAGTTCAGTGGTAGAATTCTCGCCCACAATGTGGGAAACCTGGGTTTGATTTCCAGTCCATGCACTTCCCAAAACACAAGCAAGTGAAACAAACAAAAACAAACAAAAATTCAACAAATGGTGCTGCAATAATTATTTTTCACATGGAAAAATAATGAAATGTGATCCTGCCATACAGCATACAAAAAACAAACAAGCAAAAAAACCCCAAAAATGAAGACATTAAAAGAAAACTATACACCAATATAATATCCTTTCTTAACAATGATGTAAAAATTATAAACAAAATTTTATCAAATCAAATGCAGCAATATGTGAAGTCCAAGTGAGATTTATCTAAGGATGCAAAGTTGTTTTCACATTTGAAAATAAATCATTATAATCCACTAAATCAACAAACTAAATGAAAACAAAATATTATCCTATTAATAGATGCATAGCTAATATTTGACAAAATCCAGAAATCATCCCTGATGAAACCTAAGCAAACTTGGAGCAAAAAGGAGCTTCCACAACCTGTTAAAAGCATATACCACAAAGAAATAAAAAAGCAATAGTTTTCAAAGCAAAAAAAAAAAAAAAAAGCATATACCATATACCATATACCATATACAGATAACATTGTATTTTAGGTTGAATAATTGAAAACTTTCCCTTTAAGACGAACAAGATATGGATGTCCATTCTCACCACTTCTATTTCACATTGTTCCCAGAGAGTTTAACCAGTGCAATAAAGCATGGAAAAAATAAAAATTCATCCAAATTGAAAAGAAAGATGTAAAACTATCTTTATTCACAGTAATGTGATCACTATATAAAACATTTAAAAATACCAATAAAAGAAATAAATGAGTTCAGTTGTGTTGCAGGATACAAGATTAATGTACAAAAATAAATTGTTTTCATGTACTATTGTAAAAAATTGCAAAGGATCTGAGAGGTTACACTACTTGCAATCTGACAAGTTAGCCTCCCACTGTTTCACATATATATATATACACACACTTATATATATTTGCATTTGCATATATGTGTGTGCATGCAAATATATAATCTGAGAAGCTACCTAAAAATTTTGAGATCAGCAAAACAGACAGTTTATTAATCACAGCAAATGCCACAGCCAGAGAAATATTCTGTGTCAGTTTCCCACATCTACCACCAAGGCAAGGCAAATGAGGACCAAATGTTGCTTGCATATGCAGTGAATTTGCATCATTGGAGAGGAAGCCTCCCAAATTAGGTGACTCAGAGTTTATATAGAAGCTGCTGCACATCTGACTATCCTTCTTTCCAAAGAAAGCCTACTTATTAAGTGGTCTGGGGGAAAGTGGTAGATGTCACTAGGTTTATTATATTGTAATGTAATTGCATGTCTTGAGAGAGGGGAAGGAGAGTCTACAAATATCTCTGGAGGTCTACAAATCTCTCTGGAGGAGTTTTATCTTTAGGTATACACCCGCTTTACTTTCCAAGGCTGCGATGCAAACAAACTTGCAGTGCCCTTTTCTAAGAAGTCCTGTACTGTACCAAACATGAAAATATTCATGAATTTTCTCCAACATATACTAGCAATGAACATCCTAAATTGAAATAAAAATAACACTTACAGTAGCAATAAAATATACAATACACTTAAGGATAAATCTGATAAAAGGTGTGCAAGATTTGAATGCTGAAAACTACAAACTACAAAACATTGCTTAGATGGATTTTAAGATATTTAAATAAAATAAAGACAAAGACTGTTTTCATGGATAGGAAAACCAAATATTATTAAGATATCAATTCCTCCAAAATTATGAAGAGCTATAGCAGCATCCCAATCAAATTCCCAGGAGGCATTTTTTTTAGAAATCATCAAGCAGATTCTTAAATCCATATGGAAATATAGAGAATCTAGAATAGACAAAACAACTTTTTAAAAGGAAAGCAAAGGAGAACAAATGACTTACTTCTAATTCAAGAGTTTTTATACAACTACAGCAATTAAGACAGTGTAATACTAGAGTAAAGATAGGCAAGGAGATTGATTGTTCATAATAAGGAGTCCAGACACACATCCACAAAGGTGCAAAGGCAATTCAGTGGAGAAAGAATATTCTTTTCAACAATGTTGCTGGAACAAATGGATATCCATAGGCAAAAAATAAAAAAACTGAACTTTGATGTTACCTTATGCCATTTCTAAATGGTAACTCAAAATTAATTATTGACTTAAATGTAAAACATAAAACTATACAACTTTAAAAAGGAAACACAGGAGAAAATCCTTGTGATCTTGACTTAGGATGAGATTTTTCAGATATGAAAGCAGAAGTGTGATCCATAATAGAAAAACTGATAAATTGAACTTCATCGAAATTAAGATTTTCTTCTCTTTGAATGACACTGTTAAGAGAATAAAAAGATAGTTCATATACTGGAAGAAAATATTTGCAAATTATATATAAGGGCCTTATATCCTGAATATTTAACGAACTCCTCAAAACAATAATGAGATGTTCATGCTGAGACCCAGGTTCAGTTCCTGTGCCTGCCCATCAAAAACAAAACAAAACAGTTAGAAACAGGGTAAGATAATGGGTAATTGGAGCTGAAGGGATACAGACTGTGCAGCAGGACTAGATACAAAAACTCTAAAATGGACAACACAATAATACCTAATTGTAAAGTAAAACAAAACAAAACAAAACAAAACAACAAAACCCACAAAGAAACAAAAACAATAATGAGAAAATGAAAATGGGCAAAAGATATGGACAGACACTTCACCAGAGAAGATATAGAGATGAAAAATTAGATGTCAGTATCATTATATATTAGGTAAATGCAAAATAAATGCACAAGGAGATACCCTAGATACCTACTGGAATATATAAAATTAGAATGAATGACCATATCAAGTGTTGCTGAGAATGTGGGGAAATTGGATTTTCATACACTGTTTGTGGGAATGTAAAATAGTATATAATCACTTTGGAAAAGAGTGTGGCAGTTTCTTAACAAGTTAAACATGTACCTACCATATGACTTAGTTATTCCAGTGCTAGATATTTTCATAAGAGCAATGAAAACATCAACGACTTGAACATTAAAATTCATAGCAGCTTTACTTGTAATAGTTAAAATCTGTGAACTACCTAAATGCCCATCCACAGGTAAATAATTAATAGGCAAATACAAAAGTCATTGTTCTATATCCAGACTATGAAATACTCCTTAGCACTAAAAAGAAATACAGACAATAACATGGATGAAGCTCAAAATAATTATACTGAATGAAAGCCATCAAAAAAAGAGAACATATACTGTATGATTCATTTTATATAACTTTATAGGAAACACAACCTAATTTATAGTGACAGAAGGAAGATTGGTTGCTGCCTGGGGTTGGGGATGGGGTAGGTGGGATGTGGGGAAGTATGTTTGAAGGAGGGATCACAAAAAGCCAAAAGGAAACATTTGAGATTATAAATTAATTATCTTAACTTGTGACAGTTTTACAGAGGTACATATATCAAAACTTATTAAACTGTACACTTTAAATAAATGAAGTTTATTTTATGTTAATTTTACTTCAATATAGCTGTCCCGTTTTTTTAATGAAAAAAAAAAGTGCTGTGGGAACACCAATTCTTCAAAAATAAAGCCCTATACCAAAATCATTTTGTCAGTCTCATAAGCAAGACCATATAAGGGCCTAGAAAATGCTGAATAAAATAAAAAAGTTACTTCAAAGAAGCAAATGGTCAATTTCTAAATGAGTAATAATAGAAATCAGGAAGAAAAGCAAATCAGATATCACCTCTCTGTTTCTGTTAATGACATCAGTCTTCATTTATGTGCAAAATGCTTGGATGTCCTCCTGTACTTATTCTCTTGCTTTCTCCTCCAGTTAGTTGCAGTTCCTTTCTATCTCCTATTGGCTGCATTCTCAATGCATCTTAATTCTGTCCTGTTTTCTTTAACACATTGTTTTAGTTTATAGCCTGCTGGAATGCAATATACCAGAATTATAATGGCTTTTATTAAGGGAATTTAATAAGTCACAAGTTTACAGTCCTAAACCTAAAGAAATATCCAAACTAAGGCATCCAGGGAAAGATACCTTAATTCAAGGAAGGCTGATGGGTGTAGAACATCTCTGGGTAGTCATGTGGCTAGCATGTACTGGTCCCTTGCTCCTGGGATGCATTGCTTTCAGCTTCTGTTCCTATGGGGGTTCCTCACTTTGTTTTTCCAGGACTGGTTTTCATCTCTTGGCTCCCCTTAGCTCTCTGCAGTTTCTGGCTTGCTTAACGTCTCATGGAGATGTCTGCTGGGCTCCATGCATCTCCAAACATCCATGTCTCTGTTTCCAAGTTTTGGCATCTGTGTCAGCTCTGCTGTTTCTGTCAGCTCTGTCATTTATGAGGTTTCTTCAAAATGTTTCCCTTTTTAAAGAATTTAGTAAACGAATCAAGATCTACCTGGTATGGTTGGAGTCACATCTCCATCTAATCAAAAGGTCACACCCACAATTGGGTGTGCCATATCTCTGTGGAGATAATCTAATAAAAAATTTCCACCCTACAGTATTGAATCAGGATTAAAAGAGATGGCTGCCCCCACAAGATTGGATCAGAATTAAAACAGCTTTCCTGGGGCACATGATATTTTCAAACTAGCATACACATCTTTCCCTGCTTTGAACAGACCCTCACTCATTAATTCTTAACTGTAGTACTTTCTAACCAGTCTTTCTGCTTTCAGTTTTCTTCTGTAATCTGTCCTCCATACTTGTCTCAGAGTGGTACTTTATATCACTCAGGGTTCTAACAAGAAACAGATGGGACACTCAAATGGGATAACTGAGGAGAACTCATAAAGGGACAGTTTATAAGGGCATGAGCAGGGCTAAGGGAAATCATCATGGGACAGTGAAGCAATACAGGGTAGGGAAGAACAGAGAGACAGCAACCAGGGAGAGAAGTTTCAGTAAGCCTCAGGGGAAGGGGCAGCTACCAAAAGCGGGAGAGAGAGTTTAAGTTGTAGGAGGACATAGCCTAAACGGAAATGGAGGAATCATTTATTACATGCCTACTAAAAGGCACTCTTTTAAATACTTTACATATATTGTCTCATTTAATCCTCTCAATAACTATGAGAAAGGTGTTTTCTTGGTTATTTTACAGATAAGCAAGCTTATCTCTATTTACAACGGTGTCACGTTATGCATGCATACTCAACAATCTTACAAGAATTCACTAATACTTTTAGGGAAGAAAAATATGAAGCACAATGGCAAATAATGCAGACGATCCCATCTGCTGTTCCATTTGATCAGCATAGATCCCAGAGTGAAGGTGGATGGAGTTTATGAATTTAGTGTTGTGATTGCACTACCTGAAACATCTCTCCACCCTAAGTGAGAACCTACGGTTTATATGTTTTGTACGATGAGGCGATTAAACATATACCTACTGCGGTAGATTAAATTACATTCCTTGATCTAATCTGCATTTTTGTGGGTGTGAACTAATTGTAAGATGTTATTTTTAGTTAGTGTGGGCCAATTAAAATGGGATTGGGTCTTAATCCACATTACTGAAGAAATTATAAAAAGAAGAAACCAGAACCAGAGGTTGGAGAAAGCCACACGGGAAGAAATTTAAAGTCAGTGGAAAATGGAAGAGCCAACGAAAGAAGAGAACCTCACCATGTGATGGGAAGCAGAGAAACAATCAAGGAACCTCAAGGATTGCCTTCTGTCAACCTGAGAATGCAACAGACTTCAGGAAAAAGCAAACCTTTTTGACTTTGGACTTCTAGCTTCAAAACCATGAGCCAATTAATTACCATATTTAAGCGAACCCATTGTGTGGTATGTGTCATGCAGCCTGGAAAACTAAGACACCAATTAATTTAACTGTTAATGCAAGAAACAAGGCAGGTAGAAAAGCTGGTTATGATTTATTGAGAGATGATATGTTTTTCACTGTGGCTCAATTCCAAAAGGAATCTCTAAGGTAACTTTAGTATACCTTATTTTTATCTTATTCTTGATGTTAAACCTTATCCTTCTGTAAAGATTATTCCACTATTAAAAATTAGAGCTTAGATTAAAACCCAGAATGGTAAAAAAACGAAAAGCTATCATTATAATCTTGCTCTTTAGCACTACTGTATATAATTTCACTCAGTAAAAGGATGAAAACAGTCAATATAGTTTTTCTTTCTCCTGCACAGTTGGGAGCTTGAAATTATTTTCCTTTTTCTCAGTGTGCTGTTACTTAATAATTTTGAGTGCCCGTAAATTGAAAGGCAATGGAAATTTTATAGATCCTGCCACTGACTTTTATTAGCATGGTTTTGTGAAAGAGTACACTTATAAAATAGTATTTATATTTGAGTGCACAGGAAATGCCAAGTTTTCAATTGGAAATAAATTTATTTCCATGATGTGTACAATATTGTGTCAAAAAATTAACATTTCAAGACTAGATGTAATTGTTTTCTCTTGCTCTTAGTTTTCTTTGTCTAAACATTGTAGAGAAATATTTAGTGTTCATAACCTAACATTGCTGGAAATCCAAATTCATCTATTTTCATGGCAAAGGTATTTTTTTAATCAAAGAAACTACTAATAAATGCCATATTCTAATTGGGATAAATATATACACATGTCTTTAAATCCATGTTCTTGCTCTAAAAATTTTCTTCTAATTTATAAGGCATATAAATTCATATCACAACTATTTCTTTGTAAGCATTACCTCCCATATTAGATTGAGGACTCCATATTTATTTTGTATTTGTATCTTGAGGGTGCTTAGAATGTATTACAAATAAATGTCTGTAAATGCTTGTTGAGTGAGGGGATAGCATTTCCAAATGATGTTGCTGCTGAGATTTATTCTGAATTTTTGTTAATTCCATTTATAAATGGCCAATAAAACAATATTGTTTATATACAAGAGATTATATACTTTTCTGATATATGCAATTATGATCATTGTCTTACAACTTGAAATAAAAGGTATGTATTTTAAGCAGAAAGCAATTACAACAACAATAGTTAAAGGCAGAAAGAAATTGGAGGTCTCTGAGTTGAAATGGTAGCAGATGTGTTTTGTTTGGTAGGCATGCTATTTTTTTTTTTAAGATGCTAAGGTCAATACTTAAAAGTTAAATTATTTGACATAAAAATTGGGATTTATGGATTCTCCTAAAATCTCAAGATAAGCCAATCCTACCCCTATTACCAAAGGCAACAGTAGTCTCAAAGCCTTTGGCCCTGGCCTTTGGTGCTTCCTAGTTTACCACAGTCCCTGCCTCACACTTAGTGGATGCATGCATCTTCTTTTAAAACTCGTCCAATTTACTGTTTATACCAGTCACTTCAAAACTGGCGTACATGAAAGAAATACTCAGACTGGACAGTTTTAATGGAATTGGTTTCTAGATTCTCAATTCTGTTTCTTTTTTTTTTTTCTGTATCTGGAAATTGAACCCATGTCTCCTGCATGGAAGGCAAGCATTCTACCACTGAACCACCCATCAATTCTGGTGTTTTTACCTAACATTAATCTACCTGAGAGCCTGCCTTGAGTTAGTAGAAGTCATTCTCCCACTATACAAAAGTAAGACACACTCTCCCATGGATGGTTACGTTCTTCTGTTAACTTGTCAAGGTGATGGTGTCCAGATGTTTGGTCAAGGAAGCACTGGCCTGTTTGTTACTGTGAGGATATTTCATGGATTTAAATAATCAGAAGTTGATTGCTTCTATGGCTGATTATATCTACCATCAAATAAAGAGATTGTCTTCCACAATGAAGGAAGTCTCATCCACTCAGTTGAAGGCTTTAAAAGGAGAAATGATGATTTTAACAGTCAAAAGAGAGAGATTCCATCTCTACTTCAACCAACCAGCTTTTCCTTGGGAATTTATTATCAACCTTCATTGGAGTTCCAAGCTTTCATCCTGCCCTATGATATATGGACTTGCTGATCCTACAGTCATGTGAGACAATCTTATAACAATCTCATGATTGTTGGTTCTCGTTCCCTTAGAGAACCCTGGTTAGTAAAGCTTTGGTTCCAGGAGTGGTTCTTGAGAAACTTCTGATTGGTTCTGGAGAATTTGGAATTGGTTCTCTAACCTGATTAGATTCAAAGGACTAATGACCCTATTTCCAACAATCAAGATGGCACTGATAGTTCATGGCGGGAGTTGGCAGTAGAAATACACAAAATATTACCATTGGATATGACTACTCAAAGCTTTAAAAAGACAAGACTCTGAGTGAGAGTGTTTTTGTCACCCTAAAAGAGTTTTGTGGAGTTTAAAGTTATACTGATGGTGGCTGACTGTTCCTAAATATGCTGGATGCAGTTGTAAAAGAAAGGGATTAGCTTGAGACTTCAAATTCCCAACATACATACTGTGTGAAGGATGTGACAGTTTCTATGTGTGCCTTGAAGGAAAATCTTATTTTGTGTGGCACACATTTGATATTTCTGAAAACCAGACCCAGAGTCTCACTGTGTAAATGGTTAAACTACAGTGTAAACTAAAGTCCCAATTTTGCTGTGTATCTGCTGTTAGAGTGGGAATGGGATCCTGAATGGGAAGGAATGGGATCCTGAAAGTTGGAATGGGGACATATGGGTTGATAATGATGGCTGTGGGGATATTGAAACCCCAGATTCTGCTGAGTCCTTGCCAGATAAACCTGTAATGGTCTGCCCTGAGGAACCAGCTTCCCAACTTCTAGTCTGCTCTGAGCAACCAGCCTCCTCACATCCAGTCTGCCTTGAGGAATCTGCCATCCAATTTCCACCTGAAGAGATGAACCCTGCTTGGCCTGATAAACCTGTAAACCACCTTCCTTGAGGAAACAGCACTGACTCCTCTGTCTGAAGAGACCAAGTCTCTTTTTCCAGATAAGACTGCAATGAAATGCCCTGAGGTAGTTGACTCAGACATTTCTAATTCTTCTTGTGGCTCACACTCTCCACCATTCTTTTCTTCCAGGCCTATACCTATCCTGAAGTCCCAACAGACCCAAAAGGTGAGGTGCAAAGTGTGACCCATGGGGAGGTGTACTGCACTCCAAAAGAATTACATGATTTTTCAAATTTATATAGACAGAAATCAGGGGAATATGTGAGGGAATGGGTATTAAGGGTGTGGGAAAAAGGTGGAAGGACTATAAATTTGGATCAGACTGAATTTATCTATATGGGCCCAATAAGCAAAACTTCTGGACTCAGTGTTGTATCAAGAGGTTAGAAAGGGGTCTGTCAGTTTGTTCAGGTAATTAGCTGCAGCATGGACCAAAGCATGGCCTAATTTCCTGAGGTCAAAATGGCAGAACTGCCTTAGTATATTATATATGAGGGGAACAAAGACTTAGAGAGCTTGGAATGTTAGAGTGGATTTATCATGTAAGACCTGCTCACCCACCCCAGAATGTCCAGTGGACACACCTGTCCTCAGGACTGTGAGACTAACTCCATCATCCCTGAAGAGTTCCGTGATTGCCCTTCTCTGTAAATCAGATCTTACTGTGGTAACTGCTGTCACTGAGCTTGGATCCTGAACACAGTGGGGATGGTTGGATCCCAAGTTGGCAGAAGCCAAGTGGCAGCCTGAATCACTAAAGACAAGGTAGGCATGACTACCATAATGCACAGCAGACTCTAAGCAGTAATCAAAGTAGTCTGGCTTGCAGAGATCTATGGTGTTGATTAGTAGATCATGGGGTGCCTGGAAGAAAAATAGATGAAAATCTACTAAATTCTTACTTTATTTGTATAAGCAGAAGAGCTTTAGGCAGAAAGTCATGGCCACTTAATCGATTTCCAGACTTGAGACAGTTTACAGACCCAGAGCCCCTTGAATGAAAGGCAAGGTAGGTCCCCTTGGGGAAGGACCCTGCTACACTGCCACAAATGTATACTGTTAAGATACCTCCAAGACTTTCTGAAAGAGAACCATGGCCTTTTATCAGTGTAATGTGCACTGGGGAAACAGAAATAATGAAACATTTCGGGGATATTTAGACACTGGCTTGGAAGTGACATTAATTCCAGGAGATCCAAAATGTCACTGTGATCTAATGGTCAGAATATGGGCTTATGGAGGTCAGGAGGTCAAATGAATTTCAGCTTTTGTTCTTCTCATAGTAAGTCCAGTGGGTTCCTGGACCCACTCTGTGGTTATTTCCCCAGTTCCAGAATACGTAATTGGAACAAACATACTCAGTAATGAGCAGATTTCCCGCATTTGTTCCCTGACTTGTGAAGTGAGGGTTACTAGGATAGAAAAGGTGAAGTGGAAGTCACTAGGACTACCACTACCTAGCAAAATAGTAAATCAAAAGCAATACCTGGTTCCTGGAGTGACTGGAGAGATTAGGGCCACCATCAAGGACTTAAAGACTACAGGGGTGGTGATTCCCACCACATCCCCATTCTACTCTCCTATTCGGCCTATACAAGAAACAGATGGCTCTTGGAGGATGTCAATGGATAATTGTACCTAACTAGTTGGTGACTCTACTTGCAGTGCTGTTTCAGATGTGGCATTGCTGCTTGAGCAAAGCAACACATCTCCTGGTATCTGGTATGCAGCTATTGATCTGACAATTGCTTTCTTCTGAATTGCTATTAGTAAAAACCACCAGAAATAGTTTGCTATCATTTGGCAAAGCCAGCAATGCACCTTCACTGCCTAATCTCAGGGGTATTTCAACTCTCCAGTCCTGTGTCATAATCTAATTTATAGGAAACTTGATCATCTCTCTCCCTCCCACAGGCCATCACACTGGTACATCGTATTGATGATATCATGCTGACTGGACCTAGAGAACAAGGAGTAGCAACTATTCTAGACTTATTGGTAAGGCATTTGTGTGTCAGAGAGTGGGAGATGAATTTTACAAAAGTAGGGGTCCTTCCCACCTCAGTGAATTTCTAAGTGTCCAGTGGTATGGGTATCTTGACATTATATTGCTTCTAAGGTGAAGGATGAGCTGTTGCATCTGGTCCCTCCTACAATAAAAAAGAGGCATAATGCCTAGTTGGCTTCTTTGGATTTTGGAGACTACATTTTCCTCATTTAGGTGTGCTACTCCAGCCCATTTATGGAGTGACCCCAAAAGATATTGGGATTTCAGCAGGAACTGGAACAACAGGAGACTCTGAAACAGAACATAGGGCTGGATGTACATTTGTATACTGATTCATGGGGTTGACAATGGTTTGATTGGATGGTCAGGGACTTGGAAGGAACATGGTTGGAAAATTGGTGACAAATCTGTCCAGGGAGGAAGTATGTAAATAAACCTTTCTAAGTCATCAAAAGACATGTGTCCCATGTGAAAGCTCACCAGAAGGTGACTTCTGAAGAGGAAGATTTTAATAATAAAGATGTCTCACTCTGGATACCAGTCAGCCTTTTTCCCCAACCTCTTATGTCATTGCGCAATGGGTTCAAGAACAAAATGGCCATGGTGCAGGGGTGAAGTTTATGCATTGTCTCATCAATATGGACTTCCACTAACCAAGGCTGACCTGGCTAGAACCACTGCTGAGTGCCCAATCTGCCAGCAACAGAGACCAATATGGCACCATTCTCCAAGGTGGTCATCTGCCATCAGGTACAAGTTGATTACATTGGACCACTTTTATCATGGAATGGACAGCATTTTTTCTAATTGGAACAGACACATACTATGGATTTGGGTTTGCTTCTCTTCATGCAATGCTTCCATCAAAACTATCATCTGTGGACTTACAGAATGCTTTATCCAAAATCATTGTATTCCACACATTGTTTATGAAAATGGAACCCAGTTTACTGCAAATGAAGTGCAGGAATGAGCACATGCTCATGATTTTCACTGTTGTTACCATGTTCCCCATCATCCTGAATCAGCTGGAATGATAGAATAGTAGAATAACCTTTTGAAGACTCAAGGTGTCAACAAGGTAGGAATACTCTGCAGGGATGGGGCAGTGTTATCCAGAAGGCTATGTATGCTCTAAATCAGCTTCCACTCTATGGTGCTACTTCTCTAATAGCTAGGATTCATGGGTCCAGGAATCAAAGGGTAGAAATGAGAGAGGTCCCATGTACTATTACCTCTAGTGATCCACTTGAAAACGTTTGCTTCCTGTATCTGCAACTTCAAGCCTTACTGGTCTTCAGGTCTTGGTTCCAAAAGGAGGAGAGCTTCCGTTAGAGAACTAAACAATGATCCATTGAAATGGAAGCTAAGCCTGCCACCTGGCCACTTGGGGCTTCTTAGGGCTCTGAATCAACAGGCAAAGAAGGGAATTACTGTATTGGCTGGGGTGATTGATCCTGATTATCAAGGAGAAATAGGACTGCGACTACACAATGAAAGTAAAGAAGAGTTTGCTTGGAATGACCATGTCCTATGATTAAACTCAATGCATAACTGCAATGACCCAATCCAGGCAAGACTGTCAATGGCCCAAAAACTTCAGGAATGAAAGTTTGGGTCACCACATCAGACTAAGAACCGTGGCTTGCTGAGTTGCTTGCTGAGGGTAAAGGAAATGTGGCATGGGTAGTGGAGGAAGGTAGTTATAAATATAAGCTATAGCCATGTGACCACTGTAATGGTTTGGTTATGAGTATTTTCACACACACACACACACACACACACACACACACACACAATGCCCAGTATTGTATGTAAAGCAAATATCTTTGTTTTGTTCCCTATTTTATCCCCTTATCCTATGCCGTAAATTGTAGTAACTTCACCTTGTAGTAATTAAGGACAGGGCTTCAAGTTTAAGAGTGAATGTTACCTGAGGACTTGAACCCTAATGTGGGGAAAGTTAGTACATTCCTGGTTGTACACAGGACAGTTGAGTATTGCTGGGTGAAAATATGAATATTATTGTTTTTATTTGGGAAATAAGTATAGTTTAAGGGGATGTGTATGGGTGTGAAATCGAAATAGATTGGACTGTTAAGTTCATGTGTCAATTTGGTCACATTATGATGTCCAGTTTTGTCAAGCAAGCACTGGCCTGTTTGTTACTGTGAGGATATATTGTAGATTTAAATAATCAGTGAGTTGATTGCATCTATGGCTGTTCACATCTATAAATAACTGTGGAAATTACCTTCAATAACAAGAACTATCTCATCCAATCAGTTGAAGGTCTTAAAAGAAGAGATGATTTCAACAACTAGAAGAGGGAATTTCCATCCCTACTTCAACCAACCAGGTTTTCCTTGGGAATTCATCCAAAACCTCCATTGGAGTTCCCAGCATGTTTTCTGACTTATGGAATTTGGACTATCCCATCCTAAATGTCACATGAGACAATTCTTAAACAAAACTCAATTTTATATATTATATGTTTATATATATATCCTGTCAGTTCTGTTTCTCTACAGAACCCTGACTAATACATCACCCAACCCAAATCTAACCCAAGAATAATGGTCTGGGACATAACATATAGCAGGCTGGAATATAGGCAAGTCTCCTGTAATGATTAACCAATGTATTTCAGACCTCAAGAGTTGTCCATTTTTCCTGCTTTATACATATTTGGATTCTGGGACAAGTCTGGCATTAGAAAAATGGAATATTTTGATCCATATTATTATACCTTAAGTTTAGATAAATTCTAGAATAAGTTGATGGGAATAATGACAATGTTAATTTTAATTTTTATTAATTAATTATTTAAATGTATTGTTAATTCATGGTATTTGAAGGTGTCTCTTCCACATATAACTAAGAGGGCATTAATAAGAAACATTGAATTATTTTTTGAAAGCTTTTTTTTTGTATAGTTATTTTCAGTCAATTTTAATTCTCGCCTTCTTTCATATTTTAATTAATCTATTTATTTGATAAGTTATACGTTTACAAAATAATCAGGCAAAAAATACAGAGTTCCCATATATACCCCTTATTTTTTATTTTGCTTTTATTATGTTGTCTTTTTTTTAGATTGCTTTTTGTTTTTTTTATTTTACACCCCTTATTTTTAACACCGTGTATTAATGTGGTACATTTGTAATTGATGAAAAATATTGTTTTAATTGTACTATTAACTATAGTCTATGGTTTACATTAAGGCTCCCTGTTTCTGTTGTACTGTCTCATTAAATTCTTTTTATTCTATTATGTATATAAAACTTAAAATTTCCCCGTTTTACCACATTCAAATATATAACACAGTATTTTCTTGAAAAAAAATTTTATTGTAAATACTTAACATACAAACACATATTCTTGACATAAAAATATTCCATACATGGTGTACAATCAATGGCTCCCAATGTCATCACATAGTTGTATATTCATCACCAGGATAGTTTTTTAACATTTGATCACTCCAGCAAAAGAAATAAAAAGAAAAGGGAAAAAACTCATACGTACCATACCCCACACCCTCTCGCTGACCACTAGTGTTCCTATCTCCCCAATTTATTTTACCTTTTGTCCCCCCTATTATTTATTTATTTATTTATATCCATATTTTTTACTCATCTGTCCATATCCTGGATATAAGGAGCTTCAGACACAAGGTTCTCACAATCATTATAAATGTTATATCTTTATACAATTGTCTTCAAGAATCTAGGCTACTGGAACACAGCTCAACAGTTTTAGATGAATTCCCTCTAGCTACTCCAATGCACCATAAACTAAAAAGGGATATCTATACAGTGCATAAGAATAACACCAGGATAACCTCTTGACTCTTTGAAATCTCTCAGCCACTGAAACTTTATTTAGTCTCATTTCTCCCTTCCCTCTTTTGATCAAGAAGGCTTTCTTGATCTCTTGATGTCAGGTCCTGGCTTATCCCAGGCTTTCAGTCCCATGTTGCCAGGAAGATTTACACCTCTAGGAGTCATGTCCCATGTGGGGGGAAGGGAGTGACAAATATATAACATAGTATTTTAATTATATCCACAATGCTATTCTACCAGCCTCACACTCCTTACCAAAATTTTCCATCACCCAAATAGAAATTATACAATTTAAGCATTAACTTCCTATTCCCTACCTAAACCATGGTCCCTGGTAAGCTATATCCAGGTTCTGAATCTATGAATTTACTTATTCTAATTATTTCATAGTGGTATGATCATACAATATTTGTCCTTTTGGGCCTGGCTTATTTCACTCAATGTGATGTCTTCAAGGGTCATTCATGTTATCATATACGGCAGAACTTTATTCATTTTTATAGTTGATTATTCTAACTTATGATACATATCACATTTTGTTTATCCATTCATCAGTTGATGGACACTAAGACTGCTTCCACCTTTGGACAATAGTGAATAATGTCCTATAAATATCGATGTGCAAATATCTATTTGAGTCTCTGCTTTCAGTTTTTGGGGGTATATACCTAGAATTGAAATTGTCAAGTCACATGGTAATTTGCACTTAACTTTCTGAGGACCATCAAACCATCTTCGACTATTAACTGCTATATTTTACATTTCCTCCCAAACTGAATGAATGTGCCTATTTCTCCACATCCTCTCCAACACTTGTGACTTCCTATTTTATAAATAGCAATTATTCTAGTGAGTGTGAAATAGTATCTCATTGTGGATGTTGTTTGCTTTTCCCTAGTGGCTAATGAGGTTGAACATCTTTTCATGTGCTTTTTAGTCATTTGTGTAGCTTTTTGGAGAAATGTCTATTCAACTCTTTTGCTTCTTTTTAAGTTGGGTTGTTTTCTTTTTGTTGTTGATTTGTAGGATTTCTTTATATATTCTGAACATTAAATCTTATTGGATGTATGGTTTCCAATATTTTCACCTATTGTGTAGGTTGTCATTTTACTTTCATGATAAAGTCCTTTGATGCATAAATGGTTTTAATTTTGATGCAGTTCAATTTACCTATTTTTTCTTTTCTTGCTTGTGTTTTGGATGTAAAAATCTAAGAATTCATTTCCTAAAACAAGGTTCTGTAGATGCTTCCATATATTTTCTATTAGGCATTTTATAATTCTGGTTCTGATAGTTAAGTCTTTGATGTATTTTGAGTTGATTTTTATATATGATGTGAGGTAGGAGTCCACTTCATTCTTTTGTATATGGTCATCCAGTTTTCCTAGCACTATTGAAAAGCTTATACTTTCTCAACTGAACAGACTTTGCACCATTGTCAAAAATCAGTTGCCATAGATGTGAAGGTTTATTTCTGACTCCTCAATTTGGTTCCATTTTTCTATTTGTCTATCCTTGTGTTATGCTGTTTTGATTTCTGTGGCTTTGAAAATGCTTTAGAATTGGAAAATATTAAGTCTTCCAACTTTTATTTCCTTTTTCAAGATTGCTTTGGCTATTCAGGGGGAACATCTATATAAATTTGATAATTGGCTTTTCCTTCTCTGCAAAGAAGACCATTGAAATTTTCCTTGGAACTGTATTGAATCTGTTAATCACTTTTCATAAAATTGACATCTTAATATTTGGTTATCCAATCCATGGACACAAACTGTCCTTCCATTCACTTAGGTCTTTTTAAAATTTCTTTTAGCAAAGATTTTCAGTTTTCTGTGTCCATCTTTAGTTAGATTCCTTACAACATATTTAATTTTTTCAGTTGCTATTGTAGATGGATGTTTTCCCTTGATTTCCTCTTCAGAGTATTCATTACTAGTGCATAGAAACACTGCTGATTTTTACATGTTGATTTTATCTCCCTGAATACTTTTTTTGGTTCTAGTAGCTTTGTCGTGAATTTTTAAAGGATTATCTGTGCATAGGATAATGTCAATCTTAAATAAGAAAACATTTATGTTTCTTTCTAATTTGAATGGATGTCTTTTATTGCTTTCTTTGCTTGAGTGCTCTCACTAGAACTTCTAGTACAATGTTCAATACCAGTGGTAACAGTGGACATCCTTGTCATGTTCTTGAGCTTAAAGGGAAAGCTTTCTGTCTTTCACCATTGACTATGTTGTTAGTGGTGGGTTTTTCATATATGTCCCTTATCATGTTGAGGAAATTTAATATATAATACATGTAGCATATTATAATAATATTATATAACATATTCTAAATGTATTTATTATAGCATTTAAAATAAGGGTAATTCATTTTTTTTAAGGTATGTCCACATTAAGTTATTTTTTTTGAATGTTTTACTTTTAAGTTATATAATAAAGTTTCTTTTTAAAGAGTTCATTTGTTGAGTGCTAGTGGAAAATTAATACTATTAACTAGTTTGAAAATGAGTATTTATACTGATATGCATACAATTTTAAATGTTTGTAATATGAAATGGTGAATGGATAAAACTTTTAACTCAGAAAGAAATCTATATGCATATATTTGTTAGAAGGAAGTCTGATATGTGATCATTAAAATGCCTTCATGGTTTTCAAGCATAAAAATACATTACATCAGGATAAAGTTTTGTGGGAGAAAGGTAAAGGAAATGTAAATTATGGAGAAAAAGGAAATATGCAAAATTTCTGAATGTGCAGATGAGCTTTGCTGTGTAATGATGATGGTAAAATACAAACCATTAAGATATTTAGCATCCACATAATACAGTTAAAAGTATGATTTAACTGTGTCATATTTTGAATGCCATATTTACAGTATGTTAGAAAACATATGCATTGCAACAATTTAAATTCAGGTGAAAATTTTTAGACCATTAAACACTGATTTGTCTTATATACAAGACTATAATTTGTATAGTCTTCCAAATTATTTTGGGGACTAAAGAAGCAAAAAATTTGTTCTTGTAGCATTTGTTTCTGTAGTCACAGAAACAAATGCTACAAGATGCATCTCTGTGGAGATAATCTAACCAAGTTTCCAACCTACACTGCTGAATAGGGATTAAAAGAAAGGGCTGCCTCCACAAGGTGGGTCAGGATTAAAACATGGCTTTTCTAGGGCTCATAATCCTTTCAAACCAGTACATTCCACCCTCTGGACCCTAAAAAAGACATGTTTCTCCCATATACAAAATACATTCCTTCCATTACAATATCAGAAAAGCCCTAAAACCATATCAGTAACAATACAAATACAACACAAGGTTAAAACCAGTACAAAGTCTCATCAAAGTTAGTTACAGGCATGGTCTATCCTAAGGCAAAATTCTCCTCTGGCTCTGGACCTGTAAAACTCAGACCAGGTTATTTGCTGCCAACATACCAAGGAGGGACAGTCATAGGAAAAATAGCCCCATTTCCACAGGGAGAAATTGGGAGGAACACAGGGGTCACTGGATCCAAGCAGTTTTGAAAACCTGCAGGGCAAACTCCATTAGATTTCAAAATCTGAGAGTCATTTATCTTCTGGGTTTTAGAAAGTGACAGTCCCACCCTTTCCAATCTTGGGGGACATTGGGGAGACCACCTTTTTCTCGGCTCCATCCTCTCCAAGCATTGGGGCTGCACCCGGGCTCTCTGCCATCTCCAGGGCACATGCTCAAGTCCTCCATGTGGGAGCAGCCAGGCTCTCCCAGTCCCCAAGGGATGTTCTCCACCCTCTCCAAGGCCTGAGGGAGTACAACTCTTCCACTGCAAGTAGGTGAAAGGCCCATCCTCTGCCTTCAGGGCAAACTCACCCTCTCCAAGAACTTGCCTAGGTCCGCTCTCCTGGCCTGAGTTTCCACTTTCCTGGCCTGAGGTTAAATTCATGTTTAAGAATGGAAAAGAAATTAGTTTTCCACTATTTACATTGAAGTTTAGGGTCCTAGAAATTTTACAGGGATTTGTTTATGTGCCGTTGAATATCTTTTAATACTTTTGAAAATTTTAGAGGAAAAATTGGGGTTGAATTTCAATTCTGTTTCATATACCTATAGGTTAGCATGATCTGTATCCTAGTTCTTTTAAAACAATAAAAAGTTACAAACACCACAAATAAAAGTGATAGGCTAATATCCAATTAACACAAATGCACATGGCACACATAATTTCGATGGCTTGAATAATAGACCTTTAAGTGTGTTGGCATCTTTTCAAATTTTAATTTGACACCAGGAAGGAAAGCAGGGAATAATCTTCATTTTATCACTTTCACCTAAAGATAATGTTAGGGAAAGATGGGAAGATATAAAAGAAATAAGGAAGTGATCTAACCAGCTTTTTTTCTTTTGGGTAATGTAGTCTTTCCATACATCAGCATTAACAGCAACTATCACAGTAGTAACAAGTAATAAATAAAGGGGTTAACATCAGAAGTGAAGATGTGATGTGATATTATCTTGTTGATTAGCGATTTTTTTCTTAAGAAACCCAGGCTACTCCCCAAATGCAGTTCCTTTTTTTCCCTTCATTTATAGAAAAAAGGTGGATTTGAAGCAACACTCAGCATCACAGGGCACCTTTTCTACCTGACCTAGAGGATAGTCACACATAAATTAGTTGCCCACCATAAATAATATTCTCCAGTTGGGGATGTGACACTATATACTTTAGGCCCTCCCATGTATTCTGTATTTGGGCCTGGCTTACAGTGATGCTGGCAACATCATCCAGAGAGGGAGCCTGCCCATTTGTATAGAGGTTTACCCAACTCTGTTGTTCAATTGTATTTATTGTATGGATGCATAAATCTGAAGATGGTCAATAGCCCAAAGTTGCATGATTAGTATATAGAGGAACTGGAATTTTTAAAATACGACTTTAAGTTTTTATTCTTAATTGCTATGTTATATTGTCTTCCATTAAAGTTCATGCTCTCAGAAATTCACAGACCCTGCTATGAGTTTTTTTTTTCTGGTTCTAGCTCCTCACCCTCCTTGGTCTCTGTCTCTAGTGTGTATCTTGGGGCATAAAATTTAGCCCCTGTCTCTGCAACCTCTCTTGTGCATTAGGTACTCTGAGATATCCTTCCATAATGCCAATCTAAGGACAAAAATAGAAAGAAAATAAAGAAAAAACAAATAACCGCCCCCTTTTTTTTCCCCGCAGAAGGCATATAAAAAACACAGTTGACCATATAACCTTGTAATTAAAATTCTGTTACACATGAGAACTTTAAATGCACCTGGAAGATACATCTGTATTAGTATTCAGCATACATTAGGTGTAAATTGTCTTAAACTCAGTTCTCTGACTCACATTTGAGAAATGTTAGTTCATGTAGGCCAAACAAATTCAATTCTCCCTGGGATTCTATGATGCTGGAAAAAGAATTCTAATTTCTTCTTCCTGGAAGCATGGTAGGTTTTGACAAGCCTACTTTACTCCTGAATCCTATTAGTAGTACTTAGTGGACTGAAAATCCCTTGCACATTTTTTTTTTTAACCAGGAAAAGCAAAAAAAGTCGCTAAGTAGCCACAATGTACATTTATGTATTTTCATGGCTGTTTTGCCCTGACCTTAAGAAATCAAATTCCCTTTTGTCTCTTCACAAAACTTAAATCATTGTATCCAAGAATGGAAAGGAAGTCATTCTCCTAGATGTTATGACACAAAATTCAAAATTGTTAGAACTCAATAACTTTAATAAAAATGTAAGTAATTCTGTATTAATGAAATTTTTTTAGAAAATTAGAATTTTAATACAGAGTATACACACATGTGTATTTAAATACATCCATGTCTGCATCACATTTGCTTTGATTCTAAATCTATACCAGATGTGGTCGGGTGAATTATGTACCCCAGATAAAACACATGTTCTTAATCTTAATTCCTGTGGGTGTGAACCCATTGTAGATAGAACTTTTTGAAGATGTTATTTTTAGTTATCATATTTTCAATGGAATCAGGATGGGTCTCAATCCAATTACCAGAGGCTTTATAAAGAGGAAAATACATGGAGAAACAAGAAGCTAAAAGTCTATAGAACAAGGAAGAGAAAGGAGAGGACATGGTGTTAGGACAGGAAATCCAAGAAACCCCAGGATTGCCAGCCTGTCAGAAAAAGGAGAGGACATGGTGTTAGGACAGGAAATCCAAGAAACCCCAGGATTGCCAGCCTGTCAGAATGCTGCCAGCTCAGGAGAAAGCAAGCCATAAGCCAATGATTCCTGTTGTTAAACCAACCTATTGTGTGCTATTTGTCATAGCAGCCAAGAAATTAAGACCCCAGACATAATTTTTAACTTAATTCTATGTAATTCTCTCAATAAAGATTCTCTCAATGAGACTGAATACTCATGCTTTATATAGTGTATTATTGTTCCATTTTGACAATTAGTGAAGCCAATCATCAAAACACAAGTTTTGCATTTTTCTTAATGCAAACCTCTCCATATAAAGGCTAAATTTATTCAGAATTTCCCTTCTTCTCCTATCATTTTACCATCTTTTGCATTTGTTAAAATATTGAGGAATCCCATTATATGATACCTCTTAAATACAGGGATTCAGACAATGTCACATTCCCAGATTTTTTAAAAGCCTGATCTGATACATTAGCTATATGTGAATTTCAATAATGTATCCATGGCCACTGCCTATAGATGTGCAAGCTGTGTACTGTCCAAGTCTAGGGAGGATCATTCACTTAAGTTATCAGATTTATATATTTACTTATGTCATTTTCTGTTACATGGTAGCAAAGTGTCTTAAAAGAGAAGCTTTCTTTTTTCTAATTTAACACAAAAGTTAATATTTCAGCTAGAGGCAGGATTACCTTTACCTATAAATAACCAGTGTTAAAAAAATTTTTTAAAGTTATATCTTAAAACTGCTCCTACCCAGCTAATAAGAAAATTATATCATCATCTTTGCAGTGGAAAAACGTCCTTGTATTCTTTAAGGGCAGATTTGGAGATTGAATTGCTTCTGTTTTTCATTTAGTAGCTCAGCAATTATTTTTAAATGACATTTAAAAATTCATTTTAATGTAAATTAATGTATACAGTGGTCCAGTCTTAAAAAACACATGATAATGTGCAATATAAAATGCTTATAAAGGAGGAGAACTTAAAAATTTTAGAATAGAAAATGAAGAGGAAGAAAGAAACAATTAACTATATACTTCTTTTTACAAGTAGAAAATAGCCAATTTTCTTAAACTATTGGCGACAATGAAACAATCCAGTTTAATGGATTTTTAAAATGTTGGTCCTTTTTTTTTCACTTGTAAATTGTTTTCTCAAACTTGTTTGTCCCATTAAAATGACTGGATTTGAAGCTTGCCGCGTTTAAAGCATCAGTGCATCCATAAGAAACAGTGGCTTACATGTCAGTGTATGAATAATCTGGAGTTGCCTTCCCATCTAAGATGGAAAAAAAAGAAAAAATAATAGAATTCAAATTCATGATTTTTGAATTCAGGCTAATTGCTTTAGAAATTTTGCAAAAGGACCTTTTTGTGATCCATAAGGTTTTACTAATTCCAATGGGAAAGCTATCTAGCAAGCAATTTCTAAAGTTGATTATAGTTATCCCACATTAATTTAGTTCCTCTCTCAGGGTTCTCATTCACTATCACTTTGTTGAAGATGACTCTAAAATCAACTTTAAAAAAAAATCTCTTCTGTCCTGCACTTCAATGAATAGCTACCCTTGAATGTGTGCACTTATCTCAAGCTCATTATCTTTCTCCATCTATGGACTTCTTTCTCTCAAATGAACAAACTATACTTTTAGTCACTTGGACCTGAAAGTTATCCTTTTTATCTTTTTATCCATCTTCTCCCAATCCAATAATGAGAAATCGACAGTCGCTTTTTCTTGTCATTGACACCTCATTTTAATTCCCACTGTCATTATCTTGGTCCCAGAACTCATTATTTCACAGCAAGACTATTTTAATAATTTCTTAGCTGATCTCTTCCCAATATTTTCTGTATGCCATTGCTTTCTTTACTCACTTCATCTTTCTACTCAAAATCCTTCAGGGGTTCCCCACAACCAACAGAATAAAATTCAAATTCTTTAGTCTGTCATTTAAGACCTTTCACAATCCGTCTCCAATCTATTTAATCTAACCCCATCAAATCATTCAGCAGACATTTCCAACAGTTACCCTGTGCCAGGGACTGTGCCAGGGACTTGACATATAATGATAAGTAAGTTGTGCCCTCACAATAGCAAGAGGGCACGATAAGTCGGTAGGATCTCAGGAGTACCTTCCATGCCCCTCTCCATGATTCAAGACCTAAATGATTTTTTTTCCATCCATGAACAGTTTGTTTCTCATTTCTCCCATAAAACTTTCTTCAATTATAACAGTCCATTTTGGTTTCTTACGATAATCTAGATCAGCCAGAGTGATTTTGTCCCCCAAGGGCCATTTGGCAATGTCTGGTGATAGTTTTAGTAGTCAGGGCTGGGAGGGTAGACATCTGGTGGATAGGGGCCAGGGGTACTGCTAAACACCCTAAAGTGTACAGGACAGCTTCCCCCTCGCAACAAAGAATTATTTGGCCCCAAGTGTCAATAGTACCAAGCTGGAGAAACCTTGACGTAGATAGTCTATTTACGCTTATACTCTTATTGCCAACTATGCTATATGCTTATTGAATGCACATTTGATTTACTTTTCCATACGTTTTCCTACTTTTTTAAAAACAGTGTACTAGGTTGAATGGTGGCCACCCCTCAGAAGAAATGTCTATATCAAATCCCTGCAGCCCGTGAATGGTACCTTATTTAGAAAAAAGGTTTCAGGATCTCGAGATAAGGAGAGCATCCTAAATTATCTGAGTGCGTCCTAAACCCAATGGCACGTATCATTATAAGAGACACCAAAAGGAGAGACACAGAGAAGAGGAATAGGCAATGCGATGATGGCAGAAGAAAATGGAGTGATGGGACCACAAGACAAAGAAGCCAAAGAATGCTTGGAACCATTAGAAGCTGGAAAAGGCAAGGACGGATTCTCCTCTAGAGCCTCCAGAGGCAAATGACCCTGCTAACACCTTAATTTCAGACTTCTGGCTTCCAGAACTGTGAGAGAGTAAATTTCTGCTGTTTTAAGCCACAAAGTTTGCGATAATTTGTTATGGCAGCTTCAGGAAACTAATATACATAATACGTACAATACCTTGCCAGCACATAATAGGTGCTTAATAAATATTTCATATTTATGATGAAAACTTTTTTGTTTCTTGTAAAAATTCAGTTATGCTTCTTTACAAAACTGAATCAAATGCTTGTTCTTGTACTGCCAGATACCTTCACTCAATACCAGAGTATATCACTAAACTACTAGACATATTAGCACATGTATGAATAAGACACTATCCAGAGGCAAGACCATACAATGAGAATATACGATGTCAATGCCCTAGATGTAAATTCATTCATGTGGTGTTCATTAATTTACTTTAAATGTATTCCATGTAGATGTACTTTAGTAAAAACTTAAGCAACCCTACTAAATTTGTTGGTTATAAAATGTTATGCTGTGATTTAGAATCTAGTTGCGGTTAATGTAGCTTGGAGCAACATCAGCTTTAATCTCTAGATGGCACTATGTTATAAGGAATCAATGTAAGATTTGATACTACATATTTTTATATAACTTTCTGGGGATGAAGAAAATTTTCCAACTAAAATCTCCTGAGTAATTATACACAATACCATGAAAGTTCTATTTTACATTTATGGATAAGCTTCTGATTTTCATATTACTGTTGGATACGGAAAGATAATAGAGGAATTTGAGTGTCCAAAATTTGCTAACTAATGGTGAAGAATATATCAGAAAAGTTTATTTTCATTTAATTTTTAAATTATTTATTCCATGTACATTTTGTTGGAAAATGCATAAACAACAAATAAGGTAGCTTTGGATTCTCATTGAGAATGTGCCTATAAAACGGACTTTATTTTTGATAGTTATAGATGAAGATTAATAACTGACTCTTCATTTTAGCTAAAAATATAAACAAGATCATGTGTTTTTTCTTTATCTTCATTATTGAAATTCTACTTCCAGTCTCAGGAGAGCTGAGACAAAGCTACTTGTATCCTCTTTTCTTTAATTCTCTATTTTATATTCTTGACCTCACTTTTCAAGAGTGTTTTTTTGCCTTGAGTCTCCAGTGACTTCTGGGGATTAAAAAAATTCTTTTTTATTTCTGAAGGCTTTAGTAATTAGATTTTTCTGCATTTGCATATGTGGCTAACCCAATTAACCAATCAATAATCTCTCATCCTCTTTTCTACTTTCATAGCATTTTGAACCATTTCTTAGGTACTTTTGTCATTTATTTTGTATTTTAACTATTTGTGTACAGATCTTACTTCTCTACAAAATTGTGAACCCCCTGGGGACTTATTTACCTTTATGCACATGATATGTGCTTAGTAACCATTTAGTGAATTAAATGGATTTGGTAGGTGTGCTGGCTTGAAATTATATACCCCAGAAAAGCCATGTTTTCTTTCCTAATCCAATCTTGTTGGGGCATAACTATTGTTTAGGGTGGAAACTTTGATCGGATCACCCATTTGTGCATGTGAGCTTTTGATTAGATGGAGATGTGGCTCCACCCATTCAAGGTGGATCTTGATTAGTTTACTGGAGTCCTTTCAAAGAGGAAATATTTTTGAGAAGTCTGTGAGCTGACAGGGATGTTTGGAAAACAGTTGCTTTAGAGCTGAAACAGACACAAACATTTGGAGATGCTTGGAGTGCCAACAGAGAAACCAGTCTCCTAGAAGGAGACCTTTGAAAATGCAGGGCCCAGCAGATGCCACCATGTGCCTTTCCATGAGATGCTAAGCAAGCCAGAATGAGATATCAAATAAGACAGAGCCCAGAGTTGAGTCCCAGAGGAGCTAAGTGAAGGCCCACAAATGTCTAGAGATGAAACCACTGGCATCAGAACTGGAAGCAAGGACCAGCAGATGCCAGCCACGTGTCTTCCCTTGTGACCAATATTGGCCTTTCTTGAGTTAAGGTATCTTTTTCTGGATGCCTTAGTTTGGACATTTTTATGGCCCTAGAATCATAAACTTACAACGTATTAAATTCCGCTTTTAAAAGCCATTTCATTTCTGGCATATTGCATTCTGGCAGCTTGGCACACCAAAGCAGTAAGTCATGACATAATCTGATTCAAAGAAAAAATAGCTTATTGATGAGTTATATGTTACTTCTTTTTTGGCCTTTGTCTTAGTTTGCCAGAGATGCTATGACAAATACCACACACTGCTTGGCTTACACAACAGGAATTTATTGTCTCACAGTTTTGGAGACTGGAAGTGCAAAATCAGGGTATCCCCAGGTCATGCTTTCTCCTGGAGGGTGCAGTAGTCTGGTGCTGGGTGGACAGCAATCCTTGGTGTTCCTTGGCTTGTAGATGCATCTCTGCTCCTGTCATATGGTAACCTGTTGTTTTCTGTGTCCTCCTCTGATTCAAATTTGCATTCAAATTTCCTCTGCTTGTAAAGACTTCTGTCCTATTGGATTAGGACCTACCCTGATTCAGGTCGGCATCAACATCTTCAAAGATACTATTTTCAAAAGAGCTCACATCCACAGGAATGGGCTTTAGGACTCAAACATTTCTTTTCTGGGGGACATGATTCAGTGTTCAACAACTTTTTTTTAAATATACATTGAGTATTTTCATTGGAAGTATAAAATAAGGTTACCAATTATGAATGGATGCAATTTTTCTGGTTAGAGCAAATGATTAAAATGGTCATTGAGTAAAATTTGGGGAGATTTGCAGCCAGTTTATTTTATTTGAGTTTTTCATTTTCCACACACAAATCACCACCCTTCCTAATCCCAGTCTCTTAACAATTATGGTTTTTATTGTGAAATATAACTATATATACAAAAAAAAAAAAACAGAAAAAGCAATAATTTTCAAAGTATACCCCAACAAGCAGCTACAGAACTGATTTCTTAGTTTGGTATAAGTTACCATTCCACAGCTTCAGGTTTTCCTTCTAGCTGCTCCACAATACTGGAGCTAAAATAAACATGAATATAGTCATTCAGCAGTCACAGTCATTTGTTTAATCCAATCTTCTCTATTATAACTCCTTCTTCTCCTTTGATGCTTTTCCTACTCTTTTATAAAGATCTTTTCACTAGGCCTTTTCTAACTTTTCATGTTGAAAAGAGGTGTTAATAATGTATAGGACAAGAGAATGGAATTAGGTGATATTCTTGGAAAGACTGGCCCCTCTGCATTTCAGGCTTATCTAGTGTAGGAACCCTCTGGAGGTAATGGGATTCAGGAAAGTAAACTTAGAGTATGAAAATTCTATAGAATCACAGTTAGATCCCCAGGTGTTCTTTAGGATTAATAAGAATTGTTCTAGTTTGCTAGCTGCCAGAATGCAATATACCAGAAACAGAATGGCTTTTAAAAAGGGAAATTTAATAAGTTGCTAGTTTACAGTTCTAAGGCAGAGAAAATGTCCCAATTACAGAAAGTCTATAGAAATGCCCAATCAAAGGAATCCATCCAGGGAATGATACCTTGGTTCAAGAAGGCTGATGAAGTTCAGGGTTTCTCTCTTAAGTGAGAAGGCACATGGCGAACACAGTCAGGGTTCTTCTCTCATCTGGAAGGGCACGTGGCGAGCACAGCATCCTCTGCTAGCTTCTTCACCCAGCTTCCTGTTTCGTGAAGCTCCCTGGGAGGCCTTTTCCTTCTTCATCTCCAAAGATCGCTGGCTGGTGGACTGTGCTTCTCATGGCTATGTCGTTCTGCTTTGCTCTCTCTGAATCTCTTTCATTCTCAAAAAAATGTTTCTTCTTTTATAGGACTCCAGAAATTTATCAAGACCCACCCAAATGAGTGGAGACATGTCATCACCTAATCCAGTTAAACAATCGCTTTTGATTAAATCCATCTCCAGGGAGATGATCTGATTACAGTTTCAAACATACAGTGTTGAATAGGGATTATTCTGCCTTTATGAAATGGGATTTTGATTAAAATATGGCTTTTCTAGGGTTCTTACATCCTTTCAAACCAGCAAAGGAATGATGTTGGTTGGTGTTTGGCAAATTGGGGCAATTAGCAATATCTAGCTGAAACTTGCTTAAGAGTAGCCTCCAAAATAGCCTGTTGGAAATTTGAACCCTCTTAGTAATGATTTTCCTTGCAGAATTTGGCTTAGAGAGTGAGAAGTCAAACCTGAGCAACTAAAGAAGTTTCCTGGCGGCAAGTCTTAGGCATAATTATAGGTAGGCTTAGCTTCTCCACTGCAGATATAAGTTTTTTAAGGGCAAGCCTTATTATCAAGGGCTTGGCCTATTTTCTGGGGGAGTCCTTAATGTTTGAGAGTGTACCCGGGGTTTCCCAGATGGGAAAATTCAACAGTTCCATATTTTTCTCCATCCCCTCAGGAGACTCTACCAATACATTTCAATAACCAGCTCAAAATAGTCTGGGATGTCTCTGAGTATTGCATTAAGCTATACAGAATTATACTGCCTCGTTCTTGTTCAGATCTCAATGTGTTTGGGTTGCTTAAATGAGCTATCCAGACAGGTTGTATTCTATCATGTGCTACAGAAAATTTAAGTTCTAGACACAATAAATCTCCCTACTTTTGGTCTCATACAGTAGGTGAAGCTCTAGAGTACATTCACTATCATCTTTTGCCCTGTATTCTGATTTACCTTAGTCCTAACTAGATTAGCTTTGTTTTTATCTCCAATTAAAGCCTAATCTCTTTTTAAGTTACTTTAACTGTTAGTGTATGTAATAAGGCTGACTTTCAGAGCTGCAGAAATGCAACTGTGAATCTCAGGTGTCACAGAGGTGCTCAAAGTTGCAGGGAAATACCAGCTGATACACATTCTGTGTCTCAGAATCTAGAAATACACTTACAACTTCAGACTAAGCATGGCTGCTGTAAGAGCTCACAATCTAGGCTCCAATTTTCTCATAAGTATTTTCTGAAAGAGACCACAATATGTTTGTTCTTTGGTTTCTGGCTTCTATTTCATAACACGTTGACCCCAAGTTCATTCATTTAGTTGCGTGCCTCATGATGTCATTCCTTTTTAAGCTGCACAGTATTCCCATACATATATCACAGATCACCTTTTGGCTTCCCAGTCATTGTACTCTTTGGTTCCTGCCACCTGTTGGGCATCATGGATAATGTCCAAAATAAACAAACTGTGTCTTAGAGTATTTTAACTTGGCAACCCCTTAACTTTTACACTTTCTTCTTATCTGTCACTCCTTCTAGGAACAATTCTTTGATTTTCAGAAAGATATCACCTTTTTGTATGCATACTGCCATTCCATCATTGGCAGTAATGGCAGTAATGCATACGGCCATTCCATTATTACGGCATGCAGGTTGGACTTTCATTACTTATTTATATGTTTATGTCTTTTGCTAGTCTTTACCTTTTAAAATGATATGAACCATTGTATATATTATTTACTTTTTTATACCCAGCACCTAGCACAAATTCTGCTGTGTGGTAGACATGCAGCAAACACCTTTGAATGAAAGCCGAATGAGTGATTAAGAATGAAAGTGAAATGTTTTCACCATTTACTTTACAGATATGTTGGGGCACAAGCCTTGTGCTAGGCACAAATGATACAGCTTTGAGCAGAACAAACAAGTCCTCCTGCCTTCAATAAGCTTATATTTAGTGGGGTGAAAACAAGAAAGCCAACAAATAAATATATAAGTAAATAAGTGAGTATAAAATAAAAATATGTAATAGTTAAATATATTAACATAATATGCAAAAATGAAACAGGGAAGTATAATAAAGAATGATCAGGTTTGTTCCAGGAAGGATTTGATGAAAACATGTAGGTGAAGTTAGGACATACAATTGGGAAGGATATCTGTGTGTTTATCTGTCACAGAACATTTCCTCCAGAGACCAGTTAATGCTAAGGGCATGAACAGACACTTCTTTGGCATGTTTCAAAGACAGAAAAGAGGTTGGAGTGAATGAAAGAGAAGAGTGTGGTCTGAGATGTAGTTAGAAAGGAAACCTACTGTCACATAATAAAAGACCTTCTAAAATGTGGCAAGGATTTAGGATTTCATTGTAAGATGGGAAGTCCCTGGACTAAGGTGGGAGTCAGGTGGGTTGTGGAAAGTGATCAGATTTGGTGTCAGTTTTCTGGCGGCTATGACAAATACCACACAATGAGTTGGCCTAAACAATGGAAATTCATTGTCTTAAAGTCAGAGGCTGGAGGGCTTGCTTTTTCTCCTGGGGTCAGTGGCACTCTGGTTGGCTGGCAATCCTTGGGTTCCATGGCTTTCCCATCACATGGCAATGTCCTCTCTTTTGCCTTCCAGTTTCTGCTGGTTTCCAGCTTCTAGTTTCTCCCTGTGGCTTTTTCTGTATAAGGCCTTCAGTTATAGAATTAAAACCCGTTCTGATTCGGTTGACCACACCTCAACTAAAAATAGCATCTTTTAAAAAGTCCTATTTAAAATAGGTTCACACCTACAGGAATGGGATTAACATTATGCCTTCCCCATCCATGACTCAATCTGCCACATTCAGTATATATCTGAGTTAGAGCTGACAGAATTTGCTGATGGAATACATGAGGGGTGTGAAGGAAAAGGAGGTGGCATTAAAGATGACTCTGGAATTTTTGGTTAGAGCAACTGAAAAAATGAAACTGTCATTACTGAGATAGATAAGAAGTGGAAGCCAAAAATCATAGGTGGGGATGAGGGAGGTTTTGCTTTCAAAGTGGAAAGTATGTTAGCCTGCTAATAGAAATGATCCACTAGTGTGGGAACATTTGAAGATACAGAAAGAGAATGCTTGATTTCAGGAGTGTTATTTGAGTCTGCAAGAGGAGCTGTGATTCCACATGTGTGGCGTGCTTGGCCTTATAATCCATTCCATGTGCAAAGGGGGGGCATAAAATTATAAAGGTACAGATGCAGACAGAGATTGGTAGATTTGAAGCTGGAAGTATGTGGCAACTTTCTTTTGACTGCTGCTACTTTTAAAGTGTAGATGATGTTTTTAGTATGAGATGGCTATTATTTACTATATCATACTATTTCAAATGGCTAAAAAAGATCAGTACAGTCTTCATTATGTGGTTATAATTCAGTTCTATAGTCTCAAATTAATAGAATCTGATGAAATAATAATTTACCAAGAAAATTGTTGTGATTCACTATTTAGCTTCAAAGGAAACAGTATGATTGGGAAATATTGAATACCCAATAAATTATCATAAACTACAAATATGTAGAACAGTATTTGTGGTGGATAGAGGTTGGCTCTGCCTTTTTTATATCTGTGCAATTTTGAGTGAGTCACTTTAGTTTACTCAGCTGTAAAGGATTATATAAAATTTATCTAATACATGTTCTGATCACTTTCCTGGTCTTTTATGATTAACAAATTTAATAAGCAAAAATATTTTGTAAGCCCTAAAGTTATATAAATATAGGGTTTTATTATTTTGTTGTCATTAATGCTAAGAAAATATTTTCTGGGTCCAAATATACTGTATGTTACAGTATTAAAAGCCAAATGTCAAAAGTCTAAATTGATGTGAGGAGAATAAAAGCTGGTAATGATGTTTATAAGTATTTCACTCAACCCTATAAGAAAAACATCTTAAGGACTTTAATATCTAAATTATAATTTGAGTCTGTAGGTGTTGCTTGTTTTACTTTAGCATGACAGTCGTCCCTTGCCTTACCATGTGCTTTCCCCAGTCTACTTTCTTAGTCACCTCTAACTGGAGATGGTGAGTTAAGCTGAATTTCAATAGTTTCCTTTATCTTTCATACTCAAAACCCTGAACCCTACTAATACCTCCTATGATAATGCAAAGTGTCCTAGACTTTGTTACCAACTAGAAGTAAGCTGGCTTCCAGATGCATAAGTAAAGAATGAGTCATATTTGGTGAGATTAATAATACTTTATTCCCAGTTACCATAGTCTAGCTAATGATAGTATCTCTTTTGACCATCATTTACAGGAATATCTTGGTCCCTACATTATTTGAAAAAGGAACAACTTGCTTTCTTTACAAAGTGTTCATCTCATGTCAGTCACAAAATAATTCAATAGAAATAGGATTCCCAGAGAATCATTTCATTGCAGGTTTGATATCAGCAGTGAAGCAGAGTAAGAAGAATGTATTTAAAGTTTATGAAGCTTATTCCTTAGTTATATTGATAGTATTTTCTATATCAGAGTCTTTAAGCATCTGGCCAATCAACAAATCAATAAATAATTAGTGTTTGTGAAGTGGTATGGGAGAATATGAAGAGATAGAGTAGCCACTAGTCTTTTGGCTGAGTGTAGATTTTGGAGTAAAAATGACCAGCAGTTTAATCCCAGGTCTTCTACTTAGTCTTCTACTTAGGTGTGATTCTAGGAAAACTGGTCATTTCTCCAAATCTTATTTGAAAGAAAAGAAAAAGATCACTATTTATGAGCCAGAAATTTGTGCCAAAGCTATACGTGAATTATTTAATTTAATCTTCATAATATGTATATAAAACAGATATTATATACCTTCATATTTTCTTGATGAGGGAACTAGGTTTAGAGCGGTACAAGGGTCTTGGGTAAGATCATGTATCAAATGAGCATCAGAGGTAGGATTCTGCCAGGATTCTGCCAGTAGAGAAAGATGACAAAGCCAGTGCTCATAGATATTAAATTAAAATTTCACATTAATAAACATCATGGAAATAGCAGACCTCGGATGAACATATGACAATATCTAAGTTGCCTTTGGGTCTCATTCACTATTCTATAATCCTATTACATACCTGTGGTTGGCAGAATTCTCAGATGGCTCCCATTTGATATTCCCTGCCCCCGGACATACACGCCCCACAATATCCCTGGAACTGTGGATATGAAGAATTTCATTCCTGTGTATAGCATAGATTATCCATGTGAGGCTGACCTAATCACCGGGGATTTTTAAATCTGGGTCTTGAGGTCAGAGACAGAGAAGTTAGAGGGATTCCACGTGTGAGAAGGATTTGCTGTGAGGAAGAGTCTCCATGTCTGGCTTTGAAGGTGGATGAGACCATGCAGCTAGGATTACGCGCAGCCGCTACAAGCAGAGATCATCCCCCTGGTGGCTCTTTGGAGTTAAAAGCAAGCTCCAGCTAACAGCCAGCAGGGAAATAAGGTGCTCAGTACAACTGTGAGGAATGGAATTCTGCCAACATCTTTAGTGAGCTTGGAAGTGGATTTTTTCCCAAAGCTTCCAGACGAGAACTCAAGTTGGCCGACACCTTGATTTGAACTTTACCACACAGGACATGGCCAGACTTGTGACTCAAAGACCTGTGAGCTAATAAATAAGTGCTGTTTGAAGGCCTATGTGGTAATCTGTCATACAAAAATAGAAAACCAGTACAATACCTCAAAGGTTGTTATGATGATCAAGTGCCTAGTATGACTAGTTAATTTTTAAACCATGACTATTTTCTTGGTTAGGCATTAGTTTTCAGTCAGATTCTTGTAAAACTTGAGAATGGAGACCTGGAGTAAGAGAAAAGACCTCAAATAACAAAGAAGATGAGGTAATGTGGAAGAAGATCCAGAGGTGATGAATGTAGGAGAAGGTACAAATGGACATTTAGGTCCTTAGCAAGTTCAGACTCTAGAGTTTTGATGTAGAACCAGAATATGAAATTACAGGACATTTCTTACAGAAAGGGGATGTGTTTAATATGGGCAGAGCTCAAAGCAAATTTATTTAATCTTGCCTGAGCTGGCTTTGTTTTCTATTTTTTTCTAATTAACTCTAACATCTAGTCACCTGGGTTCAAAATTATGGTATTATATTTGAGTCAGTGCTTCTACAAGTCATGAAGTTAGATTGAAATCACCTTCTAAATATTCCATGATTTTCCATTTCCATTGCTAACCCCTTATTCTAGAGTTCCATCTTCTGATAACTGTTTTATTATTGTAAATCTTTACTTGGCCATCCCCAACTTCATTTCTATGCACTACCACTAGACTGATTCTACCCAACCATTTTTCACACCCCTTTCTTGTTCATAACTTCTCTGGTGTGCAGTCTATCTTGTCAAGACTTTGAGCTGTAGCTATCTTTTGGCCTAGCTGGCTTTATGCAGGAGGAAACTGAAGCCAGAGAGGTTCACTTCCTTATTCAAGGTCACAGCAACACGAGGCAAAGTAAGGCCTAGAAGCTGATCTCTTGATTTAGGTCAGTGCTTTTACAATTACACTTTCCACACTTCTCAGAATGGCTTCTGGGCTTTTCACCTTTATTTCTAACCTTACCTCTCTACAATTATACTCTTTACTCCTCACGATGAATCATCTACTCCAGACAAACTTATTTCCCCACAGATGTGTGACTGTGTCTGACTCATTCATTGCACCTAGTTGATGCCTTCTTCTTTATTCTGTAATATTCTGTAAATACAATTTTGTAATTATACTGCCTGTGCTTCCTAGCCATTCTAACTCACACAGGTTCTTCCTTTCTTTGAACTCCATCACCATTCACTGTTGGTATCACTCATTAAAACATAGAGCTTACAAACCATTTTATTTAGTTGTAGACTGTATAAGTGACTAACTTGTATTTCCAAGAAGACTACACATTCCCAGATAATACCTATGTTTTCTTTTTCATTCTAATCAGCTCAGTTGCCTTGTACAGAATAAATAAAAGATATATTGAATTAAATTAGTCTTAGTGTTCTTCCGCACTATTTAAATTTTAAACCAACTAACATTTATTGAAGGCCTATTAGGAATTAAGCAGTAGGATAAAAGGTTAGCTCAGCAAAATCTCCCTAAAAAGAAGTTCACACTTCAATGGGGAGTTTAAGCAGTTGAATTGCTCTGAAGTAATACGCAATATACACATGCGGGGAGTTTGGAGGTTTCATGACTCCTACTATCAATACAATGATTGGAGGAGACTGAATTTATGGTTGTTCTTGGCCTTGGTCCATTTTTTCCTCCATTTTATCCTGTTGCTTCATATAGGGATATTATCCAAGATATATGTTACATTTAGTTACATGCCCCAGCCACTTGAACACATTCTGATAACAAAAAAAACATTGCACCAAACCACATTTGAAAGGACTTTTGCTATAGCATGGATTCAATTATTCTGGATAAGAAAATCTATTTGGTTTGATGCCCTATTATATTTTCATTTGAAAAGTTCTCTGAGCCAGAGCTAGTTAATTAAAAATCTATTTTCAACCTGGTCTTTTCCATTTCAAACAAATATACCTTTATCATACTGTAAACAATTAAAAAATTAGGATTTTGGCCCTTCTGAAACATGTAGTAACTTAATTATAATAAATTTCATTGCTTTGACAGTAGTTACAATTGAAAATAAATCTCCACATATACTTTCTGAAAAGGCAGAAAGAGAATGAAAAGTCCAGTTGATAAATTGCACTAGCTCTGTCCTACGGTACTTTAGCACATCATTCAGTCTCATAGGAATGCAAAGGAGCTTTGTTAAGATTTAAAAATTGAGGATTTGGGTTCCTACCCAGTTGTAATAACACAGCGTATCTTTGCTAGCTCTGATTCAAGTGCAACTGATCAAAAGGTTATTGAATATTACTTGTATCTCTGCCAACTCTGAATGTCTTCTCCCTGACTGGAATATTTGGATCATGTTTTTGCTCATTAATGCTTATCTTACATTCCATTCATTATCATTATCTGCCTTTCTTGGTAATTAGCTACTTATACTTCAAGATTACTAGTTTAATGAAAGTGTGGGAAGTATGCAGTAAAAATCTGAGTGATGCCGTCATGACCTTTACATGTAGATAAAGTAAAAACTAAGAAACACTTACAGTATTATATATGTTCAAAGGACAGTATTTGTCTTACTAAACTATCTCAAATAAACTCTACTTTCTTTTAGGGTTCAGTTGCTCCATAGCAGTATATAATGGAGTGCTGGATGTTAGAAATGTGAAATAGTTTTTTCAAGCCACTATGGATCCTGCATTGATAATGCCTGTTGCTCTGTATCCTGTGTATAGATTTCTCAAACACAAAGTAATATGGAGAAATTTAGGGAACTGAAGTGAAATAATTTTAGATGAGTAGAGCAGCTTTACTAGAGCAATGTAGGCATACTTGTGGCATCTGTCTATTTTAAGAAAAAAGAATGTAATTAAGTTGAAATTAAGTGCTTGTATATCATTTAGTGATTTGTTTATTTATTTATTTGTTGTTTATTTATTTATAGTGATGTAGGTGTGTATGTACATAGGTCTTGAGCATGGTACTTTGGTAATCCCTATACAAACAAAGAGTGCATAGTAGGCATGCTCTCTGTCCTTCAGGAGGTTACCTTGGAGACCCAGGGCCCAGGCCCCACCCCTCCACACTGAGAATGAACTACTGCACGGAGTCACCTACAAGGACTTGGACAGAAGTTAAAGGTCATCACATCTCCTCAGGGAGGGGGTGGGGCGGAAGTACAGATGGTATCTTAAACAAATATTGAAAGTCTCTTCCCTTGATCACTGTTGATGACAAACCTCTAAACCCTTAATCGTAGACCCAGCTGAAACTCTGTTTTCATACCTTTGTCCTAAATTCCTATAAGCCCTTGTGCTTCTCTGCCCACTTTGCCGAGCACTAACTTCCATTTCCCGGTGCGCTGCCCGTGGGAAGAATCTTCTCCTGTTTGTATGTCTTGATAAAATTCATGCCTAACTCCATGCCTGATGCATTCTTTGATCTTGTAGCTGCCCTGACCCATGCTCTTCAAAAGCTGTGTTGGAACAGTTATTATTTCCTTAATGCCAGTCATAATGTCTTTCATTCCTCCAACTATCGTGAGTGTTATTGACCAAGGACCTCAGTTGCTCTGCTCTGAAGTCCATCTTTGCCACTTTTGCACTGAGTCCACACTTTCCTCAGTTTCTCCCAGCCAATGAATGAGTATATAGAGATGCTAAGGCACACAGGTTCCTAGAAGACGTGGGTCTTTTATAATAGCTGACTTTGGCCAAAAGACTTTTCTACAGCCTTGACAAACCTTTAGACTGCAAGGCAGCCTAGGATGTTTCCACCGAAACTGCCTTCCTGCTCTCCTTCATTCTGGATCAAATTTTCATTGCATGACTCTCCTGCTGTCTTCCCATTTTCTCTCACAGATGTTTCACCCAATGAATTCTTTGCATATTTAATCTCATCTTGGCATTTTATTCTCTGAGAGCCCAGGCTGACACATTGGATGATGAAATCATATAGATTCAAAAAAAAAGGAAAAACAATTTCACTAGAAACTACAGAATAAGAGACAATGAACAATATATTAAAGATGTTACAAAAATGACATAAAATACTTGACCTAGTTAGGTAAACAGAGGTTGATACAGAAATTAGACTGCATAATATGTTCTGAGCATTATGGAAAACAGGATTCCAATGGAGTGGAATACAGAAGAAATGAAAGATGTTTGAAAGAATTTTTGAAATCAGAATATAGAAGACCTTGAATATCATGCCAAAGAATTTAGGCCTTTCCTTTTTTTCTACATTCCTTCTCCTGGAAATATGGCAGCAGAGGATCTTCAAAGAATTGGGATTGCTGGGTATGAGGTCAGTGTTTCTCTCTGAGGCTCTTAACATAGACAAAGACTAGTATCTGGTGTAGTTCAGCAACCCAAGGGGAAAGCTATGAAGAGGAACCCTATTTCTACAATAGGTTTGGGATCTTAACCCTTTGTAGTTTCCTGATGAGCCAAAGTGTATCATGCATGCATACCACAAAGACTGGGTAGAGCCTAAAGCCTTGGTTCTGAGACAATAATAGGTTAACTGGCTTCTTTGTACCCTCCTTCTTTCTAGAAACTGAGTTGTTTACAATCACAATGTATGGCCCAAAGCTGAGATAGATTTTACTTGGCAAACCAATATAGGTTTTGTTTAGCAGCATCAGTGCCTTAAAAGCAAAACAAAACAAAATACCACAGGACTTTAAAATCAACATTTGGATTTATAACTAATTTTGAATAATTGGTTAATTTGACAGGATTTTCTTCCTTGCAGGGCCTCAAAGCTGAAGTTGAATAACAGCTGCTCTGTTTTGACAGGGCAAGGGTTTTTCAGTGTGCCACAATCTCTATTCCACCCTATCGTATAACATTCACCCATGCCATTTGTTTATAGGTTTGTCTAGTGTTTGTAGCTTTGAGCCTGCGACCTCCATTCTAAACTACATTTAAACCTTAGTTTTTTATGCCTAGCTACGTCTAGTGTTTGAAAATTTATACCAGCTCAGCCACACTGGCAACACGTTTTGCTGTCAGGCAATTGTTTTACATATATGAAATATAGCAATGAAATACATTGGATCCCAGGGGATTTTGCTGTGAGATTCTTGCTGTTTGATCAAGATATGGAAAGGATACTACTGTCTAGCATGCACCAAGAGCCTTAAGCTAGTAACAGAGGTAACTGAGCTCCCACACAACCAGCAGAAACCAGGGGCTGCAGAGTTTTACTTTTAGGAACACCATGAGTACTGTCCTCCTCTGAAGGTGATGAGGAAAATCAGGATTTTTTTTGAGAAAAATTTAAAGGAAAGTTCTGTATATTATTTAGTTATATGAGGTTTAGTCTAGGTTATATGAGACCTTGCATAATCTTCAAAGGCTCAAAAGCAATTCTTGAATGCTCACAAGAGCGGCCATTCTGTATCCCTGAGCTTGAGGCTCCCATTCAAGCTCCTTTACAACTGCATAGATTAGGGTTTGCAAACTTATTCTGTGAAGTGCCAGATAATAAACATTTTCAGCTTTGTGTTCCCCATGGCCTCTATTACAGCTATTCAGCTATGCTGTTGCAGTTTTCAAGCAGCCAGTGACAACACAAAAAGGAAGAGGTGTGGCTATGTTTCAATAAAAGCTGATTCACAAAAACAGGTGATAGACATGATTTGGCCAGCAGGTGTAATTTTCTGACCCGGTCACAGAGCATAACGAAAAGAAAACACTTTCACAGATCCCAGTCTTTTAAGCTACAACTTCTTAAATATTGAGAGAAGTTTCCAAAGTCCAACCACCACTACACATATGTCCGCAGCCATCTCGTTCGGCTTCTGATCCCCGGCCGGCGAAGGGAACAGGAGGGGAGAAAGAGACGGACGCAGGCAAACCGACTCGAGTGATAAACACGGGTTCGAGGCACGCAGCGGTTGTGAGCACAGACCTTTACTGGAGTTAAGCTTGCATTCTCTGTTACAGGTTCCACGCGGGACAAGATACCCCGCGGGGGAACAACCTCTATGCGGCCGTCAGGTACGGCTCCCTGTGGGTCGTCTCCACCCACCCTGTCCGGGTAACCTCTTATATACTGTGCCCAAACCCAATAGGTTAGTGCCACGTATACAGAGGTGATTGGAAGATAGGGTTGGTGGGCGCGTGCGTCATACGCGGAAACAGGATGCGGGCGCCATCTTGGCTCACTCGATGGGCGGGGGGAACTCTAGAGCAGGCTGCAGCGCGACCACTAGGCCTGACCCGGGAGGCGGCTCTCCACACACATACTCCAGGTTTTCTTCCTTTGTGGAGAAATTTTAGAAAAATAGAAATCTCTGGATTTCTACAATTTCCTATGATCTGCTTCCAAAAGACTCTTCTTTTTATCCTCTCATCCAGCTCTCCAATAATTTTGCCCCTCTTGAGCTTCCATAGATTTTTGGTATCAACTAATATCTGGCTCTCCCCTGTGGGTACCACCCCTGCAGCTCTACATGTCTCAGGTCACTGACCTCATGTCCAAAGAAATCAACTTCACTTGAGCCACCCACTCCTCCACCTACTGATCACCTCCTCTGTTATTTTTAGGCCCATTAAACCCAAATTTTACCTGAAGACTTGACAAGAATTTCAATTTATCTTATTCCATAACTGATATCCAATCAGAGGTCTAAAAGACCATCCAAACCTAATATCACCAAGACAAAATTCATTGCTTCTGCAGCTGAATCTGTTCTTTCTTACTCATCTTGCTTCAGAAAATGGCCCCTTGCTTCAGAAAATTTCCCTCAGTTGCTTCAGTGCCAAACTTTTATTCCTCTATTTTTTTTTCATCTCCCATATCCAAGCCATCAACAAGTCTTGCCAACTCTACCTCCAAAACATATTCCTACTTCCTCTACCACCTCATTACCACCTTATAGATTGATCCACCCTTGTCTCTCCCTCTAATCACAGCAATGACCACCAACAACCTGGTCTCCTGACTCTTTCTGTTCAGAGTCTACACATAGCAACCAGCAGCAACTTTTAAAGCATAAAGCAGGTCACTCCTCCAGTTTTAACTTCCTCCTAGGGAAAAAGAGCATCTTATCTTTATTAAGTTGTGTGTACAATAAGGCCTAGCTTGCTTAGACTTTTCCCTCATCATTTTTCTCCTTGCCCACTGCATCATAGCCTCATGGGCCTTCTTTGCATTCCAAGCTCATTTCAAAGCTGAGTTTTCCTGCCACTCAAATTTTGGTTAAAATGGTGTCTCCTCAGAGATCTTAACCACCTAACTTTCTATATTTCCAGTCTTTTATTCAAATATCTTAGTACTTGAGTCAGTCCTCTCAGTTTTCTCTTTCCTTGATTTTGGTCTTAAATTGCCTTGACTCTCATTTCAACAACTCCCCTGCAATAACTCTGGCCTCTTTTTGTTACTTCCCATCATCCTGGCAAGTCACTATCCCTGGATGAGTCCAACTTCAATCTTCTCTATGCCATTATTCTGCCTGATAAAACTTGCTAGAGAAAGTTACATAACTAAGAAAACTAGTAACACCATAAATTTATGGTCATTCACCTCCCCTGGCCATCTAGACTGCCCAGTAATCTTAGAATATTTCCCAATTGGTTCATTCTCTCATGTTCCACAATTATTTAAAATCTCCGCCCCCTCACTTTCGGTACATGACCTCATGCCTGATTTCATAGAACAAAACAAAAGTCCTAAATAGGTGCGCCCTCAACTTTCTACCAAACCTACAGAACTTCTATATTGGGTCCTTTCTTTCTTCCTTTCCTTCTGTTACACTGGCCATGGTGTTTCTTCTGTTTAATAGGCCAAAGACTTTACCTTCGCTTTGGACCCCATCCTCAGGATCTTATACCTTTAGATATTTTCTCCTCTCTTCCTGATTCATCTGTTTCCTACCAGCTCTATTCCATCAGCATTTAAGCACATTCAAGTCTCACCTGCAAAACACTTTATTCTGCTTCTCATCCCCACTCCCAGATGTCACCTAATTAATTGCTGTTTCTCTTCAGGTTTCTGCTCAGAAGTCACTTCTATAAATGCACAGCACTGAAATTCACTTAGTGAATATGTGCTGAATGAATAAATGAATGAATAGAAGGAGGAGGAGATGAGGAGGGGAGAAAGAGGGGAAGGCAGAGGTATAGTGGAGGACAAGGGAGAAAAAAGGAAGTAGAACCTCCCAAAGTAAAGTACACCTAAAAACACACCTTTACACCCAAGGCAAAGTTGGCCTAAGCTAACTACTTTTGCTAGGGTTTCTTTATGGCTCCCAATAGGTGGGAGACCCCCTTGAATTAAGGAGATGTGTTTCACATTCACTCACTGAAGTGCTATATGAGTAATAACCAGTCTGACCAGACTCACCAAAGATAGGGTGACTCCAGGCTGGCTCCGGGCTATTCCTCCAGCTGATGTGCCTCATACTCCATCTTCTGGTATTGCTATCCAATTAGGAGACATGAGTTTGATGCTGACTCAGGCATCCTTGAGGGTGGATTTTGGGGTCAATGTTCTGTTTTGCCTAGTGGTCATAATGTATCCCTCATAACGAGGGCATGGGTTGGAGAGGTTAGAGTTTGTAAGTTGTAGTGAGGTCAGTGGTTAGGAAGGTATCACAATGGATGAAGAATGAGGTGATAAGGATGTAAATTAGAGTTGTCAGAAGTATGATTTTATACTGCTAGATCTAATATATACTATTTAATTATTAATGTACAGCTTTAAAATCACTAAAATCAGAAAAAATAATCCAAACAAGTATGGTCTTATTTACATATCCCAACATAGTGATAGGATGCAAAATTAATAAAATAAAGATAAAAAACTAATTTAAACATTTCAAGTTTGATTAGTGAATAACAAGAACATTGCCTTGAACAAAGGAGAGCATAGTAAAAATACCAGTTTAGTATTTTAGTTAGTAGAGAGTTAAAAGAAAAAGAAAAGAAAAAAAATACCTTATTAAGAAGGGTACAACACGAAGAGTAAACCCTTATGTAAACTATGGACCACAGTTAGTAGTGTAATTATAATAATATTGTTTCAACAGTTGAAACAAAGTTACCACATTAATACAAAGAGTTAACAGGGAAAACTGTGGGAGATGGAGGGGGGGTTGTACAGGAACTCCATACTTTCTGCATGATTTTTCTGTACATCTAAAACTGCTCTAATAAAAAAGAATGAAAAAAAACCCTCAATTATAGACACTCTTAGATAAATGCTATTTGAATTTGATTTTCCTTTTATAATCTTAACTGCATCACATAAAGAATTAGTAGCAGATGACATAAGCAGATGGACTTCTGTTATCTGCTACTGCTTAAAACCTTCTTGAACATTTTTTTGGGACATATTCATAAACATAGGGTATGGTAAAACTAACTTGCATCTGTTTAAAATGCTTGGTAACTTCTGTTAAAATTTATTTTAGTAAATTATAATATGGCAAAGCTTTTTAAATTATGGACAATATTCTATCCAGTTTAGAAATAGGATCTGAGGTATATTTCAATATTTCTGGATAACATAAGTTTGGAAAATGAAATGTTCCTTTTCTTGAGCTTTCATATTGGTGGGTTATTCCTAAGGAATCATTGCTTGTAAATGAAAGTTCCAGTTCATAGAGGAAATTGGAGAAAAGCATGGAAAGATTTCTCTCCCTAAAGAATAATTTTATATAGCTCTTTACAATTTTCAAAGCATTTTAGGATTGTCAACTTCATCCTATACCTTATATTTTGCTACTTTGATAAGTAGGCTGTGTTTCAGCTGGACAAAGAAGCAAGCTATTCTCTGTCTACATTAACTCATCTAAGGAAAGAACATAAGCATTACCACTCCTCATTTGGTAAGAGTTTACCTGATTATAGTGAAAGTAGCCAAGAGGAAACATCTGGAATGTTGAACCCACACTTACCAAGTAACAGGAAATCTCACTCAGGGTCTCAGAGAATTCTTCAATAACTACCCCTAATTCGGAGCATAGTCTGATACTTATATAATAATTGTTCAGGTTATTGTAGAAAACTTCAAAACTACTTCTGTTAATTTTTATAGAAAATGATTTATCATACTGAGGCGCTTTATAAATTTATTTAGTTGTATAATTAAACCACAGGAAGAAATATACTTTAGGGAAACAATTGCCATAGATTTAAAATTTTGATTATTTGATGGCCACTTTATTATTTTGGACTAAATTTGATGAAATTTTGTTTTTTAACTTTAAAAGGCTAGATTTTAAAAGCTAGAATCCACAAACTTCAAAGAAGTTCCAGGTCTGATAGTTACATAGAGATAAAGTATTAGTAAAGTATACGTTCACTTTGCAGGCAAGTATAATTAAATTATAATGAGCCATTTTCATTGAGTAAGGACAACTCCTTACATCATGTCTATTTACTAAGATTGTTGGGCTAACTTACTGACTTCAGACTGGTTTCATGGAATCCCAGTGTTCCTTAGAGGTCCTCAAGGGCTGGAGGCTGGAAGGAGGCAGGAGAAGCTGGGTTTAAGTTTCTTTCCCAACCACCCCTTTCTAGAGAGCAAGTCTGCTTTTACTTTTTTAATTTCATGAGGTTTCTCCTAATATTTTTATTTTATTATTTTATTTATTTATTATTGGCATGGCCAGGCTCTGGGAATAGAACTCAGGTCTCTGGCATGGCAGGCTAGAATTCTGCCACTGAGCCACGGTTGCACCGCCCTTTTTATTTTTTAAATAAAGGTTTTGTTCCTAAAACACAGTTAACAGCCACAGTACGAATCAACAAAATTATCATTTCTTAACCAAGGATGTGTAAATGAGCTAGATCAAATAGCAATCAAACAGATTTGTCACAATTTGCGGAGCATTCAGGCAGTTGTTTTCATTTGACTTCTACCTACGAGTACCAGTATAGTTCCACTATTTCTCCCTAGGCTATTTTATGTATACTAATATGGATACATATTAGTATAACATTTTGGTATAACAATTTTAAAATACTGAAAAATATCGATATGCTTAGCTTCTTAATTCTTAACTGTCTTTTAAAAAATTTGTAGAATTCAACAATTTGCCAACAGAGAATGTGTTAACCTAGGTATTTTCAAGACAGCAAAATCATTTATTCAATATATAAATGCAATAAAATGATTAACGTTGGGCACTAACAGCAAGGAAATCTTAATTAACAGCAAACAGGAATCTGGACTCATATTCCTGTTTTACCATTATTATTATAATCAATAGCTGCAGATACTCAGAACTGGGTCAGAGAAAAACAATACAAGTTGATGATTCAAATGCAAAATGATAAATTAAAAGATAAAAAAGATTTTCCAACTGAGAACAGAAAAGATAGGTCAAAACTAGAAAAACAGTACTTTTGTGTGTATTAAATGTTTTCTATTTCTAGTGCCTGAGGCTAGAAAACAGGCAGTGACACCCAGCACCTACCTTCTTATATACCACACTGATATGTTTACTTCCAGCTCTTAATGATGGGGCTAAAGCTCTAGAATTCAATAGTGCCATTAGATTAACAATGTCACCCAGGGAATACATTAATGCCAACTTCTATTTCTGTTCCGAAAAGCCTCCTCATTCTGAATTCCCATGAAGCAACTTCCCTCTTTGCAAAGCTTACATTTCTGAAATATTCAATTCACAATGGAAAAAGATAAAAACTTCAACACTAGGCATTTTTTTTTAGACCAAAGAAAAATAAACCTGAATGCCTCTCAGACTTGTGATAGGTGACCTTTGTTGTCTAACAAGAAAATGAAAAAGCACCCATTTTTATATTTGGCTTAATAAGGTACTTGAGGTAGCAATGCTCAATAGCCAAAACTGACTGGTGATTTCCTTTCTAGATGACCCTTTAAAATTGGCTGAAGATAATGAATTCATCCATCACTTATGACTAAGTGTACTGTCCCCTGCATGCACTCAGGATAATAGCATTTTAGAATGAAGGGTATTAAAATCATCAAATAAATCTAACATTATTGAGGAAAGTCATTTCACAATGATCATTCAGAGGTCATCATTATGCACAGTCATACCAGTTTCCAACTGGTTGAGACTCAGAATTGGAGAAGAGAGCAGGACAAGAAGCAATTTCTTTCAAGTGACATCAATATTTCTCAGCTAATAAGTATTTTTAAGGAAAGAGAGAGGGAGAGATTGGAGTCTTTCTCAGTTCCAGCTTTGTAGACATTTTTTCTCCTGCTTTTTACAAAGTTGAATAGTTACATATTTTGTTAATATTAAGCCACATAAAGGCATGATATTCACATAGAATAGGAACAAAATATGCTGAATGAAATATGCTGAAGACCAGAACACTTTGACACAGCTACAGGAGAGGCTGTTTTGTGTAAGAGTGCAGGCTACCCCAGCTTAAACCTGGATTTCATTACTTACTGCCAGGATAAACTTTGAATAAAATATTTAATCATGCTGTGCCTCAGTTTCCTCAGTCTTAAAATGGGGATACTAATATTAGCTATCTAATGGAATTGAGGTGAAAATGTAATGTGTTAATATATGCAAAATATTTATTATAGTGCCTCGTACATGGTAAACCCTTGGTTATTTACCATCTTATGTTATCTGATTAGGCTTCTGCAAAAATTAAAAAAATATATAATGCTGAGTAAAAAATTAAAAAGTACTGACTACTGTGATGACATTTTTGGTTTGCTTTGTTTTTCAAATAATTACTTTAGAATATCCTCTAAACTTAGCCTGCATTTTTCCCTTGTCAGTCATGTTTTGTAGTTCTTTTGATAAGATTTACTCTTGTTTAATCCAACTTTGCCAGTTTGAAAGGATTCAGGTACCCTAGAAAAGCCATGTTTTAATCCTGATCCATCTTGTGGAGGCAGCTATTTCTTTTAATCCTTATTCAGTACTGTAGGTTATTCAATACTATGGATTTCCCAATTGTGAGTGGTAACTTTTAATTAGATAATTCCCATGGAGGTGGGTCTCCACTCATTGAAGGTGGGGCTGCTTACTGGAGCCCTTTAAGAGGGAACCATCTTGGAAAAACCTTTAGAGTAAGAGAGCTATGAGAACCAGTAGAACCCATACAACCAGAGACCTTGGAGATGAAGAAGGAAAATGCCCCCGGGAGCCTCATGAAACAAGAAGCCTAGAGAGAAAGCTGGTAGATGTCGCCATGTTTGCCATGTGCCTTTTGGGTTGAGAGAGAAACTCTGAAAACCCATTGGCCTTCTTGAACCAAGGTATCTTTCCCTGGATGCCTTAGATTGGAAATTTCTATGGCCTTGCTTTAATTTGGACTTTTTTCACAACCTTAGAACTGTAAACTTGCAAGTTATTAAATTCCCCTATTTAAAAGCCATTCCATTTCTGGTATATCACATTCCAGCAGCTAGCAAACTAGAACACCTGGCTACAACTTTGGTTAAAGATTACTGAGCAAACTTAGCAAACTAGCTGCTATGGAGTCCTAGAGGCCATCACAAAGCCCATAACATATCTCAGATTGCCCTAATTTGTCTTCTCCTTCTTACCCCTGGATTCTGTAGGAGCTGGCAGTCTTTCTTAATACTCTTATAGGGCATATACTCATTTGCTTTCTTATCATCAGCTTGAGTCCATAACTGACTATGTGTACAAGGTATACTTACTGATTAAAAATTTCATTCACCCATCTTTGGTCAAGAAACATTTATTCAGAGCTAATTCAATTTGTGGCTAGATCCTGGGGATACAAATATAAGTAATACATAATCTTTTATTAGGGGTGATGGAAATTGGTAATGGATGGTGGTTATGGTAGTACAACATCGTGAACCTAATTAATAGTACTGAATTATATACCTATATGTGGTTATAAGAGGAAATGTTAGGTTGTATATATGTTAGAATAGATATTTTTTAAGTCCGAGGAACTGTACAACAGAAACAGTGAACCCAGGATTAAACCATGGACTAAAATTAACAGTACCATTATAAAAACATGCTTTTATCAATTGTAGCAAATGTACCACACCAATGCAAGGTATTAATAATAGGGTATATGGGAACCCTATATTTTATGCATGATTTTTCTATAAATCCACAACATCTCTCTCTTTATATATATAAAATCACTGCCTTCAAGCATCTCATAAACTAATAAGGGAGAAAGACCTATGACATAATGGCTCTAACTGGGTTATAATTTAAGCATTAAAATGAAATGAATGTAGAAAATGAGGGGAGGGAGACTCTAGTTGACAAAAAAAAAAAATTGGTTGCTTCTGACAAGTTTTTATTGCATCATTGTAAATTCATTCATTCCATCGCATTAGAAGAAGCAGATGGTCCCCAAAACTAAAATATCCCTAGACTGCTCTGAGTTCCCATATCTTGAAGGAACTGAATAAAAACGGGGCTTTTTTTGGGCTTTAATGTTTTCTTTATTGTAGCACTGAAGGAGGTGAGCTTAATTCAGCAAGAATTCCTTTTACATCTATGCATCCTTGGTTTCCATGTTTGCATTTTGATTCTATTAATATTTATAGCACAGCCACAGGGTGCTCAGCTCAGTCATCAGTTATATAATTTCTTTTGGTTTCACTCTTAAAAGCAATGTGGAAGCATCCAACAGGGATAAATATTTATTGGTGGAGCTATATCAGGAGAAATAATTTAAATTTATTACCCACCATGCCTCTCAGCTATAATCCCATCATACAAAAAAAAAGATAAGAATAACCCCCCAAATGGCATGATTTGGGTTGTGAATTCAAGCAATGAATGCACTAATGTAAACTCTACATTTCACAAAGATTATTATTCCTTATCATGGTAAACTGAAATTTAAGACATAGGGAGAATGTGCTATTAAGTTTGACCTGATGGCTAATTTAATTAGATGTTGCATATTTTGTGGACCACTTCTACAAGATATATACATTTGAATACTTTAGAATGCAGTGAAATTTTTATTGCAAATTAACATGTGAAGATCTAAGAGAAATCAGATTTTATTTTACATATATAAATATATGTATGTTCTTCCCATCTTCTTAGATGTCCTTCTCTCCTCACCGTTTATTACTTTTATTACTTTTCCCCCACAATATCCCTAGAATGGGTTTGGTGTCCCCAACTTTAAAAATCTGCTCACAATTGTGTGGCTAATCTTTTCTTTTTTTTGTGGTAAAATATAAATAATATGAAATTAACCATTTTAAACATTGTAAAGTGTACAATTTAGTGGCATTAAGCACATTCCCAATATTGTACTTCCATCTGCCATCTAATTCCAGCAATTTTTCATTATTCCAAATGGATACTCTGTACCCATTAAACAGTCACTCCCCATTTGCCCCTTTCCCTGAATGGAATTTGGTTCTTACCCCCTCCAATTCTCCATCATTCACATCTTATACTTATTTTGTGCATCTGACAACAAAACAAATCAAATGCAATGCTGTATTTCCACATGAGGTATCACCCCTTTAATTTTTCAGATAAAATTACTTTTAATCATTGCAAGAATGACTTCCTTCCCTTCCTTGGGTCCTCTCTCTAATAATAAAGCCAAGACCCTAGAGATGCTTATTTGCCAAAAAGGATCGGTTCTGGTTACTGCTATTGTGGAAAAGTGGAAAACTGGCTTAGTCATTCTAAGCCAAGGCCAAAGGATTATTTCCTCTAATTTGCCTTTTACTGCCCTGTGGTGTCACTTGGTAAAAAAATCCTACCAAGCCACTCACATGGCATTGCAATGAAACCAGCTTGGGGGTCTTGAGCAAGGGAAGCACCACAAGGAGATAGAATTGGTGGCCACCAGCTTAGGTGAGAATCAGGAAGTAGTTTGGTTAAATCTCCCTGATCAGCAACATTTCCCCACATTAAGAAAGGGTCACAGGGCCTAATTTTCTCTTCAGTGCTTTCTTTCCTTGGATAACATTGTTTTCTCTTCAAAGCCCCTATATTAAGATATAAATATATATCTGGGGTAATATTTAGCATAAAGGATTGCAAAAAACAATCTCAGGGCTGCCACACCATTTAAGGGGCGGGAAGGGTTGTCATCCTAGAGTGAGGGGAAAAAATATCTTCTGTCCTCAGCTTACTTTTTGCTTATTTGCTGGGGTTGGTTCATTCATATTCCTTAAGTTATTATTATCTGATGTCTTAATGAGGATCATTTGGAGAAGGGGTGTGATGATTAAATGGGGAAGAGAAGGGTTTCAAAAACAAACTTGGTCTTTTCTATTTTGCCCAGGGGTTAGAGCAGATCCAGGGGCTTGGTTCCTTCCTACCTGCAATTCTCTATTATTCATATCTTATGTATACTTTGTGTATCTATCAATGACACATCACAGATGTTATGCTATATTCCCTAATCATCTTATTTTTTTTATCATGCCAAGAACTTCCTGCTTTCTATAAAAATAATTCTTTAGGTTAGCACCTAGAAAATTCCTTTTTCTAAATTCTTACTGTTGAACAAAGAACTCTTTGAACTCTTTAGAAAGTCTATGTAGAGAACAGAACTGGGAGAACATCAGAAAGAGGAGACATCTGTTGCTTTGGCTATCCTTCTGAATATTGGAAAAACTGTTTTTTCTCCTCCTCCTCTTCCTTATTCTCCTTCTTCTCTGGATTTATTTAATTTTTAAATTATATATATAAATGTGAAAAGTAGCAAAACAAGCCCAATGATAAACTAATAATTTCTATCCCAAAGTTTATGAGGCATGACTCTAAAATTATAAGATTGACTTTACTCACCTTCTAGCACATAAACATCCAAATAAATATTATGAAAATCAGTATACTTAATAGAAAGCTTTATTCTTATTCAAACGATAGTATCATTTTCTAAAACTTCTAGATATATACTTTTGCAATTGGCTTAGGAGCTAAATTAAAACCAGACCAAAAATTGCTTTCACTAAATTACCATATTTTCATTCCTTTTTTCCAACTTTTTATCAGACTTGGAGCCATGTATCTGCTGGCTGCTTTCAAAATTCAAGTCTGCTCTCAACACAATTTGTCACCTTTGCATTTTTCAAGACATTCTTTTAGTTTTAAAATAGATTTATGGGGAGTGTAAGGGTAGTTCAGTATAGAATTCTCACCTGCCATGCGGGAGACTGCAGTTCAATTCCCGATCCATGCACTTCCCCAATCCCTTTCTTCCCCCACAAAAGAAAACTCAACAAATGGCATTGCAATAATGGGATAGTTATCATAAAAAAAGAAGGAAATGTGACCCCCACCAAACAGCATGCACAAAAATTAGATTTATAGTAGTGAGTTATAGTAGTAGCAGTAAGAAAACGTCAAAAACCTCTAATGAAAACACATATAAAAGGACAACTCTTATTTGGGTTTATGACATGTTGGCAGTTTTGTTTTTAAGAAATCACCAAATGTCACGCATCATATATTTATTCTTTTCAAAACCAATGCAATTGATAGAATTTAATTTAGGATTGTCAGAAGAACTCGTATCTGAATTTTTGGTTGCTTGTTTATTGATGTGTGAACACTTATCACTGGCACAGACTCATCCATCTCCCTATTCTTCTATAAAGATGCCAGTGCCAGAGCTTGCCAGTGAAGCAGTCAGGAGTTGTTAAGAGATTCTGTACTGAAGGAAATACACTCATGCTCCTCCTCAAACATCTATGAAGCTATTTTGAAAATGAATTTCTAAGTAACTTTCGTAAATGAAAGGTATATAACTCTCTGAACCATAGTGCTTAGGTATTTGAGATCTCTAGTCAGAAGCTCTCAAGAATTTGAAAATAAAATCTGCAGCAGGCGCCGTAATGAAGTTGAAAATAATAAGCAACATATAATGAAAGATCAGCTTACTGTGGAAAATGACACACAGAAGTGAAAAATGCCATTAAATTAAAAAATGCCATTCTAGGATGTCATTTGTAAATTTTAACAATGAAATTAAGTTGTTGTTATTCTTGTTGTAATATTTAAATCCCATCAAGATAATCAAAGGGGTTGAAGGCAGTGGGTCCCAATGCCAGTCCATGGATATGCTGCATGAAAATGACCCAGGGAATTTTTTATTATTATCATTTTTCACTTTTGAATATAGCCCCTAGGGTCTTAATTCAGAATTATTGAATCAAAATTTCAGGGGTCCAGTGATACGCAATTTTTGAAATATTCCAGGTGATTCTGATGTATCTTGGTTTTAGAATGGCATTTAAGACTTCCTGGTGCAAAAGAGAATCATTCGAAATTTTATCAGAGAAACTGAAGAGTAGGATAAACTTTAGAGATCAGAAATGAATGATAACACATGATTTCTGCTTCAAGGAGTTCTGTATCAGGGAAGGGGGGAGATGGGTTGCCAAAAATGGGTGCTATGCAGGCACCAACTCTCTACTATCTGGAAAAGACTTTCTGAGATGATGCTGGAATTGAGAATTATAGGATGCTAAATTAAGCAAGTGAATGGAAGAGACAGTTTGCATCAAAGGTGTAGGTGAATAAAAGGTAATTCACATGATGAGAGGAAGGGAAGTTAGAGCTGAGAATGAGGGGGGCAGATTTTTAAGAGAATCATAAGTCTTACTAAGGAACGTGAATATTTTTTCTTTTTTTTATTGTGAAAAAAACATGTATTCAAAAAAGCAATACATTCAAAGTACACTGCAACAATTAGTGATGAATAGATTTCAGAGTTTGGTATGGGTTACAGTTCCACAATTTTGGGGTTTTGCTTCTGGCTGCTCCAAGACACTGGAGACTAAAAGAAATATCAGTATAATGATTCAGCAATCATACTCATTTGTTAAATCCTATCTTCTCTGTTATAACTCCACTTTTTCCTTTGATCTTTCCCCCAATCTTTAGGGGTATTTGGGCTATGCCCATTCTAATATTTTTTCATGTTGGAAAGGACTGTGAATAATATGGGATAAAGAGATGGAACTAGTTGATGTTTGGGAGAGGCTGGCCCCTCTGGGTTTCAGGACTTATCTGGCCTAGGAACCCATCTGCTAGTTGTAGGTTTTTGGAAAGTAATTGTAGTAAATGGAAACTTTGTAGAATCTCAGTTAGAGACCTAGGTTTCTTTAGGGTTGGTGGAAGCGATTTTGGTTGGGGTTTGGCAAACCATGATGAATATCGTGTCTAGTTGAAGTTTGTGTAAGAGTAACCTCCAGAATAGCCTCTTGAATCTATTTGAACTCTCTCAGTGACTGATACCTTATTTGCTAGAATTCTTTTCCCCATTTTGGTCAGGAAGGCATTGTCAATCACATGGTGCCGGGCCAAGCTCAACCCTGGGAGTCATATCCCATGTTGCCAGGAAGACTTTCATCCTTGGATGTCATGTCCCACATAGCGAGAAGGGTAATGATTTTACTTGCAGAGTTGGGTTTAGAGAGAAGTCAAAAAGATCCTCTGGAAGTAACTCTAAGGCATAACTATAGATAAGTTCAGATTCTCCTCTACACAAATAAACTTCACAAGAAGAAGACTCAAGATCAAGGGCTTGGCCTGTTGACTTGGGAGTCCCTAATGTTTAAGACAGTATCAGGGGTTTCCCCCAGTGGTAAAGTTTAATAGTTCCATATTTTTTTCTCCCATCCCTCAAGGGACTTTGAAATAGTTTCTAATTAATTGCTCAACATATGCTGGGTTCTATCCAGGCATTATATTAAGCTACACAGAATTATAAGACCTCAATCCCATTCTGGACTCCATATGCTTGGGTTGTTTAAATGATCTATTCAGACGGGATGAGTTAGATTATGTGCTTTGGACAAAATAAACCTCTACTCCTTTGGTTTCATAGAGTAGGTGAAATTCTAAAACACAGGTAATGTTGTCCTTACCCCCATTTTCTGAATTACCTTAGTCCCGTCCCAATGGGCTTTGTTCCTCTCTCTAATTGAAGACTAATCTCTTTTTCTATTTCTTTGCCAGTTTCTGTGGGAATTTTAATTTTATTCTGCATGAAATAGGTGCCATTGAATATTTTGTAAATAGAAGTGACGTGCTCAGTTTAGTGGTTGATACATACACTTTGTGGGCAAAGTTGGGGGGTTTTTGTTGCTGAGTAAAGCAAGAGAATTTAGAAGACTAATAGCCCTGGTGACAAGTGAAGAGAAGCTGTGGCTGTATGAAAAGAGAAGAGGGAATAGAAATTAGTAGCTCTGAAATATTTCTGCCAAAGCATTACAGTAGGACAGGAGAGTAATTGTGTACCAGGGCTATAGCAGCTGAGCTCTAAGCATCCCACTTCAAGCCCTACATTTCTTTGAATTGTTGGGCTTCGTCTTTAAAGGACAAGTTTATTTTGTAATAACATATATTACATTATTACCTATGTAATAGGTAACATAATGCATGTTTTTTTAATAAAATATGATGTTTTAAATTAGTTATTATGGTGAGAATGGTAGCGAAGAGGAAGGCTTTCCACAAAGACTTAACTGTGTTTATTCTACACCTCCTTTAATTGCTTGGTATGACCCCAGTGTCCCTAGAGGTCCTCATATCCCAGTTTGAAAAGCACAAAACTGGCCAGTTGTTGAAGAGGCAGAATTACAGAATTAGGTTATGGAGGCTGAGGGAGAGGGAATATTGTAAGATGATTCCCAGGTTACTGACCTGGCTGTCTGAATGCAATATACCAGAAACGGAATGGCTTTTTTTGTTGTTGTTGCATGGGCAGGCACCAGGAAGTGAACAGAATGGCTTTTATAAAGGGAATTTATTAACTTACAAGTTTACAGTTCTAAGTTCATAAAAATGTCCAAACTAAAACATCCAGAAAAAGACATATTCACTCAAGAAAAACTGACATCTGTCACATGGGAAGGCATTTGGCTGGCATCTGCTGGTCCTTGTTTGGTTCTGTTTCTTCCAGCTTCTGATGCCAGTGGTTTCCTCTCTAAAGATCTGTGGGCCTTCACTTAGCATTTCAGGACACAACTCAGGGATCTGGCTTGCATGGCATGTCATGGGAAGGCACATGATGACATCTGCTGGGCTCTGCCCACGTCTACTTATCTGCTCTCTCTGTTGGCACCCAGAGCATCTCCAAACATCTGTGTCTCGTCAGCTCAGAAGCAAGCATCTGCATGAGAGGTTTCTTCAAAATATTTTCCCTTTTAAAGAATTCTAGTAAACTAATCAATACCTACCATGAATGGGTGGAGTCACTTCTCCATCTAGTCAAAAGGCCACACTCATAATTTGACATATCACATCTCCATGGAGCAATCTAATCAAAAGGTCATACCCACAATCCAAATAGATCAATCTTCATGGAAACAATCTTTTCAAAGTGTTCCACCTTACAATATTGAATCTGGATTAAAGAGCATGGCTTTTCTGGGGTACATAATAGTTTCAAACTGGCACAGATACTAAACATACTTCTCATGAGGCCTTAGGCAGTATCACTGCAAACTGGAAGAAAGGTGATCCTTGTTTTAAAGTGGCAAAGAACTTAGAAAAATTGATTCCTGATGTCAAATAGAAGGCAGAATTTGAAAGTGACAAACTTGGATATTTGACTGAGATTTCCAAACTAAATGTAGAATGTGCTGCCTGGTTTCTCCTTGCAGTTTATAGTAAAATACCAGAGGAAGAAAATAAGCTGAGAACTGAACTGCCAGGCACAAAGAAACCAGAAACGGGTGGTTCAGGAAATACTGAGCTTCCCAAAAGCAAGTCCCCAGAGAAGAGTGCTCCATGTGAGAGTTTAACTGAACATGGAACCAGTCAATCATTTCAGTGCAAATTATTTCAATCATTTGGATCCCTGTTGTGCTGGTTTGAAAAGATGTTTGTACCCTAGAAAAGCCATGTTTTAATCCTAATCTGATTTTGTAAAGGCAGCCATTTCTTCTAACCCCTATTCAGTATTGTACGTTTGAAACTTTAATTAGATCATCTCCCTGGAGATGTGACTCAATCAAGAGTGGTTGTTAAACTGGATTAAGTGGAGATGCATCTCCATTCATTCCAGGTAGATCTTGATTAGTTTACTGGAATTCTATAAAGGAGGAAATATTTTGGAGAAAGGGGGAGATTCTGAGTGAGCAGAACAACACAGCCACAAGAAGCAGAGAGTCCACCAGCCAGCAACCTTTGGAGATGAAGAAGAAAAATGCCTCCCAGGGAGCTTCATGAAGCAGAAAGCCAGGAGAGAAAGCTAGCAGATGATGCCACATTTACCACGTGCCTTTCCAGAGAGAGAAACCCTGACTATGTTCACTGTGTGCCTTTCCATTTGAGAGAGAAACCCTGAACTTCACTGACCTTCTTGAACCAACGTATCTTTCCCTGGATGCCTTAGATTGGACATTTCTATAGACTTGTTTTAATTGGGACATCTTCTTGGCCTTAGAACTGTAAACTTGCAACTTATTAAATTCCCCTTTGTAAAAGCCATTCCATTTCTGGTATATTGCATTCCAGCAGCTAGCAAACTAAGACACCTGTGTACTTCATGCAGAACTGTTAAGTTTTTGGTGAGATTGGTATGAATAGAAATACTGCCAGCATGGACTAAAAAGATCTAAAGGAAAAGTGACTTCAAAGGCAGAACCATGGAAGCTGAGTTCTGGACCAAAGACATCTTCTTAGGCCAAGAGAATGAGCCCATCTCTGTGAGTGGAAAGAGTGAGTATACCCTGGCACTTGGAGAAGGTGGACCTCCTGCCCATTATTCAGGAAGACTGTTTCTACCCAATTTTCTCAGATGCCTTGGGGAATGCTGAGAGGCTGAACATGAACTTATGCCTGATGAGGGTGGTTGGAGCCTTCACTGCAGGATTCAGGGAGAGGATGGCCATGGTATAAGCACCTGTAAAGGGTGGGGCTGCCATTTTATTAGGCCCAGAGAAGAAAACATCATTCCATAAATGACTCTCAGACCTTGAAATCTAATGGAATATGCTCTGTGGGGTGTCAGAATTGTTTGGGACCCATGACCTCTGTTGTACTTACAGTTTCTTCTGGTGGGAATGGAAATGTATGTCTTATGACTGACTCTCATTTGTATATTGGAAGCAGATAATTTGTTCTCTAGTTTCACAGGTCCAGCCAGAGGGGAATTGTGTCCTCGGTTAGATGACACCCATAATCGATTTTGATGAGACTTAGTACTTAGCTTTTTGTTACAGAAATGATTTAAGGTTCTGGGGTGTTGTGATGAATGAATGCATTTTGTGTATGGAAAGAACATGTCTTTTCTTGGTCCAAAGGGTGGAGTATGGCGGCTTGGAACTGTATATGCCCCAGAAAATCAGGTACTGAAGCTAAGTCATTTCTGTGGGTATAAACCTATTGTAAGACTTTTGATTAGGTTAACTTCAATTAAGGTGTGGCCCACGATGGGTCTTCATCCTCTTACTGGAGTCCTTTATAAATGGGATGAATACAGAGACAGGGAAAGAAAGCAGGGAAGCAAGTAGCTGAAAGCAAGGAAAAGGAAGAGAAGGGAGAGCCATCAGACACCACCACGTCTTTGCCATGTGACAGAGGAGTGCAAGATCACCCGCAGCTGGTCTTACCAGATATCATCTTGATTTGGACATTTTCATGGCTTCAAAACTGTAAGCCTGTAAGCTAATAAATTCCCATAGTTAAAGTCAATATATTTCATGGTATCTGGTTGGTCATTTTAGCAACTAAAACAATAGAGATAAGCAAAAAGAAGAAAATATTTCACTCATAATTTTATCTTCCAGGAGACAAACACTTAACATTTTTGTAAATAGTCTTCCAGACTTTGTCTCCCCTCTCTCTATACCTCATACAAATGTTGTATACATGCTACACCACACACGTGGTGTAATTATTCATAATTATTCATGATTAATTAATTAATATGGAAAATTAAGTAACTAATGTTAAACATAAACATTTTAAAACTCTAGATGATTAGAGGATAAAAGTAAATAAATCGAAGTAATAGAGTAAAATAAGTAAGATAAATTTAAGTTCTAAAGCTAAGGCTCTCAGCTTCAGGGTTGTTAGGGCATTTGGAGTTAGGATCCCTTGAAATGTTCCCTGAGCCTCCTCCTTAGACTTACATTTCTCTGCAGGGGATCTTTGGCAGATGTCTTTTTGGCTCAGCACAGAAGGGCAAGGGGCATGACCCTTGCCTTCTGGCTGTGTCCCTGTGTTCAATTATGCAGATGCTGGTGATGCTTATCAACCTTCAAAGGCTGCCTGCAGGGAATCCCTGCTGGATGCCCACTGGGGTGTAGAAGTCTCCTTTCTTTAGGGAGTCACTCTAGCCCACAGAAGCCAGTCTAACCATCACATGCTTAGCCCTGGACAGCATATAAAGCCCATTTGCATGCACCATCTCATCTGATCTTCACAACAATCCTGTGAGACAGGTATTATTTCTCAACCTTCTTTTTAGGGGATTAGGTCACTTGCCTAAGAATACAACAGCTAAGAGAAGGTTCAGGCGGAACTCAAACCTGTGTCTTTTTTACTCTGAATCCTGTGATCTTTGATCTATATTACAGAGTATCCCCACTTCTGAGAAAACTAATAAAATTGAGATTCAGAGCTGATAAAGCAGAAAGGCTACTTGTACCATTTATTCCTACCCCTAGAGATTTTGAGACTCCTAGAGATTTTGAGTATGGTACTCAACAAGTACCATAAAACTTGTTGGAAAATAAACGTATTTTACACTTCAAAAATGTTTGGAAATTTTCATCAAAGTCGTTCTTCTTAAAAGTTTGATTCAGAGATATTTTCTCTCTTCTAGATCTCAAAATCTTCAATTTATACAAGTCAATGAATTAAAAATAAGAAAATGAATGCAAAGAGCAATGTACTAACTGAAAGCGAAAGGAGGTAAAATGTTGGTTTAAAGATGTTGGCCTAAGAGGGGAAAATACAAGGTTAAGGATACCAAAAGACCCGTGAGTAGAAGAGGAAGAGGGGACAGCCTTCCAAAGCTGGGATTGAGGAAACTCTCTCATATATATTAGGCCTACGTTGTCTCCAATCTATACACACTCTTTTTGCACTTTATGAAATACTTGAAGTTATTTATCGTATTATAGTTTTATCAGACTCCTTCACTTTATCTTCTGCTTTCAACTGCCAACCTCTTAACCACTCTTTTCTTTAGTACATTAAAAGATACAGAAATAAAGTATCAAACCAAATGTGTTTCAATGCAGACATCAGATTCCCTAAACAGTGGTTTTAAACTTGTGATACAGCCAAATTCATTCTTTAATCAGACACTGACATGGAATCCCAATAAATAAAAGAAAAGCAGAACTAATCTCATGGAAGTGTGGGCAGGAAAGCAAAGTCCCATCTCCTCCAGGTTCCCACATTCTTTATGCAACCTAGAGACCCCTCTTTTGAGCCCCAAGGATTTGATGCAAGTTGAGTCCTCCATCTTTATTTTCTATAATATTATACAACTATGAGACCTAGAATACTTCCTATGTATGTCTCACCTGGATTCACTAGAAAGCAGAGCTTAGGAAGGTAGGAGATCTGGGTGGCACATAAACTGAGCTCCTTAAAAATGGAAAGTAGGAAAACTAACATGTGCTTAGAAACATTTCTATTTTTCCCAAACAATGTTCATTGCAAATATAATTTCAAAAATGAATAAATGTTCTGTCATTTTCAGAATTTAAAGAATGGGATGCATAACTTTAAAAATACTGAAAATTGCATTACAACTCTTTGATTTGTGGTTTAGCGCTACCATCCATCATAGCGTTTGCAGATAGGAAGATTCTCTTGATCATCAATCTATCTCCCTGCTCTTGTCAGTGCTTGTGTCCTTAGATAAACATAATCTTTTTCTATTACTTACTTTTCTGAAAAGGACAGAATAAATTGAAATATAGTACTTTTGTTTTATGCAGCCTCTTGTAGAATTAGATGGCTTTGGAGTTTGTTCTTATTTTGTAAATTTGACCAATCAGAAACAGAAAATAAACGATATATATTTTATATTGTATAACATATAGTCTGCTTGTTTTTTATTGGGCTACAGGATTTTGGATCCTTTGGCACTTTAACAAGTCACATGGCTTTTTAAGGGGACTTTTGTGAAAATTATGTAATTTGCAAAACGCTTTTTCTATCAAGGATAGAAGGATCTTCCTATGGACGAATGTTTCATATTCAAACATTTTTCTGCCTATGTGTAACATCTAGAAATCTTGAAAAGTGTTTAAAAAAATCAAACCTGCTATTACTTTATAAATTACTTATTTGCCAAGAGTTTTAAGATCTGTCTTCATATGGCATACAATTTCTTTTGATAGTGAATCACCTTCATTCACTATACAGCACTTGCCCAGTCTTGACCTGGCAGGCATCCAGATTTTTTCAGAACTTGACTCCAACTAAGCATCTCTTAAAATAATCATAGATACATACCAAGTATCTTTGCATTCTGTGGAAAATTAGGGTATGCTCTCCTCTTTCTCTAAAATCTCTTTAGAAGTCAGAAATTCTTTAAAATTGTTTTCATTTCATATTTAAAAGACCTATACACAAGAAAATTGAGAAATATAGGCATACAATGTGAAATGTCTTGTTTTGAGATTTTTGTTTTGTTTTTAAATAAAAATAACTTGTTTAACGGGTTTATGGAGTATGGCGTACTAAGAAAGAGGATGTCGATTTGGGAACAAACCATTTCTGTAGAGTAGACAATTTCTTTGAGGCAAGTTTTTATATAGAAAACAACAACAACAAAAAATTTAAGTTGACTATGTAAGAAAGAGCTTCTATGTTTTTAAATACTTAAACTCACAATTAGTTTTACCATGATTTTTAAATTCTCTAACTTAATTTGTGTGACATCAGCTAGCCTGCTAATCCTCCTCTCTTTGGCTCTTACAATGCCTTTGGTAATTCTTAAAACAGCTACATTAGGGGGGGGTGTTGTGAAAATAATGAAGGCATTGGGTGTGAAAGTAAACAAAGGGAACACAGATTAAATGTTTATTCCATGAGAATGAATTAAAGGGAGTTGGGCTCTCTTTTTAAATTCATGTGTGTGTTGCATCAGCATGCATACTTTGGAATGCTTGGACAACCCGAAATTCCCACCTTTTTGAGCCTTTTAGAGTTGTGGGTTCTCAGAACAAGATTAAAGAGAGGACATGACTTAACATCACTGAAAAAAAAGGAATATATCAGATTTAAACTCAAATGTTCTATTTTCAGTTGAGGAAGCCTTATTGCTAAAGCATGGTTCTGTTCACAAACTGGAATCACTGAGCAAGACACACTGCTTTTGCAACCTTTTGTCCTTAAGAACATGTATAGATAATTATGTGTGACCCTTTGTAATCCTTCTGTTTGTATGCAATCAGATGGCTATGGGTTTCTGTAAAAGAATTTCCGTTTGAGGCCAACTTTTATTCCTGAAGTGTCATATATAGTTCCTCTTAAAATATTTATTGCAATTACTCATGACTCCTTAACGTGAGGTTTTATAGAACAGTAACTGCCATCTCTTACTTTGTTATTATGTCAGTATCCCACTTTACTTTTTTAAAACAGAAAACATTTAGTTGCAAATCAAAGGATTCATTTCTAAATACATGGTCATTTTTAAGATGAAAATTAGCAATACTTGTAAAAAACTAAAAGTTACAGTTAAAACATATATTTTTTTCAGGTGCTATGAATATTGTGTTTTTTGCCTGGTGGCTGCATGCAATTTCAGGAGCCATTTGCAGGGGGTCCTGGAAGAGGAAATTATTGCCTTGAATCTATGCATCTGTAGTTTCCGCCTCTTGTTTCTTTATTACTAGATGAGATACCTGCTTAGAAAATCGACAAAGTAAGTTAAAATACTTCAAAAATGTTAAGATTTACTTTTCCATGAAGAAAGGAAATCCTGAATTCAACCAGGGGCATAATTTCTTAACATATTTCTTGCCTGACTGGAATTTGGAAGGTTTGAAATTCCCTAAATGGGTTGCTTCAGGGCTAGCTTCTAATTACTTGTTTCAGGTGAGCATCTCTGCTTTTCCGAATTAAAATTTGACTAGTTTGAGGTTGTGACTTTCTGGCTGCTGTGAAATAAAGTGACAGACAGGACTCCTTTGATTTTGTTAGAAGTGATCATCGTGGACCTTTTTTGGTTTATGGTGATTTCTCCCCTTGTTCTACATGGATGGTGTAGATTTAAAATCTTGATGTGAGTAAATAAATAAATAAATGAAAATATAAAAAAGAAAAATAAAATTCTTGATGTGAGGTTTAAAATCTTGTAATAAGAATTCCACTTTCCTTTGAGCAGCCAACCAAGTTTCTATGTCACAATTTGTAAAAATCATTATAGCGAAAATTCTTTATGGGAAGTCTGGAGAAATGTGGAAAGAAGCAGTTATATGTGTAACTTTTCCAAGATGTCGATTTTCAAATGGTAAGTATGGAGACCTAAGGTAAGACAGTGAAAATACTTAAAGAGAAGAAGAGTGGTGAGGTAACTAGAGTGTTAATTTTAATATCATTGTTTAGAGTCAAATTCATTTTCAATATAATAACACAAGTCCTTTAAGTTTTGTCCCAGCATGCTAATGCTTCTTAATTTTGATTAAAAATTTGAGCCTTTGCTCTTATTTCTATCAGGGGAATGTCATTTGGTTTTGAGAATAATTCTAAGTGCTGTGTGAAATGAGGAAGTCACAAAACCAAAGGACATCACTACCTGAAGAGGAAGTGATTTAGGAAACTTGTCAATCACAGTCATGACTAGGGAACCGCTTTGGTCACCACATCCGATCCTTCCTAGCCGTTATCTGGAGACAGGCAGATGGTAGACCCAAGCTAGATATGACTCTAATGAAAACCGCTTGGGGGTTGGGATAAGCGAGATGGATCTAAGATACGTGTCCACACAGTGTGTTTTAAACTAAAAAAACAAACAATGAAAAAAACCTTTAAAATTACTTGTAAAATATCCTCATAATAAGTTGATCCTAAAATGCAGATATTCTTCAGTGAAAAAAATACAGTACTTTAATATAGTTCATATAAATAATCTCACTGTGTTGAATAGGAAAATAGATTTCTAGTCTGAAATAAGCTGCCTATGGTTATATGATAGATAGGTAGATTGATTGCTTGAAACTTATAAAAGTATAAAAAGAGCATTGAGCACACAAAAAAGTTATGTCTGGACAAAGAATAATTTGCCAGAATATGGTCAATAGGTTAGATGTGTGAAGATGTAATCTAATATAATTCATTTTTCAAATAAATTTCTAACAGAGTATAGGGGCTCTCCAAAAGCTCAAAGAATGGGTTATCTTTATAAAGATCATTACTTACTGAACTCCTGGCACCAAGTCCTGTTTATTGCTTTTAAATACAGTAGGGTGAAACGTGGTATTTTCACCCCTGGCTCCTAAATTCCTTTTAGGGTAGTACTGTTTTTGTTTATGCAACATTCACTGGGGCAGGTGAGACCCTGAGGGTATGAATCTTGGCAGAAACCAAAGTAAAGAAAGCATCGTTAGACTTTATGAGCCCGGTGGGGAAGAGAAAAAAGGAACAGAGAAGGTTGTAGTGCTGGTGGGAGTGGGATAAATCGGAAGAGGAAGACAGGTTAGAGAATGGGATGCTACAGGAGCTAAAGCTGCAGTGGCACTTTCTATTGGACAGTGGCTGAAAATTGCCTTCTTGAGATGCCAAATTTTTAGAATAAACCTTTCTACAGTAAAGAGTCTTGAATTTGTTGTTATTTTTGTTATTGCATTTTGAATGAGCTATTAGAAGAAGGATCTGTGTGTCACATTTGAGGTGACAGCAGGACAAATATATAAAAAGAAACATTGGAGACATAGCACAGAGAAAAACAAATTCAGTTTGAGTCAGAAAATCATATCAGAGATTATGAGAATTTAAGCCACACTTTTAGCTACCTTATTCCCAGGGAATTTAGATATATTTTAGGGAGGGTTTTGAATTTCCACGGTTCATGGAATGGGAGTTTGAATCAATCTTATTTAGATCTTAAGGGGTTAGGGAACTGGGTAACATTGTGGTTTCATAATAAAGTGCAGTCCCTTCCATGATTGCGTGTAGAACCTCAGAAGAGCCTCTTGGTCCATATTTTCATTGCATTTCATTTTCATATTGATTGATAGAAGTTCTTTATATATTATGGGTATTAATCCTTGGTCAGTTATACATGCAGCACACATTTTTTCCTACTTTGTGGCTCTTATTTTCTTGTTTTAATAGTATCTTTTGAAGAACAGAAGTTTGAAATTTTATGGAGCTAAATTTATGAATAATTTTCTTTATATATTGACATCTTAGGGTCTGGTTTGAGAAATCCTTTCCAACTCTGAAGTCTTAAAAGTATGCTTTCATATTGTCTTCTAAAATTTTAACAAATACATGTGTTTAATCCACCTAAAATTGATGTATGTATGAGACAAAGTATGGAGCAAATTTATTTTACTTTATGATTTTATTTTTGTAGATAAAGTCAATGTCTCAATACTACTTATTGAATTGCCCATCCTTTCCATTTTTGTAAAAGGCCTGCTCTATTAGAAGTCAAGTTTCCATACATAATGAGTATCTATATCTAGGTTCTCTATTCTATTCCATTGGTCGTGTGTTTCAATTTGTTAGGCTGCTAAAAGCAATATGCCAGAAATGGGTTGGCTTTCAACAATGGGAATTAATTAGCTTACAAGCGTACAGTTTTGCGGCCATGAAAATGTCCAAATCAAGGCATCATCATGATGCTTTCTTCTCAAAGACTGGCTGGTGGTGATCCTGCACTCCTCTGTCACATGACAAGGCCTGGTGGCATCTGCTGGTCTCTCCTTTTTCTTCTGTTTCCTTGCTTTCATCTTTTTCTCCCCTGGCTTTCTGTCTCACTATCTGAATTATATTCTCTTATAAAAGATTGTGGTAAGAGGATTAAGACCTAATCATAAGGCCCTACTTATAATAGGTTTACACCCACAGGAATGGGTTAACTTTAAGAACATGATAATCTGGGGTACATACAATTTCAAACCACCACGGTCGATTTATCTCTGGGTAATTATCACATTATCTTATAGGTAATCTAATAGTGCAAATGCTGTTACCCCATTCTTCAGGACTATCTTACCTCTTTTAAATCTTTTATATTTTACATACATTTTAGAATTAGTTTATCAGGTTGGAAAATAAATAAAAGCAAACAGCAAGGATCTCATGGGATTTTTATTGAAATTGCAATACATCTAAGATCAATTTTGAGAATTGAGATCATTATGATATTGGATAATCCCATCTTGAAGTCTTCTTTAGGGTTTTCCTATAGATTTATAATTATTTCCACAAACTACTTGTACATTTGTTCTTAGAATTATTCTTATATCTTTTAAAAAATAATTACATTTTCTAAGTGTTTCTAGTGTGTAAAATGTAATTTATTTTGCATATTGACTTGTAGATCCAGCAATCTTGCTAAACTAATTTTCTCTCTCTTTTTTTTTTTTCCCGCTTTTATTGCATTGGCTGAACCACACCCGTCAATATTCAATAGAAGTGATGATGATAATTTTTGTCATGAAGCTGCTTTATCTTAAAGAGAATGCTTTCAACATTTCACCATTAAGTGTGATTTTTGCTTAAATTATCATTATTATTTTTTGGTAGATATTGTTCTTCAGATTAAGGAAGTGTGCTCCTGTTGCTGGGTTTTGGTTTCCAGCTTCTTGACTACACTACAAGAAAGAATTCAGATAGAGCAAATAGGTAGAAAATATATTAGATACACAGTTAAGAGCACATGCGGGCACACTCACAAAATGAGAGAGGCAAGAAGATATAGGCAATGTGGGGCCATTTGCTTTATAGATTAGCTTTACTTACTCCCTCACCCCCTTCCTTGTTCAGGGTTTTCTTTTCCCCTCCCTTCTTTCCAGTGTGGTGCTTGATGGTAGATAGTGCAATCTGGGTAGGTTAGTTGACTCCACCCTTTACCATAGATGACTCATTCAGGTGGGGGTCTTTTGACTCTAGATGGGTTGAGTACCACTGGATGTTTCCCGTAAGCAGGTGGTCCCAGGTAGATTATTTGTCCAGGAGATAGGCCCTCCTGACCTTGATTAATTGTCCTTAAGAGCGCCTTTATATATTTTAAATTTTTTTAAAATCCCTGTCTCCCTGTTCTAGTCTGTCTACCCCTTTTTCCTAGTTTTCTTGTTTGATTTTCTTATGAAATATGTTGTACCATTGGGGTGTGAATATGGTTTTCTCCCTTTATTCTGTTAATGTAGTAAATAATATTAATACTTTTTTCTATTATTAATTTGGTACTACATTTCTGGAATAATTCCAGCTGGGTCATATTGTATTATTTCTTGTCAAGAATGCTGTGTTCAGTCTGCTGAATTTTTGCTCAAAGCAAGTTTGGTGAGTAATTTTTCCTTTGATACCAAGGCTTGTTACTGCCACAAAATGTATTGGTGGGAATTCCCTTTTTTTTTTTCCTTTCTATGAAAGCTTGTATAAGATTGGAGTTATCTGCTATTCCAAACACATTTAGGCCTGGCATTCTCTTCTGGGGAAAGACTTTTAAATATTGATTTAATTTCTCTAACTGTTATAAGACTATTAAACTTTCTACTTCCTTTTTAAGTAGATTTTGACATTTGCATTTTTAAAGGACTTACCCATTTTGTCTACATTTCAAAATATTTGGCATTAGTGCTGTTCTAATAGCTTGTTTTCTTTTAATCTTTGCAGCATTAGTGCTTATGTCCCCTTTTTCTTATCTAATATTTTTAATTTCTGCCTTCTCTTTGTCTCTTGATGAAACTCACCAGAGTTTTTTTTTTTTCTGTATTATTAATCTCTTCAAAGACTCAACCTTTGGCTTTGTTGATTCTCTCTATTCTGTTTTTCATTAAGTTCTGATTTTATCTTTAATATTCCTTTCCTTCTACTTTCTTCTTGCTTCTAAAATTTGGGTGTTACTAGCTAAATTCACTAATATTAACATTTTTATTTTTCTAATGTAAATTTATCTTATATATTACCCTAAGTACCACTTTATCAACTGTTACTTTTGTCTTTTTTATATTTCTTTTTTTCATCTTTCTTGTTTTCTTTTAGACTGAATTTATTTCCTCTTTTTAAATAGTTTTACCTTTTTCTCCTCAACTTGTTTAGCAGACTTTGCCTGCAAATGGAGCTGGACTGCCTGTATTCGAATTGCCTATCTCTTGCTAACAAAGTGACCTCAGACAAGTAAATTAACCTTGCTTTGGCTTGGCATTCTCATCTGTCAAAGAGATAAGATTGCTCCTGCCAAAGATTTTTGTGATTACTGAAAAAGCTAGTATATTTAAAATGCTTAAAACAGTATCTGCTCATATTCACCTTTCAGGAAGCATTAACTATTATTATTGTGTATTGTTTCTCATGTATAAAGGTCTCTATCTCATGATAAAAAGTAAGAACACGAGGCCAGGAGGTGAAATACAATATTATGACTAAAAACCATAGACTTCTTTACCAGAAATCATAGCTATGCACCCAAAGATTTTACACTAGTCACTCTTAATTTTTACTCACATTTCTCTACCATGTCCAGAGATATGAACATGTACCTTGACAATTCTTTTTCCCATGTATTTGCTTACTTCTTAGCTTCTGTGACTTTATTTAACCTCAAACATTTTTTTTTTTTTTGGCATGGGCAAGCTCTGGGAATCGAACCCAGGTCCCTGCATGGCCACTGAGAATTCTGCCACTGAGCCACTGTTGCGCCGCCCTTGACCCCATAATTTTATAACCAAATCTTTGCTGTTTAAAAATTTAGTGGTTAAGGTGTTTTATGAAATTTGTGACAATAACTGCTGTATCCTTTTTATTTTAGCATTAGAGTATTTGAGTACTTATCAGAAAACAAATCCTTGGCTCTTTTTCAATTCTCATACTAGCCTGAAGTTGCCTGGGAGGATGATGAATTTTGGCTGTTCATTGATTTGTTTGTAGTTTTGAAAAAAGGAATATAGTTCTGGATTTCATTGCCCAGTCTATCTCCATCCTTTTAAACAACTTTGTTGAGAAAAAAATAAAATTAAAGATGTCACTGTAGTTTATGATGAAAGATAATAGGAGGTTATACAGTATAAACTTATTTAGTTTCTTAATATTGTGGGTTTCAATGGGCATATAGTATATATTTTTAAAGCAGTTAGATAGTCTATAAAGATTTATTCAGTACAAATAAATGTTATCTCTTTAAAAAAATGTATATATATATAACAGTAGTCATTGACATTGTTAACCCTGTTTATCAAACAGTCCAAATATCTTCTAAAGGTATATACAATATTTGAAATTCTTATTTCAAGACTGAAAATATTTCATAATGTTTGAGAAATTCACCCAATTGCTTGGTTTGGAAAAAATGTTTTAAAATCTCTATAAATCACATTTGTAATGTGAAAATTACAGTGGAGATGGAAAGTAATTTAATTGACTAGGATAGAACTCACTAACAGAAAAACCTTCTTTTAATTGCCCATGGAACATTTACAAAATAAACTCTACAAGAACACAAACTTCAATATGTTTGAAAGATAGAAAATGCACTAGTCATATGTTCTTAATAAAATGCAATAAAGTTAAAAGTTTATAACAGGTTTAAATAACAGTTTTTTTTTTTAAAACTTCTAAATAAAAGTAAAGCAATCACTCTCCTAAAGTTTATGCAAAATGGGAATCAGTGGCATAAAATAATCTATTTAGAAACAGATTTAGACAATGAAATGAGTGGGCTGAAGCCAAAGCTATAATTCAAGTCCAGTCATAGCCACAATGCTTCTGCTATTTTGAAAGAATTAAAATAAATGAACTAAGAGCTCAACTAAAGAAGTAAAAAAAAGAGCCACAAATCACTTTTATTTATAAGAAATAAAAGTGAAAGAAAATGATAAGGATACATGCAGAAACTGAAGACAAATAGGACTGATAAATCTAAAACTACATCTGTTCTAGTTTGCTAGCTGCTGGAATGCAATATACCAGTATGGAATGGCTTTTAAAAGGGAGAATTTAATGAGTTGCAAGTTTACAGTTCAAAGGCTGAGAAAATGTCCCAATTAAAACAAGTCTATAGAAATGTCCAATCAAAGGCATCCAGGAAAAGATACCTTGGTTCAAGAAGGCCAATGAAGTTCAGGGTTTCTCTCTCAAGTGAGAAGGCACATGGTGAACACAGTCAGGGCTCCTCTCTCGGCTGGAAGGGCACATGGCGAACACGGTGCCATCTGCTAGCTTTGTCTCCTGGCTTCCTGTTTCATGAAGCTCCCCAGGAGGCGTTTTCCTTCTTCATCTCCAAAGGTCGCTGGCTGGTGGACTCTCTGCTTTGTGGTGCTGCAGCATTCTCTGCTCTCTCTGAATCTCTCTCTCCAAAATGTTTCCTCTTTTATAGGACTTCAGAAACGAATCAAGACCCACTCAAATGGGTGGAGACATGTCATCCCCTAATCCAGTTTAACAACCATTCTTAACTAAATCACATCATCCAGGGAGATGATCTCATCACAGTTTCAAACACACAGTATTGAATAGAGATTATTCTACCTTTATGAAATGGGATTTATATTAAAACATGGTTTTTCTTAGGAGGCATGCTTCCTTTCAAACCAGCACAATGTCTAAGCAACCTTTGGCAAGTTTAATAAATAAATAAAGAGAAGATAGAAATGCACAGAATCAGTCAATGAGAAAGGATTAATCATAACAGATATTAGCGGCAACTAAAATGATGTAACTAAATACCTGAGCAACTATATTAAAATGCTTCAAAAGTCCAAAGTGTTTTTTTATAGTCTAAAAAATCATAAATGATCAAATGAGCACAATAAAAAGGAAAATGAAGTAAAATTTAAATGCTGATAAATTACAGATCTCCAATGATGATATTGAAGATAGCAATATGTTTCAAACTTTTCTTCACCAGAACACATGGTAAGAAATATTTTTTTAAGTTATAAGTCTTTAATACAAACACACATCATGTATATACTTAAAAAACAAACTTCCTTAATACTACTGTTGATGCCCTCTGATATTTTTATGTTATTTTCTTTTTTTCCCAATTCATTTCTATTTTATTATTAGAAAAGCCTGGCTATGGCACAGCAACAATCTCAAAGTCTCCCACTCGGGATGATCAAATACTTTTTATTCAATTCTGATTAAAAAAAAAAAAAGCCTTTCTATAGTAAATATTCAATCAGATTCAAGTAAAAATGCCTGAGAAATTGTCTGGAGTTTGACTTCCTCTAAGTGGCCCCCCACCAATCCAACTATAAACTCATGGTCTCAGGTGTGTGGATTAGATCTTCCCAACCTCTGGCTTCAGCCACAGCAGAAGAGGGACATCTGCATACGTAGGGTAAAAGTAGGAGAGTAGAACTGCACAACTGGTTGGAGTCACTTCTTTGTTGACTCCAATTATGTGTGGGGTTTGGCAATAAAATGGGGTCCATTATTAGCCACAGAGGCACACCATTTAAAACCCTCCCTTTCTTCCAGCTGGCCCATCACTTCCTGTGAGTTCCTCCAGCATTGAAAGTTAAAGTTCAGCAGCTGGAAGATAAAAATATCTTTCAGGATCAAAAAATTAAAAAATTATAATGATGATCTACTTTTAATTGGCTCTTTAGTTTTTATTTTTTAAATATCCTAACAACTCAGAGCTGATACCTATCCTTTGGTGGCCATATAGTAAGAAATGCATGAAATCCAACATTACAATGTTATAAGTAGAGCAAGATCTAGTTGCCATTGATTTTCAAACTATTTAAAGTGATAGCCTAAAAAATAAACTTTGCTCTGGCTGCTGTATACTGGTTTTATTCATGTCATGTTTTAAGGTAAAATAAAATATAGCATTCATCCTAAAAGGAAATGTTGAGCTAATTATTTATTGTAGTCTTTGTTGGTTTTCTTAAGGCCCGTAGAGCATAGAAAAATTCCCCTTGTAGAAAAATATAATATTTTCAAAATAGAAGAATCATGGAGAAGTCAATTAATATTCTTGAGTCTATTTCCTTCATCTTTAAATACATGGTTGGATAAGATGATCTCAATTACTCTCCAACTATAAAGTTATAACATTCTAAAATTCAGAATATAAATTTTTAATTATCTCATTTTAATGAAATAGAACCTTAAAATATTTTTCGGTGATGTAATTAACTAGTATACTTGGAAATTGCAGAGGTTCTTCTAGCATAAATCTGAATGTTATTTTCATCAACATCTTTCCTTGTTATAATTTACTCTGACTTAAAATCATAATCATTTTACCTTAAAATATTAACAGAGTAGGAAAAAATATGTTTCTAGTAGTTATTTGCTATTTAAATTTACTATCCTAGTAATATAAGGATCCTATATGGTAAGAAGTATTAATATTAATACCTGTTCTATTTTGCTAACTGCCAGAATGTGATATACCAGAAAGCAGAATGGCTTTTAAAAAGGGGAATTTATTAAGTTGCAAGTTTATAGTTCTAAAGCTGTGAAAATGTCCAAATTACAGCAAGTCTATAGAAATGTCCAATCTGAGGCATCCAGGGAACGATGACTTGGTTCAAGAAGGCCAAAGACGATCAGGGTTTCTCTCTCAACTGGAAGGGCACATGGTGAACATGGCAAAATTTGCAAGCTTTCAATCCAGGCATCTTGTTTCATGAAGCTCCCCCCAGGGCATTTTCCTTCATTTCCAAACATCTTTGACTGTGTGGGCTCTCATGGTTCTTGTGGCTTTGAGGCTTTTTCCAAAACGTTTCCTCTTTTAAAGGATTCCACTAAACTAATCAAGACCTGGAATGGGTGGAGTCTCATCTCCCTCTAATCAAAGATAAATACCCACAATTGGGTCTTTCACATCTCTGTGGAGATAATCTTATCAATTTTCCAACCTATAGTGCTGAATGGGGATGAAAAGAAACACCTGCCTCCAAAAAATGGATCAGGATTAAAACATGGCTTATCTAGGACACATAATGCTTTCAAACCGGCACAATACCATATCAAGATTTATCTTAATATTTCAGTTATACATTTGCACAATACGTTATTGTTGTCACTTTTAAACCTTGATATTTGAGGAACTAACTATAAAGACACTGACTGGAACCATGCCATTTTAAAAGATGATGGAAGATATGAATTTCTCCAACTTCCTTGTTTTACAGGTAAAGAAATTGGGACTTGTATGTGCCACAAGAGCACAGATTTTGGAGTAGGTCCTTCTTAGGTTTAACTCCTGGTTCTGGAATTTACCAACTCCTAGAACTAGGGCAAATTACTGAAATACGCTGTGCCTCAGTTCTCTAATCTTTAAAGTAGAGATAATAAAGCTTACCTGTGGAACTGTAGAGAATACTAAATGGTGCATGTAAATGTGTTGTGCATTTCAAACATAATAGAGGCCCATCAAGTCTAACTTGGGTGAAAATGATGTGTGAGATAAGGAGCAGAAGGAGATGCCCTTTTCTCAGCATGTACCAATAGGAAGAAACTCTATGGCTCTCTAAGCAGGGTCTTTTGTTGCCCTCCAGCAGCAGAAATGCCATGGCCTTTGTTTCTAGCTCTAGTTTTAGCATACTTTCTGTTCTCTAATACTCCTCCATCTTGTTTTTCTTCTTATTGCTAATGGAAAGATTGTTTTCCCAAATTATTCATTTAAATCCCAAGAAGAAAGGAATTGACTGACACAATAAACCATCACTTTCTCTGTTTAAATAAGGTTGTTTATGAATTGGGTCACATGCCCACTCCAATTTGGCCAAGAGGAAAAGGGGAAAGGATTTACAAGTCAGAGAACTAGCTGTCCCTTTCAGCTATATGAACTATGAGTAAAGAGGTAGAGTGTTTTTACCCCAATTCCTACGTGCTAATCACATGACCTGAGATTTTCTCATTCAGTGAAATTTTAGAAAGAAAAATTTCCATACAATTCAATGGAATCAACCCTTTTTGAGTGATTTAGTAAGCTCCTTGTAGAATGATCTTTCTGATCTTCTGCAAAAAAAAAAACCCACTTGTGATTTTATAGATTGTAGAATATCGACAAAATATTTTCATTTAAACACTGTTTATCTTGACATCAGTGTTTTGTATGTTTATTCCATTATTCTGTCTTTTTAAAGACGGTCTGTGTATAAGTTAATGTAGTTCCCCTAAAGAAATAAATGCAATATGCAGGCCATTTTTTCAAAACTAGATATAGTTATTTGCCTTATGGAAAGTATAGAAATATAGGTAACAATTTTCCTTAGATTGATTTTATCTTACATTTTGTTATTTGTCTTGTATATTGTGTTTTATTTGCTGCTTAACCTACCTCATCATTTAATTTATATGACTATATTTTTCAATTTTAGAAGTTTTAATTATCCTTTTTCAAATCTACCTAATCTTTTTTTCATTATGTCTCACCCTTTTCTTAAGGCCTGATTCCTCCTTAATAATTTTAAACATGCTCATTTCTGAAGGGTTTATCAGATTGTTCTATTTTGACAAGTTTGTGGGGTTTTAATCTTCTTGATGTTGTCTTTGCTAATCATTGCTGGCAGTGATATATATATGCATATCATATAAATATATATGAGTCTATGTATGTATTTTTTCCAGCATGTTCAGCATTGCACTGAAGTATATATGATTAAATTTAATGTTTTTAACATATTGTGATCCTTGTACCTTTGCAGTATCTGTAGGTGTCTTGTGAGCTAGGATTGAAGCCTTTCCCTCTGGTACAATTTTGGTTTGTTTCTAATGGACACGCACTAAGTTGTCACTACCCAGGACCATTTTGCTGTTGTTAAATTCTTGGCTTGGGAGTTCCTAGACAAATAGGGTAGGAAAATTTTGAAACCAAAACCCATCTAAGGTGCTGGTCCATACTTTAGATTTTCAAGGGTGATTTGTTCGGTTTAATTTTTTTTTCTCTTATGAAAGCCAAGGAGAGAGAGAGACAGCATTTCCTTGTTATCTTGCTGAATTTGTGAGTTTGTTTTTGTTCTAGTCTACGTTTCACTGAGGGAAAATTTTGAGGGCTCTAGATTTATTCAGAAAATTTCTTAATTCGTATGAATTTCTGTGGGCTCAAGACCTAATTTCTTGTCTCTCGTGGGTATTTAATCTAAGTCCCAACTTTACAAAGACTGTTCACATCAGCTATCTCCCAGCTATCTCCCAGGGCAGCAGCTGCCAGTCAGTATATTCACTTACTGCTCTAGTTCTCAACTCTCTTTTGTTTCTACATCCTTCAGACATACCTTGTTTTATTGAGCTTCACTTTACTGTGTTTCACAGATATTGCATTTTTTAAAAATTGAAGCTCTGTGACAACCCTACATTGAGCAAGTCTATTGGTGCCGCTCTTCCAACAGCACATGCTCACTTCAGTCCCTTTGTCACAGTTTGGTAATTATCACAATATTTCAGATTTTTTCATAATATTGTATCTGTTAGGGTGATCTGTGATCAGTACTTCCATGCTACTATTGTAATTGTGTTGGGGTACCAAGAATTATATCCATAAAAGATGATGAGCTTAATTGATAAATGTTGTGTGTGTTTCCTCTCAAGGATCTGGGCAAAGTAAATTGTAACCCTTCTGGAAAGGATTCACTATTCTAGATGCTATTAAGATTATTAGTGATTCATGGGAGGAGGTCAACATATCAACATTAACAGGAGTTTGGAAGAAGTTGATTCCAACCTTGATGGATGACTTTGATGGGTTCAAGACTTCATTTGGAGGAATTAACTGCAGATGTGGTGGAAATAGCAAGAGAACTAAAATTAAAAGTGGAGCCTGGAGATGTGATTGAATTGCTGCAATCTCTTGATAAAACTTCAAGGGCTGAGGAGTTGTTTCTTATGGATGAGCAAAGAAAGTGGTTTCTTGAGATGGAATCTATTTCTGATGAAGATGTTGCAACAATTGTTGACAAGACATCAAAGGATTTAGAATATTACATCACTTTATTTGATAAAAGTAGCAGCAGAGTTTGAGAGGATTGATTCCACTTTTGAAAGAAGTTTTACTCTAGGTGAATTGCTATCAAACAGCATTGTATGCTACAAAAATCTCTCATGGAAGGAAGAATCAATTGATGTGGAAATTGTACTGCTGTCTTATTTTAACAAATTGCCATCCTAACCTTCATTCATCAACCGTCACCCTGACCAGTCAGCCGTCATCAACATCCAAGCAAGACCTCCCACCAGGAAGAAGCCTTCTCTATCAGCTAAAAGGCTCACTGAAGACTCAGGTGATGGTTAGCATTTTTTTAGTAATAAAGTATTTTAAAATTAAGGTATGTGGGTGGGCCAGGGTGGCTCAGTGGCGGAGTTCTCACCTGCCATGCCAAAAAACCCAGATTTGATTCCTAGTGCCTACCCATGCAAAAATAAATAAATAAATAATAAAGTATGAATATTTCTTTAAATATAATGCTATTGCACACCTCAGTTTAGTGTAAATGTAACTTTTATATTACTGGGAAGTAAAAAATATTGCTTTATTGCAATATTTGCTTTATTGCAGTGATCAGGAACCAAATCTAAAATGCGTCTGAGGTATGCCTGCATTTTCCCACTTGTACTTTCAACTGTCCACTTAGGTGAATTTTATCCAGCATTTCTATGCATTTGTATTTGGATAGATTTTACTTTACTGTATTCTGTTTTCTTGTCAGAGTGTGTCATATAGCTGTTAACGACAGCTTCCTTCGTTACCGCAAGAGCCAGATGAAGCTTTAAAATTACCTCTTCTGGCAAAATGCCATTTCCCTCCTTGGCTTTTCTCTGAAAGTGAGTATAGTTGCAGTTACAATGTGTTGAATCCTTAGTATATGCTCAGCGCTCTAATTATGTTACTTTAACCCTAGCAAAAAAAACCTTTCTGAAAGGTTGGGTTTATGTATATTTTACAGATGAGGAAACAAACTCAGAGAAGCTAAATTAGTTGTCCAAGGTCACAGAGTAGGCAAGTGGCACAGGTAGCATGTCAGCAGAGATCTTTCTGGTGCAAGATCCCTAGCCCTTACAGCTTTAACTGTGTTGCCCACTGAGATAATCACTTTCAAGAGACAATCGTTTTTGATATGTATTTTCTGAGATGCTTGTTTAAAAAAATTTTATAGCCTTTTATATTTGGCTTTAGAATATGCTATACACATATCTATCTATCTATCTATCACCTATCTATCGATCTATCTATCTATCTATCTATCTATCTATCTATCTATCTATCTATCTGATCTATCTATCTGATATTTATCTATCTAAATAATTCTTGGTTTTAGAATGGAATTTATGATTCTTTTTAACTTTTGCATGTTTGCATTTATTTTATGATGAATTTATTCCCAAGCCATAGTTTTTGTTTCTTCAGGGATATCTCTTCCTTCTGTGCAATCTCTTTTTCTGGTTTAGGAACAATTTGTTGTTTTTCAATAAGGATCACCTCAGTGTGGCAAGGGGAGCCCTCATATATGGATTAATCCAACCATGAGCTCTGTAATCCTGGCAGCTCATTTTAGGGGCTTTGTTCACCTGGATGTGCTCAATGACTGGAGAATCTACATCTAAACCATTAAGTTCAGCATTGCTCTCTGTATTTTTAAGCATGTGCAATGAGAATTCAGCACTCTTTTTGGGCCACAGACCATGCATCCAGCTCTACTGTTTGGCCTGGGCTCACCCACCCACAGCACCATTGTAATGACAGAATGGCACACATTGCTTCTGTAAGGTGACATTTTTCAGGTACTTGGTGAATTTTAGAATATGCATACCCTGGATAGCCTGAGCAGATTCTCAGGTGTTCTTGAAGTGAATATAAAGATTTGAACCTCTCGATTTCATGATTTTGTGGAGTTTTCTTGGATCAAGTGAATAGTAAACCATTTTCAGAGATCACCTCAGGCTGTTTACAGGAAGCAACTTTATAATTTTATCAAATGTTCTTTCTAATGATGTTTCCTAGGCTGATATTAAAAATATATCAATACATATATATCACTAATGATAATTCAAAAAGTACTTTATAAATATAATCTTTCATTTGCCCAGATGACATGATAATGCTGACAGTGATCCAGTGACACAATTCCCTATGGGATAATGAATAGAGTTAGACTGTTTTTCAAAGCTTCTGTGAACTAACCCTTACTACTCACTGCCCAAAAAGTGCTCCATGTTTGTGGAGTGGGGAGTGAGGCAGAAGGGCACTGAAATAAAGTTGCTGAAATAGAGAGGGCACAAAGTGGGGATTAAGATGGGGGACAGGAGGAGAAAATGAATTCAGCATTGCACATAATGAGTTTTAGCTATTGGTGAGATACCAAGTGGAGATGTCTAGAAGCAGTTTGGTTCTGGAGATAAGGAGAGAGAGATCTGAGCTCTATCTTCTTTCTATTGTGAAATTCCTGGACTCCAGGGACTAAATTTCTATTTTCTAATGTGCTAATGCAGTGCCTTTGCTCAGAAAGTGCTTTCTGCCCTGCATTTGAATCCTGAAGATATTTATTTATATTTTACTTCCATGTAATCCTAGGGTACTTTCCTTACCTATGCCTTAGCTCTGACATACTGTACTGAAATTTTGTGCTTAAGTTTCTAGAAAGCAGAGCAGCAGTCTTGTTTACCTGGTGCTAAATACATATATGTGAAAAAAATGAATAGATACTTCTTAATTATACTTCTAAGTCAATAGGATATTACAAAAGCACATCAGATAAGGAAGGAAACTGGACAATTGTTTGGAAAAATGAATAGAAGAAAATAAGGGGGTCCTCTGTTGACTAGTCCAGAGAAAATGCTATAAAACTATTAAGTCCTCATGAAATGTACTGCTTGTAATTATTTCTTACTGTTCAGCTTGCAAATAAACTGGAGTAAGATTGCTTAGTTCTGATCTTATTATGCTCTAGTGCTCTAAACACTCCAGTTTCTTTTTCATTTTTCACAAGGTTAAAAGGGTTATTTGGAATTGTACAGAATGTTCTTCTGTTGCTATGAAAGGAATGCATGTTGATAACTCCCATTAGCATTTATCAAAGTTTATATGTACCTAACTCAATGTAAACAAAATGCTCCAAATTCATGTTTCTTACAAACCTTATTTAACATTAATAGTTTTATTATTTAAATGATATGAAAATGCACATGCTTTAAAGGTATATTAGTTGTTTAAAAATGTCAAGAAAGGTAAAGTTTATGTACTCTGTCACCTGCTTAATGCCTGTAAAAATCATTCCTGCCAGAGATACCGAATTGTTTTCCATTATATTAACATTGCATGAATAAAAATCCAAAGCCTTTCAAATCACAAGTTTCATAAGGTGTTGATTAGCCTGGAGGAGGATAAATTCAGACAAATATTTATTGTGCCAAGAGTTGTGTACATAAATATTCTCCCTTGAAAATGTTTCCAGTGTACTGTTAAAATGCCAAGGTGATATAATTTAGCAGGTAAAGCAGTGAATAGAGAGCCAGGGTTCACTGAGTTTGAATGCCTTTTTCATTCCCACTTTAATACAAGATCCTGAACCATTTGGCCCTCTCCAAAGTCTAATTTCCCCTTTGTGAAGTGGAAAAAATTAACCATCAGTTGTTGGACATGAGGGCAGGGTTTGTGGTTATAGAAACTTTGAGATATAGAATCATTAATAACATGTAAAAATTAATAATATTGCCATTCACAGGGACATTAGCTTGTATTTATTATTAATATGTGCAATATATTTGCAAACTGATTAGCAATAATATTAGTTACCATTTATCAAGTGGTTGCTGTTGGTTAGACTTTGTTCTAAGGGCTTAATATACCACATTTCTTCTTGTAACAAACCTTTGAAGCACATATTATTATTTCCATATTATGGATGTGATGTGCTCAGTATCACCCAACTCGCACACAGCAGAACCAGGATTCAAACCTATGTAATTCTGAAGCCAAAAGCCTGGGCTCTTACACTTTAAGCTCCGTCATCTTTACACTTTATCTGAAGCCTACAAGGGTCAAATAATTTGCAATAATTTGCCGAAGATGAGAAGCTAACATGCCAGATTGTAATGAAAACCCAGCTGTGTTTGATGAGGGAGTCTTGTTATTCCTATTATTGTTTCCCTAATAATATTAATAAGCTGGTGACTTTTGCACTAACTTTCTCTATTGGATTGCCAGAATAATTGGAGCCTGTGTTCTGCTGAATGCCCTGATCTCTCTGATTTAAAAACCCAATGTTGCTAATGAATACAACCTTAATGGATATGAAGGTGATTAAGCATCAAAGATAGAGCCAGTTGCACTCAATCTCTTGGAATTCAGTTCTTCATTGCTTAGAAGAGGGAGTAAGGTAGAGTCTCTAAGTTTCAACTTCCATTCTATTATGGTCTCTTTGAGGGCAGGAAACATATTTGTTTCATCTCTCGAGGTTCTGGTGTCTAACTTAGTATGGAACATGTAGATATCTCAAAAATATTGGAGAAATTTTAATTTGTGTTAATATCTTTTTTCAACACTAGGTCAAATGGATTTTCCACTCTATTTCAATGCTTATAAAAGGGGTAAGAATATGATTTCCTCATTTAAAATGGAAAATATTTTATATTGTTATTTTATTTCAAGATGAAGGGACTTTGTGGCCAAATGATTTACTTGAATTGTTAATTCCATCTTTGTTTATGAGACAGAAAACATGAGATAGTAGCATGACCAAACTGCTAAGTAGATTCACTTAGAATTATCCACATACTTTATCTAGATGAAGCTGCCAAACCAGTCATGTCATCTTGCCAAGACTGTTCAGAAGAACATATGGTATAACATTCATAGAGAACATAAGTAAACAGTAAAGCTCCAGGGAGCTGCAGCCATGGGATAAAACGATCAGTGCTATGAAAGTAGCTTCAGAGAGCACAAGAATTCCAGCATCAATGGACTCAATTTCAATTCTGAATTCACTTGCATGCTGTTCTATTATAGCCAGAGAGTATTATACATGCTTCTAACTTAACAGAATTTACTCTAAACATGATTTTTTTGTGAGTAGAGGAAGAATTGAACATCTCTTTAGGGTTGATGTATATATTGGCAGAAAGTCCAGTGCAAGCAACAGTAACAGTTACATATGAGTTCCTGCCACTGTAACCACAATACAGGCACCCTTGGGTTGGTCCCACTGTAACATAGTAGTCAGAATAATGGACCCCAAAGATATCCATGTCCTAATCCCTGGAACTGGAATAGTGTTATTTTACGTGGAAAAAAGGATATACAGATATAATTAAGGTTACAGACCTTGAGAAGGGGAGATTATCCTAGATTATCTGGATGGGTCCAATCTAATCACAAGTCCCTAAAAACAGAGAGTTTTCCCAGGGTGTGGTCAGAGACATGATATATGAGAAGGACTTGACCCACAATTGATGGGTTGGAAGACGGAAGAAGTGGAACATGAGCCAAAGAATTTGGGCAGCCTCTAGAAGATGGAAAAGGCAAGAAAACAGATTCTTCCCTAGAGCCTCCACTTCAGCCCTCCTGCCCTTTTGATTATAGCCCAGTGAAACCTATATCAATTTATGACTTAGAGAACTGTAAGATGAATTTGTGTTGTGTCAAACTGCTAAGTTTGTGGTACTTTGTTTCAGTAGCAACTCAAAATAATTCAGTGTCTACTGTACATGCTCTTTTCAAATCACAACAATGAATTTTAATAAGTAGGACTACCTTTTGAAGAGTATTTATTATGTGTTAGGTATCATACCAAGCAGTGTGTGTGTGTGTGTGCATGTATAATAAACATGCAAAAACAATGCTAAAACAAAAAACAACTATGTCATGTGTTATTGTTTCTATTTAACAGATGAAGAAATGAGGCTTGGAAAGTTTAAGTAACTTACATTCATCACACATAGTAAGTGATATAGCTCCTATTTGAAACCAGGTGTTCCAACCCAGCTCTTAGAGGGCTTGGGTCAGGGCAGTCACAAGACCAAAGAAAATGTCAGGCACAAAGTCAGACATAAGTTTTATTATAACTTACGAAACAGGAGAGAACCTCCAGTGGCAGCAGTCCAGAAAGTGAAAGCAGCTCTCTGCATAGGTGGGAGTGCAAGGGGCAGCTTATAAAGGTTTGGGACAAGGACATTCCATAGAGTATCAGAACAGAGTTTCATCAGGGTCTCTTGACACATGGATCTGGAGATTTGTCATCAATATACATCAGGGAAGAAGAGTTTTAATGCTTAGCAAGAGAAGTGGTGTATGATACCATCTGTACTAACTTGTCAAATGCTGCCAGAATGCAATATACCAGAAATGGGTTGGCTTTTATAAAGGGAACTTATTAAGTTATAAGTTTACAGTTCTAAAGCTATAAAAATGTCCAAACTAAGGTATCCAGAGAAAGATACCTTGACTCAAAAAAGGTCAATGGCTCTGGAACACCTCTGTCAGCTGGGAAAGACGTAGCTGACATCTCTTCATCCTTTGACTTTTGGTTTCAAACAGTTTCCCTGTGGGCATTTTCTTTCTGCATTTGTAAGCATCTGGGTCACATATTGGCTCTGTGGCTTTCGAGGTTTCTCCAAAATGTTTCCTCTTTTAAAGACTCCAATCAACTAATCAAAACTCATCTTAAGTGGGTCTAATCTTAAGGTCACACCCACAGTTGGGTGTGTTCATCTCCATGGAAACAATCTAATCAGAACTGTTCACCTTAAACAATAGGTGTGGCCTTACAAGATTGGATTAGGATTAACACATGGCTTTCTTGGGGTACGTAATCATTTCAAACCAGCACATCATCTGTATATTCTTTCCTTGCTGAAGAGGTCTGTTGATCTTTAACTTCTGTCCTGGTCATGTGGGCAGTTACATACAGCAACTTCCTCTCCATATGCAGAGGCAGACCAGGCCCTGGGTCTCCACACTAGGTCAATCTGGAAACAAAACCTGTACTGGGCCTACTGGGCCAAGTACATATAAAATACTCTGGTTAATTTCCTTCATCAAAAGATGTTCAAAGACAATGAAGTTCAAGTAAAACAGACTTTGTCATACCAGATCTTATGTTATCTCTTCATGAGTCAAATAAGTTTCCCTGCACAGTGCCTGGTATAATATAGGCATGAAATATATGATATAATAAATAATGATAATCATTCAATAAAAGTAGTGAGATATAGGCATATGCTATATTTATTGTATTCCACATATACTATAACATATTTATAGCTATCAGCATTTTTCTTTCATTGTAAAAATAGCATAGACATATTTCTCTTTGCCACCAAAATCAAGGAGTCTAATAAGTTTCTTCTGTATTTATGATATTTAAAGTTATAATTATATATTATTTTTGAGAAGTTCTTCATTGATCCTTCCTGGTTTATTTTTATGTTTAATGTCAGCAATAAAAGTAAGTTAAATAGAGAGATTAAAGCGGACGGATCTATATCAGTTTAGGAAGGATGTTATTTCTTATAAAAATATTTATGAAGATTACTGAACAACGTAAAAGAAATTAAATGACCTTTGTTTTTCATTTAAGGTGTCTTATTTTCTTTTTAAAATTTCCAATCAAATTAGAGAGATAACAGGGTCTAATTAAGTCATATGTTTTCATTTGAAAATGTCCACTAATATTTAATGACAAACATGAATATTAGTGCAACCCTATTTACTAGTAAACCTTCATTCCATTCTTATTCTACTTTTAAATGATTACTAGATGCCCTAAGGATAATGTAGATGGTACTTCAATTTCATAAGGACATCAGTTACTACTAAATTGGACAAGAGGATTATTAAATAATAAGATTTTTTATATATCCAAAATAACATTTTATTGTCCTTTCCTTACCAAATATTTTACACAAGTTTCAATAAAAATTCCCAAGTGAAAATGGTGATTCATTTTATGTATAAAAAAGTAGCCCTCATTCTTTTATTAAAATGGCAAAGGTTAATATTTGACGACAACATAATTATAGATGGAGAATGTTCTCTTGAATTTAGTAAAAATTTATTGAGTAGCTACAAGTATGATACTTAACCAGGCACTAAAGTAATTTAAAAATTACTTAATTTTTATATTAATGACATGTTAATTTTTAAATGTCTAATACAGTTATTAATATATTGCACAATAATTTTCTATATGACAAAATATAATTATATATAATATAAATAATTTATTATATATAATATACGATATTGGTTCTTAAGTAATAAGCAATTTAAGAGTAAATACTTCACACTACACACTTCACACTACAATCTAGACTGGCATATATCAATTATCTTGATTACCCAATTAAAACAGTGGATGACTTGGATAAATGGTCAAAATCATGAGGTTGGCATGGGTAATATCAGGAGAGAGAAAAAAAGGAGAAATTTCAGATGGGAATATCCAAGGCTATTTAGGATTTCAAGTCAGTCATGGAACCCAATCACATCTGTGGAGTACTGGAATTCTGAAGGGGGAATCAACATGGAAAGGAAGTTCGAGGCACTGGAGGAGGGATTTGAACAATATGAGGTCAAGTCTTCCATATGCTATGACTGAGGAGTGGTTTAGAGCTAGACAAGAAGACCAGAATTGCAGTTTCTGGCAACTAATGGCTGATTGTATTTTCCTTCCTCTCCTTTCTTCTTCTTTGTCTTTGAGGGAAATTGTTTTTCTGCCTTTTCAGGGGGAAACCCCTCCATGTAAAAACTGATTCTGACTGTAATTGCCTACTCTGGGGCATTATTTCAAACTATCGCCTATCTTTTGTCATCTTTAACCTTGCCCTTCTTTCAATTTTTTTCCTCTAGTAGATGGCCAAGTATCTACTAGAGGAAACCTATGCACGAATACTCTTTCCTAAAGCCTTCCTGTTGATTTTATCAGAAATCTAGTTGTATATTGGTTATTCCCTGAAAATATCCACACATTTGTCTCAAATGTTTCGTTAGTCTCTATACATTTTGATTTGCATAAAACCTAAAATGAAATAGTGTCTTATTAATTTTGCTGTGCCATTTACTTATCCCTGGTTTCTCAGTAAGAAAATGATACTCATTTTAGTTCCTGATCTTAAAATAACTCATTTTGAAAGACTATAAAGTCCTAATTGTTTTGATTTGTAAAAGCTGCTGAAATGCAATATACCAGAAATGGAATGCTTTTGTAAAGGAAATTTATTAAGTCACAATTTAGAGTTCTAAGGCTATAAAAATGCCCAAACTAAGGCATCTAAGGAAAGATACCTGGATTCAAGTAAGGCTGATGGGCCTGGAATATCACTGCCAACTGAGAAGGCCTGTGGCTGGCATTTGCTTGTCCTTTGGCTTCTGATTTCAAACAGCTTCCCCTGGGGCAAATTTTCTTTCTGCATCTCCAAATGTCTGGGACTCAGGTTGGCTCTATTAACTCTGCTCTGAAGCTTTATCCAAAATGGTTCTCTCTTAGAGAACTCCAGTAAGCAATCCACCCTGATTAGGAGGAGACATATCTCCATGGAAACTACCCAACCAAAATTCCTGCCCACATTTAGGTGGGCCACATCTCCATGGAAACCACCTAGTCAAAAGATCTCACCCACAACTGTATAGGTCACATCTCCATGATGTGACCTTTTTAAATAAAAAAGATCCTATCCAGCCATATTGAATCAGGATTAAAGAATACGGCTTTTCTGGGGTACATAACAGTTTCAAGGAGACACACCTAATGAATATCCAAATTCATATAAATTATTTAAGCTATAATTTCCTATACTAAACAGTCATTAGATTAACATACATCCTTAGATCTCTTTTAGCTGTACCAAATTAGCTCTTTTGAGCAGTTTATGATTTAAGGCAACACAGAAAGGATTGCTACACTAAGTTGCATTCTCAGGTTACAAAACAGCAATTTGACTTTAAAATGCCATTTAGAATGTTTCAGTTAGTATTCATGCGATAGAAACTCAGTTTTTCCCCTAAGAATTTTTTGAATTTTAAAACATAGGCTGATCTTCTCATTTTACAATCAAACAGTCTGATTTATAGAACAGCTGTGTGAAGGGCTCAGGGTTTGCAGAAGTCTGTATTTTGAGATGATCTCCATTCCTTTCTTCCTTGCATTAAGTAAGCAAATGTGATAGAATCATTTTAGGTTAGAGGTTATTTGTGACTAAGGGAAAAATATCTAGTAATTGATATGATCACATTTTGGCATTTTTAAATCAAAATACTACTTTAAATCTTTAGTTTAAAACTAAGAACTCTTTAAGAAGGTATAAATTCCAGAGTATTTGGGGGCATCCTTGATTTTATTATTCACTATAATCTTTTTTTCTGAGTGTCTCAATCTTTAGAAGGCAGAAAAAAACAGAAGAAGCATCGTCATTTGTTCCAATTAATGGATTTTCTTTTTCATATTTCTCTTTCTACAACCCAGACTTGGGCTTTCTGTCTTCCTGTTCCCATCTCACATCTCAGAAATGTTTTCCACATACTTTACTTTGCTAGTTATTGACATTTCCTCTCTTTCAACTTGTTATTTCTCTTCTCTTGAATGGGAAACCCTGCTGCTGTCATTTCTTTTTCTTTAAATTTCTTTCAGATCTCTCTTTTTGCCAGCTACTTAATTCCCAGTTTGCATGGAACCTGCTAATGGCAATATTTCTTTCCTGCTTTTTTTTTTTGATTAAAATACTCGGAAGACTCTGAATAATAATGACAATAGGTATGCTATACTTATAAGTTACCCTTCATCTGATAATATCAATGTAATTTATGTGTATGAATCCATTAGTAGTTTCAATTTTCCCATGATGCAGTTTATCAGTTTGTGTGTGTTTTTTTCACTTAGTGGAGAAACAAAGGACGTAGGGAAGTCAGGTTTTGTGACTAAGGTTATCTAACGGAATGATGTTGGATAATGTCCAATAGGGCAGTTTTTGAAAAAACAATATACATATATGTAAAAAATTTAGTTGATATAACTAATTTTAAAAAATGGTACTCAGTGAATTAAAAGTCCCAATATATAAATTTTAATAAAAGATATTCTACCCTGAATTTCCCTTACCCTTCTCGTACTTCTAGATTCAGAGAAGGCATTTTGGGGCTAATGGAGCACACTCTGATTGCCCCTACTGAAGGTGGGTTCATGTTAGCAGTCTTGGCTTACTAATCGCCCCCTACATTTCAGTCTTCTATTCCAAATTAAGTCCTGATTATGACTGAGAACAAAATAAATCATAGAAGCAATTTAGGTTTCCTAAAAGTAGAAATTAACATGATGATTTCTGAGCTAGTGGTTTGTTGTGGGAGTACTTATAGCAAAAGAGGAGTGAGGGAAGAAGGATAAGGCAGAACAAAAAGCTAAGCAAGTTAAGCAAGGTTTCAGATGGAAATTAGCTTTGTCTACTCCCACAGGGAACTGTGGAGCATGAATTGCATGACAGAGTTGGTCCTACCTTGAGGTAAGTGCTTGGCTCTTGTGCCCCTTGCTAGTCAGTGGTTGTGGAGTACCCTGGGGGTAGGGGATGACCTCCCAGGCAAGGCAGTTCTCCAGGGTGGGGCAAGTCTGGGCCTTTAGCAACCTTGCAGCAGCTAGAGAACTAGATTGGTAAAGAACATGAGAGTGAATCATTTAGTTTTTGCTGTGTAATAAACTACTTGATGGCATACACATGCAGTGATTTATTACGTTTCTCTTTTCTTCAGGTTGACCATTTGATGGGACTCAACTGGACAATCCTTCAGGCCTCAAGAGGTTTCAGCTATTTTCAGCTGGAGCTTGCTCACATGTCTGGGATCCCCCCTGGACAGGTGGGATAGCTGGGGCCTTTCTTCATATAATTCCTCATCATCTATCACAAGCACCTGCAAAGTATGGGCCAATAGACCAAATCCAATTCGCAGCTTGTTTTTGTAAATACAATTTTACTGGAGCACAGTCATGCTCATTTGCTTATGGAATGTCTATGGTTGTTTTGCACAAAATGACAAGTTGAGTAATTGCAACAGTGAATGTATGGCCCCCAAAGTCTAAAATATACTTACTATCTGGTTATTTACAGAAAATGTTTGTTGGCTCCTGATCCATCAGGATAGTTCAGGCTTGCTCACCTGGGGGTAGAAAGGTTGTTGGCACAAGAGTGAAGTTGTAAGGATCTTGAGGTCTGGGCTAGGGAGGTGTACAACGTCACATCTGCCATATTCTATTGATAAAAGATGTCACAAGGCAGTCCAGATTCAAGCGATGGAGCAATGAGTGGTCATTTCTTGCTGTCTATAACAGCAGGACCCCAACAGCACCCACTACAGAAGTTAGCCAACCTCTTTTAATTTTGCAGAGGAGGATACTGAGACCCAGACAGATGATGCATGCCAAATATCACACATCTAGTTAGGCGAAGAACACAAATAAGAATCTACGTTTCCTAATTATGAATCCATTGTTATTTGAGCTCTGTGTTGTGTTTTTACTTACCTGTTTAGCTTGTTGGAAGTAACTTTCTTTGGCTATTGAATGTTATTCTCCAGGATTTTACTAGAAATCTATTACATACCAGAGAAAAATAAAAATATTAATCACATATAGAGATTTTGATTTTCTCATTTTAAATTTTAATATAAACATATAAAATTGAAAACTTTGTTTCTTATGTTGTTTGTAGTGCTATGACACAAAAGTACTTACTCATCAGAGTGTGCTTAGGTAGACAAGCTTAAAATATAGTAATGTAAAAGCCAAACAATGAAGAATCTCATTGTCAGACCAGCTATTCACTATCAATCTCACTAGGATATGCTAAAAGGACAAATGTATGACATTAAAAGTATGAGACATCATGGACATTTCCTGAATCTGATCTTTAAAATATTTTTTTTGCATTTTTACTGCAAAGGTCACTATAGGATCTAAAGAACGGCGATATAGACAGAACAATAATGGAGAGATTTATTGAGTGTCTACTATGTGTCATTCACTGTTGAAAGTACTATGCAGGTATTATTTCATTTAATCCTCACAAACCCGTGATGTATTATTATTATTATTTCCATTTTTAATTTTTTTTTAAATTCCATCTAATAAATTATGAAACTGAGGCACACAAGTCATACAACTGATAAGTGATGGAAGCAGGAATTGAATCTAAGCAGCTAACCCCCATTACCTGTATATTTAACCATTATGTAAAAATCTGTGCCCCAACAACATCACTTACCATTTATGTGTCTTTGATTCAATTACATAAACTCACTGAGCCTCATTTCCATTATTGAATAATGCTGGTAATAATAATAACTTCTTCCATGAGTTACTGGGACCCTTCCAAAGATGGAATGATGTATATAAAGGCCTTTGGCTTGAGCAGGTATGGATTACAAAGTAAGTAAGGTATGTTCCAGTCTTTTCAGAAAGCTTACAAATTATCACAAAAGACATTGGTTTACATAAAATCATAAAATCAATACTTGTCTGGAGTTTAGTAGCCAGCTGTGTTAGTCAGGATGCTCTAGAGAAACAGAACCAATAGGAGAAATCTGTAAGGATGAGATTTATAAAGGTGTCTCACACAGCGTGGGAATGGAAGAGTCCAAAATCTGCAGGGCAGGCTGTGGAGCTGGTGGTTCCAATGAAGGGTCTAGACAGACTCCACAGGAGAGGCTCCCTGGCTGAAGAAGCAGTGAAAAGGAGTGGCTTTCCTTAAAAGCCTTCAACTGATTGTATTATTTCTTTGTGGGAGACATGCCTTAGTTGATTACAAATGTAATCAGACACAGATGCAATCAATTGATGGATGATTTAATACACCAGCCTTCCGGTACATCAACCAGTCATGAAACATCCTTGCAGCAGTGGTCAGGCCAGTGCTTGCCTGACCAGACAACTGAGCATAATCACTTGGCCAAGTTGACACCAGAACTTAACCATCACAACAAGGTATGGAATTTTTTTTATTACTATAGCAATTCCTAGGAATTATGGTATGGAAATCTTTTTGGATTTTCTCACTAGTTCAGAAACTCATTCATGAGCCTACCTCCCAATATCCTGGAGCTACACATAACGTATTCATCTGCCTCAATTTGTTTTCATTTACCATCATTGATTATGTAGGACAACATAACACTCAAATTTATTGGCAAATTTAATTTTCTTCATTTTTATGTTTAATGAATATTTATTAAATAGTAAAGATGAGTAGAACATTATGCTAGATCATGAGAAATAAAAAGTTTTATAGGACATTATAATGTAGTCTGAGCCTCAGAGAATTTTACAATACAAAATGTCATAGGTTGTTTTCTATTTTAACTTTTTTATTGTATAGTATAACATATATACAAAGCAAAGAAATAAAAAAGCTATAGTTTTCAAAGCACTCGTCAGTAAGTAGTTACAGGACAGATCCCAGAGTTTGTCATGGGCTACCATACGATCCTCTCAGATGTTTCCTTCTAGCTGCTCCAGAATATAGGAGGCTAGAAGGCTTAAATTAAAAAAGTTGATTGTGACTTTTTGACTCTATTTGAAATTTCTCAGCCACTGAAACTTTACTGTATTTAATTTCTCTTCCTCCTTTTGCTCCTGAAGGTTTTCTCACTCCCATGTTGCCAGGGCCAGGATCATTCCCTGGGAATCATGTCCTATGAAGGGGGAAGGGCAATGAGCTCACCTGTGGATTTAGGTTAGAGAGAAAGGCCACATCTGAGCAACCAAAGAGGTTCTCTGGGGCAACTGTTAGACATAATTATCAGTAGGCTTAGTTTCTCTTTAGCAAGAATAAGTTTCATAAGGGGAAGCCCCAAAGTTGCATGTAATTATGCAATCCAAATAAGCTGACTATACAAATTAAATTAGATAATGTGCTATTAAAAATATAAATTTTGCACTAAATAAACATTTCTTCCTTTGACCTCACATAGAAGTTGAAATTTTAAAACATAGTATTTTACCCTTTAGTCTGATTTACATTAGTCCGACTCAGATGAGCTTCATTCATATCTCTAATTGAAGTCTGATCACTTTTTCAGTGGTTTAACAGTTGCTATATGGGGTAATACTGACTTTCATAGCTGCAGAACTTTAGCTCAGAGTCTTAAGTGTCACACAAATGCCCAAAGTTCCAGAGAACGACCAGGTTATACACAAATAGTTCAGCATCTCAAAATTTAGAAATAAGTTACAACTCTGTTCTAGTTTGCTAGCTGTCGGAATGCAACACACCAGAGATGGATTGGCTTTTAATAAAAGGGAATTTATTTTGTTAGTTCTTCAGAGGAAAAGCAGTTAACTTTCCACTGAGGTTCTTTCTTACATGGAAGGCACAGGATGGTCTCTGCTGGTCTTCTCTCCAGGCCCCTGAGTTCCAATGACTTTCCCCAGGGTGACTTCTTTCTGCATCTCCAAAGGCCTGGGCTGAGCTGCAAGTGCTGAGATGAGAATTGCCGAGCTGCTTAGCTGTGCTACTTTGCGCTCTCTCATTTAAGCACCAGCCAATTAAATCAAACGTCACTCATTGCAGCAGACACGCCTCCTAGCCAACTGCAGATGTAATTAGCAACAGATGAGGTTCACGTACCATTGGCTTATGTCCGCAGCAACAAAACTAGGTATGCTCACCCGGCCAAGTTGACAACTGAATCTAACTAACACAAACTCCATAAGAGCTTACAATCTAGGGACCTTTACAATAGGCCTTCCCCTGATAACATATCCTCTCCAATTCAATTCTCAGAGATTGCACATCATAGTCAGTTCATATCAGTGAGGCCTTGTAGTATTTGTCTTTTTGTTTCTAGCTTATCTCACTCAACATACTGTCCTCAGATTTCATTCACCTAGTTGCATGCCTCACAACTTCATTCCTTCTCACAGCCATAGTCCATTGTATGTATATGCCACAGTTCCTCCTTTCTTTCCTTCATTGATGTACCCTTAGCCCACCTCCATCCATTGCAAGCCAGGCCTCTTTTGTTTAAAAGTGTTCTGTAGGCGTCAACCTTTGTAAACTTCAAATAAGCAGTGATATTGGGTGTCAGATGAGGAAATTGACGCTAAGAACTAGACTGAGGTCCCAGTGCTAGGATTTGAACCCCACTAAGGCCAGGGTACCATTCAACTTCATAATCTATGTGAGGCTATGCACAGCAGCCCTGAACCATCCTAGCCTCATCCCAGAATTGCATCTAGTGATAATGCTACACTTTATCACATTATCAAACCCAAGAAAACTTCTGTGCATCCCCTGAAATTACATACAGAACTGAAGAGACAAGTATATGGATTCTTTCTGGAGAGAACATCAGAATCTCAAAAGGATTGGAAAGAAGAACAACTACTACTACATTACTAAAAGTACCCCTGCAAAGGAACCCTTCACAAAATGGCCAGCTTTGATTATTGGATACATACTTCTGTGTTTTTTAGGATGAAAAATCAGGGCAGCAATTTGAGAGGTAATTTTTTCAAAACTTGGGGAATCGTTTCTTACACAAAACCCCAGTGAACATTTCAGTCAAGAGAACAGACTTTTCACATTATCTGCACTTTAGTTTATTGTCTTTCAGCTATCACAGACAGCAGCTGAGCCTCCACAGCCCCAGATGGCCATTGAAATTGTCTAGCCTGAACAGGCAGAAAATCCGTGCAAGTGCTTTTCCGTCACTTTTTTCTTTCTTATATTTTCCACATTATTTTTGAATCTGTACTGAGGAACACAATGCTAAATTTTTTTTCCCTGAGTGTGTATTTTCAATATTCCAATAGCAAAGTGAGGACAGCCGTAGATGCTAGAAGCATTAGCTTGCAAGTTTTTTCTTGCACTCTTCGCATTAAGCCTGTGATAAAAGGCCCACTTGAGGGCTGTGTTCAGCACCTAAAGTGAATGCTCTAAATTTAATGATACAATCAAAATCATTTTTCCCTGGTAACTACTATTGTGCTCATTTGAGTGGATTCCAGCGCAGTTGTTTTCCTTTTACACTATATTCTGTGTATACATATGTGAGATGGTTTAGTTCATGTATAACAAAGATCCAGCTAATAATTTACTCTCCCTGTTATTTATCTCTGTCAGGATGAATTTTTGCCTCTTTCCCATCCTTGGTCCGTAGCCATTACTCTAATAACGTTAGTTCTGCATTTTAAGAATTCCACATGGAGTTGCTGAAAATTGCTTAGAAGTACTTCATACCAGAAGGTTAAATCACAAAGAATTTTGGTCTTGCATCTAGCAAGTTAAATCGCTTCTAGCAATATTATATTAATTAGTGTCAGGTCAAGCTATTTCCTTTTCTTTGTGTTCAGTTCCAAGTACTCCAACAAATGATTTCTGCTGTGCCTAACGCCAACTGATTTGAACCATAGAGGTTGAATGGACAAAATCGCTTGTTATTCTGAGAATAGCTAATCACTTACAAATGTGATGGTATTTGATCAGTTTTCAGAATTGCTTTTAACAACTAATCAACTCCTTTTATGAAACTGGTTTGAAATTATGTTTCAGTTTGCTAAAGCTGCTGAAATGCAATATGCCAGAAGAAATAGGTTGGCTTTTATAATAGGGATTTATTAGCTTTCAATTGTATGGTTCTAAGGCCATGAAAATGTCCAAATTAAGGCATCAACAGGACAATACTCTCTCTGAAGAAAAACTGCCAGCATCTAGGACATCTCTGTCACATGGGAAGGCACATGGCCAGTGTCTGCTGGTCCTTCTCTCCCAATTTTCTTTGCTTTCAGTTTCTGGCTTCAGTGACTTCCTCTCTCAGCTTCTATGGAAATGTCCTTGTCTCTCAGCTACTCTGGAGCGTCTCAGAGCTCTCTGGGGCTGTTTTTTATCCTCTGATAAAGGACTCCGGTAAAAGGATTAAGATCCACCTTGAACGGGGTGGGCCACATATCAATTGAAATAGTCTAACCAATAGTTTCCATCTGCAACAGCTCTGCACCCGTAGGAATGGATTAAAAGAATATAGCCTTTTCTGAGTTATATAACAGCTCCAAACCACACAAATTGCATAGATACCGTATTTTCCTATTTTCCCTAGATATTTGCTAGCAAGGGAGTCAGAGCTAAGGGTAAAGGGGAAGTGGGGATGTTGAATGGATAAATGCCACCTCTTGCATAGGCATCCTCTATTCTGGCCCTAAAATTTTGCCCTGTACCCTGCTCAGGTTGTCCTTCCATAAGCTACGTGGGCTCTGGGTGGAGACATGCATAAGGCTCTGTCACGGTGCACAAGCTGTCCTTGTGAAACTGATTAACCGATGGTCTACTTGTGGTTTAATTACCCTAACTGAAGCATTCTTATTTTGGGGAAGTTGGAAGATCAAATGAACTTGAGGCCATGAATTGAATTCTTCTAGGTGTAAAATACGTGTGGCTTCTACAGCCGTCGTCACCTAAGAATGAATGGCCCAGCCATGTTGACGGGAATGCAGATGCAATTTTTGGTTGTTACCCTAAGACCTAGATTTATACAAATGAAATAATATATAGAATATTTTAAATTTAAGTAAAGATCAAATAATCAAGTAAAATGGAAACTTTCGCAGAAGAGTCAAGATGATTTAACCTTTAAATACATAAATTATAGTCAGCAATTTTCCCTTATTTCTATGTTCTAGCTAAAATTGGTTAATCCAGTATCACCTAATATACTTGTAACAAAAAATGCCTTGCAATCAAAGCTTGGGAAATAATCCAGGAGAGTTCGAAAATTGAAAAATTTAAACACTCACATTAATGCATATATGTGAATGTGCATACAGAGTGTTCCCTCTTTATATATCCAGTATCTGGTCTTACCTTTATATTTTTGACATCTTTTTAGCTTTTGCATTTTCTTTAGTATATTTGTAAAGACCAAAGCTGGAAATGTTTTATCAATATACTCTTCAAGAAGTAGGAAAGGGAGGAAAAATTCAGATACACTTAAATAGAAAATAGAATAAATAGTGATCATATTACATGATTGTAGTCACTGCTTTGTGATTTGCTGTTATACATTGTGGGGAGTTATAATGAAATCAGCTTTTATAATGACCATGCCACCATACCCTGAAATTAAGGCACCTAAAGCTAGACTAGAATGCTAAAAAGCCCAAGTCCCACTTGTGTACTAAGATTTATTTCAAAATGATTGATGTAGTTATAGGGTCTTAGTTGATAATGAGAATTGTGTTTCCATTTTTGTTAGTAATTTTGGAGGACAGCACTAGGACATGTTCAGTTTAAACTAGATCTGGATCTCTCCATTGGGCATTAGATGGCAGTATTAATCAAGACATTCAGAACTGAGTTATGTTGCAGCTATTTTTGAAGGTACTCATAATTCTCCTAAGATCATTTCATGAAATAGTTATTTATCCTGCATTTTCTACTTCTGGAAAGGGAAAGCATAAAATGTACTGCAGGTCTGGTTTTATAATCTTTTGCATCTTGTATTTATTCTTGTTTTAGGGAAGCTGCTAAAACGCAAGTGACTTTATTTCCAGTTGGTTATTTCTAATGTTGTGTCCAAAATGCCTCTTTTGCAATTTTAAAATAGTTTTTCTCTTCTTGCAAATTTAAGTGTATATATGTTAATGATTAAAATTTAAAGTTATATAATAGTCAATATTAAGTACCATATTTAATATGTAAATTTATTTTAAAGGTTCCATTTGAAAGGTTCCTAGAGAACCACCTCTGGTACCAAATTAGCTATGCCGGAATCCCAGCTCTTTCACTCATCAGCTGTGTCCATGGGTAAGCAACTTAACTTCTCTGTGCCCTACATTCTCATCTGTTAAATAGTGATGATTAAGTGAATTGTTCTATGTAAAGTGCTGAGAGTAGAACCTGGTATGTAGAAAGCACTATATAACTGCTGGGGAAAAAAACCTATCACTGTGTCTGTAATCATAAACCTCCTAGAGTGTGTTTCTATACAGTGAGTCCGATGCTGTCTCAAGTGTTTTGCAGCACATAAAATATCAGGGATGAAATTCCTAAAGAGCAAGGTCTCCTGGCTGCTGCAGGCAGGCAGGCTTATGTTCAATGGAGCTAGAAATGGAGGCATCATGGCTCATGTGCCACACTATAGGGGAATTCTTTTCAGCAACGACTAAACTGGAGGTGACTCTTCCAGTTTGGAGCAGAGCAGAGCAGAGCACAGGACAGGACAGGACACATATCTGGCATCACAGAGAGGCATCGGGCACAGAGCCCTGAAGAGGAGCAGGAAGCTGCGGGCATGCACACATTCAGGGAGAGGGACGTGAGTAATCCTTGGCAGGCATTCAGAAGAGCACTTTGGAGGAGGGCTCGAAGATCATTTATCATGATAGACAAATACTCGGATATTGAAATGTGAACTTTTGAGATATTGCAGATAACATCTGAGAATTCTAATCTCTGATGCTGGGAGGCATCTGACCCCCATGAAAGGAGAAATAAGAACATTGTGAGGGATTCAGAAGATGGTAAGCAAACCCAGACATGAGAATAGAAGAAATGTAGATTGCATTCTTAGCATCGTGCACAGCTAATGTTTTTCACCAATCCACACTGAGAAGAAAGTATATCGTCTATGATGTGAGTGATAAAAATAATCACTAATATTTTTTTAAAACTATGAACATACAAAGTACTTTACTTACATCATTTCATTTAATTCATAGTAACTATTATTTTCCTAGTGAGAAAACTGAAGTTAAGAGATGTCAAGGAACATGTCCAAGGTAATTCAGTGTCAGGGCTTAAATCTTTTACCGTGTCAGTTTAATCAATTTTCCAATAAGTCTTTTATAGTTCCATAAAGTTCTGAGTTGAAGAATCCCTCAAGATGATTTTATAGTTTTCTTTGAATTGTTATATATACCACCGTACTCAAAGAATTTTACTTGATGATCTCCGTAAAGGTTCTGGGTCCCAAGAGAGTAAACAAAATAAATTGTCTTCTTTGTAGAGTGATGCCTTAGTAGGGTTTATTCTGATCTAAGAGTGCTACATACGTGTGTGTGAGGGTATATATGTATATATATTTATATATGTATCGTATCGTATGTAACATATGTACATGTTTGTTTTATTTATGTATTCATATTTGCATATGAACATGTGTGTATGTGCCTTATATAGGGACCTTGCCTTCTTTATGCCTGAAAATTTCATCTGATCAAAATTAAATGTGGGGTAGTTATGTCTGTTAGTGGAAAAATCAGGTTTTTCGTTTAAACATTCTCAAATTACTCTTTCTTACAGGAATTCAAGCAGCTCATTCAGGAGGATTTTTTCTTTAACTTCTAGTGATCTAAATGGAAGTGTCATTTTAAGTCTCTAACACATCCCCCTTCCTCTCTCGTATAGTATAAAATTTATCATTAGCTTTCAACAAAGCTGCCAGGAATGTTGTTTTCTTGTGCTTGTATCTGACACTAAAGAGAAAAAAAATGTGAATCATCTGACGCAGCGGTTGGACATAATGTCTGAAACCAGTGTTTACAAGGCCCATTAGTGTTTACAGCTCTGCCACTTCCCTTCATGGCCTGCAAAACATTTTAGTTCAGACCAAGCATTTTAGTTCAGAATGAATTATTCTTCAATAGCAACAAATTTTCTATAGTGTGGCTCTCTCTTCAACTTGGAAAACTCCAAAGGGAACTCTGAGTGTTGTCCATGTGAAGTCCAGGTAACATAGTGTTGCAGTGCAGCAGTGCATTGTGATGATTGGTTATGATGCAAGGGAGACTGCATTGGGAACTTCAAAGTCAAGATGGCATTGGAGATGACAATGTCCAGTTTCTACCAAGGAGTTCAAACCTTGTTTTATTTTTTCTACTAGACGATCATTTTTCTCTTTAACAATTCCTGCTGCCATTTCATATCCTCCATACCTGCAAATACTTCATGCAGAAATATATACACACATTGGAAAAGATGTGTGATTTGAATATATACAGACCTTGAGCTAAGAACATTATCTATATAAAATGAGTAAAACACTTATTACCCAAGATGTCAAGCAAGGCCAGGGCTAGGGTGAATGAAGAGAGAGGCCTGCATAAAGATGTAAATTTTGGTAGAAAAAAAGTAAAAGAGAGGCAACTGAAGACTAGGCATTCGCCTGACCTGGAGAATGAGTGTCTCCTTAAATTTCTTAAATTTGTACAATAAGTGCCTCTCTTGCCTTGTTCTTATCTTGACTGTAGTGTCAAGAAATGAGAAAGTTCTGAGATTATACCCTAATTAGCCTGCTGCAATTTCTTGGGTCCTGGCAGAAGACACAAGATGTCTGGGTCAGAGACTAAGGGCTATCAAGCAGTTCAAGTTTCAAGTTCATATCAGTTCCGCTTGCCACCCGAGTCTGCTCTGTAACTATAAGCAGCTAGGGTGGATGCTGCACACTAAGTCAGTTTGCGTCACAGCTGAGGAATCCCCAGTTTAAGGAATCTGAATCTTTTATAATGGACTTTAAGCAGATTTACCTGACTTTTGTCGCAGGGGAAGACATTATATTTATTATATGACTAGACAGTAAAAACAAAATAAAACTGCTGGCCCTCTCCTCTGGAAGGAGATACCTTTTTTATCTCTATTTTTCTAGTTTGCTATACAAAAATACTCTGCATCAAAAGCTGGCATCTCTGTTTGTAAGATGTGCAGACTCATGAGAGATCCAGGGGGAATTCTCTTCTAACACAAGGATTTGTGAATATTAAATGAGGCAGTGTTTGTAACGCACCCATCCTAATGAGGGAACATAGTAAGAGTTCAATAAAGGTTAGTTCATTTTTTATTTCTCCCTCCCCACCCTGAACCATTTATATCATTGCCCCAAAGGAAGAAAGTTAATTGAAGGTAGGAACCACATTTTGTTACTACTACTATGCAGATGGAAAAATATTTACAGATTTCTGGCTACTTTATCTCTACATATGATTCTCATATAAATCAAATCATGGCCACTACTGAGATGGTTGCTGATGATCTCCACTCCACATCCAGGTCTCTCTATATCCTAAATCAGAGCTTATCAAAGTAGGCCATGCTTTATTGCTCTTGCCTTACCTGGCTTATTGATACAGATCAGTGTGGATGACCCCTGGGATGCTGGATGTGCTGGTTTGAAAGTGCTGTGTTCCCCAGAAAAACCATGTCTTTTAATATTGATTCAGTATTATAGGATGAGGACCTCTGGTTAGATTGTTTCCATGGAGACTGACCCACTCAATTGTGGGTGTGTCCTTTGATTAGATGGAGACGTGACTCCACCATTCAAAGGGGGTCTTGATTAGTTTACTGGAGTCCTTTAAAAGGGAGACCTTTTGGGGAAAACACAGTTGCTTCAGAGCTGACAGAGATGCAGACCTTTGAAGATATTGGAGTGCAGAGAGACAGAGCAGACACCTAGACAAGGACGTTTGGAGATGCAGAGCGCAGCAGATATCACCATGTGCCTTCCCATGAGATGCTAAGCAAGCCAGTACCCAGAATTGTATCCTAGAGGAGCTAAGTGAAGGCCTCAGATGCTTAGGAAACTATTGGCATCAGAAATTGAAAGCAATGGAACTGGGAACAAGGATGAGCAGATGCCAGCCATGTGACTTCCCATGTGATAGACCTTTCTTGAGTCAAGTTATCTTTCTCTGGATGCCTTGGTTTGGACATTTGTATGGCCTTAGAACTGTAAACTTGTAACTTAATAAATTCCCTTTTTAAAAGCCATTCTAGTTTTGATATTGCATTCCAGCAGCTTTAACAAACCAAAACACTGGTCAACTTGTTTGCCCTCAGATACATTCCATGCCCTTCCCGTACTCTGCTCTGTATAGCATGAGACTCACCCCTGCAAATCACATTTCCCTAGCTCCTTTCAAGCCAGTTTCTGGTTAAATTTGTTCATGTGACACTGAGGCAGGAGATAGAAGGGGAAATGATTGTGAGGCAGGCAACTAGGTGAGTGAACTTTAAGGACAGTATTTTGAGTGAAATAAGCCAGAAACAAAAAGACAAATATTATAATGCCTCACTAATATAAACTAACCATAATATGCAAACTCTGAGAATAGAATTTGAGAACATAGATTATCAGGGGAAGGCCTATTGTAAAGTTTCCTAGATTGTAAATTCTTACAGCAGTCACATCTAGTCCAGAGTTGTAACTGTTATTTCTTAAATTTTGAGATGCTGAGCTCTTTGTGTATACCTGGTTGTTCCCTGGAACTTTGGGTATTTGTGTGACACCTGAGACTCCAAGCTAGAGTTCTGCAGCTATGAAAGTCAGCATTATCCCATAAACATCAACAGACTTCAACTAGAGTATGAATGAAGCTGATCTGGGTAGGACTAAGATAAATCCGACTAAAGGACAAAGGATGATATTGACTATGTTTTAAAATTTCAACTTCTATGTGAGACCAAAGGAAGGTATGTTTATTTAGTGCAAAATTTATGTTTTTAGTAGTACACCTTCTAATTTAACTTGTATGGTCAGCTTATTTGAAAGTTATAATTACATGGAAGCTTGAATACGAAGTGAGAGCTTGTTGGTTTTATAAGTTGGTGCGATGCCCTGATACATCCCAGTGTGATCTGGATGGAAGATTAAAAAGCATTTGCAAAGTCCCCTTGAGGGACTTGGGAAGAAGGTGGAAATATTAAACTTCCCCACCTGGGTATAACCTGATAGTCTCACAATCATTGGGATTGCCAATTTGATTGGTCAGGCCCTTGATCTTGGGGCTTGCCTTATGAAACTTATTCTTGCAAAGGATAAATTAAGCCTACTTATGATTATGCCTAAGAGTCAACCCCCAGAGAATCTCATTTGTTGCTCAGATATGGCCTGTATCTCCGCAGGTGAGCTCACTGCCCTTCCCCTACATCAGACATGGCTCCCCGGTGTATAAATCTCCCTGGAAATGTGTGACATGACTCCTGGGGAAGTGCTTGGCCCTGGCATAATGGGATTGAGAAAGACCAAAAGAGTAAGAGAAGTGAGACAAAATAAAGTTTCAGTAGCTGAGAGATTTTAAATAGTAGAGAAGTAATTCTGGAGGTTATTCTTATGCAGTATATAATATCTCTTTTCAGTTTTTGGTATATTTGGTCTCTCACAGAAGTTGAAGTTTTAAAATACAATCAATATGGTGTTTTGGAGTAGCTGAAACTGTGAACTGTAATACAATAGCCTTCATTCTTGAACAACTTTAAGACTTTTAAGCTGTTGACAATGAGACTGTGAAAATCTTGTGATTGACATTCCCTTTATCCAGTGCATGGACAGATGAGTAGGGAAAAAAAAAAGACAGATAATAAATAAATCATAGGGGGTATGGGTGATATGAGATATTTTGGGTTTTCTTTTTTAATTTTTATTCTTATATATATTTTTTTGGAGTAATAAAAATGTTCAAAATTCAATTGTGATGATTGCATGTACATATGATTATACTGTGAACCACTGTTTACTTTGGATGATTATATGGTATATGAATAGTATATCTCAATAAAATTGCATTAAAAAAAGAAGGGGATATGAGGGATAGAAGCAGGAAATTTTTTCCCACACCCAACTTCTCAAATTTTAGAGAGGCTTTAGAAAATTTTTTATTATAGTGGCATCTTTTATCTAATTCCAACTTTTCTGGGCAGCACCTCCCTATATTGTCCTACATCCTGATAGGAAGCCCCAACTCTTTGTGTTCTATTAACACTATCTTTGCCTTCTGGCTCTCTAGGTCCACATGTTGTAGTATCTCCCTACTAATGTCTGGGTTGCCTCCCCCAATTCACACTTACTCCTTTTCTCTCTATGGAACTACTGGCATGGGTTCTGTTTCTTGACTCCTACCTGGCTGACATACTTGGGCATCCATGTGTCTTCCCAGTAGTAATACTCTCCTACTCTCCTCTACCTTAGTTCAGTTTTCTTTTATTGTGATTACATATTTAAATCTTCAATGACTTAGGAATTATTTGGTTGTGGAAAACAGAAAGCCACTTGAGCTAGCTTCAGGAAAGGGGAATTTCTGTAAGAATATTAGGAATTCTCTCAAAAATAAAGGTTGGGAAATGTAGTTGGTCTGCTTCGTCTGCTCTAACAGCTGATATTCTTGAAAAGGGGTGGATTTAATCAGGTCCCTTGGGAAAGAGGGCCAAAGCAAGGTAGTCATTCAACCTCAGAATTTTGTAAGATATACTAAGGAGTTAATTCAGTATGAGTACTGGGTAGATATTTAACAGAGTCAATAAAAGGTAGCCTGGGTGGCTCAACCTGCTAGGCAGATATGATTATGAAAGCAGGTTGCCACAAGTTCCAGTGGGGGTGACCCTTACTTTAGTAATCTGTACCCCAAGAGAGCCTTCACAGGGATGCTAATCTGATTTTTAAGTATCCAAGAGTAGAGAGTGGCTGATGAGGGAGTCTGAAATATTGGGCTGTGTCTGTACTGACCCTAGAGCATATTCTGTATTTTTTTTCTTAAGTATATCTTTCTGCCTATCAGGATTTTTTCTCGTCATTTTCCTGTTTCTTGGAAAAAAAGTGGTACCAAATACACAACAAAACAAGATGATTATCATAAGTAAAAATATTTAATCCAAGTTTTTATTTTTATTTTTTGGCTTTTTATTCTATTGCTCACCTACCCATACACTGGATAAAGGGGGTGTTAGTCATAAGGGTTTTACAATCACAGGGTCTCATGGTAAAACTATATAGTTAGACAATCATTACCAAAGATCAAGGCTACTGGATTACAGTTCAACATTTTCAGGTATTTCTTTCTACCTATTCAAATATACTAGAAACTAAAAAGAAATATCTATAAAATGAGTCATTAGTCATAGTTCTTTGTTAGAGCCTAATTTCTTATTACACTTCCTCCCTCTCATTTGATCATTCTCGCAATCCTCGGGGACATCTGGGCAATGACTGTTTTAACTTCTCCATGCTGGGAAGGGGAGTTAACCTTTTGGAGACAGAGGAATGCAAATGGTTGATGGTCTCAGACAGACTGGTACTTCTGGGTTTCGGGAACAATCTGGAGGCCTTATGTTTCTGATTAATGAAAATTTGAAGCAATAATTTTATAAGGTATTTGTTCACCTTTAAGAAAATTATGGTCTTCATTAGTGACCTCTGCTGTTTAGCAAATGTTCTAATTAAGTGCTATTTCAACATCTGTGTGTAACTCAACCAGCAAGGCAGCTTCAGTTTGCGCTTCATGATTCCTATTAGTTCCACGAATATATATTGCCATTTGGTAGATATTTTTTATTACTTCTGCTAAAGACACAACATAGTTTTGTTCTCACAATTATATGCATAAATGAGACTTCATATGATATCTGCTTCCAGATGGATTTATCTAGGTATTTTACACTTGACAATGCTGAACTTCTAGGTCTTAAAGAATAAACAAGCATTTCCTTTAGGAGATTATGTTGGTGTTGCTACAACTATTTGTAATTTGATGTTGAGTTAGGTATTTGAATGACAGTAAGTGACCCTGAAACATGATCATTAATTCCAGTGGGCTTAAGTTTGAGGAAACAAACATTTGCTTCTGTGCCAATAGCCTGTTTTTTCATTTCCTTTACCAGAAAAAGACTACCCAAAGCCAAAATGATTGGCTTTCCCAAAAATTACAGCATGACATTTTGGAAAAATAGTTTATTAAAATATGTAGTACTGTGGTAAAATGCAATAAATTTACATTAATTCTGTATCAAAAGAATCACATATTTTAAAACAGATTGAATGCTAAATGGAGAACAACTTGTGAACATGTCTGTTATTTAGGAGTTTTTCTTTTAATAGAATTCATTTTAGCCTTACCACAGCCAAGTAGTATTAGCAATGGCTGTCAGCCAGAGCTTAGATATAGTATCATTCAGTAGAAATGAATAGTATAATTCTAGTCTTTAAAATTGAAATCTACATGTATGCATTTAGTTTGATGACCTTATGAAGAATGGCGAGCAGGGAGGGTGTCCTTAGGTGAAGAAATAACATAACCATCTTAACCAACAATAAGCTTTCCTAATGAAATATTAATTTTGAGTGGTTAAATATTTATCCTACTTTATTCAGGGACACCCTGTTGTGTCAAAGACGGAATTCTTTAACAATTAAATACTATATAACATTCACCATTTTGGATGCCCTGGAGCTTTCATTCTTTCCACCTCCTCCTCATCTGAGAATTGGCATACTTTGTTCAAATACCTAACGTAACATATGAGGAGAGTTGCACTGTAGCTTGGAGAACCACATATAGGCATTTTAAAAAAAACAACCAAGAATCTATTGAGTACATACACATTTTAAATATATGTACTGTGTGCATATCACTGTGCTTCAGGCTGAAATCTACTACAAAGATAAAAAAAGGTCTCTCTTTCCTGTCCTCAAGGTGATGACAGGCTCCCAGGGAAAGCAAATCCACACACAAACAGCCCTGTGGGGAGATAGGGCAGCTAAGTGTGGGCTGAATTTGAAACCACCCGTCCAAGACTCCACCTGGAAGGTGCTGTGTTCTTACCTGTACCACATTAAATCTATCCTACATACCTGTTTGCTTGATGCTAATAATAGTAAACATCCACAAAAAAAGAGGGAATTCTTACATTGACCTCCCTGATTTTAGCACATCCCTTAAACTAAATCTGGTTTTCCACAAGAATGAAAATTAAATGTGTTTCCTTCTCCTGACTTTTGACACCTACCTATCCTGTCTTTCTCTGCACTTTCCACATCCCTCACTCTTTCACAAAACTTCTCTGTACCTCGTATGACCAGTGTCTGATGGGCTAACGAGGTCCCCCACCATATGATGCTTTAATCTAGAATGAGGCCTTTTTCTGTGAAGAAATATTTTAGGCTTTGCAGACCACATGGGTCTGCCACATAATCTTGTTTGCGAGTTGGTTTACTGGCCTTTATAAATGTACAAATCTTTTTTTAGCTCTCTGGATTGAACAGGCCAGCTAACCGCTAATAGTCCTTGGACTTTAAAGAACATCACAATGAGCTGAGGGCTGGTTGTAACACATTTCTAGGCCTCACCCCCAGAATGTTTGATTCAGTAGGTCTGAGGTGGAGCCTGGGAATGTGCATGCATCTCTATCAAACTCCCAGCTGATGATATTGCTGCTCATCCTGGGACCACAAACCACGCTTGAGAAGTTCTCTAAAGCAGCAGTTCTTAATAATAACAGTATCTAAAAATCACCTAGGGAATTAAAAAACAAAAGAAAACAAGCAAAAACAAAAGCAAACAACCCCCAAAACAATGTCCAGGTTCACCCCAGAGCATAAGAATGATTTGTATATTTTCCAGTGTTGAAAATATACAAATATTTTTGTATATCCAAGCCACATACCTAGTACTTTGTCTATGCACACACAACTTGTTGACACACAAATCTATGTACATGCACACACACACATATGCACAGATACTTACATGTCTCCTAGGAGATTATTATGTGACTCCAAATTGAGTACCATATGGCTGGATTCCCTCCTTCTAATAGATACATTTTGAGTGCTCTTTCCCCAGAAATCCAACACGATGTGCCAAGTAATACCCAATGAACTGAGATAAGCTTCTCAAGTTCAGGTATGAAATATAGCCATCTCACCTGAGAGTCTGTCCTTATAGCCTTCAATACACAGGTGTTTCCTACCATCAAGACCTCAAGGTCATAAAGCGTCCCCAACACAAACAATAGGATTAATAAAGTATATATGGCTATGAGATGGTATTGAGGCCCAAAGAAAAGAAAACCTTTGGTATGAAGTGACTACATTGGGAGAAATAGCTGCATAAAAAATACAAGATCTCCTTTTTAGTGGTTTGAAGCAGACATTTCACTGTGGAGCTGGGGTGGGAGATGAGACTTCGAGAAAGGGAAAAGAAAGAGACAACTGCATGCCCTACAGCCAAGAGAGGAAAGCAGGCATAGTCCTGTGGAAGTACAGTCCACATAGTCCAGTCATCTAGCAGAGTTGGGGCAAAATGAAAGAGCGACGGATCATCATTTGGTGGAGAAAGACACAGGGCATGAAGTGCTACCCCTAGGAAGCCACTAGGTGCCATGGGAGTCAGCATGCACGGACGTGCATGTGTCTGCTTGATGGGATGTATGTGTCTGTGTATGTGTGTTTTCATGGAAAAAGAACATGTATTTTTGTCTACTTGATAATTTCGACCAACCGTGGTGATTCTCTTTAGACACCGTTTTCAGGCTGGGTGGTGGGAGGGCAGGGTGATGAGGTGAGCAGAATTTCTAAGATTCTTTCCAGCAGTATGGTCCTTTACTTTTTCAACCCCGCATAGAAGATGCTTTAGGAATGTGCAAGAGTTCAGCAGGGCAGCTGCTCCCTCCTACTGTTTACAGGAAAGACTCGGAGGAGAGCTATAGAAACGTTGAAAAAGGGGTAACGAAGGACAGAACGTGGAGGATGGGGGCCCAGGGTGGGACTAGGCAAAAGAGGAGCTGGGCACCCTTGCCCTGTCTTGGGTGCTCCGCGCAGGGTGACCCTTCTCCCTCTGCCTACCCACTGAAGCAAAGCTGGGTGGAATCCTACAAGGTGTTTCACCTGGAAGGTCGGGTACCAACGCAAGCCGACTTCTGAATGCAGATTGTCTGTTCCCAGGGTCAAAGGCCTATCCACTGACGTGCGTGGCTAGGGACTGGGCCTTGTGCCCTCCTGGAGAAGGTGCCCGGCGGCGGTGACAGAACTACACCCAGTCTAGGAGGCACCCAGTAGAAAGCAACTGTCGTCTGTGGAAGGCAACAGCTAATCGGTCCTTTTACTACTTCTTGCACCCAACTTGCCTCTTTTCCTTTCTTTTTGGGTTGCACTGGGTTGCGTGGGGGGAGCTGAACTTCGTCGATGAGGAGCCCCAGAATGAGACTGGATGATGCCCCCCGGGATTCCCCGGGTGAGGTTGGGGGGTGAGCCTGCTATCGTGCATGTCGGATTCTGGCTTGGGTTTGACCCCGTCCACAAGCCGAGTGTGTGCTGCGGGGAGTGAAGCCAGAGCTTGTGGTTTCAACAACACTTGATGGGTCAACTCTTGGAAGAGAAGCTGTTTGGGGTGGGGTGGGGTGAGGTGGGGCCGGGCAGGCGAACCTTTTGCTTTGAAACAATGAGACACAATTTGCCATTATATCTCTCGGTTTTGCTTGCCCTGTGTTACTGGGGTAGTCTTTCATCGTAAGTGGAGCGTGAAACAGGACGTTTTGGTTTATACTGCTGCACTCTGGTGTGGGATGTCCCACCTGACATGGTTTGGCCACGGTTATGATCAAGTCTTAGGGCCACGGTTTGATTTGCGAGACTACTGAAAGGGCAGTGTAAAATGCCTTCCCACAATGAGCTGTAATTCTTTCTTCCTCTGGACCATTATTGTGATTTGTTAATTTTTCTTAATGACGTCACGCCAAATTAGAATTTCTAGCTTTCCTTTCATCTTTGTATTTAGAGTGCCTGGATGGAGGCAGGGCTCACAGAATGGTATGGAATGACTCTCCAATACAGTGATTCTCGAACTGAGCTTGCATCAGAATTATCCAGCCCACTTGTTAAAACTGATTCTGGGCCCCATCTTGGGCGTTTCTGACTGAGCAGCTTTGGGATGTGGCCCAAGAGTGTGTTTCTAAGTTCACAGAGATCCTGATGCCATGTGGAGCCTGGAGACCACACTTTGAGAACCACTATCCTAGGAATGATTGGGGTTTTTTTGTATGCTGCATGGCGGGGCCACATTTCACTATTTTTCCATGTAAGTATCCCGTTATTGCAGCACCATTTGTTGAATTTTTATTTGTTTGTTTTGCTGCTTTGTTTTTATGGAAAGTGCATGGACTGGATATCGAACTCAAGTCACTACATAGTGGGTGAGAATTCTACCACTGAACTACCCTTGCACCTCCAGATTCGTAATTCTTATTTCATATTAGCAATAGAATCTCCTCCGGAGATTTAAAACAAACAATCAAAATGTATGCTTGGGTGCCTGCCCATGCAAAAAAAAAAAAAAAAAAAAGTATGCCTGAGCCCCACTGCAAGATGTCTTGAACTAATTGGTTTGGCATGAGACCTGGTCTTGGATAGTTTAAAAGGTCTTGCAGTGATTCTAGCCAGACTTGAGAATCCATGCCACACTGCCTGCAAATACCATCATTAGAACCATTTGTTTAGATTAAGACATTTCCAAAAGGGTAGCTGTGGAGACCCTGGGCCAGAGCTCCTCCTACATATTCACATAGTCTCCTGCAATGACCAGAACAGAAAGTGAAGGTCATCAAATCTCCTGGAGTGGTGGGGGTGGGGGTGCTGGAACAATGCAGAGATGGCATCATAACCAAAGGATTAAAGGTCCCCTTCCCTGATCACTGTTGATAACAAACTTCCAAGCCCCTGTGTCATGAGACCCTGCTGAAACTAAACCCTGTCACTTAGGTCTAATTAAAATGCATGTCTAACTTCATGCCTGATGTATCCTTTGTCTTCTGGCTGCCCTGATCCAAGCACTGGGTCGGAACAGTAGGAATGTTTGATTGATTTGCTTATTCTTAGAAAATAGGAAATGGTACAGAGACAGTCTCATATGTGGAGACACTCTGAAAAGCTGGGCGTGGAAGGAGGGTCAATCTTACAGGCAGGAGATATGGAGAGAGTCTAAAGCCTGGAGAAGGACACTGAAGCAGAGGGGACCTAACAAACAATAAATGTCCTTTTGTGGGCCTGAAACTCGTGTCTCCTGAACCCTCACTCCTCCAGCCTTCTTTTCCCTAATTCATCCAGAAGCTGTCCTCAAAGAGTTGTGGTTTAGTTCTAGCCAAGAAGGGAGTCATTATCTGATGATGGGTGATATTTTTCTAATATCTTAAGTGCATGATCATATTTAGAGATACGAGAACTGGAAGCAATTCCTAGACTCTCAGGCATGAGCAGAAAAAGTGAGAGGCAACTGTGGGTGTGAACAAAGGCACATCTAATGAATGTCCTGACGCTTAGAACACAGGGGAGCTTTAGATGTCCTCTCTGTCCCTGGTACAGATGTCCCTAGTGGGCCACAAGAAAGAGCAGGACTTCCTAATCGTTGCTGAACGTTCACACTCCCAGCTGCAAGTTTCCTGGTGAGAGGATTGTGCTTCTCTACCAATCTGACAGTTGAAAAATAGCTCCTTGTTTTTGTTTAAATTTGAATATTTGAATTGCTAGTGAAACTGAATCTGTGCATAAGTTCACAGTTAATTTTAATTATTTACTCTATGAATTAATTATTTATATCCTGCTATTAATGTTTTTCTTAATAGCTTGTAAGAATTTTATGTAGTTTAAGGGCTGAGATCATATTCCTTTTTTTTCTCATTTTCCTTCTAATTAAATATTTTCTGTTATTGAAGTTTCTAATTTTTATGTGAAAGAATCTACATGATTTTTCTTTTTGAGGAACTATCTCGGTGTCATCCTCAGAAATTCTCTTCTATCTCATAATTAGATGAATATTTTCTTGGAGATGTATTTATATATTTTTAATGAAGCCCTTAACTGATCTGTAAAAAATTTTGCTACAAGAAATGAGATAGGGACGAACTTTTTCTGTGTTTTCCAAATGGTTAGTTAGCTATCCCAACACTATTTTTATTAACAACTTGTCTTTTCCTTTGATTTGAAGTACCACCTTAACCTATATAAACCTATATATGTATATATTCTGTCTCATATATCCACCTATCTGTTTTTTGTTTAGTACCTTCCTTTTTAGAATTATTATAGTTTTGCGGAACATTTTAATATTTCAAAGGGCAATATCTCATTATTTTTATTTAAAAATTTCTCTCAATTTTAGCTCATTTATTCTTCTTACTGAAATAAGAAATTGCCTTGCCATATCCTCTCCCAACCTTCAAAAAATTGTATTATGACAATTTGGAACAACTGAAAATGTAAAGGAAGTTAATTCAGTTGGAGAGAACAACTTCGACAAAGACAGTTTTGGGAAAGAATATCTCATGTAAATTTGCTTAACACATAGGCTGAATAGAATAGTTGGAGGACATAATTTGACCAGTTTTAATATGGCATCAAGAACTGGATTTCATTTTGGTGAAGAATGATAATGCATTGAATATTCAAAGCTGACTTTAATAAATAAATTAAAAATTGATCAATTAGCTGAGAAATATGGTTAGATGGGCTATAGAATGTCTTAGAGGTTGTACTAGTTGGGATAAAGCTAAATCCCTAGACATGCAGGCTTAAAGAATAGAGGCAATGACTTATTTCTAAGGTAATATTTCCAACTCAGGAAGGTCACTCTGGTTCTTGAACTTACTTGGCACCCAAGTTTCTGATAATTTCATGCTCCGTCATCACCCAAGATAATCACCTGCTTGATAGATGCTAGATTATTTTCATATCTGGGATGCAGCAGGAAGAATGGGAGAGTGTGAAGAAGATGCATATTTTTAAGGTACGACCTTATTCATTAGAGACCGAAGTTGCATCCATCACTTCTTCACTTCTGCCTATATCCCATTGCCAAGGACCTAGTCCTATGGCCACACTGTGTAAGTGAGCCAAGGAAAAATCGCCCTGGGCTAGGAGACGACATCTTCAGCCTGGTTGTCTGTACTGTAGAAGAGGGAAAGTCAGATTTTAGTAATCAGGTTGAGGTCACAGTTCAGAGAAAAAAGAGGCAATTGTGAATTGCTCATCCCATCTGAGCCCTTTAAAATGAATCCCACCTCTCCATACAAGCGTGTTCTGTGATTTCATGTAAATGAAGGATCAGTCCTAGCCAGGTCATATACTCCTTGACTCCTCTACTCTTTCTCATTTTTGGTTTTCTGGTTCTTTTTCTTTGCCTCTTTGTGTTCTTATACCAAGGCTCCAATTCTCCACTTAGTCCCTTCATAGTATGCAATATGTGTTTTATTATTTATGTAGAATTTGGCGTTTATCCGCTCTTCACTTTCCACCCTCAACTTCCAGATTCTAACCCTCTGGTTTTACTTGTCTTGAGTGAGACAAGAGGCTCCCCTCTCCTATACTTGTCTTCGCATCTGGCTAGTTCGTTTTTTATCCAACTTCACCTTGCTAGGAGAGAGGGGCCAGAAAGCTGATGCAATATTTCATGAATTTAAATAAAATATTGTAAAACTTTCTACTCAAAGATAGAGTGGGGCAAAAATACACTTCAAGCTTGGAATATAAAGATATTGGTAATACTGCTAGGAGCAATGGGAGAAACTGATTTGAAGTTAAATGGCATAACAGTTTGGACAAGAAAATATAATACCATCTTGTTTTTTGTACTCTACTAAAACTTTTGTTTCTGTAGTGAACTAGCTCATACATCATCAGTAAATAGAAAAATTGTGTTATTATAATGCATAATCATATATGTTGTTCCATTTGTGATTTGCCCCAGCATATTAATATTTTATACCACCAAGTGATAACAGCTGAAAACAAAAACTGTAAAGGAATAGAGTAGTGTACATGAAATCCCCCATGTTCTTCCTCTTGGCTCAGCGTGGCCACATGCTTCATCCCGGAAGCTCATATTTTGTAACCCTCTCTATCATTTGTACATTTTGATCTTGTTTCTATCACTCAGCAGGCTCAACCCTTCCTTAGAACCCTTCCATCAATCTACCTGCCCTTAGTATTTATTTATTTGAAGTTTTACACAATTTTAAAATGGAGCTACTGGTTTTTCAAGATTGTTACTTTTGTTAGCACTCTTGCTATAAATTGCAAAGGTTGTGAATGGTCTGCTCATAACCTCATTTTTTGCCTAAGCTGTGGTTATTTTTTATTTATGATTTTTCAGAATACATGTTTTTTCTTTAAAGAGTACATATATTGCCTTATAGCACAAACTTTATTTTGTAAATGTAACATGATCTGAATGGAGGGGAATGAAGTCAGTTGGTGATCTTGCTGTTAAATTTAATTTGTATTTTGCATGTGTCTGTCCCCTTCTCCCCCTCAAATTAAGGGAGAAAACCTTAGTGGTGTGTGTTCTTTGTTATTCTGTATAAGGCCCACTTTAAGGCTGTGTATTATGTGCCCTTTTATGTTATTTACTTCTTTTTTATCTGCCTTCTGGGCATGGGAATCTCATAGACTCACATTCAGACCAGAACATGCCTTTCTCTGGGATACTGGAACCATTTTTATTGAGGACTGTGGAAAGTGAAACTTACTAAATGGTGTGATGTATGATGAAGGCACAATGTCTTGATGTCAACAATTTATATGCATCTTTTTCTTCTGTGGATTTTGTAGTAGTCTGCTAAATCAGTTTGAAATGCTTAACATACTAATGCAAATAAACACAGGCAAGTTGGGATCTGCCATTCTGCTTGCCTAGGGATGGTGCATCCTCTCTGCCTTTGAAAGGAAGGAAATGGCTGTGTATTTCAGAGCAAAGTCATACTGGGCACTGTGTCAGTGCTAGAAATAGCGCCCGGGTATCATATTGCTCTAAAACACACTATTGTCTAATCATCTTAACTTCTTACTTCTCATGATTCTTATTAACACTGCAAAAAGTAAAAGCCAATCCCTTTCTTTGCATCCATAGCTGACTTTGTTCCTCTTTCTTATATGACCTTTTGGAGAATCAACTGTTTGACAGGCATAAAATGAGCAGTCAAATTGGCCAGGGGTCATTGGGAGTGACAGCCTTCCATTTGGCCAGAAACTGTGAAACTGAACTAGTGAAGTCATTGGAGTCATTGGATTGGCTACAATGGTTTGTTCATTTAGTATTTCTGAACTCTTTTTCTTGGCTGCCTTCCCCATGTAGGCTGCTATTCCTGCTGATAACTAGGTGGCCATTGGAAGCAAGCAGTGTGGTCTTAGGTGCAACAACCACATTCTGAAGTCTCGGCTCATTTTGTATCTTTTGAAACATTTTGTGTGCCCATAGGCATCTTGTGTTTTAGTTAAGACTACCACATCTTCTTTTGCTTAAGTGACTGGTGGGTCGGATGATCACTTTCATATTTGATCAACTCATAATGGGAAGAGGAAACCCACATGGTCTGGAGCTACGCAGGAAGGTCATTAACTGAGAGTTAAATCTAATCTGTTAGCAGCCGAGCTTCAACTGGTTATAGATTTAAACTACATTTTTGTTCATTAGAAGTCCTGCATTTACTGTTATTTTTACAAGCAAAGATTTATAGCTGTTTAGGTATATAATGTTTTCATGCCACTTTAATAAAATTATGTTTGCTGCTGTGTGAAATTCTTCCTGTTATTCTAAAATTAAAGCTATTGTTTGGCTGTTTTCACATTTCCCTCCCTGAGAGTCCTTCTAATATGTTTTTCTGTCATCTAATGAGGCCAACTGCAATTTAGGGAGGATTTATTCTAATTAACTTGTATGTTATTGATTCCTTAAAGAAAGAGAACTTTGGTCTGACAGTAGGAAAATAAGATTTGACCTCTGTGCCTTTTTGGTAGCCGTGAGCACAAGTCTGTGTGTGTGTGTTATCAAAAGGATTTTGTGTTCCTTACCCATTGTCTATATTTCTGGGTGAAATCCCCTTTTTAGCCCAAGAATTTCTGGGTGTAGATGAAAAATTTCCTGATGTTCCTGTTTATGGTTAATGAAAACCAAACCAATGTTAAAACTGATGATTGAATTAGAGAAAATACCCCAAAGGAGTTAGACCAGGGGTGTCTGATTTTCATTGAAAACAAGATTTATGCGTTCTTCATTCTTTTTTTGTCTTTGAGTATATTCATTACCATATTCAAATATTATTTTTCTTGCAAATTTAACATAGCTAAACCAGTTGTTCATGTAATTGAAATGTTGGTACTGAATATATCCTTTCAAATGTGACTCTATTCCTATTTATATATGTATGTGAGAATGTATATTGTTTGTGTGTGTATATGTGCATGCATATGTGTGTGTGTGTGTGTGTGTGTGTGTGTGTGTGTAATCTGGCCTTGTGCTATTGCAACTTAGGCACTTATTCTGGACAACTTTTTCTCTACCATCACTTTCATTGTGTCTTTCTTTACTTAGAAAATCTAGAGTAATTTCTCATGGGCCATCTGATTTCTGTCTTAATTTGGGCAGAATTTTGCCCCACCTAACTCTGTGTCCTTTCCCTTACAAATCCTTATCAAACACTCTGTTGCATCAAGTGCATTTCTCCCTCTTTGCTGTTTCCTGTGCACATCGTGCTTATTTATCTTCTGCACATATTAGGTTTACTTTTCTAAAGAATGAACAGTTAAATCAATTTCTGCCATTTATGAACTGTGTTACCTTGGGCAAATTAGAGAACCTCTCTGAGTCTTAATTTACATCTTATAAACTGAGGATAATCATACCACTTTCTAAAGGTCCTTGTTGGTATTAAAGCAATAACGCCTGTAGCAGCCATCATTTGTTGAAATTACTTTGTGTCTGGTGGTATGGTCTGCAAACAAAGTTTCTCCTGTAATTCTTATAACATCTTTGGTATATACTAGATGCTCAGTAATGGTGCCTATTTTATTTCATACCCTGGCTTAAATGCACACTGAATCGGGCTGAAGATTGCTAAAGATGCATTTTTCATTTCCTAGGATTGGCAGAAAGGCTTAATAAAGTCAGTCTACCACCAGATGCTTGGGACCAAAGGTCAGGGTAATGGTTGCTCTGAGTCGAGGCCAAAGTGATGGGTCCTCCTGTTCCATCCCTTAATTGCTATTATGCCAGGGAAGCTGTTCTTGTAAAAAAAAATCTGGCTTAGGAAATGTTCTAGTTTGCTAGCTGCTGGAATGCACTATACCAGAAAAGGAATGGCTTTTAACAAGGGGAATTTAATGAGTTGCTAGTTTACAGATCTAAGGCCAAGAAAATGTCCCAATTAAAATAAGTCTATAGAAATGTCCAATCAAAGGCATCCAGGGAAAGATACCTTGGTTCAAGAAGGCCAATGAAGTTCAGGGTTTCTCTCTCATCTGGAAAGGCACATGGTGAACACGGTCAGGGTTCCTCTCTTGGCTGGACAGGCACATGGCAAATATGGCGTCATCTGCTAGCTTTCTCTCCTGGCTTCTATTTCATGAAGCTCCCCGGGAGGCGTTTTCCTTCTTCATCTCCAAAGGTCACTGGCTGGTGGACTCTGCTTCATGGTGCTGCAGCATTCTCTGCTCTCTCTGAATCTCTCATTCTCCAAAATGTTTCCTCTTTTATAGGACTTCAGAAACTAATCAAGACCCACTCAGATGGGTGGAGACATGTCATCCCCTAATCCAGTTTAACAACCGTTCTTAACTAAATCTCATCAACCAGGGAGATGATCCCATCACAGTCCGAAATACACAGCATTGAATAGAGACTATTCTACCTTTAAGAAACGGGATTTATATTAAAACATGACTTTTCTTAGGGGGCATACTTCCTTTCAAACCAGCACAGGAAACAAGAGCGGTGCTTCCTCTAGTGATCAGTGAGCCGATTCACATTAGAGTCCAGTAGAAATAGTAAGTCAATTGCATTAAGCAAAAAGGCACTCACCTTATGCAAATGTAGATAACCCTTCAAGGGTAGAGGAGAGTATTTAAATCTTGAGTGTTAGTGAGGAGGTCTTGTTTTCTGTGTTAAACACTGGAGTAATGGGGCTTATCTTTCAACAAGAGGGATTTAGATTAAACTGTGGAAAATATCTTAATTGTAAAGGTTTTGAGCTATTAGAGCACCTGAACTACAGAACTAACAACTTATCTAGGAGTTTTATCTTTTCTGCACTGATTTCAGAGCACTTCTAGGAAGAGAGAAATGATCTAGATGACCTCAAACAGTAACTTCCCAAGACAATGTTTCCTTTCCCTCCTTCCTTTCTAAAATAAGATTATTTTAAATTGTACTCATTTACTTATTAGAATCAGCTGGAGGTCTTTAAAATTTTCTTACTGGAGACTACCCTAGACTTCTAGCAGCAAGTCCTAGAGATTGATGTTTTTGAAAAACTCTAAATGGTTCCACCGTGCATGTAGGGTTGAGACCACCCTTTGGACAGAGTGAATTAGATACTGGGGAGGTCTGGTCCTCAATCCTGCGATGGGTGTGACTGTGTGATGGTCTCTCACTACCACCGTGTGACTGTGTTTTCCGTTATGATCCACGTGGTCCTGGTGGAAGAGGAGGAAGGCTCTCTTCCCACTAGTGTAACAAGAATTTTAAAAGTTCTTGGATGGAATGACCTTAATCTTGATTTGGTACAGAATCTCTGACTTACATCTCCTATTAACTTCTTATAGCAACCTCTCATGAAAAGATCAGGACAAGTTGTAGATCCCACCAGAAGCTTCTACCTCCTCATAACCAAGCACACATTGAGATATTAATCAATGCCATCTTTTATATGCCAGATTCACCTCATTGTACCAATAATGTCAATGAAGCCCAGAAAAGTTAAGTACCTTGTCTAAAGTCATACAGTTGGGACTGGGTTCAAAGCCAGGTCCATCTGGCTTTAAATCATGCTCGTGGTAGTAAATTCCAGCTCTAGCCCATCTGGCAAGATAAAGGCAGGGCTCTAATCCTAGAAGGGCCCATGAGATACATTTTATTTTTATCCAAAGAGGAACTCCAGAATAAAAAGGCAGAACTCATTTTATTCACAAGGTAGCAGATAGAGGAGATTGGAGCTCAAGATAAAGCAGATGACTAGACAAGCTCAGAAAAGCAGTCAAGATCAATGGATGCCACAGTCTTAGATCAGAATTTTCCTCAGGTCTTGGATTGAAAAAGATTTCAATCTTTTGAAAAAAAGAGGATTGAAAAGATTTAAGGATTCATTCAGCGCAGCTTCCCCTGTAATGCATGTCTTGGCACCCAGGTAGGAGTGAAGAGTAGCCCCACAATCTTAGTGATAAAGTTGCTGATATTTTATGAGCATTTGCTACGTTCCAGCTCACAGAGTAGGCAACTGGCATATGTATTCTCATTCCATCCTCAGAATAATTTTATGAGATGAATAATATTTTTATTCCCATTTTAATTGTTACCAATATGAGGCCATAAAAAATTTATCCAAGTTCAAAGATAGTAAGTGTTATACCTTGGATTTGAATCCTGTATTTTAGAGCCTGTGCTCTGAACCACTGTGCATTATTGAGCACATCCCCCCACCTCTTTATGTCCCCCCTCCTTTTTTATGATCAATCAGAAAGACTGAATTTTAGTTATTTCCATTTATCAATCCAACTAAGCTAAATTGATAACACTGTCAAAACTTTAGTGTTTATGGTGGCCATTTGATGTGCTTTACTTTTGGGGTGAGGGTAAAAAAAGGGCTTCCTACTTGAGAAAATTCTCCATGGTCTCTGAGCTGGGGTAAGAGACATAGCTTGTATTCTCTCTCCCTTTCCCTACAAGAGGTCATGTGCCACAGGTTCAGCCAAAATGCTCTTGTCTAGGGCTTTGAACCTTTGAATATGGAAGGGAAAAGTGACTGGTAAGAAATTTTTCACAATGGGAGGTATAAGCACTGGAGGAGTTGAATAGGTATGGAGTGCCCAGAGGCAGGACTGCTAAAAAGAGAACATCCTAACAAAGATGACCGTGTGACTTGGCTACCTGTTCTCCTTTGGGGACTGTCCATTTCTGAGACTCATTCTGCAGCCCCTCCCCTCCCCTGCCCCATCAATGCGGTGAACTCCTGGATCCTTCACTAATCTATACTTTTGCTTAATTAAAAGTTGATTTCTGTTGCTTGCCACCAGGAACCATACCGACACTAAATACTGCACTTTAGAACAAATTATAAACAGAGTAATTATATACAGGAAATGTACAGACTCACAGACTGTTGATGCATATAGATATTTTTTCCTTTAATTGTTATCTTATATTTTTAGCTCCCTCAAAATCTTGGTCATATTGTAGAACAGGTTTTTTCTTCTCCTTTAATCCACTTACATTGATCACACTTTCAAACTTTCTTTTTGATCTATTTTTCTGATTTATTCATTTGACTGCTTCTCCAAATTTCTTTCCCAGCCAGGTGGGCCACATATGGAGTCTTTAATACTTCCGTCAGCTCCCTCTCTGGGTGTTCTGCACCTCAGGTTTCCTAATCATAGCCATGATTGCCTTGTACTTTTACAAGGCATTTGTTTATTTAATTTATTTGGTGTACTGCTAGATTAGTGACTTAGTCGCCATCTGCTTAAAAAGTTTCTGCAATTCTCTAAATGTGGAAGTAGAAAAAGAGAAGGTATTTCTGGGTGTTTTTGTTTTGTTTTGATTTGTTTATCAGGGAACTGGTTTATATCAACACAGAAAATGCATATCTTAATTCTTTCATCACTGTTGTAGCTCCTATGACCCTGGGCTAGGTTGTTATAAACCTTATGTCTGGCAACAGCATTTCTACAGCTTGAGGAAATTAATGAGTATTTTTGGTTATTATGATCCTGACATCAAAGACTACATTAGTTATTGTTGAATGAAATAAAGTAACAGGGAGAGGAAAAAAGTGCTAGTTAAAACTAGATAACATAGATGCTTTTGGCCCTAAGAAATTGGTGTAATTTTTCTCTGGAGGCTTTTGTTTAAAAGTTAATGACCCAGCCTTGAGAGCTAATGCTCACATGATCTGGAAAGTCAAAACAAAATAGGAAATTGGTAAATTGGCTGCAAGTAAAATGAAGAGATACCAGAGAGTGGGGAGATGCCCATAAGTGAGCCAGATGAGACCTTGGGATACGGCAGGTGATTTCCTAGGTAGAAGGGATCCTCAGTAAACACTCTCTAGAGATGGGGATGGCTGAGAGACTTTTAAGTGTGGAATATTGTCTAGTAAAGAATGCTACACATGCCGTTGACTTTTGGAGTGTGAATGGGTGGGGGTGACTGCCAGTCACCTCTGCAGGAGAGGTCTCAGATGGAGTAAGGATATCGGTGGGGAGTGAAACGACTCAGTAGTGGAGAGGAGATAGTTTCTCTTTCTCAAAATAGGACAGAAGATGGAGCAACCCAGAGGAGGATTGGGTGGGCTGGAAGCATTTGGGTTGTAATTGTCATTCCCCAGCCATAATTTTAGGGAAAGAAATTGGCCAACTGGAGGAGTAGAAGATGAGATACTAAAGCACTTACAACAAAGGAAGATCAGCCTGATGAATAAAAATGGAAAGAAGAATTGGAGCCTCTCCTATTCTGCTCTGCCCTCCCCGCCCCCGCTGTCCTTCACCATACTGAAATGACAGGGCCTATTTTTTCTCATTAAGAATAGTGCTTAAAATAAGAAAAAATTAAAAAAAAAGAGAATAACTTAAATGTGTCAACAATTAACATTAACTCCAGTTAGCACCATCTAAAATGCGGTGAGCAGAGTGAGGGTATTTGCTTCCAAGAATATTTAGTCAATATTAGAAAATATAGAAGAATATCTAAACATCTAACAGAAATATAGTAAGCATTTTTAGAATGTATCTTTTTAATGGGAATGTTTGTATAATGGGAATGATTTCCTTACAGATGATGAGTAGAGAAGGGGTTATCTGCTATTTTACATTTATGTTAATGAACCCAACTATATGACTTATCTGATTGTAGCCATAAATAGCAGGCATTGTTAATATCTGTATGACTGGGAACAACTTTCAAATTCAACAAGTGTATTTAAACTCCATTGAAATGAACAGTTCTCCAACTGGGATTTCTAATATCTAGAAAATGGAGATATTATGGTTGTGAGGGAAGAGGTAAGAGTCTTTTAGAGAATTAGGATAGAAAGAGAGTCAAGAGGAAGGAGGGATAGAGAAGAAAAAGCTACTATAAAAAAAACTAGGTCGATGTCAGTTACTTTTAAAAGCTTTTGAAATAATATATTCTTTCCAGCTTGTTTCTTGTTTGGGATGCGTTCTCACCTCTAGGAGATATAGGAAATAAAATTTATATTTGAGAAGTAAGAATGGCTACAGTATTCTAAGCTTACCTATTACGTTATGCAGCAGCTGATCAATAGTCATAAAAGCCTGTGCTATAGCAATTGTATATAGCAACCATTGCAGAGAGTCAACATGTAGCTTACAGAACTTTGATATAAATATTTTGGTTTAATGTTGCCATATTTAAATGCTGGAAGCGTATAAGGCAATTCAGAATATGTAAAGCAGTTTTCCCTCAGTTCAGGGTTAAAATTCAGAATACAGATTTTATCATATTTTTAAGAACAAGTAGATTCTTGTAAGGCACCTAAATCAGAGCTTTCCTACACATTCTCATACACCTCAAAAATGAGAGCAAATAAACTACGTATAACCCACATCTAGAGCATAAGTAGGAGATGGAGATTATTAAAAATTTAAATTATATATAAGAGAAGGGATATGAATAAATGGGTAAAGCCAGAAAAGCCAGTCCCACAGTCCACAGAGGAGTGGAGACTGCGACAGAGACTGAGTGGAAAAGACATCAGGGGCTGGACATAGATGAAGTTTTCCCTAGAAATAGAGAGTTATTTGAGTATCTTTCTGAAAGAAGACATTTAGATATTTTCAGAACAAAATTATTGTTCTTAATCCAGGTGGTTATGCTGATTTGGTACTTGGTAAAAGCGAAAACAACCTTTAGGCAGGAAACAATTGTTGTACGTGAACTGAAAGTTGTCCGTCTTATTCAACATGCCATTTTACTTCCTGTTTCTTATTTAGAAGTGAAATATAAAATGCATAGAAAATAAGCTAAAAAAATACTCATTAAAATTAAGGGTTGAAATGAAAAGCACGCAGATGTTGTGAAAGGATAGAAACCCAGATGGATGGAACCACCGAAAGGACCAGATAAAAATTCTTGAGTAAGTTAGACATAATAAAACCATGTAGGAAGTAAGCGTGAATGAGGGTATTGAATGAGGAAGATTTTCTGATTAAGATAGTTGCATGTAAGGGTTCCCAAAGTTAAGATGTTCAGTCTAGTATTTCTACTGAGAAACCAAAGACTCTCAAAACAAACAAACAAAACAAAGCAAACAAAAAAGCAACAATAACAAAAAAACCCTGCAAGCCTCAAAAATTGAGGTCTGTTATTCTGGTTGACATAAATAGAACTCTGAAGACTGCAGGGAAAACTTTCATATCAGTTTTGGGGAAAAAACAGCTGTTTCTTTCTCCAATGGCAGAAAGCTCACTGTTATGCAAATACTCCAATTCTACCTCTCAGGTCTCTGAAGGGTACGGATACTCTGCACACAGCCCTGCCCTACTTAGTCTCATAGATCTCATACTCTGGGTCCCAGCTGTGACTTTCCTGAGGAAGCTTTCCCAAAGCCCATTCTCACTCCCTCTGCTCCCCATTCACTGTCCTCCATCCAGAATTGTTGCACGTGATATTTCAGATATCTGGTGTTCATTGTACTTACCCTCAGCCTCACCCACTGTTTACTGATCTGTCACTAACCTGTAAGCTCAACTTGCTCATAATTACGAATCCCTTGCCTATCATTGGACCTGGCACATGGTATACACTCAACCAATATTTGCCAAGTGAATCTCTGTGCCCTTTTCCACACAAGAAATTTAGCATAAATTACAGAATCCTTTAAAATGTATAGTAAAATATTATGACTTCAATTGTAAACACGCTTTTACAAGCCTTGAGCACATGACATATTCCATTCGGAATATCCATCTATACTGCTCACCATGAGCACCATTTCCATTTGTGATTTTCAGTCAACTTAGGCAATATCATTCAACTATATAGAGAAATAGTTGGAATCATTACCTGCAAATTATACCCCCACTGAAGATGGATTAAATGTTGTAGTTTGATTATACCATTTTTCTTCCTCAATATTTGACAACTAGTCTGGCCTTTACATGCCAGTTACAAACATTTAGCCAAGTTTGGACTTTTATAAATCCTCAGTAGAACTCTATTTTGAGGTACACAAAGGTAGTTTTGCACCTTGTCACTTCATCTAAACTCTAGCACAACCTTTAGCTACTTCAGCCTTCTCACAGCACAGGGTGCTTAGTGTCTCTTCTAACCAAGAACTTTCAGGGACCCTTCCCTACAGGCCCAACTTATTGGGAGTGAATAAAATTTTCCACTTTTGTCTTTCCCTATTTTTTTTGAAAGCATTTTTATTGAAATATATTAACATACCATACAGTCTACCCAAAGGGTACAATCAATCAGTGGCTTTTAATTTAATCATAGAGTTATGCGTCCATCACCATAATCAATTTTAGAATATTTTCATTACTCCAAAAAGAAAAACCCCATACCCCGTAGGTATCCTTCCATCTTTCCTTAGATAACCTAGATAACCACTAATTTAATTCTGTCTCTCTCTATTTATTTATATCTACATTTTATACAAATGGAATCATGCCATATGTAGAACTTTGTAACTGGTTTCTTTCACTTAGTATATATATTTTTTAATTATTGTCTTTTTAAAAATTTAAATACAGAAGTGATAGCTTACATAAAAGTCATGTAAAAATACAGTGTTCCCATATACCCCCAATTGTTGGCATTTTGCATTGGTGTGGCACCTTTGTTTCAATTGGTGAAAGAATATTAAAATGTTACTGTTAAACTGTAATCCATAGCTTGCAATAGGTGTATTTTTCCCACATACCACCCTACTATTAGCACCTTGTATAGTGAAATTCATTTTTTATAATTCATGAAAGAACATTTTTATATTTATACTATTAGCCATAGTTATCACCACAACAGAATTCATTTTGTTATATGGTCCCATGCTTTATTCTTTAACTCTCCTTCTAGTAACATACATGACCCAAAACTTCCCCTTTCAACCACACTCACTTATTTTTGCTGTTAATTACACTCACAATGTTCTATCATCACCACTAGCCATTTCCAACCAACTTGACTAGAAATTCTACACAAATTAAGCAGCTCTCCATTTTCTACCCCCATTCTACCTCCTAGCAACTTACATTCTAGATTATAACTCTATGCATTTACTTATGATATTTAGTTCACCTCAGTGAGAGCATGCAATATTTGCCCTTTTGTGTCTGGCTAATTTAACTCAACATAATATCCTCACAGTTTATCCATGTTGCATGCATTAGGACTTCATTCCTTCTTACAATTGAATAATATTCCATTGTGTATATATATTATATTTTGATTATCCATTCATTGGTTGATGGACATTTGGGTTGCTTTCATCTTTTAGCAATTGGGAAAATGTCACCATGAACATCAGTGAGAAAATGTCTATTTTCTTTTAACCTAGCAGGATTTCTGGGTCACATGGCAATTCTACATTCAGCTTCCCAGCAGCCACCAAACTGTCTTCCATGGTGGCTGCACCATTTTACATACCCACTAGCAGGGAACAAATGTTCCTATTTCTCCGGAACCTCTCCAACACTTGAAATTGTCTGTTTTTTAAATAGTGGCCATTCTAGTAGGTATGAAATGATATCTTACTGTGATTCTGATTTGTATTTCCCTAATAGCTAGTCATGTTGAATATCTTTTCATTGCTTTTTGGCCATTTGTATTTCCTGTTTGGAAAATGTCTATTCAAGCTGCCCATTTTTCAGTTGGGTTGTTTGTCTTTTTATTGTTGAGTTGTAGGATTTCTTTATATATTCTGGATATCAAAGCCTTATCAAACATGTGATTTCCAAGTATTTTCTCCCATTTGAATAGGCTGTCTTTTCATTTTCTTGAAAAAATACTTCAAAACACAAAAGTTTTAATTTGATTTTAATAGGTCTCATTTATCTATTTTTTCTTAAATTGCTTGAGCTTTGGGTGTAACACCTAAGAAACCATTGCCTACCACAAGATCTTGAAAATGCTTCCCTGCACATTCTTTAAGAGTTACGTGCTCCTGGTTCTTATATTTAGGTCTTTGATTCATTTTGAGTTAGAATTTTGTGTATGTGGTCCTTTTTCATTCTTTTACATATGGACATCCAATTTTCCCAGCACCATTTGTTGAAGAGAATTTTCTGACCCAATTGAATAGATGTGGCAGTCCTGTCAAATATCAGTTGGCCATAGATGTGAGGGTCTACTTCTGAAATCTCAATTTGATTCCATTGGGCAGTATATCTATCTTTATGCCAATACCATGCTATTTTGATTGCTGTAGCTTCAAAGTGAGGAAATATGAGTCCTCCAACTTCATTTGTTTTCAAGATGTTTTTGGATTCAGGGCCCCTTGCCCTTCCAAATAAACTTGATAACTGGCTTTTCTATTTCTCCAAAGTAGGTTGTTGGGATTTTGATTGGGATTGCATTGAATCTGTAAGTCAATTTGGGTAGAATTCACATCTTCCAATCAATGGAGAAAATGTCCTTCCATTTATTTAGGTCTTTGATTTCTTTTAGCAATGTTTTGTAGATTTCTGTGTACAAGTCCTTTACATCTTTAGTTAAATTTATTACTAGGTATTTAATTATTTTAGTTACTATTGTAAATGGATTTTTTCCCCTTGATTTCCTTCTCACATTGCTCATTACTGAGTGTACTGATTTTTGCATGCTAATCTTGTATCCTGCCACTTTGCAGAACGCATTTATTAGCTCTAGTACCTTTGTTATAGATTTTTTGGGACTTTCTATATGTTGGATCATGTCACCTGCAAAGTGAAAGTTTTATTTCTTTTTTCCAGTTTAGATTAACTTTATTTCTTTTTCTTGCCTATAACTGCTCCTACTAGAACTTCTAGCACAATGGTGAATACCGGTGGGCATCCTTGTCATGCTCCAGATCTTAGAGGGAGAGCTTTTGGTCTTTCACCATTGAGTATGATATAGGCTGCAGGTTTTTCATGTATGCTCTTTATTATGTTGAGAAAGTTCTTTCTATTTCTATCTTTTGAAGTGTTTTTATCAAGAAAGGATGCTGGATCTTGTCAAATGCCTTTTCTTCATCAACCAGAATGATTAGGTGCTTTTTTTCCCTTCAATTTATTAATGTGGTATAGTATCTTAGTTGCTTTTCTTGTATTGAATCATTCTTGCATACCTGGGATAAAACGTCTTGATCAAGGTGTATAATTCTTTTAATGTGCTGTTAGATTTGACTTGCAAGTATTTTATTGAGGATTTTTGAATCTATATTCATTAGAGAATTTGGTCTGTAATTTTCTTGCGTATTAGGTTTGATATTAGGGTGATGTTGGTGTCATAGAGTGAGTTAGGGAACTTTACTTCCTGTTTAATTTTCTGGAAGTGTCTGTACAGGATTGATATTAATTCTTCTTGGAATGACTGGCAGAATTCACCTGTGAAGCCATTCTATTTTGGATGGTTTTTGATGACTGATTTAATCTTTTTACTTGTTATTGGTTTGGTGAGTAAGAAATAGACAACATTGTCTATTTCTTCTCGAGTCAATGTTGGTTGTTTTTGCTTTACTAGGAAATTGTCCATTTCATCTAAGATGTCTAGTTTCTTAGCATCTTCTCATTATCTTCTTTATTTTTGCAGGGTCAGGAGGAAACTTGGACACAGCCTGTCCTGCCAGTGGGGGAGGGGCACCAACCTCCACAGTGAGGTCGAATTTCCTTACAGTTCTGTGCTGTGATCTTGGCCCATCCATCCCTTCCAGGCTGGTGTACAATGTGTATCTTGTCACAGAAGTTCCCCAAACAATTGTTCCAGACAGTTCTTGGCTACTTATTAGCTGCCCTTGATATGCCTCCCTATGCTGCCATCTTGCCCTGAATCCCAGTTTATTTTGTGTTGTGTTTTTGTTTTGCCTCTGCAGTTTTTTTCTTCTCTATTTTTGTGCCTCTAGATTTCTTTGCTTAGAAGGCAAATCCTGGGAGGAGGGTCACCACAGAGAGCACATCCCCAAGTCAGTATTTCTTAGATAAAACAGGGCCAGGACTCATGAAAGGGATGCAGACAACTTCCGAAGTGTCTTGTGGAGAGGGTCCACAAAGACACCAAAAAGCCTTTTTGGGCTCCCTGGCCTGCCCAGCAGGTAGCACTGCTCAGCAAACTGTTCTTTGAAGCCCTAAGGAGGCCCTGCATCTTTAAACCTGCACCACCTTGTCCCTGCCAAGAGCCATGTTGAAAAAGCCGTGGTCATCTCTGCCTGGGGTGCACTAAAGCAGCGGTTCTTAGCCAGGACCTAGAGATCTAAATTTACTGATCCAAAGCCATGATTAGTACTTGGTCATGTCCCCCCCCCCCAACCCCTTTCTTGAGGAAGAGGACTTCCATGTCCCTCTCTATCCATGGCAGCCAACTAGGGACTAGACCTGTGATGGATCACCTCAAGAATTGAGGATGGGCACCTGCAGCTTCCATGGAGTTACTCACAGTTCTTTACCACAGTTTCTCAGCCTCTTTGTCCTGCTCTTCCCTGGATACCATACAGTGCTTCCCTGGCCTCCAGAGCCCCAGAACAGTTGTTTCAGACAGTTTCTGCCTATCTTCTAGCTGTTTTTGCAGGATAAGTGAGTTCTGGAACTCCCTTCTCCACCATCTTCCCCATAAGTTCTCCTTTTCCTCTTCCTTTTATAACCTCTCCTATCCAGGCAAAGAGAAAGAAATTTCTCCCCAATAATCCTTGTCTCCAACCTTTATCTAGATTGTTTCTTATGTCTGCAATTATCTTTCCTATCATCTGTATCTGGGCTTCTATTACCAATCATCTAACATGCTGCACAAATACCTGCCCTACCTTGTATTTTTTCTTAAGACCTGGATCCTGTCTCCAATTCCTATCCCATCAAAATTGTCAGATATAATTTGTATATTCTTTGAACTTCCATAACTTCTCTTATGCAACTTGAGAGAAGTTCCATAACTTCATTTCTACATTTATCCAAATAATTATCTACACATTTATCCATTCAAAAAATAATTATTGGGCAGTCCATGTCTCCTAAATACTGAACCTTTTTAAAACTCTGCCGTATGTTATATATTTATGAAGATGTCAAAAATCCTGCTTTACCTTTTTGGTGAGTAAATTTTAGTATATAGGGACATCTTGATATCTTCACCCCTCACAGGTCCTAGAACGCAGCACACTGAAGGAATTAATGAATGCACAAATGCAAGCATTTTCTAAACATTCTACCTTGTCAATGTAGACAGCTGTCTCTAAATTGTTAACCCTCACATATCTTCAGCTAACATGAAAGATTGATCTCAGCTGAGGTTGGGGAAGTTTATGGCCACATGTTTCTCCCAAACATATCAAATTTACTGCACCATCTCTCCTTTGGCCCACTATTCTCCTTTCTTTGTAAATAGGATTTTCAGTTTCTCCAGGGTAAGAATTGTTGTAGCAAGATGACCATCAGCTATTTCCTGGCAGCAAAACCAGAGAATACAGGACCACTTCAACTTACTTGCCAATAAATTTTATATAAATGAGACTCATTTGAAATTTAGTAAAGCCATTTAACAAAACACCAATATAAGGAAAGATTCATACACCTTTAAGTTTTTCTTCTCCAAATGTTCTATTGTAAAGACTAGAGAAAGTTGTCATAATATTGCTTGTGTGTGTGTGTGTGTGTGTGTGTGAGAGAGAGAGAGAGAGAGAGAGAGAGAGAGAGAGAGAGAGATGCTTCTTTTACCTTATCCATTGTTAACAGTTTCAAAATGTTTTCTAAATAGTCTTGAAGCTGTTAAAATGGCTACGGTGACTATAGGATGGATAGCTTCCAACACAGCATCTGACATTTTAATCACAGCCCTCGTTATGTAAAGACACATTGCTGTATCTTTTCTAGGTCTTGGGTTTTTTGAATTAATAGATTTCGATGACCTATTTTCTTCAAGCTATAAAACGGGTAGAAAATTTCTTAATTTAAATGCTATGTGTTACCCAGTACTGATAAAATAATAAATCTATTCTTAGAAAATGAGAAAAGATTGGGATAGCAGGTATTCAGAAAAAAACTGTGGGTAGGCTGAAAAGTAAGGCCCAGAAGTTATGATTTATTTAAATACTATATTCAATTTAATCTAAAGTAAAACCCCAATAACAGTTTTCCTAATTAGGTGGTTATTTTCAGTTTCTCTTGCTTTCCAGCATAACTTCTGCAGGCACCTGCCAATACTCAGCAATGCATTAGATGGCAGTGTTCACATAGTTTACAGTGGCTCTCACTGCATTGATTTTTATTGCACAGAACCAAATATACACTTTCATTTTGGATTTTGTACCACTCCAGCTCTGTCTCGAATGCTACTATTTTGCCAGACTCCTTTTATTCCTTCGGTGCAACCAGCAAAAACATTTTATAACAATGTTAGTAACTGTGGATATCTCATGGCAGACATAAAAGCACGTTCTATGTCTTTTTGAATCCTTTTAGATATCTCATTTTACCAATAGGGAAACATGGCAGGTCACAGAGTTTCTTGTTCATGGCCATTTAAGAGTCACAGAAACACTCTATTGTTGTTTGCTGATACACAGCCACCCATGTTCCCCTAAATGTAATGAGATGTCTTTGTTATTAAGAAAAGTATAAGCTTTGAATCACATTCTTTATTAAACATTGTTCCTAATTTAAATGGTTTATTATATTTTCACTGTTTCTTTTTTCTCCTTTTTCTTGTTTTTTTATGCCCTTTGATTGGCTCTGACCTTTTTGCTTAAAAAAAATGCTTCTATTCTAATCTTCTTTATGATTCTATTTATTTTTTATCCTCAAATCCAATAAGGATAATTTGCCAGGTCCAAACCTGACTTAAATTCCTTGGGGAATTTGTCCATTTGGTCCATGGACCAGTTGCCAAGTATTTTAATGTTTTAGATGCAATCAGGGAGATATCTCAAAGGCCTAAATCAAGAAATACTTAAGCAACAAGCCTTTTAGCATTAGTGCGTAGCTGCCTTTTAGAAATTAAGCTTAAGATAAACAAATCCTCAAGTGACTGTTTTTCTGCAAATAGCTGGATGGTCTGCCTTCTCCAATTTCTACCACCCAGCAAAGTCTGTTTTCCAGAAACCCTGGGACCTCTTGACCTAGGAAGGTATGATGCCATATGTTAAATCCACTTAGACTAAATTTAGAAACATATTTCCCCCTACCCCGAGTGAGATCAAGCAGTCTTCATGGAAAGGATAGGCAGGACTTCAGAACTAAAGGCTGCAAGGTCAGAGGAATAAAGGGGGCTTTGTAATACATGAGATTTAACCTTTCTTATTCTTTCAAGTTAAAACCGGAGATTTTAGCTACATCTAACAATAATAAAGTTACAAGTAGAATAAAATGTTTATTTTTATTTTTTATTTTTGGAATGACTATCAGAATGTTTGCTCAATGAAAACTATCTAACTGGGTGCAATAATTTATATCTAATTATACTTATGAAATTGGTTTTCATATAAAGATAGGCATGAAAGAGTCTGTTACCCTGTTTTATAAATGAGGAAGTTGAGAATCAGAGAATCTGCTCACATTTACAGATCCAAGACTAATGCCCACATTCTCTGATTCCTGCTCTAGTGTTCTTTCTATCAAACTCTGAAAGTTCGAGCAAATTGAGTGCATTTATTTTTCTGTTTAACAATCTGGATTACACGTGTCCTATTTAAACATTGGCTTAAATTTGTCTTGGCTAATTAATTCAGGGCAAAGCTTAAGGTTATCCTCTCTTTTGGTCCTGAAACAATTATGGGGGACAGCTAGAAAGGAGCCAGCGCTTTTTGGCTGGCTAATTTGCCATTTTACTCTCTGGTTAATCTAAGTACTTTAGGAGCCACCTTCCTCTGTAGTTAAGAATTTTTGAAGGACTTATTAAACGACTTAAAGAATTCATCTCTTAAAGGGTGACTTTAGCAGAGAAATTCTCTTGAAGTGAGAGTTTCCTTGCAAAACCAAACAGAAACTTAGGAAATTACGATAGACAACGTTTGCTTTTTAATATCCACCATATGTCTGGCTTTATTTAGGAGCTGGAGGAGTGGGTTAGTGCTTATTTTCACAGATGATATAAATAACAGCCCTGCTATTGCTTTTTCTTTCTAGGTGATAACATTTTGGATTGAATTAAATAAACAAAGTGCTAGGGAAAAAAATCTTAAAACCGTGGCCGATTATTGGTAAAGACAGTTCACTAATAGGTCTTTGGTTAATGTCTGTGATACTTTGGGCTGTGAGTTTTTCAAGCATGGATGATTGTCTCAAAATCAGAGACAAAGATGAATGCTTTCGAGAGTTTCGATGTTAATATGCCTAGTTCTTATTGTTTATTTGTCCCTCTGATTTTTTCAGACTTTGCTTAATGATCTATAAATCTAAAACTGAGTTTTAAACCAAAGATCTAGCAATGCTCTTTCAAATTTTTTTCTTCTGTATCTGTCCCCTTCTATGTACCCCAAAAACCAACTCCTTCCCACTCTCCCTTCCCTCTGCCTCAATGGTAGAAGTACAAGTAGACCTTGCCCAGTCTAGCGCCTGGAGGGGAGAAAGCCACTATCGTTTGTGGAGTGCTGTGTATGTCCAGGCACTGTGCTAACCTGTTACATATGTGGTGGTATAATATTTCAAAGTGCTAATTGCCCGGTATAACTGCCAATTCTCCCCAGCTTGGCAGCTAAATGGAAGAGCAACATGGCCACGGGGACAATTTACAGTGGGGAACAAAGTTCTTTAGCTTTTGAGTTCAAAGGGCACCATCTGGGTGTGAGACAGGAAAATTTTTTAAAAAAGGAATGCATTCGGGGAAAACAGGTTTTTCTTCCTAATTTGTGACTAAAGAGATAAAGGAGCCTTTGCTGGCCACCAAACTATCCCCAAAGTCATCTAGTTTCTGAAACACTGGACTTGGCATTATATTCTACTTCCTCTCCTTGAAATGTGTTTAGCTGCTGCTTTGTTTCAGAGGCCACCCAGAATCAGCAGTTTCTCAAAGGATGACAGACCCGAAGCTGCTTCTTTGGGATTTGTAAGAGAAAAGGAATTAGCTCAGAGAAACAATCGAATACAACTGGACGTTTACTGAAGAAGTGATTAAGCATTTTACTTGAATATACATTTTAAGATATGCGTTGGATAGTGAACCAAAATTGTCCTATTTGAGAGTTAATTAAAAACAGATCTTAATTCAGCCCTACCCTTCTTGATCTTACTTGCTTTTAGTTTTAGAGGGCTTATATGCTTCTGTCAAGATACCGTCTCCAAGGAGTATCACTATTAGGGTTTTCTAGGCTCTGTGGTATATCTTTCTTAAGTTCCCCATTTTCTTTAAACTGCACGCTTGTCTTATCCACCCTTATGCCCTCAACTGCCTGCCATCTGGCTCTTAGTCTCCCCCTGCTCCCTCTTTTTTCTACATCCCTTGTCTAGCAGGTGTGGGCAGGCAAACTCCCCTGGGTTGCAGTTTGGTTTCCGTGTAGTTTTCTGGCACTATGCCGGATGGAAGGAGCCATTTATTTCCTTTAGAAAATTGTCATTTTGGAATGAAAAGTTCGACTTGGAGTGAAAAGTTTGGCAAAGTACCAGGAGGAATCCTCCCCACTTCCTCCTTCCCCAGAAATAAGCCAAACCCTTTCATGTGATTTCCTGAGTTTCTAATTTGAAGTGTTCCTGCAACAGCCATCATCAGAACAGCAGTGCCCACAAGCCACTGGGATTATGGGAGGGATATGTGCTTTTAACACTCTACTGCACATGATATGTTGATTACTTTAATGATGTGGCCCCAGTGAGTGAGCTGGGACAGATGTTAGGCTCTTAGCTTCCTGTATAGTTCCTTGCGCTGATGTCACTTTGGATAAATCATTTGTTTCTGTTTCAGTTCTCCATCTACACGATGGAATTCTACTGCCACTGGATTTATTAGGATAAAATGAGATGGAAGATATGCTATCATTTTCAAGATAAAGATGCTGTTAAAAGGCAGAGTAGTGATATTATCCTATGGAAAATAAGGTGATTAAAAGTACCCACTATCTTTCATTGAAGACTAATAGCCTTAAAATATATGTGCTATTTAGATTGTACATTGAAGCAAGTCTTTTTTAGAAGACAAATAAATTTTGAACTGTTTCTGGCATCTTTATGTGTGTAAAATTACTTAAACAGAGCAAGGAAAGTGAGTATGAAGAACAATGACTGTTAGTTTCTTGTTATTTAATAAGAGTCATTGTTTGGTTCCATCCCTTAGAAAAAGTTTTTATATATGGCACAATCTAATGCAAGAAAACACAATTTTAAAGGAGAAAGTCTACATAAATATTTTAAAGTTTATACAGATCCATTTTCATTTCAAGGTGGAAATATTGCCAAGGTGGTTATCGTATATATATATGTATGTATCTCAGTCTGAACAATCTGAGTTGAATCTTTCCTACTTTATAAAAAAAAGTGTTAATTCAAAAAAAAAAAGAATGCTTTCCTGTCACACTGATGTCCTATGTGGCTTACATTTCAAAACTGATAAATGATGTATATAATCTTCTCATATAATCTTCTCTATCTTGTCAAAAACAATAATCAAACTGTTAGTTTGTTTTTCTTCAAATGCTGTTGATGAGGCAGGAAAACAGTAGACGATTTACTCAGGGATTACGGCTGAAAGATTAATAAAGTCCAGATAGTTGCAACATGAGAAGAGGTAAAAAGGTGAGACCATCTTGATTTCCAGAGGGAAATGATGAAAAGTGCATGAAAATCTCATTTGTCTCAGAAATGCAAAGACATCTCAGGACTCCATTAAGTATGTCCTGAGATTTAGAAGAGTCACATCTCTCATGTCATTCTCTACCCATAAACATTTGCAAAGCTGTGATGGAATTTTAAAGCTACATGTATAATGATACAAAATTTCAATTTGGAATTTTACATCTGGCTAAGGACTCAGCACTTCTCCCTTCCAATTTTTCCACCTATGATGTTTTCTGCTGTGCGTGTGTGTGTTTCTGCTTTGGTATATATTTCTATTTCTTGCATAGGATTATGAATACTTTGAGGTTTTAATAGTATCTCTGGTGAGACTTTGTCCAGTGTTTTGCACTGTGAGGCCGTAATAAATGCTTTTAATTAAAATTTAAGAAATTTGTATCCAGGTTTATACAATGCTTGTTTTACCGAACAAAAACTATAAACACATCTTTAAGATGTGCTAGATCTTAAAACATTAAACGTTCTGCCCTGCAAATACTAGAAGTCCTGAATTAGTTTGATATAAGATCAGAAGCTTAACTGCTATATTCTGCAAAAGAGTAATGTATATAAGGAAACAGCTCCAAGATACAAGATAAAAAGAGATACAAAAGTCCTTATTACTCTCCAGAATACACAGGACAATGAAAAGGAGCAGGAATCAGTAGACCTCAGGCCAAATTCAGCCTCTGGCACTTCCTAGCTGTGTGTTAATCCTGGCTTGGGTAAATCACTGCCTGAATGTCCACTCCTTCTCATCTATCTCTTCCAAAAAAATGAAAATGAAAATGGGAGGGCAATAATACCTGTCTTCACAAGGTAATTATAATCCTTGCTTCACCAGAATGTTGAGAGGGCCAAAATGAGTTACTGTAAATGAAAATGCATTAAATACATAGAAAAGTACTATGTGAACAGATGGGTAAGCAAATTTCATAGAAATGGGTTTTGCAATCAGACAGTTGCATTTATTCCTACCAATTTTCCATTACTGAAAATTTTTGGAAATTCTCTTTTGTCATGATATTATTTTGACCAGTTTCTGTTCCTTGTAAAAGAGTCAATTTTATGATGTTACAGGTGCATTTCCTCTTTAATCAGACTACCCTTACTTGGCTTAATCACACTGTTATACAACCCAGCTCTTGGAGAGCGTGGGTCAGGGCAGCCCAAAGCCCAAAGGACACGTCAGGCACAGAGTTAGACATGAATTTTACTAGGACTTACACCACAGGAGAAGATTTTCCACAGTGGTGACTGGCCATGTAAAATGAAGGTTAGCACCCCGTGATGGGGGGTTAAAGGTGGGAAGCATGCAAGGGCTTATAATGCTTTAGGACCAGGGTGTGAGAACAGTTTCAGCAAGGTCTTGTGACACAGGGGTTTGGAGATTTGTTATCAACGGTGCTCAAGGGAAGGGAGATTCAATGCTTTGGTTATGATGCCATCTGTACACACTTCACCTTGCTGAGGAGGTCTGATGACCTTCAATGTCTGTCTAGTCATGTAGGTAGTAGCCACGTGCAATTCCCTGCTGTCTGTATGGTGGGATATCCCGGGTCCTGGATCCCCACAATCCTCTGTTCATCAGATGGCTTCAAAATTACCTTTGACTTCTTATGAAAAGTTGAGTCAAATTCTCAAAGAAGAGAGCATTTGCCCTTACCGAAGATAAGATTTAAGGGAATTTGCCACAAGCTTTTTTTGAAAGTCAACTTTTTCATTTAAATAATATATGGATAAAGAAGCCACACAAATCCTACAGCTCAGTGACTTTTCACAGAATGAACACACTGGCTAACCACAATCCAGAGCTGGAAATAGAACACGAGTGGCATCTCAGAAGCCCTCTTACAGTTAGTGTTAGTAAGTTATCTTTCTCCCTAAAAGTAACTCTCTCCTGATATCCATTAACATAATTTATAGATATGAACTTTATATAGACAGAATCACAAAGTATTTTTCAATTACTCAAAATTAATAGTCATCCAAGTTTTTGCATGTATCAGTAGTTCATTAATTTTAATATGTTAATGTATTGAATAAATATATCATCAGTATCCTTTCTAATAGTGATGATCATTTGTGGGGACTATGATCAGTTTGGGGCTATTTCAAATAATGTTTCCTTAAACATTTTTTGCATGTCTTTTAGTGAACATATGTATACATTTCTGTTGAGTACATTCTTAGAAGTGGAATTGCTTTATACTTGAATGTGTATATTTTCAGTTTCTTTAGATGCTGCCAAATGGTTTTCAATTGGAGGTACCAATTTAGATTCCGTACCATCAGAACATGAGTTCCAGTTTCTTTTTTGATGATATATTACTTAATTTCCAAACGTGTTGATTTTCTAGTGATTTTGCTATTATTGATTTCTGCCTTGTTATCATTGCAGTCAGAGATGATATACTGTTTGATTTAAGTCCTTTGATATTTTCTGTGGCTTGCTTTATAGACCTGCACATGGTCAGTTTTGATAAATGTTCAATGTTCACTTGAAAAGAACGTAATTCTACAGTTGTTGGATGCATTGTAGTACATACATCAATTAGGTAAGGCTAGTAAAAGGATTGAAATAATCTTACTGATTTTTCATCTTCTTTTTCTTTTCATTAATGAGATAAGTGTATTAAAATCTCTTAGCATATTTGGGGATATTTTTATTTCTCCTTATAGTCTGACAATTTTGCTGTATGTATATTTTGATGTTATAATATTAGGTGCAAAAATTTAGAATCGTTTTATTGTCTTGTGAACAAATGCCTCTTTTATATTTAATAATGTTTTTTATACTGCTAAATTATGCTCTGATACTAATTTATATATGTCATACTTCCTTGGATTAGTTTTTGCATGGGGTGACATATTTTATCCTTTTACTTTCAGCTTTTTCTTTAATGTGTCTGTATAAATGTGTCTTGAAAGCAGAATTTATTGTTACTTTTTTAATAAACTGATAATTTTGTTTTTTATTTGCAGTATTCAGACTATTCACCTTCCTCTATATGCTTTTTGTTATTTGCTTTTTATTTACAGTATTCAGACTATTTACCTTCCTGTACATGCTTTTTGTTATTTGCTTGCTTTTTAGTTTTTATTGTGGTAAAATTTACATGCAGAAAATTTTATCTTAAATATATGATATGATGAGTTTTGACAATTGTATATGCCCATGTAAACAACACTTTAATCAAAATGTAGAACATTTCCATCCCTCACCCTAGCCCTTTAAAATTCTCTTGGTTACTTTCTTCTAAGTCACCATTCCCACAGGCAATCGTTGTTCTGAGCTCTATTTCCGTAAATTAGTTTTGCCTGTTTTGCACTTCTTGTAAATGAACTCATACAGCATGTAAGCTTTTGTATATGGCTTCCTTTGCTCCATGTAATACTTTTTAGATTCATCCAATTGTTACATGTGTTCCTCTCTCTCTCTCTTTTTTTTTTGCTATGTGGTGTTCTATCGTATGATTATTCACAATTTGTGTTTCTATTCTCCTGCTGATACAACACAGAATTGTTTCTAGTTCTTCTGTAGTATGAATAAAGCTGCTATAAACATTTGTGCATGAGTCTTTGCATTTACATATATTCTTATTTGTCCTGGGAGAAATTCAGTGAAGTGGATTTGTTGGATCATAGGAAAGGGATGTGTTTAACTTTTTAAGAAACTATCAGAAAGTTTTCCCAAACTGTTGAAACATTTCACACTTCTACTAAAGCAAATTTATATTTGATCATTCATTGATACATTTGTGATTAAATAGATCATCTAATTTTTTTCTATTTATTCTGCCTACTCTATATTTCTTTTTCTTGCTTTTTTGCGTTCTTTGAAATTAATAATAAATTTTAATCATTTAATTTTCCTTTCTTTAGTTTTTTTTGTTACACCTTAGCTAGTTACATTAGATCTCACAATATGAATTCTTGACCTATTAAAATCTAATACAAATTATTTTTTATCACTTCTTAGACAATATAATGACCTTAGAACACTTTAATATCATTTATCATTGTTCCTTGCTTTTTGGGTTAGTGCTGTGATGCGTTTTAATTCTATAAATATATTTTACCACATAAGGTAAAATTATATTTTTGTTTATAGTCAATATTTATTTGCATTAACCAGAAATTAAGACCTCATTGTTTTTCAGTATTTCCTAGTATTTCTGTGCTTCCTCAGTTATCATTTTCCTTTTGCCTGAAAATTTTATTTTAATATTTCTTTTAGTGCAGTTCTACTGGCAACAATTTGCTTATCTAGAAATGTTTTTATTTGTCTTCATTTTAGAAGGGTATTTTCACTGGATGTGGATTTCTAAGTTGGAAGGTTTTCTTTTAGAATCTGAAAGATACCATTTCATTGTTTTCTGACTTTCATTTATTTCTGTTGAGAAGTCAGCTACTGGAATTACTTTTACTCTTTGAAAGTAAAAGCTTGAAATTTTTCTTGGTTGCTTTGAATGTTATCTCTTGTTTTCAGCAGATTTTTATGGTTTATTTAGGCATGTTTTTCTTTATTTTTATTCTGCTGTGAGTTCATATTGCCTCTTGAATCAGTGACTTGATGTTTTTTGTGTTTTTGAAAAAAAATTCTTGGCTATTATCTCTTAAAATATTGCTTCTCTCTGTTTTACTCCTCCCCCCCCCCCTTTTGGTTTCTAATCACAGTTTGGCATGTTGTTACACATTCTCTTAGTCTGTTTTCTCTACTTTCTAGCTTTTCCCCACCTTTATATGCTCTAGTCTGGATTTAATTTTTATGGACCTATTTTTCAGATCACTGTCCTTTCTTCAATTATCTAAGCTGACATTATAACTGTCTATTACATTCTTAATTCCATTTCATTTTTCAGATTTAGAGATTTTATTTTGATTCCTGTGTTGAAGAGATTTCCATTTCCTAATGAAATTCTTCATTTTGTCAAAATTTTTCTTGAGTTATTTTAGTCTATGCTTCCTAACTCTACATCTGTTTATCTTCCTTACATCTACATCTGTTTATCTTGTCTATTATTACAACATCTGCATCTGTTTATTTGGTCTATTTTCTCTCTAGGTCTGGTATCTGATTATTGGGTTCCTCTCTCTGTATTTACCTTCTCTCCAGGACCTTGGCCTCTCTTATTGTGTTCCCTCAAATAGATATGGTAAAGTCCTAACGTCGGGTATACCAGAATGTGACCTGTTTGGAAATAGGGTAATTGCAGATGGAATTAGCTCATTTAAGTGAGGCCATGTTGGAGAAGGGTGGGGCCTTAAATACTGTGACTAGTATCTTCATAAGGAGGAGAGAGGAGACACTGACAGGCAAAAGAAGGGAGAATGCCAGGTGAGGATGGAGGTAAAGATTGAAATACTGCAGTTGCTATCCAAGGAATGCCCATGACTGTCAGCAAACACCAGAAGCCAGGGCAGAATTCTCCCCTCCAGGTTCCATAAGGGTGTAGCCCTGCCCACAACTTAGTTTCAGACTACTAGTCTTCAGAACTGTGAAGACAAAAAAATCCTGTGGCTTTAAGCCACCTAGTTTGTGGTTCTTTGCTATGGTGGCTGTAGAAAATGCAGACAAACCCCTCAGCTCCTGAACTCCTGCTTTGCCTCCCCACTGATGTGAGACTGCAAAAAACTCTGCTCAGCTTCTCTGCCTCTCTGCGGCCACATTCTCCTAAACTTCTCAACCTTTCTGACTGTGCTGCTTATAAAGGACAAATATCCCAGGGCAAAATATGGCATAAAATGTCAGGCTTACCTCAATGAATTTATCCCCTAACTCTGGACTGCTTTGGTAGCTCTCCAAACCCCCCACAGAGATTTTTGAAAAGTATTTTGTCAAGCTTTTCTGGTTGTTCTTGGTGAGATCTACAAGCTAGATATCTCTACCTCACGTTTGGATGGCAATGCTAAAAGATAGAATGGCTATGAAACACTGGGGTTGTACTTTAGTCCAAAAGCCTATATGACCTTTACCTTCAGAGGTAAGCTGCCATCAGGAAAACCCCCAGTCAGTGGTTCTTCTAGTCAGCCACAAGCAAAGCTCAGAACAGATCAAAGAAGCTTGTCCCAGCCATTCTGCCTCCCTAGACAAACAGCCAGAGGACCTGACACTTGATAAAGTCTACTCGAAGGGGCAGTCCCGATCTCTGCATGAGAATTTCAAAATACTTGAAGTTTTAGTCCCGAAGAAGGCAAATCCAACTAGAACATACTGTAATAGCATAGCATGAAACTAACTTAGAAATACTTTGGGACAGAAACACATGATACACAAGGAAACAATATTTTATTATATTATAGAAATATTATAAAATATGAGACAATCACCTTTCTACTTCCAGACAAAAGTAGAGATAGGTATACTTTTTTCCATCAAGCTGGGCAACATATATACTTTTTTTTACATGGGTATGCACCAGGAATTGAACCTGGGTCTCTGGCATGGCAGGTAAGAATGTTGCCACTGAGCCACTGTCACACTGCCCCATATATGCTCTTAGTTGAAATATCTTAAAATAAAATCATGCCCCTCCTCAAACACACACATGCGAAACGATAAAATGGTTTATAGTCTACATTTAAATCCCAGAATACAGCAAGAGAAACACCACAATTTCTGTTTCAATATTAATTGAATTAAAAGACTGCAAGAATCACTTTTTGTTTTCTGAGGATTTAGTATTTTTTAAAAGAAAAATAAAAAATGGAATTATTGTGACTAAACTACTAAATGTACAATTAAAATCATTGATTTCTATAATAAATAAGAATAATGGAATTAGGTAATGTTCATAAAGACAAATACTGTTCACTCATTTGCTTTCAGTTATAGTGAACTCCGTCCTTTACTATCCTACATTAACACATTCTAACTTCAAAATTTTTCAATTTTCTGGGTTCTTAAGATTAACCATAAAATTCTTAGGAAAAGAAAATGAATAGCAACAATAAAGTTTAAAACTCTGTGAACCTTTAAACTTTTAAATATACTTTTGAAACAAGCATTTACTCACAATTCTGTGCCCACTGTTTACATGGAAACTGTATTAGAATGCATTTCTGCACAGGTAATTTGATTTTTTTCTTTCTATTTAAAAATGAAATCCTATTTTAATTACAGTAGGTACATCCTCTATTGAAACAGTGCTACAATAAGTACATAAGGAAATTATTTCCTTTGGTAAAGTCAACTCTTCTTTTTCATGTATGTTTTCCAACTTCAAAACATTCTTAGGGTTTTTAAAATGGTGAATCATAACTCTTTTTTTATATAGGTATAAATAAGGAATTCTGGTACCTTGTATTCAAGAAAATACAATTGTATTTGAGGAAATATACAAAACTTTGAAATCATAATTGGAGCCTTTGATAATATAATCCTACATACGTATGGACATATATTGTACAACTTCATGTTGCCAAGGGTTAATAATGCATATTTACCTAAAAACATTTGGTATGTATATAATCCTTTATGGGTTAGTCATCAAGAGAACTACTCCATTGGAAGGAGACCTTTCTGCCTAAGGTTCTGAAAGGGAGTCCTCTATACCCAAAATACTCTTAAATGTGATAATACAAACTCATGTTTTAATCAGAAGGTTAAATGTAGTTTTATGTGTTTTCTAAGCCTTCATCCTCTTTATCCACTTCCTTTTGGTAGTTGTCTAAAAGCCAGCAGACTGCAGGTTATTTTGCTCAGAAGTGTTTGAGCCAGACTGCCAAAAATCTTTTCCTACAGCTTTTTAAAAACCATTTCTCAGATGCCTAGGAATTCTTATTTGTCGAAAATCTGCATAAATCTAAAATTAAACACAACAACAGCAATTCACATTGAAAAGAATTTATAAAGAAGGAAACCATAGCAACACAGCCATTTATTTTTAGCCACACCAACCCTCATCTCTACCTTCACCCCAAAACTAAGCACACTTAAGCCATAGCTTTTCCCACTGCTACCTTATTCCTATTGTAATTCTGCAGGAGTCAAAAATAGCAGCATGAGTTGTCATATTTATATTGCTATGTACTGCATAAGCCATGCTGCTCTTTACACTTACTTGTTCACTCTATCCTGCACATGGCCTTTGAGGAATTTCTGCGGCTTCAAGGGGAAGCTCAGATTTTGTATGCTGAAGGGTCAGTGCTGCCTCTAACTCTAAGGACAGGCTCTCCAGTGGTTAGAGTAAGGTCTTGATTTAATTTCCCAAGGATTCCACAGCTTATCAGAAGTGAGCTGCCCACAAAGGACAAGAGCAGGTGTAACTGCAGAATATCCCAACATCACACCCCTTGGCTCCTTGTACATGGTATCTGCAAAGCTCTGTTCTTGCTACATCACTGCCTTTTATATTCCAGGTCTTACATTAGCATGCCAGTGGGCCTTACCCTTATATATGCTTCCCTTAAGCAAAGGTTTACAAACTTCAGAATGTTGTGAAAATGTTTTAAAGGTGTTCATAAGAAATTTTCATGTGATCGGTAACTCCTCTGAAAAACATACGCATAATTTTCCTGCTGATAATCTTAACAACAGAAGGAAAGCCACCTCACTTTCAAGACTAGTATATATCTGAAAATCTAGTAGCCTCTTTAATCAGTTCCTTTGTCTATTTTGATTTCTGCTAGCTCAGTTGTGAGAGGAACTCAGGACGTCCAAAGATAAGCATTCGTTCCTCCTTGACTTGGTTGAGCTGTTTGTGCCAAAGGAGCCCGAAGAGAACTGCAGACTTTATTTTTCAAGATCAAAGACTTATGTAATAGAAATAGACACACGAATATATCTGAGGACATGAAGGGCAATAACCCAATAACCCAATTGAATCACATGGAAAACCGGTCTTATATTTTCTGAAATAAATGGAAAATACGATAGTTATCAAGGCACTGGCTGGACTGCCTTGAAGCACCGTTGGGTTAAATGAGAGAATGCAGGGAGGTTCTGTCTCATAATGTACTGGTTACAAGACTAGAGCTGAGGCTTGGTTCTCTGTTGGTTCATTTTACCTTTTCTCTTATTTCGCTCCTTTGTTTCTGCAGCCCATTTCCCAGAATTTCCCTTCATTAGGTCACTCCAGAGGACAATTTGCCTGTTTCACTGAAGGCTTTCTGTGGTGTGAGCTCAAGGTTGCCAGATATATTTGCATAAAAGCGTTGGCAAATTCTCACATAGAAGCTTCAAGAAAATAGTGAATATTTACCAATGGTATTAAGTGCCTCATTTTCTCTGAAGTAAGGGAAAACAAGAAAATCGTTGTTTTGAATTATTTATTTGAAACCAGAAGAAGCCAGAACTATGTTCTGTTTCAGCTTCTGTACAGAGAAAAATCTTCCTCTTTGGAGGAATTATTAGGAGGGAGACAGGAATATCATGCAGTTTCTCTATTTCCACAGCTGCAGTTACTTTATTTTCTGTGATTGCTTCTTTGTTTCCAACGTTTCCCATTTTGGGTAGCAGCCTTGAGGATTTATTCAGCAAATATTTATTTTGCCCCTACAAGGTATGAGTCATTGCCCATGATAAATGTTATCTGGAGAAGTCTGGCTGCAGAAACATGGAAACATGAGGGAATCCAGGTGTAAATAAGGTTTTGAATAGCCATCCTAGGGAGGCACACAAAAAAGAAAGCTGCTTATTCAGCAAGGAAAAAGAAAAATAAAAGCACAAAAGTAAAGAAAAAGGACATAGACTTTTTTCTCCATTTTGTAGAATATTGCTAAATGATATTCTTGAAACAAACCAAATTTTGACACTACAATTCAACCAAGAAATAAGAGAAAATATATCAAAGGTGATTTATTCTGAGCCTATTGAGAATTATTCTTTATAAATATGTGCAGCTTTTTGTTATGGTAAAGATGTATTAATTTGGATGACTTTGCACGGAAGAATTCTTAAGTTGATGAAGTCCAGGCTAACAATTTTCATTCTTTGGATAAGAAAATGGAAATCTGCAAAACATATTAATTAGGTGAGTACATGCCAGGAGATTTTTTGAAATATCTAAACAAATTGTTTATGGGTGTCTAAGGAGCAGCCATTCTTGTGAGAATGTAAGCATTTAAACCCATTTCCACAGTAAACAAACATTATAATGAAAAGAGCCCCGAAGTTATCATCAGGAGAATTATTCTTATTCTTAAAAGAATTATTCTTATACGAATAATTATTCTTATTCTTAAAAGAATGTTTTAACTTATTCTTAAAAGAATGTTTTAAAGTGATTAAGATATAATCGAACAAAAATAACAAATATGTGGGCAATTAAGGCAAATGGAAAAGCAGGGTAGGAAATGATTTGGATTAAATGAGGGCAGAGAGAAATGCAAAAGGAGAGCGTGTCAGGAGGTGCAGCAACCCTCGCCACCCGAGAGCCTCAGCTTTGGCTCTGAGCTTTCTGGCTGCCGCCCAGTAGCAGGCAGTTGTTACATGATGCACGTGTCCATGAGCTAAGTCCAGAGCAGTCGTCCAGGAGAAGCTTTCCCGGTCCGTAGACTTGAGAAAAATTCTCCTTCCCATGGGTCCTCATAAAAAGCCAGTGAGTCATCTGGTGAAGCCCCTCCAGAGCGTGCTCACAGGGGGCCCGGCACATTTCACGGAGCTGCCTTGGAGCCAGTCCCTGGGGACTCCCATCCACTCTGCCACTCAGTAAATGAAGTCACTTAACCTCTCGGTGACCGGGATGCTGCAACTGAAAAACGAGGACTTGAGCGACCTCTCAGGCTCCATCCCGCAGCGTAATTCTGTTCCTCAGATACTGATCATTACTGTAGGTACTTAAAAACTCTGCTCCGTAACATTTTTCAGTCTAGAAATGCAGAATATTCTTTAAAGACTGTGTGTATGCTTCATGTGTGTATATATTCAAACTTTTTACTCACTGTCTACTGTACCAGACAGGATCCAGGAAGAAAATGAAATCCACACCAGTAATTTGAACAGGTAAAATGTAATATAAAGAATTGTTAGTTGGTAACAGGTGAGTAGCCATGAGGAGGGGAAAAAAAAAGAGCGCTTAAAGAATACCCTAGGGCTGAGAGATAGCACCCGATGAAGGAACAAACTTGGGGTGCTTCCTTCCCAAGGCGGAGATTTAGGCTTTGCTGGAGGTAGCAAAGGAGGGCAGAAAATTGTCATTGGATTTGCCCGGGGCCTCATCTGGTCCACAGCCATGAGGCCAAGCCCGGTCATCTGGAAAACCTGGCAGTTAGGAGGTCTCCCACACGGGTCCTGGCAAACCTTGCTGGAGGACGCGCTTCTATCCCAGGTGAGCAACTGCAGTCCAGAAGCAAGGACAGAGGAAGCAACTGTATTGAAAGAGATGCTTATTTTTATTAATTAATTTTTAGTTTTATTAATTTTTATTGCCAAGAGACACTTGGCAGTCTCTGGGGACATTTTTTGTAATCACAGCCAGGGGGTGGGGGCGGGTGGGCACGGGGAGGGAGGTGGATTATAGCATCTCATGTAGAGAGAACAGGGATGCTGCTAAGCATCTGACAAGGCACAGGGTAATCCCTTTGAGCCAAGAATGATCCCATTCAAAATGTCAGTAATACCAAGGATGAGAAAGCCTGTGCCATCAGAATGGATAGTCACTGAAATAGCTGAAGCAGGAGGTGGAGGAATGGTGTGGTGGGAGGGGAGGGAGGTGAGAGTGATCATTTGAATTTCAAAAATATCTTATTCTGGAGGAATATCAGAGTGGATAGACAACGTGGTCAGTGGGGTCTAAGGAAATATTGTATTGTCTTGTAAAAACTTCAGTAAAACTTGATTTTTACTATAATTCATAGTATTTTTCTCTCATGGCTACAAAAATTCTGGACCCCATCCTCCATAAGGAAGGAGAATATAATTAATACCATTATCCAATTGGTTTAATATAAGGGAAAAAATTAAAATATGGATAATACGCATCATTTAATTATCTCAGTCAAATGACATGTTTTATAGAGTTCCATGATATTAAGAACCATTAATTAATTTCTGTGAAATGAAGAATCCATTTATTTTTTATTGATTCAACTTTTAGAATTGGAAACATTTTCAGGTTAAAAATGTAACAAAGTTCCCCAAATTCCCTTGTGATTTAGCTTTATTGAAGCCTAACTCTATAGGAAGTCATACATATTCCAGTGGAAAGGTAATGAGAACTAAATTCTGAGAGTTTTAATTTGAAGGCTTAGGAGAGATCCAAATGCTACAGGAAGTTTTTGGTTTTACAGTAACAAATATGAAATAAATGTAATAAATATGAAAATTAGGAAGAAGCACATTCAAATGGCAGAGGCAATCCCTTACATTCTTTTCAGTATCAGTTTCAGCCCATTCATTTTGTTATAGCTCTAACTCAGGAAGGAGAATATTTAACATTTGGATATCTTTTTGTCTAATCCTGTTTTTCTGGACATCAAACATGGACTGCAGATATACTTTGGCAAACAAAAAAAGTTTCGTTTTCTTCTATCCTTAAAATGAATTACAAATACTGAAAAACTTTGTTGCAAGGATTTTAACTAAACTTGTTTATGAGCATTTGGCAAACTTTTCATTTTCCCTCTGATTGAATCAGGTATATTGGCCCATCTAGAGCTACCTTCATCAATATGCCAATTTTCAGTTTATTTTCAAAGTATCAAACACTTCTTTTGAAGCTCAGAGGAAGAGAAAACTGGCAGAAGAAAAACTTGGTGAATTGTGTGAAAGAATGCCAAAAAGCCAGTGGAAATAGCTGAAAATAAAAACTTCCCCTAAAGTAAATATTAATACACTTCTTTCTTGATGTATGAAAACAGAAATAAAAATCTCTATATTGGCTGGGCAATAACTATAAAATAGACCATGAGTAGACAAATCGTAGAGAATTACAATTCAAGAAACTGTATCTGTTCACTTCTTGGTGAAAAGTATTGTTCATTCCTTGTCACGTTGAATTTTCTAGACCCTTTCATTAATCTAGATCTTCAAGCTTTTCTTCCTATTATTTGTTTAAACAAACAAGGAAACAAAATAGAATATTAGAAATCTTGTGAAAACACAAATCATTTGATTGCTACCAATCAACCATGTGCACTAAACACATTCCTAATATTATTAAATATACCATATGAGATTTGGAACTTACAATATAGGTAATTGAATATTCAATCCAGAGGGCTTTCCTATACATTTAAAAAAATATGCTACCTGGCTTCTTCAATATTTACTTGAGTTTGCTCCTACACTACATTTTACTTCCAGTGTTTATACATTCTAGTCTTTCACTCACAATCCTGATAGGAGGAATTGTATTTCTCTGGAGATAAAAGCAGTCTAGATAGCGGCTTAGAGGAAGTGTTGATGAGCGTACAGCCACAGAGGCAATCCTGCAATTTTTAATGATGGGCGTGCAAAGAACCAGAAGCACAATTTACAGAAGCATTAATCTTCCCTACCTCTGGCTACATCACATTATAAAGCCAAGAAAGATTTTAAAAAGTGAACATGTGGCTAAGTGTTAACACTGTAGTCCCCTGAAATCTATCCACTTCACTGGAGGAAACTTTAAATGTTAGAGCATTTTCTTTCATGCTTTGTGATTTTTTTCATACTATTTTTCTTTGCCTTAGTGTTGGCTGACAAATTATTTTCAAACATTTATATGACTTCTGCTTATGTATTCCAGAAGGAAAAAGACCTTTTGTTGTAGGTAGTAAAAATCAAGTGAAACAGATAGTCAGGGTCGTGATTTGCTAAAGGTCACAGGTCATGACAAGTGAATGACTCTAGAGGCCTTGAGGTCAAAGGTGCAACTGGGATCCCATAACCTCCACTCCGCTCTTTACATTACAAAGGAGAGCAGCTCTTTTCTAACTGCAGTAAAGGAAGCTTTATCCATGTTCACATTTTTCCTTGAAAAATTATTTCAAAATGAGTCTGCCCATGATTATTTTTCCCCTTGAAACCAAGTGGCATGAAATAGGCTCTTAAATAAATTGAATGTCTCTTTAGCCTTTTATTAGTATTCTATATAGGCAGACTAGAGGAGAAAGAACAGAGATTAATACTTGTTTTTAAATGGAAAATAAGCCCATTTTTTAGCAGATCAGAACCAAAACCAAAGAAGTATATTTGTCTTTTTATTTTCTTTTTCAATCCTACATGCATTTATTGAATGCACCTAAAATTTTGTTTGAGAAACTAGGCGCAATAGTGATATCTCTTGGCTTACCATTTGGGACATAACTTTATGCTAAATTTTTAACATGGGCCCCAAATAAGATTGTGTAATAGGAACCATTCTGTTATGATTATAATAACTTGTTGTTGTTGCTAATTTAAGACAACTAAAGCTTCCATGATGCCAGAGCACTTTAGGTCAGAATGTCTGTGGAAGAACTCACAATATTTTAGTAGCTCAGATATATCTATGCCGTGTGAGCTGTAGGAAAAAATGCAGAACCTTATTTTTCAACTTCATTGGTTTCTAACCCCTCATGAGCACTTAATTCCTCATAGAGAAGGAAATAGTCATGGTGTGGTATGGAATCCTGTGGCCCATGAAGGGTAATTGGATAACATCTTTTGAAAGATTTACAAGGCTGCCAAGGATTTTGCCAGCTTTAAACCTGATTGATTCAGTGTGAAAAGATCTGAACAATTCTGACCTAAAAGTTTAAAGACAGACCTTTCCTGTGAAAGTATAATTTAGAGCCTGTAGTAAAATTGTATTGGAAAACACCACATTGAAGAACACAGCCGTAAATAGCGAAACTTAGCATGATGTTAAAGACCTTTATTTTTCCCCTTAAGTCTTCTGAAAGAACTTTAATTGTTCACCAGATATTTTAATAATGAGGTGTTCCCCCTCCTCCCCACCAGAAAAAGTCCCTAAAGGAAATGCAAAGCAAGCCTCTCTAACCAAGAAGTTTGACTTTTTGGTTCAACATACAGATGGAATTTATGCAGCTTTTTTTTATTAGATGAAATAAGGAAAAGAAATTTCACTTATCTTTAACAAAGAGGAGACCAAACAGACTCAGTCCCATATTTTGAAAATTTTAAGTGGTGATTCTCATCATATATCAATCTCCACTTCAACAAAGCATATATACTAAGAATTAGTGCAATATTTTGTGGGTGGGCTCAAATACTTGAGATGACTCACATAAATGAATGATTAAAGATCTTCTAGCTAATTACTTCAGCCCATAAATTATTTATCCACATCCATAAACCTATAGAGCTATAGTAGCTCTTCTCTGGTACTGCCCTTTGTCGAAAACGCAGGTTTAGAAAAACCAAAACAAAAATTTCAAGTAAAAAGTTGAGTGCATTTTTTTTCTTTTCTCTAGAACAAGGGGAAAATTGAAACTATAGTATTTAAACAAAAGCCTATTTACTTTTAAACAGTACCCCCTTTGTAACTAACTTAGGACTTCATCAAATTTCAGTTTGGAGAGATTTAGTGCCATGTGTCCACTTACCTGTGATTTGGGTGATAAGCCATTTGCTTTTTGAAGCTTTGAATAAAATGAACTAGGTTTTGATGTTTAAAGCAGAAAGCATTATATAGGGGTACTTTGTCACTATATACATATTTACAAGTGACCAGAAATGATTGCTTTTTATGTAGGTTTGTGATAGTACTAAATTTTCAACAAATCGAGAGGCTTCTTCCCTCCCATCCTTTAACAATAAAAATAAATCCAGAACCATGACTCTAAGAAAGCAAAATTCAATTAAGACATATTTAAAGGAGAGCGGTCCTTGCAGTGTAAATTTAAAGGAGGAAGCCCTCTTCAGTCTTAACCAGTTTGCATTGTGACAGGCTTTCAGAAAGGAAGGAAGAGACAGAAAGTGCTGGGCTCTCACATTTTTTTTTCCAGAAGAATTAGGTAATAAGTTAGCTCAGATTTTCACTCCGTTTCATATTCTTTAGTTAAGCAATTTAACAAGCCACCTGAAAATGCACCCTATCTTGTGGACTAGACACATAGTTCTCCCTTTATTGAAGTTATCAAAGTTCAAATAAATTCTGCTATTATCAACTTCCATCTGGTCAGTAGCATTTTCTGCAGGATACTTTGTTTCTTTTGTTGGTCTACAACACATCTCTAAATTGGCGCCCACCCCAGGAGTTCTTCTTTGGAACACCGCAGTCAGTTAAGCTGGAAATCATGACTTCTGGAAAAGTACCCCAAGGCGAATGAAGAGGCAAAAATAGAAATAGATAATAAAAAAACTTCAAAAATAATTTCTCATCATATCAACTATCTTTATACAAGTCATGCAACCATAAAGGCTTAGAGTAGTGAGACAGCCTTTTAGTGAGTCCTGATTTTGGGTTCTGGTGCCACCTAGTGGGAAAGGGGAGGAAGAGATGATACAAAAGAGAGACCTGAGGGGTTTAAGTAAATAAAGAAAGAGTGTAGTCTGATTAATTTCCTTCCTCTGCATAAACATTTTTTATTGCTTTCAGGGCTCATCAGTCAAAGAATAAAGACCAACCCCTATTTTGCTGACCTTCCAGGCCTCCAGATTGTGATTCCAGATAGTGGCATTACTTGCAGCTATTCTCCATGAGCTTTCACCAGCCATTGGTTAAAATAGACAATGCATATTGTCTACTTACAGACAACATGCATTACCTTTGCTCTTGTTATCTTCCCATCTGGAATAGGTTCCTCTCCTTATATAGAATCTTTTATTTGGAAGGACCTTATGATTGCATTAAATGCCCTCCATGCTTGTGTCTCCCATAGAACTCCCATTAAGAAGCCCCTCCCTGTCTTCTCTAACATCTGCAGGGGCAGTGAATTCAATATGATCTGAGATGGCTTATACTTCTAGATCTTTCTGGCTGAAAGTGTTTTCCTATATTGGGCCCATACCTCCAGCTCAAGTGCTGGGTGAGTGCTAGTTATTTGTGGTGGTTCAGCACACAGACCCTGGAACCAGATGACTTACGTTCACATCCCAGCTTTGTAACTTTCTAGCTGCATGCACTGGCACATCACAGTCTTTCTAGCCCTCAGTTTCTCCACCTGTAAAATGGCAATAATAGAGCCTATTACTGGGGTTGTCTGTTAGCTCATGTTAGAACGTACTTTACATTTAGTAAATGCTTTAAAAGTGTTTGATCTATTATATTTATAACTTTGTGAAGTCCCCAGGATATGGATGATAGTTGTAATGGAAACAGACAAAAAGAGTATATCAAACAATATATCTTCAAGTATGTTCTTAGAACACCAGACCTATAAGATAGTTATATCTCCATGGAGGCTTACATTTGGGAAATGCTGCATGCTGTATACAGCTATATGCCATACATATACAGCTATGATTATTAGAATAATCAAGGCTGTTAGGTCCTGGCATGTAATGACCTCCATAGACTTTTTCGATTTGACTTATTAGACCCAAGAACCCTTTTTAATGTAACATCTTAACACCTCATTACACGTTTTTGTTTTCAGAGAGAGATTCCATATTCAAAGTCTTTAAGGACAGAGCAAATAATATAAATCAGGGAAGAAAGCCAGGTAGAATATAATATGAAGGAGTGTGAATTTTGGGAAACTAGAGGATACATGTGCCATGTGAAAAACACTGTGTAGGCTAAAGAAGAGATATCTACAAGTTGAATCTGGGCCATGTTCATCAAATTTATGATTCCTAAGAGAAAGGAGAAGTAACTATACAACCAGTTTTTAGAGATAATAAAGAGGAGCTAGCAAAGGAGATTGCGAAGGAATAGTAAGAGGATGAATTAGATTTAGGAAAGAGTAGCATCCTGGAAACAAAAAGAGGCAAAACAGAGGTCAAGAAAGAGAAAGGGTGTTAATTTCCTATCACTGCTGTAACAAATGACTACCAGTGCACGTTTATTATCTTATAGTTCTGTGGATTAGAAGTTCAATGCAGGTCTCACTGGACTGAAATCAGGATGTTGGTAGGATTATGGTCCTTTCTGAAGGCTGTAGAAGAGAGCCTTCACCTCTTTCTTCCAGCAATGATCTTCCTTAAATTAGAGCATCCTCAAATGGCAACATTCTGGCCTCCCCTTCCACCTCTTTTTTCCACTTTTAAAGACACTTCTGATTACATTCTGCCCATCCGGATAACCTAGGCTAATCTCCTTATTTTAAAATCAGTGCATTAGTGTCATGGTCAAGTTCATGTGTCAACTTGGCCAGGTGGTGGTGCCGGTTTGTCTGGTTGGGCAAGTCTGTTGCAATGAGGACATTTCATAGAATTAGATCATGATCACATCAGCTGCATCCACAGCTGATTCCATTTGTAATCAGCCAAGGGGAGTGTCTTCGGCAATGAGTGATGCTCAGTCTAATCACTGGAAGGTTTTTAAGGAGGATTCAGAAGGGACAGTCTTTCTTCCTGCTTTGGTCGGCGAGCCTCTCTTCTGGAGTTCATCCAGGCCCTTCATCGGAGTCGTCAGCTTTACAATCTGCTATATGGATTTTGGACTCTGGATTCCCATGGTTACATGAGACCCTTTAAAAATGTTGTGTCTATGCGTATCTCCTGCTGATTCTGTTTCTCTAGAGAACCCTAGCTAATATAGTTAGCAACCCTAATTTCCTCTCTAGCGTTAATTCCTCTTTGTCATGTAACCTAACATCCACAGTTCTGGGGAGTAGAATGTGGACATGTTTGGCAGCTATTATTCTGCCTAACAAAGAGAGTAAATAGAAAAAATATGGAAGAGAAGCCACTGTATGCTTCAGACCTTCCCCTCACTTGCAGTATCTGTCATCTTCATGCTCTTTCTCCTCACCTCCACCTATTCAGTACTTGGTTTACAAGTAATAGCCAGTAAATGTTTTTTGGATATTGAAATAAATTCTTGACTGGCATCTACTGTATCCAGCCCCTTATTTTATAATAGTGAGTGAGAAAGTTAGGAAAGGAGAAGGAAATTGAAACCCATTTGTCAAGAAATCATGCTCAGAACTCATGGTATGTAGCTCTAAATAAGGGCAGAATGTCTTTTCGTTCAAAGGAAATGGTCAGCTACCAGTGGTGTCTGTGTAAATTAGGATAAAGGCATCCCTCCAGATAGATGGATTAGAAAAGTGGGCCCAGAACTGGTCTAGCCAAATTACAAAAAAAAGCTGGCGTTCTTCCTAACTGGGGGTGGACAAACCAAGATGACACCTGTCTTCCTTCCCCTTGCGAGACTGTTCCTGGAGTGCTCTGTGCCAGGCACAGCTTTATAACCATGAGAGCACATGGGAGACAACCTTCGTTCTGGGCCCTTCTGAGAACTCAGAGACATATATCCTCCTTGGCCTTTGTACTTCTTGGGGTTTTCTCATATTTTCTATACAGTTTTAGATTAGCCCACCACACATGTTACATTGGTTTCTTAAATATCTTCCTTCTTGATAGTGAGCTCCCTGAAAGCAAAAGACATTTTTAATATTTTTCAACTCCTAACTCAGTGTCACTGTTATAACATATTTACCACTGGCAGGGTATATAAGATGATTTTTGGTAATATGAAGATGAATTTTAAGACAGTGCTCATTGAGTATTTAAATGTACATTAGAATAAAAACAATATCTATGGCTTCCTATTGAAAGTGTGGCTCTCAGCCTCATCTGGCAGTTTGTGAGAAATGCAGAAATGGGCCCAGCCACATCCACTTCAACAGAACTGCATTTTAGCTCTATCCCCAAGTGACATTTGTGCACATCAAAGTTTGAGAGACACTTATAGAGCATAAAACTCATGAATTGACAGGAAATATTATGTAGATTAGGGCATATTTTAAAAAGGTGTGCCTGATTTGAGCTTCATTTAAAGAAAAATGTTTTTTTCTATTTTTCTATTTTCACCATTTGCCTAAATACGGCAAATGGTGAAGAGTAAACAAGTGATTCAAGTGTGGGAAACAGTGAACTAAAATATGAAGTGAACAATAAATGCATGTTGAATTAGTTGGATATTTAATTCCCTATACATTTTGATACCACATTGATAATGCTAATCTAATAATTACATAATTTTTTCTCCCTTTCCACCTCAACCTTGAGTCATTGTTTTTTATTTTCAGTCACTAACATCAAGACTGCTTTATTCATTTCTTCCCTCAGTTAGTCCACAAATATTTATTAAGCAATCATCTAGGCCCTTTTCTAGATATTAGTAAATGATATATATATATATACATATACCTGTGTATCTATCTATCTATCTATCTAGGTATTATATAATGGTTGGTAGTAATACCTATGATCTCCAAAATTCCTTTAGGTACCTAATTACTCTTTGCCACTGACTACTTGATTAAGGATAAACCCAACTTTGTTTAGGGTTAAGTTAATAATGTAGCACAAAGAACACATGTACATGCTACAAAACTCAATTAGTAAATGAAAGTCAGCTTAGTTACATGACACAATTCTAGCTGCATATAAAACAAAATCATCAGAACAAATGGCAAACCAAAATCCCACCCTCATTCCACAGGTTCTAGAAGTGGAATCTGTGCCATATACATTCTAAACTGATAAGCCCTATCTACTGCAGATTTGGACACTTTCAGGCAAGGATCAGTAGTCATTATAAGTAAGCAAAGAGCCCTCTGAGGAATCCTGAATTGCTAATTGCTGGCTGTTGCTTTCGGGTTGCTACTTTGGACAATACAATGTTTACTCTTGGTATCCCAGACATTAATTATTCAAATATATCACCCTTAATATAACTCTTTCTAAACCAGTGATTATTTAGAGGCAAAATACTTGACCTGTAACACTGATTATTTTCCTCAGACTTTCAAAATACCCATGCTTTATGGTTCACATAAAAGAAAATGCTTATCCTACTTCTGTGTTGTCTATTTATGAGTAAATGTTTTTTATGATTTATCATAAGGGATATTATTAAAGTGTGTTATGCTGGTTTGACACTTCAAAAAGACTAAATGAAGTGATTCCTGAGTGGTTTGGAGTGTGGATTTAAGATCAAGAGATGTTAGGTCTTTGCACCCATAAGAGCATTGTTTAATTTTAAGAAGTTCTTATTATTCAAAGATTTAAGGAGATTGGCAGTCGATATTTTACTCACTGGAAAACTGATTCAACAATCCAATGCAGACTTAGTATGAACTGTGTACAACTGAAGCAGCTTTGTAATCTAAAGGCATTCAAATGATCGCTTCTGCATGTTATGTTGATATAAGGGCTACAATTTCATGTTTATCAGATGCCTTTAAATGCTGTATCTGGATGCTCTCGTTTATGGGAGAGAATGTTGAAGCAGAGTTGGTTAACCTGGGATTTGAATCCCAGCAGTCCGAGGATAAACTTCTAGTTTTTAATCCTTCCAGTCCCTCCTTCCATTAACTTAAACAAAATTTGTGGGTTTTTTTAGTTAATAGCATCAGTGAAGCATGAATCTGTAATATTAAGCAAAAAAACCCAGCCTAACTTGAAGAAAAAATAAATTGAAATGAAAAGCAATTATTTTCCCTTAATGTGAATAAAGGATGATTTAAATATTTGCAGAGAAGTGATTTCAAGTAAGGAAATTAACAGGGAAAAACCTGTTTTTCTGAATGTGCAATCATGGAATTAATCCCTCTCTCTTTTAATCTTTCTGTTTACATTTTCTACATCTTTTCTCTCAAAAATTGGTATTTCCTACCCAAACCACTAGGACATCATTATATATGTTTATTCTCCATATGTATAGGTATAAAGATATAATAGAGACACATTTATTTATTTCATTACTTATTCATAAATGACTGAGAATCTTTTCATGGGCCCTCTTTAACCCTCTTTATAAAACTCTCAGTTCTCCAGTGTTTAGAAAGCACAGTAAGGAGAAAAAGCCTGCAGTGAAAAGGCCTTTAGTTCAAACTCTTGCCCCCCACTGACTGACTGTCTGTTTGACATTTGGTATCTTTATCTGCAATGTAAGGACTGTAACAAACCTACCAAACAGGTTTATTGTGAAGATTACATGCAAGGAGCCATGTGCGTGGTACTTTCAAACTCTGGAGGAACCTTAGGAGTTGGGCTGCCACTTATTTCTTGATATGCTGGTGAAAAACTTAACCTAGAGCATGGGATGTGCTGGTTAAAATTCCAGCCCTCCCCCTGTGAGTCAATAGTAAGCCTCAGGGTAAGCCCCACCAAACTACCCTCCCTGTTCTATGCCTTTTGCAAAGGCTGTGTTCCTTCCACTGTGTGGTGGGCTTGAAGGAGATTGAAAGAGGGAAAAAACAAAGATCTAGTCAACTTTTCTGCATGCCGCTGAAGTCATATGTGGGGAGTGATGTAATCATTGTATCATAAGATTAATACACACATTTTAGTTAAGGTTAGTATATTTTCAGGTGTGGATTTTTTTCTCTTATGGTTATGACCATTGCTGCAATAATTTTTTAGTGATTATGTGCTTTATAACTGGATTGTTCAGATTGTTTTCTTTTGTGTCTTCGGAAAATTAACCATTATTCTTTTAGCATTAGAAGATTCCTTAGAGAAATATGAAAAGAGAGACATCGAAATGTCCCAAATAACTGTTTTGCATTCCTACATTTTCTATAATTAGCATGTACTGGTTTATTGATCATTTTAAATAAATTCTTTATTTAAAAAATACGCTAGGTGCACTTAGGCTACCCATTCCCTTCCCCCAAACACATCCGTTAGTTATTGAACTTTGTAATCTGACATTGAAACATTTTGACAATATTTTACTGCAACAATTTTTAAAACTTTTACAGTCTAAAGTGTGTTTTTTTTCTGAAGCAAATCAAAAGTGAATTTCTCATGACTCTTGCAATCTGCCATAGCAGCATTTGAGGGAGAAAAGAATCTCTTATATACTTGTAATAGATGAAAATAAACCTAATTTCAAATCCTTTTTTTTTAACCTTAAGCCATGTACCAAATTTTTGGTTCAAGCAGTGTAGCATCAGTTAAATTTAAGTTGCTTCCTATTAACTAGTAATTGTACTTCTGTAAGCATAGTTATGTTGGAATAAACTTTAAAAAATAAAAAAATACATAGAGTAATATTTTTTGAAATGGCTTTTTGTAAGTTGCTTTTTAGAATGACTGTAAGCATTGTGCAAAGCCAGGATTAAAGAAGGATTTTACACTTTAAAAAAATCAAATACTTTTGGCGTGTGAAAAGTCATTTACAGCCACACCTCAGACTTTAGCTGTTAATATTAACAGGGGTAGTTATGGCTGAAAGAGCCCTTATAGATGTATAAGGGAAATTTCATTAAATAGAGTCAGCATTAAGAAGTATTGAAAATAAAACCTCACAGCAACTTTTTTATTTATGATACTATTTTTGTGTGTGAGTGTCATTTTTGAGGAAACTTACACTTATCACAACGTAATGAAGAAATGAGGAAATAAGCCAAAGAAAATGTTCCTTAGCCCATTGTAGCAAGAGAGTCTTTAAAAAGACATGAATAGCCCATGAGACAGCTAGAGGTTTTCATTTTTGTCACCCTGTTGGTCAATTCAGGTCAATAGTAAGGTTGGGAAACTTGCTATTTCCAAATTGACTACAATACATTCTATTCTTACAAGTTTCAATCAGATTATATTAAAAATTATCTTGTCCTAGTACATAATCAGGATTTTCTTTACTGTAAGGTGGCAGGCTTAATATTCTTACAAATATTATACCAAAACATAAAAATTGTTTACTAAAAACATATCCCCCTTGAAGTCAAGGACATAAGAGAAGGTAAATGTTTGGTCTCTTTACCTAAATGAATGCTTTACAACAGTGTATTTTCTAAGTTTATATATGTCTTCTTTCAGCACAACCAGAGGTAAACCTGGAGGCCCCCAACTTCTAGAGAAGATAATATTGCCAGTGTAACGATACAGTAAAATCTTCTATACCAATATTCTGCAAAACACAGAGAACTCAGTAGCTATTTTTTAATTGCATTATAGAATAACAATATTTTCCTAATTGTGCTGAATCATCAAAGAAGGTTAAAGTTATTCCAATATAAATTGAGTTATTATACTCACTACCTCAGGTTTGGACTCAGAGGAAATCAGAGATTCAATCCCCGTGGCACTGCATTTTAGCTGCAAAACATTGGGCAAGTCACTTAATCTTCTCAGAGATGATGAAAGGATTAAATTGGGTAAGCTATATAAAGTCTTATAGCAACCATGGTTCATGGAACGCATTCAGTAAATGATGCAAGTTACACACATATAGTAGTGATTTAGATAGCCAAAAATACAAATTCAAGAAAAAAAATCCCCCTGCTGTATTCTTATGGACATATCATCAGTCTCTGAAATGTCCACAGTCTACCCTAATTTTTTTGAAGTGCTAAATATTTTTTTTATTCCTTGGTTTTCACAATGGTTGCAGTCATTCTGAACCAGGAATACTGCTAATTTGAATGACTGCAATGATAGAATTAACATGGAAAACTATCAATTAATTGGATTTCATTCATTCATTCAAAACATATTTAATGAATGTGTTATAAGCCAGACAATGGTCTGGGTGATGCAGATATAAAAGGTGGACAGTCCTTGCTTGTTTGGAGCTTACGTTCTAATAATAGGCAGAAACAGACAATAAATAAGTAAATAAATGATTGTCCAAGATAACTTCAGATAATGAGTTCTTTGAAGAAATTCAACCCGGGTCATATGTGGAGTGATTGGGGGTTATATCCACCAAAGATTGGGGGGCCAGGGAAGTCCTGGCTGAGCTGAGTGACATCCGAGCTGACAACTAAAGCATAATAGGACAGAGCCATGCAGAGGAAGCTGCAAATGCAGAAGACTCTAAGGCAGGAAAGAGCTTGCTTATTTGCAGAACAGAAAGAAAGCTGATGAGGCTAAATAAAGTACAGTAAGTTAAAGGGAGAGTGGGAGGAGGGGAGGCCCAAGTCATGGAAAATCTTCTTGGTCATGGAAAGATTTGGGGGGTTTTAAGCAGGGGAATAAAATGATCTGATTTATGATTTAAAGATCACTCTGGTAGCTGTGTGGAGAATAGCTGCAGGAGGGTAAGGGTAGAAACAGGAGACCGCTTAGAAGTTGTTTTGATCCAGAGAAGACATGATGTGTCTTGGATTAAGGTTATAGCTGTGAAGATGAAGAGAGTGGAAGGTAGAGACCCTATAACAAGTATTCCCCATCAGGGTGTATTTCGGAAGTAGAGTTGGTAAGGTTTTCATCTGAGGAAGACTGGGAAAGGAATCAAAGGTAAGAATTTTGGCTTGAGCAATTGGGTGACTTGTGATCCCATTTACCGAGATGGGGAAATTTGTGGAGGAAGAAGATTACGTAGGAGGAGATTTTTCAGAGCAACATAGCCAACATTATGCATGGATGTAGTCCATTTCTTTAAATGTGGTGAGATTACTTGAGAAATGAGAAAAACTGCCACTTTATTCATACCTCTAAAACTACACTCAGCTTCCAGCAAGCCACAAAAGCTCTATGCAAAAACTAGATACTTTATGCCTAATGTATGTCTACAACCTCATGCATGCAATTCTGTATTCCTTTAGATTTAAAACCCAAAAGATTTGTGTAACTCACTTGATGTTGAATGGACCTTTTTGATGTAATTTAATGACAAAATCCAACTTGAATTTAAGTGAGGCCATTTATGGTCTTTATTTATCACAATTAGTAGGATTATTCATGCATTTCACTCTAGAAATATTAACTTGATAACAGGGTATTGCCCTAGACTCATGGTGGTACCATGGGATATGGTACATGTACCATATTACCTTATTAGAATAAAAAATAATTATTAATTCTGAAACACATCTGTCCTAAGTCTTAGAGAAGGGATTGCGGACCTGGACTCTTCAAATTTAAATTGGACAGTATTTTATAATAATTTTTAGTATTTGGTATAAAAAATTGATTTCTTTATTGAGAGAAGAGGAGAGGGTTTACAAAGTGCACTCCAACATAGTGACATTTGAAGGGAGGAAGGCTAGTATTCTTATGAAAGGAAAGGTCACATAGATCAAATTAATCAGCAGTTGTTTCACTCTAATGACTAATGAATTGTGTCAAAACTACTCACTTGGTTTGTGCAGGATAACTCAGAGCAACCCAGATGCTTAATTTTACTGATTTTAAGCTACACACTTTCCACATTTTTGACTTTCCTGAAGTTGGATTGTGTCTTAAAATTGATGGAATCTTAAAATGGACTCTGACTCTGCAGCTATTGTCTCTGGCTGCATGAGGGGACAACTGCAACCTTGATATTTTAAACTGTCTGAGGATCTTAAGAGGAAGGGTTGTGCATCTTAATTTTTACCTGAAACTTTCCCTTGTCTATATTGGTTAAGACCAGCAAAATAGCAGCATCAAAACTTACAGAATGTTAGGGGCATGGATGAAAAACCCAAAGACAATATTGGGGTATCTAGTTTCTAAGGGCCTCGCTCTGAATGGAACAGAGGGTGATATTTTGTGGGAAAATATGGCTATCAGCTATCTGAGTCAAATGATTCAGAGTTGGATGTGATGTAAAAGAGTATCTGAAGAAATTTTGAAATACCATAACCAATTTATTTTAATTCTAGTTCCCTTTTTTTATAACAAAAGAGTGATATATGAAAAGTACTATATGTGCATTTCTATACAATTTTTTTCATGTATGAAATAAACATTCTAAGTGATAAGAAAGATTTGTACCATGGTTTAATTGGCAGGTTTGTTTTCTTTATTAACTGTAAATGAAACATTGGTGCATCTTACAATTAACAGTATCAGATTTGATGAAACACCATTCCTTTCGATAAACAGAGATTAGATGGATTTTGGAGTGGGGAGGGTGAAATGTACAAGGTAAAGATTCCAATCTCAGATTCTCTTGTTTTGCTTATTTTCTGAGCCCAGGCATTGATTAATCTCTTACTTTCCATGGGAACTTTTCCTGGGACTATGCTGGTGGTACTTGAGTATCCACTTCATTAAATCTAAATGTTTCCAGGAGAAAAACCTTTGATTGCAGGTCTAAGACTGGATTTTTGGTTAGACACAACTTATGTGGATGTTTTCCCAATGGTGGTATATATGTAGAAAAGTTAGACTTCATTTTTTTTATGAGAAGCTTTTACCTAGTGCAAAATAATCTTTAAATTTATTTTTCCATGGTCTTATCCAGCCTATAGGGTATTTATTATATAATTTTCATTACAAAAAAAAGAGTATTATACCATTTATAAAGGTTTTTAATATACAAAATCACATACCTATGAATTTTTAAAACTGCATATTGGAATAGATTTTTTTTGCTGAATTTTCAGCTTTTAGCCACAGCACATTAAGTAGAAGATTCATTCTGTATTTAATTTTCTTTGAATGTCATAGTGACTGGCTGTTGGTTTTCAGATTGTTTTAATTTGTTTAATCGCAACAAAACTGGGCTACATTGAGGCCAATTCTAACATGCTAATGTTCGATTTGCTAAAACCACAAATCTTAATTAAAAAGTTTTGAGAAGTAAAATGTCTTTGTTGGTGTTTTCTGATGTTTTGCAATGGCTGTAAAGTGTATTTTGTAAGTAAAATGTCTACAATATAATGGTTAAATGAATAAGCTTAAACCACATTGTCTGGGTTTGCATTTCAACTCTGCCACATGTTTTAGCAAATTGATTTTACACACTTATCTTCTGTGTTCCAGAGTTTTCTCTTGTGTAAAGTGGAGGATGCTAAGATTATATTACTATCACATGGGGTTGTTAAAATTGTGTTACTCTCTCATGGGATTGTTGTGAGAATTAAATTGAATTCATACATGTAAACCATTTAGGACTATACCTGGTGCATAATAATCAATACATGTATTATTACTTAATAAATACATATATATATAGGGCAGCTATGGCTCGAATTTCTTTTCCTTGTGTGTCTCAAAAATCTAGCCTACCACGTAAGCACACTTTCTTCCAGATCTTACTTTTCTTCATGTTTGTTTTCTTATTATTTTTCTCCCAAGTATAGCTCTGATCTCTCTTGTATAAACCAATTGAGAATTTATAGGCAAAATTTCCCATCCATTACTCTAGTCAGCCTAGTAAAAATCAAGATCTCAGCAGGTAAATCCGACATTCTTCTATGGAATGAAAGTGACTGGTACACAAATGTGAGGCTGGCTAGTATTGAGGAGTGACTATTTTTCCTACATTTTATATCATGTTCATTTTGGTATGTATTCTTGAAGGAAGTTTCTCAATTCTATTTGTAAAAGTTACTTTAATGTATATAGACTAGAACATGAAGTCATTCAGTCTCTCTTACAATGATTGACGATAAATGCTGACAGTTATTTTTTTTTACAATTAATGGAATGTAATTTAATGGTTCAAGTCTGGACTGGAAGGCAGGGTATATTATTGATTTCTTGTTGAGGCTGCCAAAGTATTTTCTTTCTTCTAGACTACAATAGGGTAAAACATTTAAAAATGACCTACAGGAAGATTTTGAAGGTTCAATGTCTAAAAATTACCTTCTATACATTAAGGACAAGTCAAAATATATTTGTACTATGTATTTTTGCAAATTGCCTTACACATGGTGGTATGCTGGTAAATATTTAACAGTTGGCTCTTCTGCCCACAACCATCCCTTTTAAATTAAAAAAAAAAAAATCTCCAGACCTGATTTGTTGCATTTGCTGATTTCCATGGTGTAAATACTCCCACCAGGGCTGATTTCAAGCTACAAACCCAACATAACTGAACATGAGGTTGGGAAGAAATACTCAGTAGGATACCATATTGGAATATTTCCATCTTACAAATAAATTAAATAACCTCAGAAACATACAAAAATAGTAAAATGCATTAATATATTTAGGAACATGAATTTTGAATACTTTCAACTTTTACTTTTAATTTAATTTAAGTATAAGTTTATATAATTTAAATTTTAATATTGATTGTGGTTGAAAATTGGCTTTCAAGCTTCCTGAAATTTAAAAATCGACTCTTAGGATGCATGGGTGACTCCATGTGGGAGACCTGGGTTCTATTCCTGGACCATACCCCACCCTCACCCCCCCCCCCCCAAAAAGAATAAATTTTTGTAAGCCTGTATGAGCCAATTCCAGGATGTCACTGAATATATATATATGATATTTAACTTTGCCCATTATAATATCATTCAAAAATAGTAAAACTTAGTGTGTATGGGTGGTTCAGTGGTAGAATGCTCACCTTCCATGAGAGAGACCTGTGTTCAATTCCCAGACCATGCACCCTCTGAAAAAAATAGGGAAGCTTAAACTCATGTGATGCTGTGGTAGCCCTATGCGAGGACCTCCTCCCAAAAGCCCATAACAAACCTGCTTTAGCCAATAACAAAGGTCAAGAATGTAAGCAATTTCCTCAGAAGGGGAAGAATGTAATTAAGGATGTAAAAAATGATTGACTGTATCTTAGTCTTAAACACTAACCTTTGTAAACATCAGTTCTTAGGTCCCTTTAATGATTATAGTAGAGACCTGATGCCCTCATACTATATGGAATGTCTTTGTTCTGAAATCGTATATTACTTTGTGCATTTCTGTGCATTTTCACAGAGTGCTAAACATCCAGCTGGACATCACCAGAAAATTCCTTCTGATTATAAGTCCCAATAGACCCATGTTCACTTCTGTGCCTGGTATATTTTACGCTATAGCATCTATCCCTTCCTTTGCTCTGTAGGAGTTTGGTCTGGGCCTGAACAATTGGCGAGCCAGCCAGGAGATTGAAACATCACTGGTAGCAGTAGGCATGGGTCAGGGGAAGGGAGAATCTGTGAGGAAAATTCCAAATTGGTCTATATCATCCATGTATGGAGGGGTGGCTGTCGTGCTGGATGAATAGGGACTGCCCTCCTGACCATATCGGAATGCCCAGAAAACTCCAGTGGGGTTACAAACTGTTTTGCAGCAGAGAGCAAGACAACTAAATCTTAGCAAAAGGAAAAGAGAATGCCAAGTAGTGGCAGCTATGGTCTTGCCTTTTTTAGGAACCTTACATATGGTCACAGAGGCAGAAAACAACAGGCTGTGATCTAGGGGAAGAATTAAAATTAGAAAAAGACACATGGGTTGCTCAGGTGGACAGGAAAGATGCTTTAACCAAGCACTTGCATCATATGGATGATCAATTAAAACATTAGCCTGCATATATGCTTAAGTCTGTGGTAGAAAATTACCCTGAGTAATTACCCAGAGAACACTAACTAATCCAGGATGGGACTCAAAAGCTTGGAATCTCATAGATTCTTCATCTGATGATAAAGAGGAGGAAAAGGAAGAGGGTTGGGGGCAGAGGATAAAGTAATGCTACCTTCGTATGCAGTGATTCCAAACATAGCCTCTTTACTAGAAGGAATTAGCACTGAATTATGTTGTTATCACTTTGTTTTAGATTTAACTGATGTTTCTTTAGTAGTCCCATAGAGAAGGCTGACTTTTGTCTTCACATGGGAAGGCCTATTTGCAAAAGCTTCACAATCTGGATGGCAATCTGGAAACAAGAACAGTGGACAGTCATTGGTTGCCCCCTATGGGAAAAGAGCTGTGGGAAGACATCTGGGATGCTGCCAGTGACAAAAAGCAACTATCTATCATGTCCCCACCCATACTCCTAATATGCTACCCTGGAAAGTTGAGGCAGATATCCTCTTTCAAGTCCTGAGTCACACTACTGGAACTTGAGAAACAGCTGAGTAACTTCATTGAAAGACCGGACACTGAGGGTATAAAACCTTATGACATTTAACCCAGCAGTTGCAGCTACCCATCACATGCCAAAACTTATAGACTTCAGACAGGAGTGCCCATTGTGCTCCCTGCAACAACCATGCCAACTACCCCACTAGATGGGATATATCGGCTGATCACAGACTCCAGTGACCCAGGGGCTAGTGGATTACATTGGCCCCCTTCCACTCTCAGAAGGGGCAAGATATGCATTCACTGCAGTAGATACTGCCACAGGACTTCAGTTAGCTTTTCCAATGGGGAATGCTAATCAGTGATCCACCATATGCAGTCTGGAAAGGGTAAGTGCTCTCTATGGAATACGTACACAAATATACAGTGAGCAGGAAACCTTTCACTGGACAAATTATCCAAGTATGGGCAATGGACTATGACGTATTGTGGACTTTTCATTTACCCTATAACCCCACAGGTGCAGGCCTTATAGAAAGAATGAGTGGGCTCTTAAAGGAACAGTTGAAAGGTGTTAAGAAATCCTTACAACAATGGACTAAAAGGCTTTATCAGGCTCTAATATACCTAAATGCTGTGTCTGGAGCTGCAGCTTCAGCTCCTATTGAAATGCTGATGCAGGTGCTGAGAATACAAATTAAAGAGCCAGCCATTTTACAGTTTAAAAAGGGGAATGATAAATAATCTATTGTTGCCTATGCTTCAGACCATACATATGGGGAGGGGGGTGGGGAATGAGGTCCTTTGGCCTTGGTGCTGACCTATGTAGCCACATTAGTTGGGACTCTTAAGCCCACAGTGAATAGGAGTCACCAAAAATATTGTAATAAGACTACAATTTATACAGAAAAATATCTGTTAAAATCACCAATGTGAGGTCTCCTATTCCCATAGGAAACTTATATATAACTATGTAGATCCATCTTATGCCTAGACTAATAACTGATGTCATAGTAGAGGACTCTCAAGATTTACAGGGAAAGAATATTTGGTATTTAAAACCACCCCACAATGTCCCTCTGCCTCATACCTTACTATCAGCCAATTGAACTCTTGCATGTATATTGCTAGATTAATAAAATTTACCCCTTGTTGTTTCCCATAAACATTTTTCTTTTTGCCCATAACATTCTAGCAAACATCTTTTTATGGTGGGCTTCAGTGGTAACCCATGCCCACAATTGAACCCAATGTTGGATTTGCATGGACTTGCCATCTTTAGTTGCGACCAGCCTTCCCTGGACCATAGCTCCTTTTAATTGAACTATGCATAATGCCTGTTGATGTGGAAGAATTTGACACACTAACAAATTTGGAGTGAAACTTTCTCTTTTAAGACTGAATCCAACTCCCCTCTCATCATAAGATTCAGGCTTAATCTTTTCCCTCATGAAGCAAGAAGTAAATAAGCCCCATCTTAAATTAGGCTGTGTTGTTCATGATGGAATAAGATGGCCGACAGTGGAAGCAGTAACTTTAGATCATATCATCCTTGTCTGTATGGAACATCTTAATGGGAACTGCAATATGGGTTGTTTACCCTCAGAAATGTGTAATTTTAGTGTTAAGCTATAAAATCATAACCATTTCAATGACAAAGCATCTCCAACAGACACGGAGCATATGCCTCTCCCGTGGGGTGGATGTGGACCTATGGACCTGTGGACAATAGGGATGGACCTATTTACCTTACAATTGGACAGGATGCTTCACATAGTGACAGCTGTATGTCCCTGTCACATTATATGATTCTTTGCCAAACACTCCTAGCAATTGGGAAATGGTTAAATCTAGATATTGAATGAAGCCTATCCCCTGGTGATTTGAACTTTTAGCTATTCTTGTCCCAGGGGGAGCTGTGATGGTTACTGAAAATCATATTGCAGCCTTAGTTAACCATATACCTCAGGCACTAAATGTATCTAAATTGGCAATACCATTGTTAAACGACAAGACCACTCAATTACAGAAAGTAGTCTTACAAAATAGAATGGCCTAAGACATATCAACTGTGGCACGAGGTGGAACCTGTGCCCTTATAAACATACAATGTTGTGTACACAATCCTGATCATTCACATAATATTTCACAAGCTTTAAATCATATGCAAGAGAACATATACAGTGTTGACCAATTATCTACTTACCCCCTTTCTACTTGGTTTAATTCCTTTATCCAGCCTTGGCAGCATTTCTTTATAGGATTATCTGCCCCATCTGTTGGATTATTACCATTCTGTTGTCTTTTATATTGTTGTTGTGGTATATGGATGCAATGCTTGTCCTATAGGCAATGCGCCCTGTTACAGGAGGGTGGCTTGTGGTGGCTCAGGGCCCAGGCCCCCTCTTAAAAGCCTATAACAAACCTGTGTTAGCCAAGGACAAAGGTCACGAAAACAATCTCCCCAGAGGCAGAAGAATGTAATTACATATGAAAAAAATATGTTGATTGTATCTTAGTCTTAAATACTAACCTTAGTAACATCAAGTGTTAAGTCCCCGTTAATGATTATACTAGAGACCTGATGTCTTCATCTATATGGAATGTCTTTGTTCTGAAATCATATATTGCCTTGTGCATTTCTGTGCATTTCTGCAGAGCACTAATTGCCTGGCTGGCCATAACCAGAAAATTTCTCTTGTCCATAAGACCAATAAACCCATGTCCACTTCTGTGCCTGGTGTGTTTTATGGTTGAGCAGCTGCCCCCTCCCATGCTCTTCAGGAGCTTGTCTGGCTCTGAGCAGATGCCTTTTATTTTTATTTTTGGTTCTTGCAGATTTGCTGAACATGTCAAAAACTTAAATGGGCTGAAAGAAACTTAGACAAATTAAATTATAAATAGCTCATTTATGATATTGATAATGGGACAGAAATAAGTGACATGTCATTAGAATTCTACAGAATGCACATTTATAATATGCCATGATTGTGTGTGTGTACTATAGATATGTGTCTAGATATGGTAGGCCTTCTACTATATCTAAATATAGTAGGCCCTCTACCTTTGTTTCTATGAAAAACATATTGAAAACTGTGGAAAGAGTAGATAAAGGTGAATCACCAGGAAGGGGTATAAGCAAAAACTGTGAACAGCTGAGATAAAGAATGTCAGCTGATAGATTCGGTATTCCAGTTGATTTGCTAGCATCTTAATATTCTTGGACCACTTTAAAGAAATAAAACTGGTAATTTTATATATGGCATTTTTGTGTATGGAAAATGTGAATCTGTTGAACTACTAATTAAAGCAAAGACCTCAAGCCTACATCTAAAAAAAAAAAGACAAATACATGTGTGCAAATTTTGTGTTAAAATATTTTAAAATGATATTTAATTACTTATAATGATTATCTGCTTTTGCTCTTTGTTTTTCATTAATTGATAAACTTCTTTGCTGGAATTAAGGTTCTGATGTGCCTATTCCTTTAGATTCTGATGTGCCTATTCCTTAAACTTCTATCTGGCTAATGTCATGACAGAGTTCATTTGAATGCAAGGAACAAAGAGAGTAGGGGTAAAGGAAAAAAAGAAAATACCTGTGTGAGTGCTCTCCTTCAGGGTTTATCCATACAATGAATATAGAGAATAGCTCTATACCAATGTGTAGGGGCCTCCCTGATCGTTTTTACACTTTTGTCTTAGGCATACACATGTGACACTGGAATTCCCCTTTGTATGGTTGGGAATGTCTCTCCTTCCCAATAAAACAGTTTCCCCATAGTCCTGGGCACTGCACTGTTTGTTCTACAGCAGCAATCTCTTGCCCCAGACCAAATGACTTGACTGCTCTCCCATGAAAGGCAAGTTCTGGGACAGTAAGCTCTTCAGCCACACCAGACAGTTTGGGCCAGACATATATGCTCCCAGCATGCCCATGAGGGTATAGGTTTGGTAATCTAGGGGATAGTGTTATGTAAGAGTTTGGTGTAAGGGTTTTATATTATTTTTGTAGCTGTTCTGTAAGTTTGAAAGTATTTCAAATTAAAAATTCAAAAATTTCATTCTCTTAAATGTAGTTTTAAATATTTTTGTGTTTTTGGTGCACAAACGATTATTTAGATTTTCTTTGTCTAAGAATTAATATTACATTTACTGAAGTTACAAATTTTAAAATTCAGTCCCTGTTAGCCTTATAAATCTTATTTTGTGTGAATTTAGCAAAATTTAATGATATTTTCATGGAGTCTTTGATGAAAATTCCTACTATTTATGAACTTAAATACTATTAAACATTTTAAACTACACTCACACATATAATATATTAAATGTACTTTTTAAAGTAATCCAATTTCCAGACTGATCGGTTTTCCAAGTACGCAAATAATACATAAAATCAAATAAATTAAAATTATTATTATGGCAGTTTGTAAGTTCCATTAAATGTTCTAATACTTTCTCATTAGCACTTTGCTTATACTCTCCAAATTTAAATCAAAAGTGGAAATCAATTAAAAGTGACACATTTAAATTAGAATCATAAAGCAATTTGTTATTCTAATAAGACAGATTCTCTTGAGTAAATATTAAGAGCCCATATATTTTACTATAAAAATATTAATACTACAGATTTGATTTTCTTAGGCCTTTCTGTGTTTCGTTTTACATCTTCCCTGGTTTAAAATAATCTTATTTGCTAAATAATCAATTGTAGCAATTCTGGGGGATAACTTCTCAGTTGATTATGATTGTGAAATGATCAGAGACCTTTGACAGTCATACTCACTGGACTCTCTTTTCATGACAATGATTGGACACCCTAAGCCCTATTTTAACCTCATTTATTTAGAGGTACACAGACCTACCAGCCCAGAAGTCTATTTCTCAGGTCAATTCATGAAATCAGAAATGTGTACCCAAGGTGCTGCATCATTTGATTGGATTATGTATTTCCTTGAACTTGGCATTTAAATGGCCCCTTTTGTAAATTATGAAGACCTTCAAGATTCTTGCATTCATTGCATATTCTTCTCATCTCTTCAGTGCCATACAGCTTTTACAAATACAAAAGTAGTAATCTGATTACATTTTGAGTATCTCTCACGGCTTTATCTGACGGTTTGGTGATAGCTTCAAAGATCTTTCTACTGTCAGAAAGGCATCTGAAGCTTCCAGGTAGTTGAAGATCAGAGTGGTTTTTCTATGACTTATTGCCTTAAGAATGGAGGAGATGCTTGCTGAAGGGATTCATCAGAACTGCTTTCACAATCCTCTTCTTGATTATGCAAACAAAGGGTCTTCTCTATGAACTTAAAAACTATGCTTATCATCAGAAACTAGAATACAGATTACCAGTTGCAGAGTGTGGGCATGGAATAAAGTTAATGGTTAATTGGTACAGTTTCTGTTTGGTGATGAAAAAGTTTTGGTAATGGATGGTTGTGTTAGTAGCACAATGTTGCAAATGAAATTAAACCACTTGAATTATATACCTGAATGTGGTTAAAAGGAGAAATCATAGGTTGTGTATGTGCTACTAGAATAAAAACTTAAAAAAATGTCATAGCACTGTACAACACAAGCAGTGAACCCTATTGTAAACTATAGATTATGGTTAGTTAATAGTATAATAATAATAATATTATTTCATCAGTTGTAACAAAGTTACCACACTAATGCGAAGTGCCAATAATAGGGAAAACTACGTGTATGAGGGAGATATATTGGAACTCTGTATTTTCTGTTAACCTACAACTTCTCTAATAAAGTAATAAATAAACTATGCCTATAAAGTGAGAAAACTGAGAGCATTTGTACATTTTTAAACTTCTTAAATTGTAAATACTTCTTGTTGAACTATAACTTCCGTTAAACTCTCAGCCTCCTAATTCCTTTGGGAAAAAAAAGCATCATTGATTTCTCATGGAAATATATGGAATGTAAACACAGTGGGCACACAGATCAAATAGACTGCAGCAGCAAACCTGTAGTAAAAGCATAATATGACAGCAGGATGGGATATGACACATGGCCATGGCCAAAGAGCAATCTGGTATGTGCAAGGGAGAAGAAACGAGAAAGGAAACCATGTGAAATGAAGGATTATCTCAATTCCACTTTCATATTTACTTGTATTTAGGTGGAGAAAGTCTTAAAAATAATTTGTCTTTTGCTTTTGAGTACCTGCACCCTACATATAACTAGAATATTCATTACACAAATCAAAAATCAAATGGCAAGACAACAGCTTGAAACACATTCATAAACCTTAAAAATATTTTTCCTTGGTGAGACTTGTGGTGGGGTAGGCAAGTTTTCACAATCTGGGGCAACTAGGCATTTTAAATCTATTTTAAAAGGTATTTTCAGAAACTCTTACCAGTCTACTGCATTTTGTTACTTTTTATAGGACTCATGCAGTTATACATTTCTTTGTGGCTATCCTTGCTTGCCATATAAATTGTCCTATTTATTGCTTCACTTTTAATATACTTTCCAACCAACATGTATTTTTATCGAGGAGACAATTTATATGTCCACAAACCATATGTCTACCTACACACATAAAATCAAGTAGAAAATTGAGCACTTTAAGTCAATATTCTTTTGACTTCGCAGCATGGATATTTTCGCAAATTAATGGTTGTGTCTGCATTATCATGATTCCAATTACACCTTTGTAAATGGTTTAGCTTGAAACTAGTTTAAAAAATGTACAAGTCAGTAAAAATTAACTTTGAGGGAGGTAAACTTTCTTTTTAATCAGTATTTTCTCTTTAAAATAGTTCCATTTTGTTGTTAACATAGGTGTTAACAACATCCCCTATCCCATAAATTTCAGGACACAGCTGAAAGTACCAGCTCAGGAAATAGGAACTTGATCATTAATCTAATTTAGAATATTTTCTTCCTTGTGTATAGAAAGTAAAATGCTACATGGACATGAGTCCATCCATGACTCACGTGTAATAACTAGAAAAATTCATGCACCATAGAATCTTGCTGATGAACCAGGAAAGAGTCAGGGCTTAAAAGAGAAAGGAATAAACAAAAAAGATAAACGTATGAATGTTATGTGCATTATGTGTGTGTGTGTGCACAAATTGTTGTGTGTTGTGTTAAGTAAAATAAAACGGCCTCCTGCATGGGGGCATTGCCAGAAGACTGCTTTCTAACAAGGACTTTTCTAGAAGACAACATAATTGACCATTAGAGATTTTCTGAGAAAACAGAACACATCCAACAGGGTTGCTGATGAACAGGGCTTGGCGTAAGGCTAGTTTCAGTCCAGTAGAGATAGCTTATCAGAGGGGGCAAGCCTACCATACTAATGAATGCTTATCAGCTTCCCTTGTAAGACCCTTCCCACCCCTGTGTAAAATGGGAACAATGTCTGCCTCACTTTGTAAGATCCTCCACTAAGTAAAATGCAAACTTAGTATCAGCCAATTAGAACATTTCCTCACTTGCTTCCTTTTTTGCTCTATCTGAGCTTCTCCTTTCAACCACCTTAGTGGAGTTTCCCTCTGTTTCTTGGATGGGATGCTGCTGGATTTTTGAAATTCTCAATAAAGCTGTGAGATCCCAAATTTCATGTGGCTAGAAGTTTTCCTTTTATCAGTTGAAAAGAATTAAAAGTCTAGTGGTGCTTTTATTAAATTACTTTGAAAACATCTTAGTTTTCCTTCCATGAGAAAAGAATTTTTTTTCTGGATAATTTCTTCCTTTCGCTACACATTTTCCTGAGCCTGAGCAACTCTAAACTGGTGTTGTCTATTCATTTATCAGTTCAGTCAGTGGATATATTGTTATTTATTCATAATGCACACTATTTTCCTAACGGTGAGCTCCTTATATATGTATGCATATGCTTCACAAGTATTTATTAGGGTCTATAAAGTTATTGGAGAAAATTTGACAATTGGGAGAGATCTATGTTATCAAAGTGAAGAACTGAGTAAATTATGACTATTAGGGATAGGAAAAGAAACAGAGGTGAATATTCCTACCTTAATTCAAAGTTCAGGCAAAAGAAAGTCATCTATAGAATTATCTGGAAAATTCTAGAAATTCAGATGGTAATATAAACTTTGGCCTCAGATATTTACATTCTGTATGTAAAAATTATGATCAAATCCAATAAATCTGTATTTCGGTAAAAGTGACATTCTTATGACAGAAAGCCTCATATTCCATAGTTTTCATCATTTAAAAAATTCAACATTCTTTTTTGGTAATCACTGAATCTCTGCAGTTATCTGCTGTGTTTTGAATTTATACAGTGAGTACTTAACTATGATTCTAATCAAGTGTGAAATTGATAAAGGAGCTGGGTTTGCTGTGAAGTCTCTGACTAGCTTCCCACAACCTAAAAAAAAGTATCTGAATTATGGCTTCCATTAACATTTCTTTGTGAGGAATTTGTTCTCCAATCAGATTTGCCTGCAGCCTGAATCAGCAGAGTCAAAGTAGTAACTCTGGTTGCTTTTCATTTTGAAACTTAGACACACAAGTCTCACTGCTGATTTTGATGTGTGCTGCTTGATAGCCCCTATCCAGCTGCTGTGATTGTGGCTAAAGTAATAAAAGGCTTAGAAAACAAAATAGAGCCACAGAAAGACACTTCACTAGAATGAACAATTATGTCAACTTTCAGAGATTTTTTTTTTCTCATTTCCAAGTAAGCACAAGCTAACACCATATTCACTGTAACCCATTTTACTGTAGGAAAACACTTATTAAAGAATTCAACCCTGGAGGCAAGTCAGTGACTTTGATAATAAATGCATTTTGCCAAATTGTAAATATGCTTTTGTGTCAAAAAAGGAGCCTTGTAATTTGCATTTTATGTTAGAGAAGTCTAAAGACTAGTGAGAGGACTCTGTAGCTCGTGAGTAAACGAAACAGGAGTGGGAAATAACATTATTCTTCTAAAAAAGTATTAAATGTATCCATCTGATCTGCTTTACTTAAAAAAAAATCCTCTCATCTGCCATAGCCTTTGAAGTATGGAAGTGTAGCTCAACGAGTCTGCTTAACCCAAATTGCAGTGGGTTTTTCTTGTTATTTTTGTTGTATTGATGTTTCCCCAGTGAGAGCTATTGCAATTGGTTTTACCCTTAAATCACTTCAGTGCAGAACATCGTCCTCCTCTGAGAGAGCAATATTTTGACTGAAGATCTCTTTCAACATTGAAAGTTTCGGTTAAATTTTACCCCAATAACTAGCTTTATTGTTTGTGTTGCCTTGAACTGTGTTTCAAATAATGGGTCTCCACTTTCTAGTGTGAGTGGCTTTTGTTCTTCCTAGCAGAAAGTGTCCTGAAGGCAATTTAAAAAGTAATTTCAATTCTTTTTTCCAGAATGAGAAAAATAAATACATAAATATAAAATAAGCCTTAAGCATCATCATTGTGACTATTACCCTCCAAGAGACTCACTTTTCATGTCTTAAAAAAATAATCAATTTTGTTGGGAAAAAGCTTGACACCTCATTTTTACCCTTATACAGAATTCAGTTGTCAGAGTGCTGTGACTTTATAACACACGAAAGGGATATGATAGATAAGGCATTTTAGCCAAATCTGTATCTGTGCTTCCATAATGTTTTTCATTGAAAACGTTCATGTTATTAACAGTAGCATTAGCTTCTTCTCCCTTCTCCCTTCTGCTTTGTCTCCCCTGAAAGCAATTATTAAAATTCTACCACTGAGAGCTTCAATTCCACCTTTGATATTTTCACTGTCACCATAATTCCCCAATCTTTGAAAAGGAAACTCCTCAGGGAAGTTACCTTTGTCAAAATAAACTTTAGGTCCATTCATGAATAAATGTTAGATCCATTCATGAAATTTGATGTTGATTAAAGAAGGAAAATAATGCAAACAGGAAAGTGGAGAAGATGGAATGTGACTTCAGACTCAAATGATCAACATTATTATTCATCATTTTATCCTATTGCAGCCAGAAATCTTAAGACATGTATAGGAATGGTGCGTAGCATGAGTTTCCTCAGAGGAAAGGTTTCCTCTTGCTTAGGTTGTAGGCTGGGCTTCAGATTTAGCATGACCTGACATGGTGTTTCTTAATGAAAAGTGATGTTGGCAGCACCAAGATAGAAACTTCAAACCATTAACCTGCTATTATTTTTCAGCCACATATACCCCCACTCAGGTAGCATGAATCTCTTGTTTCTACTAGAAGACCGCTGAAGACAAAGCCCCATTCCATGTTGCTGGTCTCTTTGGAAGGGTAGTAGGAAGTTCTGACTAGGGCAGAAACATCAACACTTTATAGCAAGTCTTGACATTTCTGGGTGCTGGAGGTATTTGGATCTTTTCTCTACCTTTATTTCTTCTCTTTCTGAATGATCTCACACATTTGCATTCCTTTAAATACCATACATGTGCTGATGATTTCCAAATTAATATCCTAGCCAAGACATCTCCTCTGGTCTCAAAAGTAACATATATAGATTTGTCTACCTGTACATCTAGTGGATATCTCCACATGAACTTATCTAAAAGTGGACTATTGATTTAATGTCCACCCCCAGTTTGGTTTTTCTTCTTGTTTTCTCCATCTCATGAAAACATCAACTTTCACCCAGTTTCTCAAGTCAGGAGTTATTAAAGACTAGTGGAAACAACTGTATAACAAACTTACTCCAGCAAAAACCAAAACCACAAACCAACCAAAAACAGAACAAAGCCGAACAAAACCCAAATAATAAAATTCTAAGCTTTTAAATTCTGCAGTATAAAATTAATGCTAATAAAAGTGATTGCTTTATTTAAATCTATCCAGGTAGAAATAAAACTCTTTTGATCACCTAAAACTAATGATTAGTATCTTGCGTCTGTCGATTTAATATGGCTGGAGTGAGGAATGTTTATTCAGCCATCCATCAAACATGTATTACACACCCCCTAGGCATATAAGAGTTTGAAATTTTGATAAGAATGGTGTAGGTGATCAACTTTTAAAGCAATTTAGCAGCTCAAATATATGGATATTTTGATTTCCAATTCACTTGTTTGGTGGAATCATCTGCATTCACATACCAATGTGAACAGAATTCACACGAAATGCTCTTGACTGCTGAGATTTGAAAGAAGAATTTTATGACATCAAAAAATACAGTCTGAACACAAAACTCACTGAATAATTCCTGTTTCTTGCCCCTAAGGAAGACTTACATTATAGTAAGTTGTGAAAAGTGTCTGGAATTCATTTTCATTCATAGACACCTATTAAAAAATTATATCATAGGCAGGCATAAATATAATCACTTCTTCATTTTGTTACATTTATCCCATTTATTCTCTATGTTCTCTATTGTACAATAGAATATTAGATGGTCTTTTTTTTCTTAATTTTTAAATTTTAACATTTCCCCCCTATTATTTATTTATATTCTATATGTTCTACTCGTCTGTTGACAAGGTAGATAAAAGGAGCATCAGACACAAGGTTTTCACATTCACACAGTTACATTGTGAAAGTTATATCATTATGCAATCATCATCAAGAAATATGGCTATTGGAACACAGCTCTGCATTTTCAGGCAGTTCCTTCCAGCCTGTCCATTACATCTTGGATAACAAGGTGATATCTACTTAATGCGTAAGAATAACCTCCAGGATAACCTCTCGACTCTGGAATCTCTCAGCCATTGACACTGTGTCTCATTTCATTCTTCCCCCTTTTGGTCGAGAAGGTTTTCTCAATCCCTTGATGCTGGGTCTCAGCTCATTCTAGAGTTCTTCTCAATCCCTTGATGCTGAGTCTCAGCTCATTCTAGGATTTCTGTCCCACATTGCCAGGAAGGTCCACACCCCTGGGAGTCATGTCCCACATAGACAGGGGGAGGGTGGTGAGTTTCCTTGTTGTGTTGGCTGGAGAGAGAGGCCACATCTGAGCAACAAAAGAGGCTCTCTTGGGGGTGACTCTTAGGCCTTATTTTAAGTAGGCTTGACCTATCCTTTGTGGGGTTAAGTTTCATATGAATGAACCCCAAGACTGGGGACTCAGCCTATAGCTTTGGTTGATCACACTGCTTGTAAGAATAATTAGATGGTCTTTTAACAAATAAAATAATTCACATGAAAATACTTATGACACACTCTCGCCTCCCTTCCTGTTTTCTCTAAAGGTCAACATGACCTCAATATTAAACAAACATACACCTGGTGCTTACCCAGAAGGAGCACTCATGAAATTTTATAGAACTACTTGAAATACAACTCATTACTCTGATTCAAACATAGCATTTGGATAAAGATAAACTCCAAGTGTTTGGAACTTGTGAACTTCAGAGAGAACATATTACTTTCAAAATTTGACCACTTTGAATTTAATGCAATAGAATGCAACTGTATTATCATTGTCTTAAAAATGATTCTTGAGATACTTTGTACATGTAATGAAGAAAATTGAAAGCCTTCATAAATTCAATAAATCCTGTTGGCTGAAATTTGGAAGGCATAAAGTTAAAGTAAATAATTCAAGTTGTTGTATTTTATTGTGTAAAGTATGGGTAAATATCATTATTAGCTCACTTTTCAGAGTGCTTTTTATGAGCTAGTTGTGATATACTTTAGTTTAGAAGAGTGCATAGCAAAACAAGTGTTCTCTGTTACTATATAACTAATCTATGCAACAGCTGTGCTTTTACCATTCTCAGCTGCTCCAGTTACAACAATCATCCTTTTAACAGCTTGACACCTGTCTCTTATTATATTTGACTGAAATTGTTAATTTCCTTAAATTTTCACCCTATTTAGTGCCTTTACATTGCTTTATTTCTCTGATGCCCATTTACATGGTCTATTATACTAATTCTTTCATTTAATCTTGAGAGCCTAAAAATTATTAGGAAGTTAATTGTGCAGGGATCAGAGGTTTTTCTCTCTTACCACATAACTCAGTTAAATGACACAGTTTGTTCCAGCTTCTTGCTGACACTGCAAGGGATTGTCTAGAATGAAGAGTTCAATTACTTTCACAGTGCTAATCATATATCATTATGTAGAGGCATGAATCCTTAATTCCCAAGCCAGCGCTCGAAGCAGCATGGCAGCAATAAAAGGACATATTCCAAATTCCTCTGTCCACCACAGCTGGCAGGTAGTAACTGAAGAATACAATAATTGTGTCTACTTGGCTATACTCTTTATTAATTTGAATGTTTGATGCCCATAATGAATCGTGTTCCATTAATTTTTATTCACCCATGGAGGTGGAGTTTTGTCCAAATTGATTTGAGAAGTATTGCTGTTCAAGGCCAAATATATATTTACACTTCTCTGAGAACTTTTATTTCACAATTTAGGAAATGCTTACTTTTGGGGCACATGTGTTTGTAACTTTTCAAGGTACAAATAAAAGTCACTAAACGACACTGAGCCAGGTCTCGTGGTGGAAAATTCCTTCAATTTAATAAAAAGCCTGACTACTCCTTTTCCCCACATGACCTTATACACCCAAGTTAATGTGTAACACGACTTATTCTCTTGTTCTACTTTCCCAAGGTCAGTGAAGAAATGGAATTGGGGAGAAGAATATTTCGTTTGTGTCAAGGGCAAAATGGCTCATGAAATCTCAGATCAGGGCGTTCCTCATTAAGATAAATGTAAAAGTAATTCACCAATCACAGGTTATGGAAACAGGAAATCTAAGCCTGTATTTCATAACAAAGATACTCTTACATTTCTGGTCATAAAAAGCCTCTGTTAACGCTTTCTTTTTCTCTTACCTCCCCCTCCCGACAGTTCTCCCGGGCATGAAACTTGCTGGCTCCCTCTGCTCCCGTTGCCTGAGGCCCCTGTGTGCTGTAACCCGCTCAGCTGTGGCACAGGAGGCTGACCAATTTCCCCTTCAGTTGGATGAATAACTTCCAAATCAGGCAGGAGTTTTAATCAATTTGTCCTTTTGATCAGAAACATAGCACAACCCTTACTGTTAAACGTTTTGTTCTTACTAAAGCTGCTCAGGATTTTACTACCTATTTTACACACTGTTTTGTTGACTACGCTTAAGTGTGAGAGCATTGAAGGTGTTCTATAGTTGCACACACATCAATTTACTTACCAAACAAACAAAACAAAAACAAACAAGCAAACAAATGGAGTTTCTGATACAATTATTTCAACCAGGCGGTAAGTTTGGCCTGCAAACCAAACCTCATTTTCCTTCTCTCCCTCCCACCCTTTTCTCCCTTCCTTCCCCATAACCTCTTTTATATATTTTTTTGGTAAAAAAGTCAGTCTTGTGCCCCTTTTGTATTCCATGCACGTAGCCCTACACTGGAACTTCGGTAGGTATTCAGTTAATATTTTTTTCTATGAGTGTTTTAAAATCACTTTGTAAATACAGCTTAAACATCATATCACTTATATTAAAAATGCATTTTATTTTTTAAAGGTGGAGTACATGACATGGGAATTCTTTTCCATTGTCCATTCTCTCCCTTCGGGACTGAAGGTGAACTCTGTTTCAAAAAACTTGAAACTAGTACTTTTCGTGTAAATAATTTCTATATCTACAGAAGCTTCTTTTCTGTGTTAATCGCTAATCTTTTGCCTTTATGTGTATATTATCCTCTTTGGGGCTGCTTGGAGATGCAGCTTGAAAAAATGCCACTGTGTTACTTTGCTGATTATTTTACAGTGTGACATTCCTGCAGATGTTGATGATCAGAGTACAGACACCAATCTGGTCCAATGCTGTGAGGCTGGGAACAGCTGGGGACCTGAAGCGCTGGGAACCATGACAAATGAGTCTGAAATAATTGACATACGTATACTTCAGATGGATTAAAAAGGTGATGATTATTCATCCTGTTTACATTCTTAAATCACAAAGATATGTTTAAAAAAAAATACTAATATCCAGGCCCTAACCAGAGCAGCTGAAACAGGAGTACTTAGGCCACAGTACCTCAAGAGCACCCCAAGTGATTCCGATACAAGTGGAGGCTGAGAATCCTGAGGCTAGAATCTCTTAATATCAGTGAAAAGACAACAGCTTGCTGTTACTTTGACCAAATCATCAAATTGTTGATTTTTTCCTCCACCTTCTCATGACCCTCTAACTTACTGTTTTTTTTTTAAACAACCATATGATTATTTCCTCAAATGAGGCTAGAAATGTGCCCTCCCAAACTGCAGAAGCTTAAAACAATTAACACACTTTTGTAGACAGCAACATTTTTGTGCATGGAGGAGGATGGAGGTATGGCAGAGAATATTGTTTAAGGGAACTTCCTGATATCAAGTTGTTTTTTTGTTGTTGTTGCATGGGCAGGCTCCGGGAATCGACTCTGGTATGGCAGGTGAGAATTCTGCCACTGAGCTGCCATTGCACTGCCCCCTGATATCAGTTTGAGGCCTTTTATCATCAGATTATTTCCTTGGTTCTCTCTCTTTTTACCCACAAATTAGAAGTCCAGCATTTTTAAGCCTCATGCTATTGTCCAAGACGCCGGTTCTTCTCAAGAAAAGCTATTTATAGTCACCTTTTTTTCCTTCCTTGTCCTTTAACAGAAATTGATTTTTTTTTTGTTAATTATAGAAGTTGTAGATTTATAGAAAACTCAAACAGAAAATACAGAGTTCCCATAATTCCCACCTCATAGACACAGTTTTACCTTTTCTCACTTTGCATTAGATACCTTTGTTTCAATTGATGAAACGATATTGTGATTGCACTATTAACATAGTCCATAGTTTCTGTAGACTTTACTGTTTGTGTTGTATAGTTTTGTGGTTTTCTTAAAAATTCTTATTCTAGTAACATACATACAACCTAAAATTTTTCCTTTTAACCACATTCAAATATATAATTCAGTGGTGTTAATTACATTCGCAATATTGTGCTATCACCACAATTTTTCTGTCACCCCAACAAGAAACTCTGTATGTTAATTAAGCTTTAACTCCACATTCCCTACCCCTACCTCTTCCCCTGGTAACCCTCATTCTAGTTTTTGACTTCACGAATTTTTTTATTCTAATTATTTCATAGCAGTGAAATCATGCAGTATGTGTTCTTTTGTGTCTGGCTTATTTCACTTAACCTGATGGCTTCAACATTTATCCAATTGTTGCATATTTCAGAACTGTATTCCTTTCACAGCTAAGTAATATTTAAATATGCATATACAAATTTTATTTATTCACCTCTTGAAGGACACATGTTGCTTCCACCTTTTGGCAATTGTGAATAATGCGGCTATGAACATCAGTGTGTAAATCTCAGTGTGAGTCCCTGCTTTCAGTTTTTTTTTGGTATATGCCTAGAAGTGGGATTACTGGGTCTTATTACCTGTTTGAGGAACTGACAGATTGTTTTCCACAGCAGCTGCATCATTTTACATTCCTACCAACAAAGCATGAGGGCTCCTATTTCTCCGCATCCTCTCCTACACTTCTTATTTTCCATGTTTTTTTTTCCTTTTTTTTAAAAGGGAGATATAACTTTTTTAGAAAAATTGAAAAACAAAATAAACAGGGTGAGTTGGTTCTCAATGGATGCCTTAGTGGATCCATTTGATTTTTTTTTTTTTTTTTTGACATGGACAGGTTCTGGGAATCAAACCCGGGTCTCTGGCATGGCAGGTGGAAAGTTGACCCACCATTGCACCATTCTTCATTTGTTTTTCATTCTTTTTTTGTTTTTGTTTTTTGCTTGTTTCTTTATATATATATGCATATATATATTAAGTTTTATTATTTCCCATTTGTTTTTAATAGTAGCTGTCATGGTCAGGTTCATGTGTCAATTTGGCCAAGTGGTGGTACCTGCTTGTCTGGTTGGCCAAGTGCTGACTGTTGCAATGAGGACATTTCATAGAATTAGATCATGATCACATCAGCTGCATCCACTGCTGATTCCATTTGTAATCAGCCAAGGGGAGTGTCTTCTGCAATGAGTGATGCTCAATCTAATCACTGGAAGCCTTTTAAGGAGAATTCAGAAGAGACAGGCTCTCTTCCTGCTTTGGCTGGTGAGCCTCTCCTGTGGAGTTCATCCATACCCTCCATCAGAATCTTCTGCTTCACAGCCTGCCCTGCGGATTTTGGACACTGTATTCCCATGGTCATGTGAGACACTTTTATACATTTTATATTTGCAAGTGTTCCCTGTTGATTCTGTTTCTCCAGAGAACCTTAACTAATACAGTAGCCATTCTAGTGGATGTGAAATTGTGTCTCATGGTGGTGTGGATTTGCTAATGATGTTGAGAATCTTTTCATGTGCTTCTGGGCCACCTGTATATCTTTTATGGAAAAATGTCTATTCAAGTCTTTTTTTTTTTGTATGCTGTATGGTAGGGTCGCTATTTCATTGTTTTTCCATGTGAGTATCCCATTATTGCAGCACCACATGTTGAATTTTGTTTGTTTTGGGAAGTGCATGGGCTGGGAATTGAACCCAGGTCTCCTGCATGGCAGGTGAGAATTGTATCACCGCACTACCCTTGCACCACCTCTATTCAAGTCTTTTGACCATTTTTTAATTGGCTTGTTTGTTTTTTTGTGTTGGATTGTAGGATTTCTTTATATCTTCTGGACATTAAACCCTTATCAGACAAGTGCTCTCCAGATATTTTCTCCCATTCTATAGGTGATCTTTTTACTTTCATGATGAAGTTCTTTGATGTGCAAAAGCTTTTAATTTTGATCAAGTCCCATTTATCTATGTTTTCTTTTGTTGCTTGTGCTTTTGGCACAAAGTTTGAGAACCATTGCCTAATACAAGGACCTGTGATGCTTCCCTATTTCCTTTCAAGAGCTTTATAGCTTTGGTTTTATATTTAAGTTTTGGATCCATTTGAGTTAATTTTTTTATATGGTATGACGTAGGGATCTATCTTATTTTAAAAAATATATTGATAAGCAGTTTTCTTAGTACCATTTATTGAAAACTGTCTTTTCCCACTAAGTGAACTTGGAAACTTTGTCAAGCATCAATTGGCCATAGATGTAAGGTTTTATTTCTGACTTTTTTGTTTGTTTCTATTGGCCTATATTTTAGTTCTTGAGTCATACTATGCAGATTTTATCACTGTAGCTTTGTAATAAATTTCGAAATTGGGAAGTGCAAGTTTTCCAATTTTGCTGTTCTTTCTCAAGATGCTTTTGGCTGTTCTGGGTCCCTTACCATTTCGTATACATTTTCTGATTGGCTTTTTCCCTTCTGCAAAGAAGGCTGTTAGAATTTTGATTGGGATTGCATTGAGTTTATAAATAGCTTTGGATAGATTTAACATCTTAGCACTATGTAGTCTTCCAATCCATGAACACAGAATGTGCTTCCATTTGTTCAGATCTTTGATTTTTGTACGTAAGTCTTTCACATCCTTGATTAGATTTATTCTTCGTATTTGATTATTTTTGTTACTATTGTAAATAGAATTTTTACCTTGTTTCCTCTTCATATTATTCATTCTAGTGTATAGAAACAATTCTGATTTTTGCATGTTGCTCTTGCAACCCACCACTGAATTTGCGGAATTTGTTTACTTGCTCATTTGTTGTAGATTTTTTTTTTACTTTCTATATATGGGGCATATTGTCTATAGATAGGATAGGCTTTACTTCTTCATTTCTGATTTTCCCTCTCCAATGCCTTTTACTTCTTTTCCTTGACTATTTATTCCACCTAGAACTCCCAGCACAAAGTTGAGTAACAGTGGTGGTGGCGGGCATCCTTACCCTCCTCCTGATCTTACAGGGAAAGCTTTCAGTCTCTCAACACTGAGTATGATGTTAGCAGTGGTTTTTCATATAGATCATTTATCATGTTCAGGAAATTTCCTTCCTTGCCTAGTTTTCTAATTATTTTTATAGGAAGCAGCTATATTTTGCCAAATACCCTTTTCTGTGTCAATTGAGATAATCATATGTTTTTATATCCTTCATTTTGTTAATGTGGTGTATTACATTGATTTTCTTATATGGAATTGCCCTTGCATAACTGGAATAAATCCCAGTTGATCATGGTGTATGAATTATTTTTAATATGCTGTTACATTTGGTTTGCTAACATTTGGCTGAGGATTTTTGCCTCTATATATGGAGGGGATTTTGGACTCTGTAATTTTTCTTTTCTGGTGGTATCTATTGCTGAGCTTGGTTTGCATTGATGTTGGCCTCAAAAAATGAGTTGGGGATTGTTCCCTTCTCCTCAATTTTTTGGAAGAGTTTGAGCATGATTGGCATTAATTCTTGGAATGTTTGGTAAAATTCACCTGTAAAGCCATTTGGTCATGTTTTTTCCCTTATTTGCAAATTTTTGATGAATGAGTCAATCTCTTTTCTTGTTAATAAACTGAAAATATCTCAATTTCTTCTTTAATAAGTATAGTAGTTTGTGTGTTTCTAGTAATTTATCTATTTCATCTAAGTTATCTAATTTGATGACATACATTTATTCATAGTATCTTCTTATAATCCTTTTTATTTCTGTGGGGATGATAGTAATGCCCCTTCTTTCCTTTCTGATTTTGGTTATTCCCATCTTCTTTCTTTTTTCTTTGCCAGACTAGCTAAAATGTTTGTTGATTTTACCCATCTTTTCAAAGAACCAACTTTGGTTTTGTTCTTTCTTGATTTCATTTATCCTCACTCTAATCTTTATTTCCTTCTTTCTACTTTATTTAGGTTTAGTTTGCTTTTTTTTCTATATCCTCCAGTTGTGAGATTAAATCTGATTTGAAATCTTTCTTCTTCTTTACTGGAACTATTTAGAGCTATAAGGTTCTTCTCAGCAGTGCTTTGTCTATATTCCATAAGTCTTATTATTTTCTGTTTTTATTTTCATTCACCTCATGATATTTCCTGATTTTTCTTGTGATTTCTTCTTTGAACCACTGCTTTTTTTTTTAGTGTGTTGAAAAATAAATTTATTTTACATATTTGATTCTCTATCCATTATTGAAGGTGGTACATTGAAATCTCTTGTTTAAAATACAGGTTTCCCATTTATTACCCCTCCATTAGCACCTTAGTTTGGTGTGGTACATTTGTTACAATTGATGAAAACAGAATTTTATAATTGTACTTTTAACTATTGTCCATGGTTTAATTTAGGGTTCACAGTTTATGTAGGCAGTTTTATGTTTTTTATTTTATTTTATTCTATTTTTTATTGATTAGCATGCATTGTGAATTAAAAACACCAAGGCACTAGATGAGGTTACCTTCCATGAAAGGTATTACCATTTCCTCTGTTCAGCAGATAGGATTTATACCTTAATATTCCATGTCTAAGCTGAGGTTGATTTTTAAAAAATTCAGTCTCACTCTGTTTTTTTCTTCGCTGCCCCCAGACCTCTACATTTTCCATTGAAAGTGAATTTTATTCATTGGCATTCTTACCCTTGGAAGGTGTTTCCGTCCTTTACAATGAGAAGGTACAGACAATTCTGGCATTACTTTTGGCTTCTATCTTCAGGCATCTCTAGAAGTCATCAGATTTCTTTTGGGAGAAACCACACGTCTGTTTGAAGCACCTGAAGTCTTCGATTTTGTCACACCAACCATGTGTGACCACTAAAATCTCTGCTGGTGTCTGTATCTCAGACTTTTGCCTGGAATAAATATGGATTCTTTGCCTTTTCCTTCCTTGTTTAAAAAAAAAAAAATGAAGGAAAATACAGCTGTGGATCACCAACGTACCACTCCTTCCAGGACATGCAACTGAAAAAAATTGGGTTCACTGGGGCTACTTCACTTGGAGAGTCCTTCCCTTTCGGCATCACAATACTGTAGGACAATCTGCTTTGCTTTTCGTGGGTTTGTTGTTTAGTTCTTTTACCTCTTTTCCATGTAGTCTTAAAACCAGGCAGTATTTTTTAGGGAATCAGGCTATGTGTTTGAGTCTACTTGAGTCTACAAACTTGTTTTTCCGGCCCCATACAATCACAAAAACTCTACTATTCTTGCTCTCTCCATCCTGGCTCTCTGCTTAGGCAAAACCAGATTCCAACTCTTTCTGTTGCCTCAAATTTGCAAATGTCCCAAGGGAAAGAATGGCTGCAGATCATTAGCTTATTTCTCCATGGTTCTCCCTTGTCTGATTTATTATTTGCTAGTTTTTGTTCCTGCTATGGCAAGTGAATTCTTTACACAAATGATTTTTGTATTTTATCTGCCTTTTCTAGTTGTTCCTTGTGGGAGCTTTGGTCTGGCATGAAAAGCTAAATCTTTCTCTCAATTTAGTCTCTCTAAATTTCATTTTTGTCTAGACAGGATTTTCAGAGAATAGAGATTAGTGTACATGTGCCATGGGTTTAGATATAAGATGGTGAATTATAATTTGTAAAATTGCTTTCAAAAATAAAAAAGAACATTAAGAAAGCCTTCATAAAACCCTGAAATATGTAAATATTCTAAATGAATTTTATGCTTTATCTCATTATTTAAGATAAAATTCTATGTTGCCCTTTACAGTGCTGTGTGTCTTACTATGTTGTAATAGGGAATGAATGAAAGAAGACCACAAATGTGAAAGAAAAATTATTTTTGAAGTTTTATTAATGTTTTGCAAACTCTTTTTTAGGCATTTTGAACTTGCTCCGTATCTGTCAATGGCAACCTGTCCTCAACTTTGCTAGTTTGTCTTCATTTTCCTTAGATTTTTGCCCAGAAACAACGTTTATTAGTCAAACTAATAGCTATGAATTGTGGTTCATTAACTGAAGCTTCAGATTCACTGGTTTTGATAAAAAGAGCCCATAGTCATGCCTTAAATCACTTTCAGATGTAGCCGATTTCTTCTAATTGCTTTTTTTGTTGTTGTTGCTTGTTTTTCTGTCTTTGAATGAAGATAACTTGCGGCAGCCGGTCCGGTCCGGTGCTGCCGCTTGGGGTCTGTCTCTCAGCGAACGGGGCTGGCACGAAGACGGAGGGGCGGGAAGGAGGTTGCTAGGCCTCCCTCCGAGGGGGTCTTCTGCCGCCAGCGGTTGGGGGAAGCGTTGGCCTACGCCTCCGGGGGCTCGGCAGGGATCGGAGCGTGCGCGAAAGACAAAATCAAACCGCGGGACCAAGTGGAGTTAGCAAGACTGCGCACAAGGACCTTTATTCAGGGAAGTACACTTGTTTATACAGGGGTGGTGGAGGGTAGGGGAGGGTGGCTTTCCGAGGGCACTGTGATTGGAGGAGAGGGCTTGATTACTACATATAGGTTTGAAAAGAGGGGCTGGGGGAGGAGGAGTGTTGAAAGAAGAGGGGGTTGTGTGTTCATCTGTGGCCATGCAGCTGGAGTGTAGCAAGAATGTTGCAAAGAGGAGGAGGAGATAGGTAGAGGCCCAATGAGAGAATTTTTGTGGGGTGACGTGTCTGTTGCCGGGGAGAGGGCTGTACAGACGGGGCTCGTGGGGCAACTAGGCAGATTTAAGGTTGCGGAGAAATAGGTGCCACAATAACTAATAGAGGTTTGGTTCATTAATAACAAACAAATAGTTGAGTTTCCACTATCAATAAACTAGATAAAATGAAATGTCAATATTCCTTTCAGGTGATATTGTTTTTAAATGCTCCACTTAAGATTAGGATTAAAACATTAAAAAAATTTTGATAATCTCTTTTTCCTTCAGCTTTTGAGATTAAATAGTAAAATATAAGGGGGAGCCAATTATTTAATTTTATGAAGATTTTAACTATCAAGGTAGCATGATGTAGTCTTGAACTACAAAATTTCTTGATGCTATAACAATAATTTAAATAAAAATTCAAAATATAGAAGAAAAATGTTTTAGATGTAACACAGAATTTTAATATGTGTGTGTGTGTATATTACAAATAGAATCATAAGTAATTTTCCATTAAAATCACAAATGGCAAAGAATATAACTTTCAATCACCTGATATCTTGTCATATCCTTGAGAAAGAATGTTCTTTATTATGTGGTCAGCTTTTAAAGTGAGTGAAAGTTTACTTGATAGTTACAGTGTTTGAAATCTCATGTAATTGAATTAGGTTCTACAAAGCTCCCATGTATTTATTGGAGTTAACAAAATGGCATGATTCTATACTACTTGGGTACCAGCAGGAAGCATCCCCTGAGAGAACGATCACAGCTGGGAGCAATTAAGACTGATTGGTTTGTGGCTGAGAAAATAAAAATGGAAAGAGACTTCTCTTCAGGGGAATTAGGGGGCTGCATTCCCAAGCATTTATGAGTTGAGTGCAATTCTCAGAGAAACTTGAGGCTGAGGAAAATGTGAATTTCAAATATCTGTATGTTTTCTCAGTTTATGTAGTGTCTGCATAAGCACTATGTATCCACTCCATTGGATAGTTCCAAGAAAAGAAAGTTCAAGTTAAATGACCAACTTTTCTTTTTACTCGTTTCCTTTCCTTTTTATATATCCCACCATTTCCCTAATATTTTCATTTGACCTTATAGATAGAAGGTAGATGGTTTCATAATTTCTTACTATTCATTTTATAGAGGTTGGGATAGTTGTGGTTTCTGAGCGATAGCTGAGACTCAGCATCAAGGGATTGAGAGAAACTTCTTGGCCAAAAGGGGGGAGAGTGAAATGTGACAAAATAAAGTTTCAATGCCTGTGAGATTCCAAACAGAGTCGAGAGGTTATCCTGGAGGTTATTCTTACGCATTAAATAGATATCACCTTGTTAGTCAAGATGTAATGGAGAGGCTGGAGGAAAGTGCTTGAGAATGTAGAGCTGTGCTCCAGTAGCCATGTTTCTTGAAGATAATTGTATAATGATATAGCTTTCACAATGTGACTGTGATTCTGAAAATCTTGTGTCTGATGCTCCTTTTATCTACCTTATCAACAGATGAGTAAAACATATGGAATAAAAATAAATAATAGTGGGAACAAATGTTAAAATAGATTTAGATTGAAATGCTAGGGATCAATGAGAGGGAGGGGTCAGGGGTATGATATGTATGAATTTTTTTGTTGTCTTTTTCTTTTTCTGAATTGATGCAAATGTTCTAAGAAATGATCATGATGATGAATGTGCAACTATGTGATGATATTGTGAATAACTGATCATATATGTAGAATGGCATGATCATAAGTTAAGAATGTTTGCATTTGTTTGTTGTTATATTTTTAAAAGAAAGTTAAAAAATTAAAAAAATATCAGTTCTCATTTTTTCTAGTTTCTTTTGCTTTACATTTGAATTATAGATATGCACTGAAGATGCATGATGTTTGTTTTAAATAGTCTATATTGGATTTCTAACAACTTATGAATATAAATGAATAGGAAGTTATTTTTCTAGATTATTTTAGTAATCTATTGGAGATTCATTTATTCTCACTTGTATTTGTCACATGATGCTATCTCTGTTTTATGTGGACATCCTTGTTAGTACATTGAAACTTTGTGGCAGGAATATTATGAATTGATATTAGGATGTTATGTGTAATATTTTTATGTCTCTTAACAGGTAAAATGGGTTATGTTATATGTAATAATTTATTTAACATGATAGACTCCTCTATCCAGATTTTCATGATAATCCTTTTTACTTTTCTTTACTTTCTTTCCTTTCTTCCTTTTATCTTTTCTTCCTTCTATTCCTCCATCCCTGTCTCTCCTTCTCCCCTCCTTTTGCTCTCTGTGATGGTTAACTTTATGTGTCAGCTTGACCAGGTTTTGGTATCCTCCAGTTAGATCAAGCAAGCACTGGCTTGATTGTTACCATGAGGATATTTAATGGATTTAAATCATCCATTTAAATTGATGGCTGATTAGATCTACAATCAACTGAGATTGCCTTCAACAAAGAGAGACTTCTCATCTAATGCATCAAGGCCTTTAAAAGAGAGGTGATGATTTCAGCAGTCAGAAGACAGAATTTCCATCTCTAATTCAGCTAGCCAGATTTGCCTGAAGAATTCATCTAAAACCTTCACCAGAGTTCCCAGCTTGTGGCCTGCCCTAGGAATTTGGTCTTGTACACTCCAAAGTTATGTGAAGCAATACTTATAAAAATAATATATTTCCTGTTAGTTCTGTTTCCCTAGAGAACCCAGACTAATATGGCCTTGGTAGTGGGAGTGGTTTTTAAGAAACAGAATCTTAAGGATGAGATTTCTGAATTGTTCTCAAAACTGATTGGATTAAAAAGCACTAATGACTCGATTTCAAAGTAATCAAAATGGTTCTGATAGTCCATGATGTGAGTTAGCAACAGAGATACACACAATATTGCCAATATGGTTATTCAAATGCTTATAAGAGGCAAGGCTCAGGGTGAGAAAGGTTTTGACATTTTAACAGAATTTTGTGGAGTTAAAAGGTATAATGAAGTTGGCTGGCTGTTACTAAAAAGCTAGATACAGTTGAAAAGAAAAGGATGAGCTCAAGGCCTTATATTTCCAATTTCAGAGCCATGAAAGTTTCTACATGTGCTCTGAAAGAAAATCTTATTTTGGGTAGCTGCAGACTTCAGATTTCTGAGAACAAGAACCAGAATCTCATTGTGTAAGTAGCTGAATAATGTAAATTAAAATTCCAACCTTGTCAGGGTCTGTGTTAAAGTGAGGGCATTGATCAGAAAGGAATGAGATCCTGAAAATTGGAATGAGGACATATAGCTCAATAATAACAGTGGTCGGTACATTGAAACCCGAGATTCTGCTGTGTATTTGCCAGATAAACCTGTAAAGGTCTTCCCTGAGGACCAGTCTTCCTGACCTCTAGTCTTACGTGTGGTATCTGCCATCCAATCTCCACCTGAAGAGATTAACCCTGCTACGCCTGATGAACCTGTAACCACCCTTCTTGAGGAAAGAGCCCTCACTCCTCTTCTAAAGATATTAATCCTATTTCACCAGATGAAACTGCAATGGAATTCTCTGAGGTGGCTGGCTTGCAAGATAATATAATTCTTGTGACCCACCCCCACCACCCCCTTTGTTTTTCCAGGCTTATAACTAAATTGAAATACCAAAGGCCCAATAAGGTGAGGTATAAAGTGTGGCCCATGAGGAGGTATGCTGCACTCCAAAAGAACTGCATGATTTTTCTAGCTCATTAGACAGAAATCAGGGGAATGTGTGTGGAAATGGATATTAAAGGTGTAGAATAATGGTGGAAGGAAGGTAAAGTGGTAATAGGCTGAATTTATTGATATGGGTCCATGAAGCAGAGATTCTGAACTCCATGTTTTAACTTGGAGGGGTTAGAAAAGTCTCTAATGGTTTGTTTGGATGGTTGGTGAAGCAAGGACTGAAAGGTGGCATACATTGACTGAGGTCAAAAGGCCAGAACTGCTCTAGTGTAATGTAGATGAGGGGCTCCAAAGGTTTGGAGAGGTTGGAATGTTAGAATGGATTTGTCATGGTAGGGCTGCTCACACACCCTAGGGATGTCCACAGGGCACACATCACCAGCACTATGAGGAACTAATTTGTGAGACTAACACCAACATCCCTGAAGAACTCTGTGCTTGCTCTTCTCTGTGGGTCAGATAGCACTGTGGGAACTGTTGTCACTGAACCTGGATCCTTAAACTCAATGGGGAAGATCAGATCCCAGGTTGTAAGAAGCCAAGTAACAGTATGTAATTGCCAAATACAAGGTGAGCATGGCTACCATAGTGGACAGTAGACTCAAAGCAGTAATCAAAAGAGTCTGGTCACAGAGACCTATGGCATTGGGTGGCGGATAATGGGGTATCTAGAAGTAAAATAGATGGGCAGTCTACTAAATTCTTACCTGCTCTGTATAAGCAGAAAAGTTCTATGTCAAGTGAACAAAGTGTCTATCTTGAATTACAAAAATAGGGAGTCATAGTCCCTTAATCAGTTTCCAGACCTGATACAGTTTACAGACCCAGAGTCCCTTGAATAAAGGAAAGACGGGGTACACTTGGGGAAGGACTCTGCTACACTGTTAAAAATTTCTTCTGTTAATCTTCCTCTCAGCTTTCCCCAAAAGAGACCTATGGCTTTTTACAAGGTTAACTGTGTGATCTGACATTTCAGGAGTCATTAGACACTGGCTTGGAAGTGACGTTAAATTCAGGAGACCCAAACATCACTGCAACCCCCCAGTCAGAGTAGAGGCTTATGGAGGTCAGGTAATCAATGGAGTTTTAGCTCATGTCTGTCTCATAGTAGGTCTAGTCAGTCCCTGGACTCATCCTGTAGTTGTTTCCCAAATTTTGGAATGCATAACTGGAATACACAGTCTCAGCAACTGGCAGAAACCCCACATTAGTTCCCTGATATGTGGAGTGAGGGCTATTATTGTAGGAAATGCCAGATGAAAGTCAAAAGAACTGCCTCTACCTAGCAAAATAGTAAATCAAAAGCAATTCCTGATTCTGGAGGGATTGGAGATATTAGTGGCACCATCAAGAACTTGAAGGATGCAGGGGTGATTTCTACTATCTTCATTCAACTCTATTTGACCTGTACAGAAAACAGATGGTTCTTAGAGGAAGGCAGTGGATTACTGTAAACCTACCCAGTTGGTGACTCCAATTGCAACTGCTGTTCCAGATGCGTTATCATTACTTGAGCAAATCAACACATCCCCTTGTACCTGGTATGCAGCTATTGATCTGGCAAATGCTCAAGTGCTTTATTCTCAATTGCTGTTAGTAAGGATCACCAGAAACAGTTTGCTTTCAGCTGGCAAAGCCAGCAGTACACTTTTACTCCTCTACCTCAGGATTATATCAACTCTCCAGCTCTATGTCAAAATCTAGTCCACAGAGATCTTGATCATCTCCCCTCCCACAGAACATCACACTGGTCCATTATATTAATGATATCATGTCAGACTTACTGAGCAAGAAGTAGCAACTTCTCTAGACTTATAGGTAAGACATTTGTGTGTCGGGGGTAAGAGAGAAATTAAGAAAAATACAGGGTCATTCCACCTCAGTGAAATTTCTAGATGTTCAGTGGTGTGGAATATGTTGAAATATCTCTTCTAAGGTAAAGGATGAACTCTCCTACAAACAAACAAACAAAGGCACAATGCCTAGTTGGCCTCTTTGGATTTCAGAGACAACATATTCCTTATTTGGGTATACTACTCTGGTCCATTTACTGAATGACATGAAAAGCTGCTGGTTTTCAGTGGGGACTGGAACAAGAGAAGGGCCAATTTTTGAAATATATTCCAAATCTATCACTTTGCGGGACTGATGATTCTAAAGAACATAAACAATATAAAAATAACATAAGTATTATTAAATTCAAAACATGTTTCTTGGTGAGATGATCAATTGTTGAACCAAATATTGGCTTAGATTTTATTTCTAGATAAATCAGTATATCTCTACGTAGCCTCAGTTAAGTTCCTTACTTCGTTTTACTACTTTAACCACTGCAGAAAGTGATTATACTAATCCTGTTTTTCAGATGATTATATACCTTATTATTAAATACTTAGAATAGCTTTATTAGAATTATATTAAGAATAATACACTTTCTCTTTTTGTTTGGGATAATTATTAACTAAATTATAAGAATTCATGTTTCAAGTTTTAGCAAATACTGACCACAGATTATAGGAAAGGGAAAGAAGTAAATTGATTTTCTATATCCTAAACCACTGAATATGTTAGAAAAGTTTAATCATGATGTCTAAAGTAAATTGAGTTATTTCTGCTTTTTATACTTGATTGTTACTTAACTAATCTCTAAAGTTATATCTAAGATTTTAAGACCTCCACAGAAATATTTTCGAAAGCATACAATAATATATATTCCCTAATTCATAAGTAACTTTACTTTTCAGTACATTTTGCATATTCATTATATATCTTAATACAAAGTAAAGGGAAAATGTAAGTTTTTCTACTCACTTTTTAAAATTATTAATGTGCATAACTAAGTGTATTTGATTTGTATCAGTTTAATTTTGATGAGACAACTTTAAGTAATAAATATTACAAGATAATTTATTTTTTTATAGAGAGCAAGTTAGATACAGCCAATTGTGTGGTAATAAGCAATGTTTTTGCCAATGAGGCTGTATTGTGAACAATTTCCAGAAGTGGAGCAATCAAAATCTGCAGATCCAAGGTGTAGGAAAAAACATACTTAAAGCATACTTTAAAAAAATGGATATGATTAACAAAATTATCAATAATTGCTACATTACAAAAAGTGTACAGAAATTAACTGTATTTTTGTTTTTTTCAACCCTTTCTAGTATTATCTCATTTAATAGGTTGTATTATTCAGAGATACATGCATAACTATAAAAATGCCCCAATTTTCACTTTAAGAGATGCATTTCCAATGAAATTTACTTTCATGTTTAATTCTTTTTATAGATTGCATAATGTATTCATCTTATTTATTAAGCTCATTTGAAAGAATTTGGATGTTGTAGTGGTTTAAAGCTGTATGTGCCCCAGAAAAACATGCTCTTAAATTTCATCCATTCCCATGGAGGCGAACCCATTATAAGTAGGACCTTTCGATGAGGCTACAGCAGTTAAGGTGTGACTCACTTCAATCAGGATGTGTCTTAATCCTATTACTGGAGCCCTTTACAAGTGAATGAAATTCAAATAAACAGCAAAAGCCACTGGAGTCGATGAAACCCGGAAGAGAAGGGAAAGACCAGCAGGGCTACGTGCCCTCCCATATGGCAGAAAAGTCAGGGATCACTGGCAGCCAGTCTTCAGGGAGAAAGCATTAGCTTGATTTAGACATTTTCCTGGCTTCAAAACTGAGGTCCAATAAATTCCTATTGTTTAACCTGACCTATTTCATAGTATTAGCTTTGAGTAGCTTAGGAAACTACAACAGATGTCAACAAAAAGGAGCTACATGAAATTTCAAAATACTTTTTTGATGTTAAGTGAGCAAAACAGAGGTGATGGCCTCTAAGCTAAAAGAACAACTTGCATAAACCATGGTCATATAATTAGAACTGACCTGAAGAACAGATAGGAAAGAAAATAAGAAATGTCTGTAATTAAGGAGATATGTAAGAATTTCCCAGAGGCTGCTTCTGGATGGAACTTGTCTCCTGCCTGAGGTGCACTTGCATCTTCTTGCTGGCTGCTTTATCTTCTCCTGACCTCTCAGTGGTATGTTAATAGAGCTGAGGATTTGACTTGGGCTTAGAGGGAAGGAGAAAACGCTCTGCTTAGGCTGTTATGGACAGTGGCCTGCATGTAACCTAGGATGGAGATCCCTGTTTGCACCTGCCTAGCTTGCCTCTTAACTATACTATTATAAGACACCAAATTAGGGTCTTATAATAGTATAGTTAATAGTAGATTAGGGTCCATTCAAATCCTTTTTTTTTTTGATGAAGCTCATGGGGTAGGGTGACTCTAAACAGACGCAATCAAGTATTTAGGAACCTATATTTCTACCTGGACATCATTGTGTGTATGTGTGTGTGTATGTGGGGTGTTGAGAGAAAGTAAAGGGGAACCTTGAGATCCTCTTAGATACCAACCAAGTATGTACCCCTACACAAGTATCTTTTGTTACATGTACACAAATAAGACTTGCACATTGAATCCTTTTGTTTTCTTTCCATGCATTTGTTCAAACTTTCATTCAATAAATATTGATTAATACCAAATATGTCCCAGACCCTATATTTGTGCTTAGGATAAAAATATTAAATGAGACACCACTCCTACCTGAATGAGTTAAAAATATATTGTGAGAAACAGGCAATGGCAAAGTACTAAGTGATGTGATAACAGTCTGAACAGAGAAATCTGGATTAACTAAGAGGGACACCTGAATTCCAAAGGAGTTGTAGAAGAGATTGGAAGGAGTACAATATGTTCAGGTTTGGACAGCACTTCTTGGAAGATGTTCATCTTACCTGCACTTATTCTCTAAAGTTTAAAAGTACACATGGAATGCCCTTCAACTAGGGAATGAAAAAGCAAATTGTAGTACATCCACAGAAAAGAATATTGCTTAGAAGGAAATGGAATGGACTGCTGACACATGCAACAACATGGATGAATCTCAAATGTGCTAGTGAAAGAAGTTAGGTTCAAAAGTATCACTTTATTTATATGACAGTCTAGAAAAGACAAAATTATAGGGACAGAAAATAGATTAATGGTTGCTAGGGGATTGAGTTGGAGGGAATTTGGAAGGTGATGGAATTACGCCATGATTGTATGTGTTTAAGTCTCATAGAGTGACTCACTAAAAAGAGTGACTGTTTTGGAATGTAAATAACATTTTTGCAAAAGAAAGTGATAGTTTACAAGTAATTAGCTGTGTATCTACAACCACAGATGTGCATACATGCACATACATGCCTACTCAAAACTGCTAGGGGGATTCATTCCTTACTCATATTTCCCGGTGGAAGAGTGTTCCTAGTAGTGTTTCTTAACAGTACTATTGGATTTTAGGCAGGAGCATTCTTTATTGTCTGGGACAGTCGTATATTTTGCAGAATGTTTAGCAACTCTGGTCATGATCTACTAAATGTCAGAAGCATCTCCACATATTTCCTAAAGTTTCCTAGGGAATATATCTGCACCTTCGCTGGAAACTACATGCTGGGGTAACACCCTGGACAGTCTCCATGTGAAAAGGAGTGAATTCTCTACTTCATCAATTAAGATGATGTGTTTGCCTCTTTTTTTTCTTCTTGGGATTTCCCTGTCTGCAGAGAAATGTACTTTCCCATGAGTGATGAGTTTAGTGGAGTTAATTGTGTTTCTGACTATGCCTTGGAGGAGAGGAGTGTAAAAGTCAAATTCACATGAATGTTAGCAAGTTGTCTGCGGGGACACCTACCACAGGTCCTGCAAGCTAGCATTTGCCAGTCAGAGAGTTGATGTATTACTCTTGCATCAGTCTGACACCTGAGTCTGTCTTTCTTGCATCCTGGGAAGGTAGGAGAGGACTGTTGCTTATAGACTAAGTCTACTCCCCGAAATTGATATGTTAGCTGTAGAAATATCAGATGGGTTAGTTCATATGTGCTAACCTTCAGTTCCTGAGCTTGACAGTGATCAAGACCTTGAAACTTCAAGTAATACTGTAGTAATGTGAACTTTCTGGAATCCATTCCATGGGCATGTATTGAAAATCAGCACCATCTGCTTCTCACAGCACACCATTTTTCTAAGTTCTTTCTCCGCCTTTGAAGGTAGCAGGTCAAGGTAACACAGCAGCAGTCTCTGTCCTGGTAACCCAATGTCAGGCTCTCTAATTGTGTCACCGACAGATCCAGACTAACTCCCGCACCTCAATTTGTACTCTGCAAACAGTATAAATGAAAACTTCTATATTAGGTGAAGACAAGCTTTTCCTTTGAAGCATGAAAGTTTTTTTATTTTCTTTTTTAGCAAGAAAGTCTTTATTTTGTGGGATAATGGAAGTGTCATAACATGGAACATTATCAGATCTTTTTGTCAGTGACTTCAAAAGCTAGACATACTACCACATACATCGTGAGGTTGAAAATTCTTATTTTAAAATAGTATTGATGGCATTCTGAGATGACAGAGGTATATGGCCTCTGAAAAAAATTAGGTAGGTAATTTCTTCCTCCTGTCCTATCATAGAGCCCTTCCAGCACTCTCAATAGGATCCTTCTTTCTCTGATATAATCCTATAGAATGGTTGTAAAATTAGTTAACTAATATAATAAACTGTATAGCTAAAGTATTAATATCTATTGTTGTAATTCCCCACCTTGCTCGAAGCAGCTGACTGTGTTTTATATCATCCCATCACCTCTTTTTGCTGTTTAATGGTGGCCTTTTACAAAGACCTTCAATGTTTTAGCTGAAGTTGTAATGAGTCGGCTTCAGCACTAGAGCTGGGTTTGGAGGAGTGACATGGGATTCTGAGAACCCCTCCGATAACACTGCATATGCAATTTCTTGTAGAGTTTCTGAATTTATTACTGGCATAGAACCTATGTATGTATGAAATATGTGAATAATACATGCTACATTATCTAATGGGGTCTCCTATGTGTTGTTTTATTTTGGAGAGGCACTTAGATGAACAAATATTTACTGAAAGCCTATCATGCATTGGGAATAATGATAGAAGTAAATATATATATATATAGTGGGTGGGCCATGGTGGCTCAGTAGGCAGAGTTCTTGCCTGCCATGCCAGAGACCTGGGTTTGATTCCCAGTGCCTGCCCGTGCAAAAAAAAAAAAAAAAAAAAAAAATATATATATATATATATATATATATATATATACATAGAGAGAGAAAGAGAGAGAGAGAGAGTGAGAGTGAGTGTTGCTCTGATCCAGGCTTTCTTCTAAGTACATTGATTTATTTTAATCCTCCCAGTAATGCCATGAGGTAAGTACTGTTATAACACCTCCACTATTCAGATGGAGAAACTGAGACTCAGAGAGTTATGTAACCTGCCCAAGGTCACATACCTGTGAGTGGTGGAACTGGGTTTGAACTATTGCATCATACTCAAATCTGTGCTGTTAGGTTTAATGTTAGAGGATACTGATAAGGGTTCCATTTCAAAGATAACTTTGTATTTGCATATAACAAAAGCAGTAAACATATCTTAACTAAGATTGGGCAGAATGGCTGTATTATGAAGTGATGGCTTCCCCCCAAATCATCTCTTTCCCCCCCAAAATCATCTATTCCTACCATAACTTTTCCTGAAAAATAATGTTAATTTTGCATGTAGTTAGAAGCAAATGCTACAGAAATAGAATGCGCAGATATATCACAGGATAGTACAATATTTATGATTTTAATTTGTAAATAATTAAAAATCCCCTATTAACAGTGGCCTCTTTTATCTTGGAAAGGAGATATTAAAAAAATTTAAAACCTACATTTAAAATATGTGTGCTATTCAAATTAATCAAAAGACACAATCAAAATGTGATATCTTTAAATACTTTTGTAAAATATTTTTGAACTTTATATTTAAAGTTTGTAAAGAAACTATCATGCATTATGCATTATTACTGTTAACTTATAGTCATTAAAGTACATGTAAACTTCTTAGAAAGGCTTTTATAAATATGTCTCAACTAATCAAGCCAAACCAAAACCAAGATTGCACTCTATTTACAATAAATAGATGCCAGGACTTATTAGGTTTTAAAAAATATGGCATAGATGTGCCAGTGAAGATAATTTAGGTGCATGGATTTATCTGACTTTAAAATAAGAGTTACATCAGCATCATTTCATCTGTAGGTGCAGAAAGAAAACAATTATTCTTTCAATTAATTCATTCTAAACTGAGAATCTGCTTAGAAATTAAAGCAGATAAAATCATTCTTTCTACTCTTAAATGAACCAAAACTACAGAGAAGAAGTGAATTGGGTCAATATTTTAAGTTTCTTTTGTTGACTTGAGTAAAGATCTACATTTTTGTTATAAAACATGATTTTTTATGCTAAAAATTCTCCTCTAGGTTGTGGACGTGTTGGTAACATGCTGCTCCCTTCCTGGAGGGGAGTTGGGGACACTAAGAAGAATTGGCTAGGAATGGGTGAGTTATCCACACTCCCCAGGCCTTACTTTAAATTTAAGAAGGTAAACTTTCTAATGACTACAAATAATCTCAATCAATTTTGATAATTAAATGAGCCAAATCATTGCCCAACTTTGTAATATAATTGCAACAATTATTTGAAAATAAAACACAAAAGATCAAATGTGCATCTTTCTCAGAATGTTGAAAAATGTCTTGAAATAATTAAAGAAGTGGAATAAATACTACCAGCATTGGAAATCTACTTAATTAGAACTCTGGGTCTAAGTCCCTGCTCTTCCACTAACTAGCTGAATGGTTTTGTATAAACTAGTTAAATGCTTGGGATTTGCTCACCTCATTTGTCAAACTCAAGGTTGAAATAAGAAGATAATGATCTGTGTCTTTTTGGTCTCTTCTCTGTTCATTACTTTTTGTTTTCTGTCCATTACTTTGATTTGACAAATTTGCCTGCCTTCCTCTCAAAAGGTTAAAGATGCATCAGGTCTCAAGTACCTAGATGATGGAAAAATGGGATCAGGGCACCTCTCAATGTGTGACTATTCCATAAAACACCTACTTCCCACTCATGTGATTCTATGAAATGTCTGCAGAATGCGACCTCTATCCTTAGCAATGCTATACATACACGTCACCAATAATGTGGTCTCGTCAGAGTCCATGATTTTAGAATCTAATATTTCAGAAATGAAAAAGTGTCAAAAATGAATTAACTCCATATGGAATTTTTCATTATGTATCTATTTGCTTGTAATGCTTATGGAGGGTTTGTTTCTTTTTAAATATTTTTAAAAATTTTATTTTCTGATCCATTTCATGTGGTTGCTGACTTAGATTGAGCTACCCTGAAACAGATTCTGAGATGAAAGTAGTTTATTAGGAAATAAATCCAGCAAAAATGCATAGATGAGTTGGGACCTGAAACAGGGAAGGGAAGGAAAAGGAAGGAATCCAAGCTTAGTTGTAATCATATCCCTTGAGGAATAACTATGGTTCAATGTGGTAGAAACTCTCTAGGGACAGGGTAGGACACATTTCAAATATGTCCCCACTGAAGGTGAGGGAGCTCAAGTATTTATACCCGTACACATTCAGTCATTGATTTAGCAGCGGCTGGGGTGAGGGTGTGGGGGGATGCAAATTTCTAGTCACTTCCATTTTTTTTCTTGTGTACAGGCAAATGAATTTTGACGGCCAGAGGGCAGTCCTGCTGTCTTAGGGAATGACAATGAAAATAAACTGGCAAAGAGATGTGGGAGAATTGGCAGAGTACTAATAAGGTCTGCTGAAAGTTAGTTTTGTAATAACATTCAATGAGCAACCATAAAACTGATGAAAAATTATTTAACGAAGTGGCTTCCTATAAAGAACAGAGGAGCCGATTCTGCTAATCCATTTTACAGATAAGCCTTTGTATTAATGAAGGTCTTGTTGGGAACAGATGGGATAGCAACAGGGTAATTTGAGAAGGATTTAATAAACTATTTACAAAAGTGAGGACGGAGAGAATGGGACCCACATGAGATCAGTGCAGTAGTGGTGATGGGGTATATTTTCACACACCCTAGTCTTGAAAGCATAAGGAGAGGGAGCAAGAAATGCTGTGTAAAGAGAAGCTGTGCCTTCCTTAAATGGAAGGAAAGGCTAATTGTAGAATGCATATCTTAGCTTCACTTGCCACCCACTCCCATCCCTTTCCCCAGTGCCACCAGCCTCCCTGCTCTTTCCCCCTAGCCAAACAAGAAGCCAAAGGACTCTGGAGGCCCTTACTTTGGTTCCTTTTGGGATTCCAGACCATAGAGCAGGGTGGAGAAGAAGGCAGAGGGACACAGAGGCAAATAGAAAATATTCAGTACAGGGAGAAAGATGAATTGCTGAATTAATTGACAGCAAGTTAAATTGCCTTAGACCACACTGCAAGGGTTCTCCCCACTCCCCTGCCAAGTAAAATCATCTAAAAAGTTTTTTTTTAAGGTCTTCAAGATCTAGTCATCAAACTTGAACTTCCTTTTCTGCCCCTTACCAGCTTGCCCTATTTACCATTCTTGAATTGCTAAAAGAGCAAGAACCATATTTTTAGGAGTTTATTTCCTCTACCTGGAAAGAGATCTTTTTTCCCAGTGTTTCAATATTTGGCCTTTGATTCCATTTCATGTTCATCTTTAATGCTTGAGTCTCTTTGGTCCCTTTCTCAGAATAAAAATATTCTCTGGTCACATATATCTGTTTCTTTTATTCTTAGAATAAAAATTGCTTAGTCTCTCTCTCTCTCTTTTTTTTTTAATGAGATAGGCAGGCTCTGGGAATTGAACCCGGGTCACCAATATGGCAGGGAAGAACTCTGCCACTGAGCCACCATTGCCTGCCCTATATGTGCTTTTATAAATAATACAAACAATGCCAAAATTTTAAAAGTGTCAGTAACAATTTACCTGCAACCCACCAACCAACAAATAATAATTAACACATCGGTGTATATACATCCAATATTTTTTAATGTACACATATATCTGTATTTATAAACTGGGATCACTTATGAGATGATTTGTATTCTTTCCTTTAATAATTCACAGAAAATCTTCCATATCTAGGCAGATAGAGCTACATAATAATTTTTATCATTATATAGTGTTTGTTATATGAGTATCAAGTCATTTATAGTATTTAATGAATACCACAATGGTGAACATGTAGACAATTTCCAATGTTTTTGACATTCTTTGCTATGACAAAAAATGTCACTATGATGCACTTTTACATTTATATTTATGTATTCGTTGCTGATTTTCTTGGGCTAACTTTCTAAAATTAACTCTCTTGCTGGAAAGTTTGTGTTAATAGATTTTCTTCCCTTTCCTACCACCTTGAATTTTTTCAAATGCCAGTTCTAAGTCATATCTTCAATTTGGCCCCAATTTTATTTTATCTACTGGGCTGTTAATTAAAACAACAGGAATATTTCTACTAGATACTTATTGCTCTCTTCTGGTTGAAATTAATAAAAACCTCTTGAGGCTAGCATAAGTGAAAAACGGGGCAGGTATTATGATACTACAGAGGTGTTTCATGTAACTCGAGGTCAGTAGGCTATCAGAACAGTGTGAGCTGGCTAAAAGCTACAGGAAAAACTCTTTGGCTTGCTTGTGCTTGCTTTCTTCTTTTGTATTTAAGTCTGATTAAATCCCATCTTCCAGGTGGGCCATGGTGGCTCAGCCGGCAAGAATGCTTACCTGCCATGCCAGATGACCCGGGTTCGATTCCCGGTGCCTGCCCATGTGAAAAACAATAACAAAAACAAAAAACCCCCCATCTTCCTCAGTTTCTCAGTCTTTGTGTAAGCCTTTATTTGTTCCATTGAAAGAGAATGTTGATACTTCTCTGGTACTACTCCTAATTCCCTTAGTTAAAGAGGCTAAATGATTATACCACTCTGAGTTTATGTGCTTATTCCTGATTGCTCCCAATTTGTGGGTAGCAGGTGGGACCCAGTAACATTGTACAAACATGGGCACTAGAAGTCTCATTGCTATAACCATATGGATACTGAATTTATGATTGTTCTGTCAAAAATAGGTGACAGGGCAGCCAAACCAAAAGTAATAAGAGGTTAAATACTTCACGCTTAATAACAGATAAAAGCATCCAGGCAGAATATAATAAGGAAATAGAGGTCTTCAACACTGCCGTGAACCAACTAGACCTAACAGACCTAAAGAGAATACTCCACCCAACAGCAGCAGAATACACATTTTTTTTGCAAGGTACATTCATATACTACAATGGGGTATTATCAGAAATCAATAACCAAAAGGAATTCACAAATATGTGCAAATGAAACAACATAGTATTAAATAACAATAGGACAAAGAAGAAATCACAAGGGATATTAGAAAATACTTTGGGATAAATGAAAATGAAGATTCAACATACCAAAAGTAATGGAATGAAGCTAAAGCACTGCTTGAAGGGAAATGTATTACTTTAAATGCCTGTATTAAAAAAAAGAAAGATATAATTTAATACCCTAAGCTTCCACTTTAACACAAAGGAAAAATTAGAGCAAATTAAACCAAAACAAGCAGAAAAGGGGAAATAATAAATATTAGAGCAGAAATCAATGAAATAGCAAATAGAACAACAGTAAAGAAAGTCAAAGAAACTAATAGTTGCTTCTTTGAAAAGGTCAGCAAAATTGACAAAACTTGGCTAACCTGACCAAGAAAAGAAGAGACGACTCAAGTTACTGAAATCAGGGAAGAAAGGGGACATTATTGTTGATCTTACAGAAATAATGAAAGGGTCATGAGACAATGCTATGAACAATTGCATGCCAACAAATTAGATAAATTGGACAAAATGGGCAAATTTATAGAAAGACACAAACTACTGAAATGGTCTCAAGAAGAAGTAGAAAATCTGAATGGATCTATAGGAAAGAGAATGTAACAGTGACTAAAAACTTCTACAAAGAAAAGTCTAGCCCCATATAGCTTTACCAGCAAATTCTATCAAACATTCAAAGACTTAATGACAACCTTCATAAGTAATTCCTAAGAAATAGAAGAGGGAAAAATTCCCAAACCATTCTGTGGACCAGTATTACGATATGAATACAGAGCATTGGAAAAAACTAAAACTACATACCAGAATCTCTTATGAATACAGATACAAAATCTCCTACAAATTACTAGTAAACTGAACTCAGTAACATGTAAAAAAGGATTATCTGCTATGACCAAGTGGTATTTGAGCACTGCAATGTTGGTGTAACATTCGAAAATCAATTAATGTGTGTGCACAGGTGTTTTAGTGGTAGAATGCTCGTCTCCCATGTGGGAGACCTGGGTTTGATTCCTGAACCATGCACCACCCCCCCAAAGAAAAATCAATTAATGTAATAAAACACATCAATAGAATAAAGGACAAAAATCACGTGATCATCTCAACAGATACAGAAAAAAGCCTTTGACAAAATCCAGGTCTTCTTCATCATAAAAACCTTAAACTAACAATAGAAGTGAACGTTTTCAATGTGACAATGGGTGTCTATGAAAAATCCATAGCTAATGTCACACTTAATGGTGAAAGACCAAAAGCTTTCCCCCCAAGATACGGACAAGACAAGGATGTCTACCCTCTACCTCCAGGAAACATTGTACTGGAGATTATAGCCAAGGCAATTAGGCAAGATAAATAAATAAAAGGTATCCAGATAGAAAAGGAAGAATTAAAACTACTCTATTGGCAGATGACATGAACGTGTATTTACAAAATCCTAAGAAATCCATAAAAAACATTAAAACTCATAAGCAAATTCAGAAAGATTGCAGGTACAAGATCAATGTTTAAAAATCTATCGTATTTCTGTACATGAGGATGAACGATCTGAAAATGAAATTAGGAAAATAAACAATTTCATTCTCAATAGCATAAAAAATAATGACATACTTAAGAGTAAATTAAACAAAAGAAGTTCAAATCTAATACTCCGAAAACTACAAATTATTGTAAAAAGGAATTAAAGACGTAACTAAACAGAAAGGTATCCCATATTCGTGTATTGGAAGACTTGCTATTAAGATGGCAACACTTCTCAAACTGATCTACAGATTTAATGCAATCGCTAAAAAAAATCTGGCTGTGTTTTTTTTTTTTTTTTGGTAGAAATAGATAAGCTGTTGCTATATTTCATATGGAAATAAAAGGGATCCAAAATAGGCTAAACAATCTAAATTGAAGAAAACTATTGAGGGACTAACCCTTCCGTATTTCATATTTTGCTATAAACCTACAATAATAAGAACATTGTGGTACTAGCATAAATACAGATAGCATAAATATAGAAACAGATCAATGGAGTAGAATTACAAGTCCAGAAAGTTTCACAGTCAATTGAATTTTGATAAAAGTGTATGAGAATTCAAAGGAGGAAATAACCTTTCAACAGATGGTGCTGGAACAACAGGATATGCACATGCAAAAGAATGAAGTTTGATTACTCCTCACATGACATACAAAAAAAATCACTTAAAATAGATCATAGACTTAAACTTAAGAGCTAAAACTATAAAATTATTAGAAGATTAGAGGAGAAGATTTTCACAGCCTTGAGTTAGACAAAGCTGTTTCAGATACAACACTAAAAAACAAGTAACAAAAGAAAAAATAAATGTATTAAACTTCATAAAAGTTAAAAGCTTTGAGTTTCAGAGTACCATCAAGAAAGTGAAAAGACAACTCACAGAATGGGAAAAACATTTGTGAATCATATATCTGATAAGGAATTGTATCTAGATTATATAAAGAAGTGTTATGAGTCAATAAAAAAAGAAAAATACTTCAGTTAAAAATTGGGCAAAGGCATATGATCTGGCAATACTATTGCTACTCAGAGGACATGAGGGCAAGGACACAAACGGACATTGCACAGCAATGTTTTTAGCAGCATTATTTACAATTGCCAAGAGATAGAAACAGCCCAAAGGTCCATCAACAGAGGAGTGGTAAACAAGCTGTGGTATATACATACGATGGAATATTAAGCAGCTGGAAGACAGAATAAAGTTATGAAGTATGTAACAACAATGATGGACCTTGAGGACATTATGCTGAGTGAGATTAGCCAGAAACAAAAGGATAAATACTGTATGGTCTCACTGATATGAGCTAACATTAGTGAATGAACTTGGAGAATTTCAGTTAAGAACAGAGACCATCGGGAGATATAAATAGGGCAGATACTGGGTAACTGGAGCCAAAAGGATACAGATTGGGCAACAGGACTGATTGTAAAAATTCAGAAGTGGATAGCACATTATTACCTAAGTGTCATACAATAAAGTAAGTACACTGAATGAAGCTGAATGTGAGAATATTAGAGGGAGGAGGCCTGGAGGGCACAAATGAAATCAGAAGGAAAGATAGATGATAAAGACTGAGATGGTATACTCTAGGAATGTCTAGAGTGTATAATGATAGTGACTAAATGTATATATTAAAAAATGTGTTTGCATGAGGAAGAACAAAGGAATGTCACTATTGCACGGTTTTGAAAATAGGTGGCAATTAATATTTAAAAATTTTAACTTATGTGTAAGACTAAAGCAAAAAATATTTATTTGGCACAAAATTTATATTTTGACTAGTGCATTTCGTAATATAACTTATGTGGACAGTTTAATACCATAAGTACATGATACTTTGAGTAGGGCATGAGATTTTGTAGGTTTGTCCAGAGTGATGCCCCGATAAATCCCAGAGTGATTTGAACAGTGAATAAAAAAGTATTTGCAAAGTCACCTTGGGGGAATGACGAGATAGGAAGAAAATTAAACTTCCCCATGTGGAGAATTCCTGATAGTCTCACAAGCAGTGGGGGCAATCAAAGCAATAGGCCGAGCCCTCAATCTTGGGGTCTGTTCATGTGAAACTTATCTCCGCAAAGGATAGGCTAAGCCTACTTAAAATTAGGCCTAAGAGACACCCCTAGAGAACCTTTTTTGTTGCTCAGATGTGGCCTCTCTCTCTCAGTCAACACAACAAGCAAACTCACTGCCCTCCCTCTCTCTACATGAGACATGACTCCCAAGGGTGTAAACTTTCCTGGCAATGTGGGACAGAAATCCTAGAATGAGCTGGTACTTAGCATCAAGGGAATGAAAAAACCTTCTAGACCAAAAGGGGGAAGAGAGAAATGAGACAAAATAAAGTGTCAATGGTTGAGAGATTCCGAACAGAGTTGAGAGGTTATCCTGGAGGTTATTCTTACGCTTTATATAGATATCACCTTTTTAGTTAAGGTGTAATGTAGAGGCTGGAGGGAACTGCCTGAAAATGTAGAGCTGTGTTCCAGTAGCCATGTTTCTTTAAGACAATTGTATAATGATATAGCTTTCTCAATGTGACTGTGTGATTGTGAAAATCTTGCGCCTGATGCTCCTTTTATCTATGGCACGGACAGATGAGAAAAACATATGGATTAAAAATAAGTAAATAATAGGGGGAACAAATTGTTGGAGAAGCCATAAAATATCGCTCACCTGGCTGCCGTGGCTGATGCAAGGCAACCATGATGACCAATCCCAGAAATCTGCCCTCTGCCCTAGCAACAACGGTGACCAATCCCAGAAATCCACCCTCCGCCCTAGCAACAATGGTGACCAATCCCAGAAATCTGCCCTCCGCCCTAGCAACAACGGTGACCAATCCCAGAAATCTGCCCTCTGCCCTAGCAACAATGGCCACCAATCCACCTCCGACAAGTGTCCCTGCATGCTCCCAGCCTATGTAAGCCTGTGCACTTCCTCAATAAAGCGGATGCCTTCCACTCACCCCTAAGGGCTGTCTCCTGAGTTGTGTGCTGTGTGCTCTGTGTCTGTGTGACTGACTCAGTACGGCCACTTACCCCCAGCCATCAGCTAACCAGCCATCAGCAACCCAACAACAAATGTTAAAATAAATTTAGTAGATTGAAATGCTAGTAATCAATGAAACGGAGTGTTAAGGAGTATAGAAAAAAAATAGGGGAAATAAAGGCTTAAATATATTGGATAGATGGAAATACTAGCTGTCATTGAGAGGGAGGGTAAGGGGAATGATATATATGAGTTTATTTCATTTTTTTTTCTGAATTGATGCAAATGTTCTAAGAAATGATCATGGTGATGAATATATAGCTATGTGATGATATTGTGAGTTATTGATTATATACCAAGAATGGAATGATCATATGGTAAAAATGTTCGTGTTTGTATATTGCTATGTTTAAAAAAAATAATTAAAGAAGGTGAAGACTGTATGATATAGGTGAAGTCCTAGAATTTTGCTCCTTGTACATTTCATTCAGCAACTGAACCTCTTTGAAGTCTCTAGTCCTTCATGTGCAAAATAAACACAAAACTCCTTTCTGCACAGCACTTCTGTTAGGACACTCAGAAGTGGAATGACAGTGGTTTTGTCCGTACATCCTTTTGTACTGATTGAACTTTCTACCACCACCGTGGGTCCTTAAAGAGTAAATGTTATAAAACACTTCAAATATAAGAATGTAAATAAAGACTTTTATATTTGAAATGCGTACTGGAGAACATATATGCAACATGGTTACCATAGAGACTGGCATGTATTGAACCCTTAATCCAGAATATTCTTGTCATCAATATCATAAATTGTATTGCTTTAAAGAAAAAAAAAATTGGGTAAAGGGCAGACTAGTGTCCAACCTAGTAGTGCAGCCAGGTGGAATAGGAGGAGCAGAGGAGTGGTACAGTTTGCGGTCCGTGATGCACCCAGGGAACCCTCCACCTTATTCAGGCTCCAGCCTCAAGGCCCCCTACCCTCCTTACCCACACTGTCAATGGGGACTGGGTCTACCCTCTAGGACCTATGGGGGGACACTGTAAACCTCCTCAGGGGTACCCTTACCAAGGATACCCACAGTACGGCAGGCAGGGTGGATCTCAGGAGCCTCCTAAAACTACAGTGTATGTCACGGAAGATCAAAGAAAGGATAACCTGGGTCCATGCTCCTGCCTCCCAGCCTGCTGGACAGCAATCTGCTGTTGCTCTCTTGGGACATGCTCACCTGACCAGACCAGCCCTCCCGTTCTGCTAGCTCTGCCACCACCTCTACGGGGCATGCCTGCCTCCATCTCTTCTGGTTGCTGTAACAAATGACTAGATCCACACAGAACCTCTACTTTAAACACGATGAGATTCTAGATTAGCAGAGAATGCTGCTGTTTAATTCAGTAACTTGATCTTTTTTCAAGTTCAAAATCTTGTTCTTTTTGGTCTTTAACAAATGTGCTAAATGTTTCTCCTTTTGTTTTTCAGCCAACAGCTTAGTTATGAGATATAATATTTTAATAATACATTAAAAGTAGTGGCAACGTGTAATACACTACTGAATGGATTTCTCTTCTATTGCCCTATATGCTTCAATAAATCTGTCCAAACCTCAAAAAAAAAAAAATGGGCAAAGATCTAACTAGACATTTCTCTGAAGAGGATATATAAATGACCAATAAGCCTATGAAAAGATGATCAAAATCATGAGTTATCAGGAAAATACAAATCATAACCACAATGAGGTACTACTTCACTATCACTAGGTTGACTATAATCAGTAAGATAATCGCAAGAGCTGGAGAGATTATGGAAGAATTGTCAATCTCATACACTGCTGGTGGAAATGTAAACATGGTGCTGCTGCTTTGATTAACAGTCTGGTTCTTCCTCAAAAAAGTTAATCAAAAGTTTCCATATAACCCAGCAATTCTCCTAGGCTACCCAAGAGAAATGAAAACATATGTCCAAACAAAATCTTGTACACAAATGTTTATAGCAGCATTATTCATAATAGTCAGAAGGTAGAAATAATCCAAATGTTAATCAACTGATAAAAGTTCCTGGTTGCTCACTTGGGACTCTGCCAACTTTGCCATTTGGAACATCAAAGCTGCAAGGATAATTTTCAGAAACTTTATGTTCTTCCTCAATCAATTTTTGTGTGATGTATGCATTTTCTCTTATGTTATTGAAGTTTCCCTCAGCCAACAGAAATCTCATGTCAACTTCATGAGTTTTTCTCTCTTGGGAAATGAAAAGTCCTTGATAATGCCCAGTGATTCTTCTGACTTTGAAATAATTTAGGCTTTAATTTTATATATGTGTAGTTCTTCACATGCACTGATGTTTTCATCTGCTTAGGAAAGATTCTCTTCTATGGGGTAAATTCTCTAAAAATTGGATATGGAAAAAAATTTCTTTCTTTTTCTTAATGAAGTTTTCAATAGACTTGATATTTCTTCTGGAGCATTTGCCTATCTCTTTCTAACTGGGTGTTTTCTGGTTAGAGAAAAAACTTTCTTGTTTTGGGGAATTTTGACATGGTTTTTAGGTGTTTTGTCCTCCTGAGTTAATTGCATGTATATTTGTTTTGTTTTTCCTTGGAGAGTTTTAAGTAAATGTTTAACATTGACACATAATTAGTTTCTTTAAAAGTCTTCTGGATTCTTCTGGTAAGAAGTCTCCATTAGATCATGAGACGTCTTCAAGTATCCAATTCCAAGTTCCAAAGATCCATCTTGCCTTCCGCAAGAACAGCATTCCAATTAATTAACTTTTGCAAGCATTCACCTGGAAACTTGAGCTGGCTCTGTTTATTATAAAAAACTTGACCCATAGGCAGTTTAGAGTTTTCTGAGATGTTTTTTGCTCTTTAATACATTTTTGTCCACTCTTCCCTTCCATTTCTGAGATTCTTGTGAAAGTAATTCTATGCTTCTCCGAAGACTAGAATTTACCCCCAAAGCCTCTGTTACTCCTGTGTAAAGTTGTTCTCTGTTCTCCTGATGGGTTTTGAAGGATGCTTTGGTTGGTGCTACTTGATCTTGGATTTTCTTGGCCAAATAAGATTATCTTTTATTTATTTTTATTTATGATACATAACCACATACAAACACAATGATCATTCTGTTCTTGTTATATAATCAATAATTCACAGTGTCATCACATAGTTGTATATTCATCATCATGATCATTTCTCAGTACATTTGCATCAATTCAGAAAAAAGAAATAAAAAGAAAACAGAGAAAAATTCATACATACCATACCCCTTACCCCTCCCTTTCATTGATTACTAGCATTTCAATCTACTAACTTTTAACATTTGTTCCCTCTATTATTTATTTATTTTTAATCCATAGATTTTACTCATCTGTTGGTAAGGTAGATAAAAGGAGCATCAGACACAAGGTTTTCACAATTGCACAGTCACATTGCGAAAGCTATATTATTATACAATCATCTTCCAGAAACATGGCTACTGGAACACAGCTTCATATTTTCAGGCAATTCCCTCCAGCCTCTCCATCACACCTTAACTAAACAGGTGATATCTACTCAATGTGTAAGAATAACTTCCAGGATAATCTCTGGACTCAGTTTGGAATCTCTCAGCCATTGACACTTTATTTTGTCTCATTTCTCTCTTGCCCCTTTTGGTCTAGAAGGTTTTCTCAATCCCTTGGTGCTGAGTCCCAGCTCATTCTAGGATTTCTGTCCCACATTGCCAGGAAGGTTTGTACCCCTGGGAGCCATGTCTCAAGTAGAGAGGGGGAGGGCAGTGAGTTTGCTTGTTGTGTTGACTGAGAGAGAGAGGCCACATCTGAGCAACAAAAAAGGTTCTCCGGGGGTAACTCTTAGGCCTAATTTTAAGTAGGCTAATATTAAGCCTTGCTGGTGATGTCAACCATCAGTCACAATTTACATTAACTTATAAATATCTATATTTCTCTTTTCATTCTTTTCTATAAGAATCTATTGTAAGACTAGGGAAGGAAGTGTCACTTTCCAGCTCTTTATATGGTATCCATATTTACAATTTCTGATAGTTCATTCCTGAGTTTGTCTTCTAGTAAAGAGAGTTAAGATCTCCCAATAGTCTTTCAATATGAAGAAACTTCTCAAAAATTTTATGTGTTTCCTTCAGCAGGACAGAAACAACAGTGGACAGTTTTCTGTTTCTCCTTACCTTGCAATAAAAAGTTTTGATAATAAAAAAAAATACACTATGATGATACAAGCCACCATCTCCCACAGAGTTCCTAGGGCCTGGTTTAAACTTCTCTGGCAGTGCTGCCACCACATGGTACAGAGCCTCTAGGATTAGGGTCATGCAAGCATCATGGCCATCTTGACCCCCTGAAGTTCCCAAGACCTCTCACCAGTTGCCTCAGGTAGCCAGGACCCTGTTGTCACAAAAGATGCCAGAGCATCATGGTGAGCTTTTGGCCCAGAATCTCCCACTGCCTGGAAACCATGCAGATATCAGCAGAGATGAGAGAGGGGACAAGAACAACAGTGCCTCCATCCTTCACCACATTTTGATCCACAAATCAGAGATCCTATTGCATCACCCAGGGGATATGGATGAGGCTCTGAAGGCCAGAGGGGATGAACTGCAACTCTATGCCTTTCCTGGCTGCCCCAGGAACTAAAGGGATAAATGTCTTCCATACCAGTTACCATCTGGCAGCTTTCATGGTGGAGCATTTGAAGATCTGAACACTTGTCTCTTATCTTTTTTCCCTTAAATGAAATTTTCATTCTGTAGTCTTAGAGATCAAATGTAGCCCACAGCAATCAGAGAAGGTATTCCCAGTGCCCTCCTTGGCTTGGGCCTGACTGGCCTTGAATGTGTGTTATGAAGGGGTTATGATGGACCTTGCATATGGTTTCAACTCATTTCACTAATTTCATCTTGAACAACGAAGGAGAAAATATTGCAATTTTTATGTCTTCACCTTTCAAAAATGTGTAGATAGACGACCTGTGTCACCTTTGGATTCACTCTCATTTTTACCTTTGACTGCTGATGTAGGGCTCTCTTGACCACAAGGGCAGGCAGCTGGTATCTAACTCCTAAGCAAATTGCTTTTTGAGGTAGGTACTGTCTCTCACTTTTAAAACTGGGTTGGCTCTCTTCTTATTCCAGGTTCAACTACTCACCCTTTGCATTCATTTGGGAACTAGAATTAGTAAAAGAGTCATGTTATCCTCTTTGTCATATAGTTACCCAAGGGAAATGTAAATAGGGATAAAAAAAGGAAGGTGGGAAAATCACCTGGTAGGATATGACAGGGTGAGTATTTGGTTATGTTATAAATATTTCGATGAGGTTTGAGCTGTATGTGTACAGTGAAGTCCCTGTTTGTGAGTAGTCTGATTTGAAGGAATAGCCCACTTCATCCCTCCCTACCGGCTGTGGATAATTGACGCTACACATCAGAATTCAGGGAGGAGCGTGTGTTACAGTCTGATCTCCAGGTTTTGATCCAGGGATAGGAAACTTTAATCTCTCATTTGGTTAGGAAGAGATTCTAAAAATATTTCACCTATACTAGCAAATGTTATATATTCATAACTTCCCTCAATAATGGAGTAACTTTTAAGGAAATTTACAAAAAGCATGATGTGAAGGTAAAACATTACTGGGCACTCTTACTCAAACTCAGTGATTGGGCAAGACTACCTAAGTCATCTTAGGTATATACAATTTTTTTATTACTTACTATTTAATATTTCCATGGGCAATATCATACTCAGTTATGCTGAAGAAGCTTGGTTAAGCTGCAAATAATTTTTGTGCTATAGAGTGACAATTAATTATTTTATTTTATTTTTTTTTGGCATGGGCAGGCTCCCGGAATTGAACTCGGTATTCTGGCATGGCAAGCGAGAATTCCACCACGGACCCACCATTGTACCACCTCGCAATTAATTATTTTTGATTCAAAAAAAAAAGCCAAACTATTAAGTCCCTGAAAGATATTAACCATGTTTCAAACCTAACATGAAAATAATATTCCAGTTTTTCTTTTTTCTAACCTACTATGATGCTAGTCTCTGGTATTATTTTTTCAGGCAACTTTACTGTTCTACTTGTTTCCTCATTAAGGAATTAAGCAAGTTCTTCACAAGTGCTCATTATATATTCATTTTATAAACATGTATTTTACCGTTTTGAAAATTAAACTTTCAATAACCCAATGAGAATAAAAATAATGGATGGTACAAAACTTACTACTTATCAAAGACAGAATTTTTTCATGGAAAGTGACAGAATCTCAAGTCAAAGTAGCTTAAACTCACCTACAGAGGGAGAGAATCAGGTAACTAAAATATCAAAAGGTACAGATCACTGAAGATCTGAATTGATCTAAATCCTCATAAATGTTATCAGGAATCTTCTCTACATCTCAATGAAGCTTTTGACTATGTTGGGTTTATTCTTAGGCAGTCTGCCCTCAAGTGGTAGCAAGTTTCCCCAGTCACTCTGGGTTTATCCTCTGCCAGTTTAGCAACATAACATGGAGAACCTATTTCCCATTTATCAAAATTCCCTGTGCCCTTGCTTATTAGTGTGGCCTTATGCCTATTCCTTCCCTGAAGCATGTCAGGACACTTTAAGTACCCTATGATTGTATTTTCATTCTGAAGCCACATGTGGGATCAGCTGTCCTAAACCATGACAGTGATGGCTGGATAGTGCTGCTCCCAGAGGACAAGAATAAAAACAAAAGAGAAAAACTAAAAAACCAAAATAATATGAAATGAAAGGGTATGCTTTATAATAATAAAAGACACAATCACAATGAATAATAAAAGATACAATCCACAACACAGTAGTTAAGGATGTGCCAAATAGCAGCAATATTCATGTAGAAAAGCCTTGAGGAACTTCAAGAGTCAGAAACACATACTGTTAGGAACATTTCATTCATGCTATCCCTCCATGGCAGATAAGTCAGGATGAAAAAACATAAGAAAAATCATTAGTAACCCTCTGAAGGCAGAAGGAATGTTAGTGCCCTAGGAACATTCACAAAATTAACTATGTGTTAAGCCACAGAATAAACATTAATAACTTCCAAAAAATTTACATGATTATGGTATAATTTAAACAAAAAATTAATGACAAGAGTAGAAAATAAACAAAAAAGTTAAAAACAAACAATGATGCCACATGAAATTTGACAATTCTTATGACTTCCCAGTCATAAGAAATCAAATTGCAGTCAACAAAAACAATTGATGATAATATTATAATAAGAACCTATGAATGCAATTAAATCAGTGTTCAGAGGGAAACAATCTATTGGTATGAATAATTAATTAACAAAAATAATAGAAGTATGTAAATTAATCATTAGATACGAGAAATTGCACAAGTAAAACAAATGTACCAGAAGGAATAAATTAGAATAAAAACTAAGTAGAAATAAAAAACAGAAGAATTGCAGAACTGTTACAGAATTCCAAGAGTGTGATGAGGAATTATTGTAAGCATTGGTTTAAAATTAGGAATAAGATATTCCTGTCATATTCACACAAAGTTATTTTTTTTATTGGAGGTGCTAATTAATGCAAGTAGAAAACAAAAATTAGAAAGATGCTAACTTTCTTGTTGGGGGAAAAAACTGGAAAGCTTAATAACTGAGGCCAACATAATTCTCTGCCCCCATGTTAAATGATACAGGGACCAAACAAAAATAAGGCTTTAAGAAATACTTCTGGAAGATAATACTGTGAAAGAGCTGACACGTTTACTTTCAAGATTAATTTCTTGCCATTCAATATGGTCTTCAAAATAGCCTTGTTAGTTATACAAATCTAAATAAATTCTACTCACTTCCAGAATTTCTCCACTCTGCAAGATCTTCATTAAAACCACTAAGTCCACTAATAATAAATTCTAATAAATTCTTTTTTTTAAATTAAAAAAAAAATCACTAAGTCCATGCCCTAGAATCCTAGAAATATTTTTTTTCCTGTTTCTCTTTTTGAGGCAGTGCAGAGAGTCTTACTGCAGTAAGTCTAATAAACGCTTAGTTCCTTCAGCAGGTTTTTCTCGTGGTAGTTTCTGGTGTAGTCAACAGGCTTAACAAAGGAAATAAACGCTAATTGGAGTTCTCTGCTTGCCTCATTGTCATGTGGATTTTGTACAATTCCAAATGAATTATAAGAACAAAGTCTTCATGTTTCATTCGATTGGAGAAAGAAATACATTTTTAAAAAATGTCTGTCAAACAGTGTCAAGAATTGTGTTAAGCACTTTCATGTACATTCTCTCATGTAATTCTCAAATCTTCTCTTCTAAAATGTGCATTATCATTCTCTTTTCAGAGATTATGACACTGAGACTGTGAGAGATTAAATAATTTACCCAAAGCCACAGCCTATAAGTAGAGGAGGTAGATTTAAAAAGATTTGACACATGCCTGAACTTCTGCTTTTTCCGTTACTCTAGGCTGCCTGCAATTTGTCATCAGCATTTCTGCATTTTGCTGGGAGAATTCCATCTAGAGCCCTGATGGTCTTTTCTTTTTCTTCAGATTATCTTGATGAAACTCATGAGGAAAACCCTCAAGTTGCTATTTTTATTATTTCAATTGCTATAAAAATCGTGCCCTTCCTCTCATCTTACCGTAATGATTATTGAAATATCAATCTGATTGAATAGGAGAAATAGAAGTAATATAACATCACATTGTTTTGTTTATTTATATATGCCCTGCTTCAATCTGAACAAGATTTAAGGAGGTTTTAGAATGCATCAAGTAAATTTTACATAGATTGTCTTATTCTGAATTTGATTTGATTCAAGTTTGAACTTGTTCTCAACAAGTACCCATCTGCACTTTATTATAGCTCACATAACTGTCTTGTATTTTATCTTCCACTTTAAATTGTAACAATTCTCTATGGTTGCTGCATTGGTCAAAGTTCAGTTCTGCCTTTTAATCTATGGATTGGGTATACCTCAATGTATTTTTTTGTTTTACATGCTTTTAGAAAATTGGTATTCCTTTGAAAAGTGCCACATGTGATTATGTACTATTAATTAGTTGACTTATGGCAATACCAATATACTCTTCTCATTTTTAAAATTTCAGGACTTTTACTGGTTTAGGGTGACTGGTTCATTCTGAATGTGTGATGAAATTGTCTTGCCTACATGAGCCAGCTTAAAGTATCAAACAAACAGTAGGCTAAAATAGAGATTCAATTGAAGTCACATAATAGCACTGATTCAAAAGTAGGCATATCAATTTTCAGTCTTTAATATCCAATTGCAAGCAAGAAACTGTTAGATCTTGCAACATTTCCTTTCTTCCTGCTCTGTCTCTTTTGGACCTAGATAAATTTCAGTTACATAAACCTTATTTCCTGTTGCTAATCACTTACTCCAGTCAGTATTCCTTAAATAGTCATTAAGACTGGGATGAGATTTCTGTCATTTATGAAAGTAAGAGAAAATCTGGAGCAGACCATTAACAGAACAGGAAATTCCCTAATTTCCTCAGGATATGTATAGAAACCCATAAGGATTAAATACAAGAGAAGCTAACGTCTCCTGGGGATATTTATTAAATAAACTTGCCTAAATACATCTGAGAAAGACATTATCTTTCCAAATAAGTCTAATTACCTAGATCATTTATCTAATTAATTGACCTTCAAATACCCTAATTTTTCTTTTGAAACATCTCTATGATAATGAACCAACTTGCTAAAATGGGTTACCAAGATAATCAACTCATTTGTGCATCTTTTATGTTTCCTATGTGTTCTAGTTTGCTGGCTGCCGGGAGGCAACACACCAGAGACGGATTGGCTTTTAATAAAAGGGGATTTATTTTGTTGGTTCTTCAGAGGAAAGGCAGCTAACTTTCCACTGAGGCTCTTTTCTTACGTGGAAGGCACAGGATGGTCTCTGCTGGTCTTCTCTCCAGGCCCCTGGGTTCCAACAACTTTCCCCGGGGTGACTTCTTTCTGCATCTCCAAAGGCCTGGGCTGAGCTGCGAGTACTGAGATGAGGAATGCTGAGCTTCTTAGGCTGTGCTACGTCGCGCTCCCTCATTTAAGCACCAGCCAATTAAGTCAAACATCACTCATTGCAGCAGACACGCCTCCTAGCCGACTGCAGATGTAATTGGCTACAGATGAGGTTCACGTACCATTGGCTTATGTCCGCAGCAACAAGATTAGGTATGCTCACCTGGCCAAGTTGACAACTGAATCTAACTAACACACTATGTTATATAAAGGCATTCAGAGAGGAGAGAAATAAAAAGTCATAATTACACACTTCAAGATTGGATAAAGCAACTTTTCCTAAGCAATTTTTCAGGGAAAATGAAAAGCATTAGTTACCTCATTGTTAGCTGTAGCAGAAGCAACAAAATAATGAAGTAAATGAATGCTTAACAATATGAATTGTATTTGTAAAAGAAAGGAAATTTCAACTTTTTCCTTTAATATAGTATAACAATAGCATACCATTATTCCAGGTAGTCAAATAAGTATCTCATAAAGGAAGAGGACAAGCATTAAAATATCTATTCATAAAACTAAGTCTTGCTGTAACACAACTTGCTTTATGTTGGATTTCAGCAAAATGTGTTGGAGAGCCACTCAAAGGGATTAATCATTAGACTACTAGAAATACCTTTTGATGTCAGCGTTTTTCAATTTGATCTCCCATTAATTTCTTCTTTCCTATACGAAGCCTGTATCTCCCCCTAGATGCTGACTTATATACAGGCTGACCTTTATGCAGAACTCTCTTCCAACAGTTATTCTTCTTTCTTGCTTCTGTACAATTTACTCACGGCTTTATACTCTCTCCCCCACATTTACCTTGGCCTGTCTAAATCACAAGAGATCATTATAAAGAATAGGAAAAGCAAAGATATGGAATTAGAAAGAAATGGATTTGAATCTCAGCTCTGCCTCTGTGGTGGTTTGAAGGTGTATGGACCCAAGGAAAACATGTTCTTAAAATTAATCCATTCCTATGGGAGTAAATAGGCTGTAAATAGGACCTGTTGATGAGACTATTCCAGTTAAGGTTATTCAGGATGGGTCTCAATCCTATTACTGGAGTCCTTTATAAATTGAATGAATACAGAGAAAGTGAGAGAAAGCCACAGAAGCAAGACGCTGAATGCAATGAAACTTAGAAGAGAACGGAGAGATTGACATAAGCCGCCATGTGTCTTGCATGTGGTAGAGCCAAGGATTGCCAGCAGCTGGTCTTTGGGCAAAAAACATCACCATAAGGATGACTTGATTTGGAGATTTTCCTGGACTCTAACTGTGGGCAAATAGACTCCTATTGTTTAAGCCAAAACCATTTCACAGTATTTGCTTTAAGCAGTCTAGGAAACTAAAACAACCTCTAACTAGCTGTTCAACAGTAGGAAAGTCTGAACTTTAGTTTTGTCATCAGTAAAACATCAGGGTATCATCTGTCATATTGGACAGATCTGAAGATTATATGAGGTAACCAAATTTAAAAACATTGCCATATGAAGGTCCATCTATCCTACCTCCTCCATAGGTTGTTTCTAACACTTGCAGCCACAATGATTTCACTTTCTTTGGGCATTGGAACCATGGTTCCTTATACATTAGACAGTGATAGACTAAGGTATCACTCATTTGGTCTTTTACACATGCCTCATAGTTAATTAACTATTTAAGATAATTAATTAACTATTTTAAAGTTCACCAGAAAACAGTTACTGGGCTCCTGCTAAAAGTCAGCTTCTGTTCTATATACTGGTGAAGAATGAAAAATATCTATAAGAGGCTCTTGGTCTACGTTGACTGAGGATCCAGTGATTTGTGGATTTGCAGAACTTAAAGAAATGGTTGCATCCTTACCCCAAATTGAAGCAGATGTAAAGCATGGCTCCGAGGAGATGGCTTTAGTAGTAGAAAGGTCTGTGGTCCTGAGATTTTTCTCTTATTATATAGTTTTGCAGTCAGTGGCTAAGATCAATTTATAGAGATTGACTTCACCCTGGAGCCTATTCTTTTAGAACCTTAAGGTAGCCACAATTAAGTTGAGAGAAAACAAAGATTAGAAGGTCAAAGAGGCTAGTAAATAAAAGCCTTCAGGTTCAAGTATTCTAGAAATATCATTAATGGATATGAGCACAAGAGATTGGCTATAAGCAATGAAAGCAATTCCTGACTTAGAGATGTCTGTGATTATTTGAGCTCTAAAGCAACCCTTAGGGGCCCACACTTTCCCTAATAAGAAACAAGTAACAAAAGCTGAGTATGCCCTAAGACGGATACTTTTCCTTCTATCCCACTTTTACTGTGTCCCCAGAGAATAAGGATAAGAAGAAGGTTACAGAAGTAAAGTTAGGTGCTGGAGGACTCAGAGTCTTCCAGATAAAATTACCCAGGCCGGGAACTATTATTCTGTCTCAGCAACGAGTCTCCTGAATTCTTTACCGCAGGATTTGATATTTGCTATGAACCAGAGATTACGGTGCATTTCTCATTCTTCCCTTTTCTGGACAAAGTTCTTGTTTTATAAACATCCTACGACATCATTTGGTATTGGGTCTGTGAGCACACTGCAGTCTTTCCTATTAGGAGAAGCAACAGATCGAGCTAATAGAGAGGACTGCGCATCTCTCAGAGATCATGACCTTGACCTGGGTACGGTTAACTGGGGGGCGGGGGGGGGCTTGGAGCTTGTTTCTCCTTGGGCAAAAGATAAATGTATTTTTCTTATTAAAAGAGAGATGCACACAGATATTTTGGAGGTCAAAGGGGCAAATTGTGGCAAAACTGCCAACTATTATTCAAAGTGCACCCTTTCCATTTGGTTATTTATATTTACTTGTTTACATTAATATTGTTATTTAAGTAATAATTTCAGTTATTATTTAAGAAAATAGATAACCTGGCTTTTATATTTTCCAGCCTCCCTTGCAGCTAGCAGAAGGGATGTGTAAATTTAGGGTTATGCCCTTAAACAGAAGGTACATACTCACTTCTCCCAGTTTTTCTTTTCCTCCTGCCTAGAAAGTGGACACAGTGGTGCTGAACCACCTTAGACCATGCAGGGAAAATCTCAGTTTTATGAAGCTGAGGTTCTGTTCCTAAACCTTGATGCTATCATACCAATACTAGACTACTTGACCCTACTACTGGACTGCTTTGAGAGAGAGCTTTTTTTTTTCTTTTTTTTAACTTTTTAAATTGGATAATATAACATACATACAAAGCAAAGAAAGAAAAAAGCAATAGTTTTCAGAGCACTCTTCAACAAGTAGGTACAGGGCAGATCCCAGAGTTTGTCATGGGCTATCAAACCATTCTCTCAGATTTTTCCTGCTAGCTGTTCCAGAATATAGGAGACTAGAAGGAATAAATATTTTTTTTATCATCACAATTGACTTTTTTTTTTTCTTTTTTGTGAAAAATAACATATATACAAAAAATACATTTCAAAGCACAGCACAACAATTAGTTGTAGAACAGATTTCAGAGTTTGGTATGGATTACAATTCCGCAATTTTAGGTTTTCACTTCTACCTGCTCTAAGGTACTGGAGACAAAAAGAAATATCGATTTAATAATTCAGCAATCATATTCGTTTGTTAAACCCTACCTTCTCTGTATAGTTCCGCTATCACCTTTGATCTTTCTATCCCACTCTTTAGTGGTATTTTTGCTATGGCCTTTCTAACCTTTTCATGTTAGAAGGGTCTGTCAGTAATATGGGGTAGGGAGATGTTCCAGAGAGGCTGGGTCCTCTAGGTTTCAGGACTTATCTTGGAGGTTGTAGGTTTCTGGAAAGTTACCCTTTGTAGAATCTTATATGTTGCATTAGGTGTACTTTAAGATGATAGTTTTTTGAAAGCTATTGTCACATTTGGTTTATAACACAATGGATTGGATAAGTTCATTTAGGGCGGTGGTTCTTAGTGGGAAGTGATTTTGTCCAGTAGGTGACATTGGGCAAGATCTAGAGATTTTAATTTATTGTTACAGCTAGAGGAGGAAGAGGGAGGTGCCACTGAGAGCCTGACTTACGTAAGTGTTGGCCAAGTTGAGTAGAGATGAGAAGAGTGAAATAAATGGTCAGTTTGCCTAGAGCATGCAGTGTAAGTTAAGGAATGACAGAAAAAGAAACTGGAATATTAGGTCTTTGTTGTGAAGGCTCTTGTAAGTCTTGTAAAGAAGTTTAGACTTGATACTAAGGGCAAATAGAAGTTCTTGAGGGATTGAAACAGGGATTCAACATCATGAGATGTGAATTTTAGTGAAGCCCATGTAGCGAGTGTGCACAGTGGGCGGGAACACGCTGGTCTGAGGGTGGAAGAATGATTGGAGGCCATTTGAGTGGCTAAGATGAGAGATGGTGTCGCCGGCTAGGGGAAATTAATAAGAACGAAGGAAGTAGACAGATTCCAGGCACTTTTGTAGGTAGAAGCAAAGTATTTAGCAATTGCTTTCACATGTTGGATGAAGAAAGAAGAGAGTTCAGTGTGCACCATGTTTCCAGCTTTGATTGGAGGCATGGAACTGGCACTCACTGAGAAAGGCAACATTTCTTTGCCTTAAATATATCTCCTCCAGCAAAGAGAAGACACTGGAGTTAGGAGGCAAGGAGCTTGACAAATATTGAAATCATCACCAGAGATTCATAATAGGTATTTGGTATGGATACCCATTTTTCATATGTAAAAGAACAAGTAAATGGAAGTCATTTTTGAAGGACAAAAAAATCAGGAGCTAAAGTCCTGGTGGATAATCCTTGGTAAGCTTTTCCGCTGAAAGTGACAATTTTTCTACAGTAGTAAGTACATTCTCTCATGTGAAAGATGGTCTCAAACTGTGACATTTAACTAGAATCATGTGCACTTGCCAACACTTAGTAGTTAAAATAGAAGTAGAAGCGTTACAGGCTTGCATCTCTGAGTTTCTGTGGTTAATTACATCTTTGCCTCTGTAGGCAACTTTCTTAAGGTTCCCAAATGCCTCAAGACCAATGCCAGAGTCAAAAACAAAAAGAAAACATTTATTGTAAAATTACAAAAATGTAAAGACCATATGGATCAGTTGACTCAAGAATCCGACATACCCGTTCTAGTTCTAGGATACATATCAAGAATTTGTAAATATTAAATATATCAAGGACACATACAAAATGACCTCCTGTAAGAATGGAAATTCATTCTTAAAGCCTAGGATAACCTTTCAAACTGTTCTAGTCTCTGTCAGAATAAACAGTCATTAATTCTTAAGACCATCTTAAGAAAAAATATGGTTAAGGAAGTGGTAAAACATTTTACAAATTTAAAAATTTGAAGGCATTTTAAATTATTTAAATGATTTGGGATTCAATGTAAGAGAAAATTACACCCTAAAAAATTGTAAATTTTAGGCCTGAATAATTAAATCATGATATTCTAATATGAACTTAACACAGTTAATTCACAAACACAGCTTGCCCCAGAATGTCTAACAATTTTTTTTTTCAGGTTGTTGAGCATGTTTCTATTACTACTACTTTTCTGAAAGACGGGTAAAAAGCCACACAGCCAAAAAAATCCAGAACAAATTATCATTGAAAAGGCATTATATATACTTTAGTAATGTAGAAGCTTAAACATAATGTTTTCTTTGTTTTTGCCTAGCCAATATTTAGAATTAAATTTTCACAGATTTAGGAGGACCTACACATTTGAGAATTTTATGATCTGTTGTTTTATTGAATATAGGATAGCATATCATATATGCTATCAACTTTACATGAATATATTTTAATACAAATTTAGTCTTTAACATAACTTCCTATTCAAAATGTTTAGTCCAAAAGAATACTGTGATTCAGAGAAGTTTTTACCTTTTGTAATTCAGGGAAGTTCCCTTTGGTAGAAATGGAAAGAGGGAAAACAAACAAACAAACAAAACTTATTTGCTCCCTCTGCTGGAGAGATGGGTGCTGATTTAAAGAGACAATGTGATTTTGGACTCTGGAGAGCAATGTGTATATTTTATTTCTTCAATCCAAAAAGTGACTAAGGGAGCAAATGTTATGGCATTAGAGAGGCAGAAACAAGGCATATTTTAAATGTACTTAGTGTATTCTATTTCAAGAGACAAATAAAAAGATGTGCTTTTAGAAATGTTGACTTGAGCATGAAGATTTAAATGCTTGCTTCTAAAGCTTACTTTAGTGTTTATTGTATGATTTCGCTACATAGAATCATCTTTCTCTTTATAAAGATGGTGCTCTAGTTTGAAGCTGTCATGTACCCCAGAAAAGCCGTGTTTGTTTTCCTGATCCAGTCTTGTGGGGGGCAGCCATGTTTCTTTTAATTCTGATTCAATACCCAGGGGTGGAAATTTTTTATTAGATTACTCCCATGGAGGTGTGACACCCCCAATTTTGTGTGTGACCTTTTGATTAGATGGAAATGTGACTCCCCCCTATCTAGGTGGGTCTTGCTTAGTTTACTGGAGTCCTTTAAAAGGGGCAACATTTTGGAGAAACCTCAGATGGAGACACAGATGTTTGGAGATGCAAATGCTTGGAGAACAGTTGCTTCACAGCCAAGAGAGATGCAGACATTTGGAGACTCTTTGAGGGCTGACAGAGAGGGCAGATGCCTAAACATGGACATATGGAGAGGCAGAGCCCAGCAGACTTTGCTGTATATCTTCCCATAAGACACTAAGCGAGCCAGAACCCAGAGTTGTGTTCCAGAGGAGCTAAGTGAAGGGCCACAGATGCTTGAAAGGAAACTGCTGGCATCAGAAGCTGGAATGAATGGAACCAGGAACAAGGACCAGCTGATGCCAGTGACGTGCCTTCCCATGTGATTGACATCGGCCTTTCTTGACTCAAGGTATCTTTCTCCGGATGATGTAATTTGGACATTTTTATGGTCTTAAACACTATAAACTTCTAACTTAATAAATTCCCTTTTAAAAGGCCATTCCATTTCTGGTATATTGCATTTCAGCATCATTTAGCAAACTAATACAGGTGGAATAAGCATTTTGTATTCCTTTATAGATGATGTGGACTTCTGAGTATTACCATTTTATAACATAAATGCCCAAGTGAATAAAACAACAGATCCTCCATGACTTTAGCATTTGGAATTTTTTAAAATTTTGGTCTTCAAGTAAACCTCGATCAAATGTTCTGGTACAATTACTGTGGAGGTGTAATAGCAAGTTTTATGGTATATCCACTTGATAATAATAATAATAAAAGCATATATTGTGCTCTAAGTGCTTAGAATTCTGCTAAATTCATTATGTGAGTTATTTTTAGTCATCTCTTAATTATATGAGGGTTAGTATTAAAAGTAACCCCCTCAGAAAAAGGTAGAAATATTAACCCCCACCTTCCCCGGGGAAGACCTGATATTCTAGTGAGCATTAGGGATTCCCAATTTGATGGGCCAGGCCCTCGATTTTGGGCTTGCTCTTTGAAACTTATTCCTGCAAAGGAGAAGCTAAGCCTACTTATAACTATGCCTAAGAATCACCCCCAGAGAACCTCTTTTGTTGCTCAGATGTGGCCTCTCTCTCTAAGCCAACTCCACAGATGAACTCACTGCCCTTTCCCTATGTGGAATATGACTCTCAGGGGTTTAATGTCCCTGGCAACATGGTACATGACCCCAGGGATGAGCCTGGCCCTAACATCATGGGATTGAGAAAGTCTTCTTGACCAAAAGGAGGAAAAGAAATGAAAGAAAATAAAGTTTCAGTAGCTGAGAGATTTCAAATAGCATCGAGAGGTCATTCTGGAGTTATTCTTAATAGATACATATGCTATTAATAGATTATATATTAGATATATCCCTTTTTCAGTTTTTGGAGTATTGGAGGGAAATACTTGAAACTGCTTGTTCTAGTTTGCTAGCTGCTGGAATGCAATATACCAGAAATGGAATGGCTTTTAACAAGGGGAATTTAATGGTTGCCAGTTTACAGTTCTAAGGCCGAGAAAATGTCCCAATTACAACAAGTCTAAAGAAATGTCCAATCTAAGACATCCATCTAGGGAAAGATACCTTGGTTCAAGAAGGCTGATATAGTTCAGGGTTTCTCTCTCAAGTGAGAAGGCACATGGTGAACACAGTCAGGGCTTCTCTCTCGGCTGGAAGGGCACATGGTGAAGACGGTGTCATCTGCTAGCTTTCTCTCCTGGCTTCCGGTTTCATGAAGCTCCCCGGGAGGCGTTTTCCTTCTTCATCTCCAAAGGTCGCTGGCTGGTGGACTCTCTGCTTCGTGGTGCTGCAGCATTCTCTGCTCTCTCTGAATCTCTCTGAATCTCCAAAATATTCCCTCTTTTATAGGACTCCAATAAACCAATCAAGACTCACTCAAATGGGTGGAGACATGTCATCCCCTAATCCAGTTAAACAACCATTCTTGACTAAATCACATCACCTAGGGAGATGATCTCATTACAGTTTCAAATCTACAGTATTGAATAGGGATTATTCTACCTAATGAAATGGGACTTATATTAAAACATGGCTTTTCTTAGGGGGCACACTTCCTTTCAAACCAGCACACTGCTGAACTATAATCCAATAACCTTGATTCTTGAAATGATTGACTAACTACAGACTTTTAAGGTGTGACATGTGACTATGAAAAACTTGTAACTGATAGTCCCTTTAGCCAGTGTGTGGAAGATGAGTAAGAAGAAAAAAGGCAAAAAATAAGTCATAGATGGTATGTGATGTTTTGGGTTTTATTTTTTAACTTTTATTCTTATTTTTATTTTATTTTTTTGAGTAATGAAAATATTCAACAATCAATTGTGATAATGAATGCACAGCTATGTGATGATACTGTGCGCCACTGATTATGCACTTTAGATGATCATATGATATTCTAGTTTGCTAGCTGGCAGAACGTGATATACCAGAAATGGAACAACTTTAAAAAATGGGAATTTAATAAGTTGGAAGTTTACAGTTCTAAAGCTGTGAAAATGTCTAAATTAAAACAAGGCTATAGAAATGTCCAATTTAAGGCATCCAGAGAATGATACCTTGGTTCAAGAAGGCTGATGACATTCAGGGTTTCTCTTTCAACTGGAAAGGCACATGGTAAACATGGTGAATTTGCTAGTCTTCTATCTAAGGTTCTTGTTCCATGAAACTCCCTTGGGGATATTTTTCTTCTTCATCTCCAGAGGTTTCTGGCTGCTTAGGCTCTTGTGGCTCTCTCCAAAATGGTTCCTCTTTAAAAACATTCCAGTAAACTAATCAAGACCCACTGGAATGGGTGGCGTCACATCTCCCGATAATCAAAGATGAATACCCCCACTTAGGTGTGCCACATCTCCATGGAGATGATCTAATCACATTTCCAACCTGTAGTACTGAACAGGGATTAAAAGAAAGGGCTGTCTCCACAAGGTGGATCAGGCTGAAAACATGGCTTCTCTAGGGGACATAATCCTTTCAAACCAGCACATATGGCATGTGACTATATAATATATCTCAATAAAATTGATTTAAAAAAAACTAACCCCGTTCTACAGATGAAGAAACTGAGGCCTAGTAAACTAGAAATTTATGTTCAAAAGCTTAACATGTGTCCAAGGCAGAATTTTAAGCCAGGTTGTCTGACTCCAGACTGGAGCTTGCAGATTTAACCATTATTATTAGAATGTTGAATCATGTCCATTGTTAAATGTCATAAGCAAATGGTATGACTGTTTTTAAACCAATAAAACCTTATATATGTTACTACAAAGCTGTCATTTCTTCCTGCTTGGCATTATGTGAATGCAAGTTACCCGTGAGATGCAGGTTTTTAGGAGCTTTATAATTCTCTCACACTGGTGCAGTGAAGTCAGCATAATGAGGCTTTGTGGGGGAATACACAAATGTATTTGTGTAACTTGCTGGTTAACAAGTTTGTGTTTAAGTGCTGATTCTTGGGGTCAAAAGGTCAATGTTTTCTCAGATTTTCTCATTGTTAAAATGGATGTGACTCTTGCAGGGAAGTCATGATAATAAATTTGAAAAGAACTGCGTGATGCACTAAGCCTTACAACATAGAATAATATGCTCCATAAATAATCAGTATAAAAACCTATCAGGCTAAAAGCTGATTTGAAGTGTAGCTATACTCTTGTGCATCACATATGGCAATGGAATAGAAAATTACCTGGAAAAAATCTTTTACACTATTGAAGATTCAATTCAGTGCCCTAAAGCTGAAGAATTTTTGAGTTATAGCATTAACACCTTAATGTTTTGAATGCTGACTTTTCACCAATTTAAAGAAGATGAAACAATGTATCTGCTGCTTTTTGAGGATATAGTTAAACTGTAATACAAGACTGTTGAATATAGTGCTTCTTGAATAAGTGGTATTTTCAAAATAGCTTGACTGAAGATTATTGACTAATTGATTGGCTTGACCAATTATGTATCTGATTATATTTTTAGTAAAAATTAAGGCATGGAAAGTTTCATTATGACCAGACAGTGCATAGTTTAGAATACAGTAAATATAGTAAATAAATTGATCACTGAATTAATCAAGGAATATTTTAAGTCTATAATTTTTAAATTGATTAAGTTAGTTGGATAACCAAAATTATTCATTCTATTTTCGTCCCCATAGATGCATACCTAAAGACGCAAAACCAAATATTGAATCGGAAAATAGTAATTCTGTTTCTAATATACAAATATTTTCCAACAGAATTTGATGACTTTGGCACAGAAAAAATCTCTTCAGGAGAAATTGCACCAGTGGTATTGAGAATCCTTCAAATGGTCCAGTGGGTATCAGACCTATTTGCCAAATCACCTCAGGAAAGTAGAGTTACATGAGAAGAGAATAATAGTTTCCACCATATTATTGCAAATAGGCCTGCGTTAAGGGAAACACAAAGCATGACTGGGGACATTGAAAAAAATATATGTGGAGGTAATTTATAAGTTCCAAAACAGAAGCTGCTGCAAGATGCAGAACAATGCTACACAGCTATTAATAGGATTCTATTTTTAATTTACCCGGCAAGGCTGGAGGAAGTATAAGTTACATTGTATAAGGGAAAAGTGAGAACCAATGAGGTAGTCACCTTTTCAAGATCATCACTGCTTTTATTGGGGAAAATAAATCATAAATAGTACTTCAGGGGAAAAACCCTCTTACTTTATTGAATATTATATTGTAAGTCAGAGATTCCAGGTGATTTCAAAGAACTAGGCTACCTTTGTAAAAAAGAAATGAAATGGGGACTGATTAGATTATGATGCATTCATACAGTGCAATTCAATGCAGCTGTGAAAAAGAATGTGGCAGAAATACACAAGAACACTATAGATAGATCAAAATGGAATTCCAAAAATGTTCTACTAACCCATAGGTAGACAGGAAAAGAAAACACAGAAATGAAAACAGTATAAACAGAAAGAAAAGGTAGACTTAAGTCCTCACATATCAATAATTGCAGTAACTATAAATGGCCTATGTACATCAATTAAAAGACAGAGTTTTGCAGATTGGATTTAAAAATGACCCAGCTATATTCTGTCTATAAGAAACACTTCAAATATAACAATATAGGTAGACTGGAAGTGAAATAATGTATAGAGATATACTGTACAAACATCAATAAAAAGAAAGTATGGGCGGCTATATTAATATCAGATAAAGTAGGCTTCAGAGCAAAGAAAACTATGAGCGATAGAGAGAAATTACCAGAGACAGACAAAATGAAGGAAACATTAAATAAAATACAATTAATAATAGAAAAATCAATTAAATAAAAAGCTGTTATTTTGGAAAGATCAGGAAAATTAACCCACCTGTGGCAAGACTAATAAAGAAAAAAAGAGAAGAAATAAATTATTATTAATTTAAATCATTTTCAGAAATCTGAAACGAAACTGGGCACTGATATAGACCCTGAATGCATCAGAAGACTAATAAGGGAAAGCCCAAATGATAATTTAGATTAAATGGACCACTTCTTCAAAAGAAACAAAGAAACAAATTAACAAACTCACTAAAATAAAATAGATTATTTGAAAAACTTTATATTTATTGAAGAAATCTAATTTGTAGTTAAAAATCTCTTGGAAAAGAAATTTTTAGACCCAAATGGTTTAACTGGAGAATTGTACCAAATGTTTAGTAACATTTGGAATTAATAGAATTAATAACAATACTAAGTAAATGCTTCCAGAAAAATAGAAGATTCATTTTATGAATTAGCCTTAAACTGAAACCACAACCAGAGAAAAATAATACAAAAACTAGAACTATAGATCAATATCCCTCATATATAGCTGTAAAATTTCTTAACAAGACATTAGCAAACAAATTTTAGCAATATATGAAAAAATATGCACCATGAAAGCAGAGTTTATTCATGGGATGCAAGGCTGATACACTGTTTGAAAATAAAATGCTTTAATTTCCAAATAAACAGACTAAAGATGAAAACTCATATGATCGTATTAAATGATGCAAGAAAAGTATTAAACAAAATTCAATACTCATTTATAATAAATATTCTCCAAAACTAGGAATAGAGGGAAAATTCTTCAAATTAATAAAAACCAGCTACAAAAAGTCGACAGTTAACTTCATACTTATGGTAAGAAACTATACTTTCCTCCCTAGATAAGATATGAAGCAAGTATGTCCAATCTCACTACTGATATTCAAAATAATACTGGAAGTTCTAGCCAGTTAAAGAACGATAAAGAATACATATTAGAAATAAATAAATAGGTTCATATTCCAAGGTAAAGCAATAATTTATTTAGAAAATCCCAAGGGTTCTACCAAAAGCAAAACAAAAATGCCTATAACTAATAAGTGAGTTCAGCAAAGCTGCAAGATGCAAGAAGATTAGCATTCAAAAATCAACTGTATTTTTATATGCTAGCAATGAATACATGGAAACCAAAATTAAGATGTTTAGATTACAGAAAAAAAATTTAATATACAACCACTAAAAAATGAAATACTTAGGTGTAAATCTAAGAAAACATAAGATTTATATGCTGAACACTAGAATACACTGATGAAAGAAATAGAAGAAGATAAATAATGAGACATCAACTATGTTTATGGTTTGGAAGGCTCAAAATTTAAAGAATTTTCCCCAGAGGGCCTTATAAATTTAATTCCTATCAAAATCATAGTGAGTTTTAAAGTAGATATATTTAATTTTTTTCTGAAATTTATATGAAAATGCTGAGAAACTAGAATAGTTAAACTATGTTGGAAAAAAATAAAAAGTTGGAAAAAACACTCCACCAGCTTTCAAAAACTATCATCTAGCTACAATAATCGAGATGGTGTGGTATTAGCAGAGGAATGGAAACACAGATCAATGGCAGACTAGAGAACACAGGAATAGCCTCATGCAAATAGGGTCAATCGATTTTTCACAAAGTACAGAAATTCAATGAAGAAATGACCTTTGTAATAATCTCTGACACTAACTACAATGCAATTCTAACTCTACCTATTCAAAAATTAGGCAAGATGCACTAGATTGCTCATTTCAAACACCAGTTGCAAGTTTGAGGGTTCCCAGGCTGTTCTCACTTCCTTCAAACTGGCTTCAGATGTGGGGTTTACCATCACTCCCTATGGTTTGATAATTCACTAGAACAACTCATAGAACTCAGGGAAGTATTGTTCATAACAATTAGTTTTATTTTAGTGAAAAGAATACCACAAATAAGAAGAAATGGCATTGGACAAGTTCTAGGAGAATTCCAATTGCACATTTTCCATGTCCTCACCAGCTGGGGTCGGAATAATGCGTTTTTAGCACAACAATGTGTATGGCCAGTTGGGGAAGCTTTCCTGAACTTGTGTCTAGAGTTTCTATTAGGGTCTCATTATCTAGGCATAACTGATTGAATAAATACCCAAGTGGTTTAACTCAATCCCTAGTATTCCGCTTGTCCAGGAGGTTGGACTGATATGACATGCTTAAAACCTCAATCCCCTAATCATAGGGTTGGTCTTTCTGGTGTGACCAGCCCCCACCCTCCCACCCTAAGACTATAGGTGTGACTGACCAGAAGCAGAGTCATCCCATGAGCATAAACTATCAGGTGTGGTATGGGACCAACCAAAGAATAGCAAAAACACTCAGATCTCAGAAAATTTGAAGGATTTACTCCCCATGGGTCTGGACAATGGCCAGACCCCTTTTTTGAGGCCATATTTTTTTACTATACTGTAGTGTTTCAAAACATGGTGCAAAAAATAAGACAGAAGAGAAAATTTCACCTCAAAAAATGAATATGTAAACAAACTGGTACATTCATGCCATGGAATACTACTCAACATTAAAAGAAAAAAAAAAAACTACTGATACATGGAATGACTTGGATGGATCTCAAGAGTATTATGCTAAGAGAGAAAAAAGAGGAAAAATCTGATTTCAGAAAGTCAAACATTGTATGATTCCATTTATATAGTATTTTGAAAATGACAAATTTATACAGACAGAAGACAGATTAGTGGTTTCCAGGCATCAGAGATTGGGGAGTGGGTATGTGACTATAAAGGGCCAGTCTAAGGGGCCCTGTGGTGATGGAACTGTCCTATGTCTTGATTGCACTGGTGGAGCAGGGTACTCCATATATGATTAAATGACTTAGAATTATATGCAGACCTTGTATCAATGTTACACTCCTGATTTCAACATTGTACTTAGTTATATAAGATGCAGTCGCTAGGGGAAACTGGGTAAAGTATGTAATAGGACTGCTCTCTACTATTCTTGCAATTTCCTTTAATTTATAACTTATTTCAAAATAAAATTAAAAGTATAGAACTAGGTAACAGGCTAATGTATGCTGTTATAGATGATGTTCTAGATTTACCAAATGAGAAGCACAAGGTATAGAGTAGAGCAGTGTTCAGTATGTGCTTACTCCTTGCCTTTTGAAAAGGGTTACATGGACAGACAGACAGACAGACAGACACATACACACTATAATATTGAAGGAAACATAAGAATTGGTAATGGTCCTTATGGAAAGTGGATCTAGAAGACTAGAATATTGGGACTCAAATATTGTATTTTTTTCTTTACCATTTGCATATTTTAATACTTCAAAAAATTTTAACCACAAAGATTTAAGAAAAAAAAATACAACCAAAATTGAGTACAAGTAGTAAGATAGTCTACCTTTCAAGTCTATTCCTTTGAGTGTTAACTGGATTTAATAAATCATTTCCAGTGAATAGAGTATGGTTGAAGGGATGGTATATTACTTCCAATACATAAAAGGCACCGTGATCTTTGCTTTGCTCTGTCTTGGATTATTCATCCTGGGGGGAAACCAGCTGCCATCATAAGAACATTAAGGCAATTCTGAGGAATGGTTTAGGTGCCATGATGCTGGGGGCTCCTGGCAAAAGCCAACAAGAGATTTCTGTCAACAGCCACATGAGACATCCATCTTAGAAGCAGATTCTTGAGCCCCACTCAAGACTTTGGTTATCTGCCACCTGGTTAATATCTTGATTGCCACTTCCTGAAAGATCCTGAGCTGGAACCACCCAACTAAGCCGTTCCTAAATTCCTGACCACAGAAACGGTGAGATCAATAAATGTTTATCATTTTAAATTACTAAATTTGGGGGGCAATTTAGCAATCAACAATACGTAACTAGGGTATATGCAAAGTATTTTATTCTCTGATTTCACATCTGTCTAGGGACCTCCCTCCTCGATATGGAATTATAATTCTAATAGATTGTGCTTTATATTTTTAAAAATCCTTTAAAGATTTTGTTTCGTTCCCCACAAAGTGATTATCAACCTAAGATAGAAATGCCCACTTTTATTAGCATCTAAGAGCCCTTCATTTGTAGAAAATCAAAATGTCTATGGCATGTCCCAAAATTTCAACTGGAGAGGCAATTTCCCCTGGAGAAAGCAGTTTACTTAACATTTAAATCTCAGGGCTGACTTTAACATTTTCCAGCCCATACTCTAAAAGAGTGTATGCAGATAGGTAAGCATATTTTCTGCAGAGAAGTATTCCAAAGATTAAGTGAGAAAAATGAGAACACTCGTTTGTTCTTGGACTGTTCCATTTCAGTGGATCTGCACTTTGTTGCAAATGAATTTGCTCAAATACTTCACTGGAGAGAAAACAGTCAAAAGATAAAATCTGCATGGAGAGCTATAACCCTAATAAACTTCCAAGAAGTGAGGTGCTGTCGACAAAGAGGCTGTAGATTGTTTCTCTCCTTCAGTTACCTATAAACATAGGAGCAAAGCAACAGAAAAGTTTATCAGTTTGGGTAGAGTTTCTTAATGGGACAGAAATAATCTGGTCTAAGTGAAAAATTAACTGTGAAGTTAAAAGGGCAATTCTTCGTGGTTACCAAAGGAACAGCTTTTATGTCTGGACATTAGTATCATATAGTGATGACTTCTTAAATCCTTTATTACTTTTATTCTCTTTATTTTCCTTTTTATTTTCTGTATATCCAACTTTTGAAGCTAAAGGATAATTAAGCAATCATAGAATATGTTCACTTTTCCATTTAAAAAATCTTAGAATTCTTTCCCCAAATTCCTCTAATTTATAAATAGTCATCACTTCCTTAGATATTGGTGTTTCCATGGTCAAATTAAAGTCAATTAATGTATATTTCATGGAGTAGAAGGACAATGCCTAATAGTTTAATTTAATCCATATTAAATTGTGATATTTGTAAATTTAACAAGCCCTGGATTTAATTTATCAAGTATACTGAAGTAGGTAAATAACAGCATGGAGTCTGATGGATCAGAGTTGGAAATATAATGAGATCAATAGGTGAGCCCTCCATAAAATTACTTGGGGCACAGGAAAATCCAGACAGCAATTATACTTTTCAAGAAGAAGCAGTTCTACAGTGTGAACCAATTAGACAGATTTACAGTCTCAAAGTAGAAAAGGGAAAATTACGTAAGTTAGACCAAGAAGCATCCTAAGTCATCATTACACTACATTGAGCTCAGTTGAAAGTGACTGGCTAGAATTTCTTGGGTTATCTTTATCATTAAGCATTTCCATAGTACTTGACTAGTATCAAGAATACATGGCTGGATATTTGAATTGAAGTAAATTATAAATACATAAGCTTTGCAGTATGTGCATTTTTATTATTTTTTTTTGGTAGAAGACACTCAGAACATTTAGGTAGGTCAGTGTTGATCAATACGCTAGTGGTATTTCTTAAGATGCCTACCATACACCAAAGTAAAGGGTGGTCAAATTCATTTAAAGAGGATGAAAGAGAAGTATATGTTGCAGTGGTTTTAAATGAGAAATAGGCTGCATTATTTTAACTGTTTGGTTTTAAATCAAAAGATATCACTGTCCCTTTACTTAGTGAATGGCCCTGAATAATTCTGACCAGGTTTATGATTAAGAAAGATTTATTGTCCCTGAAAATATGATAAAAGAGATTTTGAAACATGCCTTCCTATGTTGAAAGATCTACTACACATGTAATAGAACAACTGAGAAATATTTTTCACTGACTTGTATGAATATGCTTTAAAATGTCAAACTGTTCAGTTGGAGGAAACCAACACCTTCAATTGAAAATCTGGATTTGGAAGAGGAACAAAAAATCACTCCTGTTTCCTAGTGAAATCTACCCCTGAATTTGTCATAGTTCTACTTGGAAAATTAAGTACTCAAATGCCATCTGCATATTTTTAGCAATGTGCAATAAAGATAAGAAATAATCATTTTCCACCAAAAGGGGACCAGACCAGTTATTATTTCTGCCAATTCACTGTTAGGCACATGCCTTAGAGAGAATGAGGAAAAAGGAGTGAGATGACCTGAGAGTATTAGTAGCAGACGGGATAGTGTGCATTTGTCTATCTATTCCTTCTTTATGATCCTGTATCTATCAAGATTGGTCAAATATATATCTCCACATACACAGTAAGTTCAGGATGACTATAACCATATATTTTTCTGATTTCCTTTTTAGAATCAACTATCAAAGGTCTTCTGTAGCCAGGTACTGTGATGGTAGTTTTTAAACATCAATTTATTTACTTTTAAGCAACTCTCATATTATGATAGTGAGCTGTCTATTTACCAGACTAATCAATCCTTCTAATACTAAAGCTTGGGGAAATCTGTAGGGTGAAAGAAAGGGGAATATTTTATTGGCCCTAACATGAGCCAGTCAAATCTGCTCTGTTTACTATTCTTATAATGTAAATGTAAGGAGAAAGATAAAAAAAAAAAAACAAAAAAACGGTGGTTTCTTCAGAATCTCCTTCTCCCCTTATCATTTAACTTAGAGTGATGTTTGGTGGAGAAGGAAAGTCCAGGTTTTTTTTGAGAATTATATAGAAATGTGCAATACCATAAAAGAAATTATATTTGATGCTTCCTCATTCTGCCTGGCTTAGTTGTAAATTTGCCTTTGAGCAATCATCCCACTTAGCCCTGTCTAGGGCTATCCACAAATTGTAGGACCCATGCCTCCATATAGTTTGGATGATAAGGGGGCTGCCCTTAGCTTCTCCAATGGCCCCCGCTGCTCTTCTCCCAAGTGCTCCTGCTGCTTCTTCCCCACCCCCTTGACCTTCCGTGCCATATAAGTTTCTAGCAAGGCCTGTGTCTCTATGTGACCTTTATGATAAGAAGCTGCCCTCAGATTCTCCAAACAGCCCATGCCACTTTTGCTTTTAGCTCCAATAATTTGAAATCTTCCAATCTGCATTTTCTGCCGGGAAGCCCTTCCCGTCCCCCATGGGTCACAATGAAGGCAAGAGCCCAGGAGCCTCCTCCTCCATGGATCCTCTCAGTGGCCTAGGTTAGGGGAGCACACAGGGCCATTCTGCTGCCCTCATTCTCCCTTGTCCCCCTCCAGGGCCTTTGATCTCACAGAGCAGTTTCTTTATGCCTTCTTGGCTGGCGGCTGGCTGTCAGTGTTTGTGCTCATCACCAGAAGACCTTCTACATAACCTCCAAAGGAGAATGTATAATGAAAAATTGAAGTCATAGAAAATCTTCAAAGGCTTCATTATTCTAGTTGCTAAAGGTGGAGACTAGAGTTTCCACCATTTAATTTCTGTATATTTTGTATTTTTGGTAAGGAAATGCTTTAAAAATCATTCAGTTTTAGGCAGCTTTTTACCGCATTAGTGGATCTTTTTTTTTTCAATGATAATTTTCCATGTATATTGAGATAGCCTTGTATAAAACTAATACCATTCTTCCCGGTGCTCAAAATACACTGCATTTGCTCCTCCAGATCTATTTTTCCCCTCACTTGGTGTCCCAAGAATGTGACCTGTGATGAGCTCCTTCAGAGGGCTCTCACCATCCAGTGTTCAGTTGGGTTCTGCCGGTGGGGGATTCCACCAAGAGGAAGTCAAAGGGTGACTAGAGAGTTACTGCCTTTCAGCTGACCTTGTCCCTTAAGGAAATGTCCCAGCTCCTCTCAAGGTGGGTTTTCAACGTGACTCTCTCCCTCTAGGTTATCATAAATGCTCCAACCCCTTGTCTCGTCTAGCCTTAGGGTAATCCCACATTTACTGATAAGTCCTTTGAGGCGCCTCCCTACCATTCCTTCACCTTAAAAAATAGATCTGTGCTAAAACTAAATTATCCTAATTTGGGTATGCCATCTGTTTTCCTTCTGAGACTTTGACTGATATAGATGGGAAACTTCCTTGGCATGATCACATATGTATGTAAAATCAGGAGGTAGCCTCATAGTAATAGTGGAATCTGGAAAGCATGTCCATTAAAATCAGAGCATCCGCTGTCATATCAGCATTTTCTTGTTCAGCAATACAGGTAATAAAGGCTACAAATTTTCTCTGAGCAGAGCACTGGCGTGGCTGATTCTTACAGGTTCTGATATGTTTCACAAATTTTATAGTTCAGTTTTAGGTTTCTTCTTTGATCCAAGAGTTAATATTTTTCTTTTCATTTCACGTGCTTTGTTTTTGCTTTTAGTTAGTTTTTTTTTTTTTATTTTTTTATCATTGGTCAATCATCATCAAGAAACATGGCTACTGGAACACAGCTCTACATTTTCAGGCAGTTCCCTCCAGCCTCTCCACTATATCTTTTTTTTTTTTACATATGCAATCAGTAATTCTTAATATCATCACATAGATGTATGATCATCATTTCTTAGTACATTTGCATCGATTTAGAAAAAGAAATAAAAATACAACAGAAAAAGAAATAAAATGATAATATAGAGAAAAAAATAAAAATAAAAAATACAAAAAATATGTAAAAATACCCAAAAAAACAAAAAAAAACTATAGCTCAGATGCAGCTTCATTCAGTGTTTTAACATAATTACATTACAATTAGGTAGTATTGTGCTGTCCATTTTTGAGCTTTTGTATCCAGTCCTGTTGCACAGTCTGTATCCCTTCAGCTCCAATTACCCATTATCTTACCATATTTCTAACTCCTGATGGTCTCTGTTACCAATGACATATACCAAGTTTATTCTCTAATGTTAGTTCACATCAGTGGGACCATACAGTATTTGTCCTTTACTTTTTGGCTGGTCTCACTCAGCATAATGTCCATCCATGTTATTACATGCTTCATAAGTTTATTCTGTCTTAAAGCTGCATAATATTCCATCGTATGCATATACCACAGTTTGTTTAGCCACTCTTCTGTTGATGGACATTTTGGCTGTTTCCATCTCTTTGCAATTGTAAATATGCTGCTATAAACATTGGTGTGCAAATGTCCGTTTGTGTCTTTGCCCTTAAGTCCTTTGAGTAGATACCTAGCAATGGTATTGCTGGGTCGTATGGCAATTCTGTATTCAGCTTTTTGAGGAACCGCCAAACTGCCTTCCACAGTGGTTGCACCATTTGACATTCCCACCAACAGTGAAAAAGTGTGCCTCTTTCTCCACATCCTCTCCAGCACTTGTCATTTTTTGTTTTGTTGATAATGGCCATTCTGGTGGGTGTGAGATGATATCTCATTGTGGTTTTGATTTGCATTTCTCTAATGGCCAGGCACATTGAGCATCTCTTCATGTGCCTTTTGACCATTTGTATTTCCTCTTCTGAGAGGTGTCTGTTCAAGTCTTTTTCCCATTTTGTAATTGGGTTGGCTATCTTTTTGTTGTTGAGTTGAACAATCTCTTTATAATTTCTGGATACTAAACCTTTATCTGATATGTCCTTTCCAAATATTGTCCAAAATTCCAAGTATTTGTGTACTATACTTGTACTTGGCCATTATGGGGCTTTTCTTTGAAAATTTAATATTCTTTCAATATTTATAAAATGTTTATACACATGAAAATAAGAGATCATTCTTGGTTACCTGAAATTGAATTCATTTAATATTTATCAGATAGGGGTTATAAATTATGCTACTCAGCTTCCAAAATCCTTAATTATTTTTCACTTACTTGATCAATTAAGGCCTTTGAGAGATGAAGTAGATTCTCCTATACATATTGTTTTTCTACTACTTCTCATTGTATTTCCTGGAGCTTTTCATTATGAGTTTTGGTGGTATTTTATTTGGTGCATAGAGGTTCATGATAGATTTTTATTGTACTTTATATTCTTTATTATTAATAAAGTGTTTTTATCTTATATAAAGTTTTTTGTTGTTATTAAATTTTCTCAGTATTAATATACTGACTTCTGTTCTTTTTCTTATTTCTCATTTGCTAATTTCAGATTTTTACAATCAACTTTTGCGATCACCTTGCTTTAAATACATACTTTGTGTATAACATAATTTGAAGCACTGAAATCTAATTTTTTAATTCTCTTTTTTTAAAGGTTTTGTTACATGATCTCTGCTTTCTGTTTGCTGGTTTTTTTGTATGATTTCTTTTCAATGATTTATCAATTTTATGGAGAATTTATTGTTTACGAATGAGGAGACATCAGTACACTATCATTTCCTTTCTGTGTCAGTTATCTACGTCTATGATAATGCTGCGTAACAAACTACCTCAAAATTCATTGGTTTAAAACCTTGAGGAGGTTGGTGATTTAGGATGGGCTTGGCTGGACAGATTATTTTGTGTCTTGGCTGAGTTCAGCCATGACAAACAACTGCTGCAGTCCAGCTAATCTACGATGACCACAATTGGAGTGACAGGGACAACTCAGCCCTGTTTCAAATGCCTCATTTTCCAGGAGGCTAGCAAGGCATACTTTTATGCTGAAAGCAGAGGAGCCAGAGAGGCCAAGCAGAAAAACACAAGGCTTCTTTCAGCCTAGAATTGGAACTTGTCACCGTCATTGTCATTTGTGTCACATTCTATTGACCAACAAAGGCAACGACTATCCCAGATTCAAGGAGTGGGGAAGTAGTGTCTGCCTTTTTTGTGAGAAGAAAATCAACATCACATGGTGAAGATGTGATTACAGAGAGGGGTAAACAACTGGGTAGTTAATGCAATTAATCTAATACAGCCGGCCCTAATAGTCACGTTTATTCACATCCATTACATATGCAAAATATACTTCTTGTCCGAATAGTCCCAAAAGTCTCATCCACAAATGACTTCAGGCTCAGAGTCCAGGGTCTCATGGTCTACATTAGGTTTGGTGGTGGCTCCTATTGAATTGGAAACCAATGAACAAAAAGACAAGTTATCTAAACTCCATATCTTCAATATATAACGGTGCGCAGAAACAGGATGGAAAATATACTCTTACTAGAAATGGGGAAGAATGGAAGCATGGTCATAGTAATTCTGAAATTCCCATAGAGTCAAAGAATCTTCCGTGATTGGAACCATGTTCTGCTCCTTGAGAATTTATCCCTTATCTATTTTTCTCCCTTGCTTTTGGCTCCAGCCTCTCAGGTATCTTTACTTTCTAAACCTCCTCCTTTCTACCTTTCTGGGGGAAAAAATAATTTCCCTTTCAGTTAGGGAATACCTTTCTCAGCCTTTTTTGTTGGTGTAAAAAGTTGGGGGCCTTGAGTTGTTTTGTGTTTTAAACTTTTCAGTCATTTTTAACCCAGGCTGATGGTGCATTTGCCGATACAACTATTTCAAAAATCTTTTAGGTATTTTATGTATTTGAATGTATTTCGTGCTGTTTGCTAGAAGTCATAGTTATTTTCCTAATGTGTCTCTTTTTTTCTCTAGACTTAATCACTGCTTCACTGGGAGGTTTAGAGTGCTATAAGACAATGCTCTTAGGTTATTAGAAGTCTTTTTTTTTTTTATCCAGTTGAGAGGGTCTATACCTTGTCACCTAATTCTCTGGGAATACTTAAAAGAGATCAGAGAAACAGCACCTTTGAGTTGGTCTATTTTTCTGAGTCAGTTCTTTGAGAGTCTTTTCCTGGCTTGAGAGACTGTGAATGAGAAACAGTTTTATTTTCCAAAGTAATTTCTGCCTACTCTGTTCTTACTCTAAATTCTGCTTTCAAATCGGCCTTTTTTCCTCCTGAATTCATCTCTTTCTTCACTATTTTTTAATATACAGCAAGATGACACTTTCAACATTTTGCCTGGAGATTTTGCCGAGTCCAATAGTTCATTAAATACATGTATCTTCTATGTTACTGCAGGAAGCAGTTTTACCAATGGTTTTGCCAGTTCATAATATGGGTCATCATTTTTCATGCTTACTGGAGCAGTTTCTTTACCATTTTTCCAGCCTCCTCTAATAGTTCCTTGATTATTTTCTTACCTCCAGCCCCAACTAGGTCCCATATGCCACATATTTTAGTGTGTGTGTGTGTGTGTGTGTGTGTGTGTGTGTGTGTTAGCAGCTCCCATTTAGAAATATTGGGTCTGGGTCCTGTGTTTAGCTTGAATTCTCATTTGTCTGTTGTCTGGCAATTCTCAATAAAGAAGATTCTCAGAAAATTGCTGTGGGTCAGTGCCCAATCTAAGTGTTTGATTTGATGCTCTTAATGCAAATCCACTACTCCATTATTGATTTTTAAGCAACTAAGCTTCTAATGTAGAAATAAGTAGTGTTCTATTTTGAATAGAATAAAACTCCACTAAGTATATGAAATCCTAGGGCTGGGTCAGAAATAGAATAATGCAGACTGTTTGCTTAGTCCTTTGTTCTAAGAATATGGAATTTCTTTACCTCTTCAACTGAGACATTTTAGACAAGGGGAAATCAGATGTGTTTTTCTGTTGTTGTCGTTACTGTCCCAGAATGAAAATTTCTGATTCTTAGCTTGATATTTGCTTGGGGTTAGCTCCTGAGCAATTATGTAACTTGGAGATATAAATACCTGAGAACTACGGCTGTGTGTCTTGTGTAATCAAGAGCATTTCAATAGAATTGAGAATAATAGACCGATTTTGCAATTTTGTTGAATGCTTAAAATCTTCAGAATCATGTGATTGCTTAACAAGTCCTAGAATAATCTTTGTTAATTTATTGTGCATTTGTCTAACTACTTTGCAATATGGATTGCCTTATCTTGAAACATGTTATAGTTAGCCTCGTTAAAATCAAGAAAGAAACCTTACATTTGTTGGACAGTGTATTCAAGCCATTAAACCAATTTAGTCATCAAGCATCGAGAAGGAGACCTAATCAAGATAATGCAAGTAAATCATGACCATAGGTAGCCTTTTCAATATTTGAATTCTGACACCATAAATTAACAATCTGTGTAAACATTTAGTTAACTTTCTAAACCCAAGTGTCCTCATTGTTAAGAGGAAATCATTATGAATACCATACAGTATAGATTTTTTGTGAGGGTTAAATGAAATATTTATAAAATTCAAAGCACTGACCCAGTGTATATTAAGTACTCAAGAGATATTAGTTCCTTCTCTTTCCTCAATTTCCTTACATCTACACTTGAGGTCTGGGCTTATATTTCTAAACATTTAAGCACTACATTCTAAGCTGTTATACATTTTAGTTACTTTGATTTTGTTTTATATAAGGTCTCATTTATGAAAAATATTTTTTTTAGGTTCAGCTTGCATAAGAAAATAAGAAATAATATTCTAGAAATTAATTTTGATAGAAACAAATGCCTCATTTAGATTATCTTCCTCTAAATACAATTTATTCTTACTGCATCAAACAGATATTAGAGCTATCCCTCAACTTGAGACATTAATTTGTAGGATTTCTACACTTATGGGATAAACAAATTATGACTTTACTCGTAAGTATAACACTTCTCAAAGTGGGGAACTGGGCTTTTTCTTGGTCAGCATCAAGTCTCTTTTTTGGCTAATGGCTGGATAGTCTAGATTATCCTACTTAAAGTCGTGTAGTTAAACCTTAGATTCTGCTGGCAATGCAAACGGTAGTAAACAATTGTCAAGAATCATATCTCCCTGATTTCATGTGCTATTTTTTAAAATATTACTTTGCGTAAGGGCAGATGCAGATCAAGAGGGAAAGGGATGGAGAGAGAGAGAGAGAGAGAGAGAGAGAGAGAGAGAGAGAGAGAGAGAGAGAGAGAGAGAGAGAGAGAGAGAGAGAGAGAGAGAGAGAGAGAGAGAGAGAGAGAGAGAACAAGTGGGACTGAGAAAGTGTCTTTATTGCAGTTTCTGTGGGAAGCAGACAAGGGAGGAGCAGGGAGACTCCAGGGTGGGATTGACTGGCTGTATTTGAAAATGGTGCCTTTGCAAATGAGATTAGAATTATCTAGGCATAACAGGTGAAGAGGTGGGGCTTGGCCATCTGAGGATACTGACAGATGGTAAAGCATCAATTTACAGAAGCTAGAAAATGTGGCTAATACACGTGCTAATAGCCAAGGTGGGTCCCTGGAAAAATGCAGTCTTTGTCTCGGTTTGCTCCTTCATAGTTCATTTTGCACCGTATTTTTCTTTTGTAGTAAATCTTTCCATTTTTCTCCAACAGGTTCATTTGGCTTTATTCTCACTTCCCTTGTGAGGTAAGTGTATTTACTCTAAAGCATAAATCTACTAAGCAATGTACATAAGCAGATATTTATTTCATTCCCATGAAAATTTTGTGTTTTTTGCAAAATGTATTTCTTTCTGGTATTTTGGCCATATACACCAAATACTATATTGTTCTTTGGTCTAGAATGGGAATAGATGGACATAATCTCTAAAACAAATTTTCATACATCACTGAAATCAATAACTACTATATATTTCAGTTTAGCAATTTGGAGTTTTTAAAGTGCCTTCTTATTTTCTCTTCTTAATAATTAGGCAAGGCAGCCTATTTTATAGATAAAAGAACTCCATATCAATAATCCTAAATGATATATCCAGAATCTAGCTGCTGGAGCGAAGCCTAGAGACCCAATCTTTGGTCTCATGGCTCCATGATTCTTCCGCTAAGCCACCATCCTTTTCTGTTTATAATTCAACTGAACACAACCCAACTGTTAAATTAATGTCAGATAAGTTGAGGATTTGAGGTTACTTATATTTGTTCTGACATACCAAATGATAGGATATGTTTGATTTTTATTTGTAGTTCAATAATTGTAGTAATATGTGAGAGATATGGCTTTGATGTTCTTACAATTCTAGCTTTAGCCATAATGTAGTAATCGATAACATTAATTATGGTCAGGTGCATTTGTTTAGAATTATTTATCTAGTGGATTTGTCCTGGACGATGCTGGCCAGTGGCAAGCAATGCAACATGACTGCGCTTAAATGCATTAGTTATATACTTACAGATTCTGTTGTAGACAAAAATAATGAAGTAAAGAATTTAACTGTTTCCTGTTTCATTGATACACTATTTTCAACTTTTTAAGAATCTAAGTTGAGAACCAGAAGAAATATGTTTCCCAAATAAAAATATATTGAAAATATATGGATCCAAGTAATTTCTTCTCAAATTTTCTTGGTGTGGATATTGACAAAACAAAACAAACAAACAAAAAAACCAAAAACAAAACCAGGTGTGAAATAATTAACTAGATATCCCTGGGCCTTTACTAGACCTTTTATTCCTGCTGAATCTTAAAGTACTATATTACCCCATTTTAGAGATGATTGGGGCTTAATTTCTAGTAAAGACAGAACTCAAATTTAAATGAAATACTTTCAAACCAAAGTTAATGCTTTTTTCTACTCTCCTAACAACCTTCACTCAAAGACAAATGTCTGCATTTTCTGTAATATCAAAATATTTGTATTTATATAAAATTTACCCTCACCACATAATAAATTAAGTAAATCAGGCAACTTTTTTATTTGCCGAAGTAAGTTGATGATTTTAAGAAACAAAAGGAGATAAAATGTAGAATTAAAATATGTTCATTAAATCATTTTTTTATAATGTAAGAATATATTAAATGATTACAGATCATTTAAATCCCATGTTGAATATAAGTTTCATTTTGGAGCTGGTGCGTGCCTCTGCTATACAACAATGGTTGTCTCTGGAGAATAAAAAAGTCTTTTGTACAGAACAGAAAACACAGTCTGGCTAATTAAGATGTGTCAGCATAGGACTTTAGAAAAGGCATTGACCTGTATAGCTACATGTAAATAGGCAGCTTTAGCTACCGAAGATTTATGTGTGTTTGTAATCTACCTACTAATTTAAATTTTAGTTACCATGGCACATGATTAGAAAAAGACTCCTAAGTACTATCATGTAAAACACTACATGGATTCATTTTCCAAGAAAGAATATCTTTGATTAATTGAATGCAATGCCCCTTAGAGATCTTTAGTACTTGGCATCAGCATACAAAGTTTCAGTTATAAAACTGTAACAACTCATGAAGGATTTAGTTTGAATATTGTCTTGGATTTTAGATGTGGTTTGGCAAATTCTAGTTTTGACAGTAGTAAGGTGGTTTAGTTAAGAGTGGCTTCGTGGTCATGCTGAAGAACTGTAATAAATCAGTTCAATTAGAAAAAATGAGTGCACAGTGCTGTATTAGTGCCAGGCCATTCACGAGCACCTAAGGCTTTGTTTTCCCTCCAAAAAGAATGTTTAATTCATTAGAGCAGGTAGAAAAAATATGTAAATGCTTTTTCTTTGTATTTTACATGAAGATTAATCATTTGTTCACTACTGCATTTGCACAAAAAAGCAAATTTGTTTGGAAAGAAGTAACAGTCACACGATGTGTGGGTCTCAGTTTTCTTTTCTTTTTTTTTTTTTTATTAATTAAAAAAAGAATTAACAAAACAATTAGAAATCATTCCAATCTACATGTACAATCAGTAATTCTTAATAACATCACATAGTTGCATATTCATCATTTCTTAGTACATTTGCATCGATTTAGAAAAAGAAATAAAAAGACAACAGAATAAGCATTAAAACAATAATAGAAAGAAAAACAAAAACAAAAACAAAAACAAAAAACCTATACCTCACATGCAGCTTCATTCAGTGTTTTAACAAAATTGCATTACAATTGGGTAGTATTGTGCTGTCCATTTCTGAGTTTTTATATCCAGTCCCGTTGTACAGTCTGTATCCCTTCATCTCCAATTATCCCTTCTCTTTTTTTTTTTAATTAACAGAAAAAAAGAAATTAACCCAACATTTAGAGATCATACCATTCTACATATGCAATCATTAATTCTTAACATCATCACATAGATGTATGATCATCATTTCTTAGTACATTTGCATTGGTTTAGAAGAACTAGCAACATAACCGAAAAAGATATGGAATGTTAATATAGAGAAAAAAATAAAAGTAATAACAGTAAAATCAAAACAAAACAAAACAAAACAAAAACCTATAGCTCAGATGCAGCTTCATTCAGTGTTTTAACATGATTACTTTACAATTAGGTATTATTGTGCTGTCCATTTTTGAGTTTTTGTATTTAGTCCTGTTACACCGTCTGTATCCCTTCAACTCCAATTGGGCATTATCTTACCCTGTTTCTACCTCCTGCTGGACTCTGTTATCAAGGACATATTCCAAATTTATTCTCGAATGTCTGTTCACATCAGTGGGACCATACAGTATTTGTCCTTTAGTTTTTGGCTAGACTCACTCAGCATAATGTTCTCTAGGTCCATCCATGTTATTACATGCTTCATAAGTTTATCCTGCCTTAAAGCTGCATAGTATTCCATCGTATGTATATACCACAGTTTGTTTAGCCATTCTTCTGTTGATGGAGATTTTGGCTGTTTCCATCTCTTTGCAATTGTAAATAACGCTGCTATAAACATTGGTGTGCAAATGTCCGTTTGTGTCTTTGCCCTTAAGTCCTTTGAGTATATTCCCAGCAATGGTATTGCTAGGTCGTAAGGCAATTCTATATTCAGCTTTTTGAGGAACCGCCAAACTGCCTTCCACAGTGGTTGCACCATTTGACATTCCCACCAACAGTGGATAAGTGTGCCTCTTTCTCCGCATCCTCTCCAGCACTTGTCATTTTCTGTTTTGTTGATAATGGCCATTCTGGTGGGTGTGAGATGATATCTCATTGTGGTTTTGATTTGCATTTCTCTAATGGCCAGAGACATTGAGCATCTCTTCATGTGCCTTTTGGCCATTTGTATTTCCTCTTCTGATAGGTGTCTGTTCAAGTCTTTTTCCCATTTTGTAATTGAGTTGGCTGTCTTTTTGTTGTTGAGATGAACAATCTCTTTATAAATTCTGGATACTAGACCTTTATCTGATATATCATTTCCAAATATTGTCTCCCATTGTGAAGGCTGTCTTTCTACTTTCTTGATGAAGTTCTTTGATGCACAAAAGTGTTTAATTTTGAGGAGTTCCCATTTATTTATTTCCTTCTTCAGTGCTCTTGCTTTAGGTTTAAGGTCCATAAAACCGCCTCCAGTTGTAAGATCCATAAGATATCTCCCAACATTTTCCTCTAACTGTTTTATGGTCTTAGACCTAATGTTTAGATCTTTGATCCATTTTGAGTTAACTTTTGTATAGGGTGTGAGAGATGGGTCTTCTTTCATTCTTTTGCATATGGATATCCAGTTTTCTAGGCACCATTTACTGAAGAGACTGCTCTGTCCCAGGTGAGTTGGCTTGACTGCCTTATCAAAGATCAAATGTCCATAGATGAGAGGGTCTATATCTGAGCACTCTATTCGATTCCATTGGTCGATATATCTATCTTTATGCCAATACCATGCTGTTTTGACCACTGTGGCTTCATAATATGCCTTAAAGTCAGGCAGCGCGAGACCTCCAGCTTCGTTTTTTTTCCTCAAGATGCTTTTAGCAATTCGGGGCACCCTGCCCTTCCAGATAAATTTGCTTATTGGTTTTTCTATTTCTGAAAAATAAGTTGCTGGGATTTTGATTGGTATTGCATTGAATCTGTAAATCAATTTAGGTAGGATTGACATCTTAACTATATTTAGTCTTCCAATCCATGAACACGGTATGCCCTTCCATCTATTTAGGTCTTCTGTGATTTCTTTTAGCAGTTTTTTGTAGTTTTCTTTATATAGGTTTTTTGTCTCTTTAGTTAAATTTATTCCTAGGTATTTTATTCTTTTAGTTGCAATTGTAAATGGGATTCGTTTCTTGATTTCCCCCTCAGCTTGTTCATTACTAGTGTATAGAAATGCTACAGATTTTTGAATGTTGATCTTGTAACCTGCTACTTTGCTGTACTCATTTATTAGCTCTAGTAGTTTTGTTGTGGATTTTTCCGGGTTTTCGACGTATAGTATCATATCGTCTGCAAACAGTGATAGTTTTACTTCTTCCTTTCCAATTTGGATGCCTTGTATTTCTTTTTCTTGTCTAATTGCTCTGGCTAGAACCTCCAACACAATGTTGAATAATAGTGGTGATAGTGGACATCCTTGTCTTGTTCCTGATCTTAGGGGGAAAGTTTTCAATTTTTCCCCATTGAGGATGATATTAGCTGTGCGTTTTTCATATATTCCCTCTATCATTTTAAGGAAGTTCCCTTGTATTCCTATCTTTTGAAGTGTTTTCAACAGGAAAGGATGTTGAATCTTGTCAAATGCCTTCTTTGCATCAATTGAGTTGATCATGTGATTTTTCTGCTTTGATTTGTTGATATGGTGTATTACATTAATTGATTTTCTTATGTTGAACCATCCTTGCATACCTGGGATGAATCCTACTTGGTCATGATGTATAATTCTTTTAATGTGTTGTTGGATACGATTTGCTAGAATTTTATTGAGGATTTTTGCATCTGTATTCATTAGAGAGATTAGTCTGTAGTTTTCTTTTTTTGTAATATCTTTGCCTGGTTTTGGTATGAGGGTGATGTTGGCTTCATAGAATGAATTAGGCAGTTTTCCCTCCACTTCGATTTTTTTGAAGAGTTTGAGGAGAATTGGTACTAATTCTTTCTGGAACATTTGGTAGAATTCACATGTGAAGCCATCTGGTCCTGGACTTTTCTTTTTAGGAAGCTTTTGAATGACTAATTCAATTTCTTTACTTGTGATTGGTTTGTTGAGGTCATCTATGTCTTCTTGAGTCAAAGTTGGTTGTTCATGTCTTTCCAGGAACCCGTCCATTTCATCTAAATTGTTGTATTTATTAACGTAAAGTTGTTCATAGTATCCTGTTATTACCTCCTTTATTTCTGTGAGGTCAGTAGTTATGTCTCCTCTTCCATTTCTGATCTTATTTATTTGCATCCTCTCTCTTCTTCTTTTTGTCAATCTTGATAGGGGCCCATCAATCTTATTGATTTTCCCATAGAACCAACTTCTGGTCTTATTGATTTTCTCTACTGTTTTCATATTTTCAATTTCATTTATTTCTGCTCTGATCTTTGTTATTTCTTTCCTTTTGCTTGCTTTGGAATTAGTTTGCTGTTCTTTCTCCAGTTCTTCCAATTGAACAGTTAATTCCTGCATTTTTGCCTTTTCTTCTTTTCTGATATAGGCATTTAGAGCAATAAATTTCCCTCTTAGCACTGCCTTTGCTGCATCCCATAAGTTCTGATATGTTGTGTTTTCATTTTCATTTGCCTCGAGGTATTTACTAATTTCTCTTGCAATTTCTTCTTTGACCCACTCATTGTTTAAGAGTGTGTTGTTGAGCCTCCAGGTATTTGTGAATTTTCTGGCATTCCGCCTATTATTGATTTCCAACTTCATTCCTTTATGATCCGAGAAAGTGTTGTGTATGATTTCGATCTTTTTAAATTTGTTAAGACTTGCTTTGTGACCCAGCATATGGTCTATCTTTGAGAATGATCCATGAGCACTTGAGAAAAAGGTGTATCCTGCTGTTGTGGGACGTAATGTCCTATAAATGTCTGTTAAGTCTAGCTCCTTTATAGTAATATTCAGATTCTCTATTTCTTTATTGATCCTCTGTCTAGATGTTTTGTCCATTGATGAGAGTGGGGAATTGAAGTCTCCAACTATTATGGTATTTGTGTCTATTTCCCTTTTCAGTGTTTGCAGTGTATTCCTCATGTATTTTGGGGCATTCTGGTTTGGTGCATAAATATTTATGATTGTTATGTCTTCTTGTTTAATTGTTCCTTTTATTAGTAGATAGTGTCCTTCTTTGTCTCTTTTAACTGTTTTACATTTGAAGTCTAACTTGTTGGATATTAGTATAGCCACTCCTGCTATTTTCTGGTTGTTATTTGCATGAAATATCTTTTCCCAACCTTTCACTTTCAACCTATGTTTATCTTTGGGTCTAAGATGTGTTTCCTGTAGACAGCATATAGAAGGATCCTGTTTTTTAATCCATTCTGCCAATCTATGTCTTTTGATTGGGGAATTCAGTCCATTAACATTTAGTGTTATTACTGTTTGGATAATGTTTTCCTCTGCCATTTTGCCTTTTGTATTATATATATCATATCTGACTTTCCTTCTTTCTACACTCTTCTCCATACCTCTCTCTTCTGTCTTTTCGTTTCTGACTCTAGTGCTCCCTTTAGTATTTCTTGCAGAGCTGGTCTCTTGGTCACAAATTCTCTCAGTGACTTTTTGTCTGAGAATGTTTTAATTTCTCCCTCATTTTTGAAGGACAATTTTGCTGGATATAGGAGTCTTGGTTGGCAGTTTTTCTCTTTTAGTAATTTAAATATATCATCCCACTGTCTTCTAGCCTCCATGGTTTCTGCTGAGAAATCTACACATAGTCTTATTGGGTTTCCCTTGTATGTGATGGATTGTTTTTCTCTTGCTGCTTTCAAGATCCTCTCTTTCTCCTTGACCTCTAACATTCTAACTAGTAAGTGTCTTGGAGAACGCCTATTTGGGTCTAATCTCTTTGGGGTGCGCTGCACTTCTTGGATCTGTAATTTTAGGTCTTTCATAAGAGTTGGGAAATTTTCAGTGAAAATTTCTTCCATTAGTTTTTCTCCTCCTTTTCCCTTCTCTTCTCCTTCTGGGACACCCACAACACGTATATTTGTGCGCTTCATATTGTCCTTGAGTTCCCTGATACCCTGTTCAAATTTTTCCATTCTTTTCCGGATAGTTTCTGTTTCTTTTTGGAATTCAGATGTTCCATCCTCCAAATCACTAATTCTATCTTCTGTCTCTTTGAATCTATCATTGTAGGTATCCATTGTTTTTTCTATCTTTTCTACTTTGTCCTTCACTTCCATAAGTTCTGTGATTTGTTTTTTCAGTTTTTCTATTTCTTCTTTATGTTCAGCCCATGTCTTCTTCATGTCCTCCCTCAATTTATCGATTTCGTTTTTGAAGAGGTTTTCCATTTCTGTTCGTATATTTAGCATCAGTTGTCTCAGCTCCTGTATCTCATTTGAACTATTGGTTTGTTCCTTTGACTGGGCCATATTTTCAATTATTTGAGCGTGATCCGTTATCTTCTGTTGGCATCTGCGTATTTAGACAGATTTCCCTGGGTATTGGATCCAAAAGTTTGGAAGATTTTTCTGTGAAATCTCTGGGTTCTGTTTTTCTTATCCTGCCCAGTAGGTGGCGCTCGTGGCACACGTTTGTCCGCGGGTCCCACCAGTAAAAGGTGCTGTGGGACCTTAAACTTTGGAAAACTCTCGCCGTCCGGGGGATTCGCTAGCCGAAGCGGCTTTAGCCGGCCCGGGGTCCGAACGCAGGGAGGGTTGCTGGTCGCCGCAGCCCGGGAAAGAGCCCGTCCGAATTTCCTAGTCGGCCCTGGGCGACAAGCGTGGCGGGAGGGCGCCAGCAGCAGCAGCCCGCCCGAGAGAGTGCACGTTCCCCGGGAGTCACGGGTTTGGAAGGGGCCTCCCCCACCCGTCACGGTTCTCCGTGACCTGGGGATTTCCGATCCAATTCTCCCAGTTGATCCGGGGGGCTGTGCGTGGTGTGGGCGCCAGCTGCCTTGGTTTCAGGGGACCGCCTCTCCAATTCTCCCAGCCGGCCCGGGAAGGGGGAAGGGAGTAACTCCGGCCGCTTGCCACCCCGCCCGGTGAGGCCCACGCGCCTCGGCGATCTCACCCGAGCTGCTTCTCTCAGCCAGCCAGCCGTTCCAGGATGGAGTACGCTGTCTTTTTTATCTCTGTTGTGGCTTTGGGCGCTTTCTGTATCGTTTCTACTCCCCTAGTAGCTGTCCTGGAGAAGAAACTAAGATCCGCGCGTCTTACTAAGCCGCCATCTTCCAGGAAGTCTCTCAGTTTTCTTAAAGTGAACAGAAAATGACTGGGCCTGGATGATATTTTGGTTTGAAGGTAATGTGGCTTCTGGTTGCCCTGTCAGTCTCACCCTTGATTCCAGGGAGGCGAGAAGAAACTGCCAGCTTGACATAATTTGCCTAAAGCAAGTCCCGAAACTACAATTCATATTATTCATTCCACCAAGCGCTGATTTCCATAGGTTTTCCAAGGATCAGAATACAATCTATTTTCTTAAAAAAACATAATACCTTTCTTTTACAAATGAAATTGTATTTTGTTCAAAACATAGGGAAAGATGGAAATAGGGACAGTTTGACTCTGAAACAGATTGTTTTTTGTCCAAGCTTTTGAACAGGTTTAAATTTTTTTAATTTAATTATTTTTAGTGGCATAGGAAAATTGAGAACTCCAGTACCCCTTTGTAGTCACAGATGAGAAGTGAAAAAATAAAGTATTGAGAAAAATAAGTTAAAAATCAAGAGGCCTTAGCTTTTATCAATATCTGCCTTAAACTTAGTCTGATAAAATAAATGAAATATGAATTAGGCAATCTACCCTCAGCTGTTAGTTTCCACTGATAAAAATCGTAAGTTGCATTTGGATTGTGCGGAGATGCACCCTACAAACTCAGCTAAAAGCAATGATGATATTATAACCCTCAGAGTTTGAAAGGAGAACATAATCATAGTTTGCTATATGGAATAGCTTTTTTTTTTTTATTGGGGGATATGCTATAATTGCATTCCAACACACAATAGGAATCTGAATAGACACTTGTTGCTTCAAATCTAGGATTAAAGTGAGGGCGTGGAAAAGTCCCCAATCCAAAACCATGTGAAAAAGACTGGATAAACACCCCCAAACTCTATGATTTATCTGTGGTATAGATGAAGCTTAATTTATGCCATTTATTTTTGAATGCCTACCATATATAAAAACTTTTATATAAAGACTCCTACATATTTACTAGATAGTTTCTAGTCTCATGACGCTTCTTAACCACATCTGGTCGAATCAACATGCCTCTGATCCTTTTTTTCTTCTTCCTTATGGCAGACATACTTTTCAGTTCTTCCAATTGAAGCATTGTTTTGTCCTCAAGTATAACTGATTATCACATTAAGAAAAGCCAGATGCCCTTAGGTCCACTGTGCGTGCTGAAGCGTCTAGATATACGTCTTGACCTCTCAGCCTTTAACTTCCTTTGCCTCAACTAGGTTTTATGCTACAGTTTTTATTAGGTAGAATCCTGCCTTCATCAGCATCTAATGACTCACTGGGTGACCATTCCCAGTAGTTGCTGAGTGATGTCATTCTGTGTCACAGGACTTTGCTTAGTTTCCATCTCAGTGCCCAGAATACTTTTATGTTCAATAATTAAAGGACTGAGTTACCTGCCTTGCCTGTACTCTCCATATAAACTTGCAGGAATTGCTGAGTTTATTCAACCAGAGTGACCCAGAGCTCAATGGTGTTTAACGGTGTCCCGCTGGGACATATGTAGGTCTTAGAGACCACTTTGATAGTCTCTGATTTATCATCTTTTTTTCCCTACTGTGAAAAGATCAATTTATAAATAGGTAAAATCCTGACTTTCATGAAAATTATAAAATGAACACATACCAAAGATTTTATTTAACTCATGAGCCACTTAAACATTACGACTGGTTCAAAAGGGGGTTCAAAAGGGAATTCAAAGGGCAGAACATAGGCAGTCCATGGAATGATCTTAGATACATGGATACCAGACTGACTTTTTTTGTGTGGGGTGTGGATTGGGGTAAAATAGAGAAAGCAAATATTTCTCCATCAGACAGAATTTATTTATATGTTTATAGACAATAATTATTTGCACGTTTACACATATCACAACCTATAAACTATATAAAATAGTTTAAAAGACCATGAAAGGTTCAAATCCCTTATATTTGGATAACCTAAAAGGGTGTTCTCTAGACCAGAAGCTGGCAAACTGTTTTGTAAAGTACCATATAATAAATATTTTAGTTTTTTGATCTCTGCCCTTTGTTTGTCTTCTCTTTGTTGTATCACCTTTTAAAAATATAAAACCCATTCTTCATTCAAAGACTGTAAAAATCAGGCTGATGGTCATATTTGGCTTATGGTCCTATAGTTTTCCTGACTGACCCTTCCTCTCAACTTGCATAGTTTGCCATTGAAATCACTCAGTGATCTTTTTTTTTTTCACATGGGCAGGCACCGGGAATGGCATCACAAGCAAGCATTCCTGCCTGCTGAGCCACCGTGGCCCGCCCACTCAGTGATCTTTTTGATCCATTTAAAAGTCACTCACAATCTTTCCTGACAGTATCTGGACACATAATTCATTTTGTTGCTAAATTAATTCTTTTGAGATATTAATTTGGCCAAAGCCCTCTCCTTCTCAAACAATATCAATGGATTTGAGCTGAATTAACTAAACATATTCTTGCCAGACTTGGCACGCAGAGCTCGCCAGTTACCTTTTTGACTTTCCTAGATTTATTCCCTAGCATTTCCCCATATATGAACCACTCATTCTTACTTCAATTTGCCCAAGTGCCTGAGTTCTATATTTTTTTCTCATGTTTTGAATTATTAGTTGGAATCCTCTTCTTCCTTTTGAAATACTGGACTTCTCTACAAGTCCTGTTTCTTTCCTTTTTTTTTTTATAACATTTTTATTGAGATATCTTTATGCACCATACATACAGTCCATTCAAAGTATGCAATCAGTGGCTCACAATATAATCACATTGCTGTGTATTCATCACCATGATAATTTTTAGAACATTTTAATCACTCCAGAAGATGTAATAAAAAGAAAAAAGAAAAAACCCCATCCATCCTCCCTTGGCCCCTCCCTCTCATTGGCTACTAATATTGCAATCTACCCAACATTTTTTACCCCTTGTTCCCCCTGCATTATTTATTATTTATTTTTCTTCTTTTATTTTACTCATCTGTCCATACACCAGATAAAGGGAGCATCAGCCACAACATTCCACAATTAGTCACTCTGTAAAAGATATATTAAAATATATATATATATATACGTTTACATAGTTGTCTTCAAGAATCAAGGCTACTGGAATACAGTTCGACAGTTTTAGGTATTTCCTGCCTGCTGTTCTAATACACTAGAAACTAACAAGGGATATCTATATAATGCATAAAAATGACCTCTAGAATAACCTCTCCACTCTATTTGAAATCTCTCAGCCACTGAAATTTTATTTTGTTTCATTTCTCTCTTCTCCCTTTTGGTCAAGAAGGCTTTCTCAATCCCATGATTCTAGGTATATATACATGTATATATATGTATCTTTATTTATATGTATATATATGCATATATATGTATCTTTATTTCTCAAACTCAAAGCTTTATTTCATCAAGTTCTGACACATTTGCATTGACAAGTGATTTCATCTGCTATGCTCTCGATTTCAATTTTTTGAGTTTTTATACTATGGTTGGTCCATATGAGTGAGACATGATAATATTTATTTATTTATTTTTTTGTTTCTGACGTTTCATTCAACATATTTTTCTCAAGTTTCATTCACCTGATTGCACACCTCACAACTTCATTCCTTCTTATAGCCACTATTGGTACATTGTACATATATACCTATACCACATTTCTCCTTTCCATTCCTTAGTCGATGTACTCTTAAGCTGCCTCCATCCATTGCAAATCTTGATTCTGCTGCCGTAAACACCAGCGTGCAAATGCCCATTCATATTCCCACTTGCAGTTCTGCTAGATATATGCGTAGCAACAGAGTTGCAGGATCATATCTCCACCCCATCCTTAGTCTCCTGCAGAGTACAAGGCCTATTTCGAAACTGTCTGCTCAATGAAGTCCTTCCTGATTTTTATCCAAGGGGGATATTCTTTTGTGAGCCATTAACAATAGCATCATTATTTATAGCCTTTATTTAATCTTCCCTCTACTAATTCATCTTTACCTGTACTACTCTTCCGTTCAGTATTGATTTTTTTCTTATTCACTAATCTAGAACTTTCACAGTTTAGGTACTCAGGAAATGTCATTGCATTGTCTCACATATATTCTTCTCTTGCTTCTTCATAATTTTTATTTTATCAAGATGAAACTTTTTACTGACCTATTGGGGTAAGTGAAAAGTATGTGTTCTGTTCTTATGATTAGCCAGCCTATCAGCTATTGTAAATCCAATAAAATTCTTGTATTCAAGAATTTTGAATATAATAAGTCACCCTAAAATATATCAGCTTAAAATGAAAAATGCATTTCTGATCTTACGGTTTCTGTGGGTGAGATATATGGGTGTGGCTGAGCTGGGTCCTTTGGTCACTGTTTCTCACAATGTGGCAGGGCTGCAGTCATCTCAGAGTTCAATGGGGGAAAGTCTAAGTTCCAGCTTCACTCATGTGACTCTTGGCAGGACTCAGTCTCTCGCAGGTTATTGGACTGGGGGCTCAGTTTCTCACTGGCTGTTGGTCACAGGCCTCCCTGTTTCTTGCTACTTGAACTTGTCTACAGGCTAGCCTACGGCACAGCAGTTTCTTTGTCAGAGTAGGAAGAGAGACCTGTGCGAGTGTGAGAGAGAGGTATAAAGAGAGCAGGAGAGTACTAGATGAGCAAGAGAGAGGAAGATAGAGTCAATAAGATAGAAGACCAGTCTTCCATACCGCAATCTTGTTATTGACACCGCAAAAGCTTTGCCATATTCTGCTAGTTGGAGACCAGTCTCTAGGTCCAGACCACATTTAGGAAGAAGGGATTTGACAAGCGTGTGAATACCAGGAGATAGGGGATCTTTGGGAGCCATTTTTGGAGACTGCCTGCTAAAATGATCTATACTGCAATCTCTTCACCCTTAGAGGATGGTAAAAATGTTCCATCTACCAAACTTAGAAAACTGCAAGATTAAAATGCTATTAAAAATTAAAAATGCTGTGAAATGTTAAAAGTGTTCTCTCAATGTACAAAAGTCCACGAGAAACCTTGTCCTGTCAAATAAAAGAGAGATTGTCAGATTGATCACGTTTATAGAAAAAGAGAAGTCAGAACTATTCTTCAATATGTATTAATGTTTGCTGGAAATGTTAATATTCATATCTGACTCTATGCATTTTCCATCTATTCTCTAGGCCTCCAGCTTTTCTAAATCCAGACATTTTTGTCTTGTGTTTCTATAACATAACACATTTAAAACAGAAGTACTTGCATCTTAAAAAGATGCTTTGGAAATAGGTAATAATCTCACCACAAAGGAAAGGTTTTCAGGCATTTATGATGGTCTATAATTTTGGAAGATAGTCTTTCCTATAAATCTGGAAAGAGACAGTTGAGTTTGTCTATATATGTATTATAGCCTTATGAAATCATTTAAATCTGGTGTAATCACTACTGTTTAAAATCTTATTGCAGCAAAAAAATATTGCAACTGCAGTATATCATTACTCCAGTAGATGGCAGAAGCATCCTATACACCGAATTAGAGTAAGTTTGAAAACTTAATACATTGAAGGCATGAACAAATGGTATCAACCTATTTTTAAAATCTGCCTTTGTTGTGTTTGGGACACTGAGGATGTAAAGGGAATTGTAGCGTTCCATCACAGATACCTCCGATTCAGACAGGTTTTGCTGATAGACTGTAGAATAAAAAATTAATTCTTAGGAACAGTGATCTCATGCAGAAATAAATTCACGCCTGCACGTTAATTTTATAGCCCCCCCCCATTTTAATAAAACAAACTGGATGTAACATGGCAATCATTTTAATTAAAAGAAAGGCATATAGCATTTGTAATTATAAACCATAAAGATCGCTTATTTAGATAGTGGTGTTTTGCAGTGGGAAATAAAAGACAGAAAGATGAGACATTTACATTCTATTACTGTTTTTCAGTTAGTGAGATACCATGGTTTTTAAAGAATGCACATGCTATCACTCATACCATAACTTAGAAAGCACAGAGTCTTAATTTCATTACTATTCTTATCCTTTTACATCCTTGCTATTTTGACCATGTAGTAACTTAAACCAAGGATATCATGCAGTAATGTGATTGTAACAACTGAGAAATAAGGATGGTGACATTTATATTTACACAAAACGAATATAAACCAGGCAAAATTCAGTTAATTTTTCTGGCATTGATGCTATATGGAAAGGATGTATATATTTGGCAAGGTAAATCTTAATCTTCATTTTGCTTTTGTTACAGAAAATAAGGTGTAGTCTCACTGAAAAGAAAAAAATACAGAACACATGTTGATATTAATGCCCATTGTTTTATTTGACCTTTTTGGCTCCAGCAGAATAATTATGTTCTAACCTCTCGGAAGGAATCTTACACTTGGTAGGGGATTGTCAATGTGGAGGGCATGTTTAGCCAGAAAGGATATTAGCTAGATTTGTTGGCAATGCTTTGCATCAATTTGATGGGCAGAATTTTAGCTGGAGATAGGTAGGTTGTCAAATCTGAGAGCTGAAGCCATAGCATAAAGGGAAATGAATACTGAAGTTGGTAGCTGGGAAATTAGAGGGAGACTGGATGAGCTGTGAGATTGATTTGGGCAGTTCAGGAATTAGTTTTTGAATAGAGTCTATATGCCTGGACACTTTTGCAGTGTGGTGTTTTGGAAGACTTCCTGTTTAAAGGGACCAGCTAAAAGAAGTACATTGCATCTGTGCCTTTAGGGATTGTCAATGTACAAAGTGTCCTTGCCTGTCTCCTGAATGTTGCTGATAGCTCAAACCCAGTTAGATTGGAAAATGGATTTGAATTATATTTTGCTTAACACATTACCTTATATGTGCTAACAATAAAGCTCTTCTGACATTTTTCTATTCCCTATAGACATCTTTTCAGACAGACCGACTTGACTGGGCATTTTATTATCTCAAAGTGCTTGGTTTTGATAGGCAATTTTAGGGAATTTATTGTGCCTTCTATTTTACATTTAACTAATGTAAAACAATTAAGTTTTAACTAACAAAACTTAATTGTATTTTGGCATAATCTTTAGAATACCTTATTGTTTCCTTTTCTTTCTCCAGAAGAGATGTTGATTTCCCTTTACAGTTTGCCACCTATCCATTTGCTTACTTATCCATTTCTCAATACTATAAAAAAATTTAAATAGCCATAAAATTGGTTTTATTCAAGATTTTCTTGATAATCTTAAATAAATAAAATCAGCATACCTACCTATTTATTTTGTATATGTGTATCTCCCTCATTCTATGAGTTGTATTTAATCAATTTCTAAATGCATAATTGTTCATCACAATTATTTTAAAATACAGACAACTTGAGAATCAGCATCTCAAAAAAGCCAACAAATGGAAAAACAAGGTTTGATGACTTAAGACCTTGTAGAGAAAAAGGAATTAGAAAACTTACCTGTATGCTCCTTACCTCTTAAATTACTAGAAATGACAAGTATATTATTAATTTCAACTTGCCACATCTGATATAGAGGAAAGCTTCAGCATCTCTATCCACTTAAATTTCAATGAAATGTTTGTAATTTTTTTTTGAAGGGGACTATATTCAGTCAGAGAAGCTCTTTGTTGCTTGTTTCCATGCCTTGACCTCAATCTAACTGTGAGTACTTTTTTCTGATTTTGTTCCTTATAGTTGCTGATAACAGGGTTCTGATACTGGTTTTTACCTTGCCTGTCCTTTTGTCCCTGTTCTTGTTTCGCTAGTGACACCATGAAATGGATATTTGACTTTCAAAATAAGCTTTGAGTGATTTCTTTATTTGCCTTACTAAGGTATTTTCATCTCTTCTCCAATTCCCAGGGTTTTATGATAAAGCTTTACTCTGTGTCAAAAATATATGGTGTCAACTCATCTTACTTATTGCTTAGCTTCCTCCCATCTTACAAATACCAGCACAATGCAGTTCCAAAGCACAGCATTACAGTCTCTTATCTTCATTTAAGTTTGAAAAGCCACTCATTATTTCTCTTCTACTCGTTTTAACTTCTCTTTTAATTTCTGAATGCCAATTTCCTCTTTAATTATCTCTACCAGAATTTTGTTCAATAATTTTACAAACATTTACTAAATATCTTAACTGCAAACGTGGTAGGGAACACAGCTGGGCGGGGTCCATGAGTGTGGTGGATGTCTGTGGCCACAGAGGGCTTACAGGGAGACATATCTTGCAATTACTAGGGATATGTAACAAATAAACTTAAACTTAAAACTTAGTGGTGTTAGGAAGCATTTATTATGTTCACAGATTCTGTGGGTCAAGGATTCAAACAGGGCACAGTGAGGATGACTGGTCTCTGCTCTTTGATGTCTGGAGACTCAAGTGGAGGACTCAAAGACTGGAGACTAGAATCCTTTGAAGGTCATTCATGCATTCACATGCCCAGTTATTGGATAGACTTAAATGACTATTGGTGTTGATTGTCGGCTAAAACCTTAGCTGTGGCTGTTGGCCAGAACACCTAACACAAGTCCTCTTCAGTGGCTTTGGCCTCTTCACAGGCTAATAGGTGGGTCTCAAAGGCACATATCCCAAAAGAGAGCAAGGCCGATGCTCTATCCCTTTTATGAACTAAGTTAAAGCTAGCTTGAAGGGGAATAAAGGTGAAATGGCATAGTTAGTGGAGTTGTATGAATAGAGATCCTGATATGAGCAAACAAATGGCTGAGCTGGGAAAATGTAATACAGAGTGAAGAGGTCAGTGGTGGGAGAAGAAACTGAAGAGGTAGGGTCTTGAAGGCCATACTGAATAGTTTAGACTTCAAGTGGGGCTTCATAAGTCAAGTTAAAGATATAAAGACCTCATCCTAAGCGCAACAGGAGAACATGGGCAGATTTCAGTTTATGAGTGACTCAGACTGTGATTATGGATGCCAGGCTGCAGGATTGCAAAATACAAGCATAGGCAATGGAGCCTACTAGCATTGCGGTGATCCAGGTAAAAGATTATAGTGGCTCGGATTAGGGTGGTGGCACCAGGACTAGAGTCAATCAGATGAATTCATGATATAATTAGAGGTAGAATCATCAACATTTGAGAAGTGATTTGGCTGCAAAGAGTACGAGGTGGTAAGACTTGAGAATATATTCCAGATATATTGCTTTGGAAACTGGAGGTATGGGAAGATGGGAGAAGATCATGCATTAAGTCTCAGAGATAATGAATTTGAAGTACTTTGAGAGCTAAACTGAAATGTCCTAGGGTAAGTAGATTATACAGGTCTAGAGCTCAGGAGAGATGAAAGTGTTCATTTGTGAGTCATCAGTATATAGATGGCTTCAGATGTGAATAGTATCAGATATCCAGGAAGAGAACATCAAGTAAAAAGGGAAGTAGCTTCACAAATTAGGATATTTACAGGACACATAGTATTAATTTCATGAAGCAGAAAAACTGTAGGCTGGGAAAAGGCATTTGACTTTTCTTATCTACTAAGGATGGTTTCTGTCTGTGTTGTACTGATTTTTTGTGTGTGTATTTTTGCGTGCGTGCATGCATGTGTGTCTGTAGTCTCATTTAAGTGACAGAGAATACTTCAGAGAAAATTATAATGAGGAAAACACATTCACAAATGCAAAGCTGTATATATATCTGCTTGTGTACTTTTTAAACTTCATCAAAGACCATGTCTTTGCCTGACTGTATTTTTTATAGTACATGGGAAAATTCATAGACACAAAGCTAGAAAAGAGTGAAATAATTCAATAGTGAGGACTGATGGGTATGTTTAGTATTGGAGACAAAGGCATTGGTTTACAAAGGTTTAGTTTCATGTATTGTGAAATGAGAAGGATGCTCTCTAGATATTAAAAAAATAAACTTGATATTTGGAATTAAGGCAAGCAATTAGAGCCAGCTATACAAATTTGCAACATATATTCTGAAATTATGCTTAGTGAAACTCTGTAGGTGAATGCATTTTCTATAGGAGTGGATATTTTCTATATCTTGTCATGTAGAAGGGTAGTTTTGAGAAGAGTGTGTCTAGGCCATCGAAGGCCTCCTCTATCCCTTTACGTATGAATAACTGGAAAGATGGGATTGCTGAGCTATAGGTGTGCATCTTCTCAATAACTAAAAGGATGGAATAAGTATGGGCATCTTTATTAACATCTGGGATAATTAAATGTCCACCCGGGTGTCTGTAGCTGGCCTGTCTTCTTTCCTAGTGCCATTAGCTCATCACCAATAAGGTTGTGCTCTGTTCCTGTGTAGTAGCTTTTGTTCTATGACCTGCAAGTAACAACTGATCATCCTGAAGAGAATGGACAAATTATGCATAATTTTTAATCCTCAGAATCATGTGGTATTTTTTTAAGAAAGAATGACTGTACACCTTGATAATAAGTATCATCCAGTGCGAATTGGTTTAATACTTTCTAACCTACATCAGTGTGGGGAAATTCTGAAGATGAAATTTATTACTGAATGTTGGGGATTGACTCACATCCACCAAAAAGGACATGCTCAATTCCTAACCCTTTCCTACGAGTGTGAACCACTTGGTAAGTGGAAACTTTGAAGATATTATTAATTAAGATGAGCCCAAACTAACTGTGGAAGGCCTTAATTCAATATGGCTAAAGTTTTTATAAGAAGGAGGAAAAGTCAATAGAAACCAGAGGAGGAGGCAGAGAGAGATCACCATGCGATGGGAGACGGAGGCTGAGCCACCACCCGAATGCTATAGGCTTCGGAGAAAGCATGGCACCATCATGTTCGATGTCTTTCTTCCAAAACTGTGAGGCAATAAATTCCTGTAGGTTAAGCCACCCCACGCCATGGTATTTGTCAGCTGCCCTGGAAAACTAAGATACTGAAGTATTTGCAAATTTCAGTACAAGGAAATGCTTATTGAAAAGTCGATTTTCTACAGGGTTCATTTATTCATTCATATAAGGTACATTGACCATCTACTACCAGCACGCATGGCTCTGGGCTGTGAGGTCTAAGGGACGAGCACAGCAACTGCCATTAAAGACAACACAGTGTAAGAGAGGAGAAAGTGCAGGAAATGCCCTTTACAATTCTGAGCGTTGTTATGGGAGTACAGAAAACTGTTGAATTGAATTCTGCAAGAGATAATAGCTGTTACTGTCTCTAGCATTCTTTTTTGTAATATTGCAAATATTGCTGAAAGGAGAAATAAAATTTTCACAGTGTGGATAAGTTAATATTTCCCTTTCTGTGTGGTTGGTGGGATTTAGGGAAATGGGAGGCTAAGATATTTATGAATGAGCTAAAAGCAACAAAGGAGAGATTTCCAAATATCACTGATCTTCCTGGCCAGACTCTAAACTGTGCCAGATATAATGCTTGATGCTAAAATGTAATTAATTGTCAGTGGCTCTCAGAACCCATTTGTGACATGGTGCTGGGCCACTCTTCTCTCCACCTAGTTTCTGTGACAATAGGTCTTGGGTGGGGCCCTCAAATGTGCATTTTGAATCATTTCCCAGGTTACATTGATTATCTTGATGCTGGTCCCCAAATCATACTTTGAGAAACAGTGAGTTTGGTACAGTCCTTGTCTTCAATGAGTTTATAGACAGGTGTGGAAGACATGTAAATGAGCAGATACAAACAATACAGCATAACAGAGCTGAAGAACTGAAGATTTGAGCTGAGCTTGTCTCCAATAATCAACATAATCAGATTTGTGTCAAATGGTGATTTCCTGACTTGTAGACAAAGTGTAGTCAGAGTTTGATGTAATTATCGAGACACTCTGCCTCCAAAGCCCAACAGTATAAATCTTTTATTGAAAAGGAAGAAGTGACAATACTGCCATGATTGCTAGTCTGTGCTGATGGGTTTCACTGGCTAAATGCTTCCCTCTACAATTCACCTTACCTTTGTGGATTTAACCTCACATCATGTGGGAACAATGATTTTCTCTCCTGTGCCATCAGATAATTGGTAGCTATGTGTGAACTTCTTGACAACCATACAGATGTGCATAAATAAGTTAGGGTTTCAGCTTTCTCTCTTTTATGTATACTTGCAAGTATAATGGATTATGTTGGAGCCAAATGAAAGTCCTTTACTTTCATTATTTTTTTGAACGATGTATCTTCTGACCCAATTTACACAATATCAACGGAGAGATTATTTTATATAATGAAAAGAATTGTAAAAAGCTAAAATTTTGATGATAGCTTTTGTTGGTACAAAGTAACTGTGTGAATAGTCTGTAATCATTTTACTTGAATTGTCAGAGGGGAAAAATGCTATTTCTTTCAAATTTCACTGTAGTGAACGACTGAGGAGCAGTTTCAAAGAGTTTATGTATTTCCCTCAGATGTCAGATATTTAGAATTATCCCAAAGTGAGAAAAAATGGTTTTAAAAACATATTTTGGAAATTGTGAATACTATTTCCTCATATTTATCTTCTGAGTTGGTTGCTTTAATGTCATTCTCATGTCTGCTCAACTCTTCCTCTCCTACCCCTGTCCCTCTGCTCTCTGGAATGCTCTTGTAGGGAAAAGAGGAATTGCTTGTCATTTAATGCCACTGAGCTCCCTCTGAGGTCTAATCCTGAATCCTTCTCATCTTCTTTTCCTCCTTATAGACCCTAAGTTTTGACTAACTTTCCCACTGTATACCAATTGATTTTCTCCGTGTTTTTTGTTCTTTCTTCTAGGACACAGTGGAATAAAATATAGGTTGTCTAATCCTGACTTCTTTTTTAAAATATCTATAACTCCCTTTTTATTTTTAAAGAAGTCACTCAATAATTGTAACAAAACACATATGGGTTAACAAAGTTAACAAATGAAGAGGAGGTTTTAAAGTCACAAAATTTCTTATATCTCTTTGTAGCTAAATTTGATTTTGTATGTAAACCAAATTTGCATTTGACATGCTTTTTCCCTGACTTCCTGATTCTTACAATTCCCTAACTCCCCGCAAAGTCCCTGATTCTTCTGGAAATCTCTAACACCTAATTTTCCTCTAGGAGAGAATACCAAATCTTCATCCTCCACTACTGAGTTGCCCCAAATCTTGGCTCCCTTTTCTTTTTCTGACAACCCTATATACGTTTATATCAGTGCCAGTAACTTGCCGTTCACTGCTTCACAGTTTACAGGTTCCAACCTAGGTCTCAAAGATCACAGGTTGGTATAGCCCCCAAATCAATGAGCATGTTAGGCATGGAGTTAGAGGAGAAATTTGTTAGGACTTACGAACAGGAGAAGATTTTTCCCAGTGGGGGCTGCTCTGTAGGGGATGGTGGTACGAGGAACAGCTCATAAGGACTTAATACAAGGACATTCCATAGGGTATAAGAACAGAGTTTCAGTAGGAACTCGTGATACAGGGTTTGGAGATGAGTTACTAACATATCAGGGAAGAGGAGTTTCAATGCTTTATATGATGGGAGGTTTATAATATACTTGTACATTTTTTTCCTTCCTGAGGAAGTCTGTTGACCTTTAACTTCTGCCCAGGTCACATAGGTGGCTACATGCAGTAACTTACTCTCAGTGTGGAGGGGGAGCCCAGGCCCTGGGGCTCTACAATATTGCAACCTTGGATAAGAGCAAATTTTTTTCCCTGTTAAAATTTATTTAATGCCATAAGGAATAATAGCATTTTCCTTATATTCTGCTACCAAGCCTCTAAAAATTTTCTTTCACTGTTCTGAGATAGGTCCCACTAGGTTGCAATAAATAAATTAAGTAGGTGCTTTCCCACTATTCACTATGGAGTCTCCTAGTCCTACCTGCCTTCCCCCTGCCCTCCTTTGTCAACACCACTGGCAGATTGACAGCTTTGAGGACATAACTTATTTGCTTGGTACCAAAATCTATTCCAGGCAGAGATCATTGGTTTCAATGAACTGAAACTTACTCAAAATTCCCTAAACAAAAATAGAGGTTTATTGTGAAGGTCTGGATAAATTCATTCAGGTCTTATGAGGACTGCTGTTGGAAACAAGGTTTCTGTCTGAGACCCTGTGTCTTCTTTCAGTATCCATTAGGCGAAAGAGTCTTCTTTCTTCCTTTTTTTGCATATCTAGTCTTATTTACTCTCCACAATTTTAATTTGCCCTTCTTTGCAATGACTCTTTCCCTTGGCTCCCCACAATGTACTGACTCATATCTCAGTGTCTCTATTTAAATTCAAGAGATAGGTAGGAATTCCTGATCCATCTATTGTCATTCATGGTGGGGCTGAGTCATACCGAAGGTTGCCCGGCTTTCAGTCATCCAAAAAATGTCCTCACATTTACAATATTTTGGTCAGAGCCACTCCTCCAAAAGAGTGAGATTAGATTATCCATTTATAGAGAGAAATTAAACTAAAATTATACATGTAGATACCATCCAAAAACAAGCTGCTTTAAAACTATAGCAAAAGTTGACCCTTGATACAATAAATAAGTAATATTCCTTTCCAACTTAAAGTAAGAAATGCTTTGGTAATTGCAAGCTCCTTATATATCTAGAGTGAATCCAACTCCTCAATTAAAAAAGAAGGCTGTGTTAATAAGTAATGACAGAGACCTAAGTTAATGCAGGACATCTGTCAACCAAAATAATAATCAATGACAATCAGCATTCAGAACAAAGAGAGAAAATAAATTTTGCAATAATTGCTTTCAAGGCAAGCCTGAACTACAACTTTGTTTGGTTTGTGAAAAAGTTCTTAGTGATCTGCAAATACCATTTTTTTCTATATAGTCATTGTGTGTTAACTTCTTATATTATTGGGCCACAAAAGTTTTGGGACATGATGAAAGATAGAAGGGTGCAAGAAAGCATTAAAATATTTGGAAAAGAATTATATTATTAAATTTTCTCAACTTTTTTTATGAAATGCAAATTCAATTATTAGTACTGAGCCCCTACTTAAGAGAGCTGACCTCAGGAAAGAGCTTATATTTGTGAAAAAAGTCACTTGTGACTGAAGCCTCTCCTGACAATCTCTTCCCCATGGGTCCCCATTGTTCATCTTCCCTTCAAAACGTGGAGCAATCAGTAGCTTTTATTTGCAAATATTTCTCTTATTACATCCCATGAAAACTAATTTACCATTAGTTACAACATTGGCTAGACATTTGGGTTTTCAATCTTTTTATAAAACTATGTAGTGTAATGTTTTGCCTTTCTTCTGTCAAAAGGAATTGTGAGCACACATATAAAGATAACTGTATAGGGAAAGAAAGGCTTATATCATACTGTTCATCCTAAAGAAAAATTGATTGGATTTACTAGCATACTTTGTGAGCAAAAGTCATGGCTCCCTGATTTCTGAGGAGCATGGATGGAGAATAAATTCTAATGCTGCTGGAAACAAAATGCAATATGGAGGATTGAAAGTGGTCCCAGGTAAAGTAAAAGGGTCTTCTTTCCTTATTCATGCATGACTATCCTATGGAAAAAAAATTCAGATCTATATTCTCTTCATGGAAACCAGTTTAAATATTATGGCATGACCAGTTTGTACCCAATCAGTGCAATTTAAGGTAAAATATAAGTTGTGATGCACTCTCCAGCACATTTTCTACATGATGGCTTTGCTTCAAAAACAAATTGTTTTCATATATTTATTCTGAGCCAGATATTTTTATTGGAACCATCATCCATCCACTAGACTCTCCATCAAGCTACTCCCCTTCCCTGTGTAATCATCACTCAGTGCTCTCTCTCCTTCATCCACACCATATCCCACATTCACAGTGGGGTGAGAGACTTGGACCATGGAGTTAACAGTGTCCACCAGAACCAGAAGCTCCCACTGGCACTCAAGGTGTCAATTCAGTCCTCTGTCTACTGAACCAGTGTTTCCTGGAAACCTTCTGTGCAATGCTGAATGTATTAGTCAGTGTTCTTTAGAGAAATAGGCCCAACAGGAGATATCTGTAATTATAAAATTTACAGAGTTGTCTCATGTAACTGTGGGAATGCAAGAGTCCCAAATCCATAGGGCAAGTTGTGACGCTGGCAACTCAGAAGAAGTGTCTCGATGAAATCCACAGGAGAGGCTCACTGCCTGAGGAAGCAGTGAAAATTCTCTCTTCTCCCTTAAAAGTCTTTGAATGGATCAAATCCTACTGATTGGGTAATCTCATTTGCGGGAAGCAATGGCTTAGTTGATAATAGACATAATTAACCACAGCTCAGTCAACTGATTGATGATTTAATAAATCAGTCTTCTAGTTTACTAACCAGCCACAAAATATCTTTATAGTAATGGTTTTGGCATTGCTTGCCTGATTAGACAACTGGACACCATCACCTGGCCAAGTTGACACCAAAACCTAACCATCACACTGAAAAAAAAGAAAAAAGCTATATTATGTATATAAATAAAAGTGCTATATACATATGTAATTAAATAAAAGTTTTACATATGAAATTAAACTTTTCACAATTGGAAATTTAATGCCCATCATAGAGTTTAAGCCCTGCTGTGGCATGAGTATATAAAATATGGTCCGAAGGTGGGGGAAAGTGTCATGCCATTTCAGTGGTGTAGTTGTCCCACTAAAATGCTGTCTATTTTAACTTTCACTGGCATTGTCTTTTGCAGCGAATACTCAGGTTAGCAGCCTCAATATATTCAACTGAAATAATCCCCAAAATAATAGCCTCCCCCTTAATCTGAATGGTTTGAGTAGGAAACTGTAGATGTCAACAGATTCTTGATCCACAGTAGAGAAGAGAGCAAGTAAACTTTGTGTACCCAGTAGGATAAGCTTGGATATAAAATGAAGTCATTGAAGACTTTAATTTCCCCAAATCCAGTCATCTGGTTTCAAGGTTAAAATCTATATACACTTATCCTTGTTAAGCCTTGTTAGCTCAGAAGTTTCCAGATAGGGCTTTCACTAGATGCAGTAGATTTCATGTTTTTACTTAATATCATAAGGCAGGGATTGGCAAATATTTTCTGTAAAGGACCATATGGTTTCTGTGGCAATGAATCAACTTTGCCCTTGTAGTGGGAATACAGCCATAAATAATATGTAAATAAATGAGTGTGGGTGTGTTCTAATACAATTTTACCTACTACAACAATGAGTGTGCCAAATTTGGTCCACGAGGCAGTTTGCTGACTCCCTACATAAGGTATTTTGCATCAGGAAAACTGGGCCTGTGTTGGGGGCAGTGCTCTTTGGTCTCTTTCAAGTCATTATCATCTTGGAGAAAGAGGAATTCTTGTGGCAAAATTAAAAATTTTCATTTCTATCTCAAGTGAGATAATATTACCTGATAAATCATCCCCCCCAAATAGTGCCAATATATGCCATCTGAAAGCAGGACTTGCATTTCCTTTGGAATTGCTTGCTTCTTTCTTTCTACTATCATCCAGAATTTAGGGTTTGTCCACTGTGATAATTTCTGCTTTACTGTACATAGCTGGATTAGAGATGGTTTGCTATAGCTACGTATTGACTGCTTATATAGTTATCATCAACAAGCCCCCCAAATTATGTGGATTGAACTCATATCCTACTTCTCAGTCAAAGAGTGAACTGAACATTTGATTCCTACTTTGCAGTGGACATTGTGCTATAATCTGTGGGGAAAAGAAATCTGATACTGTTCCTATTTCCTACTGATGCATCATTATCCAGCATCTTGCGTGAAAGAGGTCTTCCTTATGACTGACTTCCTTATAACTAAAGCTCATTATTTTAAGCACTAAGCCTTTAGTGTATTAAAACCAATTTGAATTAAAGCTTGAACAAATTACACATTTCCTCATTATCTTAAATAGTCTGCTGACCAGAATTATATCCTTTTAGTGCCCTAGGGTTATCAAATGGACCGCTGTTAATACAGTGAACTGCAATCCAGTGCTTCTGTTAGGGGACTCTGAGCTACATAGGTTCTTTCTTTTATAGTAAATGATCCGAGATGGCTATGCTTTTGAGCATGGCATGATTTCTGCCACAGATTGTTTCTTGGCTCAGTTCCCCATGGGATTGTGTCCACTTTAGATGAAGGAGTAGTTGTGTGTAAAAAATAAAAAAAGCTTTATCTCTATATATTAATGAATAACTTCTATTCAAAATCTCTGTGAGAGACTCAAGAAAACAGGTCTGTTGGATAAAGACTTTGGATAAAGTCTTTCATCAGAATCATTGATACTTCCTTGGTGGGTATCCATAGTGCCAGAGGCAGCTGAATTTCAGAGCCTTTGGAGGCCTCACTACCAGATTATGCATTTAGTGCAGAGTGATATGAGCTGGTAGAACAGAGTGAGTGCACTGTAACACTCATGCAGTGAAACTTCCACAAGCAGATGGCAATAATGGCAATAGTGGCAGGGTCAGTAGTGGCAAAAATGGCAGCAGGAAAATTCTATCGTGGAGTTCTGTGGGGTTTAGAGTTCTTTGCTGGAGAAGTTGTCACCGGGAATTGAAGCCATAGGGAGTGTTCAAGCAGAATAGTTCACCTTTCATGGCACGGGAGAGTATGGGATCCAGTAGCTGATGTGAGATACATTTGGCCGAATATCCTAGGGAAATTTGCTAGACATCCCACATAGTTAATTGGTACTAGAATGAGGGTTATACTGCTACTTCAGAAATTGTGACTTTATTTTTATTCTCAACTTGGTCTTTAATTTATAAAGTGATTTTGAGCACCAGCTTCTAAATCTTCAGAAAAGGATAAGCAAACATGCTTCGTGCTTTTTTTTTTTTATATATTTTTTAAATGTAATAACATATATACAACCCAGAATTTTCCACTTTGAATGTGCAATTGAGTAGGATTATGCACTCTCTCAAAATTGTGCTCTTAATGACGATTAATTGGGGTATATAAACAACTGAGAAGATTTCATGGGCAATTCTCAACACACATATAATCCAACTAACTGCCCTCTTTGCTGTCCCTCCCTTAGAGTTCCCTGTCCGCTGGCACATAAGAAGAAATCTGAAGTTTTTCCCTTATGCATTTCCAGAGCCATCCATCTGACTGTAGTCTTAGAGTGGTGTGTTCTTTCCAAGCTCCTAGCTCCTCCGTGGGCCACTTCACTGCTCAGTCCGCTAGACCTAGGAAATTATTTTCTTTTCCACAGATGCCCATCAAAGGGTGGAGGTGAGTAGTCCACTTCAGCTTTTATGCCTTGTTCTTCTTAAGCATTTTTTAATGGTAAAATATAACATATATATTGATAAAAAGAAAACACAATGATTTTCAAAGTACACTTCAAAAAGCAACAAGCTACAGAACAGATTTCCTAGCTTGGTATGGATTACCCTTCCACAGTTTCAGTTTTTTCCTTCTAGCTGCTCCAAAACACTGGAGGCCGAAAGAAATATCATACAGTGATTCAGCAGTCATACTCATTTAAAATCCTATCTTCTCTGTTCTAACTCCTCCTTCTCCTTTGATCTTATGCCCACTTTATAAGCATCTTTGAGTTCAGCCCTTTTCAACTTTTTTCATGTTGAAAAAGGGTGTTGATAATATAGGGTAGAAGGGTGGAATTAGTTGATATTCTTGGAGAGGCTGGGTCCTCTGGGCTTCAGGCCTGATCAGCTTCTCACCATCACTACCACATGTTGGGAGTGTAAGATAGGACTTTCCCAAGGAATTGTCGTAATTAAAAGGGGATTAAAACCTTTAAATATATATATGTAAAACCGTATACTCATAAAAATATAAAATAAAGATTTTATTTAGCTCATTAATTAAAGAATAAAACAGTGAGATGTTACAACTAGTTCAAAGAAGAATTCAAAGTATCACATATAGAGAGGTTAATCAGGAAAGTTGACATGAATTTACAAACGGATACAAAACAGTGTTTTTCATAGGAGTATGGGAGTGGGGGTGAGCAGGAGGGAACTCAATTGTCTTTCCACTCTACAGAAATTATTTGCATTTATATATGGTCAAAAGTCCTTTGCACTGCTCTCAGTTACCTATTTACAGAGCTTTATATACTCAAAGAAATGTAAGTTGCAGCAAACAGTCACATAATTCTGTGCTAGACAATGCTTACTTTTCCATTAAAGACAACTAGTAATCTTTTTGGTCTGTATACAAGTCTTTCACAATGCCTGACTACATACCATAGAAAAGAAATAGTTAAACTTGTGCATGAAATGTGATTTTCTCCAGATCTCAAAGAAAAATTAATTAAATTGTAGACATATCTTTAGTTTCTGTGTTGACTACCTCTTTCCCACTTTTCCCACCTCTTTATATCAAAGATCTTTCTACTTTTGTTCTTTTATATGCAGAGCCCTATCCATCTTTCAGGAAACTCAAGACTTACCCAGCAAAGTAATTTATTTATTTATTTTTTACATGGGCAAAATGGGAATCAAACTCAGGTCTCCGGCATGGCAGGCGAGAACTTTGCAACTGACCCACGGTTGCCCACCCCCAATGAAGTAATTTTACTGAAGGATCCAGTCCTCTCTTCCCATTATGTATTTCTCCAAGTTAGAATCACCCAGTCTTGAACAATACTATTAGCCTTTCACAGAATCATCAGTGCTGGCTAAAGTACCCTAAGGTCAGAACAGACCAGTCCAGCCTGGTTATACATATTCTCTCCAAGACTGTGGTTTATCACTCCTCCACCTTTATGAGTTTCAGCTTGTCTCTTTCTGCTCTCAAATTCTCAAAGACTAAACATCAGAATTGTTAAACACAGTCACACCTATGTCCCAAGAATAAAATTAGAGTAGGCTAATGTGCTGGTTTGAAATTATGTATGTACCCTAGGAAAGCCATGTTTTAATCCTAATCCCATTTTGTAAAGGCAACTGTTTCTTCTAATCTCTATTCAGTATTGTATGTTTGAAACTGTAATTAGGTCATCTCCCTTGAGATGTGATTTAATCAAGAGTGATTGTTAAAAAAGATTAAGGGAGACTTGTCTCCATTCATTTGGGTGGGTCTTGATTAGTTTCTTAAGTCCTATAAAAGGAAACATTTTGGAGAATGAGGGAGATTCTGAGAGAGCAGAGAATGATGCAGCCACGAGAAGCAGAGTCCACCAGACAGCGACCTTTGGAGCTGAAGAAGGAAAATGTCTCCCAGGCAAAGAGGAAGCCATGAGAAGAAGCTAGCAGATGATGCCGTGTTCACCATGTGCCCTTCCAGATGAGAGAGGAACCCTGACCATGTTCGCTATGTACCTTTCCAGATGAGAGAGAAACTCTGCCTGTGTTTGCCATGTGCCCTTCCACTTGAGAGAGAAACCCTGAACTTTATCGGCCTTCTTGAACCCAAGGTATCTTTCCCTGGATGCCTTAGATTGGACATTTCTATAGACTTGTTTAATTGGGACATTTTCTCAGACTTAGAACTGTAAACTAGCAATTTATTAAATTTCCCTTTTAAAAGTCATTCCGTTTCTGGTATATTGCATTCTGGCAGCTAGCAAACTAGAACAACTAAATATTTATTGAGAAAAAATTTTTTCAAAACTGCTTCATAATTTTGAATGCATTATTCTTTTCATAGAGTCAGTCAATCACATTGTTATACATGATTGTACTCAGCTCTTTCCCTCACTCCAGTGGGTACTCTTTGAGCCTGCTGGGGATTAGTAAGGAATTGTGTATCTCTTTGTGATTATACCTGTAGTTTAAAAAGAAAAATAAAATTTGAAGTATAACCATTATAGTAAGTTTACTGGAGTCCTTTAAGAGAGGAAATATTTTTGAGAAAGCTTAGAGCTGACAGAGACACAGACATTTGGAGATGCTTGGAGAGCCAACAGAGAGAGCAGATACCTAGACATGGACGTTTGGAGATGCAGAGCCCAGCAGATATCACCATGCGCCTTCCCATGAGATGCTAAACAAACCAGAACCCAGAATTTTGTCCTAGAGGAGCTAAGTGAAGGCCCATAAATGCTTAGAGAGGGAGCCATTGGCATTATAAGCTGGAATCAGTGGAACCAGGAGTAAGAACCAGAAGATGCCAGCCACATGCTTTCTTATCTGACAGACAATGGCCTTTCTTGGGTCAAGGTATTTTAATCTGAATACCCTAATTTAGATATTTTTATGGCCTTAGAACTGTAAATAAATTCGCTTCTTAAAAGCCATTCCATGTCTGGTATTTTATATTCTAGTAGCATTTAGTAAACTGAAACACCATCTAAATCTAATATTCCCCCACATTTACGTCTCTAGTCTTAACTCCTTATTTGAACACCAGACTTATATATACAACTGTCTACCCAATATTTCTACTCTAATATCAACATTTCCATGCTAAAGTTCAAAATGTCTGCCTTAAGGTCAAAATCTAAGTTCGACTTATGTTTTAAGTTCAACATAAAACTCTTGACCCTGCTCCCCCAACTTCTCCTTCAATGTTCTCCATCTTACTTAAGACACTGCCATTCCCTTACTTTACAAAGGTCAAGATATGAGAGTCATCTTTGCTCTTTCTTTTTTACCTCCACATTTTATCCATTACTAAGTCCTACAAGTTAAAACTTCAGACTATCTCTCAAATCTGTTCACTTCTGACGACCTTCACTTCAGCCTCTCTAATCTAAGTCACCATCACCCATCATGAGGATTTAGCAATGCCATCCTCATGTCCTAGCTTCCTTCAATGCCTTTTACAATCCAGTCTCCCCATATATGCCAGAGTGTTTTTCTTTTAATGTATGTCAGATCATATAGCTGTCTTATAAAAATCATTCAGTAGCCTCCCATTATATGTAGGATATTTTGTAAGGTCCCTACTATAGCCTAGAAGGCTTTAAATTATATAATTCTTGCCCATATGTTTGATCTCATTTCCTACCATGTTCTCTTTGTTCACCATACTGCATTCACACTGGTCATCTCTCTGCTCCTTTATTACCCCAGTCTTACTCTTTTCTCAGAGCCTTTGTCCTTGCTGCTCCCTCTGTCTGGACTGGTATATCTTGGGTATTTTTATGATTATCATAAGTCATCCTCAATATTTGGGTTTTTGCTTCAATGTCATCTTCTTTCTAATGGGAGATATAAACTGTCATGGTCAGGTTCATGTGTAAACTTGGCCAAGTGGTGGTACCTGTTTTTCTGGTTGGGCAAGTGCTGGCCTGTTTGTTGCAATGAGGACATTTCATAGATTTAGATCATGATCACGTCAGCTGCATCTACAGCTGATTCCATTTGTAATCAGCCAAGAGGAATGTCTTCTGCAATGTGTAATGCTTAATTTAATCACAGGAAGCCTTTTAAGGAGGATTCAGAAGAGACAGGCTCTCTTCTTGTCTTGGCTGGTGAACCTCTCCTGTGGAGTTCGTCCAGACCCTCCATCCGAATCTTTGGCTTCACAGCCTGCCCTGTGGATTTTGGACTCTGTGTTTCCATGATCATGTGAGACACTTTTATAAATTTTATATTTGCAAGTGTTCCCTGTTGATTCTGTTTCTCTAGAGAACCCTAACTAATACATATAGCTAATTTGTTGCTGTAGTTTTTTTATCCCTTTAGCCCCTCCCTGTCCTTATTTTCCTCATAACACTTTCAGATTTTACATCATTTATTTGTTTGTTTACATGTTTGCTGTTAGTATTCCCTTTAAGAATGTAAATTTTGAGGGTAGGGACTTGTATGATTTCTTCCTTTCTCTACTATACAGAATGCCTGATCTATAGCACAAATCAACATATATTTATTGAACAAATAAATTAGTGTTTTGTAAGTTGTTGCCTATTCCATGTAGATGAGTACTTTAGAGTTCCCCATGTATGCCATGGGATGCTGAGTAGCCTGGATGTGATTTGTCTGGTTTATGAATGCATACAAGGCCCATGGGCTAGGCAGCACCAGAAATTTCTCTCTGTGCCTCACATGGATGAAGAACTCTCAGGGCAAAAGACAAAGATGATAGGTGGCTATTTTTTGTCTCACATGTAGCATCCCCTCCATTCCTTTGCCTTCATACTTTGATGTTTCAGGTTAGAAGGTGGGGAAGGGTTGAGAACTGGAAATAGACTTGTGAAAGACCTTTTCTAAGAGTCAGATTTGACCCATGCCTTGACTGAATCCCAAGGAATTGAGATCACAATAACTATAGAATTGCCAAAATCTCTACATGCACAATGTTTTTCATAGTTTTAAGTTGTCTGGCATTTTTAATTCCAACAATATTATATATTCATTTCAGAATATTTGGAAGTGGTAGAAAAGCACAATGAAGAAAATCAAACCTACCAGTGGTCTCACTACCTACACAAAGCTGCAGGGAATATTTTAGCAAAACTGATGTCATAAGTATCCAGCTTTTTATTTGAAAATATATAGAAATACATACAGAAAGACAAAAAAGGAAAGTTCATCATTCTTTCATGTAAATATATGGTTCTATGTATGTACATGAATACATATATTGATTACTAAGACATATACAATCCAGTTTCCACCTTTCCATTCTGACATAGACAATCCACTATCCACTACCCTCATGAAATCACTTTCTCTAGACTTCTTCAGTTATATCTTTATCTATGTGTTTATATTGTGTATATAAAAGTGTATATCAATTAAAATTAAACAATATAGTAGTAGACTATACATTTGTTGTGCAATTTACCTTTAAAAGAAACTTTACGTGCTCTAATACAGTTATACAGCTGTCTTTGAAAGTCTACATATGGCTCCTTTGTGTGCACTGGACATATTTAACAATGGGCCATTTCAGGATTGATGGTAGAGAAAATAACACGACCATAGGTATCCTTATACATCTTGATACATATATACTATCAGTCATATAGGATAGATTTCTCAAAGTAGGATTACAGTATTAGCAATTAAATATGTTTTAGGCATATTGACCTCCAGAAATGCTGAATTAATTCACACCCTGTCCCCAGGAGTGTATGCAAGTGTTACTTTTTTCTCACCACTGCTACCACTGAATATACTATCTTTAAACTGTTTGTTAAACTATTAGGTGGAAATGAAATCTCATTTTAATTTGAATTCTTTATTTGTGAGGATAAACATAATTTTGTGTTTATTGTCAATATGTATTTCTTGTTCTGCGAAAAAGGTGCAAAAAATAATCTTTTACCTTACAAAAGAGAGATCTTGGTAATCATAGTATAAGAAGAAAGACAGGGCGGGCCGCGGTGGCTCAGCGGGCAAAGTGCTTGCCTGCTATGCCGGAGGACCTCGGTTCGATTCCCGGCCCCAGCCCATGTAACGAAAAACGGAGAAACAAAATACAATAAAACAAGAAAATGTTTAAAAGATGTTTCCCTTTCTTCCTCTCTTCCTTCCTTCTATCCTTCCTTCCTTCTCTCTGTCTTTCCTTTAAAAAAAAAAAAAAAAAAAAAAAAAAAAAAAAAAAAAAGAAGAAAGACAAAAGGAGATAATGAGAATTAAGTTGATACAACCACTTCCTTTGCCACTTTTTATTCATAATAGTAATTCAATATCTTTGTAATCAACAAAAGGAGACCTTATAAAAACAAAATGTTCTCAAGGAACAATACTCTTTTTTTTTTTTTTAGCAATTTGAAAATTTTAATATTTTTTCTTGAGTAAATCTGTCATGTCAATTCCTGCATAGAATTTAACTTTGCAAGACTGTAATCCATTCTCATGTGGCAACATTTCTTTCAGAAGTTGAGATAGTGTAAATTGAAATACTACACAAAATAAAACAATCTGGATTCTTCAGAGTAAACATGACAAAACATAATTTGAATATGCTTCATTTAAATTTTTTTAAATGTTCAATTCTTATTCTAATTCTCCAAATTTGTCAAATTCTTCATGCATTTAGAAATGGACAGCCCACATTATTGAAAGTAGTGGAATTAAATTGTACAAATTTCCAAACCGCCCCCCCACTACAGAGACTTCATCTCTTTACCGTACATATTTTCTCTAAAGAAATGTACTCATGCTTCACATACCAAAGAAAAATGAACTGGCCCAAATTTATTCATTCTTGACATTTTACATCATAAATTCATTGCTCTGTGTAAGGTGCTATGTTGGACAGCCCATTGTTCTCTATGAGAGTGATTTTCAATTCTTTTCTTTGATGTCCTTGGATTTGCCTTAAGAGAGGTCACTGAGTGTGTATAGTTGAGTAGGGTAGTCAACCAAAGCTAGGCAGAAGTCCATGTCCCTTAAATTAAATCAAATGTGAATTTTTGGACTTTCACATGATGATATAATATATTGATATCAATGTAAAAACCTAGCCAAAAATGACTTCATTTACATAAGGGCCAAGGGAGGATGTGACCAGAATTCAGGACTTCAGGACTCTGCTATTCCTTTAAACAAGCTCACCTTTATCTGGAACAAAACAGAATGGCAGACTTACCATTCCTTTTATCTACTTTGTGAGTTAGTGATATCAGATCTTATTTCCACCAATCAAAAATTAAAAATTAGCGTTAAGAGCTTTCTCATGGCATTTTCTGGAATAGTATTCATATTTTATTTGCATTATTTGAATCTTCCTTCCTTTTTCTCCTTCGTCCCTATCTCTCTCTCTCTTTTTAGTAAAAATACATATATTATTTGTTTTGTATGAGAAGCAATTTTTAAAACATTTTTTAAAAATTTTCTAGGCAAATGAATCAATTCTCTATGCAATAAAATGAATTTTTGCCATTTCTAAAAATTTGCATACCTTTATTTTCTGGATTGGGAATTCATTTAAGTATAATGAGGACTCATTTAAACGACTAGAAATCACTATGTTTAACAGATTAAAAAAGGGAAATGATTGACTGACATGACAAAGCTTCAAGAAGGGTACTCAGTCTTAGAGATGATTGGAATTTGAGATCCTTATACTACCAAGAATCTCTCTCTTTCCATATCTCACCTTGTGCCTGAAGGCCTTATTCTCCTTGGAGAAGCCACAGGCATTTATACCCTAGCAATATAGACAGGCAACTCTAGTCTCAAACAACAGTTCCCTTCTGCCAGTTCACATTAGAAAAATGTTTGACGCGGTCCCTTGGGTTGATCCATGCTGGGTCATGTGGCCGTCTCTGCATCAACCACTGTGGCTTTGAGTTACTATGATTGAACAAGCTGGTTCAAAACACACCCTCTGTCCTTACCAGTACACCGTGGCTGGAGAGGGAGAAAATCAATACCCCCAAAGCAGAGCCCACTGTTGTTCAGATTATGTAAAAGAAATCAATCACAGACACATTCACAAGGGATATGTGCCCTAAAAACAACTACCAAAATGCTGCCTTAAGGTATAAGAAATGATTATATTATAGAATATTGTAAATAAAAATAAAGCTATTAATATGGTAAAGTGGAAGAGGCAAAAATCTTAAAATTCCACTTAAGAGATTTGTTGCCTGTGGCATGCCACTTAAATGATGGTCTTCTGTGTCATCTCCATCTGTGAAAAGAGCATAAATAAATACACTATGGTTTTGCCTTAAAGATTGGAAGCTAGAAAACATGTCTTTAAAGTACATCTGGTGTCTAGGATACGGTAAGCACTCAGTGGTAGCCAACATTGGTATTTTGCAGTGGAAGCAGTTTTATACGGGCTTTCTTATAGCAATGCACACTCCTTGGAAGGCTCTGTTGAGAGATTGAGAATATTCTTTTTTCCATCTAGTAGTAAAAATGCTTCACAATGTGCAAAATACACATTTCTTCTGCTCCTCCCTCTTTTTTTTTAATCCTTCTCTACTCTAGGCTCCTACTTTCGACTTGCTTTAGCTTTCTTTCAGTTCTTTCATCATCATTTAAATTTTTTTTTGCTTTACCCATCTCCCATCTCTGACTGCCCTGTGCTGACTCCCTGGCCACCCAGGGACTGTGCTGTCCCTTCAAACTTGTGACCACAGTTCATCAGAAATTAGGAGGCCCATGAAGCTTCTGATGCCCTGACCAGATCATGAATAACAAAATTCCAATCATGACAATGTATTTCCTCTGGGATGTTAGGAAAAATTGTGGTTCATTATATGAAAAACAGTTGTATACTAAACTTGATGGCTTCTACCTAGAAATCGCACTGACAGATTGCTATAGATAGAATTGAGAACATATAGTTTTTAAAGGATTAATGTTTCAGTTTGCTAAAGCTGCTAAAATGCGATATACCAGAAATGGGTTGGCTTTCTCAATGGGGATTTATTAGGTTACAAATTTACAGTTCTAAGGCCTTGAAAATGTCTCAATGAAGGCATCAAGAGGAAGATGCCTTCTCCAAGGACAGGCTGCTGGTATCCAGGGTTCCTTGGTCACATGGAAAGGCACATGGCAACATCTGCTGGTCCTTCTCTCCTGAGTCCTGAATTCAGTGGCTCTCTCTCAAATGTCTCTAAGAATTTTCTCTCTTTTATCCTCATAAAGGACCCTGGTAAAGGAATTAAGACACACCCTGAATGGGCTGGATCACATCTCAATTAAAACACAAGGTCCCAGGCCTGTCCCCACAGGGATGGATTAAAAGAACATGTCTTTTGTGGAAAACATGGCAGCTCCAAACTACTACAACTAGATATTCATGAATACTGGTGTCAAAGCCTTTGTTAAAAAAGCATGATACCACAATCCAAATTCTTCAGTCTCATTTGTGTATGTGTAAAATCACAGACCAAATTCCATTGCATCATTGACATTTGAATGACATTAGCTTATTTCTAAAGCAGCTTCCTTTCCAACAAGCAGTTTGTGTTCCACAAATGCCAACTTACATTAGAACATAATCAGGAAAGTAATCCTCTTCTCCTCATAAGAGGTGCATTTAAATTCAATATACATGTCTTGGTACTTGCACCTTGTTTTCAGTCATTAGTGTAAATAATCCATTTTATTTTCTGGAATACACATTAGCAGACAAAGTCAATATGAACATGGATCCAATATAAACAACATCCACTTAACATGTGGTAAGATGTTTGTAAACTAAATATAGCTTTTCACTGTCATTGAACTTTACCACAATTTTAACTCGTCAACAAATATGTGTCTCTCACAGTTTCAAAATTCACTTAACTCTGACTTAATCTTTAACAGCCTCTTGACTAGTGTCTTCCTTTATGCAGTTCTTAGGTCTTTTTGCTGTTTTTTTACAACTATGTCTTTATGTTTAAAATGCAAACCTTCCTTACTAAAAGGCGTTTATGTAATTCTCTATGCAGAATACTAAGGTACTTTTTTTTTTATGTGATGTCAGTATAAAAATACTCCACATTATGTAATTGAGAGTGTTTGACAGTGATTTATGCATTTGTAACACCTTAAGACTTTGCTATTAACAAGTGTCATCCACGTCAAAACATAAAAAGGTAATTACTTTGTGGAAAGAGATGTAACCCAAGTAATTCCTTAAAACTGTTTGTTACATCCAGTAGAACTCAAATTGTATGTGTGTGCCAGTGAGAGCATTCCTTAAAGTTATCAATGCACTTTCTTAATCTTAATGAGGTCCCAATCACATTTGGCTGTCATAGACTTTTCAACATCTAGTTCTGTTACAGGTTCCATTAACTAGTATATGTATTTTCAGGAGCCTAAAATAGATACCTTATTAAGTAGATGATTTTGAGATGTGTTTTTGACATTCTGTTTAGTTTTTACACTATACATTGATTAGAGTGCCCTACATATCCGTGGAACAGTCTTCCCTATTATGGATTAGGCATCCAGCAACTTTACAAGATAATTCTTTTTACATTTTTTTTCATTTTAATGACTAATAAAAATGCAAAAAGAATTATCTTAAAAGTTCCATATATATATTTGGGTATATTGGGGCAGGGTTGGAGACACTGTTACAGGGATTGATGAATTCTAACAATTCCCTAGGTGAGGGGCAGAATTAAGAATCAACTTTATAATCTATATGGACAGAGTCTTAGTTTCCCATGGCTGCTGGAACAAAGCACAGACTAGTTGGTTTAAACAACAGAAATTTATTGTCTCACAGTTCTGGAGGCTAGAAGTCCAAATCAAGGTGTCAACAGGGCCATGCTTCCATTGAAGTACAGTAGGGTTTGGTGGTGGCTTGCAAGTAATCCATCATCTGACTCAATCTCTGCTTCTGTCATATGGCCATCTCTCTTTACATATGTTTCATACTGATCAGGTACAAATTTCTCCTTCTTATAGGGACTCGTCATCTGGGTTTTATGCCTACCCTAATCCAATTTGGCCTCATCTTAACTAATAACATCTTCAAAGATCTTATTTCCAAAAGGATCACATCACTGAATCTGGGGTTAGGACATGAACTTATTATTATTATTTTTTTTGGAAGAAGATATTCAATTACTAACAGACAGTAATATCCTAATTCTATTAGAAGAGTTAATAGCCATTTGGTAGGCAGAGTATGTTTCAATTTGATTTTGCAGGGAAGATGTCCTGGAAAATAAAACCAATTCACCTGAGACACTCACAGTTAAAAGTCTGATGCAGAGTCTTTATACTTCAAATGATACATTTCACATTTAAATTTACCTGAGCATAAAGCATATGAGTGGTAAAATGTGGTGGAGACATGTCACTATAGGTCATGTCTCAATGGTATTTTCAACTGCTAAGATAGGTTATATAGCTTTGTAGATTTTCTGGAGCATTCAAGTGACTATAATAACTTTTCTACAGTTCTGAGTCATATGACATGTTACAAATATTAAAATAAGCTTATCTTTATTTAAAGCAAAATTCAGTGCTTCTGTGATGTGCTTTCAAATGGCTGTCAAATATTAACTTTACACTTTATATTTCAGCAGTTATAAACAGCACTCAAAATAAATCATGGCTCTCAGATAGTACCACATTAACAGCTTCTACCTAGGTTTTCTATAACTATTTGGTTAATGAACAAATAAACAATTATTGCAATACATTTGAAGATATTTGTCGCTAGTGATAATTCTTCTTACAACAATATTTTCATTTGAAACTATACATAACACACGATAAGTTCTCAGAATGTGTAATTTAAAAAGAGCAACCATCTCAGCCTCCTGAATATCCATTTCCCTATATTGGGCAATTTTTATTTTATACAATAAAACTTTATGTCTAAAATCAATACTAGAAGTCAATGTGTTTGGGTAGTGTCAACCAAAGAAAAAGTGAACATAGCTCCCAACATAGTGCAAATGCATTTAGTTTAGAATCAAAAGCATTTCTTACTTTTCTTGACACAATGCTTGAAATATCCATTGCAAAGTCATGTATCTCTGTTAAATAATAGTTTTAGATGACTTCAGCTTAACAGAATGTTCCTGGGGAGGAAGTTGTATGTGATTAGATTAGTACACGTTAATTTATTATGCAATTTGTCAGCTGAGAGAAGACCCTGTGGAACTGGGACACAGCAAAGCAAGTTAACAGTGGGACGTGGGAGTGGGAAGGTTCAAAATGGGAGACATTATTTGGAAAGCTGAGGCATGGAAGAAAATCCCAGACATTTAAGAGTTACAGACGTCCATGAGGTGGTGGAAGAGAAATGTTCAAAATAGATCAAAAGAAAGGAGATTGAATTCAATGACAATATCCAAAATTTCATTTTGAAACCAAGAACTGTTCATTTAATCTTCACTCAATATCTATGAAACCTGTGTATATTGCCTTGAAGATATTCAAATACTTTGACAGGGTTTAACTTATTTGAAACTTGATGTAACTTTAAAATGTATCTGGAATAGGTGTTATGCTACTTATTTTATAGATTTAGAGACTGAAATTTTAGAAAAATGATATGCTTAAGTCTATTAGAGAAGCTGAACTCAGATGTACTTCTAATTAAATAAAATAGGTGAAAACGTCATAAACTGTGAAGTGCTGAACGCGTATCGAAAACAACAAACAACCCAAAATGTCTCCCTCCAGCAATGCATACTCTACTTATAATTAGTTACAAACATTTTCCCCCCTATACTGAGATCTTAAATAGGAGAGAAAGGAACCAGATTGACTTCTTTCCTATCTGATATTTAGCTGTTTTAACAATCATTTGAAAACCTCAATTGGAATTCCATCACAAATAATGCTCTATTAAGCATTTCTAAGCAACAAAATTCAAAATGGTCACTTCAACTTACCTGAATAGAGTCAATATTTTGTTATTTGGTTAAAAGATCTAGTTGGACATGTAGTTTGCATTTCAAATAATTAAAATGTGCATAGTATTATAACAATGGTAGCCTTGACTGCAGCTGCCAATTTCATAAATTTATTTTAAAGGATACGAATACCACTTGATTATGGATTTTGTTTGGCCTGATGTATGATGTAGTAGTAATTCCCCCGGAAGAATCAATTCCTTTAATATATACTCAAATATTAAGAATGTGAAAATGGCTCTATGGGAGGAGCGAGTTCACATGAACATGTTTCTTGTCAATCGCTGCTTGTGTTCCTGTGCCCGGAGTATTCAACACGCTGTCCCATTACTGGGGGACAATTAAACTGAGTATAAAGTGAAAGGCTTTCATATCGGCAGCATCCAATTTAAACACAGGCCTTTTAAAGTTACTTTACGGAACTTGGACAATGCTTTCGAATAAAAGTTATGCTGTGAATATTAAGAGATAAAGTCAGTTCTCACACACTCACATACACACACGCGTGCACACACAAACACACATACATACTCTACACAAGTTTTCCTTTTAGATATAAAATTGGACAGATGCAGCGGGGTGGTGGGAGGAGTAAAGAAAAGATTTTGAGCATCTTGAATTCTAGAGTCGAGGAACACTTCGCTTATAGGGAAGAGGTAGTTGGAAAGTTTTGAGAAGGATGAGAGGGAAATTTTGAATTTCTTGGAGGGCTCAAGATATGCTGTGCAGTTCTTTCTTTTTCTTGGTTAAGATATTCTCAATATTAATATTACGTTTTTTCTTCCATGTCATTATTGGTTCTCAAGTGGTTATTGGAGAGGATGAGAGGTTGATAATGAGACTGATGGATAAGAAACGAGACTTGAAGGCAAGGAAAAGTGAGAGGGAGGACAAAAAGGATTTACAAGGACGTGTATCTCTAGATAAAAAAATATTTTGTTGAAATTAACGAAATTGTGGACAATGCGTATCAAGCAAGCAAAAATAAATAAACTGAAGAAAGTCAAACATGTACAGACTGCTGAGGGAGAAGATACAAGCTTCTGGTCACCAAATCTCATAATTAACCACCAGGTGGGGCCAAAGGCCCAGAAGTGCTGGTAATTTCCTGTTGCAAAGAAGAGCATTTAGGATGAAAAAGCCCCTGGAGAAGGGGTGAAAGCAGGTAATTGGCATGGGATATTCGTCACTCCGGAAGAGTCGAAGTTTTTTTGCTCATGGAGAATATGAGGTTGATGGGCCGGTCTTTATATTTGCTGCCTGCTTAACTCGTTAACTTTGGTCATGCTTATATATTAGGATAATAAAAATGGAAGTTGTTGTTAATCCTAATGTGAAAGAATAAAAATTGTAAGAGATGCATAGTACTTTTTGGTGTCATTAAGATTTAAAAGCTTTGAAACAGTTTCTACTTCTGGTGATAAAAACAAATTGTTGGGTGGACCACGGTGGCTCAGCAGGGAGAATTCCTGCCAGCTATGCCAGAGACTTGGGTTTGATTCGTTCTTGTCTATCATGCCAGAGAACCGGGTTTGATTCCCGGTGCCTGCCCATGCAAAAAAAAAAAAAAAAAAATTGTTAAAACAAACTGTTGAAACTTATAACTAATGTATTTTAAATCAAATTTTAAAGCATTAAAATAGCACTTGAGTATATGGAAAAGATACTGCACTTTATCAATAAAAATAACTATGTGCTTTTTCGGATTTAAAAGTAGTATAGGAAGTTAATGCCAACTCTTTTTTAGAATATTGTGCTGTGTTATCATTTTTGACATTAAGCACCGTGATTAATCCAAAAATAGTTTTCTTTAGAAGTGATCTACTCAAATATGTAACATTACCATATAAATGATGAGTAGTTAAATTTATTATTAGTAAAAGGAAATCCTTCTATGACTTAACATTTCTCTAGAAATCTTATCTATTTCAAATGTATTCTTTTACATAATTATATAAAGATAAATTTAATCTTAATGTGTCAGAAACTATTATCATCTTGCAAGCAGTACTCCAAGGTTAATAATGTCTGGGAATATAAAGTGTTTTTGACTGTAAAATTAGTCTTCTTATTTGAAAAAGGCTTTAAATTTCATTTCAAAGGAGATTTCACGCTCCATAGAATTTAAACTATGACATTTAGAAAACATTCACTTTATTATAATGCACTGAAAAATTATAGGGCAAGTGTTTCTTGCTCTTATCCATCAAAACTGTTGTTAGAAATGTAAAGGGAGTATATTCTTAGGTAAAAATTATGTGATATGGTGAAAAAAAATCAGTGCCTCCAACTGTTCATCCTGAATTTAGATAATTACTACTTCAATTATGCAACAGAATGCTTTGAAAATACGTCCTGAAGTTGTTTTCAGTGGCGTTTATGTTTAGATAACCTTTTGTTCATTGAGCTTTCATTTCATCCAAAAGTTTTAGGAAACGTGCTGCATGCTCTAAAAATAAGTTGTGAGAAAATCTTTCTAATGTATTCCTGATATTAATTCTATATCACAAACTAACACTAAGATCATAAGGCACAAAAAGTATGACAACTTTTAAATAGTAATGTTAAGATTTCATTTATCACCACTTAGCAGTTTTAGATGTTCTTGGTAAAACTTAACTTTAACTAGAATGCCTTCTTTGTAATATTTCCCTTTTCAAAACTAAATAGTTTTGAACGATATTAAAAATCTAAGGAACTTGTATTAGCGTCCACCAAGATATTAGTGTATGATGGTAAAATTTTATTCTTCAGTCTTTAGATTATATTCACACTGACCTGAAATTTACTTTAATTTCCACTTTGCTCTTGAAGATATTTGAAATGATTTTTAAGACGGTACCAAGTGATGTAAATCATATCCTGAGTACCATTGGCAACTGTAAGCACACAATAAAAATTAGTTGAAAGAATGCACTGATAACATTAATACATGACAAAAAATGTGTATTGTACCTATTTTAGTATTCAATAATAGTGATTAAATGACATTTTGGCCAAGAGGATGGGTGTCTATATTTCACATTATAAGAATCTCATTACTGTAAATAAGGGCAGCTTATTTAAAAAACAAACAGAAACAAAAACCAACATAAATTATACACTTTCTATCTTGTCCAAGTTAAGAAAGTAATGAGAAATTACTCCTAGGAGAAGAATATGAGACCAACATGTCATTTTCATTACTGTTGAAACTGATTGGCCCATGGTCAACAGTGTTAGCTAAACTTTGACATTCCAGACAGAACTACCTTTTGGTTTCAGAAAGAATTTAATAATAATAATTATCCAGACCCTGCATCTAAGAGCCTACAAATATGTTACCTGGCTGCTGAAGAAAATAAGTCCCTGAGAAATAGTTACAATTATAATTCCTGTGCAGATTTGCCACCCAAATTCACTTCAGCTGGGTCACTCAAAAATCTTGGAGTGGAGCCATGAAGTTATTTTGAAGAAGACCTAGATTTTATATCCCTGGGATTCTGATAGGAACAAATAGGAAGCCTTACTTAAGTAAGTCACTTTTATTTTAGGTCTCAAATATTAACTACAATTTTTTCTTAAAGATAATGACCTAGTAAAAATAAATATAATACACAAAAAAATGAGATTAATCACAGAAAACATTGAGAAGCTAAAATAGTCCCTCAAATATTTAAACATTAGAAATATCAGATGGATTAAAAACAGCTATTGTTTCTATATTTAAGAAAATAAAAAAACATGTATGTATGTATCTGTTGGATCATGATTAGAAGAAGTAAAAATGAATGCTGTTAAGGACTAAAGACTTTCCAGAACTAATGAAAGACATCAATCTATAGATTAATGGAGTGTAATGAATCTTAAGCAGTATAAAAACAAATAAAACTACATTTAGGCATATTGAAGAAAACATGGAATTATGACATTTATTCATCAATCCAAAAAAAGAAAATCAAGTAGTGAGAAAGAAAAATCAAATGTAGAAAATCCAAAATAAGATGGTAGACTTAAATGCAAATAGGTGGACAATTATGCTAAATATGAATTATCTAATTGCTCCAATAAGGCAAAAGATTGTTGACAAACTATTTGAATGAAAAAGCATTATGAAAGATGCATCTAAACCATAGGGCTATATAGAATAGTTAAAAGGCAAAGGGTGGGTAATGACAACCATGCAAATACTACCCAAAAGAAAACTTGGGTAGCTATCTGAGAGTCAGACAAATTAGAATTTAAGGCATATGCCATTTTATAATATTAAAAATGTCCACTTCCCAAGAACGTAAAATAATTGTAAATTGTATGCCTCTAAAACCTCAACATGCATAAAGCAAATATAGACCAGAAGTGAAGGGGAAACTGACAAATCCACAAACAAATTCAACAAATATGTCTCAGTAATTTACAGAAAGCAAACAAAAGCAGTAAAAATATAGATTTACAGAATCTGGTTAACAAATATGATGTAATAGACAGGTAAAGAATACTACATTTAGAAAACACTCTTTTCAGACACATATAGATCAAAGTATAGTAGAATATTTCTATAACTTGAGAAACTAAAATCACAACTAAAAGAAGTCATGTGTCAAAGAATAAATCATCTTAAGTACATAAACTATATTTGAAGAAAATTTTAATGGAAGTACTGTTATGTATTTAATTATTAGGGAACAGCTAATATATTACTTATTTAGAAAATAAGAGAAGCTGGAAATCAATGAGCTAATCATGAGTTTCATAAATTATGAAAAGAAATGCAAAACAATCCAAATAAAAGGGGAATATATGTATAATATAGATGAAAGTAGAATTTAATTTTGTATAAATAAAGAAACTATAAAGTTTGAATAAAGCCTGTAGAAACTTCTTTGTAAAGGTTAATAGAATGGACAAGATTGCACTGATGCTAATCAAGAAAATTAAATAGGAGACACAAGTGACTGATAACCAGGAATGGAAAAGGAGCCCTAATTCCAGATATTATAGATATTTTAAAAAATGATATGATGATATTATGAACAACTTTAGGCCAATCTATCTGAAAATTTAGATATAATGGATAAATTCCTAGAAAATATATCGTTTGGCTAATCAAAGAAAGTGGGAGCCTGAATTAGGAGCAAAAATTTTCCCATAGAGACAACTCCAGGCTTTATGGATTTTAATGAGCTATTATTATAGAAAAACATAATAATGCAAAACATACAAATATGATGAAATGCAAATTAAGACACTTAAAAACCATCTCCCATGCTTACAGATGGTGTGATCAGATTGTTGTGAAGTTACCGGGCCTAGGGCTGTAAAGAAGCAGATGCTGGCTGTCAAATTCATGACCATCTCAGTCAAGCGTGAACATCTCCATTCTCTGCATCTTAATCCTTAGTCATTCTTTGTAGCAACATTAAAGAACTAAATGTCAGGACATATGCATATCAGCACAGTAGGCTTTCTTTGAACCTTTATGATATATAGAGAATGAAAAAATGCTGATGTGTCATATACTTGTATGTCAAGTTTAGCAACATGTAGACATATGGATTTCAAAAGGAATAAAATCGTCAGATTAGAATTACCATTAGACAGTTTTAATCTTTGAATTTTAAAACCATATGAATGATCATGGTGAATCAATTTTAATGTTCATGTTTCTGCCTCCAAAAAGTTTGATCATGTGAATAAAAGGCAATAAGAGTTATTTGGAACTTAAAAATTGCATGTTTGGCACCATTCTATCCATCTTGTCTTTTAAGAGACAGAAATTTCCATAGATAGCTATACACTATCTTCTTCCCTAAGCAGAACTTGAAAGTAAAGGCTCAGAAATTATTGCTTGATCCTGTTTCATAGCAACATGACAGAATAATAACTAAAATGGCTAAATAATGGTTAAAATATAATTGTGATACTACTGGTTAATGTTTACTGTGATGCTTACTAAAGGCCAACATTGTGCTAAGCACTTTAATAATAGCTAACACTTGTTACTATGTTTCAAGCACTTTTTAAGGAGTCTAGAAATTTAGTTATATGTTCATGATTATGAAGCTATTAGCTGGCAAAAGAAGTATTCAAATGGAAGGAGTCTCACTCCAGGGTAGTAGCTCTCCACTATATCGTGTATCATAATCATCTGTAGGGCTGGTTAAAACACAGTTTGCTGAGTCCGCCTTCAGTAGATCTGGGGTAGGGCCTATGAATTTGCATTTCTAACAGGTTCCTAGATGAAGCTGCTGTGGCTGCTGATGCAGCTGTGGTACAGAGACCACATTTTGAGGACCATTGTTCCAAGAACTGTGCTCTAAAGCTCTATGCTGTGTTGCCTCCCTTCGACTTCTCATTTAGTCCTGTCAACAATTTGTGGTAAATACTATAATTATTTCCATTTCTAGATCGAAAGTTTGAGGCTGAGAAAAATTAAGTATATTACTCAAAGTCAAACAGCTAGTACTAGTAGATTCAGAGTTTGAACCGTGTCTATCTGCCTCCATCTAATATCATGGATTGTGTATATGCATGTGTTGTATGTGTGTGAGTTAGTGGATTTTAAATAGTTTAATCTAAATGTTAAAATTCTAATGAAAATCCAGTACTTGTGGCATTGTGACGTGTCTGCGTAAAACAATTTTTCATTTTAAATTTACTGCAGGAGAGGCAGGGCAAAATGGTGGTGTAGGGACATGTGGAATTTAGTCAGACCTCTAGGACAACTAGGAAATAGTTGTTCCGTATGGTTCCTGGCTGTTTGGGGGACATCTGTGACCAGAAGCACGTCACATAGACTGGAATTGGTGGAAAGGCTGAGATCACAGAGTAGAACTCTAAGGAAGGCTCCCAAACAGTGAAGGGTGGCACAACTCCCCCATTGGCATGCCAGACTGTTTGCGAGGTGCTTTCCAGTGGGAAAAAGAATCGCCCTCTATGGGAGCAAGGTAAGGTAGCCCAACGAAGCTCCAATTGCAGTTTTAGCGAACAAGTTAGGACTGCAAAATACAAGCTCCAAGCACAGTAAACTCAGAGGAAGCAGGAAAGGAACCCTGAGGTGACTCCTAGCAGAGAGGAAGAGGGGCTGATGGAAAATAAAAAACAAAAGACAGAGGCTTTTTGGAATTGGCTGACCTCAAAATACTGTAAAGGGGCACATAGAGTGGGGTACAAAATCTGGCTCTTGACTGACTCTTGATTGGGCAGGTGGGGACCAGCTCTGAAAAGGAATTTTTTTTAAAAGTATTCTTAATAGCCCATTAATGAAAACCTCATGCATTTTCAATTGTCAGCACTGACCCAGGCAAGAGTAGAGTTAAGGGATGTCTGAGATAAAGCAATTCATCAGGGGAAGGAGACAATTTCCTAGGGCATATCTTCCCCAAGAAAAGTGGAGGACAGAGCCCAGCACAAGTGGTGGCTCTCTTTCAGAGAATTCAGACCCCAGGGGCTAGTAAATAAAAACAGCTCAAGCCTACCTTCAACCTCAGCCTCTGTCTCAGTCAAATCCCTAGAAGAAGAAAATTTGCTGAGAATTAAATCACTGCACCACTTAAAACCACTTGGGACTGTGGGCTGACAAACACCTCCTGCTGGGCAAGATAGGATGCACAGAGTCTAGAGGCTTCATGGATAAGACTGGTAACCTGGTGGGCCTCATCCTCAGGGATAATTGATACTGATTGCACCCTCTTCCTGAGACCTGATCTTACCTTGTCTGAGAAAATCTGACCTGATCATATTTGGGGAGACTTCCCTTAAAAAAAAAGGTTTTCAGTCCTACTAGATCTCAACTTATTCTAGATGCTAGAGATCTAGAATAACTCAATTCTAGATGCTAGAGATCTAGAATAAGTTGACCTGAATGTCAAAGAACAGATAGCGAGCAAAGCCATCCAGCAAGAAAACCCTAGGTAAACTAATTAGACTGTCAAATGTCAAAGACAGAGAATTCTGAAAGCAGCAAAGGTAGAGCAATCTATCACATACAATGGAAGCTCAAAAGAACTAAGTGCAGATTTCTCAGCAAAATCCATGGAGGTGAGAAGGCAGTGGTATGATATATTTAAGAAACTGAAAGAGAAAAACTGCCTACAAAGAATTCTATATCCAGCAAAGCTGTCCTTTAAAAATGAGGGGGAATAAAAATATATTCAGATAAACAGACACTGAGACAGTTTGTGAACAAGAGACCTACTCTATAAGAAACACTAAAGGAGCAATACAGACAGATTGGAAAATAAATGATAGCGAGTAAATGTACCAATATAAGAAATGTACAAATATAAGAAAGGTTTTACATGAGGGAGAACAAATGAATGTCACCATTGCAAGGTGTTGAAAAATGGAACGGTAAATGAAAAATATATAATCAATGCAAACTAGGGTCTCTAGTTAATAGTAGCATTATAATATGCTTCCATTAATTGTATCAAAGGCAATATACCAAAGCTCAATTTCAATAAGAAGGGGAGATAAGGGAGGGTTGTAGGGTTCTTGGTATTGTCCTTTATCATTTTTTATTCTTCTTTTTTCTCCCTCTGTTTTATTTGCAGAAGAAATGGAAATGTCCTCCATTTAGCTTGCGGTGGCGAATGTGTAAGTATGTGATTATACCAGGAGGCTTTGATTGTTTATTTGGGGTGGATTATATGGCATGTGAATAAAACTGTTTAAAAAATAAGCAGAAAGATATAAGTCCTGGAGAAAATGTAGACAGAGAGAGAGAGATGTACCTATTCACTGTTGGGAGTGAAGTAGAGTGGTGCAGCCCCTCTGGAGGGCAGTGTAGTGGTTTCATAGGAGATTAAGTCTAGGGTTGCCATATGACCCTGCAACCCCATCATTAGGTATATACTTGGAGTAACTGAAAGCAGGGACATGAATGGAAGTTTGCACACTGATATTTATGGTGGAAGTATTTATGATTTTCAATGAATATAGGTGGCCTAAGGGTACATCGACTGATGAACCAAAGGGAGAACTGTGTTGTATACATACAATGGAATATTGAGCATCTGCAAGAAGGAATGACGTTATGAGGAATGCAACTAAGGGAATAAACCTTGAGGACATTATGTTGAGTAAAATAATCTAGAAGCAAAAAGATATATATTGTAAGACCTCACTAATATGGACTAACTATAATGTGCAAACTCTGAGAATTGAATATCAGATCATAGGTATCAGGGGACAGAATGTGGGTAGAGATTGGGCAATTGATGATTAAGGAGTACAGAATGTTCAGTAAGGCTCATTGTAAAGGTACCTAAATTGTAAACTCTTACAGCAGTCACGTCTCTCCCTGTGTTTTTGCCGTTATTTCTAAATTCTGAGATGTGGAGCTTGTATAATCTGGTTTGTCTGTGGAACTTTAGGTATCTGTGTGACACCTGAGACTCAGAGTCCTAGTTCTGCAGTTATGAAAGTCAGCATTACCCCACACAGCAACTCTAAAAGAGGCATGAAAGACATTGGACTTCAATTTGAGTAACAGATGAAGCTAATCTGGTTAGGACTAAACTAAATCAGAAAATAGGGTAAAGGATGATATTGACTGTGTTTTAAAAGTTCAAATTTCTGTGTGAGACCAAAGGAAGAACTGTTAATTTGGTACAAAATTTACATTTTTGGTAGCACACTATCTAAGTTAACTTACGTGGTCAGTTTTTTCAAACACCATAATTACATGGAACCTTGAATAGGGAATGAGATCTTATTGTTTTGTACAGGTGAATGCAACACCCCAATACATCCTAGAATAATTTGGGCAGAAAATAAAGAGACTGACTTTGGGATCATGGGCTTGAGAGAGGCTTCTTGACCAAAATGGAGAAAAGAAATGAAACAAAATAAAGCTTCATTGGCTAAGAGATTTCAAATAGATTCAAGTGGTCATTCTGGAGGTAATTCATATGCATTATATATATATATTCCTTTTTAGTTTCTAGTGCATTGGAAAAGCTAGAAGGAAATACCTGAAACTGTTGAACTGTAATCCAGTAGCCCTGATTCTTGAAGATGATTGTATAACTATATGGCTTTTACAGTGTGACTGTGTGATCATGCAACCTTGTGACTGACACTTCCTTTATCCTGTGTATTTTCTTACAGATGAGTAAGAAAATAAAGACAAAAATTAATAAATAATAGGGGAGGATAATGGGTATGGGAAGTTTTGGGTGTTCTTTCAAATTATTACTATCGTTGCTATTTAGAGTAAGGAAAATGTTATAAAATTGGTTGTGGTGCTGAATGCACAACCATAAGATGATACTTTGGATGATTATATGGTATATGAATATATCTTAATAAAATTGCATAAAAAAACAAACAACAGCAACAACAAAATTTACTGCAGAACCCCAACTTTTAACCACCATTTTTTACCATAAGTTTAAAAACCAAGACCATCTATGCATTCCTAGGAATCATCTAAACAAAATTCAACCAGCAAATTTTGACTTTCTTTCTTCTTATTCTGGATACCCATTGCTACTCATAATGTTCAGCATGTTCTGGGATATTGTTTATTTAATAAATTTTTTTAATTCAAAATTAATCAAGTGACTAACAATGGTAGGAGATAGTTAACTTTCCAAACTGTAATATATTGTTCTATTTTAATGACAGTTCAGAAGGGCTCACTAAACTAAAAGAACTCTTAAATTAATTTAGAAATTCACAATGGGGGAAAGGAAATTATGAAATTATAGACTTGGGTGACTCTATGACTCAAAATTATTGCGTATCTCTTTCCCACTGAATTTTTGGATTCTGGTTCCTAATCTTGGGGTATCCTGACTTGATTCACTTGAAGAAATCAAAGGCCTTGACATTTACCATAGTTGTTGCTTATTCTTTAGTTTTTTAAAGTACATCTTTACTTTTAGATCAAAGTCTTCTTTCTGGTGGTCTTCCTGCTTAAAAGACAGTGGTGATGATGTGGTGGGAGAATTAAAAAAATCCAAGGGATGTCCCACTTGGAGAAATGCTGCCATAGTAGAGACCTCGGTAGGGGAGGAAGTGCTGTATCTTAGAATAGTTGCAGTGCTTATATTGGCATTTGAAGATGTCAGGAAATATCTTCAGTATTATTAGTAAATATTTTGCTTAAATATATTAATTTATATTCGCAGGAACTTCCTATTATACATGTAGTGAAAAGGCAGGGTGTCTTGCCTTTCCTGTTTAGGGTTAGGGACTGCTTTAGGCATTAAGCCCTGAGTAAGCTTTGGGCTAGAGCATGTGCTTATCTTTTCTCTTTGAAGCATCTTTTAAAATGAGCTTACTACACTGTGCTTTTATTATTATTTGAGTGCTATTTAAAATATTGATTAGGATATTTTCTCTCTTATCTGTAATTTAAAAAGCTGTTGGTCTTCTAAACTAATTAAATAGAGCTAAAGGATCAATTTAAAAATTTTGTGATCAAAAGAATGAAAAAATTTGAGAAAATTTAACTCACTCAAACAGTTCTTAATTCTACATATATCTGCTTCACTGTTTTGGGAGTGGTGATTGGTTTGAGGACTCCTTAGGGGAGGCATTCCTTAGAACTCTATGGAAAAGTGCAGCTGTTTACATTTTCCAGTACCAATTAATTAGAAGTTTCACATGAGACATAAAGGTGCCTTTGCACCATTTCTGGCACCAACATTAGTTGAATCCTAGAATGATTTTCACAGCAGAAGGAAAATACTTTATTTTCCCCTGAATTTTCTAAGAAATAATGACAGATCAAAGCATGGACAGACACTTCTTGGCCTTGAGAAGTTCTCAGTCTAACCTTCCCTGAAATTCTCAAAAAAAATTTTTGTAAGTTATTTCCTGAACTATTAGAAAACTCCCTTAATGTCCTTATCATCTTAAATTCCTGGAATGATGACAACCATGAATAGATAAAATGCTCCATGGCTACCTTGCTTTTAGTGACCAGATAGATTGCCCTCGGAATTTTTTCCTCAATTCAGAATGCATCCAATATTTCAAAGAGCTTTAAACTGCATAATAAAACTGGTGCTCATTTTCTGTGATGTAAAAATGTATTTCTTTCCTTTCTTAAGTCTTTGAGTTTATTTCTATTTGCCATAATCGTTTTTAGTTTTCATTTGTTCAACCTATAAACAATTTTTCTTTCTAGTATTGCCTCGTAAGTCAATTCTTCTTGTTCTACTGGCCTTTTATTGGTCATTCTGAATTCTCAAACAAAATACTAATTAAAAACAATATAATATCAGCACAGTTCTGAAACATAATATATTTCTGACAAGATTGAGTATATTTCTGTGCTTTATATGAAAAAGGACTTATATGTGCATTTCAATTTGTCTTATTGCAACAACCTAGTACCAATAAATGTTGATTACCAAATGCACTTGAACCTCTGGAATATGTGTGGTTATTTGGTTAATATCTGTCTACTCACAAAAGTGTAAATGTCTTGATGGCAGGAAACATGTCTCTTTTCCTGTTTGCACAGTGATAAATATGTTGAAAAGGGAATGAATGAATGCATGAGTTTTGAGTTGAAAATGGTAGTTTATGGTATAGTGGCTTAAAGTAAAACATCAATATTTCCAGAATTGATTTTCTAGAATTATTTTAGCAGCTATACAACTGAAGTGTTCAAGTTGAAATATTTATATTGGCTGTCCATTCCCCGATTTTACAATAATATTGTTCTCTGCGTAGGAGAAAAATGTTCTTAGGTTAAAAAGATTTAGATGTTATTTAGAACGCTTTAATTTTTTTTTTTGAAATTTTATTAGGTATATTTTCCATATTAAGTAATACTCATTATTTTATTTATTGATGTTGAAATGTCCAGCCTTGGGATAGGAATGGGAGGGTAGTATAGTGGTAACACAGCAAAAGACAATTGTAGGCATTTTGTAGGCATTGCTTGTTTATTTTTTATTTTATTTTTACTTTCGAAATAACCATGTTTATAGGGCACAGTAGAAAGAGTGGTCTTGAAAGTCGAACTTTCATGTATAAAAGCCAGGCTCTGCAGAGAAAAGGCTCTCTGAATTCCAAAATCTTCTCTACAAATATCAAAAACTAGAACCTAGAGGGGTCAGAGTTTTAGGATGTATGCAGAAATCAATATGAAAGCAGTTTTTCAGTTCGAACATGATGTAACTTTCTAATCAGCTTTCTTTAAAGAGAAGAAATGGAGAGGGGAAAAATAAGAATTTAAAATAAGTGAGTGCTTCGAATAGGATTTTGGCCCTGGACTCTCCTGAAATTGATTCCTTGGCAAAAAACATACTAGCAGGCCCCAATAACTTTGAAGATCCCTGAGCAGAAACGTTTTGTATTCTAATTTCTATATAGAACTCTGGGAAAGGTCATTTTTAGAAAGTTGCCTAAATCAGTGCAGAAGTTTGAAACTTTTCTCTTCTTAATGCTACTTTATATGATCACATCTATTTATATAATTTTTTCAGTATCTAGATGGATGAGTGTATTTATATTAAATATATTGATGAAAGCCTAGAGTGTGGTGTGTCTTCTGGATTTTGGCAGTATTTCCAGAAATACTATATATTGGGTTCCTGCTTTAAATACAGTGCTGTTAATTCCCAGGTATCTATTTCTAGAGAGGAAGGTGAAGGGAGTGAGTTGAGAGGAGACAAACTGTCTTTTTAGGATGATTTCAGAGACTTCAAACCTTTCGCTGAGACAAAATTATCACAGTGAATCTGTAATCTTAAACACATAAAGTATCAGAAAATGTCTTTTTGTAATCTGCGGAATCTCAGAAATGATGGGTGATTCAATCATTTTGATTTATGATCAGGGTGTCACATTTTGGAGCCATAACCTGACAAAAGCAAACCCACATAATATGTCTTCCGAATAATGTTTTCAAAATATTGAATAAAGTTAGAAAAATTCTGGCACTCTGAGAGATTTCTGTATATGTATCATCTGGACTTTGAATCTATAGTTTAAAGATTTTTGTGGTTTTGAAAGACAAAAGAAGGCTAAGTAGTCATGCTCTAAGTAGATTCTGAAGAAAGTCTGTCCCACAAGGGCATATGAAGTAAAAAATCTTTGAAACCTTGATAAGAAACAAGTTATGATAATTTATTTAAAATTATGCTTTTCTGGTTATAAAGAATCTTCTCTTTTAAATATAAGAAACAGATTTTATACTTCGATCCTTTTATTGAGAGTGTTGTTCATTCTATTTTTAAATGATAATACCAATTGCTTATTTCTTCTCCATCCTTCAACTTGGACTAGTTGAATTACAGATTTAAAGTTATCTGTAGAGAAAGGAAATGACAATTTTTATGGAGGCTTTGAAATTGAGCCAAAATAACCACATCAGTTTTGGAATCACATACTAGAATTAATTTTTGAGTAATACCACTCATAATTATGATAACTAAATCTCTTACGAGATCTGAGATGAAATGTCTATATTCAGAATTCTTTTTTGTAACATTCTTACCGCAACATTTCAGGATACTTCGCATACATCCAATTTTTTTCTGCATGGAACTTCCCCCACCCCTCCAGGCTTATGATAAGCATGACATAGGGTCAACTTGTTTCCTTTATAGGGCAGCATCAGGAGTGAATGTTTGTTGTGACATTTAGTCTGTCTTGCCAACTCTGCTGAGTGTGCCAACCAAGCTGATTATGCAGAAATTTAGGCTTTTGGCAGCTTTTCTCCTGACACTTGAATAAGGGTAAAGGCAAATGTTCTCTGTTAAAAAAAAACCAAAAAAAAAAACAACAAAAAACCTCCTTATCTGATATGTCCTAGGAGATTTAAAGCAATGCATGGCAGTTTAGATGCTGAGGAACTGAGATAAGCACAGCTAACTATAGCTATGGTTCAATTTCCTTTCCCTTGTATGTAGTTAAGAGGGAAGCCCCAAACTATCCTACAATACAGAAAAAAAATTAGACATATCATAGATCTTTGTATGGTTTCAGGGTTTTACTGTCAAACCTGAGTGAACACTGAAAACCGCCTTTTGGCAAGATGATAGTAATTGTAAATAGAGAATATGAAATTAAATCTATCTGAATTTTCATGTTAGCAATGAATGGAAGGAGAGAATTTTGCAGGAACATAGTTTTCAGGGAAGTTGCTAAAGAACACACTAACATATTCTCTGAATTAATTAAATGCATGAACTCTTAGAGTATGCTTTTCAATTTGTTGGGTACTATGCTGGTTTGAAATTGTTATGTACCCCAGAAAAGCCATGTTCTTTTAATTCAATCTTGTTGGGGCAGACCCACTGTTTCCATGGACATGTGACTCCATCCATTCAAGGTGGATCTTAAACTGCTTACTTGAAAGAGGGAGATATTTTGGAGAAGGCACAGACACTTGGAGACAAAAAATATCAGAGATGAAATCCAGAGTTTGCCCTGGAGAAGCTAAGAGAGGACCTGCAATTAGAAGCTGAAAGCAACAAACCAGGAACAAGGACCAGTAGATGCCAGCCACATGCCTTCCCAGCTGACAGAGGTGTTCCAGACGCCAGCAGCCTTACTTTAGGATCCAGGTATCATCTTGTTGATGCCTTAATTCAGACATTGTCATGGCCTTAGAAGTTCTGGTATCTTTCATTCTGGCAGCTTTAGCAAACCAAAACAGGTACTTCTAATGCAACAAAAGCAAGCATATTGTAAGCATTTTATTATTTGATCATATTAAAGAAAGATATCTAAGAAACACCGTGTTTATGTTTTCTTGGCCCCAAATGAAAAAGAAAACAAATAACTTTCTTAATAGATCTAAATGACACATGATGATAATGTTAATATCAGCAAAAATATAATACATAACATCAGCCAGGTACTTGTTGAAGCATCTCACATGCATTAACTCATTTAACCCTTTAAATGACCCTGTGAAACTGATCCTATTATTATCCCAGTTTTACAGATGAGAGACTGAAGCAAAGAGAGATTAAGTAACTTGCCCAAGTCACAGAGCTGATAAGTGGTTTATCTGGGATTTCAGTACAGACAGGTTAGGAGTGGAGTCCCCGTGTTTGCATAGTGTACTATACTGCCACTAAAGTAATGATACCAACACCTAAACCATCCCTTCTCTGCAGTGGGCACTGACAACTCAATTAATCTTTGCCAAGAGTCTATGAGGTAGGAACTATTATTATCCATATTTATTAGAGGAAAACACTGAAACCCAGACAGGGTAAATGGCTTGCTTAACACCATGACTAATAAATGGTGGAACTGAGATCCATGTTCAGAAAATCTAGTTCCAGAGTCTGCTATTAAATATTCTGCTATCTATCTGTCTAATCTCATTTAATGAGATCCTTATTTCAGCATTGTCACAAAATCATACTAAAATTGACCTTGACTAGTTGCTTAAAGTTGCTTCTTTTAAACTTTGCAGAATTTATAATGTTTGAATCAACAAGAAACTCTTATGCTATGGAAGCAATGTTTGTCCACAGTAGGTAAGGGTGGAACTAAAGCATGGCTGAGAGACAAAGTAACTAGTCAGGTAAAATGGGTTCATTCCCTTAAGGGTGTATCTTCCCAAAGAAAAGGAGGATGAGGCTTAGCTCAAGTGGAATCCCTCCTTCAAGGAATTCAGGTCTCAAGGGCTGAAAAACAGAAGCAATCAGTCAGCCTACTGCCTCACCTCTGTCTCTAACCATGCCCTTTGCAGGGAGAGTCTGCTAAAATTAAAGGCACTGCATCACTTTAAGCTGGTGGGAAGCTGTGGGCAGAACAAGTGTCACATACTGGGCAGGATAGGAAAAGCACAGTCTAGAGACTTCATAGGGAAGTCTAACAACCTGCTGGGTCTCACCATCAGGGAAAACTGAAGCTGGCTACTCTCTCCTCCTAACACTTGGGCCTGTCTGGTCTAAGAAAATATGACTGGGGTCTATAATATCTGAGAAGACCTGTCTCGAAAAAGAGAAAGCTCCATACAGACAAGGCAAAAAGAAAAACAAAAACTAAAAAATTCTGAACCTATGCTAATGGTCTACAATAAGTTGAACTGAATGTCAAAGAACAGATAGAAAACAAAAGCCATCCAACAAGAAAATTCTAGGTAAAAGAGTGAAAACAACTCCAGAATAAACTCATTAAGGAAATCAAATGCCTAGATGCCAACAAAAAATAATGAGTCATTTTGTTTTGAAGATATTGCACAGCCAAAGGAGCAAGCCAGCACTTCAAATGAGATACAGGAATTAAATGGTAGTGGTGGGCGAACATGGCTTCTGTAAGCTCCTTCACTATTTCTGGCTGAGGTCCCACAGGTATTATTTATTTTTTTTTTTTGCTTTAACATTTTTTATTGTGAAATATAACATGTATCCCAAAATGCAATAAATTTCAAAGTACACATTACCAAGTAGTTATGGAACAGATTTCAAAGTTTGGTATGGGTTATGGTTAAACAATTTCAGGTTTTTCCATCTAGGTGCTCCAAGACACTGGAGACTAAAAAAAAAAATACCAATACAATAAATCATCATCAGTCATACTCATTTGTTAAATCCTAAATTCTCAGCTATAACTCCTCTTTCTTCTTCTCACAATCTTTAGGCATATTTTGGCTCTGCCCAGTCTAACCTCTTCAAGTGAAAAGGGTGTTGATAATATAGGATAGGGGGATGGAATTAGTTGACATTCTTAGAGAGGTTGGTCCATCTAGGTTTTAGGGCTTATCTGTCCAGGAAACCATCTGCAAGGTATAGGTTTCTGGAAAGTAAACAGTATATGAAATTCTGTATAAACTCAGGTATGGCCCTAGGTGTTCTTTAGGGTTAACAAGAGTGATGTTGGTTGGGTTGGCCAACCATGGTAATTAACCATATTTAGCTGAAGCTTACTTAAGAGTAGCCTCCAGAATACCCTCTTGACTCCATTTGAACTCTCTTGCCCATGGATAACCATTTTTTTGTTATATTTCTTTCTCCCTTTTGGTCAGGAAGACATTGTTGATGGTGCCAGGGCCAGACTCATCCCTGGAAGTGATGTCCTATATTGCCAGGGAGACTTTCACCCCTGAATGTCATGTTCCACATGAGGAGGAAGGTAATGATTTCCTTGTAGAGTTGGGGTAGAGAGAGGGAGAGGCCACAACTGAGCAACAAAAGAGTTTTTCTAGAAGTAACTTTTAGAAATAATTAGAAGTAGGCTTGGCTTATCCACTACAGAAACAAATTTTAAGAGTGAACCTCAAAATCAAAGGCTAGGCTTGGGAGTCCTTAATGTTTAAGAGGGTATCAGTTTCTCAGGTGGGAAAGTTTAATAGATCTATATTTTTTTCTCCTATACCTCAAGGAACTTTGCCAATATTTTCAAATTATTTACCTAACATATATCTGGGTATAACATAAAGCCATTCATATTTACAAGCCTTTGTTCCCATTCTGGGCTCCATGTGTTTGGATTGTTTAAATGAGCTGTCCAGGAAGGTTGATTTAGATGGTGTGTTACAGAAAGTTTAGGTTTGGGACAAAATAAACCTCTCCTCTTTTGTCTCATACAGTAGGTGAAGGGCTATAATAGAGGTGTTCTAGTTTGCTAGCTGCCGGAATGCAACACACCACAGATGAATTGGTTTTTAATAAAAGGGGATTTATTTTGTTAGTTCTTCAGAGGAGAGGCAGCTAACTTTCCACTGAGGTTCTTTCTTATGTGGGAAGGCACAGGGTTATCTCTGCTGGCCTTCTCTCCAGGCCTCTGGGTTCCAACAACTTTCCCTGGGGTGATTTCTTCTGCATCTTCAAAGGCCTGGGCTGAGTTATGAGTGCTGAGATGAAGTATGCTGAACTGCCTGGGCTGTGCTATGTTGCACTCTCTCATTCAAGCAGCAGCCAATTAAGTCAAACATCATTCATTGCAGCAGGCACTCCTCCTAGCTGACTGAAGATGTAATCAGCAGCAGATGAGGTTCACATATCATTGGCTCATGTCTGCAGCAACAGAACTAGGTGCCTTCACCTGGCCAAGTTGACAACTGAATCTAACTACCACAAGAGGCAATATCATCTTTGGCCCTATATTCTGATATACCTTAGGGCCAACCAGGTCTGCTTCATTTCTATCTCTAATTGAAGAATGATCTCTTTTTCAGTTTCTTTAACAGTTGTATGTAGTAATGCTGACTTTCAGAGCTGCAGAACTCCAGCTCTGAGTCTTTGGTGTCACACAGGTACCCACAGTTCGAGGGAAATAACAGGTTATACACATATGGCACAGCACTTCAGAATCTAGAAATACACTTATAATTCTGGACTAAATGTGACTGCTATAAGAGCTTAGAAACTAGACCCTGATTTTCTTATAGGTATTTTCTAAAAGAGACCTTACAATATCTATTCTTTTGTTTCCGGATTGTTTTGCACAACATAATGCCCCCAAGTTTCTTTGCTTTGTTGAGTTCCTCACAGTATCATTCCTTTCTGTAGCCACACAATATAATATTCCATCATATGTATACAACTCAGTTTGCCTTTCTACTTCTCTGTCAGTATACCCTTCAGCCATCTCAGTGCACTGAGCATCACAGATAATATAAAAAATAAACAATTCATGTCTTACAGTATCTTCACTTAGTTGGACAATTATCAACACTCTCAATTTTAAATAATATTCATTGGCTCAAAGAGAAAAATAGCAGATAAATACACACTTAACAAAGAGAAAATAGAAACCACCCCTAACTCTCTTGTCTCTCCCCCAACCCTTGTTCTTTTTCTGGTATTGCTGTGGTGCTGTCAGTGTCTTCCTGTTAACTATAGGCCATAACTCGTGATAGTAGTTTTTCCTCATACCCCTCTATTGTTGACTTTTTGTAGAAGATTCATACCTCTGAAGTAGTTTATGCAAGAACTTATTTATATTTGTAGTGTTAATTGGTGTGATACACAGCTCTGTATGTCATATTCACCTTTCAATCATATTCACCTTCAATATGGCAATATTACTGATAAACCCATTAGTGAACTACCATTACTTCTATCCATTCTGATACATTTCAGCTCAACCTCACTAGGTAACTGTTCACCCATCTCTAATTTCTTCTATCTCTGGTTCCCCTACATTATAGGCCTCTGGGTTTATCTCTACCAAGGTCATATTAGAGAAATCATACAATATGGATCCTTTTGTCTCTAGTTTATTTCACTCAGCATTACATCCTCAAGACTCATCCATATTGTCATATACTTCAGGAACTCATTTCATCTTGCTGCTCTGTAATATTCCATCATGTGTATATTGTATATACATTTTGTTTATCCACTCATCTGTTGATGGGCACTTGGATTACTTCCATCTTTTGGCAATTGTGAATAATGCCATTTTGAACATCAGTCTGCAAATGTCTGTTCTTGTCACTACTTTCAGCTCTTCTGGGTATAACCAAGTAGTGGTATTGCCAGGTTGTAGGGCAACTTGATATTTAGAATTCTGAGGAACCACCAAACTCTTCCATAGTGGCTATAGCATTATACATTCCAGCCAGCACTGAATAAGTGTTTAAATTTTTCCACATCTTCTCCAATATTTGTAGTTTACAGTTTGTTTAAAAGCAACTGTTCTTTTAGATGTGTAGGTGATATTTCACTGTAGTCTTGATTTGCATTTTTCCTATAGTTAATGAAGATGAGCATCTCTTCATGTGCTTTTTAGTCATTTGTATTTGCTCTTTGGAAAAATGTCTATTCATGTCTTTTGCCCATTTTATATTTGGGCTATTTGTTCTCTTGTTGTTGAGTTGTATGATTTCTTTATGTATATAGGATATCAAGCCTTTATCCAACATGTGGTTTCCAAATGTTTTTCACTATTGAGTTGGCTGCCTTTTCACCTGTTTAACAAAGTCCTTTCAGGTGCAGAAGTATTTGATCTTGAGGGGTTCCCATTTAGCTATTTTTTCTTTCATTTCTTATGCTTTGGATGTAAAGTTTAAGATACTACCTCCTATTACTAGGTCTTGAAGATGTTTCCCTATTTTTTCTTCTCAGAATTTTATGGTACTGGCTCTTATGTTTAAGTTTTTGTTACACTTTGAGTTAACTTTTGTATAGAGTGTAAGGTAGGCATCCTCTTTCATTCTATTAGGTTATTGATATCCACTTCTCCTAGGCCAATTTATTGAAAAGATTATTCTGTCCCAGTTCAGTGGATTTGGGGGCCTTCTCAAAGATCAATTGGTCATAGATTTGGTGATCTATCTCCACACTTCTGATTTAATTCTATTGGTGAATCCTTCTATCTTTGTGCCAGTCCCATGCTATTTTGACCACTGTACTTTAAAATAACCTTTCAAGTCAGGAAGTGCTAGTCCTTCCACCTTGCTTTCCTTTTGTAGGATATCTTTAGCTATTCAAGGTCTCTTTCCCTTCCAAATAAAAGTGATAACTAGCTTTTCAAAGTCTTCAAAGTAGGTTGTTGGAATTTTCATTGGTATTGCATTGAATCTGCAGATCAATTTGGGTAGAATTGACATTTCATGATATTCAAGATTCCTATCCTTGAGCATAGATCTATGAAGATCTTTTTTGATTTCTTTTAGCAATATTTTGTAGTTTTCTGTGTATGGGTACTTTACATCCTTGGTTAAGTTTATTCCTAGATACTTGATTTATTTTAGTTGCTATTTTGAATGGAACTTTTTTCCTTAATTGTTTCCTCAGTTACATCATTACTTGTGTAAAGAAACATTACTGATTTTTTTAAAGTTATATTGTATTCTGCCACTTTGCTGAGTTTGCTTATTGTTTCAAGTAGTTATGTCATAGATTTCTCAGGATTTTCCATGTATAGGATCATTTCATCTGCAAATAATGAAACTTTTACTTCTGCCTTTCCTATTTAGATGCCTTTTATTTCTTTCTCTTGTCTGATTACTCTAGCTAGAACTTATAGCATAATGATGGTGACAATGGACATCTTTGTCTCATTCTTGATCTTGGGGGGGTGCTTTCAATCTCTCACCAACAAATATGATGCTGGTAATGGGTTTTTCATATATGCCCTTTATATATATTGAGGAAGTTTCCTTCAATTCCTACCTTTTAAAGTAAAGTAACTTTTTATCTGAAAATGATGCTGAATTTTGTCGAATGCTTTTCAGCATCAATTGAGATGATTATGCAATTTTTCTCTTTTGATTTGTTAATTGCTGCATTATATTGATTTTTTTCTTGTATTGAACCACCCTTGTATTTCTGGTATGAAGCCCACTTGGTTGTGATGTACAATTCTTTAAATGTGTCATTGGATTTGATTTGCTGGGATTTTTTTGAGAATTTTTGCATCTATATTCAGTAGGTATATTTATATGTAGTTTTTCTTTCTCGTAGCATCTTTATCCAGTTTTGGTATCAGAGTGATATTCGTTTCATAAAATAAGTAATGTGTCTTTGCCCTCGATTTTTTGGAAGAGTTTGAGCAAGATTGATGTTAGTTCTTTTTTGGGATGTCTGATAAAATTCCCCTATGATCTGGCTCTGGGTTTTCTTTGTAGAAAGATTTTTTTTTTTTTGTCGGAAGATTTTTATGACTGATTGGATCTGCTTCCTTGTAATTGATTTGTTGAAGTCTTCTATTTCTTCTCAAGTCAGTGTGCTTCCGGGAACATCTGAGTTGTCTAGTTTCTTAGCATATGGCTGTTGATAGTGATCTATTATGATTTTTTTCTTCTAATCTCCTCAGTGTCCATGGCAATGGCCCCTCTCATTTCTGATTTTGTTTATTTGCATCATTTTTTTTGATTTGTCAGACTAAGGATTCATCTATTTTACTGATGTTCCCAAAGAACCAACTTTCAGTTTTATTGATTCTTTATATATATTTTTGTTCTCCAATTCATTTATTTCTGCTGTAATCGTTTTTTTTTTTCTTCTCTTTTTCTATTTGCTTTGGGGTTAGTTTGCTGTTCCTTCTTTAGTTCCTCCAGATAAGCAGTTGAGTCATCAACCTTTACTCATTCTTCTTTTTTAATATAGGTATTTAGGGCAACAAATTTATCTCTCAGTACTGCCTTTTTCACATTACATAAGTTCTGATATGTTGCATTCCAATTTTCATTCATCTCCGGATTTTTACCAATTTCTCTAGCAATTTCTTCTTTGACACACTGATTTTTTTCTTCTCTTTTTTTTTTTTTTTTTTTTTTTTTTGCATAGGCAGGCTTTGGGAATCAAACCCAGGTCTCTGACATGGCAGGCAAGAACTCGACCTGCTGAGCCACCATGAGCCCCACACTGATTTTTAAAGAGTATTATTTAATATCCTTGTACTTGTGAAATTTCTCATTCTTTGTTGGTTATTGATTTTGCTCTTCTTTCCATTATAGTCAGAGAGAGTGCTTTGAATCATTTCATTTTTTTAAAAAATTTAAATACTTATTTTGTGTCTAGCCTATGATCTGTCCAATGAACATTTGAAGACCACTGGAGAAGAATATATAGCCTCATGTTTTGGAATGTAACAACCTATTGATGTTTGTTAGTTCTAATTGATTTATCACATTGTTTAAGTCCTCTATATCTTTGTTGGTCCTCTGCCTGGTTGTTCAATCTATAGAGGAGAGTGGTGTATTGAAGCCTCACAGTATTATTATTGAAACATCTATTACTCCCTTCAGTTTTGCCAATGTTTGCCTCATATACTTCGGAGTTCTCTGAGTAGGAGGATAAACATTAATGGTTGTTATTTTTTCTTGGTGAATTGTCCCTTTAATTAATATGTAGTGTCTTTCCTTGTCTCTTATGACATCTTTACATTTAAGGTCTTTGAGTCCTAGATGAGTCTCTTGCAAATAGCATATAGACGGGTTATATTTTAAAATCCATTCTGCCAATCTGTATCTTTTAATTGGTGAACTTACTCCATTAACATTCAAAGTTATTGTTATAGACAATCAAGACAGTAAAGACTTTTTGAATCTATCCTCTTATCCCTTTATTTACTTATTTATTTATTAATTAATTGTTATTATTATTATTATTATTTTTGCATGGGCAGGCACCAGGAAATGAACCTGGGTCTCCGGCATGGCAGGTGAGAACTCTGCCTGCTGAGCCACCATGGCCTGCCCATTCCTTTGTTTTTATTCATCAGAACTATATGTTTTTTTCCTTCTCTCTCTTTTTATCTTTTAAATTATTATTGTTGTTAGCTTCAGGTGTCAACTTGACCAGGTGATGGTGCCTGGTTCTGTTGCTGTGGACTTGAATCATTAGCATGGGAAACTTCTCTATGACTGATTACATCTGCAGTTGATTAAGGGAAGTGCCTTCCACAATGAGTAATATTTAATTTAATTAGCTGGAGGGTTAAAAGAGAAAGGTCAGAAGAGAGCTCAATGCAGCACAGCCCAAGCAGCTCAGCATACTACATCTCAGCACTCGTAGCTCAGCCCAGACATTTGGAAATGAAGATGGGAATCACCATGGGGAACGTCGCCGGAAGCCAGAAGCCAGGAGAAAAGACCAGCAGACTCGCTGTATGCCTTCCCATGTAATAAAGAACCTCAGATGAAAGGTAGCTGCCTTTCCTCTGAAGAATTATAACTTTTTAACTAAATAAATCCCCTTTTATTAAAAGCTGATGCATCTCTGGTAGGTTGCATTCTGGTAGCTTTGGTAGAGTAAAACAGTTACCCTTACTGATACTCTTTAATTCTGTGTACTTCTCCAGACCTCCCTCTCCTGCCTTTTTTTTTTTTCTTTCAGTCAATAGAACTCCCTTTTATTTCTTGTAACTAACTGATGATTCAATTTGCAGCATAGAGATCAGTCCTATCTGAGCCTAGACCTCTACCTTGCCATTACAGCACACTCCGTAGGTCCTGCGTTCAGATATATGGAGGAATGGCACCTAGACTTCCAGGGAGGAAATAAATATTCAAAGAGGAGTTAGTATTAAGCAGAGACTGGAAGGATGAGTAGGTGCCCACCAGGTTGAGAGATGAATAGGGCAGAGAGGAGATAGGAATAGCTTGTGTATTCAAGAAAAGAAAGGTAATGAGTATGGTATAAGCTCTTTTGCAGAGAGTGCTCAGAGAGAAGTGTGTGCTAAGGAGTATTAGGGCATCATATTGGCCATTTAGGATTAATTTGAATTTTAAGGCAGCATTTCTGATCCATCATATAGTCTTTCAAAGGTTTATTGAGATTGATTATGAGATACAAATCCAGTAATTCTTTTAAAACTATAAAATACAAGGTCTATACATAATTTGCTTAAAAAGACATGAATTCAAATCACATTAAGATTATGTAACTTTGCTCTCACTTACAATCTATCCTGTTTGCTTTATGGATAGAGTTATGGCCAGTAGTCAAGTAATTGCATATGTCTCTGAAAAGGTCCGTAGAAGTGTGTGGTTCTTATTAATATCACTTGTCATGAATAGAGAAAGATTGAGAGCTTCATAAGAAGATTGTAGGAAAGATAAGTCTGGACAGGTTGAAAGCCTTTGAATGACATGTTCAGGAAGGTATTTAGGCATTTGAATATTGTTTCTGGTTCAGAACTGTGTTGTTGGAAGAAATCAGGTGGCAAAATGAGGGCAACAGATTGGATTCTAAGCTGTTGCAATACTGAAGGGATTATGTGCTAAATCCATGACACATGACTGGGAATGGAAGAAGATGTATTCCTGCATCATTGCAGAGGTAGAACAACAGCATATGGCAACTAAAAGTAAGTCATGGAGAAGGAGGAATAAAAAATGACTCCTAGAGATCACATAACTGGTAGTATGTTAGTGTTATTGGCTATGGAAGCATTCACAGAGATGAATCAAGTGTTTGTGGAAAATGAAGAATTCAGTTTTGGAAAATTTTGCATTTGAAGTATTCCTGGGACATATGTGTGGAAAGACCTAATAATAATTATCATATTTACTTGTTATGAGGCAATAGGCTGCATACATTTTTCTTGACTTAAGGATGATGAAAGTGAAGCTTATTTAAGATAAATAATTTGGTCTATCAGTGTGGTTTCAGAGAGCTGAGCATAGTTATTCAGAATCCATACTCCAAAGCCTATGTTTTTGTGTATAAACACACACACACACACACACACACACACACACACACACACACATGCACACACATATCTACATAGACATTGCACCATATAGCCTCTGGAGCCGAGGCTGGATGTCAGGGATAGAGATGAGTATTTGGGAACTATTAGTTTATAAGTGATTCCTGAGGTTGTGAAAAGAGATGAGTTTTCCTAGGAAGAAGTTATAGAGGGAGAATACTGGCTCAACGCATCTATGCAATTTAGGCAAAATAAAGCGATTATGGACATTTAATGCTATGCGATGTTGTAAGACTGCTTAACATTGATTTCCTGTTGCAAGAAAATGGCTTTGTGCGTGTAGTGATGTGCCTTGGTTCAATGCAGTTCACCTCTCATTTATTCTTTGGGGATAAAACCAATTTTACAATATGTATGACTAATTCTTTTCTTAAGATACAGAGACAAAAAGGTGAACGTTTGCATTTCCTTTGATGGCAGGTTTAAAAGGAAGAATTGAGGTTAGACAGACTGTCTCTACTTTTGTAAGTATGAGTATTTTGCTTTTTTATTGCACTTTGTATAGCTAGATTTATTCGCTATTGATCAGGATGATAAATTGAGACAGAAAATTATTTATTTCAGAAATCACAATAGAAAAAGAAAACACAACTTTTTGACTTTATAGTCTAATTTAGAATGGTACTTTTTAGCATAAATAAGAATGATTTGTTTCTCAGTGCCCCATCCTATTTTTCAAAATTAATTTTTTCCTGTCATAGAATTGACTTAATTTTTAAAGGATTCAGATGCCAATAATATATATTGTCACTACCCTTACTTTCCAGTACATTTCCCAGTTCATAAAATGTCATTGGACCTTATTTTCATAGAAGGTCACAATATTTTTGGTCTTTCCGAATGAAAAAAGCTTTATTAAAAAAAAAATCCCTGAAAGGGCTAACACTTTAGTGTAGTGGTTCTCAGCATTGACTGTGGAGTAGAGTTACTATGTGAGGAACTTTCAACAATAATCGTGCCAAAGCCTCACCTCCAGAAGATACTGATTTAATTCATTTGGGATAGAACTTGGGCATGGTATTGCGTGTTTATTTTAACTCCCCATATGGTTCTAATATAAAGCTGAGCAAACACACGTGATTGAGTTGTCAAATCAGATTACCACAAATCAGAGATCTTATCCAGTAACAACTGTCCTACATGATTTCAAGGATGCAGGCAGCAAGAGGCTCACATGAAGAAAAAAAGAGGTACAGGTGTTAAAAACAGATCCCCAAGTCATGTCATTGCATATGCACCTCTTACTCAAGGTATAAGAGAGTTGTGGGAATTACCTAACATATGGAGGAGCAAACAAATTTTGATACAGACCCATTTAGACTGCAGAGGTTAGGATGACACATGTGACGTTATCCAGGCAAGCAGGAGTTTCAGATCCTAGTGTCTTTTTATTACAGGTAATCTTTCCCTAGGGTCAACTTACTAGGTGCATTTCAGAGATAAAATCTGTTCTTAATAAATGCTATTGTGCTATGTACCCAGAGATTCAATTGACATAAAGATTATGCAGAGTCACCGGCCTTCTTTTCTTTCCACCAGGGGTGCCCTTTCTCATCTTCTCTCTCCATGGATCATAGGATAGCTGCTTTAACTCCTTATTCCCAGCAGCCCCGGTTAACATCTAATCATTGTATGGTAACTAATAGCTTCATGGAGAGGTGCTAGAGACTAGTAGAAAGGGAAGCAGGTGAAATGATACCACGAAGAACACTGCCTGCATCAGTCTGATGACAAGCATTCATGGATTACCAATTGGGTGCTAGACACTGAGAATGCTGAGTAAACAAGACAGAGAGTAACCAAGGCCCCTAATGGGTAGAGCCAACAACTAAGCAAGCAAACATATATGTGATTACAGACTATGATTAGAGCTGTAGAGGGATTAAGAAGGCAATTCGGGTAGCTGACTGGAGGAGCACAGTGCAGTTGGGGGAACCCTTTCTAGGGAGGTAATGCTTGAGTTGAGACCTGGAGGATGAGAATTTTTTTGTTAACTGATGAGCTGAAAAAAGAAAGTGAAGGGATTGGTCATGCTATTCTAGCATCAGAAAGGAGATTGGAGCAGCTGGAACATGGTGAACAATGGGGAGAGTGGGTGGATGGGGCTGGACAAGAGATGAGCAGCAGCAGACCATGCAGAGACTTGTCCGACATGGTGCCTGGGTTGGATCTTATTCTGTAGCAATGGGAAGCTGCTGAGGAATATTTAAGTGAGGCAGTGACAGCAGATTGTGACCCACTCCTCTTTAGCAGGACCTACTTAACTGGGTGTTTATCCTTTCAAGAAGGCGATTGCCAGATGTGCCTTTTGGAGAAGGCCAACAGGTCTTTATACAGTGGCTACATTTGGTGATAAGGACTTTGTTGATCAGGAAAACACTAATTCCTGGAGGGGCCAAGATGGCAGCTTAGTAATGTGCGCGTTTTAGTTCGTCCTCCAGAACAACTACTAAATAACCAGAAACAGTACAGAACAGCTCCCAGAGCCATGATAGTGACCGGACACACAGCGTACCCCAGTCTAGACCAGCTGGAATGGCTGTGAGTCTCCGGAACAGTGAGTTCCCCAAGCCGTGGCAGTTCCCCAAGCTGCAGCGGCCGGCGCCCGGCGCCCCTCCCCCGCAGGTGACTTCCTAGAGGGAAAGGAAAGAGACTCTAACAGTAGCAGGGACTGAGTCTGACCAAACACCAATTGTGGCATTAAAAAACAAATTCTGACTACTAAAAATAGGCCCCCAGCTCAGGCAAAACTGGTCAAGGCGGAGGTCGCCTACTGGGCTAACCAAAAAAGAGGAAAGGGGATGAAATAGAGGCTTTTGGGGCTGTTTCTATGGAGGCTTGGCTGTCTCTGGATTCAGTGGTGGGATTACACAGGCTGCAACTGCCCCAGGCATATGCAGAAACAGACTGCTTTCAGGGCTATCTCCCACGTGTGCCTTCCCCAGGGGAGGGGTGAAACGCAACTCAGGTGGAATCCCTCTCTCAAGGAATTCAGACCCCAGGGTGTGGCAATTTGAAGCCATTAAAACCAGTCTACAACCTCTCCTCTGTCTCCACCACACCCCCAGCAGGAAGAGCCTTCCAAAGTTAAAGAAGCTACAACATCTTTTACTGGTGGGATCCACAGACAGACAATCACCACATACTGGGCAGGATAAGAAAAACAGAGCCCAGAGACTTCACAGGAAAGTCTTCCAATCTGCTGGGTCTCACCCTCAGGGAAAACTGACGCAGGTGACTCCTTCCCCTTGAAAGGAGGCCAGCTTAGTTCGGGAAGACCCGACTAGAGTCTGTAATACCTATGTAGACCCTACTAAGGGTGGGGAGGGAAAAGGCACCTTACAAGCAGGACAAAAAACAAGAAAACAAGAACTGAAAAATTACCCTCTGCTAAACAAAACTTAAGCTAGAGGCCCAGAAAAAGCTGAATTGAATGTCAAAGTACAGATAGACAACAAACTCATCTAGCAAGAAAACCCTAAGTAAGATAAGTGAAAGTAATCTCCAGAATAAACTAATTAAGGTAATTAAATGTCCAGATGCCAGCAAAAAATAACAAAGCACACCAGGAAAATTGAAGATATGGCCCAGTCAAAGGAACAAACCAATAGTTCAAATGAGATACAGGAGCTGAAACAACTAATTCTGAATATATGAACAGAAATGGAAAACCTCATAAAAAACCAAATCAATGAATTGAGGGAGGACGTGAAGAAGGCAAGGAATGAACAAAAAGAAGAAATGGAAAGTCTGAAAAAACAAATCACAGAACTTATGGGAATGAAAGATACAGTAGAAGAGATGAAAAAAAACATGGAAACCTACATGGTAGATTTCAAGAGACAGAGGTTAGAATCAGTGAACTGGAGGATGGAATATCTGAAATCCAAAAAGAAACAGAAACTATAGGGAAAAGAATGGAAAAATATGAGCAAGGGCTCAGGGTATTGAATGATAATATGAAGCACACAAATATACGTGTTGTGGGTGTCCCGGAAGGAGAAGAGAAGGGAAAAGGAGGTGAAAAAATAATGGAAGAGATTATCACTGAAAATTTCCCAACTCTTATGAAAGACCTAAAATTACAGATCCAAGAAGTGCAATGCACCCCAAAGAGAATAGATCCAAATAGACATTCTCCAAGACACTTACTAGTCAGAATGTCAGAGGTCATAGAGAAAGAGAGGATCTTGAAAGCAGCAAGAGAAAAGCAATCCATCACATACAAGGGAAACCCAATAAGACTATGTATAGATTTCTCAGCAGAATCCATGGAGGCAAGAAGACAGTGGGATGATATATTTAAATTACTAAAAGAGAAAAACTGATACCAAGACTCCTATATCCAGCAAAATTGTCCTTCAAAAATGAGGGAGAAATTAAAACATTTTCAGACAAAAAGTCAGTGAGAGAATTTGTGACCAAGAGACCAGCTCTGCAAGAAATACTAAAGGAAGTACTAGAGTCAGATATGAAAAGACAGAAGAGAGAGGTGTGGAGAAGAGTATAGAAAGAAGGAAAATTAGATATGATATGTAAAATACAAAAGGCAAAAGCTTAGGGGAAAGTACTACCCAAAGAGTAATAACACTAAATGTTAATGGACTGAACTCCCCAATCGAAAGACATAGACTGGCAGAATAGATTAAAAACAGGATCCTTCTATATGCTGTCTACAGGAAACACATCTTAGACCCAGAGATAAGCATAGGTTGAAAGTGAAAGGTTGGGAAAAGATATTTCATGCAAATAACAACCAGAAAAGAGCAGGAGTAGCTATACTAATATCCAACAAATTAGACTTCAAATGTAAAACAGTTAAAAGAGACAAAGAAGGATACTATTTACTAATAAAAGGAGTAATTCAACAAGAAGACATAACAATCATAAGTATTTATGCACCGAACCAGAATGCCCCAAAATACGTGAAGCATACACTGCAAATACTGAAAATGGAAATAGACACATCTATCATAATAGTTGGAGACTTCAATTCCCCACTCTCATCAATGGACAGAACATCTAGACAGAGGATCAATAAAGAAACAGAGAATTTGAATATTAAAATAAATGAGCTAGACTTAACAGACATTTATAGGACATTACACCCCACAACAGCAGGATACACATTTTTCTCAACTGCTCATAGATCATTCTCAAAGATAGACCATATGCTGGGTCACAAAGCAAGTCTCAACACATTTAAAAAGACTGAAATCATACACAACACTTTCTCAGATCATAAAGGAATGAAGTTGGAAATCAATAATAGGCAGAGTGCCAGAAAATTCACAAGTATGTGGAGGCTCAAAAACACACTCTTAAACAACCAGTGGGTCAAGGAAGAAATTACAAGAGAAATAAGAAAATACCTCAAGGCGAATGAAAATGAAAACACAACATATCAAAACTTATGAGATGCAGCAAAGGCAATGCTAAGAGGGAAATTTATTGCCCTAAATGCCTATATCAAAAAAGAAGAAAGGGCAAAAATTCGGGAATTAACTGTCCACTTGGAAGAACTGGAGAAAGAACAGCAAACTAACCCCAAAGCAAGCAAAAGGAAAGAAATAACAAAGATTAGAGCAGAAATAAATGAAATTGAGAACATGAAAACAATAGAGAAAATCAATAAGACCAGAAGTTGGTTCTATGAGAAAATCAGTAAGATTGATGGGCCCTTAGCAAGATTGAAAAAAAGAAGAAGAGAGAGGATGCAAATAAATAAGATCAGAAATGGAAGAGGAGACATAACCACTGACCTCACAGAAATAAAGGAGGTAATAACAGGATACTATGAACAACTTTATGCTAATAAATACAACAATGTAGATGAAATGGACAAGTTCCTAGAAAGGCATGAACAACCAACTTTGACTCAAGAAGAGATAGATGACCTCAACAATCACAAGGAAAGAAATTGAATCAGTCATTCAAAAGCTTCCCAAAAAGAAAAGTCCAGGACCAGACAGCTTCACATGTGAATTCTACCAAACATTCTAGAAAGAATTAGTACCAACCCTGCTCAAACTCTTCAAAAAAATCGAAGTGGAGGGAAAGCTACCTAATTCATTCTATGAAGCCAACATCACCCTCATACCAAAACCAGGCAAAGATATTACAAAAAAAGAAAACTACAGACCAATCTCTCTAATAAATATAGATGCAAAAATCTTCAACAAAATTCTAGCAAATCGAATCCAGCAACACATTAAAAGAATTATACATCATGACCAAGTAGGATTTATCCCAGGTATGCAAGGATGGTTCAACATAAGAAAATCAATTAATGTAATACACCATATCAACAAATCAAAGCAGAAAAATCACATGATCATCTCAATTGATGCAGAGAAGGCATTTGACAAGATTCAACATCCTTTCCTGTTGAAAACACTTCAAAGGATAGGAATACAAGGGAACTTCCTTAAAATGATAGAGGGAATATATGAAAAACCCACAGCTAATATCATCCTCAATGGGGATAAATTGAAAACTTTCCCCCTAAGATCAGGAACAAGACAAGGATGTCCACTATCACCACTGTTATTCAACATTGTCTTGGAAGTTCTAGACAGAGCAATTAGGCAAGAAAAAGAAGTTCAAGGTATCAAAATTGGAAAACAAGAAGTAAAACTATCACTGTTCACAGACTATATGATACTATACATCAAAAACCCTGAAAAAGCCACAGCAAAACTACTAGAACTAATAAACAAGTTCAGCAAAGTGGCAGGTTACAAGATCAACATTCAAAAATCTGTAGTGTTTCTATACACTAGCAATGAACAAGCTGAGGTGGAAATCAAGAAACGAATCCCATTTACAATTGCAACTAAAAGAATAAAATACTTAGGAATAAATTTAACTAAAGAGACAAAAGACCTATACAAAGGAAACTACAAAACACTGTTAAAAAAAATCACAGAAGATCTAAATAGATGGAAGGGCATACCATGTTCATGGATTGGAAGACTAAATATAGTTAAGCTGTCAATTCTACCTAAATTGATTTACAGATTCAACGCAATACCAATCAAAATCCCAACAACTTACTTTTCAGAAATAAAAAAAAACAACAAGCAAATTTATCTGGAAGGGCAGGGTGCCCCGAATTGCTAAAAGTATCTTGAGGAAAAAAACGAAGCTGGAGGTCTCATGCTGCCTGACTTTAAGGCATATGATGAAGCCACAGTGGTCAAAACAGGATGGTACTGGCATAAAGATAGATATATTGACCAATGGAATCGAATAGAGTCCTCAGATATAGACCCTCTCATGTATGGATATTTGATCTTTGATAAGGCAGTCAAGCCAACTCATTTGGGACAGAACAGTCTCTTCAATAAATGGTGCCTAGAGAACTGGATATCTATATGCAAAAGAATGAAAGAGGACCTGTATCTCACACCCTATACAAAACTTAACTCAAAATGGATCAAAGATCTAAATATTAGGTCTAAGACCATAAAACAGTTAGAGGAAAATGTAGGGAGATATCTTATGAAACTTACAATTGGAAGCGATTTTATGGACCTTACACCTAAAGCAAGAGCACTGAAGAAATAAATAAATAAATTGGAGCTCCACAAAATTAAACACTTTTGTGCATCAAAGAACTTCATCAAGAAAGTAAAAAGACAGCCTACACAATGGGAGACAATATTTGGAAATGACATATCAGATAAAGGTCTAGTATTCAGAATTTATAAAGAGATTATTCAACTCAACAACAAAAAGACAGCCAATCCAATTACAAAATGGGAAAAAGACTTGAACAGACACTTCTCAGAAGAGGATATACAAATGGCCAAAAGGCACATGAAGAGATGCTCAATGTCCCTGGCCATTAGAGAAATGCAAATCAAAACCACAATGAGATATCATCTCACACCCACCAGAATGGCCATTATCAACAAAACAAAAAATGACAATTGCTGGAGAGGATGTGGAGAAAGAGGCACACTTATTCACTCTTGGTGGGAATGTCAAATGGTGCAACCACTGTGGAAGGCAGTTTGGCGGTTCCTCAAAAAGCTGAATATAGAATTGCCATATGACCCAGCAATACCATTGCTAGATATCTACTCAGAGGACTTAAGGGCAAAGACACAGACAGACATTTGCACACCAATGTTTATAGCAGCATTATTTACAATTGCAAGGAGATGGAAACAGCCAAAATGTCCACAACAGATGAGTGGCTAAACAAACTGTGGTATATACATATGATGGAATATTATGCAGCTGTAAGACAGAATAAACTTATGAAGTATGTAACAACATGGATGGACCTAGAGAACATTATGCTGAGTGAGACTAGCCAAAAACTAAAGGACAAATACTGTATGGTCTCACTGATATGAACCGACATTAGTGAATAACTTGGAATATGTCGTTAGTAACAGAGACCATCAGGAGACAGAAATAGGGTAAGATACTGGGTAATTGGAGCTGAAGGGATACAGACTGTGCAACAGGACTGGATACAAAAAACTCAGAAATGGACAGCACAATACTACCTAACTGTAATGTAATTATGTTAAAACACTGAATGAAGCTGCATGTGAGAATGATAGAATGAGGAGGGCTGGGGACATAAATGAAATCAGAAAGAAAGATGTTAAAGATCAAGATGGTATAATCTAGGAATGTCTAGAGTGTATAATAATAGTGAAATGTACAATGTACAAATTTTAAAAATGTTTTGGCATGAGGAAGAACAAAGGAATGTCATTACTGCAGGGTGCTGAAAATAGGTGGTAAATTTATACTTTAAAATGTCACCTTATGTGTGAGACTAAAGCAGAAAATGTTTATTGGTTACAAAATTTAGATTTTGACTAGAGCATTTCCTAATATAACTCATGTAGATCGTTTGATTGAATGTCATAAGTACTTGGAATCTCAGGTAGCACATGAGACTTTGTTGGTTTGTCCAGAGTGATCCCCTGATGAATCCCAGAATGATTTGATCAGTGACTGGAAAAGTATTTGCAAGCCCCCTTTGGGGAATGGTGAGAGTGGGGAGATATTCAACTTCCCAAGTTGAATTCTTGATATTCTCACAAGCACTGTGGACAACCAAAACTATAGGCTGAGCCCCCAGTCTTGGAGTTTTTCACATGAACTTAACCCCACAAAGGATAGGTCAAGTCCACTTAAAATTTAGGCCTAAGAGCCACTCCCAAGAGAGCCTGCTTTGTTGCTTAGATGTGGCCCCTCTCTCCAGCCAACACGACAAGCAGTCTCACCACCCTCCCCCTCTCTGTGTGGAACATGACTCCCAGGGGTGGACCTTCCTGGCAACATAGGACAGAGATCCTGGAATGAGCTGAGACTCAGCATCAAAGGACTGAGAAAAACCCTAGAATGAGCTGAGAATTAACATCAAGGGATTGAGAGAACCTTCTTGACCAAAAGGGGGAAGAGTAAAATGAGACAAAGTGTCAATGGCTGAGAGATTCCAAACAGAGTCGAGAGGTTACGTTGGAGGTTATTCTTACGCATTAAGTAGATATCACCTTTTTGTTCAAGATGTAGTGGAGAGGCTGGAGGGAATTGCCTGAAAATGTAGAGCTGTGTTCCAGTAGCCATGTTTCTTGATGATGATTGAACAATGATATAGCTTTCACAATGAGACTCTGTGAATGTGAAAACCTTATGTCCGATGCTCCTTTTAGCTACTATATCAACAGGAGAGTAGAACATATGGAATAAAAATAAATAATAGGGGGAACAAATGTTAAAATAAATTCAGTTTACAATAGTGGTAAATGAAAACGAGGGGTAAGGGGTATGGTACGTATAGTTTTTTTTCTCTATTATCATTTTATTTCTTTTTCTGTTGTCTTTTTATTTCTTTTTCTAAATCGATGCAAATGTACTAAGAAATGATGAATATGCAACTATGTGATGATATTAAGAATTACTGATTGTATATATAGAATGGAATGATATTTAAATGTTTTGTTTGTTAATTTTTTTTAATTAATAAAAAAAGTTAAAAAAAAAACACACTAATTCCTTCAAAGGGTGGGGGTAAGTTTAGAGCTGTTCCCTCATGCTGTACGGCAGGAAGTTGCATGTCAATTTGTAAAAGAGTACATAGAGAACGGAAGTAGATAAGCTTAGCTTTTCTTTTTGGTTAAATTTTCCTACAGATACTTTGGAAACAGGAAAATATTTTGACCCATCTCTGATATCTTAGAATAAAACTAAAACTGACTGCATACTGAAATGAAATGCATACAGGAATGGGAGAACACCTATTCTTTCATATACAATGCAATATGTAGTATATTGTTTAAGTTTTTCACTGTAGCAGAAACAAAAAAATGGATTATAGTAGACATGCCAAAATAATTTACATAAAACACAATTGAAAGTGGCTGAGAAGAGGACAATTTTGGAAAATGATCTCTCCAGGAATGCTGCCAAGGTAAGTGGCAGTAGATATTGATTATATAGACCTGTTATGGATTGGTTTAAACAGTCATTCTGAAAATTGAATTGGATTTTTCTTCCTGAAATGATGTTTTTGAGGCTGTGTCAAAAACAATCTCTCTTTCTACCTATTCTGGTTTGTGTCTGCTTTTCTGATTTAATATTGCTCAAACATTTATAATGTTGGTCACGGGAAGGTCTTTTCCCATGTCTGGAGCAAACATTATGTTACATCATTTAAAATGACAAATTTCCTCACTTAAAAATGTTATATATTCTGCTGTAGTGGAAGTATAATATGCAATGCAGTGTGGGGCTGAGTTAAGCACAAATGAGTAGAAGAAGCAAAAAAAAAATATTCATTTGATGATGTATAAATAAGAAGACGAATCTAATTTATCCTCCAAATGTGGAAGCTTTTGAGAATAAAAGGGGTACTATAAGTACACTTATACAACAGGCTTAATCTGAAACTGTCCTGGGCAAACTGCTATATGGCTACCCTGTGTGTAAGGGGAAATAGGACAATCCAGGTGAACGTAAAATTTTAGTGACAGGTGTGTATTTGTTTAAGTGACAAGAGTCAGAAGTAGGGTTCAGAACAGAAGGTAGGGTAGTATTTGAAATGGTAGATTGTAGAATGGGGCATTTAAAGATTTGGCAGCCAAATGGAGGAAAATGGCAAACACCCTCTGTAATATAAAAAATACTCAGCATATTGACTAGGACTAGGAAGGTGATAAGTTTAACCTTCAACACTACACATAAAACCCAAATAATAAAAGATTAATCAATATATACATTTCCTGTGATACAGGAGAAAGTAAAAGCTATAAATAACTGTACCAAGTATACCATGAAACTTATAGATATAATAATGCAACTTTCAAAGAGAGATAAATTATTTCCACTGGTATAGTCTGGGAAGATTAAATGAATGAGGTACCATTTCAGGTAAACCTAGAAAGAAGGATAGGTATTGGACAAATACAGAGGATAATGAAAGGTATTCTAAATATAGGGAAGGATAAAAGGCAAGGTGATATATAGGTGATAATTTGGCTGAAGCATAATATATGAATGGGAGTTTCAGGAAATAAAGTTTTGGAAAGACTGATTATCACTAAGTCATAGAAATCCCCTGAGAGTCAAAAAAGTACCACTTGCTAACTGGCGGATACCTCACTATAAGTAATGCCTGATGACAACAGAAACTGAAGTTTGGGTTTTCATCAGCTGAATGTGAAATGGAAGGCTGGGTAGTGATAATCTGATTTAGAATGTCCATTCTTGCATCATTATCAGCTTAACTTAATTAACTTTCTTCACCTGTATGCCCGCTATGTAACAATGTATTAGTTGAGGTCGCCTGGATATTTGAGATGTTAATAGAATTGATCAAGCCTCCTACCATATTTGTCATAGGAAGGTCAATGCTCAAGATCCTGGCTTGGAGCCCCTATTTCTGCTAGCTCTTCTCTCTAGCAGTCTGCTGGCTCTTTCGGCTTTGCACTGCCTCTGAGAACTTACCCTCTTTTTTCCTTGGTTACAGCATAAAACGGTTTCCACAAAGTATCTGTTTTTTGGGGTTTGTTCAAAGCAGAGTCATGTCAGGGCTCAGTCTGTTTGAGAGGCATTCCCAGGAAGTGTGAGTGAGTGATTAGGGGAGATAAGGCAGGGAAGGAGGAGAAGCCCACACGAAGTGTGCTGTTGAGGTTGCTATCATGGGCAGTGCTGGCTCCATACTGCTGAACCATCTGAGTGTGCACAATGTCTCCCAGAGTGGTCCACCTTCAAGACTTTAAGACAGAAATCTGACAAGCCATTGGCCACTGTCTCCTGGATTTACTGGCTGAGAGTCACCTTGGGGTATATACTCACCTGCACTTTGAAGCTGGGTTGTATGAGAACGAACAAGCATTTGAGCATCTGAGAAGCCCCTGCTGTATGTGCCCTATGAGGTGTGTGCAGGTAGGCAGATGGTCACTGGTCTGTACGTCTAGATTTGCCCAGAACTGCCCTCCACAGCTGTACTTGAAATTGGACATGGGCCAAGCAACTTGGGTTGCTTCCGTCTTTTGGCAATTGTGCATAATGCTGCTAGGAGCATTGGTGTCTGCATACCTGTTAAAGTCCCTACTTTCAATTCTTTAGGGTAGACACCCAGAAGTGGAATTGCCAGGTCATATGCAATTCTATACCTAAACTTGTCCTGGTTTTGAATGTGTTTTCATTGTAGAAACATTAGGATGTCAATTTAAACTTAAACATTAGATATCTCTATTTCTAAAAGGCTTTTGGTGATCCCAAATATCTTACGGGCTATCTTATTTTGTTGGCCCCAGCCAGAGCTGTCTCAATTATAAACTCACTTTCTCTCATTTCTCTCTCTTTGGGGTACTGTCTGTTAGGTCTTTCCCATTAAATTAAACGTCTGATATTACCAGGAAAAACAATTTGAGTTGCCTTTTCTATCTGGATCTGGTCTAAAACAGACTAAAAAAAATATTTATTTTTTTGTTGAGGAAAGGGCCATCTAAGCTGAATCTCACCCAAGAGCATCAAAGAAGAACTGGCTGATTGTGAAACATTAATCTTTTCTTATCCCATCCCTTTCAGCACAGTTAGTTGAGAGGAGAAGTTTTGAAATTTATTTTCCTTCTAATGTGAATGATGCCTCCCACTCCCAGCCTAACACCTTCCTAATGGCAGGACCTATAGGCAGTACAGATTTTTATTTCTCTTTTCTCTGAAGCTCAGAAAATTTAAGTAACTTCCAGCTCACATAGATAATGAGCATCTGCACTGGGACTTAGACCCACACATATTTCTTTTAGACCAAAGTTCCTTGCCAAATATGTTACTATTATATCATGTTGCCTTTTTAAATGGACTCTTAGTTCCTTGCTAGTAGTGGTTGGAAAGAACTTGGTCAAAGACAGAAAAGTATAATACTTTGAATAAACACAGTTTAGCTAATTACCAAATTAGATACCTTGAAACTGAGCAAAACTTTACTTTTCATAGTTGATTTTCCAGTTACTTTTACATCACCTCACTACTGAATTCAGTGGCAGTTTGCTCTTTTATAATTTTGGAAACATGGAGTACAGAAAAAAGTTCAAAAGATTACTCAACTTCAGAGGGGTCCTATCAAAGGTATGTGTGCATTTAGATCAAATACACTCAGTATCAAAAATAACATGAGATGTAAAACATTAACATTATGTGTGGATCTTTAGCATAATTTCTCTTCAATTTCCTACTATAAGTTTCAGGCTATTTTTTTTTTTGAGAATGCATGTTAATTGTATACAACTTATATTAATCCTTTATATTCTGGCAAACCTCAACAAATATGGTTAACTTTACAGTGTTTCTATAACACATTTTTAAAATGTTATGTAATTTTATAAAAATTTCTGACATTTCAATATACCCACAATGTCACTGACATTGTAGAATAGTAAAGATGACAGGTACAGGTGCCTTCATTTTCTTTTTTTTTTTTTTAGTGAAGTTGTAGATTTACAGAAAAATCATGGAGAAAATACAGAGTTCCTATATACCATCCCCCCATTAACCCTTTGCATTAGTGTGGTAAACGTATTATAATTGATAAAAGAATACTATTAAAATTTTTACTATCATCTTTAATGCATGGTTTACATTACAGTTCACTGTGTTGACAGTCCTATAGTTTTTTAGGTTTCTAAAAATTTTTATTTTAGTAACATATATGCAAACTAAAATTTACCCCTTTAACCACATTCAAATATATATTCAGTGTTGTTAATATTGTGCAACCATCACCACCATCCAGTTCCAAAATTTTCTGTCACCACAAATAGAAATACTGTATAATTTAAGCATTCGCTCCCTATTATCTACCTGTACCCCAACACATAATATCCTATGTTCTAGTTTGTGACACTATGAATCTGCTTATTCTAATTATTTCATACCAGTGAGATATTAATATTTATCCTTTTGTGTCTGGCCTATTTCACTCAAGATTCATTCATGCTGTTACATGTAACAGAACTTTATTTCTTTCTATGGCTGAATAATAATCCATTGTATGGATGTACAATATTTTGTTTATCCATTGATCTGTTGACGGACTCTTGGGTTGTTTCCATCTTTTGGCAACTGTGAATAATGCCACTAGGAACATTGGTGTGCATATATTAAAGTCCCTGCTTTCAATTCTTTGGGGTATATACCTAGAAATGGAGTTACTGGGTCATATGGCAACTCTATACTTGATTTTCTGAGGAACCACCAAACAGTCTTCCACAGTGGTGGTACCATTTAGCATTCTCACCAATAATGAATTAGTGTTCCTATTTCCCCACATCTTTTCCAACACTTGTAACTTTCCATTTTTGTTGCTGTTGTTGCATTTGTAATGGGAGGGGGTTTAATGGGTGAGAAATAGCATCTCATTATGGCTTTGATTTGCAAATGTCTAATGAGGTTGAGTATATTTTCATGTGCTTTTTGGCCGTTTGTATATCTCCTTTGGAGAAAAGTCTATCTATGTCTTTTGACCATTTTTTAAATTGGGTTGTTTGTCTTTTATTGTTGAGTTGTAGGATTTCTTCATATATTCTGGATAGTAAGCGCTTATTGGTTATGTAGTTTCCATCTATTTCCCCCATTCTGCAGTTTGTCTTCCACTTTCATGTTAAAGTCCTCTGATGCACAAAAGTTTTTAATTTTGATGCAGTCCCATTTATTCATATTTTCTTTTGTTGCTCATGATTTGAGTATAACATCCAAGAAACAATTGCTTAATACAAGGTCCTGAAGCTTACTCCCTATGTTTTCTACTATCAATTTTATAGCTTTAGTTCTTTTAGGTCTTTGAACCATGTTGAGTTAATTTTTGTTTATGGTATGAGGTAGGGTTCACATTCATTCTTCTGCATATGGATATCTAGTTTTAGAAGCACCATTTGTTGAAGAGACTATTTCCCAATAGTCTTTGGCACCCTTAACAAAAAACCAACCTGCAGTGTGGTAGCACAATGTTGTGAATGTAATTAACAGGACCGAATTTTATATGTGAATGTCAAAAGGGGAAATTTTGGGTGGGCAATGGTGGCTCAATGGCAAAGTTCTTGCCTGCTATCCCAGAGACCTGGGTTCAATTCCTGGTGTCTGCCTATGTTAAAAAAAAGGGGGGGGGTATATTTTAGGTCATATCTATGTTATTAGAATAAAAATTAAAAGAAAAACATAGGACTGTATAATGCCATTAATCCTACTTTAAAAGAGGAGCTATGGTTAATATAGCTATAAAATGTTCTTTCATGAATTATAACCAATGTACTACCTAATGCAAGGTGTTAATAAATAGGGTGGCATATAAGAGTTCTGTATTTTATATATTTATGCATGATATTTATATAAACCTACAACTTCCCTAACAAAAGACACATTTTTTTTAAAAAATGAAAAAAACAAAAACAGTTGGCCATAGATGTGAGGGTTTGTTTCTGAATTCTCATTTCAATTCTGTTGATCTATAGTCTGTCCTTGTGCCAGCATCATGCTGTTGTTATTGCTGTGGTTTTATAATAAGTTTTAAGATTGGGAGGTGAGTCTTCATTTTTATTTTTCAAGAGGGCTTTAGCTATTTGGGGTCCCTGACTCTTCCATATAAATTTGATGATTGGCTTTTCCAGTTCTGCCTAAAAGGCTTTTGGAATATTAATTGGGATTGCATTGAATTTTTAAATAGATTTTGGTACAATCTTAGTAATATTTAGTCTTCTGATCCATGAACATGGAATGTCCTTCCAGTTATATAGGTCTTCTTTGATTTCTTTTAACAATGTTTTGTGATTTTCCATATATAAGTCCTTTACATCCTTGATTAGTTTTATTCCTAGACATTTTATTCTATTAGTTGCTGTTGTAAATGGACTTTTTTCTTGATTTTTTTCTTCAGATTGTTTAAACTCATGTTCAACATGTTAATCAGAAACACTAATGATTTTTACTTTCCTGTCCTATACCCTGCCACTTGGTTGAGTTTTTTAATTAACTCTAAGTAGTTGTGAATTTTCCAGGATTTTCTGTATATAGGATTATGTCATTGACAAATAGGGTAAGTTTCACTTCTTCCTTTTAAATTTGGATGCTTTTTATTTCTTTCTCTTGCCTTATTGCTCAGGCTAGAACTACTAATACAATGCTGGGTAATGGTGGTGACAGTGAGCATCTTTGTCTTGTTCCTAATCTTAGAGTGAGTGATGTTAGCAGTGGGTTTTTCCTATATTTCCTTATTATATGAGGAAATTTCTTTCTATTCTTAGTTGTCTAAGTGTTTTTATCAAGATGAGGTGCTGGACTTTGGCAAATGCCTTTTCTGCGTCAATTGAGGTGATCACATGCTCTTTCTTTCCCTTTTGTTCTTGTGCTGGTTTGAATCAGTTATGTAGCCAGAAAAAACATGTTCTTTTAATCCATTCATGTGGGTGCAGAACTATTGTGGGTGGGACCTTTCACTTAGGTTGTTTCCATAGAGATGCGACCCAGCCCATTCAAGGTAGGTCTTAATCCCTTGCTGGAGTCCTTTATGAAAAGATAAAAGGCAGAAATATTTTGTAGAGAACTCAGAGAAACTAAGTGAAAAACACCCAGAGACATTTTGGAGAGCAGGACAAGCAGACAGCACTATGTGCCTTCCCATGTGACAGAGAAACAGATGCCAGGAAACTTTCCTGAGAGAAAGTACCTTCCTCTTGTTGCCTTAATTTGGACATTTTCAGGGCCTTAGAACTGTAAATCTTTAATCTAAGAAATCCCCTTTGTAAAAGTCAACCCATTTCTGATATATTGCATTTTGGCAGCTTTAGCAAACCAAAACAGTTCTGTTAATGTGATGTGTTATATTCGTTGATTTCCTAATGTTGAGCCAACGTTGCATTCCAGGGATAAGTCCATTTGATCATCGTATACGCTTATTTTAATGTGCTGTTGGATCCAGTTTGCTAGATTTTATTGAGTATTTTTGCATCTATATTCATAAGGGATATTGGTCTATAATTTTTTCGTTGTGGTATTTTTTATCAGGCTTTGTATTAGAGTGATGTTGGCCTCATAGAATGAGTTCAGAAGTGCTCCTTCTTCAATTTATTGGAAGAGTTTAAGCATGACTCAACTCTTTATTGAGCATGATTTGTATTAATTCTTGATAGAGTGTTTGGTAAAATTAATCTGTGAAGCGATCTGGTCCTGTGCTTTTTAGTTGTTGGGCAGATTTTGATTACTCACTCAATTTCTTTAATAATTATTTGCCTGTTAAGATCTTCTAATTCTTCTCTAGTAAGTGTAGACAGTTTGTGTGGTTCTAGGAATCTGTCCATTTCATCTAGGTTATCTAATTTGTTGGCATACAGTTGTTCATAGTATCTTCTTATAAACATTTTTATTTTTATAAGTTTGGAAATAATGTCCCTCTTTCATTTTTGACTTATTTCATAGATTTCTCTATATTGTTTTTTAAATATTCTATTTCATTTGTTTCTACTATAATTTGTTATTTCCTTCTCTCTGCTAGCTTTGTTTAGTTTGCTTTTCTTTCTTTAGGTTCTTCAATTGTGATGTAAGGTCGCTGAGATTTTCTTCTTTTTTAATGTAAGCATTTACAACTATAAAGTGACTCTCAGCACTGACTTTGCTGTGTTCCATAAATTGTAGCATGTTGTGTTTTCACTTTTATTTGCCTCAAACTATTTCCTAATTTCCCTTGTAATATCTCATTTGACCCATTGGTTTTTAAAGTGTGCATTCTTTAATTTTCACAAATTTGTGAATTTTTCATTTCTCCCTCTATTGTTGATTTCTAGTTTCATTCCATTATTGTGGGAGAAGATACATTGCATGATATCAATATTTTTTGATTTACTGAGACTTGTTTTGTGACCTAACATTTGATTTCTCCTGGAGAATGATCCATATGCACGAGATAAGATGTGTATTCTGCAGCTGTTGGGTGATGCGTTCTATGCACATCTGTTAGGTATAATTGGTTTAAAGAATCATTCAAGTTTTCTATTTCCTTATTGATTTTCTGTCTAAATGTTCCATCCACTATTGACAATGGTGTATTGAAATCTCCTACTATTAAAATAGAACTATCTATTTCTCCCTTCAAATCTGTCAACATTTGCTTCATATATTTTAGGGCTCTGCCATTAAATGTATATATTTTTATAATTGCCATAACTTCTCGTTGAAATGACCCCTTTATTAGTTTATAGTTACCTCTTTGTCCATCATAACAGTTTTGACTTAAAGTGTTTTATCTGATGTCAGTATAGCCACCCTCTTTTAATTATTATTTGCGTGGTCCATTGTTTCTTATTCTTTCACTTTCAACTTACTTGTGTCTTTGAATTTAAGGCAAGTCTTTGTAAAGAGCATATTGTTGGGTTATGCTTCTTTCCCATTCTGGCAATTTCTGCCTTTTGATTGGAGAGTTTAATCTGTTTATGTTGTAATAACTACTGATAATGCAAGACTTGCTTCTGCCATTTTGTATTGTGTTTTTGTAAGTCTTATAACTTTTCAGCTTCAATTTTTCAAGATACTGTCTACTTTCACATTTATTTGATTTTGTTTTGTTTTGTACCATTTTGAATCTCCTCTTCATCTCTCTCTCTCTCTCTCTCTCTCTCTCTCTCTCTCTCTCTCTCTCTCTCTCTCAATATAGCAAATTTATTTAGCAGACTTTTCTAGCACCATTGGGGCCACCTTGGGACACCTAGAGGTGCCTATGCAAGGCAGGGTAAGAGGCTCTTGCGCCCTGTCCCTGGTTGGCACACTGGGCTTCGAGACTTCCTGGTCATTGCATGCTGCCTGCCAGTTACTTGCTTCTCATTTCCCCCAATTCCTTACTCTTCCACATCCAAGATTCTCCTTTACAGATCATGACTCCAGCCATAGGATCTGGTGGGAAATAGGTAGTCACCCAGTGCGGCTGACCTCAAGAGAGAGAAAGCACAGGAAAATTTCTCCACCTTTCCCTCAGCCTCGTCTTCTTCTAGGAGGCAGGTGGAACCACCCGCCTAGATGCCGGCTGAACGAGCCATCGTGTCTTAGAAGCTGCTTTCAGCAAGACCTCTCCTCCTTCCTCCCTCCAAAGGATGCTGAGTGCAGAACTATGGAGAGCTCAGTGCACTCTGTTTAGGTGACAGAGCATGGCCTCTACTGCTAGCACAGCAGCAGGTTTCAGGGGATTTCACTGCAAGAACAAAATGAACTTTTAGCATTGATGAATTCATGTCAGCCCACATGTGTCTAGATTCTCACTTGGGGCGGGGGGATGTTATTATTGGTTGTGTGGATGTGGTTAGCGTCTACAGAAAGAGAACAGACTTTTGACTGGAGACCCATGGGAGCTCCCCAAGCAGCGGGTCTCACAGCTGAATAAAAGCTCCTGTCCCAAGTCCCAGCTCATAGGATGGGGTGCTGTTGGTGTTTGGGGATGCACAGGAGCAGAGGACAGACAGGGGGCCGGCCGCTTCTCAGGCTGGACTGGGTGACGTTGGTCCTGCTGGAGAAGTTAATTATGGACAAAGTGACTGAACCGTCCTGCTTTGGCAGTGGGGGTGGGTTTGGGTACAGCCAGCTCCGGACCCCTGGGTGAAGCCCCAATACTCCGGACCCTGGCTCTGCCTTGTCAACTGCTGCAGGTGAGTCTGGTGCCCTTGAGTGGGCTCCACCCGACAGCCAGAGAAGTTCCTAGCTGAAAGGTGGAGGTGCCCTGTGTTGATGAGAACTGCAGTTTCAGTTTTTCAAGGTAAAGAGATGGGGGTGGGGTGGCGTGGGGAGCTTGGTGGCAGGTCAGGGAAAAGAGTGAAACCATTCTCTCAATGTGGCATGACTGTACTTTCACGTTTGGACAGACAAATGAGTCTGAAGGAGCGAGCTCGCCACCGATACCAAAGTGGCAGAGTGTGAACACTGTGCCCCCGTCACGGTTGTATGTGAAGTGCTTGTCCCAGTCCACAATGACCACTCTGAATCGGATCCCACTTTATATATATACAATATATCAAAGTAGCTTTAGGAAACCATGTAGGTGTCCTCTCTAGTTACAAATATTGGAAAACTAAAACCAAAAACTCTCTAGTGTAGAAATAAATTCAACTTGTTTTGGTATCAAACTCACCCAATGCCAGGTTCATTTTTTGTGTGTGCTTTAATATTTTCAGCAGTTAAGTGGAAGTCCTTTTCCATTAACACTCAGGTGCCTCTCTCCTCAGCCAGTGGCTACATTGCCTCCTCACTCACTCATTTGGTCTCTTTGAAAGCTATGCGATAATACAAAAACTGCTACAAATTTTCACTATCTGGCATAGAAAAACTAAGTGTCCAGTTCTCAGTCCCCAGTGACAAGAGAAAACAGGTGCATGGCAGAGCTGATGTGACATTCAAGGCCCCATTCACCTCATGGTGCTGTTGGTTTTGAGAAAGAGCTGACAAGTGGGCTGGAGAAGACCATCTGGATTCTTCTGGGGACAGCATGAAACAGGGTCTTTATTGCCGGCTCCAGGCCCCTCCCTCTGCCGGGCTCACCTGAGCGCGCAGCTCCCCTTGGTGCAGCGGGCTGGAGCAGCATTCCAGATCACTGTGTGTGGCTCACTCCACCAGCTCAACGGAGGCCAAGGGAAGCTACCAGTTCTCCAGAGAAGATGGCGCTCAGGTCCACAACCCCCTCCCTTGGCACATGCCGCGTTCAGCTGCTGCCTGGATTGGCCCTGACATAGCAGTACCCCAGTTTGCACATAGGCCTTATTCTTCCCCCTCTGGAAATTAGCCAGCAAGAGCACGATGGGGTGCAGTCTGGTTCTGCACACACTGCACCACACTGGGGATGGTTGGCAGAGGGACCAGCAAGGGCATTAGGAGTTATTCCGTGGCTCCTGAGCTGTGTTTTCTTGATTTGGCCCTTGCACAGTTCCTGCAGCCCTTTAACTTTTTCCCTTAGTTTCAACTGTGATGTCATGAAGCGTCCTCTGCTGCTTCTGCCTGAGGTTGGTCAGAACAATGGTTGCCCTAAGAGCCAGCCCCGAGAGATCCTAGTAGCTGATCAAAGTTGTGATCGGTGATCAGAGGACACATCTTTGGAGAGCGGAAGATCAAATCTTCGCATTTCTCCTGGCACCAGCAAGCTGCACTAGCAGTGCAGGCTCAAGTCCCTACTGCTGCCAGTCACAAAGGCTGGGGAAAGGGGCAAGGTAGGCACTTCAGCATGGATTAAATTCACAGGTATTTACTGCAATTTACTAGCCTTTTCCTCCAGCTCTGCCTTGGATGCTGCACAGTGTCCCACTAGACTAAAGAGTTTCCAAATAAGTTAATTCATACAGTTCTTGCCTCTTCAATAATTGTTTCAATGGAAGAACTGATTCCTGTATCTTCCTGTTCTACCATCTTCTGACAGTTCTCCAAGTGATCATTTTTCCAGTCCTTCTCCTCCAGTTGATTTTGTATATTGAACTTTGCAATTCTGCATATATGCATAAACATATTTATATAAAAGGACAGATGGATTGAATGAATTTATATTTGTTTGGCTTTATGTTATTAAAAACAGTTTCTGGGACAAAAACATTCAAAGTTAATAAACTATTTAGTAAATTTAATATTTTATTTTGCATCCCTGTATTTTAGCATATAATTGGCAAATAAGAAGCCAAAAAATAATACAATTTATACTATGGAATATGTTAATTATACCCAGAACACAAATATAATAAGGAAACTACAACATTGATATTTTCAGAAAAGAAATTAAAATGAGATTATTATTATATAATTATTTCCAAATTATCTTTACTCTTTTGTTTTGTTCTATAGAATTATATGTTTATTTTGTGGTATCTGCTTTGAGCAGCCTAGGAAACTAAAATACATGGGAAATCACAACATTTGCTTGGTGACTATTCCTCTCAGCTCTGCTAACTGACCAGCACTCCTTTTAATTGACACACTGTTTTCTTAGTCAAAACCGTAGGATTGTGTAAATGCATCCTAGATCCATCTTCCCCTTTGTATTGACTTCCAGAAAGTAATCTGTTTCTTTGATTTCTACATCCTTGGTGGAGTAACTTCATAGCTTGTAAGAAATTATAATAAAGTAATTATTTTAATTATCGTTATGGTCACATTATAGCTAGGTAAGGACATATTTTCTTAATGTTAATTCCAAATCTTCCGAATAAAACTATATAATGAGATTCTTTGAAGTGTACATCAATATAAGACCTCCTAAAGGTTAAAATGTAGTTGATTATTGATTAAAATAGTGTTAATTGGGCAAAGATGTTATTCTACTGCAACTAATAGTCATCCAATATTTCATGCTTAGTATATTTAATCAAATTGGCATTTTATGTATAAGAATCACCAGCTTTCCTTTTCTATTTTTAAAAACTACTGAAAGGCCAACTCTGAGCTGACATTTTGCTTTTATTGTAGTAATAATGGTAATGAGAGAGATTAAATACGTTAGCAACTGATAAACTTAAGAATACCATGTGTTTGTTTTAGAGGATTTGTTGTTCAAGTTTTCCAAGTCTTTAAAGACTGACACATGTGTACATTGCAGAGAAAGGTAAATAGCCTTTGAGGCTCAAGAATATTTCTACAAAGTATTAAGTGTATCAAAAAGCATGAAAGTTAATAACTCTTATCTCCTAATGCAGAAATGTGAATTAAATGTTGTTTAATGCCATACTAATCTACCAAGGGACCTTTCTACTCTTGTCAAGTTTTCTTCTTCTGTGAATAACAACTAGAAAATTATTATAATTCTCTATTCATTTTCTTCAGTTACTTAACTTTAGGTTCACCAGTATTTCAACGAATGTTCAACCTTAAATATATTCTCTTCATCTTTCACATCCACAAAAATTACTTACATGTAGTGACGGATAAAAAGGACACTAAGGAAAGAGGCTAATCCTATATGTGGCAATATTTAAAAAATAGAACAAGACAAAAAGTCACTAAAATAATAATTAAAAATTTCATTCTCTTTCTAAAACGTACAATAGGAGATATAAGAATGCATGGCTGAAGCCAGTAAAATTACCATTTAAATACATAGGATAAAAATATGTTCAATCTGTTTTACAGGTTGTTGCCTATATTTCTGAAATGATCATTTTTATCACAATGCATCCTTGCTTTAAATAACTCAATGGTTACCTATCAACTACTGGATAAAATATAAATTTATGTTCAATATGCAACTTAAAATTATTTCTCCTTTTCTTATATTTTTTATACAATAGGCTTACTTTGTTCTACCTTAAGATGAAGGAATTGAGCCTCAGAGAAGTTGAACAATTTGCTTAAAGTTACACAGGTAGTAATTCTGTAAACTGTATATCTGGGATTCGAATTCACATATGCCTCCCTGCTTACAACCGTTTTTCCAATTGTCTCTATATGGTTTCTTCTATAGCAAATTTCAGTACATTATGGAAACACTAGAGGAATATAGGTCACTATCAAAATATGGTTGAGGGGAGTCAAGATCCTGTCTATGGTATTGAAGAGGTTATATTTTGCTCATAGATGAAGAAAGTCTTAAAGATTGGCTGTGACTCTGCCTGTGAACAAGGGATAGTGTGAAGAATATTTCAGCTATATGTACAATCATAGAGAAGGGACAATGACATTGGAGGGACATAGTGGCATCACAAAAGCACAGGTAGCACTATATGGATTCTAATTTCTGAGTTGTTCTCTCTCTATGTATGTTGTAGGATATCTTAATATGAATGATAGTGGGCAATATATCAATATAAAATTTTTATGAGATTTCAGTAATAGTCCCTAGAAAGATATGGCTCCCAGTTTTTGGCCACCATTGGCCTTTGGGCTCAGTGTCTTCACGTTTGTCCTGTGAGCAGCCTTTCAGAGCCTTTTGGATGTGCAAGCCAACAAGGTCATGTTAGATCTCCCAGACTAAAAACCTACCGACCCAGTGGTGTTAATGCAGTCATGTAGTAACTGCCACTTGTGTACTGGGGGCAGGAAAGCAAACAGCTGACAAATCAACTCAAAGCTTGAACTAGAAGATTTTAAATTTGACAGAGCAAATAGAACTGTTTTGCATGTAGTATCAAAATAATAAGAAGTCCTTAGAAATCGTACTGGAAGTATAGGCAAATCTCTCCCTCACATAATGTTTCTTGGCATTTGGAATATCAGATAAAGACCAGTCAATGTCATAAGATGTACAGACTTGCATATTTGAAAGTCTTAAATGTGGAGAACACAAATTTGGATTCCACTCAGAGATTAGTTTTAGTTGCAACATGGAAAAATTACAGGTGGGGAAACAATGATGCTTCAAAAAGTCTGGAAAGAATAACTCATTAGCAACTTCGGGATGTGAACGATCTGTTCAGGACTAGGAGAAGACCAGAAATGCCTTTACTGGAACTAGAGTCCTCATTTCTGTGAGCTGCATGCCCTCATTTTCATTAGAAAAAATTTTCCTCTTGTATTTATGCCACTCCAATTTTGGCACTTCATTCTTGTGCCCTGTGAAAGGGTTAAGAGGGAAATTCTGTGTAAGTATTTGAATTATCTTTAGTATTAACTGTACATTTATCCTATTTTGATCATTGTCAGATCTTACAAAGGAAGTAGACAGTATTGCAATCTGAATAAATAAGATGTTCTCATGCATAAAAAGAGATGATAAAAATGATACATCATTAGACAATCTTTTATTTCCACGTAAGAAAATACTGTCATTGGAAAATATAATCAGCTATCATAAGAAAAGCAGTATATTATTTTGATAAAAAATCTTATGGCCCAGGATATCTCTTCATAAAGATGGTGGCATAAGATTCTTCACAGTAGTCTTCCCCAAGATAATCTTTGAACAACTAGCAAAAACTGACTGGGCTATCTTCCTCAAAACTCCTGAAAAATATTAAGTGGTTGCAGTATCAGGGTGAGTGCCGATTTAAGTAAATAGCACTTTAAAAATGGGAGGAGAAGCTCTGGTGCCCCTTTTGGCCTCACTCCCAACCCTGCCTAGCAAGCTTTGGAGCCAGCCAGACTGTGCTCCCTTGGGTCTCTGGCCATTATATGGAAGGAGTAGAATTAACCTCCATGCGATTGGTGCCAATCCATTGGGCTGCAGCATGAAAGACTGAACCAGGAAATTGTCTTGGTCTCACCATCACAGAACTTGTCTTGCATTTCGAATCATGTTGCTGACACTAAAGCAGTGTAAGACACAGTTGCATCAAAGCAGACAAGGGCAAAGTATCACTGGCTTCAATACATAAAAGAGAGCTACCAAGACTGGAGGAAAGTCTATTTAATAGAGAGTAGAGGGAACATTCAGATTCCTACAAATAGGGTAATTCCTAAGGCCATGAACAAGCTCAAACCCAAGACAAAAGGAAGTCCCAGAAAAGTTAGAGAGGACCCTGAACTTCATTTTGCCTCAAATATTCCTCTTGCCTTATTTCATTTGATAAGAGATCTAAACTCTGGAGGAGAAGCCAGCTAGCTAAAACAGAGCCAATTTTCAAAGATGTGAAAGGTGCTTTCTGCTTTGGTTTGTTTTTTCTCTTACATCCTGGTGTTGAAGGAAATATCTATCATATACATAGGTCAATACAAACTTAAGGAACAAATAGCTCAGGGACTAACTTCTAGAGTTAACACATTAAATTATTAAAATAAATGGTGTGCAACAAAATATCACAAGACAAAAAAGAAATAGGAAATGACAAGCCATACAAAGGAACAAGATAAAAATCATCTCAATGAACCAAGAAGACTAGATTGTGGACATACCAGACAAAGACTTCAAAAAAATGATCCTCAGTCTACTCCAGTAGATGAAAGAAAACACAGAGAAAGAACTAAAATATATCAGGAAAATGATGTGTGTGCAATAAAAGAATCTCAATAGAGAGATAGAAAATTTAAACAGAACCAACAGAAATACTGGAGTTAAAGACCATGATAATTGAAATGAAAAATACCCTAGAGGGTTTCAAAGCCAGATTGGAATTGACAGAAGGAAAAATCAGTAAGCTTGAAGTCAAGACAATTGAAATGATTCAGGCTGAGGGGCAGAAAGAAAAAAGAATGAACAAAGTGAACTAGAGCCCATGGTAGTTAGGAGCTGCTTGTACCACAGGAAAAAAAAATGTTTTTAAACAATCTATTCCTGTGGGTGTGAACCCATTGTAAGTAGGACCTATCAGTAAAGTTAGTTTAAGGTATGTTCCAGCCCATTTGGGATGGGTCTTAATCCTATTACTGGAGCCCATTACAAATGGAAGGAAATTCAGAGCATGTGAGAAACAGCCACAGAGGGAGCAGCTGGAAGCTAATCAATGGAACCTGGAAGAAAAGGGAGAGAACAAGAGATACTGCCATTTGCCCTGACATGAGACAAGGTCAGGACATGTGCAGGCTCTCCAGCAGTCAGGCACAGAATGCCACAGTCTTCAGAGAGAATGCATTGCCTTGATTATGCCTTGGGCTTTCTCTTCACCCCTAAACCATTAACAAATAAATTTCCATTGTTTAAGCTGACCCATTGCATGGTATTTGCTTGAGCAGCAAAAGAAACTAAAACAGTGGCTAAGAGACTTGTAGGATACCATGAAGTATATCACTATACATATTATGAGACTCCAAGAGGATAAGAAAGCGAGAAAGTGGCAGAAGGAATATTCAAAGAAATAAGGGCAGAAAACTTCTCAAATTTAATGAAAAACATGAATGTACACATTCAAGAAGTCGGACAACCCCCAAACAGGATAAACTTGATGAAAAGCATTCCCAGACATATCCTAGTCAAAATGTCCAATACCAAGGACAAAGAGAAAGTTCTGAAAGCTACAAAAAAAAAAAATCCAACTTTTTATATGGAAGGGAATTTAAGATGACATTTCATAAGAAACCATGGAGGCAAGAAGACAGTAGGTGAAAATATTTAAGGTGCAGAAAGTAAACAATTGCCAACCAAGGATTTTATATCCAGCAAGACTGTCTTCAAAAATGAGGGAGAGATTAAGACATTCCCAGAAAGACAAAAGCCAAATGAGTTTGTCACCACTAGACCTGCACTGCTATAAACAATGGTAAGGGCACTGGATAGTAATCTAAGTGGCATAATAATGGTAACCATAAGGGTAATTATAGATGCTACTACAATGGTATTGCATTTTTTGTATGTAACTCCACTTCATTACTTACAGGTTCTGAAATGAAAATGTGCCTAAGAAATAATAATAAATCTATGGTTTTTGACATACAGTGCGTAAGGATGTACTTTTAACAAGTACAACAAAAAGATGAGGCAATGGAGGGATCTAGGAACAGTGTCTGCATATGCTATTGAAGTTAAGCTGGTGTCAAATCAAACAGGATTGTTAGAGATTTGGAGTGTTAAATTTAAGCCCCATGGTAACCACAAAGGAATTATCTGAAAAATATGTACAAAAGGAAGTGAGAAGGGACTCAAAATTATACAAGACAAAATATCAAATGAATATGAAAGTAAGCATTAATTGAAGAATTGAGGAAAAAAAGTGATGTAAAACTTATAGAGAGCAAATAACAAAATATCAGAAGAAAGTCCTGCCTTATTGGTGTTTAAACTCTCCAGAGAAAAAGCAGAGGTTGACAGAATGTTTACAAAGCATGGCACATCTGTATGTATATAAGTGACTAACCTTAAATTAAAAGATATAAGTAGGTTTAAAGTGCAAGGTTGAAATATATATACACCATGCAAATAGTAATTAAAAAAAAGAGCTAAGGTAGCTGTACTAATATCAAGTAAAATAGAATTTAAGAAAAAAGTGTTACATGGGATAAAGAAAGCACTATTTGCTGATAAAGGGATGAACTCAACAATAGACAAAGCAATTGTATATATATGCATCTAATGGCAGAGCCCCCCAAAATATAAAGCCAATATTAATGGTTTTGAAGAGAGAAAAGACCATTCTACATTAATAGAAGGAGGCTTCAAAACACCATTTTCATTAATGGATAGAACATCTAGGCAGAAAATCAATATAGAAACAGATGACTGTATTGATACTCCAAACTAAGCAGGCCTCACAGACATATATAGAATGCTTCAGCCAGAAGAGGAAAGCACATTTTTCTCTAGTGCACACGGGTGTTATCCAGAAGAGACCTATGCTAGATCACAAAACAATTCTCAACAAATTAAAAAAAATTAAATCATACAGTGTATCTTCTCTGACCACAATAAATCTAGAAATCAATAGTAGAAGGAGAGATTGAAAATCCACAAATCTGCAGAAATCAAGCAACCTATTTTAAACAACCAATGGGTTAAAGAAGAAATCATAAGGGAAATTAAGAAATATCATGGTAAATGAAAATAAAGCACATTGCAACTTATGGGATGCTGTCAAGGCAGTCCTGAGAGGGCAATTTATGGCTCTAACTGCATATATTGAAGAAGAATATAGATTTCAAAGACCTTACTTCAATACTGGAAATCTAGAAAAGAACAACAAAGTAAACAGAAAGCAGAAAACAATGAAATAGCAAAGATTAGAGTGGAGATAAATGAAATAGAGAATTTAAAAAATAGAACCAATGATATCAAAATTTAGCTGTTTAAAGTGATCAATAAAATCAATAAACCTATAGCTAGACTGACAAAGAAAAAAGAAAGAGGATATAAATAAAAAATCATAAATGAGTGGGGGATATTACTAACAATTATGCAGAAAGTAAAAGGATTTTAAGAGGGTATTATGAACTACTATATGTCAATAAATTAGATAACCTATATGAAATGGACAAATTACTAGAAACACACAAACCACCTAAACAGACTAAAAAAGAATTAGAAGGTCTCAACAGACTACTAACAAGCAAAGAGGTTAAATCAGTCATGAAAAACCTCTCCTCAAATAAATGCCCAGAACAAGTTGGCTTCACTGGTGAATTTTACAAAACATTCCCCAAATCAACAACAACCCTGTTCAAACTTCCAGAAAAACCGAAGAGAAGGAAACATTACATTATCTAATCCATTCTATGAGACTGTGATGTGTCAACTTGGCCGGGTGATAATGCCCAGTTGTTTGGTCAAGTAAGCACTGGCCTATCTGTTACTGTGAGGGTATTTCATGGACTTAAATCATGATCATGCTGGCTGCATCCACATGTGATTACATCTGCAATCAGCTAAGGGGAATGTCTTCTGCAATGAGCACTGCTTAATCTAATCACCGGAATGCTTTTAAGGAGGATTCAGAAAAGATCATCTCTTTCTGCTCCAGTTGGCCAGTCTCTCCTGAGAATTCATTGAAGACTTTCTTTGGAGCTGCTGGCTCACAGCCTGCCCTACAGATCTTGGACTCTTACATCCCCAAGTTTGCGTGAGACACTTTTACAAATCTCGTATTTGCTGATAGCTCTTGCTGTTCTGTTTCTCTAGAGAACTCAAACTAATACAGACACCAACATTGCTATATTATTAGAGCCAAACAAAGACCCCACAAAAAAAATTATAGACCAATATTCCTATGAATATAGATGCAAAAATATTCAACAAAATACTAGCAAACTGAGTCTAACAGGACATTAAGAGAACTATACACCATGATCAAGTGGGTTCTTTTCCAATTATGCAAGTGTCCCAACATAAGAAATTCAAATAATGTAATAAATCATGTAGTTCAAAGGAAAACACACCACATGATCATCTCAACTGATGCAGAAAAAGCATTTGTCAAAATCTAGCACCCCTTCTTGATTAAAAAAAAAAAAACACTTAAGAAAATTAGGAAGAGAACAAAATTTCCTTAACATGATAAAGACATGTAGGAAAAACCCACAGCTAGCATCATGCTTAATGGCAGAAGACTGAATACTTTTCCTTTAAGAGCAAGAAAAAGACAAGCATGTCCACTGTCACCACTGTTATTCCACATTGTATTAGGAGATCTAGCCAAATAACTTAGGCAACAGAAATAAATAAAAGCTATCAAAATTGGAAAGGTAGAAGTAAAACTTCCACTATTTGCAGTTGACATGATCCTGAAAAATCCAGAGATAATAAACAAAATCAGCAAAGTGATCAGATCCAAGAACAACAAACAAAAAGTGTTTCTATGCATGAGTATGAACAATCTGAAGAAGAAATCAAGAAAAAAATTCCATGTCTGATAGCAGCACAAAGAATTGAATATCTAAGAATAAATCTAAACAAGGATATAAAGAACTTGTACACAGAAAACTAACATTCATTACTAAAAGAGATTAAAGTAGACCTAAATAAGTGGAAGGACATTCCAAGTTGATGGATTAGAAGGCTAAATATTTTTAAGATATTAATTCAATCCGAAGCAATTTATGGATTCAACACAATCCCAGTTAAAATTCTAACAACCTTCTTTGCAGAAATGGGAAAGCCAATTATCAAATCTAAATGGAAGGGGCTGTGGCCTTGAATAACTAAAACTGTCTTGAAAAAGAAGGAAGTCGAGGAGACACACTTCCTGATTTTAAAAGTCATTACAGAGTTACAGTAATCAAAACTATGATAATGGCACAAGGATAGGCATATAGAAGAGTGGAATTGGATTGAGAATTTAGAAATAAACCCTCACATCTATGACCTATTGATTTTTTAATTGTGGGGAAAGAGTAGTCTTCAACAAATGGTGCTGAAAAAACTGGATATTCACACACAAAAGAATTAGGATAGACCCATGTCTCACAAAACGTATAAAACCACACTCATTGTCAATCAAAGACCTAAACATAGGAATCAAAACTGTAACATCCTAACAGAAAACATAAGGAAGAATCTTCAGGACCTTATGTTAGGCAGCAGTTTTCTGTACTTTACAATAAAATCATGAGCAATAAAATAAAAGAATAGATAAATAGATTTCATCAAACTTGAAAACTTTGCATCCGTGACATCATCAGGAGAGTACAATACAACCTAAGCATTGGGAGAAAATATTTGGAAATCATGTGTTTTATAAGGGATTAAGATCCAGAATATATAAGGAAATCCTATAACTCAGCAACAAAAAGATAAAAAAAACAATTAAAAAACGGCTAAAAGTCTTGAATGGATATACAAATGGCCAATAAGCACATGAAAAGATCAATATTGTTAGCTGTTAGAAAGATGCAAATCACAACTCCAGTGAGGTAACATTTCACACCCACTAGAATGGCTACTGTTTTGGTTTGTCAAAGCTGATGGAATGGAATATATCAGAAATGGAATGGCTTTTAAAAAGGGAATTTATTAAGTCCAGAACACCTCTATCAACTGGGAAGACACTTGGCTGGTGTCTGCTGGGGCCTTTGGCTTCTGGTTTCAAATAGTTACCCTATTGACATTTATTTTCTGCATCTCCAAATGTCTGGGTCTTATGTTGGCTCTGAAGCAAGTGTTCTCCAAGGCCCTACATCTGAGGCTTCTCCAAAATGTTTCCTCTTTTAAAGGACTTTAGTAAACTAATCAAGACCTGCCTTGAATGGGTGGAGTCCCATCTCTATGTAATCTAAAAGATGGACCCACAATTAGGTGTATCACATCTCCATGGAAACAATCCAGTCAAAAGGGTCCCATGCTACAATATTGAAACAGGATTAGAAGAAGAAGCCTTTTCTGGGGTACATAACAATTTTGAACCAGCACAGCTACTATTAAAATAAATGGATAACAAGTGTTGGAGAGGATTCTGTTGTTGGTGCGAATGTAAAATTGTGCACTGTGGAACACAGTTTGATGTTTTCTTAGAAAATTAAGTATAAAATTACCACATGATCTTGCAATCCCAATTTTAAGTATACACCTAAAAGAATTGAAAGCAAGAACTAAAACAGATGTTTGCACATTGATGTTCATAGCAATATTATTAATGACTGCCAGAAGATTGCAGCAACACAAATAAGTGTCCATCAACAGATGAATAGACAAAGTGCAGTATATGAATATACAATAGAATATTATTTAGCCATTAAAAGTGAAGTTCTAATATCTGTGACAACATGGATTTCCCTTGATGATGTCATGCAGAGTGAAATAAGCTAAAACAAAAGGACAAATACTGTATGCTCTCACTGATACGAAATAAATAAAATAAAGAATATATAGAGTCAGAAATTAGAGTACAGATTACCCAGGCCAGGGCGTGAATAGGGAATAGGGAGTTAATACTTACATTTGTAAGTTTTTGGTTGGGTTGTTGGAAATCTTTTGGTAGTGAATTGTGGTATGGTAGCACACCATTATGAATGCAGTTAACATTAATGAATTATATAATTGAATGTGGTTAAAAGGGGGAAATTTTTGTGTATATGTAAGTGACTAGAATTAAAAAAAGAACCTAATATTGCCCAAAAGGGAAACAATATAAGCTATGGGTTATAGTTAATAGCATAAATATAATATTGTTTCATCAGCTGTCACAAATGCACCAAGCTAATTCAAAGTGTTAATAATAGGGAAAACTGTGTATGTGTCAGAAGAGCTATATGGGAACTCTGTATTTTCTGCATGTTTTTTCTGTAAACCTGCCACTTCTGCAATTTTAAAAAGTGGTTAAAAATGTCTTATCATCCAACACAGATATTTTTAATTTTTAAAATTAGGGACAATTATTAAAATTAATTTCTTAAGCCTAAAAATAACATTGATAATGAGAGGTCCTTAACCCTAGGGAATGTTATTGCTTAACTCTGCCAAGAGTGACAGTTTTCAAACCAATTTCTCTATATCAATCCCCTTCTCTCTGCTAACAATTTCTATGGGTCTTTTCTTTGTGACTTCCATTTTTCCTAAATTATACCCTTTCCATTTAAAGTAAAATCTTTTACATTACATATACATTCCAATTCTCTCTCAAATAATGGCTGAATGCCTAAAGTTTCCTAGGGGCTTAAATTTTGTGACCTAACACTGTTTTAGTCCTGTGTTAGGTGTTCCTTGCATGACTCTCCTTTTTATATCTGAAGTGGAAGCCACTTCTCATTTTGTACAGTCTGTTTCAATGTGGAGAAATAATTCCTTTCAAAGTTATATTGGAATGGCAAAGAAGAATGATTGACACCATCAGTATTGATTTCATCCAACTGAGGAATAAAACATATTGCACTCAAAATGCATCATCATCTAGAATGCTAGACTTCATTGTGAATACCACTTTACAAATGATTCAGGAGTAGAAGAGAAGCTAAGATATTTTAATGATTTGTATTCATATAACATCGATTTCCTCCCCAACCCCATCATATAATAGTAGGTTGGTTATTTTCTACTGCAATCATTGTGATAATTATAGAATTGAACTGTCAATTATAGACTTGACATAAAACACTTCTAGTAAAATCACTTGCTAATACTGTTAGGGATTTCAGAAAAAAGAAGTTTTACTTTTGAATTCTTGTTTTGGTGTTTTATTTCTGTATATATATGTACATATATATTCTCTCTATATAAATTTACTAATAGCACAAAGGATGGAGACCTCATTTGACCTTAGAGAAGCTCTGCTGATAGGCTGCTGTCATGGAAGAGAAGCTCTGAATTTGGAGTAGGAGTTTCTATTCAGGCTTACTGCAAACTGGCCAAACCATGTGATTCTAAAGATTCTTAAAGGAATCCTTAAAATCTTTCTAGGGTGCACAGGTAGTTCAGTGATAGAATGCTCACCTTCCATGTGGGAGACCCGGGTTCAATTCCCAGGCAATGCACCTAAAAAAAAAAATCTTTCTAATAAGGAGAGTCCATTATTGATTTTGTAACGTGTACAATTAATTTCAAAATTAGGTAAATTTTCCTCTATCCTAACCTGTTCTGTCTGATGTTTATGTGTATGTAGATTTAATCAGATATAAGGACTATGCTGTGACATAGTCTGAATTTCTATTTTTTCCACGTCCTTTCAATCTTTTCCAATATACATATATGAGGTATTTTTTATGTTTTAATCTGTCTTAAATTTAAATACCATACTTCTGATTGACAGTATTAATGCATATTTAGCATGTTTTATTATTCTTTATGTTGAACTTAAAAAATGAAAACCATGATGTTGAAATCCAGTGTTGTCCACCCAAACTAAATCACTGTTTGAAGGGAGTGAAGAGACATTTCACTCATAAATATTCTTTATGTTCAGGACACTTTTGAATTGCATTTTTGAAAGTGGTTATTTAAAACTTAGAATCAACTTGGAGTAACATATTTTCACCTTCATTGATTTTATTTATGAACGTCACTAAGCCAGGGATTAGTATATTTCACAGGCTATCATGGGATGATTTGCTGGACACTCTAGATGCTCAGAAGATAAAAACTTCCTACGGGGATTTTGAATTTCTTACTCCATTTTTATATCCAAGAGGAATTTATTTGAAATAATACTGAAATAAGCAATGTTAGTGGGTTGATTTTTGTTTTTTGGGGTAATAAGAAGTCATTACTTGAGATATCTCGAGTGTCTAGTATGAAAAGAATGCGATAAAATGACAAGGAAACTACAGAAATATTTTAATCCAGCTTTACATTTTTAAACTTGAAGAATACAGAAATGCTTATAACAGTTTGATTTTCAACTGCTGGCTTAAGGTCTCAGCTTTTAGAAACTGAAGGAACTTTGCCAAGCATAAGTTTCTAAACTCCTCTTGCTCGGTGGTTGAGGAACCTGCTCTGTATGACATAATGTTTCTGTGAGAAAGCAAGGTATGCATAAATGGGATGAGGAAGCAAAAAAACAACCAACCAACCAACAACAAACAAACAAAAAACACACCACCATTAATCAATGCAAAAATCTAGATGAGGATGTTAATGACAGGTGGAATAAAGCAGATTTTTTTCTCTAGGGAAATTAAAAATAGGATATTTTAGCTATTTGGAAAATATAGGTGTAGCTTTGCCCAGAAGAGAGAGCCTGCCTATGATCATTCAAAATCCAAGTGGAATTAGGCAATTCCTGAGGAGTTTATAACTGAGTTTTTACTTTGCAGGTCTTTAATTCCTAAACTTAGTTCTTTAATCTCTCTAAGCCATCTATGCAATATGAATATATGTTTTAAACAAAGACACCAAAATACCCTATTTTCCCTGCATTTCTGAAATTCCATACTAGTTCTTTTTTCCTACTTTATTTAGATATGAGCTAAGAACGAGCCTCAGACGTTAAAGTTACTTCTAAAGTAGAAATGAAGAACAAAAAAGCCCACATGTGGCTAAAATGGATGGGGGAAGGGTGTAGAAATAAAAGCCAATCTGATCAGTTTTGTAATCATTTCCTTCTGAGTGACTTTTTTTTTGTTTTTCTATGAGCTGAAAGTCTAAAAAATGAGCTCCCATAGTAGTGCCTGAGGCAGACCCTGTCTGAAAGGGAAGATTGAAAAGTGGCTTTGTGGCTACGAATAGATATTGAAAGTCAAGAATAAAAAAGATGGTATGGGAGCCAAATATAAAATGAAGGAAGAAGTTGTATTTTAATCATGCTCACGATCCTTGGAGTTTTTGTATGACAATGTTGTATGTGTTCTAAAAAGATTGACGCAAAATAATGGTTTCATGATTTATGACATGGTTTCATGATTTATGACAAGAACAACAAGATTAAGGAGTAATCAGGGGATGACTAGGGAAAAAGTTGATGGGTCTATTTGATAAATACCCTTTCATGGTACTTATGAAAGAACTGAGACATTTACTTATACAGACTGCACATGTGAAAACAGGGGAGAACAGTACTTTGAAGTCAAGTTATCCCTCATCCTACCACAACATTATAAAATGAGTTACAGTGCAATATTAAAGCTACTCTTAGGTTTAACATAAACTGTGTTTGCTAGTAGCAAGTGTTCATGCGTCATTTCTGAAGTTTGATTTAATTCATTTCAGGAGATTATGAGTAGTCTCTTGCATCTAAAGACCTTTTTGCAGTCAGTAAGATTTACTACTTCTGAGGGCAATGTATCAGCAGACAAGTTAGTAACGCTATTGATGGCAGTCGATGTGTGCTGGAAAAATAAACATCAATCTACTAAGTAGGATGACAGCATGAGGTGCCACAAGACTGTAACAATGGTTTTAACAGTAAGAAAATGCAATTTCCCCTGCTGTGTTTTATGCCTAGTTTTATATGACTACTGCATTATACAAATTAATATTTAATACAATTCAACATCACACTTGTCAAACAGAAGTACAGGATACAAACCACAGCAAAATCACACATTTTCTCTGTTTGACAGAGAGTAATAACACACTTTTTCTGTTTTTTTTTTTTTTTAATTGCAGTTTCACTCTGGAGTTATTTTACCTTCAAGGAATTCCCTTTACAACCAATATTGTTATGTAAATCAGACTGACCCAGTGAAAGTGAACGGAAAGCAGATTTTATTTTCAAGTGTTCTAAGAAATAATAACCATGAATTATTTGAGAGTGTTTTGTATGTGGAAGGATTTAGATTATATATTGAAATTAAAATGTTGGCTTCTATTCTTTTCTCTTATGCAAATTTACAATGAGAAATATCATTCAGAGGGTGGAGTACAGTAATGATTCAGAAAGATTTTCTTGGGCTTTATTCTCTCCTTTGATATGCTTTAAGGTTGGTCCAGGGACAAGCTCTGGAAGGTAAGCAGGTCAAAGAAAGAATTGAATAAGCTTTCCTGACCTAGAAGAGAATGCACTGTAGACCTACAGACAATTGCATCATGATTTACAACAGTTTGTTACTACATCCCGCTGTCTTTAAGAGGTGGATGGGAGCTCCTTCTGTTCGTGGACTCATATGGGAAATTGAGACACTCTTGCCTGTTTCCCATGATTTGAAGTTAATTCAGTTAATTTCTCTCGCATTGGGGATGAGTTGGCACTCAGTGAGATCTAGCTGCCATGTGCCAAATGACCATGGTTACAGTGATTGTTACAACCAGTGTTAAGGAAAACAGTGACACCAACAAAATACATTGTCACTTTCCGAACACTTCTCCCTGCTGCATTCCTTTTCATATTTTTCTTTCCACTTTCATTGCCTGTTACCAGTCCTCAGGCAGACTCTAAAAGAACAATGTCTGTGTTTTCAAAGTACACACCCAGTACTTTTTCCTTTCCTATCCAAATAGTCATTTCTTTAACATCTTTACTTTTGCTCAGTATTAAAGTAACATTATTGTGGATAATTTTAATCGAATTTACTCTACTGTAGAAGATATTTGCCCTAATTTAACAAGTTAAATAGAGTTGTAGAGGAAATGTTTTGGTCAAAAGACTCCCTCCCAAAAGCCTCATAATTCTCACACGTGGTAGGATGATACAGCCACTTAGGGCTTCCATTCTGCATGTGGCAACCCCGCTCTCAAGTTTCTTAGGCCAGAATACTTGGAATTATCCTTGAATCCTCTCTTTCTCTCATACCCTGATCTTTTCATTGGCAAGTTCTGTAAATTCCAACTTCATATCCAGACTCTGCCATTTACACCACCTTCAGTATTATCCTTCTTTCACAAGGACTTTTGCTTTAGCTTCTTATGCTGTAATTTCCACCATGGGTGATGCCTTGGAAGCATTTTCAAAACCTATGGGGACATATTTATTTGTCAGTGGTTTAGAAGAAGATGACAGTCCTTTAGTGGATGGGAGCTGGGAATGCTAGAAAACCTTCAATCCACAGGATGCCCTCCAAAATAAATAGTTATCCTGCACCTGCTCTACTTCTAAATTACCTACACTGATGACAATTTCTGAAACTAGAAACTAATTCCCCCCTTCCTTTTTTAAAATCAAAGTGTGATGTTTATGTGTAATTTTAAACATATATGTGATTTTTCAGGATGTGAGTTCTGAGTAAATTAAGCGAATGCTATATTTGCTTTTTTAAACTTTACCAGGATTTTCTCACCATTTGAGAAAATGCTTTAGATTGTTGTCTTTGGTGTTTGAGTCTCAAATATCAAACACCTGTATGACTGGCCTTTCAGATTTCACTTTTACAGGACCCATATGTATGGGTGCCAACTTGTGATCACTAGATTGTTCTCTAATGTATTCTTGCAGGAAAAAAGGCTGATTGAAAAACATAGTATATTAGTTTGTTAATATTGATGAAGTGCAATAAACCCGAAATGGAACATCTTTTGAAAAAAGAATTTATTAAGTTACAAGTTTATAGTTCTAAGACATAAAATTGTCCAAAGTAAGGCATCCAGGGAATATACCTTGACTCAAGAAAATCCAATGGGTCTGGAACACCTCCGTCAGCTGAGAAGGCTGGCATTTGCTGGTCCTTTGGCTTCTGGATTCAAAGAGCTTTTGGGACAAAGAGCATTTTCTTTCTACATCTCCACAGGTCTATCTCTCTGTCAGCTCTGAAGTTTTTTTCCAAAATGTTTCCCTCTTAGAGGACTCCAGTAAATGACCCACCTTGAAAGGGTAGAAACACATCTCCTTGGAAGCCACCTAAACAAAAGGTCCCACCCAGAAGTGGGCGGGTCGTAATTCCATGGAAATAACTTAATAAAAAAGATCCCACTCAACAATATTGAGTCAAGGTTAAAGAACATAGCTTTTCTGGAGTATGCAACAGCTTTAAACTGACACATATGGCTTTTAAAATAAATTATTTTCATTTATTTCTCTTTTGTATTATAAATAGAGCTTTTGAATTTTTAAATTATTTTAAATTTTAATTTGATGATCAGCTATAAATGTTGTTTAGATTTATTTAGACTAGTTAGAAAGGCATGATTTTTTTTCTTCTTTTGCCATTTCTGTTTATTAATGACTTCTTTTTTACATTAAAAATAATGAACTGAGTTTGATGGAGTTGAAAATCACTCTCCTTGCAGGTCTCTCCTTCCTTGCCCCCTCTCCTCATAGCATTCAAAGTTATCCTATTAAACTTCAGTATATCCATCATCCCTCTTTTCATTATTTTCAGGTGGCCTTCCATGTCACTTAGAATAAAATTCCAAGTAAATGTGTGTAGTCTTTCCCTGCTAACTTTTCTGCTTCACCTCATACCACTCCCCCTCCTTCAACACTTCCGTGCATTTGTTTTCACACATTTGACAGACATCCACCTGAGAATATTCACACTTTTCCTTTTGCAAGAAATGCCCTTTGTCCAGACAACTCGATGACAATGCTGCATTTTATTCAGGTCTCTGATCAAATGTCTTTCCATCTCTATGGAAAATAATCTTAAACTTCATGTCCTCATGCTCTATTCTCTCACCTTGTTTTTACTTGGTCATAGTTTTCATTAACTCCTTTATATTCATCCTTATATTTTATTATAGATTCCCCTAACTAGAATAGAAGCTGTATGAAGGTAGGGACTGGTCTCATAATTTTTTTATTTCCTGCTTTATCCACAATGTGTAGACAAGTACCTGGCACAAAGTTGTTAATTGTCAATATAACTAAATTCTACTGAATGAATGAGTGAGGGAGTGTGATTTCAAGTTTCAAATTTGAATATTGTGTGCCACATATTAACTGTAAAATCATGGGCAGTTCAGCTTTAAGCCTCAATTCCCACATCTCATTTAAGATACTTGCTTCATAGAGAACTGCAAAGGCTAAAAAATATAACTTATGTAAAGCCCTGAATATGGTGGATGGAATATAACAAATGTTCAGTTTAAAATACTCTCTCTCCTTTATATATAGATGGTATCTGTCATCTATCTATCTAACCTACCTTATATTTTATTTATCCATCCATCCAACTATGCATTCATTCATCCATGTATTCTTTCTTTCATATTTGTCCCACTTACTCTGATAATTCAGTTTTTGTGTCAGTATGCCTTTGGACATACTATTTTTGAGTTTTGTGTATCTTGTAGGTATACATAGTGACAAAATTGATTCTCCTTAGGAAGGCAGAAACTTGCGTGATCTGTATGTATGAGAAGAAAATTGGTATGAAAATACTCTTTGTGAGTGCACAATCAATATTACTTTTAGTCTATGTTTATTCTAGAACATGCTTTCAGCTAGTAGTTCTAATTTGATGGATTTCATCCTTTCTACTATATCTGCAGTTATTAGAGAGAGTTAATTCACAGAAGTATGCTAAACTTAATTGCCAGATAGGAAGAATCAAATATGATGTTGGTACAACTTTATGTAGGGACCATAAAATTAGTCATATAATTATAGATGTTGAATTTCAGTAAAAATAAATTAATATCCCATTTTTAGTAGATTTAATTAATATCCCATTTTTAGTAGAAATAATAAATCACAAAGGTTTTTTCTACAGTACTTTTATTCTACATCCTTTTCTTTTTCTATAGGTCATCTAGGGCTTTTGCCTTATTTCAGTCATTAAGGTAAACAGTGCTTTGTGCTTCCTTTTATTGGTGACATGCAAACAAATCCCTGATTACTAAATAGCAAATAGTTTGTTCTTATTACTGGAGTTCAGGGGAAACGAAGTATGTCCTTGTTTGAATTCACAATAATTTATGACTAAACAGAAAAGTGCAATAAATATTTCATATATAAACTAATTGTTTAAAAGAAATTTCAAAATCAACTGCAGCATTGTTTGCAATGGCCGAAAATGAGAAACAATTCAATTAAAAAGGAGATTGATAAGGGGGAAAAGTGGTGCATAACTATATACATGTAGTATTTTGTAAATTAAAACATACACATTTAGCCAGAAGAATATGTATCAAATTGTTAAAAAGTGGTTTTTGCTTTAGGTTAGAGTAATGGAGCAATTTCAATTTCAACAAACTTCTCTTTGATAGAGGTTGATTATCATGTGACAATATTAATAATTAAAAGCAATGTGAACTGAAACCGTCTGATATATCATATCATACAATTGTAAAAAAATCATATCCACTATTAAGTATATTTTTCTTTAATGTATGAACCAGAAGAGCTTATATATTCAGTTCTCTGCATCTGAGAAGAATGTGATTTGTTACCCATAAAAATAGGGTACTTGTACAAGTTACTTAACCTTTCTATGCCTATTTCTGCACTTGTAAAATGCAGATAATAAGAGTAACTACCTCAAAGATAGTAAAATTAATGGAAGAATTACTACTTGCACTAAATGCCATGTCAAAGGAAGCTACTGGGCTGACTTTTAAATCATAACAAGCCCTTCTAGAAGAAAAAGAAATATAGAGGAAATACTGCTTATTTGTGGTTGTAGGGACTCATCTCCAGATTTCCATATCTGTTTCTTCCTTTCAATATAAATTATTATTGTATAGCCGCTATTGTAAGGTCCTTTTCTCAAGCCCACTGGGAAAGAATATTTTTGCTTCAAGAACTAGAGGAATTTATTCAACATTCCAGTAAGAATTTCGTAAGAAAGTTTAAATACTGTAGTTCTAGACAGACTCTTGTCACCAGACCTTAGCCCAAATGTGTAACAAAGTATGCGTGCCTCAGTTGAGTCATAGAAAATACAGAAATTGAGCTGAGTCCGCCTGTGTGTCACCATGTCCCAGATCTTGCATTTATGTGACTAACAAAGAATAGTCATTGTGCTGGCTTGAATACATTGTGTAACCCAGAGAAGCTATGTTTTAATCCTTATCCAATCTGTTTCTTTTAATGTTGATTCAACATTTTAGGTTGAGAACTTTTGATTAGATTATTTCCACAAAGATATGACATGTCCAGCTGTGGGTATGATCTTTGATTAGATGGAGCTGTTATGCCACCCATTCTAGGCTGGTCTTGATTAGATTACTAGAGTCTTTAAAAGGGATAACATTTTAGAGAAATGACAGAAACAACAGAAGCCTCAGAGCCAGAAGAGAGAGTCAATAGAAACTTCAGAGCAAAGCTGACACAGATGCTGACATTTGAGGAACAGAGACACATATATTTGGAGATGCTTGGAGCCCAGCAGACATCTCCATGAGATGTTAAGCAAGCCAGAACCTGGAGAGAACCAAGGGAAGCCAGAAGATGAGAGCCAGCATTGGAGAAGCAAAGTAGGAAATCCCACAGAAATAGAGATTGAAAGCACTCCAACCCAGGAGCAAGGGACCAGCAGATGCCAGCCACGTGATTAGCTATGTGGTAGTTACATGATTACCTAGTTGATAAGGGTGTTCTTAACCCATTGGCTTTCCTTGAATTAAGGTATCTTTCCCTGGATGCCTTAGTTTGGACAATTTTATAGGCTTCAAACTGTAAACATGTAAATTATTAAAATTCCCCATTATAAAAGCTGTTCAATTTCTGGTATACTGCATTCCAGCAGCTTGCAAACTAACATGGTCATGTTAAGATTAATGTCCTTCTATTGCTGGCTTATCTCCACCCACCTGAATAAAAACAGGTCCTTAGATCCACTTCTCCCCTAAAACTTTAAAATTATTTATCAGAGTCTCCGGGAGATTTCATAAACCTATGATCAACCTTTCATGCTGTTATATTTGCCACCTTCCTGTTGATATTTACTGCTTTAGAAGCAACTTGAGACAAGCACCTTACAGAGCTTCAACTGTATAGATGATCCTTCAGGTTGGTAGTACCATCCAATGTCTTTTCTTCTAATGCTACCTAAAATGTAAAATTCTTTAGTTTCCAAATCATATATATATATATTCCTCTATTCTTCATTGTGTCAGGATTCATTTTAGTAGCAATAGAGAAAATATCTCCCTCTGAAAATCTAACACTGATATTGTCAAAAGGATCTCAAAGCTTGTGAAGTACTTGTTCCTTGGATATTGCACTTATCCAAACTGCTTTCTCTCCACACAAATCAAATCTACTTCCTGCTTGGGGAAGAGAGACCATATTGTCTCTCACTGACTTTCATAATTTCCTCTAGTACCTCAGAAGAGCTACTTCTTTTAGGGAAGGACATCATCCCATCAATTCAGCAGATAGAACCAAATTACAGGGGTTAGACTGAAATATTCATCTGGGAACCTAGATATCTAGGTTTATGAGAAGGAAAAGAGAGCTAGTATTTACAAGGCCCTGTTATATCTTTTATCTCATTCCATGTTCACAAGAGTCCTGTGAATTTTGTTGTAGTTCTGATTTTTTTTTTTTTCTGCTGGCTATTAGCATCCATTCTCGATCATTCTTCATACTCTTCTGTATTGTAGGGGCTAGATGTCTTGGAACTATATTCCACAGACTCTGACTCCATTGCTATCATATTCTGTATTGGTTTAGGGTTTTGCAATTGAGATTTACTTATGGAAGATTTGAAAGATGAGAGGAGAAAGAGTTGTTTCTTCTCCTGCAGTATTCTGCAGAATTGGATATGGCAGTAGATCAACTCAGTGTTTTACCACCTAACAAACTTTAGGACTGTGGGGTAGTTGGGAAGTTGGCAGCTACACCTGGAGGTTCTCAGCTGTGCGTTCCAGCAGGAGTTTTCTGACCCATTGCAATGGCAGTTGGGTGACTTTCAGTTTAGTAACAACTCTCTGCCTCTTCTTCATTAGACTGCTTTTGTTTATCTAGGACTTCCGATGAGTTTGTAAGCATCAGATTCCTTGTAATAAATCTTTTTCATTCAGAAATACTTACAGGGGTTTCTGCTTTCCTCTACTGAACCCTAAAAGATATTGCAGGTTTTCATGCTATTATATACGAGAAAATAATACAATTGTGGTAGAGAAACAAGTTTAACCCTGCCTAGTTAAAAATATAGGGCGGGCCACGGTGGCTCAGCAGGTAAGAGTGTTTGCCTGCCATGCCCAAAGACCCAGGTTCGATTCCCAGTGCCTGCCCATGTAAAAAAAAAAAAAAAAAAAAAAAAAAATATATATATATATATATATATATATATATATATATATTTATTATGTTGTTTCCCAAAACCCCTTAACAATGTCTGAAATGCAAAATATATTCAACAAATGATTATTTTAATATGGTATAATCTATTTCCTTCTTACATAAAAAAATGTAGTGTTATTTTCCTCTGTAGCTTTCATATATTCATATTTTGCATGTATGCTGGAGGGGAGATTTTTAAAAATATTTTTTTGTTTAGTTTATAAGTAATTTTCTGAGCTTATCTCATTTGTCTACAAAGAAATTAAATTTTAGTCTTTAATGAAGATGGGGAATGAACATTCATTGAGCTAATGCTAGCTGCTGAGATTTTTATCTGCCAGTAAATAGCATTACTTTAACACATATGTTCATTACTATTTTAAGCAAAACTGTACCATTCTTTTATTATTCTTTTCTCTTGAATTGGGTCCCATTTTCCCATCTCTTTTGCACATTGAAGAATTTTAAATTGCATCCTGGACAATATGAAAGTTCAAGGAAGCTCTGGATTCTGTTATAATCTTAAAAAAAATGCTTATTTATTTTCAGTTTAGCAAACAATTAACTTGTATAGAAAAAACTGTCTCCTGGGTGATAGTTCAATCAGGCTTTGAATAAGCTATGCGCATGGGTCATTCAGGGATGCTGGAGGGCGTTATGCAGAATTTGAACTCCCCTTCTCCATTTCCTTCTAACTTTCTAGACTCTATACTCTGGCTTTTTAGACTAAAAAGGTGTCTCAGCCACCATGCAAAGTGCCAACAGCCTTCTATCCTCAGGATAAAGTTTACCAGGAAGCTCTTCTCATGCTTTTTGCTTCCTTGAGTTTTGACACCCCTGTAGAATCTACCTGCTTTTGTCTACTCTCCAAGGCCTTCAGGTAATTTTTTTTTTTTTTTTTGTATATTGTCATAGGTTTATAGATATATGTAGGACAATTGATCTGGTAGGAGCTTAGTCAGAGATATCAGAAGTGAAACTTTTTCTTTTATTACTCTCAGCACAATAGAAGTTTATTTAGTGTTCATATGAAGACCTAAGTATTGATTTCAAATAGATGGCTATCCATCCATTCAGTGTTCCAGCTCCTTCCATCTTGTGGTTCTGTTCCTCTCTGGAGCAACAGATGGGAAAAGAGCGTGGAGGATAACACAAAGGAAGTTGCGATTGCCATGCTAAGATGTAACAACTCCATCTCCCCTCACATTCTGTTAAATCACATGGCGATATCTAATTTCAAGAAAGGCTGAAAAATATCTTGCTCTATTTAAGGAAGAAGAGGAAATGAGTTTTTAAACCAGCTAGCAACCAATGACACATAGAGTCATTGCATGTTTATAGCAGAATTATTACCAATTGCAGCTGAAGAAATTTTAATATGTTCAAAAGTTCTTTCCTGAATATCCATCAAGAATTCTCTGAACTGCAAATGATATCTTCTCATTAACTTTATTTTACAGCATTCTTTCAAATATACTTCTGTGGAAATACTCATATTGGGATATGACTGTTATATACATCAATGATTCATTGTAAAGCATTATTGATCACTCCTCTATCCAAGATTTGTGAGAAATATTTACCATCACCAAAAAGCCCTTCATGTTCATTACCTCAGGAAATGAAAAATAACAAAGTCAATGTTGCCAAAGTACTATCATAGTATAATTTGCTTTGCTTATTTCATACTTCAGTATATGACGTCATGACTCATTTCTTTTTAAAACAAATAAGAAGAATAACTTTCATTCACTGCCTTTTATGATTATGAGGAACATTGATGTAGTAAATAAGATAGAATAACAAGATAAAGCTTACTAACTCATGGTGAATCAAAACAGCAAGTTTCATATTGGAATATGATGCCAGAGAGGAAAAAAAAAAGAATGAAAAAACTTACATTTATACCTAACTTAAAAAATATAGTGACTATATTTAAAAATATAGGAGGTGGGAGCATGCCAGTCACTGACCATGGGTTTTGACTAGCAAATTCAGGTTGTTGGGTCCTAGCTCTCAGCTCCCATTTGAACCTTTCCCAGACAAAAGCAGCCAGCAGCCTCTGTTTCTACCCTGCTCCCCAAAGGGATGGAGTCAGTGTAGCCTTAGGAGTCCAGGGAAAGTTTTCAGAAGAGCACCATTTGCCAAGCAGACAAGGAAAGCACAGAATCGGTTAGCCATCAGAGAGATATTTGACATCTTTCCTGATCTCCTCCCCAAGGCATTTTGTAACTGATCTAAACCCCTATTGTGGGTCCCTGGCCCTGTTATGACCTGGAAACATTGACTTGGGAATGTCCTGAGCAGGGTAACCCTTCTCCTAGAATTTGTCTTACAGGGAAAATCAGCAAAAGAAAATAATAGGAGGGTTAAAAAACCTATAGAGTCAAACACAAAGCAAAGAGAACAGATCAACATTCACGAAGAAGAGACAGAGGAAAGGAAGTTAAGGAAGCTTTCTCCTGAGGGTGAAACACTACATAAATAGTTCAATTCGAAAAATTATACTACATATCCAGAGTAAGTATCAGATGAAGAAGAGTTGAAAAAATCTGATCAGTTACACACAAGATATTCTAAAGGTCTAAAATAAATTGAAGCAAGTGTCAAGAATAGCCTTAACGCAAAGCCCATCAACAGTAATACCCGAGGCAAGAGAGAGAAACTGGCCTCTAGAGTAAACTCATCAAGACAGATGCCTAGACATCAGCAAAAAATTGCAAGCCATATTAAGCAACAGGAAGATATGGCTCGGTCAAAGGAAGAAATCCAAGCTTCAGAGGAGAAACAGAATTTGCAACAACTAATCAGAGGTGTTGAAACAAATTTCCAAAATCCATATAAGGAGATGAAGGAAAATATAGCAAAGTAAGCACTGTGCGAGTTTAAAGAAAATTTGGAAGTATAAAAGAACCATGACAGAAATGATGGTGATGAAAGGCATAATAGAAAAAATTAAAAATGCACTAGAGGTATACAATAGCAGATTTGAACAGGCAGAAGTATCAGAGTGTTAGAAGACAGGACAATCAAAACCTTACAGACAGAAAAACAGATAGAAAAAAGAATTGGAAAAATTGAGCAGGGATTTGAATCACAGCACAAAGCTTGCAAACATATGCATTACGGGTATCCCAGAAGGAGAAGAGAAAAGTAAAATATTGGAGGAAATAATGGCTGAAAATTTCCCAACTCTTATGAAATGCATAAATATACATGTTCAAGAAGAAATGCATAAATGTACTCCAAAAAGAATAAATCCTAATAACTAAAACTCTGAGACACATAATAATCAGAATGCCAAATGCCAGAGATAATGAGTAAGTTCTGAAAGCAACAAGAGAACAGTGATTTGTCACATACAAGTGAACTACAATAAGACTTAAGTACTGATGTTTCATCAGAAACCTTGGAGGCAAGAGAACAGTGGTATGATGTATTTAAAGTACTGAAAGAGAAAACTTCTGGCCAAGAATTTTTCATGCATCAAAATTGTCCTTCAAGAATGAGGGAGTGTTTTTACATAAAACAAAAACTGAGAGAGTTCATTAACAAGAGATCTGCTGTAAAAGAAATAATAAAAGGATTTATGCCAACTGAAAGCAAAAGAGAGTAAAGAAAGACATGGAGTACAGTGTAGAAATAAGCATTATCAGTAAGAGTAACTTTAAAAAGAGAGACATAAATAAGTAAAAGTTATGACATATGAAAAATTGAAGGATATAATGTGGAAACTAAGTACTGCCTTTACAGTAAACACATTAATGTTAATGAATTAAACTCCCTGATCAAAAGATACAGATGGGCAGAATGGATAAAATGGTTTGATACAAATATATGCTGTCCATGAGAGACTCACTTTAGACACAAAGAGGCAAATAGGTTGAAAGTGAAAGGTTTTAGAAAAGATATTCCATGCAAACCGTGACTAACAAAGAGCTAAGTAGTGTACTAATATCAGACAAATAGACTTACATGCTAAACTGTTATAAGAGTTAAAGAAGTATACTATATATTAATAAAAGGAGCAAACTACCAAGAAGAAATATTAATCATAAATACTCATCCACCTTACCATGGTGCCCAAATATATGAGGCAATGACTGATAAAACTGAAGGAAGAATTAGACATCCCTACTATAATAGTTGGACACTTCAATACACCACTGTCATCAATGGGTAGAACATCTAAGAAGAGGATCAATAAAGAAACAGAGAACTTTAATAATATGATAAATGAACCAGACCTAACAGATATTTACAGAGCATGGTACCCCAAACAGCAGGATATAAATTCTTAGATGTGCATTGATCTTTCTCCAGGATAGACCACATGTTGGGTCACAAAACAAGTCTCAATACATATTTTAAAAAATGGAAATTATACAAAACACTTTCTCTGACCATAATGGGATGAAGGTGGAAATCAATAACAGGTGTACAAATAGAAAATTCACAAATATATGGAGATCAAACACCACACCCACACTCAAACACTAGGTTGAAGAAGAAATTACAAGATAAATTTGTAAATACCTCAAGAGGAACGAAAACTAAAGCACATTGTATCAACGCTTATGTGATGTAGCAAAGCTGTGCTGAAAGGGAAGGTTATAACCCTAAGTGTTTACATTAAAAAAGAAGAAAGAGTTAAAATCAAAGACCTACCTGTATACCTGGAAGAATTAGAAAAAGAACAGCAAACTAATACCAAAGCAAACAGGAAGAAGCAACAAAGATCAGAGCATAAATAAATGAAATTGAGAACAGAAAGGCAATATGGACAATTAACAAAATCAAATGTTGGGGCATTGAGAAGATCAATAAAATTGTCAAGCCCATAGCTAGACTGACAAAGAATGAAAGAAAGAATATACAAGTAAATAAAATCAGAAATGAGGGAGTGCATTCCTATTGACCTCACATAAATGAAAAGGATCATTAGAAGATACTCTGAACAAATGTATATTAATAAAAGATAGCCTAGATAAAATGGACTAGAAACACATGAACAGCCTACACTGACTCTAGAAGAAATAAAAGACCTCAACAGACTAATCACAAGTAAAGAGATTTAATCAGTTATTAAAAACCTTCCAATAAAGAAAGCCCAGGACCAGATGGCTTCACAGATGAACTCTACCAATAATTCCAAGAAGAATTAATCCCAATTCTGCTCATTTTTTCCCAAAAACTCAAAGAGGAAAGAATACTACTGAACTTATTCTATAAGACCAATGTCACTCTAATGCCAAATGCAAATAATGATGGTACCAGGAAAAAAAAATAACAGTCAATTAATCAATTGAATATAGATGCAAAAATCTTCAAAAATACTTTCAAATAGACTCTGACAACATATTAAAAAATTATATGCCATGATCAAGCTTTTTTCCCCAGATTTGGAGGAGTGATTCACCTAAGAAAGTCAATTAATGTAATATACCACTTTAACAAATTGAAGGAATAAAAGCACATGATCATCTTGATTGATGCAGAAAGGGCATTTGACAAAATCCAGCATCCTTTATTGATTTAAAAAAACTTTGAAAAATAGGAATTAGAAGGAAACTTCCTCAATATAATAAAGAACATATGATAAACCCATGGGCCACATTATATTCAATGGTGAAAGACTGAAAGCTTTCCCTCTAATACCTGGAACAAGACAAGGATGCCCAGTGTCATCATGGTTATTCAACATTGTGCTAGAAGTTCTCTCCAACAGAGTCACAGAAAAAAAAAAAAAAGAAAAAAGAAAGGAAAAGATGTCCAAATTAGAAAAGAAGAAGTAAACTTTCACTGTTTGCAGATGACATTAGAAAGCTCCCCCCCAACCCAAATCTACAATTCTCTACTAGAGCTCATGAGGGAATTTAGCAGAGTAGCAGGGTACAAGATCAACATGCAAAAATCAGTAGTGTTCTATGCACAAGTAATGGACATTCTGAAAATAAAGAAAAAAAAATTCCATTTACAAAAGGAACTAAGAAATTAAAATATCTAGGATTAAATTTAACCAAGGATGTAAAGCCCTTATACAGAGAAATTATAAAACATTGCTAGAAGACATCAAAGAAGACCTAAATAAATGGAAGGACATTCCGTGTTCATGGATAGAAGAATAAATACCATTAAGATGCAAATTCTACCCAAAATTCTCTAAAAATTCAATTAAATTCCAACCAAAATTGAGAGTTCAGAAATAGATTCTCACATCTATGGCTTAGTGATGTTTGAAAAGTCTGCCAAGCCTACTGAATTGGGAAAGCCTAGTCTCTACAATAAATGGTGCTGGGAGAACTGGATATCCATAGACAAAAGAATAAGAGAGGACTCCTGTCTCACACTATATACAAAGACTAACTCAAAGTGGATCAAAGACCTAAATATAAGAACCAGGACTATAAAACTCCTAGAAGAAAATAAAGGGAAGCATCTTCAAGATCTTATTGGAGACAATACAACTTAGACTTTATGCTCAAAGCCCAACCAGTGAAAGAAAATATAGAGAGATAGATGGGAACTCCCAAAAATTAAAAACCTTTGTACATCAAAGAACTTTTTCAGGACAGTGAAACTCAGCCTACACAATGGGAGAAAGTATTTGGTAAGGGTTTAATATCTAGAATATATGAAGAAATCATACAACTTGAGCAAAATAAAGACAAACAACACAATTAAAAACTGGACAAAAGACTTGAATAGATATTTCTCCAAAGAGGAAATACCAATGGCTAAATATCACATGAAAAAATGCTCACTATCACTACCTATTAGGGAAATGCAAATCAAAACCACAATGAGATATTTTACATCTACTAGAATGAGCACTATTAAGCAAACAGAGAACTCTGAGGCTGTGGAGGTATAGGAATGCTCATTCATTGCTGGTTGAAATGTACAGTAGTGCAGCCACTGTGAAGAACAGTTTGGCAGTTCCTCTAGAAGCTAAATAGAGAATTACCATATAATCCAGGAATCCTGCTGGTAGGTATATACTCAGAAGAACTGAAGGCAGGAATTTGAACAGATATTTTCCCACTGATGTTCATAGTGGCGTTATTCACACTTGCTAAAAGATGGAAGCAACACAAGTGTCCATCCACTGATGAATGAACAAATACAATGTGGTATATACAAATAATGGAATATTATTCAGCTATAAAAAGGTGTCCTGATGTCATCCAACAACATGGATGAACCTTGAGGATATTGTGTTGAATGAAATAAGCCAGACACAAAAGGACGAATATTGTTTGATTACACTGTTATGAACTAATTATAACTGACAAACTCATGGAGTTAGAGTCTAGACTATAGGTTACAGGAGATAGATTTGGGTTAGGGAATGGGGAGTTGATGCTTGTATATATTTTCTATATAGTATTATGGTAAAGATTTGGAAGTGGATGGTAGGGATGGTAGCAAATTATTGTGAGTGTAATTAACAACACTGAACAGTATAAGTGAATGTGTTTAAAAGAAGAAACGTTCGGATATATATGTTGCTAGAATTAAACTCGAATAGTACAAGTATAAGAATGTTCTTTCATGCAGTATAAAATGAATGACACTAATGTAAGTTAATAATAGGGAGATATATGGAAAAAATATAAACCTAATGTAATCTGTGGATAATAGTTAATACCATTTTAATAATCTTTCATCAATTGCAACAAATGCAATAACTGTTAAAAATAGTACAATTATAACAAAATGCTATCAACAATTGTAGCAAATGTTCCACAGTGGTGCGAGGTGTGGTGGTGCGGTGTCATATGAGAATCTTGGAGTTTATGCAGGATTATTCTGTATACCTACAAATTATCTAATAAAAATATGTATAGTGACAGAACTATATGTTCAGCAACTGTATTTCTGAAGCAGGCTTTTTTGTTCTGGTAACAGATAACAATGGATTGTTCCCTGTAATACTCTCCTGCTCTCATTTTCTAAAATTGGAGTATTTTTATTTCGGTTCAGAAAAAAGGAGAATTGTGTAGCTTCTAGATCTTTACAACTTTAGTACCCTAAAGTAAGTCTGAGATGTGCTAGCTGTTGAGTTGAGGTCAATGAACCTGTCACTTTCTCTGTAAAGAAAGGAAGAAACTATACTTGTCTATGTCACAGTTTCCTTTCTTTGTAGTAGTTTGCTAGCCACTGTGAGCACAGCAGTTGAGGAAACTAGGTAGGGAGTGGTAATTGCTGCACAGCTTCCCCTCTTTTTGTTTCTAGACTATGATCTCATAATTTCTTTTAAGAAAAATTGACTTTCACAAAGCTAGGGAAGAAAATGTATGGTTCTCCATGGATTTTATATAGTGCTTTGGGCACAAAAGATGAGGGATGTTGGAGCTATCCAGGACACATGGATGCAATCACTACACAATATCATACTATGTAATAAAGTGATCGTATTTCCAATCAATTTAGGATGTGGGGTGAATGTTGAAACTTAAGGTGTCAGGAGGAGAAATGACAATAAGAAACTTTTAGTTTCATCTCTTCACACAAATAAGTGCAGTTGTGACTTGGCATATGAATCTATGCATCCCCTTAGCCTTGGGGGGTTCCTTACTTGCTGAACCAGTGGTCACCTTCCACCAAGGTATCAGAGGTACACATTGTTACACTTTGATTTTCTTTATCATGTAGTAACTTAGCAAACCTACCTCAGCTTCTTACATCAGATAGATGTGGTGAATCATTAAAGTGCACACACACACACACAACAGTACCTATCTGTAGCATCCATGCAAGGACACTGGCTCCCTGATGCAAAATCTAGAACAGCATTTTCCTGGGGTACCTAGTTTATTGCACAGAGCTATAGAAATCAGCATAATACTGACAAAGCAAAATGATGATTCTAAAAGGAGACAAGGACATGCCAGTATAAAACTGATCAGGTAAATCTGTAATTGCATAAGTACTTTCTGAGTTGCCATATATCTGATGGTAGTTAAGAAATACATTCTCATTCAAAGAGAAACCTATGGAAAGAATTTAGAGATATTCTGTTTTTCACGTGTGATACTATATAGCTGTCAGATAGAAAAAAAATACTATTATTTTTTCCCAGCAGTTATCCATTGTACTTGCAATTATTCATTGTGCCTTTTCATATTTGATGGCTATAAGTTAAAGAGGGAAGTTATTTTTTACAAGTATGCATTTTAATCACGGAAATCATATGCATTCTTATAATGTGTGTTGAGATCGGACTCTGGAGTTGAATGACTTATAATATTCATATATATATATATATATATATATATATATATATTCTAAGTTTTCTCATTTTCATCCTATGATATAAGACACGGATATTTGCAGATGCTTAGCAATTGCGAAGACTGTGATATTTTCACATTATACAATGAATGACATTACAACACGAACAGTGATCAAAGAAGACATTAGTTGGAATTTCGATTTTATGAAGTTTTCATTTTAAAGATAATTCTCTTCATTAAATGAAATACTTCCTGTCATGAAGTTTAATGCTTATTGTGTTCCTGAGGATCTATTTGCTTTCAGCACTCCACGTACCTATCTAAAAGAGTAGTTGTGAATTGCAAATGAAGAGTTGACCCATGAGATCATTTGCTTTCATAGTTCTTATAAAAATTTATCAATTTTTAGTTGCTTCTAGGTTCGTAATTAAAATATTGCTGCTATGGTCTCATTTCTAAACAACTGGCTGACAAACAGTGGGAAATAAATGGGTTTCATGGGAGTATATTTACAAAGTTATAAATGCAATTAACTGTTGGTATTACTAGCTACATGAACAGTTCCCTGATACTGGAGTCCATTTTCTTGTTTATGGTTCCTATTATCCATATTACTTTATATATAATTGATGCTCAATATAACAGAACAGATAGGGTGAAAAATAGAGATAATGTAATGTACAGCATATGTCTGAGGAGCAAGAGTCAGTGTTTTGGAATATTACTTAGGTAAACATACCAGTATGAAAGGATTGATTTTCAAGTAAGTGGGATTTGAAATTTTGGATAAATCATTTGGAAGCAAATAAGGGTATTTTCTTATGCCACATTTTGAATTTTAGATGCATCAACAATTTACATATTAAAAAATTAACCCTAAATGAATTAGAAGGGAATGAAAGGATTATATAATCTTGGAAAGGAGAAAGCATTTATAAGGTTACCTCCAAATTGGGGAAAAAAGAAAACACTAATATGATTTGACTAAAAAAGTTAAACTTGCTTGTATGATTAACAAATCATAAAGAGATTTAAAATACAATTATAAGCTGGGAAATTATTTTCAAGATTTTTAGCAAATAATGAGGAATTAGTATGGATATTTATCAGTAACTTTCAGGTCAGTAAGAAAAAGAGAAAACTCCAAATGAAAAATTTGTTAAAGGACATTGTATTAGTCAGCTTTGCTATGATAGCTGAGAACCCTAAAGTATTATAGCTTACCACAACAAACAGTTGTGGACTCACAGCTGCAGGTCCCTGAGATTTACCTACAGGTCAGATATGTTCAATGGGAACAAGAGTGTTAGCAGAAATATGACATTAAGTTTTTAAATGTTTTTGCCCAGATATAAGGATATTATACTTGTTCATATGGCTTTGGATAAAGCACACCTAATTTCCATGAGGCAGGAATGCATCCACCTTCTTTAGGATGTGCTGAAACTTCATATCACTTTGGGTGGGGCTGTATAATCTTCCTACAGAAATGGGGAGTGAATGTTTGGGAGCCTTAGTATAATCTATCATAATAGACACAAGCAATTCATAAAACTGTAAATAAAAATGGTCAGTAATGGCTCAAGTAGTATAAAATGCAAATTAATAACAATGCATATGGAAAGATAAATTGTTTTAATGTTTCTGAATGACTATTTGGCCTTAAATGTTAAGGTCTTTGCTACCAGAATTCCATTTATCAGAATTTAACCCAAGATTCAACACGGATTTCAAAAATACTACAAAAAGGACATCTATTGTAGTGTGACTTATAAAATCACAACACTGGGCATCTTCTCAGTGTCCAATAGCAGTGCTATATATAGCACTCTAAATAGTATAGTGCCATTAAAAATTACAGTCTCAAATTCTATTTATGACTACTTATTTTTATATGTCAGTTCAGATTCTCAGTCCAATTTATGAAGTAATGCTTATAAGGAAACTGATCTACACATTATATTACCTATGCGTATTTCTGGTCATTTGACTAATGATAACTTCTTCTTTGGAATAGTTTGCATTTTCTAGTTATTGTACAATTAAAACAGATTGCTTATGTAATTAAATGTAAAATGCTTGGTCTAATGAAAGAACATAATTTTTGTCTTTGTGTTCAAATCTGAAGGAAAGACAAGTTAAAAATCGCTATCAAAGCTGGTTACTTTGGATAACACTTTCTACAGCTTTGTCAAGTGAAGCATTATTAGACATTTCAGACACATACACTGTCACCATTCACTTTTTCTGTGTCAGAGTCTTCTGTGTCCTATAATTTTAAACTCTAAAAATATTATGTTGTAAAATATTGATTTTCCCTCTAATTTCTGCTGAGATTTTAATTGGATGCCTGATATAGCCACTCTGAGATCAGTACAGGCCCAGCACTTGGTTCTCAGTAAAGAAACACATTATATCTTTATACTTTCGCATTAGGTAGCCTATGTCTTTTTTCTGGCAGATATGTTGTTAAAGTGTACCAAAGAGACAATAATTATTTCACTTTAAAATCCTCTAATATAAAAGATGCAAAGTGGGTATCGATTTTCTGAGCTGGCAAAAACATATTGACAATAAGATAGTAACAATATGTGTCATTCATTCATTCAGGAGTAAATTGCTAGAACTTAAATATTGCTTATAAATTTGTAAAATTTTATCCAAACATTAGTTGTAATGTGTAACTAAATTCTAATCCCCTGAAAACAAGATATATTCATGCAGTTTTTAATTCATATCCAGTCCTTTGCATATAACTATTGTGTCACAGAAGAAAATGGAAAGATTCAGGAATAGACACAGTATATGTGAGAATTTAGTAAACATATTCACCCTTTTCTCACTCATTGTTTTTTCTACAAATATTTACAAGCAGCTATCATATCTCAGACACTTCGCTATTTACTAAGATTATGAGAAGAAACAACTTTATATTCTAGTGGAAGAAAATAAGATAAAGCCAATACTTCCAATCAGTAGAAGGAAATGATCAATGATATTGGGAAAATTTGGAAAGAATAAAGGCAAATTCCTATCATGCAATTTATGATAAATTACATTCCTGAAAGATTACAACTTTAAACATTTTTACAGAATAACCATGTTCCAACAAATCTGTCTACAGATCAAAGTAAATCCCCGTTTCTTGGGAAACTTTCCAAAATAACATGCAATCTATACTTTTCAATAATGAGAAAGAGTAAAAAATGTACTAGATTTATGACTTGAGGAGGATTGTAACTCAACAACTATATGATGCCTCCTTAGAGTTATTGTTCTATTAACACTTTCCTTTTCTGAATATGTTGAGATCATATTCTTTTTTCTTTTATTTTCTGTTAATGAAGTGGATTACATTGTTTCATTTTCAAATATTAAATCAAATTTGCATTCCAAGAATAAACCCCATTGGATCTCCAGGATCATTACTTTTTATTCTGATAGATTTAATTTGCTATAAGCTTAGAAAGGATTTTTGCTTCTACATTCATGCAAGAGTTTATCATGTTTTGGTTTGGGGGCTAGGCTTATTTAGTAAAATGGGTTCCTCTTTAGAAAGAGTGTTCTTTGTGGTAAGATTTTTAATTATGGATGCATTTAAAAAAATAGTATTGAGCTAGTCCTGTGTGATCTTTATTTTTGTGTCAGTGCATCAGTCAGAATTGTCCAGAGAATTAGGACTAGAATGATGAGTGTGTGTGTGTGTGTGTGTGTGTGTGTGTGTGGGCATCAAGAGATTATTATAAGGGGTAGGTTCACGTGATAGTGGGGGCTGGCAAGTCTGAATTCCCTAGGGCGGGCCACAGATTGGAAATTCTGGTACAAGTGATGTTGAAGTCTCAAGTCCAAATTTCTTAGGCTGGAATTTAGGAAGGAGCTTATATTCACTTAGAAAGGTGTAGTCTTGATGCAGAAATGGAATCCTATTTCTAACTCTTAAAAGAGCTCCAACTGATGGAATGAGGCTCATCCACATTATAGAAGACGATATAATTTACTTAAAAGTAAAGATTTTTATTTTGCAGCATGACTTGCATTGACTTCTTTACTAGAGAATTTTACTAGATCTTTGTCACTCAAGTTTTCATCTGCTTTATCATTTATACACCTTGAAATCACTTTTATAATGCATTTACTATAATGTGGTACCACCTTGGTCCTATTTAATATTTTTATCTGTTGTCAAAAATCTTTCTCCAACTAACTAAAAATAAAATTTATGTAAAAAAGGATTGCTTGTAAATGTGCATGTAAATAGTTCTGTTAATAATCCACTGTTTTACATTTGGTACATTTATCTGCTAATAACAGTTAGCATTCTCACTTTTCTCCTTGTTTGTTCAGTCTGAATTAAAATTAGACTTTGAAAATCAAACTCGAATAGTTTTGTTCAAAAAAAAGTTATATGCTTGTAGATGCTAATCCCATCTATGAAATACTCTAGGCCAGTGTTTGAGCAAATGATTAGACACCGTACCCTAGCCAAGTTAACATAAAAAATTAACCATTAAGTCTATTTTGTTAAGCTGCATTTTCAAAAATTTTGTACATTTTGTATGTTTTCAAATTTACTGACATAAATTTGTTTTAATATACTCATCGTTTTGATGTTTGTAGGATCTGTAGTGATGTGCTCTTTTTAAAAAAAACAATATATATATATTTATTTATTTCAGTGTTCAGATGCTTGAACTGTTACAGGCCATCATGATTTAAATAAGAGGCAAAAAACATTGAGAAAGAAAATTTTTGTTTTAGAGAATGAAATATAAATCATTACTTCAATTTTTTAGAGACGGGACAAGTAAGTCCACAACAACTGTTAAAAAAAAGTTACTACATTTTTCTTTAGAATATAATCTGGAAGAATCATTTAGTTTGTGCTATACTATCTTTTGTTTTGATCAGTATTGGTAGTGTTTTCCATTGTATTAGTTATTTCAAAGACTCGAAGTTCATCTGCTAATTTTCTCTGTGTTTCTGTTCAATCCATTGATATTCACTCTTACTATTATTTTCTTCCTTTTACTTTATTTGATTTTAATTTACTCTTCTCTTTTTAACTTCTTAGAATGCTTGAATTATTGATTTTCAGTTCATGTGCACTTCTAGTATGTGCATATATTGCTATTTGTTTTTGTTAAAAACACTATTTTATCTGCATTCCAAAAGTTGTAACATGTTGTGTTTTAACCACTCAACTCCAAAATATTTTCTAATTTTCATTTTGGGTTATTTAGATATAAGAAGCTTAATTAAAAAATATTTGAGAATTTTCTAGCTATCAGGTTATTTCTATTAGGGTTTCTAATTATGTTACTCATATCCATATCTTTATGGGTTGTTTTTTGTTTGGCATATCAGTGACTAAGGAGACTATATTAAAAATTTAGATACATCTTAAATGTATCTATAAATACTCTTTCTGTTAATTTTTTGTTCCATTTATGCTTAGATTTTGTAATTTTTATAGACAAATTAATATTTGTGATATCTTCTTGTAGATTGACTGTTTAATATTATTAAATATTTCTATTAAAATAGATTATGTTCTATGTGAAAAACCTATTTATTTTCTAAAGTCTCTTATAGGTTCTTTCTCAAATATAATTATATAGATCTTCAGTTTGCCTGCAGACCCTGTTTTCTACAAACTCTATATAATATGTGTATCACAGAGCAGCATGCATATTTGATTTTTTTTTTTTTTTTTTGCATGGGCAGACACCGGGAATCAAACCCGGGTCTCTGGCATGTCAGGCAAGAACTCTGCCCTCTGAGCCTCTGTGCCCCCTGTATTTGATTTTATGCAAAATATTTCTTGTATGTACTCTCTATTCTTTCTCCAAGTAATAGAATTCATCACGCATTCATATTATACTTTGGTTGAGTATGAGCCAGTACAACTTAAAATATCTGGAAGAGGAGGTGCTATCCTATGTTTGGTAATGATTCATTTTTATTCTAAGTTAGGACTGGGTGTAGAATGCAACCAAGTGGAGGCTTTAAGGAAAGGAAATAAGAAGTCCAAATTTTATCCTTGCCTTTAATGGTATGCTTTAGACAAGCTGTTTTACCGATAACTGTGGGAATAGAGGAAGGATCTGGGGTTGGCCGAAAAAATAAATAAACTTAAGGCGGAGATCACAGAATTGCTGAATGAAGAACATACTTATAAGGTTAGGATCAAGGGACAGACTACAGAGTTCTCAGAAAGTCCTGGGGCAGAATTTTTCCCTTTCCCTCCAACACCTCTTCAATTCAACACAGCAAACTTCAAGTTAGCATTTACTATGTTTTCAGTATTTCCAGATTCTGAAGTACGAAGATGAATAAGTCACAGCCAGACTTCTTGAGATATTTATCATCTAATGGGTGAAAGAAACAAAAATAAATGTTTTGAAATGAAATAAAAGAGAATGTAGAATCAGGCAATTTCCAGATACAGAGAAATACTTGTGACACAACCAGGTTTGTAATACAGTCAATAACAGATGGGGAGGAGGGACAGAGGCAGAGAGTAAATGAAGGTATGAATAGCAGGAACTAAGGTAGCACTTGTTTACTGGATCTTAAAAAGGATAGAGATTTTTTTCCAAATGTTTAATTTTCACATGCAAATGAGAGTGTTAGTCAAAATTTTACATATTATATTTGGAGAAAATCATTTTTATGTAGTCTTAATATTTAGCTAATGTAACTTTCACCACAGTGTATACTCTAAAACCTTGTAGAGTATGTTTTTCCCTCTTTAATAAATTAATAATCTAGTCTGTGGCAGGCACTTATCTGCACCATGTTATATGTAGAAAAAATTCTATGACTTCTATTGGTAATATTTTGAATTGAGAAGAAACATTGGAAGCTCCTCCCTACTTATATAAGGGGAGCTTTTAGATTTCAAATGCTAATGGAAGAAAATTTGAGTGAGCTAAACGTGTTGAAAATTCAGCCTTGATGGCTAGAAAACATATATGAATCTGATTTTTCTGCTTGAGTCATTATTTAAGTTCTTGCATGGGTAAAGATAGGCCTTGAAGGTGTCACCTTTTATATATCATCTTCCTTTCGCTGAAGAGCTTTTTCATAAACTGGGAAAATTTATAATGATTTATAGAGAATACTAGGCTCTGTGTGTGCTGAAAATGCCACTGAATTATACCAGGAGATTAAAATAATGAATTTATGAAAATATTATTACAGGGTAGTGCACCGGTGGCACAGTAGCAGAATTCTAGCCTGCTTGCTGGAGACCCAGGTTTGATTCCTGGAGCCTGCCCATGTCAAAAATATATATTTATATATTATTGCATTGATGATTTTTGAAATCCTTGAGTTAATAATAGTACAGTAGCACTGAGAATGTGATAAAATTCAAAGTCCCAAATATAACTTCTGAGCAACTGCTCCAAAACATTATTTAAAAAATGGTATAAGAACAGAGAACTGGAATTGGAATCATATTAGAATGCATGTACCAAAATGATTAATTTTTTTCCTCTGGATTGAATATCATAGAGGATGGAGTCTTCTTTCCTATGTAAATGTATAAAACTCATTTTTAATCCGAAAAATTAAGTGAATGAGTCAAATTTATAGTTAACCATTGAGTTAAGCATGAAGATAGGTACACCTTCTTTGGAAGCTTGCTGATAATAATGCTAATAATAACTTCTATTGCAAGGCACTTAGGGAAATGCATAGATGAGGAGTTGTACAGGCTCTACTGTCAAGAAATTTTAATCTAGTTGAAACAGAGACTCATATCATGAAAAGCTGGACCGAATTCCAAGTAGTAAAGTATAGACAACCAATAAGTGATAAAATCATGCTAAGGCACTAAGAAGGCATAGTATTTCCAGCTCTGATAGAGTGCTTTTTGTGAACATTATGGAAGCAATTATATTTGAACTGTATCTTTAAGTATTTATAAGATTTCAAAAGATGTAAATTAGTGAGAAACTCTTCCACAAAAGAGTACTATTATTAGTAAACATAGAGATGGGAAAGCACAATTTATTTGACTGGGTAGGCTGCAGATGATGTTTCATGAAAGACAGTTATAGGAAAAACTGTTAAGGGAGGTTGGGTCATTATTTGTAATGAGCACTGAATCCTGTGCCAAGAACTTAGATTCTATTATATCATAGAGATCATGAGGCTTTTATAATCAGCAGAGGAGTTGTGCAACTTAAGCAGTGCTCACATAGTTCTTAAAAGATTGCAGAGGGGAATGATGAAGCAAGAAGGTCATAAAGAAGCTGTTATAAGAGTCTAGATACCACATGGGAGCAAGGGATTAGTTAGATATATTTGTATAAAAATGAATGGAGTTTGGTGTGTGATTAAATATTGTGGGTCTTGAGAATAATATGAAAAAGTAATGACTCCATGAATGAAAATTTGCAAATCTGGAGAGAAGCTGGAATAGACAGATCAAACACAAATTCCCACCATGTTGTGTCCTATAGGGAATGGAATTTTAGAGCTAAATCCTGTTGAAAAATATTTGCAGTCATCAATACAACTATGAAGACTGAAGCTAAAAGTATGCTTAAAGAGATGATATAGGGTGAGAAGGGTCACATAACAACGCTGAGCTTAGGGCATGCCCATAATTAAGAAAGATGTTAATCCTATAAAGGTTCCGGTAAAGGACAGGGAAAGTGTTTTCAGGTGATTAAAAGGAGACAAAGATGATCTCTTTGAATGTCATTGAATCCAATAAAATTTAAAGAAGGAAATGTTGGTAGTTAGATAAAGTACAACAGAGAGTTGGAAAAGAAAGAAGATTGATAATCAATCTTTCCAATGCACAGCTGTGTGGTCCCTGGTGGATTTTAAGAGAGCAGATTTAAAGAAGTAAAGAATATGGAGGAATAAATGTACAATTCAGGCATGATATGTTATCAATATTTTTTTCCTCCATTCAGGGATTCCACAACATATTTGTGGACCACTTACAATGATTTCTTGGCATTAGTGATACGTCAGTAACAAAACAAATCCCTGCTCTCAAGAAGTTTAGATTCAAGTAAAGTACACAATTAGTAAAGCAAATATAGTGGTGATAAGTTGAGGAAGAAAATATAAGTGGATCGGGGTACTTAGTGAATCTATATGCTCCAAGTTTAAAAGTGATGCTTTTTCTTCACTCACCTGTCAGTGTTTCATCTCTAAGTCAGACTTGTTCATGGTAACAAGTTGACTTCATGATCTAAACAAAAAAAACTGCCAGATGTCATTAGAGAATAGAAGGAATCATTCCTTGGTCTTTCCCTCCATATCAAATATACTACTTGGAAAATATAGGATTCTATTCATGTCGTTTATATGTAAGAAACAGCCATTTTCTCCCTTTGGAAATCTAACAACAGGTTTGTAGACTCTTGTGGCAGTCCCAAGGGATCTTTCTTCCTGAATCTTTCTTAAGCAGATCTGGAAAAGACCAAGTTATTTTATTTTAAGGTTATTTGTTGCCTTAAATATATTAAGGGCCATATAAGCACCACATGTGTATCCCGCCTGCTAATACAGCTTTGGGGTATTTTACCTAAACTCGGTGAAATAAACAAGCAAATATGAAACCTTTTATATTGATGAGTTCATGTGGGATGAGTTACAGCACATATAAGAAATGCATAGATGGGGTTTTATTTAATTGTGCAAGGTCAGGTTATTTACTAGAATAAGAAAACTAGGTTTAAGCAGGGCCAAAATCATTGCTGAGTATTAGGGAGAAGGCCTTTACACTACCTTGGTTAGCCTTGTACTGTTTTCCTTAAAATGAAAATGTCTTTAAATACAGGAAATTTCACTTTCCCAAACAGACAATAATTAAAATTGCCTTATGTGTCTGTTTAGTGCAGGATATGTTGTGATATTCTGCCTTTATTTAAAACCACCATTGGTATTAAATTTTTTCTTACCTGAAAATTAATATAGTAAATGACTTTTATACAGATGGTGATTTATGAAAAATTTAGTCAATAGAATTGCTGTCAAACTTTTATCCTCAAGCTCTATTTCCTTTCATGTTGCTCATTATTTACCAAGTAACCCTAGTTACTATCTCTGCAGCCAGTCTGTTTATATTTTTTTAAGCAATTTTTCTTATACTCTCTTTCATTGTACCTAATTACAGCTGCTCGTTCTTCTATTTCAAACCTCGATACCCTCAGTTTTCTCTAGGTTTTGCTTTCACTCACAGTCACAATATTTTTTTTTTCTATTTTGTGTCTGATCTTCTTTCATATACAGCCAGAAGAGGAGCATTTCATTCTATGCCACAGAGAATGAAAAAGGTTTTTAGAACTAATTTTCATTTTCTGTGCTATGCCCGTGGCTTTCTCTGAGCATATGATATGCAATCATCGGGTTTTGATTATGCAGTTGAAATGCAAAAAGGTTAAAAGCTCAGCCTTCTTGGTCTTATCAGCAGTTTGCACTCTCCCAAAAGCTCTTTTAGAACAAAGTACTTCAACACTGTTGGTCAAAAAATACTATATGTTTTTTAAAAAAAGATCCTGGTAGATGATTCTTAGAAGGAGTTGGCTTTTGAAACATTATGCTTTATATTTTCACGCACCAATTTTGTTAAGATTTTTTTTATGGTAAACATTGTCTTATTTGAATGTGATTGAAATTTGGAAAATGTATCCAATGTCTTTTATTACTCTATTTGCTGGCAAAGGCCTGGGAGGATAAATATTTACAAAAATATTTTACACAGTAGGAAATGCAATGAAAATCAACTGTTCAAGCTTTCCACTCCTCAAGTCTTCCATTTTGATTGAGTAGTTCTGGACTGGAGTGAAGCCTGGATTGTTGTAAAGAGCAAAACACTCTGCCTCACATCAGGAAGAACGTAATCTTTATTTGTGCATAAGCATGATTCTAGACTCGTCAATACAGAACTTCAATAGACATGCAGAGCCAGGGAGATGTCAACTAAATTTTACCAGCCTTAAGGATGCATTCTTGAGAATTAGTTAGAACTACAAAGTGAGCTATTTAGTGGAGAATATGCTGTCATTTATTTCCTCACCCTCTAATTCCTCTAAGGTCACCCTGATTCAGATATTGGTTGGGGTTTGCAGAAGCCTTTGTATAGAAAGTATATGGACTATATGGCACTAAGGAATAGTCTCACTCCTTTTGTATTTTTGAAGCATTGATATTTACATTAAAATGATTTTGCTGCTTATATCAGAAATAGAGTAAATGCTGAATGTTAGGATCAGTATTTAGCTTACATTCCTATAAGAAATCCTTCACAACCTTAGTTCTTAAGAGAACCTATGTCACATTTGCATTGAGTAGATTAAGGACACTAAGAAATTATAGTGAACAAGTTAGCTGTGCTGACCTTACTACATTATATTCTACTCATGAAGATGAGATCTCTATGCGACAATGTACTAGCACCAAAGGAACCTGAGGGAGAAAATGAACTTCAGATTTCTTACAGAATCAGAGATCAAAAGATCTGTTCAATTAAAGTTTAAACCAGAGAAAGTCATTTGTCTGCCCCAGTACCTAGTGTCAATCAGTGCCTCATCCTTAGCTGGATTATGGTTAAGCCTGAATGGTCATGCAAGAGAGCATTTCAGTAAACCAGTCTCCAAAGAGACTGCTATTCTAAGACTCAACATGAAAAAGAAATATGCTTACGTTTTAGCTGTACAGTAACCTGTAAAGATAGAGTAGAAGAACTGCATAGTGTATTTGCCATACTTACACATATACACACAATGAGGGTGATCATAGAAATGGGGCACAAAGGAATAGACATTTTGCTTCATATATTTCTTTCTAAGGATTTGGTGCTTACTTATCTCTTCATTTGCTGACTATAATTCAAACCAATATTCCCAGTGGCTATGGTATTAAGCAAGACTGGTGAGAACCTGAAGTCTCAGTGTCTACCTATAGCTGATATAAATATAACCAGTTTATTGAGGAATTGCAACTCTCTGAGATAGAAACATGAACCATGGTTTTAGGTTTTCTTTTTCAATGATTGTTCCCTGCTTGTGGCTATTGTGTCCCCACTTTCCAGCTGATTATGGATATTTTTTGCAAGAACTAAGTCAAATCTTGTAACTTTTTAGTTATGTCAGTTGTTAGTAAATCTCATTTTTGTTATCAAAACACAGTCTTATTCACTTCTGAAGTTCAGTATCACATCGGTTTCAAAACTTTCCCTTCTCCATTCAGCATGGGCTGCATTATCTGAGATTGCAGGGCTGGGGGAGGGAAGGGGCAGAGTCTGCCAGTCTCACAAGGAAAAATGTTAATTGTACTGATAAGAGCTTGAAGTGATATTAAGTTCATTTTCTAGTTAACGATTTATGTCTATAAATGTGAATATGTAAAGTGGAAGAAATCTTATTTGACCGCATTCTAGAAGACCAGAAGACGATAATTATTCCCTTGTTACATTATAAGTAATATTCTCCCTGCTTCTTTCACATTTTTATTAAAAAACAAATATAAGATTTCCTGGATTCATGATTTAACAAATTCAAGAGAGGAATTTTATCTTTATATATTCTTTTAATATATTATATATATACACTTTTTATTTACTTCTTTCCTAACCTAGAAAGTTTTATCATTGATTTTTTAAAGTTTAGGATGAGTAAGTGAGGTTGAGATGTAACATTTAATGACACCAGTTGAGGAGTTGGTCATGTGGTACAAGTCCAAAAGTATATCTGGAATAAGATTTGAATAAAAATGTATTTTTATGTTCACCTTAATATAAAGCCAGTGGTCTAGATTATTTCCATGTATACCTTATTGGTTAATTGCATTTGGTTTTTAATTTTTCTATCAGAAGAACAATTTAATTTAGGGGATACATTAAGACCAGTGTTTGTCAAAAGAGGGGAAACTTCAAGATTTGGGACTTCTGTGGTTGTAATTATATATGAATTTTCTGAAATACATTTTAATTTTCTTTCTTTAAGTAGAATGAAAAGGGTTTAGAGTGGTAGCTTTTGAGTGTATGCATGCAAATTTACACTCACATTATATATATGTATATAATTTGTTAGCAAATGATATTCTTGAATATATCATTTAGGTCTGTTTAATTTGATGGAGACAGTTCATCAAAATACTAAACTGAATAAATATTTCAAAATCAGAGAAATTAGATATTTATCTTTAGGTAAAACTATAAAAATCACACAAAATTATCTGGATAACTTTTCACTCCTTTGAAAGGAGAGAAAACAATTATTTCCTAAAGGAAAGCAGGTCAATATTAAAGATTTCATACTGATTAAAAAAAAAATCCATAAGACTCAAAGCATGTTGATCTGAGTTCTGGATCATGGATTAGACGAGGAAAAGTTGATGAAGGATAACTAGAGATCATGGTGAGATTGAAGTGCCATCTGTGAGTCTCCACAGCGTCTGTCACTGTGGCAACTGGGCATGACAGGAAAATCTGCATGCGCACCTCCACAGGACGGCTTTGGGGCTCAGAGTCCTGGTGACCTCAAAGATCCAAGGACTTGGAATAGTTTTATGGATTCCCCTTTTCAGTATTTGATTTCAGTATTTGGTATTATAAGTCATTAACAAATAGTAATCAAATACTAGCTTTCATTTGGGTGCTTACAACAAAATGACCCTCTCAACTTTATAGCCTTTACTCAAAGACAAAAGTGCTAAATGCCAACGTGGAATTACAGCTCTTATTCATTTCGTTCTTGCACATAAGAATTAAAACTATGACTGATGTTTATAGCTAAGCCTTTTTTTTTTATTAAATAAAGTCTTTCTTTGAGCAACAGAATAATTTAAAAGGGAATTTGTGTCCATTAAAGAACGTTGCCTCACTTACTTCCAAACACTCTCGTGTTCTCTTCCAAATGAAAACGTGTTGCTTGGCAGCCCTGTCATCTTGATCTGATTCAGTATCCTAATTATTTTGCTTTAATGGAAGGAACTCTGATAACAAATTCATAAATAAATGCTTATTAAAACAGCTCATTTATCAGTGCCTCTTTATAATCAGTTCAGTTGGGTTATGATTTAGGTTATAATGCCTGCAGCATGTTAATTTAGTTATTCAAGTGCCATAATCAGTAATGACATGTATTTGTAGTTGACCTTCCTTCCAAAAATTTAAAACCACTTCCCAACAGCACATTAATAAACGTATATGGAAGTTTATTTCAACACTGTATAAGAAGAAAAATCTGCAATTTGACCTAGTAGTAGACCAGATTGAAATACTATAAAAGCAACATATATTGACCTAGCCAGATTTTGTTTATGTGGAATAATTGTTTAGAAAAGGAGATACAGCAAATATCACCCCTTTAATATAAAAGTTAGTAAATTCCTTAAGTACTTAGTCTGCCCCACCAGGAAACAAGCAAAAAATGGAAACAAATAAATTAGTGCCCATGAGAAGGGAATGCACTGTCCACTGCAACAGGGAGTGGTTAAAGGACTTGTTTAGCAACACACAACTGATCAAACTTTAAACTATAAACTTTCTTGACTAATCCAGAGTCCTTTTTTTCTATCATCTGTATCTCTCTATAATTTTTTTTTCAGTTTGTTTCTTAATGACTACTTTTCAAATGCTTACAATTTTCATATAAGTTGGCTAATTTTCTAAATTGTTCAAATTATTTGATGTGAATGATTGTTGTGAGAATTATATAAAAATAACTACACAACAGCTGGCACCTGACACTTAAATCTTTAATTTCCCTTTCCCCATCTTTAGAGTCTGAGATTCAGTTCAAATAAATTTCATGGAATACTTCACATGTTAAAAATGCTGTGGTAAAATCTGGGAGGAATACAAAGATGAATCAGGTACTCACAGTTTGCTCTGGAATGCAATGTATCAGAAACTTCCAGCTTTTACAAAGGGAATTTATTAGGTCACAAATTTGCACTTCTAAGCCCATTAAAATGTCCAAGTTAAGGTATCAACAAGAGGATACCTTCACCCAAGAAAGGCTGATCATCTCTGGAATTTCTCTATCACCTGGGAAGGCACATGGTGACGTCTGCTGCCCTTCTCTTCTGGCTTCTGGTTTCAAGCAGCTCTCTCAGCTTCTGCCATCTCCTGGGGCATTTTCCTTCTGCATTTCCAAACGTCTGTACATTGGTTTCATTTCTCTGCTCTCTGTGTTGGCTCTGAGCTCTCTCTCTGTTTTCTGCCTTTTATTCTCTTCATAGAGGACTCCAGTAAAAAGAGTAATACCTTCCTTGAATTGGGTGGGTCACATCTCCATGGAAACAACCTAATATAGAGGTCCCATGAACAATTAGTCTGCCCCTCAAGTTTGGATTAGAACATGGCTTTTCTGGGGATACATAAGAGTTTCAAAACAGTATAGGCACTAATAAAATTGTGGGAGGTTGAATATGAAAAATAACCTACTAGAGAGGATACACTGTGTCCTTTTTTGGGCTAACCTCAGTACTTGACTCAATGTCTACTTCATATTGAGTATTCAAAGTACCTGATTAAACTAATGGATTCAATTAGAAAGAAACAAATAATGAGTACATGATAAATAACCTGCTGTGAACCTTTAGAGAACATATATTTCTTAAATAATAAAGATGATGAAGAGGTGGTATTTGTTTAAGGTCATAAATACTAGTAAGTTATGATGGGGAAAAGGGCAATAAATGCTAAAGGAAACTGTGTGCAAAAACCTGAATATATGGAAATTTTGGTGTGGCTTGGAACATGGAGGGGTTGGGTCTACTGTGAATGAAGCTGAGTGGGTGGGGAGAGACTGAGCGGCAGATGACTCTAAAGAGGAAATTTTCAAATTTATCATCAGAAGGCCTTAAATTCCACTTGAATCTCATGTCAATGGTTGATGAGAGAATGGTGGCCTAGGTGCCTGCTCTTTATGAACTTGTCTCCTGGTTTCCACATTAAATCTGACTTTTCTCTATACCTTGTAATGTTTTTGTGTTTTGTCACCATTTTTATAAAATATGATGCTTGTCTCTAATCTGTCTCTGGTGCCTGGAAAAATGCTTGGCCATTCATTAAATATTTGTTTAAATAATGACAGTATATTGAAAGGATTTTGACTTTCCTCTAAATGGGATCATCTGTGATTACAGTTTATTAAAGAGGGAAAAGGTATTATCTAACCTATATTTTAGGAAAACAACTTTTAGAGTTATGAGAAAATGAAATAGACTATTAAAATGGATGAATGGATGAATGAACACACAAAGAATATAAGTTTTAATTTAATGTGGAGATATGACATATTCTTAAAATCTGAATAGCCATTCATAATGAAAATAACTATACAAATTAATTTATGGAATTGTTTCAAGGTAGACTATACATTTTTTTAAACATTCCATGCAAAAATATCTGATATATAGAAGTGCATTTTATAAGCATAATTGCTAATTAGGGTTCTATAGGGGCAGTTAAGACTGTTTTAAATCCAATTGTACAGTTTTTATATCCATTTTGATTCATTATTTTATAATTCTAGTAGCAATACCCCAGCTATATTATAACCATGAGTAAAGCTTAAAAAAATTAAATAAACAAGCAACACCCATTTCTCTCTTTCTTTCTCTGTATATATAAATATATATATATATAGTTAATGTAATCAATGTAACAGAATAGAAAGCATAGAGTATTATATAAAGAGTATATAATGGGATTGGAATCACATATCAGTGGAAAGATTATTTGATAAATGGTGGGAACACTTTACTTACTGTATAAAAAATGGGCAGGCACCGGGAATCGCACCGGGTCCTCTGGCATTCTTGCCTGCTGAGCCACCGTGGCCCTCCCAGCATAGCATATTCTTAATTCATAACCCTAAAAAATTTCAGATTAAATTGAGGCATTACCAAGAAAGGCCAAACCATGAAACTACGATAAAAAATTTAGGACTTGGGCTAGCAAGCCTAAATTCCATAGGACAGGCTACTGGAAATTCCTTTGAAGGTGGTGTTGAAGATGAGTCAGAGATTCTTCTGATCTCTGGGCCACTCAGTACTTAATTGGATGAGACCCACCCACACCACAGAGGATACCATCCTTTACTTAAGGTTACCTTATTGTAGATGTCAATCTCACCCACAAAATACCTCCACAGTTACAGCTAGACCTGCTTTTTTCTAAATGCAATTTTACTGAGATATATTATATATTCACATACCATATAATCATCCAAAGCATGCAATCAATATCATCATACTGTTGTTCATCGTCACAATAGATTTTTGAACATTTTCATTACTCCAAAAATAGTATAAATAACAATAAAAGGAAAAGGAAAAAAGAACACCCAAACATCCCATACCTCCTATCCTCATTATTCATTTTTTTTCTTTATTTTTTTACTCATCTTTCCATATACTAGATAAAGGAATGTCAGTCACAAGGTTTTCACAATCACATGATCACACCTTAAAAGCTCTGTAGTTTTTCAATCATCTTCAAGAATCAAGGCTACTGAATACAGCTCAACAGTTTCAGGTATTTCCTTCTAGCTATGCCAATATACCAACAACTGGAAAAGGATATCTATTTGCTGAATAACAATAACCTCCAGAAAGAGCTCTTGACTCTATTTGAAATCTCTCAACTACTAAAACTTTATTTCATTTCTCTTCCTCCTTTTGATCAAGACTTTCACAATTCCATGATGCCAGGACCAGGCTCATCCTTGGGAGTCATGTCCCATATTGCCAGGGAGATTTACACCCCTGGGAGTCATGTTCCACATAGAAGGGAGGGCAGTGAGTTCACCTGTGGAGTTCACTTAGAGAGAGAGTAGGCCTAGTTTTGACTAAACCACTGACATCATAACCTAACCAAGTGGATAACAAAAAATTATCATCATATTATTATTTCCTACTATAGAAATTTAACCTCACTTTTGACTGCTTCCATTGACACACACGTACTGTCATTTCTCCCATATTAAGAATAACACATAATGCAATTGTCCTGATCTTACTTCCTCCCTGGCTACTGTACATTTTCTGCATCCATTTTTATAACAAAACTTTTGAAATTGTTGTCTATTATTATTCAGTTCACTCTCTTGCCTTCATTTTCTCATGAATCCACTCCAATCAAGTGTCTCCTCATCCCTTAAATTTAAGGGCTCTTGTCAAGGTCTGCCACTTTGCTAAATCCAATTGTTAATTATCAGTCTTCATTTTCTGTCACCTTTCATCTGGATTTCCTAGAATTGATCACTACCTGAAATAATTTCTTCCTTTGGCTTTCTGGGGAATGTACTGTCCATATTAACTGTATTGGCTGTTTTTTCTCAGTCTCTTTTGTTGGCTCTTCCTTTTCTTCCTGACATATTAATGTTGGTATACTTTGCCACACAGCTCTTGTACCACTTCTCTTCAGTATTGACACTCATTCCTTTGGTGCTTTCATCCAGTCTCATGGCGGGCCACCATGGCTCAGTGGCAGAGTTCCTGACTGAATTTTATGTTACCTAAAGAAAACTGGTTTCTGTTAGTAAAAAGGGAGTAGCCTTGTGGTAGGCAAACAATAGCAAATGCTACCTAGAGGAGAGAGGCTAAGGGTTGATGTTTGAGGTGTTTAGAGTTTAAGAATTTTGTTAAAACATGATAAAAATTTGTTTCTCTGCATAGGAAAATGTTCTGCTGTTTCTTTTCTTTTTTTTCTTCAAAGAAAGTTTGAAAGCATTTATTGCTAGGTATGAAGAAGGAGAGCAGATGGCCTATTGGTCCCCAAATCTGTCTCCTTAAGTCTGGGTGTTCAAAGTTTTTATAGATTCTGAAAAGGGGAGATGAAGTCATTACAATTTCAAAAGCAAGTAGAAGCAGAAAGGAGGGGATAAAGTTATCATTTTAATAGCAAGTGTAAGCAGAAAGGAGATGAATTATCACTTCAGTAGCAAATGTATGCAGAAACCATTTACAAATATAAAGGAGTGAAACTGGGCTGGAACCAGTTAATGGCTAACTCAAGTTCCTCCATTAACAGTAGGGCATCTGTCCTTAAAAATTTCTGAAATAAGAAAAAAAAAATAGACAAAGGCGCAAGATTAAGGCTTTTACAATCATTCCCAGGGATCAAGGCTACTGTATCATATAGTTCAGGGATTTCAGGTTTTCTCTCTGTCTACTCTAATACACCAGAAAGAAAAAAAAAGGACTATTAATATAATGATTCAGTAGTCATAATTATTCATTAAATCCTACTCTTCAGCTACATAGCTAGTTAGCACAAAGAAAAGATATGGAGACAATGGAGAGGCAAGGAGGATGAGAGCTACATGAGTTGTCTGGGGAAGGATGTCCTTGGGTCATAGGCCATAAATTTGCAAGGACTATTTGCCAAGGTATTTATTTGGTAATGGGCTTTTCTAGTGAAGACAAGGAGATTTTTTTGTGTCAGTATGACTTGGTCATTATAGTTCCTCTTTTCCCATAGAGGTAGGGGTCTTAATTAGCACCTCTTTGTGGTTCCATTGCAAATGAAGATCCAGAGATCAGTGCTAGTGAGCCTCAAGGGTTTTAGAGCTCTGGTGGTTGGATCTGGGATCTTCCTGTGCTGAGGTTTTGGGGGGACATCCTCTACCAAGAGCCGTAAATAGTACACACGGTTGGAGAGAAGTGTCTCCTGGCTGACTCGCCAAAATATGGTACTGGATTCCTCTTTCTAGGTTCTTTGCTATACTGTGAGAAATAATTACAGGGCACAGCACAGCATAGAGGAAGCAGGCAGAAGAGAACATTTAGTAAGAATGCATGTAAGAGAACATGTGGGCATATTGTAAGAAAAGAAGGGTGAGAGGTGAGAGGCCATTCTGTTGTTTCTTGCCCTCCTATATATTTTTTCAGATTTTTTGATTCTTAGAAAGCACTACACATTTTTGAAATATTAAGAATCTTAGTTACAATTACTGGGGACTTATATTATTAAAGTCCCTATAGCACTTTGGTTGACCGAGTGTTCACATGTTTTTTTGTTTATTTTCCTCAGGCTTCTTTCTTTTATGTGCCATTCTGATGATGCCAACAGAGAGTTTATCTGAACTTAAACACTTTCATTCCAATTATTTCAGTATTGGAATGTGGGTCAGAAATAAAGGAATAGGGATGACAGAACAAGAATGCAAAAAAAAAGCATGATTTTTTTTCATATTTGAATGGTTACATAAACATTTTTGCCTGTTTTAAATCATTTTTTCTCTCTTTAAGCCCCAAATAGAATGATAAGATGAGTAATGAATCATGAATATGCAAGTGTGTACAGGATCTGAAACTCTAGCCACATGTTTTTTAGACACCTTTTTTACTCTGACAAACTATAGCACAATATGTTAGTTATGTAGGAGATTTTATTTGAATATATGTAGGAGGCTCCTTATGATTATATATAAGTGCAGGTGTACACGATTACAATAGGAATAAAAAAATTTTATTAAAATTATGTAAAATAAGAATTTTATTATAATTACATTAGAAATATCCACAAAAAGACTTTTACTATGGATCAAATGCTATCTGTACAGGCCCTAAATTAAAAGATATGTACAAATAACAGCTTTACTTTTCAGATTTTAGAAAATGAGACAACAACCTTTATCCCATAAAACAAAATAAAACTACAGAAACCTCATGTTTCTACACTGAAGAGATGTTAACTAGTGTGCTGGTTTGAAAGGAAGCATGCCCCCTAAGAAAAGCCATGTTTTAATATGAATCCCATTTCTTAAAGGTAGAATAATCCCTATTCAATACTGTATATTTGAAACTGTAATGAGATCATCTCCCTGGTTGATGTGATTTAGTTAAGAATGGTTGTTAAACTGGATTAGGGGATGACATGTCTCCACCCATTTGAGTGGGCCTTGATTAGTTTCTGAAGTCCTATAAAAGAGGAAACATTTTGGGGAATGAGAGATTCAGAGAAAGCAACACTACAAAGCAGAGAGTCCACCAGCCAGCGACCTTTGGAGATGAAGAAGGAAGACGCCTCCCGGGGAGCTTCATGAAACAGGAAGCCAGGAGACAAAGCTAGCAGATGATGCAGTGTTCGCCATGTGCCCTTCCAGCTGAGAGAGAGAAGCCCTGACTGTGTTCGCCATGTGCCTTCTCACTTGAGAGAGAAACCCTGAACTTCATTGGCCTTCTTGAACCAAGGTATCTTTCCCTAGATGGCTTTGATTGGACATTTCTTTAGACTTGTTTTAATTGGGACATTTTCTCGGCCTTAGAACTGTAAACTAGCAACTCATTAAATTCCCCTTTTTAAAAGCCATTCCATTTCTGGTATATTGCATTCCAGCAGCTAGCAAACCAGAACAACTAGCATTACCTAGAAAGTATTAACATTAGAATATCAATATGTTTTATAGCTTGGACTTAATTTGAATGTTGTTCTGTTTGACAAATGCTAAAATGAGGTAACTTCCATACTTGAATCATTTACTTCAAAAGGTTTTTAGTATCCTTGAAGAGACAGATCAAAAAAAAAATTCCCCGATCAGGGGGAAAAAGGCACTAAGCAGAGATTGATTACTACATTCCTGAGTAATAAGTATTAATGGAAAGCATTATTTACACAGCAAATAGGAGGCAGTTAACATGTGGGTGATAATGATATTTCAATTGTTAGTATTTCTAGATAAATTCTTTTTAATTAGTTATAAATGCCTTGATATAAAATTGGTATGGAGTGGGAGTATAATTTGAAAATATATGACGTGCCTGCATAACACAAAATCAGAACTGCAGAGAGTGAAATTGAATCTGGTTTTATTCACATATATCAACAATAACAAATTTATTGGTGAGAAAAGACCGAAAGTTAATTTTATAATTTCCAAATATATATATATAGTATTTGGAAACATACTTTATATTTATACAAACAATTTAGGCCAATATAAAATATATTCCCTGGGGATTAAAATGAAAATAGATAGTGGCAAAGAAAATCTAAGAGATACTTTATGCCTGCAGGAAATACTTTTTCTCCTTAACATGGATATAGATTCTACGTCTATTTAAAATATGCATTGGAATTTATGTGTGTGTGTGTTGAGTGTACAGATTTGTGTGTACATGTAGGTATGTGTATATGTGTGTCTACATGTTTATGCATGTGTATGTTTGTGTGTGTGTATATGTATGCATGTGTATGTGTGTATGTGTGTGTATCTGTGAGTATATGCATGTGTGCGTGTGTATCTATGTAGGTGTGTGCAGGTGTATGTGCATGTGTGTATGTGTATATATGTTTTCCATCTAAAACCTACCCCCAGGGGACCAGAAGACCACAGGAAGCTTATATTCATCTTGCATTGAAAGGCTGACCTCACAGGAGCCCTGCCTTAAAATACTTACTTCCCCTCTCTCTCACTAGGCAGCACTCAGTTGTTCGTTTGTTTGTTTTTTTGCATGGGCAGGCACTGGGAACTGAACCCGGGTCTCCGGTACTGCAGGTAAGAACTCTGCCACTGAGCCACATTGCCGGCTCGCAGCACCCAGTTTTGTAGTGCTGGAACCCTGGGTGTGTTATTCTAGTCACATTTACTTAGACTTTGGGAAGTGAACTGCCATGGATTATTGTGCTTCTTGTAGTTCCCTAGATGAATGTGACTAACACCTATGGAACTGGAGTGGGCTTTTCTTAAAGAAAATGACAGATCTGCAAAATGAGAGATTGAAGAAGAGCCACTCTCTTTAAGATCAGGGAAATCAAAAAGAAAGATGAATACTGAGACAGGAAAGCAAGAAAGAGAATGAGGTTATGTAGGTTTACATATGGATGACACAATTTTTAAAAATCTTTTCTTTGTTCCCTGAGAGATGCACTATTTTTCTTGATCTTTATTGCTTTTCTCTATATAATAATTCCTTTTTGCTCCAGTCTTCACTAAAGTCATATTACATTCAAAATAACTTTGCATTACGGGTCAGTAAAAGAAGTGCAAATGAGCTGTGGTGGATTGAACTATATACCCTAGAAAACACGTTTTCTTAATTCATTTCTGTAGGTGTGAACCCACTGTAAATAAGACTTTTTGAAGATGTTACTTTTAGTCAATATGTAGCCAAAAGTATCAGGATGGTTTTAATCCCATTACTGGAGGCCTTAGAGTATAAACAATAGTGAGAAAGCCAAAGGAAAAGCAAGAAATAAGAAGTCAACAGAACTTGCAGGAGAAAGGAGAAGACACTGCCATGTGTGCCATGTAATTGCCATGTGACAGTGAAAGCATGGATGAAGTGTCACAGCAGCCAGCCTAGAATACCACAGTCTTCAGGGGGGAACACATCACCTGTTAATGCCATATTTTTTACTTCTTTAACCTCAAGACTGTGAACCAATAAGTTCCCATTGTTAAAACCAACTCGTACTGTATTTGTTTTAGCAGTCAGAAAACAGACACCAGCTTTCTCATCTGTCTTTGCAGAGCCCAATGTAGTTGTGTTGTATTTAAGGAGGGGAGGGGTATTAGAATTCCAGGCAATGACCCACAGTGAGGCCAGCAGAGACCCAGGGCAGAGCTGTGAGTGGTAGGGGTAGCTATGTGAGAGTGGAGAAGGCTACACTTTGGACTTTTTTAGCAGAGGATGTGAGACAAGCCCTCTTTCACCTATATGTGCTGTGAATCTTTAAAAAGCGTATCATGCAATTGGATTTATGCATGTGAGTGTTTCTCACCCTTCAAGCAGATGAGAGTTAATGCATACTTTTCAGGGATTCTACCAAAGAAACTAAGCGGTTTTGGATTTATAAGTAATCTGCTTCATTTTAAACATTCACGTATCAGAGATGCAGAGAAGCAGAATCACATGATTAATATTAAGTAAAGGATTTATTATGGGGATTGACCTGATGCAATCGTGGGCACTTGTTACACAGTCTATTGAATGCGGCTGTCTCTCATTTTTAAGATTAGATCTGAAGTTGGTGTAAGGGGAAGCTGGGACAGAAAGAATGTGAATTGGGGAAAGCAACAGCAACCTGGGACCCGTGAACATGCCTCTCATCACCTCCATCCTTAGAAATCCTATAGATGACCTATAGGATAAGCGCGTGTCCTTGACCGGAAAGCTGCACATGTACCTAGCCCAGGTGGAAAAATTGAAGGCGGAGACCTGGCAGAACCTAGAGGCGTTTGGGGCTTAGCTGCCACTTCAACAACAGGATAAAGCATCAGATAAGCACAATGTGTAGGAGCTGCAATATCTGCCTACCTTATACTCATCCTTTGAGCATCAACTGCCACCTCCAAATCACATGCAAATTGCAATTGTGGACAATTCTAACTTTGAAATAAACACAGAAGGCCATTGTAATAAATAAAGTTTCCGCTTAACTAAGTTGACACAGTACAAACCATGACATTTAATTTACATTTTGAAGTTCTAATATAATTATGCTCTAAATTGTGGATGTTGGAAGTATTAAAATTTTAGGAAGTTGTGGCATGTTATGTCACGGTTTTGAAAACATACTGGTACTTCACTAGGGATACTATGTTTCTATATATTAATATTTTATAGGTTTTATTGTATAGAATGGTTTTAGTGACTGAATAATTACTTGTCTTTATAAAGCCTGGAATTATGGTATCTTTTCAGGTATGATTATCTGCACCAAGTAAGAAGATTTCACTGATAATTGCACTCAGAATTCTGATATCTGGTGTGAGAAACCCAATTAAGTGAAAGTCAGAAGTAAAAGGCTTCACCAGGCCCTTCATTAGACTTTTTTAGGTTGAAAGAGACAGTTCTCAATTTTCTGAGACTAAAAATTGAATATGATATTAAATATGGTAAACAAGTAAAGGGCCAGCACAACGCCTAGCATGAAGTTAAGAACTTCGCCAAAGGAGGAGAAATGAAAATGATGGTGATATGGGTGAAGAAGAAGGCCACTACGATGATGGTGGTAGTGAGAGAAGGACCTACAGTGCGGTAATGAGCAAAGGAAACCCATCAACCATTGCTTTTAAGGACTAAATGCACATCCGTTGTCATAAAAATCCTGGAAACATCACTTATTAATTGCCAGCTCTAAAGACTCACTCCTCCTGGTGTAATCTGAACATTGTGACCCATTTTCTGAATGTTTCTTATTGTCTCCCTCCCATTGTAACTCCATACTGAGGGTCTAATACCTGCTCATTACCTGAACTACCATGTATCACTGCCCTTTGTACAATGAAGGGATGGGCTGCTTTTTAGAGTTACCTGGAAAAATGCATGACATCTTTGGTTAGAAAGAACTGTCTTTATTCAACAAAAGCTAAAGGCCTGGTAGACCTTTTTGTTTTATGTACTGTGCAGTATAGGCATGAATTTATCTGGATGAGCTACATGTTGTTTTTGTTGTTAATGCTTCTAAAGATGTACTTTTTTGAAAGAGTGTAAAATATGAGAAACTTGAAGGATATGATAAAAAGCTGCTTTATTTTGAAAGTGTAAAAGAAATAAAGGGCATCATCTTTGATTAATATGATTTGTAAACCACAATACTGTCCCTGCCATTCCTCAGAGGGGCATGGATAAATATCGGGGCTGTTCAACAATATTTCAGCTCTTTTTCTGGGCACATGGTCAAACAGCATTTATTCACCATCCTTTCTCCTTTTGTCTCCCCGTTCCAACACATGTGAAATTATGTATTGCCATTGATCTCCTTTGGCTAAAGAAATATGAGCAGAAGTAAATGTGCCATTGCTTAGTAGATTCATTTAATTGGAGATGCTTTACTAAACTTACATTTCCTGGGTACTGTACAGTGATTGTGGTAGCAAGGACTGAGATGGAATCTCTATCAGTTTGGGACTCTGAGCAATTACACTGAATAGAAACTTCTGCTGCCCCATTTGGACATTTAGGGTGAGTGAACAGTAAACATTTGTGGTATTAAGCCACCAAGAAAATGATGCATTTGTTACTGCAGTCTGACTTAGCCCATCCTAAATAGTACAGATGGTGATCTGAGCTGCTTATATACTGAAAAAGTATCAGCCTAGAATACATGGTCCAAAGTTACTTAGTGTCAAGTCAGAAATTCACATGGTGAGGAAGAGGCCACAAATCCACAGATGGTGAGCCAAACTCCTTGGGTGGTTGGTATTGGGCGAACAAGTGTTAAGCCTAGGGAGAATGTGTGGGCAGCCATCTGCCTTTGGCTAACCGAACATGCTAATGTTCCAGGTCTTTAGGCAAAAGCAAAATAGTGATGACAGCTTTCAGCAAAATAGATCATCTAAGACGCCAAAACTTTTATTGTTCTATGTTTTATTTTCTGAGGAAACCTCTAGTTTCCCAGTTTTCAATCATCAACAAATAACTATGTGCCAGCCTGAATTCATTTTTATCCTACTTATTGTAATAAAAAATTTGAGGCACTTGATTGGCCTGATCATGAATGTTTGGTGAATCATTTGTATTGTCATGATAAGGACAGAAAACATTTAGCATACTTAATTTAATATTTTGGGACTTATCCCCAAACTACTTGATAAAAACATGGATACCATATACATTTAAATATAATTATTCTCTCTATTGTGAAAAATGTCATTTAAAATTATTATATTAGCAGAAACTGTTAGTGACTAGTGTTTCTTAATGGTTGCTCAGAGATTTGGAATGCTTGTTAATTCTATGATAAGAGGTTTTACATAATATGTTTTTAGCTGAGTAGGAATTCTTTTACAGACTGAAATAATGTGTTATCTAAAAAGTAATGCAATACGGTCACTAGCATTGGTCCATAACTTCATGTTATCTATTTAAAGTTATCTGATTACACTTAAATTTGATTAGGTGAGAGAGATTTTTGAACTTCTAAAAGGTATGCCAAAAGACCTCCTATAACTTTTAGTCTAATATTTATGACAAGATTGGTTTAACATCAAAGTAAAAAAATATATTTTGTGTCAAAGATTGTGGTAAGCACAAAGACCTATAGTGAAAACATAAGTAGGGCCTACCTGAAGGTACTTTAGAGTTTATATTAAGATCAATATTAAGAAAATGATAACACAAATGATTTTTTATGGCTGCAGTAGGTGCTATAAAAGAGAAATTTAAGCTATTGCAAAAGGAGAGAATAGAAAGTTCAGGGACATTTTTCTAGAAGAATAAAATCTAGGGTGAGAGAAAGATGAGCCTGAAGCAGTTAGGTTAAGGGACAGGAGAAGAATCTCCCTGATAGTGGAATCAGTTTTGCAAATGCTGGGTGACAGAAAGGGGTGTGATTCTTTCAAGGAATGAAATGAGAACCAATGTACAAGAAAAAGAGAAAATACGAGGAAGGGTGGAAACAGAAAGAATTGGAAGTAGACCATTGTGGATTGACGTAAAATATATACATAATTAAAACCCTATGAATGAATGAACTTGTGCAGGGTGAGCATTTAGGAATGAGAAAAGGAGCCTTCTTCACCACCTGAAACTGAGTCTTGAAGGATTTCACCATTTACAGTTGGAGGAGGTTAATACAATGATGAAGGAGGGATGGTCAGTGAAGTAGGAGGAAAACCAGTAGTGTTGCATTACAGAAAGCAAAGGAAGAGTTTTTCAAGAAAAGGAGAGGTGACTACCATCCACCTCCATCTGACATTTCTCACTGAAGTGGAGGTCTTGTGTTGTGATATCTTCTAATTTGATAAAAAAAAAAAAGCCGATTTCCAGATTATTATGTGAAATCCCACAATTTTGAAATCAAGACTTGACTTGACTTTAAATTGTACAGATTCTCTCATGGCTGAAAATGATGCCTTTTTACAAACTCTTTGTTATACCAGCGCTTGTAACCAATGGTGATAGATTTTAGTTTAATCAGACATCCAGAAAATTAGTAAAACATTCTGCCAAAATTCTTAATTTAGCTGGCATTGGGATGTTGTACAGCATGAAACAGGTACATACTGAAAAGAGAGGATATGTATAAAAATTTTACAACCAGAAATGTTCAATTCATTCAAAATTTATTTTTGAAATGTCAACTTTGTATATAAAAGCATCAAATGTAGGCATAGTCTGAAAAGCAGGGAAAGATTTGGCTATGAGGAGAATAGACCTTATTACATATTATTTTCTACTTGCTGTGGTATATGTCTAAAGAAATAACGTCTTTCATCTTCCCTGATTCTATTTTCGCCAGATGCATCACTAGGTACAAGAAAATTGGTGTGCATCCTTGAAAATGTACTTGTAGCTCAAGGTGGCCTGTAGTATTTACAGAGTCTACCTCTCTGTAAAGATGTACTCTCTGGTGGCAATAACTGTGGTGCCCAGTAGGATTGTGCAGTGGCCTTGACTGAAGCATGACTCCTTTTCTGGCAGTCCCAGACTGTCTCTTCTTTTACTTGACATGAAGCCAATGGCTTTGAGTGTTAATTGGCTCTTTCCTTCCCACTAATATCTGAAGTGCACATAAAAACACAAGGGAAGCTTGCCATAGGTGCTTACATCAGACTGTTGGGTTAGGTTGACAGAGGAAGAATTTGAAAAGATGACTGAATTGTGACATAAGTCAAATTCAAAATAATCGCTTCTCTTTTATATCTTGATTTCAAAGTAACACTTTTGGTATTCCTAATATTTACAAAGAGGCTGCTTATGGATTATGGCTCTGAAAGTTGTGATTTTTCCCATTTAAAAGTAATTGACATGTACTAGTTGTACAGAGGGTAGAGATGATAAAAGATCATCATTGTGTATTTGATCCTTTTGTTATTTAAACTCAACTCATGAAATTTTAAACTTTAATTGGATAAGCACACTCCCTAGTTTCTTACTTTTTAATATTTCTTATTTCTTAATATGTATGAAAACAGTAAGAATGATGGTTATTGGTGTCCTCATTTCCATGAATTATAAATGAATTTGAAAACGAGATTTGACACTAAAAATGAGATTTCTAATATCTATATTTCAATCATGTCCATGTCTATGAGATTTGAAATAACTTCATTAAATTGAAAGGTAAATAAATTGAATTTACTGACAAGCATAAATGTAGTGATGTATATAGTGAAGTCACTGGATGATAGACTATTTTTCATACATCATATACAGTTAAGCAAGTGATATGTTATTGTGTGATTGAATATAAAATATAAGCCCTATTCCAACAAGATAATATTTCCAAAGATAGCAGAATGAGGCTGGAACATCTACAACTGCAATGATGATCATGGTTGATTTGACTTTTTAGCAGAGAGTGTTATTTTTACCATCCTAACTCCTTCCTGGCTGGAAGGAGTGTTTTTCTGAAGATGTTGGCTTGGGTAAAGAAGGGAACAGCTCCTGATAAACTGTCTTGGATTAGTTATTACAAAGTCACATCTTTATGGCTACACTTATGTAAAGTACATTCTAGCTAAATATAGTCTGCATACAAACAAACACGCAGATAACCTCAGTTTTTTTCAGGGAGAGTCCCAATTTTAGAAGAAATTTAATTCGGATGGTTTAAATGAAGGTAAGTCAATGAAAGGTCTGTTTAAAAGTATTGTGAGCAGTAATGAGGGACTATGTAGAAAAACAAAGTATATTGAGTGAGTTATCCAGAGATTAACCATTATCTGATGGTTAAGTTCATATGTCCTTTTGGCTAAGTTACAGTGTCTAATTGTTTGGTCAAACAAACACTGTCCTGATTGCTACTGTGAGGATATTTCATGGATTAAATTATCAGTAAGCTGACTGCATCTATGGCTCATCACATCTAGAACCAACTAAAAAGACTGCCTTCAACAATGAGAGAAGTCTCATCCAATCAGTTGAAGGCGTTAAAAGGGGAAATGATAATTTCAGCAATCAGAAGGAAGAATTCCCATCTCTACTTCAGCCAACCAGCTTCTGGAGAACTCATCAAAATCTTCATAGGAGTTCTTAACTTGCTGCCTGACCTTTAGAATTTGTATTTGTCCATCCCCACAGTTGCATGGCTTCTGTTCCTTGGAAAACCCTCACTAATACACTTTCCTTAAGATTAAAGGGGCAGAAGGACACAGTTCACTCCCAGAGCACAGAGAGAACTGGATCTGCTGAAGACCTGTCCCAAGAAAGGGAAGCCAGGTGATACAATCAGCAGAACTTACACCAGAGCAGAGAAGGGCAAGACTGGATGTGAGTGGTGAGTGGTGGGGTAATATGGAGAATATATCATGTTGATCCAAATCAAGAGAGGCTAGGCGGGATGTCTCCAGGACATCTTTGGGCAGTGTGCTTAAGTTTGGGTTTAGGAAGTCATGCAGAAATGGTAATGAGTCCAAGTAAATCTAGCAGGAGAGATTTGTATAGGACAGGGGACATTTTTATCCCTTCGGTGCCTAATATTCTTGAATACGATTGTACCAGGAATGGCTTTGGGCCCTTTGTCTCATTTCTTCTCTCATGTCTTCATCTCTGGGAAGAATAGATGAAAATCAAAGCTGATTTTGGAGGGCTTAAATAACTGGTAACTTGGAAGAGTAGTATATGGGTCCAGTTCTCATGTCTTCAACCTGTATTCTTTGCTTTACTCCATGCTTACCTTTGACATTTGAAAGCCCTTGCTTTATTCAAAGAAAAATAGACAGCAGAAACCTTTCATCTTCTCTCCTAGTGAAGCAATGAGCACGTAGTTAGGAAGATCATCACTGATCCTTTTACTTCAGACATTCCAACTCTTGCGTTTTCAGATCTGGATTCCACCCAGGTCTAGTACTAATTCTTACTCGCTACCATCTGTTCCACTTCTTTCCTACTTCACTCTGGCTCAGTTCCTACACCCTAGTCAACCACTTTCCACACACACACAAAGTGTGTGAATTCCAAAAAAATCCAAAAATTCCTACTTGGAAAGAAATCTGGAATCAAACAGGGAGAAAAGTGAAAGAAAATTTGGTTAAAAGTGAGAAAAAAAAAAAAAAAGGACAGTATAAAGTGTTCACTGGAAGAGTTGGCAGTTGTTCTGAACAAAGACGAATGGAGTCAAAGCTGCCAGAGGAACTGGGCTGCTTTTCTGAAGCTTTGGAGAGGCAGTGTGCCCTGCGGAGAGCACTTGTCTACTTTAATTCATAGTTCTGAGTTTAAACCTCAAAAAGCACTGGAAGAAAGCAGAGCAGGAGTGGACTGAAGTAAAGCTAGGAAGACTTAGCTTCTGCAGACTTCTCTTTCTTGTGCTAGGGTAGCTGTTTGCTCCTCAGTTGGACATTATTTGAGAAAATGGGGAAGATCTGGCAGAACCTTGCCTCTAAAAAGATTGAAGTTATATGAAAGGTACTTTTCTAATTCAGTATGCTACTGAAATATAGAGACTTTACCAAATAACGGAATATATTACATTTGTAGTTTTGATTGCAAGCATATTGATGAATGTGGCCATCTTCCCTAGAAATTGGCATGATACTTCCAACCTCGGTCTTTTTTGTTGGGGCAAAGGATGATTTTCAAGAAGCTAAAGGCTCTCAGGGCCTCTCACGTGCCTGGGTCCCTTCTAAAAGCTATGTCTAATTTTGTATTTGTAATTTTGTATTCTTATTCTAAAAGAAGGCCCCTCAAATTATATAAGCTTCAGGCTCCTTAAAACTTGTCCTGTCCCTCTTTTGCATGGAGCAGGATTTGAGGTTGGGCCTTGGGAACAGACTTGCTGTTTCAGACTATAAACCCTTTTAGCACCAGCTTGCAGATTTGCCACTCCTTGGTGGAAAAATACCCTGTCAGAACTGTCACTTTCACCTGCACTTTTCTTCTCCATGACATCTAAAAAAGAGTTACTCACTGACAAATTCTTATGTGATAAACTGCCTCGAAGATCTTTCTTACAACACTCAGGCCAAGTAAACTTTAGAAGCTTAATGTATGCATGTATTAAGTGCTGCAAGCCTTCACGAAAGCTTTCAAACCAATGAACTCTAAATTGTGTGGAAAGGAAAATGCAGAGTGAGTGATTGGATGTAATTCATTATTGCTCTTTAAAAATATTACTCATCAATATCTTTGTAATAGCACTTTCTTTGCTTCAGTTTTTCCTATGGTTTCACTTCATATTTAGACTATGTCCATAATTACAAATATGCATTAATGAGAAAGCAACAATCTATAGCTGGGGTTGGCAATTTTTTTTTCTATAAAGGGTCAGACAGTAAATATGTTGGTTTGGGGGGTCATGTGGTTTTTGTTACAACTATTCAACTCTGATCGTATAGTGCAAAAGCGGCTATAGACAACATATAAATCAATGGGTGTGGCTGTGTTCTGATAAAACTTTACTTATGGACACAGAAATTTGAATTTCACATAGTAGTATCCATTAATAGTTTAATGCATTTAAAAATGAATGCCTTCTTAAAATAGTTTCTCTAATTTTGTAGGAGCTTCTAGTCATAAAATCCAAAGTTTCTTTCATTTTAACAATTCATAATTCCAATGAACATTTTTTCAAAGGATGAAGCTGTATTTCTTACATTTAGCTTTTTCCCTTCCAAATGGAGGATTCTATCATGTTGGGTTCTAGCTTTTGTCTTTCATTAAACAGAGAAGAAAGAAAAATGTTAAATTTTCTTTTAGAAGAACAACCTATATCCAACTGTATAAAATAAAAAATAATTTTTAGGATACTTAGAAAGCACACAGATCTGAATGGAGTATTTGCTCATTTTTTAAGTCTTCTCTTTGCTTTTGCATACTATTCTGGTGTACACCATTGTGCTTTGGTCTCTGTGGCTCTGTCTGCAGTTATTCAAAATTCAGTCCATTAAGAGCAGCCTTTCTACCTTAAATGTAGAGAGTTAAATATATGTACCTGCTTTCCTATTCCTATTTCTGTTCCTAACTCCTATTAAATCACAATGAAGAATCTACAGGAAAATAACTCTCAAGAGTGACTTTCTTCAAGTGCCCAAGAAACGCTTGCAAATATCTGTGAAAGCTGATACTGTTCCCTTGAAACATTTGTTAAAGAATATCCTAATGTTAGACAGGCAAAAGAATTGTCTCCCAGGTTAAGTAATTCTCTTCTATTACTCAAGCACTTTTTCTTTCTTTTATGGCTCTTCCTTGTCTGTCTATAGTAGCAATGGATAGGGAGGAAACTAAGTCTCTAACCTTACAACTTGGGGGTTGCTGCTTAACTCTCTCACACCATTAGGTTTGGGATCCACGCTACAAGAGGAAGTTGCTCTAGATGAACAGATACCAAATCAGTAAAAATTCTTCCGAGCCATCTGTGGGCCTAAATGATAAATTTAGTATAAGTTGGTCGCATAAAAAATATCTTCTGAATGTATTAATTAAGCAATATAATTATAATTAATTACCCAATTCTGTGAAACTTAGATCTATCGTTATTTTAAATAGAACAGGTCTAAAGACATAAATTTATAATATTGTACTATGGCAAATGCAATCACCACTGCCACTAGTGATTTTAATAATTACTCTCGTTAATCTATGTAAACTCTATGTTTACATAGAGTTTACATAGATTAACATATTTAATTCTCACAATAACCATAATGGAACAATAGATACATCTTACTATTAACTTAGTTTTGTAAATCAAGAAACTGAAACACAGAGACATTAACTTGGATAATGTCAGTCAAGTGGCAAATGTGGAAGCAGAATTCCAATCAAAGCAGTTTGGCTTCGTAGTCCTTGTCTTACCTGTTCTCTGCTACCTGTTCATGCTTTTTTCACAGGTACCTCTGCTACCTGTTCATGCTTTTTTCACTCAACAGTCAATAAAAGCATGTGTTTCAACCATCAGGACAGACACACAGATTCCTAATATACAAAAAAAAGAATACAAGGTGTCCCCAAGGCACCAAGAGAATAAAAGTGACAGGAGTAGAGACAGTAATGCAACCGAACTTAGTTTGATATCTGTATGCACAAGTTACAATGGAGAGCATAAAAAATAGACATTGTTTAACTTGTGTATGAGAGGAAAAAATCAGAAAAGCCTTCAAAGAGGGCATAAATGTGTGAACTGCATCTTAAAAGCAGATTAGCATTTTTCAGGAAGACAACAGAGAACAGTATTCCAAAATGGTGTTGTTATGTGGATAAAGGCCTAAAGAAATGAAGTCCAGAGTAATCACACAAGGTTTTCTGTAGAGGCGGGTATAAGGGCTGCGTGCAATGAGAAATCAATCTAGAGAGTGATAAAAGGGTCAGTCTTTGAGGACTGTGAATAGCATATTGAAGACTTCGGATTTTGTCTTGTGGAGACTGGTTCTGCCCTGAGGGTTTTAAGCCAAAAAAAAAGGCTTGGGTTTCAATGTCAGATGCAATAATTTCTGTGATTTTGTGCAACATTCTAGAGCTCTATATATGTGAGTTCCTCATTTGTAAAGTGCTGATCATTATTACTTACTTCATTGTCTTTTGTGGTGTCAGTGGTATGTTTGTATGTAATGCACATCTGATTCTTCACCCCCTAGTTGAGAGAGATAGCAATAAGGAAAGAGAGTGTGTGAGTGTGTGCATGGAGAGATGAGTGTTGGTGGCTGTGGTGGTCGGAGGGGGTGAGATATGGTAGTTCCTAGGGCTGCTCACATTTGTTCTGCCTCCTTTTTAGGATTCAGGCATGGCCATGTTACTGGCTTGTCTAGTGAGATGGAAGCAGAAGGTATGGGTACAGTTTTAAAGGAGAACATTTAATTGCCAGGGAAGGCCCTGCTACAAACCCGTCCCTCTCTTTGGTATTCACGGAGATCCCCATAGAGGTAAAACCTCTGTTTCCCCTTGGGTCCCTGCGTGTTTATGAGCACCACTGTCACCCAGGAGGAATACCTCAGTGAAGCGGTGGTGAAAAGAATGTCGGCGATCTTGTAGGTGGCTTTCGGGAACCAGCTTTATTAAGCAAAGACAAGCATCAGCAGACACAGCACCCTTTTAGGTAGGCTCAGCCCAAGCAAGCTAGCCCCTTCCTGCCTGAGTTAAACTACCCCACTGCCGCAGTTGGGCATTTAGGCTTATGCAGAGGTGGCCTTCTGTCCTATACTGCGCATGCTTATGCTGAGGTGGTTTTTAGTTCCTGTACTGCGCATGCTTCTGCTGTTAGCCTTATGTCTCTGTACCTAGCCCTTGTTTTCCCATATGCATTTTGTCTACAGTAATTTTCCTCCGCGTATACTGTGCATGCTCCCTTCCCTCCGCCTAGCGATAATGATCCGATTCATCTGGTCTCTTGACCAAACTGTGCGGCTCAGTGGTGTGATTTACTTCCTGTACCTTCTATGCGTCTCAGAATGTTCTATCTTCACTCTCAGCCCAAACCCTGCCGCCTCCACTTCGACGTCCTCCTCCACCCCTCCCTGCCCATTTTCTACCTAACCCCACTACCAATTCCTAGTGGGCCTGAGTCATGGCAGTGTTAAAAAAAAAAAAACAACTCTTGTTCAGATAAGCCACTGTGAATTTGACAGTTGTTAGAGTAAAACGTAGATTCCAACAGATGCATGGATGAAATAGAGTCTAGGCTGCTGATAGGGTTTCATGGAATTGGGGTTGGAGCAAGGAGTCTCTGACTGGGGGTTACTGGGTTGAGATGGTGCTGGTGAACATTGAAAAATGAGTGGAAACTTGTACTCCAATAATCCCAAAACTCAAGGAATCCTAATTCCAGAAGAAAAGTAGCTAAATGAATAGGCTGGGAGAAATCTGAGCCACTGGAAGTCTGTGTACTCCCCCCGGGTATAGTAGATAATGTGTCTGAGGACCATCTAGATTTAATACTCTGGTTTTAAGATTTAGGAATGGAACCAGCATGGTGCCTGGCATACAATTTAAGCTCAACAAAAGTTAGTTGCCTTGTTTATCTTCCTTTTCCTTCTTCCTGTATAAGTTCCTGTGTTTGCTCTCCGTTTACCAGATGGCTAGCTTTGTTTGACCAGAATAGTCTGTTAAAAGTTGCCTATATAATGATTTACTTCTGCAATTTAGTGCTCCTATGGTTAAGGAGTTCACATACAAGCATGAATGTGTTCAGAATTATTCTCTTTCCTCTATTGTTATTCAGGACGTGAATTAGGCATGACTTCATGATTTTCCGTTTAGAAGGCTACATATACAAAACATTCTCTTCTTCCCACACAGTTGTTTTTTCTTTGTTGTTGCATATATATGGATGTCCTCAGAATGCTTTTACTGAAAACATTGACTTTGGTGACTATGTGGGGGTACTTACCTTGAAACCTTAATAATTGCCCCTGAGTACTATATAGGAAGCAGTAGTATCTGCAGGGAAGAGGCTGTGCTTCTGATTAAACTGTGTGGTCCTGGTGTGTTTTCTGTTCTTTTAGAATCGCTGCTAGGAGGTTGTAGAATCAATGATTGTGGAATAACATTCAGACTTGGGGATAGGCAACCAGGACTCATAAGGCCTGACATGTAGAGCAGCTCATGGAAATGTGCAGAAGAGGGGGTTGAAACTTGAAGTTTGTCATTGTTAAGTATCCGATGATTGAGATAAAAGACAACTCACCAGTAACTGGTACTGGACTCATAATTTTCCTGCCTTTCCATTCTTTTAAATGAAAAGGAATGATAAGAGAAAGTTTTTAGGATTACACAATCCACGTTTTTAATTGCCCACTGACTACTATAGGCAGAAAGATAAATTAGACATATGCCAGGTGTTATGGTATGATCACCCAGAAATTTGTTCACCTTAAATCTTCTCTTTAGAAATCTTCTTTCTGCTAAAAGGTACTAGTTATATGAACTATACAATTTGAAATCGTGTACTAAAAAGTAGTGCTTCATAATGTTTAGTAACTTAATTCAACCAATTTTAAATGCCAAAAATGAAAATAAGAATTAAAATAAAAATTGAAGCAGATTATTTCCTAGAAATTAATTTGACAAAAGTTCAGAATTAAGACCACTGTATGGGTGAAATTGGTTTTCATAATAGTAATAAAATCTGTGACTAAAATCTGTGGACTACATCTTTATATTACAAAGTTAGAGGATTAAGATTGTAAGCCTGGGGTGGGCCACGGTGGCTCAGCAGGCAAGAATGCTCGCCTGCCATGCCAGAGGACCCGGGTTTGATTCCTGGTGCCTGCCCATGTAAAAAAAAGAAAAAAAAAAGATTGTAAGCCTGGTCTAAATTGGTGCTTCAAATTCTAGAAATTCTATATATCATCTGTAAAACTCCTTGTCATGCTAAGTGGGAAAATGAAACCTGATTATTAACTAATTTATTTTAGATTTAGAGACTTTCGTCCAGCGTTACCTCTAACATGTCTTGAGTTGACCAAAGGTAGAAACCATAACTCACTCTATTTTATTATCATCAGTCAGGACAATTTGTCAGTATCATGGATACATAAAAGTTTATCAAGGTCCTTTAATGTTTCTAAAACAAATATCTCTTAGATTGACCACTGATTTTATTGGAAATGCATCTCAGTTACAGCAGTGGTAAGAATTTATAGACATAAGAAAAGGATTGTCAAGAGCTGTTACTATTAGGACAGGTGACATATGTCCACTTCTCGATGTCTTTGTATAAAATAGACAACTCCTGCAATTTAAGATCAGCCAGTAGCACAAAAGCAATAAAGACATGTCTAATAATGTAAGGGAAGTAAGAATTTTAATGAAACTTTAAAATAAAGGTTTGGAATTACATTGAGTCATTAATCTCAATAAGAAAGTTTGACAGTTTTGTATAAAAGACAGAAGTCACATTAAATTGTATAGCATCAATTCTATTATTTGGTGGTCAGATTATTTAATATGGTAATGCATGAGATTTGATTATATTTCATTAAATGTATGATAAACTTACATATTAAAATGACTGTCAAAGAAATCACTTTGGGAGAATACATTTGTTTTAAGATAATTGAAATATGCTTTTAATTTTAATCTTGAACTCCTCACTTTTAAATTGCTTTCACAGTCAGTTTATAATACACTTGAGGGAAAATAAAGATCATACTAGGTAGTTGTGTCTTGTTGACCTCTGAGCTCTTTCTAAAGAATTGTATTTATGATCAAAGGATAAAGCTTTGCCACCATTAAAGATATTAAAAAGAAAATGTACTGGGTCCAGACGTAAAATCATAAGTTTTGGTCTGTTGTGCTTTCATTTCCTTTCTACTCAAAATATTTCCTAACTTCCATTATGATTTCTTCTTTGACCCATTGATTGTTTATGGAGATGTTTTTAAATTTCCTCATACTTGTGATTTTTCTAGTTTCTTACTCTATTATTGATTTCTAGCTTCATTTCATTGTAGTCAGAGAAGACATATTAGATGATTTTCATATTTTTGAATTTATTGAGACTTGTTTTGTGATCTACCATATGCTCTCTACTGGAGAATGAGCAGTGCACACTAGGGAAGAATGGGTATTCTATTGCAGTTGGGTTGAGTGTTCTATGTGTGTCTGTTAGTCTAGTTGTTTTAGAGCATCATTCAAGTCATCTATTTCCTTATTAATCTTCTGTCTGGATGTTCTAGCCATTACTGAAAGTGGTGTAGTAAAGTCTCCTACTATTAAGGCAGAACTGTCTATTTTCCCCCTTTTTTTTATAATCACTTCATTCAAGCAAGCCTCAAAGTTATTTTAAGCATAAAAAGCCCTTGTTGAAATGTTGACAAATATGTCAACATTTGCTTCACATATTGTGAGGCTATGACATTAGGTGCATATACATTTATAATTGCTGTATCTTCTTGTTGAATTGACCCCTTTTTGGCCTATAGTAACTTTCTTCAGCCCTTGTAACAATTTTTGATGTAACTCTCTATTGGTAACTATTTTCATGATTTATTTTTCCATTGTTTCACTTTCAACCCATTTGTGTCTTTGAATTTAAGGTGAGTCCTTTGTAAACAGCATAGAGTTGGGTCATGCTTTCCTATCCAAACTTCCAATCTCTCCTTTTGACTGTAAAGTTTAATACATTTAAATTTAAAATAATTACTGATAATATAGAACATGCTTTTGCCATTGTGCTATTTTGTCTTTATAAGTCTTGTGTCTATTTTGATCCTCAATTCTTCCATTAATGTCTACTGTCGTATTTATTTGATTTATTTTGTTATGCACTGTATTGATTCCCTTCTGATTTCTTTATTGATATGTTTTTCATATATTTTCATCCTGTCTACTGCATCCTTTTGCACAGGTGGTATAGTGAACAATCATGCATGGTGAGCCACATTTCCTCTGATATCTACTTGCGATTTCTGTGAGACTCACTCCAGTGCTACCTCATGTGAGATGTCTACCTGAATACCAAGGGTGAATTAGCGTTAAATGAACTTCTATGTCCGGAAGGCTAGATAAACAGAAAAAACACTCAAGGTAATCCTTTAGTGAAAATGCTTAGTACAGTCTTCAGAAACTAGAAAATGCTTTTTTTTTTTTTATAATCACTTCATTCAAGCAATTGAAATAAGCAAAATTATTTTAAGCATAAAAAGCCCTTGTTGAAATAGTTTGCTGTTGGGTCTAATCTCAAGAAACTTCCGCTCTGTTCCCAGAAACCCTCCCTTGCTCTGTTTGCAGGAATGAAACATCATATAAACTAATTTTGTCCTTTGAAGAACAACAAGGGGCCTACAAAATAACAAGACATGTTGTTGACCAGTTTTCCCTCTTCTATTTTCTTTTTCCTCTTTTGCTTTCTTCTGAATCCTAGCCATTTATTTGTCTCCTTGAGGTTATAAAAGCCCAAACCACCCTTCCCACTCCCAATTGGTCTTGGAAAGTTTTTTTCTCTAATTCCTTGATGATGCATCTTCAATGAACTTACCTTCTCACTAAGTTAATGTTGTTTCTCTGTTTGATTCAGGATCAGTCAAGCCTGACTATTTAGGACCTGATGGAACTACCAAGGGTGATTCATTCAGTGGTAGGTGATCTAAGTCTTGAAATAGCACCTATCACTTTAGTATTTTCTTGCCTCTCTTTTCTAGTAAATAGAACTTTGCTGCAGAATAGAGGGTCTTTTTAAAAGATAGAAATCTTTATCCTTCCGGTCCTAGCAGAGAATCTTAAGATGTTCATTTACTTGATAAATGAATGAGGATATCCCATGGTCTAGGAAGTATAAAACTGAAAAATTAGATGATACAACTATTTTTAAAAGGGTGGGCTCTTGCCTACTGTGAGTGGTCAGATTTTACAATGATTTTGATGGAGATAGATACAGTAGAAATGAAAATGCTACTGTGATGAAAAAGTTTATTATTTTAAATAAAGAGGAAATTAAAGCTGAATTCATTTACATAGTCTAGTAGGTAGAATATCTGCCAGAGCATCTAAATATTATTGGCAGATTTAGGGATTCTATTAACATTTTAAAATACAGAATTTGACTGAAACATGAATAAAGTTTACCTTATATTGTTTTTAAAGTATAAAGGAATGAACATGATCTATATGTCTGTACTTATGTAGGCCAACATTACCATCTACCACGAGTTGCTACTTATAATAAAATGCATTTTTCTTTTTATTAGAGAAGTTATGGGTTTACAGAACAACCATGCATAAAATGCAGGATTCCCATATACTACCCTATTATTAACAATTGATAGCACATTTTTATAATTGTGCTATTAACTTTAGTGCATGTTTAACTTAGGATTCACTGTCTGTATAGTGTAGTTCCATGAATTAACAACAAATTTTTAAGGTGCATGGTGTTTCAGTGATAGAATGCTCGCCTTTCAGCCTTTCATGTGGGAGACCCTGCACCCCCCAAAAAAAACCCCATTTTTTAAATTCTATTAACATGTATGCAATCTGACATTTTCCCTTTTAATCACATTCAGTTATGTATTTCAGTGCTGTTATTTATGTTCATAACGTGCTACCATTCCCACCACCCATTACCAAAATGTTTCCAACATTCCAAATAGGAACCCTATACATTTTAAGCCTTAACTTCCCATTCCCTATATCACCCCATCCCCTGATAACCTGTATTTTAGAATATGGTTCTATGAAATTACTAATTCTAATTACCTCAAAACAGTGAGATCATACAATATTGTTGTTTTGTGTCTGGCGTATTTCACTCAGCATGGTGTCTTCAAGGTTTATGCATGTTGTTCCAAGTATGAGGACCTAGTTCCTTTTTATGTCTCAATAATATTCCATTGTATGCATATGCCACATTTTGTTTATCCATTCCTTGGCTGATGGACTCTTGGATTGCTTCTATAGTTTGTCTACTGTGAATAATGATGTCTTAACATTGATGTGCAAATATTTGTTCAGTTCTCTTGGATACGTACCTAGTAATGGGATTTCTAGGTCATGTGGTATTTCTACACTTAGCTTTCTGAGGAACTGCCAAACTGTTTTCTACAACAGCTGCGCCATTTTACAATGCAACCAGCAGTAAATGAGTGTTCCTATTTCTCTGCATTCTCTTATTCTCTTCAACATTTGTGATTTTCTGTTTTTTTTTTTTTTTAATAGCAGCCATTCTATTAGGTGTAAAATGTTATCTCATGGCTTATGATGTTGAACATCTTTTCACGGGCTTTCTGGTCATTTGTATATGTTATTTGGAGATATGTTTAATCAAATCTTTTGCTCATTTTTAAATTGCGTTGTTTGTCCTTTTGTTGTTATGTTGAAGCACAACAAAATACATTATTAAGGGAATATTTCATTAGGACAAGTCACGGTATGGAGAACACCAAAATAGAAAATACACTGATCAGGTTTATTGCCTCGAAAATTTTTTTAATTGTCTTGAAATTTTTATATATGTTTCCTGTAAGTGGAAATTTGGCTAAATTAAAAGAAATAATTTCAGAATTCCAATCTACTGCTCCTCTTCAAGTCTCCCTTTAGTAGTAGCTAAATTACCCTAATTCTGAAAACACAGCATAAAGAAAAAAGGTTTGATCTCACCTTAAGTTATATGGATTTCATGTATGCTTTTAGGTTACATCTGTAAATGTATTCATATAGTGATTTTAATAATTTTTGTTCTGAGTTTATATAATTTTTTAAACTTTTTTTATTGCATAATATAACATATATGCAAAGCAAAGAAGGAAAAACAGTAGTTTTCAAAGCACTCTTTAACAAGTTGTTACAGGACGGATCCCATAGTTTTTCATGGGCTACCACACCATCAACTCAGATTTTTCCTTCTAGCTGCTTCAGACATTGTAGGCTAGAAGGAATAAATATATATTTTTTAATCATCACAATTGACTCTTTTTCCTTTTTTGTGAAAAATAATGTATATGCAAAAAAGCAATAAATTTCAAAGCACATCACAGCAATTAGTTGTAGAACAGATTTCAGAGTTTGGATACATTACAATTCCACAATTTTAGGTTTTTACTTCTAGCTGCTCAAAGATGCTGGAGACTAAAAACAAGTGATATAATGATTCAGCAATCATACTCGTATATTAAACCCTACCTTCTCTGTATAACTCCACCATCACTTTTGATCTGTCTCCCACTTTTTAGGGATATTTGGACAATTCCTATTTTAACTTTTTCATGTTGGAAGGGGCTGACAATAATATGGGGTAGAGAGAAGGATCTGTCTGATGATCTGGAGAGGCTGGCCCCTCTAGGTTTCAAAACTTATCTTGTCTAGTACCCATGTGGAGGTTGTAGGTTTCTGGAAAATTACCCTAGTGCACAGAACCTTTGCAGGATCTTATATATTGCCCTACATGTTCTTTAGGATTGGCTGGAATAGTTTTGGTTGGGGTTTGGCATGTTATGATAGATAGCGATGTCTAAATGAAGCTTGTGTAAGAGTGACCTCCAGAGTACCCTCTCAACTCTATTTGAACTCTCTCAGCCACTGATACCTTACTTGTTGTACTTCTTTCCCCCCTTTTGGTCAGGATGAAATTGTCGATGCCATGGCACAAGGACTAGACTCATTCACCCCTGCTTGTCATGTCCCATATAGAGGGTAGGACAATGGTTTCACTTGCAGAGCTGGGCTTAAAGAGAAAGAGGTCACATCTAAGCAATAAAAGAGGTCTCCAGAAGTAACTCTTAGGCATACCTATGGGTAGGCTAAGCTTCTCCACTACATACATAAGCCTCACAAGAGCAAGTGTCAAGATCAAGGGCTTGGCCTATTGATTTGGATGTCCCTAATGATTGACACAGTATCAGGGGTTTCCCTATTGGTAAGGTTTAATAGTTCCATATTTTTTCTCCCACCCCTCAAGAGACTTTGCCAATACTTTTTCTGCTTAATATATTCTAGGATGTATCCAGGCATTATATTAAGCTATACAGGAGTAAAGGACCTCATTCTTATTCTGGGCTCCCTGTGGTTTGATTGTTTGAATGAGCTATTTCAACAGTTGAGTTAGATTATGTGCTACAGAAAATTTAGTTTCTAGACAAAATAAACCTTTCTTCCTGTGGCCTCAAATGTAGGTTAGGTTCTGAAATACAGACAATGTCTTCCTTACCCTGTATTCTGAATTATATAATGATTTTTAAAAATGATTTCAGTCAAGTCATTCAGAATAGAACCTATATAAAACAAACATTATGCAACAAAGTACTCATAAATTTTACAAAAGAACAAAATATTCTCAGGGGTATGTATTTCATATTTTTAAACACTTTTTTTCACATTGTAGCTTTAGCATTTTTTATTAAAATTATGAAAAACAAGGCAAATTAATCATAATTGGAAATAAACCTTCAAGTAAGTATATGAAAGCAAACCTTAAGATTGTACTTCTTACATGCGAGGTTTTTATGGGTATATCTATGTGAAGTATTACAGTAAAATTAGGGGTGATTAAGAGTTTAATTGATAATTAATTTTAAGACTTTAATTGATAATTAATATTAAATTGATTTTATATTAAGACAGATAAAATATATAGAGTTGTATGAATTTTAGATAAATATTAAAAATGCAGTGAGTCCTAGGTCTCTTTATGCTCCATTTCTACCGCCTGAAGATAAATGACCACTCTCTTATGCCATAACAGATAGTAAGAGAAAAATTTTGAGAAGGGTTGGCATGTAACTAGAAGATAAAATTCATCTCCGAGTTCATCCAAGGCTATTTTTCAATTATTCACGAGAAGAAAGAAGCAGGTGCATAACTCCTCTATTCTATCCCTGCCATAGGTGGTTTCAGATGGTAGGTACTGCTTCCAACTCTGCTTCCATTTTGATCCACAGAGATTCTTACTATATTTAAAGAATCCAAAACACCTTGTCCAAGAGTTGTAACGTAATAGCACTCTCTACAGCATTTATTCCCTGAGTTCCAATCACCAGTTTTAAAGCTGAGATTTAATTATCACCACAGTAGTGTGTATCTACACAATAATTTATATTTTCATTTTCCTGATAATTTCAAAACCTAAACTCTTTTATTTACTAAGTTTCTATTTTTTTATCATATAGAATTACATATCTACTAATGATGCTATTGCTGATAATATCAATATCGAGATTTGATTTTATAACATGACAAATCTTCAATTAACTAAATCAGCTCATAAAATATCTAAAAACAATAACTAATTTCAATTATTTTTAAATGTGCATATTATTTATGTACTTGTTTGGAGACATTAGATGAGTTATAAAACTAAACACACAGTAGGTTTTCACAATTCCTAACATGTGAATTAATACAATAGATACAAAATGTTATGTAATCTACATATACCTATATAATCTGTTTTTTAATAGATCCCCAAATTACAGTTTATCATAGACTTTATTATAGATAAGAAAACATTATTATTAGTAAAGCAACTATATTTCACCTTTCCTTACAAAACTTTTAGAATCAATTGAAATATTTGGTAATGTATATATTCTCCTTAAAATACAATTCAATCATACTACAATACATTTAAATCAATTTCATTTGTTATTATATATCTTCCAGCATATTAAAAAGTGATGACATCAGGAATGGCAGTACAATTCTTTCAAAATCAGTTTCTCTACAGTGGTAGAGGTTACTGTTGTGAAACACACAGCAAATATCCTGTAACCGTCTTGTGAACTGCTCCACTATAGACCTTCATATCTAAGTTATGTATCTGCATATAAGATCTTTATTTATAGAAGGGACCTAAAAACATTTGTACATTTTTTTAGTTAAGGTAAAGAAGATAACCAATAAAAAATACAAAAGAACACATGGGATAAGCTGGGTTTGAAGACAGACAAAAATGCATTAAATTTCTTTTTTTGTCACTTGTTTAGCTTGGTACCCTCTAGCCTACTGCGGAAAACTTCTGAGCTTCATTTTGCTCAGTTACAAAGTGCAGTATCAAAACCTACCTCGTGGGCAGTGCAACATGTGGCTCAGTGGCAGAATTTCTGCCTGCCATGCCAGAGACCTGGGTTTGATACCTGGTGCCTGCCCATGCAAACAAACCACTTACCTCAGAAGTTATTATCCAGGCTCAAAGGGATCAATGGAGTTTAAGCTTTAGTGATGAGTTCATAGCTGCAAGGCACTCAGCAAATTATTACTATTGCTTTAATAATTATTGAATGAGTAAAAATTTTGAGTAACTCTATTCATGACTTTTCCACTGATGGGTGATCAAATAGTTATTTTTGGTTTAAGTGTCTCAATTGTAGGAAAAACTAGAACCTGACATTTTTTATCTTTTTTATGGTGATTCTAAAACTACCTCAATTTGGAAACAAAATAACAACAAAATAAATAGATGACATTAATTATATGAAGATTTCTTTCACATTATGCCTTAGTGGTCTTGGTGTTTCCTGAAAATTTTGTGTTATAGAAAATACATTCATCTTAAGTAATAAAGGTCAAAATTAGATTATTTATAGGAGAAAATGAATTTTAGAAGACTCCAAAATGTAGTTTAATGATTATGACATGATTGATTTTTTTTTACATAATTTTTGTTTGCCCCTGGTCTTTTCTTGAGTCTGTTTTTATGTTTTCTATTTTGACCTCCAATTAGTTCTTCAAGTTAACTAAGAGGGCTGTTCAATCCAAGTTTGCTTTAGGATTGAGCAAATAAATGATACTAAAAGCAGTTATGAGAAAATCAGGACTTTTTTCAGACTAAGGTATATTCCAAATCCTACTAAATTCTCCCATTTGAATCGATTAGAACTGATCAATGAAGGGTTTAAAATGTACAAAATATGTGTATTAAGATCCTCAATAAAATTTTTATACAACGATAAAAATGGTCTTCGCTTCAAAATGAACTATTTTTCATCTTTTCTTTGGGTTAGTGTTTGAAAAAATCTGGACCTGAGCAAAAGAATATTCATTTTACCATCGCAAAAGAAAGTAATTATTGAGCCAAAGGCTCTAATGGCAGGAAGAGGGGAGAACAAGGAAGAAAAAGAAAGAAAACAAACAAACCAAATAAGAAAAAAAAAAAAGGAGGGCACGATGGAATTCTGTTCAGGAGAACAATAGTTGAAATGTGTATGGCATTACCGATGATGCGGGTATTTGTTTTTAGGCACTTGCATTTTAAATTGTCCTTGTGAAAATTGATGATGCTGGCTTTAGATAAAAAAGCTGGTGGAGGAGAATATACTTTAAATTTTACTCACTGATGTTACAAGTTATTGGATGCTATTAGAGGCTCTTTTAGAAAGATTTATGATAATAAGTATTCATCACAAAAGCCCATCATTCCAGAGAACAAAAAGTGAGGTTGCATTCATTTTGTATGATTAATGATTCACACATAATGAAGAAAAACATTCAGGGCTACAATTATAAATGAAAATGAACTTTATATAGAGATTTTTCTTGTTAGTGTCAACAAAGGAAAGAAATCCTGCATATGCAGGATATTTGCAAGTGTTTACCTCTGCTAACAAGAAACATTGTATCATATAAGGCAATCTGTTAATTTGTATCTTAATTAAAAACTCACATTCTGCAATATCTCAGAACTCTAAGCATGTTTTATAAAATTTAGATGGTGTATTTATTTTGCCAGCCCAAATATGAAATTAATGCACTGGCTAATTCAAACCTAATTTGCATAATAAGTGAAAGAATATAATTAAAATCAGTCTTTCATTAAAAACTCACAAGTAAATATTTAATCTATAGTGTATTTACAGGAAGGCAAGCTGTAGAACTTATTTTCAGTTCTAGCACATTCCACAAGGTCAGTATATAAGGAAACAATTTAGATATATTGTTTGGTTATTTCCTTGCCACTGGGCTTTGGAATCATAACTATATATTTTCAGTGAGTGTGAGTTAAACTTCATTATGATGTTAAGACGCTGTAAACATTAAATGAGAGATCAGGTTACTTTTATTGCTTGTATGGATATTTCTTTTCCTTTTTGACCTGAGTGCACTTACTAGTTTGAACTATGTTTTGCAAATACTATGTTATACTTATTTTTCTCACATAAAGAAAATTTAAAAAAATTGATTTCCAAAGTATTTACTTGGAAAAATTCATTAGAAAGAAAAATTATGCTTTTCACTAATAATATTTTTGGTTTTCTGTCTTCTTTCTGATATACAGATTAGCTCTTTTGGGATGCTTTTCCCTTCTCTGAATATAACCAAATTACTTTTGGTCTGTTGTTGACCTGCAGTGAGTTCAAACAGGATCATTGATCACCTGTTCTCTGGTTAATTTTTAAAACCTGTCTTGCTTTGGGTCTCATGATGAAATCTATATTCTTTAGTTAACCAATGTCTCTTTCTGAATACATGCATTCTTTTTCTTTTTCTTTTTTTTTTTCCTTACCTTTTGGTGGCTCTATTCTCAAACAATTAGCTTCCTTTCCTTGGAAACCCTTCTCTTCTTGTTTGATATTGACTTCTAGCTTCCTTATGGCTCTGAATAGATTAAATACCACAGAGTACCCAATGAAGTTGCATTGATTGCCTGACTCCAAACTCTTCTCCCATTGCATTTTGATCCTTGATGGGTCTTGATCCACTCTCCAAAAGTGACCTACTATATGCATTCAACTACCATTTTCCTGCAACATGAAGTCTGAACTTCATTTCCAGAGATCATCCCTGGTCTCTGAAGTTTCACACTTTAGTGCTGCAGTGTCCAAATTGAAACAATAACAAAAACAAATATAGCTCATTACACCCCAGGCAACTCTCACACTCTTTACATTATCAAGAGGTGGTACAGTTTGCTCCCAGTTTACGTTATTATATGAGCTGTTCATTCCAATTTCCTGACACAAATTCACAGATGCAGTATAGTACGGTAGTTAAGATGACAAGCTATGGAATCACACTGCTGGCTTTAAGTGCCTGTCCTCCACCTGGGAGCTGTGTGAACTTGTATTGTGTTGTCTGGGATGGAAAGCACTAAAATAGTTTATGCATTTCGAACTGCAGGGGACCTAGCAAAAGAAATAATGTTTGCTCCTTAGAACCTAAGGAGGTGTCCCTACAGAAGGGATGATAAGAAAGGCTGTCTGCAATCCCAGTTTTTTAAATTCACCAGTCAGATAAATGACTTCTACCCTGGGAAGCGCGAGTGCAAGAACAGGGCAGGAAGCTTGGAGCACTACTTAAGTACAGAAGGTTCCCACACAAATTAAAAATGATGGCTACACAAAACGTTTTCTCTGCAACACATGCCTGCTTCCAACTACCCAGCCATTAATAATAATAATTTAATGTGCCTCCAAATGTCTTATCAGTCTTTTCTGAATCCTAACTATTTTTATTGGTGAAGTCTCATTACTAAAAACCTATCTATCATAAATCAAATGTAGAAATAGCTCTTGTACACAGGCCCTAAAATATAAATTAATAAAAGTTTTATGACCTCCCACATTAGAAGATATGTGGCTCCAGGGTGGAACTATAATCCAAGGGTGGCAGTCAGAGTGTCAGGGTGCTGGAGGGGTAGGAATAGGTACAAATCCATATCAATGGCAAAGTGCAAGGAATTTTGATTAATGGAAATCAAGCTTTATTTTTTCATTGCTAAACGAGAAGATGATAAGTCTAGAACAGCTGCTATACCTCGCTAGTACTTGGGGACAATCTGCTTGAGAAATAAGCCAACAAGACAAAAGCTTCATTGAGAGGGAGAGAACATTCCTGATAACATTTATGAAGAACTAGATGAAATAGACTTTCAATTATGTATACTTTATGACATTTTGTTTGTTTAATCTGGTAATTATCCTCTTATTTAAGGGGATTTAATCTAATTTAAAGTTGGGTTTCTGTCCCTTCCCATACAGAAGATATCTGTTTATTATAAGCAGTAATTTTCTTGTATCCATTTTCTTAAAATGTAAGGTAAAATAATAATTTTCCAAAGTATTTTAAAAATACGCCTCAAAAATATATAATGAGTACCTGTGGAAGGTTTGTTTAGTTCCTTAATGAGAAAACAATCAAGACAATAAATTTGTTTGAGAGGAGAATATGAGACACTAGCATTATAGTCAGTGAAAGAAGGAAACCTGGAGTATTATTTTTATGTTGATTTTAAAATATAATTAATATCTTTCAGGGATTTTTTGGAAATATTTTTCAATCAGACAAAAATCAGTTGCAACTCTGCAGAACAAAAATTATTTGGAACTTATCATTCTTCTTCAAATTAATATATGACAGAACTATAGCAAATATTAAGTAAAAAAATTACATGCAACTAGAGATGACTCAGGTTGCCTTAGCCTATTAAATCCTTGAAAGGAATTTACATTCATTTCATGTTCTAGATAAATTTTCTTAAAAATCCCTCCACTATTGTGGAAATGTTTGCCTGCATATCATCAACCAGTGTGGGTGGGCTGTTTCTGAGCCCCTCTCTATTCAAAAGCGAGATGAAGGTTCCCTATCCCTAAATCAAAACCTGAAGTCGGGCGGGCCGCGGTGGCTTAGCGGGCAAAGTGCTTGCCTGCTATGCCGGAGGACCTCGGTTCGATTCCCGGCCCCAGCCCATGTAACGAAAACGGAGAAACAAAATACAATAAAAACAAGAAAATGTTTAAAAGATGTTTCCCTTTCTTCCTCTCTTCCTTCCTTCTATCCTTCCTTCCTTCTCTCTGTCTTTCCTTTAAAAAAAAAAAAAAAAAAAAAAAAAAAAACCTGAAGTCACATCAAAATGCACACCTTCCTCCTGAACTCTGATATCCAGCATCAACAACCTATGGCAGGTAGGATGGAATGATGCAGGGCTTTCTTCATATCAGAACAGCCATAAACAGGTCTCTACCGTATAGACAAATCAGCACGAAATTCATTGAAGAGTTTAGAACAAACCAAATACTCACCATATCACACCCTACCACGTGCTTCACATGGCTTTATTTTTCTACTACAATTTAAGTTTCCCTTGTGCAATTTTGAAAAAAATATATATAATGTGTCTCAAGGTAATTCTGATCTCCAAATGAACACAAATAGAAAGTGGTTGAAAATGGAATAAGGTGAGAGCAGACCTGGTTTAAAAAGCGGGAGGTATTCTTGCCTCAAAAGAATTGCTGAGGAGTTCGATACCTGCTACGAGCTCTTCTGGTCTAGGCAACCCCTCTGTGAACAGTAAGAAGAGAAAAATGAGAGTGAATCCAAAGGTCACACCGTTAGACTGCACGTTCTTAAAATGGGCAGACTTAAGAATTATGATGTTTTTTATTTGGTTTTTAAAGGTGACGTTAGTGAAATGCCCTACTGTGTAGGGCACATCATAATCCCTCTTCTACTCATCACACACATTCAAGGCCAGTAAGTCCCAAACCAAGGAGGGTAGTGAGACTTGGAGTCTTTTCTGATCATAATGGTCTGGATTAGGTCTCCAAGGCCACAGAATGAAAAGTTTATTTAAAAAGAAAGTGGAACAGTGGCCAGCATTGGGGGCTTGCAAATCCCCCACCATGAAGCCTCCTAACCATGGCCCAGGTGGTTACAGGTATGGAGAGACAGTTATCTCCTTCCTTCTTGGGGTAGCCAGGAAGATTCAAGGGTGGCTGGAAACACAGGCCTTTCTCCTCTGGCCCACAGGTCTTCACTCCTGGCCATTGCTGACCACCTGCTTCAGTACATCCCCTGGGTCATGTGATGGGATCTGACTTGTTGGTCAAGGTGTTGGGGAGGATGGAGCCACTGTTTTCCTTGTCCCCTTCCTCATTCGACTGAGGACTACGTTGGTTGCCAGATAGGGGGAAGTTGCCAGACAGTGGGAAATTCTGTCATCTCTTGTGGCTACAGGATCCTGGCCACCTGAGACAACCCATTAGAGGTCTTGGGATGTTCAGAACTCTTCATGATGGCTTTGATGCTTTTAATGAGCCTAATCCTGGAGGCCTTGTATTACACTGCCAAGGTCCTTATTCCAGGACTAGATCCCAAAGGAACACTGTGGGAAGTGCTATGGCTCATTTAGTCATAGTGGGAATTTTATATTAAATCTTTTTGTTACGATACAAGGAGAGACTAAAAACAAACAACCAAACAAAAAAACCAACCAACCAAACAAAAATACCTGACTGCTGGCATTTCTGCTCTTCTGGAGGAAACACATCAGTTTGTTAACTTTCTTCACATTGAAAGGAAATTGGGAGAATTTAAATCACTGTGCTAGAAATCATACTCGGGATTGAACTTTTTCAGAAACAGTAAATGGGAAGACCATGGAAAAAGAACTAAAAAACATCAGCCCTTTATTTGATTTTAAAATAGGTTCTTATAGAAAAGCATGAACAGAGGAGAAATCTAAACGTTTACAAGTCCTGCTAATGGCTGACTTGCAGTTACAGCTCAGTCCTTGAAAGACTTAAAAAGCAAATTCAACATCAAGTGGCTGGAAAGAAAGCATCTTTCAAAACCAAAACCAATTGGAAGAAAGGATAACAGCTTAAAGCTGTTTAGAGAAAAATTCCAATCTTCAGTGAGACATATTGTTGCTTTCAGAAGATTAGCAAAAAAACTGAAGCAAGATTTAGACCAATGAGTGATTTTGTATTGCTTATATTGATGATTAAAACCATCATATTGCTACCTTTCCCATGTAGGATTGTTATTTAATAAATAAAAAAATACTTTCTGGATTTTGGGGAAGCTTGGAGTTGGAGAAACCTGGCATAACCATTCATGAGTCTCTTTTATCCTCTGGAATGGTTCTATCTTAATTTAAAAGGAACTATTCATTTTGTTCTGTTTTACTGCCTATTCATTGAGTTTTATCTAGAATGTTTTTAAAATTTAAAATGTTTCCATACCTGATTGACTTTGTTACGGTTTACCAGGCACTTCTCTTTTTTCCCATCATTCCTCTATTTTCCACTTTTAGGTGTATTTTGGTTTCATTATGTTTGAATTTTTTACCAACACAATATTTACTAGTTGGAGGATGGGAGATTTATATTTTTCAAATTTAGTCTAATCCCAGTTATATTTGGAACCAGCCATTTTACTTGGCTACTATTTTACTTTTATATATGGCATGTTTTATGCTGCTTTTACTTTCTTGTCTTTTTCTGAATCTGATTAAATTTTCATTATCTATTTATTTTAGTCTATTAAGAGGAAATTATTTACCCTATTCCATTACTCCAGTGGTTGTTTTAAATTTTTTAATTATATTTTAAATATTTTTTCTGTAATGCCTAGAAGTAATTTCCTCAAGGAACAAGGAAAACTTATGCTTCCACTTCCCTTTCTTCCCTATTCTTATCTCCTTCATATTGAACGTATTTTGAATATTAATTTTGCCACCTAAATACCTGAAGTTTCTGGAAACGACCAGGTTTTATCCAAATAGCTCAGTATCACAAAACTTAGAAATAACAGTTACAACTCTTGGGTATAGGTGACTGCGGCAAGAGCTTACAATCTAGGACCCTTTGCAAGAGGCCCCTACCTGATAACTCATGCTCTTGATTTCAGTTTACTGAGTTTTTATATTATAGTAGGTTCATGTGAGTAAGGTATGCTAATATTTGTCTTTTTGTTTCTTAAATTTTATTCAAGATAGAGTCCTTAGGTTCCATCTGCCTAGTTGCATGCCTTAGTTCCTTCTTGCTGCTGCTCAGTAGTTCATCATTTGCATACAGCACAGATCTGACCTTCCATCCCTCAGTCGCTGTACCCTTAGGCCACCGCCATCCATTGTGAGTCTCAAACACTGATGCCATAAACACCAGTGTGCAAGTGTCCATTCGTGTTCCCACATTCAGTTCCTCCAGGTATATACTGAGCAAGGGGGCTACATGATCATATGGTAACTCCACTCCTAGCCTCCTGTGGAACAGCTACACTGCCCTCCAAGGGGCTGCGCCTCTCAGTTTTTCTACCCACAGTGAATATGCACATCTCTTTCTCCCCATTTTCTCTAGCACTCATTTCTCTGTTCATTTTTAAGCAGTTTTATTCACACACCATACAACCCAACCTAAATAAATAGACATGCCTTTGCCACTGTACTCTATATGAAGTCATTTCCTTTTCTCCCACAAAGAATGCATACCCCTTCCTCGTGCCTGCTGGGATTTAGTTTTGGCATAATGGCTTTGTTACATTCAGTGGAAGCTATTACAATGTTATTATTGAATATAGACCCTAGTTTGCATAGATTGTACTTTTTAGTGTATACCATCCATTTTCAACACCTTGTAATGTTGACATTCATATGTTTTCCCTCATGCAAAATATTATTTTATTTGCACATTTAATCGCCATCATTGTCCATCTAGGCATTCCTAAGTTATACTGTCTCAGTCATTATCTTCTATCTTTCCTTCTGGTTTCATATGTGCCCCCAGTCTTTCCCCCTCAATCACACTCACATTCAGCTTCACTCAGTGTACTTATATTATTATGCTACAATCAGGTAGTATTATACTATCCATTTCTGAATTTTTACAATCAGTCCTGTTGCACAATCTGTATTCCTTCAGCTTCGAATGCCCAATCTCTATTTCTATCTCCTGATAATCTGTGTTCTTAACTTCAACTCTCAAAGTTCACTCATTAATGTTGGTTCATATTGGTGAGACCATACAATATTTGTCCTTTTGCTTCTGGCTAATTTCACTCAACATAAAGTCATCAAGTTTTTTCCATGTTGTTACATGCTTCATGACTTTATTCTGTCTTTCAGCTGTGTAATATTCCATCACATATATATATACCACAGCTTGTTTAGCCACTTGTCCATTGATGGACATTTGGGCTGTTTCCATCTCTTGGCAATTATAAATAATGCTGCTATAAACATCAGTGTGCAGATGTCCATTTGAGTCCTTGCCTTCAGTTTCTCTGAATATATACTTAGTAATGGGATTGCTGGATCATCTGCTGTATCTATACTTACTTTCTGAGGAACTGCCAAACTGCCTTCCACAGCGATTGTATCATTTTACATTCCCACCAACAGTGGATAAGTGTGTCTCTTTCTCCACATCTTCTCCATCACTTGTCATTTACTGTTTTTTATTTATTTATTTTTTTGATAATAGACTTTCTAATGGGTGTCAGATGATATCTCTTTGTGGTTTTGATTTTCATTTCCCTAATAGCCAGTGAAGTTCAGCATCTATTCATGTGCCTTTTAGCCACTTGTATTTTCTCTTCTGAGAAGGGTCTATTCATGTATTTTGCCCATTTTTAATTTTTTTCTTTGTCTTTTTCTTGTTGAGTTGAAGAATCTCTTTATATACTCTGGATACTAAACCCTTACTGATATGTGATTTCCAAATACTGTCTCCCATTGCATAGGCTACCTTTTTACTTTCCTGACAAAGTTCTTTGATGCACAGAAGCATTTAATTTTGAGGTGCTCCCATTTATGAATTTCTTTTTCAATACTTGTACTTTGGGTATAAAGTCTAAGAAACTGCTTCCTATTACAAGGTTTATAAGGTATTTCCCTACATTTTCTTCTAAGTTTTATGGCTTTAGTTATAATGTCTATGTCTTTGATCCATTTTGAGTTAATTTTGTATAGTATGTGAAATATGAATCCTCTTTCATTCTTTCGCATATAGATATCCAGTTCTACCATTTATTGTAGAGGCTGCTCTGTCCCAGGTGGTTGGTTTGACTGCCTGATCAAAGAACAATGGTCTATAGATGAGAGAGCCTTTCTCTGAACATTCAATTCGATTCTATTGGTGAGTATATCTATCTTTATGCCAATATCATGCTCTTTTTTTTTTTTTACTTTTTTATTGTATAATATGACATATATACAAAGTGAAGAAAGGAAAAAGTAATAGTTCTCAAAGTACTCTTTAGCAAGTAGTTACAGGATGGATCCCATAGTTTGTCATGGGCTGCCATACCATCATCTCAGATGGAGGCTGGAAGGAATAAATATTTTTTTATCATCATAATCAACTTCTTTTTGTGAAAAATAACATATATTTTAAAAAAGCAATAAATTTCAAAGCACAGCATCACAATTAGTTGTAGCACATATTTCAAAGTTTGATATGGGTTATAATTTCACAAATTTAGGCTTTTACTTCTAACTGCTCTAAGATACTAGAGACTAAAAGAGATATCAATTGAATGATTCAGAAATCATGTTCATTTGTTAAATCCTATCTTCTCTGTGTAACTCCACCATCACCTTTGATCTTTCTGTCCCTCTCTTTAGGGGTGTTTGGGCTATGACCATTCTAACTTCTTCATGTTGGAAGGATCTGTCAATAATATGGGATAGGGAGATAGAACTATCTGATGTTCTGGAGAGGCTGGGCCCTCTGGGTTTCAGGACTTATCTGGTCCAGGGACCCATCTGGAGGTTGTAGGTTTCTGGAAAGTTACTCTAGTGCATGGAACCCCTTGTGGAATCTTCTATATTTCCCTAAGTGCTCTTTAGGATTGACTGGAATCATCCTATTTGGGGTTTGGCAGGTTATGATAGGCAGCAGTGTCTAACTGAAGCTTGTGTAATAAGCAACCTCTAGAGTAGCCTCTCAAATCTATTTGAACTGTCTGCCACTGATGCTTTATTTGTTACACTTCTTTTCCCTCTTTTGGTCAGGATGGAATTCTTGATCCCATGGTGCCATGGCTGGATTCATCCCTAGGAGTCATTTCCCATGCCACCAGAGAGACTTTCATCCCTGGAGGTCATGTCCCATATACGAGGAAGGGCAATGATTTCACTTTCAGATTTGGGCTTAGAGAGAGAGAAGCCACATTTGAGCAACAAAAGAGAGCTGTCTGAAGTAACTCTTAGGCATACCTATAGGTAGTCTAAGCTTCTCTGCTACCTATGTAAGCTTCACAAGAGTAAGCCTCATGATCGACGCCATGGCCTATTGATTTGGGTGTCCCTAAAGTCTGACACAGTATCAGGGGATTTCCCGATGCTAAAATTTAATAGCTCCATATTTTTTCTCCCATCCCTCAAGGGACTTTGCCAATACTTTTTTATTATTTGCTTAAAATATTCTAGGATGTATACAGGCATTACATTAAGCTATACAGGATTAAAGGACTTTCTTATTCTGGGCTCCCTGTGTTTCAGTTGTTCAAATGAGCTATACAGATAGGTTAAGGTAGATTATGTGCTATCAAAAATTTAAGTTTCTGACCAAATAAACCTTTCTTCCTTTTTTTTCTCTTTTTCTTCCACTTCATTTTTCTTTCTCGAGATATTTTTAGTTATTCGTGGCACCTTGTCCTTCCAAATAAATTTGGTTATTGGTTTTTCTATGTCTCCAAAGTAAGTTGTTGGGATTTTAATTGGTATTGCATTGAATCTATAAATCAATACGGGTAGAATTGACATCTTAACTATATTTGGTCTTCCTATCCATGAACACAGTATGCCCTTCCATTTACTTAGTTCTTCCATGCTTTCTTTTAGAAATTTCTTATAGTTTTCTGTGTATAGGACTTTTGTATCCTTAGTTAAATATTTGATTCATTTGGTTGCCATTATAAATGGGATATTTTTCTTAATTTTCTCCTCAGTTTGCTTATCACTAGTGTATAGAAATACTACTGATTTTTGGCTTTTGATCTTGTACTCTGCCACTTTGTTATACTCATTTATTAGTTCTGGTAGCTTTGCTGTAGATTTTTGGGGAATTCAACGTAAAGTATGTCATCTGCAAACACTGAGAGTTTTAGTTCTTCCTTTCCAATTTTGATGCCTTCTATTTAATTTTCTTGTCTAATTTCTCTGGCTAGAATGTCCAGCACAGTGTTGAATAACAAAGGTGACAGTGGGCATCCTTGACTTGTTCCTGGTCTTTCAGCCTTTCCCCATTGAGAATAATGTTAGCTGTAGGTTTTTCATATATTCCCTTTACCATATTGAGAAAGTTACCTTCTATTCTTACCCTTTGAAGTTTTCATTAAGAAAGGATGTTGAATTTTATCAAATGCCTTTTCTGCATCAATTGAGATCATCAAGTGGTTTTTCAACTTTGATTTGTTGATAAAGTATATTACATTAATTGATTTTCTTATGTTGAACCAGTCTTGCACACCTGGAATAAATCCCACTTGATCATGGTATATAGTTCTTTTAATGTGCTGCAAGTATTTTATTGGGGATTTTTGCATGCATATTCATTAAAGACATTGGTCTGTAATTTTCTTTTCTGGTAGTTTCTATGTCTGGCTTTGGTATTAGGGTGATGGTAGCTTCATAGAGTGAGTTAGGTAGCTTCCCCTCCTCTTCATTTTTTTTGGAGAATTTGAGTAGGATTGGTACTAATTCTTTCTTGAATACTTGGTAGAATTCACATATGAAGTCATCTGGTCCTGGACTTTTTATTTTGGGAACTTCTTGATGACTGATTCAATCTCTTTACTTGTGTTTGGATTGTTGAGGTCATCTATTTCTTCTCAAGTCAATGTTGGTTGTTCATGCCTTCCTAGGAAGCTGTCCATTTCATCTACATTGTCTGGTCTATTAGCATATAGCAGCTTATAGTATCCTCTCATTACCTTCTTTATTTCTGCTGTGTCAGTGGTTTATATCTCCTCTTCCATTTCTGATTTTTTATTTGCATTCTCTCTCTCTCTCTCTTTGTCAACTTAGCTAAGGGTCCATAGATTTTATTGATTTTCTTAAAGAACCAGTTTCTGATTGTGTCAATTTTCTTGATTGTTTTCATGTTCTCAGTTTCATTTATTACTGCTCTAGTCTTGTTCCTTTGACTGGATCATACCTTAGATTTTCCTAGTATGACTCAAAATTTTTTGCTGGTGCCTAGCATTTGATTTGCTTAGTTAGTTTATTATGGAGATTGTTTTCACTTTTTTACCCAGGCTTTTCTTCATGAACAGCTTTGCCCTCTCTCTTTTCTTTAATATTCAATTCAATTATTATAGATCTTTAGCTTGGGTTCTGTTTGATCAGCATTTTTCAGTTCTTGTTTTTTTGTTTCCTGCCATGCCTATATGGAGACTTTTTTTCTTAAAGGAGGGTCTCCTCAAATATTATAGACCCAGTCATATCTTCACAGACTAGACAGGCCTATGTCTCAGGAGGGAAGCACAGCCAGAATCAGTTTTCCTTAATGGTGAGACCCAGCAAAGTTATTAGACTGTCCTATGTAGGCTCTAGACTCTGTGTTTTTTCATATCCTGCCCAGTTTGTGGTGCTTGTCTGCCCACAGCTTCTCACCAGCTTAAAGTGATGTGGTTCCTTTAATTTCAGCAGAGTCTCCCCATGGTTGAGACAGAGTTAGGTAGCAGGATGGCTTTAATTGCTTCTGTTTTCCAGTCCCTGGAGCCTGAATTCCTTGAAGCAGGGATTCCACTTGAGCCAGGCCACTCCCTGTTTTCTTGGTGAAGATACACCCTTTAGGGTATTAATTCTTCTCACCTGACTAGTCACTTTGTTTCTTGACAATCTTAATTCCATGCTTTCCTGGGGCAGAGCTGGAGCCTAAGAGTGCTTTAAGGAGTTAAAAAAACAAAAGCAGCAAAAAAGCCTTTTCAGAGCCAGACCCCTGCTTCTTAGGCTTGTCAATCAAGAGTTTGAGTTGGTACATGGCTCTGTCTCTCCAGGCTCTACGTGCTCCCTTTTCTTGGAGTCCAGCCTTAGCCAGTATTTTGTGCTATCCAACTCAAAAAGACTCTTTTTTTTTTTTTTTATTTTTTCTGTCAGCCCCACACTCTCTCTGTCTAGGTATAAACTCTTAGTTCCTTTAGTGCTTATTCAAGATTTATCTCTGCTGGGTGCATGTTTTCAGTAGTCAGAATTTGTTAATTAATTCCACTATTGGAGCTTCATTGACCTAAGCCCTAGTTGCTAGTAAAGTCTGTTTCTTTCCCCTTGGGAAACAAGCCTGCCATGCCCTTGGGGGTGGGGTGCTGGGCTCTGTGGCTTGGGGGACTTACAGTTTTGCATGTGGTCTCAGCTGTTCCACCTCGTCTAGTCTGGTGTATGCTGTGTGTCTGGTTACTGATGTTTCCCTAGCAATTGTTCTGTACTCTTCCTGGAAATTTATTAGCTGCTGTACAGAATAAACCAAAGTCTATACCTTACTATGCCACCATCTTGCTGTGCCCTGGAAACCTCTTTTTATTTTATTTTACCTCAGTTATTTCATATGTCTTGCTGATTATTTATTAATTTGTTTGACAATCCCAATTTACGTATTTGCATTTGCAGATTCTTTTAACCTAAAATTGCCTAAAGTGATTGGGGAGAGGGGTGCAATGTGCTGTCGGATATGATGTGCCAGCAGTGTGTCTTCTAGGTGGTGCTCTTCCCTCCTGGCCAGTGCTGACCACCTGCTGCGTGGCCTTGCCTTTCAGGTTCTAATGGCAAAGCTGGCTACTTTGATTAGTGCACTAACTTGATGGCTGCACTTAACTTATCAGAGAGGAAGGGCAAGGGAGATGCTAATTTACCAGCAACCTTAAAGGCATTTCCCAACTAATTCTCCTAGGAACTTAGCAGCTGCCTAAATACTCTCACATCCATGGCAGTCCCCCCAGACAACATTTGGATATTTTTAGTTAGTATTATCTGGATATTAAACTGGATTGTTAATACATCTGGATACTTAATCCAGTCCTGTCTGTTTTCTCTCTGTAAGAATTGCTTAATATTTTTATTACATTCTTGGCACTTTTTCTTGTTATGCACATTTTATGGATTTATACATTTTGAAATACATATATTTTTTGTTATTTCAAGGATTTCAGTCCGAAGGCAAAGGAGATGTACATTCTTAGTTTGTGATCAAGATTCAATCCTTCTTACTGAACTTTTATTATTATTTTTTAAATAAGCTTTACTTTTAATATTTTGCTTCTCTTTGGATCTTTTAAACAGAGTTGTATTGGACTTGGTTTGTTATGTCTTTTTTTGGCATAGTTATGCTGTTTTGCTATTACTATTTCCTTTTTGCCTTTCCTCCTTTCTGCACACCAAATTCCAATTGTGATTATGTACACTTTCATTAACAACCACTTCCTTTCTCTTTTCAGTTTTATCATTCTTATAATTCTATCTCTTTCAATTTTATTGTGTCCATTTATATTTCTTGCCTATTGATTGCTAAAAATTATCTTCAAGGTTTTAACTTATTGATTCAATTTTATGTTTATTGCATTACTATTCCAATGTGACCAGGTGGACCCAATCTCTCTAAAAGTTTTTGATATCTTAAAAACCTTTTTATTCTTGATATCTTTCTTATTTAATATTCAAAATTCATTCATGTTAAATGAGAAAGAGAGCTCATTTAACTTTTTCCGTTGGAACTTTCTTTGAACCACACTGCCTCTTCAGAGACAACAGAAATTTCCTGCTTATTTCTCATGATTCTATAACATCTATTTTTAGGTATAGTTTCATGTTTGTTTACAACAAGTTTGGAATAAATTTTGATTCACACAAGTACTGTTAATCATGGCCAGGGCAGTTATTTCATTTTGAGTTTCTCTGATCCCCAGTTCTGCTGATGGGTATGTCCTGTCACCCACCATTTCCATTCTAGACTAACTCCACTTAGGATTGCTACATAAAACAATATAATATTTTTACTCCAGTTTGAGATCAGAAGAGGAAGCAAAGAGGATGAAATCTTGCTAGTGAAGATGTAGGAAGAACCTTTAATATTTTTCAAGGTGAATGTATGTTTAGCAATATAATCCCATTGGTACAAAACTAGAGTTTTGGGCAAAAAAATGTTGAGTGCCTATCATCTAGCATATTTTGTGATAGACATACTCTACCACACTGTTCCCACAGTTAATCACGTATCTAGTTATCCAGAGAATGGGAAATCATCCATGCTAAAAAATCCAGTGTTCAATTTCCAAGATAAAATTAGATATTTAATGCAAAACTGGATATGAAAGCTATATTTTGGTAATTATATGAAGTATATTAGTGGCCGTGAAAACTCTGGATAGAATAAAAATTTCCTTACATCTAAATAGGTTATAGATTTTAGGAGGAGGGAAAAGGAAAGCCAAACTCTTTATTAGAAGAGAAAATGGGAACTTGACAAAACGTTAACATGCTTTCTATGTAGGCAAAATAGTAAATTAAGCAAGAATATGTTGTTCTGGTATTTAAAACCTACTTGTTATTGCATTTCATATTTCCTAATATAATTCCTATGCTCCTTTCTAAAGAAAAAGTTCTATCAATGATAGTTACAATTCTTTAGGACAATGGACTATACTCCATATTTTTTTAATCACATACTAACATTTTAAGAATCTGTACATTTGTTTGTACTATTACATTTCCCAGAACTCCCATCATTTCATTACACATTTCATGTGCAAACTGAGTATGTTCTATCCTTTTTTTTGTATGCTGTATGGCGGGGTCACATTTCATTCTTTTTTTCATGTGAGTATCCATTATGGAAGTCCCATTTGTTGAATTTTTTTTTTTTTGCCTTTTTTTGTTGTTGTTATTGATTTCTTTGCTTGGAAAGTGCCTGACTGGGAATTGAACCTGGTCTCCCACATGGCAGGCAAGAATTCTACCACTGAAGTACCCTTGCAACCCCTGAATATGTTCCATCTTTTACAACCTCTCTCCAGTGCCATACCTTTCTTATCGTTCTTGCAGTTTTCTCTGAATCCCTGGTTATAAAAGAGAGAGAGAGAAAGAGGGCAATTTTGCCTAACTCAACACCTTGGCCAGCACTGACTTGCCCCTTTCATTGATTCATCAACATGACTTTACTATTCCAGGAAACTCTTACCTAGGAAGATAAAGGCTGGAAATAGCTTTGCTGTTCAAGAGAAAACCATTTAAATGAAAGCTAAGTTGTTAAACTCTTGAAAAGTTAACAACAACTTGTTTGCCCACCAAACTCTTTAAGTCCTTTCACCTCAAAACCTAAGCCTCATACCAAAACCAGACAAAGATATTACAAAAAAAGAAAACTACAGACCAATCTCTCTAATGAATATAGATGCAAAAATCCTCAATGAAATTCTAGCAAATCGTATCCAACAACACATTAAAAGAATTATACATCATGACCAAGTAGGATTCATCCCAGGTATGCAAGGATGGTTCAACATAAGAAAATCAATTAATGTAATACACCATATCAACAAATCAAAGCAGAAAAATCACATGATCAACTCAATTGATGCAGAGAAGGCATTTGACAAGATTCAACATCCTTTCCTGTTGAAAACACTTCAAAAGATAGGAATACAAGGGAACTTCCTTAAAATGATAGTGGGAATATATGAAAAACCCACAGCTAATATCATCCTCAATGGGGAAAAATTGAAAACTTTCCCCCTAAGATCAGGAACAAGACAAGGATGTCCACTATCACCACTATTATTCAACATTGTGTTGGAGGTTCTAGCCGGAGCAATTAGACAAGAAAAAGAAATACAAGTCATCAAAATTGGAAAGGAAGAAGTAAAACTATCACTGTTTGCAGACGATATGATACTATACGTAGAAAACCCAGAAAAATCCACAACAAAACTCCTAGAGCTAATAAATGAGTACAGCAAAGTAGCAGGTTACAAGATCAACATTTAAAAATCTGTAGCATTTCTATACACTAGTAATGAACAAGCTGAGGGGGAAATCAAGAAACGAATCCCATTTACAATTGCAACTAAAAGAATAAAATACCTAGGAATAAATTTAACTAAAGAGACAAAAAACCTATATAACGAAAACTACAAAAAACTGCTAAAAGAAATCACAGAAGACCTAAATAGATGGAAGGACATACCGTGTTCATGGATTGGAAGACTAAATATAGTTAAGATGTCAATCCTACCTAAATTGATCTACAGATTCAATGCAATACCAATCAAAATCCCAACAACTTATTTTTCAGAAATAGAAAAACCAATAGGCAAATTTATCTGGAAGGGCAGGGTGCCCCGAATTGCTAAAAACATCTTGAGGAAAAGAAACGAAGCTGGAGGTCTCGCGCTGGCGGACTTTAAGGCATATTATGAAGCCACAGTGGTCAAAACAGCATGGTACTGGCATAAAGATAGATATATCGACCAATGGAATGGAATAGAGTCCTCAGATATAGACCCTCTCATCTATGGACATTTGATCTTTGATAAGGCTGTCAAGCCAATTCACCTGGGACAGAACAGTCTCTTCAATAAATGGTGCCTAGAGAACTGGATATCCATATACAAAAGAATGAAAGAAGACCCATATCTCACACCTTATACAAAAGTTAACTCAAAATGGATCAAAGATCTAAACATTGGGTCTAAGACCATAAAACAGTTAGAGGAAAATATAGGGAGATATCTTATGAAACTTACAATTGGTGGCGGTTTTATGGACCTTAAACCTAAAGCAAGAGCACTGAAGAAGGAAATAAATAAATGGGAGCTCCTCAAAATTAAACACTTTTGTGCATCAAAGAACTTCATCAAGAAAGTAGAAAGACAGCCTACACAATGGGAGATAATATTTGGAAATGACATATCAGATAAAGGTCTAGTATCCAGAATTTATAAAGAGATTGTTCAACTCAACAACAAAAAGACAGCCAACCCAATTACAAAATGGGAAAAAGACTTGAACAGACACCTACCAGAAGAGGAAATACAAATGGCCAAAAGGCACATGAAGAGATGCTCAATGTCCCTAGCCATTAGAGAAATGCAAATCAAAACCACAATGAGATATCATCTCACACCCACCAGAATGGCCATTATCAACAAAACAGAAAATGACAAGTGCTGGAGAGGATGCGGAGAAAGAGGCACACTTATCCACTGTTGGTGGGAATGTCAAATGGTGCAACCACTGTGAAAGGCAGTTTGGCGGTTCCTCAAAAAGCTGAATATAGAGTTGCCATATGACCCAGCAATACCATTGCTGGGTATCTACTCAAAGGACTTAAGGGCAAAGACACAAACGGACATTTGCACACCAATGTTTATAGCAGCGTTATTTACAATTGCAAAGAGATGGAAACAGCCAAAATCTCCATCAACAGAAGAGTGGCTAAACAAACTGTGGTATATACATACGATGGAATATTATGCAGCTTTAAGACAGGATAAACTTATGAAGCATGTAATAACATGGATGGACCTAGAGAACATTATGCTGAGTGAGTCTAGCCAAAAACTAAAGGACAAATACTGTATGGTCCCACTGATGTGAACAGACATTCGAGAATAAACTTGCAATATGTCATTGTTAACAGAGTCCAGCAGGAGTTAGAAACAGGGTAAGATAATGGGTAATTGGAGCTGAAGGGATACAGACTGTGCAACAGGACTAGATACAAAAACTCAAAAATGGACAGCACAATAATACCTAATTGTAAAGTAATCATGTTAAAACACTGAATGAAGCTGCATCTGAGCTATAGGTTTTTTGTTTGTTTGTTTGTTTACTATTATTATTACTTTTATTTTTTTTCTCTATATTAACATTCTATATCTTTTTCTGTTGTGTTGCTAGTTCTTCTAAACCGATGCAAATGTACTAAGAAACGATGATCATGCATCTATGTGATGATGTTAAGAATTACTGATTGCATATGTAGAATGGTATGATTTCTAAGTGTTGGGTTAATTTCTTTTTTTCCATTAATTAATAAAAAAAAAAACCTAAGCCTTGCCAAGTCCAGAAATCATAAACTACTGTTTCACGGCTCTTATTCATTTCCAATCAAGCCACTTTCCACCTATCTACCTCCACACATCACACACAAACGAGATACCCATCTTAAACCAGACTCAAAAACCGTAAAAACTTCCTGACTTTGCTTTTCTGTTTCTGAGAGGTTCCTAAGACTATTGAGGTTGTACTCTTTCTTCCTGAATCACTTTCCGATGAACAGGCTATTTGGGTAGTATTTTCTGGGAGTCAGCCCACAGCAAGTGAGTGTCATTTACTTGTTTATACCACATTGAATACCAGAATGTTCAATTTATAAGAACATAAAATTATTAGACAACGGGTGAACCACAGTATAATAATAACAAAATATATAATTACTAGATAAGAGTTTAAGCACATTTTTCACTATGGGTGTTATCTCTTAATTCTCTCTCAATAAGAAAAAATGATTACCCAAGAGTGTCTAAGAAAATTATTTCTGCTGTTCGGCTTTTGTGTGAATTCTCTTTAACAGTGCTGATTTATTCCGTTCACTTATTTCCTTTATTTTTTCCGTTCGCATTAAATTCTATGCATAGATGTTTGCTTCCTTATTTTGTTTTTATTTCTAACACTACAATTCCCCAATAAAATTTTCCAAGTTCTTTTTTTCATACAAGGTCTTCATCAACAATATTTCTAAGAAATTTGCTTTCCTCAAATATACACAGGTTCTTCCACTGTCTGCTTTTCATATTTTCTTCTTTTTCCTGCATCGTTTCTTATCTCTGGGTTATGGCAGTAGAGTTGGTAAAGTTTGAAAGAGGTGATTTGTGTTTACAAGTCACTCTCTTTTAAGGAAGATAAGACAGCTTTCAGTTGCAATCTATCCCTAGGATGTTATAGCTCTTTGTAAAAGAAATGTATTTTAATAAGAAATTTGTGTGTAGTATTTATTCCCACTCTTGGGTGGAAAACTAAAACTGTCTTGGGGATTCAATCATATCATCCAAAAAAGTATGTTCACATTTCAAATCCTGGTCCTGTGGGTGTGAACCCATTGTAAATACAATCTCTATATGCAACTTGAGTTAGCGATGGCCCAGCTGAATCAGGTTGGGCTTTACTATGGATTATCGGAGTTCTTTATGAGCAGAGTGAAAGTCAGATGATGGGACAAGCCATGGGGTTGCTGGGTTGCCTTCTAGAAATCAGTGAAGCCCAGAAGAGAGAGACAAAGAGGCTGCCACGTGCCTTGCCCTGCTGTGCGAAAGCCAAGGAAGTCCAGAGATTGTTCACTAGCCAGAAGACACTGACCCTGGGAAAAAACAGTCTTCTAGCCTCTGAAATCATGAGCCAATAAATTCCTGCTGTTAGTTCAATCCATTTTATGGTATTTGTTAAGGCAGCTAGAAAACTGAAACAAACTGTATAGGCTTTATTGATAGAGTTTTATGCTGTAGTCAGTCTCCTTCTGTAGCAGGGAATTCAAGATAGAAAGGAAAGAGGGACTTTCAACTGTCTACAACAAAAACAAACAAACAAAAAACCTGTTTTCTTGCCCAGCAGGGATTACTAAAGTGCTTAAGAAACTTTTTAGTTAACCATTAGATAAAGTTGATGCTAACAATTATACATTAGCTCCAAACTATAGATGCACTATTCATACAGCTTTTCATCTAATGTTGTTTGAAATGGGCAAAATGATTGCCAAGGATAAGTTAAATAAAGGTAGAAAACTACATGACAAGATACAGAATTGATAAAGCACTTAAAGTCTATTAGGCGCATGCTGACAAATTAGCTTGTCTTACATACACCTCCTAATAGAACCTTAAATTAGCTAAAAGAAAAAATATTACAAATCTTTAATTGACACTTTTCAAATTAACATTCTGGCATTTCCAAATAATTCTATATACCTCAGATGGAAATTAATGATTCAGGGAGTTTGGTTCTATTTACTTATTTATAATTTTTTTTTTTGTTTCAACACCAAGACCACATATTTCAAATTATGAAAGAGAAAAGACTCCCTCTGTACTATATGCCTGAATCCAGTGGGCCTAGATATTCTGTCCTTGATTAGAGGAGAATCATGAAAACGAGGTCTTCAAATTTTGGAAGGTTGGATACTGAGGATCTGTCTGTAAATCCACTTTGATAGTCCAGTGCTGGAAACATCTGAAGGATTCAAGAAATCTTTGTTGTAGGTTAAATGAATCCCCTTGGGGTTGAACATCAGTCTACATCTCCTGTGTAGGTCTTTATTATTTACTCTTTTCCAGAGTAGATGGGTGGAAGGTAGCAACAATGCACGTGAATTAATAGGTAGGTTAATAAGTGAATTATTGCTTTAAGAGCATTTCTTCAACTCATAGCTGTTTAAGCATTCTATCAGAGATTTGGGCAATTTTAAGATTTCCCAAAGAATAAGCACTCTTTTAGCCCAATGGGAATATGAGATTTTCTTGTTCCACTGACACTCCAGTTCTGACATTTCGTTTTTAATGGAAAAATGTGAAAGTTATAAGAGCATTTATGTTGAATTACCTACCTATAGATTTTATGTGTTGTTAAACATTCCACTTTCAACCAGCAATTCTCTTTATTGTTTGTACAATCAACAAAGCAAAATTTTCAAGACCGTTAACAGTGGTGATTTGAGTTGTGTGTGTAAGTTTTACGACTTTTATACATTACCTTTACCTTTGATTTATAAATTGGAGATAATGGATCTACAGCCAAATTTTCCATGCATTAATAGAATTTATGAAGTCTTAGAAATTTTAGACTATCTAAGTTTTTTTTTTTTAACTTTGGCAAGCACAGGGAATCCAACTGCTATCTCCAACATGGCAGGCCAGAACTCTGCCACTGAGCCACCGTGGCCCATCTAGCTAACTTGGTTTTAAACTAATAACTATTTTATGGTTCTTCTGGGATTATTTTTGAAATATTACATTACTGAGCTAAGCTTAGATTGTTTATTATTTACCAATATATTTTTGTTTGTATCCTCACTTAATAATGGGTATTCAACAAATATTTAATAGATGTTTTTAAACGAAGAAACAGACTATAAAGCACTTGAAAACACAATTTTGACTGTGTATAACTGATACTCACATTAGGCTAACAGGAATATATGATATTTCATTCAACTTTTGCTCCTGACTTTTTCACTTTTTTTTTTTTTTAACACATGGGCAGGCACTGAAAATCGAACTGGGTCTCGGCATAGCAGGAGAGAATTCTGCCACTGAGCCATCGTCACACTGCCCCCTTTCACTTTTATAAGCATTTCAAACTCAAAGTGATATTTGTTTGAAAAGACTTTGTAAAGAGATAAAATGAAACAAAATCAGATGAAGTGAATTCTTCTGAGAATGCACTTTGCATCCCACTTCTCTAGATTCTTTAGGAAGCGACAAGAAGTCACAAGTAGCAATTAGCCAGAAAGTATTTATTGAGAGGTTACTCACTGCATTCTATTGATTCAGGCTTTAGAAGGCATATAAAGGACTTGGTGACTGCAAGTAAGAAGCGCTTCTATCAAGATAAGGGTGGGGCTGGAGTGAGACCAATGAGGTGAGGCCATGTGAATATCTCCCTCTGTGACTTTGTGAGTTCTGATGGGGGGATCCATGGACCAAATGCTGAAATCATTTAAAAAATATATATAGTTTGCTAGGCTTCACCTAAGCAATGTTGAATTACAGTACATGTGACAAATATTATGAAGGACTCATCTCAGGTGCAAGACAAAGGGGGTGCTAAAAAACCGAGTGATCAAGATAAACAATAGCTTAATGCAATATATTTTTAAAAATCAAAATTAATGCAGAAATCAATGATGAACAAGCATGAAATATTAAATAATTGTGATTAGTACTATTAATCTTTCTTTTTGTGTCAGGCTATAATATAGTTCAGCAGAGCACTTTATCTTAAAAAAACAAAACGGCACTGTGAAACATTACCAAAATAGACTAAATTCTAGGGCAGTGTTTACCTCAGTGCCCTATGTTGGTTGGCTTAGTTGCCCTCCTATCAGGATCTTCCTGCAGTTATGGGCAGATTGTTTGCGGTGACTGCTAGGCTCAATCCTCTTAACTCAGTACCAGATAATACCAAACGGGGCAAGGAGGTTGGCTGGAGGCCCTCTATGGTCTTCAGAATTATGAGTCTGAGCCTCATGCCGCACACCTTGCACACCCCTAGCCACATGCACAAATATATACGTGTATATATCCCACTCATTCCTATGACAATTGAAAGAGTGCATGGGTTCTCTCCAATAGAAGATGGAAAAACATGGACCCAGGAAAAGATAACATGTTCTGTGTGACTTTTTCTATTGGATTTATTTCCTGCAGTGTGCATGAAATAGTATAGCAGTAATACCCCATACAGGCAGTGATCAGCCATGAATAGAAACTGCATAAAACTTCTCAAGGTAATGGACTTTCCCTTCAAGTATTCAGGAAGAAAAGGCTTAGAAATACAAATGAAATTAAGTTAACTGATTTAACAAATTTGTCTGTGTTTCCTTAGGTAAGAGTTGAGAGGTTATTAGAAAATATTGAGGGGATGGAAGCCGTAAGGGGAATTTGAAGCTAGACTAAAGGATCAGGCAAAGCATTTAAATTTAACACTAAGTGGTGAGAAATATGAAAAGAACTGAGAAAATAACCGACTGTAGTTTAGTCTGTGGATATTTCCCATGGGAGGGGGGCAAAGAACTTAGTGTTTAATGGTTTTACAGCACATGATTGAATTGCTTCTTACTACAGTGAATCATTAAAACAATGATCCTGGTTCATCAAGAAGGGCAGAGTGTGTTCAGTAATTCTGTTTAAGAATGTAAGAAAGTAACTGTAATTTTTTAGAAGCTTACTATCAAAACTTTATGTATGTCTATATGGATGCATGTGAATATATGTATGTGCACATGCGCATGTATTTGTATTTGATGTATAAATAAGTAAAACAGTTACTTGGAAAATTAATCTATGATATCATTTCATTGTAATATGGTATCATAATGAGATATTCCTTTTTTTTTTGAGTGGTTCTCTTAACAAAATATTAGGTGTATCTCCTGGAGACAACAACAAAAATAGGCATTAGTCTCTTTCTGTTTAAGACAGAGTGGTAATAGGAAAAAAAAAAGGCTAGATTTGTTATTGGGAATCTTTTATATGAGACCTAGCTTCATAATTTACTAACTTGTGATCATGAGTAGAAGTCATTTAAACTTTTAGATTTACACATTTTGAGAAAAATAATGTCTATTATATCAATTTTTTTGTAGTATGGTTCAGACCAGAAAATGAACTTGCCAAAATTTGGTCAATGTAAAGGATAATATATGTCATTCAAAATGTTTCATTTACTTTGTTGAATAACTGGTCAGTCAATGGAGACCTTATATGTAGAAGTAAACTAGCCTGTATACAACACAGATATTAAAAATTAAAAGTAAAATGTAGATATTCATGACCAGCAATTCTGAATTATAGGGAAATTTAATAGAAGTTTTTTAGACTGAAGGAAATTATGCCCTCTGGAGTATTGGATTTTTGCAAATGAATGAGGACAGCCCAAAATAGTGAATGTGGTTTGCAATTGTATAAAGTGACCATTACTACACAAATGTTTGCAATGTAAATAATTCAACACTCGGCCACTCATTCAGATAGATGGAAAAAACAAGCAGTTTGCTTCTGCTCTGATTGATCTGAAATAGAAAAGATGGTGATAAAAAATAATAGATACATAGATATCATTTTTAAAAAACTTGAACATGAAAAGTAATTAGTAATGCACAGTGAAAATCATCAGAATTTTATTGGGTCATCATAGTGTGGGTTTTAAACTTTATAACATTTTTTTCTATAACGTTTTTAAAAGCATGGTTTTTATAATTATTTTCTCAGCATGAGTGAGTTTAAACAATGAATCTATCCAAATCCCTTTAGACTTTGATATGGCAATTATAATGTCAGTACTACCTCAAAGAGATTTTTTTTGGTAAAGATACAAGTTAATAATCACATAAAAAATACTATAAACTCAATTATAAAAGAATACTTACCCAGATCTAATATAAATTTGAATGTCCTTCACAAGTGTATCTTGGATTTTGGATTTCAATGACAATTGCACTTAATTTGGACATATTTGAGAATCCTTTGAAATTTACAGACTATTATCTTAAAAAAATTCAAATTACATATTAAATTTTTTAAAATATAATTTTAGAAGATTCACAGACACCTTTACGTTCCATTCAGGAATCTAAGTTAGTGACCCTGCTGTCTTTCTTTCCAGGCAATATGTCTACACTAGTTTCCTAGGACTGCCATGGCAGAAGGCCACATGCATGGTGATTTACAACTATGGAAACATATTCTCACAGAGTTCTGGATCCTAGTTGTCGGCCGTTCAATGCTCTCTCTGAAGACTCAAGGGGAGGAATCCATCCTTGACTCTTCCTACTGTTTTGGTAGCTCAGGTGTTATTTGGCTTGTGGCTGCATAACTCCAATTCTGACTCCATCTTCACATGGTCCTCTCTTCTGTTTATCTGTGTCTCTGGGTTCTTCTCTTATAAGGACATTAGTCACATTGGAATAAGTGTCTGCCCTACTCCTTATGAGGCCATCTTAGCTAATTATATCTGAAATAAACCTATTTTCAAACAAGATCACTTTCTGATTTACTGGAGGTTAGGACTTCAGCATATATTTTGGGGCAACAGAATTCAACCCATAACAGGTTCCAGCTGAGTTAAAAATAGGCTGAATGCTCATTTGATCTGAGTTTTCCCTGAATTTAACCAGATCAAACAGTGCAATGCTCATACAAATTTAAAGGTAAGAATAATACTATGAGATTTCTTCTTTCTTCTCTTTTGGAAGTTTAAAGGTTTTATCTAAATTTTTAAAAGTTATCACAGGACAAAATAAGACAATTGAAAATGGGCAGCAAATAGTTATAGAAATGAAATTAAAATGAGAATGAGCAAAAGAAAGCTTTTAAAAATTATAGTAGGCATTTTTTGGCTTATAACCTTTGAAAGTTTTCTTTTGGCGTGAACTTTAAATGGTTGATTGTAGAACAGTTGCAACTGTTAATTTATATTTGCACAGAAAATAATGTAAAAGCAAACCCTTTTCAAGGGATAGGAGCAATTTCTGATTTCATGTCAAAGTGCCCAATTTTCATAAAAAGGAAAGACACTATTGAGCAGCTGAATCTTTAACAGAAAGAAGTGAAAAAAAAAAAAAGGTCTAGAAGTTGGCATTTAAGAGAATGATATAACTGAGGTCAAAGACAAGAAAATAAGAGAGTTATTACAGACGTCACCATAGTTAATTGCTGTATTGTCATATTTCATTGTATGCCAAGAATAAATCCCCAAGTACCGTATCACAATTCATGTTAAAATAGAGTCTCATTGAAAACACTATTTTAGACTGATGATTTAAAGATCATTTGGTAACTCCAAGCAGCTTGTGAATATCCAAAATTCCATTGCTTCCTAGGAGTAACTACCATCATAAAAGTGAAGCTATATGGGGTTTATGACTGCATGATAAATATATACATAATTTAGGGCAACCAAGTAACCTTCCTTTTCTGTTACTCATTCCATATTCCACTCCTGTTCTGGCTACACTCAGCAATGCTAAGATAATAGGGTTAAAGTTTTCAGTGTCTTTCTATGTTGGAGTGTGGAAAGGGAGATGGAAGAGCTGTGAGTCCCCTTCACCCTAATGGGGACTGTGTTGAGACAGAGCTGAAAGACATAAACCTCTAGTGCTGCTCATAAGGAGCGAAACATATAATTGATTCTGTTCTTTTCCCAAAGCCATAGAAAATGCATGAAACTCAATCCATGTTTTTAATACCCCACCTCTTTGCTTTTGAGTATGCACAGCCTTCGCTTGAAAGTGGGCTAGCATCCCACAAAGAATTAAGGCAGTCCTCCATTAAAGTACAAGCTTTACTGAGGTTCAATATTATTCACTTTGCTGGACCACAGCCACTACTGGAAATGGTGTTTTTATTTTCATAATAAGAAATAATTTGGATAAATTTAAAGCAATATTAATGAGTTGATACCTTATATTGAATTCACCTCTATCAGTCTGGTTTGAGGTAATGCTCTGGAATTTGAATCAGATTTAAAACTAAGGTTTATCATCTTCTTTCAAAGTGTCTTCAGCAGATTGCAAGTAAAAAAGATGTATGATACAATTTTTATTGCCACTAATGTAGAGTTGCACAAAGATTAGAAATAATCAGGAAACTGCCCTAATGATTCATGTAAGAAATTGACATGACCTGAGACAAGACAGAGGCAGTGGGACTAGAGAGGATGTAATAGATTTATGAGATATTAAAAAGATGATATGGAACTAGAATTTGATAACAGATTATATATAGTGGATAATGGAAAGAGAAGCATAAGAATAATTGTAAAGATTCTGACTGAGATGACTAGTTGAATTAGGGTTCTGTTAACAAATGAAGATAGTGTTTCAAGGAAAGTAGCAGGTATAAGAAGAAGTCTTAGAGTGCATGGGTGATTCAGTGGTAGAATGCTCACTTTCCATGTGGAAGACCTGAGTTTGAGTCCCAGACCATGCACCTCTCCCTGCCTAAAAAAAAAAAAAAAAAAAAAAGAAGTCTCGAACATGTTTGGTTTGAAGGGAGCATCTAACTGGAGGCACTCAGTATGACTTTGTATAATGGTCTGAATTTATCTGAGAGAACTGTTACAGAGATATGAATTTAGGATTCAACATCTTGTAACTGATAGAGTCACAAGTTTAAAAGAGATATTTTGGGGAGAATATTCAGAACAGGCACTATTATCTGGGATAGGATATTCTATTGGGGGCGTATTTGAAACATCTAGAGGGAGGAGGTTTCAAACTGTATATGTAATTTTACTCCTTCTTCAAGTTTATGATATAGTCCTGAATAGAATGTCCCATCATTATTCTCCCAACTTGAGATTCATTTTTATAGTGAGTTCTTTATGATGGAAGTGTGGAGCACCTAGGGTGATGCATAGATGAACAAACACTAGATTGATAAACACTAGAGAAAAGAACTTTGGAAAATTTCTGAAACTCCCCCATAATTCCCCATAATGATAAAAAGTTGAGTAACTACACAATTTAGTGGTTACTGTCTCTTAGGAAAGTCAAACAAGTGATTAAATGATTTTAGCATAATGCAATGAGAGCAACAATAAAGATATTCCTGTTGTGTTATGGGAGACTGGAATACAAACAGCAGATCTGTGTTTGGGCATAATAGTGATGATGGCGTAGGTGTAACAGGAAGAGAGGATGCCTGAACTGTTTTGAAGTTGGGTGAAGCAGACAATGGAATTTGCCAAATATTATTATTATCATATATAATATAGAATTGCTTTTGACTGCAAGTAACAGAAAATCCAATCAATAGCTCAATCGCAATTTTAATTTTCTTTTATAACATGAAGGTTGCTGTTTTGTTTTCCCACCTGCTAAAACAAATACCATGGAACGACTTGGTTTAAGCAATGAGAATTTATGGGCTCACGTTTTTGAGGCTAGGAGAAGTCCAAGATTAAGGGGTCAACAAAGTGATACTTTCTTCCTGAAAACTGGCATTCTGGGGCTGGCTGCCAGCAATCCTTGGTCCTTGGGTTTTCTCTCATGTGGCAATGCACATGGCAGCCTCTCCTGGCCTCCTCTCCATCTGAATTTCACTCTGCCTATAAGAATTCCAGTAATGATGGAATAAGCCCAACCTGATGCAGTGGAGACACACCTTAAATGAAGCAATATACTGAAGAGATCTTATTTAGAAAGGATCCACACTCACCAGATTGTAGACCAAGACCAAGAACCTGTCCAAACTGGAGTACATAATTCCATCCACCACAACTGAATATGGCCTCCTTTCAATGCTTGATAGTTTGTCACGTTGCCCTTCCATTGACTGCATCGAAGTCTAATAGGCTCCCACATTTTAAGAAAAATTGCCACATTCAAAGTTTGGGAACAGCCTGAGGTATGAGATTGTCTGGAAAAAAGACCCTACTAAATATCATCTTTCCCTTCTTCCTCTTACAGTCAAGGTTGTATGGCTAGAAATGATTGTGTTGGGGAAATAACCCATACTATTTTGCTGTCTATTAGTGCCACTATCTGATGGTGTCAGATAGGATTTGATTTGGGAAGGTCAGGACAATCTTGCATAATATGCAAAAGAAGTTGGATTTCATGGTAACTGTGAGGGAGTGCCAGTGAAAATTTTCAAGCAAAAGTGAGATTTCAGTTTTAAACTGAACAGTTTAAGCAGTTCAGGCTGTCAAGAGAGTGAACAGTATATTTGAGGAGGTCAAGACTAGAGGTAGCTATTACAGTAACCCTAATGAGAAATAATTATGTTGATGTGGAGTGAAATGGGGACTAGAAATTAGACTCATAAAAGGGGAGGGAAACATATGAAGTATATTAGTAAAGTTTACTTCATCAAATTTGATGATTTATATGTGAGGCAATAAAGAACAGTGGTAGAGGACCTCCAGTTAAATGACATGGCTACATAAATACATGTGATACCATGAACTGAGAGAGGGAACAATGCAGGAAAAGAAAATGTAGAAGGAGGATTTCTGACCAAACAGGAAATACTGAACACATGTATGTATCTACTTCTATGTGAAATTCACTGAAATTACAGAAAGGAAATTATTTGCAAAGCCACAAGGAAAAAAGTTAAGAGAGAAGGATATTAAAAGATAAACATATGCACAGAGCTTCCAAAAGACTTTTAGCTGGTAGTTTAGCCAAATGTACACAGATGTTATAAAAACCCACTAACATGAAAGTCAAAGAAAAAATGAAGAGATGAGGAAAGGGGGACAGAGAAGAAACAACTATAATGCAAGGCCATGAAGGAAATGTCAAAGCAATTAAGGACAGAAAAATAGAAATTATTTACAGTTAATAACCTCAGAAAGATAAGAATTGCTGTTTTCCATGAGACGAGAACATGAAGTTTAAGGTCAGAGAAATAAGAAAAAGATTCTAGAAATTATAAAAGAGATACAATTTTAAAATTAGTAGAAAAGCAACCAGAAGAAAAACAGAAAATTGAAGGCAAAAATGGAAAGATAAGAAAGTTATTATATGTTTTATGTTGGTTTTGGAAGAATAGAATTATTTAATAACAGCAAAATTGTTCAATAACTGAAAGGCAGTAAAGGAATGCCCTGAAGTTTTGAGACAGAGAGTACAGGGAAGGGAGGGAAAGAGAAGGAGAGCCTCATGAAAAACAGTTGGGGTACTGAATGGCTTTTGGCTTAACAACAGAACCACTGGATGCTAAATAATAGGTAACAATGGAGTATGCCTTAAAAATCAGAGGAAATACTTTATCTTGGAGTTCTATCCAAAACTAAACTTTTGCTCAAGTTTGAATAGATAGAATTCTAGGATGAAAATTTTCTTTCTCTGAATTTGAAGGCATGAACAATTGTAATTTAGCCCCCAGTGCTACTGTTGATTTAACACAGAAATGTTATATGAATGTGTTGGCAGATAGGAAAGTATTTTGGGTGTCATCAACTATTTGCTTTATGAATGGTATAATAAAAGTAAATGCCCATTTTCCATAATGAGAAACTGTAGATACTACAGTCAATTTTCAGTAGATTATGGTGTGGTAACGAACAACTCCCACAGGTAATTGGCTTAAAACAAGGTTCTCTTACATTAATATCCGGTATGTATCAGCTTTGCAGCTACACCAAAGCATCTTCATTTCGGAATCAATACTTAAAGGGTGTCCATTTTCTGAGATATGCTATTCTTACAGTAAATAAAAATGGCAGAATGATAAAATGGCTCTTAAAACCATTGGTTATAATATGTATTCTATACCTATTTATATTCTATCGCTTAAAGTAGGTTACATTTTCAAGATATTATCAATGGAGTATGGAATAATAATGCCCTTACATGGGTATAAATAATTTGAAATCATAATGCATGATTAAAATGGAAAATCCCAGACATAGCTATATAAGCATAGTTTGTCACAATATGGAGGTAAATACTGCAAAAACAGCTAAAAGGTTTGAAAGTGCTTGACGCTAGGGAATAGGACTTAGAGATGTTGGGTCAAGTGGTTATTAGGGAATCAAGAAATTTCCAGACAACTGTACCATCATTTTAGGGTCTATCAGCTTCATAGCCCTTTGAATTCCAGCCCTGCCTACTGAAGAAATACTTTACTTCACCAACATATTCACTGTCATGTTCCTAGGGACAAATCTAAGTTTACTCAAGAAGGTTTTAAAATGTTCAAGCCATCAGATAACTCAGGAGCAAATCAATTTTCCTACTACACTAATTCTGGCTCTGTTCCCAGGTTAATATATTTTTCCTCTTCAATCAAGCCAGGTCTAAACCCTACATCTATTTCTAATAGTACTCCAACTCTTTCTTATTATCTGTGCTATCTTTTTATTATCTGCAATTATCCATCTTATCTTTGTCATCTAACTAATACTATAATGTCCATCTAGGGTTGGAGTTTTATGTGCTCTTATTTGCTTCCCCTTCTAGGTACTGATGTCTCTTACTAAACACTGGCTCTGCAGTGGGACACAGGAAATGATGGCAGATTTGACATTTGCCCCGCTGAGTTTCAGAGTACTGCCTGTAGTGGTGGCACCTTCGTAACATTGTGTTGGACAGTCAGGAGGCCAAATGTTTTCTTGGATTGCCATCTGTTGTCTGTATTCTTCCTACTGAGCTGGACTTCAACCCATCAGATATAGTCGACTCTTACCACCTAGAGGCAGTTTATAGTTCCAAGTGCTTTACCTCTTCCTGTCTAGCCTGCCCAACGTGCTTTTGGACATTATGATTACTCCTTTTGGCAGAACCTGTGCATCAATTAGGATATGTTTGACTTTAAATATCAGAAAATCTGACTCAAACTGATGCAAATGATAAAGAAACTTATTTGTTCCTCAAACTTGAAGTTTAAAGATAAGATTACTTTACGGTTAGGATCAGCTAATGGCTCCATATTGTACATATAGTTATGGAGATGTGGCTAAAGGTGCAGTAATAAGACAGAGAATTTTAATGCCTTTCTCATTCTGGTTTTGGAGAAAGGTCTCAAAGTGAAAACTGCCCTAATGTTTGTGAGGTTTGATTTAATTTAGAAATCAATTTTAAATGAGAGTTAGTGAATTCAACTGAAAGTTTTTACTCTTCTAATTTGGAGAAATCAAAATACAGCAAATGGTGGAACTCATATTGGTATTTGTAGGGTAGGCATATAATTTAGCTGTATATTTGGTAGTGACATATATGAGGGTTAAGCTGGAGGTGTACATGTTGGTGACTTATCTCTGATATTATATCACATTTTATTCAATATAATTTCTACTCCCAAAAGGGCTTGAGGGAAAACAAAATGAATTAATTAGTTAATATTCCTAGGAGAGTATTATAATTTGAGAAGTAAGAATCCACTTAAGGTGTAGGAGGTATGCCTAAGGAATAATGTGGAGCCTTTGTGATTTTTGTCTTTATGAATTGGGTTTCCGTGCTCCCTCTCATGTATGTATTTTAATAATCTTAAGAATGTATGCGTGTGTGTTTTATAAACTACTGTATTTTAAGCATTATAACTTGTGTTTTGGCATGTTTAAGTTACACTATAGCTCAAATAAACTTCTTAGTCTGTAACCTTGCAATGTTATAAAAGTAATTTTATAAAAAGATATAATTATGTGTGCTACTTAAATTAGCATCTTCAGGTATTTTTCCTCTCTCCTTCTTTCCCATGCCTTACACAAAGCCTTATCCTTGGCAAGTATTTAGTAAAACTTTGTTTAGATATTTTAATATTATTTGTTTGCCTACCTACTTCTTTTTTTCTCTACCCTTCTTTCCTTTGAGATTTTTCACCTCCGTTATTAGATCTTATCCAGGATTATGTATTGCATTTAATTGTCATTCTCTCTTTAGCTGCTCTCTTTTCTTTTTTAAGTTGTAGGAATGTATATACAACATCAACTTTCTCATTTTAATCACTCCATGCATATCATTCAGTGAGATTAATCACCTCACCATGAGGTGTATTTCATGTTTTCATTAAAATAGGGGAATTTTCAGGCATTAGTTGTTTCTCCTCTTGGGTATCTCATAATGCAGACATTGGTACACCTGACAGTGTTCCAGAGTCTCTTTGGTTATGTTCCCTTTTCTTCATTTTTTATACTCTTTGTTTCTCATACTGTATGATTTCAATAGTCTTATCTTCACATTCACTGATTCTTTCTTCCATCTGCTCTAAGCTGCTGTTGAAGCCTTCTAAGGAATTTTATATTTTAAGTATTGTGGTTTTCAACTCCAGTACTTATTTGGTTCTGTTTTAAAATGTCTTTTTATTAAGAGTCTCATAATTTTCATTCATTGCTTTCCTGATATCCTTCAGTTCTTTCTCTCTGTTTTCCTTTATCTTTTATAGCATATTAAATTAATTTTTAGAAGTTTTTTTCTGGTCTTTTTTGTTGATGGCTTCTGAAGTTTTATCTTGTTCCTTTGGATGGGCCATCATTTCCTATTTATTTGTTTGTCTCATAATCTTTTACTGCACACTGTCAATTTTAATATTTTAACATGTTAACTATGAGATTTAATCTCTACACTGTTTATTCCTTAAATGTGTGTCCAGCTAGTGACATGACAGGGATTTCCTTGAGTGCCAAGAGCTAATGGAAACAAACAAACAATTGCAAAAATTAGCTTTTAGTCTTCGCAAATTGGTTCTGCATTGTCTAGTGTTCTTCTTCAGAGTTAAGCCATATTATCAAGAAGATCAGCATGAAGCAAAAGTGTGGTTGTCTCCATCTTTTCTGAGCATGTGTCTGGTCCTGAGCATATGCTCCTGTTCTTACTCATTCTCCAGTTATAGGGGTTTCAAATGCCTCTTCTAGTCCCTATGTAATATAATTTTTTCCTCTTCTGGGTGCTCTATTGTATGTCTTAAAGCAGACAATCCTTTTCCCCAGGCCACCTTGACTTCACTTTTTCTTACCCTGCCTTGCTCTCTGCAAGGTCTTTCTGTCTACAGGGAAAGTTCTGGGAGGATGAGCCTGAGTTGAGTGTCCTGTTTCAGTCCTACATTCTACCACCTGGTAGCAGCATATGGCACCCCAGTATGTCCATAGGAGTTATTCTGCTTCCTCCAGAACTTGGCCAGGTATCCTCAATAGGAATGCAGGTTGACTCTATAGTGTGCCAGGGAGAAGATGAGAGAGAAGCCAGCAACTGTGCCATGCCACAAGTTTCTCCAATCAATTTTAAGTTATATTTTCTTGATTTTGCACTCACCCAATTACTGCAACCCTTTAACAGTTTTCCAGAGTTTTGAGGAAGATGGCTAAGTAAAATAAAATGCCACCTGCATGGGTTCTTGCCAGGATGGACCCCTTTCCAAGAAAAGATTTTCCAGAAGACAAAAACAATTGACCTTTAGGGGCTTTCTGAGAAAATGGAACAATGTAAACATGTTATAAAATTGTAGACAAGAAACACCTGGTAAGAAACCAGTTTAATCCCATTTTGATAGCATATCAAAATAGAAAAGCATGTCATACTAATCCATGTATATCTGCTACCTAATCCCCCATATGTAAGAAGGATGCTTGATGTCAGCCTCCCAGAACATTTCCTCACTTGCTTCTGCATTTGCTTTATTATCCCTTTCCAATCCCTCAGCAGAGCTCCTGACCACTTTCTGTTTGGTGCTGCCCAATTTATGAATATTTTGTTGGTCAAATAAAGCTTAACAAAAATTTTAAATGCATCACTTTATCTTTGATATAGCTCTGCCAAGTTTTGCTAGCTATTCAAAGATTCTGTGGGAGAATGGAGTCCTGAAGCATTTTACGCCACCATCTGGGTCGACTGGCACTCCATAAGTGAGGGTATTAATAATGACCACATGATAGAATCATTGTAAAGACTGAGGACATTTATGTGAAGTAGTTAGAATTGTGGCTCCCACATATGAAGTCCTGAATTTATGTTAGTTAAAATTATTCTCCAGTAGCCTGCTAAAGATAAACTGAGCCTTGTGATGTTAATACTTTTTTTTAAATATGGTCATAATGAAGGTTTACCCTTCAAAAACTGATTGTGGAAAATAAGCTATATCAATATTTTTCTGCTTTTTAGACAATATGATATGGCTTCTTTTTCATCAATGTACAGATGAGGAGTTGGAGACATAATCCAACTTCTCATCTAGACCTTATTATTTCTAGACCTTATTATTGATTTATGAGTGTTTAATGTTGAGTCTTCTTAGACCTTTAGTTTTAGCTAACAATGTAAGAAATTCAATTAACTTTTAAACCTAGCTGTCTTTACTCATTTATTGAAGCTACTAAAAAAACGTTAAGTGCCAGGCACTGAGCGAACTGACTATGGACACTAAACACAGAGATTCCATTCTCCGGTTGCTGAAAGGCTATGTGCAGATGGAGTGGAGATTGCCATATGTAAAGAAGACAACATCATTAGTAACATAAGCTCATTTTGTATTTATTATTTTAATTTAGCTTGTGAAAGAGTACTTTTAAAAAGAAAATCCATAGAAAATGAAACAGTCAAACCTCTTTTATTGGAAAATATTTATTCAGGAAGCTCTTTGAAAGAAAAGAATTCTTTTGTCTCAGTCTTTAATCTACAAAATTCTGCAGCCAGGGTTATTGCTATTGATTCACCATTATTAGATGAATGCACATTAATTGATTCTTTACAAACCAAGGTTTTCCCTGGTGAGTTTATTTTTTGGTACATTTTTATCCTTCCCTTATTCAATTTTACCTTTAAATATACCAAGTCTCAAACTCATATTAAACTTATGATATAATTATCTCTTTGCCTACCTTCTCCAATTACATGTATTTTTCTCTCTTCCTTCTTCCCCCATGTCAAATCCATGTTTATTTAGATGAGATTTAAGTTCACTATCATTTTTTAACTTAGATATTTTTTAAATAATAAAAGTAAAAAATAATGAAAATTTTTTTTTCTATTTTTCAGTTTTATCACAAGACTACTTGTCAGGAGCTAGAGAAGAGGACAGAGGAGCTTCTACAAACTAAGGAGTCTTGAATGGTCTTATGCAAACACCCACTTTCACTGCCTGGGATCTTTATAACAACATTATGGATTAGGTGTGGAGGGTGTATTATGTAACTCAGTACAAGCCATGGGATATAGTTAAAGTGTGCCTGACTTGAATCCTGCAGCCTTCTTTTATATTCCAGATCTGTATTTTGCCTGCATTGAGATTTCAGATAATTTCTATCTGTGGTAGAATTCTCCCAATGTGAAATGGGAATAGAAATACCTATTTTGTTCGACTCCTAGGTGTGATTGGATGGATCAATTGAAATAATGAAAGACCTTAATAGTAACGATTAAAGTATTCTAGTAGTATAAATAAGAGGTTTAAATTTAGATGAAGGTGAGACCAGATGCAGATGACCTAGGTAAATCAAGTGTGGTCTGTTTTTAAAGAATTTAAAGAATAAAGGAAGAAGCCAACCCACATAGGGTATGTATCAGGGAAGTGCTTGCTATTTTTAATGACAGAAAGAGGTATAACTTTGCAGACATCTTACAAAGGTTTCAGAAGTGGACAGCATTTGCAAATAAGTTTGTGTGAGACAGGGTCATATGTGTATCTTTTGAAAGTTCAAAGGCTTCCCTTTCTGTCCCACAATATGCACCCAGGGCTGGAGACTTTCACTTTGTCTGCCCCAGGTCACTTGCTCTGAAGCAGGTACACTTTATCAACCTTGGTGCAATACATTATGCACTATGAATACAGGATGCAGTTGAGCACATTGCAATGAACCCAGGGACAAGTGGCTCTCATTTATCACCCCAGCAGCAACAGAGCTGGTTAAACTTATAGCTACAGGATTGGGAAAGGGGTCAGTTACCGAGATGTCCCACTTCATAGTCTCTAACAAATTTATTTCAGGGTGTTATGCTTATTTTTAATTTTTTATGCATGTATTCATAACCTACTTATAGAATTTGAGATTCAAATTTCGTTCTAAACATCCTGTTCTCTGTGGCGGGTAGTTAAATATCCAAATCAAGTTGTCTCAAGCAGCAGAATAAAAGGATAAGGGACAACTCTGTTTAATGTTCTGTTATCTAATGTACAAGAAGACAATGTCTGCTCACTTTTAGTTTTACAAGAGAATTAAAAGATGGAACTTTTTAAATCTCCATAATTAGACAGACACATAATATAATTCAGTTGTAATCAATTCCTCTTTTTCCACAAAAGGCGACTGGATAGTCACTGAAAATGCAGATGGCCAGTTTTAAATTTGAGGATTTGGGAGCTGATGGAAGGAAAAGGTGAGACAGTAACACACAGCCAGCTTTATTTGGGGCCAGAAATTGGACAGGTTTTGTAAGAAGGGAAGTCTCTCACCGCAGATGTTCCAGAGCAAGTGGCTCAAGGGCCACCACCCAGAAGTAGAAGAGAGAACTCCCAGGAAGGAGGAGAATGGAGGAGAGGGCTTATATATCCAGCATGATCAGGAGTCTCTCAGTCACAGAGCTTGGAAGGGAAGCAGTAGCTTGGTATCTTTTATAGCCCTAGGGTCTTTCTTATCTATGGCTAACAGATGTTGGATACAATTTCATGGGATATGCAAAGCAAATAGGCTCTACATGGCTAAAAATATACTTATTTGGGCTGTGTTTAAAGCAATCAGATGTGTAAGAATTTGATTTGGTGCCAGTTGGCTTTGGGGCTAATTGTCCTGGGAAGAAATAAGCAACCTAGGGGCCGAGGCAGAGAAGCCATCTTTGGCCATTTATATAACACGGTTATATAGTACAGGTATGGTTGAAAAATGATAGATACTCACTGATTATCAATAACTGAGTATGTCTACCTGAATGGCCTACTCCATATATTAAATAATGTTCTTGAAATCCCAGGCAAGCATGCTATTAACAAGGTAGCTGGGCTAGAATTCAAGTGAATGATCACAATAACTAATTTAAGTTTATTTGGGAAAGATGGGGAATTGTGATTTCAGAAATTGTGTAGGGCAATACCTTCCCAAAGAAGTTATGTTACCTCCCTCCCTGCTCCCCATTATAGCAAGACTTAACAAAATATGTTAACCCTTGATTAAAGCAATGATTTTCAGGTCAGATTAGCTATATTAAGGAAGTATTATTCTTGCTCCACATTTAGAGGGGTTCAGGGTCTAAAAAGCTTCTCTAGAATTTATAGGATTAAACCTACTGTGTGTCAGCTGGACTCTAAACTTTATGGAATTCCCGAAACATTGCTACAGAATTTTAATGCCCACAATTTTAACTGCTCCAAAAAGTCTAAAAATTACTGATAAAAACATTCTCTATAGTCAAGCATCTGTAGCTTGAGCTCTTGAAAATCTCTTAATCTGGCAAGAGACCAATATTAATCAATTTGGGTTTTTACTGGACCTATAATTGATATTCATTTGAAATCATAAATATGAAATAGTTTCCATTAAAATAGGCCCACCTCCTAACAACGCAGTAATTTTATACTTTAGACAATATAGATTCATACATGGAAGAGCTGGGTTCAAGTAGCTGACAACATGCAGAATTAAATTTGTAACTGGCTCTTGAAGGTAAAACCAAAGACACAAATTAAAGTAGTTTTGCCTGATGGACAAAGCATTTTAAGTACAAGTCCTATTTTTATTATTTAAGCATTACTTGCAATATAATTCTCCTCTGTTAACAAAATTACCACTCCCTTTTAAAAAGATATCTGGGACTAGCATAGAGGAAATTTCAAATAGCATTTTTACTGCTCTATATTCTAGTATTTTCTTCTGCTTCTTATGTCTTAGTATCTTTTGTAAGTAACCCCAGTGAACATGGGATGGCTGAGCAAACAGTGATATTAAGTAATGTGCTGATTTAAAAGTATTATGTGTCGCAGAAAAAACCATGTTTTAATCCTGATTCAATCTTGTGTAGGCAGTCATCTCTTTTAATTCTGATTTAATAATGTAGGTTGGAATCTTTTGATTAGTTTACAGCCACAGAGATGTGGTATGCCCAATTGTTGTTATTAACTCTGGTGAGATAGAGACGTGACTCCACCTATTCCTGGGGGGTCTTGATTAGATTACTAGAGTCTTTAAAAGGGGAATCATTTTGGAGAAACACCAAAAATGACAGAGCCTAGAGAAATGACAGAATCCTCAGAGCTGACAGAAATTTCACAGCAGAGCTGACACAGATGTGGACACATGGGGAACAGAGACATGAATGTTTGGAGATGCTTGGAGCCCAGCAGATGTCCCCATGAGATGTTAAGCAAGCCTGAACATGGAGAAGCAGATGCCAACCACGTGACTATCCAGCTAACAAAGGTGTTGCTAATCCATGGACCTTCCTTGAATTAAGGAAACCTTGTTGGTGCCTTAATTTGGGATCTTTAATTGCCTTAGAACTGTAAACCTGTAACTTATTTAATTTCCCTTTTGTAAAAGCCATTCTAGTTCTGGTATATCACATTCAGGCACCTTGCAAACTAATATAAGTAATCAAACAGAATTTGATTGCATTACAGCACAAAGTGTTTGATATAGGAACAAAATCATAATAAATTATGTATTATAAAAATAGTAAGATGAAACATAAAAATAAAGCAGAAAAACTCATTAGGAAATATTGTAGGCAAGAATATTTTGTTAAAAGGAGATGGTAAATCTAGGAAAGAAACGTGGGGTTTCATTTCCAATTTCATTTTTAATCACCTGATAGAACTAAAGAAAAAGACATTTTGAATAGAGATGTGATCATGTGGTCTCTTAGTATTCCAATGGAATTCCAAAAAATTCACATTGCTTTAGAATGCTTAGCAAAGGGAGTATTTGTACATCTGTTTCCATGTGAAATTCAACTGATGTGTCCATGTTTCTGATATTCTGAGAGCCTGGTATCCCTTCCATTGTGTCAACATCCTCCATTCTGAAAATGACAGTAGTCTCAGACCTCTCTCTTATCCATCCCACAGGGATTTTATTCCTCCCTCCTTAGACCCACTGGAAGCATTTCTGACCAGGCCTGGCTTCCTGTGCTGCACACACTGGTGCCTCTGCTCCTCAACTATTTGGGCAGAATCCGCATTCCCTATGCCAGTGCAAGCCTGACTCTCCCCCATGTACTGGAACTAACTCTTGAGTGGATATCTGTTCTTCTCGCTACCACTGAAAACTGTGGGAGTTCAATCAATGCTAAAGAGAATGAAGGCAGGTCTACTTCACACGTATCTCTATGTGTGTGTATTTGGTATGTGTATGCATATAAGAGCCCTTTGTAATATCTGTTAGTGAAATTCTTCAGTTAATATATGCAATAATAGCTTATATGTGGCCTGGATTCAGATACTTACTACTATTTAAACATTTTTATAGGAACATATACACTGCTGTGCTGGTTTGAAAGCATTTATGGACTCTAGAAAAAGCCACATTTTAATCAAAATCCCATTTCATCAAGGCAGAATAATCCCTATTCAATGCTGTATGTTTGAATCTGTAATTAGATCATCTTCCTGGAGATGTGACTCAATCGAGAGTGGTTGTTAAACTGGATTAGGTGAGGATGTGTCTCCACCCATTCAGGTTTGTCTCGATTAGTTTACTGCAATCCTATAAAAGAGGAAACATTTTAGAGAATGAGGGATTCTGAGAGAGCAGAGCAGAACAACATAGCCATGGAAAGCAGAGTCCACCAGTCAGCTACCTTTGGAGATGAAGAAGGAAAATGCCTCCCAGGGAGCTTCATGAAATGGAAGCCAGGAGAAGAAGTTAGCAGATGATGCCGTGTTTGCCATGTGCCTTTCCAGGTGAGAGAGAAACCCTGAACTTCATCAGCCTTCTTGAACCAAGGTGTCTTTTCCTGGATGCCTTCGATTGGACATTTCTATAGACCTGTTTTAATTGGGACATTTTCTCAGGCTTAGAACTGTAAACTAGCAACTTATTAAACTTCCCTTTTTAAAAGCCATTCTGTTTCTGTTATATTGCATTCTGGCAGCTAGCAAACTAGAACAACTGCATTCCAAGAAAATGAAAAGTATAAAAGTCAAATTCTGATGTTCCACCACATCTATATATCAATCTATTACAAAATAGATTACCAAATACAAAAAGATTAGGACATGCTAAATATAATTAACATGTCAATTGATATTAGAAAACATCAATTTTATTTAATAATCTTTAGGATTATTAGTAAAGACACTAATTATTCTACTTCACTATAAATTCAGAAAGAACAGATTTCTTCAGTAAATTCAAATTTTCTGATAGTTGCTACAAAATATGTATGTGTTTAAATTAATGATATATTCTAGCTTGTTTTATTTAAAGGTTTCAAAATAGATCTGAGTTGTCTGAACATAAGACCTATTTGTAGCTCCTCATCAGCCTAGGAGAAGAAGAAAACAGGATGTTAAAATTTATTGAGGCGTTCATTAGGGAATATAAAAAAGAACAGTAGTAAAGGAGATTATATATTTCCTGGTCTTTAAATTGCAGAGAGCACTTCCATGTGGACAGTGCAGTTGGCTCTGCCCAGGCTGACTGTGATCACTTCCACCAAGGCCTTGAAATAATGGAGTATGTGACCACATAGGTCTACAGGCTGGTCCTGTTTATACAGTTGCAGTATGACTGGGCCTGTGTGATTCCTAATCATTATTAGATAATTTCTCATTGAGGAAGCAAGAGAAAACTGGAGGCAAAGTTAGAAATTGTACCTAGTATCGAAATGTTAGATCCAGCTGACATGGCTTGCTAAAGTTAGTTTTTGTAACCATGTAAGGTAATTATGTTGGAGTTCCAGTTCACATAGCTGAAAGTAAACAGACTTGGGAATCTCCTTCTAGGGAGGAGAATCTGGCAGCACTTCTCCCTGCACAGGTAGAATATTCCTGCCAGTAAGCAAGCTTGTCTTCTGTGAGGAACCGGGAGTCCTAACCCATATTCAGCCAACATCACTGAATCTTCCAAGCTTTACTTAAAATTCATTCTTATAGCTTATCTTAGCAAACAGTTACTTTGATGAGATGTATATGTAAGAGTGCTCATTTTTGCCAAGCCTCCATACTGGTCTTGTATGAGACTAGTTCAGGTGTCATGCATGTAGTAAATGGCATAATGGACAATGTAGGAGCAACAATTTTATGTTAATTGGGGCAAGAATGCATATGTAACTTCTTTTCAAAAGTAGCTTAATGGGTTATTCTAGTTTTCTAGCTGCTGGAATGTGATATGGCAGAAACAGAACAGCTTTTAAAAGGGAGAATTTAATAAGCTGCAAGTCTGCAGTTCTAAGGCCATGAAAATGTCCCAACTAAGTAAGGCTATAGAAATGTCCAATCTAAGGCATCCAGGGAAACATACCTTAGTTTAAGAAGGCCAATGACATTCAGGATTTTTCTCTCCAAACTGGAAAGGCACATGGCGAACCTGGCAACGTCTGCTAACTTTCTCTCTAGGCTTTTTGTTTTATGAAGCTCCCCAGGGGTGTTTTCGTTCTTCATCTCCAAAAGAGCACAGGCTCTGTAGTTCCTCTGGCTTTAAATAGGGACTCTCTCCAAAATGTTTCCTCTTTTAGAGGATTCCAGTAAACTAATTAAGACCCTCCTGGAATGAGTATCTAATCCAAGGTTAATATCCACAATTGGGTGAGTCACATCTCTATGGAGATAATGTAATCAAAAGATCGCAATTTACATTGATGAATAGGGATTAAAAAGAAATCCACAAGATTGGATTAGGGTTAGATCTTGGCTTTTCTAGGGTACATAAATCCTTTCAAACTGACACACAGGTATTAAAAGACGAACATAAATTCATGAACTAGTTTTTTTAAGAAACATTGAATTTACAAGTTTAAACACATTTCTTTACTGAAAGACACAGGACTTTCTATATATTGTGCATTGTAACTGTACACTTCCCAAGCTTTGTTTGGAAACTTCCTCCATCCCCATTCTCTCTCTCCACATCTCTACATCAGGGAATTCATTGCTATTTCTATTCTATGGCTTATCACTTTGGGAAATGCTTCCTTAGCATGGAGATATTTTTCATTTCTTGACCATTATGGATCTAGTTGAACATAATCCTTTATGAAATAAGATTCAATATATATGGACAGTTGGAGAGAAGAGGGGATGATATGTCTAGGGTTGTGGGAGGGTCAGTTTATATAGGCACTTATTGAGGGCTTTAGGCTTTCAGGGAAGATGACACTTCTATGTCCATGATTGAATCACATAGAACAGAAAAGGAAGCAGCAGATGAGGAGAGGTTTTTTCCTGAAGTCTAAGGAGAGAAGGCATTAAAGACAGATGACTCAGTTTTTCTAGTCTCAGTCTTGAATACCTCTATGCAACTTCAAAGAAAAAGCAGTAAAGTCTGAGATACAGTTGAGAAATGGGTTGATCTTTTATAGAGAATTACCATGTAGGAATGATGAAGCAAAAAACTTGAATGGTCAGTGCAATGACTACAACTAGAAAAGGTAACAATTGGGCACATTTTCTGGGGGTGAGGCAATGAACATATACCTTTTAGAAGCAGTTTTTATAAATGCTATTTCCAAGGTAAATAAAATTCCTCAGATAAGGTCTTGCATGATTTCTTCTCCATTTACAAACAATGTAGGGCCATGTGGTTGTATGCAATAGGCAAGGGATGTAGGAGACACACATAGATGGATGGTTCGATGGTTCGATGGATAGATAGATAGAATACACACATACACACACACACATACACATTAAATAGATAGATGGGTGGATGGATAGACAGAAAGGTAGATAAGTAGGTAGGTAGATAGATGCATTTAGTTTGCCATTTTTCTGGAATAATAACTATGTGTTCATTCAAATGTAAGCAAACTTGAATCAACAGTAAATCTGCAATTGCATTCACCTAAAAGACTACATAACGTGTATATGCCTGTGTCATATGGATGGACAACTAATTAACCATTCAAATTTATTTAAATATCTAATTTCCCAGAAACATAATTTTCCTTTTTGACATTCCATGTAAATTTTGCAGGGTGCCTTGTTCACGCACTTGAAAATCTTTGATAAAATGTTTTAGTATGGCTTAGGTATTACCTGACATATGAGTTAAAAAGTAGATTTAAGCTTAAAAATAATATGAATAGAGTCAATTTTAAGAAACCTTAAAAGCCACATTTCTGAAATGATGATTAAAAATTAATTTTGATTTATTGTGAAAATAATACATAGGCATATTCAAATTCCCACTCAGGTTAATTTAGAAACAATTTCATTCTAGATATAGACTCCTTGTTCATGTCTTTCATTTGGCAAACAAGTGTTTTTGAAAGGCATAGACTAAAGAGGTTAATAGGCATTTATATGTTTTTAATTTAGAAATAAAATATCACTCTCAGATAAATAGATAGACATATAGAAATAAAGAAAGATGATAGATAGATCTTCCCCTATTCATAAATTTTTAAATTCTCCAAAGGAGATGACTTTAAGGTCTGCTAATGCAAATTATATGTAAACCTGACATAACATGAAGATTGATCTTTTTCTACCTTACTGAAGTCCCATTTTGAATCTGACTTAGATATAGTACCTTAAGGAAGCATGAAATATATATTAAGCAACGTGACATTTTATCTAATGATTTTGCAAAGATTTTTCTCTATCTTCTTAGACTTTGACTTTGGTGTTTTGAAGGTGATCACAGACTGCACCACTCTTTCTCCTATGGGTTCTGAACCAATTGATAAATTGAGAGAGGAATCACAAGAGGATAAATAGATTCAACATATCCCTTGATTTGTGCTCAAATATGTTTCCCAACACTTTCTCACTAGTCTAGGCCTTGGGATAATCTACCCTGGATCATCTACCCCAGCATTGGGATCTGCAGATAGATGACGGTTTATTAGGTTATTCAGCCCACGGTGGGGGCAGAAGGCTGTGTGTACAGGTGAAAAGACAGAGGCACCTACACGTCCTTTCCCCAAGCCCACCCATACAACGGGTTTTCAATCACGGCTCAACCTATTATACCAGAATATCTGGCAATGAGACAAAACTTAGTATTTTTAAACATGCCCTAGGTGTTAGCAGTAATGTACAGCCACAGGTGAGAAGCTGTGAAAACAAGGATTTGTGGACACAGATTGAAATTCTGGGAGAGAAAAAATATTTTTCTTGTTATAAAATAGATTTTCCTACTAGACAATAAAAACGTTTAGAATAAACAAAATTAAATAGATTTTCACATTTTTATTATGTTTCAGCTGGAGTATATACTATACTAGAAAGAAATGCTTTGAACATATTTCTAATCATAATTCTATTCTTTATCATCAGTATTGACCTAAAACAACTCCAAAGGGGTGTGTGCATTTTTACATGTGCATGTGTGTTAAAATATTTCAAGAAAAGATATTTTTATAAAGGAAAGGTGGAAACATGAAGTAGAGAAGGCCTTTGGACTTGGGTGGCGAAGGCTTGAAATTCAGGTCCCAGTGCTGACTCGCATTAATTGTATTGCGGGAAAATTCTCTAAGATTCCTTCTAGTTCTAAAATTTCCAAACTCTTATTTTGACTCAGAACCCTTCTGATACTATTTCAGTTTCCTTTTCTCTTTCAGTTTCATCTTTCTCTTTCCTCTGAGGATGGTCTCTGAGATGGCCTCAATTGAGGATTAATTACTTGGTTATTTTTATGGCCTGGTTTTCCATCTCTAACTTTTCCTTTGTGCAATTTAAACTTGTCTCAAATGTATCACCCATAAGCAATCTATGCCTTTTTAGTTACAATTTTTAAATAATTAGAAAATACTATGGTCTTAGGAGTTGATGCAGTGTTGTGACTTTGCTTTGCAACTGACTTTGAAATAGTTCCTTCATCCAAATGAATGAATAGTGAACTTTCAATTCCAAGTAATAAGTCAGGAGAGAATATAATTATAGAAAGGATGTTCATCTCCTTCTATTAATAAATGCTTCATATATGTGTAAAATCAACTATGGATTTAAAAAAAGGTCACATTTCCATAATTAATCAAGTGCTAGAAGTTTTGCTCCATACATTTTTCTATCAGTTTCAACATACTTAATTCAGATAACAGATTTCTTAATGTTGCATCTAATTTGGATAACATCATTGTTATCTGTGATTTTAAATTTCTTTCCCATGGTTAGCTAATGAACATAACAGTTTCAAAAAGGATGAAAATATAATTTCTATATTATACAGAAATCAAATTATATGCTACTTTATGTATAGCATCTCATATTCAACAGTAAACTTGAATCTGAAACCCAGGGAGTGAAATTCAGTGTATCCGAGTGTGTTTGGACCTTAGAAACCACATAATTCAAATCATAAATAAACTTCTTTGATGTGCAAGCAGCTTGATTTATCCAGTCAATAATGCAGAGATGGAGTCAGAGGTATATTCTTCTCAATTAGGTTATTGATTTTAGGTTATTTACTAAAAATTTGATATTTTCTAATAGATTGTATACTACTGTGTTCAGTTGTTCCCCTACTAATGCAGACTGCTGACAGATCTTTCCAAAAGGCAAATTATGTCATGTTACCCAATTAATTAAAATCTTTATACAATTTCTCATTGCTTGAAGCATTGGTTTCAAACACTGGCTATGCATCAGACTGGGAAAACCTAAGAAATGTATTGATGCCCAGGATCTCTGTCTAAATCTATTAAATATAAATATTTATGTTTAGGGCCTTGAAAGGGTCATTTAGAAAGAAAAAAAGCATTCCTACATGATTCTAAATATGGTCATCTTTGAGAACAGTAGACTGAGTAATCAAGCCCAATGTCTTCAAAACAGCATGTAGGTGGGATGTCCGCACCAGAGACTGTCTGTCTAGTCTCCTAATTTTCTTCCCACCCGTGTTTTGTTCCTCTAATCACACACACACACACACACACACACACACACACACACGCACACACACTGCAGAGTTGATTGTAAACTATTTAATGTTTCACGAATGAGTCTCAAGTGAAATTTCAAATCTAGATGAATGTGGTGAAGGTAAGTTCTGGATCATCCAATCACTCAGAAGAAACTTCAAGAGGACCGAAGAGCAGGGGAAGAGATCACATTGTGGCTGGTCCCCTGGGGAGAATGGCGACCCCCCCTGCCACGCTTCATGGAATGTTCAGATATCTGAGCTCTATGGAGAAGAGTCTGTAACACCCTCCCCTCCTCTCATCTATGTTGAAAAACCACGGGCAGCACTGATCTCTCCAAACAGGCAGCGTGCTGACCAGACCACGAATATGCACACGCACTGCAGGCAGTCAACCAGACTCCTCCATGTCCCATGAAAGATCCAGGTTGAGTCCCTTGGTCAGAGCTGCAAATACCTGAAAGCAAGCAATGGAGCAGCCCTTCACTTCTAGCATCTGACATCTCTTCCATGCCATGGATAAATTGGGTTAGTTCTAGATATCTGCTCTCCTTCACAGAGCAACTGGAATGAAATCCTCTAAGGTTCATGTTTCACTTTCCCTGTCAATGGCCAAAATGTAAACTTTCTTGATTGTCTGTGTTCACTAAACCTATCAAAAGCTTTATTAATATCACATACTAAAGTTTGTTTAAAAATGAACATTAAGAATGATAACAGAAATAGGCATCATTATTATGTACCTCTTATGTAGCAGGAACTGAACTATATAACTTTTATATACCTTTCATATTTTAATCTTTACAAACAATAAGGCAGGTAATATTATTTCCATTGTATTGGTGAAAAAAGCAAAAAAATCATTATTTAATGCTTGGTTAATGGTCAACACTTTTTCAAAAGGATGAAAATATAATTTTATATATTATATAGAAATCAAATTATATAATGCTAAGCTTATGCATAGCACCTAATTTTCAACAGGAAACACAAATCTAAATCAAGGGTCTAAAATTCACCATGTATCAGAGTGTGTTGAGACCTACATAACTTGCCAATGAGAATCACCATCATCATCATCATCATCATTACTATGATCATCACAACTGATATTTATTGAGTTTTCCCTTTGCCAGTCACTACATTGAGTGCCTCAGATATAACAGCTCATTCAATTCTCATGACCAGCACATGATTTGTGTACTAATATTATTGCAATTTTGAAAATGAAAAAATTGGGTCATAGAGACATAAACTTGCCCAAGTTCTCTCAGCCATGAAGTGTCAGCATCTGGATTTAAATGGGCTTCACTATGATGTAATGTACTATTTTATAGAGGGAGTTGACGCACGTGGGAGCACAGGCTCAGGCACAACAGAGACTTTCAACAAATGACCTCCTTGTTACTTACACAGTGCAAAGGGTCTGAAGAGGAGGGGAAGAGATCACATTGTGTCTGGTCCCCTGGGGAGGATGGCGACTCCTCCTGCCACGCTACATGGAATGGAGAGACAAATCTGTGCTTCCCAAGGGCAGGGTATTTATAGATCCTATGGGAAGAGGACCCTACCACTGAGCAAAAAGCATGTGTCAGCAACCTTTGTAAATGCCCACTGTTGCAAGCAGCTGGGGATACTTATTCTCAGTTCATCTCTTTCAGGCTGTGGTATGGAAACAGCTGCAACAAAGAAAAGGTGGTGTGTGTGGTGGAGGGGGGAGGCTTAAGTGAGGGCTAGGAGATATATACTCTTTATATAACTCACAAAAAAAACTTCTAATAATTGAAAGCAATGTTTCTTAAACTTTCTTTCAATATACAAAATCTTGATCGAAATTAGTTAAGAGATATATATGTGGAGAAATAATATATATGGAATTCAACAGATTGCAAAAACTGAATTAGCATGAATTTTACATAGTCTGAGATATTAAAATAAATATCATTAATTAAAAGCATATTCAAAACTATGTTAGCTTGGTCCCTTGGAAAACTTAATTCATTTGCACATTAGAGCAAGGCCATTGGCTTATATTGGGAGGTATTTTAAGAAACTATCACTATGAATCCTACGCTTTACTTGCTGTAGGGCTGCTGTTGAAGTTGTTTATAATATTCCCCAATGTTTTCTTAATTGGAGCTATTGGGGAAACTTCTCTCCCATCTCATTTCCATTGAAAGTTGTGCTTCCCCTGAGAAAATGATTTGCTTTAATCTTATGAGCATTGTGAATTTTGTAACATTTTGTGTTACCCCTTTATACTAGCTGCTAAAAAATCAGTGACAAACTATGCCATACATTAAGCAAATATTTAGGGAGTCATAGCCCACATTTTATCTATTAATTCAATGCAATCTACAGTTTGCATTTCTATAGTAATTTCAATGTGAATTTATTTTATTATTTATTTTAATGAATTGAGATAATTTTAATACTCTGTATGCCATGTAAAAAGTTTTGTCACCTTAAATCTTTTTTGGAACAAGAAATGATGATATGCATGAATATTGGATTATTAAACAAGTAGGTTGTGAAGGAGATTATTTTGAGATTCCAGGTACAAGACAGCTGGTTTTTTCTTTTTTTTTTACAAGCTAAGAACATGTTAAAATAGTTATTAGAGTCCATGTCAGCAGAGAAATTTTCCCACCCTAATTTTTCCTAAGTTATCACACTGGAAATAAAATTTATTTTTGGAGATTGATAGTAGAGAGGACCTAAAAAAGAGAATAAGCAAAATGTGAGGGCTCTTGAATTTGCAGAATACATGAAAAAAATTCTATTTTATCTGGTGGGACTAAGCATAGAAGCAAAAGACAGTTATATTCCAATAGCAAAAGCTGTGATTTTCTCTTACATATTAATGGCTAAGAGCACTGACTCTGAAGCTATTATTACTTAGGTTCAAATCTGCTGCTTCCTCTTATTAAAGAAACCAAGTGAGTTACTTAATACCTCTGTCCCCCAGTTTCCTCATCTGTTAAACGGAGGTGATAATAGTTCCTGCTTCATAGGGTTGTTGTGATAATTTAAATGTGAGCTTATTAACATAAATTTCTTAAAACTGTGCCTGGCAAAGTATAAGCACAATTACAGTGTTAGCTATTATTCTTTGCTGGATTTCTCTGGATATTACCAAGAATGATAAGACTGAGGACAGGGAGAAAGGAAAGAGTGAGGATTAATGTCATCACTAAAACAAGAGGAGTAACTGGGGCATCAGTTTATGACAGTCAAAGGGGACACTTGCTCAGCTGTAATCATGACAAGGCCTTTAAGAAGATGAGTGGTTTGAAGAACAGAGGAGAAAAAATATATAGATTGAAAGAAGCAATAAAGGACAAGGAAGACAAATCTCTCACTTTCAGATTCCATGGTGTGAGCAAAAACAAGGTTCACCTGAGAGTGGTGTAGGGCAATAGAATTAGCATGGAAACCAGTTTTCACTTAAGGTGAGAAAGTGATAAAATTGTTAAACACGTTTAAGGATTACGGGGATTTGTTAGTGCCTAGCCGCCACCTACCAAGAATTTACAAAATATTGTCTGATTACTCCTATTCTCTCTTCTGACAATTGCTATAGGTCAGTTTCTTAATGATTTCCATTCTTTCTGATTGATATACATGTCAATTCTCTTTTGAATAAAGTCTGGATACTTAACTTCTCCATGGGCTTAAATATTATGACCTAAGCACTGCTGTGACTGCTGTGTTAGATGGTCCCTATATGTGCTGCCTGTTTATACCTGAAGTAGAAGCCACTGTTCTTTGTTAGTGTGTGTCGGTGTGGAGGAAACAATTCCTTCACCAGTGTTTGACTGGAATGCCAGACAGGGAATGATTGACATTATCTAGGTGCAGATTGGAGTTTCATCCATCTGCACAGAAAAGCATCTTACTCTGAAGATGCATCATCATCTAGAATGTGAGATATTGTCAAGAATACAACCTAACTTAGATATCTGTGGAACAGCATAGAAAATAAGACATTTTACTATTGATTGGTATACATTTAACATCCATTCCCTCCCCCAGCCCCTGATAGAGTAGTAAGATGAGGAATAAAACATATGGGTCCTCACGAATTTTATTTTGTGTCTAGGGAAGGAAAAAATAGGTGATGTTAGAAATATCCAATATATAGAGAACCGATTAATGCACAATATGCTCCATTTCACTGTAGTCATTCTTAAATATACTCTTAAAATCTTTTAATTAAGAGGATTCAATGACTCAATTTTGGGTATGAGCATAAACAAGCTCCCTGAGAGGAGTGCATGAAAATAATATTCTCATGGAAGCCAGGTTTCAGTTAGGGTAAGAATGCCATAGAAAGGTCAAACAAATTTAAGTATTAAGGATTTTATTGGTCACGCCACGGGAGTTTCACAGAGTAGAAGGTAAAGATTGTGTAGAGCTCATATTATGGGATACACAGAAGAGTGAGGTGGTGTTTTATTTTCCTGGCTGCTAAAACAAATACCAAACAATGAGTCTATCAATTCAGGCTAGATTAGTGATTACCTGGTATAGAGAAATGGTGGTTTGGGACAAAAATAGCCTCTCAGGAGCTATTATGAAGGAAAATAAAATTCTTTGTTGCATTTTCCACTACTTTGGATATTACCAAGAATGAAAATGGCCAGGGAGAAGGGTATTTTCACAAGGAGTGCATGGTGAGGTGAAGACATCTATGATACTGTTCTCATAGGCAGTGAGAAAGTGTGGCAGCACCAGAGAAAGATACTACATTATAGTCCTTCGGCAGACTCTTTCCTTTTCCATTTATGCTGTTCAAATAAAAGAGGGCATAATGAAGTGTACTGATCCTGTAATGGGCCAGATTGGTGTAGAATTAGTGACTAGATTATAGAAAAGTTGTCCAGTATTGGAACAGATGTCTTGCTAGCTGTCAGTTGAAAAGGAGGCAGAGGTATAAAGAGCAACTTTACATAAGTCACGTAAAGAAGGTGTGATAGGAAAATTCTCGGAATAGAAAACAGCACAGTCTCTGGCTCTACAGTGTGATCAAGTTTGACACATTAATGAGGCTGATAGGTCAAAATGGCTAGGGTTGAAAGATGAAGTTGTGAAGTGGTGTATGAGGAAGCTAGAGGTATCTGCAGAGACTGCATCTTGAGGGTGATTTTAAGCCACTGAAGTATTTTAAGCAGAGGGTTAAAATAATATTTGTTGTATTGGGGCTAGAGGTATAGGCAGACCCATTATAAGACTATTGCTATGGTCCAAATCAGAGGGATTTACAATGATTGTGGAATCCAGCCACCATCAGGATTATCTGGTTCAATGACCTATTTTTTGTAGGAAATCAATATAGTCCCCTGGAATTCTTTGAATTCTTGGGGGCTTATGATCTGATGGTTATTTTTTGACTTGATTTTCTGATCCCATTGGATGCTCTGTCACATTGTACTTCTTACTGCCAATCATTTCTCTACCTCAAAGTTAAATAGTCATGGAAAAAAACTCCTTTTTCCATGTTTTGCTCAAAGCAACACTCACATAAACCATTTTGATTTTACAGAGGAGTTGATGGGAAGAGCGGGAGAGCCACATAATATAAAACATAAAGTTGAAATTATTAACATTATTGTGCTTAAAAGTATTTGGCTACCTCCACCTTCTGCCTTAGCTCCAACCAGGAATTTCTCATGGACTGACATTTCTCCAAAATCCCTTTATTTGCTAAGGATTGTGCATATTTTCAACCCTTCAGTACCCCCTTACATCTCTCAGCTTCTTAGGCTGCTTCCGAACGCCTGAATTCAGATTATTTTCATATGCAGAATAACTTAGCTGTCACTCTGTCATGTTTTATTGCTTTCTTTCCTTCATGTATGTATTTTACTTTTAAAAAAAGCAATCTACACCAGAGAGAAAAAAATTATGGCAATATTTTAGCGCGGAAGGTATTACAGTCATTTGTGTGGTTTTAGGCAACATGCTTTTATAACTTTAAGAAATACTAGTACAATTTACTGAGAAAAGAAAACAATGGAAGACATTTGTAGTGGAGCTCAGGAGTTGTATTCAAGTGGAATAAATCAAATTGAATTTATACCTACTTGCTAACATCTGGGTAATGTTCCAAGGCAATAAGAATTCAATAGTTATAAACAACCACTAGAGCAGAGATGCCTCTTCTTTTTAAAGTGTGTGTGAAGATTGGTTTCTGTTATTAACATGAAAAGCTAATTAATATCTACAATTGTTATTTCTATAACAATTTACTTTCACTGATTTGTATCCTTTGTCCAAATATCATGCCATGGGGAAACAAAGATAGATGGGGAAAAATAAAACCATATTTTAAAAAGTTCGCTTTTAAGATCTGCAGCTGAGATGCGAGATAGAAGAACTTAGCTTAAAGGAAGTGAGTGCATTTATTTCTGTCATTGCTCATAAATCTGATTACACTTCTACTTCACTCTGAACTTTAGAGACTAGAATAGTTTCAGTATCATAATAGAATATATCTTTATGTATCTTTTAAAGTGCTCTCTAGATTGAAGACAGAAGTATAAACAGTCACATTTTAAAATAACAGCTATCCCATTGTGTTAAAAAAACAAAAAACAAAAACTGGAGACACCAATACATTTGCTACCTTATGTTAAATTCACAGTCTTGTAGAAAAAAAGTGTTTGAATTCCAATGCCAATTATGCTTTTGAGTTCTTGAATGAGCCATTGATTCTGGATTCAATCCTTTGGTAAGCTTTGTCGGAGAAAGCATTTAGCATAAGACATTTAAGACAGTTTTGTTTTGTTTTGGTGATTTGGCCAAGTCCAGGCTCACCCAGGCTGTGCTGGCTTTGGGAATTATTCTATGTTCTATTAAATATGTACATATAAATATACAACAGATAAAATAATTGCAATCCATTTCTGATGTGATTCACCTGAAAATGAATTACTGCTATTTCTGTCACTATGGAATTCTCCATAAATATTAAGGAAACCATTGATTTAACTGATCAGTTATTGTACATGGCATTATCATCAGTCCACAAGGGGTCTCCCTTGCTTTAATTTTCAGAGTTTCCTTTTAAATAGATTATGGCCATTTTGAAGATTTCTTTTTTTTGTCTTTATAGAAGAATGTAATAAAACAATTTTAAATGCACCAGAAACTCTGAAATATTTTAATGGGTCACATTAACCTGAAAGAAAGAAATACAGCCTCCACATTCTCTTGGCACCTTCTTTTCCTTAGTGAAAAAACTTAGGTTACCAAATGTCATCTTGTTAGTCAGCTATGACAAAGTTGTGTTACTGTGGGCTCTGTTAATTTTATCGCTAATGATATAAACATCAAGAAGCGAATAACCTAATTGCAACTATTAAGTTCAGTGAGAACAGTGTTTTCCTTATGAAATGCTGTTTCAATTGGCAGCACATAACACATACTGTTTTCATGCCATCATTCTTTTAAAAATAATCCTATTTGTTACTTCAATAAAATAGGAATCTGTGGGTCTGGAAAATTACTCCTCACTTTAGCATTTGTTAGTTCTCTTTCAGGAATCCTGGTTATTCATTTCAATTCAAAAAAGGTTTCTTGAGTTCTGGCTTTATCACAATAAATGTTTTAGAAAGCAGGTTCTGAAGCAGATGAACTAAAACTGATACCCTCAAGTAGCTTACAGTTTTCTAGAGAAGAATGAAATAAAAACAATTGTATGGCAAAATGATACAAATTCTGAGCAATAGAGGGCAAAAGGAGGTTTGCAACCCAATAAACCAGAAATGAAGATTATGAATGAATTTAGGTTTAAATATATCTGAATATATTGCATTATTTGTCACTTATTTAAAAGCAAATATTTATTGCTTGTTTATCTTGTGCCAGTTGTTGTGCTGAGATTTTTTTCTTTTGTACACTTGCTCATATAATCTCCGTATCGACCATGCCATGGTCATAATCATTAGCCTTCATTTCAGGCTTCTGAGCAGTATTTCACCCACCACAGGCAAATATGGAGGATTGAACAATTCAGCGAATCCCAGATTAGCCTCTAGGTGGTGCACAAACCTTTTTGTTACAAAGCAGATGCCACTCTTGTTCCATCCCCTTCCCCCACAATTCTTTTCTAAGGAAGAATATAATTCCTTGGTAAATATTATATGCTTTCAAGTCTCACAAAATTTTGTTAGTAACGATGCAACTTAGACCTGAATTTAAAAGAGGAATAACAAAAACAAGGCAGTAAATTTTACGTTACCAACTGCAAATCAAAAACTACTGAAATCGTTTTAAATGGCCTGGAATGAGAGGGAGATTTAAAAGTTTTAATGATAGAATATGAGTTGACCCTGGAAGGTGAGCGCGAAAAAAGTCAGGGTATGTATATACCCCCCTCCCGCTTTTGTATTCCTAGTTTCTAGTGTATAGTAAACATTTAAAAAGTATTTGGTCAATAATATCTCCAAACTCTGTCAAATTTTTGTAGTAGAACAAGAAAACATATCTGCCCCAGAATAGATGAACATTATGATATTTCTTAAAGAACTAAGATTTGGTGGCCATTATTTTGGTAAACATTGTTATATTCCTTCTGAACTCTCCACCCCACCACCCTCTACTTTCAAGCGTTCACTGTGTTGATGAAGTTTTGGTGAAGAAAATATCGAACAGCAGCAGTAAAACCCTAGAAGAGCAGAGATTTCTGTGAAGACAGACCAAGAATATACCTGGCTCCTTTATTTCTGACTTACTGTGGATTTACTTATATAAATTTAGTATATATATATACATAGATAGATAGATAGATAGATAGATAGATAGATAGATAGATAGATAGATAGATAGATAGATATGGTTTTGTTGGACACTCATCTCCATGTTTTAGCAGCCCAGATACTTTCCTTTACTCATATTCTTTCACTGTGAAATCTGAATACAAATCCTTTTTCTGCTTTGACTGAGGATTCAATGAATCTTTCACTTCTTTGGCTGCTTGCTGCAGCTGAAGACTTAGGAAACTTGTTTTCCACTACTGAAGTTCTACTGTTAAATTTGCTACTGTTCATGTTGAAAATAGGAAGTGACCATCTTTCGACCACAGAATTTACATAGGGGAGAAAAACATAATTTTTCCTTATACTACTTTATTGAGCTCCATCTTGAATTATGGAGTTGTTTTGTTTTACTTAATTCTTTTTTTTTCTTTTTGGTTTTCATAGAAAATAAGCATTATGAAATCTGTTTTTTTTAATGGCAAAAGGATTTGATCTTCTATACAACTCACTAATAATTATTGGGGTACAACACACATGCACATTTATAAATCAAGATCTATCTTCATTCTTTTTGGTTTGTTGCCCAATTTCTTAAGGCTCGGATTAATTTTTCTAAATCTCTGGTGGGTGGACATGTGCTAATTTTTAAAATTTTGCTAATGGTGGATAAAATACATTACAATGCATTTCTTCAACAGTGAAGTTGAAGAAGCCAAGGTGTTTAGTTTATATAAGTTTCTATTGAAATGTCTGGAGCTAAAGAAGAAGTTTGTATTTCAAGGCTATTTAGAGAACAAGACATAAATCTTTACTTGATAAAGAGGAAAAAATCAGTAGAAAACAAAACACACTTATATGTTCCTGATGGCACTACAAATGGGGAATAGAACACTTATGTTAACCTATTGTTCAAGAAGAGCTGTTCAACTCACTCGCGTGCAGTGAATATAATTCCAGAATTTTGAATAAAATTTTAAGTGACTCTGTTTTCTAAGTATCTTTAACTCTCATTTTATGAGTTAAAAATTTTTAATGGGGTTTCTCATTTTTAGCATTGCAAGATTTCCCTGCAAAGTGCTGAAGCAAACAGAAAAAGAACATAGTGCCTTTACTTAAAACTGAGGGAAATGTACTTTGACATTCATAGTTGTTGGACAAAGTCATTGCTTTTTTTTCTTTTTTATAAGAGCAAGAAAACGAAAAATATGAAACAGTAGCATTAAAGGAATAACATAATTGTGATCCAGAAATTTGGATATTAAAATAAATGAACAGCTGAGGATAAAGGAGTTATGGCTGCAAAGATTATACAATGAAGCAGTTTTGTGACAGATTTTGAACTTGATTTATATCTTTGTTGGTAATGAGATTAATGAAAAAAATAAATCTACTTTCTTCCTCCTGTCTAATGGAAAGTTTCTTAAATTCTACTGATAATCCCTAGCAAGTTGCTGTTTGAAATAGAGACTGGTAATATGGAGGAATAAGTTCCTCAATGCACCTTTTTTTCTTTTTGCATGGTCAGGCACCAGGAAACCAACCCGGGTCTCCCACATGGCAGGCGAGAACCCTGCCAGCTGACCCACCGTGGCCTGCCCTGCACCTTTTTTTGTTTTATACTATCAGTAGACATAATAAATCCAGGGTTCATAAAGTGAACATATATAAAATTAGAGAAAGGGTGTGTGTCCCACTTTTCCTTTTCTGAGCCCATGTAGAGCCCATCTTGCAAAGCCAGTCTTCAGTACCAGTATCCCATTTTAAAGTGAATTTTGGACATCTCATGCGTCCTTTGCATATCATGATAAAAACATATATATTCCTGGTCACATAAAACAAACAAACCCAATAGGAAAGTATTGGAAACTATACTAAAAAGATACTTAGAAAACTTTCAGAAGTGGTGAGGCCGTAGGTCACTGATATTGGAAGAATTAATTTTCTCTTCTGCAGTCAGGGGCAGTGGGTATGTTCAAACTATAAAGGGAGATTTGAAGTGATTTCAATCCAGTGACTTAGAGATTAAAGGAAGAAAAAAAATCTCTTCATTCATATTTTGCTAAATTTTAATTCGGTTTGTGACCTTGTCCTATAACCTTCACCCTTCTCTGTTTACATTGCCATTCAAATTGGTTCCAACCAAATAAGTTTGTTGGTATGCAGAAGCTGATTTGTTTGAGCGAGTATGGATGACTATTGCTCTGTTAATAGGGTATAGCTATGATGGAAGTGGAATTTCATAATAAAAACACTTCTCTTAACTGAGACAAAATTTTGAAAGATGATCAAAGAATGGATCCACAAGCCTATGGTTTTATCAGTCTCTTAAGATGTTCTCTCCACAGATCTGTAAGGTGACATGGACATGGTCAGTATGAAGCAGAGTAAATACGCTAGAGGGATACCTGGGTTACGTCCAGCACAACAAATTTGATACTTTCTCGGAATGAGTATTTTGAAATAATGCTTTTTTTTTTCCAAGAATGTCAAATTTTTCACCTAACTTCACAATGTGACTTTAATACTGATAATTAAATTTCCCATGTGTCTTAGTTTGCCAGGGCTGCTATAACAAATACTACAGAATGGACTGACTCAAGCAACAGTGGAATTTATTGTTCCACAGTTTTGGAGACTAGAAGTCCAACAGCAAGTTATGGGCAGGCCATATTTTCTCTGAAGTCTGTAGCAATCTGATAGTGGCTCAATCTCTGCCTGCGTCACATGGCAAACTCCCTCTCTTTCCCAGCTTCTGATTCTGGCTTCTGCGTATTCACTGAGTCTGAATTCCTCTTTTATAAAGGACTTTAGCCATATTGGATTAAACCCTACCTGGTTCAATTTGGCCTCGTGCGAATAGGATCGTCAAGGGTCCTATTTAAAAATGAGTTCATATCCGCATCACCGAGGGCTCAGACTTGATTATTTCTTTGAGGGAGACATGATTCATCTACTATACCATTTAGTAAGTTAAATGAGAGGGAAGAGGAAAATGCATAAGTCTAACACTTACTATTAGGTGGCAACAAATATATGTTCATCAGTCCTCTGCTGTATATTAACTGCCATGTTATCACACCAGAGAGTATGTAGCAATCTACCATATTCTTCAGGAAAGAGAACATTAGTCTGAGGACAAGGAAACCTGAAACCTGAGTTCTGTTACAGGTTCTCCTACTAGCTTGTTTTGTAACCCTGTGCAAGTTAATTATCACTCTGGGATAATTTAGTTTTTTTTTTCTTTTTTTTTTTTTTCAATAATGGACTTGGTCTTTAGCAATGGTTTTCAATCTTTCTTGTCCAATAGCACTGAAAGTTCCTCAGAAGTGTTTTATGGATGGGCAACTCTGGGGACAAAGACCCCCCGCCCACTTGAGCTAGAGTGGTTTTATTTTTAGTTACCTTTTATAGTGGTGTCTCCGAAAGACACAATTGGAATAAATGATCTACTTGTAAAAATTCTTAGAGCCACTTTTCTCCCTAGTGTCTAAAGGCTCTTTAGGTATAAGAATCTATGCATTGTTTTCTACAGTTGATGAATTTATAAGTAAAGTAATAGCAAAAATAAAAGCAAATACGTATAATACTTACCAAATTTAAATAATTCTTCCAAGAACTCTAAATAAGTTAACACATTTATATCTCATGGAAATTTCATAAAATAGTTGTTTACATATCCCCATTTACAAATGATGGTGAAACTGAGATGCCAAGTAGGTAAATGACTTGCCCAAATACAAATCCAGGCACGCTTTCCCCAGATTCTAGCTCCTAACTCCAAAGTGTGCTCCTAGATCTGTGATACATGGCAGAGGGACATGTCCAGAACGGCAGATTTGCACTAAACTGGTTGGGTCTCATCGCATGGGTTGGTTTGAGTCAGGATTTTATTTTTTTTATTCTTAGAAGTTGTGTAAATAGTTTGCAATAGAGAAGATTAAAATAGAAAATTTTGCTTTAAGAAACTATTTTTTGTTATGTAAGTAATTGACACCATCTTTTCTCATCTTTGCAGCTACTGAAGGAATAAAGGTTTTTGGAGAATAATCGAAAAATAAGCGGATTAGATTCAGAAGATGTTAATGGATGTCTAGGTTTTAACACCTTTTATCTATATGACCTTGGGGAAGTTATTTAACTTCTCTGAGCTTGAATTTCATTATCAATTATAGCTGGGGATTATAGTTGGAAATTCCAACCACTGAGCTTTTCTATAACGAAATGATGTATAAGAAAGTGCATTGTAAATTGTAATACTACAATATTACAATTACAATTGCATATTTAATTATATACAATTATGCAACATGTATTTCTGTTGCTGCTACTTTGTCTTTATCATTTTCCTCATTTTTCTTACTATAGGCATTTGGCTGAAATCACCCTTTTTTCCTGACTTGCTAGCTATTCATCCTTTTGAACACATCATATTTTAAACTTATTCACCCTTCAAAACTTTATGTGAATGATGTTTTAAAATTGGTATGTTAGAGATAATTCAGATAACCCTTTAGCATATTTAATCTGCTTCGTGTTGGCTATCTCTTAGTCACCTCTAGATCTCTGGGGAAAAGGTCTTTAGGGGTAGACCAGTACCACAGGCCTGTGAATCCACTCTTCTGATTATCTTTTAAAATTTCTGTTAGTCATTTGGAGTTGGCAGTCATCTAATCATCCACAAATGAAAACAAATTTGGTGGTGCCATGGTCAGGTGCATGTGTCAACTTGGCAAAGTGGTGGTACCTGTTTGTATCGTTGAGCAAGTGCTGGCCTGTCTGTTGCAATGAGGACATTTCATAGAATTAGATCATGATCACGTCAGCTGCATCCACACTGATTCCATTTGTAATCAGCCAAGGGGAGGGTCTTCTGCAATGAGTGATGCTTAATCTAATCACTGGAAGCCTTTTAAGGAGGATTCAGAAGAGACAGGCTCTCTTCTTGCTTCGGCTGGCGAGCCTCTCCTGTGGAGTTCTTCCAGACCCTCCATCAGAATCATTGGCTTCACAGCCTGCCCTGCGGATTTTGGACTCTGCGTTCCTGCTGTCACGTGAGACACCTTTATCGATTTTATATTTGCGAGTGTTTCTTGTTGATTCTGTTTTTCTAGAGAACTCTAACTAATATAATGTTCCTACAGGACTTTGGACATCTTCTTAAGCCTCTGTTGTTGGAAATTGCCATTTTTGCAATTGCTTTTAAACAACATTTAATGAAGTGGTTTACCTTTTTTCTTTGATGATGCTTTATTTTTTTTTCAGAATGTGCCTCTTCCCCACTTTCATTCTTATTAACCCTTCAGGATTCACGTCTACCTTTCTAATAATTCTAAGTTTCTTTGTACTCCTACAGTCCTGAGGACACATTTTTGTTAATGAGCATAGCATGTAGTATTATAATGACCTTTATATTGCATCTATCATCTTAAATTGGCCATGCACTTGTTAAGGGCAATGACTGTGCCATAGATATTTGTGATTCCCTTCCAATCACATACGGCCTGGCACCTAATGAAAGATCAAGCAGTATGTGAATGAATGAGTTAGTGGTTACTTAAAATCACAAAAATAAAACTAATGCCTGCTATATGCACCAATTCCACTGGCTTATTCTTTTCCTCAGTTTGAAGCCAGTATAAATGATCTGGAGTTTTGTTTTATTTTTATAGTGAATTAATGAATTTGACACTGATGCATGACAGAATATTGAAGAAAGTAATCATTTTGGGATATTCTTATAGTCACTAAAGTATTTTTATTAATTATTTTAATAAAATTGAAATAAACAACCACTAAATAGTTGGCGATTTGATAAAATTCTGACCTCATATTTCTCAATAATTTAAATTATTGATATTATTTACTGTGCTGTAGGCAGTTTGAACAAATGTCCTGCCAAGTGAGTAATTACAATATAACTTGGTTTTATGAATCAAAATACTTAATTTCTGGATAAATACATCCTCAGGGACACTAGCAATTGACATTATACAGACATGTAAAGTCAAACAAAAAGAGGTTAGTTGCAACTGTAAAGAGAAAACCATTGCAGATGTTTTGTCTTCTATGTGGATTGTGTGAAAGATTTGCTCTAAACATAGATTCCCAGTATAAACATTACCCAACATTCTAATCTAGAAAATGTGCACTATGGGAAGTATTTAGCTATTATTTTGGTCGTTATTTAATTATTTATTTAGTTAATTAGTTAATTATATAGTTATTCCTATTACTTCAAAAAAAAAAAAACTTAAAGAAACCTATCTTTTGTGATGGGAGGGTCAAGTTCCATTTCCATTCCTCACAAATGTACTTCATAGACCACTTCTGGGGAGCGTACTACATTAAAGGCATTTGCAGACTTGAGCATCATGAGTAGGATGATAATGTCTCAAAGACATAACGTTACAAACTCAACACACATGCCCCATTTGGCATGTGGACTTTCCTTCCTCCTACCTATTAGACAGTGAAAGTAAGGCATGACTTTCATAGAGGGAGAAGCGAGTCCTAGAAAGGGCAATGAAGCTTCCCAAAAGGGTTTGGAGCAGGGATTCTTAGTGACACTTTGGGAATATGAGAAAAGGGAATGAAAACTGTAAGAACAAGAATGCTGGGCACTGCACCATACCCCATGGACTGTTGTTTCCTTTTTTTTCCCCCCTAACATTAATCTTTAGCAAAACTTAAAATAGAGAGGAGAATAAAAGGAAGTGGCCGTAGTGGGGATCCACCCTTCCCCCTCACCCCCCGACCTTTGCTCGCATCTCCTTGCTGAGGTTGATTTGACTGAGTATGACTCCTGTGAGAACAGGTTCAGTGGGTGATTTGTGATTTGGTCACTTTCCTCCTTAATAAATCATTTAGATATTAGACATTTTTTTTTCTTTTGGGAAACTGCATTTCTCTTAAAATAAAAAGAGATGCATCAGTTTTTTAGCTAAAAAAGTTGCCTGTAGCCTTTCCATATTTTCAAGGTCTTGCAGACCCGCCTTCCTCCTGCCATTGGTGTGCTGGCCTTGATGATCTCGCTTCTCTCCACCAGTGACAAAACCGAAATAAAAAGTGAGAAAAGTGGAGACAATGCAATGGGTTGCCCTATCCCACGGGGTTACAGTCTCTGGTCCAGAGGATCTGTAATACCTCCTCCCTTATATCATCACTTTTAGTTTAGCAAGAACTAGATGGCTCTTATTAAAAATGACCACTTGAATCATGTGCTATCTGGTCCATGAAATTTTTTTGACATATTTTATTGTGAAATATAACATGCATACAAAAAAGTGATAAAATTCAAGGTACATTTTAACAAGTGGTTTCAGAAACAATTTCCAAGTATACAGTTCCACCATTTTAATTATTTCTTTCCAGCTACCTAAGACACTGGAGACTAAAAGGAAATATGAATGTAGTGATTCAGTAGTCGTAGTCATTTGTTAAATCACATCTTCTCTGGTACAAGTTCTCCTTCTCCTTGATCCTTCTCCCAGTCTTTAAGGATATTTTGGCAATGGTCATTCTAACTCCTTCATGTTGAAAAAGGGTGTTGATGTTTTGAGGTAGGGAAAGGAAAACTGGTTCATGCTCTTGGAGAGACGGGTAATTCAGGGTTTCAGGGCTTATCTGGTCTAGGAACCATCTGCAGGTTATAGGTTTCGGAAAAATAAACTTAGTGAGTGAAACTTTTATAGAATCCCAGATAGAGCTCTGGGTATTCTTTGGGTTTATAGGAATACTTTGGTTGGGGCTTGGCATACCATGGCAATTAGCAATATCTAACTGAAGTTCACGTTAGAATTAACTCCAGAATAACCTCTTGTCTCTATTTGTACTCTCTTATTCACTGTACCTTATTTTGTTACATTTTCCCACTTTTGGTCAGGTAGACACTATCAATCCCACAGTGCCAGGGCCAGCCTCATTCCTGGGAGACATGTCCCATGTTTCTAGGGAGACTTAGACCCCTGGACATCATGTCTTATGTTGGGGGAAGGGCAACGATTCTATGTGCAGAGTTGGGCTTAAAGAGAGAGATAGTCCAAGGATATTTTAAAATGCTTCTCAAATTGTGCAATATATGATAAAGGAGCAAGTTTAACTTCAGACAACAGGGAGGAAGATTCTGAATAAGCTATTGTCATGGCCCCATTAATGGGCGTCAGAAGTGAGCACAGGTGATAAGACATTAAGAGTAAAGTATTAACTGAAGAATAAAAGTGAGAAGGATTATAATCCATTTTAGTTATTTAGCTTATGCTGAAGTCTAGTTACAATAACTTTTTGAATCAATAATCACCCACCTTTTCCCTGGTTATACCGACTAAGGATGAAGAGTCACATTTGAATTCAAGTATTCAAAATGGGTGGGATATGCCAGTATTTGTGTGTATGGATGCATGGCAGGGATGGGGAAGCGACTAAGTGTGTGTGCAGGTTTGTGTGTGTGTGTGTGCATTTGTGTGTGTTTCACTTCGTTAGGCTGCTTAAGCAAATACCATGAAATGGTTTGGCTTAAATAATGGGAATTTATTCGCTACTGGTTTAAGTCTGGGAAAATGTCCAAATCAAGGCATCATCAAGGCAATTCTTTCTTCCCGAAGACTGCAGCTCTCTGGGGCTGGCTGCCAGCAATCCTTGGTTCCTCTGCCACTTGGCAGAGTCTCCTTGTCTCCCTTCTCTTCCAGGTTTCATTGATTTCAGCTCCTCATTTCCTGTGGCGTTTTCTTTCTGCCTGAAATCATTCCATTTATAAAGGACTCCAGTAATACAATTAAGACCCATCCTGATTGGGCTGGGCCACATATACCTTAACTGAAGTAGCGTCATCAAAAGGTCCTAAATACAATGGGTTCACATCCACAGGAATGGTTTAAATTTAAGAACATGTTTTTCTGGGTACACAGAACTTCAACCCCCTACAGCGTACATGTAGATTTTCTGCTGTTATAGAACATAGAAGGAGAAAGATGGCAGAGAAGGCAATCTCAGGGAAGACAGGGAACCATGAAGAACAATGTGAGCTGATCATAGCAGGGAGAAAAATGGTAGGATGATGATGATTGCTTTTCTATCCTTTTTCCTCCGCCAGTTTAATTTGATCATTTTAGCCCCATGAAAGGTACCATCCAATACTGAAACTTGGTGGTGGAAACAGATTGGCTCTGGGTCGAATAAAGACAACTTAGTGATTTGAAGTGCAAGGTCAGGAGAGAGGGTAACAAATCAATTTCCCAGACATTCAGCAAGGAAGAGTTGTTCATACAGCTGCAGATGAAGTTGCTATTCTTAGATAACATTTATTCAGAATATGAGATGCAAGAAGGCCTGCATTAGCTGAATCAGAAATAGTGTTTAGTAGGACCGAACGCTTTATTTCTTTCTAGTCATACCAGCTTTATTTAGTATTTTAGGAATGTTTATTATTAATAGCAAACAACCACCACCACAACAAACAAACCTGAGGTGAAGAAACTTGTGTTTTTCAGGAATCCTATTAAAGAGATTATTGTATATTCTCAAAAGAAGTGTTCTAACACTCTCCCATAAGGTCAAGTGGAGACCTTCAGGAGTTTCAAAATAGCAGAATCATCATTTGTGAGAGGAGGAGAAACTCCTGATTATTCCAGAAAATTGGGGGAGAAGGAGGTTCAGAGAAGGTGAGGCTATCAAGAGGGAAAAGTGAGAATTCATGCACATTATGCAAAGACTCCACCCTCTGATTTTAGTAAATTCTAGTGAAGCTATTACATTCACAACAGATCGTAGGTGAGTAGATTTTTGGAGGGAGGAGAGAAATGTTTAGCTTGATGCAGGTGAAATCACATCATACTGGAGCAGGAATGCATGCATAGGTAGGATGGGAGGGAAGTTATACAGAATTTGAAAAACTGCAAAAGCTGTGTGGAGGGAGATAATCTGGACTAGTATAGAACATCATTTGGGCAGTTCAATTCAAATTAGATCTTATCTCCAGTGAGCTCTAGGCAGACAGATGGTTTATAGTAAATTTGGAGTCATATTTTGTTGTATGTATGTGTATGTATGCAGACAGATCCAGTTGAGACCTTACTGCATATAAAATGTCTCTTCAGTTTTATGATTTATATTTTGTTACAAAAATTAAAAATGTAGAAATGAACATTATTTTAATTTACTATAATATTTCATAAATGAATGCTTCAATTTTTACTTCTGCATTTCCTTATGTTGTTTCAAATTAGTTTGCAATTACATTTAGCACTGTAATAAACAATCATATACCTAGACAGCTATAAATCTAATAATTTCCTTTTGATAAATTCCTGGAAACATTACAATGTATAACATTTTTAAAGTTCTTGATACTTGTTGACAAATTACTCTCCAGAAATAAAACTTCCTGCCTTCTCTTTCAACCAAAGAAAGAGCTCATTGGACAGAGCACTTGTCAAATTCTGGTATTTGCTAATTTGATAGCCTAAGATGTTGTTTAAATTAAAAAATTTAATATTAATAGACTCAAGCAGTTTGAGTTAGTTTTTCAGAGGTTCTTGGTTTTCTAACAAATCTATATCAGCTCTTGATATATTAAGAATATTAATGAAACATTTCAGTTATATTGTCTGGAGTTATGTTAATACAAGTATTTTTTGATAATGTTTATGTGAGACCTAAATGACTTAACTTGCTTACAGTCTTTGGAAGAGTTCCCAGCATTTAGAATACGTCGTATCTGTTAGATTTTTAAAAATATTTTTATTATTATTATTACTTTTACTATTAGTGCTTCATTTAAAAATTCATCAACTATAGAAAAGAATTCACAGATATAGCTGAGGAGAACTTAGTGACTATGGAGACAAGTAGAATTAAAAATTTTTCCTAGTGGATGACTATTCAATTATATAAAATATATATTAAAAGCAGCTAAAAGTAGAACCCCTGACTCAAGTGGATAGGGAACCTGGAAAGTGCCACCAACTCAGCTTCTTTTGTCCCCAGAGTCACCCATTCTCCAGACATGTCTGTACAAGTTTTTCAGTAATGTTTTACATCAGTGATTGAACACCATTGCCAGAGACCAATTCCCTTATTGAAACAGAAAAAAAAAGTCTCAAACGTCCAAGAGTGGTTAATACAACAGCCCTTGATTACATAGCAAAGTTAATTGATGAAGTACGTTTCTAATGCCTTTTCTTAGTGTTTGAAAAACACAAACAAAAATCAATCTGGTTCATCCTCCAGTGATATGAAGTAAAACCACCCTTATTTCAAAACATTTTAGAAGGTAGAAAATCAGAATATTTGCATGGTCCTTGTTTTATAATACCAAAAGTGAATGAAACACGTTGAATTACCTATAGACATCTTTCTTTCAGCCAGTCTATAATAGTGATTAGAAATGCTCATTGAATTCTAATTGCATATTGCATGAAATATAAATAAGATACCAACTGAGCAATGGTTTATTTTAAAACACAAATCTTTCAAAGGAGCATAAAATATGAATTTATCTGGCACATATATAAAAAAGACATGTAGAAATCAGAACAAATCTCAGAGACACATAAACAAAAATATTTTTCCTTTCCTGAGGGAGCTAATGAATAAGCTTTAGTACCTTATTATTTTATTGCCAAAATTAATTTTTATTTGCATTTCTAACATGAAGAAATATTGAGAAACACAGTACTTTTGCCTTTTTATTCTTTCACCAAAGCAAATGTGTCAGTAACATTCATTCTGTATTTCTTACATAAAGAGAATTATTTTAAGTGTCAGGTGTTTGCTTTAATGCTGCATGCAATACACAACAAACAAAATGCTAATTTTGAACAAGAGATATGCTTTGGTTTTCCTTCCTCACTTAAAGTAGCTTTGTGAGATTAATCAATAGGCTATGCTTTTTTGAGCCCTGGGAAGCCCAAGTAGGCTTTATTCTTTTTTGAATTTGGGAGTTTATTTACATGCACATAACAATGTGCAGTCCATATTTATGCAAAAGAGTTTTAAAAGGTAATGTGCCTGAGGACTGTTTTATGGCAGTATTTGGTTTTATATCTTTTGCAATCAACACTATATAGCTAACATGGCTATGTAAATTCATTAGAGATGTTTCCATTGAAATCTAAACAAGGTCACCTGCTTTTGAAGATTAGAGTGAGATAAAAGTGACACTTTCTACAATTGTACCAAAACAATGTATGCAGATTTTTTTTTTAATTAACTATTGATTCTATCTTTAAACATATATCTGATTGTTTATTTTTTCAAGTTTGGGTTTCTCAGGCTAATTCTAATGAAGCAATTTGTCATGAGTATTGCTATCAGCTATTTATACTAATTTCTTTTTATAGAATATTCTAAAGCATTAAAATGGTTTCACAAGTTGTTTTGCCATCAGTGGCAAGATTTTGTTTCTTCAAGCAATGCATTTATACATGGTGATGTGTATTTTACATAATTTTATATATCTGTTAGAATGCTTTCTATGATGAACAGTACAGAATAGATGTAACATTTTTAAAAAATCAACTGGCTACTACATTTAATGAGATTTATTATTTTATTTTATTTAGGCCCTTTTTTTTTTTTAAAGACTGTCTTTAACTGTCTTCTCCGCTGTTTTACACTGTGCTATATTTTTTCCTTAAAAATAAAATGTATTAAAAATGAAGCACCAATTCACTCAAGTATATGCTTTGTTTTGTAGCAGTGTCAGTGCATTTCTGCTAATCTATTTATGGTCTGTCTTGCTCCATCCTTCTAAGACGCCTGGCATGGATAGCTATTAAACCAGGGAACATAAACTAGCTTTCTCAGGAATTAATCTCAAGACCTTCGTCTTACTAGCCTGACAGTTTTACACACTGTGCTCTCGATTCTATCACTCGGGGTTGCAATAGTTACAATGCAACTAATATTATTGAAGGCTTGATCTGTGCCAAGTTCTATGCTAAGCACTTTCTGAATTACCCAGTTCATGCTCAAAAGAATTTATGGCCTAGGTACTATCATTTTCCCCCACAATACTAACAAGGAAACTGAGGCAGAGAATGTGGAAGAGATGAAATTCAAAGCCAAGCAGGGCCTTACTCTACCACGAAATACATCATGGGCTAAATTTGAGAGCACAGATATTTGCAGTAATAGTTTCTCAAAGATTTTTAAAATATTAAACAAAACAAAATGTAGAGTAGGGAAAGCAGGCGGGGCATTTTGGAATTCTTTTCGTGTTTGTTACCTATTCTGGTGAAGTTCATTGGAGGTTCGCATAATGCTTGCTGGGACACAGCAGGTGAGTGAGAAGGGCAGTTTTTTTAACATCTGAAATGTCGAGTGAATTTCCACACCCTTTTAATAATTATATGAAAAGTTGGGCCCAGCCACTTCACAACTTTGAGCTTTAGTTGGTAAAATAAAAGAGAAATGACTCTTCCCCATCAACATCACAGAAAGGTTACAAGACAATAGTTTGAAGTATAATATAAGGGTAAGCTATGAAGTATAATATAAACATAAGGGATTATAGTTGACAAATTTTTTTATTTAAAAATAATTTAGAAAAGTTTAATTATAGAAAAATAAGACAATTCAAAAAATGTGTCCTCATCAGTGAGAATTAACTACATTTATTATTTTCTCACTTTTGCAGGACTTTAGAGATAAAATAGAGGTTCTCTCCTTTTTTTTTCTATCTCAAATTCCATTCTCCCTCTTTTCCCCTCAAAGGCAACAACTGTGATGAATTTAGTATATATCTTATCAGACCGTGTTAGCATACTATTGCTGCAAACCTACGTATCACTGCTTTGTGTTTTTATAAATATACATGAATGCTCTCAATCTGTATGGAACATTTGCAACTTAACTCCACTCAACATTGAGTTTTTGTGCTTTTTCCTATACATTTCTATAGTTTGATTCAATAATATGAATGTATCACAATAATTAATCCATTCTTCTACTGATGGACAATTTTTTATGGTAAATTTGATTGTGCTTTAATAAGCATTCTTGCATACTTCTCCTGGTACGGCTGTGGAAAAATTTCTCTATATACATACCCTAGATTAGGGGTATATTTTTCACACCAAGATCCCGGTACAGTGCTCCACTGGATAAATGTACTTCGTTTTAATAAAAGTTTCATATTTATCCCCTTGTTTTCTGCACTGAATCATTTGTAAGCATTCCATTTCTAAAGAGCACAATGAAACAAATGTATTACAAGATCTTGATTTAACGGTGTCTCAAAAGGTCTTCCTTAGGCACTAAAATGAAAACACTTATGCCAGTCTGTCGTCTAGCTACTGATGTAGATCTCCCCAATACACATTTGATTATCACATTCTTCAGCTGAAGGCTGTTCAATTAAACCGATATCCTACGGCCACCAAATGGGAAACAAATTATTGGAATGTCTTAAAGGATGCTCAATGGTTTCAAACCCTCCTTTCCTCTTTAATCTCTTGATTTGTTTCCCTTGTCTATGCATTAGCTATTCTGGACCCCAAACAGTTCCCAGTCTGCACTTTATAGTTTAACACCTTCATGCCTTGCTAACACTGCTCCCCCTGAAGACTCAATCTTTTTTGTACTTGTTGAACATATCCAATAAATGTTTTATGAAACTTTGAAGATATTCATAACTCCTTGCTCTTTCCCCTTTGTGCGCTATCAGACCTCTAGTTTAATATCAGTTAGTCCTAGGATGAGAATCATCAAAATGACCCCAAAGGCTTACTCTGTTCCCATCAGTCATTTTACTTCTATTTGAAGGACTTAGAGGCAGCAGAGGCATACACAGGCAACCAGCAGCTTCATGAGAGATCTCTCAATATCTCAGGCCAACTGCCAAGCCAATCCATGCATTGGCTGTTATAAGTGTCAAAGCTGAAGTGATCAGGAACTTGAAGGGAAGCCACCCCCTAACCCTTCCTTTACCCATGTTTTGTACTACCGTGTCAGGATGTCCCAAGTCACATCTTCTTGGGCCAGCTGCAGCATCAGGGATCCACTACAAGCAATATTGAAAACGAAGTATGGTCTGTGAAGTTTGGACTAGTTACATTATGTGTCGTACCCCATGTACACAAGAATAGTGATGTAAGAATATTAAACCAGGATTTTAATTCCCAGATATCATTCTCCAACTCCAAGAGATAAGTGGTAGGCCACCTGGCACCTCTGCCAATTTAGTACACTTACTTAACTAAAAATCTGTGTTCCTTTTTTTAGATGATGAAGCTTCCCTGACAATTCAATATAAAGTTGCACCCGTCCAGTAATTCCTATCACTTTTCACCCACTGGCAATGTATATTTTACAAATATTTATTTGTTTATTATCAGGGCCCCTCTATCTCCTCCAAGTGTCCTATCCCCAATCTATCCACTAGAATTTAAGCTGCTGAAGAGCAAAAATTTGAGTCTGCTTTGAACATTGACAAATTTATCGTATTTAGAACAATGCCCAGTCCAGAGTGGTTGGCTGTTAAGCAACTTGCTGTGTGACAGGAAGACGAGTTTAAAGATTAAATCATATTGGTGTTTTCATGCAGAGGAAAAGCTGGTGTGACATAAAGACATCATAAATATTTAATGAATGTTTGTTGTCTGAATAAAAGCAGATTTTAAATAACTTCTCCAGAAGAGCTTATAATTGCAGGATTTCCATTCTTTTTCAAATTCAGTTTCTCATTTAAAAAAATAGTTTTATGTATTTTTTTTTTAATTTAATAAATCTTACATAGGTGTTTACAATGCCCTAGACATGGTTCTCAGAGCTTTATAAAAATGGATACAGTTAACTCTCCTAGCAATCCTTTGCTGGATTTTTTAAAGGCAAATTTGAAGAATGTCAAGAAGAAAGGGGCCTGTTTCAAGCTTTGGTATCCCCAGAAACAATTTCTGTATGAATTTAGGGATCATTGGGGTCTTTGTAACCAGGTTAGTAGCAGATGCTGGGAGAGTTAGGGGCCATCACCACTCACTTGGTTCAGTGCCTGGGTGATCTATAATCCCAGGAAATGTTTCTATAAACCATCCCATTAATGGCATATTTCATGGAAATTTCCATCACATTCTATCATATGGCCATTTTTTTAAAAAGACATCCCTTTTAAAAAAAAGATATCAGTTTATAATATTGTTGTACCAAAAACTGTGACAGGCCCGAGAATTTACCCAGCTTGCAAGCTAACACATTAGTCTGGTACAACTTCATAAATACTAGCAGAAGACATGAGATTCTCACATCAGAAACAGCAGATTTTATTCCTCAGAGTATTGCAGGCAGCAGGAGCTTCATGTTGGCATCACTCTTCTTTCTCCACAAGGTATGCGAGTGGTGTGGAGGCAGGCCCAGGTGGATGCTGCAGAAACAGTGGATTTGTGCCACAACTGAGTAGTCCCAAGCTTAAAAAATCCCAGCATTAAAAAGTGGGCTCCTATCAAACCTGTCAAACCTTTGATTTAGAGGTAGACGTAATCTTTATTATCCTGGCCAAGAAACAATTTAGCCTTCTGACCCAAAGAGAGATATTACGTTTTCCAATTCTATACTTATACAAATATCTTTGAAAAGATAGTTCAGGATAAAAGCTGCCATAAACTATGCAGAAGCACAAAAGACCCATACAGCATTGTCCCCTAACATGTTGATTATTATTCATTACGTTTAATGAATGTTATGAGAAGTTGAGATATTCTGCTATCCTGTACCAGAAATCCTCTTTTCCTTTCTTTTAAATGTTCTTCATATGCTTTTTAAAATTCGTAGAGCTATCAGCTTATGATAATTTCCAGTTTAATTTACTATGCATATTACCATTTTCATATTTGTGCTGGTTTGAAAGGATTTATGTACCCTAGAAAAGCCATGTTTTAATCCTAATCCCATTTTGTAAAGACAGCCATTTCTTCTAATCCCTATTCAGTACTGTATGTTGGAAACTTTAATTAGACTATCTCCGTGGAGATGTGATTTGGCCAGGTGTGGGTATTAAACTTGGTTAGGTGGAAATGTGTCTCCACCCATATCAGGTGGGTCTTGATTACCTTATAAAAGACGAGACATTTTTGGAGAGAATGCATTTTAGAATGACAAGAGAGAAAGCCGTGAGATTCCAAGAGAGAGACAGAGTCCACCAGCCAGTGACCTTTGGAGATTCAGATTGATTAGAGAAGGATGACGGAATGCTGCAGAACTATGAACCAGAGAGCTCACCAGCCAGCGACTTTTGGACATGAAGGAGGAAAACATCTCCTGGGGAGCTTCATGAAACAAAAAGCCAGAAGAGAAAGCTAACAGACTTGGCCATGTGCCCATCCAGCTGAGAGAGAAACCCTGAACGTCACTGGCCTTCTTGAATCAAAATATCATTCCCTGGATGGGTTAGACTGGACATTTCTATAGACTTGCTTTAATTGGAACATTTTCTCAGCCTTAGAACTGTAAACTTGTAACTTATTAAATTCCCCTTTTAAAAAGTCATTCCATTCCCAGTATATTGCATTCTGGCAGCTAGCAAACTAGAACAATATTTAATAAATATTTACTGTTTGTGCTTATTTTTGTGTGTAAGAGAAGAAATACTAGCAGCCAGGGATGCAACAGTGAACCTAACAGACAAAGCCCCTTTTCTTCTAGGCAATCAGGTAATTAACAAACAAATGAACTGACAATATAATTTTGGAGACTTAAATATTATTAAGAAATTGAAAAAGAGTTATGTGATAGAGAATGACTAATGGGGGGCAACATTGATAAGATGCATCAGCAAAAATGTTTCTGAGAAGGTGACATTAGGGCTGAAACTTGAAAAATGAAAAGAGGCAGATGAGTCCTATGGTGGCTTGAAGCTATGTACCCTGGAAAAACAGGTTCGCAAACTTAATCAATTCCTGTGGGTGTATACCCGCCTCAAGTAGGAGCTTTTGATGAGATTACTTCAGTTAAGGTATGACTCACCTCAATCAGAATGGGTCTTAATCCTATTACTAGAATCCTTTATAAGCAGAATGAAATTCAGGCAGAGAAAGGGAAAAAGACATGGGAAGCAAGAAGCTTCAGATCAAAGGAAGCTGGAAGAGAAGGGAGAGACCAGGAGAGGCGGCCACACATACTGCCATGTGATAGAGGAGCTTTGCACCAAGGATAACTGGCAGCTACAGTGCCATTCTTCCAGATGGCATCACCTTGATGATGCCTCAATCTGGAATTTTTTTCTAGACTCAAAACCGTGAGTTAATGCATCTCCATTGTTTATGCTAATCTGCTGCATGGTTTTTGTTTGAGAAGACAGGGAAACTAAAACAAGTGGTGAAGAACATTCCAAGAAGACGGAACTGCAAGTACAAAAATCCTCAAGTGGAACAGGGTAGACTGTTTAATGAAGAGAAAGCAGCAGGTATGTTTAGCTAAGAAATACTAAAGGAAATAAAAGGGATAGAAAATAAGGTCAGAGGCAGAAAGAGCTCAAAACACACAAGGTTTCCTTGTGAGTCCCAGTGAATAGTTTGGATTTTATCCTAAATATTATGGGAACAAATATTTTTAAATAATGTAAAGGTTTCAAGTGGGCTGGCTTAGTCTAGAGCAGTGGCTGTGAAAATGGGGAAAAGTAGGCTCCATGGGGATGATTGAAACTAAAGACATTAGAATTATTTTATGTGTCTCTCTGAGTTTATATACTTGCTTAACTTTATATTCAAGTTTATTCTATACTCAATTTTAACTCTGATGCCTATTGCTGCCAAAACGTTTCTCAATATAAATCAGATTTTTAATTATTTTGTTTTGTCATATAATTACTCATATCATCTTAAATACATCCTTAAAAGGAAAGAAACCTGAGATATTGAAATAGTCTTGTAAGAACATTTTGTTGATAGAACCAATTAATTATCAGTGTTACAGTGAGAAAGGCATTAAAATCATAAATAACCTAACTATTTCTGGTTAGTAACCCCTTTTTGGTTTCACAACAGACAGAATGACTAACTATCACATACATCCAGAACAAAGCAGAAATTCTTCTTAATATATTTAAGCCAACAAAAATCATGAAATTCTAAATATTTCTTAAATCTTTTTCTTGGGCAGTTAACTCTCAACTCAGGAAATAAACCTTGTTTTGTAAAATGGTTGCAATATGCTCAGGCTAAAATTTGAATACAAGATTTACAGAAATGAGAAAATAAGGTTACTTTACAAAATGTGTTTACCCCAACCTTGGAATTGACAAAGAAATATCAGGTTCTAATTAAATACAACCAATGTATTTAATATTGAAGTTATTCTGTAACAATGTGTTATGTTTTTCTCTGTCTTGGTTTAGAAACAAACATATGCTCAGAGAAATAGAAACCTAAAACATTTTAAGGGAAAACAATGTGTTTCTTTTTCCAATGTGATTCAATCTCTAAAAGTGTGATTTTACTAGAAGCAAGGTGATTGGATGAGCTTTAAATAAATATGGTTCAAAGTAAGAGAAACATTTAAAGTAAATGTTTTGAAGTCATCACTGTGACTTCAAAACAGACTTTACCTGACATACAGAAAGTTTATTTAGGATTTAAGTATAATTTAAAATATGTATTTGTAATGGAGATCGACTTTGTTTTCATTTAATGTATTCTTTAAAATGTGATATTTTGGTTTACATATAGAATGATCACACATTAACAAATATTGTGCTATTATCCTGAAAACCTCCCAATTGTTTTATATATATTTAAGAGGCAAGAGTTGATTTGGTCATGTGAGTCCACCCACGACTACCAATGAAAAGCACAGTCATTGTAAAGATTAAAAACAAAAAACAACAATTTTCTAACAGTTTGGAACATCCAGGAGCAGGATGGGGTGAAGAACATGGTGCAATTTATTTCAGCTGTGTCTAACATAATTAGTCATATAAGAAGGAATCCATTTCCATATTTCTATACCTTATTGATAATGTGGAGCCAAATCAGATCTGCTACTCTTTGGGCAGTAGGAAAAGTCTATTATATGTGCTTAGTGTCTTTTTTTTTTTTTTTTTGTATGCTGTATGGTGGGGGTCACATTTCATTCTTTTTCCATGTGAATATCCCATTATTGCAGCACTGTTTGTTGTATTTTTGTTTGTTTTTTCTTTCTTTTGTTTGCTTGTTTGTTTTGGGGAAATGCATGGGTTGGGAATTGAACCCAGGTGTTCTAGTTTGCTAGCTGCCAGAACGCAATATACCAGAAACAGAATGGCTTTTAAAAGGGGGAATTTAATAAGTTGCTAGTTTGCAGTTCTAAGGCCGAGAAAATGTCCCAATTAAAACAAGTCTATAGAAATGTCCAATCTAAGGCATCCAGGGAAAGATACCTTGGTTCAAGAAGGCTGATGAAGTTCAGGGTTTCTCTCTCAAGTGAGAAGGCACATGGCAAACACAATCACAGTTTCTCTCTCATCTGGAAAGGCACATGATGAACACAGCGTCATCTACTAGCTTTTTCTCTTGGTTTCCTGTTTCATGAAGCTCCCCAGGAGGCATTTTCCTTCTTCATCTCCAAAGGTCGCTGGCTGGTGGACTCTGCTTCTTGTGAATATGTCGCTCTGCTCTGCTCTCTCTGAATCTCTCATTCTCCAAAATGTTTCCTCTTTTATAGGACTCCAGAAACTTATCAAGAACCACCTAAATGAGGAGGAACCAGGCTGTACTTCCACATTCAATTTGGAAATCTCTTCTGCTAAATATCCAAGTTCATAGCTTTTAAAATCTGCCTTCCAGCCAAAGCCATTAGTCAATTTTACCAGATTATCTGCTATTTTAAAACAAGGATCACCTTCCTCTCAGTTTGTAATAACACATGCTTCATTTTTGTCTAGTGCCTTGCCTGAGGCATCCCTAGAGTTCATGTTTCTACCAACAGTCTCTTCAAAGCATTCCAGGCCTTCTCTATCAAGTTCCTCACAACTCCTCCAAAATCTTCCCCTTATCCATTTAAAAAAACATTCCAACATGTTTGTAATTCACAAACCACAGCAACACCCCACTTCTCTGGTACTAAAATCTGTTCTAGTTTGCTAGCTGCCAGAATGCAATATACCAGAAATGGAATGGCTTTTAAAGAGGGGAATTTAATAAGTTGCTAGTTTACAGTTCTAAGGCTGAGAAAATGTCCCAATTAAAGCAAGTCTATAGAAATGTCCAATCCGAGTCATCCAGGGAAAGATACTTTGGTTCAAAATGGTCAATGAAGTTCAGGGTTTCTTTCTAGTGAGAAGACACATGGTGAACACAGTCATAGTTTCTCTCTCATCTGGAAAGGCACGTGGTGAACACTGTCAGGGCTCCTGTCCCATCAGGAAGGGCACATGGTGAACACAGCATCATCTGCTAGCTTCTTCTCCTGGCTTCCTGTTTCATGAAGCTCCCCAGAAGGAGTTTTCCTTCTTCATCTCCGAGGGTCACTGGGTGGTGGACTCTGCATCTTGTGGTTATGTCGTTCTTCTCTGCTCTCTCTGAATCTCTGTCGTTCTCCAAAATGTTTCCTCTTTTATAGGACTCCAGAAACCAATCAAGACCCACCCAAATGGATGGAGACATGTCATCACATAATCCAGTTAAACAACCACTCTTGATTAAATCGCTTCTCTAAGGAGATGATCTAATTACAGTTTCAAACATACAGCATGGAATAGGGATTAGAAGAAATGGCTGCCTTTGAAAATGAGATTAGGATTAAAACATGGCTTTTCTAGGGGACATACATTCTTTCAAATCAGCACACTGGGTCTCCCACATTATGTGCTTCATTTTTGTTTGTTTACTTTACTTGCTCTGCTTTTAAGGAAGTAGTTTTTTCACAGTATGAATTCCTCTAAATGAAGTATGTTAATTGGTTTCAAAGAGAGCTACAATGATGTTGCTTTACATACATTAAAGTGGTGGAGAAATCTGAAAATCTAAAAATCTATTACTCATTACATAATGCAGAGACGTTGATTCCGGATATAGTAGGGTCTACTATCCACTTGGCCTCTTGTCTTATGGGCCTTTCTTTGCTCATCATATTTTCTCTATTGTCTATGTATCTTTTGGATAGTTAATCTCCCTTTCATGTTCTCCTTTTTTATTTCACATTGTTTTAAGATGTTGTTAAATATTGTCAAGATTTTCTTTCAGCATTCAGTTTTCAATCCATTATCCAAAGTGAAATATGCATACACATTTATTGTCAGCCTTAAGTTGGCTTGTCCCATATATTTACATTGGTTTAAGCATCCAACTTTGATTGCCAATAGGCTGAGTTTTAGTAGCTTGTTTTCAATGATTCTGTTTCCCATTTAGTGTGATGTATGCTCTTTCATGAGAGACATAACTGAAACTGCTTATGAAGTTTTTTCATTACAGCATGTTCTAAGAATCACAATATGAATACTGTGGAAACTGCCTTGTTTACACTTTTAATCTTATCCTTTTCATTGCCCTCCCCTATTCTGCTTTTCTCTATCATATCTTTTCATCAATCACAACTTATTCCTTGGCAAGGAACATCACCCTTCTCCTTCATATTTTTCCATCATGGAATCATTGTTTGTTTTGAACTCCAACACATTGTGACAAATTCATTCTCTTCTCTTTTTATCTAAAATGAAACTTATTTTGCACCAAATTCAACTCAACTGCATTTTCTTGGCTTAGTCTATGGAATTTCTACTAGCTAATTGTTTTACCTATCTTTCTGAAAAACAAAGTTTTTTTGGAACAGATGACTGTAACTGCCCTGAATTGGCAGCCAAAATCACTAGTGAACCATCACCAATCTTTGGCAACCATATTAGTTCCTTGTCATGAGATCCCTGAAAGAGGTTGATAGAATCAGGATAATCCCTTTCTTACAGTCTTCTGACACTGGTGTCTTTAAAATAAAGCTTATTAACACTGTCCATGGTAACTGTTATAATTTTAACTCAACCATGGCAATTCCTACTGGGATAGCCAGAGAACAAGCATCATTGGTGAGAACATGGGGATGTTTTTGTGTGTGTGTGCTGTATGGTAGGGTCACATTTCATTCTTTTTCTATGTGAGTATCCCATTATTGCAGCACCATTTGTTGAGTTTTTTGTTTGTTTGTTTGTTTTTGTTGGTTTCTTTGTTTGTTTGGGAAGTGCACAGGCTAGGAATCGAACCCAGATGTCCCACTTGGCAGGCGAGAATTCTACCACTGACCTACCATTACACTCCCCAACCTGGGGATTTTTATTGTTGTTTTCCTAACCACAGGTAATTATTGTACAAATACATAGTCAAAGAGAATTGCAATGCAGGTTATATCAGATTTCCTTAGACTTACTGTGATATACTTCCAGCAGAATAAATTATTTTCCAATGTATCTGAAAATGTACCTACTATGCATATTATTGTTATGAGATTCTATTTTTCAATTGCCCTATCTATATTGACAGTCAAACTAAATAAATTTCTCTTATCGACAAATGTTGATTGAATGCCTGTCTTAGGAAGTATGATACACATTACCTATTATCATTAAAACAACAAAAATAACCATCTGAATCCAGGGCTTGTGTTCTTCACACTTCTTGACTGAAAAAGAGACATAACGTAAATTGTCATGGTCAGGTCCATGTGTCAACTTGGCCAAGAGGTTGTACCTGTTTGTCTGGTTGGGCAAGTGCTGGCCTGTGCATTGTGATGAGGACATTTCATAGAATTAAATCATGATCATGTCAGCTGTATCCACAGCTGATTCCATTTTTAATCAGCCAAGAGGAGTATCTTCTGCAATGACTGATGCTCAGTCTAATCACTGGAAGACTTTTAGGGAGGATTCAGAAGAGACAGGCTCTCTTCCTGCTTCGGCTTGCAAGCCTCTCCTGTGGAGTTCGTCCAGACCCTCCATCGGAATTGTCGGCTTCACAGCCTGCCCTGTGGATTTTGGATTCTGCATTCCCACGGTTATGTGAGACACTGTTATAAATTTTATATTTGTGAGTGTTTCTTGTTGATTCTGTTTCTAGTAAACCTTAACTAATACATAAATATTAAGATAGGAGGTTACTTTAGGTCAAGACAGATGTGGAGCTTTTTTTTTTTTTTTTTTTACAATTCATAGCCTGCTTTAGGAAAGAAAGATAAACTTCTCTTTAGACTACAGTGATTCTCATAGCAAACCAAATGTAACTCTTAAAATTCTATTTTAAAAATTTACAAAAATAAATTGCTAAGCAAATAAGTGGAGGAATACATGTTCAGGAAACATTATAGAAAAGAGATGACAACTGAGTCAGTGCTTAAAATATGAATAGAATTGGCCAGGTGAAGGAATAAGTAGGTAGTTATTCAAGGAATATTAGAATAGGTTGAGCAAAGTGTGAAAGTTGTTCATTGTCAATAGAATTTAACAAGTGTGAAGTGACCTGACTGTGATGTAGCTTGTAAGATCAAGGGCAGCCAGGCTGTTAAGGGATTTGTTTGCTTAGATAAACCAAAACAGGAGACAATAGAGAGTCATCAATGGCTTTTGTACAAGTGAGTGGTATGAGCAGTCACTTCACAAATATTTATTGAAGATCCATCATATAGAAAATATTGCTCAAGTGCTGTAGGAATCGGGAATAAATGCTTATCTTGGCATTATAGTGAGGATGGATATCAGTCATGTAAACACATAAGATGTAGTTAAATCAGTTCTGTAATACATGTACAAAACAATTTTTTGAGCCCTATGTAGAATAGCTTTCATATGAATCCCAGAATAAATTGAGATATAGAAAGAAAGGGGAAAATGAGTTGGTTTCTAAGAAAAATTTTAAAAATGTGAGAATAGAAACATATTAGGTATAATCATCAACAAACTATCTCCTTTTGTGCATTTACCTTTTTTCTTATCTCCATTTTTGAGTATATGTCCTACCATATCATTCTAATGGATATTGACTGATAAATGTGTGGTGTATATTAAAGAAATAGTAGGTAGGAATTTGGAAGAATAGCTCCATATCAGCAGTTATCGTTTTGTGAGTTGATGCATATTTTTTTAAATATGAGAAATTAAAGTACCGTCGGCATTATTTTGTTCAAATACTTTATCATGAAGTTTTCAGTGAAACCACATAACATACCTGAGTAGGCACATGGTAGCCTTTCAGAAAATATTTGTGTAGTGAATGGACTTTTCTTTTCTCCCTTCCACTAAGCAAAAATGTGTTTGGAATCATTAATGCACTTGCTATCAAAAATGTTTACTATAAATATTTATTTTCCTTTATCGCTTTCTCTACCCAGAATTGTTGGCTTTCCAGTTCATAAGTGAAAGAGGAAAATGAAAAAGTGACTCTTAAACACATTTATTTAAATGGAATCAGGGCAGCAAAATCTAATTCCATATATAGTATTGTGAATTATTCATGTTTTTTATTGAAGTGGGCCACAAGCATTTGATGACATTTTATAAATTCTAACATTTTTATTTTGCTGAGTCCTGTTGTGCTGCAGATTAACAGTAACTTTATAGATGTCCTAAAATCATCATAAATACTAAGACAGTAACCCCTCAGTACACATTGTGTACAAATACAGTTGTGTAAAATACATTGTGTACAAATACAATTGTGTAAAAATACAATTGTATTTTTAACTAGTCTAATTAGTTGACACATCTTTGAATTAGTCAGAAAACCAAATAGCTGAATTATTTTTGGTTATTGGATTAGTAGGAAAAAACAGTGATTATAAAGACTAAAAGGCTGAGAGAAAATGGAACGGAGCTGACTTATTTATAAGATTGGTGATTTATATTCAGACTAAGCCAGAATTGTTAACATTACTAAATGCATTATCAAGGTTCTATAATCCTCAGTGGTTGTTAATTATATAATTGATCTTATTCTCCTAAAATACATAGGGGTGTTATTTACCATATATCACTATTAAATTTAAATAGAGAAAGAAATTAAAACTAAGGAAAGTAAAGTCCCTAAAGCTTACTGTTCAAAGGAAAGCCTCAGTTTATGTCATTTTGATTTAAATATTCATTGCTATGATTTTGTGACCACAATATTTATTTGGTGGGGGGAGGGGGGAGCAACTTTATATTCTTTCCATTATCAATCATAGTATCTGGAAGAGAGAAGACAGAAGATAGAGTAAGATGCTCACTAGTGGTAAATAGATATTGAGAAGAAATGAACATTTATTTGAATTAAAAATGTCTATATTGTAACGCCTGGATACATCCTAGAGTATATTAAGCAGATAATCAAAAAGTATTAGCAAAGTACCCTGAGAGAATATGGAACTATTAAATCTTACCATTAGGGAATCCCCTGATACTGTGTCTAACTTTAGGGATACTCAAATCAATAGGACAAGCCCTCAATCATGAGGCTTACTCTTGTGATGCTTATGTATGTAGCAGAGAAGCTTAGACTACTTATAGGCATGCCTAAGAATTACTTCTGGAAGACCTCTGTTTTTGCTCAGATGTGTCTTCACTCTCTCTAAGCCCAATTTTGCAAGTGAAATCATTGCCCTCCCCCATATGTGGGGCATCACATCCATGGATGAAAGTCTCCCTGGCGATTTGGGAGATGACTCCCAGGGATGAATTCAGCCCTGGCACTGTGGGACCAACAGTTCCATCCTGACCAAAAGGGGAAAAAGAAGTGTAACTAACAAAGTATCAATGGCAGAGAGAGTTCAAGGAGAGTCGAGAGGTTACTTTAGATGTTGTTCTTATGCAAGCTTCAGTTAGACCTTGCTACTTATCATAACCTGCTAACCCCCCACCAGGACCATTCCAACCAATCCTAAGGAACATCTAGGGCAATATATAAGATTCCACAAGGATTTCATGCACTAGAGTAACTTTCCAGAAACCTGCAACCTCCAGATTGGTCCCTAGTCCAGAGAAGTCCTGAAACCTAGGCCACCCTCTCCTGAATATCAGACAGTTCCATCTTCCTACCCCATATTAGTGACAGACCTTTCTGATATAAAAAATGTAGAATGACCATAGCACAAACACTCTTAAAGAGAGGATGGAAAGATCAAAGGTGATGGTGGAGTTATATAGAGAAGATAGGATTTAACAAATGAATATGACTGCTGAATCATTAAATTGTTGTCTCTTTTAGTATCCAGTATCTTAGAGCAGCTAGAAGTAAAAACCTAAAATTGTGGAATTGTAACCCATGTCAAACTCTGAAGTATGTTCTACAATAATTGTGGTGCTGTGCTTTGAAATTTATAGCTTTTTTGTATATATATTCTTTTTCACAAAAAAAGAAAGAAAAAGAAGTCGATTGTGATGACAAAAAAATAATAACTATTAAGTGTCAAAAATTTGGTACTATATTCTGGAGCAGCTAGAAGGAAAAATCTGAGAGGATCGTATGGTAGCCCATGACAAACTCTGGGATCTGTCCTGTAACTACTTGCTGAAGAATGCTTTGAAAACTATTGCTTTTTTATTTCTTTGCTTTGTATGTATGTTATATTATGCAATAAAAAAGTAAAAAAAAAAGCGCACATGACAAAATATACATAAAAATGACCAAAATGTTGCTTATTAGCTTAAAATTGGAGCAATTTAATATCGATTAGGAACTTTGATAACAATGTCATCTCTTCCAGTAAATTATAGCGTTTTCTTTTTCTATAAGTAGATCTAGTGATAATAAATATATTTTCAGTTTCCAAATAATGAGAAATGTTTTAATATGACAGCATTATTTTGTTCTTTTGTATATAGAAATAGAGGCTTTTTGTAAGAGTGTAGTTAAAAAAAGAGCACCAAACTGGAGATTTCAATTCATCAGGTGAGGCGTCTTTCAACCACAGAGCTGACTTTACTGGATCTCAAATTTTTAATCCATAAAAACAAAACATAGTTGCCATGCTCACAGGTTCTTTGAATTAATTTACAGACACTAAACCATATTTTTAAACATTTTATAAGTCATACAAATCCAAGGTGTTTAGAAATAATTGCATAAAAGTGAATAATTGGCTTACCAAACTTCAGAAATGACAAATCATAATGTGAGTTCTATGTAAATAATCTTTAGATGCTTAGCAGACAAACATATAATCTTTCTGACCCATTAATACTTTTCTTCATGCCAGCCAGAAATAAACTTAATAAGGCTTATGCAATATTGAAAAACTATAAACTTGTCCTGCTTTACTTTTCCTTCATTGTTGATGTTGTCATGCCACATGCCTTTATAGAATAGAGCCGATTGATGTTTTTTTTTTAAATAACCAGAAAGCAGGAAACAATTTCTAAGAAGTGGCAGTATCGGCAGTTCTCATTACAATAGTTTAAGCTACTTGTTAAAGAAGAAAATAGCCTTATGAATCCTGAGCTGGCAGAAAAAGGATGCACTTTAAGTTCAGACAGACAGTCCAGTGAATAAAGCTTTATCCTATTGAAAAAACAACAGGAAAAGAAAAGAATGGAGTATAGAGAAGAGTTTTAGTGGAGAATAAATTATAATAATTGTAGCTGCAAAGAAAGGTGGTAGTTTATGATATCATGGTATCTTTTGTGATGAATACTTGGAACTGGTTAAGTGATACAATAGCAATTGAATATGCTCACAGAATTAGAATTGCTAATGTGCTTTCTTGCACCTTTAATTAATAATCTCCAAGTGTCAATATTTACAAATAATTTTTCAAAGGTGTAAAATGGCTCTATGTAGTCCACATTCTATTGCTGTCTCACATGGAATTCTAACTGAACATTTTTTTGAAACCCTTACTTGTATGAGTAAGTAACAGCAAATACTTGCCTCATTGATATACCAGTGGTCTTTCTATGGACATATCAATATGCTATTGTAAGTAAGTAAATCTCCTACCAAATAATCCTTCAAGGTTTTTAAGAGAGCTTATGACCTTTTTCGATTGATCACATATATATTGAGAACTTGATAAAAATGTTGACCACACTCCACAATAAATACATATATACCCATCATTCCATATTCCATTTAATAGTGTACACAGATCCGTAAAACATGTTTATGGACGCTCAAGGGTGGGGGGTGGCAAATGTTCTGCAAAGGGCAATAAAATAAGCCTTTTTGACTTTGTTGGCCATATGGTCTCTGTTGTTACTACTCAACTCTGCCACTGTGCACAAAAGCAGGTGTTCACAGTATATAAACAAATGAGCATAACTATTTTCCACGAAAGCTTTATCTACCAATAAGCCGTGGATTGGATTTGGCTATAGCCCATAGTTTGCCAATCTCGGTGCTAGGGTCCACAGACACCAGATTAAAAACTCTTGGAATAGGACATAGTTTTAACTGTTAGGACTTCAATATATTTATATATACTAGAAGCTGGTAGTAGGTTTAGATGATATTTTCTTAGAAAACTCACAGTCTAAAGAAAGATATGTGAAAATGAATTCTATGTAATAAAGTTTGGTAAGTACTATGATTGAAATATGGGCTGTGAAAGCACAGATGACAAAACCATAAATTCCACCAGTGTGAATGGATTATTTCTCTGTCTGATTCTCTATCTATGTGTACTGGCTTCTTAAAATGAGTTTTGAAAATAAATAGTAACATAAAATATATAATATAATCTTTAGAACACTGTTGCAATGTTGCAAATAATTAGGCTTATCATTTTCATCATTTCAACTTGTTTATAATTAATCTAAGCTATAAACTAGCCTCTTGTGAAAATACTTATCTAAATTTAATTGCAGATAGAAGATTTATGCATTTTAAGAAGATTATAGGTTATGAAGAAAAGGATAATTATTGACATAAATAGGAAGCACAGTCTGTGTGCTGTAATACAATTAAATATATTTCAGTTTGGGATGAATCTGGGGTGCCAGGAAAGTCACCTATGCTCTCTGGCCCTCACCCAGCTCTCACCTACCCTGCCACTTTTTCTATCGTGTACCAAGGTTTCATTCTTTTTCCATTTCACAACCTGTGAGAGATGTTAAGTCTAGTGAAAAGCCCCGCCAGACCTTAAACCTGGGGAAACCAGGAACAAGCAGCTCTAGATGCTTATCAAGGCAGGAATTCTCAGGGGCAGGGTTCCTGCTCCCTGTCCTTCCCCCTACTTCATACTCAAACAGCACAGGGTCTGCCCTTCTAACACTAAGCAGGACAACCAGAGCTGCCATCAGTGACTCTGATTTGAGCAGTTTGGCCTCCCCAGAAGACCTTCCATGATGGGATCTCTTCCCTTGCTCTTTTGGATCCTTTATACTGTGTAAGTAGCAAAGCAGTCATCTGCTGAAAGTTTCTGCTGCCTCTCGGCCTGTTCTCCCACAGGGCCCTTCGTAGCAACTTCCTCCACATTGGGGCCGGCCTTTTGGTTGGAACAGGCATTGATGGACCATAATATGAAGATCACAAATTTCAACCCCATGTATTTCACTTATATTTTAAGACATTTATTGAGTACCTATTAAATAACAGGAATTATTTAACAACATGAGGACATCATATCTTTACTCAAGATCTGAAACTTTCAGCATAATGTTGACAGCATAGGCTCTGGGTCACACTCCATGGGTAGGAATCCATTTCCTGATACCTATGAGTGTTATTCACTGTCCTCAGTTTCCTCATCTGTGCTACATAGGTTTTTAATTTTTTTTTAATGTTACAGGAGGTGCATGAAAAACAGAGCCCTAACTGGGTATTAATAAGTACTCAATAATTAATGAGCTACTATTAAAAATTGGTATAATACTGCTTCTTAGGAGAGATGCAGGATTCTTTGGAATTAGAGAATAAGGAAATTGTTGCTGAGAAGATGGGTCAGGAAAGGCTTTGATGAGGTAACATTCCAGTTGTGCCTGGAAAAGTCACCATCACAAAAAGGGATGTGGAAAGCTAAAACTTGTTAGCAGCAGATAAGCTTACTTTTCTGGAGTGATGGAACCTGACTTGATATAGAATGAGTTTTATTTATTTAGTCATTCACTCATTCAGCTATTTTTTTTTTGCCAATTTTGTGTATGTTATAAAGAAAGATAGAAAGACAAATTTAAAAATAAATTAAGATGGATGCAGATTGTAGGTTTCCTTCCATCTTAAAAATTTAGTATATATTCTTTTGGCAAAGGAAAACTCTAAGCCTCATAACATAGACAATGAGAATACTGAATAGGGACATAACAAGGAAAAAATGTCTAAGAGATATTTAATTATACAGGAAGCATCATCCCAGAAACACATGGGAAGACAGAATATTTTCTAGAGATTTTTTTTTGGAGCATCTGGCTCATGTTAAGAAATACTTGTAAGGCCACTGAAATTCATTCCCCCAAATTTGATGCGCAAAAAGGACAACTGATGTCAATTTAGTTCTACAAGGATATAAAAAGTACCTTTCAGAAGAAGCTGTATTTTTCTAATGAAATATAAAAGATCTGCTACAGGGAAATATTAGTTAGACAATAAAAATAAAAACAAGCTAAAAATACAGGATGGCAAAAGCAAGAAATAAATGTCAACAATAAAAAATACACTCCTTCAAGCAACAATGTATTTTCAAATATATTCAGGGAAACAACACATATACTCCTTTTCTCCCTTATAAATGATAGTGAAACAAAGAAAATGGTTTAGGGACTCATCAATTCTACAAGTGTTTGGAATCATGTATGCAAATGCAGTATTTGGTTTTTGATAGGAAACCTCGTCTCCGATTTTGATTCTGTTTTTGGGAATATGGAAAATTTTAGCTTTAAGAGTTTCTTTGCTTGATATTAGGTAAGAAGATGGAATAACCTTTTGTCCTACTTTCAGCTCTTGCAAGAACTCAGTTCTTAACAGGGAAATAAAAATTCCCAAATATACATGTGAAAGCAGAAAATAAATCATCAAACGGGTGTTCAAAGTATTCACACATACAGGGTCTGTATTTTTTATCCTTTGTTGCCCTACAAAATTTACTTTCAAACAAATATATTCACAGCAGAAGAAACTATTAAAACATTAAAATTACAGAGAGTTGAATTCACTAAGTGAGAAAAGTAGGGAAAAAATTTGCTATGAAGTTACTGTAAGGCAGATCACTGGAAATAATGGTTAGAGTTACCTGCCTGAGAGGACCCAGGTACTATTGGGACGTTCAAATTACATGAAACAAGGCTAAGAAAGGAATGCCTGGGCACCACACCAGGGGTCAAGTTGGACAGGTGAAGGACATGTATTTGGTGACTCACTAACCAACTATTATTATTATTTTTTTTTAACAGGAGCATATCCTTCAGTACACATAGTTTAAGTTGTCAAAGTGAAGTTTTATCTACTATGCGGTTTTATTCATAATATTGACCAACTATTTATGCAGGAAATGCATTTTTTCCTCCTTGTCGATTTTGAGGAATGGGCATTTGATACATCACTTCATCTATGGGGCCATGTTCTCTTTACCACTCCATTCATTTCAGGTCTTTCTTTGAAACTGGCATAAAATAATTGAAGTGTGTGTATATACATTATGTTTCAATTTACAAGAAATATTGCTGTCAGATTATTTTTCTTAAATCATTTATTATATTAAGTGAAAAGCAACATCTGGGAAGGGCAGTCCTACCAGCTGGCAGCTGTGGCCAAAGGTTCTGACATCTCTGAAGTTAAATGACATTTTTAATTCTATCTAGTCTATCATCACCAAAGTGGGAACTTTCTTCAATTACTTATCCAAAGCTGGTCCACGTTATATCTGACAGCTCTTGGTGTACTAAGAAAAAGAGACACACGTGCTTATGTATCTTTTTTTCTCTTTCTCTTGTTTATACACTTTTATTTATCCACCATACATTTTTCAGTGCTTGTTAATATTTACTAAGCATGTTTATAGCGTGAAGGGTGACTAAGGTCCCTTTTATGTGGGATTCCATGATTCTGTGGTAGACTCTATAAGTAGGCCTTAGCATCGAATGTGTATTTTTATTTGTTTTTACATTTTGAGTCACTCTTTTAAGAATTAGGTTAAACAGACAACTTCTTTCAAGCAAATGGTGACTGCATACCTTTTCTGAGGGCTGCTCCAAACTTGCCTTTGCTTAGAAAGTTCAGATACTAGCAGCAGTAAAGTAACATATGATTTTCTTTTATGTTACAGAAATCTAAGTTATTTTACAAAGCTAAGGATAATGTTGATGCTCATGACTAGGTTATTATTCATAAAAAGTTAATGTAACCCAGCTTTGTGTATGGGTCTTGCTGTCCATTATGTTTCTAAATCAAGCATTGTCATGTTTAATCTGGGAGATAGTATGGTAAATTGAAACTTGTAGTATTTAGAAGCAAAATGCTTGGGATGAAGTCCTGACAATCAACTTATTAACTGTGCAGTTGTGGGTGTTTTCTTAACCGTTCTGAACCTTTGCTTCCTCATCTATAAGTTGAGGATAGTTATGCTTACTTTAGACATTTGTTGTTAGGGAGAAACTAGATAACGTTTTCAAGAGTGCGTCATAATCTCTTATGCATTATATCAATGCTGGCTTGAATTATTTATTCTATTTATAATCAGTATAGGGAAACAGGATTGGAAAGAGAGTGGAGACCTGATGTTCACTCCAACTTTTCTTTAAATTGTTTTTTATTCCTCCCTTTCCTTCACTACCCGCATCTAATTCATCACCAAGTCCAACTGGGTTGTATGTACAAGATGTATCTTAATTCCATCTTCACGTTTCTATCTTTACTGCCTGTTACTCCTCCACCTTCCACCTGCACCCAAGCTACTGTCATCTGTCACATCACTGTTGCATGAGCCTTTTAAATAATCTCTCCATTTTTACTTTTGGTCCATTCAGTAATCTATTCTCTATTCAGAAACCAATATTATCTCTTTAAAGTATAAATCAGAATATTTAGTCCTTGCTTTAAACGATTCAGTGGTGTCTTATTTTTCTTAGAATAAAATCTAAGACATGATGGTGGTCTTACCTTCCTACCAAGTGTCACTTCAAGTGCACCTTTCCTCTTTCAAATGTTCCAGTCATATTGTATGCATTGTTGGTGATGGTAGAGATGGACTGCAATAGGTTCCCAATCTGATGATACAAGGATGTACAAATACCTAGAAGAGAGAATAACAGAGTCTGCATATCCTTCAGACACTGTTAGCAAACTTCCCATCTCTCAAAACACTTTATAATATGAGCTGAGTAGTAGAGGGTCATGGTTTTATCCTCAGATGATGACTTGTAGTGCAAGTAATCTGAACTGATGGTTGAGATTGGATCAATTTGCTTTAGGAGGCAGGCAAGCATTAATCTTATCTGAGTGGAGAGGTTTTCTACTTCTCTGTGAGGGGACTGTGAGAGGCGTGAGGTTCCCTACAAAAATGTTAGGGCATTTTTCAATAAAGTATTCTACACCCAGTCAATCTTTTTATCTTTCCTTCCAGTAAAGCAGAAATTTGTTCTTGGAAACTTGAAGTGATATAGAAATATAAGGGACTTTCACAAAGAGGAAGATCTGACAATTGGGACAGATAGGTGACAAATTTGGTGATCAAGATCTTTTAATCATAGCTGGAAGGCATAGCCAATAAAAAAATCTCCTTAAAGTAAAATATATGTAATGGTCATCTCTGATTTGAGAAAGCAATGGAAAGATTTTTCTCTAAAACGTAATGAGTTTTTGAACCTTTAGTATTTTAAAAATATGGTTTTAAATTTTATTACAGATTGTTGAGAAAAAGTTAGTGACCAACCTAATGAATAAGACTAAATAATTTCACATATATTGAATTCATAGCATTTGAACCAAGCTACCAGGTATTGAAGTGGTTAATAAACACAAAGAGCCAAACTGAAAATAAATAGTACAGGCAAGAGGTAAAAGAGAATGGTGCCAGCTCCCCAGTATTCCATTTTTCCCTTTGGAATGGCACCAGACAAGTATCAAATGGATGCAGTACAGACAGGGGAATTGTCTCAATGCCAAGAAGTCCCAAATAAAAACCTTTTGCCTTTATATGCCCCTGGAGGCTGGAAAAAATGGAGAAGGGGAAGGCCTAGGAGCAAAAAAAGACTGAGTCTGAGTGGAAAAAGCATATTTTATTTTAAGATGGGTAGCAAAACAGGAACAGAAGCTCGACAAACAAAATTCAGACTATGAAACAATATATAAATTCCCTTTGACCAACTGCCTAATCTTCCCCCCCCCAAGGATAAACATATTTTTGAGCTCTGAATGTCTTTTCAGATATATTTCTGTGAATCTTTTTGCATCTATGGAGGTCATGATATGTATCTGATCTTTTACTTTATTAATATGGCGAATTCCTTTTATTTACAGATATCAACCAAGTTTGTCTTTCTGTATTACTGTTTTTATAGTGCTGATTTGGTGTGCTTTAAATTTAAAGTGCATTTTTTCTAGACAGCACAGAATTGTCTTGCTTTATCATGTAGTCCAACAATGTCTGCCTTTTAAATGGAATGCTTAGTCCACCTACATTTAATATAATTGTTAATATGTTTGAATTTAAGTCTGCAATTTTTGCAATTTTCATTTCTATGTGTCTCACCTGGATTTTGTTCCTTTATTTCTCTTTTATCTATTTTTGGATTAATTGAATATTATTTACACTTCATTTAAATTCCTTTATTGCATTGCTAGCTAAACTTCTGTTTTAGTTTGCTAGCTGCTAAAATGGAATATACCAGAAACTCAGCGACTTTTAAAAAGGGAAATTTAATAAATTGCAAGTTAACAGTTTTTAGGCCATGGAAATGTCACAATTCAAGCAAGTCTAAAGAAATGTCCAATCTAAGGTATCCAGGGAAAGATACCTTGATTTAAGAAGGCCAATAAAGTTCAGGGTTTCTTGCTCAAATGGAAAGGTACATGGCAAACATGGTCAGGGTTTCTCTCTCAGCTAAAAGGGCACATGGCAAATATGGTGTCATCTGCTAGCTTCCTCTCCAGCTCCATGGAAGGCATTTTCCTTCTTCATCTCCAAAAGTCACTGGCCAGTGGACTCTCTTCTTCATGCTTCTGTGGCATTCTGTCATCTTTCTCTGTTCTCTCTGAATCTCTCGCTTTCTCCAAAATGTCTCCTCTTTTGTAGGATTCCAGGAAACTAATCAAGACCCAACCAGAAAGGGTGGAGACACATCTTGATTGAGTCACATCTCCAGGGAAATAATCTAATTAATGCTACAAATATACTCAGTACTAAATAAGGATTAGAAGAAACAGCTGTCTTTACAAAAAGGGATTAGGATTAAAACATGTCTTTTCTAGAATACACACATCCTTTCAAACTGGCACATTCCACCCTCTGGACCCTAAAAAGGGCATACTTTTCCCACATACAAAGTACATTAATTCCATCACAATATCAGTAATCCTTAAATCATTTCAGTAGCAATGCAAATGAAATACAAAGTTAGACAGTACAAACCCCTATCAAAGTTAGAAGGTCCATTCTAAGGCAAAATTCTTCTCAGGCTCTGGACATGTAAAACTCAAACAAGTTATTTACTACCAATATACAAAGGAGGAACAGTTGTAAGATACATATAACCATTTCCATAGGGAAGAAGGAACACAGGGTCACTGGACCTATACAGTTTCGAACACCCACAGGATAAAGTCCATTGGATTTCAAAGTCTGAGAGTCATTTATCTTCAAGGCTTTTAAAAGTAGCAGTCCCACCTTTTCCAAAGGACTGCACAGAGGCCCACCTCTCTCTGAAAGCAGCCTGGAGGACATTGTGAGACTACCTTTTTCTCGGCTCCACCTTCTCCAAGGATTGGGGCTGCACTCAGGCTCTCTGCCATCTCTAGGGCACATGCTCAACCCCTCCATGTGTGGCAGCCAGGCTCTCCCCACACCCCGAGGAATATACTTCACCCTCTCCAAGGCCTGAGGCTGCACGACTCTTCTACTGCAATGAGATGGAAGGCCCAATTCTGCCTTTGGGACCAAGTCACCCTCTCCACATGCTTGGGTAGGTCCACTCTCCTGGCCTGAGGTTTCTTGACTTCAGACCCCAGCCTCTGTGGTTTTGCCTCTGAAGTTATTTTTCTTCCAATAGAGTCCTATCTCTGTCCTTCTCAGTCCCTACTGGCAATGGTTCTCTTTATACAGATCCCGTAACACTTTCATTGGCTTTCTATGCAGTAGCCTCAGATCATGCCCATCGGAGTTGGCATAAGGCATTTCCACAAGTCCTTCCTGGATAACTCCATGTCCGATCCTGGCTTTCTCTGAAACGGCTGACTGGTTCTGCATTTGGCCAAACCCTCACATGGGGCACCATTCTCTGGGGTCTCCCTTCCTGGAAACCCAGAATTTTCCAGAACATCAATTTCTGGTTTCTTTGTACCCAAGAGTTCAGTTCTCAACTTATCTCTCTTCTGCCACATTTCACTATAAGGTGTGAGGAGAAACCAGGCTGCACGTACCACATTTAATTTGGAGATCTCTTCTGCTAGATATCCAAGTTCATGGCTTTTAAAATCTGTCTTCCAGCCAAAGTCACTAGTCAATTTTGTCAGATTATCTGTCATTTTCAAAAAGGATTGCCTTCCTTCCAGCATGTAATAACACATGCTCATTTCTGTCTAGAGTCTGGTCAGAGGGATCTTTAGAGTCCACGTTTCTACCAACAGTCTCTTCAAAGCATTCTAGGCTTTCATTATCAAACTCCTCACAACTCCTCCAAAATCTTCCCCTTATCCATTTAAAAAGCTATTCCAACATGTCTGGTATTTGCAAACTGCAGCAGCATCCCACTCTCAGTACCAAAACCTGTTCTAGTTTGCTAGCTGCTGGAATGCAATATACCAGAAACTCAACAGCTTTTAAAAAGGAGCATTTAATAAGCTGCAAGTTAATAGTTTTTAGGCCATGGAAGTGTTGTAATTAAAGCAAGTCTATAGAAATGTTCGATCTAAGGCATCCAGGGAAAGATACTGCACTGGTTTGAAAGGACATATGTCCCCTAGAAAAGCCACGTTTTAATGTAAATCCCATTTTGTAAAGGCAGACTAATCCCTATTCAATACCGTATGTTTGAAAGTGTAATCACATCATCCCTGAGGATGTGATTTAATCAAGAGTGGTTGTTAAACTGGATTAGCTGACAACATTTCTCCACACATTTGGGGGGGTTTTGATAAGTTTCTGGAGTTCTATAAAAGAGGAAACATTTTGGAGAATGAAGGAGATTCAGAGAGAGCAGAGCAGAACGACATAGCCACGAGAAGCAGAAGTCCAATAACCGGTGACCTTTGGAGACAAAGAAGGAAAATGCCTCCCGGGGAGCTTCATGAAACAAGAAGCCAGGAGAAGAAGCTAGCAGATGATGCCGTGTTTGCCATGTGCCCTTCCAGATGAGAGAGGAACCCTGACTGTGTTCGCCATGTGCCTTCTACTTGAGAAAGAAAACCTGAACTTCATTGGCCTTCTTGAACCAAGGTATTTTTCCCTGGATGCCTTAGATTGGACATTTCTATAGACTTGTTTTAATTGGGACATTTTCTCAGCCTTAGAACTGTAAACTAGCAACTTATTAAATTCCCCTTTTTAAAATCCATTCTGCTTCTGGTATATTGCATTCTGGCAGCTAGCAAACTAGAACAGATGCCGATTTAAGAAGGCCAATGAAATTCAGGGTTTCTCGCTCAAGTGGAAAGTCACATGACAAATATGGTCAGGGTTTCTCTCTTGGCTGGAAGGGCACATGGCAAACGTGGTGTCATCTGCTAGCTTCCTCTTGGCACCCAATATGTGTATGTGGTTGTTGTAGTGATTATGTTTTTTCACTTAACATAGTCTAATTAGAATTAATATTGTCACTTCACATAAAATATAAGTTTTTGGCACAGTAGGTAGCATTTTTATTCATCTTTGTGCTATTGCTTTTATACAATTACATCTACATCAGATTAAAACCCCATAATATAATACTGTACATTTTGAATTAGTCATGTTTTGAAAGTTATTAACAAAAGGAAAAAAAATTCTGGTCATCCTTCCTTCTTGCCTCAGTTTTCTTCAGCCTGAAAGATTTTTGTTAGCATTTTTTATGATATAAGAATTCATCCTGCTATGGGTTCGCTGTAATTCTTTAATATATTATTCATTTCTCACGAAATTTGGAAAATAGTCTGCCATTATTTTCCCAATAATTTTTCTACCCCACTCTCACTTCATTCTTCTTTTATGACTCAAAACATGCACATTTCAGAATGGTTGATATTTTCCCATACTTCACTGAGTCCCTGGTCATTATTTTTTCAATTCTTCTCCTTTGGTTTAGATTTATTGATTTTTTTTCTTGATCTATCCTGAAGTTTGATCATCATAGTTAATTACCTTCTTGTTGTGTCTTTAAGATTACTGATTGTCTCTGCTACCAACTCCTGTCACCTCCAATTTGCTTTTAAAGCCATCCATTGATTATTTTGCATTTACCTATTTTATTATTAATTTCTGAACTATTTATAGGTGTAATTTATTAATTTTTCCTGAAAACTTTCTAGTACTGTATTAAAATTTCATTAAAATATATTTCCATTATATTGTGTAATAAAAGTTAGTTTGATAATTATAACATTTGATATTATAGAGCACCATTACTTCAATATGTTTGATTTATGCAATGATGATGTGAAAAAATAATATATATATGCCTTTCAGATGATTTTCTCTTGGAAAGAAAGAGGTGGGAAGAGTTAAATTAGGACAAAATACCTAGAAGTAAAAACATTTAATTTGAGAGTTCTGTTAATAAAAAGATGATGAAAAAGTATGTGGCTGATTCTGATATTGTCTAGTAGGTATTATTCAGCTAAGTCAATCCTAAATCTTGTTATTTCATTATTTCTTTTTAACATGCATTAACTGTATTTAAGTGTGAAATTTGGCAAATTATAACTGCTAGTCAATGGTCAATTTTCAATATTATGTTGGTTACTTATGAAAGAGAAGCTGCGTTTCTGCCTATGATGTATTTCCCCTGGTAACTCAGTAAAATATTGAATATGTCCTCTTGTTTAATAATATTGGCCTTTTGCAAATTACTAAATTGTTGAATGCTTGCGATTACATTTTGGCTGTAGACAAGAGAGTTTGTTAGACTAACTTCTTGCAAATTATTTACTTTAGTTCATTGCAACAATTATAAATATTTTAAAAATGGAGCAAGATAATATGGTTTTTGTATCAACATAGCAAATGTTATGAATTTAAATAAACAACATAAATATGTATATATTTACTATAACTGTGTCTTAACAGCAATTAATTTTAATAGCTATTTCAACAATGGTAATGATAAATATTGACATACTAAGAATAATAAAATGGTGTGGTAGTTAGATTCAGTTGTCAACTTGGCCAGGTGAAGGCACCTAGTTTTGTTGCTGTGGACATGAGCCAATGGTACATGAACCTCATCTGTTGCTAATTACATCTGTAGTCAGCTAGGAGGTGTGCCTGCTGCAACAAATGACGTTTGATTTAATTGGCTGGTGCTTAAATGAGAGAGCTCAACGTAGCACAACCCAAACCGTTCAGCATACCTCATCTCAGCACTCGCAGCTCAGCCAGGGCCTTTGGAGATGCAGAAAGGAATCACCCTGGGGAAAGTTGTTGGAACCCAGAGGCCTGGAGAGAAGGCCAGCAGAGATCATCCTGTGGCTTCCCACGTAAGCAAGAACCTCAAATGAAAATTAGCTGCCTTTCCTCTGAAGAACTAATCAAATAAATCCCCTTTTATTAAAAGCCAATCTGTCTCTGGTGTGTTGCATTCTGGCAGCTAGCAAACTAGAACAAATGGGAAAGGAAATTTAACAATAATAAGATGGAAAAAGGAACTTTAATGATAATAATAAGAAAAATCCATCCTCTTATTTTATAAAGAAGCATTTTTTAATGTTTGTACATCTTATAAACTGAAATACAGTAAAAATAATTCTACTAGGGCCAGTGGTGTACACTGTGAATACTTTCACTAAATTTTAGTAGCTACAATTATTGCCTTAAAAATTAAAATTCTGAACATTTTGCATATGAAATATTTCTTCAATGTCTTTTCTTCTACTTGTCAACCTTTTTGGTATGTTCACTTTAAAATTACAACATTGTATAACTTAAGGGATATTTAAAAATCACTAATCCTATCTGCTCCTATCTTTTAGATATGATGAAGCCTTAACCTTGAAATGCTACACAATTTGCATGTGTCATAGATAAGAAATGGTTAGATATGAGACTGGAATCAGGTTCATCTACATCTTTCCAGAACAGCTCATCTTCTAATGTACATTAAACTTTTAAGATCAGCTTATTTCATTTTCTTAGCCATTCACCGTACTTTAAAATTTCCCATCAAAATGCCTACAACAGTGTTCAACGATGTTGTACATGTAGAAAGCAATTACCAGTGTTCAATAAAATCTAGAAAATAGAAAATAACAAAAGGACCATAAAAATAAATGAATTAAAATTTCCTTCTAAGGTTAAGATGCAATCTGTATGGGTTATTCTGTATATTTTCTTGAACTATCTATAAAGAAACATGATTTGAAGATTTTCTATGCAGGATTAATATTACAGTTTTTCTTAGATTATTTTTTTGATAAAGTATAAGAGTATTATATTCATGGTGTGATATTTTCAGGAAGAGGAATTTGTTTTTTATGTTTCCCATTAGATAGAGTAAGGATTTGCTTCTTCCTAAACTAAGAGTAGTAAATGTGAAAAGGAAAACTAAGTACAGATATTCTCAGCTTTTAAGATGGCCACCAATGATCCCTAGGTATTTGAGATATTGTTATTCTTGCACGTGTGTAATTGTCTTTCTCTCAGTGTAGGCTGGGCTTATTGGCTCACCCTTAACAAATAGAATGTGGCGGTAGAGATGTGATGTCAGTTCAAAGATTAGGTTTCATAAAGACTCAGGCTTCTGTCTTGGATGCTTCCCGGTTTGGGTTTGTTCTCTCTCTCTCTCATTCCCTCCCATGCTCTCACCCTCCCTCCCTCCTCTCTTCTCCTCTTCCATTCTCTCTCTCTCATCACCAGCTGTTATGTTCTTAGGTCACCCAGGAAATGTCTGTAGAGGGCTACTTGGTGAGGAAACAAGGTCTGCTAGCGAAGGTATGAATGACTTTGGAAGTAGATTACCCAGCCACATGCTAGCCTGAGATGCCTGAAGCAGTGGCCAATAGCTTGACTGAACTCTCAACCAGCAATATCCAGTTAAAGTGCGCCCAGATTCCTGACATAGAAAAGCTTGATATAATAAAAGTTTATTAAGTCTCTATGTTTTGGAGTAATTTGTTACATAGTGGGGATAGCTATAATAGAATTCAACAGAAGTTAAAAAAAAAAAACAAAACAGAACTACAGCTCAGGAGTATCATCATTATTTTCTTTTCCATTCCAAATATTACTTTGGGGAAATAGCTTTCAGCTAAAGGTCAAAATAAATCTTGGTTTTCCTTTTTAATTATTTTCTTGTGCTTGCTTCCCAGAAGAGCATTGAAATACCTTCCACGAACTTTAAGGCCACACTAAGTTTCATGTATGTTTTAAATAACAAAATGAGTGAATATTACATTACCTTTTACTTCTTCTAATCACTTGGAATAATGGAAGAGAAATAGTTTGCCAGTTGAGTTCCCTCACAGCAATACTTTGCAGCTAATCTCCATTCTTACCCTGTAGTTACAGTGCAACTGTTAGCAAGGGGTTCTGCTTTATGATGCTGAGGGACAACCATTATTCACTCCTGGCTTAATACCATGTAGAGGTGGCAGTAAGAAATCTAATGAAGAAGCCATCAAGGCTGATGTAGAAATTTCAGGAGAAATCATGTCTGGTTGTTTGAATAGTGCTGAGTAAGAATTGACGTTTTATGTTATTGACGGTAATATAGGTGCTTTTCACTCTCATCTTTCTTGCATTTATGCCACTGTGATTCCTTCTGTTTTAGTAAGCAATAGAGCATATTATAACTGGAGCGTTATCTTTGTGCCAGACTTTCCTGCAGCTGTCGCAGCAATAATTTTCTTACTAAACAATTGCTAAAAAGGCTCAGAAGCTTTGTTACCTAAACTGTTTTTTTTTTTTGCTTTGTTTTCCTGCAAAGTCAGAGAGTCTACACTTCCCTTAGACTTTTTAGAAATGAGTGCTTTTTTTTAAAGTTGCATGTCTCTTTTTTATAATTAAAAGGAATCTTTTATGCTTTTACATGTTGTATGATATGACATATACTTGTAGTCAAGTACTCGATTATAAAAGGTGAGCTCAAGCTTACTGATAAGATTCAAGGAATACTATTATAAGTACATAAATTCTACTTTGCGTAATTTATGGCATTCTATCCTATTAAAAACCTATGTAATTGAATTTCAAGGATAATCTAAGTATAGTATCTTTAGAATTCTAAACATAAACTTAATTCATTTTTTTGGCCTGGTTTGTTAAACATTTTTTTGTGTTCATAGGAAAAGAAAATTATCGTGTTTACCAAACAAAGATTTATCATTTCTTTGCTTATATGATAAAAATGGTAATATTCTTATTACCTTAATGCATCCTTTCTTAAAAAAACATATGTATAGATGTATATAAAGAACTGAAATGTGTTGTTCCTCTATCTTAAGAGGATATTTCTGTTTCTGAGATTTAAAACAGTGAGTCATTGGCATAATATAATTGTCTAAAGAGAAGTGTTTATTGCCAGCTGAAATTTAACTTTGCAATCTTTAAAACTGTGATTCATCATCTTTACTTGAAAGACTATAGCTAAGGTAACTATTGTTTATTATTTTCCTTCCTAATTGAGTTCAATGCTAAAAGGGATTTTAAAAAATGAACAATAATTTTATGGAAAGGATTTAGCCACAAATCACATACCAAAATAGGGCAATCAAATTAAATTTCTCAAATATTGAGAAGCAAAATTCCTCCAATTATTTAGGACTCTATTTTTATGAAGCATGACTTCTGTGATCATGTTTAAATCTTGGTCTTTGTTGCCCCATGGCAAGAACACTGAAGCACTTCATTTAAGTTGATAGGTTTCTATGAGACCAATTGAAACTATTCAGCGCAAATGATATAAAAGAATTCAATCCATGGTCCTCCCTGAATTACATCTCAACTTTATTCAGAGGGTTGCAAAATTAGTCTTCCTGCAGGCATTGCATCTGCATTATAGTTGTTGAAGAAGCAGACTCAGGGTTAGAGATTAAAGATGTGGTGCTAGAACACTCTAAATTTCTTTAGTCTCCTGTTTAAATAAATATTTCTCATCATGGCCTATTTCTGTTTAAACTCGAAACTGGTAAATATACCTACATTATCATTTTTTTTTTTTTTAGAGCAGATGCCAGATTTCAGAGGAAGAAGGAGGAAAAAGTCAGGTAATATATGGTGGACATAAACTATTCATTCTTAGAGTTTGGCAGGAATTGTGAATAATAAGCCATCTTATACACCTTTCTCAGAAATTGCAACTTAATAAGGTGACCAACCCTTCCTCACTTACAAGGATTTCTGTGGTTTTAGCTCCCAAATTCCATGGTCCTAAGAACCTCTAGGAATCCTTAAGTCCCAGTCAAGCCAAGATGGTTGGTCACTGTAACCCTTAAAGTCTTGGAGAACGTCACAAATGTTCTATAATCGGACTTCAACAAAGGATGCTAAAGCTTTTGTTACCTAAAATACTTCCAGAATTAGCACTGTTTTGCTCCCCAATTCCATAATGTGTAGTCATTCCACTTGACTTTAAAATTTGTCTCACCCTCTTTAGTCTGTCTGCTGCAAAGATATCCCAAGAAAAGCATTCTCCTGCTTGGTTTTTCCAGCTCAACCTTTTATTACACCCCAGTTAATTAATATCTGCCCTGGGTCAGCCTGGAGGAATACTCATTGAGCTTGGAGTTTTCTATTTTTTTTTTAATTAAAAAAAATTAACTAACACAACATTTAGAAATCATTCCATTCTACATATGTAATCAGTGATTTTTAATATGATCACATAGATGTATGATCATCATTTCTTAGTACATTTTCATCGATTTAGAAAAAGAAATAGCAAGACAACAGAAAAAGAAATAAAATGATAATATAGAGAAAAAAATAAAAATAAAAAAATATATAAAAAAACAAAAAACAAACAAACAACAAAAAAAAACACTATAGCTCAGATGCAGCTTCATTCAGTGTTTTAATATAATTACATTACAATTAGGTAGTATTGTGCTGTCCATTTTTGAGTTTTTGTATTCAGTCCTGTTGCACAGTCTGTATCCCTTCAGCTCCAATTACCCATTATCTTACCCTATTTCTAACTCCTGATGGTCTCTGTTACCAATGACATATTCCAAGTTTATTCTCTAATGTCGGTTCACATCAGTGGGGCCATACAGTATTTGTCCTTTAGTTTTTATCATTTTATAATTTTTTTAATCGAAAAGTTTCAGATTACAGAACAAATAATGCATAAAATACAAGATTATCATTGAACACCCTTTCATTAACATTTCATGTTAGTGCAGTACATTTGTTATAATTGATGAAAGAACATTTTTACAATTGTACCATTAACTACATCCCTGATTTACATTAGGATTCACTATGTTGTACAGTCTAGGTGTTGTGACTTTTTAAAAATTTTTATTCTAATAACATATATACAACCTAAAATTTCCCTTTTCAACCACATTCAAATATATAATTCAGTGCTGTCAATCACATTCACAATGCTGAGTTATCATCACCATCATCCATTACCAACACTATTTCATCACTCCAAAGATGAATTCTGTACACTGTAAATATTATCTCCTGATACTTAGCCTGACCATGGCCCTGGGAACCTATATTCTAATTTCTGACTTATGAATTTGCTTACTTAGAGCAATTTGCTTATTTCAGAGCAATTAATTCATACATGTTTGTCCTGGCTTTTCTCGCACAGCATGATCTCATCAGGGTTCATCCATGTTAGCACTTGTATCAGAATTTCATTCCTTTTTATGGTTGAATAATATTCCATTGTATGTATGTACTGCATTTTGTTTTTGCATTCATCAGTTGATGAACAGTTGGTCTGCTTCCATCTCTTAACAATGGAAAATAATACCACAATGAACATCAGTGTGAAAATATCTCAAATCCCTACTTTCAAGTCCCTATCCAGATTGCCAGGTCATATGGTAACTCTACACTTATCTTTCTGAAGAATTGCCAAATTGTCTTCCACAGCAGGTGTGCCTTTTTACATGCTCACTAACAATGAATGACTGTTCCCTTTTCTCTACCTCCCACTTGTAATTTTCCATGTTTTAAAGTAGCCATTCTATTGAGTGTGAAATAGAATCTCATTGTGATTTTTATTTGCATTTTGCTAATAGATAATGGTGTTGAGCATCTTTTCAGATATTTTTGGCCACTTGTATATCTTTCTTGGACAAATGTCTATTTACGTCTTTTGCCTAATTTTAAATTGGATTGTTTGGTTTTTTGTTGTTATGTAGTAGGATTTTTTAATATATTTTGAATATTAAAGCCTTACAGATATATGGTTGTTTTGGTTTGCCAATGCTGCCAGAATACAATATACCAGAAATGGATTGGCTTTTACAAAGGGGATCTATTAGGTTATAAATTTACATTTCTAAGCCCATGAAAATGTCCAAATTAAGGCATCAACAAGAGGATACCTTCACTCAAGATTGCGTTGAGGGCTTCTCTGTCACATGGGGAGGCACATAGTGACATCTGCTGGCTTTCCTCTCCTGGGCTCATTTCCAAAAATGTCCCTTTCAGCTCCTGTGGTTCCTTTGGGCTTCTGCAGGGACATTTTCCTTCTGTCTGCATCCTCCACTTGGTTTGATCTCTCTGCTCTCTGTGTCAGCTCTGAGCCTCTCTCTCTGTTTTCTGCCTTTTATTCTCTTCACAGTGGACTCCAGTAAGAGGATTAAGACCCACCTTGAACAGTTGGGTAACATATCCATGTAAACAACTACTCAAAATATCCCACCCACGATAGGGTCTGCACCAACAAGAATGGGTTAGAAGAGCATGGCTTTTCTGGGGTACATAACAGTTTCAAACCAGCACAGTAGTTTCCAAATATTTTCTCCTATAAAGCAGTTGGTCATTTGCTTTCATGATCAAATCCTTCAGTATACAAAAGTTTTTAGTTTTGATGAGGTCCCATTTATCTATTTCTACTTTTATTGCTCAGTTTTTGACTGTAAAGTCTAAACAATTATTTCCTAACACAAGGTACTGAAGATGCTTCCCTATGTAATCTCCTAGGAGTTTTATAATTCTGGTTATTATATTTAGATCTTCAGTCCATTTTGAGTTGATTTCTGTGCATAGTGTGAGGTAGGGGTTCACCCTTGCTCTTTTACATTTGGTCATCCAATTTTCCCAGCACTATTTGTTGCAGATTCCATTCTTTCCTAATTCAGTGGACTTGGTACTTTTTCAAATATTAGTTGGCTGTATATGTAAGAGTTGATTTCTGAACAATTTGCTTCTATTGATTTGTTTGTCCTTATGCCAGTACCATGCTGTTTTGATTACTGTGGCTCTGAAATACATTAAAATCAGGAAGTGTGAATTGGCCAACTTCATTCACCTTTTTCAAGATTGCTATGGCTATTTGGTCCCCTTACCCTTTCATATAAATTGAGGTTTGGCCATTCTGTTTCTGCAAAGAGGGCTGCTGGAATTTTGATTGAGATTGTGTTCAATCTATAAATAATTTTGGGTAGAACTGACATCTTAACAATTTAGTCTTTCAATTTATGAATGCAGAATGTCCTTCCATTAATTTAAATCATATTTAATTTATTTTAGCAATGTTTTGCAGTTTTCTGTGTACAAGTCCTTTATATCACTGGTTAGATTTTTTCCCAGGTATTTGATTCTTTTCACTGTTATAGTAAATGGAATTTTCCCCCTTGATGTCTTCTTCAGATTGTTCATTATCTGTGCACTGATTTTGGCATGTTACTCTTGATTCCCATCACTCTGCTGAATTTGTTTGTTAGTTTTACTAGTTTTGTTGTGAATTTTTCAGAGTTTCTGTCTAGAGCGGTATACCATCTGCAAATAGGAAAGTTTCACTTTTTACTTTCTAATTTGGATGACCTTTATTTCCTTTTCTTGATTAATTTCTCTAACTAAAATTTTCAGTTCAATGATGAATAATAGTGGTAACAGTGGACATTCTTGTCTTGTTTCTAATCTTTGAGGGAAAGTTTCAGTCTTTCAACATTATGTATGATGTTAGCAATGATTTTTCATATATATCCCTTATTATGTTCAAGAAATTTCCTTTCATTACTAGTTTTCTAAGTTGTTTTTTTTTTTATCAGAAGGAGTACTGGATTTTATGAAATGGCTTTTCTGCATCAACTGAGATGAAAATGTACTTTTTTCCTTTGTTTTGTTAATGTGCTTCATTATATTAATTCATTTCCTTATGTTGAACCACGTTTTCATACCTGAGATAAACCCCACTTGATTATGGTGTATAATTATTTTAATGTTCTATTGGATTCAGTTTGCTAGTATTTTGCTGAGGATTTATCCATCTATATTCAAATGGGATAGTGATCTATCCATTTTCTTTTCTTTTTTACTTAGGTATGAGGAAGATATTGCCCACATAGAATGATTTAGAGAGTTCTCCCTTCCCTTAAAATTTTTCAAAAAGTTTAAGAATTTCTCTTAATTTTTCTTGGAATGTTTAGTAAAATTCATCTGTGAAGACATATGGTCCTGGGCTTTTCTTGGTTTGGAAGATTTTGCATACTGATTCAATTTCTTTACTACTTATTGATCTGTTGAGATCTTATATTTCAGTGTAACAATTTGACCATTTCAACTAGGTTATCTAATATCGCCTAATTTATCTAATTTGTTGGCATATAGTTGTTCCTTTTATAGTCTTATTTGTTTCTGTAGGGTCAGCGGTAATGCCTATCATTTCTGATTTCAGTTATTTGTGTCCTCCTCTTTTTGATTTTGTCAGTCTAGCTAAGGGTAGTCCAGAAGAAGGATGATGGTGGTCCAGACACAGATGTATTTCTACAATGGAAAAAATGGGCATGTTTTTGATTGAGATAAACATTATCAAAGGATTTGATATTGAGCTGGTGAGAGAAGATTAAGTTAGAAGATGATTCCATGATGGAACAAACATGGACAATAAAGAAGGAGCAAAAACCCTTTTGATAGTTAAGTTCATGTGTCAAGTTGGTCAGGTTTTGGTGTCCAGTTGTTTGGTCAATCAAGCACTGGACTGATTGCTACTATGAGGACATCTTGGTTAAGTCATCAGTGAGATGATATTATATATAGTTGATTATATCTGCAATCATCTGAGGTGATTGCCTTCAACAGTGAGAGAAGTCTCAATCAGTTGAAGGCCTTAAAAGATGAAGTGTTGTTTTCAACAGTTAGAAGAGAGAATTTCCATCTCTACTTCAGCCAGAGAACTTCTTTTGGGGAATTCATTGAAAACTTTCGTTGAAGTTCCCAGCTTACAGACTGTTCTAAGGAATATGGACATGGGCTTCCACTCAGTTGTGTAAGACAATTTTTGTAAAAATCTCATAATATTTACAGTTATCTCCAGTTAGCTCTGTTTCAATACAGAAACCTGACTAATACAACCCTTGAATAATATTCAATATTTTGAGGATCTGGAAACTCTCTCACCTATTTTGAGTGAATTGCATTGTTTTTCTCAATTTTCCTAACACTACATATAGCTTCATGTTAACAGCTGAAAGTAAATTCAGCAACATTACCCCCCTTTTCACAATAATTCTGTCCCTTTAAAAACTCAATGGGGGGTGGTGCGATGGTGGCTCATTGGCAAGAATTCTCACCTGCTGAGCCAGAGACCCAGGTTTGATTCCCGGAGCATGCCCATACCAAAACAAAACAAAATAAAACGAAACAAAAAAACTCAAATGATTGAATAATAATAATTCTTGTTTAAATGGCCAAGTTGTAATATGTTTCCTTAGATACATTCCTAAGACACATACAAAGTTGCATGAGTAGAGAGATTCTAATAAATATGTGAAGCATCAGCCAGATGCTTGTTAAATTGGAAAGTAAAGCACAATATAGAAAACATCATCATTCAGCCATAAAAATCTATATACAGGGCCGGCCATGGTGTTTCAGCAAGCAGAGTTCTCGCCTGCTCTGCCGGAGACCCGGATTCGATTCCCGGTGCCTGCCCATGTTAAAAAAAAAAAACACAAAAGACAAATGAACAAAAAAACTTATACACAGTCTGTTACTACACTTTTGTAAAATGGCTGGACAGATTTCCATTGAATTTGGAGAATAGGTATATAAAAATTTCTTTGGAGGCTATCAGATTTTCTTTAGCAAAACTAAGACTGTTGTAGAGACCTGTATGATGGACAACCGGTTGAGCAAAATTGGTTTCTACTTACCTAGAGAACGTTCCTGACCATGATCTCTAAAACAGCACCCCTTAATCTATTTTTAGCCTGTTTTACTCTTTTTCATAGCTCTTATCACCACCTGACCAGGTGATATATTTACTTCTTTAATTTTTAAAGTCTTCCCTGCTTTCCCCTGATCTTAAATATAAGCTCAATGGACAACGTATTTGCTATGGGTTTTGTTCACCACAGTATCTCCAGGATATGGTATGCTACCTAAGACACAGGAAGAACATATGTAGCATTGTTTATGAAAGATTTACCTGGATGAATAAATACTCCAAATTTGACTTTGGCCACTCCTGTTAGCCAAAATCTGCCATTTGGTTTTTATATCAGACTTTTCTTTTTGAAGACAAAATAGGGAAATGTCAACTTCACTGTCATTTTGGGCATCGCTTAATATGTAAATCAATGACTATGCCAGTATACAGTCTACTATCATATTTAATTAGCAATACAACTTCGGTAATGGGAACATGGCCTGGATATCTAATGTTCTAGTTTGCTAGCTGCTGGAATGCAATATACCAGAAACGGAATGGCTTTTAACAAGGGGAATTTAATGAGTTGCTAGTTTACAGATCTAAGGCCGAGAAAATGTCCCAATTAAAACAAGTCTATAGAAATGTCCAATCAAAGGCATCCGGGGAAAGATACCTTGGTTCAAGAAGGCCGATGAAGTTCAGGGTTTCTCTCTCATCTGGAAAGGCACATGGCGAACACAGTCAGGGCTCCTCTCTCGGCTGGACAGGCACATGGCGAATACGGTATCATCTGCTAGCTTTGTCTCCTGGCTTCCTGTTTCATGAAGCTCCCCGGGAGGCGTTTCCCTTCTTCATCTCCAAAGGTCGCTGGCTGGTGGACTCTCTGCTTCGTGGTGCTGCAGCATTCTCTGCTCTCTCTGAGTCTCTCTGAATCTCCAAAATGTTTCCTCTTTTATAGGACTTCAGAAACTAATCAAGACCCACTCAAATGGGTGGAGACATGTCATCCCCTAATCCAGTTTAACAACCATTCTTAACTAAATCACATCAACCAGGGAGATGATCTCATCACAGTTTCAAATATACAGTATTGAATAGAGATTATTCTACCTTTAAGAAATGGGATTTATATTAAAACATGGCTTTTCTTAGGGGGCATACTTCCTTTCAAACCAGCACATTCCACCCTCTGGCCCCTAAAAAAGACATGTTTTTCCCATATACAAATATATTAACTTCATAACAATATCAGAAACCTTAAACCTTTCAGTAGCAATACAATGAAGTACAAAATTAGAGACAGTATAAAATCTCATCAAGTCAGTTACAGGCATGGTCTGTCCTAAGGCAAAATTCTCTCCATTTGCTCTGGACCTTTGAAAACTCATGACAAGTTATTTGCTGCCAACATACAAAGAAGGAACATTCACAGGATACATAGACACATTTCCATAGAGAGGAAGGAACACAGGGGTCACTGGACCCATACAGTTTCGAAAACCCGCAGGGCAAAGTCCATTAGATTTCAAAGTCTGAGACTCATTTATCCTCAGGGCTTTAGAAAGTGGCAGTCCCACCCTTTCCAAATGCCTACGCCTGCCTCTCTCTGAATGCAACCTTGGGGGACATTGGGGAGACCACCTTTCTCTCAGCTCCACCCTCTCCAAGCATTGGGGCCACACCCGGGCTCTCTGCCATCTCCGGGGCACACGCTCAACCCCTCCATGTGGTGGCAGCCAGGCTCTCCCCAAACCCCAAGGAACGTGCTTCACTCTCTCCAAGACCTGAGGCGGCATGACTCTCCCACTGCAATGAGGTGGAAGGCCCATTCTCTGCCTTTGGGGCAAACTCACCCTCTCCACGGGCTTGGGTGGGTCCACTCTCCTGGCCCGAGGCTTCTTGACTTCAGACCTCAGCCTCCACGGTTTTGCCTCTGAAGTTATTTTTCCTCCAATGTGTCCCTTCTCTGAACCCCTCAGTCCAGACTGGCAGCGGCTCTGTTTATACAGGTCCCACAGCACTCTCGTTGGCTTTCTATGCAGTAGCCTTGGATCATGCCCATCAGACATAAGGAGTTTCCACAAATCTTTCCTGGATAACTCCATGTCCGATCCTGACTTTCTCTGAAATGGCTGGCTGGTTCCACATTTGGTTAAATCCACACTCAGGGCACTATACTCTGGAGTCTCCCTTTCTGTAGGCCCAGAATTTTCCAGGACCTCAATTTCTAGTTTCTTTTTACTCAAGAGTTCAGTTCTCAGCTTATCTCTTTCCTTTCGCATTTCACTATAAGCTGTGAGGAGAAACCAGGCTGCACTTTCAACACTTAATTTGGAGATCGCTTCTGCTAAATATACAAGTTCATGGCTTTTACAATCTGCCTTCCAGCCAAAGCCACGAGTCAATTTTGCCAGATTATCTGCCATTTTAAAACAAGGCTCACTTTCCTTCCAGTCTACAATAACACGTGCTTCATTTCTGTCTAGGGCCTCATCAGAGGTATCTTTAGAGTCCACATTTCTCCCAACAGTCTCTCCAAAGCATTCTAGGCCTTCTCTATCAAGCTTCTCACAACTCCTCCAGAATCTTCCCCTTATCCAATTAAAAAGCCGTTCCAACATGTTTGGTATTTGCAAACTGTAGCAGCAGCACCCCACTCTCCGGTACCAAAATCTGTTCTAGTTTGCTAGCTGCTGGAATGCAATATACCAGAAACGGAATGGCTTTTAACAAGGGGAATTTAATGAGTTGCTAGTTTACAGATCTAAGGCCGAGAAAATGTCCCAATTAAAACAAGTCTATAGAAATGTCCAATCAAAGGCATCCGGGGAAAGATACCTTGGTTCAAGAAGGCCGATGAAGTTCAGGGTTTCTCTCTCATCTGGAAAGGCACATGGCGAACACAGTCAGGGCTCCTCTCTCGGCTGGACAGGCACATGGCGAATACGGTATCATCTGCTAGCTTTGTCTCCTGGCTTCCTGTTTCATGAAGCTCCCCGGGAGGCGTTTCCCTTCTTCATCTCCAAAGGTCGCTGGCTGGTGGACTCTCTGCTTCGTGGTGCTGCAGCATTCTCTGCTCTCTCTGAGTCTCTCTGAATCTCCAAAATGTTTCCTCTTTTATAGGACTTCAGAAACTAATCAAGACCCACTCAAATGGGTGGAGACATGTCATCCCCTAATCCAGTTTAACAACCATTCTTAACTAAATCACATCAACCAGGGAGATGATCTCATCACAGTTTCAAATATACAGTATTGAATAGAGATTATTCTACCTTTAAGAAATGGGATTTATATTAAAACATGGCTTTTCTTAGGGGGCATACTTCCTTTCAAACCAGCACATCTAAATATTCACATTTTTTTGTATGTTATATGGCCAAGTCACATTTCATTATTTTTCCATGTGAGTATCCCATTATTATAGTTCCATTTGTTGAATTTTTGTTTGTCTGCTTTTTTGGAGAAGTACATTTACTGGGAATCAAACCTGGGTCTCCTGCATGGCAGGCAAGAATTCTACCACTGAAAACCCTCGCACCTCCTTAAATATTCACTTTTCAAAAGTAAGAATTATAAAATCACCTTATGGGTCATATATTTTAAAATTCTATTAGTCAGCTAAATTAAAAGGCATATTCTGTATAAAATCATATGTATTTAATTATGACCGATAGCTGTTAGCTGTATTAACAAAGTAATTATTAAGAACTTTCAAATATTTTAAAAATTAGGGAAAAGATTGATAGTCAATATAAACATTAAGAGGTAATGTACTAGACACAGATTCTTAGAGATGCTGAGAGAGCTGTTTCAAACTAGAAGCTGAAAGAGGAGGACAGCAGATGTCACTATCTGCCTTTCGATGTGACAGAGAAACCAGAGCTCTAAGGCCTATCTTGAGAGAAGGTATCCTCTTGTTAGTCTGGACATTTTCACAGCCTTAGAATTATAACTTGTAACTTAACAAATCCCCTTTATAAAAGCCAATCCATTTCTGGTATGTTGAAATCTGGCAGGTTTAGCAAACTGAAACAGATTTTGGTACCAGAAAAGTGGGGTACTAGGGTTTGCAAATACCAAACATGTTGGAATGGCTTTTTATATGGATAAGGAGATGGTTCTGGGAGAATTGCCAGGAGGTGAATAGAAAAGATGTGGATTGCTTTGAAGAGACTGTTGGTAGAAATATGGATGCCAAAGGTTCTTCCGATAAGAACTTAGACAGAGATGATGAATGTGTCATTGCCAAATGGAAAAAAAAAATGTGATCCTTGATGTTATGTGGCAGAGAATTTGTCCAAATTGAGTCCTAGTGTTGGATGGAAGGTAGAATTTGAAGGCAACAAGCTTGGATCTCTGGCAGAGGAAATTTGCAAACTAAATTTGGAAACTGCAGCCTGGCTTCTTCTTGCAGCTTATGGTAAACCACAAGAAGAAAAAGATAAGCTGAGAACTGAACTTGGAGAAAAAGAAACCAGAATATGATAGTTTAGAAAATTCTGAGCTTTTGGAAAATGAGACCCCAGAGAATATTGCCCCATGTGAGGATTTAACCAAATGTGGAACCACGCAGCCATTTCAGAAAAAGCCAGGATTGGAGATGAAGTTATCTAGAAAAGATTTGTGGGAAGCCTCACTGTCTGATGGCTATGATTCCTGTACACTGCATGGAAAACTGACAAGTTTCTTGCAAGTTCTGCAGGAATGGAACCACTGCCAGTCTGCAGTAAAAGGGACAGAGAAGAGACAGATTGAAGGAAATATGAATTAAATAGCAGAACCATGGAAGCTAAGATCTGGAGCCAGCCATGAGAGCAGATTCACCAATACTTGTAGAGATGGTGAGTTTGCCCCAAAGACAGAGGGTGGGTCTTCCAGCTCAATGTTCAGGAAGAGTTTTTTGGTCTCATGGCTCAGAGAGGGTGGAACACATTCTCTGTAGATTGGGGTGAACATGGCAGTCACTCATTGTTTTGAAGGGGTTGAACATGTGCCCCAGAAATGTCAGAGATTCCAGGTGCTGCCTCAAAGCTCGGAGAGGGTGGAGCCAAGAACAATGTGATCCCCCTAGTGCTTGAATATGTTAAAAACCTCACTCCAGTATTTGGAGAGAGATAAGATGCTGCATAAGCCCTTGAAAGTGTGGGACTGCCACTCTTTCAAGCCCCAAGATAAATGTTTCTCAGATGTTAAAATCTAATGGAACTTGTCGTGCTGGTTTTGGAATTGTTCGAATCAGGTGATCTCTGTTTGCCTTTCAATTTCACCCTTTGGAAATGGGAATATTTACCCTATGACCATCCCATATTTATATATTGACAGCAGATAACTTTTTCTAAGTTTCACAGGTCCGCACTAAGAGGAGAATTTTGCCTTAGGACAGACCGTGCCTGTAACTGACTTTGATGAGATTTTGTACTGTTCTTGACTTAGTGTTGTATTTACATTGTTACTGAAGTGGTTCAAAGGCTTTTGTGATACTGTGATGGAATTAATGTGTTTCCTATATGGAAAAAACATGTCTTTTTGTGGTCCAGAGGGTGCAGGAGAAACTGCTATATACCCCCAAGAAAGCCATGTTATTTTAATCCTTGATGGGCACATTTATGGTGGGTGGGATCTTTTGATCAGGTTGTTTCCATGGAGGTAGACACACCCAATTTTGATTAGATTATTTCCATGGAGATATGATTCCACCAATTTAAGATGGGTCTTAATTAGCTTGCTTAGAGTTCTTTAAGAGGAGAAAATTTTGGAGAAAGTTCAGGCACAGATGCTTGGAGATGTTGAAATAGACATTTGAAACCAGAAGTCCAGAGAGAAGGACAGCAGATGTTGCCATTTGCTTTCACATGAGACAGAGAAAGCCCAGACTTCATGAGATTTTCTTGAGAGAAGGTATCCTTTTGTTGGTGCCTTAATTTGGACATTTTCATGGCCTTAGAATTTTAACAAGTAACTTAATAAATCCTCTTTTTAAAGGCCAAAAAACCAAAACCCAAACAAAAAAGACATGATGTATTAGCTAAATAACTTTAATATGAACATGCTATTGCTTTATATGCAGAATTATTTTTATAAAAATTGATTCATAAAATAAAAAATATAGAGTATTATACTGGAATCCAACAAATTAAAAAAATAAGCTTCAAAAACTGTACTTAATGTTTAATTGTCTATTTCTGCTTGGACAAGGAACATTTCAAGAAAAGTTCCATTGTGAATTTCTTTACATATTTGAGAATGAAATAAAGCCAAAATGACAATTTTGCCACCTCAAAATTTCATGATGGGTAAATCTCTGAAATTCCTTACAACATCTATGATAAATCATCTTCCATAAAATGTAAAAAGGAACATAAAATGTTTGAAAAAATTAAGAAGTCATCCCAAATGAAGTACAAAAAATATTTTTTGTTTTCACAACTCAAACTTCAAAGCAATGCATTTTTTTCAAGAATACATTAAGTGCAAGACATGCTTTTTAAAAGTGGAAACTTTTTAAAACATGACTATTCTTTAGGGTTTTGAACATATGGAAGCTAAATATTTAATTAAATGTATTTAAGTAATTGTGTTATAACATAAAATAGTCTTAATAGTTGAAGAAAAAGTATTTTTGAGAGCTACCCAAGGTATAAATTATAGAAATATGCTTTCTGAAAAAACAAATACATTATTCAATAATTTTTTTCTGAATTATGTTCTTCCATACAAAATGGTTACTGATATTTACTTAGCCAATTGCAAATAAGCATCTCTTTGATCTGAAAGTGAGCAACGCATAGTATATAGCAATAGCAAGCTGGTAGTGGCAATGATGAGAACTTGAATTCCTGCACTGCATATTGCCAAGCTAGAAGAAGTTGAATACTGAAATTCTAAGTGCTTAGGTTGGAATTAAAACTTTTCATTTTATATTTTTTCTTTATCCTATCAGTTCTTTTCTTTAATGTGTATATTTGGATCCTGTCTTGGCCAGATATTGATTTTAAAGTGCTAACATTAATCTTCAGACAAAAATGTCAATTGGATAATGTTGTTTTAGAAAAATGCCTTAAATAGAGAACACAAAGCATAGTGTCAAATTTAAGCTCTCCCATTTTTAACAACAATGAAGATGATTTAAATTTCTGTACTGAATGTTGATAATATGGCCTCTGACCAGGATAAACCTGTTTAGTGGGCTTCAAGATGAGAAAGTAGCATACGGGATTTATTTGTTTAACAATATTTTATGATTCTTTAGTGCAACAAAAGAAGGCCAGCTAAAATACCTGACTAACTGCCTTTTTTGAATCATTGCTTTGACCCATATTGTTGCCACAATAAGAAAATCCTTGATACAGGGTTGTGTATTAAAAATTACACAGTTTCTTTGAGTAGAAGTTTTTGGAAAATGCAGCTCTTAATTTATCTTATTTTTGTATATACCATGATGCAGGAAAACAAGTGCTAAGCCAGAAATTTTAAGAGTAAGGAATTTGTGTCAAAAAACTTTGCAATTAGCATTTTATCAAGTAAATAAAATTTACTCACCTTTCTTTTGGTCACATTTCTCTTCAACTTGACCAATGATAATAATCTTTAGTCACTGACTTAATTTCTTAATGTACCATTGACTTCCTGCAAAATGAAAATGTCCAAATCAAAGTATCAACAGGTCATGCTTTCTCCGGAAAGACTAGCTACTGGCAATGCTCGGTATTTCTGTCTCATGGTTAGACACTTGGCAATGTCTGTGGTCTCTCCCTTCTCTCCCAGATTTCATTGCTTCCAACTTCTGGATTCAGTGGCTTCCTTTCTGTTACTGTGGTTTCTCTCTGTTTTCTGTGTGTCCTTTCTCAGATTCTTCGGCTTTTCTGTCTGAGCTTCTCTGCATGCTTTGCTGAATTTCATTTCTTATAAAGCACTCCAGTAAGAGGATTAAGACCTACTTAGGGCATTCCTCAACTGACATAATCTAAGCAAAATGTCCCATCCACAATAGGTCTACACCCACAAGAATAGATTCGTTTTAAGGACATGTTATTTTCTGGGGTATAACCGGCTTCAAACCATGACACCCATATTATTCATTCATTGTTTCCTCATATCTTTTAGTTCTTTCTCCATACTGAGTATCATTTTTTTAAATACTTCATCTTGTATGTCCAAAGTCTGCTCCTCTTTATTGATGATTTCTTGATTTTTACCTTATTCCTTTGGATTGGCAATCATTTCCTTTTTCTTTGTTTGTATTGTACTCTTTTGTTACACTGTAAATTTTAATACTTTGATATTGATAAAATCACTCTTCATAGTCTTTGCAAATGTGCTCTGCTTTGGATGGTGGTCTCCTTCAGAGCTTATCCTTTCTATCAAGATACCAGCCCAAGAAAGGATCAGCAGGATTCTATCTATTTTATCTGAGCATGGCTAAAATCTCAGAGCCTGCTTCTTTTCCTCTGCTTGTGCTTGCTGGTGACTTTAGGAGTTCCCCCATTTACAGTTTAAAAGAGTTTGAATGTACCCTCTACATTTCCTGAAATGGAGCTTCACCCACTTCTGATGGTGGGGGGGGTGTTGGCCAGGGAGCCTCAATGAGAGCACATATTGGCTCCATCCTGTGTTGGGGAGGGGTTGAGGGAGTGGTCAGTAAGGGCACCAGGAGCTTCTACTATGGCTTTTTTTTTTTTGCAATTTTAATGAAATATATTCACACACCATACAAATCGTCCAAAGTATAAAATCACTGGTTCTCAGTATCATCACGTAGTTGTGTACAAGCCCATGATTAATTTTAGAATATTTTCAGTAATCCAGAAAAGAAATAAAAAAAAAGAAAACCCCATTTCTCCCATACCCGTTACTCCCCTTTAATGACCCATAGTATAGATGTAATACATTTGTTACTGTTGATGAAAAAATATTAAAATATTATTGTTAACTTATATGGTCCATAGTTTGCAAAAGGTACATTTTCCCCCATAACTCTCTATTATTAACTCCTTTTAATGGCATTATACATTTGTTCTAATTCATGAAAGAACTTTTTTTATGTTTGCATAGTTAATCACAGGCATTGTCCAATACAAGAGTCACTGTATTATACATTCCCATGCTTTAACCTCCAATTTTCCTTCTGGAGACTTACATGACTCTAAACTGCCCCTATCAACCACATTCACATACCATTCAGCACTGTTAATTATTCTCACAATAATGAACTACCATCACCCCTGTTCATTTCCAAAAGTTTAAGTTAAACCTAGTTAAACATTCTGCACATATTAAGCAACTGCTCCCCATTCTTTAGCCTCATTCTATATACTGGTAAACCATATGTGTCTATGAGTTTAAATATAATAATTATTTCATATCAGTGAGATCATACGTTTGTCTTTTTGTGACTGACTTATTTTACTTAAAATAATATCCTTAAGATTCATCCATGTTGTCACATACTTCAGGATGTCATTTCTTCCTCATGCTGACTAGTAGTCCATCATATGCATATACAACATTTTTAAAATCCATTCATCTGCTGATGGACACATGGGTTGTTTCCGTAGTTTGGCAACCAAGGATAATGCTGCTATGAACATTGATGGGCAGATGTCTATTTGCATCCCTGTTTTCAGATCTTCTGGGTATATTCTGAGTAGCGAATTGCTGGGTTGTAAGTGAATTGTATACTTAGCTTCCTGAGGAACCACTGAAGTATCCTTCACAGCAGCTTACCATTTTACATTCCTCCCAGCAGTGAAAAAATGTTCTAATTTCTCCACATCCTCTCCACACCTGAGGTTTTCTCTTTGTTTAATAGCAGCCACTCTAATAGGTATGATTGGATGATATCTCACAGCAGTTTTGTTTTGCATTTCCCTAGCAGCTAGTGAAGCCGAGGATCTTTTCATGTGCTTTTTAGCCATCTGTATTTCCTCTTCAGAAAAATGTCTATTCATGTCTTTTGCACATTTTTTTTTTTTTTTTAACATGGACAGGCACCAGGAATCGAACCCGGGTCCTCTGTCTTGGCAGGCAAGCATTCTTGCCTGTTTAGCCACTGTGGCCCACCCTCTTTTGCACATTTTTGATTGGGTTGTTTGTGTTTTTATTTTTGAGTTGCAGGATTTTTTTTCATGAAACCCTTATCAGATATGTGGTTTCCAAACATTTTCTCCCAGTGGGTTCATTACCTTTTCACCCTATGGACAAAATCCTTTGAAGCATGAAGTATTCAGTTTGGAGGGATTCCCATTCATCTATTTTTTTTTTTTTTCATTGTACTTTGGATATAAAGTCTAAGAAACTACCATCAGCACTAGACCTTGGAGATGTTTCCTGACATTTCTTCTAGCAATTTTATGGTATTGGTTCTTTTATTTAGTTCTTTGTTCCATTCTGAGTTCATTTTTTATAACAGTGTGAGATAGGGGTCCTTTTTGAGTCTTTTGGTTATGGATATCCAAAGTTCTCAAAACCATTTATTGAAGAGGTTGTTCTGTTCCAGTTGAGTGGGCTTGGAGCTTTATGAAAATGAATTGACAATAGATATGAGGATCTATTTCTGAACTCTCAATTTGATTCTATTGATCAATATGTATATCTTTATGCCAGTACAATGCTGTTTTGAGCATTGCAGCTTTTTAATATGCTTTAAAGTCAGGAAACATGATACCTCCCACTTCGTTCTTCTTTTGCAAAATGTTTTTAGCTATTCAGGACCCCTTATCCTTCTAAATAAGTTTGATAATTAGCTTCTCCACGTCTGTGATGTAATTTATTTGAACTTTGATTAGGGTTGCATTTTATCTGTAGATCAGTTTGTTTAGAATTGACATCTTCACACCATTGAGTCTTCCAGTGTATGGACATGAGCTGTCTTTCCACTTACTCGGGTCTTTGATTTCTTTTAGCAATGTTTTATAGTTTTCTGTGTACTGGTCCCTTACTTACTTGGTTAGGATTATTCCTATATATTTCATTCTTTTATTGCTATTGTGAATGAATTTTTTTCTTTATTACCTTCTCAGATAGCTCATTACTAATTTCTGGTTTCAAAATGGCTGTCTTAGCTCCTGTGGGTACTTTTTCTTCTCCCAGGGTGTTTTCTGTCTTAACTTCTCTGGGCTTTTACTGTCTTTTATTCTCTTCACAAAGGACTCCAGTGAAGGATTAAGACCATCTTGTATGTGCTGGATCACATCTCAATTGAAATAGCCTAACCAGTAGACCCACCCACAATAAGTCTGCCCCAACAGGGATGGAGTAAAAGAATACAGTCTCGTCCGGGGTACATACTGATTCAAATCAGCACAGTTGGGTTCATAGAATGATTTAGGTAGTATTCCCTTTTCAATTTTTTGAAAGAGTTTGGGCAGGAATGTATTAATTCTTCTAGGCATGTTGGATAAAATTAACCTGTGAAGCCATTCGATTCCGGGGTTTTCACTGTTGGTAAGTTTTTGATGACTGATTCGATTGGTTTGTTTGTGTGATTGGTTTGTTGAGGACTTCAATTTCTTCTTGAGTCTCTGTAAGTTGTTCGTTTCGAAGAGGTTGTCCATTTCATCTAAGTTGTCTATTTTCTTGGCATACAGTTGTTCATAGTACCCTCTTCTGAATTTTTGTATTTCTTTGAGGTCCATGGTAATGCTCCCACACCTTATTTCTGTTTTTATTTATTTACAACTTCTCTCTTTTTGCCTTTGTCAATCTAGCTAAGGATTTGTTGATTTTATTAATCTCAAACAATGAACTTTTGTTTTTAGTGATTCTCTCTATTGTTTTCCTATTGTCCATTTCATTAGTTTCTGCTTTAATATTTGTTATTACTTTCCTTTTGCTTGCTTTGGGATCAGTTTGCAATTCTTCGGTTTCTCCAATTGTTCAGTTAGGTCTTTCAGTTATTCAGTTAAAAATAAAAAAGTTCTTCCTTTTTAATGTAGGTATTTAGGGCAATAAATTTTCCTTTCAGCACTGCCTTCACTGCATCCTATGTTTTATTTTTTATAATATTTTTATTGTTGAAACTTAACAAATAAATGTACAAACATTCTTGACATACAAACATTCTATACATGGTGTACAATCAATGGTTCACAGTATCATCACATCACCATGATGATTTTTTTGAATATTTACATCTCTCCAGAAAATTAAATTAAAAAAGAGAAAAGAATAAGGAATAACTCATATATGCCATATCCCTTACCCCTTCCTCTCATTGACCACTAGTATTTCAATCTCCTCAATTTATTTTAACCTTTGGTCCCCCTATTATTTATTTTTTATCTATGTTTTTTACTCATCTGTCCATACCATGGAAAAAAGGAGCATCAGATACAAGGTTTTCACAATCACATAATCACATTGTAAAAGTTATATCATTATACAATCACCTTCAAGAAACATGGCTACTGGAAAACAGCTCCATGGTTTCAGGTACTTCCCTCTAGCCACTCCAATACACCATGAACTAAAAAAGGGATATCTATATATTGTGTAATAATAACCTCCAGAATAACCTCTCCACTCTGTTTGAAATCTCTCAGCCACTGACACTTTGTCTCATTTCAATCTCCCCCTTTGGGTCAAGAAGTTTTTCTTAATCACTTGATGCCAAGTCCCAGCTCATCTTAGGATTTCTGTCCCATGTTGCTAGGGAGGTTTACACCCCTGGGAGTCATATCCCATATAGAGGGGGAGGGCAGTGAGTTAACTTGCCATTTTGGAGAGAGAGAGGCCACATCTGAGCAACAAAAGAGGGTCTCTGAGGATGACTCTTAGGTCTAATTTTAAGTAGGCTTAGCCTACCCTTTGCAGGGATAAATTTCATAGGGACATGCATCCCATAAGTTTTGATACATCAGGTTCTCATCTTCATTCATCTCAAGATAGTTACTGATTTCTATTTCAATTTTTTAAATTATATATAATATAATATATATTATATATATATAATTAAATATATTATATATATATAATTAAGACCTATTTTATGCCCTAGCATATTGTCTATCACAAAAGAATGATCTTCTGTGCTGCATCATTCTGTATGTCTGTTAGGTCTAGTTCATGTATAATATTATGTCCTCTGTTTCTTTATTGATCCTATGTTTAGATGTTCTATCCATTGGAGAGAGTTGTATGGTCTCCCACTATTATAGTAGAGTCATTTATTACTCCCTTAGTTTTGCCAGTGTTTGCCTCATGTGCTTTGGGGTTTCTTTAAAAGAACATGGATATTTACGATTATTTCTTCCTGGTGAATTGCCCCTTTGATTAATACATAGTGCTTTTCTTTACTGCTTATAAAATTTTTGCATTTAAAGACTATTTTATCCAATGTTATTACAGCTATTCCAGCTTTTTTTTTAGTTACTTGTGTAGAATGCATTTTCTGTTCTTGTTCTTTCATTTTCAGCGTATTTATATCTTTGGGTCTAAGATGAGTCTCTTATAAGATCCATATAGATGGATCATATTTTGATCCAAATATAGATTATATTTTTAATCCATTCTGCCAATGTGTGTCTTTTGATTGGGAAGCTTAATCCATTAACATTCTAAGTTATTTCTATAAGAGCAGTCCTTAATTCAACTATCTCATCATTTGTTTTTTGTCAGATCATTTTTTTTCTTTTTATCCTTTAAGATGCCCTTATTTAATACCTTCCTCCAAACCTCTCTCTCTTTTATTTTCAGTTGGCAGCACTCACTTTATTAGTTCTCATGGGGCTAAACTCTATTAATGAAGTCTCTCAGCCTCTGTTTATCTGTGAATATTTTAACTCTACTTCATCTTGTAAGGTCAGCTTTGCTGTTTAGAGAATTCTTGGCTGCCGATTTTTCTCCTTCAGTATCTTAAATATGTCATACCACTGCTTCTTTCTTCCATGGTGTCTGATGAAAAATTAGCACCTAGTCTTATCTGGCTTACCTTGTATATGGTGAATCACTTTTCTTTTACTGCTTTCAGAATTTTCTCCTTCTCTTTGGCACTCTGATTAGTGTCTTGTAATGAGTCTATTCATATCTATTCTGTTTGTAGTATTTTGGGCCTCTTGGATTTGCATACTTATGTCATTATAAGAGTTGGGAAATTTTAGTTATCATTTTTTCAAATATTCTTCCTAGCCCTTTACCCTTCTCTTCTCTTTCTGGGAAACCCATGGGGCATATGTTTTTGTGCTTTGTTTTGTCAATCAATTCCCAGAGACCCTTATCATATTTTTCCATCTTTTTCCTTCCATTTGTTCTTTTTTCTGTTCAAATTCAGTTGCTCTGTCTTATAGATCACTGATTTTTTCTTCTGCCTCTTCAAATTTGCAGTTGTGTGTCTCCAATGCATTTTTTAATTTCATCTATAGTGTCTATTATTTCCATAATGCCTGTTATTTTTCGATATATTCTTTCAAATTTTTTATGCTCTTATAGTGTCTTCTTAATATTCTTTATCTCTTTATATACATTTTCCTTCATTTCTTTGAATTGATGCATAAGAATTGTTTGTACATTTTTGATTAGTTGTTCCAGATTCTGTGTCTTCTCCAAGTTTTTAATTTGTTCCTTTAACTGGCTTATTTCTTCTTGAGTTTTAATATGCCTTGTGGTTTTTTGCTGATAGTTGTCATTTGATTATCTTGATGGGTCCATTCAGAAGGTTGGTTTGTCTCTTGTCTAGGATTTGGCTGTTGCCTCCAGCTCTTTCTTTGATGCTACAAAGTGATCCACTTGACTCTGCAGTTTCAATAGAGATGATTCAGACAGTTCCTGCCAGTTCATTAGTTGCTTTGGTGGAAGGACTGATTCCTGGAACTTCCTTATCAGCCATCTTCCCACACTTTCAGTTTTCAGCTTTTGAAGAGACCATTGATCATGCCAAACTAACAGCCAGTCCAGCACCAAAGACATTTAAATACTATATCTTAAATTGGTAGTAAAATCTTTAAATTTCCAACATCATCTGTATTTTCTGCAAAACATGAAAGGCCCGGAAAGGGAGTGACTGCAGCATAGAGTGCTGATGAAAGAGACAGAATATTGTGTCAGATGCTTGTGAATGAAAACTTTAACAGATGAGTGTTGTATGTGGTGGGATTGAAGGGATATCCAGAAAATGCCCCAAGTCCCTTCAAATGCTGGCCTGATGGACAGATGGAGAATTTGACCTTAATCCTTTCAATTTAGAGTTATTTAGTCCTCATTAAAATAAAAACTTTCACTACAAAGGGTATTCTTGGCTATATATATTATAATCAATTATGAACCCAAGATAGGTAGGCAACAGTGGCTCTGTGGCAGAGTTTTCTCCTGCTGTGCTGGGAACCCAGGTTCAATTCCCAGTGCCTGCCCATGCAAAAAAAAGGAAACCAAGAGCTGGTTTCAACGTAAGAAAAGATAAACAGGAATTTAAGGGCATGGGATTATTGATGGTGAAAACAGAGAACATTGGGAGGGCCACCCATGAATTCCCATTTCCTCTACTGGACAATATTTGAAATGAGTCCTAAGGTTTCCTTTAAAATGTTTTGACTCTCAGAAACACTTTCTATTCCTTTTTTGGTATATATTATAAAAATATATTTATAATAACCATATGAAAGAATTGCTATTCTGCCTTATCATTTGCTATACGTGTATGCACAAAAGTGTATCTTGATTAAAAGTGATAATTCAAACAATATTTACTAGCAGTGCAACACACTTAGTTTTTAAAGAACAGGAGCAATTGTGGTTCTACAAAGGGAGGGTACCAGTTTTTAAACTTCCTCTAGTGTAAGTTTAAGCCTAATAATCTACTTATGAGGTTATAATAGTGTAGTGTTTTCAAATTGGGTTGAAGGTCTGTGGAAATATTTAGTAATGCATCTTGCTAATACCAAAATTGTATTACCTATTACAAAATAACCATACCTAGAGGAGCTGTAGAGGACACAGTTAATCGAAACTCTATTTCAGTATGTTGTACATTTATTGAGCCTTTCCTTCTCAGAACTTTGGTAAAACATATAACTAAAAACAAATCTCCTAGTCATAAAGAAAAGTAGAACGATAAAGAAAGCATAAGAAATAGGATCTGTTCAGTATGTAATTAGGGCATTTGCATAATTGAGTCATCTATTCCCAGAATTTCCTTTCTCCTTATAACTCATTCCAGAAAAAAGAATAGCCTCAGAGGAAATAGATATAAAAATAGGTCTTCTGCCTGTGTCTATTTCATTTGACTAATTAGAAAGTATTTGTTTCTGTAATTGCTTTCTTGGTCCCAGAAAATGTTCTTTGTCTAGGTGAGTAATTTAAGTCCAGTTAGAATTTAGAAATAAAAAAAATCTGATAATTACATTTCAGCTTTGTGATCCTTGCCCTCAGGTTAAAAAGAATTCTAACAAGTGCCCACTTTCATTGTGGCTCTCTTAGTGCACCACGAGAAACGTGATACAGCTTTTCAAACAATTCAGGGACAGAAAACTTCAGTATACAATTCAAGAGTATGAGACCATGTTACCATGGTGTGTGGGAAGGCAGGAGCTCTCTTAGGCTGTTCTGTTACTAACAAGATATATGACTGTAAGCACTTCATTTACTTAATTTCTTTGAGCCTGGGTCTCTGGCATGGCAGGTGAGAACTCTGCCACTGAGCCACCATGGCCCACCCCTTATGTTCTTTTTTTAATTAAAAAACTTTTATTAGAGAAGTTGTAGGTTTACAGAACAATCATGCATAAAATACAGGATTCCCATACATCGCCCTACTGTTAACATTTGCGTGGGTGTGGAAAATTTGTTAGAATTGATAGTAACACTTTTTTTGTAATTCTACTATTTTTAACAGTAGTTACATTTGTTAAAATTGATGAGAGGTTATTAAAATAGTATGACAATTGTCCATAATTTACATAGGAGTATTTTCTCCCATATTCCTGACCTATTTTTTTCATGCATATTTTTATTTTATTACTCATCTTCCCATACCCTGGAGAAAGGGAGTGTCAGTCAAAAGGATTTACAATCACAAGGTCATATGATAAAGGCTATAAAGGTATATAATCATTATCAAAGATCAAGGCTACTGGATTAGAGTTAAACAATTTCAGATATTTCCTTCTGGCTATTTTAATATACTAGAAACTAAAAAAGAATATCTATATATTGAGTCAGTGGTCATAATCATTTGTAAATCTTAATTTCTTATTTACACCTCCTCCCTTTCATTTGATCATTCTCTCAATCTTCAGGAATATCTGTACAGTGACCACTTTAACTATTTTGTATGGAAAGGGATATAGACTCTATGATGTAGAGGAATGAAACTGGTTGATGTTCTTGGAGAGACTAGTACCTCTGTGTTTCAGGGCTTATGTGGCATAGGAACTGTGGTAGTTAGGTTCAGGTGTCAACTTGGCCAGGTGAAGATGCCTAGTTCTACTGATATGGACATGAGCCAATGGCATGTGAACCTCATTTGTCACTGATTACATCTGCAGTTGGCTAGGAGATGTACCTGCTGCAGTGAATGATGTTTGGTTTAATTGGCTGGTGTTTAAATGAGAGAGCTCAAGGTAGCATAGCCCAAGCAGCTCAGCATACCTCATCTCAGCACTAGCAGCTCAGCCAAGGCCTTTGGAGCTACAGAAAGGAATCACCCTGGGGAAAGTTGTTGGAACCCAGAGGCCTGAAGAGAAGGCTAGCAGAGATCGCCCTGTGTTTTCCTGTGTAAGAACCTCAGTGAAAGTTAGCTACCTTTCTCTGAAGAACTATACATTTTTAACTAAATAAATTCCCTTTTATTGAAAGCCAATCCATCTCTGGTGTGTTGCATTCCAGCAGCTAGCAAACCAGAACAGGAGTGATCTGGAGGCCTTAAATTTTTGAGAAAATTTAAACTTACTGAGGTATTCATTATGGTTTTCACAAATACTGTTTGCTGGGGCTTGGCATACTGTGGCAATTTGCAATATCTAGCTGAAAGGTCTTGACTCTATTTAAAATCTCTTAGTCACTGAAACTTTGCTTTGTTTCCTTTCTTCTCCCCCACCCTGCCCCTTTGGTGAAGAGGGCATTGTCAATCCCACAATGCCAGAGCTAGGCTCCTTCCTGGAGTCATGTCCTATATTACCAGGGAGAATTACGCCCTATGTTCTACATAGGGGCGAGCACAGTGAGTATATTTGCAGAATTGGTTTAGAGTGAGAGAGAGAGAGAGATGGACCTTATATTATCTGATAAATTATAAAAGTTGACAAGATGTCATTTTTGGTGGAACATTTAATCATTCTGTCACTTTTTGTTAGTTGTAGAACAAACTCTATTTGCGTGAAAAATTGTTTCAGAGAGACTATGCTTTTAGAGAAGATAAGTCTGATGCTGCCATATCTGATGGGGCTTTCAGATATCAAAAAGAAAGTGTCGTAAAGGCATATGGGGAGGTATTCCTGAGGATTTACAAGAGGAATACAATATGTCTCCCATTGTAAACAGAAGAAGCCTACACCTGACACTTAACAGAAAGACAGTTTGCTAATTTGTTTAGCATTTAATAAGCTCCTCTCCGTATTGGAGAAGCAATACTAAGAGAAAAGGCAGAGTGGTGAAGAACAAGGACTCCACAGCTCTCTTTCCAGATAATCCCAATTCTACCCTTCCCAACTGTTCTAGTTTGCTAGCTGCCGGAATGCAACACACCAGAGGCGGATTGGCTTTTAATAAAAGGGGATTTATTTTGTTAGTTCTTCTGAGGAAAGGCAGCTAACTTTCCACTGAGGTTCTTTCTTATGTGGGAAGGCACAGGATGGTCTCTGCTGGCCTTCTCTCCAGGCCCCTGGGTTCCAACAACTTTTCCTGGGGTGATTTCTTTCTGCATCTCCAAAGGCTTTGGCTGAGCTGCAAGTGCTGAGATGAGGTATACCAAGCTGCTTGGGCTGTGCTATGTTGTGGTCTCTCATTTAAGCACCAACCAATTAAGTCAAATGTCATTCATTGCAGCAGGCATGCCTCCTAGCCGACTGCAGATGTAAATCAGCAACAAATGAGGTTCATGTACCATTGGCTCATGGCCACAGCAACAGAACTAGGTGCCTTCACCTGCCAAGTTGACAACTGAATCTGACTACCACTGAGCAGTCATGGACAAGTTACTTAAACTCAGTTTCCTCATCTGTATCAGGGGACATTTCTCCATGGATTTTCTTCCAGCCTAATTCTTCATGGATGTTGGTAAAGTAAACAGTCTCAAAATATTGATGTGGGGTCTCCCACAGGGACAGAATGCAAGCTTATTTGATGATTAGGACAATATAAATAATTAGTCCCTCTGACTTAAAGGGTGGGCAGGTCTGCTAGCTATTTCCTTTATAAGATTGCTGTTTCCCTAAGTTTGACATTTCTTAGTTGTTGCACAAATGCATGGTGTGCACAGCATGCACCTGGGCCTGCCTTGGCATTCCCTCCCTGGCACTTATTGGACAAGGGGAATTTATGAGAACGCACTCTTCATATCGTGTTGTGTCATGAGTAGCAAAGCCCTTTGCTACTAACCTAGGAAGCTTACATCTTCTGCCACCATGCATGAACCTGTGGCAGCCTAAATAATTAGTTTGCAATCAGGGTAAAATCTCAGACTTGGCACAATTCCTGACACCTTAAAAGGGGATTTAAATAGTATCAATATCATCAGGATGGTGTGAGGAATATGTCAATAAAATTTGTTCCATCCTCAGAATGTTAGTTTGTATAAGTAAGTATAATATGTGTTTGCTATATAAAACAAAAAGTAACTTTGATGAAACAAAATATATAGTTTTATGATTTCTCAACTGTATCTTCTCACACATGACTTAGAATTCTCAATAGGTACTTCTCTTTGTCTACATGTACTTATCGTTACATCAGAAGGAACTCTAGTAATACACATATATTAAAAATGCAGTTGGCACAATGTCTGCTTTTTCATTATACTCAAAATAATGAAATTTGAAACCTGAAGATTTGGATTTGAAATCCTGCTATAATATTTATCGATTTTGTGGACTGAGGGATTTATTTACCCTCTATAATGAGCACTTATCTTATACCAAAGAGTGAGTGTAAGTTTATGTCTATATAACCTAACTCAATTTCTTTTACTAGATCCACTCCATGGAATGTCCAAAAAAATGTCACCTCAGTTAATTCAATGTTTTCATTCATCTCTGCCCACAGTTCACACGTGAGCACTGAGGATCGTGCCATGGGGGTTGGACGGGAGTTGGTCCTGCTGCATATGCAAGCAAACTGAGGCATATGACACCCAAGGATGGATCCAGGTTTGTGCAATCTGAAAAGTGTAAATTTGATGGTAATGGTTGAGGAAGGCTTTAATGAAAATAATAAAAAGGAAGTATAAATGGAAAATTAGGTATGAACATAAATATTTAGAATGAAAACCTATTTTACAGCAATTTGTGACTATAAAAAGCTAATAGAATATAAATATTATAAACTCCAGAGAAATAACAATTTATACTTCTGTCACACTTTTTGCCTGCAATTTTCTTTGGAACCTTTTTGGTTCCCTCTTCAAATGGCAAGATTTTTTTTTTTTTTTTAATAATTGCTACAGAGGAAATGGAAATATAATTAAAAATTTCTTCTTGATTAAGTTTTGTTATTTTTTATTATGTTTAGGATCATAAAATGTGATTTTACAAAAAGGACAAATTCACTGTTTATAGTACCTGTAGAGGTGTGGCCTGCAAATACAGGAATTCTGATAAATTCTCTTTAGTGTGTATCCTATAGTTCTATCTTTATGTATAATAGTAATAATTTTATGCACTGCAACATCAAGTACAATCCTGGCATTTACAAATTCCTGATGGAGATGACCAGAAGGCTTTCACAGACCTTCTTGTTTTGAACATTTAGGTCTTGTTTCTCACCCACTGCCAATATACTCCTGATGTCAGACACTATACTACTATTTATATCATGATATAACTTCTGACACTACACTCTCAGGTTATTAAACAACTGAGAAAGTGCAATGGGAAGGAAGAATATTCCTGGGAGTCATTTATTCACAGAATACTAGCATTCCTATACTATACTTGAGAATCATTAAAATATATGCCAGTCAACTAAAACTATAAATATTGCCAATTTCCCTTTCCCTATGCCACATCCATAAAATGTCACCCTATAGAGTGAAATTGTGGTGGAAGGAAAGTCAGTGTGGAAAGAGAAAATATTCTTAACCATTTGCAGCTAAAATATATTATTTCTGTGTATTTAAAAAAAAATAGATGATAGGTCCAACTTCTGGAAATGTCAGAGTATGTTTAGAAAATTAAAGTTTCTCCCAAAGACAACTATAATTTCTACACAAATTATGTTTTAAAATTGTAAGTGTTTGAAGACATTGGAGGATGACTGAAACCATGCAGAAACAGAAGGTTTATGGTGCTTGTAAGAAGAGAAAGAGACTGGATGAGAACTAGATCTATTCTTCCCATCTAGACAGTGACCATGTCATAGGGCTCAGGAAACAATGAAAGCATTTATGGACAGAGAAATTAGAGGTTAGAGTCCAAGATTACAAGAACAGTTAGAGATGGAGAAATGTAATGTTAGGAAAGAAGGAGTTACAAAAGAGGGAGTCTTAAAATCTGTAGTCAAATTCCCCTCAGACCTTTGGCTATTTCTTGAACTGTGTATGTACGGGATGAGAACTCCCAAAATGTTCAAGGAAAAGTGGCAGCTCATAGGCTGAGAGAGGTAGGCAGAGATATTAGTAGACACAGGATACTGAGTGTGGTAATTAGGGTCTTGTGTCAACTTGGCCAGGTGAAGATGTCTAAAGCTATTGCTGTGGACATGAGCCAATGGTGTGTGAACCTCATCTGTTGCTGATTACATCTGCAATTGGCTAGGATGCATACCTGCTGCAATGAAGATATTTGATTTAATTGGCTGGTGCTTAAATGAGAGAACTCAGCATAGCACAGCCCAAGCAGCTCAGCATACCTCATCTCCACACTCGCAGCTCAGCCCAGGCCTTCGGAGTTGCAGAAAGGAATCACCCTGGGGAAAGTTGTTGGAACCCGGAGGCCTGGAGAGAAGGCCAGCAGAGATTGCTCTGTGCCTTGCCACGTAAGAGAGAACCTCAATTGAAAGTTAGCTGCCTTTCCTCTGAAGAACTATGTGTTAACTAAATAAATCCCCTTTTATTGAAAGCCAATCCATCTCTGGTATGCTGCATTCCAGCAGCCAGCAAGCTAGAACAATGAGAAGAATTTAGAGTGAAATTCCTGCCAAGTTCAAAGTGTTTTTGAAGAAAAGAAGGTGATTCTAAAATTTATATGGAAATTCACACATACACCTAAGATAGTGAAACCTAGAAAACATAGAGCAGAGCTGAAAGAAGAAAGAAGAGTGGTTGCCTCTGTGTAGGATTTACTGAATAGGGGCACAAGAGAGCTTTCCAGATGATGGAAATGTTCTAATTTGATATGACTGGTGTTGACGAATGTATAAATTTGTCAAAATTCCTTGAACTGTAGACTTTAATTCTTTGCATTATATTTTTGTGACATTCTTTAATTAAGAAGAATTTTAGAAATAATATGATAATTTCAGCACATTTCTAGGGCTTTTGTGTGTCTTTAGAACTCATGCAAATGAGGAAGGCTGACCCTTAAGTTTTAAGAACTTCGGGGAGAATCTGTCTTTGTGACTGTCCAAACATGTCTGCCAATGCCGTACATGTGCTCACTCTGTGCATCTCCAGTGGGCAGCCCTCTGGGATAGTTCTACTACACCAACCTACCCTCCTCTTTACTTGAGATGCCCTGTGAATGTTTGGCTGATGCTTCTGGATGTCTAAGAAATTTAGAAGTACATGTAGGAATTTTGTTATGTACCATCTTGTGTTTTAGTATGTTTTAGGGAAACTCATACTGCTTTTACTTGTATTGCTGAGGCATGTGGATGTGTTGTGAGGTCTACATGTTTAATTTTGGCTATCTGCCTTGATACACCACACCAATATTTTTTCTCTCTTGCGTGATGGTGGGATCAAGACAACTCTGGGATCTTTTATCCAGGGTCTATCAAATTATAAAGACACAGGCCCACTATTTCCTATCTCCAAATTTAATGTTAAAAAAAAAATTTCCCTGTTAGTTGGGCTCTTCTAAGGAAGGACAGAATCTCTCCAGCCTCCTAAACCTTTTCTTAAGGAAGAAGCATATAGAGGTTTAAAGCCTCATTCCACTTTAATATTTATGTAACCAGGGCAAGATATCTTACTTCAGATATGCATGAGCTTTCTATAAAATATGGCAGGTAAGAAATCTGTAAAATGTGTACAATTAAAGTATATCTTTCCTTATGTTGTACAGGAGATTGAATGACATATATGAAATTTACAAAACCTTCTGTCATGAGAGGTCAGAATAAATTTAGCTACTATTATTACTTACTCTTCAGACTCATTTGAGATGAGAAAAGGTATTCTTTTTTTTGAGAAATTATAAAATTCTGTGGTGTCTTTCTCTGAGGCATTGGGCTTAGAATATCCTAGCTACAGGTGAATGATATAAATATTTACTGGGTAATAAGAAATAATGGGGAGAAAAATATTATCTTCATTTACTTCTTCAGACCACAGTTTCCTATCTACAAAATAGATGGAATTATAGAGTTACAATAATGAGTCATAGGGAAATAATGTATTTAAATTTCCTAGTGCAGTGAGTGACATATAGTATTATTCAATAATGAAATGACTTAACTTGTAGAACTACCATTTCTCATGCACTCAGAGGAGAGGAGCAATATAGAAAAATACATATCAAATTTTAAACAGCTCCTTCTACTTATGCAGCACCAGTCACCTCCCTGAGACATGACAGTGAAGACTGAAATGAATGGAATTGGCCATATTGGGCACCTGGTCACCACGACTTTTTTTAACTATGGCAAAATGAAGATTGTTGCTGTCAATGGTCACTTCATGGATCTCAACTATATGATCTACAGGTTTCAATATGATCACCTATGTGGCCATGTAAGTATCAAGGTGAAAAGAACCAGTCTGACATCAGAAGGAAGCCCATCTTCATATCCCAGAAATAAAATTCCCCCAATATCACATGGAGTGATGCTGGTCTGAATATGTTGTGGAGTCCACTTGTATCTTCACTACCTTAGAAAATTTGAAGGGTGGAGCCAAAAGAGACATCATCTCTGTTCCTTCTGCCCATGCCCCCATGTTTGTAATGGGCATAAATCTTGAGAAATATGACAACTTCCTTAGGGTTGACAGCAGTGCAGTCTGTACTACTACCTGGTACCCCAAGCTAAGATCATCCATAACAATTTCAGCATTGTGGAAGGACTCATGAGCACAGACTGTACCATCACTGCTACTCAGAAGACTGTGGATGCCCTTCATCCACAGTCTTCTGACTGTGGCACGACAGTCATGTGACTGCCTTGAACATCGTCTCTCCATCTACTGGTACTACCTGGTGGGTGATCAAGGCTATCCCTGAGCTGAATGGGAAGCTCACTGGGATGGCCTTCTGTCTCACCACCCTCAATGTATCTGTCAAGTATCTGACTTGCCATCTGTAGAAAGTGGCTAAATGCGAAGAGATTAAAAGGGGTGAAGCAGGCATCCTAGTTTACTAGTATGCCTAGGGCTCGCATTGACCTCAATGAGCTCTTTGTTATGCTCATTTCCTCATATGACAATAAATTTGGCTATACACAGAGTGGTAGACCATATGGGACATGCAGCCTCAAAAAGTAAGAATCCCCTAAACCACTAACCTCAGCACTAATAGCACATGAGAAAGAGGAAGACAGTTGGCTGCTGTGAATTTCTTGTCCCAACTTGGTCCCTCAACACTGAGAAACTCCTATCCTTGACATGGCTCCCTGAAGGGGGGGAGTGGCTTAAGGACCCTACTTTGTCATGTACCATCAATAAAGCATAAGTAAATAGATAAATAAATAAATAAACAAAACCATTAAAACCAATTGCATAGTCATATCCCAAATTACTGAGCTGAGCAAATAAGCCATCAAATAAGGATACTGCACCATGACCTTTCCAATTCAATGACAATATACACTGACGTACTATACTATACTTCATAAAATCCCAGGATATTAATTATCTGAGGTAATCTTCAAACCCTATGAGATAGATGTTATCTTTATTTAATAAGAGATAACAAGTACTGCCTGAGGTAACACACAGCTAAGTGTCAGAGCTGGAATCAAAACCTATATATTCTGAGTCAGTCTTTGGGCACTTACTTCAATCTAGAACTTTTTCATATGAAAAAATAGAACAATCTATTTCTTACCCTCATCAACTTTTCTAATTAGGACTCCACTGAGATCTCTCTCTTATTCAAGTTTTTCTGGCTTATTCTTCCATGAAATCTTACCCCTTATCTTTTCTAATTAGTTTTACAGCAGAATGACCTTTTGCATTCTTTTCACTGGGTCTGTTACTGCAGAGAATGAAAGAAAGGTGACAATAGGTTGTGAGGACAGAAATCTGAAGCACTAAAGAAAGAGAAACAAATGGAATTTAAATTTGTACGGCTGTTTGGAAATGGACAGGAAAGAACCAAGAAAATGGTTTTCATTTATTTATCTTCCTTTTAATCAAAGCCTGGTTTAAGGAAGATGAGATCCATCCCTCAAGGCAGAAAGCTAAGGGCTCTGAAACCACAAGATATTACTCTATGATAGAAAAGACTCTACTGATTACTTCTTTTCCTAAAATGGGGAAAATTCGTCTGTTTAAACATACATCCTTGGTTTATCTTCTGGATGGGTAAAAATTGATATCTGGTAACTTAAACTAATCAAATATGATCAGATCTCATATTTTGCCAGTGTATTTTGTTTCTTTGTATACAAATATTGTATAATAACCAAACATTAAGAGATTATCAAAATTTGCATAAAAATAAAGAGCCCATATACAGGATAATAAGTATGGTACTTGCTAGCATATGAAATGTTTCCTGTATTAGTGTTGGTACATGAGGAGATAAAATTGATTCTTCTGTCGTCATTGCTTCATTGCATTTTAATGTTTTGATCAACTCTTTATGATATTGTAAATTGGGATAAATCTGAATACATTAAAACGATTATTAGAATATAGCATAAATTTGTTGTTTTATTTAAGAAATGGATTATTTAGAAATAAATTTATTATATAAGAAATTTAAGAAATATGGACTGAAGAAATATTAGAAAAGTTTATTAATTTATATACAAACATACATAGAATTTCTGAGAACTTTTATTTTTGAAAATTTACTCAGAAATTCTGTACACTATGAAAATAAAAACAGACTGTACCTCAAAAATAATTAACTATGACATTTATTTGGCATCAGTGTTCCAAAAGACAGCAGCATATCCTGATGGTTAAGGACAGTAAATAAGCAATTCAGGATTCTGAGACAGCGTTGGTGATTGTGGCAGCAGAGTTGGTTGTTAATAATAATTAACAGAATTGATAATAATTATTCCATTTTATCTGCCTTTTTCAAATTGATTGCAGTTATTACCAATGAAAACCTGCTGGATGTCAGATACCCCATTGCTAATCTACTTTACCTCACACAGACATCTATTCATGTAGCTATTGTGACACTTAGTGGTTTGTCCCACCCACTAGCATTTTGGGTTTGGAGGATATCTGGTCATCTAGTTTAGCTGTACATATTACCATCGATATTTGGGTTTGGCCTCTAGAGCAAAATGCAGATAACACCGGAGGGGGTTTTTCCCACTTCAGCAGTCATGAAAGAGCAAGGTGCTCATGGCCTAATGAGAGCAGTCTAGCCCAACATTCTGCAAAACTGACAGTCCAGTCATGTCTCTTCCAAGAGCGATTACATATTAAAGAGAGAGTGCTGGCAGCAGAATAATAATTGAGCAGTCTAAGGACAAACAAGACAAATAAAAGAGGAAGTCCAGATAGTAGTGAGGAAGGAGGGGAGTGCCAGGAAATACTAAAGGGGATGACCCATATCTTTCAACATGAAAGCAATTGAAGAGAACCTTTGTGAAGTGAAAAAAGCTTTCTGAAGTAGACTGTTTTCCTAAAAGTTTGGGAACGCTGAATCCATACAAAAATGAACAACAGAAAGTATCAAGGCAAGTCCCATACAAAAGAAAAGCACAATATCAAGGGCTAGAATTATATCTCTGTGAAAATGAAAATAAGTCACAAAGACATTCAAAACACAGGTCAAAACTAGTTTGAAATGGTCTAAATAACATGAAAAAATAATACAAGGCATGAAATGACAACATTTATCAAAGTTAGAAAAACTCAGAAATGAAGTGTCCGGCCTCAAGAAAGAATTAGGAAAAAAGAAAATAACATTTTAGAAATACAGATTTTACCAGAAGGTGTACGGAGGCAATGAATACAACAAATAACATCATAAGAAAAATAGAAAGTGAACAGCAAGAAAATTTTTAAAATGAAAAAAAAAAGAAGAAATAGATAAAAGACTCAAAAGAAGTTGAACATAAAAATATTGGAAGTAGGAATTTCAACATGGGGTGATAGATGAGAATGATTAGAAAAGATGAAAAAAAAAACCCTAAAATTATAATTCAGGGAATTCTCCTGAAATTAAAAAAAAAAAAAAGAAAACAAATTGAAAGAACTTATTAGTCAAAAGGATATATTATGTATCAAAGAAGAGTAATTGATTTATTGTCACCAAATCAACACTTTATGCAGTGGAAAATAGAATAAGAAATTTAAGATAATCAGGTAAAGAAAACATGAATCAATGACTATATTCAACAAAATAAACTTTCAATTTAAAGGGCACAGGCAAACTCTTATGAGTATGCAAGAATAAGAAGTAGCATTCTTGTAAGACTTTCTTTAAAACTCTGCTGGAGAACAAGCCTCAGACAATGAAAATGGCCAGAGGGTCATTAATGTAATGACCGGTTATAAGCACTAAATTTAATTTTTAGTTAGTGAGAATATTTATCATTAATGAAATAATTTATAATGAGCACTAAACATATAGTTACTTGTTGTGATGGTTAGGTCCTGGGGTCAACTTGGGCAAGTGATCATGACCAGTTGTCTGGTCAGGCAAGCACTGGCCTGTCCATTGCTGCAAGGATATTTCATGGCTTTATGATAAAATGGAAAGCTAGTTCATTAAATCATCAGTCAGTTGATTGTATCTGTGGCCGTTTATATCACTATCAAGTAAAGCCCTCTTCCCATCAATGAGATAATCCAATCAGTTGATTTTTTTTTTTTATTATTCAGGGAGAAGAAAGACCCTTTCAATGCTTCTTCAGCTGGTAAGACTCTCCTGTGGAGTTCATGCAGACCCTTCATCAGAGTTGCCAGCTTCGCAGCCTGCCCTATGAATTGTGGGCTCTTCCATTGCCACAGTTGCATGAGATGCCTTTATGCACCTCATATTTACAGATATCTCCTGTTGATTCTGTTTCTCTAGAGAACCCTGACTAGTATAGCTTGGTACTGAGAATGGGGTGGTTCTTGAGAAACGGAATCTTAAAAATGGGTTTTTACAATTTGTTTTATATTCTGATTAGATGCAGAGGTACTAATGACTCTGTTTCTAATAATCAAGATGGCACTGACAATCCAAGGGGTGAGTTGGCAAGAGAGATATACAAAATATCACCATTAGAATCTGCTAATTGTATGCTTATATGAAGAAATGCTCTGGGGTGAGAGTGTTTTTGTCACCTTTATGGAATTTTGTGGAATTAAGTAGTGTAGTGATGTTGGCTGGTTCTTGTTAAATATGCTAAGTATAGTGATGAGGAAAAGGGGTGAGATGAAGGCTTGCAATTTGCAACTTAAGTGTGGTATAAATGATATAAAAGTTTTCATGTTTGCCCTAAAAGAAAATCTTATTTCCTGTGGTCGCAAACTTGAAATCTCTGAAAACCAGACAAGAGCCTCATTGTGCAAGGAAGAGATTTACAACCTAAACTAAAATCTTAATCTTGCAGTAAAGTAAGGGCTTTGATTGGAAGAGAATGGGATCCTGAAATGTGGAATGGGGATATCTAACTTGATAATGATGTTGATGGGGAAATGGAATCCCTGGAATCTGCTGAACCTTTGCTACATAGAGCTGTAGGACTACCCTGAGGTGAGAGCTTTTTGACCTCCAGCCTGCCTTGAGGAAACAGCTTCCCAACCTCCATTCTGCCCAGAGGAGTTTGCCATACAACTGCTACCTAATGAGATTAACCCTTTAGTGACTGCGAGGTCTGTAACCTGGGGAATCAGCCCTCACTCCTCTGTCTGGAGCAAATAATCCTGTTTCACCAGATGAAGCTGTAATGAAATGCCCTGAGGCAATTAGCTTGAAAGACACTTCTATCTCTTTTCATGACTCACCCCACTTTTCTTCAAGACTTACAATAAACTAAAGTCTCAACAGGCCCCAAAAGGTGAGGTATATATGCTATACTACAAAGGAACTGCATGAGTTTTTCAATCTTTATAGACATAAATCAGAGAAGTATGTGTGGAAATGGATATTAAGGGTATTAGATAATGGTGGAAGGAATATAAAGTTTGATAAAGCTCAATTTATTGATATAGGCCAACTAAGCAGAGCTTTTGTAGCTGGAGGGGTTAGTAAGAGCTCTGAAAGTTTATTGGGATGGTTGTCTGAAATATGGATCAAAAAGAGGTTGAAATGCCAGAACTGGCCTGGTACAATGTAGATGAGGGGATCCAGAGGTTTAGAGAGATTGGAATGTTAGAGTGGACTTATCATGGAAGACCTGCTCACACACACTAGGAATGTCCAGAGGACACATCTTTCACCAGAACCTTGAGAAATAAGTTCAAGAAACTAGCTCCATCATCCCTGAAGAGCTCTGTAGATGTCCTTCTGTGCAGGTCAGATATTACTGTGGGAAGTGCTGTCATGAGTCAAATCCTTAAACAGAATAAGGATGATCAGGTCCTGAGTTGACAGTAGCCAGGTGGTAAAAAGTATTCATCATAGACTAGGTGGGCATGGCCACCATAATGAATAGCATCACTTCATCATAAAATGGAAATTGTAAATAAGAGAAAGGGCTCAAGCAGGTCCCAAAGGCACAAATAATATACATGAGGAAGTGGCCCATTTAAATGCTCATGGCCCCACTCCTGCCACATTACCTTCTCTTTTCCAGACCAGAGATAAGTCCTCTTGGCATGTTCCTGATAGTCAGTTGACTGAGGAGGAGAAAACTCAGGCCTGATTTACAGATGGTTCTGCATGCAGAGACCACCCAGAAGTGGACAGTTGCAGCACTACAACCCCTTTCTGGGATGTCCTTGAAAGATAGTAGTGAGGGTGAAATCCTCCCAGTGGGAGAGTCTTTGAGCAGTGCACCTGGTTGTTCATTTTGTTTGGAAGAAGAATTGACCGGATCTGTATTTGTATACCAATTCATGGGCTGTTGCTAATGGTTTGGCTACATGGTCAGGGACTTGGAAGGAGCATGATTGGAGAATTGGTGACAAAGAAGTCTGGGAAAGAGGTATGTGAATAGACCTTTCTGAGGGGGGCAAAGAACATGAAGATATTTGTGTCCTAAGGTTTTAATATCAAGTGTGTAAGATGACCCATCCTGTGGATGTAAGTCATCCTCTTTTTTCAGCCATTCTTATCATTGCCCAATGGGCTCATGAACAAAGTAGATGTGGTGGTAGTGATGAAGGTTATACATGGACTCAACAACATGGACTTCCACTCACCAAGGTTGACATGACTACAGCCACTGCTGAGTATCCAATTTGCCAGAAGCAGAGACCCACACTCTGTCCCTGAGGTGGCCCCATTCCCCAAGGTGATCAGCCTGCTACCTTATGGCATTGGACCACTTCCACCATGAAAGGGGCAGTGATTTATTCTAGCTGGAATAGACCCCCACTCCAGATATGGATTTGCTTTCTCTGTGTGCAATGTTTCTGCAAATGCATCTGTGGACTTATGGAATGCCTTATCCACTGTCATGGTATTCCGCACAGCATTGCTTCTGATCAAAGAGTCCACTTCACAGCAAATGAAGTGAAGGAAGGGGTACACGTCATGGAATTTTCTGGTCTTACCATATTCCCTGTCATCCAGAGCAGCTGGGTTAATAGAATGGTGGAATGGTCTTTTGAAGACTCAATTGTGATTCCAATTAGGTGGCAATACATTGTAGGGCTGGGGCAGTGTTCTCTAAGAGGCTGTGTATGCACTGAATCAGCATTCACTGTATGGTCCTATTTCTCCCATAGCCAAGATTCAGGAGTCCAGGAATCAAGGGATGGAAATGGGAGTGGCACCTCTTACTATTTCCCCTAGTGTTCCACTAGGAAAATGTTTGCTTCCTATCCTGGAAATCTTAAGCTCTGCTAGTCTACACAACTTTGTTCCAAAAGGAGGAATGCTTCCACCAGGAGACACAACAATGATTCCATTGAATGGAAGTTAAGACATCCACCTGGCCATTTTGGGGATCTCATGACACTGAATCAATAGGCATGAAAGGGCATTACTGTTCTGTCCAGGGTGATTGATCCTGACTATCAAAGGGAAATACGACTGCAACTACACAATGGAGGAAAAGAAGAGTTTTTTTGAAAACAGAAGATCCCTTAGGGCAACTCTTAGTGCTACCCTGCCCTGTAATTAAAGTTAATGGAAAACTACAACAATACAAACAAAGCAGAACTACCAATATCCTAGAAACTTCAGGAATGAATGTTTGGCTCACCCCATCTGGCAAAGAACCACAGCCAGATGAAGTTGCTTGCTGTGAGGAAAAGGACCATGGTTTGGATAACAGAAAAAGGTAGTGATAAATATGAACTACAATCGTGTGACCAGTTAAAGAAACGAGAACCTTCATAGGAGCTGCCAGCTTCACAGCCTGCCCTGTAGATTTTGGACTCTTCCATTCCACAGTTGCATGAGACATCTTCATAAATCTCAAATTTACAGATATCTCCTGTTGGTTCTGTTTTTCTAGAGAACATTGGTGTGTACAAAATCTGTTTTTGTTTGTAAATTACTAGACTGCAATATACCAGAAGTGGAACAGCTTTTATAAAGAAAATTTAAGAAGCTACAAGTTTATAGTTCTAAGCCTATGAAAATGTCCAAACTAAGGCATCCAGGAAAGGATGCCTTAATTCACGAAAGGTCAATGTGCCTGGAACACTTCCCTCAGCTGGGAAGGCACAGTGATCCTTTGCTGGTCCCTTGCTCCTGGGATCCGTTGCTTTCAGCCTCTGTTCCTGTGGAAGTCCCATGCAAAAGAAAAACAAAATATTAAGGACTAGAGTCATTTCTCTGCAGAAAATAAAAATATGTCAGAAAGATATTCAAAACACAGTTCAAATTTAGTTTGAAATGGGCTAAATGACATGATAGAGATAATACAAGGCATGAAATGACAACATAAATCAAAGTTAGAACAACTCAGAAATGAAGTGCACAGCCTCAAGAAGGGATTGGGAAAAAAGAAAAATCCATTTTAGAAACACAGATTTTACCAGAAGGTAGACAGGAGCAATGAGCACAGCCAATAATGTCATATGAAAAACGGAAAGTGAGCAGAAAGAAAATTTTAAAATGGAGAAAAAAAAGAAGACTCAAGAGCAGTTGAATATAAAAATATTGAAAATAGGAACAGAAGATTCAACATAGGGATGATAGATGAGAACGAATAGAAAGGAGAAAGACAAAAACAACCTAAAATTATAATTCAAGGGACTCACCTGAAATTAATATGAAAAGTTAAAACAGATTGAAAAAACTCACTAGTTTAAGGCCAAAATAAAAATAAAGATATATTCTTAAAAAAATTGCTGGTTTTCTAAGAAAATGAAAATAATCCATTGGTATCTAGGCAAAAGAGTACATTATGTATAGAAGAAGAGTAACTGATTTATTGTCACCAATATCAACACTTTATGCAGCAGAAAATAGAACAGCAAATTTAAGATAATCAAGTAAGGAAAACATGAATCAGTGATTCTATATCCAGCAAAACAGACTTTCAATTTAAAGGCACAAACAAACTCTTGTCAATGTGCAAGAACAGGAAGTAGCATTCTTGTAAGACTTTCTTTAAAACTCTACTGGAGAACAAACCTCAGATAGTAAAAGTGACCAGAGTCATTAGTGCAATGACTGGTTATAAGCACTAAATTTAATTTACAGTTAGTGAGAATATTTGTTATTAATGAAATACTTTATAATGAACACTAAACAGATAGTTACTTGCATAGGCATTTGTATAGTTAAGACTAAATCCTGGTTATTAAGATGAAAGTATAGAAAATAATGGAGCATTAATACATAAAATTATTTTACAAAAGAGGGAAAGATGATGTTGATATAAGCAAAACAGAAGTTTAACTTTTTTTTTTTTTTTTTTTTTACTAATCTGGTGGCAGCAGTGTGTGTTGTTATCCTGTGACTGTTTTGTGTTTTTCTCTAAGGTAGAATAAAGCAACTTAAAAATTATAGGATATTCTAATCATGCCTTTCCCCATGACCTTGAGAGGCAGGATTCTCAGTGTGGAAGAATAGGGTTACATATTTAATATAGAAGAGCTATATAAAAACACTGTGATACTGATTTTTAAATTGGAAATATCAGTATTAATGCATGGCTCCTATTTCCCTCTCTTTCTATATCATTTTTTTCTAGTACTGTCTACACAAGTATCCTAGCAATATTCACCAATTCAGTGGCAATGAGTGTCCCTATTGGTGAGATTTTTGTCCTGAAATATCATTTCTTACTAAAAGTAAAGAAGGTCTTTTGGCGATATTAGATTCCAGGTCTGGAGCAGGAAATGTACAAAATGAACCTGAAATATCTTGACATAGGCAAACAGCAGAAAAGCTATCAAAGACTATAAGAGTAATCTAAAAAGGTCTCAAAGGTCTCTGGAGTCAATTTGAAGAGGCTTCCACCGGCCTAAAGGGTTTATCAGCAGGGTTTGCTGTTTCCTTATTGAAGGGAAAGAATTCTTCAAATATACATAGTGTTTTTTCAGTCTTCCCTAGTCTTTATAGTGGAATGGTTAAATTGGTCCGAGTCTTGGACTTGGGACAACTGAAGCATGTCAAGATCTCTTTGGCTTTTGGGGTGAAATTCTTGGCACTTATTTTTGGAAATTGTGTCCCAGCCATTTGCCTTTTTGTCCTGCTTGTAGACTCATGCTGCTAGCAACTCAGTATGACCTCACAGGGTCCAGAAGAGATTGTTGGTTCGTTCCTTCAGTGCCACATAGGAGCCGAAGGATGAGACCAGAATGACTTCAGGGCTTTCTATAATTTGTCTCCGGTTGACTCATGGCCTGTGTTATGGGCAGAAGAGAGGTATTTAGCTAGTCAAGATTTGATCCCCCGGTTCCACGGTTTGTCCCCCAGATATGTTCAAGGATATTCAGAAAAATTTAATTTTCTTACAAAGCCCAACTTTCAAGGCTTTTTCTGCTGCATACTCAAAATTCATATTTTGAGTACCAGAGGCTGAATAACAAACTTTTTGCTCTCATGCCCTATCCATCAACCCCCTATGTCTGTTTTCTCTTCTTCCCCACAGATGAATGCCTCAGGAAAAAATATGAACCAGTATATGAAAGTGTATAAAGGGACGAGTATATTTTTTCATTTATCACCCTTGTTACAGTTGTGTAAATAATGTTTTATTAAATGTCTTTTGCATGTATATAGTCATTTGAATTTCTCACTACTTTGTATTTAGTTATTTATAAGAAAAATAATATCTTAATTGACAGTGAACTTGTAATATTAAAAAACAATATATTATTAAATTGTGTCTGGAAAGCATTGCAAGAGAGCTGGACTCAAACCACCCTTATCAAACCTGTATGTTATCTTAGCCAATTTGAGAAGAAAGAGAGAGAGAGACAGAGAGACAGGGAGAAACAGAGACAGTGATAAAGAGTTATGCTTTATTGTGCTTATATACAAATGAAGTTGAACACTGAACTCTTTTTCCAGGTTCATAACTTGCATTTTGTCTATTTCTGACTCTGGCCTTTTTATGACTAGAGTTTTGTGCTTTTGTTATAAATTTTTATGAGCTTTTTATACAGTGAGTATCAAATCTTTGTCATGTTTATTACAGCTCATTATTTTCCTATAGTTTTAGATTCTATCTTTCTGATTGTATTGTTTATTCTAATTGCAATTTCCATAATGTTTTTAAACTTTAAGCCCTGAGGGTAAATGAATGACAATTTTCTATTTTTTATTTTATCCCAAGTCCTTCAGAATAATGCCTACTAAATATTTGTTACTTAATGAATATTGTTGAATAAATAAATATTTGAATATTTTCCAGTGCTAGAGAGCTTAGATTGTATTTCTAAGTCCTAAGGCAACTTAAGGAAAGTTAAAAATAAAGAATAAAACCTCAAAAGGAAAGATTCACTTTTTGCTATATAGAGTGCTGTGGTTTATTTAAAATAAAAACTTTCTTTTCAGTTATAAGAACAATTCATACTTTTTATAAATTATTGGAAAGAGATCCCCAAAAGAAATGGAAAAATAATCCAAATATAATTATTGATTTTTTGCTATTTGCTTCTTTTCTCTATATATGTATTTTATGTATAGCTTACTGTAATTTGGGAGTTTGGGCATGTAACCATCCCAAACTGTTCAAAGATTATCATTTTAACTGACTATATTTTGTCTACAAATTTACTGATATCTCCTTCCCCAAGCTTTGCAACTCCTCAATTGTTGATATCATCATTAGCTTTAGACAGTGGTAAAATTTTTTAGAAAATGTAGATCTTCAGCTGATAGTACTTGTGATTTTTAGCACCCATGGATTAAGAAAATTGAAAATGAAAATGCAAAATCAATACGTATTAAATAAAACAAACCTGTGTGTACGTAAATAGCAGCAGACTTTGAAAAAAAGTTCCATTGTCTATAGTTATGCATATTATTTCCAGATGTCTTCCCATACCTCTCCACCTCAGTGTCTTTCTTCCACTAGAGGCTTTTCTATGGTTCACAGATTATGAACCACTGTGTACCACCTGTCAGTCACTCCCGAATTGTAATCTACCTAAAAATTTTATTGATTTGTCTACTGTATTTCCCTGAAAGCAAAACATCCTCATTTCTAAGAGTATACATTTTGAATGTTACTTCCTACTTTTCTATCTCTCAGGTCTAAAAAAAAAGTGTTTTCAGTTCATAGTAAAACCCAATGATAATGGAAGAATTGTGCTACTTCTCCCCATACCTATGCAGGATACTCTGATATATGTTACAGTGGAGAGAAAAGTTGGTATTTTTTAAAAGAGAGAAGCGAATTTTGTTTTCTCAACCAAGAGGATTTCAATATCTAAAGTGCTCATTTGCAATCCCATAAAGTATTTTCTTTTTCTTTAAATGTCAAGGTGATGTTTTCATGTTTAATGTAAAATCAGATTTACAGCTCACTCTTTAAGCCTTAAGTGACTTTGGCAGGTGGGAGACAAACAATTACAAGTAGGCTTTCCTGAGGCAAAAGCTAAAACACTTTTACTTTACAACTAAAATTTTTATATGCAAAATGATAATTTTGCAAACGTTTTTTGCTCTAAATATTTTAAAGATGTCAGCTAAAATTTAAAGTACCAAAGGGATAGAAACACTCTTACATTCGTGACAAATTTAATTGTATACCCAGCAAAGAAGCAGCTATATTTAAGAATGACCTTCATTACTTAAATAATCAAATTTATTTTAACTACTAAAATTACACCTGCAATAAAAGACCTTATATTTTGTCGTTATCACATTTCCGGATGGCAATATTAATGGAGTTATTTTGTTCACAACAACCCTAGAAAGTCTGTAGATTAAGTTTTATTGTCTCCAAGAAGATCCCAAGTTAGTATAACAATAGTGAGCCCAAGATCACACAAGTAATTAGTGATAAAGGTAGGAATGGAATCAAGATGGCTTCATTCTCTGCTAAGTTTTTATTCAACTAGAATACCTTTCTTTATTAGCAGTAGTATATAGGGCTTTGCAATATTTAATATTTATAAGTAAGTCTTGATTCCTAATTTGATAACTTATCAGTATAGTTGATGTGAAAAGGTGAAAAAATAGATATTGGACACAATCTTGTAGCCAAGAAAAATATTATTACACCAAAATTGACATAAATGACAATTATCATGCCAATGTTGTTATAATTGACAGTTTTGTTGCCCTTGAAACTATACATATTCTATTATAATATCATGTTTAAGGTCATCGAAACTATGAAGAACAATAACAATAACAAAAGAGAAGATTAGTTGGCCCTTCAAAGAATGACACACATATTCATGAAGTACTCCGTATTTTGTATTTTGTAAAACATGTGCTCTTGAATATTTTTCTTTCATTACTGTAAGAGATCCTGCAAGACTTTTACCTGTGAATAACCACATTTACTTGAAATAGTTCACTATTTTTATATTTGGTAACTTTTAAATGTTTAAAGTAATTTAAAGTTTGTCTTATGTGCTATATGTGATATATTTTACTTCCTGAATTAATTCATAATACCTTCCCCATATTCTACTGTATTCCTATGCAATGAATTTGGGACTATATGAAAGATATAATAATTATATTTCCATATGTGGTTATTATAATATATTATCAAGATGATATTCATAATCCATCACTTTATTTGTCCTATACTGTGGAATTCTGAGAGAGAGAAGCATGAACTTGGAGACAAGAAAAATATTAATATTGTAAAATCACCATACATTTTACAAGTAAATTATAATGATCTATACTGTGAAATAATAAAAAGATGCCTTAAAAGAACAAATTATTTTGTTCTGTTATTGTCAGTTACCATAGCCAACTTTTTGTAGTGCTCACATTCATAGATGCAAACTCTCAATACCATTTTATGATTGATTTAAAACAAATTTCCTATTGAGCTTGAAAATTACTTTCAAAGAACCATCACTGCAAAAGGAAGGAAAATGGTAATTTTAGGACTATCAGTTTCAAAAACAGTTTAGTGCATTGGAATGTTAGTTTGGAAAGATATGTGCAGCACAATAATTAGGATAATAGAAGATAGTATGTAAAAAGAAAAAACCCTCAAGTTCAGACCTGGCATACTGAGTATATATGCAACTTTGTTTAAGAAAAGAAATTGTGTTCCATCCTCATCAAACAGAGAATTAACTTGCATAATTTAAAAAATGAGTAGTAGAAATGTCTGTGCTAAAACAAATATACACTTGGTGCCTGCCCATGCCCCCCAAAATATATATATATATAAATATCATATTTCAAAATTGAATATTCTAACAAGAAATAGAGGTATAACTTTATGAGAAAAAAAGGCAAATTGGAGTTACCTGCAATTAAAAGACATGTTGAAAGAAAAACATTCTAAGAATTAGTACGTTATCTCATTGACAGTACATTGACATCATATTGTTATGGTTATTCAATTGTAATCAAATCACATTGGATTATATATTCCCTGCCATGTGTGATACCTAAAAGTATTTTTATTGAATTAGTACCTCATGTGCTCTGCATCCATGTTACATTGATGAAGTGCAATTTTAAATGAAAAAAATTTATTAAAATTAACAATATTTTTAACAGAAGAATATGGAGTTACTCGAGGAATTTATATTTCAACATTTCACAAACACACATCAAATTTTCAATATTGTAAAACTGAGTCCCACAGAAAATTGATTAGAAGGTGTGTTAGTTAGATTCAGTTGTCAACTTGGCTAGGTGAGCATACCTAGTCTTGTTGCTGAGGACATAAGCCAATAGTACTTGAACCTCATCTGTTGCTAATTACATCTGCAGTCGGCTAGGAGGTGTGTCTGCTGCAATGAGTGACGTTTGACTTAATTGGCTGGTGCTTAAATGAGAGATCACAATGTAGCACAGCTAAGCAGCTCAGCATTCCTCATCTCAGCACTAGCAGCTCAGCCCAGGCCTTTGGAGATGCGGAAAGAAGTCACCCCCGGGAAAGTTGTTGGAACCCAGCGGCCTGGAGAGAAGACCAGCAGAGACCATCCTGTGCCTTCCACGTAAGAAAGAACCTCAGTGGAAAGTTAGCTGCCTTTCCTCTGAAGAACCAACAAAATAAATGCCCTTTTATTAGAAGCCAATCTGTCTCTGGTGTGTTGCATTCCGGCAGCTAGCAAACTAGAACAGATTTGGTACCGAGAGTGGGGTGCTGCTGTGGTTTGCAAATACCAGATATGTTGGAACAGTTTTGGATGGCTAAGGGGAAGACTTTGGAGGAACTGTGAAGATTGATGGAGAAGTCCTGGAGGGCTTGAAGAGACTGTTGGTGTAAATGGAACCATTGCCAATCTTGGCAAAGGAGGACACAAAAGGGAAAAAATTGGAGTTTGCAGAGTGAGAACCATGGAAGCTCGGGTCTGAAGCCAAGAAACCTCGGACAGGAGAGTGGACCCACCCATACACATGGAGAGGGTGAGTTTACCCTGAAGGGCAAGAATGAGTCTCCCCTCTCATTGCAGTGGAAGAGTTGGCAGCCTCGGGCCTTGGAAAAGGCATAACACGCTCCTTGGGGGACTGGGAGAGCCTGGCTGCCACCATGTGGAGGGGTTGAGCGTGTGCCCCAGAAATGGCAGAGAGCCCAGGGGTGGCCCTGATGCCTGGAGAGAGTGGAGCCCAGAGGTGGTCTCCTCGATGTTCCCCGAGGTTGATTTGAAAAGATGCCGGCCACTGCATAGGCCCTTGGAAGGGGTGGGACTGCCACTTTCTATAGACGAAGGATGAATGACTTTTGGACTTTGAAACCCCACGGCACTTGCCCTGCAGGTTTTATATCTGTGTTTCTTCCAATTTCTCCCTATGGAAATGAAAATCTGTATCCTGTGAATATCCTCCTTTGCTTATTGGCACCGGACTTGTTTTGAGATTCACAGGTCCACAGCAAGAGAATTTTTTACATCTGTGTAAGGTGATGCTTGAAGTTGCCAAGTTGACAAGGGGTGGACATGTGTTAGTTAGATTCAGTTGTCAACTTGGCCAGGTGAGCATACCTAGTCTTGTTGCTGAGGACATAAACCAATGGTATGTGAACCTCATCTGTTGCTAATTACATCTGCAGTCGGCTAGGAGGTGTGTCTGCTGCAATGAGTGATGTTTGACTTAATTGGCTGGTGCTTAAATGAGAGATCACAATGTAGCACAGCTAAGCAGCTCAGCATTCCTCACCTCAGCACTAGCAGCTCAGCCCAGGCCTTTGGAGATGCGGAAAGAAGTCACCCCCGGGAAAGTTGTTGGAACCCAGCGGCCTGGAGAGAAGACCAGCAGAGACCATCTTGTGCCTTCCATGTAAGAAAGAACCTCAGTGGAAAGTTAGCTGCCTTTCCTCTGAAGAACCAACAAAATAAATCCCGTTTTATTAGAAGCCAATCCGTCTCTGGTGTGTTGCATTCCGGCAGCTAGCAAACTAGAACAGAAGGTAATATAAGATTTCCAATAATGTCAAAATGTAGAGCTTTGTTATAATAGAACTGTTCAGTCATTCAAAAACACTTAGGAGTGTGTGGGTGTTCTTTTCTTACCCTTTTGCCATTTTTTCATCCAAGTTAAAATTTATTTGAAATTTATCTAAATTCTTATTTGATAGTGTCTTATAAATCCATTTGTTCATGTGGTAGATTAGCTTACATAGATGCCTACCTCTAAAGAATGATACACTTTCTAGTGCACAATTCTCAGGAAGCCATATATTTTACCATCTATTGTCTGTATCTCCTTAGTTATAACTGATGGATCAAGACCAGTGCTTCACCAAGGACAACGCTGTCTTGCCTGGTTAGATGCTGCTTTTAGTTTGCTAAAACTGCCAGGATGCAGTATATCAGAAATAGACTGGCATTTATGAAGGGATCCATTAAGTTACAAGTTTATAGTTCTAAGACCATAAAAATGTCCAAACTAAGAAAGATCCCTTGACTCTAAAGAAGGGCAGAATAGCTTCCAGGATTTCTCTGTCAGCTGGGAAGGCATATGGCTGAGGTCTGAGTTCCTTGCTCCTGGTTCATTGATTTGCACGTCTGATTCCAGTGGCTTCCTCCCCAAGTGTCTGTGGGCTCTCAGCTTCTCTGTATCATTCTTCTCCAAGTTCTGGCTTGGTTAGCATCTCATGGGAAGGCATATGGCAATGTCTGCTGGGCTCTAGTTTCTAACATCTTTCCAGGCATCTGTTTCAACACTCCAAGCATCTTATTGGCTCTCCAAGCTTCTCCAACTGACTATGTCTGAGCTTTCTCCAAAATGTTTCTCCTTTTAAGGGACTCCAGTAATCTTATGAAGACCCACCTTGAATGGGTGGAGTCACATCTCCATCTAATCAAAATGTCACACCCCCAAAATTGTGTGTGTCACATCTTCATGGAGACAATCTAATCAAGAGGTCCCATCCTACAGTATTGGATCAGGATTAAAAGAACATAGCTTTTCTTGGGTACATAACAGTTTCAAACCAGTATGGTGTTTTAAAAAAGATTACTCAATGAACTTTGAACTAATTAAAATTTAGAGAATAAATTAGATATACAAGAATATCAGCTGAATGGTCACGAGGAAGAGTTAGGCTTAGAAAGTATACAATGGGATATATTCAAGTCAAAGTTACCGGGAGAAGGATTGCTTGGAAGTAAAGGAATTGTGTGGTACAGAAAGATGCGTAGCAACAATAAAATTCACAAAGGGAGAAAAAAAGGAAGGCTAATGTCATACTGGAAACTTATTGGTTCTGAGGACTGTGCCTATTTTCCTTAACAAACCCATGCTTTGTGCCAGATCTAAAGAACTCAGAAAGTATCCTGCAAAACCATATAGAGGAGAAAATTCTCATTCCAACAAAAATTCTCTAGAGAATTCCTCTAAGACGTCCTTTCATCTACAGGTCTCTAAATTGGGCTTCAAAAGTTATTTGATATGATAGTTATACATATAGAGCCATTTACCACCTCTTTCACAGGTTAAAAATCTTCACACTTAGTGGAACTAGTCTCATGACTCCCATCAGTCTAAAATGATCTTTCAGGACTCAAATCAGAAGAATCTGCTATGTTGATTTTAACAAATACACATTGAGGGAAAAAAAAATCATAGTAATTTGCATGTGACTATTTAAAGAAATATCGATGAGGCAAACAATAAGAAAACTTATGGATACAGAAGAACAAACTGGAATATTGATGGCTGCAGTCATGAGAACAGTTCCCACTTTAAATTCTCTTCAAGCACCTTTCATCATTATTATTATGTTTTAGACTCCAAAGTTCGAAATAGAAACTGGAAATCACATTGTCACATTTATGCATTATTAAATAACACAATTCATTTCGTTTTCACCAGCTTAATTGCTAAAAATATTCATTATGCAGAAATCTTGACCCTATTGACTCTATACTGAGTAGAGCTATTACATTCTTTCCAATATACTTAGTAATCTGCTGCATTTAGTTGTTTGAGAGTGAATGTTGAATAAAATTAAAATCACTTAATATTTTATTTCAACTATGATTTTAAAAAGCTGTATAAGGAAAAATGTGTATCTATCATATGACTAGATCCATTTAAAAGGGAGTTCGTAGCTAATTCCAATTCCCTGAGTGAAAAAAATTCAAAATAAGTTGGCATTTCATTAAAATATATACCCTCTTCTTTTTAGATTTTAAATTTATGAGTGATTTACACTAATCCATATTCAACATTATTTTGTTGGAATAAAAGGGTGATGGTTATGTGGTAAATTCACTTGGAAAAGGACAAAACCTCCAAAGAAATCTTTTTTAAAATAAAGGAGAACAATATTTATTACAAGCAATACTTTTCAGAACTCTTTTCTCTGTCCTTGAAGGAATTTTTTTTTTTTTTTTTTTGCATGGGCAGGCCCTGGAAATCGAACCTGGGTCTCCAGTGAGAACTCTGCCACTGAGCCACCATTACATCACCCTATCCTTGAAGGAATTTTAACATTAGGGAAATATCAATTATATCTGTTTGCTGTTCTCTTGAGTCCATGTACAGGGTAACCTCTAGGGAATCTTGGGGCTAATTTGAGTATGTGGCTCATGAGGGAGAAAAATTGGTCAAAATCAACATCCGGAAGTCTTCTGGGAGGCTGCTGGATTGTTTTGTGTCCTCGGGGATTAAAAGCTCCAGAATATCTGCCTCTGTATATGGATGCTTTGTGTCCAGTATTTCTGTCCCTCAGGATTTTATAGTGCTTTCTGGAATACGAGAATACAATTGAGTTTCATCAAATGTCCTATGATTATAAAGCAATAATTTAATTATTCCAATTTTACTCCAATGGGGAATAAAAAAAATCTACAATTTACTTTTGGCATTTTCAAAGAAATTTTCAAAACATTACAGTTCCTTGCTAGTACCATCTTTGTCAGGGTTGCAAGCATACAGGTCTCATTTAGTCAAATCAGTAGGTAATTGTCAGTGAGAAGAAAGTACTTACATTTTAACCCCTGGTTTTGATCTCTTTTTCTAATGTACCTATTGTTAGAAGCACTTTCTAGAAATACATTTGAGCTATTTAATTTATTTTTCTTTTGATTGCACTTTATGCCTCCTGGTACAACTCCTACACTGCGCTTTTGCATAGAACACTAATGACTATCATGCTGTAAAAGTTAAATAGATGTGTTTTGGTGTTGCTATCCTGCCAAGCCCATCTTCAGTCCCTCACTTAATGAGTTATGGAGCATCTACTCTTGCCAGGTACTGTGGATACAGATGCACAAGACAGACATAGTCCATTTCCTTGTGGCATTTGCAGTTTAGTTTGGAAGACAGCCATTGAACAAACAAAATATAGGGGCTCTAAATGTTAGAAAAGGGTACCATGGGAAAATAAAATAGATTCACCTGCCATAGCATTGAAGTTAGAAAAGGTCTCCCCATGGATGCAATTTTTCCTGAGGTCTAAAGACTAAGATGTTGGTTTTTGAAGTTGGGATCAACAAGCATTTTTTTTTTTTACAGAGAGAAAATCCAATATCTACCTCCTTACCTTTCTTTCAGTTGACACATACTCATCTAGAAAAATAGCTCTAAATCCATGTGACAAATAATGAGGATTTAGTAATTAGGACAGAAAAGAACAAATGTATTCTATTGTTTTTGGAATATGAATTCAAAAGGACTTGGTGATTGAGTGGAACTTGAATATGCTGGGGAGTGAAGTTAGGGAAGTGCTTGCTTTTGAAGTTTGGGCCACTGAAAAGCACTGTTTTCTAAAATCAGGGAGGAGCAGGTTTGGAGAGGGAGCTCATGAATCCAGGTTCACAGGTCTTGAATTTGAGGGATTTGAGAGTTACTAATGGAGGAGGTAACTAGACAATTGGTTACATGTTGCTCGCGAAAAGAGACTGTAGATACACATACATATCTTAAATTAAACATGTCCCAAATGGAATTCATCATCATACAAATCAAAATGTGGTGCGTAGTCTCCTATATGTCTTTGTGATTAGGTGTTTAATATTTATCTCATCATCAAAAGCCTAAGACTCACCCTTGCTCCTTACATTTTCTCATTCTCCTTATCTTCGCCGTCACTGGAAGCCATTCCCTCAGCTTTATATACGTCTTCCATTTCACACTTCTCTAAATTCCCTCTCCTTTGGGGAATTGCAAAAGGTTGCTAATTTAAGTTCCTTCCTTAGTAGCAAGATGTCCTTAAAGTGATTATTTGTATTGCAGTCAGAGTGAGCTAGCTAAAACAAAAATAATTTTATGCTCCTTCTTTTACTCTTCATGGTGCTAATTCTAATAGGTCTTCTTATGTTTCATGATTTTACCAATGGAATTCTTTAGTTCTCATTTTTTTTCTTGCATCTGTTTTTCCAAATTATATGGACATAAATCTTTTCCCTTTTTTTGTATTCATTTGCAAATTGTTTTGCTTAAGGTCTGGCCAATATTGATTTCACAGCATTATTTTCCTTCTGAAGTCAACAGAGAAGAATGGATAATAGTTAACAGCTTGGCCTAAAGAGAAAGACTGCTTGGATTCAGATCCCTATCTAGCATCAACCATTTTCCCTGCCCTGTATTAACCAGTGGTAGCCTGGGGCAATTTTCTTAACCTGCCTGTGCCTCCTTGTCTTCATATGCAGAATAGTGACTATTTCATAGAGGCGTTCTGAAGATTGACTTAGTTAATATTAAATGTCTTAGAACCACACTTGACAGAAAGGAAACACTGCATGCTGCCATTGTTCGCTTATATTCATGTCTCAACAAGTATTTTGGTTGCATTCTTTGGTGATATAACATTGAATGTCCTAGACAGAGTCCTCACCACTCAGCACTATGCTACTGTGAATGTTTATATAGTTCATGGCTAATTCCCTCAAGATGAGAAAAAGTCACAAACATCTAAACTAGTAAATTGTGTGAGATTGTTAAATCATTCCAGAAAATGATTTAATGCTGCTCAGTGCAATATATGACTCCAGTATGAAGGAAACGGAGGGATGTAGAGGAAGAGGAAGGCATCTTGGTTAGGAGTGGTCATTGGAGCTTTTCATATTATTGGGTAAATTTATGAGATGGTGGGCTTTGCATAGGGTCGAGAGGAACTATGACATTCCCAAGTGGTTGAGCCAAGCTCATCTGGTCAAATGTCTCGCTATTAGGACTTCAATTCTGTCCTATAGGTAAAGTCTTGGTCCTGCAAGTAGAAAATGACTAAGAAAAAGACCTCAAAGTCACTAGATTATTAGTACCTATGTAGTCAGTCCACAGACTGTCCTAACCCCCATTTGACAGGGAGGATATAGTATGACTTTCGCAGTCCTGGAACAAATGAAGCTTAAGAGGGTTCATTTTGAAAGCAGAGCTGATACGGGAAAAGCCGAGGTAGACCCGCAACCTAGAGGGCTTGCCTATTGTGTCTTATGACCAAATATAAATTTTCCTTATCTACTTACTCCATGCTTATTTTAGACCTGCTGGTACTTGTTCCCAGCTGGCTTTGTCTGTAGTTTTGTCTATTTACCCTGCCCAATTTACAAAGGTTTTAACCCAGGGTCTGACCGCAAATGTGTTTTGTGAGATCTAGGTCTAAATTCTTTCTGCTCTATAACCTTGTTTTTCCTGACAGATTTTGGGTTCTCCATTAATATAATTCCCTGATCTGACACATAGTAGCTTAATGAAAGGGAAATATCTTAATTAAAACATATGATTAGCTTTGTCAATTCAAATGAAAATAACTCTCTAATTTAGACAAAGACATAGAATTTTAAAGTTACAAAGGGCCTTAGAGATCACCTAGTAAATGAATGCTTTTGGTAATTGTTCTCCCCTGCTGGGTGCATTAGCATTTGCACTGCTTTCAGAGCTGTCAAATACATACTTTTCAAAGAGATAATATGACCTTAGGCATATGGAAACTTTCTGATAGTTGGACTTCTTAACAATCTTGCTAAAGTCCTCTGAACCTATAGTTCATGACATAATTATTTATTAGGCTGGGGATAGAATCATTTATGGCTTAGAGTAGATAATAAAAAGGATTACTACCCAGGCAGTTTCTCTCTTAAACTCATAGTTTTCCTAATCTCTTTCCCTATGGCAACCGAGCAATTACTTTCCAGCATGTTGATTCCTTTGTACTTTAAATATAGATAAATGTAATCATGCTGAAAACCTGGGGTTTGACTAGTGCTCCTGAACTGAAATACTGAAAGGCAGACAAGCAAAGCTTTGCAGCTTAGTTTTCTACAAACCCTGGTTATAACTGTATGTAAACGACCTGATGGGCTCTCAAATAAATCTATAACTACCACAGTTCTGAAGAATAAGGTCTAATATAACTGAATCTTGATTGAATTATGTTCTCCAAAAAATTAAATCACTTTTGTACTTTCTTTATTGTTTGCTTGTCTACTTTTTTTAAAATTACAAGTAGAACTCAGTTGACATAGAAAGAAAGTTTATGAAAATAGAAACATGATTGGTGTGACACAGGAGGAAGAGGGGAATGATAGGGAGGAGCATAATCTCACAAATTATATAAACGGATCAATCAAACATACCATCCAGGAAAACCAAATTTTGCTAAAAAGAGTGTGTCTTATAATTAATATTACACAAGTCACCAAATTAGCTTAGGAAATATAAATCCACATTTCATGTGGAATGAGCTGATCTCAATGATTAGAATGCCTAAATTAAGAAAAAGTTTTCCAAGTTGAGATGAAAATTCTTCTCCTAAATGACAGTCAATTCCAAAAAATTGAAACACCTTGAAAATTGTTGCACTTTATAGAAATTTCTCTATTTTAATCAGCTCCAGAATACCTCATGAAAATATTGCACTGTGAATATATACTATCTAGGATTATTCATATTTTAAAAATCTGTGGCAGGAGCTTTTATTCAATATTATCATCAAACAAACACTTGGTTTTTTATTGCTTGAGTTAGGAAGACCCAAAAGCAAATAGTAAAGTATCTGAAGCTTTACTTCCCTTCTTTATCAGGAGAATACTTTAAAAATATCATTGGAAGTTGTTATATTCTCAGATTCTCTCTATTGAAAAGTAGAATGCATATCATAAATCTACAATGGCCTATCTCCTCAGGATTAAAGGGAATAAAGCAAGAAAATCTCTCCCAAAATGGAGAGTATGCAGCCTTGTGAATTTTCCTGTTTGGTGACAGGAAATGTGGTATTTTTAGACATCTAAATTCTGCTGCTCAGCTCTAAAATTAAAACACAAGCCAATAATTGAAGATGAAGTAAGTAGATGGTTGACTTGGTAACGTCCTTTATTAGATCTGATTGCCTAAATTTGTTGATGTTGTTTCTTGCAGTCAATGCCTCTTTTAATGAATTACCAAAAGCAGTATTTTGAACTGAGTTTCCAGTTTTTGACAGAATAGTTAGTTACTCTATTCTCAAATCTTGAGGTCTCGTATATAATTGATATATGTATTAATTTGAATCCCATGTGCAGAGCAGGTAGAAATAAACTTAAAAAGCAGATTTAAGACAGATGATGAAAAGCCCAGATTGTGTTGTTTGGGTTATATTTTAGTCATTTAGCCAATGCTGACCCATAGATAATATTTTTAGGCAAAGGAATGGCATAATCAGATTTCTGTCACTAAAAGGTGCTTCAAATAGTGAGAGAAGGGACAAGTGGAACAAGAAAGGAAAGAAGATCAGTTAGAAGGCTGTTGTAACAATCTACAGGAAAAATTATGTGAAGCCAGGATAAAAAAATTAGTATGAAGAAAATTAATAAGGAATAACAAAATCATTAAGAATCAGAATTGTATAGGCCTTGCTTCTAATTTGATATTGGGGAGAGAGAAAGAGGGAAGAATCTAGGGTTACAATCACATTTGTTTCCTGAGTAATTGATAAATGATTATTTCATTTTCTGAGGTGGACAATACCATGATAGAACACATTTGGGAAGAGAAGTCTTTGAGTTGAATTTTGAATATGTAGGGCAAGAAATGAGTGTGAAAATGATAACAGATCCAGTTGAGGGTGTCATTATTTCAGGAGTCAAATAACTAGTGTGGTTGTGATAGAATAAGGAAAGAATATAGAAAAGACAATTTATGATGGAATTCTAGGAAACATTGCTATTAGGTTAGGAATTAATCTCAAAAAAGTGGAAACAAACTGCAGAGAGAGAAGAGAAAACTCCCCAAAGACTCATTTCAAACTAGCTGTTTAAATAGTGTTTTAAAAAGAATGAAACAGTGAACAGTGTAAAACCCAATGTAAAGAGGGAAATGTGGAATGAGATGTTATTTGATTTGTGGATTAAGATATATTTGCATTTTTAGTTCATAAATAAGATGTTAAAAAAAGATGTTAAATGGGCCTAGAAATATTTAAATGTTAAAGTTCTAATTCCTAGGGCTAGGATTTTATAGAGCAGAGGGCTTTAAATTTTGATCACAAGCATGTCAGTTGACACTACTCTTATAAGTAAAACTATCTATTTATAAATTATATGCATCCACTTAATCTGCTAACATAATAAATGTAATATAATGCATATAGCATTATTAAAAATTTTAAGTGATTGAATACATGGGAAATAAAATATTTAGGATAATTATATTTCAGCTGATATAATGATGTTATAAATATGTTTCATCTCAGTAAAAAGTGTGGAGTAGGGAGTTAGGAAACACAATCTTAAATACCCACTAAGAGTGTTTGAAAAGGTTAATTTAATTGGGAGGAAGAACCTCCTCAAAAAGTCAACCAGGAAGTTTTGTTTTATTTAAAGATTAATTTAGAGTTTATAAACATACCTCTCTAACGTCAGGCTTTTAGTTTGAATAACAAAAGAAAGCAGAAATTTATTTTTAATGGGAAGAGGATACATGCTGTGTATTATTAGTCATATTATTTTGATCAGAACATCTACTGTTTATCACTGGAGAAGGAGATTTCTAAAGTGAATCTAGTCCTAGGAGAAGAAAAAAATCCCATCACAATTATCTCACTACTCCCCAGCATCTCCACATGTCCTGAGGACAAAGAAATAAAAATCATTTCAAAAGCTTTCAGAGGCAAGCTGATCATCCTGATAATACAGTAACACAGGAACACAGTAACTTCTCTGGGTATCAACCACTTCCATGGAACATTACAATAATTTCATTTAAACAGTTTTCCTTTAGGATTAGTTATATTAGCATAGATTATCAAAATAATATTTTAAAGAAATATACATTTTTTTCTTAAAAGAGAGGTTAATTTTCATTTGCAGTGTGCCCACAGGCATTCTACCTGGAAAAAACACTATTATCTTAAAAATATATATTTCACCTGAGTTTAATGTTAGCTTTATTGTTTACCCCTATTTAATTGTAGACCTACCATATCACATTTTTCTTCTGTGTCAGGTAATACACAGATCTGTCAGGTAAAGTGTTGCGTTTCTTTAGATGTGTGTCCATTTTATTTTTTCAACATGTTTATCGGTGTTTGTTTTATCAATAGTAGATAATCTGTTCCATAATAAATCTTTCAGGTAATTAAAGGTCAGAAAATTATATGAATGTAAAGAATCAGATGTGGATTGAATATTGGGATGTTGATTCGAAGATGTAAACATATTATTTATTAAGAGAGACAAAAGGCAGAAAAATAAACTACACAGTAAAATCCACCTGATGCTTATCCTTGATGTAGAAAGACTCTCTATTGTGACCTTGATTCATCAGTCCTGTTAATCAGCCTCATAATGAAAAGTGAAGTAAACTTACTTATAGCTCATAGGGTTTCAGGACTCATTATTAATTAATTACTGATTACAACATATTCTAAAGAAACAAACACTCATTAAGTATCAAGCTGTATGGGAGAGTCTGTTTCCTCCTCTCACTAGAGAGCATTGTGACCTTGAAAAATTCTATAAACACTAGGTGCCTCAGTTTCTTTATTGCTCCCATAAATTCTAAATTGCCTTGGATGGCATCACAGATCCTGTGGGCGTTCCCTAACTAATTAGTCCTTTCTCATCTTTTGCTCTCCCTCTCCCTGCTTCTCCCCAAGCATTCACATTTTATGCTTCACTAATACTCAATTAATTGCAGTTCCCAGAATGTGCTCTATTTTCCCATACCTCCAGGAAGGCTGTTCTTTCTGTGCAGAAGGCTTTCATTCCAGGAGTTGGGCTGAACTGCCTTCATTTTCAGCCTGTGCTGAAGTGCTCAGCATAGAGAAGTTGAGGTCATCTCTGAGGCCGGGTGCCTTAGGCAATATGTGTATTGCACTTGGTCACACCCCTCTTAAAGAAAGAATGCATGTCTTTCTGGTATACCTAAAATAGTAGGCTTCTTAAGGATATGAACTTCATTTTTCCATTCATATATAAAAATGTTTACTGTATTTATTGGATATACTTATAAAATGAATTTATTCAAAAAACAAAACATAAAATTATTTATTTACCATTGTATATTAAACATCAAATATCAAAAACACACTAAAATGCTTACTGAACAGCTACATGAACTGCAACAATTGATAAGCACTAGAAATGCAAAGATAAATAAGGCAGAGTCCTAGTCCTATAGGTGCTCAGCCCCATATGAGCAGGCAGAACTAGGGTAGATAAAGAAGAGAATAATCTGGTGAATTCTACTGAGGAATGAACAAAATCTTATGCATTTTGTGAGGCCAGATAGTGAGTGAAGAGGTTAACCCTGCCTAGAAATCATGGAGAGATTTCATTAAGCAGATGAAATCTGAAATAGTTCTGAAGTTCTGTTAAAGAGAAGGTAAGAAAGTCCATTTTAGACGTGAGTGGAATTTGCAAAGATAAAGGCTAGTGAAAATGCATGTTTTGGAGAATGATGATATCAGTGCAGTAAGATATGAGATGTGTGTATAGGGCAAGGTGAGTGACAGGAGAGAAGTCTAGAGTTATAAGCATTTTATTACATATTTTGTGTATAGGGGATTGGGAATTATTTTTTATGGAAAAGAATGACAAGATCTAACTTGTTCTGTGGAGAGAGGGCATATCAATGTTAAAGAAGAACACAGTTGGAAATGATGAGACCCTGAAAACAGCACTATAGCCAGAGAGGCAAGAGGCAAGTGACAAGTCACTTTTCTGCAAAGTGATCCTTAGGGTTTGGTGACACACCATGAATGGAAGAAATTAGAAAACTGAGGATAATCCTAAAATATGTAGCTAAGTAGGTATCAAGTGACTGAATCAAAGGATGGGAAACAGTTTGCAAATTCAGTTTGGGACTAAGTGCATGTCTGATTTGTATATTACATACTAATGGTTGCAGTTGAAATAATGGCTTGGAACAAGGGAGAAAAAAATTATGGTTGGTATTTGCAAACCAATAGTTACAAATCTGTTCTACATATTTTTGAAGTAGAGATGATGAGAACTGAATATGGTTGTAAACAAATAAACTGGTCTTGTATGGTTGGAGATAAAGTGGGACCAGGTCTGGCCTACCAGTGAGCAGAAATGAGAAATATCTCCTCTCCACCCACAGTACTTAATGGTGGGTATGAGACCTTCCCCATCCCCCTCATTCTCTTCCCTTCTGATATAGTTTTGGGTTTGAATCATGCCTCCACTAAGGATACCCTCAAACCGTAATCCGCATTTTAGTGGGTATGAACTAATTTATAAACAGGACCCTTGAGGTAGTCATAAGTCGCTAAAGTGCAGTCAAACTGAAATGGATTGTATGACTGGAGGATTTACAAAAACGAAACTGAATGCAGTCAATCAATAAAAGCCAGAAAGCAGAGATCAGAAGAAGTCAGAGAGACAGAGAGACAGCCACATTACAGAGCATCACAATGACCCAGATGTTACTGACTTGAGGAAAACATGGTCTGTGGACATCCTGAGTTTGGACTTTCAGCCTTCAAAACCATAAGACAATACATGCTTGTTGTTTAAGCCAACCTGTTATGTGATATTTGTCATAGCAGATTGAGACACAGCAGCAATGTCTGAGATGTTGGCTGCTCCCTCATCCTGGCCGTCTGAGGGACTATAATTAGCAGAGCTCCCCATTGGCACTGGGATAATATAGCTTAAATAAATAAAGCAAGAAATAAGCATTTGTTCCTCTGAGTCAGTGAGTTTTTTGTGTTGTGAGTTACTTCAGAATAGCCTATTCTAATGCTGTACTCATTTGTGAAACACAGAAAAATAAAATATAAAAAGATTTTGTGTATCAGAAATCACTATATAAATATCTATTTTTTATTATTCATCATTATCAAGTGTCAAAACGTTGCAAATAAAAGTATGTTAAAAAGTATTGAATATTTTCAAAGCTGAAAAATAAAAATAGGCAGTCAAAATCTATTGAAAAGATATCATTTGAAAATTATTTTTAGTATGATATATGTAACAAACATGTTTTGGTTCTTTAAGGATGATTATGCTTGGATTGCTAAAATATTACCTCATCCCAAAGTTATAACCATCCGTTATCTTATTGTGGTGGTTTGAAACTGTGTGTACCCTAGAAAATCAGGTTCTTAAAGCCAATCCATTCCTGTGGGTATAAACTTATTTAAGTAGGACCTTTTGATGAGGTTACTTCAATTAAGGTGTGGCCCTGGGTGGGTCTTAATCCTCTCACTGGAATTCTTTATAAGAGAATGAAACTCAAAGACAGAAAAAACCACAGTAGCAAGAACCAAAAACAGTGAAATCTGGAAGAGAAGGAAGAGAAAGCAGACGAGTTACATGCCTTGCTTTGTGGCAGAGGAGCCCAGAAACACCAGCAGCCGGTCTTCAAGAAGAAAGCATCACCTTGATGATGACTTGATTTGGACATTTTTCTCAGCCTGAAAACTGCAAGCTAATAATTTCCATTGTTGAGGCAACCCATTTCATGACATCTGTTTTCAGTAAACTAGCAAATTAAAACCCTTATACTTATATTCTTAAATCTATTCTCTTATTAATATGGAGAAAGGAACCAAATCTCTTTTTAATAAAATCCATTCAAAAGTTTTACTGTAAATCCCGGGCATATTTACAGCTTTAATGACTGATAAAATGTAATGAAATTAATTTCATTAATATCTATATATATGTTCATTATGACCTTTCAAAAACTAAAGTAAGGTAAATATGATGACTGGCATTCAGTAGAAACCAATAGATGTTCTCCTCCTTATTGAGATAATTATAATCATAACTGACATAAAGCAATCTGTTTAAACTGATCTGCAAACTAATTTCTGATGACCGGTGCATAAACTAAGATCTTAAGACAAGGTTATGGTTTGCTAAGCAATGATCAGAATAAGCTTTATTGGGTCAGCTGAAGACTGGATTCCCCAAACTGTAGGCCCTTAGAAACCATTCCATTTATAGATAAGTTATTTTCCAATGTGGGATAACTTTCAGGGTGATAGGAGAAAACTTGAATATGAGGCTTCAGGAGGGAGGAACTATTAAGAGTGGGAGAGTGTTACAATTTGGGCTCCTTATCTGTATGCATTTGAATTTTATTTCTCAAGCAGTCAAACAAAGGTTGAGTAGTCATTGTCAATACATTGCCATTTTTGCTCTGTGTGTGTGGATGTCTTTATTTTCGTTAACTTTCAGTCATCATTTTCTGAAATTGGGTGGGAGTGAAAGGACTCACTCCCCCTGACAAGTAAAAGATTAGCATCTTATATTGTTTAATAACTGCATCCAATTGTAAATGTACCAAACAGTTTTTAAATAGCAAGTCCCATGCACAAAAATTCAATGGTGTGTGACACCTCTGATTAGGTAAATTTTTTCCTGAAAGGGTGATTATTCTTAGGAAGAATATGTTATTACCCTTAATCTGAGTCTAGTTTCTGCACTCATAACCTGAATCCTTGTAAAGTTTGTAACAAAAACTTAATATAAATCTATCCATGTTTGTAGGTTATCCTGATGAACCATCTATATGATCAAAATGCACTGTCCTAAGTTATGTGTCACAGCTTATTAAAACTCTCATCAATTACACTGTTGAAATCTTTAAAAGGTTCTACTATTTTAATGCATGATTTGTATTACCCTTCACTTTAAACAAAGCAATGTTCTCTGCAGTTTCCAAGCAATATACTTTTCTTAATTACTATTTAGCATTGAATTCTGTCCCTAGATTTTCTCTCTCTCTTTTTGCCACTCAAGAGATGGTCTCCATTTGATTTCCTTGGAAAAGGAAAGCAAAAAATCTTTCCATATATATAATTACTTTTGTGGTTGGAAGTCCCCAAAACTGAATCTATTCATATTTTTTTCTAATTTTTTTCCTATTGTTTTCTTCTCCCCTCTAGCCCAAGTCTAGGTCCTGGGGCAGGTACAGTCAAGGCTAAGTAGAATGGGTATAGGTGGCCAGCATGGCCTCCCTCTGCAGCTCAGGGACCTGGTAAGGGGAAGGGCTGTGCCATGGGCATAGAGGCTACACAGAGGGCTGCTCCTGTTTTTGTTGGGGATTCACAGCTCATCAAAGAGTCATTAGCCATGGATGGAGGCTGGTCAGGGACTGAGGGACTTGATCACAGTAGTTGCCAGCTCTCTCTGCCCTGCACCCCTAAACCCAGTTTTAGAGGTGGGAGGAAAAGAGTCAAAAAGAGAGAATACAAGGACCTTGGGACAAGGCTTCTACAATTTTTATTGCTGGTGAATTAGAAATTTGCTTCTCCTTCCTGCCTTGGAGATCTCTAGATTTTTAACACACTTCCTTTTACACTATGAGTATTCTTAGAGTCTTGCAAACAAATGAAATTATTGGATAACTTTGGATGAATCTATGTCGTGTGTAAAGCTTCTGTAAACAATATAGATATATTAGGACATTCAAACCTGGATTATAGGGTGGGCAATGGTGGTACAGTGGCAGAGTTCTTGCCTGCCATGCCAGAGACCTGGGTTCAATTCCTGGTGCCTGTCTATGCAAAAAAAAAAAAATAAAAAATAAAAAAAAAAACTGGATTACATCAGTGAACTTAATGTCAGCAAAGGAAAAATTCAGTGTAGTTAAAATTCCATTCAAAAATATTTTTTTACTGATTGGAGTTTTCATCTTATTAAAGAAGAATAAAAATTCTGAACCCAGATATCATATTCTTAATTTATAAATTCTCTAAGATAGGTTCACAGCAACTACATAACAGAAATGAATTTTAATTTAAATGGACTCATAAATAAAATGATGATGGTGGCTATTTTGGTTTGCTAAAGCAGCCAGAATGCAATATATCAGAAATGGAGCAGCTTTTAAAAAGGGAATTTATTACATTTTAAGTTTATAGTTCTAAGGCCTTAAAAATAACTGAGCTAAAAAAAGGTACCATGACTCAGGAAAGGGCTGATGATGTAAGGGGTTTCTGTCAACTAGGAAGGCACATAGGGACACCTGCTAACTTTCCCTCTTGACCTCTCATTTAAAAATGGCTTCCTGGGGAGAGTTTTCCTTTTGCATTTCCAAAGGTCCCTCTCTTGTCTACTCTGTTGCTCCTGTCCTGCTCTTTCCAAAATGGTTCCCTTTTAAAGGACCCCACTGGGTGGATTAAGACCCATCTTGAATGGGAGGCAATACATCTCCATGGAAACCACTTACTCAAAAGGTCCCACCAACAATTGTATGGTTCACATCTCCATGGAAACCAGCTAATCAAAAAGATCCCCCCAACAATATTTGAATGCAGATTAAAGGACATGGCTTTTCTGGGGTACACAGCAGTTTCAAACTGGTACAATGGTGATGAAGTTAGATAACACTTATATGTACTTATTATGTGCTAGGTGCTCATCTAAACTTTGTACTTTATTAGCTTCTTTAATGTTGAATTTAATAATTGATAGTTACTAACATTAATCTCCCTTTATAGATGAGGAAACTCAGACAGAATTTGTGTGATGTGACAAAGATAAAAAAATCAGTAAGTGGGAGAGCCATTTTTGGAAGCAAGAAAGTCTACTTTAGGACAATTATATGATGAATTCCTAAATATAGTTAAGTTCAATGATTTACCAAAAGAAATTATGATCCAAAATTAGTTGAGTTTTAAGAAAAAGTTTATACAGCAATCACTTAGTACCAAAAGCAATTATGATTCCATGACAACTTTTAATGTGGAAAACATTACTAGAAGTAAAATAATGTGAAGTATGCTTCATTCTTTACACAGTGAAGTTCAAGACTCCATTCTCACTGCACTGAGGGCCATTCTTAACCTCTTTCTCCAAAGATCTGTTGCTGTTTTATGTTGCCAGTGTAATTTCTTTCTGGAAAAATAATCATAGAGAAAGGGCTTTATAATTTGACTGCTGTTACAAGCAATATGGTATCTACTGACTGGCTCTAGAAAAAACATTGTTGGAGGTGGAGCCTCTTTCTGTAGATCTGTATGTCATTGGTATTTCTGAGGCCAAAAGGAAACATCAAGCTTAATGAAAATCAATCAGTTCATCATGTAACATACATTAATTTACTTTCACTGATATGGTTTGGTTTTCCATCCATAGACAGTCAATTATAAACTTCTTAGCATTCCAGCAAGTGACTTGTAACACATTTTGATAAAGTAAAACGATCAATTTTCTGAAAAAACTTGGATTCTGAAAAAAAGTTTTTGTAGGTTGTCTTGTGTTAGTGTACAGAATTTGAACATAAAAAGATGAGAACTTGTAAGAGATTTAACAGTTTGAAATAATTGTACAGTATGCAATGAACTACTTTGCAACATACACATAACAGCAAAAACAAAACAGAATGAAACAAAAAGACAATTACTATATGTGGTGGTTTGAAACGATATGTACTCCAGAAAGTCGTGTTCTCAAAGTTAATCTATTCCTGTGGGTGTGGACCTATTACGAACAGGATCTTTTCCTGAGGCTACTTACTTTTAGGTGTGACCCACCTCTTTTAGGGTGAGTCTTAATCCTCTTCCTGGATACCTTTATAGGAGAGTGAACGTCAGACATAGAGAAAGACATGTAAACAAGAAACTAAGAAGCAATGAAACCTGGAAGAGAAGAGAAGGGGGAGACCAGCAGACACCACAAATGCTAACTTAAGAAGAAAGCCTTGTCTTGATGAAAACTTGATTTGGACATTTACATAGTCTCAAAACTGTAAACTTTGTAAACTAATAAATTCTCATAGTTAAAGCCAATGCAGTTTGTGATACCTGCTTTGAACAGCTTAGAAAACTGAAACACCATAGATACATAAAAGTTGCCCTGAGTGACTAAATATTCATATGCATTAGTGTTTGAATAGATGTTCTATGCTCCACTTTTCCAGAGCAAAGCACCTAATAAAATGCTGTTGAATGAAGAAAAGAATTCCTAAGGTTGCACCGACCCAGCCAACCACTATGGTCTACCTACAGAGTAGCATGAAGGAAGAAAATTAGAATAACTGATGTTGTTCGTTTCAGTATTGTTCAGATATGAGGAGATGCTTTAGTCAGGGCAAAACTTGAATGGTTCATCCTGGCAAATAAGAAGGGGAGAGAGGGGACAATTTTTGTCAGGGGTGTGAGAGGGAGGGTTGGGATGGGGAGCCAGGGAGAAGGAACAAAAACATCATCAGCAACAATCTTTTGAAAGTAATTATTTTCAACTTGCTCTCCTTCTGGACTTGCTATCTCAAATCAGTTCCCTTTATCACAGCTTTCAGAAACATAAACTTCATCAATATTTTCTTCCCCACACAAATTCCTTTGATTTCCCCCAATATTCCTATATTTTTAGCACCATCACTCTCATGACTACCCCTCTACTGTTTATGGTTTAGACATATTAAAGAATATCAGGTCTTTACAGGGAACAAAAAAACATTATTAGAAAACTTTGAAACAGGAAATAAATAAATATATAAAACTACCATCATCAGTAGCCATTCTATCTACTCCTCCCCCCCATTTCCCTGAAGAAAATATCTTTTCCATCTCTTCATGAACCAGTTTGACCTCTGAGTCATGACATTTTTCATTGTTTATTTCTGTCTCTGTGATTCTTCTGTTTTTTTCACCTTCTCAGGTTTCTCCATTTTCCACTAAAACTTTAAATCCAAAAGTTCTTAGGGGTTCGTCCCATACCCTCTTCTCTTCAAACTATTATAGCTTCTTAGACAATCTTATGTGCTTGCACAAGAGTTTTTAAAAATAATGTATATTGCCAACAGACCCTAAGTGTTAACTTCAACAGAAAGTTCATTAATGAGTTTTATGCACAGGTAGCCAACTGCCTACTCAGCATCATCACATGGGTGACTTAAGCATCTCACACTTAGTATGTCCAAATATGAACACTTGAACATTTCTCTTCCTTCTTCTCTCCCTCTCTATCTTTCCTCCAATGTTTCCTTTTTCAATTAACGACCTCATTACTTGGAGTAATTTTATGACACCGACCTTGTCCTATATTCAATCAATCACTGAATATCAGTCTTTCTACATCCAAATATATCTCAAATCTGTCAGCTCTCTCCCTTTCCATTAGCATTGCTCCAGGCCAAGTCACCAACATTAGTGCCCATTTGATTGCAGTGGCTTCTGAATTTGTCTCTCCACTTCTTCTCTTACCTTCCTCTAGCCCATTTTCCACAGAGAAGCCGGAATAATCTTGAAGAAAGTATAAATGTGATCATGCCATTTGTCTCCTTAATGTGCTTGGACTTCCCATTTGTCTTAGGATAACATTCAAAGTTTTTTAACCTGCCTAACAAAGGCCTACCGTGTGCATGGCTGCCTAGCTCATCACTCCCTTTTGATCAACTCTTCCCCTGCTTGCTATGTTACATTCATCTTCATCTTCATTTCTGCTTCAAATTAACACTCACCTTTCCCTCTCAGAACATTGCTATACATCTACTCCTGTCAAAGGACATTCCCCATCGCTTTTAGCCTTTATGATTTCTAATTACCTTTCTGGTCTGAGATTAAATCCTGTCTTTCTGAAATGCTATCCCTGACTCCTCAGACTGTTCAAGTGTTGTTTTGTGTGAGGGATGGTAGGACGATACACAGATCAAGAGAGAGAGACCAGAGAGTTTGAAATATTTATTATACTCACTTCCCAGGGGAATGGGCAGCAGGCCATGTAGGATCACACAGAAAACACCAGGGTGAGTCACTCACGAGGCAGAGAGAGCAAGCTGTGATGGGAAAGTCTTCCCTGTGGTTTCTGTGGGAAGCATGCAAGAGAGGGGCAGGGGCACATCAGTATGGGAGAGTTTGGCTATATTTGCAAGTGATGCCTCTGCAAGTTGGAGATTTTCTACTTGTAAGCAGGCTAGGGTCAGGATTATCTAGAAGCAACAGATGTATACATGGGCTGTGGCCACCTGGGATGCCTATAGACATTAAAACATCTATTTAGAAATGCTAGAGAACATTGTTAATACAAATTTCCCAGTTATAATCTCTCAAAGCATTTTACTTTTTCTACATGTAATTTATAACAATTATAATTAAGTAGTTCATATGATTATTTATTGAATATATGTACACCCTCTCAGCTGTGAATTCCATGAAGGCAAGACTTGTCTTTATTTACATCACTTTTTTCCTGACACCAATTCTGCCTTATGATAGATTCCAAAAAAAAAATCTGTGAAATGTATGGTAAATAATTATGCAACCAAGTAGCTGAATTTATTTTTCTTTAGCTATTGATTCGTTTTAGTAGGATTTGAAGAATTTAGTAGGGAATTAGGGAGAGAAATCATCTATAGCAATTAATGGAGTTTTCTTCAGCTTCCCAATTCCTGAGCCTTGTGGATCTGTTAGGTTTAAAGACAACAGTACTGAGTTACTCTACTGTCAACTCTTAATATTATCTGAAATACAAAGTGAACTCTAAAATGTCACTTCAGACTCTGAAAATTAGATAAGCCATGGATACTTGCAATTTTATTTTGAGAATTCATATTTCATTTGTGCTGTTTTCTATACTACCATATATTTGTCTGTTATGGTATTAAGATAAGCAATGCATTAATGTAATAATGTAATGGATTCTTTATTAAAATGTGTGAGAGGTATCCTAAGAAAATCAGGGTTAAAAAATCCCCCCAAATATCCCCTATCATTTCACCTTAAATTTCTCTTTTATATCTATTTTTAGGATAATTAATGTAAAGTATAAAAATCTCAAAAGGAATTATAACAAAGAAGTTAGGACTTAAACAAACATGACTGCTGAATGACTATAATGATATTTTAGTCATTTTTGCTTGCAGCATTTGGAGCAGCTAGAAGAAAAAACCTGAAAATTTGGAATGGTAACCCATACCAAACTTTAAAATCTGTTTTACAACTACTTGTTAAAATGTACTTTGAAAATTATTGTGTTTTTTTGTATATGTTATATTTCACCACAAAAAAGTTAAAAAAAATTAACCATATCACTCTCCAGCTTACAGCTTTTGATGGCTCCCCAATGTCATCTAAGTGAAATTCAAGGTCCTTAGCATAGCTTACAAGATGTGTAGCCTCTGATTATCTGTCTACCATCCCTTCCAGACCCTTGCTGTAGCAATAACAAACAAGTCATGCTTCACTGTCCTAAAATTCTGTGTGTGTTTCCCTTCTTCATGTCTGTTTATCCTTCCAGATTCAGCTTTGAGCTGGCACCTTCTCCCAGAAGCCTTTGAATTCCCTTTCTTTCCAGGCCTCTTTCCCATCCCCCTAAGTTAAGTGCTTCTCCTCAGATCTCTCACAGAGTCCAATGTTTACTGATTCTTGCTTACTTTTTTTTATCTCTGTCTCCTACAACAGAACTGTAGGACTGCTTCTTGACAGCAAAGACAATTTCTCATGTCTGATTCTCTAGTGCTTAGTCCAGGACACACTGTCAGTGCTTAATAAACATCTACTGAACAATTAAACCAGAATACAAACACAAAAAAGTAGATTTTTTTATTGAAACCTATGGGGAGAGTATCTCAGCTCTGCTTTAGTCTGCATTCCATATAAAACATCTTATTAAATTACTAGCCACCAGTTGATTCAAATACTGGACTAAGAAATTATACAATAATCTAGAATAATCAGGCACAGACAAGCTAACTAAGACATCAGTTCAAGGTGGTAATACCAAGTTTATTAACATATGTCTAATTCCCAATAAGCATATGAAGATCTTTAATTTAAAAATGTTAATTCAAATTAATAATTTCATAACAAATGCTGCCCAATAGATTGAGTAAGCAAGACAATGATTTAAATATTATTTTAAATGTTTTTTATTATAAAATATGTGATTAATACCGAAAATGAGCAAAACTGTAGATTTAAATACAATCTAAGAGCTTCAATGACTAAGGTCAGGCTTCCAAAGAAACACAGAAAGAAACTTCTCTTCAATCTCCAACAGTTCTTGAATATATAAACCATTACTTGGGGAGAGTTCAGAGTTTTAAATCAAGGGCTACTTAACCAGTATTAAATGTCACTTTCCCCAACTACATAACAAAATTCAGTGGCAATTGACTCTGGAAAACTTAAAGTCTGTGCTTTCTTGATTCTCTTTTTTCCTCTTAGAAACTCTTTCCTCTTTTTGATAGCTTCCTCATTCTCATCAAATCACTGGTCACTGCTGGACTTCTAAGAATCTTTGCCATTCTCTTCACTCACTCTCTTAAGCTTATAATTTTGCATATTTGTTTTTCCAAACCTTTCTGCTCATCCGACTTCCATTTCTCTTTTTCCAAATATCTCCAGGTATCTCCATTTGTTTATTAAATGGATAGGATGATCCATTCATTTGAAACTCAACATGTCCTAAACTGAATTTATCTGCCCACTATCTCAAAACATAAAATTAGAGAATCCTGTATTTTACCTTCTTAATCAATGACAACATCATTTTCCAATCCAAAATCTTGGAGTCAGTTTTAAGTCTTTTCTCTCTTTCATGAAGATTATTCAAATATTAGCTTCCTTTATTGGAGCTGTCATGAGCATCCTTTCCTTTTCATATTCCCCTAGATTAGATTTGCATGAGCAAAACTTTTCAAAAAGCTTCAACTGCCTCGTGAATAGTGTCCATGCCTCATGTCCATCTCAATCCATCCAACACAATCATCCTCATCTTACTGTAATGGAGAACCCTTTTACAAACCTTGTTAAAATCTTCCACTTGCTGTAAGATAAAAGTACATGTTAATCAGCTACATATTCAAAGGTTCTCCAAAATTGTAACATACACATTTATAGCTCTCCATTTTCAGACAACTTGGTCTTCTGACTACCTCAAACCCACCATTACCCAACTGCTGACCAAGTCTTTGTTCATACCATTTTTCTCAACTCTAAATGTTCTTTCCATTAACTTCAGGTCTATCCAAATCCTACTTCCTATTTCTCCCATCCTCACTGATCTTTCAGGCATCTAATCTCCTACCACCACTTACAGTTCCTTAAATTCTTTAACTGTTTCACTGAAGTACCTAAGGGGCAGAGATCCCATCTCAGGTCTTTGTATTTCTTAGAAGTTGGCACATACTGTCATTTAATAAGCACTTACCCTGTGATCATTCAGTAATAGATCATTGTGGACCAAAAGCATCAGATTCTGTTCGCTTAATCAATGATATTCAAACAGTGACCAATATTACCCTTTTTTTCCCAATTTTTTTACTTTCTCAAGATTTCATTAGTTTTGCTTTGTTTTGTTTTCTTTTTCCCTTGAGTAACCTCACCTTACATTAGCAGTTATCCTTTTCCATTTTATTAAATCTTCAGCTGAATAGCACTTAACCTACTTTTATAAATGTGATGCTGGAAGACAAAGCAAAGATGACTTTGCTACTGAAATATTCTGAGAAAAATTAGAACGAATGACCAGTATCATGTTTCTGGAGGCTATTTGGCCAATTGTTGTCTTCATGTGATGGTCCATATCCTGACACTAATTTTCACACATTCTGCCCTTATGAACAGACAAAAGTCCTCAATTTCACTAAAAATATGGTTAAACTTCCATTCTGTACCTAGATTCTGTGTTTGATAAATATAGGCTAATTTAAGAAAAGTGTTTTTTTTATTTTAAATGTGTACAGTAACTGTAACATACAATGACCAATTTTCTATTCTATTTAGCTCCTTACAGTAAAACAATTCACCTAACTTGACATTTCAGATGTAAAACCAAAAAAACACAATAAAAAAATTTCAAAACTTTTCACTTTCAAAATAAGTTCATAATGCATTCATCAAATAAACTGTGCCAGAAAATCTCAGATTACTTTGTTTAATCTTTGTTGATCTGTTGCAAATGTGCTACTCTATTTGTAATCATGTGCCACTACTATGAAAACTAAAGATTTGACAACTTTTGCCCCTTCCAAAAGCAGTCTTCTGATATAAAATTGAAACAATGGATATTATAAATACAGGATTGGAATTTTGTAACTAAGAGTTATATTTTCTTTCTGAATTTGCCTTAATGTAATAAATATACTTAACTTATAATGTGATATCTAGTTTATATTATACCAAACTAGGAAATCAAGGGAATATAAACGTCATTCTTAGTGTTTACATATTAAACTCTGTTTTCATTCACAATATCAGTAAGTTAATTCAGAAATCATTGGTGCTATGAAGTGTAGTTAGGCATAAACAAACATATGAGAGACTGAACACACAGCAAGGAATAAGGAGACATGCAGAATAACAGTCTTTTACTGCTGCAAAACTGCTGTGGAATTACTCCATCCACAGATGTATAACATTCAATACAGAAACTCAAATGCATCAGACCACTTACATTGAATCACAGTATTCTTGGCATACATAGCAATATGCTTGTTTGAAGATATTTATCAAGCACAATTTCCTTTAAAATTGTGGACTGAATGGCAATTTGTACTGAAAGTATAGCTTTATACTCAGAGACTTGATGTGATAGCCAATGGAGCACAGAGATTAGGAGTAAATCTTTACAAAGGTCTTTTGTTCGATTCTTTTTGTGTCTAAATCAGCCTATCCTTTTGGAGATAATTTAGAATAGATGTATACAAGGGTCCTCTGAGCAGTGTTGAAGCATTTCGCTTCATTCATACAGTAATTATTGACACCATTTGATCTCACTTAGAGATCATTTAAACACTGTTCACATATTGGCAACAACTATAAGCAATTGGAAATGGAAATATTCAGTTATATTCGAAATAGTTAGAAAACATGAGTTTCCATCAATTTGAAAAAGAATATTCAGATAAATCATGGCGCATTTTCCTATTTCATTCATTATTTTCATCTCATGAGCACCCAACCTTAATATGATACAGTGCACACAGAGGTAGTGAGGTATGGAGGAATGACAAATATCTAGCTGTGAATTCTACTTTCAGGAGTACAGCTGTCTCCCCAGAATATGTCACTTAACATCTCTGAGATAATTATATCTACCTTACAGAAAGGTTTTAAGATTGGAAATAATAAATATAAACTGACCAGCCATGCTTGGCCCATACTGGGTGCAAAATAAATGGTAGATGTTTTTCTTACATGGCCAAAAAGCCTTCTATGTCAAATGGCTGCACATTATTTATCGGTGGGGGGGTGCAGGGGTGCGGAGGGGTGGGAGGCACGGCCTCAATTCACAAATGCAAGCTCTGCTCACATTGCTTTTAGGTGTATATTAGGGGTCTGCAGGATTAATGGGGTTTCTTCCCCAATGTTTTATATTAAGGGTGAGTGAGGAGAACCCCTGGAAAAAGCTCATTTCAAGAGAACAATGTTGAGTTCGGCATGTTTGGTTCAAGGAAAATGAGCCATTGATTTTAAGAATAGATGTTTTTAAGTAATGTTCCACCATTCATAAGCATGTAGCCTCATAGCATCAAGTACAGACTAAAAGAGCTGCTTATCATGGTGGGGCACAGTCTGAGAGCAGCCTGCAGCCCTTTCTTGTAACAGGTGTTTACTAAACGAATATGGGTGTTGAATAAAAGTTTTGTCACATAGTGGTTCAATAAGAAAATGATGTAACAAGCGGGATTGTGTTGGAAATTTTCATTATTTCCTGGTGTTTGATAAATATTAAACGAAATTCATAAATTATTCTCATCTTTATCTACACCTTGAGAGAAACAGAGTCCACATTTCTCAGTGTCTTCAGCAGCCTTTGCAGGACACTTTATCATGTAGAGATAGATCATGATACAACAAAAATTGCAGACCCCACATACAAAGCAAGAATATTATTTTATTATGTCACATTGGAAATTTCCAAGTGAAACCATAGAATTATTTTAGACAATGTCAAAAGGAGTGGGATTCTTACAGAACAGATGACTTTGGGACTAGAAACGCCTTACTTCTTACTATTATTGTGATTCTATTTTCTGTTTGAAGTTTGGAGTAGCATAAGGCAACATGACTAACATCTAGTTAATGAACCAAATTACCCAACAATGTGGTTAATAAAACAACTCTTTATTGATCCAGAAAAGAAATGGATCCGTGCTTATCCATTTGTTCCTTCACAATCCCACACCATTTTGTGCTTTGCAAGGTGGGGTGGGGGGGATCCAAAGTACATACATGTGCATTAGTAATCAACTTGCTATGGATGCTTGAGAAAAGTGTGTGATGCTGCTAGGGACTGGAGATATATGATGGTATAAAAGGTATTTGAGTGTCAAATATTGCAGGAAAATATCTTATTCTTCTATACGATGGCTAAGAGAATTGAAGGACAAAAGCAGAAATACATGAAAGATTTATGGAAGAACAGAAAATCTCCCTCAGACAGGAAAATGAGATAGTTGGAAAAAAGAAAACATTTATATAATGGCAGTTTTGTACTGGGCACTCTACACATGCTGTATCATCTAATTCATACAAAAATCCAGTAAAATAGTGATTTTTATCCTCATATCCTTCAAGACGGTACCAACACTTTGAAAGCAAAGCATAATAACATTTTTTTTTTTACTCCAAGCCATGCACATGCCACCTCAGGCTAGGCTCAAGAGTTCCTGTAAATGTTTGCCAATATTTTCCCAATGTTTGACAATCACTGGGAAAACCCTAGGCCCTCTATTGAAGGGCAGAGGATGGATCGCTGGCAAAGGAAACCTATAAAGTATATGGCAGAGCTTGTCTATAGGTGCATAGAACTGAGAGCACTAAGCGTGCCTGTCCAAATCATTAAGGCATCATAGATGGATTTCTAGTACTACTCTGATGCTTGATATGGGTGGGTGCTGGTTATACAGGTGTGATAACTTTCTGGAAATTTACAAATCTGTATACCTCTAATTTGTGTACTTTTATATAAACACATGCTTTATTTTAAATAACAAAGGAATCTGGGCCTAACCTGAAGGGACTTAGATAGGACTCACACAATGAAATGGCATTTACGTTTTCACCTGAAAAATATAAAGAATTTAGCCAGAGTTGCATGGTTATAGCAAAACAGAAACGTGTACAAATTGGTATAGAGGTCAAGGAAGAGTTTGCAAATGGACAAGGAACTTTCGAGACCAGCCAGAGGGTCACTGGAGATATCTGGACAGAACAAATTGCTCCTCTCCCAGGCATAGTTTGTGAGTGCAATGAAAATGTTTACTGAAAATATACCAAGTCAATAACTTTTACAAGGAAATAAATGTTAAAATCTCACATGTTAATTTAAGATTTAGTCATGAACCAAGTGCTTTGCAGGAATACAAGGGATTCTATGGTTAGAATATTAAAAGGGAGGTCTTGCTGTGAGAAAAGTTTTTTAATTAGCTGTTTTACTACATTTTGTGAAGTGCACTTTTAAGAACTTGCTCTTTAGAAGAAAAACTGACATTTTGCAAGGTGTGTGGAACCTGATATAATGAGTCATAGGGACTTTTTAAGGGACGGTGCATGCTAGCCTGATGAAGATTTATGTTGTTTTCTAAATTATTAAATAATAACAGAGCTTCTCATGTTGAATTAAGATCTTCTGATTAAGAACTGTTCAGAAGAGAGATTGAGAACGTGATTAAAGACTGGACTATCCTGATTATATACAACATTTTCTTTCATTTCAAGCCTTGTTTCTCAGGGTCCTCCACCAGCCAGCATCATCTGGGAATAGTTAGTAATGCAAATTCTCAGGCATCACCCCAAACCTCCTGAATCAGAGACTCTGGCTGGAACCTAATGCTCTGTGGGTCCTTCTGTATATCATTCTGATATACAAAATTTTGAGAATAAGTGCTTTGTCTTAAAACCTGCCCACATTAACCTCTCTGATATCTGTATGTTTAAATTAATTGGATTATTGATAAATTAGTTGGAAACTCTATGAAAGGAGACATAGATATTGAAGGATCCCTTAAATATACCTAGTTCCATCTTAATATAGTTTTTTCCAGCATTCCCCAGCAACCTGTATATTATATCCTCTCTCTTAACACAAAGTGTGTAGCCATAATCCATTTTCATTCTATCCTTCTCCAGTATTGCCCCCCCATCATTCTTCAATCCATGGCCATCTGGCTTCCAACTCAGAGAATCTACTTTGATTTAGGTAATCACAGAAATCTCCTCATTGATAAATGTTGATTTATTTTCTTAAATTACCTGACTGCTTGTTTAGTATCTTTGCTCTACTAGAATTTAATCTCCATTGCGAACATGATTATTTTTTCTTTCTGTCTTGTTCACTGTTACAGTTCCAGCAAGTAAAAGAGTACCTGGGACAGATTAGGTACTCAATCAACTTTTTTGAATGACTAAAATGAAATAACATTCTCAGTTACTCATCCTATTCAAACATTTTTGAAGCACTTTGCAGGTTGATAAACTTCATTATAAAAAACGCTCAAAACCATTGATCTTAATTTCAAAGGTCCTGCAGACTTCAGCTTTTCTTCATATGCTTCTTTTTCATTCTCTTTTGCTGGAGATTTGCTTCTGGGCAATGTCATCCATTCTTGGTGCTTCAGAGAGTCAGAAGAAAATTGTGATTTAAGAAGACAAACTTTGAAATCAAACCCCTGGCAAATCACCTTCTAAGAGGTTCATTTTTTTCATCTGTATATCATTTTGTTTATCCTACCAAATTATTCTGATTAGAGGGAATAATATTTGTAAATTACAGTGACCAGCCCTTTTACTTCATTTTAGTTCTTAATTATCATCCCATCGAAAATGATTGAAATCTCTAACCTCCAACTTTTCACTACTTTCAGACCTACATTTCAACTTCCCATTAGATATAAACCCAAGAATATCACTTTGAAACTTTCTACTTAACGTTTACAATGTCAAACTCATCATTTTTCTGTTATTGTTTTTTGGTTTCCAGTTCTCACAATGTAACACTCCTACCTCAAGTTAATTCTAGGGCCTCTGGTCCCACAGTTTATTTTTCCAGTGGGGATGGGGCCAGAGGGAGGGGTCAAACAAACAGAAAACCCTATTTTCTTTTTCTTTCATGTTTCATTAAAATCAGAATATGTCCTTTTCCCCTAAAGGACAAAAGGCCTTTAACTTCAAATATTCTCAGGACTTGAGGAAAATATTTTTCCTATAACTTTCTGATACATAAATAAAAGAAGTAAAAACAATGCAAAGTAGATTGAATGTTCAAATCTTTTTGTATTAAAAGAGAGAAATTCTTTTTTATATAGTCTATAGAGTCTTGCCTTGTCCGGCCTTCACCTGTTTCTTCAGTTTCATCTTACACCAAGAAGCTTCTTGTTGTTTATGAAACTGGGATTGATAAATAACATAATAAATCATTTTTGCAGGTTTTGTGATCTGTTTGTAATTTATTGATTTTTTCTCATTTTTCCATCCTAACTGCTGTGCTGATAAAAACTATGCCTTCATTCTCAGCTCTGCTAACAAAGTCCCCTCAAATTTCTTCTCTAAACAGTTTATTTTTCCTGCTTAATCCAGTATTATTTCCTCAAACGTCATATATGTTTAGGCCACTTTTATGCTCAAAATCCTGCATTGGCTCTTCATTTGAGTACAGAATAAATATCAGTATCTTAACCTGGCCTTCAATATACCTCTACCCGAACTCTATCTGTGTCATTTTTACCCTACTTATACAATCTCAGCAAAGTATCTTCAGTACTAGCTACATTCGAAAGCCTGCTGTCTTATGGGTATGTACTGCAATTTCCTAAGGGTTGAAAAATATGAAACAACAGAAGTTGAAAGTCCACCGGGCTTACCCTGGGAATAGAAGCAAAGATTTAAAAGGATCCAAGAGACTTAGTTTTCTTTCAAATCACAATGACAACTTTGTTCCCAAGCACATGTATTTCATGCCATGTATGCCTCTTTCCCCAAATTTTATTTGTTATTTCTCTTAACAGCTATGTTCTATTTACTTTATTTTAAATAACATGGTTTTATTTGAAGCATCCTACAACTGAAAAGGGAAATCTGAAAACTCATGCATAGTTTTATATATAAAATAATAATATTAAAAATTAGAATAATGTATATTTTCCTTATAGGGACAAGTGGATACGATCAGATAGTTAAAAGAAATTTATTCAATGCTAGAGTTAAAACAGACTGTATATATGGAATATTAGTAAACACTAAAGAAAGAAGGCAAAAGTGATTAAAAAGACCTGTCCTCAAGAAGCTTAGTTTCTCATTAATGATATGGGCAGGATCATTAATACATTTAATACCAGTCATATTACATAAAGAGTCAAAAGATAAATATAAACTATATGCTTTGATTGTGCCTGTGAGTGAAAGAGATTGATTTTTTACTGAGATGAGAAAAGCCAACTTTATGGTATAAGTGACCTGAGTCAAAACAAGCAGAAGATTTCATTAGCTATAATTGGGGAGGAGGTCAAAATTATGTGCAAAGGAATACTACAATTTTGAAAAGGAGAACATTTATCTTAAAAATACGTTTTAAAACTGAACATTTGAAAGATAAGGCACTGGCACAAGAATAGACAGACAGATACATGACTAACAATAGGTGCAATGTAGGGACAGGTTTTTGAGCTACTTATGGTTTAAAAGAATAACTCAAGCTGCTAGTTGGAAATAGATTGTATAGAACAAGGGGACAATTTAGAAAGCAAAGAAAGAGAACCAAATGCATATAAATAGCCCATACATAATGAGTTGCTAAAAACAGTAATTATTTGCTAGATATACCATCAGCTTTTGGCCCAGTTGATCTTTGTCTCCTTTTCAGATACTTTTTCACTTGATTTACAAGAAAATAATGGATTATTTAATAAACTGTATAGAAATAATTGCTAACCATTATAAATATCTTACTCAACTTTTATATGAAATAAACTATAGGTTGAATTTGATTTATTTGTAAAGAATATCTTTAGAAATTGAGAGCATTTTAAAAGCAATAAAAATTAGTAAAAACTAATAGAGAAATATTAGAAATTAGACCATTAAGTTCACACATTAAAAATCTATAAATGGGCAGGCCACGGTGGCTCAGCAGGCAAGAATGCTTGCCTGCCATGCCAGAGGACCAGGGTTCGATTCCCAGTGCCTGCCCATGTAAAAATAAAATAAAATAAAATAAAGCATGTTGTGAAAAATCTTAAAAAAAAATCTATAAATGCTTATTATTAATATTCATTCATTCATTCATTGTATATTTATTTCATGTTTGTGTTCCAAGAACTGATCTAGGCACTTGGGATAGTAGCGAACAAAATAGATAAAAAAAAATAGACTACTTGTGCAGCTTATTTATGGGGAGAAGTCAAAATAAGAAGCATAATTACAACCAAGTAACTTGTTTTAGATGATAAGTACACAGGGATTCTGAGGGCTGGAGAGGGTAGAGGCTTGTGTGCAATGTTAGGAAGCGTGGGCAGGATAGTCCTCATTGAAAAGTTGAAATATAAGCAAAGGTTGCAGAAGAAGGATTTAGCCAAGTAGATTTCTGGAGAGAGTGTTCCAAGTAGAGAGAAGAACAGAGCAAAGGTCATTCATTAAACCACATGCTTTGGTTTGCTAAAGCTATCAGAATACAATATATCAGAATGGGTTTGCTTTTACAGAGCGAATTTATTAGCTTACAAATTTATGGTTCTAAGGCCATGAAAATGTCCAAATTAAAGGATCAACAGCACAATACCTGGACTCTGAAGAAAGGCTGCCAGCATTTGGGAAACTTCTGTCAGATGGGAAAGCACATGGCTGGCATCTGCTGGTCCTTCTCTTCTGGGTTTTGTTGCTTTCAACTTCTGGCTGATCCATCTCTCAGTTTCTCTGGCTGTTTCTCTAAATTTCACCTACTATTAAGGACTCCAGTAAAGGTTATTCCACCCTAAATGAGGTGGGTCACATCTCAATTGAAATAACCTAATCAAAAAGTTCCACCTATAAAAGCTCTGTACCTTTAGGGCTAGATTAAAAGAACATGGTCTTTTCTGGGGTACATAAGAGCTTCAAACCACCACACCATGTGTGAAGTATCAATGAGGAAAGAAAAGATATACCAGTGTGGCTTGAGTACAGTGAGTGGAGTGGGAGATTTCAGTGAGGTAAGGGGTGAAATGATGGGCCCTGGCCTTATAGGGAACTGTGGCTTTTACTATGGGTGAAATGCAGGAGCTGGGTTTTACATATAGGAAAGACATCATTGGACTTTTGTCTGCTGGGATGGAAATCAAATGTATAAGACAAAGACAGAAGCAGGATTATCTGTTAGGAAGCTATGGTATCGATGCAATTAAGGTAAAAGCTGGGAAGAATTAGAGCCAAGGAAGTAGCAATGATGATGGTAAGAAGTTTGTGAATTCTGCTTATGTTTTGGAGGTAAAAACAATAGGATTCAATGACATATTGCATTTAGAAAAGAGGGAAAAATAGGTGTCAATGATGGCTGAGATTTTTGATGTGAAGAACTGGAAAGATGGATCTGCCATCAAGTGAGATGGGGAAAACTAGAGGCAAGGAGTTACAGATATGGGGGATGAAACAGGCTAGAAGGCGATCAGGTTGAGATGCTTACTAGACATCCAAATGCACATGTCAACTAGGCAATAATGTATTTAAACTGCAGATCAGGGGAGAGTTGAATGTAAAATTTGGGAGTCATAGGCATTTGGGTGGTATTTGAAGCCATGAAAATGAATATGATCCTCAAGGAAACAAGTGGAAATATTAAGACAGGGAGACAAGGGCTGAGTATTGAAGCATTACAATATTAAGACCTAGAGGATGGAAGAGTCAACTAGCAAAGGAGACTATGAAGGAACAACCAATAAATTAGGGAGAAAAGTAAGGAATTTGCAGTGTCCTACAAGATATTTCAAGAAAGTGAAAGTCATCAAATCATCTTATTTTGACGAGAACAGTTTTAGTGACCTCATGGTAGTAAAAGCTGAATGGATTGAATCAGAGAGCCTAGGAGGAAAATAATCAGAGAATGAGCATAACAGAACTTTTGAGGAGTTTTGCTGTAAGGGAGAGCAAAGAAATGAAGAGTCAGGAGAAGTGGGATCCTGATAAAGCTTGTTAAAATGGGTCAAATTTTTCTCAGGAAAATGATCCAATAGAGATTAAAAAAAAAAAAAAGATGTGACAGTAGGTGAGGCATGAAGGGATCTGGCGCTCCTGTGGAGGGACTTGTGTTTAGATAGTTGAAGTTTGGTAACTTCAACTCTGATAACAGATGGGAAGAAAGAATGAGGCACAGATGCTGGTAGGTAGGTCTGTTCTACTGGTGGTAAAGTGTGAAGTTTGATGCTGATAATTTCAATTTTCTCTGTGAAGTAAGAAGCAAGAGGACAGCTGTGAGGATTGAGTTGAGTTATATCTGTTAAGTACATAGCACAGTTCTTAATGTTTATTAGGAATGCAATAAAAGGTACTTTGAATACTAACAGGCTTAATTAATGGCATAGAAAATATTCATAACATATTAAAAATTGAAGGAAGATGGTTACAAATAGGATTTAGAGTTGTGCTGGTTTGAAACTGTTGTGTACCCTAGAAAAGCCATGCTTTTACTCCTCATTCAGTATTGCTGGTTGGGGTCTTTTTGACTATTTTCATGGAGATGTAACCCACTCATTCAAGGTGGGGTCCCTTTTTGGAGCCCTTTAAGAGGAAAACATTTTGGCAAAAACTTCAGAGTGAACAGAGCCCACACAGCCAGAGACCTTTGGAGATGCAGAAGGAAAATGCGCCAGCAGATGCCAGCCATGTGCCTTCCCACCTGACAGAGGTGTTCTAGACCCATCAGCCTTTCTTGGACCAAGTTATCTTTCCCTGGATGCCTTAGTTTAGACACTTTTATAGTTTTAGAACTGTAAATTGCAACTTAAAAAATTTTCTTTTTAAATGCCATTCTGTTTCTGGTATATTGCAATCATATAAACCCATTTTCTGGTGCTAAACTATTTTTGAACATGAGCACCAAATTTTTAACAGTAGAAGAAATGCTGTGTTGAGTCTTAGCCCAAGGGTCATAGGTATAAAAGCAAAGGACAATTTGAAGCCTCAAATTTGCACCAGATTGATTAAGGTATAAATCAAATGCCAGAATTTTTGCCAAACTGGAACAAACCAGGCAAAAAATTTGGAAGCAATGTCAAGAGAGGATATTGGGAGGAACCCAAAGAAGTGTTTCTATGTTTATTGGCCATTTTGCTCCTTCTAAAATAGGAGTTTGAGGGTGAAGTATTATAGGCTGCATGCTAAAAAGGCAAATATAGTTTCCTCCATTTCCCATTATAGGTTTTTATTGATTATATTAATTGTTGCAGACTAGAATGCTTAACTCTCAAGTTCATGGCTATTTATTTTATTATGCATACTTAGAAAGTGTTTTAATCACATGACTCACATTTGCAATAATCCCAGAGAGCTTTTATTTAACGTTCTTTCATAATCCTTTGCACATTCCTAATTAAGATCATGCCTCATCTGGAGACTAAATATGTGTTTTTTTAAAGGTTATTAAAGAAAATTATTTTATAATTAAAGCAAATTGGAATCAGAAGAATTTTGAGTCAGGGCAATTGCTTATTTTATTATTTTTTGTTAGAGTAGTTGTAGGTTTACAGGAATATTATGTCTAAAATGTATAAATACAGAGTTGCCATATACAACCCTATTATAACACCTTGCATTAATGAGATAACTTCGTTAAAATTTAAGAAAGAACATTTGGACTATTAACCATAGCTCATCATTTATAATAATGTTCACTGTGTTGTGTAGCCCTATGTTCTTTTTTCTCTTAATTTTTGCTCTAGAAACATACATAGGACCTAAAATTTCCCCTTTTAACCACATTTACATATATAATTCAGTGCTGTTAATTATGCTCACAATGTTGTGCTACCATCACCACCATCCATTACCAAAACTTTACAATCAACCCTGATAAAAATTCTGCACAATAGTTTAAAAGCTATCTTTAAATTAAAAATAATTTTACAAAATATTTATTCTTTCCCAAATTCATTAATCTGCAAACATTTTATCACTTTTTCTCTTTTAGCAGCATCTTGACCCTCAACTATTATTAAAAAATAATTTGCTTTTTAAAGTATCAGGTCTTCTTTCCAACTGTATTTGAATACTGTATTATAAATGTTGTTTTTATTAGCATTGAACATACCAATTATTTCTTTTTAATATTATAGATATTAATTAATGTGAGTGAAAAAATAGTGATTAATAGAAAGAATTTTATTTTTAAATATGCATTTTATTCTCCCTCTGCAGTTGTATTTTTTGTGCACTATATGACCAGAAGTAAGTCACTTAGTTTAGAGCTTACAATTCCTCATGTTTAAAAGGAGTCTATTTATTAGACTATCCAATGGAATTCCTTTTAATTTAATGCTTCTTTGTTCATTCCTTCATGAGTATCTTGCTCATTCACCAACTTTTGAAACATAGACTGGATTTTTTTTCCAGTTCAGTTTATTTCACATTTTAACAGGTAATTAAAAAAAAATGGCTAAGAAACTCAAGCCCAATGCTAGGTCCCCAACAGATACTCAAGGATTGGATCTTCATGACTATATATATTATATATTTTGTTCTTTTCCTTAAAGTAATGATAATTATTCCAGAATGCAATTATTAATTTATTTATGTGACTTGATTATTAATTCATATATCTGCATTTCTTTCTGGAAGATTAAGAGAAACAGAATTTGAAGAAGATATTTTAATAAAATATTATGTCAAAATATTTTTAATCAATACAGTCACATAAATGTGGTAAAATACATATATTTATATATATGTATATGTAGATACATATATATATATATGTATATATATATATACAGCACTGAAATCTAACTATATTATATTAATTTTGGTCCTGGAAGCTTTAGTTTTAGAGCCATTGATCCTATTTGTATACGAATGACAGAGTTTACCCTTACAGAAACAAACAAGTTTAAAGCCTTCAAAGAGTTTTCAAAACTTCAGGTTTTGGAGACGTGGATTTAGTTTTGAACCTCATCTACCATTTAGTAACCATGGAACATTGTAGTGTCAATTATCCTATTTGAATCTTTATATCTGTATTTATAGAAAGGAAACAATACCTACTACACAGGGTTACAGTAAGGATTAAATAAGATAAGCATGTAATGGCTAAATGTAAATGATTAACTGTTACTGTTTTTATAATCATCTAGGTGCATTTTCTTTCTCTCTTAGATGCAGGCAAACCACTTTCTGCATCAACTTTTCTTCCACAAAACATAAAACTTTTATGCTCTGAGTAACTATAGCAAACTTTATTTGGATCCTTTTTTTTTCTTAATCCTGTACCTATATTTCTATATTTCTCTTCTTTTCCTTCCCCCCATTATTTATTCCTTCTTTCCTTCCACCTTGTCTTTTCCCATCTTTCATGTTTGCTGCTTTGCTTCATAGAGCATGTGGGGATGTTCTCTAAATTGGTATTTTCCACAGAGCACTGAACAACATCGAGTTCATCCTGTAGGTTGTGAAACAGCTGTGAGATACAAGAACACATGAGAAGGAACCCAAGCATTAGCTGCCAGATGGTGCCTAATCAAGTATGTTCAACAATCACATAAAACAAAGGTGAGCAGAACGAATCGAGTCAGGGACATCAGAGGGACCCATCTTTTCTGAATGTACAGATTCACAGAGCTGTGATGTCCTAAAACAATGATTCAGCATAATCATGTTTTTTATAATGGGAGTGTGACATTATTAAATTTATGATGGAATGGCTTTATAGACCTCCATATCACTGAGAATATTTGTAAAAATAATTAATTGTTATCTGCTTGTTCATTATAGTTAGTTATAAAATGATAAATGTCTCCAAACTATTGTATAAGCTGTATATATTGAAAATGCATTTATATTTAATTTCACTGTCTTTATATAACCTGGATTTAATAGTAACAAGTTTCGATCTACACATTAAGTTAGTAAATGCTAGTAATTTATATGATTAGTTTTGTAGTTTGAAAACCTCTTGACAACTGAAATTCAATTTGTTTACAAGCAGTATTTCAAAGGAAATACCTTCATGCCTTCCTAACACATAGATATACGACTACCTTTTTAACCAAAAAGTAATATTTTGAAGGAAATATCATTTAAGTGTCTAATTCTAGAAATTATAGCTTTCCAGGCAGAGACTTCACATTAAACACCCTTCAGGTACTGACTCTGTGGCCTTGGGTAATTCACAAGCTATTGGGCCTCCATCAATCAACTAATAACTGTGCTAAGCCACTTCCATGGGGTTGCTGGTACTGCACAGGACAGGTCTTGTTGCAATTAAATAGCAGAGATGAAATGGCTTCCAGAGTTAGGAATGGACTCCATGCAGGAAAGAACTTCAAAACTGTTTTCGTAATTTCAGTCTACAAAAAACGTGGATGTTGATGGAGAGAATTAGCAACATTAAGGGAAAGATATGACTACCTCACTTGCCTGCATTTAGCCAAGAAGACAAAGAATCTGGTCCAAATAGCTTAAAAGGTCTGGGAAAACAGAAGTGAACATTCCAGATAGAACAGAGCATGTGAAACAAGAGCATGAAAGGCCCAGAGAAGAGGCTGGAGAACAGACAGGGCACAGTTTGTAATAATAATAAATTAATAATAAATAACATTTCTGTTAATTGATGTCACTTCCTCAAATTTCTGTCCTGTGTAAAACCCACTAGTGGTATTATATTGCAGGATCCTTATAAGGTATTGGGATTTGTTTTTTGTTTTATGTCAGTTTTGGTCATAGAATTGAATTCACATTAAGTTGTTCTTGAACCTTTCAGAATGTAGCATTATCAGCCCATGGACAGAATTTTTACTTAAATATCTGAGTCAAGAAATACACATATCTCTTTCCCCAAAACATTATTAAACTGAAAGTTTAAACTAAGACAGAATAAACTTATGAAGTATGTAACAACATGGGTGGACCTAGAGAATATTATGCTGAGTGAGACTAGCCAAAAACTAAAGGACAAATACTGTATGGTCTCACTGATATGAACCAACATTAGTGAATAAACTTGGAATATGTCATTGGTAACAGAGACCATCAGGAGACAGAACTAGGGTAAGATAGTGGGTAATTGGAGCTGAAGGGATACGGACTATGCAACAGGACTGGACACAAAACCTCAGAAATGGACAGCACAGTACTACCTAACTGTAATGTAATTATGTTAAAACACTGAATGAAGCTGCATGTGAGAATGATAGAGGAAGGAGGGCTGGGGACATAAATGAAATCAGAAAGAAAGATAGATGTTAAAGATCGAGATGGTATAATCTAGGAATGTCTAGAGTGTATAATAATAGTGAAATGTACAATGTACAAATTTTAAAAGTGTTTTGGCATGAGGAAGAACAAAGGAATGTCATTACTGCAGGGTGCTGAAAATAGGTGGTAAATTAATACTTTACAATGTCACCTTATGTGTGAGACTAAAGCAGAAAATGTTTATTGGTTACAAAATTTAGATTTTGACTAGAGCATTTCCTAATATAACTCATGTAGATCGTTTGACTGAATGTCATAAGTACTTGGAATCTCAGGTAGCACATGAGACTTTGTTGGTTTGTCCAGAGTGATCCCCTGATGAATCCCAGAATGATTTGATCAGTGACTGGAAAAGCATTTGCAAGCCCCCTTCGGGGAATGGTGAGAGTGGGGAGAAATTCAACTTCCCCAAGTTGAATTCTTGATATTCTCACAAGCAGTGTGGACAACCAAAGCTATAGGCTGAGCCCCCAGTCTTGGGGTTTGTTCACATGAAACTTAACCCCACAAAGGATAGGTCAAGCCTACTTAAAATTTAGGCCTAAGAGTCACCCCCAAGAGAGCCTCTTTTGTTGCTCAGATGTGGCCTCTCTCTCCAGCCAATATGACGAGCAGTCTCACCACCCTCCCCCTCTCTGCATGGGACATGACTCCCAGGGGTGTGGACCTTCCTGGCAACGTGGGACAAAGATCCTGGAATGAGCTGAGAAAAACCCTAGAATGAGCTGAGAATTAACATCAAGAGACTGAGAGAACCTTCTCGACCAAAAGGGGGAAGAGTAAAATGAGGCAAAGTGTCAATGGCTGAGAGATTCCAAACAGAGTCAAGAGGCTATCCTGGAGGTTATTCTTATGCATTAAGTAGATATCACCTTGTTGTTCAAGATGTAGTGGAGAGGCTGGAGGGAACTGCCTGAAAATTTAGAGCTGTGTTCCAGTAGCCATGTTTCTTGATGATGATTGAACAATGATATAGCTTTCACAATGAGACTCTGTGAATGTGAAAACCTTATGTCTGATGCTCCTTTTAGCTACTAAATCAACAGAAGAGTAGAACATATGGAACAAAAATAAATAATAGGGGGAACAAATGTTAAAATAAATTTAGTTTGAAATGCTAGTGGTAAATGAAAGCAAGGGGTAAGGGGTATGGTATGTATAATCTTTTTTTTCTCTATTATCATTTTATTTCTTTTTCTAAATCGATGCAAATGTACTAAGAAATGATGAATATGCAACTATGTGATGATATTAAGAATTACTGATTATATATGTAGAATGGAATGATTTCTAAATGTTTTGTTTGTCAATTTTTTTTAATTAATAAAAAAGTTAAAAATAATAATAATAATGAAGAGTTACTATTAGCTACTTGGTGAGAACAACTTGCTGGAGATGCGACATGAGAATCAAATGCTTTATGGTTCATTGTCTATATATGTATGATATTCGTTAAAAATAGTTCTCATTACAAAATGTAGATTGACATGTCATTTCTTTTTTATTTATTGCCAAGTTAAATATAGAGAGTTTTATGTATTTATAAATCCTGGATTGCACAATCATTAGTATTTGCTTCAGAATTCTGATGGCCACAATGAAATAAAGCAGGTAAGGTGGCCCCTTGGGAGGCTTTATTTAGGTACACCACTCACTGTTCTACACATCCAGTTAATGGGATATATTTTAAGAAGTGTCCATATTAAATAATGAAACTTTCATTGGAAAATAAACCAGACAAATATACTAGGGAATTAATTTCATTGATTAAGAGATTTTTTTTTTCTGGAAAATAAAAAATAGTTGCTAGCAACTAAAAACATGTCCTATGTAAAAGTAGTATAATATTTTTGATCATTGCAGCATTATATATTTTTTGGTAGGTAAAATGTGCTGCAGTACATTTTAACCAGGGTCTGAGTTTAGTAAACATGTGTATTAAATATATATAATATATATATGTGTGTGTATATATATATATATGAACAAGCACTACACCTATCATTTGATCATTTCATATTCATTCTGGAAATATTTTATCTGAGCAGCAAAGTAGATGCAATTCATGAAAGCTATCCTTTCACTTACCATTGGCCATTTCAGAGATTTCAAAAGAGAGTTCAACTGCTGTCGATTTAAATGAGGCAATGAATCTTATTGCACACCTAATATGCGATGAACCTGAGGTTAGATTCAAGGGTGGGGAATTCTTATGGCGATTGGGCAGCACCTAATTTGTATAGGCATTCCTTACTAATTCAGAAATTGGGTGGCTAGGAATTCTGAAATTCTACTATTTATCTATTATTAGCAAGATAAAAGCATAACTTCTGTAAATGGCCCCCAGTGCAGAAACAGAGTTTGGATTAACACACCGGAATAAATACCACTGTGGGATCATGAAGCGAGAATATATACCTCAAATGCCCAACTCCCAACCCTGCCCCAAGTGCTTTATTTACAAAAGAAATAAATTTCCATTTGACTTGCAAGCACAGTTTTACAAAGCTGTGTTTCTTACAAATGCATCAATGCTTTCTATTACTAAAGTTTATTGCGGTGGGTGAATCATTATAGTTTTTTAAATGATCATGCATAGACCTAGTGTTTTTTCAAGGGAGCTTTCTTGAGAGGGTTAAGGAATGTTCAGATTTTACATCTTAAATGCATTGCTGATTGTTTTAGTACCACAGTTATATGGTACATTTTGAAACTACCCAACTACCAAACTACCAGGGGAAACTATTTAAAATTCTGAAAGTTTTGGGTCATTGATAGTTTAGAAGATATGTTATTTCCAAGCTGATCTAATTGCCTAGGAAACAGAAACTTGTCAAAGGAATTATTTCCAAGTGACCCACCATTCTGGAGAGAGTTTCTGAGTGACTGATCTGACTGTGTACCAAATCAAACTTAATGCTTATTGCATGGTAAGGGATTATGTTTCAAACATATATGTGTAGATAGAGAAATATAGGAATTTTAGCTTCTACCTCTACATTTATAAAACACTATAAAAATGTAGCAAAATTAAGTGGAAATATTGATCCAGGATATCAGTAAAGAACAACAAAGATAGTCATGAATTCTATATTTTCAGTTTAAAAACATTTTGTCAAAAATAATCTAAAACAATTTAAGTCACAAGATTTTTCACTACAGACTGTTTGTGTTAGGAATTTATGATGACATGAGTTCACTACTTCAAACACAGTTATATTTAAATAAGGATATTTCTGTTAATTGATGTCACTTCCTCAAATTTCTGTCCTGTGTAAAACCCACTAGTGGTATTATATTGCAGGATCCTTATAAGGTATTGGGATTTGTTTTTTGTTTTATGTCAGTTTTGGTCATAGAATTGAATTCACATCAAGTTGTTCTTGAACCTTTCAGAATGTAGCATTATCAGCCCATGGACAGAATTTTTACTTAAATATCTGAGTCAAGAAAAACACATATCCCTTTCCCCAAAACATTATTAAACTGAAAGTTAAGGAGGAATATTAAAGAAACTCTACACAGTGAACCATGCAATGAGTTGCTTAAACAATGGGGATATATGGTCATACTGATGGTCTCCTAGTTGTGAGACTAGGAGAAACCACAGGGAGCAGCCAGAAGCTGGAAGTCAAAGGAATCTGGAAGGAAAAAGAGAAGACTCATGTGACTGGCCATGTGATAGAAAAGCCAAGGACCAAACATCCCAGGCCAGTGCCAGAATGTCACAGTTTTCAGGGAAAAAGCATCACCTCACTGATACCTAAATTTTGAACTTCTCATAGGTAATAGGTAGGTGAATAAACAAAATGTGGTTCGTCCATAAAACGGAATATAATGGAGCAATAAAACGCATGAGCTATTGAGTACTTAAAAAGACATGGGAGAACCTTAAATTCATATTGCTAACAGAAAGAAGCCAGTCTGAAAAAGGATATATTGTATATGATCTTAATACCTGACTCTGGAAAGGGCAAAACTACATAGATAATAAAAGGGCCAGTGCTTAGTTTCCAGCCCAGAGCAAGGAAGAATGAAATCTTGAAAGAATGAAGCACAGGGGATTATTTTAAGTCAGTGAAAAAATTCTAAGAATAGATCTTTTTTTTTTAACTTTTTATTGTATAATATAACATATAAGCAAAGCAAGCAAATAAAAAAGAAATACTTTTCAAAGCACTCTTCAACAAGTAGTTGAGAGATCCCTGAGTTTGTCATGGGCTACCATATGATCCTCTCATAATTTTCCTTCTTGCTGCTCCAGAATATAGGAGGCTAGAGGGCTTACATATTTTTTTAGCATCACAATGGACTTTTCTTCCTTCTTTTTGTGAAAAATAACATATATACAAAAAAGTTATAAATTTCAAGACACAACAGAAGAATTAGATCTAGAACATATTTCAGAATTTGACGTGGATTACAATTTCACAATTTTAGGTTTTAACTTTTAGCTGCTCTAAAATACTGGAGACTAAAAGAGATACCAATGTAATGATTCAGCATTCATATTAATTTGTTAAATCTTATCTTCTCTGTATAACTCCACTATCACCTTTCATCTTTCTATTCATCTCTTTAGGGGTGTTTGGGCTATGGCTATTCTAACTTCTTCATGTTGGAAGAGTCTGTCAGTAATATGGGGTAGGGAGATGAAACTATCTAATGTTCTGGAGAGGCTGGACCCTCTAGGTTTCAGGACTTATCTGGTCCAGGGACCCATCTGGAGGTTGTAGGTTTCTGGAAAGTTACTCTAGTGCATGGAACCCTTGTGGAATCTTCTATACTGCCCTAGGTGTTCTTTAGGATTGGCTGGAATGGTTCTGGTTGGGAGTTAGCAGGTTATGATAAGTAGTAAGGTCTAACTGAAGCTTGCATAAGAACAACATCCAGAGTAGCCTCTCAACTCTATTTGAACTCTCTCTGCCACTGACACTTTATTAATTACACTTCTTTTCCCCATTATGGTCAGGATGGAATTGCTGATCCCACAGTGCCAGGTCTGGATTCATCCCTGGGAGTCATCTCCCACATTGCCAGGGAGACTTTCATCCCTGGATGTCATGTCCCACGTAGGGGGGAGGGCAGTGATTTCACTTGCAGAGTTGGACTTAGAGAGAGTAAGGCCACATCTGAGCAACAACAGAGGTCCTCCAGAAGAACTGTAAGACATGCCTATAGGTAGTCTAAGCTTCTCTGCTACCTACATAAGCTTCACAAGAGTACACCTCATGATTGAGGGCATGGCCTATTGATTTGGGTGTCCCTAAAGTTTGACACAGTATCAGGAGTTTCTCTGATGGTAAAGTTTAATTGTTCTGTATTTTTCTCCCATCCCTCTGGAGACTTTGCCAATACTTCCTGATTATCTGCTTAATATACTCTAGGATGTATCCAGGCATTATGATAATGTATAAAGGATTATAGGACCTCTTTCTTATTCTGTGCTTTCTGTGTTTCAATTGTTCAAATGAACTATACATATAGGTTGAATTAGATTATGCACTATCGACAATTTTAGTTCCAGACCAAATAAACCTTTCTTCCATTGGTCTCAAAGAGTACGCGTGGTTCTAAAATATAGACACTGTCTTCTTTAACCCTAAGTTCTGAATTACTTTAACCCCAACCTGTTCAGCTTCATTCTTATCTCTAAATATCAAGTTATATATATATATATATATATATATATATATATATAAAATAGCCTTTCAAAATCCAGAAATAATAATCACCACTCCGGACTTAATGTGTCTGCTCTATAAGCTTACAATCTAGGCCCCTGTTTTCTTATAAGCATTTTCTAAAGGTGACCATACTATTGTTATTCTTTTGTTTCTGGCTTATTTTATCTCACCAAATGTCCCACACGTTCATTCACATCGTTGCATGCCTCATGACTTTGTTCCTTTTTGTAGCAGCACAACCTTCGTTCATAAGTATACACCATCGTTCGCCAATCTGCTTCTCCATCAGTGCATCCTTCGGCCACCTGCTTTCATCGGGCATCTAATTACATAATAGTCCATCATATGTATATACCACAATTTGTTAATCCGCTCATCTGTTGATGGGCATTTGGTTTGTTTCCATCTTTTGGCAATATTTAGTTTTCTAAGGAACCATTAAACAGTCTTCCATATTGGCTGCACCATTATGCATTCCCACCAGCAGTGCATATGTGTCCCAGTTTCTCCACATCCTCTTCAACAGTTACAGTTTCCTGTTTGTTTAATAGCAGCCATTCTTATAGGTGTGAGGTGATAGCTCATTGTAGTCTTGATCTGCATTTACCTTATACCCAGTGAAAATGAGCATCTCTTCATGTGCTTTTGAGCCATCTATATTTGCTCTTCAGAAAAATATCTATTCAAATATTTAGCCCATTTTGTAATTGGGTTGTTTGTTTGTTGTTGAGTTGTATGATTTCTTTGTATATAAAGGAAACCAAACTTTTTTCTGATATGTGAGTTCTAAATATTTTCTCCCATTGAGTTGGCTGCCTCTTAACCTTTTTTACTAAGTCTTTTGAGATGCAGAAGCATTTGATTTTGAGAACTTCCCATATAACTATTTTTTTCTTTCATTGCTTGTGCTTTGAGTGTAAAATTTAGGAAGCTACCTCTTATTACTAGGTCTTGAAGATATTTCCCTACATTTTCTTCTAGAAGCTTTATGGTGCTTCTTATATTTATGTGTTTGATCCACTTTGAGTTAATTTTTCTATAGGTTGTAAGATAGGGGTCCTCTTTCATTCTTTTGGCTATTGATATCCAGGTATGCCATGCCCAACTATTGAAAAGACTATTTTGTCCCAGTTCAGAAGATTTAGGGGCCTTGTCAAAAATCATTTGACTGTAGATTTGGTAGTATATTTCTACACTCTCAATTTGATTCCATTGGTCAATGCTTCTATCTTTGTGCCACTATCATGCTGTTTTAAAGTCAGGGAGTGTTAATACTCCAACTTTGTTCTTCTTTTTTAGGATGCTTTTAGCTATCAAGATCCCTTTCCTTTCCAGATGAATTTGGTAGTTAGCTTTTCCAAATCCTCAAAGTACGTTGTTGGAATTTTGATTGGTGCTGTGTTGAATCTATAGATCAATTTGGGAAGATTAACATCTGAACTGTATTTAGCCTTCCTATCCATGAGCAAGGAATGCCCACCTACTTAGATCTTTTTTGATGTCTTTTAGCAGTTGTATAGTTTTCTGTGTACAAGTCCTTTACATCTCTAGTTAAGTTCATTTCTAAGTACTTGATTCTTTTAGTTGCTATTTTGAATGGAATTTTTTCCTTAACTGATTCTTCAGCTAGGTCATTGCTTGTGTATAGAAATGTTACTTATTTTTGGACATTAATTTTATATCCCACCAGTTTGCTGAATTTGTTTATTAGCTCAGGTAATCTTGCTATAGATTTCTCAGGATCTGCCAAGTAAAGTATCATATAATCTGCAAATAATGAGGGTTTTACTTCTTCCTTTCCAATTTGGAAGCCTTCTATTTTTTTGCCCAGCCTTATTTCTCTAGCAACTTCTAGCACAATGTTGAATAATAGTGGTGACAGTTGGCATCCTTGTCTTGTTCCTGATTTTAGGGGGAAAGCCTTCAGTCTCTCTCCATAGAGTATGATGCTGGCTATCAGTTTTTCATATATTCCCTTTATCATATTGAGGTAGTTACCTTTCATTCCTATTTTTTGGAGTGTTTTTATCAGTAGAGGTTGCTGAATTTTGTCAAATGCTTTTTCAGCATCAATCAAGGTGATCATGTGATTTTTCCTTTTCAATTTGTTAATGTGCTGTATTACATTAAATGATTTTCTTGTGTTGAACCGTCCTGGCATTCCTGGTATAAACCTCACTTGGTCATGGTGTATAATTCTTTTAATGTGATTTTTGGATTCAATTTGCTAATATTTTATTGAGAATTTTTGTGTCTATGTTCATTAGTGAAATTGATCTGTAGTTTTCCTTTCTCATAGCATTTTTATCCAGTTTTGGTATTAAAATGATATTAGCTTCATAAAATGAGTTAGGTAGAGTTCCTTTTCCCTCAATTTTTGGAAAAAATTTGGGCAGGATTGGTGTTAGCTCTTTCTGGAATGTTTGATAAAATTCCCCTGTGAAGCTATCTGGCCCTGGGCTTTTCTTTGTAGGAAGATTTTTGATGAGTGATTAAATCTCTTTACTTGCAACTAGTTTGTTGAGATCTTCTATTCCTGAGTCAGTTAGCTTGTTTGTGTGTCTCCAGGAATTTGTCCATTTCTTCTATGTTGTTTAGTTTGTTGGTGTATAGTTGAACATATTATCCTCTTATAATTTCTTCAGGGTCTGTGGTAACGCACCCTTTCTCATTTCTGATTTTGCTTATTTGCATCCTCTCTCTCTCTCTCTCTCTCTCTCTCTCTCTCTCTCTCTTTTTTTAAAATTTGTCAGTCTTGTTAATGGCCCAGAAATTTTACTGATTTTCTCAAAGAACCAACTTTTGGTTTTATTGATTCTTTCTGTTGTTCTTTTGTTCTCCCATTCATTTATCTCTACTTTAATTTTTGTTATTTCTCTTCTTATATTTGCTTTGTGGTTACTCTGCTGTTCTTTCTCTAGCTCCTCCAGATGTGCTGTCAAATCCTCAATTTTTGCTCTTTCTTGTTTTTTAATAGAGGCATTTAGGGCAATCTATTTCCTTCTCAGCACAGCCTTTGCCACATCCCATAGGTTCTGATAAGTTGTATTCTCATTTTAATTCATCTCCAGATAGCTAATGATTTCCCTAGAAATTTCTTATTTGACCCACTAGTTGTTTAAGAGTGTGTTATTTAATCTCTATATATTTTTGAATGATCTCATTCTTTTTGGTGGTTATTGAGATCCAGTTTCATCCCATTGTGATCAGAGAAAGTGTTTGAATAATTTCAATGTTTTTAAATTTATAAATACATATTTTGTGCCCTAGCATATGATCTATCCTGAGAATGTTCCATGAGTACTAGAGAAGAATGCATATCTTAGTATTTTGGAGTGCAATGACCCATATATGTCTGTTAGATCTAACTCATTTATCAAGTTATTTAACTTCTCTATATCCTTGTTCATCTTCTGTCTGGCTGTTCTGTCTATAGAGGAAATTTGTGTGTTGAAGTCTCCAACTATTATTGTTGAAACATCTATCGCTCCCTTTAGTTTTGCCAATGTCTGTCTCATGTACTTTGAAGCTCTTTGATTGGGAGCATAAACATTTATGATTGTTATATCTTCTTGGTGAATTGACCCTTTAATTAGTATATAGTGTCTTTTTATCTCTTATGATGTCTACATTTAAAGTCTATTTTGTCCGAAATGAATACAGTGATTGATTGCTATTGTCTTTTGGTTACAACTTGCATGGAAAATCTTTTTCCATCCTTTCATTTTCAATCTATTTGTATCCTTATGTCTAAGATGAGTCTCTTGTAAGCAGCATATAGCTGGATTATAGTTCTTAATCCATTCCACCAATCTGTTTCTTTTAATTTGTAAATTTAGTCCATTAACATTCAAAGTTGTTACGAAAAAGATGTTTCTTGATTCCATCATCTTATCTTTTTAATTTTATTTGTCAGATCTATATATTCTTTACCCTCTTTCTCTTTGCATTCTTTAAATTACCCTTTGTGGTACTCTTCAAGTCTGTGCCTTCCTTCAGACCTCTCTCTCCCCCTCTCCTGTCTTTTTTTTTTTCAACCGGCAGAACTCCTTTTAGTATTTCTTGTGGGGCCAGTCTCTTGTTGACAAATTCTTTCAGGACTTGTTTGTCTGTGAAAACTTTAATCTCTCTCTCAGTTTTGAAGGACAATTTGGCTGGGTACAGAATTTTTGGCTGGAAGTTTTTCTCTTTCAGGATCTTGAATATATCATATCACTGCCTTCTCACCTCCAGGGTGCTAGTTGAGTAATCTGAACTCAGTCTTATTTGGTTTCCCTTGTATACAGTAGATTGTTTTTCTCTTGCCAATATCTGTATCTTCTCTGGTGTTTTAATTTGGTTGTTAGGCAGGGCTGTATCTGTCTGCATTGTGATATGCTTAGTGATCTTCTGCTGTCTTTGTGGCATGTAAATATCTTGATTGATTTACTTTGGGAATTGTTTTCTTTAAGTAATCTAAGGCCTTGCATTTGTGGGAGGGTTGTACAGCAGGAATTGGGCATGAGGTGGGGCACTCAGTACAGTGATTTGTTTCAGGGCAGGTAAGGGTGCAGGTTTTGGATATTACACTGATGCTTGTGAACATGGGTACCCAGTGGCTAGGGACAATGTAGCTGTGTGGGTGCACCAGTCTGGAAAGCATACCATGGTGTGAACTGGTCTAAGGCATGGGGCCCTTTGTGCACATGTGTAGAGCTTGGGCAGGAGGTTGGTGTTATGCCTTCAGGGATTGTGGGTAGATGTGTCCTGGCTGTGCAGCTGAGCACTTCCTCAGAGCTGGGGAGTGAAGCTGAGGGCTGTGCACATGTGCGGCTCTAGGACTGCAGTAAAGTGAGGTTTCCAGAGCTGAATGACATGACTGGGGGCCTGTGTACATGTGTGGGTCTGGGAGTGCTGTAAATTGATGCACTGAGCTCAGGGAGGAGGTGGGTGAGGCTGTGCAACACTATGGGCAGGGTCGGGGTAGCCAGGTATGGAGGTTAGTGCCTGCAGACTTTATGCACTGGCAACAGCCTGCAGGGAACAAGGAGGGAGAGAGTGCTCGGCAGGGGTGCAGGATAGGTGGTTGGACTGTCTTTGGTGTGGGGGTGTGGGGAGGTATGTGCACTGGGGGCTGGTGTGGTGGGTGTGCATGGAGTGTGGAAAATGGCAGTGGGTGATGGGGTTCAGGAGCATGGGGTGTGGGATGAGTCACAGGTCATGGGGCTGTGCTGGTGAGGGTAGTGCACCCAAGGAACGCGGCCTGGCTTACTTCCTAGTCCCATGCTTCTGTCCGTGGCTCTGCACCAGGCTCCAGCTTTCTGCCTCTCAGTTCTTCAGCCCCTGCAACTAGGGTCACCCTATGTGGTACAGAAGGCTCTCCCATGTCAGCCACAGTCCTGAATCGCCACCTCAGTCACCCTCCTGTCCCTTCTCTAACCTGTCTCTGGAGCAGGGCTAATTTTGAGCTACTCTAGTCGGCAATCTTCCCAGAAGTCCTCCATCATGGTAGTATTTTTAATGCTCTCTTGGCTGAACTAGCACCTGTCCCCAAAGTGGGGATAAAGAAGCCAAGTCAAAAATTAAGACACTTGAGTTTGCCAATTTTTATTTCAACCAAATGTTTTTTATTTAATTCTCTGCTTCTGGCTGCTGTGATTTCCCTCTCTATTAATTTAATCCCTCCATTAGCACTTGCTGAAGTGAAAAGGGGAACATTTGGAGCAAAATGAGAGTAAACATCTATTCATTATATGCTGCTTCCTCTCCCCAGTCTGGGACTGCATTCCATAAAGCATAAAATGACCTCTGTTCCTCCCTTACGTTTCACCAGTCAAGTCAAGCAAAAATAATTCCTCAATAAAATCCTATTAGATGAGTTGTAATTTAGAAGATACCAGATACAACTTACAGCTGTAAGAGTAAACCAGTATATGCAGCAGTTTACCAAGTAAATGTCTTAAATATCCAAAGCATAAGACAATATAATTCGCCGAAGTGCTGAGTTTCTTATGTGACAGGAGACATTTTATTGACATTTTGCTTCAAAGAGACATTGACTTTTTTTTTAAAGAATAGTTATTTTGTTTTGTTTTCAAACATAGATATTTCTTGAAATTTTCTTTCACGTCATTTGTCTTGCACACTGCAGAGGTGGGCTTTGGGGGTCAAACACTGTATGATATTGATCAATCAATCACATTTCCAACTAATGTTGTAAAGTGCATTTCTGACACATTTCCAGTTGTTTCTGTTTTATATAATAGTATCATGCACATTCAGAAAATGAACAGGCTGCTCATTTAAATTTGCTATCAATCTTTGGTTAGGAACATTTAAAAGATGTTGAGGAAATTGCATCCATAATGATGTAATCTGCCAATTGTTGATTTTCATCTTCCTGTAGTGCTGCTAGTATTGACATCAGCAAGCAGACTTTAATTTGCATTGCCCAGAAAGAAACTTATAAGAATGAATTCCTAAAATTGAGGAATCACATGCACTGTTTTCTTAAACTGGTGTTGAACTTAATGGGAGTTTGCAACATTTATTATTTTAATTTTATCAAAGTTCCATTAAACAGCCACAATTTGAAATATAATAGTAAAATTGAGCATAAGTAAAGATTTCCTAGAAATAAAATGACTGATAGACATCTTAAGAAACTACCTAATTCCAATCATTCATTTATTAAGCTTTATTCATTCATGGCATAGTGGTTAATAGAAATGACTAGTGTCAGGTTCCCTGGTTTGAATAGAGGTTCTGTCATTTAGTAATGGTGTGACACCCAGTTTTTCATCTGTAATAGGGATTAATAATTTGCCTGCCTTTTAAGTTTGTTATGAATATTAAATGGGTTATATATATATCTTGTATAATGGCACATGGTAAATATTATGTAAGCGGACACTGTATTCTTTCTTCAAGAATGCATTCATGCATATTATTCATTTGAAAAAAGTTATTGGGTGCCAGTAGGAACTCAATGATTGCTAAAAATTTCAGATATTTTAAGAAACTCAGGCACATTATTTGAAAGGAAAATTAAAGATTCCAGAAGTAATTGGTAATTATTATTTTTAATTTTTCCAAACAAGTACTCCCCCTTACTGCCTTCTCCCCTGGTAACTTCTGTTCTGCTTTCTAACTCAGCACATTTGCTATTTTGAGCCATCTCTTATAAGTAATATTATATAGTATTTGTCCTTATATGCTTTGCTTATTTCACTGAGTGCAATATTTTCAAACTTCTACCATATTTCAGCAATTCTCATAACTCCATTGTTTCCTATGTCCAGATAATACTACATTATGTGTATGTGCCATATTTTGTTTATCCATTCAATAATGGATTGTTTCCACCTTTTGGTTATTACAAATAATGCTGCTATAAATATTTGTGTACAAGTATCTAAAATCCTGTTTTCACTTTTTTTGGATATATAACTGCAAATGGAATTGCCAGACCATATAATAGTTCTATATTTAATTTTTTGAATAACTACCACATTGTTTTACACAGTGGCTGTACCATTTTACATTTCCACAAACAATACACTAGAGTTCTAGTTTCTCCACATCCTCTTTAATTCTTATTATTTTTCATTTTTTAGTAATAGCAACCCTTGTGAGTGTGAAGTGGCATTTCATTGTGGATTTAATTTGCATTTCCCTAATGGTTAATAAGGTATTTTTTAGTGTGTATAAAAAGCTATATAGTATTTGAACTATGTGAAGATGCTCAAGACCCATTACTGCTAAAGGAAAACAAATCTAAGTATCATATTAGATAATATGAATAGAAATATACACCAAATGCTGAAAAAGGGCTTAAGGGGGAAAGGCAACACAGTGCGTTAATATTTTGAATAAGGTAATAATAGCATTCACAAACTATTATTAGTTGATTCTGCATCTCTTTTCACACTTTTTCATGACAATTCATCCACAGTGACCTTAATTAAGATTTCCATGCAAATTCTATGGGTACGATATTGTAATCCAAGACTTCATGTAATGGAAATAGTAATATCTAGTGAATAACTCCACAAGCTTCTGTCATACAGTTGAAGAAATATGAAATGTTTACTACAATGAAGAATAGACTTATTTCAAGCTACTTGCCATTCTACAAATGTTGAAACTACCAGGATGCATCTGGAGATGTCCCAGGAATCAATAATCATACTTCTTGACTTTTATATTATACCATATGTGAGATATCCCCTTTCATCCAGCCCACACTAAAGATGTCTTGGGGTGTTATCAGTATATCCTTAGGTTTTTTTGAAGTACTTTCTGTCTCTTCCCCTTGCCAACAAGTGTATTCATTGCTCCCATGATTTTGGAGGTGGATTTTACCACCTTCTCTCTCTTCCCTACCCCACCTACCCTCAGGTTCATTTTTCTTAAGGACATGCTTTTGTGCCTCTCACCAGCCCAGAATGAAGTGTTTAGGATTTCATGTTCATGGCAATCTGAAAACAAACCTGCTTGTGTCAGCTTCGGAGTTCATGTACAAAGAACTTCAAGAAAATACCAACATCTGTTAAGAGATGACACAGTAACTATACAAGAACTAAAAAAGTAAATACTTAAATGGCAAGAAAGATGATACTCATGGGAATTTCAAACAATCATGAAGCCTTTTGAGGGAAATATTAAAAACCTGCCTTCCCCTGCACCAAATGAGGTGGCTATTTACCCTGACCGCCATGTTCTAGCCAGTCCACTCTTCCAAGCCTGAAGAGAGCTTGTAAGAAAGCCCTGCATTCTAGCCAAACACTTGGGCTTACTGCTTTAAATTTCCACGGAGGGTTTCCTCATGTTGCTCCCCTTGGTAGAATATCAATTTCATTATTCTCATCCCATTCAAATTTTACCATCCTTCAAGAAGTAGCTTACTTAGCTTAACTTCTCCAAAGTCTTTCTTGAGTATCTTCACCTAAAATAATTTCCAGCTTCACTATTGTCCTAGGGTGTACTTACTGCAGTAATTAGAATTTTTGTGAGGACTAAGAAATGACTTTATGTATCTCACTTGTATTACTATTCTTTAACTTTTACCACTTCTGTTGCTCATTTCTCAACTAGAGGATAGGGCATGCCAGGTCTGGTGAGAGTGCAATGTGTTGCAAAAAGTTCTGGCTTTGGAACCAGAGACATAAAGTGAGTAACTTTAGCAAGTGATTTATTTAAAAGATTGAGGAAGACATCCAGCTTTGTATTTAAAAGACCCCCTATGGACAACAGGATAAGAGCTCAGCATTTATCAATCTTATTTTTTGTGATCAGTGACCATATTTTGTATTCCTTTTATTCTCCACAGTATCTAGAGCAATGTCTTGCCATTTACTTTGGAACTCAGATGTGTGTGTAGAATTGATTTTGCTTAATAAAGAAAAAAGGAAATGTGACTCACTAATGCATGGCAAGGGAACTAGGGGAATATTTTGATATTTAATGTGATGTAATGTCCCATTGGTATTGATTGTGGGGAAGAGGCATCAGGAGCTAGACTGTGATGGTGCCCATCCAGCAGAAATGGGCTGAATTGACTAGATCAAAAACATTAGGCAGCCAATGAGGAAAGAGGCAGCATATTAAACATTCAGGTTTCGCCAGCGGCATTCTGAGTTTGTAACCAGAGGCCAAATTGCAAGTATACTCAGTGGTATAGGACTTTAAGCCATGTAGTTGTCTTTTGAGCCTCATTATTCATACAAACCATGCAGTCAATGATAATACCATTGTAGGAAGAGAAATGTTGCTCTTCAAAAACTGAAATATATTCAAATGCAGACTAAAATGCAGCTTTGCTTTATGCAAAACAGCTCTCCTAATTCAGATCATGTTTCTCTTCACATCTACTTTAGTTTATATTTTCTTGTGCTTGAGATCTTGAACTAGAAGGAGAAAGGGTGTGTTTTTTTATATAATTAGGATGTGACATTAAATTATTTTGATTTGGGGTTTGGTTGTTCCAAACAGGAGGGGTTGTCCTTCATGCAAACACAAGAGATTCTCCCCTCCACATCACCCACACAGCCTGGGAAAATCAATTGTTTGACAATTAAAAGTGGACGCTGCTGATCAACAGCAGGTATTTACAGGTAGTGATTAGACATCCAACTGCAGCTGCTTTTCTCCTGTCTCTTCTAGCATCAATTGCTGTAGAATTTGATTTAGATGTTTGGAGTATAGAAAATTATGTTAGGTTGGAAAGTAAACATGAACTATTCTTTTAGAGTTTTGATCTGATTTTTAAAGCCCTGAAGTCTGAAATCATAACACTTGTTAAGACCTCATATTTGACTCAACCTTTACCTTTAAGGTAAAGCAGTTGGAATATGTTGTTTAGGGAAGATTCTATTTTTCTAAGTAAAACTAAGTTATTCTATGCATCACGTATTTCTCTGATGTATATGTTTGACCTTAAGATCAATAGGAAGAAGCATTTTGATGGGTCTGCCAAAAAGGTTAATAAGATCGTTGGTGAATACTGTGGCAGGATTAATAGCGGATGAACCAGACGACCTCTGGAATCTTATGATTTCATGGCTGGAGAAAGTTGAAACTGACATCATTGTTATTAGTAGGGGTAGACTGGCTAAAATCACCAATGTTCCCTAAGCTGTACATGAGTGAAGAATTTCTTTATTCGACAAAACTGTGTGCAGCCAGGCATAGCAAAAAAATATTCTGAGATTCTGGAAGCCTAGGTTTTAATCCATGCTGGTTCTCTAACTAGCAATGTGACCTCACCCAGCTCAATTAACCTCTCCATATTCCTTTCCTTGCATATCAATCAGCAAGAACAATACCTGCTTTTTCTAACTTTTAGGATTGTTTTCCAATTCCAGTAAGATAAAACATGTGGAAGTGCTTTGGAATGTATTGCACAGCATACAAATAGAAGTTAATAGTCATTGCTGATTCTGTTTATGTCTCTTTTCCTTTCCAAGGTTGTCCTCGCTCAAAATGAGTCACTTCTCTTACTGCAATTACTTCAAGCTGATTATTTGTTTGTTTTTTTCCTGGCATTTTATAATTACATCATATCCACTGTAGGCCTCTTACAGTTGTGTCTATAATTTTCCTTTTATAAGCTGTTATGTTTGACTGATCCAGTTTACCTGCCATTCAGTAGCTGCTCAGGGACTCAGAGATTGTCCATCAAGTATGTTTTCTCAACTCAGTAGAAGTAAGTCTTAGTAAAGGATTTGTCTAGATTTAATGGTGCACTATGTTCCCAGATCTTTTCTCAGCCATATGGTATTGGAAGTTTACTTAGTTATACATGACCTGTAGATGGTATTAGCAAAACTGAGTAAGAATTACATATGGTTCTTGCAGGAATTCCCTATCTAATAAGCTTTTGACCTATTGTAGTTCATATTATTGTGCTCAGAAGCTTGATCCAGTCCTATATGGTTACTTTATCCCACTTCGTCCTTGGAAAACTTGGTCAGGAAAAAAATCTCATTGTTGTGTCAGACTTGTAAGACCTCACATCTGGCATCCAGATCCATTCCCATATCGCTGACTCCTGTCCTTGAATCACTTAAATTACTATGAAACAGCATTGGTGTCAGAATTTACCTATCTATCTTATCACTCTAAACTTTTATATCATTTAAATGGAATGATGGAATTTTGCCAATGAGGTCCAACTTCCTCAGGCCATTTATACCTATGCAAGAGTTGGGAGCAAGCTCTTCTCCCCTTCTTATAGAGTCTATTTCTAAAACTAAGGGAATTATATCTCCCCTTCTAAGTTCTGCTCCACCAAATCAAATTACCTCTCTTCAACCTGAAAGGGAAGCGTACGCTGAGTAGATCAACGGCATAACAAGTCCATGAATGGAAATTAAGTGGAGCCAGCAGGCAAACCTGCTGCTCCTATTGTTTATTCTCTCCCTTCATTTCTTACCCAAACCATAAATCTCTCTTCAGACTACTGTACCCATTCCACCTAAAAATGCTCCACACATGTTCCCGAGAGACTGTTAGATACACAAGGCAGAGGATCTATTCTCAGCCAGGACTGTGAGTGTATAGCAGACTTTATGCTGGGCTCTTTGCCTCTGTGAAGAGACAAAAGCTCTCTTTGGAACAGCAGGTCCATATTCTCTGATGATGGGTGTTTCATGTTTTCAACTTCACCTGTCATGCCCCAGAAAAATATAAGAACAGTGAACTTATTTTTTCTAAGATTGTCATGACCTAAATTGGTAACTATATGGGATTTCTACTAGCTTAGATTTTACAGAAAATTATCCTACGTAGGCTGGGGGAAAAGAAGCTAATTCACCAAAGGAAATTAGATTTTAGAAGGTCTGCAACCTTGTTTTAAGGTAGTAAGAACAATACTATGATGTACATTTAAGGTCTGACTGAGGGATGACCGTAAAATACCTGTTCTATTCCAAAACTAATGAGCAATATTTTCTGTGACTGCCTGACTCAGCAAAAAGAATATCTTCTCTGGGAATTTTTCCCATAAGCCACATGTTTGGGTGGCACTAGATCCAATTGCATGGATAGCATCTTTAACCTCTACAGAACATTGTGCTAATAGGTACAAAGGCCAAGTTCCAAGGTTACATTTGTGGATTTCAGAGTATTGATAAGCCTAGAAGAAATGGAAATTTTGTTAGAATTTCCAGTTGTTTGCTACTATGAGCAGACAAAGATTTTTGAGATTTTATTTATATTTACCATAGATTAAGACATTACTTCTCTGGCCCTTATTGATATACTAAAGAAAGAGAAAGAGTTATCTGAATCTTTGATATATCCATAGTATTGTCAGGGGCAAAAGACTCCATTTTTACCTGTCAACTAAATGATGACAGACCTCTCCCATTTCAAAACTCATGGGGAAAAGAGAAAATTTCTTTTTATATCTAGCATGTAGACGAACCCTGTTTCCTTGCTGTCCCATATGCTCTGTTGTGGCCCAGTTCTGCATCAAAATCTACTCAAAAGACTTATTCTGTTTCTCAGTGAGGAGGTAGAGGGAAATGAAGCATAACAGATCCATTCTTCCCTGGCCACCCTCTTCTTACACTCGCTATCATAGACCGACTTAGTAAACTGAGATGAAAATTTACAATTTTGTAAAAACACCAGCTGAGTTCTGTTGTTGTGGACTTAAATGATCAGCATGTGAAATTCATCTATGGCTTGTTGCATTTGTGGTCAGCTAAGGGGAGTGCTTTCCACAAGGTGTGACATTTAATGCAATTAGTTGGAGACTTAAAAGAGAGAGGTTAGAAAAGCAGAGCACTGAGCAGCTCAGGTTTGGAGATGCAGAAAGGACATGCCCCGTTGAAAGCTGCTTGAAGCCAGGAAAGAGGATCAGTATATGTCACCCTGTGTCTTCCTATGTGACAGAGAAATCCAGATGAAAGTTAGCTGCCTTTCCTCCAAGGAACTGTAAATTTGTAACTAAGTAAATCCCATTTATAAAAGCCAGTCCCTCTCTGGTGTATGGTATTCTGCCAGCCTTAGTAAACTACAACACTTCATAAGGGGTTTGTCCTCTTGGAATTTTTTTCCCTGGATCTGCCCTGTGCTGGTTTGAAAGGAAGTGTGCCTCCTAAGAAAAGCCATGTTTTAATATAAATCCCATTTCATATGGGTACAATAATCTCTATTCAATACTGTATGTTTGAAACTGTAATGAGATCATCTCCCTGGTTGATGTGATTTAGTCAAGAAAGGTTGTTAAACTGGATTAGGGATGACATGTCTCCGCCCATTTGAGTGGGTCATGATTGGTTTATTGGAGTCCTATAAAAGAGGAAATATTTTGGAGAATGAGAAATTCAGAGAGAGCAGAGAATGCTGCAGCACCACAAAGCGGAGAGTCCATTGGAGATGAAGAAGGAAAATGCCTCCCCAGGAGCATCATGAAACCAGAAGCCAGGAGAGTAAGCTAGCAGATGATGCCGTATTCGCCATGTGCCCTTCCAGATGAGAGAGAAACCCTGACCATGTTCACCATGTGCTTTTCCAGATGAGAGAGAAACCCTGAACTTCATCGGCCTTCTTGAACCAAGGTATCTTTCCCTGGATGCCTTTGATTGGATATTTCTAATTGGGACATTTTCTCGGCCTTAGAACTGTAAACTAGCAACTCATTAAATTCTCCCTTTGTTAAAAGCCATTCCATTTCTGGTATATTGCATTCTGACAGCTAGCAAACTAGAACATGCCCCCTCAGTTTACCTTCTTCAGTACATGCATGATCTACCCTTTCAATATATATATTTTTCCAACAAAGCCAACTACCTCCTTGGTAATCCCACACCTTCTACAGGAAGAGATCTCATTTTGTGGTCATTTCTGGGGTTATGATTTCAAAGCACTTAGTAGCTCCTTTTATAAGGCTACAAAAATGTATTGAGTTCCAGTCCATGAGCAAGTTTGAAAGTGGGTTATTGAATTCTAATTAATTCCTCTGAGTGGTTACAGCTCTGAACCTGCCAGTCGTTTTACTACCTGACCTTTTCTGAAAACACAGGTTTCCAAATTCATTTTTATTTTGGTCAAAAAGAAAATTGCCTATTTCTGTGTTGAGAAAAGTTTATGGAATTAACAGGCTTTGACTTGTCTTGTACAATTAATGGATCCCCATTACTGAGTTCAGGCTACAAAGTCACACACACACACACACACACACAACACAACACAGGGCAAGTACATGCATCATAGTAGTTTTCAGTGGCCATAATTGTGTTGCCACAAAAATAACTGAAACATATTGTAAAACAGGTGATAAAATGATCACTTAGATATTTTATTTGAATATGCTGTATTAGTTAGGGTTCCCTAGAGAAGCAGAATCGACAGGAAACACTCACAAATATAAAATTCATAAAAGCACCTCATGTAACTGTGGGAACACAGAGTCCCAAGTCTGCAGGGCAGGCTGTGAAGCCGACGATTCTGATGTACCGTCTGGATGAATTCCACAGGAGAGGCTCACCAGCTGAAGCAGGAAGAGAGCCTGTCTCTTCTGAATCCTCCTTAAAAGGCTTCCAGTGATTAGATTGAGCATCACTCTTTCCAGAAGACATTCCCCTGGGCTGATTACAAATGGAATCAGCTGTGGATGCAGCTGACGTGATCATGATTTAATTCTATGAAATGTCCTCATTGCAACAGACAGGCCAGCACTTGCCCAATCAGAAAACAGGTACCACCACTTGGCCAAGTTGACACATGAACCTGACCATGATATATGTCTATGGATAAGCTAACTAAGATATCCATTTTAGGCGGTTAAGATTTTTATATGTTAATTTTCAAAATATTTGTATTTTCTTATTTTCCTGAAATCAGGAAAATGTTTAGCAACATAGGTCATTACAATAGCAACGTAGACATTTATAATAATTTTCTACTTGATATTTTGAGAAAATTCACAGTCTTGATAGTTGATCAAGTGGTATTCAAGTTAGTGTTTAATATTTATAATTTAAGAATTTGCTATCTGAATTTGTAGATTCTTTCCTTTGTGCCTTAATTTTAAATTGGTTTATGAAATTTACTGTGCAAACACAGGTTTTACAATGATTATGTGAACACATAATTTAAATATGCCTACAGTAAGCTAAAGAGATATCAATTGTTGGTGGTTCTAAGTTCCTTTTCCAAAAATATTTTTTAAAATATTTTTAAAATGGCTGGAAGAAACTTCTATTTTAAGTTACTCTCCCTCTGATAAATGCAGGGTAATTTTTATCAGTTTTTCTCACTACACACCTTTTCCTTCATTTTTGGCTTCTTTTGCCCCCTTTTATTAGGGTATGGCAAATACCATCTAGGTACAAAATTATTCACTTTCATCCACAGAGACTTTTCTCTTTCTTCCATATCTGCTTCAGGTGATCTGGATGTCAGAAAGCCTTTCTGTTATGACAGAAAGCTGGTCTCTATACTGTGGAATGTGATGAAGTTCAGACATTGTAAAAGCACCCATCTTCTGGAGCTTACTTTCCTGGGCCATGGCCCCAGGCCCTTGGCCTTTGTCTCTGCCTCCCCCATTTTCCAGCCATCTCTCACAATGTCTAACAAGTTCCACAGATTCATTTTAATAAAAAATAACCACTGCTTACATGTCCCCTCCTCCAGCTTGGTGCTCCTCTATTCTTATAACACTGATTATTACAGACTCCACTTCATACCTTTAAGTTAGAAACCTGGTGGATACCTTTCACTTCATCTTCTATGCTCCCCATATCTATTCATTCAGCAATTCCTGTTGAGTCCCCATTCTTTCTACCTCTCAATTCTGCTGTCTCCTTTCTTTTTTTCGCATGGGCAGGCACCGGGAATCAAACCCAGGTCTCTGGCATCACAGGCAAGAATTCTGCCACAGGGCCACCATCGCACCACCCTCCTATTTTTTAAAATTCTGCTTCCTCCATTTTTTTGAACTCAGGATACACATGCCACTGTTAATAGATCTCTGTATCTCCCTTCTTGTTAATTTTCATATAGAAATTTGGTCTTTCTGATATAAATATGATCATATGATCATGCCAGTATTATGCTTAAATTATTTCTTTTTGCCTCCAGTGTAAAGTTTTTCACTTAGCGCAACAGAGGTCTTTAATATCTTCCCTCAGCTTTAGCTCCATTTCTTACAACATGCCACTTTGCATGGTTAGTCCTGCCATACTGAAGTACTTTCAGTTCAGGGGGTGAATTTTGTTCTGGCTTGTTTCTGTATACTTATTGTTTTGATTTTCCATTTTCTAGGAATACCTTTGTCCCTCCCATCACATGGACACCTTGAACTTGCTCCTCAGATATCTACAATGGATTCAATTCTCTCAGAGAAATGTCAGATAACCTTAGACCATGAACTCTAATTTAGCATCCTGCATTATGGCTCCTTCTCATGGTAATGGGACACAATATTGAAAGTATCTGCTTTCTAGTTGTTCTCTTACATTAAGCATTAAAGTCCTGGAAGGCCAGATATGTACTTTGTTCAGTATTGATTCTCCAATACCTCCCACAAGACCTGGCTTTCAAACTTCCATATACATCCATTATCCATTGTTCTTTGGTTTTAGTGAAATTCAAAACAGTTTTAATTAGGAAACAATTAACGTAAGTATTTTACATACAGGGCCGATGTAAATAATTGTCCAATCTTCTATACATCTTAACTTTGTTAGATTTGGCACTTAAATGAAATGTTCTAGACTGAAGTATGATTTCTTTCCCCATAGATTTCTTCACTGCTTAGGAAAAAAATGAGCTATTTAATAAATATATAGATAAATAGAGATATAAATATTTATACTTTTTATAATGGGTCTCACCTTATGGGAACTTTTTCACTTTCTAGCAAAGCTGAAGATATTCAATGTGTTCAAATCCTATGGGTACTGACTTTGTATGTTACTTTTTAGAGATAAAACATAGTGATTATAGACTCAGATTGTAAGAAGATATGATAAGCACAACAATCATCTAATAACATTTGGTGAATAAACTACAAAAATCTAACAGATAGGATTGATGCTTGAATGTTCAATCTTTTTCACTCAGATGCTGAAAGTTCCTTGGTGATATTGGAATGCTTCCGTACAACAATTAACTTTCAAAAATTCAAGAACACATATGATATATTTATTATCACTATTACCCATTTCTTTTTCTTTTTGGAACTTCAATGCAGAGTGCTAGAGGGTAGACTAAGTTAGTCTCCTTATTTCATGGCATGACATTGTCATGAATGCATTTAAGGACTCTGGATCTTCTTTATCCTTTCTCTCCCAGCTTATTTCTCTCCCAATTACTCTCCTTTTATAAAACATTTAATAAATACCCATAGATATGTGTACATTGTATTATTTTGCATACATTATATTGTATCATAGAATCATTGTTTTTTAATTTGTACTAAAAATTATTCATAAAGCTAAATTTGTGTCTTCTTACTCTCACAGAATATTTTTTAACTTATCCACTTACCTGACATAGATAACATTGTTCAAATGGCCCATTATCACAAAGAATGCTATGTGCATAACCTTTTCTCAAGTGAATTGCTGGGTCATAGGAAACGTTCATTCTCAGAGTCATTAAGCAAAGTCACATTGCACTCCAGAATTGCTACTTGGTTCATTCTCATACCACAAGATAATGTGGGTTCCTATTTTCCCACACGCTCTCCAACATTTGGTATTATCAATATTGTTTTTAACAATGTATTTGTCCCCCAAAGCCTGTGAATGTTTTCTGTCGCACGTGATTACTGTGTGACCACCTAACTCCCTGGACCTTCATTTTTGTTCCAAGTCTACTGCACCCTTTTTTCTATGTCATTATATTTTTGCATCAAGTATATCATGTAAATCAATCTTGATTTTTCATATATAAAACATGTTAATCTTACCTATGACAGAAACTATATATTATATACTTCATCTATAAATACTCACAAATTAAAAAAAAACATGTATATTAATGATATATTGGGGCAAATTAATAAACACAAATTTTCTCTATTAACTTGCTTCTTTCTCCTTCATAAATTGCTCAACAATTATGAAATAATTATCAGGAATTCAGTATTATCATTAAGGTTTGACTAAAGAGGCGAAATTTTCTCTTTTCTCAGGTTTGAAATGTGGAAGGTTACTGTTAAATCTTATTGTCTTCCCATCAAGCATACTCTGATCCATTTGGTTAGACACACACACACACACACACACACACACAATGTGCGTACATCAGGTCCTTGGAGAGCATAATAATTTAATATTGTATTCAAAGTTTTCTGTATAATTTTTCTTTATTTTTGTTTGTTTGTATTTTCCCTTTTTAACTTTGGCATTCTTGTAGTCTTTCTTTGTCCTCTAATCTGACGCTGACCTAGGGAAAAATAATGGGTATGCATTTGTGATTACTTCTCCTTTTTGGTCATTCTTAAAATAGTCTGTGTGTAATAACATGCATTCTTCTTTTCTGAGGTAACCATAGAAACAAGATCTGTGGTAGTCAATGAGCTTTAGAATTTACATGGTTTGAAATAAGAATAAAAATATCCCCCATATTGAGGAGAATATTATTTTATTCTCCCACTAGTGTGTTAGGGAAATATTATATATGTACAATAAAAAAAACATTTAAAACTGACGAGTGTGGGAAACTTGAAAGAGATGATGCAAACTGACATAAAATTATCAGTAACTTAAGATTAGTGTTCATAAAATGTTTTAGGAAAAACGTTTTGGAGTTTAGGAAACAGTATAAATCTAATACTTAAACTAAGATAAGTCATAGATCACATTCCAAAAGTAGTTGCCAGAAATCATGATAATATGTAGCAGATTAATTTGTATTAGAAGCTGAATGGGCCAAAACTAATTAACAATGGTTATAAAACTAAGCCTGATGCTTTCAGGCTGCCCTTGATATATACCAAAATTCACATTGCTATATTGGATTTATCTAGAATTAACGAAATGAGGCGCTATGGCTTCATTGTACATTAATAATTTATTCTTGTGTTATATTTCTTCATCAAAAAATACTTAAATTCTGTTAAACTGGCATCTTCCTAACACTGTGAACGCAATTGAGACCACTCTTTTCTTTGTTGGGCATGTTAGTCTTGCTCACCTCCTTTCTCTTCCTAAAATTTACTGAACTCATTCCTGACTCAGAACTTTCTAATTGTCCTTTGTTTTGCGTGGCGTATCCTCCCTTACTTCATAAGATTAGACTTTTCTCATCATTCAGGCCTTGGTTCAAATGACACCCACTCACCAGAACTTCCCCAATGACCATATATGTAAACAATTTCGTTGACCATCTCTGCCTATTCATTTCATCTCCTATTACATCATTTTCCTTTTGTTTTTTCGTGACACTACTTGAAATTATCATTTTATTTGTTTATATTCTTATTGTCTTTATCTCCCTACTAGGATATAACTTCTAAGAAGAGCAGAGGTTTTTTGTCTTATTCACAGATGTCTCCTTTCCCCCACCCCCACCAATAACTGAAGGTCTATTATGTTCAGAACATAGTGTCACCATCTGCAAGTAGAAAAATGGAAAATAATATAATAGGTTTGTCCTATAAAGAAGCCCACAGTCTGATAGGTATGGCAGTCAAATAAATCAGCGGTTAGAAGTGCTATTTATCCCATGGCTAGTGTGATAGTGTTCTTGGAGTAAACCTATATAAATATATCTGGAGTTTCAAGGGATGTTTTTTGAACCACAGTTGCATCAAGTCTTCTCAGTAAAAGGTAGTACCCCCACAGATAAAGTCCTGCAAAGACAGCAGTCACATACAAAATGAGTGGCGTGAAATGCATTATATTAAGAGATCTGTTTGTCCTTATGCATAATCGCGTCAAGGCATTGCATATAGGTATATGTCAATATGTGCATTTCGAACATCTAAAGACATACAACAATCATACTTAACTAATATATTTACATTTAAACATGTGTATACATATAAGAAATTTTATATAAAAACCTCACATAAAATTTATTCTCTCTCTCTCTCTCTATATATATATATATTTAAACCCAGCAGGTTTATAATATTATTCCATTTTCTTAGTAAACATGTGAAGATATGGTTCCTTTGATCAAATAAGTAAGATGCTTGAAACTGAGCTTGCTTTGGATGATATAAAATTGACATCACATTTATTAAAAATATCATTTTCTATGACAGATTATAGGGATATATTTTTCTACCTCTATTCTCAAAGGTAAATTTGCAGGTGTTACCATGTGATTTCTACCTCTGTTAGGCAGAGTCACATTCCAAAGGAATTTCAATTCATCGAAACAGAAACCAAAGTGCAGTTTAACTAGGAAATATGCAGAGGACTAGATTACTTTTACTAGTGACCAAATTGTATATTTGGTAGTGTTACAAAGCCCTGACACTTGTCCTTCAGGTTAATGCAGATACAGCTACAACTCTGTCAGATGCAGAAATACTCTCGTGCATTCCAGGAGCACAGCACTAGGTGAAGCACCGTTCTCCTCTCTTGCAAGGTGAATGCATTTATAATATGTGACTCATCTCTTTATGAACATGCCTTGTTCAGGCAACACTTTGAAGCAATACAGAATATTTAGAAATACAGATAAGTAGGAGGAGGACTTTAAGGGGAAGAAAAAGTAGAAGGAAGAAAAGAAATATTGACCACAGGTGGCCACTTTTATTTTTCCACATAGATGGAGAGACATAAGTTAGATCACTACCTACATACTGACATAAGTGAACACCCTTCAGCCCCAGGTTTCTCATTCATCTTTTAATACTTTTGAATGGTGACAGTCAATTTTCTGCTCTGAGTGAGTTCTGAGTTAGGCAAAGCAGAGTTGAGCATCTTGGATCGGTCCCTAGATAAACACAGTACTTTGAAAATGAAGTCTTATCTGCTTCCTTTGGAACCAGGGACCAGGGCACCAGCTGTGAGAATGAGCTACGCTCTTCAAGACCATCGCAGAATCAGGAAGGTTGTGGATCAGAGCCAGTAGGAAAGTGGTAGCGCTTTCCTACTATTTTAAGTTAACTTTTTTTTTGGTCAGCATTTGCTTAGTTGCTGTAAGCCTTTGACTATTAGAATTCTGAAAAAACAGATCTGACAGTTTCTACTGTATTCTTGCGGTTTCTCTGAAGGAAAGGGGCCTTGGAGCTCCCAACTCTGCCATTTTGCTGAGTCACTCCCTCACCATGAACTTTTGTCTGAGACACATACTTTTGAGACATGTCTAATTACTTCCCTAAAATGGATTGACAGAAGAAAGTTTACTAAACAACTAATATACATTAAAAGATAATTTTAAAAATAAAGTAACCAAAATTTGACTGAATTAGTCTGTTGTGCTTTATCTGATGCATGTCCTCAGTAACTATTATTTTTTTAAATTAAATTTGAAATCCTTTTGCAACAAAAGAAGTAAATATTTCTCAATTGAGAATTAATATATTCACAGCATAAAAGAGAGAACTGAGGCACATAATAAAGACTTTCCTCATAATTGACAGAGTGTGGAAGTGGCGGAGCTTCTGTATCGATACATGCAAATCCTCTGACTGTGTTCACTGCACACTATTCTTTCCTTCTTGCATGTGCATACTACTATATATTGTATAGAATTATATTTAACATTATATATTATATATATATAGGATTATATACTTACAAAATATTGTGTATATTTCCCCTCCACGCATATCACTATTATTAAAAAAAAATTAAAGTTGAAATGTTTTTTCAACCAAAGAAGTAAATATTTCTCAATTGAGAGTAAGTATTCACAGTATAAAACAGAGAACTGAGGCACAGAATAAAGACTTTCCTCTAAAGGATAGCATTACAGATAATTTTATATTTTGAGTTAGCGACTTATTTTAGGCAGGGTTCCAGATCAATATCTGCATTCTTGTTAACTGCAAGTTATTCTATTGTATAAATTGTAATATTTTAGTTCTGCATGCTCCTATTAAAGACAATTCAGTACAGCTAACAAGTGTCATAATCGTTGCTGTGCATTTTGTGTGTCTGAAAATATCATTTCTTTCACAGTTCTGAAGGCTAGAATTCCAAAATCAATTGTGCAGGGTCATGCTCCCTCTGAAGTCTCCAAGGAATTCTTGTTCCTTGCCTCTTCCTAAATTCTGGTGGTTGCCAGCAATTCTTGATGTTTGTTGGCTTATAATTACATCACTCCAATCTCTGCCTCCATTTTCATGTGGACTTCTTTTCCACATGTGCCTGTCTCTATGTCTGAATATCCCTTTTCTTTCTTCTATAAAGCTGTAGAGCTACCCTAATCTAGTATGAACTCACTTTAATTTGACTACTGATGCAAAAGTTCCAAATAAGTTCCCATTCATAGCTACTGGGAGTTAGGGCTTGAACATATCTTCCAGGGGGACACAATTTAACGCACTATAATCTGCTGGATAATTTTGTGTTGAACACTTTTCTTTCTTTCTCTTGAAAGCATCTTGCACTGTCTTCTAGTCCCTGTGTTGCTCTTTTAAAATCTGATGCCTTTCTGGTTTTCAATTCTTCATATTTCACCCCCCACCTGTCCCATTTTGATAAGATTTTAAGACTTTTTCACAATGCCATGTTTTGGTGTGATCTTTTTTTCCTTAGTTGTGCTGGTCTTTCAATTAGGAATATAATATCCTTCAATTCTAGGAAAGAGTTTTCTATTATTTCTTTGACAATTTTCTCTCTTTCAATTTCATTTGTATCCTTTAATGCCTATTAGCCTAACATAAGCCTTTCTGATTGAGCCTCTACTTAATTTATCTCTTCCCTCCAATTCTCATTTTTATTTTTTATTTGTCTTTTAGACTAATTTAACGGGCATTGGCAGTGCTGTATTTTCTGAGTAATTTCCTCAACTTATTCTAACAGCCCCCTTATTGATTTTTGTTCCTGCTATTACATTTTACATTTTTCAGAGGTCTTTTCCTAAAATACTTCATTTTTTCATACCATCTTTCTTTTGAAAAAATAGACATTTCCTATAATCTGAGAATATTAATGAAAATCTTCTGATGACAAATTGATTTTTTGCTTCTTTCAAGTTTCATTTATTTCTGATTACTTAATTTGGTCTCTGATTTTCATGACCTCGAATCCTGATGATCATTTCTTCATAGCTTCCATTGGAACTGTGAAAGTCAAAGCAGGACTGAGGGAGAAAAGAATAAGAATTTCGTTTCAGCCATATTAAGTTTGAGACATATCCTGAGAAATACAATACCTGTTTTTAATGGTGTGTGCTAATGGTGAACATGGGTCAGTGCTGCCCCCTGGAAATCTACAGGATGGTTGTGGCATATGGCTACCAAAATGTAGCTAATGCCATATTGTCCTGTGTATCAAGAGGTGATTAAAACAGGAGTACATCCGAGTTTCTTTCATAATTGTCCTTGAGCAGCCAGCTTGATAATGGCTCTCTGAAGTTTTTCTCATTCAAAATGTTTAAAATATGTTCTTTCTTTGGAGCTCTGAATCCAGACAAAAGAGTCCAAACAGATTCTATTTTCTCTAACCTTGTGCATACTCTGTTAAAACAATGTGGAATTGTTTGCAGCTTGTGTTGATCTTTCCCTAGCCTGTGCCTGTGAGGGACTACTACAAGACTAAGCTGTTTGGTGTCAATAGAGAACAGGCAGAGGGTGATGCCCACAAAGACCTTAATACCCCCAAGTGGGTGAAGGTCAATAGGAACGATTCCCTGGCAGGCCAGACAACAAATTAGACAAGCCAAAAACAGCTTTTTAAAACTGGGCCATGTACTGTGTTAAGTGAAATTTGAAATAAACACAACATGTTTACAACTTTAATTAAAATAATCCATGATTAATTCCATCCTCCCTTCCTCCCTGTACCACACATTTCACGTTGAAGAAAGTGTCTTGATGCATAACTAGAAATTCCTAGCTTGACTTGATGATTTTGGATAATCTTGATGCATGATAATCCTTCACCAAGCTGGTAAATATAGAAAAATGTCAATATTTTCAGTAGTCTTTTTTTTTTTTTGTGACTTAACATGATCTCAAATAATTGGTAACATTCTTTAAAATTTAATTAAATTAAAAATATTTGATATGTTGTCCTCCAAAAGTTAATTGGCCTTAAAAATACAGTATATCAGTTCAGTCAATTTATTTAAAGATGGATATGTGTTCACATAATACACACAATTTATTATGGTTTTTAGTGGAGTTTTTATTGAATATTTGTATCTCTTTCGTTTTCATTTTATGAACTTGTTGGACAATTGGAATCATCTGTTTTTTAAATTTTGCAGGCCCAAACTATGTAAGGCACTGGCTCATGAGACCTTTGTGACCCAAGTATTGGTCAATTGATGAACACAAAAGATGTTTTCTATGGGAAGTCTTGGCTGGAGTCTGTTTGTGTAGAGTTTCTATTCAGACAAATGTCCTTGTTAGTTCCTTAATATTTCTAAAAAACGTCAGCTCCATCCTCTGCTCTGGTTAATTAAAAAAAAAAAAAAACACACTTGTCCTTAATCAGCAAAATGAGATCTCTGCACTCCTCTTTATTGTGATTGAATATGATTTCAAGGTCCCCCATGGGTATTTATTCTCAAGAGCTGACATCTGAGAAATAATGATGCACAGTCACTTCATTCCTAGTTATCAGTATTTATCTAGTGATAATAGGAACATTTTTCATCAGAATTTTTAAAAATTATATTTAGAGGCCCTGCCCTAACTTAATGAACCAGAATCGCTGAGATCAAGGCTTTGGGAATATCACCTTTTATAATCATTTCATGTAGTTCATGTGCAAAATACAGTTTGGAAATTCTTGACTAGTTAGTTCAAACTCTGTCCTCAGATCAGACGAAATGATGAGAAAACTGCATGCTTGAATTGTTCTTTGGCTTCCATATACTTTTGCTTATGCCAAATACAGGTAAAGGACAACGTGTCATCTGCTTTCAGGGATCAGTGATAAAAGCTCTCTCATATGAAACTCACTCCTATATTTAAACTAGGGATCTTATGGATAGCCTGGACTCTTTATGAGATTCCTGAGGAAAAAAAAATTTGGTCTCACGTTTATAAAGAGGACTTGTATAATTTTCTATACATTTTAAAGTTATGGCAATATTTAATCAGTCATTCCCTCAAATTTTCTAAAAATATATTATGTCTAGATAATTAAAAAAACATTTGATCTCATTACAGCTTACAGTTAAATAATGATAACTAACTCCATTTGATTTTCTCCCTATCTTATTCATTTCATATTTGAGGGAGAGAATATTCTACTGTATCACTAGAAATTCTGGAAGGAGTATTGTTTGCTGAAGTGAGCAAACTTTCAGAAGGCCACATTCTATTTATCTCTATGATGAGGCAATAAGCATTAGGTTGGAAATAAGAATAAGGCATTTAAATATCAGCTTTTCAAAGTATTGTGTGGTTCCCAGCATTTCCAACACAGCTACACAGGCAGACATTGATTGAATTGACAGTGTTTTCTTTCCCTTACACCACTGCTAATAGTTGCTTAAGAAGTTTGATTCTCAGGAAATGCAGATCTAATATGGTGGAAGTTGTTTACATCAACTATAAATATCTGCATGTGTACATGCATAAATGTTTTATATTGCTCATTTTCCAGAAGTGAATAATGCATTTACGTGTAAAGGCTTAGCCAGATCTCATTTGTTTGGGGAAGATAAATCCTAATCACGGACTATGACTCTAGAGTATAAGATTTACCAAACAAAAGAAAACACACACATCTAAAATTTTAGCACCTGGATCCTAATCTCCCTAGGGAGTATTCAATGGTTTATAAAAAATTGTACTGTGCTTAAAAACCAGTATCAACTATTTATGTAGTTTCTTTCCTTAACTAAGAATTGCTGCTGAGCTTGTTTTCGCATATTTCTTCTGCAGAATATCTACAGTTATGCCTTTTTAATTTTCTGCAAAGCTATTTTGAGAATTTTCATTGTTTTTTCTTAGATTTTCTTTTTTTTTTTTAATTTGCAACATTCATCTAACACCCTGAAATACATCCAAATCATAATTGCTCCACAGAAACTGAAGTTCAGGAATGAAATCTCTTCAGTTTCTATCTATCTGTCTTGTTTTTCATATACATACAAATTTATTTATTTGTTTTAAAGTATGCACTGAGGAGAACTTTCCCATTGTGGGAAACAGGACAAGAGCTCAGGGGATTATCCAAAGAAGAATATCTACTGATGATATGATTTATTCTTTTCTTGGAGAAATAATAAAAGAAAATAAAACTCCAAGATTCACGGAGATCTTAGAGATAGAACATGAATACACCTTCCCTGTAGACATTTTGTTAGATATTAGCACCTAAAGAAAACAAGAAACACAGCTCTTTTACGGAAGACTTTGAAATATTTGTTTCACATATTAAAATACTATTGTCTTACAAATTTAGATTTTCCAAGGTTATCATTTACATTTCTTTCAAATTACATACAGTTTGTGCAGATAGTAGCATTTTATACTCTAAAATAGGAATAAATAATAATACAGACTTAACACTTAAGTACTTGATACTTAAGAGAATAATTAAGTCATTTTTCACTTAATAATCAGGACTTTGGTATACCCTTTCTTTCTCTTAAATCCCTCCAGAAGAATTTACTTGTATTTTTCTTATGATATTTATAGTATTCTAGCCTGGATTGCTTATATATTAGTCTAGACATTGTACTGCAAATTAAAATAGATTTTAAAGTCCTTGTAAAAGACTTTTCTTTATTTAACTTTGTGGACTCAAAATGACCACAGGCTCTTGCATTACTCTAAGACTAAATATTTCATTAGCTTAAGAACATTTGCTGTTTTAGGCATAGAGTGACCCCTGTCTGTGTAAACCATACCCCAAGATTGTAACTGATTCATTTACTCATATATCCTTCTACCTGTTACTGAGTATCTTTAATATTCCATACGTTGCTCTAGGTGCTGAGATGAAGTTGACGAGGCTGTGGCTGGAACTGCTGAGAACTTCCCAAATATATGTTATCTATAGTTCCTTAGTAACAGAACAATAACTTATTCAGAACAATGGTGTTTCCAAGTAAAAATACTATATCCCCCATCCTTTTTGGGCAATAACCAACTTTTGTAAGTAGAAGTCATAAGATTAGGATTCCAGAAAATGTTTTTATTGGGCAGACTCAACAGGGAGAGCATCTTTTTGCCCTTGCCCTTTCCCTTCCCCTTGTCTGGAATACAAGATATAAAGACAGTTGCAAGCAACCATTTTGTGACCATCAGGATGAATGTCATGCTTTAAAAATAAGTGAACAGAGAGAAAGAAGCAGCCTAATGCCTGTGGTTACATTGCATCATCGCCAAACATCTGACCTATGGACTTCTTTTATGTGGGAAATTAAAACCTTTAAACAAAGACCGTCATAGGTCTTTGTTACTTGCACTCACTTGCAATTCCTAAGTAATGCAGTTGTCAAAAATTCAAAGTACGCTGAAATGGAGCATATTGCCACTGTAGAAATGCGTGCAGAATATAGTCATTGCGTTTCTCACCCCTGGAAAATTTACATAATACATATTACACAGGACAAATTATTTTGATTATTTTCATATAATATGTGCTTAATTATATAGTTTCTTCCCCTCTAGAACATAAGCTTCAAAAGAGAGTGGAAACTTGGGTTTGTTCACTAGTACATCTCCATTAGTATTGGAGAATCATGCCTGACGCATAGCAAACAGTCAGTAAATATCTGTTGAGTGAATTAATAGATGATTTAATGGATGGTTGGGCAAATGGATGGATAAACATATGGAGATAGACCAGAAGACAGAGATGTTAGTTTTACCTGGTAAGGGAATAAAGAATATCAGAGAAAGGGCTGATATTTTAATTTTTTAAAAATAATTTTTATAGTGGAAACACATCTATAATGAAATTTCCCATTTTAACCATTTTTAAGTGTACACATCAGCAGTATCAATTGCTTTTGCAATGTTGTGCTACCATCACTACCATATATAAAACTTATCACCCTAAGCAGAATTTATAGCCATTAAACAATAACTCCCTCATTTCCTCTTCTCCTGGCTTCTGATAACCTCCAATCTGCTTCTGTCTCTATAACTTCACTTATTCTAGATATTCCATATAGCTGCAATCATACAATATTGTCCTTTTGTGTCTGGTTTATTTTACTTCACATTTTGCATATAAGATTCATCCATGTTGTAGCATGTGTCAGGACTTTATTCTTTTTTACAGTTGAATAATATTCCGTTATATGTATATACCACATAGTATTTATCCATTCATCTGTTGATGGGAACTTGGGCTGTTTCTACTTTTAATCTGTTAAATTATGAATATAGTGTGATGAAGATATGAGTGTCCAGGAAACAATGAGGGGCAAAGAGACATTTACCTTAACTTGGGCTTCATTCTTGGAAAAAGAACTTTGAGGATGAGCAGCATCTCAAGAAAAATGCTTCCTTCTCCACGGTCTTTTTGCCACCTCTTAATTTTTGCTTATAAGTGGAAACCCACTTCCCTCCTTTTCCCACAATAAGATAACAGAGGACACAATATGATCACTATGAAGTCATGCCTGGTATTTCAAAGACTCTTTTTTCCTGCTAGGTTAGAATAAGTTGCTATCACATTTAAATATTTAACTCTCTATATCCAGTGGATCTGAGATAAACCGTTCCTAAGAGATACTCAATAATGTTGTGAATGGATGCTGTTTGTACATAGTTTTTCCAATATGTATGTTAGAAGAAATCATATGTGCATTATTTTGCTTTGTTGCAATTATATGTAACTTTGAATTGTGGACCTACAAGGGCTCCTTACCATCCAAACATATTTCAAAATCTAATTTCTTTGTATGGATTGAAGTAATAATTATGCATTAGTAACATAATCGCTCTACCATTTTTCCAAATACCAAGCATATATTGCCAAGAGTAAATATTTATTTGCTAAAACATGGAGTCTTGAAAGTTCAAAATAATTTAAATAAATGGAATTTACCTTTAATTGCCTAAATAACAGTTTCTTATGAAAATATGCAATAGAGAAGTGGTTCTCAACCAGGGCGATATGTCCAATAGTGGATATTTGACAATACCTGGACACATATTTGACTGTTACAATGGGGAAGTGGGTATTATTGACATCTAGTACATAGAGGCCAGGGATACTGCTAAACATCTAGAATCCACAGGAAAACTCCTCACAACAAGAATCATTCAGTCCATAATGTCACTAATACTAATGCTGAGAAACCTTGTATTAGATAAACTTGATCAAGAACTCTAAATAATTCACTATTTTTATCCCATTTTACATAAGATAAAAAATATTGAAAAAGTGATTTATGGTGCTATGAAAAATATTTTAATAGCCAAGATAATGGGCAGACCCACATTTTCTGTTGATAAAGGTTAATAGTATTTATACCTCAAATGTAATATAAACATCTAACATTTCAGCAGGATAATCTGTGATAATTATCACATGTCACGGAATTGGGAATGTGATTGGTATAAATGGAAGAGGTTATCCCCTCCTTAGTTAATCCAAAAAGATGAGGTGTTTGCCCTGCTAAATTATCAAAATAGTAGGATATTATATATATATATATATGTCTTTGTGGGCTGTGGGACTGCTTAATTGAGCTGAATTACTTATTAAAATTTGTTATTCTAATTAGATGCATCTTGACATAATATCATAGAGTAAAATCTCAGTAGTTTATTGTAGTTTACCCTAGATTAATAAACTTTGAAGAGACATGTTTAAACTTATCCAATATAATTTAACAGTAGCCTTGACAATGAGCTAGAGAGAAAAACACTTGTTTATTCTATTTCTTCAAGTAAAAACTTTATGAATTAATGGGCCATTGCTTAATAGAAATTGTTAAACCTTGGGAAAGGTATGGGAAGATGTATTTGTAAAATTACTTTTCTATCAATGATTTTGAATAATAGATTTTTAATTTCTTTCTTGAATAATAGTTTGATACCATGAATTTCAAGACTGTGTTTGGAGTCACTAATGTTAAATGAACAGTAATAGCTTACCTATATCTTCCTTCAAAAATAGTAACTCAAAAATAATTGCTGTGGGAGTAATTAGTTGCAGCCAGGTCGTATGTAGGTCACAAATGAATTGTAACCTTATCTTAAAGGATTCTGATATTTATTTGATCTTTATTACCCATATTTTCCCCAAAATAAATCAAGAGCTATAATGCCACTAACGTTATATAAATTGTCACTGTTTTAGCTATCATTTTTATGTAATCATAGCATTTATATAGCTAGCTTCACAGTATTGTAACTTCTGTCTTTCAGAAGAAAAAAAAATTCATCTCATCAGTTAATATTCATGAGACAATCAAAAAGTACTTATATGGCTTTAATTATGTCTTTTCTCTAAAAGGATTCAGGAACCAAATGTGATTTTCTCCCCAAACAATATAAATGGAATTTTCTGGAGCCAGTGTAAAACTTCATTAAACACTTTTTCTTCTAACTAACTGGATTAATATGCTTCCTTCAAAGGAAGAAATGTAGTTACTTCCACTGTGTAATAAGATATTTTATTCTATCTTTCTTTCTCTATTTCTGTTTAGTGTAACAACAGAGAAAAAAGTAACAGTTTTGCATTGTAATGTGACAGTGAATTTGTATATCTCCATCGGTGAATGTGCTGGTTCGAAAGGATGTATGTACCTTAGAAAAGCCATGTTTTAATCCTAATCCCATTTTGTAAAGGCAACCGTTTCTTCTAATCCCTATTCAGTATTGTATGTTTGAAACTCTAATTAGATCATCTCCTTGGAGGTGTGATTTAATCCAGAGCAGTTGTTAAACTGGATTAGGTTAAGGTGTGTCTCCCCACTTTGGGTGGGTCTTGATGAGTTTCTGAAGTTTTATAGAAGAGGAAACATTTTGGAGAATGAGAGCAATTCAGAGAGACCAGAGCAGAATGACATAGCCATGAGAAGCAGAGTCCACCAGCCAGCGACCTTTGGAAATGAAGAAGGAAAACGCCTCCCGGGGAGCTTCGTGAAGGAAAGCCAGGAGAGAAAGCTAGCAGATGATACCGTGTTCACCACATGCCTTTCCTGATGAGAGAGAAACCCTGGCCCTGTTTGCTATGTGCCTTCTCACTTGGGAGAGAAATCTTGAACTTCATTGGCCTTCCTGAAACAAGGCATCTTTCCCTGGATGCCTTCGATTGGACATTTCTATAGATTTGTTTTAACTGGGACATTTTCTCAGCCTTAGAACTGTAAACTAGCAATTTATTAAATTCCCCTTTCTTAAAAGCCATTCCATTTCTGGTATATTGCATTCCGGCAGCTAGTAAACTGGACCAGTGGACCATACTAGTACAGTAATCTCTGTTTTAACGCTATTTGTCCAAGCTACATAATTGAAAAATGCAAATTGCTGTTGAGAACCAAAATTGTAATCATATGCAGTCTAATAAAAGTGATCTGAAAGAGTAGCAAAGCTGAGTTTGAAATTATATCTATTTGTAAAGAAACGCTGCTACCTCTTAGCATTATACTCTGCTTAACCAGTGATACTTATATTTTTGAAATTTTAAAAGTAGTGGAACACTTTAACCAAATGCAACATCCCTAAAGCCTCCATGTTGCAATGGCAGATCAGAGATGCTGTGGTTGAAGCAGGAGTAATGGTACCAAAGACCCAGCAGATCAATCGTTCCCAACACTTCTTCCCACCACCCTGAGACTCTGACGCTCCTGCACATGTGTACAAACATGATCTGAAATTCGCATCTTCAAACTAAATTCAGAGAACTGATATAAACTGAAGTACACTTATATAGTAGATGTTGAGAATATTTGTTTCTGGTCTACTTATATTTACCTTATTTTCTTTGTCATCTATGTTGTACTGATGTAATTATGCTATATGAACTTGTTTAAAAGCTTCTGTATTAGAAACAGGCAATTTCATTCTAAGATAAGGCTGACAGTATATAATATTTGTGATCATCATGCTGCTTCCATCATCAAAAATATTTACTAATCCTGAATATAACCTTAGTCACCACAGAGGTGTATGCAAACACTAGGAGTGTGCGAGATGATCCCTTTGGGTTCTTAACAATCTTAAGAGTTTTTAATTTCTATGCATTTCTATAATCCTTTAAAAACCTATTTTTCATTATAATAATATATATTAGGTATCCTTACACAAACACAAGTACATGATGCAAAGATTAATATATACATATGAGAGAATATGTTTGAATTCTTGAAACTGATGAATGGGAAAGGATTAAAGTCATCTTGGGAATGCTGGTGTAAAGATTGAAATCCAACAACCTTTGTTTAATATTTGAATTACTGCAAAAAGTTACCTCAAGTCTTTTTTCCAGTCTTATTTCTCAATACACTCCTGAATGTACTCACCTCTTTTCTGACTGACACTTTAAAACTTCTGTGATTTTGCTAATGCCTCTTTTTGACTTGCCTTTACTTTCCTCTTTTCTTGCCAAATTTTCTTAATTTGGCACTTTTCAAAGTTCACCTCAAACCTTATGAGGAGGGTTTTCTTCTTGTAGGAAGTCAAAATAGCTCTGAAGAGGCTTGGTGAAAAGAATCATTTTTATGCAAAAAATATATTACAAGTTGCATTTCACTGGAATAAGCTAAAGACAACGATTTTCAGCAACTGGTAATGGAGAATATCTGGCAGAAGGAAATTCAGTGAGTGTAGCTCTCTGAATCTTTCTGGTAACACACTAGAAACCTTCTTAGATTGGTTGAATTCTGCTCTCCCAGGTGAGCTCCTGTCAACTTGAGTTGGGGCATGCTGAGACTTTTTTTGCATTTGCTATGCATTTTTTTAAATAAGTCCTTTATTTGGTTGCAAAAATGACATATCAAAAGACACATCATCTAGACCTAATAATGAGTTCTGTGTTGTTTTTTACCTTATTACAAGTGGATGGTTGTACAATGTTTAGGTAATACTGATAAGGCATCGCACATGGACAGTTGAACTGCACAAATTAGAGAGTTTGCATAAATATTTATCTTTAGGGCATAGAATGGATTGAGTGTGGAAGGCCTGTTCATTCTCTGATACATATTGCTATTGTTCTAAAAAGCTTACAAAAGACATTGTCCTTCACAAATTGATTGGGAACTATATTCCTAAAGGGACTGTGCATTTTCTGAATCCCAGACTAATAAGTAGGTAATAAGTTGAATACTCATAAATAAATAACAGAAGTATTGAAGCATCCATGTCCAAAATTGTCAGTTCCTAGGTACTAGCTCCTCAATCTCATCCAGACACTGGGTGAGGTTACAGGGTAACACATGTCCAGTGGTGAACTGGGAGCCCTTCCCCTTCTACTCCCATCTATCAAGTAGCTGTTAATTCAGGAAATATTCAGGATCTGTGACATTGCTGTATTTGAACAGCTAAATATATATGTATATAGATAGTTAGATAGATAGAGAGAGATACTAGCAGAAGCACCATGTCTCTGAGTCAGACATCAGACCTTAATTTACTCATAACAAAAATAGAATACAGAGTAATAGAGTAACATTGGTTTCCCATGCCTAAGCATCACCTGGTGACACTGGGAGAACCATAACTCTGCATGAACAGTGGGTGTGTTCCACAAAAGAGGGGACCCAAAATTATGAGTTTCAGTGCTTAGATAGAAGCAGTAATATCTAATCCTCTTACCCTTCAGAAGTAGAGAGAGAGAGAACTTATCTTTTCTTCTCTTGGGGAAAAGGAGAATTTCTGTACCTCAGAATATAAGCTCCATAGGCCCTAAGGAAAGTTTCACTACCCTTTAGCGGTAGCAGATGGCCTCACATTAATGAACCCTGGGTTAGGCTCTGGACTTAGGATTCATATCATAGCTACAGATTCTTCTTCTTTTCCTTATTCTTATCATGCTACAATCTTTTAGCATCCTGGTGTCTAGAGCTTTGGGTGTTTTTTTCATACAACATAACATGTGGATAAATGGAAAATGATAACGCATGTCCAACATGATTAGTAGTAACTTAATTTCATAGGAATGTGGTAAATATTTTCTGGTTATTTGAGTAATATTGATTATGTTTGCCTAATGGCAGACCAGAAGAGGGGATTCAGTTCCTAGTGAACTTCCATTATCTCTCAAATCACAAAATCTATTCCTTGATTTATTCAGCATGTCCACACATAGTATATAAATTCATAGCATAAACTGATAGCTCTTTATGCTATTAAGTTCAAATACAAAAATATGAATAAATGATGGGTTCTTAGCAATCACTCTTTTCCTGTGTTCTAGCCTAATGCTAGAATTTGATTAGCTTTAAATGTTCCTTTTATTCTTGAAATACTTAGAAAAGAAAGTATATTTGGCAATACAGGTCTGAGTCTATTTTCCTTGTTGGTTTTCTGTCTATTGATAGTATATTACACGGAACCTCAGAATTAGACATCAAAAATTTTTAGACCCTAAATTCATAAGAAATCATGGAATGTGTATTTAGTATGTTAAGATGTTTCCTACAGAATACTCTGTCCCAAGAACTTTGCATATCATATGCAATATATCACATACAATAGCTGAAACCAGAAATGCTATCTTAAAATAAGAGGAAACATGAACAAATTATTCTTATTAAAACAATCCTTTTTATGGTTATAGATTTTAACGCTAATTATTGGTCGAGTCCAATATTTATTTGAATATTATTCCCAAATAGTCCACACTTTTTACATTTTTATAGGGCTTTTTTTTAATCAGTTATATCTGCAATGAGTTACTACATTTTCTCCTTCCTAATATATTTAGCTCTGAGTTTCTGGACTCAAACAAACAAAACCCTCAAAACCTAAACACTTTCATATTCTGCAAGAACAAAATACAGACAAACTTTGAAAAAAAATCTATCTTTGAAAGGTCATATTTGATTAGTGGAAAGATTGAATTACAGAGTAAGTGTGAATGCTTGCAGTTTCCCTACAGCAATTCATACTAGACTAATAAAAAGGTTGAAAAGAAAAGCTGTGAGGGAAAACCAACTTAATGAGAAGATAAGAAAGGTTTATAATTAGTATATCAGTGTTTATATGCAAATGGAATCATCTAACGTTTATTCTCTTGAGTAGGTAGAAGTGTATTCAATAATATTATTCCCACTCTATATTTTCAGCAGAAATTTTAGTTTTGAACCTCAAGGGCAGAAGGCTTAGTTAATCATAACCTTCAATTCACATCACATTATCATCCATTTTCATCATTAATCTTTGGAAGGTGCCTCATGTATAACAACTCAACTCCCCTTCCATCCCATAGGCATGTGCTCAAGCTGTTTAATATATTTTATATAGTATTTTCTTCTGAATCGTTTATATAATTCAATTTAAGCTATAAATTTCATTATTTCTTTTCTCTTTTTATTCAACAATGTGTTTTTAGGATGTAGCTTCTCTATACACATCTAGGTTATTGTTTTCAATTACTCCATAAAATTCTGCAGTATGTACTCCCCAAGTCCCCAGCAGTAGAAATTTACGTGACTTCCACACCTCTTCTACTACAAGGGCTATTACACGTGACCATCCTTATCCATGGTCTTCCTAGAGATCCTTCCTTCAGACAGGAACAGGAAAAGGCAGGTGAGTCACATGGTGCAACACTCTTCATTTCATTGAATACTGTTAGATTGCTCTGTGCAATAAGGACTATAATGGAAGCACCTACCTGCAGTCACGTGGATCATATTTCTTCACGTTTTTTACCATCATTTGGTTTTTACTATTATTCTTTTTTTTTCCCTTACTGTTAGCAAATTCTATAGGTGTAATGTGGAATCTCATGTTGCCTGACTAAAAATTAGGTTGAAATTCTTCTTATACAATTTTTAGCTTTTGGATTTCCTCACGTCCATAGTGCCTAATGATGTCTTCTCCCAATTTTTCTCATGGATTTCCTATTTTTTTCTTATAGATGTTCATGAATTTATCATGTATATTCTGTATATTAAATATGTATTAGTTCAGATATTGCAAATACCACTCATACTGCATATGTATCTGAAGAACATGTCAATGACGTTCTCACTACAACAGGAATTCCTAGGGAAATCCCTTCTGCTTTACTCTTCTTTTTCTTAAAGACCATATCAACTTCAGACTTTTATTATTTCGTATGGAATTTAGAATTAATTTTTCAAAGTTTCTCAGAAAACCTTTCTGGAATTTTCTTCATAGTTAACTTCAATTTATAGATTAATTTATTGATAATTTGAAATCTTGACAACGTTAAATTTTCTCATCCATGACCATCTTATATGCCATCATTTACTTAGGTCTCCCTTTATGGCATCTTGTAGGGACTTCATTGTTTCTACTACAAAGTGCTTGCGTATTCTTTAAGTTAATGCTTAGATATGTCACTACTTATCTTGCTATTATATAAACTGACATATTTTCTATTGACAATTGTTCTAGCAGAGGGATATTATTGATTTAGGTAAATTGTTTTTGTATGTGAATACCTAGCTGAATAACTTCTGTAAGATAATAAGCTCTCATAGTCTGGTTTTCTAAGTGAATGATCACTGATCTGAAATTAATGGTGACTTTGGCTCTTCCCCTTTAATTCCTCTATCTCCCTCTTCTTTTCTGAATGTATTTTGCAAGATATCCAAAACCATATTTAAAAAACACCGTTATTAGACATCCTTGCCTTGTTCACCATATGTATCTTTATTAGGTACGGCATTGGGTAAAGTTTTTGTAATATTATCCATTATGATGAAGAAAAATCATTTATATTTCTTTATATGGATTTTTTAATATTAAAAATAGATTTTGCAGAGCCTGCTCATGCCAAAAAAAAATAGATTTTGAGCTTTTCATTGGTGTTTTGTGTCTACCGAAATAATCTATTATGTGTCTAAAGTCCATTAAGATGGTAAATCTTACTGATGGATTTTCTGATAATAAACCATTAGCATCATTTTTCTTCCTCAGTGTGGAATTTTAACTGTTTAGTTAATACATATTTTAGGATTTTTTAGATCACATTCATGAGTGAAATGTGGCTATAAATTTCATATCTTATAATTTCTTTATCCAATTTGGAAATCAGCTACCCTTACTATTCGCACCTGGACTTTTGGGTGTCACACACATTCAGTCCCTTTGCCATTAGCTATTTTTTTCTAGCTAATGATCAGTTTAAATTTTTGTATCCCTACTTATTCCAAGCTTATCCTTTTCATTTTCCCTTAGCTGTATTTATTTTGCCTAATATTCTTTTTTCTTATATCTGTAGTGGTTTCCTCTGATTAATGCTGTATAATTTTTATTTAAATCTCAATTTTTGTCTTTAACAGTCTTCCCAGAAGTGCATCGATCAGATATTTTCCATAGAGTTGTAAGTCTATGTGCATGGTATCCCTTGGAATTATGCATTGCAAAAGTTGTGCAGCTATAAAACAGAAAGAGCTGTTCCATTTGCTAATTTTCTTTTCCTATTGTTAACGCTTTTTCAAAATGAATTATTTACCCTCTTTCTCTTTCTCAATTCGTTCTTCCCCCTTTCCTTTCTCCCTTCTTCTTTTATGGTCATTTTTAAACTTTAGAAATAAATTATGCTGACTTTGATACTCACTTGACTACAGAAATATAAATCTTCCTGGATTTCTTTTTCCTCCTTGCTGGAGTATTTTCTGCAAGAGAGGTTAAGGAGGATTTTCTTATGGAAAATATTCTAAGACATTGCAAGTCTGAACATTTCCTATTATTGTGCTCATATTTTCAATAATATAAGACTGGAAAAATTGCAATTTTGAATTTTTTCCAATGCTTTCAAAATAATACTCCATTTCTTTTGCATCAAATGTTATTGTTGAGAGGACTATATATTTTTAATCTCTGAAAAATATTATTTTATTCATTAGCTATAGTTGTGTAACAGACAACCGCAAAAACTTCTTGTGGCATGCAACAATAAACATTTTTTATTTCTCGTGGGTCTATGGCTGCCTGCTGGTCTTGGTTGGCTTGGCTTGGTTTAGTTGGGCAGTCCTTCAGTTCCTGGATGGGACTTTCTAGCATGAATGGCAATTGGCAGAGATTGGCTAATCTAGGATGACCTTTAATGGGCTGCCTGGCTCTGCATCTTGTGTTTTTTGTTCAGCAAGTTAGTTCAGCCCTGTTCTCATGATGGTCTAAGAGAAACAATAGTAGTACGGAAACACTTTTTCAAACCTCTACCTGCATCAAGTTTGGTCTTTTGACTAAAACACATGATTAAGTCCAGTGTCATTAGGAATGGGTACTAGTGATGGGGCTTAAAAACAGAGAGACTAGAACATTTGGGGCTCTCTCCACACACACCCCCCCTTAAATTTCACTATACTATGACTGATTAGATTTTTCTCTCTCTCTCTTTTCTTTCTTCCTTTCCTCTCTTCCTTCCTTCTTTGCTTGATTCTTTCTCCTTACTTCCCTCCCTTTCTCTCTTCTTCCTTCCTTCCTTTCTTCTACCCTCTTTCCCTCCATTTCTCTCTTCCTTTCTTCCTTCCTTCTTTCCCTCCTTCCCTCCTTCCTTCCTTTGGGTATACAGTATGGCACTGGTGAATCTACTCACGCTGAGGTCTTTGGTGTTGACTAATTTTAATTCTCTCAGACAATTTCCTCCCCTCTGCTTATTTTTTTTTTGCCCTTTCAGTACTACTATTTTATTTATTTTAAAATCTCCTTATGGTTTCCTAATGCATTCTGAATGAATTATTCAGTCTAATAATACTGATCAATAGTAGAACTTAAATTTTATTCATTTTGCTACTCCAAGTATTGATTTCATTTTTGTATTCCATCAGTATATATGATCTGCTGTATTTTTTCAGACCTGTGACCCTTAATATGGCTACTTATTTTGACTTTGTGTTTTCAACAACCTCATTTGCATATTGGAGATTGTTTATTGTATATGCTAAAAATTCTTTTGTTCTGTTACATTACTCTCTTCCCTGGTTAATTTTTTTGTATGTTATTTTCAAATGGCTCATAATTTTTTTCACATGACCTAATATTCCTTGAGTTGAATAATCTGCTCAGGCTATTACCATGGGGAGAAGGATGGACTAAAAATCATCCTTAATCAGGACCTAACTGACTTTTACCATTTAGATAAACTTAGGAAGTAGAGTTGGGGAGAGTATGAGTACCTATAGGCCCCGTATACTCTTCATCCTTGACACCTTATGTCCTTGCACCTCAGGTACCCTCTGAGCACCTCCCTCCAAGCCCTGTCTTTCTCTAGAGCTCTTTCTCTCTGTGGGCTGAGGTGACACGTAGCAGGAAAGAACGATCATGGCTGAATCATCTGTCACTCTTGTTATCTGTTTTCCTCTCCAGCCATGTGTTAGTATTGCTTGACGTTAACTTAGACTCCTAGAACCACACTAGTATTGCCCTTTTTTACGTCTCAAAAAGCGACAAATTGACCAAGAATCTCCAGGAAAATACGGGGTGTGTGTGGGTAAAAGTAAAACAAGAAAGCCTGCATCTTGTTATCTGTGCAGTTTGGGATACAGTGTGTGCTGCTTCTCCTCCCCACCCAGCAGCCCCCACCCTGTCCCCAACCAAGCATTTTTGCTTTGCCCTAATTATTTCTCTCATATTTATTACTGGAAATTCACAAACATATTTACCTATTGTGGAATCTCAAACTTTGCTTTCTGGAGAGGGAGCCAAAATATAATGTGTTGTCTTCCTAGAAATCTACGTACTATTTAATCCATTTATCAAAGTAGTAAAAATTTTCAAATATTAAGCCCAAATAATGAAACTTTAGTATAAAACTGTAGCAGTACAAACATTTAACTTTGCTTTTTTTTCTCAGTGGAGTGTGGTAAAATGGAAAGCTTAGAGATCTAATTAAGCAATTAGTTGTCCTTTGTTCTATGTTGACCCTGACTCATTTCATAAGCAAGAAATTTTTGGAAAGTATTTACAATCTGAGATGAATTTTTTTCATAGCTATTATGCAAAATATGCTAATTTTAGTATACTAAGATGTGCTGACTAAAAAAGTAGGTTTTGCCTATATATGGGCATCAACTGTATATGTGAATAAATCAATACATATGATTAAATCAAATATATATATATATGATTAAAGGCATGGTAGAGAAAGATTATTTGAAACAACATAAGTAAGTAAAGCTTTATTTCCATTAGGTAATACATAATTAATATCAATGAGTTAGAACATTTATTTGGTTTTCTAGTTTTCCATTGGTATATAAGTCAAAAGTATATGATAATCTGAATTGTCCACAAATTCTTTTAAAGGAAGTACACTTTTTCACAGAAGATATTTTTGTGCTATTTAGAGATGTTCAATTTATGCTTACTAAAGGTTTGAAAAATTGTTCATATATCTAAAGAGGTGCATTTTAATTAGAAATATGTTTTTTTAAAGAAATCACATAGAAAATCTAAATGACTTTTAAAAATATTTGGGAAGTTATAGCTTGCCTTTTAAAGTAGGACAAGAAGCTATTTAAAAGGATTGAGGCCTTAGGGTATAGTGAAGGTTTTTAATTGGATATTTAATTAGAAATATGCTAGAGAGCTAGTGTTTAGTTTAGCTGAAGCTCATGGCAGAACATTTTATTCTAACTAATATTTTCTTTTACCTTTTCAAAAATTTGATTGAGATGAATAGAATTTAATTTTATTGATATTCGTTATTAAAGGATTAGAACCTCTTAATTTCCTACGGAAAGTAAGTAGACAGGATATTTTTTAAAAAGATTTTTTTCTGCTTTCACGATCCCTGAAACTTATTTAGTATCTGAACATTTACCTGCCTCACAGTTCAGAAAAGATTAAAACAGCATCTAAATTATGTAAAATTCAATAATCTATATATGTTTTGCCCATAGTTTCAATGTCTGAGGGGTTGTTGCTGTTAAGGGTTTAGGATTAAGAGAAAAGGTATGATGCCTATAAAAAAAATACAATGAGCTGATTGTGTTGTTATGTGAGGGAGCAATATTAAAGCTACTAGCAAGTGAAAAATAAAAATTCATATGTACATATCACACTCTACTTGAAATAGAAGTTTTGTCCTATGACATTATATATCTAAGAGAAAAAGGGGGTAGGCTTTGGCAGTTTTGATGATACATGTGTCATCTAAGCAGGAAACAGAATATTTGAATAGTGAACAGCTGAACAGCAAAGCTGAAGTATATGCTTTCTCCTGACTGCAGATTCTTATTATTTCAGAATTTATCACTTTTGCAGAATAACTTGGCAACATAAAGCTACTCATGGAGCTTGGGTTTGTATCATTCTGTGTATTCTTTATAGTGTCCTGAGACTTTACCAGTCACTGAGGCTCCAGCAAGCATCCACTCCTATCACGATGGTCTTTCAGGAGGTGTTTATCTCTCCAAATGCACTTCTCACTGTCATCGGATACTCAGAGAAACCTGGATGGAAGACAGAGCTCATTTTGCTCCCATCATTATTGGCACTGCTCTGTCTCTAGGAGTGAAAAATGTACTGCTGGAGCATAACGTGAGCTAATGGAATTGGAAAGCATCTGAAAGGAAATTTAAGAAGTCGAAGCAGAACTTTAAAACTTGGCTTATTTTCATGGATTAAATTATCACCAGCGAGGCTTCTGAGTTACTGAGATTGTACTTTTCTTTTATTTGGGTGTCTGTTGCAATGAGTAGTATACATTCTTCTATCATCACAAACTTTCCACAAACTTAGAAGCTTAAAACAGCATGCATTTTTTTAGCTCTCACTTCCATAGGTGAGAAGTCCAGGCATCCCATGGCTGGGTCTTCTGCTCAGGAGTCACACAAGGCTGACATCAAGGTGTTGGCTAGACTCTCCTTGTCTCTGGAGCTTGGGATCCTCTTCTAATCTTGCAGGGCTGCAGAAGAATTCAGTTTCTTGAGGCTATAGGGCTGAAATCCTTATTTCCTTTCTGGCTGTCAGTTAGGTGTCACCGTTAGCTTCTCAAAGTTGCCATTATTCCTTGCCACATGACCCTCTCCATTTTCAAGGTGAGCAATAGAGAATCTCCCTCGTATCAAATCCCTTTCACATTTATAATCTGTTCAAGAACAGCCAAATCTTTTTTAAGGGCTTATCCAACTAGATCAGGTCCACCCAAAATATCTTTTTTTTAGTCAACTCTAACTTATAACAGATCCTTACTATAGGTATGAAATCCATACCTATGACATTTCATGGTCATAGGGGCTTCACAGGGAATGTGCAGGAAGGGAAAGAATCTTGACATTAGAATGGTGCCTAGAACAAGCAGGTTCACAGTGTGAAAATTTAATTTTTAAATAAAATTTACTAGCTGTGTACTTTCTGTATTCCATAAAAGTTTGCTTAAAATGCATATGGGTATGTAAAGGATTGAGAATAGTTAAAGAAGTTCAAATTCAAAGAAGTGTTTTACCAACACCCATAAACTTCAGCTAAACTAAACACTAATTCTCAGGCATATTTCAAACTAAATATACAATTTAAAATATTCAACACTCTATTCTTGAGTATAGAATGTTTGTAATTAAAAATTAATAAAAATACTCAAAACTTATTGGGAAATTGTATAAATTAAAATTCCATAATGCAAGTTATAAGGTGGTGTCATTTGAGCTTAAGGAAAGAGAGTAAGTCAGTCTTCATGTTGTTTCAGAAACGAAACAATTAGAATGGTGACAGCTTGCCTTTAATGAAAGGTTGGAACATGTTATTGATATTTCCTTGATTTTCGGTCAGATTGGTCAAAGGTTGGCACCATAACAGATCTGATGAGGTCCCTCTGGGGTCCAGTTTTGAAGACAAAGAGTTTGCTGTAAGCAGGCATTTTGAGCCCGAAAAATGCCTCTGTATCCAACATACAGATTGCATTTTAAGTGTGAAACAGGACAAAGAACAGCTGAGTTCATAATTAGAGGAAAATATTTGAAAATAATGAGTATTGATATGTTAATGGAAGATTTTCAAGGTGAATGTGATAGGAGACACTGTAGAAGATTTAAGAAAAAGACTTTTTGAGGCCATATCTGTTATGAAAGGAGAGAAGAAACAATAAAAATAAAAAAAAAACAACCGAAAGAAAAGAAAGATTAGAGCACAAGAAAACAGCCTAATGTAAGTTAAGAATTTAGACTTAGATAAAAGGAAGTCATCATTATCAGATGCCAAGGAGAGAGGGAAGATGGGGCTTCCTTGAAAGACATTTTGCTTTAAAAACGAAAACAAATTGTACTTTCATGAATTCATTGAGTGAATATTTATTACAACTTTGCTATTTCCACTGTATATATTCCTGATTGAACATACAGATTATATGCTATGTGTCAAGGAACACATAGAAATTAACAATGATTTTTCAGTTTCCTACAGCTTGTGGAGATTTGGGATAGGAGTGAAGATATATGACTGCCACATTGTGACTTTTGAACCCATTATAGTCAAAGTTCCCAAAATTAGGAGCATAGTTGCTAGACCAAAAAATGCATATGAAAGATGCCTGTTCCATTTTTCATACTTATGTGGTACCACACTAATCATGTAGATCAAAGTCAGGCTTTGGCCATAAGTAACTTGAAGCAAATAGGATTTTCTATTACCCCTCTATATATTCCCTTTTACTTTTTATGGTGGTAGAAAATTTAAGTGCCATTGGCAACACATTTCATTAATAAATGCTGAAATCATATTATAAGGCATTAAAACCATAGTTAGGCCACCTGAAATTATGCTACCAAAGCAAATCCTGAGGCTATATATATACACACATATACATACCCCGTTAAATTTTGTTTATAGTTCTGTGTGAGAATGTTTAGGAGTTGTAATAACAATTATGGTAATGTTAAATAGAAAGAATCCACAAAGTGCTACGCAATATTAAAAATTCTTTGCAGGTATTGTTTTATTTAATTTCTAAAATAACAGTAGGGAGAAGCAACTGTTATCAGCATTTCCATTATACAGATAAGGAAATTGAGGCAGGGGAGAGGTCAAGTAAATTTCTACAGCAATTAAGTTGAGGAGCCAAGATTTACACATAGTCCCTTAAACATATTTATTTATTAAGTGTCACTTATCACAGTTTCTTTGGTAATTGAGGAATATTAGTTGAAGGAAAATAAGTCTCTTTGTTTTCAAGGAAATTGTCTTTTTTGATAAATCATAGAACGATACTCATAGACTAAACTCATAAATACCATTTACCCACGAGAGAATTTTTGGTTATTAAAATAACTCAATGCTTTCCGTGCCCAGGCCCAGCTCTATTGACTAGTCAAGCACTGTCATGACTCTGGGAGAGTTAACATAATTACTTGTTCCTTCATACTCACGACAGTGTTCTTATTTGTTTGCTTGTTTATGTTCTGGTAGACGACAAGGGCTGAAGAGTTACCAAGGTCTGATAGAGGAAGATGTACCTGCCATCATCAGAACATAATAGCTACAGATGTTCTGTCACAGAGTAACCTACCTTGTGGATTATATTACCCTCCCCCCACATACACACATGGTTGCGTATGCCTGGCTAGTCATATCCCCATCACCTTTACCCATCTCTCAAAGCAGCTCTCCAGTCTCAGAGAAACTTCCTAAAGACTAACTTCTGCACACAAAGCCTGGCCGTTCCTGAACAGGAAAGAAAGCTTCCATTTTTAAGTCATCATTTAAAGCAAGGAAGAGAAAGCATGGAAAACAATGTGTGCAAGCTTTGGAGGTTTATTTTAGCGTTTTTGCTGTGGTACCACACAAAGTCAGATGTTTACTAGACCATCCCTTCTAAAATAAGAGCTAATAGAATTTTCCAAGAAAGTTAAAAACTTTATTGTTCCACTTTCCCTTGAGGTTATCATAGATCAAATAAAGAAGAAAAAAAAAAAGAAAGAAAGAAAAGAAAGCCAAAATAAACTTCACAAAATACCCACTATCACCTAGCACTGTAAGCAAAGTATATATAAAAGTCAAAAAACTTGGAAAAACTCTTGAAAAATTCTAAAATAAGAAAAAAAAGTTACTGATGTGAAATGATGAACATCAAAAACATTTCTTAAAAGAACATCACTGTTCTTGTTTTCTTTTCATGGCTAAAGTTTTCTTTTTTCTTTTCATTCTCTTTCCATCCTTTCTACTTCAAAGCTAAATGAGTAGCTTTTTATTTTCATTTCAAAGTTTAAATCCTCAAACATTTCATTTTCTCATTTAAAGGCTATACAATTTTATATCCAAAATTCAAAATTTACACCACCAATAGACTCCTGCAATGGGCGTGGTATTCTTCTCTCTGACTCATATTTGGCTTCAAAAAAATGTTTGTGATGAAGATTACCACCTGGACTGTAAAGTGTTTCTGTTTGAGGCAGCTCTGAGGGCTATGAGATTTTCAGACCCACAGTCTTTACTCTAGCAACTCATTGGGTTTTCTAAAAGCGTTGTTGTCATTCTAAATTTTAACCCATTGCCATCCTTCTAATAAACTTTTTCTCTTTGACCCACTACAGTCAGTTATGCAGTGAGAAGCAACATGCAGTACTCTCTCCAAGTCTCAAATCTAAGAATGCATTAATAAATTGATATTATTTCCACATGCCTTTAAGTACAGAAGAAAACCCAAGGGCTATTCTCCTTTCCAAAACTACAAATTGGATTTAATAAGTCAGAGTCAACCTAGATTGGTGATTTCCTTCAGGCGATTATTAGCAGGTTCTGTATCCAGAATAAATCATGACAACAGGTATTGCTTTCGAAACTAAAATTGAATTTATTTTGTGGGGTGTCTAGTTCAAATAAGTCATGGAAAGTTATTAAATGGTATTTTAAAGACACTTCCAAGGTATGTCTGTTGGAAGGATAATAACAGTTATATTGTCGGCATTTGCTTATAATATCCTATCAATAAACCTACTTTAAAATAAAATATTGTTTTTATAGAAATCCGAAATACATGTTATGATTTGATTTAGTATTTATGTTAAAAGTTAGGCATAATAAAAAATGAACCAACAGTGTGAAAAAGTAAGCAATCCTACTGTTGTAAAGTTTGTGTGGTAATCAGACAATGATTTTGCTATTAACTTCTTCCTCTGAAGGAGTCAATGCCTGTAGCAAAATGAAGTTACTAAATTTGCAGAAATTGGAGTTGTAGTTTTAAGTTAGACTAATCAGCTGCCACCTGTCAAGGCAGAATAAGGAAAACCACAAGTAGTATAATGTTGCTGTAGTTAAGCGAGCATTCGGCACATAAAAGCTATCTGACTGTATTCCCCGGAAAACAAAGGTTGGGAGAGTTTTGTTACAGTTTTGTGATAAAGCATAGCAGAACCTGCATTAGGTCAGTCCTTGGGTTTTAAATGCTTAACTAGAAACCATTTGCTTTATTTGGTATGTATAGCAAATTCTCAGCAATTTTTTTTTAAATTTTTTTACATGGGCAGGCACTGGTAATCGAACCTGGGTCCTCTGGCATGGCAGGCAAGGGTTCTTGCCACTGAGCCACTGTGGCCCGCCCTCTCAGCAATTTTTTATCAGAAACTTTTGAGACAACAAAAACCTACTTCTAAAATAAGACACATTGCGTACTAATATTGGCTATATTCACACTATAGTTTTGAAGAGAAAGATTGCAGTAAATATGAAACAGAGAGACATAAAGGTACAGCTCAGGGGAGACAAACACTAAGTCAGTGTTTATGTTACCTGTCCATTAAAAGCTGCACTGACTTGTCTAAAGAACAGCTTCGTATTAATTTTTTTGTATGCTGTATGGCAGAGTCATATTTAATTATTTTTCCATGTGAGTATACCGTTATTGCAGCACCATTGGTTGAATTTTTGTTTGTTTGTTTTGCTTGCTTGTTTGTTTGTGGAAATGCATGGACCAGGAATCGAACCCAGGTCTCCCGCATGGCAGGCTTCCTGCTAAGTTTTAGTTCCAGCACATCTTAAGCATGTTATCATACTAGCCAACTATATTTATGACATCAAAGCTTTTAAAACTCTAACAATTAAAAAGCTGACATTTCACCTTTTTGTTTAAATTAGAAAGGACATACTTGAAATTCTTAAAGCCAACAGCTCTGAAACTTTTCTTGTGTTACCCTGGCAGTGTGTATGTATTCACAATGATGGTAAAGATTTTTGGTCAGTTACGTATGGAGAATGAAAGTCTCTGGCTTGAAGACCTTTCTGCGAAAGAGATTTAGCATCATTATTTCTGAAATATGATCTTCCCCAGCAGCATTTCTAATTATACTCCCAAATTAGAACTAATACAGTCTGAAGACCAGACTCACAATTATGACTTACACTGTTCAATACTATAGAAAGTGAACATTCATTGAGGTTAAAATGGAATTAAAATTTTTGTAATTGGAAAACGCAGTCTTTTGAATTTTTCAGTAAAAACACATCATTCCCCTTTGTAAGAATTAGTAAGTAAGTTAATAAGTAATTATGGACCATGCAGGATCCATATTCTCAAGCATGTTTGGGGAAAAAGGAAAACAATCTGTCACTGCTGGCCTTGCTTATGTCTTCCTTAGGATCAATAGCGGGGTTTTTTGGTTTTGTTTTTTTGTTTTTGTGTATGGTCCAGGAATCAATAGTGGTTTCAAACAAAAAACATGTGTAGAAACAGAGAGTATAGTTAATAATTTTCAAGCTGCCAAATAGCTTGTTCTAGTAACTCTTTCTAAAAGGAAAATGAAGGACATCATCACTAGATTAATTACTTACATATATCCATTTTATTTTATTAATTGGAAGTTCATGAGCACCTATGTTTGAGAGGGGAGGGTTATTAACACATAGAATACATAACACAAATTAGCTTTTAGGGTTTTGGTATTTCAAACTCTTGATGTTGTATCATAAAAACTTGTAGTCTTTTCTTTTGGTTGAGTCCTCCAAATATATTTATTTCCCTTTTTACCATCCCTACTTTTCAAACATCCATTAATTCCAAACATCTTTTTTTTTTTTTAATATATCAGCCTGCTATCATGTTTCAGCATTTCAGTAACATTTGTGCAAAGATATGTACCCAGATTATTAACTCCTGAAGATAAATTCTGTCATAAAAACACAGAAAACCAAGCAAAAGGGCATATCAAGGATCTTCTTTAGAGGAGAAAAATTCTCATTACTTTCTCATGATTGCGGAGACCAGTTGTGTGGCTAAGCCTCATTAGAATTGTCTCTAATAAAGTGCCCGATCTAATCATACTGGATTAAAAACATTATTTCATCATATTAATACACATCATTAATTTTTTCAGAGAAACAGAAGCAAATAGGTGAGTTACCTTACTTCCTTTATGGTTTAAACATATTTGTGTCTTTAAAATAAAATAAATGTACTCTGCTTTCTATACCAATGATGCCAGATGACAATTACCTAGCATATTTATTCATTAAACTTTCACAACAACTCTATAAGGTAGATATTTTTCTTATGAGCACTTTTTTCAGGTGTGGGAACTGAAGTTCCCTTTTCTGAAGTATAGAAAAGGTAGAAAAAAAATTGCAAAAGGTCACATAGGAAGTAAGAGGTTAGATATTGACACTGTTTGTTCCTGTACCTTGAATGCCCTGAAAACACCCAAAATAACACCCTGCTTGCCTCCCATTATCCCTCCTGACTTCAGTCTAATATGTCTTCCTGGCTCTTACTTTAATACAAATACCCATGAGCCTTTTAGTCACAATTGGAAAATGTCTGTTCTGAGGGTCATCCTTGAGCTTGTCAATGTCAGAGCTCTTGTTGGCATCCAAGAGGCTCTGTTCTGTGTGGCCTGCACTCTGCTGGATGTAGGGAATGGCAGCAAACCAAAGAGACGCAGATCTTGCCCTCACAAACCCTATTTAACAAAACCTCTATCACAGATCCTCAGCTTTATCTATCACACATCAGAACCATCTGGGGAAATTCTGAGCCTCCAGACCATATCCCAGAGTAACTAAATCCTAATCTCATGGAGTGGGCTCTTGGCATTAATATCTTTTTAAAAGATCCCAGCTGATTTAATACACAGCTAGGTGGTGAGCCACCAGTTTATAGTCTACCAGAAAGACAGATTATAATCAAAGGAGAAAATATATAGGTACAAAATTTGGTATGTGCCATGAAAGATACAGTGATGAGAAATGATAATAGGTTTGAGATGTATGTCAAAGGAAGATTTCTCTGGGGAATAGACCCATGTCGAACTAATGAACAGAATTTAATGAGATGAAGTCACTCTTCAGAACATCCCCAGAGAGAGAATCATGTCTGAAGGCACAGACCTTGATGTGTTCCAAGAATGGAGAATGCCACTGTCCCTTGCATAGAGGATCAAATCATGTGAAATGAATCTGGACACAAAAAGGGTGTCTCAACTGATTCACAGAAAGAGAGACATGTTAGAGCAGATTAGGGGCCACCTGAGAGGATGCAGCCCAATGTTAGAAAGTTGATACCAGCCTCTATGTGGACTCTGCTCTCTGCCCTACTTTTAATCTTCTTAAGAACCATTTTCCTTTATTCATAATCCCTTTCTTCTCAGTAATAGCCAATGACCTGATTATTCAGTTCTGATATTCCTGTCACTGTCTTCTAACTTAAAAAAAATCATCACTTTCCACTAAAATATTAAATACTTCCAGTAGAGTTCACTCTAACCAGTGGTTAGCACAACTTCACATAACTTTTAGTTACCTGTTCACGCACTCGATAGCCTCAATCACCTTCTCATCTTGATTACTGGGTGACAGCAGGTATCATTCCATCCTTATTAAAAATAAGATAATATTGCAGAAAATCACTGGCATCTTATACTTGTCTAAATCTAAACTCTAAAGTATGGCAGACAACCACATTTTCCTTGAATTTATTGGTGCACATTATTAATATGAAATGATCATTTGAAAATTAAACACTGTATTTTTAAAAATATAAATTCACCTTATCATTCCTTGGCTATCTCATGAAGATATATATCTATATCTGTATCTATATCCATATCTACATATACACATATGGAAGTGGAGGAGAGCAGAATGTTTCAGCACTTTATGAAGAAATAATTTTTTAATTAATTAAAATTTTTTTAAATATCAAAAAACACCAAACTTAACTTTTAATCATTCTGTTCTACATAAAATAATCAGTAATTCACAATATGAAGAAATAATTTTATTAATCCAAACAATAAGGTTTTATTGTCTTAATGATTAAACTGAAAAGAATCAATCTGCAGGTCAAGAGGATAATGTAGAACTGAAGGAAAGTTCTGCAACCTACCCAGAGATTTCTTACTTTAGTGCATTCATAAACCTGGAACAGAGCGGGCAGTAGCCCCCTCTCCTTCTCCTTTGCATGCCTCTGCTCTGATCCCCTGTATCCATCTTTTCTCAGTGCCCAAACGTTATAGTATTTGGGGGTAGAAATATGCTGGGCATGAAACCTTCAAACAGTAGTGTGAAATGCAAAGAATGGACTCTTGACAAGTGGGGAAAGACTCTTGAGAAGTCTGTAGTGAGAGGTTTTGAGTGTGTGATCCTTTTGAGCCTGTGGGCTCTTGACTGTTAATCTCATTCTCCCACCCCTTTCTTCTTTCTTGTTCATCCAAGAAACAGGATGTTTTCTTTGGGGAAGGTGCTTTACACTTGATCTTAGCCAAGAGGCCGAGAAGCGATGGGGAAGGTGTTTTAGATAAAGAACTATGCCTTCCAGTAGTTTCAAAGGTCTCAGGTAAAAGATGGAGACTAGTTATTTTATTAGGTTAATCACAAGCAGTTGCCTTTTCTCTTTTTTCCTTTTTAGATCAAAAGGGGTCAAAATAGCAGTTTCATAAAGTTCAACCTACTAATAGCAAAGTAGGAAATTATAGGGTTCTTGAAGTCATCTTCTAGATTTTGCACTATTCATCACAAATATTCAAAACAAGTGGGATTCAGAACAGAATTCTGTAAAAATGAAAATGGAAGGCTGGACTGGATTCCAGATTTCAGTGGGTTTCTTGGGATTTTGAGGATGGCAGGAAGCCGAAACAAAATTAGTGATCCCTACATTCACTATTTTCTTTTTTATTTGATACATCACCATTCATAAGTCAGGTGTTGGTATAAATAGGACAAGAACCTTAAAAAAGCAGGAAGCAATTGAAGCAGGAAGACAAGAGGTTAAGACTCATACAGGTGAAAGTGTATTAACAGCTATGCTGCTTCAGCCCTCCAGCTGGCCTCCCGAACTCTTCTCAACTTACCCTAAGCAAGGATTAGGACCATTTGAAAAGATCTATTTTTCATACCCACGCAGTAAATAATGACTTTAAAGAATAATTGAGGACAGGTCACAGTGACTCAGTAGGCAGAGTTCTCGCCCGCCATGCTGAAGACCTGGGTTCGGTTCCCAGTGCCTGCCCATGCAAAAAAAAAAAAAAAAAAAAAAAAAAGAGAATAATTGAACCTGTTTAATTGTTTGGAATACCACTTCTTTCAGAGGAGATGCTTTGTTAAGGATTGAGATTAATATGTAATTATTCAATTCTCCATGACCCTTTGAGGCAGGTATCATCATCTCTATTGTAGAGGTAAAATAATAAGACACAGATAGACAGAGTAAGTTAGCTAAGTTTGCAGAGAAAAGTCAGGTCTGTCTGATTCTAACTGCATGATCTTTTTACTTTTAATGGCCTACTATACCTGCAACAGCTGGAAACAAAAGTAATTTGATATAAAATTATTAGTATTAGAATTATTGAAGGAGAGAATTTAAGCTCGGACATTATGCAAGCGATTCGCAGGTACTGGGCTAATTTTATCTTCCACAAACATGCATGAAGCAGACTCCACTCCCAACCTTGTCACCTCCACACTATGGTTTTAGCAGGTTTTATAAGATTTTTCTTAATATTTCTCTTTGATTTCTCTTAAAAAGGGGATGCTAGTTCATCATAAAAGATTCCTTGCCTGTAATCAAAGGGATGGACTCATCTTTTTATATCTGTCATGAATAGTATTCATATATTGTTTAGTTTCAGATTTTTTAAACAAATTATATCGAGAATCATCATTTAGCCTATTGCAGTATTTGTATTTATCAAATATAAATTGATTAATTGAAGAATAGTGACCTTTTAGATAATATAAAATACTATGATGTCTTAATAGAGAAAAAATTCATGCTTAACATAAGATAAGCTCTCTGTTGTCAACATTTACTATCAATCCTAATGCAGATGCTGACTGCCATTCCCCAGAAAAAGTTTATCCTCATGATCATGTTAAATGACTCACAGTAATATGAATATGTATGAAAACTTACTGTTCAAAATTGTCAATATTAATATGCTTAAAATTTGATATTTCAATAGAAAAAATAAGATATTGTGAAGAAGTAAAACAAAATTTCCTTTATAAATTAAATATGACATGGAAGGTTTTGACTGTGAATTAAAACTGTGATTCATTATTTCTTCACTATTATGATTCTGGCTCATTTACTAATCACCTCATTTATTTTTGAGTTTATAAAACTTAAATGTAGCGTCATTGGGGATTTTATTTTGTTTACTTTCATGTTTAAAGGGAAGGCAGAAATAATCACAAATTCATTTAGCCAATTTGAGTTACGAAATAATTTTAAAACAATGTTTCTCCAATTATGCAAAATTTGCAGACTTGTGTTTTCTGAACTCAGAAACAGTTTTCTTTCACATGTTGGTAAAAATTGTAACTTTCGGGCGGGCCGCGGTGGCTCAGCGGGCAAGAGTGCTTGCCTGCCATGCCGGAGGACCTCGGTTCGATTCCCGGCCCCAGCCCATGTAAAAAACAAACAAACAAACAAAATATAATAAAACAAGAAAATGTTTAAAGATGTTTCCCTTTCTTCCTCCCTTCCTTCCTTCCATCCTTCCTTCCTTCTCTCTGTCTTTCCTTCCCTTCCTCCCTCTCTCTTTAAAAAAAAAAAAAAAAAAAATTGTAACTTTCATGGAAAGTGTGTACCTAAATAGATCTGGAAAATATTGGATGGAAGCAAAGGATTTTATAATGCAAATATTTAACAAAATAATTCTTTGTTGTTATATTAGTGATATATATTCTCTTAATTACTGCTTCTCAACTCTGTATATAAGTGAACAAAAATATAAACAACTTGGCCAGGAAAAAAAACAGGAGGGAACAAAAATACCCAAATATGATTATTTCGTGTGCATGTCTTAAATTGCATAACTTTTATTATGACAGCAAATAAGCATGCAATATTTTGAAAATAGTTACCAATATCAAAAGCATCCATGAACAAACACATCACCCAGCTTTAGTGGATTATTTATCACATTGAGAGAATGACATTGACATTGACATCAAGATTAGAGATATAGGATGGGATGTTATTAAAATTTTATATGAATATTGTTTAGTTTGCTAAAGCTGCCGGAATGCAACACACCAGAGATTGATCAGCTTTTAATAAGAGAATTTATTTAGTTACAAATTTATAGTTCTTCTGAGGAAAGGCAGCTGACTTTCCTCTGGCTTTCTCTCACATCTGAAGGCATGCGGCGACGGCAACGTCTGCTGGGATTCAGCTTCTGGGTTCAAACAGCTCTCCCCAGGGCAGTTCCTTTCTGCATCTCCAAATATCTGGATTTGAGCCAGCTCTGAGCTCTGAGCTGTGTTATGCTGGACTGTGCTAAGCACCTTCTTTCTTCAGCCCTCTCCTTTTCAGCCATATTCATCATGGAAAGGCACTCTGCTTAGCCCACTGCAGATGGAATCAGCCATAGATGAGTTTCACATGCTAATGATTATTTCCACAGCAACAGAACAACTGGGCACCATCACCTGGCCAAGTTGATATCTGAAATTAACTGCTAAAAATATATAATATCCATACTATATATGAATATATGTAAGCATATACGTATGTATACATATAATACATACATATATATGAATATGTATGTATGCAAATTTATATATGTTTGTATGTATACTCACACATGTATAAACATATAAAAGCCTAAAACCCCAGGATGCAGCATGGTGTAATTATTTAGAGTCTCGCTATATAAGATTCAAGATATATCCAGAAGATCACCATCACCTGGGAAATTGACAGAAATGCGGAATTTCAGGCTTCACCCTAGACCTGTAGACTACAAAAATCTATGGGTGACTCATGTGCACTGATCGTTTGAGAAGCAGTGATGTGGAACATTGGCTCTGGATGTAGATAGTTTCCAATTGCTAAATCATGGTTTATTCACGTGTAAAATGGGACTAATGTTACTTTCTATTCAGTTCTGTTTTGGAGATGCAAATTTATTTATGTATTAAATCTAATTTAATCTCCAAAGCAGAACTATATGGAAAGCATCATTAGTCCCGTTTTACAAATGAAGAAACTATGGTTCAGTAATACTAAACAATGCCTGGCAAGAAGATAGCATTTAATAAAAGGCAGAATTTGCAGTGATTATTAGTAGTCAGGGTAGTATAACAGAATCAGAGACCTGCAAATCAAAAGTGCTTTCATTTGCTGAGGAGTCCATAAATATCAAAGAGAAACTCGGTGGATAAAATTCACATTTTAGGCATTAGCTGACTAGTCACAGCTGAGATAAAGTATTTCTATTTTATTTTATTCTCCACTTCCTAAAAATGAAAAATGCTTGCATATATTTCCTCATTTTGGCCTTCAGAAATTTGAGGGTTTGATATAATCAACTTTTAGCCTTTACTCTCTTCACCTTAATACTCTAATCTAATATGTATCTTTTGTTCTATTTTTTTCATGGTTTCATTGAGGGTAAATCAATGCAGTATTGTGTGTAAGGCTCTGATTTGGTCCTTCTAGTACAGTGCTGTACATAATCATATTCTGTGGGACTTTAGGGGGGCGGGATAGAGAAAAGTGAGTGCTAAACTCAATTAGAGACATACAGTCATTCAATGAATGCTTCTTTTGAATATCTAGTATCTTCTAGCATCTGTCTAGACACTGAGGCTACCATATGGAGTAAAACAGATGATAATCCGTGCCCACTTAGTAACTACTCTCCAGAAGGTTGCAATGCTTTTTGATCAATTTAGAGCTACTCTTACAATCTCATATATAGTCTTCTGTGTTTATTTACCCATATGCACATGCATGCTAATTTAGTCTTTTTCAGATTTTTAAAAAATTCTTATTGTTAAATTTTATAATAATATTTAGCGGTAAAACTGGAAGTGGATAATGTCTCTTGGCTACATTTATAGTATGAAATATACACACATGCAAGTTAATTTCAATGCAGAATCATTTTTCTCATTCAAGTTTTCTTCCTTCTAGCAGCTTTTATGTACTATAATCTAGCCTGATATACAAAGTAGATATAATATTTAATATATCTGTATGTATTAAATCAATCAAATCCATATTTAATAGCACAATGCTTGTCTCTACCACTCTTTAAGCCTTTAATCTTGAGCAATTTAGATAACAGCTATGCCTGTGTACTTACCTGTAAAATTGAAGAAATAATAATACTTATTACCTGACTTTTAATAAAATTGCATGAAAAAGTGTGTATAATACTTAACTGAGTACCTGTAATCTTTAGACCGTAGAAAAATATTAATTACTATGATTAACTTTGATATATAGTGGCAGAAATAATAATGAAAAATCTTCAATTGGCCTGAATTCTTCAATTTTCACAATAACTTTATAAGTTGACTTACATTTTGTAATATTGTTCTACGAAACAATTCTGTTTTGGATACAGTCTCAATTTGATAAATGATGCTATCTTATATGCAGGCTATATCATTCACACATGTGTGTATTCAATCGACTTCCTATCTTTCAGGAAGCAAGATTCTAGTTGTATGGGCAAGGGGAGTTACTGAATCTCTCTGAGACTGTTACTTTATATGTGTGCATGGATTTTGATATTGCCAAACTCATGGGGCGGTTATTTGGATTAAATGAGATAACGTGTCATAGTGATTAGCATAGATCCTGTGAAAATGTAAGCGATCAATAAATAATTCCCTCCTTCCAAGACACCTTTAAATTTGATAAATTTTGTTTCAAGTAAAGATTATAATATATAAAAATGATATAGGGGTGCAAAGAGAGTTCAGTGGTAGAATTCTCATCTGCCATGTGGGAGACCCCAGTTTGATTCCCGGCCCCATGCACTTCCCAAAAAAGCAAGCAAGCAAGCAAGCAAGCAAACAAACAAAAAACCAAACAAACAAAAATTCAGCAAATGGTGATGCAATAAGAGGATACTCAAAAGGAAAAAGAACGAAATATGACCCCTGCCATACGGCATACAAAAAAATGATACAAAATAAGCAAAATGCTTCAGTGTTGCCTAGATGCCATTTTATTGCTATCACTCTTTAGAAAGTTGCACAATCACTCTACATCTCTTGCCCTCAAAGATTATATAACCTTTTGTATTAAATCATCCATTAAAAACTGAAAATTTAAACAATGAAGTAGACACAGAAAACCCTGTGAAGTAATGAAAGAAATATGACAACCCCCTGTGTAAGTATCCATTAAGTGATTTGGGAAGAAAACACTATAATAATTCACAAGTAGGAGAGTCCCACATGGGATAGAAAGGGCCCCAGAGTGCTTTGGGAAAGTCTGTGAAAGATGGGTTATTGCTCCTAGACATAAAGACTTAAGCCAGAAAAGTTGACCTTCTGTTAAGGATGGTGTTTGGTTTTATGGGCCAGGAGAGATCAGGAAAAGAGGGTGATCTCTTGAATGCAGTCTTCCCAACCATCCAGGTATGGTAGGAATCATTTCCTTCCACACATGTGAGCACTGGTAAAAGCTTAAGCAGGCTGAACCGAAGAGAAGTTTAGCCACAATTTATCCCAGATCAGCCTGAAGACACAGGCTGCGCTTCTTCATATCACCACACATTATCCTAACAACAAAGACAACTGGGAAATATGAATGAGAGATAACTTGGAGAAAGTTGGTAGAAGTTATATTACAGGTGATCTGGAATACCCTGTAAAGAATTTAGATTTTAACCTCAAGATAATGTGGAGTCAGTGAACGTGTATGGATTTGAAAGTTATATTGTCAAATAAATTGCCTTTATTGAGAAATGGTCAAGAGAGCAATAGCTCTTAATTATTTAGTAAGTTTCCCATTCTTGCTTTATTCAACGATGAAACAAAGGCTTTTACCTCTCATTCGTTTTCTGGAATTTAATGTAAAACTCAGTTGTTCATTTCGAGGTATTTACTAACCTCTGGAGCCAGAATTGCTTGATTTGAGTTCTCATTAAATCCCTAACTAGTTGTATGACTTGAGGTAAATATTGAACTTTATTTGTCTCAGTCCTTATCCATAAAACATGAATAATATTATTTATATTAGAGTATTTTGTGAAGATTAAAAGAGCTAAGTGTTGTCAATACCCTTTGGGACACATTGATAAATGATTTTTATGATATTATATACTATATTCTATTTTGCTGTTATTTTTGTTACTATTTTATTACAATTATACTGCTACATTTCATAAAAGGATTTATAATACCTGAAAACCAGAATAGTGAGGAGTAGCAATTCTGGTATGTTGGGGAAAGAATTCTAGTAATAGCCAGTGACAAATAGATGTCTCAAAGTTTCTTATTTATAGTGTTGACTGTAATAGTCTGGTAGAGATACTGTAAAAATAATTAATTTAATTAATGTTTTAATGGAAAAAACATTTGTATGAATAATTAAATAGTCATTTTCAAATCACTATTTTTAGCACTGAAAATACTGGTATTATAGATACTGTTGGTGTTTAGATATTACATATCAACATTTAAAAATATTTGCAACAAAATATGAAAGATATTTTTAGTTACATTACACAACCTAGAGATTTTGGGGCCTAATATGCATCTTATACAAAGATCTCAAAATTCCGACATTATCAAAGTTTCAAATTTAATAATACAAACACATAATAAACTCTTTAGATTGAGGGTTTTCTCACTGTAAATGAGATTTTTGGAGTACATGTGTATATCCATTCATCCATTCATTCAATCTTGCATTCATTTGATGTACACATGTCTATCGTTACTCAGTAAACAAGACATAAACCATATTGTGAGGCATTATATAGTTTAGTAGTTGAGACAGACATAGACACAGATCATTTTTAAAGCATTTTATTACAACAAAAATATCTCCAGAGTATTTTGGAAGCACAGAGTAGGGAGACTGAATGCAAGTGAAATTCAGGGAAGTCTTGCTGGAGGAGATGATTTGGCAGTTGCCAATGTAGCAATAAAGTGGTATAGAGAAAACAGAAATAGAAATAAAAGAAACAGGAGCAAAATTTACTTATGAGAAAGTATGACTTTGATAGCAAACTAAAGAAGTACAAGTGGATGAGAGCTGTGTGTATGTGGGGTTCTAAGACTGCTGCAAACTGAAGTTCCAAGAGCTAAAGGATGGGACTGGGGGCTGTGTGCATGCATGGGTGTAGGAGTGCCATTAACTATTGTGCAGAGCTGGGGGTGAGCGGGGTGAGGCTGTGCGACACTACGGGCAGGGGGTAGGGGTAGCCTGGGTATGGAGGTTATCACCCACAGCCTTTATGTGCTGGCAACAGCCTGTAGGGAACAGGAAAGGGGAAGTAGTGCTTAGGAGAGGTGCAGGAGAGGTGGGTTGGGCTGCACTTGGAGTGGAGGTGTAGGGTGGGTATGAACACTGGGGACTAGTGGGATAGGGGTGCCTGAAGCATGGGGAATGGTAGTGGATTATGGGGTTCAGGTGCGTGGGTTGTGGAGTGAGTCGCCAGTCATGGGGCTGTGCTATTGAGGGCAGCATGTTCAAGGAGTGAGGCCTGGCTTACTTCCTAGTCCCCAGCTCCCATCCGTGCATGCACTCCTGGAGGCTCTGTGTCTCTGTGCCAGGCTCCAGCTTTCTGCCTCTCAGTTCCTCAGCCCCTGCAGCTAGGGCTGCCCTCTGTGGTGCAGAAGGCTCTGCAAGGTCAACTGCACTCCCAAAAAGGTGCCTAAGCTGCCCTCTAATCCCCTCTGTAACTTTCCCATGTAGCAGGGCTGATCTTGAGCTACTCTATTCGTTGTTCTTCCCGAAAGTCTCCCATAGAAGAATATAAGATCTTAACAAACCAGTTACAAGTAAAGAGATTTAATTAGTGTATTAGTTAGGGTTCTCCAGAGATATAGAATCAATAAGAAATATTTGTAAATATAAAATTTATAAAACTGTCTCACATCCACAGAACTCAAAATCTGTAGAGTAGACTGAAGCTGACAATTCTGATGGAGGGTCTGGACGAACTCCACAGGAGAGGCTCACCAGCCAAAGCAGGAAGAAAGCTTGTCTCTTCTGAATCTTCCTTAAAAGGCTTCCAGTGATTAGATTAAGCATCACCCATTAAGGAAGACACTCCCCTTGGTTGATTACAAATGGAATCAGCTGTGGGTGTAGCCAACATGATCATGATTTAATTCTATGAAATGTCCTTATAGCAAAAGACAGGCCAGCACTTGCCCAACCAGACAAACAGGTACCACTGCTTGGCCAAGTTGACACATGAACCTGACCATGATAATTAGTTATCAAAAATCTTCCTACAAAGAAAAGCCCATGGCCAGATGGTTTCACAAAGTAATTTTATCAAACATTTTAAAAAGAACTAACGTCAATTGTACTCAAGTTCTTCAAACAAGTTGAGGCAAATGGAAGACTACTGAATTCATCTTATGAAGCTAACGTCACTCTAATATCAAAACTCGACAAAGACACTATAAGAAAGGAAAATTATAAACCAATCTCCCTGATGAATATAGATGCAAAAATTCTCAACAATATTTTAGCAAACTGAATCCCATGATACATTAAAAGAATTATAATTCATGACCAAGTGGATTGCAGGAATGCAAGTATGGTTCAACATATGAAAATCAATCAGTATTTGATTGCATATAATGTGTTAATATAGCACATTAACAAATTAGAAGGGCAAAATCAATGATCATATCGATTGATGCTAAAAAAACATTCAGTAAAATTCAGCATGTTTTTCTGAAAAAAAACACTTCAAAAGGTAGGAATCCAAGGTCTCGTTCTCATTATCATAAAAGGCATATATGAAAAACCCACAGACAGTATCATTCTCAATGGTGGGAAATTGGAAACCTTCCTCCTAAGATCAGGAGCAAGACACAGATGCCCATTTTCACCACTTTTATCCAACATTGTACTAGAAGTTCTAGCTGGAGGAATAAGGCAAGAGAAAGGAATAAAAGGCATCCATAAGGAAAGGAAGAAGTAAAACTTTCATTATTTGTGGTTGACATGATCCTATACATGAAAAAATCCTGAGAAATCTATAATAAAACTAATTGAACCAAGAAACAAATTCAGCACTGTAGTGGGATACAAGATTAATGTTCAAAAATCTGCAATGTTTCTATATAAAAGTAATAACCTCACTAAGAGACAATTAAGAAAACAATTCCATTCAAAATAGCCATTAAAATAATCAAGTGTTTAGTAATAAACTTAACCAGGGATGTAAAAGGCCTTTACACTGAAAACTACAAAACTTTGATTAAAGAAATCAAAGATCTTAATCCATGCTCATGGATAGGAAAGTTGAAAGTCATTCAGATGTAAACTTTACTCAAGTTGATTTACAAATTTAATATAACACCAATTAAAATCCCCACAACCTATTTTGAAGACTTGGAAAAGCTGGTTATCTAATTTATTTAGGAGGGAAAGAAACCTCAAATGATGATATCTTAAAAAAGAACAGTGAAGTAGTAGAATTAACACTTCCTGATTTAAAACTTACTATAAAGTCACAGTGGTCAAAACAGCACAGTAGTGACATTAAGATAGAAGTATTGACCAATGGAATCAAACAAGAGTGCAGAAATTGATTATCAGATCTATGGTCAATTAATCTTTGACTAGGCCCTCAAATCCACTTAATTGGGACAGAATAGTCTTTTCAATAAATGGGCTTGGGAAAACTTCATATCAATAGACAAAAGCATGAAAGAGGACTCTTATCTTATACACTATACAAAGATTAACTCAGAATGGAATGAAGACCTAAATATGAGAGCCAGTATCAGAATATCAGAAACTCCTCAAAGAAAATACAGGAAATATCTTGAAGACCTAAAGATAGGAGGTAGCTCCTTGAACTTTACACCCAAAGTACAAGCTATGAAAGAAAAAATAGATAAATGGGAACTCCTCAAAATCAAAAGCTACTGTGTCTCAAATGGGTTTTTCAAAAAGGTAGAGAAGCAGCCAACTCAATGTGAGAAAGTATTTGGTAATCATATATCAGATTAAGGTTTGATGTCATGTAAAGAAATTATAAAACAACAAAATAGCAAAAAGAAAACAAGTATAAAATGGGCAAAAGGTATGAATAGATGTTTTTCTGAAGAGCAAGTACAAATGGCTAAAAAGCACATGAGGAGATGCTCATCTTCATTAGCTATAAGGGAAATACAAATCAAAACTACAATGAGACATCATCTCACACCTATAAGAATGGCTGCTATTAAACAAACAGGAAACTACAAATGTCGGAGAGGATGAACAGAATTTGGAACACATTCACTGATGGTGGGAATGTATAATAGTGTAGCCACTGAAAGACAGTTTGGCTGTTCCTTAGAAAACTAAATATTGAGTTGCCCTACAACCTGGCAATACCAATATTAGGTATATACCCAGAAGATCTGAAAACAGTGACATGAACAGACATCTGTACACCAATAATGTTCATAATGACACTATTCATAATTAATTCCAAAATATGGAAATAATCTCAATGGCCTATTCGTACTGTCATTAAGATGTCAATTCTACCCAAATTACATTGAATCTGTATATCTGCCATTCATTATGCACTATTCATAATTAATTCCCCAAAATGGAAGCAGTCCCATTGCTTGTCAACTGACTAGTGGTTAAACAAAATATGGTATATACATACAATGGAATATTATGCAGCAGTAAGACAAAATGAAGTCCGCAAGCATATAACAATGTGGATTAACCTAGAGGATATAATTCTAGGTGAAATAAGCCATGCACAAAAGGATATATACAACATGATTTCACTATTATGACTCTGGTAAAGAGTCCAAACTCCAAATCATAGAGCCCAGGAAGAAAATCTGGACAAACACATCACAATGAACTAGATATTGTATCTCTGCAGCTAGGGTACACAGATGACTTCACTAGCAATGGCTTTCATATTTCATTTTTAACATTGACCACTCATAATAAATATTCTGTAACAATACAAGTGAGATGCAAGTTTGTGGAGGACATTTTGTGTCATATTAAGAAGTTTGAAATTTCTGCTCTATTCAAAAGGGAACCATCAACTAACTCAAATTTTAAAAATTATGTCAGGGATGAGATTTAAGAACCACATGTGGTGACTAAAAGTATTTGAGGGAGATGGAAACAGTTAAAATCTATTGAAGTAAAATCTTCAGGACACAGTGAGAGATGGGATGGGAAAAGGAAAACCTTAGAATGTTTTGACAGTAGCATTAAAATTTTGTGTTTCTCTCTTACAAGTAAAGACATTTTATTTTCAGAATTAAGAATAATATTTCCATTCATAATTAAATATTTTGGATTATTTTCATGAACTACTTAGGAAAATTACAATTTCTCATAAAACATCATAATTATTATCTTTTATACACACATACAATTCCCTTATAAATGATGTCAAATACTTTTAAAATCACTGTTTTAAAATTTATATTTACTTAGAAATCACAGCATGATGTATTGAATGCACTGAGAGGCAGGTCAAGGTAAGATTTGGTAGAATGGATTTGTCATTTCATTGTTATATGTAGGTAGAAGGGAAATCTGCTTTCCTAAAATTATCTACATCAGAACAGAATTTTAAAATATTACTTTAAATTTTCATATGTACAGATAATGCATCTGGATTTATGTGTTAATTACAATATTTAGAATTCTTACCAATGGAATAGTACTAAAATATTTAGTAACAATAATACCAAATAATGCCTACGTCAAAAGGCTCTTATTATAACAAAAATTAAACTGTATTGCATTCATTTTTTATACTTTCTTTAAAATATAGCAAACAATTCCTTTTAGATGCGATAAGAAGAATATAATAATTCCTTTCAATGCTGAAGAAAAAAGTTGAAATTGTGGTGGATGTCTAACCTAGCAGAAAATTTCTTAGTAATTAATATTTAAAAGTAATGAAATTGCAGTTGATTGAAGAAAAATTATTTAAGACATTTAAAATACAGCATCAGAAGTTTAGAAGAATACATTTATTAGCACATATCAATATATGTGAATTTTCAGGAAGTAAGGAGAACTCAATATTTGTGTTTGGTATCAGGAAGACCTTGAGTAAAAACAGTGAAACAACCTTCAGGCAACAAGATGTTGAACACAATTTTTGACAAATTAGAAACAATTTTTGAAAGCTGATTCTCTCATAGCAGAGTAAAAAAATGTGTTATTAATTGATGATACCCAATCAAAGTTAGCTCACATTTGTCTCCAGTTGAGTATTTTATTTAACTAATGAAACTCTTCAATGGTTTCTATAAGAACAATATAAATTAAGCCACTGGATGGTGTGTGCAACCCTTGGGTGTGTTTGTGCATATATGTGTTTTATTGATTGCACATCCAGGGGCATGTATTTCTATGTGCATGTGTTTGTATGTGTATTTGCCTGTGTGTAACATTTTCTTGTACCCAATCCAATGCTAGCACCCAAAATAGTGATGAACAAAGTGGACATGGTCTAACAGGAAAACTAATATTCAACAGTATCATATTAGCATTACTAGTAATATGAATATTATGAATAAATGGAACTAAAGTGTTATAAAGAAAATATTTCCTGGGATCAAGGAAGTTTTTCCTGATAAACTTTGAGCTCGAACCATACGATTATTGGAACAAACCAGAAAAAAAAGAGTACACAAGAGTGTTGGAGATACATGTAGATGGCATTGCCATGAGAGAAAGAATCGTATCTTTTTGGAACAGAAACTATTTGAGCATGGCCATAGTTTAGATTGAAGATGAATATGGAGAGATGATGGTGAGAAGGAGGTATGAGTCAGATCCAGAATGGAAAGCCCATTCTGAGCTGTACTTTAGGAGCTGTCTTGTTCTAAGGACAGAAGAAAGTGTTTAACTAAACTGGCCCTAGTATGGGAATTTTTTGCTGGACAACTCACCAATCAAATAGCAATAGGGATGCCATTGTTGGTGGTAAGTGAAGTAGTGATAATTGTTCTGACATTGCAATCGTTAAAGGTATATAATCAGGTTTACATTTAAATGTAGGAAATGGACTGGAAAGGAGTGAGACTGGACAATGAGACTTAATTAAGAGCTTCCTTAAGAGTTTGAGGAGATACTGATTTGGACTAGGGGTTGACAGTGGGAATGGATTATGGGTATGGATGAAAAAAGGATCAAGTCAAAAAATATTTATTAGGACTAAAAACCCTTTTGAATAGGATAGAGATTAGCCTCTAAGGGACTGAATACTACTGCCTGGATTTCAATCTTAGCTTTACCATTTATGTATGAGGAATAGGCAAGTTGCATTATTTCTCTATGCCCTGTTTCCTTATTTAAAGAATGGGTAAATAAAATAATGTTTATTTTAATAATCTTGTGTAAACCTTAAAAGTGATAAAAGTAAAGAATTTAGAGCAGTCCCAGGCATGGTTTGGCTATGAGGGCTGGTAGAGATTGAAAGGGTGTGGGTCAACAGTCATTTTAATGATTTTAAAATGAGATGATCTCTGTTAATTCCATTTTACAAAGAAAATGACAGGCAAGTGTCAAAACACAAGGCACGATGCAAAGTACATGCCTGAGGGCTGCTGTGATATCTCTAAGACTCTACATTCCTACTCCTTCATGGTGAGCAATGTTCAAAATGAAGTTCAGAACATAACTGTAACTGTATTGCAAAGAAGACTGAATGCACCACCTGAAAATATCCCATATGTCAAAATTAGATCCTTTACAGGAAAAATGTGAGACCCAGTGGCCTGGAATGGGAAGATTTGGTTCAACAAGCCTGAGAATTGTTATCCCCCACATCCCTTTCCAGGCTAATACAAATGGCATTACTACTCTTTGCTAGAGGAGGGGAGACTGTCCTAGACTGAAGACCTTAAAGGAGATACCTTTCAAGATGATGCTTCTATTCCCTGAGTATGTCACCTCCACTTTCTGTAACACTGGGATATATACACTTACCCGGTGTTGTAGTTTACTAGCTGCTGGAATGCAACACAACAGAGACGGATTGGCTTTTAATAAAAGGGGATTTAATTTGTTAGTTCTTCAGAGGAAAGGCAACTAACTTTCCACTGAGGTTCTTTCTTACCTGGGAAGGCACAGGATGGTCTCTGCTGGCCTTCTCTCCAGGTCTCTGGATTCCAACAACTTTCCCCAGGGTGATCTATTTCTGCCTCTCCAAGGGCCCGGGCTGAGCTGCGAGTGCTGAGATGAGGTATGCCGAGTTGCTTAGCTGTGCTACGTTGTGCTGTCTCATTTAAGCACCAGCCAATTAAGTCAAATGTCATTCATTGCAGCAGGCATGCCTCCTAGCCAATGAAGATGTAATTAGCAACAGATGAGGTTCATGTACCATTGGCTCATGTCCACAGCAACAGAACTAGGTGCCTTCACCTGGCCAAGTTGACAACTAAATCTAACTACCACACCTGGCAAAACCCTCACACTATTTCCCTGGCCATTGAAGTAAGAGCTATGGTTGAATGGACCAAGCAAAACTTCTAAAACTGTCACTGTCACTCTTTGAAAGATTGTAAATAAAAGTAATGCCACATCCAGTGAGGAATTGTAGAGACTAACTGCATGGCCAATGTCTTGAAGGATCATACATGGAGGTCCAATTATATTCCCACTCAATATTCCTATCTATTTGCAGCAAAAAAAGAGATAGTTCATGGCAAATGATAGTGGTTTACCTTAAACTTAACCGGATAATTCCAAATGAGCCTGTCATGCTAGTTGTGGTTTATTAATCAAGGGATAGTAATAGTCTTTGTTACCCACATACGGCTATTGATCTGGAAGCACAATTTTGTCATTGTCATCTTTAGGGTAGATCAAAAGCTACTTATATTCATATGACAAGGACAGAGGAACATATCTATTTTCTTACCCATGCCTATTTCATCTCTCCTATTCACTATATTATTTAAGTGCTGAAACAACAGCTAATTTATGGTGTTGTATCTCTGCTAGATAAAATACACGAATCTAGGAATGAAAGGGTAGAAGTAGTATTGTCCCCTCTCATGATCACTCTGGAGATGAAGTTGTATAGTTTGTGCTTTTTGTTTTCTCAATTTGAAGCTGTGTCAGATTTGTGGTATTGAATACTTGTTTTGTTGGGGAGTGGGAGAATGGAAGAAAAAAAATTTTGAGATAACACGTAAGTAGCCTAAGGTATCAGCAGTTGTGACTACTGCTTGTCCATCATGAACAACTCAGGAAAAGAATGATTTACTCTGTTAATGGGGCCATCGGGAAAAGAATGACTTACTCTGTTAATGGGGGCTATCAATCTTAATTATGTTGCGTTCTTTCATACCTAAAAAAAGTGGCCAATGGGCAATTACAGCAATCTCAGCCCAACTGTGTAAGTTGTGGACGAGAGAGTTGGTGAATATAAATTAGTCCTTGGGACTGCAGGGATTGTAGTGTGTTTTACTTAATCTGTTGCTTTAAATCTTTTCAGAGATTGCAAGACATTGTCATCTTGAAGGGGAGTCTGGGAAGAAGTGAAGTATAGTCCTCATAAAAATGAAGGTACATATTGGATATGAGAGACAGGTAGTGGGGATGACAGGCCTCATCATATCAGAGGGGTATAAGGGGTAAACAGTCTCATATACATCTTTTGCACTTCTTCAGATCCTCTCAGCCTCACCTCTGGGCAACTTTAGCTGAGGGCAGACAAATTATAGCATATGGTCAAAATCTGGTTTGCCATATGTATCTTTCTTTTTTTTTTTTGCATGATGTTCTAGTTTGCTAGCTGCCAGAATGCAATATTCCAGAAATAGAATGGCTTTTAAAAAGAGGAATTTAATGTGTTGCTAGTTTACAGTTCTAAGGCCAAGAAAATGTCCCAATTAAAACAAGTCTATAGAAATGTCCAATCAAAGGCATCCAGGGAAAGATAGCTTGGTTCAAGAAGGCCAGTGAAGTTCAGGGTTTCTCTCTCAAGTGAGAAGCCACATAATAAACAAAGTCACAGTTTCTCCCTTGGCTGGAAGGGCACATGGTGAGCACAGCATCATCTGCTAGCTTTCTCTCCTGGCTTCCTGTTTCATGAAGTTCCCTGGGAGGCGTTTTTCTTCTTCATCTCCAAAGGTCGCTGGCTGGCAGACTATACTTCTCATGGCTATGTCATTCTGCTCTGGCTCTCTCTGAATCGCCTTCATTCTCCAAAATGTTTCCTCTTTTATAGGACTCCAGAAACTTATCAAGACCCACCCAAATGGGTGTAGACATGCCTCTACCTAATCCAGGTTAACAACCACTCTTGATTAAATCACATCTCCAGGGAGATTATTTAATTACAGATTCAAACATACAGTATTGAATAGGGATTATTCTGCCTTTACAAAATGGGATTTAGATTAAAACATGGCTTTTCTAGGGGACATACATTCTTTCAAACCAGCACACATGGGCAGTCACCAGAAACTAAACCCAGGTCTCTGACATGGCAGGTGAGAATTCTGCACTGAGCCACCGCTGCACCACCCATGCCATATGTTTTTATTAATATAGCTTCATTAGAAAAATAAGCAAGTTCATCTGTATTTTGCTTGTGACTTCTTTTGTACTACAATATCAAGGTTGAGTATTTGTAACAAATTCTTTGCATCCCAAAAAACCTACGATATTCTTTGGCCTTTAATAGAAAAGGGTTTGCTGATTCATGACTTAGCTGCTTATTTTCAGTCTAGCCATAACTGGAAAGACAAAATCTTCATTTAAGCACACTTCAAAAGTGACTCACCTCAGGTGCATAGCATACATCATTTGCCTTTATCCCTTACTGAAGGTGTCCCCTGTTAAGGTGGAGTGAGACACTTGTGGAGTCCATTGGGAACTCAAAGATGTCCAAACATAAAATTCAGAGAATTTGTATCATTTAAAGAAAAATTGGGGGATATGTGAACTGTTAGACAAAATTTCCTCCCCTTTATCTTGATGATCTGTCGAGGATGTTTCTTAAAATTAGGTATTCATACTTTAAACCAAGTGCCAACCAGCTTGGTACCATGACACTCAAGTTGCTGCTTGTATTGGTTTCCATTATTTTGCTGCCTCACTCACCTTTTCTCTCACTCCTGAAGTTTCTTGGAATTACATTCTCAAATAAAGTAGTAAGTGACATATAAGCCTTTGCCTCTGGCTCTGCTTTGTACAAAATGTAGGCTGAAATTAAATATATTGAATATGAAGTTATTAAAATTTAAATAATTATGATTCCAATTTGCATCATTAGGAAGTATCTGATGGAGGCGCATAAGAAAGAGCCAAAAATATGGTTACGGCAATGTGCCATTTTCTGAAATGGGAAAAAATTAGAAATGTAAATTTGTGGGAGAGGGAGGTTATGGGTTGGGTTAGGATATATGGACTTTTCATAAATATTAACTTAGATGTAAGTGTATTTATTTATACTCCATTAACAAATGTATAGTCTAATTTAATCACACTCACCCTTAATAATAGGTATATAAATTTATTGATAGTCCTGGTTTTCGTTTCTTCTGTGTGGATTGCTATATTCCTTCTTTTAATCTAAGTAAGTCCTTGCTCCAGGTTTCAGAGTCTCAAGTCTTTTTTTGCATTTTCTTTTTCTTTAACAATTTTATGAGATATAATTCACTTATCATACAAGTCATCCTTTTGAAGTCTATAGTTATTTAGTTTTTAGTGTATAAAATAGCATGGAGTTGTGCAACTATGACTAAAATGAACTTAATAATATTTTCATTACTTCAGAAAAGAGCTCCATGGCCATTTTTAGTCACTTCCAAGTGACACTTTCTCTAGAGTAGTTGTTATATTTAGCTTATAATTTTTTATTTTATTTTATTTTATTTTATTTTATTTTTTTTTTACAATTTCTGGTTATCTTCAGTTGTTCCTGTGGATTTGACTTACCCTGTGGTATCATTTCTTTATTCTGTAACAGTTCTGCTCCAATTCACCTCCTTTGTGTTGTTGTTGGCAAGTATATTATAGTTCTACCTGGTATAGGCTCCCCAATACAATTATATACATATTGTTTTATATGATTGCTTTGTAAATCAACTAAGAGAATATGAGAAGAAATATGCAATTATGCTGCCTCATGATTGCAAAATTATCTTTTTGCTTTCGATGGTGTGAATCTGAGATAAATTGGCTCACCTTCTTTAGTCTAAAGAACTTCCTTCAGAACTTCTTATAAGGTGGGTCTGCTAGCAAAGAATTATTTTGGTTTTTGTTTACCTGGGAATGCCTTTATTTATACTTTATTTTTAAGAAGTGTTTTCTTGAATATAAGAGTCTTGGTTGACAGCTTCATATTTCGAGTTTGAATATGCTATCCCATTACTTTCTGGCTTCCATTGTTGTCTGATGAAAAATCTGCTGTTATTCTTGTTAACTTTCTCTTTTACAAATGAGCCTTTTTTTTCCTCTCTTGTTATTTTCCAGATGTTCTCCTTATCATTGGCTTTAAATATTGTTACATATTATGTGCCTGGATTAGGATCTATTTGTTTTTATCCTAGTTTGATTTCATTTAATTTCTTTGCTATACAGATTAATGTTTTTTAATTCAAATTTAAGATATTTTCAGAAATTATTTATTTGAATATTTATTCTGCTATTTATTTTAAATTGCTTCTTTCCTCATAGTACTCCCATTATGCATGTTTGCATGCTTAATGGTGTCCCACATTACTTTGAGACTCCGTAACTTTTCCTCATTGCTTTTCATTTCTATTCTTCACATTCCATAATCTTTATCAATCTATGTTTAAATTTGCTACTTTGTTTTCTGCCTGCTCAAACCTACTATTGAGGCCTATGGAATGTTTTTCATTTCAGCTTTAGTGATTTTGAACTTGAGAAATTCCATTTGGTTCTTGTATATAAGTTCTAACTCTTAATTGATACCCTCTATAAGATAAGATATCATGATACCTTCCTTTACTTTTGCAAATAAGGTTTCTTTTAATTCTCTGAACATATTTACAATAGCTGCTTTGAAGGCGTTTTTTTTTTTTTTCTACAAAATTTGACATCTGAGCAGTTTCTGTTGCCTGATTTTTTTAATCCCACTTTTCCATTTCTTTTCTTATCTCACATATTTTTGTTGTTGTTGAAAACTGGGCATTTTAGAAGATACATTGTAGCAACTTTGGATATTGGTCCCTCTGCCCTCTCCTATGCTTATTGTTCTCATGTGCTGTTTTTTGTTGAGTGACTTGGGTGGACTATTACAGTGAAGTTTATTTTTTCCACAATGTGCAGCCTCTGATGTCAAACCTCAGAAGGTGACCTATTTGGCCTGTGCACTGTCAGCCTGAGATGACAGTGGCTTTAGCATGCTTTTCTTTAATTGTCTCTTTTTCCTGACATCTTTCTTAAGCTGTCTGTCTCCGTGGATATCATATCCGACTGTTAGCCTCCATTAATTTCTGGATGATTATTTTTTCAAAAACGGCTTCTGGCATAAATTACTACACATAGTATGATCCAATTAAATTTATGCCCTGCATGGATGTAGTCTTTGAGACCAGTCTTTTTGAGGCTTATTAAAACTCCAGGCAGGTTCTTCTTAAATTTCTCTTTTCCTTGTTCTCTCCATTAAACTTTAAGCTTATCTACTTCTTACCTTGTTGCTCTTATGTAGCTACCAGCCCCCTCTTAATTGAATATCACCTAAATTTTCATTGTTTTGATGGTACCCTAAAGCTTGAACTTCTCCATACCCTTTTCCCAATAAAGTGGGTTTCCTTGAAAATATCAGAGCTCTCTGTTCTTATGGCCATTCTCTTTTCCTGAGAGAACCCTCTGCTGGGGATGGTAGTCTGCATCTCTCAAAGTGACATCCTTTCTTTCTGAGCAGGGTGCGAGGCCAGTGTGATAGGTCTTTTGGGTTTTCCTCTAAGAGTGTGGAGCCACTGCCTTACAAATAAGTTGGGGCAAGGGTGATTGGCACTTCAGTGTTCTTGATCTGTTGGGCCTGGTGTTGACCTTGTACCCTGTAAGCAGGGACTGGGTGGAAGAAGAGAACCCCGGACTTCTCAGCTGCAGTTGCCTGGAATTGAGCTTCTAAAACACAGAACTGGAATTGATGAGAAATATGGACAGTGCACCTTTCCTGGGGATATGACATAGCCCTTGCCTGGGATGTTCTAGTTTGCTAGCTGCTGGAATGCAACACACCAGAGATGGATTGGCTTTTAATAAACGGGGATTTATTTTGTTGGTTCTTCAGAGGAAAGGCAGCTAACTTTCCACTGAGGTTCTTTCTTACATGGGAAGGCACAGGATGGTCTCTGCTGGTCTTCTCTCCAGGCCCCTGGGTTCCAACAACTTTCCCTGGGGTGACTTCTTTCTGCATCTCCAAGGGCCTGGGGTGAGCTGCGAGTGCTGAGATGAGGAATGCTGAGCTGCTAGGCTGTGCTACATTGCGTTCTCTCATTTAAGCACCAGCCAATTAAGTCAAATGTCACTCATTGCAGCAGACACGCCTCCTAGCCGACTGCCTATGTAATTGGCAACAGATGAGGTTCACATACCGTTGGCTTATGTCTGCAGCAACAAGATTAGGTATGCTCACCTGGCCAAGTTGACAACTGAATCTAACTGACACATGGGAGCTTGGCAGGGGGAGGGAAAACCCTCTGTCTTCGGTTATCCAATCCTAATGTGGAGCTTACATAATTCTGAGATGGGAGGGGAGATGAAGGGAATAAGTCTAAACACAAATGCCACATGCTCTCACTGTCTGCACTGAGGTTTAGTTAATTTTCTTGAATAAATATTCCTTCATTTACTGTATGATCTTAGGACAACTTTTAGAGGTAATGCATGGTTGATTTGGGTTTTTAAATAAGTTTCACCAGTTATGTTTGCTCCACTTGGGAAGTATCTGTGGAGTGCCTCATGCTTTCATTTCAGAAATCATCTCCCCACTTTATTTCCTGGGTGTCCGATTGTTGCAACTTTTTCTGCTTTCAATTAAAAGTTTTCTGCTTCTAGACTTCCGGAGAAGATGGCGGCTTAGTAAGACGCGCGGGTCTTGGTTCCTCCTCCAGAAAAGCAACTAAAGAAACAGAAACAATACGAAACAGCTCCCGGAGTCACGACAGAGACCAAAAAGACAGAGTACCCCATTCTGGAACAGCTGAACGGGCAGGGAGAATCTGCTGCGGTGAGATACCCGAGGGGTGCGCGTTTTCCCGGCCGGGGCGGCTGGTGACTGGGGTCCCCTCCACGCACGTGGCTCCCCGGTCTGACTGGGAACATTGGATAGCGGGGCCCTCCCGTCACGCTTGGCATCTCGGGCCAGCTGGGCAATTTGGACCGGCACTCCCCCAAGCCACGGCCAGCGACCCCCGCCTCCACGCGCGGTTTCCCGGGCCGACTGCCCCGCAGACAAACGACCGCCACGAGCGCCACCTACTGGGCAGGAAAAGAAAAACAGAGCCCAGAGATTTCACAGAAAAAGCTTTCAACCAGCTGGGTCCCACACCCAGGGAAATCTGATCAAATGCCCAGACACCAGCAGAAAATAATGGATGACGCTCGGAAAATTGAAGATATGGCCCAGTCAAAGGAACAAATCAATAGTTCAAATGAGATACAGGAGCTGAGACAACTAATGCTGAATATACGAACAGAAATGGAAAAACTCTTCAAAAACCAAATTAATAAATTGAGGGAGGACATGAAGAAGACATGGGCTGAACAAAAAGAAGAAATAGAAAATCTGAAAAAACAAATCACAGAACTTATGGGAGTGAAGGACAAAGAAGAAAAAATGGAAAAAACAATGGATACCTACAATGGTAGATCTAAAGAGACAGAAGCTACAATTAGTGAACTGGAGGATGGAACATCTGAATTCCAAAAAGAAACAGAAACTATAGGGAAAAGAATGGAAAAACTTGAGCAGGGGATCAGGGAACTGAATGACAATATGAAGCGCACAAATATACGTGTTGTGGGTGTCCCAGAAGGAGAAGAGAAGGGAAAAGGAGGAGAAAAACTAATGGAAGAAATTATCACTGAAAATTTCCCAACTCTTATGAAAGACCTAGAATGACAGATCCAAGAAGTGCAGCACACCCCAAAGAGAATAGACCCAAATAGGCGTTCTCCAAGACACTTACTAGTTAGAATGTCAGAGGTCAAAGAGAAAGAGAGGATCTTGAAAGCAGCAAGAGAAAAACAATCTGTCACATACAAGGGAAACCCAATAAGACTATGTGTAGATTTCTCAGCAGAAACCATGGAAGCTAGAAGACAGTGGGATGATATATTTAAATTACTAAAAGAGAAAAACTGCCAACCAAGACTCCTATATCCAGCAAAATTGTCCTTCAAAAATGAAGGAGAAATTAAAACATTTATAGACAAAAAGTCACTGAGAGAATTTGTGACCAAGAGACCAGCTCTGCAAGAAATACTAAAGGGAGCACTAGAGTCAGATACGAAAAGACAGAAGAGAGAGGTATGGAGTAAAGTGTAGAAAGAAGGAAAATCAGATATGATATATATAATACAAAAGCCAAAGTGGTAGAGAAAATATTATCCAAACAGTAATAATACTAAAAGTTAATGGACTGAATTTCCCAATCAAAAGACAGAATGGCAGAATGGACTACGACCCAGCAATACCACTGCTAGGTATCTACTCAAGGGACTTAAGGGCAAAGACACAGATGGACATTTGCACACCAGTGTTTATAGCAGCATTATCTACAATTGCAAAGAGATGGAAACAGCCAAAATGTTCATCAACAGACGAGTGGCTAAACAAACTGTGGCGTATACCTACGATGGAATATTATGCAGCTTTAAGACAGACTAAACTTATGAAGCATGTAATAACATGGATGGACCTAGAGAACATTATGCTGAGTGAGTCTAGCCCAAAACTAAAGGACAAATACTGTAAGGTCCCACTGATGTGAACCGACATTCGAGAATCAGCTTGGAATATATCATTGGTAACAGAGACCAGCAGGAGTTAGAAACAGGGTAAGATAATGGGTAATTGGAGCTGAAGGGATACAGACTGTGCAACAGGACTAGATACAAAAACTCAAAAATGGACAGCACAATAATACCTAAGTGTAATGTAACTAGGTTGGAACACTGAATGAAGCTGCACCTGAAATATGGTTTTTTGTTTGTTTGTGTGTTTGTATCTTTTGTTTTTGTTTTTTTCTTTTTCCTTTTTATATATATATTATTAGTATTATTATTTTAATTCTCTTCTCTATATTAACATTCTATATCTTTTTCTGCTGTTTTGCTAGTTCTTTTCCTAAATCGATACAAATGTACTAAGAAATGATGATCATACATCTATGTGATGATACTAAGAATTACTGAGTGCATTTGTAGAATGGAATGATTTCTAAATGTTGTGTTAATTTCTTTTCTTTTTTTGATTAATAAAAAATTAAAAAAAAAAAAAAAAAAAAAAAAAAGACTGGACCACAGCAGCTGGGTCAGAGCCTGAGGGAAAAGGAGGGTCAGGGTAGAAGTGCACTCAGGGTTGTTCCCAGAGGAAGACAGGGAAGGGCTTTGTAACTCTGGTATGAGAAGATGGAGTGTGTCAGAGTGATTTGAACAGTGAATAAAGAAGTATTTGCAAAGTCTCCTTGGGGGAATGGGGAGAAATGATCTTGGGGTTCGCCCCTATGAAACCTATTCCTACAAAAGATAGGCTAAGCCTACTTAAAATTAGGACTGAAAGTCGCACCAAGAGAACCTCTTTTGTTGCTCAGATGTGGCCTCTCTCTCTAAGGCAACACAGCAAGTGAACTCACTGGGATAGAAGTCCTGGGATGAGCCAGGACCTGACATCTAGGGATTGAGAAAACCTTCTTCACCAAAAGAGGGAAGAGAGAAATGAGACAAAATAAAGTATCAATGAATAAGAGATTTCAAACAGAATTAAGAGGTTATCCTGGAGGTTATTCTTATGCCTTATATAGATATTCTCTTTTTTAGTTTATGGTATTGGAGTGACTAGAGGGAAGTGCCTGAAACTGTAGAGCTGTGTTCCAGCAGCCTTGTTTCTTGAAGATGATTGTATAATGATATAGCTTTTGCAATGTGGCTGTGTGATTGTGAAAACCTTGTGTCTGATGCTCCTTTTATCTAGGTGTGGACAGATGAGTAAAAAATATGGATAAAAAATAAACAAATAATAAGGGGAACAAAGGTTAAAAGAGATTGAATAGATTGAAACACTAGTGGTCAATGAGAGGGAGGGGTGAGGGTGTGGGATGTATAAGGTTTTTCTTTTTTATTTCTTTTGCTGGCGTGATGCAAAAGTTCAAAAAATTGATCATGGTGATGGATACACAACTACATGATGATATTGTGAGCACTGATTGTACACCATGTTTGGAATTTTTGTATGTCAAGAATGTTTGTATGTTTGAATGCTTATAAAAAAAAATTAAAAAAAAAAAGTTTTCTGCTTCTGTGTCTTGTTGTTGCTGCTTTTAATGTTGTAATAAGTTTTTTTAACCACTACTTTTATTTCTTCCATAGTTTTTCCCTTTGTTAATGTTGCATTTGCTCTCAAGGCTCTAACTAAACTGTCTGTACATCCCAGGGACCAGGAGAGGTCAGGCTGACTTCCTCACCAGTGATACCTTCATTCTGATCATTATATCTTTTCAATCAGGCTGACCCTTCAGACTGTGCTCTGTCTGCATTCCACTCAGTTTGTTTGTGTTATATCTTGCTCTCCCAGAGCCTTTACTAAAAGGGCCTATTAATATTGGAACTTCACTAAGGAAAAAAGAGTTTCAGGGAGAATGCCATTCAGAAGTGTATCCCCTTAGAGGGCATAGTCTCCCTTTTTAAAGTTATTTTTGTGCTCATTACTTACAAACTTTCTTCTTTAACTCCTGCCTAATGGATTTCTGATACACATTTGCATTCATTAAAGGTGAATATATCATGAAAAACTAAGCTTTCAAATTTATTAACCCGGTTCCCTTATTGCTATGAGTAGCATATTATGCTTTTTATTGAAAAGTCATCAGTTGCTGCTATTTTTATTTGGAATCCAATTAATAGCTTCTATAGACTAATTAGCTGCTACCTTTTAATAGTTTAGAGCAGTTTTGGATCCAAGCAGTGTAGGGTCCACAACTGCCCACTAGAAGCATTCACTATTCTGTGAAAGATGACCAGTGAGAGTCTGAGGTAATCAGCAGCTCCAGAGTTTTGCAGTTCAGACTGTAACAGTAATGCCTGCCAAATGTGAATACCTTCAACATTGGGACTAGTCATTACCTGGAATCATTTCTCTTCTTTTCTGTATTTCTTAGCCTTAATGTGTTGACATATTGACATCAATATCTACTTAGGGTGATTTCTCTAACACAGACCCACTCTTAAAACATTTTCCTTTGCATACCTACTCCTTGACCAACAATTAAGAAGGCATGGTTTATGGTCCTCTGCTAGCTTATCCAATGAAGGCTCTTTGAGAGGAGACATCACTAATTTAAATTAATAGGGATTTTTTTTAAGTTGAGTTTGGACTTTAGCAAGCATTCCTTAAAGTTCCTTGGACTATAATGTAGACTTGTTCTATTTTTGCTTTAGTCAGACATTTTTTTTAATATGTCTGCATTAGTCCAACTTTTTAAGCAGAAAAAGCAAGGTCAGATTTACACAAAGAAAATGGCAGAATTTTTCCTCTAGTTCAGGTTACTAGACAAAACACTGAATGTTGTAACAAGGTTTGGTAAAGATAGGTGCCTGGGGCATCCTTCGTTGGTATGTGCTCAGCAGGTTCTCTCACACTGCACCTTTGCTTGGCTGCTTTTTTCTCTGTGAACATTAGTTACTCTCTTTGCTCTCTTAAGAACCCTAACCTTGTACACATCGCCTTAGTATCTGAGGTGTCACTAACAATATTTCTCATGTTTTGATGGCAAGGTTGTATGAACTGTCCTAGAGCCACATTATTGGGACTCGTCTCATTTTATGTACAGTTACCCTTCCACATTGTGGGTGTTAGGGGCATGACACCCCACAATATGGGAAAAATCCTTGTAAACATATTTTTTTCAGGGTTTCAGGAAACTCTCTAGCTGCTTCCTGATCAGCAGACATTGCCTCTTCCTTTACTTTTATATTGTGTAGGCTAGACCTTTTTTAAATGTTTCAAACCAGCCTTCATTGGCCTGAAGATCCAAAGTGGCAGCGCTTCACCTTAACCTTCCTTTAGGGAATCATATAAGAGCTTAGCCTTTTCTTGTACGATGCCAGGGTCTACTGGAATGTCTTTTCTTTTATGGATTGTTTCCATAACAATCCTGCACATTTCTAGCCTTTGCGTGGCTTCTGCAAAATTCCTCCCAAATTCCCATTTAATTTCTCATGCTGGCCAGTGATATGTGGAAACCACAATGGGGAAAGTAGTGATGTGGAAGAGATAACTGTACTAGCCTATTTCATAATACTACTTATTCTAAATAAAAAATATTAATCATTTGATATTATGTGCAGTTTGAACAATTTCTTGTGAGTCTGGGGACTAAGAACTCTGTGAATATTAATTTATAGATTTGCCATATTTGTATCTTCTTCAGAAATGGTCTGCACAAATGACTATAGATGGAAAAGAGGCAAGTGACATTATAAAAAAAAATGACTAAGTTTGAACTTACGGGGTCCAATAGTAGTTTGGCCATGTCAGTATGGGAAAATAATTTAAGGTTCTATTATTTTACTTGTGATGATCCCAGAGATCTGTGAAAAAAATCAAATGAGAAAGCACATGTGGAATTCTCATATAATAATAATAATTATTATTATTTTTTGTTTTCTTATAAATTTTTTATGGAATTAAGTTAGGGAATCTGAAAAATGAAATGTGTAGTGTTGACAATGAGGCAAATTAATTTTTCAGTAGAACAATAGTTGTTTTGAAACATACAAATTAGCAAGTAGGATATGTAAAGCATAATGATAAACACCAAGAATCTAAGGCCAGTTATAAAAATTCATATTTAGAAACAAATGTTGGGAGTTCTAGGAAGATGGCAGAATAGGATAGGTTGAGCTGCCCCCTGCTCCAAGGAGCAGTTATAGCAGTGATAGAAAACTGACTGGGAGAGTGATTCCTGTGTGTAAATGACCTGGGAGGTTCTTCTACACCACATAGGGAGGCCCTGGTTGGAAAAGCAGAACTGACACACAGAGAACTAGATCCTGGCCTCCTAGTGCAAACAGTTTAATGCACCCCTTTCCAAATGGAGGCCCAGAGCCCTCAGGAGTGGAGGACAGGGAGACAGAGACGAGGAAATAAGCCAAGCCATGTTCCTTGAAAGTGCTACCATCACACACCCCACCCCCGCCCCGTGACCTGTGACTTGCCACACACCTCACCCACCTGATGCTCTCCAAGCATCTTCACCCCACAGTCCCATTCTGTACATATACACAAGCCTGTCCCAGCCCCATCCATCTCTCCCACACAAGCACACAGTCTTGCCCTGCCCCTCCAGCCCGTCCACCCCCACTGCCCCTCCCTGCCTCCTGCAGGCAGTCACCTGTGCATTTGGACTGCACATCCTCACCTTCATACCTAGGCCACACCTATGCCCAGCCCATACAGTCTCTTGACCCTGCTCAATCCCACCCCCCAGCGCTGCACGCACACACATCAGCATCTGTCCTCCTAGATGCATACATGCTCACTCCTTGACCCCTCTGCACATTGGGCCTTATCCACCCATAGCCCAAACAGGCACAATCCCACCCTGCTGCCCCTGAGCTCTGCACATGCTTACATTAGGGCCCTGCCCCCCAAACCTATGCATCTTCACAGTCACATTTGTCCCTGCCTGGCACCAACATATCTGTGCACTGGCCTCTTGACTCCTGCACCACACCCTCTTGCCCTGCACATGTGCACACCCTTGCCCCAATCCATGTCACAAGTGCCCTTCTGCTAGAACTGGAAGGTGCTCTTGTGCACATTTGTGCCACACAGCCTCTTCCATGCACAAACATGCACCCCTACCCACAACCCCCACCCTCCACCCGCCCACTTGCATCCTGCCCACCTACCAGCCCCAGCACATCTGCTCAGCCACCCCATCTACCTACCTCTGCACCGTACCTCTGTGCTCCCCATGCCATACCCTGCTCCTGTGTTCTAAGGCCTGACTGAGCTGCACCTCACCCCACAGCCTCCATACTACCCCTCTATAGCCTCTGACTCACACCCCATGATCACACACACTAGCATAGCATCCCCAACCCATCCATATACCTGCACTGCAACTCATTACCTCAGTGCTGTGTCCCTCCCCATGTTGAACATTCTGCCACACCCATCTTGAAAATACAAAGCTTTAGACTATTGAAGGAAATCAACATCCAATGTAACCCTGTCAAAATATTTACATGACATGAAGACAACAGATGATCATTGACCATATTAAGATGCAGACTTTGGAACAACTAATCAAAGATGTTCATATTACTCTACCGAATCAAATCAGTGGACTGGCTAATGACATAAAGGAGATCAAGAAGACACTAGAATGGCATGAAGAGGAATTTGAAAGAATAATTAGAAAAATAGCAGATATCACAGAGATTAAAGATGCTATAGACTAAATAAAAAGTAGACTAGAGGAAAACAACAGCAGATGTGAAGAGGCAGAAGAAAGAATAAGCAGACCTAAGGACAGGACAACTGACTTTGAATACATGAAAAAGCAAATGACAAAAAAGATGGAAAATTTGAATTGGATCTCAGGGAAATGATAGACAAAACAAAGCACACAAGTATAAGAATCATTGTGTCCCACAAGGAGAAGAGAATAGTAAAGAGCAAGGGAGATTAGTGGAGGGAAACATCCCAACCTTCATAAAAGACATAAATATACAAATTAAGGAAGCCCAATGAACTCCATATAGAATAAATCCAAACAGGCCTTCTCCAAGACACCTACTAATCAGTCTGTCAAATGTTGAAGAGAAGCAGAAAATCCTGAAAGTGGGAAGAGAAAACCAATCTAGTACATACAATGGAAACCACGTAAGACTGAATTTGGACTACTCATTGACATCATGGAGGTGAGAAAGCAGTGGTACAATATATTTAAGGTCTTGAAAGAGAAAGACTTCCAGCTAAGAATTCTGTACCAGTCAAATCGTCCTTCAAAACTGAGGGAGAGATTAAAATTTTCACAGAAAAACAAAGGCTGATAGAATGTGTAAACAAGAGACCCACTCTACAAGAAATACTGGAGAGAGTTCTGCCAGCTGAACAAAAAAGACCTGATTAGGAGGTCAGAGGAAGGCACAGAATGGAGAGTACCAGTCAGGGCAACTTAAAAGATAAAAACAGAAAGAGGGAAAGAATATATAGATCTGACAAATAAAATAACAAAACAGTATGATAGTGGATTCAAGAAATGCTTTTACAGTAATAACTTTGAATGTTAACAGACTAAAATTACCAATTAAAAGATATAGATTGGCAGAATAGATTAAGAAATATAATCCAGTCATATGCTGCTTATAAAAGACTTATCTTAGATACAAGGATACAAATAGATTGAAAGCAAAGAGACGGAAAAGATGTTCCACACAAGCTGTAACAGAAAGAAAGCAGAAGTCTGTGGAGAGCCAGGAGCAATCAATCAGGCCCAAGCAGGGAAAGTCCCCACAACATTGGGGCAGAATGTCCCCAAGAGTTAAACAATAACCAATGTTAAGAAACCGAGAGAACGGGATGTGTTTTGGCAACAGCTAATGGCATTTTTCTGCTTCTATGATACACTTGCTTGCTAGCAACTGCAAAACCACAACATAATTTTAGCGTTTATAAGCATACCTTGAAAACCTCTAGGTGCTGCTCTCTGAATCTTCCTTCTTGGAAGTTTCTGGGGCAGTTGCCGTGCACTTAATAAAGATTCCAAATTGGCTTGCAGTTTTGAATTATGTGGTCTCTCTTTCAGTGTGCCCCACAACAAAGTTGATATGCTAATATCAGAAAAAATAGATGTTAAATATAAAGACATCATAAGAGACAAAGAAGAACATTATATATTAGTAAAAAGGATGATTAACCAAGAAGAAATAACAATCATAAATCTCTATGCTCCCAATCAAGGACCTCCAAAGGACATGAGATAGACATTGGTAAAAGTGAAGAGCAATAGATTTTTCAAGAATAATTGTAGGAGATTTCAATACACCTCTCTTCTCTATAGATAGAACAACTAGACAGAAGGTCAACAAGGAAATAGAAAACTTGAACAATTTGATAAAAGAATTGCACCTTACAGAGAAATATAGGTCATTACATCTGAAAACACCAAATTATACATTCTTCTCTAGTGCTCATGGAACACTCTCCAAGATAGATTATATGTTGGGGCACAAAGCAGGTCTTTATAAATGTAAAATATTGAAATTATTCAAAGCAGTTTCTCTAAGCACAATGGAATGAAGCTGGAAATCAATAACCACCAAAGAATGAGAGCTTTCACAAATATATGGAGATTAAATAAGGCACTCTTAAACAATGGGTGAGCCAAAGAAGAAATTGATAGAGAAATCAGTAGCTATTTGGAGACAAGTTAAAATGAGAATAAAACATATCAGAACTGATGGGATGCCACAAAGACTGTGCTGAGAGGGTAATTAATTGTCCTAAATCACTGTCTTAACAAAGGAGAATGAACAAAAATTAAGAACTTAATTGCTCACCTGGAGGAATTTGAGAAAGAACAGAAAACTAGCCCCAAAGCAAATAGAAGGCAAGAAATGAAGATTAAAGCAGAGTTAAATGAATGGGAGAACAAAAGAACAATAGAAAGAATTAATAAAACCAAACGTTGGTTCTTTGAGAAAATCAATAAAATTGATGGGTCACTAGCAAGGCTGACAAAAAAAGAGAGAGGATACAAATACACATAATCAGAAATGAGATGGAGGGGTGGTCATTACCACAGACCCTGAAGAAATAAAAAAAAATAATAAGAGATACTATGAACAATTGTATGTCAACAAACTAGACAACTTAGATGAAATGGAGAAAAATTCCTGGAAACACACAAACAAGTTATGCTGACTCAAGAAGAAATAGAAGATCTCAACAAACCAATCACAAGTAAAGAGATTCAATCAGTCATCAAAAATCTTTCTACAAAGAAAAGCCTGAGGCCAGATGGCTTCACAGGGGAATATTATCAGATACTCCAAAAAGAACTAACACCAATCCTGCTCAAATCTTTCCAAAAAAATGAGGAAAAAGGAACACTAGCTAACTTATTTTATGAAGCTAACATCACTTTAATAAGAAAACCATGTACAGATGCTACACAAAAAGAAAACTGCAGACCAATTTCCCTAATGAATATACATGCAAAAATTCTCAGCAAAAATTATCAAATCAAATCCCACAGCACATTAAAAGAATCATACACCCTGACCAAGTGAGGTTATGCCAGGAATGCAAGGATGGTTCAACATAAGAAAGTTAGTTAATGTAATAAAGCACATTAACAAATTGAAAGAGAAAAATCATATGATCATTTTGATTGATGCCAGAAAAGCATTCGACAAAATTCAACATCCTTTTCTGATAAAAGCACTTGAAAAGGCAGAAGTCAAAGGCAACTTCCTCAACATGATAAAAGACATATATGAAAAACGCACAGCCAGTATTAGTACTCAATGGTGAGAGACTGAAAGCTTTCCCCCTAAGATCAGAAATGAGACAAAGATGCCTTCTCTCATCACTAGTATTTAACATTGTAATAGAAGTCCTAATGAGAACAATCAGGAAGGAAAAGGAAATAAAAGACATCCAATTTGGAAAGGTAAAACTTTCATTATTTGCATATGACATGATACTATTCTTGGAAGATCCTGAGAAATCTACAGTTATGTTAGTTGAGCTAATAAATTCAGCAAGGTGACAAGTTAAAAAGTGATGTGCAAAAATCATTAATGTTTCTATACACTAGCAATTAGTGTTTCTATAACCCTAAGGGTTTAATTAAGGAAAAACTTCTATTCAAAATCAAAACTAAAAGAATCATATATCTAGGAATGAACTTAACTAGGGATGTAAAGGACTTTTACACAGAGAACTACATAATATTGCTAAAACAAAACAAAAAAGATTTAAATAGGTGGAAAAACATTCTAGGCTCATAAATAGGAAGGTTAAATGTGGTTAAGATGTCACTTCTACCCAAATTGATATACAGATTCAACACAGTATCAATCAAAATTCTAACAACCTATTTTGAAGACTTGGAAAAGCTAGTTACCAAATTAATCTGGAAGGAAAGAGACCCTAAATAGTTAAGAGCATTCTTAAAAGGAATAATGAAGTGGGAGGGCTAACATACCCTGATGTTAAAACTTATTATAAAGCCACAGTGGTCAAAACAGCATGGCACTAGAACAAAGATAGAAGTTATGACCAAAAGAACCAAATCAAGAATGCATAAATAGACCACTAAATCCATGGTAAACTGATCTTCAACAAGGCCACCAAATCCACTGAACTGGGATAAAATGATCTTTTCAATAAATAGGCATGTAAGAACTAGATATCAATAGCCAGAAGAATGAAAGAGGACTCTTACCTTACACACTATACAAAAATTAACTTAAATCGGATCGAACAGCCTAATGTAAGAACCAGTATCATAAAGCTCCTACAAGAAAATATAAGGATACATCTTCAAGACCTAGTAATAGGGGGTAGCTTCCTAAACTTTACACCCAAAGCGCAAGCAAGAAAAGAAGAAATAGATAAATGGGAACTCCTCAAAATCAAGTTCTCTTGTGCCTCAAACTATTTTGCCAGAAAGGTGAAGAGGCAGCCAACTCAATGAGAGAAAATATTTTGAAATCACACATCAGACAAACGTTTGCTATCCTGTAAACATAAAGAAATCATGCAAGTCAACAACAAAAGAACAAATAACCGAATTGTAAGGTGGGTTAAAGAGATGAATAGACATTTTTCTGAAGAGCAAATACAGATGACTCAAAAGCACATAAAGAGATACTCATTCTCATTAGCTGTAAGGGAAATGCAGATCAAGATTACAATGAAATACTACTTCACACCTATAAGGATGGCTGCTATTAAACAAACAGGAAACTACGAATGTTGGAGAGGATATGGAAAAATTGGGACACTTATTTCTGGAGGACCTCCTTTGTTGCTCAGATGTAACCTCTCTCTCTAAGCCCACTCTGCAAATGAAACCACTGCCCTTCTTTCCTACATGCGACCTGGCATCCTGGGATGAATGTCTCCCTGGTGGCATGGGAGATGATTAAGGATGAGCCTGGCCCTGGTCCCATGGGATCAACAATGCCATCCTGACCAAAAGGGGAAAAAGAAGTGTAACGAGTAAGGCATCAATGGCTGAGAGAGTTCAAATAAAGTCGAGAGGTTATATTGGAGGTTGCTCTTAGGTAAGCTTCAGTTAGATATTGCTTCCTATCATAGCTTGCCAAACCCCAATCAAAACCATTCCTGCCAATCCTAAAGAATACCTAGGGATTATATTAGATTCCCCAAAGATTCATTGCACTAGGTAACTTTCCAGAAACTCACAACCTTCAGATAGATCCCTGGACCAGATAGGTCTTGAAATGCAGAGAGGCCAGCCTTTCTAAAACATCAACAAGTTCCACCCCCATCCCATATTATAGACATCCCTTCCAACATGAAAAAATGTTAGAATGGGCATAGCCCAAATACCCCTAAAGAGTGGGAGAAAATCAAAGGCGATGGTGGAGTTATACTGAGAAGGTAGAGTTTAACAAATGAGTGTGAGTGCTGAGTCATTATACTGATATTTCTTTTAGTTTCCAGTACCTTAGAGAAGCTAGAAGTACAAACTTAAAATTGTGGAATTGGAACCCATACCAAACTCTGAAATCTGTTCTACAACTAATTGTTGCAACGTACTTTGAAATTTATTGTTTTTTGTATATGCGTTATTTTTCACAAAAGAGAAAAAAGAGAGAAGGAGCTGTATAACAGAGGATATAAGAATTAACAAATGAGTATGATTGCTGAATCATTATATTTATATTTTGTTTGATCTCCAGTGTCTTGGAGCAGCTAGAAGAAAAAAGGAAAAATTGTGGAACTGTAAACCTTACCAAGCTTTAAAATCTGTTCTATAACTACTAGTTAAAATGTACTTGGAAATATATTACATTTTTTTGCATATATGTTATATTTCACAAAAAAAAGTTAGAAAAGAAGCAAAAACTGAAAAACAAGTATTAATTCTAGAATCAAACCATAAACATCAAAAACAAGTGCCATGTTGTCTTTTTTTTTAATTGACCAAATATAAAATATACACAAGAGACTGAGGATTTTAACTCAATTTGATTGTTGGCAATGGTTTAGCCAAAATTCCTGGCTAAAAAAAAAAAAGAATAACAATAATTTTTTTGTGTGTGTGCTAAGAAATAATGCAGTAAGAAAAAACAAAACAAAATTATAGCATAGTGTTACTTCTCTGTATTGCCATGTTGATTATACCAAAAGGGGAAAAATCTATATTTATTTCTGACATTTTGAACTAGATACAATATATTGCATAAATATATTAAGCTTACTTGCCAACCTAATATAGGCTTCTTTGCAAAAGTATGGTCCTGTATGCTATTTTCACTGTTGAAATGTCTTTTAAAAAATGCATCTCTTTATTTTTAAAATTTCTTTGAGTCTGACATTGTTTACACCCAAGCTTAATATAAAAGACAAAACTCCAAACTGTGCAAGTGCTCTCAGTTTTGGTAATCCAATGTTACTATTGGAAATTGCCGTATAATTTTCCCCCTAATCAGGTTAGATATTTCCATGTGAACATTATACTAGAGTGTCTGTCATGTTTCTGATTTTTTAATCTATGTGTGATAAGCTTAAAAAATATTTTGAAAAGAAAACCAACTGTATGAAAAGCCTTTCATTTCTCTTTCATATCTTGTCAACCAAAAAAAAAAAGAGAAAAATAAACCAAGAGAAAAAATAAAACTAATTGGGAATTTTGAAGCTAAAACACAAGGAGATAATACAACATACATTCATTTAATTAAAAAAATAAAATTCTATAAACTTTTCTAATTAATATGTTATTCATTCAGTTTTTAACATTTTATTTTATATAGCCATTTTGTACTTTTTTATACCTATCCTTTCAAACAAACTTCAACTTTTATTTCCTTTTTATTTTTCATAATTTTATAAAAACTTTTTTGTCTACTATCTTCAATTTCTCAAAAAGTAAATAAATATTCAAAATGGATTTAAAATTCACATTGCTTACAATTATAAAAATTCATAAAGATAACTATAAAAGTATCAACTCACCCATGACTGTCACAAGCACATTATATAACTTACTAACCAAAATGTTTAATTTTTGCATTTCTAAATGTTAAATAAAATGCTTTATTATTTTAAGTACATATAAAAGGTAAGATAGAATAAATAATATGTTTTATAACCTTAAAACCAAAGAAATAAAAACAGAAAAGTAGACCTAAATGATACACTTTCAAACACACAACTATGCCAGTTAATATTGAAGTTATTGCTTTAATAACTATGAGAAGTTTATGTGAATTTCTCCTTAGGTATGCTAATTATACCCACATTCCAAAATCCTGTGGCTTTTATTTTTCTATGCAGTCTCATGCCCTTGTAGAAATAAGCTGTTCAGTTAAATTACATATCCCAACAAACACATATTCTTAATTCTAATTCACATCTTTGTGGGTGCGAGCCCATTGTAAGTAGAACTTTTTGAAGATGTTGTTTTCAGGTAAAGAGTGACCAACTAGATGAGGGTGGGTCTTAATCCAGATCACTGGAGGATTTATACAGAGAACTGGGAAGTCACAGAAGTGAGGAAAAGGAGAAGACATCCCCGTGTAACAGGAAGCAGGCGTAAAAGCTAAGGAACCCCGGGACTTGCCTGCAGTCAGAATGCTACAGAATTTAGGGAGAAAGTCAGTCTTGCCAATATCTTGATTTTGGACTTCTTCGAACCTCAGAATAGTAAGCCAATAATTACTATTGTAAACCCATTATGTGGTATTTGTCATAGAAGCGCTCACAAACTGAGACAAAAGCACAATAGAATATCTTCTCTTTGTGAATCAAAATAATTTTATTTGGGCAGAAGCCCAGTCACGGTTCTAAATCATCCCTGTCTTGTACTAAGGATAGATATTTGATATGACTTTAAATATCATTTATGATTTACTCAATGCCATTACTGTGCGCTCACCACAAGTATTCCTTATAATGACTTAGTAGCTTTACAACTTGGTCTTTTATTTGGCAATCAAATTATTAGGCTGAATTAATTTTTTTAGTGCACATGCTGGCCATTTTTAATGGTGATAATGTTCCAAGGGGATAATAATTATGTTGAAATATAGAGCCACGAGAATAAGAGGAATAGAGGACAAAGGGTACATTTACAGGCCTATGCATGTGAATTGATACCAGAAGACAATCAAAGAATGAAACATAACAGCCCAAATAAAGGTTCAGCAAGAGCCTTTATTTGGGTTTGAATTAATTCGAATTAATTTTCACATGGAGAGATGACTACTATCATCGTACAAGTTATCTGCGGAATTAATCGCTCAAGAACTCGTCCCTTTGATGCTCTCAGCTAGGATTCATACATAAATCAAAATAATGTTTTATCTCCTTGGAAGATGTTCTGACTTATAGCATCAATGCTAACTCATATGGTGCCTTTTTCAAAATTAGGAAAAGTCCAATCTCTCTTTGTTCTGGAAATTTGGGCTTGGTGAAAGGATTAATGATAATACATCCATACTAATTATTTATTGCTGTGAAATAACCCCAAAAAGTATTGTTTTAAACAACACTGATTTATTATTTTCTATAACTCTGTTGGTTGACTGGAAGGTTTCTCAATGGTTTACCTGGGCTTCCTCTTGAGACTGCATTTAAGTAGTAAGTGAGTTTCAGTGGAAAGTCCAAGACAGCCTCAATCACCCATATGGCAGTTGGTGCTGAATGTTATCTAGGACAACTTACTTCTTCACATGGGTTCTCACCCTCCAGCAGGCTGGGCCAAATGCCCTTTTATGTGATAGCCTTTGGGTAGCAATCTAAGAGGGCATGGTAGCTAGCTTCAAACCCTCTTGAGGTCTAAGTTGTAGAACTAACAAAATATTACTTCTGCCACATTCTAAGTTGGTCAAATTAATGCCCATAGCTGGCCAAGATCCTAGGGTAGGGAAATGGACTTCAGGTTTTGAATGGAGGAACTGGAAAATCTGTGGCCACATTTTAAATATTATAACAATGTCCCTCTGATTTGACATAGCACTATGGATATTTGTTCATTTAAAAAAAAATGTGCCCTCTTCCAGATGCACTGAGCTGCACCGTGGGACTGGACATCAGTCCTGACTGCCTTCTTGGGTAGAATTCTTTGTTCAATGCACAACCTGCATAGTTATATGCGATGACCCATCATATCTGCTAATAATTCCTGAAAGTCTTGATCAATTATGTTAATGGAAGAAGAGGCTGACATTTTCATGAGGAGGATACATAATGAACAAGATAACCCTCGTACAAATATCTATGTATAAGGTAGATGATAAATTATCAAATCATATCTGGAGTAGTATTTGTGATTGTCAAATTGTCTTTTCATATTCAAAGTAGAGCAACAGAAAAGAACAAAATTTTTGATTTAGCATTTTAGCACAAAAACTCCATAAAGATTAATTAATTGACAATGTTTGGGGAAATTAGCAGTTTCCCAACACTGTCACATGAGTGATTCAAAGTGTAAAGTCATTTGTTAGGATGACGGAGGATAAAAGATGATTTATAGTATATGTTTGTATGTGCATTCAATTTCTCTAGAAGGGTAGACAAGAATCTATTACGCTTATTAAATTTCTGGTTAGAGACTGTGAGTCTGGAGGGACAGGGAAAAGAGGGAAAATAGTTTTCATGTACATTGTTGGAAATTTTGAGGTTTGTATCACAAGCAAACCATCTAACCTCTTCAACTGTTTCCTTTACTCTACAAAAAGATGAAGTTTGCTCCTATGCAAAAGGACATGAACTTGAAATCTCCCCTGCTTCTGTTAATGGTGGAAGGTTTCTACTGTCATGCATTTTTAAAATTAATTCCATCATATGTGTTTTGGCACAAAGTAGAAGCCCAGTGGGTAGTTATGGGATAATATTTTTCTATGCACAAAGTTAATTGACATGTATGTGACTATTCTGTTATTCTGGCCTCATTAGAACCAATCTCTAACCACCTTAGTGAGTGAGATTACTGCTTAGCAAGTAGAGCCTTTCCATTTAAAGCAGAGAGCTGAGGTTAAAACAAAAAAAGGAACAAGCTTTACTTTCAGATAGAAACTATTGGCAGTTTTGTACTTTGGGTACAAATAGGTTTTCTAATTTAAAACTATTTTTCCATGATTAGCTCAACCAGATATTAAGAGAAGAAAAAAAAATCAAATCTCTAAAAAGTTTCCCTGGAGAAAGATAGAAAGAATTCTATATCTTATATTTGCCATTCACAGTACTAAACACGTGGGAAAGTAGCAGTCAACAAGTTAGCCAATAATATTTGCCTTCTGGTGCTTACAATGTAATTGTTCATTTTGTAAGAGACCCTTAAAAGAGTCATCTATCTCTAGATAGATCACACATTCAGACTCTGTGCAATGGCAACAAAACAAAAGGAGTCTGTTACATTGGAACGGGATACAGCTTTACTAATCATCTTGATATGCTTGAATTCCCATTTTACCCAGGAGGTTACAAAGAAGAAAAAGAGAACAACTGAGGCAGGCTGACATGCCAAAGATCCCTTCCAGTGCTGATAAAGACCCCTTCCCATGCAATAACAAAATGAGTCAATCTGTTGCCAGTGAGTCTTCTAATCTTCACCGGATAGCCACAAGCCTTAAATAAGCAATCCTGCTTGTGTGGGTCACTAATGAACAGGCTATGACCTAAAGACACCCTGCTCCAGGCAACTTCTGTTCCCCTTGTAGTTTATATAGCCCAAGCTTCCCTCACAACTCACATGTCCCTCATCCCTCTCCATCCTCCCACAACCTCCCTTTGTCCCAAACAGCCTTATAAGCGGTTTGCCCCAACCCATGCTTTTTGAGCAATAACATGTTTTTTGGTGCTACTACAGCATGCATGCTACTTTAGCTCAATAAACTTCCTTTGTACTTTGTTTTTCAGAATCTGTTCATTCTCTTTTCAGTGTAACAAATCAGAGGGAGAGACATCAGCCTGGAGTCTCACATGATGCAGTATTAGTTTCCACAGACATAGGTTTAAGTTCTAGCCCTGCCTTTTACCAGCTGTGTGAACTTGAAGTGCTTTCCTCTCCAAGTCTCGGCTATATAATATGAGGAACATTAGTATCTACTCCAAAGGATTGTTGCAGTGATTAATGAAATAATCATATGCAATGCATATTGCAAAGCAAACACACACATCATTTTAAAGGTTTCATACCATTACCTCAAGTGACTACACCGCAATTTATTTAACAATCTCTTCATTATTAGACAGTTTGTACCAAAATTTTTGCAAAACCTTTACATGAAAATTCCGTTACATCAATCTTTGATTATAGCTATGGAAGTATAGAATGCCTTCAATCTCCTATTTCATATTGCTCTCTAGAAAGTATAGGCGAGAGCCCATGCCTCATTTTCACCAGTTCTTTGTCCTAAGGTTCAGAAAGTTAGGCTTGCTATGATCTGTAAATGGCATACCATCAACATCAGTCAGTGCATTGCTCTTCCATTTTACATATTTTATAAAATATATATTTTATACATATAATATATACATATATTTATATATCTTTATTAACTCTCATCCAAAAATTGGGAACCCACTATTTAATATGTACCACTGAATAAACATAACAACTTTAAAAAAGATGGTCTGCACACATACACAGCAAATTTTGTGCTCTGCTGTGATTCTTGCGCTCTCTTGTTTTTTATGCTTAATACTATGCTTTTCAGGTTTCTGTATATTGCTGTATGCACCTCTTGATCATAGCTTCTCTCTGTTTCATTTTCTATGCTGGAACTTTCTAATCCTTTCCTGTGGACAAACTTGTGTTGCCTCAAACTCCCTACCTTCCAAAACAATGCTTTGGTCAATAATTGCTGAAAGACCTATAGAAGATATTTCTCAGGGTGTTTACATGCTGATTTCATTAAGTTCTTCCATAATATTATTTTCAAGTGTGGATATAGTATTTGATACACTGAGGGTGTGAAATTACAACAAGCAATGAACATTCTGATTTGTCCATATCTTTGGCAACTTTATATTATTTAACATTAAATATTGCAAAATGGAATGGTTTAAAATTGGCTGTTTTAATTTTCATTTCTCTAATTACCTTTGAGGTTGCAGATAATTTCATTTATTTCCTAGCCACTTAGGTTTCCCTTATGTGAACCGATTTTACATATCTTTTATCCATTTTCCTACTGAGCTTCCTATCTTCTTCACATTGAGTACAGAATATTCTGATATACTTTAGATATTAAATACTTACTTTCAGATGACATACATATTTTCTTTCAGACTCAATCATTTTAAATTTTCTCTAGTGCATATTGTGTTGAAAATCTTTAGTTTTAATGTGATCCAATGCATTATTTTTTTTGCCTTCATTATACCTGCTTTTAGTGAGTTCTTTCAAGAAACCTTCTCCCACCTCTTCAGTTTATATATATACATATATATAATGTATTACATATATATAAAATTCAAAGAAATAAAGAAAATAAAATTCAAAGATTAGGTTTTCTTGAAAGTTGACATTCCTAAGCAGTATAATCCAAAGTCAAATGTTCTTAGGCACTATTTATTAAAATTCCAAATAATTAAAAGTTCTATCTATAATCTTATTCTGTGTCAATTCCAGCTAGAGAGGTTATTGAGCCTAGGTACATCAAGATTCTTTTAACACCTGCAGCTTAGGCTATCTCTTGCAGTAAAGGGACTAGATCCTTTCAGACCACAAGTTAAATTAACGTCAGATAACCCCTTTTTAGAGAGTCCAAATGGTTAAAGGAAACATAAACTTATTATTACACTGGTCCCATATCCATCAAATTTAGAAAAGAAGCTGATACTGAGTCCTTAAGGTGGTACTCAGGCTAATTTATGGTTCCATAACACCCAGTACACTGTCCCATTCAAACACATAGCATATATTCAATAGGGAGTGAGAGAATGTTCTTTGTCTAATCTCATTGGGAAGCCAGTTATTCTATTTCTGTTTCTGTAATATACTCCTGTAGGAATATTCTCTTTACAAAGAGTTATTTTGGTATCGCTCATTTACCATGGCTCATGGGGAGGGATAAGCAATATACCTTGTGATGTCTAGGTTCTGTCTAATTGGCCAGTTGATGGTACCTGGTTGTCTGGTCAAGTAAAAACTGGCTAATCATTACCACTGAGGACAGTTCGTGGACTTAAATCATGTCAGTTGATTGCATCTATGACTGATTACATCTGTGATCAACTAAGGGGAGTGTTTTCTGCAATGAGGGAATCCAGTCAAGCAAGTTTAATCCAATCAGTCAAAGATTTGGAAGGTGGAGGTGACGACTTTAGCAGTCAGAAGAGAAAACTTTTGTCTCTACTTAAGCCAGCCAGCCTCTCCTGGAAAAGTCATCAAAAACTTTCATCAGAGTTGCCAGTTGCAGCTGCTCTATGGAACTTGACTCATGCATTCCCACGGTCACATGAGACTCTTTTCTAAAGTGTCATATTTACAAATATCTCCTGTCAGTTCTGTTTCCCTAGAGAGCCCTGACTAATACAAGCCTACGCATACCATCTCCTCTTTCAGAAAGTAACATAAAATATTGCCTACTCTTGCAATATTTGTAATTTGGCACAGGGATGCCACAGTCCCGGTCCCCATGATTTATGTAAGATGCCTCTTCCTCCACTCATTATATTCAAAACATCTTAATCCCTTCCTTTCCCTTCCATTTCCTTCCTTCCCTCCTTTCTTTCATGTCTTCTGGTCCTACAGGGAGTGATCTATCTAGTAATACAACCTCCACGATATGCTGGAGTCTAACATTACCAGTCATTTGCCAAAGGCTTCTGCCACCTCTTGCTGGGGAAGTCTAGGCCAGTGACTCTCTACCTGAAAGTCACCTGAGGAACTTGTAGAAACAACAAAGACTAAGATCCAACTAGAGATTCCTATTTACTTGGATTGGTTTAGCATCTGGTCACAAATATATTTTTTTAAGTTCTCCAAAAGATTATAAAATTCTCAAAAGAAGTCTAATCACCAATATCAACAATATATGGTGTTTATTGAAAGAGTAAATGATTGATCAGGGAGAGCTCAACTGATGTAGGAGTCTCAAAATAGTTAGCAAGTTACATTAGCTTATAAAGACAATTAAGGGAATTCCCAAGGGGAAATTACAATAATTTGTTGGCACTTAAATTCCTTATTTTAAAGGAGGATCCTACAAAGTGGGGAATGGTAACAGATTCATTATTACAGTATATGCATTTATTTTTGGTAGGTTATCTTTATTAGACCAATGTATCTTATCTTCAATGGTTGCTTACACAGCAACTTTTGCAAGGTACAATCTGACTTTTTTTGGATAGACCCTACTTTTATTTTTTAAAAGTCTTTAAAAATCCCTGTTACTTCTTGGAAAAGGGATTACTCCCAGCAATGCCAATGTAGGGAGACAATTTGTTTTAATTAACAATATACAGACAAATTTGAAAACCCATAACCATGTTTTTTTTTTAAGTTTTTGTTTTTCCTCATAGGCATTGTCTTAAGAAACCTGCTTCCTTATGAGTTCTCATTATTTCAAACACACATTTGTTTCAACTGGAAAACCATCATTCTCTGTGGATACCTGAGGTAAAAAGCTGCTGTTGTTACCTCTGAAGTTTGTTTCTGGGACTAGTGAGGATCTGTACTTAAATTGCTCACGAGACTATCTTTCTTCCATTTTTGAATTCCATGCATTTCTCAGGTGTGTCTCCTCTCCTATAAGACCTGCATCACATTGAAACTCACAACATTACTCACTGTGGCAGATTAAATTATGTAGAGGAGAAAACATGATCTTAATCTTAATCCACTCTGGTGGCTAAAAAATGGGACGTTTTAAAGATGTTATTTTTAGTTGAAGTGAAGCCCAACTGGATTAGGATGAGTCTTAATCCTATTACTGGAAGTCGTACAGAGAAGGAAATAGGGAAAAGCCATAGGGAGGAGAAAGAAGCTGGAGATCAATAGAATTGGATGAGAAAGGAGAAGATATCCCCATGTGACAGGAAAGCCAAAGAAGCCAAGAACCCGATAGCCTGCAAGAATGCCACAGCCTCCAGAGGTAGCAAGCCGTATAGGTTCTGAAACCATGAGCAATTATATTCTTGTTAAGCCAACCTATTGTGGTATCTGTCTTAGAAACATAGAAGCTAAAATACTCATCTAGAGTTTTGCTCTCTTAGACCTAAGCTCCAGCCATGTAAATTCAATGTTTGTTGCTAATGAGTTTTCTCCTTGGTTTTAAACCTGAAGTTGAGGCACAGCTGATCTAGGTTTTCTTTAGAGTGCTCAAACTAATAATTTATAGCGAGTACTCCCTTGCACTCTATGTTACAGTCAATATTGCTGTCTTTTGACAGGCACCAAATACTTTTCCATTCATTTTACCTAGAAATGCCACAAACTGTCTTCTTTCTCTACTCAGTCAGTGTTTTGCAATTTAGTCTGCATATTAGTTATCATCTGGAGGGGGTTTAAATATCTGCATTCACGGCTGTACCTAGATACAGTAAATCAGAATCTTGGAGTAGGGGAATGGGGTTCGGTATTTGTAACGTCCACATTCACCTCAAGTCAGTGCCCTCTTCAGCCTGCATTTTCTTACTAGGTCACATGCAGCCTGTACAGCCTTCATAAAATCAGTCCTGTGGGCAAACCCCCCAATCCCCAATAGCTTTGGTCACCTACTAAGGTTCAAAGTATTGTATGGCAGGATTAAAGCCATACTAAGTGTTTTAGTTTCCTATTGCTGCTGCAACAATTTACCACAGATTTGATGGTTGAAAACAACACTAACTTATCACCTTACACAACTGGAGATAAGATGCCCCAAATAATTCTCATTGGACTTAATATTAGTTTTTGCAGAACTGCAATTCCTTCTGGTAGCCGTGGGGAGTATCCCTTCTTTCCCCTTTCCTTTTTCAATTTCAAGATGCGGCCATTTTCCTTGTCTTGTGCCCCCTTCCACCTTCGAAGCTGACAATCACAATGGTGGAATGGAAGGAAACTGTACCAGGGAATTATTAATAGGATAAATGTCCTTTAAGTTACCCCTTAAAGGACAAATAAATATAAAGCACAGAATTAAGCAAAAAGTATTAAGAGAAAACACACATGACAAAAGATGCTAAATTGAAATAAGAACAATTAAGTAACAGAACTTTCCTTTATGTCAGCTAGGATCAACAACTTTTGCCCAATCTAAGAGACAAACCTGAGGTTTTAGAATTCATCTCTAGCAATGTTCTATGTCTTAGTACATATTTATCATTTATTTCCCAAAATCAATGGAGATGATAAGGCTTCCTGTGGGGACTATTATTTCATTCATACATTTCTCGATTCTGGAAGTTAAATTTTGAGGGTACTTTCATAGCATTACCTAATCAAAGTCTGTTTTTGCAAGTTCCTTTGTTCTCCTCAACCATGATGCTGATTCTTCTGTTTGTTTTGATCAGGTTGACGACGAAAAAGTTTAACTGTCCACATAACTGAATATAGAGCAAAGCCTGCCTAACCAACAGACTTGTTCAAATCTGATAAAATCGCTTAAAGAAATCTGTTAGGTTTGCCTTCAAAGATGCACTTTTACATTGATTTTACATTCCTTTACTCTGCCACCTTTAGGTGTTCTGTTATCATTACTGTAATGATAACTATCGCGGCTGTTTTATAGGTTCTTTTTTTTCTATTTGATTTTTTCCCTTAGCACATCTCCTTAGGAAAGAATTAGAATGACAGAGTCAAATTGTGTGAATATTTTTAATATCCATGGTACATAGTGCCAAATTGCTTTCCAAAAATGCTGTGCCAATTTCCATTCCCAGTGCGGAGGTAATTATGCCTGTTTCTCTGTGCCCTTGTCTAAATCAGAAGTGCTTTAAATGGTCAAATAACCTCCCTCCAAGCTCTGAGATGTAGACCAAAGTGTCAGAAAACTTTCACGAACACAAATAGTTTTAATCCTAATTTACAGATGACTTGAGCTAAGCTGGACAAATATAACAGTATTAACAAGAGTATCTAAGAATAAAATTAAATACAAAAAAAAAACATTCTTTATGGCTTTGGCAACAACATGGGAGGATGAGTTAATATAAATCACCTGTCTTATTGCAAACACCTAGGACTGCTGAATAAAATATCAAAAGCAAAATTAAACTCGTTGGTAAGCTTGAAAGAAAAACTCCATTTTGCAGAAGTGCCTTAGCTGCTGCAACAGCAGTCTTGAATGAAGAATAGGGGGAGTTGGAATTTTACCTGAAAATGAGCCTGTGTTAAGAGGAAAGAGCTGATTGAGGATGGCTCAGGTAAATTCTAGTTTTAGCCTTACCCACAGGGAAGACTCTGTCATACAAACTGTATCACAGTACCTTCCAGCCCTTGAAGCAAAGATCTGGCATTTTATGCCTTGAAATCAGTCAGGCAGTGGTTTTGGACTGAGGGGTGACTAGCATGTAACTTCTTAGGTGAGCTCGCTCCCTTCAGCCAAAGGCAATTTGTTGTAAAGAAAGGTCATTAGCAGTCAATACTCATAGCCAAGATCTAGACAGGGCAGCTGAGTGTCTACTACAGAAGCCTAAGGCTGGAGCTGGCATTTCAGAAGGTGTGCTGTCCTATAAAAGAAAAGTAAAATATTCTATTTACTGACTCAAAGTAAGTAATGAAACTTTTCTATTGGTTGAAAAATATTAAAATGTCTTACATGAGAAATAAAATTTCAAGTTTCTTTTTTTTTGCATGGATATAGAACATAGGTAAGCAGAATAAAATGCAAAATGTTCTCTATGGATTTTTCCAGGATCCAAAGGGCATGGATGTCCATTGGTGGAATGGTGTTGGGTGGACAGTAAAGAGGAGCTCACAACGAGAGGTAAAATCCACACAAGGTAACATCCGCAATGGACAGGAGTTGGTAGGGACCACATTTATCAGGAACAGCACCTTAAGAATGGAAAAAATAGAACAATTTGTAGCATCATATAAAATAATCACATTTAATATAATTTAAATGATAACAATAATTGTCTTTAAATATGGAGAATTTGTCCTAACCCAAACTGAGAGAATTAGGAGTAAAGTATTAGTTTTAAAGGGTGAATCACACACTACTTGTCATAATTAAAAATAAACAGTTGCTTTTATATACCACACCCATTAATTTTTAAAACATAATGAATAAGTTATCTGTTTCTTGAATTTCCCATCTGACAAATAGTATGTGTGTGTGTGTATGTGTAATATATATATCTGATATGTCATTTCCAAATATTGTCTCCCATTGTGTAGGCTGTCTTTCTACTTTCTTGATGAAGTTCTTTGATGCACAAAAGTGTTTAATTTTGAGGAGCTCCCATTTATTTATTTCCTTCTTCAGTGCCCTTGCTTTAGGTTTAAGGTCCATAAAACCGCCTCCAATTGTAAGATTCATAAGATATCTCCCTACGTTTTCCTCTAACTGTTTTATGGTCTTTTTCAGCTTTTGAACAAATTTTATTGATCAAATTTGTTTTCAAATTTTTAGAAAGAAATGCATTTTTATTTCTAAATTATGAACTTAGAAAGAATTTCATTTTTATTTTTCACTTTTACTAATGCCCCAACTTTTCACTGAACATAACTTTTCATTTTTACCATCAAGAAAAATCCAGCAAGTGGTGAGGTTTTAGAGTCCATTTTTTCTCCCTGATATATATATATATATATATATATAAAACTCATGCAGAATTGAATAATTCTTAGGGGGATAAAGGTGTTTGAGGATAACTTGAAATTATAGAGTGCATATCTTTAGTAATGTTTTCATTTTTACATCACATATGCCAAAGAATTTTGAGTGAGTTAATAAATAGCAGGATCATGAACAAAGGCTTGTTTTCTGATGAGGAAAGGCATACAGAATCAGTGCTCATCTGTGACATAACAGGGGCATTTATAGGTTGACATTTATCAGCAGTCCATTCATTTTAAATTAATATTTGCCATACTCCTTTTAGATTTTCGAGATATACCATTGGACACAACAGCTGTTTTCCTATTTCTTATGGTGCTTAAATTACAGAGAAAGACAGATATTAAATAAACAAATAAAAATTTAAAAATAAAATATTATAGGTATTAATTAGTGCTTTTGAGAAAGTGAAAGCAAAGTAAGAGAAAGAGTTAATGCTAGCAGGCAGGGAGTGGTATAGTGATGGATTATTTCAGAGAGGATAGTCGGAAAAGACATCTGTAATAAAATGACATTTGAGTAGAAACCCGAAGGAAACCAGGGAGAGTGTCATTTAGGAAACGACATTTCTAGGTGGAGGGAATATTTAGTGTTTGTCAGTATTGTCAAGGTGCAAAGTCAGTGAGTACTTGATATTTCTGGAAATATTGAGTAGGCCATGTGTAAACTAAAGCAGGAGGTATAGCAGATAGATGAACCTACCCAGGTGGGTGAGGCAGCAGCTCTCAAAGTATGAAGACCTTGAATTAGTCACTTGGCATCAGCTGTCCCTGCTTATTCAGAGTCCAGAGCTCTCATGCAACCTTTCTGGAGGTTTAGGTTCTGTCTTATGTCAGAGTGAGGTTTGGTGTCTCTGGCTCTGTAAGACAAGGCTACTAATGTGTTTTCATCCTATTAGCTAGGGTTCTCTAGAAAACCAGAATCAGCAGGAGTAATCCATAGATAGATAATTTATAAAAGTGTCTCACATAACTTTGGGAATGTCGAGTCCAAGGTCTATAGGGCAGGCTGCAAACTGGTAACTCCAATGAAGGTCCTCGGTGAACTCTCAGGAGAAGCTGGCTGGGCAACCACGGAAATCAAAGAGCCCAAAATCCATAGGGCAGGCTGTGAAGCTGGAGACTCCAATAAAGGGTCTGGGCAAACTCCACACGACAGGCTCAGCGGCTGAAGTAGGAAGAATGACTATCTCTTCTGAATCCTCCATCCTTCCGGTGATTAGATTAATCCACACTCATTGCAGAAGGTCCTCCCCTTAGCTGATCACAAATGCAGTCAGCTGTGGATGTAGCCAGCATAATCATAATCTAAGTCCATGAAATGTCCTCGTGGCAACAGACAATGCTTGACCAGAGGACTGGGCACCACCACCTGACCAGATTGACACATGAACCTGACCATGACACATCCTCATGCTAGAAGGAGAGGAATCTAATGCCTCCAATTCTAGAGCCTTCCCAGTATTCTCGAATGGTTCTGTTCTTAGTTTAAGTTCCATCTTTCCTTATCTCTGCTTTTTTAATTATAGTGTGTTCACCTGTAATCAATGTTCCAAATGTGTACTGATATCTCTCTTCTGTTGACTCTTTGCTTGTACATTCTCTCTGTCCTTGTGCATGTGTGTTCATTCCTTTATTGCAAATTTAGTGGAGTTTCAAGAGAAACTAGAGATTAAACATGAGTTTAATGTGTCACGCTTAAGTAGAATCTACTCTATTTTCTTGAACAACACAGCCAGAGGTTTATTTTACTTATCTCATTGAAAAACTAGGTATTGTTTGGGTGAACCCTCCCCATGGTTACTTGAGTTTACCAATTCATTAATTGCAATTTTTTTTTATTGTTTCCACTTTTCTACTTTTAGATTCTTACTTTATTTTTATTCTCCTAATTTTTTATATTTGAAGATTAGCACATTCATTTTTTGTCTTTTTTTCTTAACAATGTAATGATTTAAAGGCAGAATTTCCTAATCTCTGCTTATGCATGTCCCACAGTTTTTGATATGGATATTTCAACTAGTTTTCATTTCCATTATGATTTCTTCTGTAACCTATGATTGTTGGGTAGCTGATGGCTGGTTAGCTGATGGCTGGGGGTAAGTGGCCATACTGAGTCAGTCACACAGACACATAGCATACAGCACACAACTCAGGAGACAACCCTCAGGGGTGAGTGGAAGGCGTCCGCTTTATTGAGGAAGTGCACAGGCTTATATAGGCTGGGAGCATGCAGGGACACGTGTCGGGTAGGGATTGGTGACCGTTGTTGCTAGGGCGGAGGGCAGATTTCTGGGATTGGTCACCATTGTTGCTAGGGCGCAAGGAAGATTTAAGGTCAGCCATTCTGTGTTGCCTTGCATCAGCCACAGCAGCCATGTTAGCGATATTTTATGGCTTCTCCAACATATGATATATTGGATTGGATTGTAGTTAAGGTCCTCTGGGAAGCAGAACCAACAAGAGATATCTGTAAATATGGGATTTATAAAAGTGTCTCATGCAACCATGGGAATGGAAGAAGCCAAAAACTGTAGGGCAGGCCATGAACTGGCAGCTTCATTGAAGGTCCTCAGTGAACACCCCAAGAGAGGCTGGCTGGCTGAAGCTGAGAGATTCTTTCTTCTGAATTCTTAAAAACCATTAGATTAAATGACACTTATTGCAGAAGACAGTCCCCTTAGCCAGCTGCTATGTAATCAGCCATGGGTGCAACCAATGTGCTCATGATTTAAGTTCATGAAATGTCCTCACAGCAACGAATAGGTCAGTGCTTGCTTGACCAGACAACCGGGCACTATCACCAGGTCAAGTTGACATGTGAACCTAACTAACCATCACAGTCCACCCCTTGTCAACTTGGCAGCAATATAAATTATCTTAAACTGTATTTAATCTCTAAATAGAAGACAATAACACACATTTTTTTTTCACCTAACAATACTCAGCTGTTCTGCATACAACCAGAAACATACTAAATCTCTCCAGAATAGAATTTATAAGTCCTTGGGTAATATTCACTGTTAAACTTGATACCCTATAACTTAAATACTATAATATGAACAAAGCAACTTAGTCACATGATAAAGGGGATAAAATGAAGAGGAAAACAAAGATATTTACTTTATGTACAAATACAAACATACTCATTAAAAAGTAAGGAAAAATATTCATGCCATTATAGTCCTCATTTCTGTAACTGGTCATATAGTCATAGTTCATATTTTTCACTATCTTCTTCCACTACCCATTCCATGTTCTCTTTATCCAGCAAGCACTTCAGGTGGTCTTGGTTCTTTTCCTGGTGGAGTGACCCAGACCTTCATTCCTATAGTCTCTACACCTTTGGTAGTCCTGCCTGGATTGAGTTGTTGCAGTTTTCTATTGACTTTAATCACCAATAGTACTAAGAGATGCCCTAGGAGAGCTCCTGTATTCCAGGAAAACTCTTCTTTACAACGATTTTGTAGTTGCGGTCTTATTTCCCCTTGATTATCAGGGTCAATAACCCCAGTCCGTAAAGTAGTCCCATTAGCCTGTTGATCTAGGGGGATGAGTAGCCTAAAGTGGGCAGGTGGCAGTCTTAACTTCTAGCTAAATTGAATCATTGTGTCTCCTGGTGGGAGCACTCCTCCTTCTAGAACTAAGACCTGTAGACCAGCAGACCCCAAAACTGCAGTAAGAGCAAGAAACAATTTTTCTAGTGGCTCACTAGGGGTACTAGTGAGTAGTCTCACTCATATTTCCACCACTTGATTTCTGGACATCTGAATCCTGGCTATGGGAGAAACAGCACCATAGAGTGAATGCTGATTCAGAGCATACAATCTTCCTGGAGAACATTGCCTCAGCCCTGCAAGGTATTGCCATGTAGTTCACACTATAACTGGTCTTCAAAAGGCTTTTTCACCATTCTATCAACCGAGTTCTTTCAGGATGATGGGGAATATGGTAAGACAGGAGAATTCCATAAGCATGTGCCCACCACCTTGCAGTTTCATCTGGTGAAATGGGATTAACCTCTCCAGACAGAAAAATAAGGACTTTTTCCCCGGGGAAGATGGTTACAATTTTAGCATGCACTGAAGGGTTAATCTATTCAGGTGGATGTTGGATGGCAGACTAGAGGCCAGGAAGCTATTTCTTCAAGGCAGGCTGGGTGTTGTTGTTCTCATCTTCTCAGAGCTCTTTCTACAGGGAAGTTTGGAGATTGGATGGCTGCTTCCTCAGGGCAGGCTTGAGGTGGGAAAGCTATTACCTCAGGGTAGACCATTATAGGTTTATCTAGAAAAGATTCAGCAGAATCTAGGGTTTCCATATCCCCATTGCCAACATTATCAATCCATATGTCCCCATCCCAATTTTTAGGATCCTACTCCTTTCCAATCAATGCCCTTATTTTAACAGTAGACACCCTTCAAGGTTTAAATTTCAGTTTGCTTTGTAAATCTGTTACTCAAGCAATGAGAGTTTGTATCTGATTTTTAGATATCTCAAGTCTGAAGTAACAGGAAATAATATTTTCCTTCACAGCATGCATAGAAACTTTTACATCTTTCATACAGTGCTTAAGCTGAAAGCTTGAAGCCTTCAGCTCATCCCTTTCCTTGGTAACCGTATCCAGCATATCTAAGAACAATCAGCCAACATTATCATAACTTGTAACTCCACAAAACTCTGTTAAAGTGACAAAAGCACTGTCACCTGGAGCCTTACATTATATAAATGACAAGTAGCAGAATCAAATGATATTTTGTGTATCTCTATTGCCAGTTCATGCCATGACTTATCAGTGTTACCTTGATTATTGGAAATAGAGTCATTAGTGCCTTTGAATACAATCAGAATAGAAAACCATTTGAAAAAGCCCATTTTTAGGATTCTGTTACTCAAGAACCATTCCTGGTACCAAACTGTAAGAAGGTTCTCAGGGAAACAGAACCAACAGGAGATATCTGTAAACATGAGATTTATAAAATATCTCATGCAACTGTGGGGATGGAAGAGTCCAAAAACCGTAGGGCAGGCTGCAAGCTGGCAACTTTGATGAAGGTCCTCTCAACAAATTCCACAGGAGAGGCTGGCTGTCTGAAGCAAAAAAAAAATTCTCTCTTCTAAGTTCTCCTTAAAAAACTTCAGGCAATTAGATTAAGTACCACTCATTGCAGAAGACCTTCCCCTTAGCCAACTGCAGGATTAGTCAGTCATGGATGGAACCAACAAGCTCAGGATTCAAGTCTATGAAATGTCCTCACAGAAACAGATATGCCAGTGCTTGCTTGACCAGACAATCAGGCACCATCACCTTGCCAAGTTGACACATGAACCTATCACCCATATTAAAGTGGATTTTAATACATTCATATAGTTATATATGAATTTATGCTTTTGTTGCTAAATTAGCTACATGAATTGCAGTTTCATTAAAGGATTATAAATTGCATGAAATTATTCTTTCTCATTTGCTAAAATTTGCTTGTTGTCATGTGGTCAATTTTGAAAAATGTGCTTTAAAAAAGTGTATTTTCTAATTGTTTATGGTAAACATCTTATGTTTTTTCATTAGGTCAAATTTATTAATTTTATTAATAAAACATGTTAATTTTATTATTATTAATTTTATTATTCAAAATTTCTAAATCATTACTATTTTGAGTTACTTGATCTATTTGCCATCAATAGGGGTTCACAAGTCTCTGACTCCAAATATATAAAGTTGTCTTTGTAATTTTGACAATTTTTATTTATTTTATTTATTTATTTTAAAGCTATTTTTCCTAAATCATACATAATCAAAGTTTTCACACCTTCTTGAATAATTTTTCCTTTTAACATTTTCTTCAACAGCCCTTTTTGCCTTTAAACTCTTTTTCCACTGTACCAGAATTTTTAGTTAATTGCTAGATTCTAGTAGATATTTTACTATATTTTTCTTTTAATATTCTGTCCTCTTTTTCTTTTTTTTTTGTAAAAAATCCTATGGAGTTTTTGTTTGGGGTGATGGAGAAGGTTTTGGTAATGAATGGTGATGCTGGTGGCACAATTTTATGAATGTAATGAGCACAACCAAACTGCATAATTGAAAGTGGATAAAATGGGAAGTTTGGGGTGGTATATCTGTTACCAGAATAAAACTTAAGAAAAACAACAACACAGAACTGTACAACACAGAGTGAACCCAAATGTAAACTGTGGATTATAGTTAATAATATAATGATATTGTTTCATCACTTTTAACAAAGCTACTACATTAATGCAAAACGTTAATGATAGAGAAACTGCATATGTGCGGGTAGGGAGTGTTTGTTGGAACTTACACTATCTACACAGTTTTTCTGTAAACCTACAACTGCTCTAATTTTTTAAAAAAGACAAATATCATATGTCTGGATTTCTGTTTAATGCTCTCTCCCTTGCTTAAGTCAGTTTATTGTATATACATTTTTCATAATTTTGCTGTTCTGTTCTACTAACTTGTATTGTACTTTGTACTTTTTCTGTACAATGGTCTTAATTTGCTTTTATTCTTCCTACTAGAATATAAAGGATTACTATGCTCTCTCTCTCTCTCTCTCTCTCTCTCTCCCTCTCTTCTTTCCCTTTCTTTCTCTCTAATTTCTTTCCATTCTTTTCCCTTTTCTTTCTTTCCCTCTCTTTAGTATTACCCATTAATTTTAACATGCCCACTTAACTTAATGAAGTTTGTACTTACCAGTATTTCTATCCACCCCTAACAATATTTAATGTTTTCTTTTTCTTTTTAATTTTTTTGTATGTTGCATGGTGGGGATCACGTTTCATTCTTTTTCCTTGTGAGTATCCCATTACTGCTGCACCATTTGTTGAATTTTTGTTTGTTTGTTTGTTTTTTGGGAAGTGCATGGGCGGGGAATCGAACCTGTGTCTCCCGCATGGCAGGCGAGAATTCTACCACTGAACTACCCTTGAACCCCCTAATGCTTTCATTTATATTTGATGGATACAATGAATTATACTGATGGGTTTTCCAGTATTGAGATCATGCTTGCTCTCCCTGCTTATATACCAATTAGTAAGGATGCATTAAAATTTTCATATATTGTTGAATTTAATTTGGCAATATTATTTGAATATTTTTCATCATTATTCATGAGAGATATTGTATTTCCTTTTCTTTTAACAGTTTGTCTATTTTAGGCATCAGGGTAATAAACTAAGTCTTAAATAGTCTTATAAATAATCTTAAAAACTGAGTTGGAAAATGTTCACTAGTTTTCCATATTTTTTGAGTGATTTATGTAAAATTGGTATTACTTTATCCTTATATATTTGGTAGAAATCACCAGTAAAGCCATCTGAATCTGAAATTTTCTTTTACTGAAGATTTTTAACTATGAATTGAATTTTTAAAATAGATATGTTTATTCAGGTTTTCTTTTTCTTCCTTATGGGCTTTATAATTTCTGTCTTTCAAAGAATTTGTACATTTTGTTTAAGTTATAAAATTTATGAGACTAAATAGTTTGCTGTATTACTCTATTTTCCTTTAAATGTCTGTAGTTATGTAGTAATAACTTTATTACGTACATTTGTTACCCGTGTCCTCATTTATTTTCTTGATCAGCCTAGCTAGAAGTTAATCAATTATTTTGATGTATGCTTTTATCAAATTCCAAATGAACTCAAGTCTCTGTTTATTCATATCCTTCAACAATGAAATCAGATTGGCAGGTGATCCTGGAAGCTTTTGTGGATTCTCTTGGTCTTTAGTTACAATCCTGATGCTTGAAAGTGTTAATATATTGAAGTGGGTAATTACCCTTAAAAGAGAGTTGTTTCTCCATTTTAACACTCAATTATTTCAGTTTGTGTAAGAGTGGAACTATGCTTGAAATTGCTAATGGCAGTAGAAAAACCACGCATATGCCAATGAGATAGTTTACATTCCCCAACCATTTCTGATAAGCCAAGGAAAAACCTAAAATATCTAAATTTATTACAATTTCACTTACTAATTATTGTGCTTTGCATTGTATTAACATGTTTTCTTCTGAGAACCAAATTGATACCAACATTAACAGTATAAAAATTTGTGATACTCAAGGTAGAAACAATTAGCCCATCTCCAATTATCTAAGGTATTCGTAAGTATCTCCCTTTAAGGCTGCATAGGGGACACTGTCTTACAGCTTATCACACTGTACCCTCATCAGGACTCTCACTGCAGTATAGGACATGGGTGGAAAAAACATATTCTTTCTCCCCATCAGAAAGAAAATACATCTGGTCAGGCAAGGACTTCATACACAATGACTATCCTTTATATATACTATGTGTTTTAAAATCAAATTCATTCTGTGTTTATTTTAAATAAACTAAAATTCATTACCATATTAGACCTTCTTTGAAAGATTAGAAGCCTATCGAAATTATAATTCTAGAGATGGGAGGATGCTTCCGTGAACCAGATCCAGTACAACCACTTACTCAAGCAAAATTCACATCCTCAGGTTTAGTGTTGATCCCATCTCCAGCTCCTATCTCATATCCTGTGCTTATTAAATGTGTTTTTGAACCTAGTGGAAGGGATTATCCACCTCCCAACACTTCTAATAAGATTACTGTCACAATCATTTGATTTTGAGCCTGGATATCTTAAGATACATCATTCTTTATACTGAACTCAAAATTTGCTTCCTCATGCCCTTGACCCCTTTGTGCTATTTCTGTGTTCTTATATGAGCAATGTCACTCTAATCCATTGCCAAATCGTATGATAACATCTATCTGAAGACAGTTGCTAAATGACTCATTTTTAAGTTTCTAATTCTTAAAAATTTTCTCCAGTCATAATGCTTTCAAGTGCCCTCATTATCTTGATTTATTTTTTTCGTTATACTAGAATTTTTTGTTATCTGTCTTAGATTGTGGTACCAAAAAATATATACAATACTGTTGCCCCTTCTCAAATATATGAGTAAGTTCTTGAAAAGCTTTGTGAAAGCGTATTATGAATATAAATAACCATGGTGTAAAATGAAAAGACTAAATGGGGTCAAAGTAATAAAAGTAATCCTTTACTAAGCCCAGGGGAAATAGTTTATTCCAGTGGTTATATTTTGTAACTCATCATCCAGAATCATTTTTTGCCAAAGATTATAATGGATTCCATTCTTAAGCTGATTTTCCAAAAATGGGTTCAAAGGAATTGGTAGCAAAATAACTCCATTGCTATAGTAACTGGGTTTCTAGTTTTCAAAATTAAGCTTATGATTCTGTACTCTGTCATCTTGCCAAGGTCATTGGTTAAGAACATATTCCAACTAGCGGCTCTCCTTTTCCTTAAGTTGGCCGCAAATGGCTAGTCTCAAAAATCAGGTAAGAAACCTGCATCATGAAACACAGACCTGAGACAGAAGAGGGATATCTTCTTAGGGAAAGGAAACAAGGCACTGTGTAAATAAGTGCTGCTTTTAAAAATAAAAAAAAAAATAATTAAGAAGTAAAGCTCTGGCAGTGGACTGTGGGTAAATGAGAATAAAATGAGACCGTAATCGGGGAAATCAGCTCTAGGATTTTCATTGTAAGTGTAAGGTGAGAACCATAATATAGGAAAGAAATTCTGTTGCTTATTTGATTTGCAGACAGCACAGACTTAATACTAGAGAGTCCATGAACGATTTTCAATATATTTACAGGTGAAAGGAGGGAGAGAAGCTTAACATTTACTCATAAAAAGACGGCTGCACTGTTACAAAGTTCAGGTTTATTTGGTTTTGCTTAAACGAAATGAAATTAGTTTCTAAACCTTGAATAGCTAATAGGAAAAGTGCTTTCATACTATTCATTTTCAACGAGCAAAACAAGGTGTTAGAGCAAAATAACATGAACGGTTTTGATGATGGCAGCTTAGGGTCACTGCCTTAGGCCTGGTTCATTCCCCACAGTGTGTACTCGGAGGTCACGTGATACTCTACTCTGCTCAGTCAACAACCTCAAGTACAGGGAGAGACAGAACCAAGGTTACTTCTTGCTTCTGAATTGAGAACAATTTCATTTTCAGAGAACTATGTAACTGCTACTCAGAATTCTATGAGAATATGTGTGAACATAAGAGTTAAAAGCATTCCAAAAGTGATGTACTCTATTGCCAAAATATGAAGCTAATTTATATTCATTTATACTGAAAGTAGGACACACTTGACAGCTATTAATTCATATAGTAATTAACATTAGCTTTGCAAGCTGAAGATAATATAAAAAACTTATGCTATGATATAAAATGTTTCAATGGATCATAACACACAACTTCAGTTTCTGATTAATCCTTTTTTTTTCCTTAAAATTGTTTTATAGGTTTTGCCTAATTACTGAAAATGAATGTAAAATTTTGATTCTATATACCGGCAGGCCAGAAAAGAATTGTAATTTGATTTTGCTTTTATTCTGCATGTATTTATTAAAGTTTAGATGATTTCACGTGAGATTATTATTACCACAAATTCCTATTGCATTTGAAACATTGAAAAAGTGTGTTTATTCTCTTTCTCAATCTCTAAAGAACATATCGAGTGTTACTAAGGAAAATTTTAATTCTTTAATCATATTTAATGACTAAATATTTACAAGATTGTCACTTTTCTTCGAAAATATTTAAATGGTTTATATTCTTCATTAAAATCTATGCTAATATTTTAAGAAAACATTAGAAATTTAGTGACCCTGAAATCATATTGTAATGTACACAATTGAAATCATCAGTTTACTAATTGTTTTTTTTTGAAAGTTACTAGTATACTGTTCTTATATCCAGACTACCCCTTTATAATACCAAATCTAATCTAATTATTCTTATTTGAAATGTTATCAATGTCAATCTAATTTCCTTTGAATGTTTACAACCATTTTTTAAATGACTGAAATAATGAATTTATTGTCTGTGAAAAGGTGGCTCTAATCCCTTTCCCCATGGCTCTAAGGATGCTAATGAGCCAAGTTTGGGGTGCCTTTCTATCTGTGACACATGATATTGCTGTGTTTCATGGAGATAGATTACATTCCTGGTCTGCTTAATCACAATAATTAAATGCCACTCATACTCATCCAAAGAAGAATTTACATAAAGTTACAAAATATTACTGTAAACCAGCATAAAACCCATCAAAACTCTACTGAATTGGAAATGATTTTGAGGCATAGTTACTTCTTTTTATCTTTTTAATCAATTTGATTTTCAAAATCCTCAAATATCTATTCATAAGTCTAATTAGCTTGTAAGTACAAGATAGATACTGATTAATGCCTCAGAGTTAACAAACTACTTAAAGACGCATGTGGACTCTTTCTGGTCAAAAGATCAGTTAATTAATGCATTTTAGTTTGGAATCAGGAACTGCTCTTGAAAGAACATAAAATCTATTTTCTTTAATTTATATCTGGATTTTAAACAACAAACTGCAGAAGTCTACTTCTTTCAGTAATAATCTTGCTTGAGCAAAAAAAAAATCAGCTGTAAATTAATTTATCAATAATTTTTCTGTGTAATGGCATTAGTCATATTATTTCAGTAAGTGCCATGAATTATTCATTATTTCCGAGAGCTATGGGACTCATAAATATACAGAAGACTACAGCATTCTTTCACTATCAGTTAAGGGTTATGTCCCTGGAATACACCATCACAGAATTCATAGCTGAAACCGGAGGATGAGCTAACTTGTCCCCATGGACAGTATGTGAATTTGGGCCTTGCTCAGGAGAATCTGGGGACATCAAAATAGGGCACACTGTCGTCAGCAAATGGGTATCATGAAGAAATCTCTCTTCCTTTTTCATGTTACTACCTCTGGTCCCTTTGCTTGGTTCTCTGATTTTTTTTTTTTTTTACTCATCTGCTCCACCTGAAGTCTTGATGCTCTTCTATTTTTGTTGCCTCTTGGATGTTCACAATCTTCACTGTCAAAATGTCCAAGATAAGATAAAACTGTTCTTTCTTCCAATGGCTTTGAATTTGGGATATATTTACACCTGGGGTACACAAAGATTTCCCAAGGGTACATGAGCATGGACGGTTGAAATCCTCAACTTGCACATGGATCCTGCCCATGGTTCCCTCTACCACCTCTCACGTCCCAGTTGCTCTTTTCTCACTAGACAAAAGCAGCATGTACTGCTTGGCCACCATGACTTTTATGCGAAATTGTGTGGGTATTAAAAATTCTGGGGCACTTAACAAAGATTAAATGCTCTAGAGGCTAATGGAAAACTGTAACAAGGCATTGAAATAATGTAAGCAAATAATTTCTTCTGAAGAAGGAGTGATTTTGTTAAATTCAAAACAGAAATTCCATTTAAGACATATTTTTATGTGTGCCTGAATACCAAATCAGAAAACATTTCCCCCCAATTTTCACTTAAGTCGGTATTAAAACCACTTCTATGTAGACATTTGAATACTTAAATCATAAATTTCATTTTCTTTTTATTTTTAATAAACTTTGTAGTTTGAAATAGTTTCAGATTTATAGAAAAGTTGTCAACATGGTCTCTATAACTCAAACCCAGTTTCCCTTATTTTAAAATATTATAAATTATGCATCATTAATTTTTTAAATAGTATATCTGTTATACCACAAAATTAGATTCTAATATAAGTTTTCTGAAAGGAAATTGTTGAAATTTTCAAGCAATGAATTTGCCTTTAGATGAATACATAGTAATTGCATTAACATATACAAAATTGAGACTATGGCAAATAACCAAATAATAATAGACAAAATCTATTTAATAACAATAGTTAACTACACTAATCTAAAATTTCCAAATCATATAGACAATTGTATGTTGGTCTATATGGAGAAAATTCCAACTGTTTATCAACTTAAGAGTACCCCTTTCCCATATTTTGAGAGAGTTATTTTTCTTACTCTCTTACAGTGAGAATTTGCCTTAACACATATCTAAATTGAAAAATGAATTCAGTCTTTACCTGATAGAAAACAGTTTCAAATTGTTTCCTTTGTTGGACCAAGAGAACTGGGTTTACCGTTTGGATTATATGGTGGATATTTTCCTAATAAATTGAGTTAAACCTCAAGCTTCAAAGTTTTCCTGAAAATACATTTAAGGCATGTAAAAAAATGTATACCTTTTTGGAAATTAAAAATAATTTGATTTCCCCAAATTATCTGCATATTTGGGGAAAAAAGATTTAAAAAGAAGTTTCTGTAAGTGGTAAATTAACAGGTTTAGTACATTTCTAAAAAAAAAACTAAAACAGATTTTACTGTCATGCTTGGGGAAAATATTTTTGCATTTCTTTGCTTCAACAGCATTGAAATGAGTAGTAAATCAAATTTTCAGATAATAATTCAATAAAAATAAAAGCATAATGATTGATCACTCTGATTTTTAACCTGTAACTCTAAAGGAAGTTACACATTGAGCACAATTTTGTAATAGAATGCTTTTCATTCTCATTTACTTATCTACATAAACAAGTGCTTCTCAGTAACGGCAACTAAAAATACATCACTGTAAAATTTGTGATGTCTTGTGGCCTCATTCTAGCAGTAAGTATTATGCTTTCCCTGTTATTAAGAAATCCATTTTCAGTAACAATTCATCTTCAAGTTTTATAGCATTTTTGCGTTGTTTTGGTAGGTCCTCTACTACTAGTAATTGAAATGAAAATTCAATTTGGAAAATTTCTTTTAAAATGTGAAGAATAAAAATTAAATTCTAAGTGCATTTGAGGGGGTTTGTATGGAGGGCTGCTCATTTCAGAAATGTATAATCCGGAGACTAAGAACATATTTTGGTGTAACATCTGTCAGGGAAATGGAGTGACAATACAGGTTTTCAATGGAAAGGAAACAAAACTATCAACTGTTTAAGAAATACCTATTCACATATTTGCTTAATGAATAATTATTAATATCAAATATCACTATGGCATTGGATTATGTTGTATTCATCTAAAAGCTAGATGACATTTTTATATGTAAACTCATGGTCAAAAGTTTCAGGGCAGGCCCCGGTGTCTCAGCAGGTAGAGATCTCGCCTGCCATGCCAGAGACCCGGGTCTGATTTTGGGTTCCTATCCATGCAAAAAACACAAAAGTCTTACTGCAGTACTCACCTGTTTTGGCCGTGATTAAAGGTAATGAAGGATGAAGAAGACCAGTAGTTGCTCTAGGTGGTCCTTTCTACTTTTCTGAGAGCTTCATGCCTTCCACCTCTCTTTGCTCCTTCTTCCTGTCTTGACTTCGGTTTCCTTTTGCCATAGCCTGCAATATTTTTTTTTTTAAATTGAAGTCAGACACATGGAATTGCAAGACTCAGTTTCTGAAGAATAGATATCATCTGCTCTAAGTATAAAATTCATATTCCCCGTAGCCCTAGTATAATTTTTGAGCCATATTATGATGAACGATACTTGTCTCCTTCCTGACCTTAAGTTGAATTACAAGACCGTTTTTAACTTAGTCCTGGGAGATGTCATAAAAATTGCCAAAGCTCGCCCCCTCCATTCTTCTTTTTTCTCCTTCTTGTCTGCAAAAGGACAAGGGAGGTTCCTTTCTTTCTTTCTCTTTTTTATGAATGGGAATCAGCAAAACATACACATATAGCTTATGTATATTTTTATAGTTACTGTTTCTTGTTACAATTCAAAACAACCTGGACAGTCATTTATTATTTTGGATTTCTTTAGTTATACTAATAAAATTAAAATACATAGTACAGAACTATTTTCTGAACTTCAACTTTGTGACAGAAATGTGGGCTTTGTGTGTGATTCGTTGAATTAAATTTGATTGTGATACGGGATTTTGTCCATAAGCATCTTCTAAACTCTTTAGAAAAAAGTTTAATGTTCACATAAAAGCATAAAAGCAATAACTGTTTGTTCTAAAAGTCAGTTTCTGTCTATACCTTTGACTTTTGTAGAAAAGGTTAGCTTGCTAAAGAGACAATTTGTATGATATTATATTTTTAATCTGCCCTCCTACCCTCAGTAACTATATGCAATAGAGATGTTAGTAATGAAGCAGTAGATAGGACCCTTCATATTTATAATTATTATTTATTATGTAAATTTTGAGCTAATTTAAGAGCTATATTAGGATAATTCATCTTAATGGAACCACTTAATAAGTACATTTTAATTGCTCATTGGCCTGGTTTATAATTAACATTTTAAGCTTTAAATTGTGTATGATGATTTCTACCTTGATTTTATTCCTTGCTAGGAATAAGTACAACTGGAATAATGCCTTAGTTTTTATTAAATTAAAAAGTATATTTACATTTTAATGTGAAAACCAAAATACTCATATGTAAGAGTAGTTAAATTCTTTGCAAATAAATATTCTCAACATTGTAAACAAAGTATCTGAATTTGGGAAGCTATTTTATTTTATGATTTCATGCTTTCAGTAAATTTGATTCTTTGAAGCAAACAAGCTAAAAAATTAAATCGTCTGCTTTATATCTCTTCTGCTTCAAAGGAGGAAAAAAGTAAGCTCAGACTTTTTACTATTATGCTATTGTTTTTGTCTTATTCTCAGAGCTTCTTGCAAATATCAGTGATATAATTATTAGTAGTAATAATTGGCAAGTATGTGATCAAACACTTTATGTACATTTTGTCATTTAATTTAAACAATGAAGCATGAGTTTTTTTCTCTTCCCAAATTTAACTGTTCAGCATCCTACCATATAAAATGCAGATTCCAGATAAAAGCAAATACCTGAGTTATCTTTTAAATTTCTACTGTAATAAGCAGTTCGAGTGTCAAAAGTCATATATTAAAGTCATTTATTCATAACTTTTATGAACTTTTATGAACCCAACTTTTAATATGTTGGGTATTATTCATACCCAACATATTAAAAGGTAGAATAATTTTTCAATTTCCCAATAAACTTCTACTGAAAAGAAATATTTGGTGCTGTAAAACAGATATTTTCCTCTTTTACTTGTTATACTATATTCTGTAGGACATTTGTCTAAAATACCAGTTTCATCTATACTGAAAAATGTATAGATGGTGGTACATATATAATCCCTTAAGTTAAGTTGGTAAATGTTACCTCATCACTCATTTTTTTTTTTGATTTGGCAAATTCGAACAACCTTGAACTCTTCTTTTGATCCTAGAGAGCTGTTAAGTAAAGGAGCATTTTTAGAGCCATCTATACCCCACCCTGTCCAATAATAACCACTGTTGAAGTTCATGTACTGAAATTCAATCAACTCAATTAAAGTCAACTCAATACAATTTAGTACAACAAATAAAGTAGAGCAGAAGAATGCATGTTTTTCCAAACTTCAGAATGATCCTTTCCAAGCTAGATAGTATTTGTTTTCTTACAGTGACAACAAGATATAAACTTTAGATCGCTTTGAGGAAAGGCCAGTCAAAGGTTTTCACATTCCTTTTAGCTTCCATCAGATGCACTGATAAGCAAAACTCAAATATTAACTGCAATATGTCCAGCCCTAAGATCACCACCAATTTCTCTGTGCCTCAGGGTTAAGGTTGCTACTCAATGACAAAGGCCAAATGACCAATGGTTAGTGGCGTCTTCTTTAGGTTAATATGCCAGAAAGTGAGAGTGTTCTAATGTTATTTAGTTAAATTTTCTAGGGCAGGATTTGGGCCAAAGTTGAAATCTAATTACAAGTGTCTTTGTGCTTATTTGGGAAATAAATAGATTGTTTCTCAGTTTTGTTCTGTGTTTTTTTTTTCTTAATGGAATGCAAGTGAACAAGATTCCTAAACAAAAGGTCTATCCAACTGACTAATCTATGTTTATTTCCTTTAAAGCCAGGATAACAGAAAATGGCCCAGAAATCTTGACCAAAACTACTTAAAACAGTCTTAAGTGATCTTTTCAGAAGGAAAAATAATACTTTACTTAAGGAATTATTTCATTTCCCATTGCCTGAATCTACCAAGCTACCATCTTTTTGAAGTTTGGGGTTATTTAGATTATTTAATTAATTATGAATAGGAGGTAATATAGAATCTCAAGGACCACTGGAAATTATTTAGATGGGCTAAGGAAAAATCTGTCAATGATATAAAAGAGATGAAGAAGAGAGGAGACATAATAAATTCAGATATAAAATTCAGAGGTCACAGTGGGTGGATCTCATATAGTGCAGGAAAAGGTTTAGCTCATAGGTATGGTGTAGTGTAAATATAATCGTCATAACAAACCAAAAGTAGATCAAATCAAGAGTAAATTAAGGTGTTTAATTGGACGGAAAATTAATTTGAATCCTTAATGTAATTTATTTCCTTGCTTAAACTCAAACAGCCAATGCAATCAATATAAAATAGCCAAGTCAAGGGCACTCAACGCTTTTAAAGGTGGAGTATAGCAGGATCTCTAAAATGCATTAACCTCAGGGCCAACATAAAACAGGCAGGGACCTTTAATGCAAGATCTCAGGAGTTGGGTCTGACTGAGCATGAATGGAGGCTCCAGAACCCAAAGCAGGAGGCTTGGTCGCAGGACAGCTGCAAGGACAACTACGAGCCTGGCAGCATAGCACAGGTAGAGGACCCAGAAGTCAGAATGACTGTCAACCTGCCTCTACCTGACACTCACTAAAATGACATCTGCACTGAGTCATACGTCTCAGAAGTCAGGCTTATGGAGGGAGTGCTCCTCTTGCAGGCATCTATCTTCATAGTTTATCTCTAGGGCATGCATCATCACCAATAGATACTTGAGTTTTATTTGTTTCCAAATGTGCTAGAAATGGAATCATAACATAATCATTCTTTTGTATACATTTGAGTTCACTAAATCATTTTATTCATTTTTCTATTCTAGATGGAGATTTGGTTTGTTTCCAGTTTGGGACTATTATGAATACTATGAACATTGTTGTACAAGTATTCTGGCACATATGCACGTGATTTCCTTTAGCCAATATTTCTAGGAGTAAAAGTGTTGAATCATCATGTCTGCCCATGTTTAACTTTACTAGTTAATGGCTATTCTCCAAAGTTATACCAATCATACTCCCATCAGTTAATGGAAATCTTTGCTCCATATATTTGTCAACACTTAGTATTCTCAGACATTTTAATTTTTGCCAACTGGTGGGTGTAAAGTGATCTCATGGTGGTTTAAATTTTCCTTTTGTATGATTATTAATGAAGATAGACACATAGAATCTTGCCACAAATTTACCCTTCATTGTCTAAATCAATAACCAAAGTCAAGCCTCAGAATAGTTCAAGCAAGAAAAAAAATAATCCCTGTTTAGGGAAGAAACACCTTGTTTAGCAAATAGATTGAAGGATGGGTCTAACATATTTGCAGTATGGCTTCATAGGAACACAGTAAGGAATGTGCTCCCCTGGAAGTATGTAATAAGCAGTACACTATTGATAGGGGCACTTTGCTTTTCTTCTCTATCTACAGTCTATCTTTAGGTGAATTCACTACAGCATTACATGGCTCCAGGTACTATGTATTTGGTGATGGACTCGTGACTTCAGCTTGAATTTATAGCCTGAGCTTTTTTGACATATCTACCTAAAGGTCCAGTCATCAATCTCAAGCATCTATGGCCAAAACAAAGCAGTTAAGTTCTCTCCTACATTCTGTTCTTATCTAGTTCATTGAGACCACTATATACCAATTTCTTAAGGCTGAAAACCATAGGATTCATATCTGATTCCTTTTCCCATAGTTCTACATTCAATTTGCTGGTAAGTCCTAACACCACAATTTCCAAAATATATCAAAACTCCAATGATTTATCACCATCTGTATCCCTATAACCTTGATCCAAGCTCACACATTTCTTGCCTAGACTACAATGACAGGTCTCTAAATCATCTCCCTGTTTCTATTTCTTCCACCTACAGCTCTAGGTAATATTTCTAAAGCATTCTTGGGTCACATCACACTCTGCTTTAAACTGCAAAGGGCTCCTCATTATACTTAGAATAAAAATCACATTTTTAACCATCATCTAGAAGATCTATATTCACCACTGCTTAGCTCTTCAACTTACCCCCCTTCATATTGCTCTTGTTTTAATATATTCTCCAAATTCCTCGTCCTTTTCCTGGTCTATAAGCACAGTAATCTTTTTTGTATATCAGGTCTTTGACTTTTGCTGTTACATCTTCCTGGGGCACCATTTCCCCTATCTTTGCATGGCTCAGTTCGATGCCAACTCTGATGTCAATTTCTCAGAGTTCTCCTCTGCACATTTTGGCAGAGATAGTACGCTTCTTACCACCTGAGGTAGTTTGAAGCTGTTACTACTCCCCAAAATTGTGTTCTTAAATTTAATCCATTTCTGTGGATATATACCTATTGTGAGAGACAAACTTTGATTAGTTTATTTCAATCAAGATTTGAACCACCTCATTCAAGGTGGGTCTTATTCAATGGTGAATAATATAGGCTCTTTTAGATGATTATCTTACTGGAATTTTTAAATTTTATTATTATTATTATTATTATTTTGCATGGGCAAAATAATGGGAATTGAACCCAGGTCTCTGGCATGGCTGGCAAACTCTGCCACTAAACCAGTGCCAAACTGGTGTCTTTTAAAAGGGGATAAAATACCTAAAGAAGCTAAGATGTGAAATTGAGAGAAGTTCACAGAAAAAGCTTCAGAGAATCTGGGAGGAAGCCACTGAAGCCAGAAACCGAAGCAATGAAACCCAGAGAGAAGAACCAGCAGATATTGCCATGTGTCTTGAGATCTGAGGAAGAGCCCAAATTTGCCAGTAAACAGCCAGTGTTCAGAGAAGGTCTCATCCTGCTGAACCTTAATTGGGACATTTTCACAGCCTTAGAATTGTAAATTGGTAAGCTAATAAATCCTTATTGGTAAAAGCCATTCTATTTCTGATCTATTTCATTTCATCCGCTTTAGCAAACCAAAACACCACCAGTAGCTTTCCATCAACCAAATTTTACTTTCTATGTAGATGTTACCAATATCTGAACTTTTCTTAATCATATATTTATTTAAGGGTTTATGCTACAACAAGAATGTAAGCATCTTGACAGTAGGGCCTGTCTTATCTGCTGTATGGGGCCTATGGCAGTGCCTGTCATAGACGGGGTACTCAGTGGTGACTTAATTCTCTAATATGGGCAGCCCAGTCCAGTATCCACTAGAGTCATTGTTTCTGTAGTAATGAAAACTATAATTTTGCATGTGCGATGTTACTCTTACATGTGTGAGAGAGAATACGTGTGTGTTTTGAAATGGAGTTTATCTGCAGTTTGAAGATGATCTAGGTTCAGGCTTTTGTCATACAATGCAACCTGGCTCACAAATTCTAAGTTATGTGGAACTTCATTCTAAGTGGTATCTGGGAGAAATGAGCTTGTTTTTACTCTTATGGAGCTTGAATATGAGAAATGTCAAGGAGGTGCCAGGTTGCTAAGAGTAGCAACTGAAAATAAATTACAAACTTTTGGAATTAAACCTACAATTTTGTGAGAATATCTATCTGGTTAAGTGCTCAGATAGATATTCTAAAATAGGAAAAATGAAAAATTTATAATATTATGAAACAGGAAATGATACTTTTGATAGAAGATAATATTTTTGTTGAACAAAAACTGAAAGTTGATACTTCAGTAAGGATTTAAATCACATAGTGATTTTGTATATATATTTCCATTGAAATAGATTGGAGACTACCCTAGGAATATGGACTAGCTTTAATATATCAGACCAATGCTTGATCAAGTCTGGTTATTGACTTTTTTTTTTTTTTCATGGGCAGGCACCAGGAAACAAACCCGAGGTTATTGACTTTTTAATGTTATTTTAATGCAATTTTATTGAGATATATTCACACACCAGATAATGCATCTGAAGTATACAGTCAATGGCTCACACTATCAACATATAGTTGTGCATGCATCACCACAATCAATTTTAGAACATTTTCATTACTTAAAAAAGTATATAATATTGAAAAAAAGATACAAAAATTAAAAAAAACAAGGCAACACATAGCCATTATCCCCTCATTACTATTATTATTTTTCTTTATTTGAATACTCATCTGCCCATACATTAGCTAAAGAGAGTGTGAGTCACAGATTTTTATAATCACATGGCCACACTATATAGTTACACAATCATTATTAAAGGTCAAAGCTACTGGATTGCAGTTTAATTTTATGTATTTCCTTCATGCATTCTAATGCAGTGGGAACTAAAAAGGAATATCTATCTAAGGAGTCAGTAGTCACAGTCATTTGTGAAATTCTAATTTCTCAGGTATACATCCTTCTTCTATTGATCATTCTCTCACTCTTCATGGATGTCTGGGCGATGACCCCATTAACATCCTTGTGCTGGGTAGGGGTGTTGACCTTGTGGGGTAGAGGAACAAAACTGATGGATGTTTTTGGAGAGACTGGTACCTCTGCATTTCCAGACTTATCTGCATAGGAAAATCTGGAGGCCTTATGCTTCCATAAAAATAAATTTACCAAGAAAATATTTCATAGAATCTTAGATAGATCTCAAGGTAGTCATTAGATAGATTTTTTAGGGATAATGTTGGTACTTGGCATACTGTGGCAATTTGCACTATCTGGCTGATGCTTACGTAAGAGTATCTTCCAGGATGACTTCTCAATTCTGAAATCTTTTAGCTGCTGAAAATTTATTTTCTTTCATTTCTTTTCCTTTTGACCTTTTGGTCAAGAAGTCATTCTCAATCCCATGATGCCTATATCAGGTTCATCCCTGGGAGTCATGTCCCATGTAGTGGGGGGTGGGGGGGTAGTATAGGTATTGAGCTTACTTGCAGAGTTGACTTAGAGAGAAAGGACATATCTGAGCAACAGAAGGAGTTCTCTGGTTGTGATTCTTAAGCATAATTATAAGTAGGCTTAGCTTTGCTACTGCAGAAATAAGTTTCATAAGGGTAAGCCTCACGATCAAGGGCTTGGTTTATGAAATTGGGAGTCTGTAATGTTTTAGAGAATACCAGGAATTGCCAACGTGGGGAAGTTTAACAACTCCACACTTTTCCTCAGGCCCTGAAGGAGACATTGAAAATATATACATATTTTTATTTTCTTCCCCAAATACAGAACATCTGTACAGAATAACAAGATCTCATTCCATAGTCTAGGTTCCACACAATTATGCTTTTAATGCTGGCTTTCAGAGCTGCAGAACTCTAACTCTGACTCTCAGGTGTCCCATAGCTACTACAAATTTCAGGCAACAAACAGGTTGTACACAAAGAGCACAGTATCTTAGAATTTTAGAACTAACAGTTAAAATTCAGGAATAGATGTGATATCTGTAAGATCCTACACTCTAGGGACCTTTAGAATGAGCTTTATTGAACATTCTGTATTCCTTAATCATTGGCTGCCAAATCTCTGACCACTGACAACCTATCTCTCAAATTCAATTCTTAAAGTTTGCTCATTATCATTAGTTAATAGTATTGAGAACATATCATATTCATCCTTTTGTTTCTGTCTCATTTCACTCAACTTGATGTCCTCAAGGTTCACTCACCTAGTTGCATACATCACTTCTTCATTCCTCCCTGCAGTCACTCAACATTCTTCTTATGTATACTCTACAGTAAACCCTCCATGTATCAGTAGATAGATGTATCCTTAGGCCACCTCCATCCATTGCTAATCACGACTAATGACACCATAAACACCAGTGTATAATTGTCTATTCCTGTCCATGCTTTCAGTTCCTCCAAGTATGTGGCTAATAACGGTGTTGCAAGTTCAATAACAGGGTTGCAATTTCAACCTACTTAGCCTCCTGTGGAACCACCACATGGCCCTTCAGCGGGGTTGCACCGTTCAACTTCCCTACTAATAGGAAATAGATACACCTCTCTCAACATGTTCTTCAGCACTTGTATTTTATTTCTTTTTAAACAGTTTTATTCACCCACCATACAATTCATCCTAAGTGTACAATTAATGGCTCCAAATGTAAATCACATAGTTATGCAGTCACCACAAATTCTATGAGAACATTTCCATTGCTCCCACTAAGAAAGTAAAAGAGAAAAGAGAAAAAAAGGAGAAACCACACTAAAAATAAGAACCTCATATCCCTTCCTTATATCCCCCTTTTATTGATATTTAGCTTTCATATATTTCCTCTTATAATTAATGAAAGAATATACAATGTTATTAACTATAGACTCTCATTTGCATAAAGTGTATTTTTCCTAAACACCATCTTATTTTTCTAAAGACAAAGACATTCATTTTTTCTCCCTCATGTAAAAACTTTCTTATATATGTACATTTAATCAAGATCATTGTCTACTCTACATTTTGCTATTTTATACAGTCCCTCTATTTATCTTCTATCTTGTCTTCTGGTGTCCTATATGACCCTAGACCTCTCTTTCAACCATAATCATACTCAGCTTTGTTCAGGGTACTTACAATATGTGCTACCATCACACAATATTGTGCTATCCATTTTTTAATCTTTACCACCAATTCATTGAACATTCTGTCCTCCTTCAGCATCAAATGCTCAATCTCTAACCTCTTTCTATCTCCTGCTAAACTGTGCTCTCAATTTTAACTCTCAGAATTTACTTGAAATGGTGGTTCATATTAATGAAACCATGCAGTATTTGTCCTTTGGTTTCTGGCTTATTTCCCTCAGCATAATGTCCTCAAGAAACATCCACATTGTTGCATCAGGACTTTATTCCATCTATAGCTCCATAATATTCTATCATATGCATATACCACAGTTTGTTTACCCACTAGTCTTTTGATGGACATTTGGGCTGTTTCCATATCTTGGCAATCGTGAACAATGCTGCAATAAACATCAGTTTGCAAATGTCTGCTCATGTCCTTACTTTCAGTTTTTCTAAGTATGTACCTAGTAATAGGGTTGCTGGATCATATGCCAATTTATACTTAGCTTCCTGAGAAACTTCCAAACTGTCTTCCAGAGTGTCTGTACCATTCTACATTCCCATTAACAGTGAATAAGTGTGCCTATTTCTCCAAATCCTCTCCAGCACTTGTAGTTTTCTGTTTGTTTGTTTTTTGATAATGGCCATTCTGGTAGATGTGAGAAGACATCTCATTGTGTTTTTGATTTGCATTTCCCTAATTGCTAGTGAAGTTGAACATCTTTTCATATGCTTTTGAGCCATTTGTATTCTTGTTTGAAGAAGTGTCTATCCATGACTTTTGTCCATTTTTCAGTTGGTTTGTTGTTCTTTTAGTTGTTGAATTGTAAGATCTCTTCAGATATTCTGGATATTAAGGCCTTATCTTATATGTGATTTCCAAATATTGTCTCCTATTGCACAGGCTGCCTTTTTAATTTCCTAACACAGTCCTTTGATGCACAAAAGTTTTCAATTTTGACGAGATCCTATTTATCTATTTCTTTTTTCATTGCTTGAACTGTGGGTTATGTGGTCTAGGAAACCACTTCCTATCACGAGATCTTTAAACTATTTTTTACATTTTCTTCTAAAAGTTTTACAGTGTTAGCTTTGAATGTTTAGGTCTTTGACCTATTTTTAGTTACTTTTTAAGATGTGAGATAGGGGTCCTGTGCTGGTTTGAAATGATGTATGTACCCTAGAAAAGCCATGTTTTAATACTAATCCTGTTTTGCAAAGGCAGCCATTTCTTCTAATCCCTATTCAGTATTGTGTTTGAAACTGTAATTAGAACATATCCCTGGAAATGTGATTTAATCAAGAGTGATTGTTAAACTAGATTGGCAGAGGCATATCTCCACCCTTTGAGTGGATCTTGATTAGTTTCTGGAGTCCTATAAAAGAGGAAACATTTTGGAGAAAGAAAGAGATTTCTGAGAGAGCAGACAACAACATAGTCATGAGAAGCAGAGAGTTTACCAGATGAAGAAGAAAAATGCCTCCCAGAGAGCTTCATGAAACAGGAATCCAGAAGAAGCCAGCAGATGATGCCGTGTTCACCATGTGCCCTTTCAGATGAGAGAGAAACCCTGACTGTGTTCACCATGTGCCCTTCCACTTGAGAAAGAAACTGTGAACTTCATCGGCCTTCTTGAAGCAAGTTATCTTTCCCTGGATGCCTTTGATTGGACATTTCTATAGACTTGCTGTAATTGGGACATTTTCTCAGCCTTAGAACTGTAAAGTAGTAACTTATTAAATTCCCCTTTTTAAAAGACATTCCGTTTCTGGTATATTGCATTCCAGCAGCTAGCAAGCTAGAACAGGTCCTCTTTCATTGTTTTGGATAAGGGTATCCTGTTCTGCAAGCATCATTTGGAGAAGAGGCTATTCTATCACAGTTGAGTTGACTTATTGCTTTATCAAAAATCAATTGTCTGCAGATGAGGTCTACTTCTGCACACTCAATTCAATTCCATTGGTCAATATATCTATGTTTATGCTGGTATGCTGTTTTGACCACTGTAGCTTTGTAATATACTTTAAGGTCAGGTAGTATGAGACCTTCCACTTTATTTTTCTTTCTCAAGATATTTTTAGCTGTTCAGGATACCCTACCCTTCCAAATATATTTGATTATTGATTTTTCTATTTCTGCAAAGGAAGTTGCTAAGAATTTACTTGGTATGGCATGGAATCTATAGACAATTTGGGTAGAATTGACATTTTAACTATATTTAGTCTTCCAATTCATGAACACAATATGTCCTTCCATTTATTTAGTCTTCCTTGGTTTCTTTCAGTAATGTTTTATAGTCTTCTCTGTATATTTCTTTTATATCCTTGGTAAAATTTATTATAAACATTTTATTCTTTTGGTTGCTATTGTGAATAGAATTTTTTCCTCGATTTCCTCCTTAGATTATTTATTACTAGTGTAGGAACACTACTGATTTTTGGATATTGTTTTCATATCCTGCCATTTTGCTGTACTCATTTATTAGCTCTAATAGCATTGCTGTAGATTTTTCAGGATTTTCTACATATAGGATCTTGTCATCTACAAGCAGTGAAGGTTTTACTTCTTCCTTCCCAATTTGGGTGGTTTTATTTCTTTTTCTTGTCTATTACTTTAGCTAGAACTTCCAGCACAGTGTTGAACAATAATGGTGACAGTGGACAGCCTGTCTTTTTCCTGATATTAGTTGTGATATCTTTCAGCCTTTTCCCATTGAGGACGATGCTAGCTGTGAGTTTTTCTTATATTTTCATTATCATGTTGAGAAAGTTTCCTTGTATTCATTTTCTTTGAAGTGCTTTCATCAAGAAAGGAGACCACCTTTTGTCACATGCCTATTCTGCATCAATCAAGATGATCATCTGAGTTTTCCTCTTTGATTAATTGATGTGCTATCTTACATTGATTGATTTGCTTGTGCTGAACCACCCTTGCATACCTGGAATAAAGTCCACTTAGTCATGGTGTATAATTCTTTTAGTGTGCTATTGGATTCAATTTTCAAGTGTTTTGTTGAGCATTTTTGAATCTATATTTATTAAAGAGATTGGTCTACAATCTCCTTTTCTTGTAGTATCTTTGCCTGGCTTGGAATTATGGTGATGTTAGCTTTATAGAATGAGTTAGGTAGCCTCCCCTCCTCTTCAACGTCTTTGAAGAGTTTGAGCAGGGTTGGTATTAATTCTTTCACTTTTATTATATTTTTACTGAGATATCTTCACCCACATACAGTCTATCCATACTATACAAACAATGGCTCACAATATCATCACATAGTTGTGTATTCATCACCAGGATTATTTTTAGAACATTAACAGCATTCCAGAAAAAAGAAATACAAAGAAAAACCTCATACCTTCTGTGCTGGTTTGAAAGGATGTATGTCCCCTAGAAAAGCCATATTTTAATCTAAATCCACTTCAAAAGACTGAATAATCCCTATTCAATACTGTATGTTTGAAACTGTAATCAGATCATCTCCCTAGAGATGTGATTTAATCAAGGGTGGTTGTTAAACTGGATTAGGTGACGACATGTCTCCACCCATTTGGGTGGGTCTTGATAAGTTTCTGGAGTTCCTATAAGAGAGGAAACATTTTGGAGAATGAGATAGAGCAGAGCAGAGCGACATAGCCACAAGAAGCAGAGTCCACCAGCCAGTGACCTTTGGAGATGAAGAAGGAAAATGCCTCCTGGGGAGCTTCATGAAACAGGAAGCCAGCAGAAGAAGCTAGCAGATGATGCCGTGTTCACCATGTGCCCTTCCAGATGAGAGAGAAACCCTGACTGTGTTCACCATGTGCCTTCTCCCTTGAGAGAGAAACCCTGAACTTCATCGGCCTTCTTGAAGCAAGTTATCTTTTCCTGGATGCCTTTGATTGGACATTTCTATAGGTTTTCTCAGCCTTATAACTGTAAACTAGGAACTTATTAAAATCCCCTTTTTATGAACCATTCTGTTTCTTGTACACTGTATTCCAGCAGCTAGCAAACTAGAACACCTTCCATACCCCTTACTTCTCCCTTTCCTTGACCACTGGTATTTCAATCTACTTAATTGCTTGTTTATCCCCCCTATTATTTATTTATGTTTTATCCTTATTTTTTTTACTCCTAAATCCATATCCTAGATAAAAGGAGCATCAGATACAAAGTTTTCACAATCACATGGGGACAACTGTAAAAGTTAAATTGTTATATAATCTTCTTTAAGAATCAAGGTTACTGGTAATTCTTTCTTGAATGCTTGATAGAATTCACATGTGAACCATATGGTTTTGAACTTTTCTTTTCGGAGAGTTTTTTGATGACTGATTCAATCTCTTTACTTGTGATTGGTTTGTTGAGGTCTTCTATTTCTTCTAAAGTCAATGTTGTTTTTTCCATGCTTTTCTAGGAAGTTTTCTACTTTGTCTAAGTTGTCTAGTTTGTTAAAATATAGTTGCTCATAGTTTCCTCTCATTAACTCCTTTATTTCTGCAGGGTCAGTAGTTATGTACCCCCTCCCATTTCTGATTTTATATGCATCTTCTCTCTATATTTCTTTGATAGCTTAGCTAAGAGTTTATCAATTTTGTCGATTTTTCTCAAAGAACCAACTTCTGCCTTTGTTGATTCTATTGTTTTCATGTTCTCAATTTCTTTTATTTCTGCTCTTACCTTTGTTATTTCATTCCTTCTGTTTGCTTTGGGGTTAGTTTGCTCTTCTTTCTATATTTCCTCAAGGTGAGCAGTTAAGTTCTTGATTTTTACTCTTTCTTCTTTTTTGATATAGGTGTTTAAGGCAATAAATTTTGTTCTCAGCACTGTGTTTGCTGAATCCCATAAATTCTGATATATTGTATTCTCATTTTCATTTGCCTCAAGATATTTACTAATTTCTCTTATAATTTCTTCCTTGACCCAGTGGTTATTTAAGAGTGTATTGTTTAGCCTCCATATATTTGTGAATTTTCCAGCCTTCTACCTGTTATCGATTTCCAGCTTCAATCCATTATGTTCTGAGAAGAAGTTTTGCACAATTTTGATCTTTTTAAAATTTATTGAGACCTGCTTTGTAACCCAACATGTGCTCTATCCTGGTGAATGATGCATGAGCAGTTGAGAAAAATGTATATCCTGTTGTTGCGGGATACAATGTTATGTAAATGTCTGTTAAGTTTAGTTCATTTATCATATTATTCAAGCTCTCTGCTTCATTATTGATCATCTGTCGGATGTTTTGTCCATTGGTGAGAATGGTGTGTTACAGTCTCCAACTATTATTGTAGAGTTGTCTAGTTCTGCCTTCAATATTGTCAGTGTTTGCCACATGTATTTTAGGGCACTCTGGTTTGGTACATAAATATTTGTGATTATGACCTCTTGATGATTTGTCTCTTCTGTTAAAACATAGTGTCCTTCTTTGTCTCTTAGAATTGTTTTACATTTGAATTCTACTTTGTCTGAGATTAGTATAGCTACCCCTGCTCTTTTCTGTTGATGTTTGTATGAATATCTTTTTCCAACCTTTGTCTTTCAACCTATTTTTGTGGTTATTGACTTTTTATCTTGCTTAGGTTTTATGTATAGATTTCAAAGTTGTAAAGTGTTTTGAAAGGAAACACTGTTTCTTGCAACTCTACAATTTTCCTTCTTTTCAATTATTTTACCTTGATGCATGCATTAATATTGGGATCTATTTTTAATTATCCTTTAGCTTTATATGATAAAGTATATATATATATAAAATATAAAATTAAAAGGTGTTATATATTTGATCCCAGACCATAACTGAATAACTCGCTGAGTTAGTACATAATGAAAATCAAATCACAGTCATTGCATCATTGTTAATGTGGACCAATTGCATTGCTTTGATGAAATGATCATGGATTGTTCTACTAGCCTTTTCTGGTCATATTGCATTCATCAAATGTTGTTTGCTAAGAGAACCAGAAAGGAAATTATAGAAGTATAACTGATTCCAAAAATTTTGCCCCATCATTTCAACATAAATTTTACTCTATCAACCATAGGTATATAACTCATTTTTGTATTGAGAAAAACCATAACTTTTATTATCACCAAAATATATTTAATTAGCAAAATATATTCCCCAGAGTAAGTTATTTCTTTTAACACACATCCTCAGGGAAATTAAATAGAAATAAAATTTATAGAATATGTACTAAGATCCAGATTATGCTTGATGCTTAATAGTTTTAATTCTTACAGCCATTCTTTTGTTGCTTTTACCAGTGGAAAATCTCAAGTCAGTGAGATTAATTATTTTCATTATAAAAATTTCATGGGTATTTTTTAGTTTATTTCTTTATTAAACAGACAGCCAAAGTTATTCCTATATTGAAGTTTTCAGCTAATTATAAAATAGATAAGAATTGTTCATTGAGTACCTAGTCTTTCCTAGGACCTCTGTGAAGTGCTTTGTTTTTTTAGTGTGTATGTGTGTTTTTTTCCTGAACTTATCTCTCTGACCAAGCCTCATGCAAACCTTCTACTTCAAATGCCAACTTCTAACCTGGATCTTTCTTCCAGGACTCAGGCCTGCATACCTAGTTCACATTTCATGTATCTACCTGTGTCCCTCTCAGGATGTTCATTTACTATTGATCATCTTCTCTTTAGTGTTCCTGTTCTCAATAAATGGCATCACCATATAAACAAACGCCTAGTGCACAAACTTTGTTATCTCTGAATCCTGCTCTTAGCCAATGCCAATAACCACAACTTCAAGATTCAGCCATCAAGTTCTTTCAATTATATGTCTTAAATCTGCATTACTTCTACATTATCTCCAGCTACATCCACTTCTCTAGAGCTTTACTACTGTCTTAGGTCCTTGCCATCATTCCTTGCCTGGATAACACCAAAACTGGCCTCCATTCCCAATGTGTCAATAAAGTAAATTTTAGTCTAAAACAATACTCCTTTCTAACATAAAATTCCACTGGATTTATATTGTTTTCATCTTAAAATTCATCCTTAAATGACTAACAATTATCTTATAGTAGAAAGTAAGAACACAGACTTAGAATTATTTGAAAGATATATATAAGATATATATATATATATATATATATATATATTTCTATTATAATATACCAAAACATGTAACATAAAAGGAGGATGTAAGTTCTCACATATTACAGGCTGGAGACCACATTCAGTTCCGTTATGCAACCTAACTGATAGGAAGGCAGAAGGGGCGATATGATGTGACATTCAGGTAGAAGAGATGAGAACTCATGGCAGATGAGAGTTTAAAGCTGTCATTAGGTGACAAGGCAGCAGACCTTCTAGGAATAAATTAGCGAAGTTTCAAGAGATATTCTTAAAGAGTGCAGAAGAAATACATTTATGAAAGTTTTCAATGTTTGGTCAGGTGGAAGCTTGATCTAACTCCGAGCACATTAATGTCTTAATATGGAGGGATTGATCTCTTCTTCATCTTCTTCCCTCTGCGGTTATACAGTCCACAGATTTACATAGTTATATTAAAATACGCTTTTAAAGAAATAATTTTCAATATCACTGCCATGACCATTGTTAAAACAGGAGGAAGAATGTTCTGTTATACTCGAGAGTTAATTTAGTGGTTTCCCAATTAATACAGTGAGTCCTGAAGTGTCATTGTCATGCATTTCCATATAGTTCTTCAAGATTTCACCGAGGCTTTCAATTTATTTTTTAGATGATACAGAGTAATCACTTTCCTCTCAAACTAAAGCTTCCACAGAATGATGATAACCTAGAGATTTCTCTAGGATCTACTATCATTTAGGTAGTAGTTCACCCTGATGATCTCATTTTTCATTGTTGATATAATTATTGATAAACTATCAAATTTTAATCACATCTAAGGAACATTCAGTGTCTGATCACATAGAGAAACATAGTCAATTAAACACCTTAAGAGATTGTAAACTTTATTTGCCAGCTTGATTTACCTTTTCAATACTCTAATAGCCAAATTTAATAAATAAAAATGTCCTGCATACTGTATAATTCTTATTAAGTAGTAAATTAATATCTCTAAGATATTTCAACAGTAAGAGTGATTTATTAAGATTTCAAATAACATTAAGTTTAATTTAATTTCCAAAGTAAAGTTGCAAGATTATCCTTATAAAAGCCAAATTCCCTTATGCATAAGCAAATATACACAACTTTTTCCCTAACGTAAAAATCTTAGTACTATGACCTTGAGTCTCATAAACATTTCTTTCCTTAGTTTTAACATATAGCCCTTTGTAGTATTTTATAAAATCCTTTTTTGACTTACCAATGAAGTATATACTTTATCTCATATAATAATTTCTAATATCTTTATATTTTACTTACAGAAAACCTTAGGATAGAACGCTTAATTTCTAAGAGGTATTAGAATAATGCAAAATCTATTCTTTTAAAGCTATGGGTTTCATACTCCCCAAATCCAATTAAGGATTTTGAAAAGTTAAAAAAATTATTGTAATTATCAATAATTGTAAAAAATTAGGTGTTCCATATTTCTTTTGTCCAAAAAGTTAAAGTGAGCAATTTTGTTTTGATTCAGATATTTTTTTCTGATTGTCTAAGTTTTACAAAAACTAATTTACAGATAAAAAAAAGTTTTAATAACAGTATCTTATTTCAGTTCAGTAATTTTTTTTTGATACCAGTGTTTCACAATGCTTATACATTAAGCTACCACAATTCAGTTTTATATAGAATTCAATTTCGTACAAAGGCTCAAACACATCATGGTTCAAGTTCTTAATAACATTATTTACATCCACCCAAAACCTCAACATCATCACGCAATTTAAAATTAAGGGAAAATGCTCAATTTCCAAGATTTATTGCATGTTATTATTTCTACTGACCTCTGGAAATATACAAGATACTTTGTGAAATATTATTCCCATAACAATAAGTGTTTTAGAAAAACAAGAAAACTCACACATGAGTCTTTTACCAAAGAAAACTGGAAGATATATGTTAACCCAAATGTACCTAGTACCAGGATTTTAAGACCCTAACCATAAAAACAAACCTTTTTGCTATCCTGTGGCCTGTGACTAGTTTTATCAGAGCCAATTTAAGGTTCTCTTTTAGTCTGTCAAAGTATTTTTTTTTTTTTTAGATTTGTAAACCTTATCTTTCTATTGAAACTTTCCAACACACTCAACCTACATTGAGCAAAATAGCCAAACACAATTATTCTCTTTTTGCTGAAGTATTAAGTTTTATTAAATTTTGTTGATGGGGGTGGAGGTGCCTGATCTGTGTTGCTGTTTTACATATCTCACAGAGTATTTTCCATGACAACCTTGAGGAGATTTTGAAAGCTCTCAGGTTTTGGGCGGGAGATAATTAAGGGTTCTGCCTTTGTTTTAGAAATCTCATCTTCCCTCAGATATCGTGACTTCATCTGGAATTCTAAGGGTTTCCATCAGATATTCTAGGATGTCATGATCCATAGATACATCAAAGAAAAAAATCATGATTTGGAGTCACGTGTAGCATGAAAAGATATTTAGTTTATTTGTAATTTAAGAAAGGTAAATTAAGATGATAGTTAGATACCAATTTACAAATCAGAAGGCTCAATGGGAATTTTAATTATATACTGCTAGTAGAAATGTATATCATGGCTTTGGAAAATCGTACTGCCATCTCATTGGAAAGTGGACCATATTCATAAATTACTGCACAGCAATTCCACTCCTAGAAGTGTAATCTGTATATGTACATCAAAAGAAATTAAAAATGTTTCTTACAACAGTGTTTATAGTAGCATTTTCTCATGTCTTTATAAACCCCAGTGTCTCTCTATCCTCCACATGTAATACTCCTCCCCAAAACTAAGCCAACTAACACAAATGGCAATCATTTACTTTTCTTAGTGCTATTGAGCTGTAATCCACTAAAATCTCCATCTATTTATACAATTGACCTTTTTTGGGGAGAGGGGAGTGGGTTGTGCATGGGTGGGGAAAGGGCAAAATTTACTTGTAAAATCAAAAGATTCCATACTTAATTGCAATTACATTTCATAATGTTACTTTTGACCCAGTGTCCTCATCTTTTTTAATACATATCCCGGGTTAACTGTCACCCAAACCAAACATTAATAAAGTTTTATAAATTGCCTTAAAGATATATCACTACATAGTTATCTACATGGCATAGAAAACACTATTAATTAAAACAAAAAATAAATCAACAATATAAAAAACTATGAAATCTTATTTACTTATTTGTTCAAAGTTCTAAATATTTTACTAATCAGGCTTTCATGATTGAGTTAATAGAAATTAGCATGTGCTGCATTGTGATATCTTGTGAATTAGATGCTAAAGAAATAGCAATAAAAATAATACTATTCTTCCTGTTCTAGATCTTAAATATAAGCTAGGGAAAGAGAATTTAAGTAATCAACATTCCAATGATAATTAATCCTTTTACAATAACTGCTATGGGGTACAGTTTAAGAGGTCAGCCAAGACTTTCTTAAATAAGTGTTTTAAAAATATAGTCAAACTGAGACTCTATAAAGGTTTTATGCACTTGGATTGCCTTCCTGTAATATATAATTCCTAGAGGGTTCTTAGACCAATAAATCCTGAAACCCAAGGAACAAGCTTCTCCAGGATTAACAATTGACTGAATCCCCTTGTCATTCAGTGTGGACACCCCTTCTCAGCATGAAAGAATTGGAATAGACATTCCCCAAGGATCCCTATACAGTGGGAGAGGGGTTAAAGGAGCGGGAGGAAGTATTAACAGAGAAAATGGGTTTTAACAAATATGTATGGCTGCTGAATCACTAAATTAATATTCCTCCTAGCCTCCAGTGTTTTGGAGCAGCTAAAAGGAAAAATCTGAGATGATGGAATGTAACCCATGGCAAACTCTGGGATCTATTATGTAGCTGCTGGTTGAAGTGTGCTTTGAAAATTATTGCCTTTTTCTTTGTTTGCTTTTTATACATGTTATAGTTTGCAACAAAAATGTTTATATAGATATATACATATATATTTGAATTATTTAGGTTAGGTTTGGGCTGTGTGGGGTTCTGGGGTTTTAGGAAAAATAGACTAGTCTAGGCAGACAGAAAAGCACATAAACTACATGATATAACTGAAGAAATGAGCAAATACAGATGTAGTTGGGGCTTAGAGAAGGAATTTGGACTCTTCCACAAGGGAAGCACCTGCCATTAACAGCAACACATTAAGGTTGCTTTGGAAGCAACAGTAGGTCTGAGATAATACTGAACATGAAGTTAATGATATGCATCTGCAAATTCCCTTATAAATTGGATTAATGAACTAGGGCAGAGTGTAGGTAGGAGCCAGGAAGAACTGGAGGCCCAGCAAGGAAGGCAAGGAGACAGGTAGTCCATCCTATTTAGGTTTGCTTATAATGAAACAAAGTGCTGAGGATTCAGTCACAGAACTAAGCAGTAAGATGACATTCATCCATTCATCTATGCATGGGACACCAGGAACAAAGATGGAAAAGGAAATAGTCCTTTCAGACTAATAGATATCCTAGTCATGTATGGAAGGAAAGTGAAGTGAGGATTGACTACAAGGATTAAGTAAAAGAGCAAATAGGCCACTTTGGACATTTCTTGAAGTATAAATGAATTCTTTTGTGATTGTGCAATATCACTTTCTTTGCCACCTACGTGAAAAAGCATTCAATATTTAAAAATTGTTAATTTAAAGAAAATCAATTAAGTTGTATTTCAAAAACCATGGCTGAGGATGAAGTGTTACACCAGGCAATCTATTTGTCTGTTAAATTGTAGTAATCTGCAACCCAGAGATTGATACCATGTAATTGTAAATGAATGACTGAACATTAAACTGAATAGTATCATAAATCAGTTTTCAGGTTACAGGTCTCATTCGGATGTCTTTTTAATCTAAATTTAGAGACTGAGATTAATAGTGTGTGAAGAAAAGCAAAGACAAACACTTTATCACAGAGGCATATTAAATTTCCTTTGTATAATATGAAAATGATTATTTTACTTCAAGAATGTGATTTCTCACCAAAGAAATTAAAACTAGTATTAAAAAGAAAATGTATTATCTTCATTCAAATAACAGCAAAAGAAATACTGTGAGTGGAAATTTGTGGAAAAGACAAAGGCTGAAGCTTCTTGATTTACTTTACTATTCTTAGAATTGCTTAGGTGTTTCCAGACCTAATTCAATGAAAAAAAGCACAAAATTAATGTTTTCAGAATTTTTAGCAGCAATACTGAATACCAGAAGTAAATGGAACAATATCAAAGATTTAAAGAAAAATTTCAAGCCTCATATTCCATTCCAACCTACTCAAACAATCAATGAAATGGAAACATTAAAAAGTGTTCAGGTCTGCAAAAATCCTGAAGTTTGCTACTTTAAATGTAAAAATTACTTAATAAAGGACTACAACAAACAAAAGAATCAAAGAAATTAGTGAACAAAGATAAATGAAATAGCAGTGGATAAGTATGACATAGGAAGTAAAACAAAGTAGAAAAAAATTAAATGAGTGTCTTGGAGTCCAGTGTCTTCATGACTGCTTGTTAAAATCACATATGGAGCTTTGAAAAAATACCAGCAACTGGCCATTTGTATTTTTTTAATCTCCAAGATATTCCTAATATGCATATTCATATTTATATTGCAAAACTAAGCAGAATAGAGAAGGAAAATAATTAAATTTAATAGAAGAGCAATACCATGAAGGTAATGACATAAAATTTCAAAAATAGTACTTTAACGACATATTCCAAGTTTATTCACTAATGTCAGTTGGTAACAGAGACCATCAGGAGATAGAAATAGGGTAAGATATTGGGTAATTGGAGCTGAAGGGATACAGACTGTGCAACAGGCCTGGACACAAAAACTCAGAAATGGACAGCACAATACTACCTAACCGTAATGTAATTATGTTAAAACACTGAATGAAGCTGCATGTGAGAATGATAGAGGGAGGAGGGCTGGGGACATAAATGAAATCAGAAAGAAAGATAGATGTTAAAGATCGAGATGGTATAATCTAGGAATGCCTAGAGTGTATAATAATAGTGAAATGTACAATGTTCAAATTTTAAAAATGTTTTTGCATGAGGAAGAACAAAGGAATGTCATTATTGCAGGGTGCTGAAAATAGATGATAATTAATACTTTAAAATGTCACCTTATGTGAGAGACTAAAGCAAAAAATGTTTATTTGGTACAAAATTTATATTTTGACTAGAGCATTTCCTAATATAACTCATGTAAATAGTTTGATTGAACGTCATGAGTACTTGGAATCTCAGGTAGGACATGAGATTTTGTTGGTTTGTCCAGAGTGATGCCCCGATGAATCCCAGAGTGATTTGATCAGTGACTGGAAAAGTATTTGCAAGCCCCCTTCAGGGAATGGTGAGAGTGGGGAGAAATTCAACTTCCCCAAGTTGAATTCTTGATATTCTCACGAGCACTGTGGACAACCAAAGCTATAGGCTGAGGCCCCAGTCTTGGGGTTTGTTCATATGAAACTTAACCCCACAAAGGATAAGTCAAGTCTACTTAAAATTTAGGCCTAAGAGTCATCCCCAAGAGAGTCTCTTTTGTTGCTCAGATGTGGCCCCTCTCTCCAGCCAACATGATGAGCAGTCTCACCACCCTCCCCCTCTCTGCATGGGACATGACTCCCAGGGGTGTGGACCTTCCTGGCAACATGGGGCAGAGATCCTGGAATGAACTGAGACTCAGCATCAAGGGACTGAGAAAAACCCTAGAATGAGCTGAGAATTAACATCAGGAGACTGAGAGAACCTTCTCGACCAAAGCGGGAAGAGTGGAATGAGACTAAGTGTCAGTGGCTGAGAGATTCCAAACAGAGTTGAGAGGTTATCCTGGAGGTTATTCTTATGCATTAAGTAGATATCACCTTGTTGTTCAAGATGTAGTGGAGAGGCTGGAGGGAACTTCCTGAAAATTTAGAGCTGTGTTCCAGTAGCCATGTTTCTTGATAATGATTGAACAATGATATAGCTTTCACAATGAGACTCTGTGAATGTGAAAACCTGTGTCTGATGCTCCTTTTAGCTACTAAATCAACAGAAGAGTAGAACATATGGAATAAAAATAAATAATAGGGGGAAAAATGTTAAAATAAATTTAGTTTGAAATGCTAGTGGTAAATGAAAGCGAGGGGTAAGGGGTATGGTATGTATAATCTTTTTTTTCTCTATTATCATTTTATTTCTTTTTCTGTTGTCTTTTTATTTCTTTTTCTAAATCGATGCAAATGTTCTAAGAAATGATGAATATGCAACTATGTGATGATATTAAGAATTACTGATTGTATATGTAGAATGGAATGATATCAATGTTTTTTTGTTAATTTTTTTAATTAATAAAAAAGTTAAAAAAATAGTACTTTATGGGATCCATAGAAAATTATAACTTTTTGTCATAATTTATAATTGTTTAAAGGCTATAAACTAGGGGCTTGAATAGTACTTTAAAATTTTATAATTTTATAAGCAGTACAAGAAAAAATTCTAAAAGCAAATTGTGGTGGCATTTTCTACTGGTTAAGATGGAGTAGTAGAGGCTATAAATATTTATCTTCTGACTGAAACAACTAAAAAGATCAACAAAACATAGAAACAATGGGTTTCATACATTAGATATCAGGCAGTGCAAGACTTGTGATCAATGACATGGAGGAAATGAAAAACTTGAACTGTTGAGATTGACACAGCTTACTCCATGGTTTGAAGTATGCCTGACCTCCTGAGTCAGGAGGGAGACTCCAGCTTACCTCCAAGCTGAGCAGTTAGTGTTGGGATGGACTCCTAAAAAAGCAGGCTATGGGGAAGAATTTCACAGGAAGGTGAATAGTGAACAGAAAATAAATCTACACCAAGGTATTATCTGAGCTTTGAAACAACAGAGTTTAACAGAAAATGATTTAATTATTTTTGCCATCTCTCTCTGTACTTCAATTCCTTAGAAAATTTCCATTCAAATAGGCACACCAAGCTGAATTGTGTGGAATTTTAATGAAACTTTTTTTTTCTGTATATTGTATGGCAGGGCCACATTTTATTCTTCTTCCATGTGCGTATCCCGTTATCGCAACACCATTTGTTGAATTTATTTATTTATTTTTTTTGCTTTTGCTTGTTTGTTTGTTCACTTGTTTGTTTTGTTTTAGGGAAGTACATGAGCCATGAATTGAACCTGGGTCTCCCACATGGCAGGAGAGAATCCTGCCACTGAACTACCTTTGCACCCCCCTTTTTATGCAACTTTTTACTACTTTTTAGAGACCTAGTTGTCATTCTCATTTTCTAAGGATTATGACCTTTTATGTCAGTACCCTCTTTTCTCTTTTTGTTCTTTCTTCCTTCTTTCTCATCATATCTTCCTTTTTTCTTTTTTCATTTCAATATGCCATACGTCATAATTACTCTTCTCAAGCAAGAGCCTCAAAGTTTGTTTTTAAAAGCAAATATTTTAGGTTTTGTGGCTCATATACATCTCTGTCATATTTTTTTTGTATTTGTTTATTTATTTGTTTGACAGCCTTTACAAATGGAAAAACACTTCTTAGCTCCCCAGTGGTACAAAAACAGGCTCCGGGCTATGGGCTGGATTTGATCCATGGGTATGTGATTTGCTCACCTCTGTTCTATAGATTTACAATAAGAAGAAAATTACATAACAATAGTTAGCATTTATTAAGTTCTTAATTTGTACGAGTGGCTCTGTAACACACTGGAAATAAGTAACATTTAATGCTTATCTAGCTATTAAATATGCACATTTTTTCCATGTACAGATGAAAAGCCATTGCTCTGAGATTAATAGAATGGATCAATGTTGAGTAATGAACTCATGTGTGGAAGAGGCAAAATTCAAAACAGGTTGGTTTGACTTCAACTCAGACTTAAAGCCATTGTAAAACAGCTTCACACTTGAATGAAAATTTAATTGAAAAATAAATTGTATGATACATGTGTATTTAGCATGTGAAACTGAAAGCCATTGAATTATTTCTTCTATGGAGGCTAATGATGAGGCGAACATCTTTCAGTTATGACCCTGCTACTTCTTAGTAAGCTTCTTGATATTGCTTTGTCACTGCTATCATACAACCCAGAATCCTAAAGTAATGTTATTAGTAATCTTTTCTAATCCTCAAGCCCCCTACTTTTTTCTTCTCATTCCTTCTCTTGAGCTGCTAAAGTAATAATAAAATTAAAAGAAGGAAAAAGGCTTCGAGAGAGCTAAATCATTTACACAATAAAAGGCGGAAGAAAGGAGATGGTAGAGACTATAAATAGCATAGGAAATGGAAAAAAATCAGAAAAATTTTAGAGAAAAAGGGTAAAATTGTGGAGCAGCTGTCAGGTGAAGAAAAATTTATGGAAAATTTTATTAAATGAATTACATATTTCCTCAGTGTCCTCAAAATATTTTAAATAAACTATCTATATATTTTAGAATCTTTTACAGTTGGATTTTTTTAATATTGCTATATATGAGGTCGGATCTGACAGCAAATGAAAGATGGCCAGTTTTCCTCTAAGTTAATCATATTGTGGCATATGTTTCATGCTGTTTTGTTTTAATCTCTTTTGATTATTCTAAAATGGAAGAGATTGAAAACTGGAAGTTTTTTTGGTAGAAAAGTTAAAACTTAGTTTTATTCCATTATCTTACCACACTGAGTTCTTTTTTCATTTTTTTAATCCAAGAAAATTATTGCTTCTGATGTCCTTAGAGACCGTCTTTAAGGGCAGCACCAGCATCCTGGTATTCCCTATAAAACAGTGAATACATTTCTAGGGACTATTCCGTGGCTAAGCTTTCAGTCAGCTTTATTGCATCTATTTACAGTGATGATACACAAGACCTGTTCGTTCATAGCCAACTGTATATTTTCTCCAAGATAAAGTTGCTTTACATGTTTAACAAATAACTTGTTTGTGGAAAAGTAAGAGTCGGTGTCTACACATCTTGATTTGGGCATTTTCACAGGCTCAGAACTGCAAGCTTGTAAGCTAATAAATTCCCATAAAAGCCAACATGTTTCATGGTATCTGCTTTGAACAGTTTAGTAAACCAGACTAGCATAAATTTACCCACCTTGATGTAGCTTTCTTTAAAATGCTGGCTTACCTCTTTGAGGTTTTTATTGTAATTTTTTTTATGAATTCCCTTTTAGAGTGGGATTATTCTTCTGAATAAGATAAAAGAATCAAGCATACAGTGGAGCAAGCCATTAGAGGAATTATGTTTTCTGTATTTGATAAATGTTACGGAAAGTTGGGGCTATTTCCAGGAAATGCTACTTATCCATGGTTAGGTCACATTACTGAGTTGCTGCCAGAATGGCAAGTGTCAGAGTCTGATGTGTGACAGAGGCTGATAGTGTGTTACAAGCTCAGCCTGTGAGGTCATTTAAGTCCTTAAAGGAAATAGCCCTACGCTAACTGAGTCCAAATGACCAAGTATTCATGAGCAGGAAGAACCCAGGGAGCAATAGAGCAGTAAAATACATTAATTCTGAATACCTAATAGGAAGATTGAGTACAGATGCCTCTATATGTTTTGTGGTTTGAGAGGTTGGAGAAAGGGCTTTAGACTCACAAATATGTCAGCTTGGAAAAGTTTAAGGCTGGGCCTATGTGAAGTAACACCCTCCATTATGAATTTACCCTGGCACAATGTGACCGTTCTGCAATTTTTATCTAGTTATTGAAACTCGTAGGGCACATGGTGGAGGAAGACTGGCTCTCATCCCTAAGAGCAAATTATCATGGGAAAAAATGCTTGATGATGGTTCCTATCCAGATCATGACAGACAGCAAGAGAGAAGAGCTAATCCCTAAATGCCTTAAAGGCATCCTAGTTAGGGTTTAGGAGCAGAGGCATGGGTAATTTTACTCAGTCTCCCCAAAGCTGACTGACAAAGTAAAAGAATTTTTACTACCCACAAGGCAGGCTCCAACTTAAACTTTTAACATTATATTTTCCCCAAAGGAAAGATGGATAACTGTAATAAAAAATAATCTTAATCTCTGATATTTTGGAGGACTGAGGGGACTAAAAATTGCTGGAAATAGCAAAAGTTCCTAAAATGGGAGTCTTCCCTGTCTTTCTGGAACAGATTTGTTTTGGGTGGCTCCCCTAACACTTTCTAGTTCCCTCAAACTGGAAAGGGTCTGAGTAGAGTTGGATGCGGTGGCAAAGACAGGAAGAAGTTTGAAATACAAGCATCCCAGGTAGTGTATCATACGTGATTATCATGCTCAGATAATGTTAGACAAATGCGGATCACATCCTGCAATAATAGGGCTTTGATTCTGCAGCTTGTGTGCCATGACCTATTCATGAGTCACTTACTGATGAGCATCGATGAGTATTTCCTGAATATTCCTGAGTAGTGATGAGTATTGATTTTCTGAATATTGATGAGCATTTCCTGAAAGGGAAAGGAGCAAGGGTGGAGTTGATTTGAAAAGAGTTGCCATGTGTGTATTGTGACCAACTCCAAGACACCTGGCAAGAGGCAGAGACTAGAACAGATTTTAACTTCTTCAGGTAGCATGTCCATACCAGAGAGCTATGTGTCTTTCCCATCTACATACTATATATTGCAATACCTATAGTAAGATAAAGACTGTATTAGTCAAATAGAACCAATAGGATATATGATAAATTAAGAAATTTATTATAGGAATTGATTAATGCAACTGTGAGGATTGGCAAGTCCGAATTCTGTAGGGCAGGTCACAACTTAAGATCTATGATGGAGGTTTCAACAAATTCCTCAAGAAAAGTTAACTGCTAAAATGAGATAGAAATACTTCCTTCTGACTGCTGAAATCATCAGTTCTTTCTTTATGGCTTTCGCTAATTAGATAAGACCTCTCATTGCAGAAGGCAATTATCATTTGTTGATTGTAGATATGATCAACCATAGATATAATCAGTTGACTAGTAATTTAAATCCATCCACAAAATGCTGTCAGTAGCAATCAAGCCAGTGCTTGCTTGACCAAACAACTGGGAAGCATAACCTAGCCACATTGACACATGGGCTTAACCATCACAATAACCCCTTTGTCAAGTTGGAGTCCATACATATCTCCTTGCGATAGTCAATACAACATATTTAATCTCTAAATAAAAGCAATAACAGTCATACTTAAGCTTAACATAGCTCAAGTGTACTACCTACAGCTAGAAACACTAACCCTTTCTGAAGAAGACGATGCAAGTTCTTGAGTAATATTCACTCTAAACGTGATCTCTTGTAACAAATACTATAACATAAAGTTAATGTAACTTATGTTATATGATAAGGTGATATGAGACAGAAGAAAACAAAAATATGTTTTATCTTTATATGGAAACATATTCATAACAAAACGAGGGAGAAAAACTCATAACCACTTGGGTCCTTATTTCTGCAACAGGTTATGTGGCCATACCTCTACCTTCTTTCTATCTATTCCCTATTCACTTTATCTTCAGTAAGCACCTCAGCTGGGTGTGGGTCTTCGCATGGTAGGCCCACCCAAACTTCCATTGCTGAAGGTACTGGACCATTGGTAATTCTGCCTTATTGGGTTCTGCAGTTCTCCACTGATTTTAGCCCCAGGGCATGGTAGTACTAAGAGCTGCCCGAGGCAACTCCTGAATACCAAGCAAACTTTTTTTCTTTTCCCCCATTTTTGTAGTAGCAGTCCTTTTTCCCTTTGATAATCAGGAACAATTACCTCAGACAGTACAGTAATTCCTTTCTTTTCTGTGGATTCAGAGCCAGGTGGATCTCACAGTGACCTGGTGGCAATCTTAACTTCAGTTCAGTGGAATCACTGTTGTGTCTGCTGGTAGAAGCTCTCCTCTGTTTGGAACTAATAACTATGGACCAGTGGAGTTTAAGGTTATAGGGAGTGAAAGCAAATTTTTTTCTAGCAGATCACTAGGAGTAACAGTGAGTGGTGCCACTCCCATTTCCACCCCTCAATTCCTGAATCCATGAATCCTGTTTATGGGAGAAAGAACATCATAGCATATAAAGCCTCCTGGAAAAAATTGCCCCAGCTCTGCATGATATTATAATCCAGTTGGTGCCATAAATGAATCTTCAAAAGGCTCTTCCACTATTCTATCAATACAGCTGCTCCAATGAAGAGGAATATGGTAAGACCAATGCATTTCATGAGCATGTGCTCGTTCCTACACTTCATTTGCTGTGAAGCTGTTTCCTCTTTTAAAAGCAATGTTGTATGCAATACCATGACCATTGTTAAGGCATCCTGTAAGTCTATATATGGTAGTTTTAGCAGAAACATTGCAGGCAGGGAGGGCAAATCTAATCAGGAGAGTGTTCCTATTCCAGTAAGAACAAAATGCTGCCACTTCCGTGATGGAAGTGATCTAATAAAGTCAACCTGCCAGAAGGTAGCAAGCTGATCATCTTGGAGGATGTTGCCATACAGAGAACTGCGTGTTAATCTATGCTGTTGGTATTTTGGACACTCAGTGGTGGCTGTAACCAGGTCAGTCTTGGTGAGTGGAATATGTTGCTCAGTCCAGGCATTATTTCATCCCTGCCATTATGGTCACTTGTTCATGAGCCCATTGAGCAATGACAGCAATGGCTGGAGACAGAAGGCTGACTGGTATCCACAGAATGGGTCACCCCATCCAATTGTTTGTTAAAATCCTTCTCTGCTGAGAACACTTTCTGCTGACCATTTGCATGGGATACAAATGCATTCATGTTTTTCGGTCATTTAGGAGGAGACCTGCCACTAATTTTCCAAATCTCTGTCCAGCCAGCCAAACTATTGGCCACAACCCATGAATTGGAATAAAAATTCATCTCTGGCCAATTTTCCTTCTGAGAAAGACGACAATCATCTTCCCTGCTTAAGTTTCTGCTGACATAAAGAGAATTCCCTTTGTATCTGTCCTTCAGGAATGTCTCAGAAAGGGGCTTTAGTTCAGGTGGTGCCTGCATATCATGTAGAGCCATTTATAAACCAGGCCCAAGTTTTCTCTTCCTTAGTCAGCTGATCATGTGGAAATCCTTAATCGACCATAGCTATGGGATGGGAAAGAGGAGGTAATGTGGTAGGAAAGCACTAACTTCCTCATGTAACTTACTTGTGCCATTAGCGCCTGCTTAAGCCTAATCTCATGTATACCACTTCCATTTGATGATGGAGTACTGCTGTGTATGCCCAACTTTATGGCTTGGTGGGCCAGACAATACCAGATTCATGATGGGAATCATTTTCCTTTTTTATCAGATGAAGGAAGTAAAGCTGACATGACACAGTTAATTGACTTGCCCAAAGCTGAGACATGGTGGAGATGGGGCTTAAAACTAGGTTTCCTTCCACCATTATCCTACACACATATCCCCTGGTTTTTGTCTTAATATCCATCCCCATACACATATTCCCTTGATTTTTGTCTATATAAATTGGAAAATCATACAGTTCCTTGAAACATAGTGTACCTCCTCATGGGTCATACTTTATATCTCTCTTATCAGGGCCTTTTGAGATTTCAGACTAGTTATAGGTATGAAAGAAAGGAGGGGTGGTAGGGATGGGTGATGAGAGGAATTAGCAGTGTCTTGCAAGCCAACTACCTCAAGACATTCAATTACAGTTTCATCTGGGGAAACAGGGTTAATTTCTTCAGACAAAGGTATGAGGACTATTTTCTCAGGGCAGACTGGAGCTCAGGTGTATGTTTCCTCAGGGCAGCCCACTACAGGTTTATGTGACAAAGAAAACTCAGCAGAATCTGGGTTTCCCTGCCTCTTCTGTCATCATTATCAGCCCATATATCCCCATTCCAATTTTCAGGATCCCATTCTCTCTAAATTAATGCTTCACTTTAACAGCAGATATTCTGCAAGGTTGGGAATTGAATTTACATTGAAATTTAGCCACTCACACAATGAAAATCTGGGTCTGGTTTTTCAAAATCTCAAGTCTGTGGCCACAAGAATTGAAACTTTTATGTCCTTTATGAGGCACTTGAATTGGAGACTTAAAGAGTTGAGCTCATCCCTTTCCTTAAGAACACTATACAGAGGATGCCGGGGTAGTATAGTGGTATAATTCTCACCTGTCATGTGAGAGACTCGGATTCAATTCCCAGCCCATGCACTTCCCCCAAACAAACAAACAAACAGAGAAAAAAAATCTACAAATGGTGCTGCAATAATGGGATACTCACATGGAAAAAAATGAAGTGTGACCCCCCTCCATACAGCATACAAAAAACAGAGAACACTGTACAGAATATTTAGCATTAAGTTAACATTGTAACTCTGGCAGGTATCACCCAGAGCCTTCCCTCCTGTTAGCATTTTAGTAGCAGTATTCAATGGTGATATTTGCATTGCCAGTTCATACCAAGGACTCTCAGTGCCATCTCAATCACTGGAAATAAAGTCATCAGTGTCTTTTATTTTAATCAGATTAGTTCACTAATTGCAAATACCACAGAATCAACTCAGATATATCTTTCTTAAGACTATTTCTCAAAACCACTCTTGGTACTAAAATCTGTATTGGGTTTCTCTTAAGGAAACAAAACCAAGAAGATAATATATATATATACATATATATAGTCTTGCCAAAATTTGTTTTGAAAAATACAGTGTATCAAAATAACTATGAAAATAACAAGAATAAGTAACAATATTAGGAAACGACTGTAGTTGAATACAGGACGGCCGTAAGATAGCCGTTCAAGAAGTAGTTAACTTACTAGGAAAGCCTATCACAAAATAACAAAAATAGTAGATGGGATGTGTGTAGCTAGCTCCTAGGGAGCTGTCCTTTAGTTTATGTGGAGATGGTGTAATTATTTTCTTGTTTCATCCTAGGGTTTCTAGGTAGGATCTCTTTACTCAGTGGTGTGAAACTAAAAACACATGGCAAAAGTATAGGATTGAACCCAACTAAAAAAAAAAAAAAAAAAAAAAAAGACTGATCCAGCAAAGATTTTTAAGAAATAAAACCCTTATAAAGGAACATCTAAATAACAGATGTTACAGATAAAAAAAATGAATTCAATCCAGAGGAAAAACTAATGTAAATTATTTAATATATTATAGTTACTGCATAACTATAACTGCATATCTAAGGGTACATTGTTAAAACCCTTTCTTTTCTCCCTTTCTTCTTCCCACTCTCTTTTTCCTTCTTTCTTTCTAATTGTGAAATTTTCAATTCTGCCTTAATCATTCCTGACAGGCAAATATTTTAATCTATTTTAAATTAATTGAAATCCTTTCAATAGAAATATCTATGCAAGAAGTGAATTTAATAATGATGACATTTATGACAGTAAAAGGACTACAGCCCTAATTCAAGTCCACATGTTGTCTAAAAGCTGACAAGAGACTATAGATGTTACTGATTTTCTTTCTTTTGACTCTTCCAAATTTTCCTTATCCTTCAATTTATTTCATATTATGAAAAGTTATCTCACCTCATTTTATTTATCTTGGCTTATCTTCAATCTCTTCTCAACAAGCTCCTTTTACTAGTACTCCCTCATCTAAAATGCATTAAAATATTATTCATTCTTAAAGCAAAAATAAAAATTACATCCTTATTGTGCTTAAGCTTCCATTTCCCTTAAGTTACCATATGGTCTCATTCCTCTTTCTACTCATTACCTTTTAAACATTTTCAAAAAAGATTAATTATTTTAATCATCACACCTTTTTGATTCTCTGGTCTTCAGTTCTCCCCTCTCCCCAACCCACACTCCAAAGGCACTTTTAGAATCAAACTTGGTTTTAACACAGGGACCTCCTCTTTCTTGATGTATGATGCTCAACAAGTTTCTTAAATGTCTGTGTCAATTTTCTCATCTACAAATAGCCATTATGTCACTTAAAATGAAGTTTATTGTTAAGCTAATGCATATGCATATTTTGTTATGAAATACAGAGATACAGAGATTGGCAAGGGTTAAGTGCACAAACAAGATTACTTATTTTAATAATAGTAAATATTAATGCTGTTATACACAGTTTTAAGCAATATTCAATTACATAAAATGCAAAATGTCTCTGAAGACACAATTTTCCTTGCCACTGAAACCATGTCCTCCATTCCTGTAACCTTTACTTCTGAGTTTGTTTTGCAGGCCATCAAGTTTAACCAGAGGTCATTCAATCTAAGCATGCACAGCAACATAAACTCTTGTCCTTTAGATGACCTTTGAGACACCAGCAATAAAATCTCCTCCCTCAGAATCAAGATTATAGGGACAAGGAGACATTGGAAGGAAATCAAATATGAGAGGTCCTTCATTATGGAAGATCCAGGCTAAAATCCACACTACCATGCATGGACAGCTCTATAATTAACCAACTGGACTGTGCCAAGTCAAACCTCCCCACTTCTGTCTCCATCTCTTACCCCCATTCCCATAAAATCTCCCTTAACTCTCAGATTAAGAAGACAGATTTCAGTGTTGCTTATCACTTCCTTGCAGGCCAACCTCACAATAAAATTCTTTCCTTTCTCAAAATCCCGATGTCATAATATTGGCTTTTGTGTGCTATGGGCAGTGAGACCTTGCTTGGTAAGACCTTCGTTTTTCTTAACTCTCCAGGACTTCCACTAGACTCTACTGACATGTAAAATATCAAAATATCTTCTGCTTTGAAGTTTGTTCCATTTGGTCCTGCCCCCTTCAATATGTTATTGTGGTGAACTATACAACAACCCAACAGCAAGGCCTTAGTTTGTATATTTCAAATTAAAGAGTCCCACACTATAATCGCATTTCCTATTAGCCAATTGTCTAATCAAATCTTGTGCCCCCTGCAGTAGGCTTTACCTGCTCCATCTAGACCCTACCTTTTCCTTCTAATCTTTATGTCCTCCATCACTCATTTTTTCCCTATGTGGCTTAACTCCCTTGCCATTTTACTAGCAGCACATTCGATTTACTAATCATTTTTCCATTTATCTCTTCTGTTCTAGTTTGCTACCTGCCGGAATGCAACATACCAGAAATGGAAGTGCTTTTAAAAAGGGGAATTTAATGAGTTGCTAGTTACAGTTCTAAGAAAATGTCCCAGTTAAAACAAGTCTATAGAAATGTCCAATCAAAAGCATCCATCCAAGGAAGGATACTTTGGTTCAAGAAGGCCAGTGAAGTTTAGGGTCTCTCTCTCAAGTGAGAAGGCATATGGTGAACACAGTCAGGGCTTCTCTCTCAGCTGAAAGGGCATATGGTGAACACGGCATCATCTGCCAGCTTTCTCTCCTGGCTTCCTGTTTTGTGAAGCCCCCTGGGACACATTTTCCTTCTTCATCTCCAAAGGTCACTGGCTTGTGCACACTCTACTTCTTGTGGCTGTGTTGTTCTGCTCTGCTTGCTCTGAATCTCCTTCATTCTCCAAAATATTTCCTCTTTTATAGGACTCCAGTAACTTATTAAGATCCACCCAAATGGGTGGAGACATATCATCACCTAATCCAGTTTAACAACCACTCTTGATTAAATCACATCTCCAGGGAGATGATCTGATTATAGTTTCAAACATACAGTATTGAATAGGGATTATTCTGCCTTTACAAAATGGAATTTAGATTAAAACATGGCTTTTCTAGGGGACATACATCCTTTCAAACCAGCACATCTTCCATATGTGTCTTCTTGAAAACCTGGAAACCAGGGGCACAGGGTGGTTCAGTGGGAGAATGCTCGCCTTTCATGGGGGAGGCCTGGGTTCGATTCCCGGACCACGCACCCCCCTAAAAAAAAAACCCAAAAAAACCACAACAAAAAAACCTGGACACCTTTTTACATTAAGACCTCTAGTTAAAAAAAAAATAGTAGGGCACAGGGGTGGTTCAGTGATAGAATGCTTGCCTTATGCGGGAGACTTGGGTTCAATTCCCAGACCATGCACCCAATAAATAAATTAAGATAAAAACATAAAAATCTATTTTGAATTTCCATAAACTGACATTTTCTTAAGTATCTTGCAAACATTAAAACATTTTTCAAATGTTCCATAAATATTTCTCAAGCAAATTTACATTGACGTTTGGTTTTGTTTTGCTTATCCTTGGTCTTTAAACACCTTTAATTAACCAGAGAAAGAACACAGCTGAAAAATATGTCCTCAGGAGTTTCCAGTTTTATTCGTTACAGGAATCAATTAAACTGTTTCACTGCCCCTCTTCTTCTTTCAGACATACTCTGAGCAGATGCCTTTGCCCTCCTATTGTGTTGCGATGATTGAGGCTATCAGTAAGGGGATCCCTTAATTACCTGCTTTCTTCACCTTAAAGTTTAAGAAACTTGCCTCACTCTTTTATTTCTCTGTTCATGATCCTATTCCCTCCCATGGTTTCCCAGTAGCCTGGTTCCGTTAACTCTCTCTCTTTAGTGACATCAACTTTTCTCTTCTAGACCTTTATTATAAATATATAATCATATTACAGTCTCTTCCATGTTAAAAATAAAACGAACACCACCAGAAAACTCTCTGGGTGTTCGTTTAAAATTGTGAGGCAATGAATTCCTGTTTGTTTAAGCCAACTAGTGTGTGGTGTTTGTAAAGCAACCCTGACATCTAAGACACTTATCATAAAACTCATTTAAAACTTTTAAGTAAGATATATATAAACAAAATTATAGAGTATCCATTTGACACATAAAAGGACACATACTGGAGAGTTTGAATTTTGTGAGGGATTGATTGTAAATAAAGAATGATCTTATATAATGCATCTGATACTGATATTCTTCACATCTCTTTAACTTATAAATGTTAAATGAAATAAAATAAAATAATTATATTTAATTAATATAAATTAAATAAAAACTTTAATTTATAGATGTCAGCCTCTTTTCTAATTTTACAAGTAAAATTTCTTGAAATAATGCTTTGTATTTATTGAAATCTGGTTTAAAAACATTTATTTTACTTCTGAAACTGCTCTTATATGGGTAAACAGGCCAGATGGTCCTGAAAATGTATACCATCAGCTGGTAACACTGAGAAAAATCTAGCTGACACTTTCTACATTTTTAGAAGATATGTGAAGAATATTAGTATCAGATGCATTATATAAGATCATTCTCTATTTTACAACCAATCCCTCACAAAATTCAAACTCTCCAATATGTGTCCTTTTATGTGTCAAATGGCAACTCTATAATTTTGTTTATATATATCTTACTTAAAAGTTTTAAATGAGTTTTATGATAAGTATTTTAGATGTCAGGGTTGTTTTTACAAATACCACACACTGGTTGGCTTAAGCAAATAGGAATTTATTGCCTCACAATTTTAAAGGTCAGAAGTCTAACATCAAGTGATCATCAAGGCTTGCTTTCTCCCAGAGCCTGTAGCCATCTGGAAATCCTCATTTCCATTGCAATCTCTCTCTGTCTCTCTGTATCTCTTCCTGTGGTTTCACTCTTTCTAGTTTCTATTTCTGCACATAATTCCCTTTGCTTATAAGGATTTCAGCCATATTGAATCAGGCCTATCCTCATTCAGTTTGACCCTGTGCCCAGCAAGTACTTAGGAAATATATTACCATGTACAAAGTCTTAAATGACAGGTAGGTTACAAGACATGATGTATGATATGTTTCCAATGTTGTAAATTAAACATAACTTAAGAATGTACCTGACCATACAGATTCTGGAAGTATTTGCAATTATTGATCGTCGTTAATGTTTGGTGGTGAGATTCTTAATGATTTTTTTCTTTGCCTAACTTGCCAAAACAAAACAAAACAAATGTATATATAAGGAAATTATATAAGGAAATATGAGGGTTGAGACTTCTGTTTAATTGTCTGTACATTCTAAGAAAATGACTAAATAAAGTAATTTAATGATGGGGTGGATTCTACATATCATTATGTCTCAGAAGAAAATCTTTGAAAGCATCTATCCTGTTTGACAGGTATTGAGACATAAATTATGCTAGCAGCTGTATCAGAGTTCCAGCCCAGCAATGATTCAATTATGATAGATCCCATGGCTTTAAAGTTATTGGGATAGAATCCTAGGCATTGGGGCTGAGAGCTGTCTACCCTTCAACATTCATGTGGAGTTCCTCAAGGAATAGAGATAACTACTAGCAGCAAGTTGGGTCTTTCTGAGATCTAAAACTGCTTTATGCTTTTTTGTGTGCACACTGAAAAACCTATCATCTTCAGCATTTTCCTCTCAGTTCAAAAAGTAACAGTATTGGGCTCTGTGCCCTGAACTTTCAACCTTACCTATTCATGCTTTACTGAGGTTAAGAATGAATCAAGGGCTATTTATAACTTCATCTCTAATAATTGAAGTTTTTAACCAAAGAATGTACATGGGATTGCATTTATTTGGGTAATAAATACCTCATTGTACTTGAAACATCATGAAGGCCAATAGTTTAGTTTTTCATTTGAATAATTAGTGTGATAAAAGAGTGTTATTTTAAAGAAATAGTTACTGAAATTTTATCCAGGAGTTTTACTTTTAAGCCTTAATTCACAATGAATCACCTTTCCATACATATATCCATTTAAAATAATTCAGGAATTTAAATTATTTATCCTTAGAAACTGGACATATTTTCTGTTCTTTATGAAATGCTTTGATGCATTCATCAGTGCTGTTGGCATGTCATCGAACTGATTAAGTTTTATCATCTAGGTATTACTTAAGCAATATAACATATAATTGTCATGTTCAGATGTTATCTTTGGCCATGAACCCAAAGAATAGATTTCTTAAAGTTTGATGGGCACTTACGATAGAAGAATGAAGTAGGCCACCCCATCGAGCAAAATAGGACCATTGGTGAGGAGCTAACACACACTGGTGCTGGGTGGCCACAGGGCCTTCAGGGGAGTATTCCCTGCTACCCTGGGGGTGGCAGGGGGTTAATGGGGTAAGAATGAGGAAGGCACACAACCAAGTCAGGATTTGCACAGTTGTCAACACGATTGTTTGAAGTTACTGATGTGTAGCAGAAGTGTCTAGCACAGATCGCTACAGTGTTCAGGAAAGTGCACGGGCACTTTAAGACACACTTACCGCTTTTTTTTTTTTCTGTCATCTAGGAATTTACAGCTTCTCTGGTTTATGGTCTCATAATCTTACCCCCCTCCCCAGGATTTATGTAAGATCATAAAATTCCATTTATACCACAACTGTATGAAACAACTTGGAGATAGATATTAGCTTTTGGGAAAATAAATGGCCCTTATCATGTGCAGAACATATTTCTCAAAGAATATTTTTTTAAATTATATATGATTTGTGTAGGGAAAAAAAGGTGGTGGAAACACATTGTATTTTGTTGTCCCATAGACAGTTCAATACTTTCTCATAAACCTCTTTGTATTATCTGACAATGCCAGAATAGCATCTGAAACTGAACAGATGCAAAAACACAGCTATTTTATTCTTTGAATTATGATTTCATTTTTAGCTTTCTTCAGAAATATCCATCTGTTTTGTCCTTCTATTATGCATACAGTGATTGCTTCCTTTTGTACAACATCTGCAATATATATTGCTTTAATTTTATCATGATGGAAGTAAAGAAAAGAAAGTCTATATTTAGGTAATTCACCTAAAATAACCAGTGTTTCTTCAATTCCATGGATGTATGACTTCATATAATCACAATTTCTTGCATATTTACCTCCAATGTATCATATAAGTTAATTCAGTGAAAGCAGTTCTGGTGTGTATTGTTAGAATATAAATATTCCCTAATACAGATTTGTGAAAAAGTACTTTAGATTGGTTCGGAGTGAGAAAATTGCATTTAAGACCAAATCTTCTTCTCTTTAAGTTTATCTGAGAATTTGGTTAAATTAGCCAAATTTTATAAAAATTTATCATTTTTATATTTTGAAAATAAAGCACTATAACCAGTTGCTTTGTACTTGAATGTTTTAAGTTATTAACTGTTGAAACTTGACTTGATATAGAAATAATTAACTCTAAATGCTCAGTCCACCATTCAAAATCATTCTCAATCTCGAACCAATATTCTGTTTGCAGGTATTTATAATTTAGTTGTATAAACACATTACTTTTTTCTGTGCACTACTAAAAACAAATCAGATTTTTAGTGACAGTGTATGTAATTCTAATCTTTTTTAATCTTTATTGTTGATGTGGTTCTAACAGAAACATTGTATCTATTATGTAAAATCTTCATCATGGAATTCTTTGGATTAACACCTCTAAAATCACAAGATAATTATAATTTTAGCCAAATTATGTTCATTATAAGATGTGAGGGTTGTAGATCAGTATGTAAGGAAAATAGGTAGATTTAATTAAAGTCACAGAAGTTTGGATAATATGCTTTACTTGTTTCATGTCATGTTTTCTTTAGGATATATAACGCAAGGAGGAAAATTCTGTTGTATACAATTGACCATATTTTAAATGTTGAAGAAACCTTTGCCTATTCAAGTCAAATGGATTTTTTCCTTACTTTACTGTACAGAGCTGAATTGGACAACCAATATTATCTAGTTTTGCTTGGCATTTTGAGGGATTCTTTGGTATAATATTGGTGGTATATCTAAAACCCAGGTATTTGAAGAAATTTTCCATTTTTAAGCAGGGAAATAAATTTTACATTTAAGAAAAACTAATCTTTTCAGCCAAAAGTTCTAGAATTGAAATAAAGTGAGCAATACAATGCAGTCAAGTCTCACAAACAACTTACTTTTATATTTGACCCGTGCACTTCAACTCCAAATGATACTCAATTTTGAGAGATCAGACACATTCATGGACCAGAGCAAGTACATATTTACATATTCTGCTATTTTAGAATTGAAAGAAAATTAATTGAAATGATCCAACACTTAACAATAAAACGTAGGGTCTTCATTGTGTCAAATTGTGATACCAGAAAAACTTGCAAACTGATCTATGTTAATGACTTGTCGTGCTCTAAATTAACTGCCTTCAGATGTACAAACAGTAGAACATGATCAAGCAAAATCCAAACTTTTATAGATCAATAATAAAGCATCTTAATTCATCCTTGTTTACCACCATTACTACATGATAATTAAAGTTCAACAGGTCCAGTTGAATGAATTCTTTAGCTTAAAATTGCTACCAAAATATTATCCAACTAGATCAACACAGTTCCTCACAATTGCTTAAACCCCTTAGGTGAAACGGACACAAGAATGAATAGTAGGAGAGCGTGCAATTAAAAATGCTGAAAAAAATGTATTATGCTGCTGCTATGAAATGCTATAATTCATTAAAAAAAAAAGAAGTATTTTTTACATACACAAGATGCAAGGAAGAAAAAATTAGAGAAACGAGTGACTTATAAGCCCAAAAAGATTTTGTTGTAGGAAGAGTTATACTGGTTTAACTTCATTTTTGTTGCTTTTCCTTTGTGTTTGCCTGTTGTTTGTGTTAAGGATCAGAGATAAATTTGAAAGTTTGTTGATACAAATGCTACATTAGGGAAACAGTTCAAATAAATATGTGTACAAATAGATACAGGTAGGCAAATATGTATCAGTGCTCATAAAGACCATATAATTTAAACACTTCTGATAAATTATTGCTTCCTTGTGTGTGTTTGAAAAAAAAAAATACTGTCAGGAGAGCTTTGTTCTACTACTAGCTTGACCTAAAAAGGATCTTCTGACCTTAAGCAAATAAATTGTGCAATATATTTGTTCTGGTTATTTGCAAGTCTTTAATTAATTTTATGATTCTCATCACAATCTGGTCAGAGAACCAGAAGGCAAGTGGGCCTGGGAATGGATCATTGTTTTAGCATGTTCAAATAGGATCCAGGATTTACCAAGTTATAACTGGTTATCTTCCCTTGCAAAGAGCAAATTTTGTTGTTTAAATGCAATAAATATTTGTGTGTGAATACACATGTGTTTGAGTGGTATGTGTGTAGACAGAATGAGTTAATTTTCTATTTCAATAATATAATTCATTTTGTACAATTTAAAATAAATTTCTCAGTTTCCTTTTTTTTTTTTCCACACCAGAGAAAATTACATTCATGATCAGGTCAGATAAAAGTTTGCACTATTTCTGAAAACTTTAGAATACTAAAATTAACATTGCTGTATGACAGAAATTTTGAATGCAAAGATATTTTAAGTCATTCTAAAAGTCAAATTAATTAAATGTTAAATGACAGTTTATTGGATTTAGCACTCAGAACTTGGGTTTAGAATGCAAATATTTTAGAAACAATATATGCTCAAAAGGTAGCTAAATATCAAAAGGTAGAATTTGAAATTCTATATTCCCCCAAATTTGATACTAAATTATCATTTATTTCTAATATTTGTAGCTCTCTTGCATTTAGTAAAATTATTTTATATAATTTATTTAATGATTTAATGGCATTTATGAAACTATCTTTAATCCAGATATAATCTATCTATAGAACTACTTATAAATTATTTAAAACTGAACATTAGTGAAATTAATGAAGCAAATCGAAGTTATAGTTCAGACACAAACATGTCACTAAGGTACTGATATCTAATAACACAAAGTTAAGACCTCAACTTGGAGGCGAATTGAAAAGGAAACTTTCAGAGAGGTTTAGAGAACATTGATATTTAATGATACCAGAATGTGCTAAAATATTACTATCATCAACATCTTAAAAACATTACATAGAGACAAATAACATTAGAATACCTAGAAATTTCCTCTATAATCCATTTTCACACAGATTACCCAAGAAACTCTATCATGAATACTTTTAAACTGTCACCATTGTCCAATTAATTATTTTACAAGGCCAATGCTAAGCAAAGTGAAGAAATGAGGAGAGATTTATTTCACACTGTTGCATTTCTTTTTATAACATCACATAATGCTAGTGGAATGGGGAAAGACAGACAAGTTGGCCTGTCAGTGAGCAAAACAATGTCTATCTCTGACTGAATTGACAGGATAATTCTGACAACCAAAAATTCAGCTGAGTCACTTGAGGAACTCCTTTCCTCTCTTCCACAACCATACCCTAGAATGGCTCCTATCACACAATACCCAACAGAGTACAATTTCTTCCTTCTTGTGTTTTGCTCTCTGCCCCCAATGCTTTTCTTTCTGTCCATTGAAACATTTGCTAGGATTCCTATTCCTCTGAGAGGCAGTTAATCCTGAGATATAGAGTACTCTGAAAGCAAAAATACACATAGTATCTTCAGATCAGTTTGTGAAAGGCTCTCTATCTATTCATGGGACATATGTGTAATATTGTCACATGTGAAATCAAGAAAGCAAGTGCAAAGAAACCATTTAATTTAGTCTTCAAATGAAACACGTAAGACAAAATCTACTAACACAGTCTCTGTATTAGTATTCAGAGATACTCTGTATTCAGTCAGTTCTATTTATAAGCACATCCTTAATTTCCTACATATAAAGAAAACAATTATTTTTATCTATTAAATCTAAATAAGGATAAAGAAGAATATTGCTGTAAACATACTTTGAAATTCAAGGAAGCTAAATATCATGAAAAAAATTAGTGTAAAATTGTATATATATTATATATTATAATATATATAATACAATATCTATATATTATATCTATATATATAACATTTTATATATTATAAATATATAAATATATTTTTATTTATAAAATGTTATATATATAGATAGATAGATAGATAGATAGATAGATAGATAGAGAGATCCTAATTGACTATACTGTATGGCCCAAAACATAATTCAATGAACTCATTGTTCCTTTCAGAATTTATAATAAAGTTATTTTGCCACAAATACTACTTGAATTTTTTAACTTCCTTAACATTTGTCATTTCTTATATATTTCTCAATATATGGCTACCACTAAATGCATAATAGAGGCATCCCAAACTATGTTGATAATCATGTTAATTATATGTAAGCTATCTCTTGGTGCTTAAATGAGGTGCCACTCCAGAGCATAGAAAGTCTAATTTAAATAATTCAAGCATGCCTAGGAAATGGGGTCATCAGGAGGACTGACTGGGGTATAACACAAAGTGTAGAAGCATTTGCCAGAACCAGCTCTTCTTGAAAAGACAGCGGAAGCTTTTCCACATGAAAATTATTTTCTAAAAAGGTAACTTTTAAATATATGGATAAAGGCCATAGTATATCCCTTTAACTTAAACCACATTCCTAGATGAATACAGACTTTATGTTTGTGACGGCCAACTGTTTTAGTATCTCTATAACCTCCCCCTTCTTTATCTACTTATTTTGTTTTCACAATGTGGACTATCCAATGCTTTTAGAAAATCATCCCCCCCTTTCCCGCCCTTCCTAAAGACAGGAGGCACCTCATCTTCCCTCTATTCATTCCTCCCCTTGCTTCTTCATTTCTTCTGGCAGCAGCATCTCCCTGCCTTTTCCTCAGGCTTGTAATCTTGGGTAGTGATTGCCTTATCTGTCAAGTCAGGTCTGCAGCCTGCTGACAATTCCTATTATGCATTTCTAAAAATCATATTGTGTCCTTTTCATATCCTGTCACCACCAGAGTCGTTGTCAGGAGACACCAGAGAACTTTGAGACCCTTCTCACAGGACTCCTTATCCTTAGTTTTTGTCATATTTTCTAAAATGTCATTCTTTTGAACAGAAAATTATATTTATTGTTCAACAATAGGATGTGGGCTCTGAAATTTTATTATCATTTGTGGGATAAGGTAAAATTGTTGCATTCAGAGTCAGCTATAGTTCTTCAAATTCCCATAATGGTGCCAGGAAGGCAGAATTTATAAAGTACAATGGTATTTTATATGCTTTTTTTTTTTACCTAATTATATATATTCTTATTGAAATTTATACTCTCAAAATTCCTTTCCTAACTTTTATTGTGTTTGGTAATAGATATCTGATAGCCCATGTAAATTCAATATTTCCCTTTTATACTTAAAAAAATCTCAAGTTATCTATCCTATTTCCTCTCTTTTCTTGTCGTTGAAGCTGTGTTCTGAAGATTCAATTTCTCTAAAGATTCATAAACCAGATATTAAAGGATACTTATACAAGACATTTCTTTAATACCATATATATTTTAAATTAAGTTGTGTATGCACCTGTACACCCAATCCATATGTGTGCATTTACATGTACACACACATATGTATATTAAACTTTATTTTTATCATCACATATGTTGTTACCATTTATTCCTTGTATGCAGCCCTGGCATTATCAAAAGAAGGCACCTGTTTCAACTTGCTCTGCATTAAGACATATATTTTGAGATTTTATTTTTCAGGTTAAAACATTCTGGGAAGTACCTAGCATAATAAAATATATGCCTTTTAATATGTTACTGAGATGACATATGCTATCATTTTGACAAGGGGATTCATTATAGATGTGCTGTCATGAATCACCTTTCCATCTCCACTCATAGAGTATATGATGAGATGTTTTCCTAGGGAAATAAACACAGTAGTAACTTATCACTTACTTGGATCTGTTCCAAATACCAGAGGAGAATTCCAGAATTAAACGTTTATGAACACAAAAATGAGAGGCCTTGGGGGCCGAGGGCTACAATTAATCAATCTTTTTATTCCCAGTCACTTACCCTAGTACCTGGAGTTTAATGAGTATTTAATCAGGCAGATGTTGTAAATAGCTGTCGACAGGTTGCACCCGTTCCCTGCATGGTTGTGTTTGTTTTGCCCATAGAGTATAAAGTTTGCTGCAGTGTTTTAAAAATAAATTTTGCATTTGAAAATAAATTTGAGTATCAGATATTTTTCTTCCCATAAAAGTTTGGGTAGCCAGATTCTTTTTAGATTTCTGTGGACCAGTAACTCTAGGTCTGCCCTTGGGCAAGTCTGGAGTGTCGACTATAACTTTACCGAGCCGTGTGCTCACTTGTTTGCCTCTCGACTCATTCTCTTTGCTATCCTGGTCCCTGGAGACATTTGATGCTATATTCTTGGAATAAGCCCTGTTTTTAATAAACTGTGAATGAAATAATGAGATAATATTCAGAGAATAAGTACTCTCCATTGGGCTGCTGTGGTAGAAATTGGTCAATTGTTCACCAGAGTCTGTGATCTGAGGCACGCTTGGTGTCTACATTTCTAGGCTGCTTTCCAACTAGGAGAGGCTATGTGAATGCATTCTTGCTGGTGGTGTGCGAGAGGAAGTGATGGAGACCCTGCGAGGCTTGGACCTTAGAGAATCCTCCAGTTAATTCACATTCTCTCTCCTTATCTCAATGCGAGGGATCATGGGGTTCTGAGACTTTAAGAATGGCAGAGATGGAAGTTGAAAAGTCTCTTACTGAAAGTATGGAGCAGAAGCCACTGCTTACCTGCATTGTAACATGATAAGAGAAACTTTGTGGTGATAAACCGGGGAGATTTACAGGATATTGGTAGAGAAGTTTAAACTATTCTGATCAATGTTACTCAGCCACTTGGGAATCATTATTTATAACAATTTCTATGGTATTAGATAACTGAATTTTTGTTACATGACTATGCTCCTTTGTCACAAATTAATAGCATTGGGTTCCTTTGATTGGTATCTTTAACTTCTGCTGAAAACCTCATTCTCCCTCAGTACTGTTCTTTTGGAATATTTTCAAATACTGGAGTGGATTTTGCAGTGTTGATATAACATTTGTTAAATTTAAATGAAAGAGAGCTACACGCTATTAATAAACTGACCACATAATTGATTGTCCAAAATGGGACAATTTCAACAAGTAAAATATTTTGTTAAAAAAGGTTGAAGTTGTATCTTGAAATGTTTTTATTGACTGATAAATTGGTTTATTATTTTTAGATTTATAACCATGTATCAAAATAAAATATTTTTAAATAAAATTTTTCAAAATGAAATTATTTAAAAAAATATCAAATAATATATTATATATGAATATTAAAGAAAATGTTTAGAAACAACTTCTTTATATTGATTATCTGAATGTTAAAAAATAAAGCAGAATGATTATTCTTGTTACAAATGAATACCCTTTGATCAGTTTCACAACCATATTTGTTTCTATTACCAAGTCACTGGTAGGTACATTTCTGAATATTTTTTTTCAATATCCAAAAGCTTATTAGTTAATTATTTCATAAATTTTCTTGTGGTTTTCGGAGTTAAATTGCATGTTTCAGCAATGAGAAATTTTTGGCAACTTGGGATTGACTCTTCAATTTACAGCAAAATATTTTTAATTGGGAGAAAGCTCAGAAAAATTCTGATGAAGAAGTTTATCAATTCTAGTTTGTTTTCTTTCTAAAATGTGTAGTTATTACAACCTAAATATAATGGCAGCTATTGTATTTTTGCCTGTGAATTTCAGAATATCTTTCTTTGATGAATATTTATGCATGAAATGAGCCATCTTATGTATTTTCTCCATTTATAATTATTTTAAATGTTTTCCCAAATTTCTATGCTGCAAAATAATAAGACCTCTCAATTTCATTCCATTCCAATATAGCTATAAATTTGTCCAGTGGTAGAACTCTCGCGGAAGAATGCGGGAGACCGGGTTTGATTCCCAGTCCATGCACTTCCCAAAGAACAAACAAACAAGCAAAACAAACAAGAAACAAACAAGCAAGCAAAAATTCAACAAATGGTGCTGCAATAATGGGATATTCACATGGAAAAATAATGAAATGTGACCCCGCCATGCAAAACAAAACAAAACAAAAAAACATGGCTTTAAAATAGGAGCTCTATCAAAAAGATATTCTCACAAACTTCTCCAAAATGTATAATAATTTAACTTGTTCACGTCTTCCCTTGGTTTTGCAGGAGTACATTCCAATAGTCTTTCTGTCAACAAATTTTGTTTTAAATAACTACAATGTGCTAAAAACTTCAAATGACTACGTTTTAGCTTTCCATTGAATTAACTTTTTGATTAAAGATTAATGATTGTGAATGAATTTCAGCTAAATTATTAAGGATGATTTCAAAAATGTTTAATCCCACACTAAGTCTTCTAAATTGACAATGGGAAAAATAGAGAAAAAGTACATAATGACATGCAGAAGATTTTTGTTTTGGTTTTGGTATTCATCAACAGCTACGTAACCAAAATTTTGCAGTTCGACTACACTCAGCGTGTGTGTTAATTCATGTATCTCAAATTTTGATAGTTATAGCTTTTATTTCAATTGCTAGAATATGACAGTTTGGATGAATGTAATTATTAATTATATACATGCCCCCAAACCAATTTCAAATATGTCTTGCTCCATAGGTTTTAAAAAAATCTGTTAATAACATTATATATTTTTTATCATGATGCTATACTCCAACATAATTTGCTTTATCTTCTGTATTGACTTTATAGTAGTATTCAGAAGAATGTCTAATGTTTAGCTTTTGACAAAATGAATTTCTAAGGGCTTCAATGTTACTTTATTAATTGGATAAAATATTGTAACTTAATATAGGAATTAATTGAATTTGAGTTATCTAATGACACTGATATAAAATTGACCTCATTTCACTACTTATGGAGTTCTGTTAACATAGCTGGCACATTATTACTTCATTTTTCATACATCATGAAAAAACTTAGAGATGTAAATACAGCGAAGATAACTGAGGAAGCAGCTGATCAAATAAAAATTCATTTTTCATAGAGTGAGGCATAAACTTTCTGCAGCTTCATTTGTAAAATCCTTTAAGCTCATGCTTTACATAGCAGTTAGCTTTATATTGATTCTTCAACAGATCTGAAGTCTTAATTTACTTTTGCTCAATAGTGTCATCAAGGAGGATGATAAATGTGGATCAACATTCTGTGTAATTACATGTGCCATTCAACTTTCTTGAAACATACCATTTTAGAACCTTATTTCCATTAAGCATACACTTTTTTTTTAAAGCTCATTGGTGTGGAATAACTTTTTTTAAATGACAAAAGCCATGACCAAACAGTGAATATAGCTGTGATGGTCAGGTTCATGTGTGAACTTGGCCAGGTGGTGGTGCCTGGTCGTCTGGCTAGGCAAGCACTAGCCTGCCTGTTCTTATGAGGACATTTCATGGACTTAAATCATGATCACGTTGGCTGTATTCACAGCTGATTGTGTTTGTAATCAGCTAAGAAGAGTGTCTTCTGCAATGAGTAACACTTAATCTAATCACCAGATCACCAGAAGGCTTTTCAGGAAGATTCAGAGGAGACAGTCTCTCTTCCTGCTTTAGCTGGCGAGCCTCTCCTGTATAGTTTGTCCAGGCCCTTCATCAGAGTCATCACCTTCACAGCTAGACCTATGGAATTTGGACTCTTCCATTCCCGAGGTTATCTAGCCGGCTTCTCCTGAAAGTTCATTGAGAAACTTCATCAGAGTTACCAGCTTGTGAACTGCCCTACAGATCATGGTTATGTGAGAAACTTTTATGAATTTTATATCTACAGATATCTCCTGCTGATTCTGTTTCTCTAAAGAACCCTAGCTAATACAATAGCGTTATAGTTTTTAGTGTATATGACAACAGTAATCAATATAACAAGAGCATCCATACCACTATGTTCTACTCCTGGGCTACTCTGTTGCTCTCTGCCACATGTGCTTCACATACACACAACATATGCTTTCCAGCATTTCCACTAACCTCTAGTTGCTTTTGGCATCTTCTGAGTTTCAGTAAAAGCTTTGGTACAATTAGCTATTAACCAAGTAACTGGACATGACATCAGTGTAGAAGTGTGCACTTCATTTTTCAGTTGGAATGCTATTCTTAAGATGTTAACTCTCTTGGTTCTGGGAAGTGTCAGGAGACAAGGGCTGGAGTTCTGGTTGTCTTTCAAATTTAAACATGTGTGAGAATTTAGTTTACTGCTCATGAGTCTCTCACATGCTACCAAAGAGAAAATATCAAGAAAATACAAAGTGGAAATCTGACAATTGATCACAGCTGATTTGTTAGCAAAAAAAAAAAAAAAAAAAAGATGACAAAAAAAAATCAGGGACAAATGCTAAACCAATTGAGCACCAGGGAAAGTAAGTGTAACCTGGGAAACTCCCAGGGAACTGGAGAATTTGGTCACTCACAATTATTGAGAACTTTTTGCCAAAGAACCACATCTGAAACTCTGCTACTTAGAATTCTGTGGATTATGTCAATTATTTTGAGGAAATTCCATTGTTAAGTTATCTTAAACTCAAAACTGATATGAAGATTGAAGTTCTAGGAAGGAGAAAAGGCCAAAGTCTGATAGCTACTAATATTAAAAATAAATATTTGGATGACTTGCCAACCACAACGAAAAGTTCACATTGTTTTAATCCTATCACATCCATGTATTTTCAGTCTACTTAACTAATCTAATCTAGAATCACAATCATCATACAACAAATACGTTAAAATGATGCTGAATATTTGCATTTAGATGAAGAAAACGTGTTTTCAAAAGAATACTTGACTATTCAATTGCTGTTTTACTGAGGGAGGTGTGGAAAAGGAAAACTATAAACAGTAACACAAAAGTTCCTCTGCTTTTAACATCTGTTCTAGGCATGGTTATTAATATTGTAACCATTGTTCACAGCAGGAATGGTTTCAAGTTTCATTTTACATTACACCAAATAATTTGTGAAATGATTAATGAGATTTTTAATTATAGATTGAGTTTATCTTAAAGCAATCTGTGACACTACAGCTGGAAAGGATCAGACTTTAATTACATCCAGGAAACACTACACAGTGAAGCCAAATGTCTCCATTTTAGGGTACCCAGAACTTTCTCCAGGCCTGGTTCACCTTCACACTTGGCCGCTTAGCTCCATTTTTTAGCACGCAGTGCTAATGAGGCCAGGGCCATGCTTTCACTCTCCATATGTGCCAGTTAGCTTCACTTTGTTCCAGTGCTACAGATTGTTTCCCTAAACTTGGGCTGCCAACTAAAAGATTTCTCCACTAATTCACAAGGGAGATCTGGCAAAAAAAAAAAAAAAAGTATGGAAGATTCATTATAAAATTAAAACTACTGCTGATTTCTTCAGCATGGGTGTAAGTGAAAAATTTCAGATACTTGTGTTCCCAAAATGGCACATTAATTCAGAGACTTGATTCAGTTTTCACTTAAAAAATAATTATTAAGAAAGGCAGCATAGACAAAAGAACACTAGACAAGGATTTTGAAACCTCGATTTTATGCTGATCTCTTTGCCCAAGTAGCTTTATGACCTTGAACTGTTATTTAATTAGTCCAGTTCTAAGAGTTTATAATTCTATGACTCAAAATGCCAGGCTTTGGGAGTATTATTTGGAAGCTGGGGAGGGCACCTGATGCATCTTAAAAACTTGAACTGTTTCTTAGACAGATGGTTGTTAGTTGTTAGTTGTCAAGAACTCTTGTTGAGCAAAAATGTGTCCCCATTGACTTACAGGTGCCTCTGTTACGCAGCCCTGGTTTTACAGCTCTGTTCCTTGCAAGAAGAGTACAACATCAGCTATCAGGCCAGGGGGAGAAATACATGATCTTGGTCTTGAGGAATTTGCTCCCTATCTTTCTCTGTTTATCTAAGCAGACTTCTGCCCTAGGCTTGGAAAGAGTACATTTTTCCCTGTCAAGTCCTGGGAATTACTTTTCAACCTAAGCACAGAACTCTTTTCAGCTTTGCATCACTGAGTAACTGTCGGGAGACAAGTGTCATGACAAGAAATATCCCTCTTACAGCGATTCACTTCTTTCTACCTACCCAAAGACATCTTGTTGGTGAGAGAGGTCTATGTGAAGTCTTTCTGCTTCATATAAAACAAACCCAAGAAGTGTTCTTGCTTACTAATATGAAGACAAATAAAACAGTATTTAGCATAAATATTCACCATAGGGACTTGTGTTTGTTTAAACTAAATACAGGAAATAAGAATTACATCTAAGTTGATAAAGCAACTCATGTTGAAGAATATGAATAATTATACCTAATAAGAAACACAACACTCATCTGTGATTTATGTATAGCAACTATGATAGGTGAATGGAGTGGTGATGTTTTATAAATGAATATATTTAAATTACTTGGCGTTTGTGGAATATAACTTGGACTAATGTTCCGTAGACTGTTACCAGTATATATACACAATTCAAATACTTCATTTGCTTTAATTCACACACACACAGGATAGTAGCATCCATTTCTTCCATCTTTTTATCCTATTCCATTTATTTGTACTGGCAGTTACAAACAGGAGATGGCTTCAAACCATTGTCCTTCTAATTCTAAAACCTCCATTATTCTCCATATTTCATGCTGGATCTGTGAGTTCAAAGGGAAATGATTAGGATTATAGTCTGCAGACAAGTTTCCAGCATATTTATCCTATAGAAATTTGTGGGAACTGTGAACAATTTTTAAAGGAAAAATACCCTCCTTTGCGAAGAATTTGTCCATCTCTAATTGGAGGAGCTTATAGAACAGATCACCCTGGTATATTTTTTGTCATTGAAATTATCTATACCTATATCTATCTATCTATCTATCTATCTATCTATCTATCTATCTGATTTTATGCTAGGAAATAAACTAATAATTAGAGGAAACAAACACTACTTTTATTAATTTTTAATTGAGGACAATTTTTTCCTTTTTTTTTTGTTGATATGGGGCTAGAGGTAATTAAGTATCTGCTGGTATTCTTTATACAGAATTTAGCTGAGTAGACTATGACAGACAATAATATTTAGAGCAGTACAATACAATTCTAACTTTGCTCCAAGGTAAGCCAACTTCACAGGTTAAGGTCACAGTTCTTAACTGCCCTCACTTCAGACACCAGCTGCCAAGTTCTCCGGTTCTCAGGACTACCCACGTTTCTTACCAACTGGCTATAATTTTGAGGGTTGCCACTACCCTCTCAGGTTCTATAATTCACTAGTACGATTCACAGAACTCAGGAAAGCACTATACTGATGATTATATTTTTATTAAAGCAATAAAGGAATAAGGAAACAAAGAGATTCATAAGGTGAAATTTGAGGTGGGGGTTCCATAAATAGCTTGCCTGTTCTTTTCCCATGGAATCCCAATGTATTGCCCTTGCAATATATTCATGCATATTACCTATCAAGGATGCTGGCTCTGGTCTTCAACGTCCAGAGATTTTGTTGGGGTTCTTTCTGTAGGCATGATTGACTGAATCGGTGTGCACATGGTTGAATTAAATTTCCAGCACTGCCTTTTCTCCTTGGAGGTTGGGCTGATAAGACATTGCTCAAAGCTTCAACCCCCTAATCACATGGTTGGTCTTTCTAGCCAGGTCAGCCCTCACTCTAAGACTGCTTGCCTGGCCACCTCCATCTTGAGTCATTTTATTAGCATAAACTATCAGGTATGGTCTGGAGCCAACCATGTATAACAAAAGACACTCCATCATGGGGCTTTCCAAAGGCTTAGAGGCTATCTCCCAGGAGCCAGGGTTGAAGACCATCCATGTTCTTCAATATAAAAGTTATGTACATACAATGATTAAAAAAAAATTGGGCCGGCCAAGGTGGTTCAGCACGCAGAGTTCTCACCTTCCATGCCAGAGACCGTGTATAATTCCCAGTGACTTCCCATGCAAACTAAACAAACAAATAAACAAACAGACAAAAAACCCCACAGATTTTGGAAGGATATAGGTTTTGGAGAAAATGAAAATTACAACTTGTCAGGACAATCTCTCACTTACAAAGGAACATTAAGAATTCTCATCCCCAGCCCTCCTCATGGTAGTTCCTTTTATATGGTATGGCACACTGCATAAGAGAATATTTATGAGAAATATCTCAAGCCAGAATCAAAAGTTTCGTCTTAAAACACTGAAGGCATCTTGTTTAAGAAACAGACAAGAATACTTAAAATCACCTTGTTATTATCATTGTTCTGGAAACAAGAAGCATTGCTATTAGAGTCAAGAATGGAATAGGATCAATACTGTATATTTGAAACTGTAATGAGATCATCTCCCTGGTTGATGTGATTTAGTTAAGAATGGTTGTTAAACTGGATTAGGGGATGACATGTCTCCACCCATTTGAGTGGGTCTTGATTAGTTTCTGAAGTCCTATAAAAGAGGAAACATTTTGGAGAATGAGGGATTCAGAGAGAGCAGAGAATGCTGCAGCACCACGAAGCAGAGAGTCCACCAGTCAGCGACCTTTGGAGATGAAGAAGGAAAATGCCTCCCGAGGAGCTTCATGAAACCGGAAGCCAGGAGAGAAAGCTAGCAGATGACACCGTATTTGCCATGTGCCCTTCCAGCTGAGAGAGAAGCCCTGACTGTGTTTACCATGTGCCTTCTCACTTGAGAGAGAAACCCTGAACTTCATCGGCCTTCTTGAACCAAGGTATCTTTCCCTGGATGCCTCTGATTGGACATTTCTATAGACTTGTTGTGATTGGGACATTTCCTCGACCTTAGAACTGTAAACTTGCAACTCATTAAATTCCCCTTGTTAAAAGCCAAAAAAAAAAAAAAGAATGGAATAAGAGATATAAATATGAAAAAGGCAGAGGTGAGTTTATTGTTCTCAGATGACATGATTATATGCACAGAAAATCCAAAGGAATCAAATAAAAAATTTTAGACTCAATAATCAAATTAAATAAGGTAGCAGGTTTTTTAATTAATCAAGAATTAAGATTTTCTTATATACAAACTTCAGGATAATATTTTGGAAGGAAAAATACTATTTCCATAGCAAATGTAATATTATAAAAATGAATATTTTGTCTAATTACAACAATCACAAATAAATTACTAAGAGGATATGCTTTTAGAAATTGGAGAATAATAGTTACATTACTGTGGGAAAACATGAATGTTTATGTTGCTAAGAAAATCTGAAAAAGAAGAGCGATGAAGAAACTAGATTCTAGGTATCAAAATATTTTATGAAGCAACAACAATTTTAAATATATTCGGAGTTTAATTCTGTTATTTCTTTATAATAGCAATATGACAATACAGCATGCTTGCATTTTTTTCTGTTTTGGACATGAAACTTCTGAATATTAAACAAAAATATTATATTGAACATTATTAGATTATGGAATATTAAAATCTTAGCAAGAAGATCATAAAGTTGTTTGAGTTCATGTTGAGAGACTGTTCAGATACTATTTCTGTGAATTGTAACCAGTCATTTTATGAAATTAATAACCAGTCTTAAATCTACAAAAGGCAATTCTCAAAATATGCCATATGCTATATTTTTGAAATCAAACATATATTTTGTTGCAAAATTAATGGAAATTTAAGTTATTTGCCTCATTTCTTAAATACAGCAGATGTTTATTTTACATTGTGTTTTCTTCTGTTATATAGACATTGCTGTATGAAAGAATTGGGATATCACACACGAAAAGACCTTCAAGCTGATGTGGGTCCCTCCTCTCATTCCACCCATGACTACTTGTTCATCACAGCACTAGTGGCACCAGTGGCAGGAGATTATAAATCTAGAGGACTAATCATCCTCATTCATCCCTCAAATGGGCACCTACCTTTGCTGTATGGAGAAACAACTAAACCCCATTTCCCCTCAGAAAAGCTGGCAATTCTGGCTATCTGGGTAATGAGTATATTGGAGGTCTCTGCATGGCTTTTGTATTATTTGCTACTGTCCTATAAATTTGAAAGTATTCCAAAATATTTTTAAATACACTAAAAGTAGTGCACTTTAAAATTTATTCAGTTAACCAATACTTTGATGAGTTTAAAACAACAATTAGAGAAATGGAAGAAAGTGTAAGAAACTATTGGAAAAACCCAGTAGGGAATGTAAGTAGAGTGTGAAACTGCTGTGGAACAGATTGCTGTTATAATTAGAAACAACATTTCACTCTCCTTTAAATATGAGTCCCTGGAAATTGCTCTGAGTGGAAGAGGAGGAGGCACAGCTGTTTCAGTGTACAGCTGGTGAGAATGCCAAAGATCATAGTCAGATGTAAATGGTTGAAAGATAAGGGGGCTAAGTTAAGAGGCAAACCTGGCTTGAGCCTTGGACGGAATTCTATATATTGTTTAAGAAATAAGATATAGTAAAGCCACCTGTAGGGTTTTGATGGGAAATAAGAAAATGCCCACCTGGTACAAGACATATTCTGTGAATTTAGTGATTCTACCAAGTTTTCATTACATATGAAATGCCTAAATATAAAAGATATATATAAGGACTATAAGAGTCATAGGGTTAATTGTAGCTTCATTTTAAATTGCATTTAAATGTATTTAAATGTAGGGGAGAGGTGATTAAATAGTTGGTGACGGATCATGATTCTCTGCCTTGTGTGAGCTAAATACTGTAGAATGGATTTCCGGGAGTGAAACATTTCATACACCAAATGCTGGGCCCAGGAATACGCCTCTGTATGTTCCCTAGAGAATACCACAGCCTCTATTCCCTCTCTTATTTTGTCTTGCTACAAAAATGCTAGAAGAATAAGAAATAAAGGATACATACTCTTTTAGCTTAGAGTTGACCAAAACCCTGGCAATACCAGAATAGCATATGTTGTTTTCTCATCTTTGAATATATTATCAGATATTGACATATAAATCAGAATTTTGCCTGTTTTTATTTCTTTCACAACACACAGAGAACAATCCCTACAAGCTTTTTAGTTGCATTATTGTACAAACAGACCTGGCCTCTAGATCTTCTTAGAGAGGCTGTTATGATATTTGTCAAAAACGAATTATCCTGTGAGTGAGAGAAGTGTGAGAGGAGATAAGTGACTCCATGAACTAAAGTGTAAAAATTCACAGGCTGTCTTGTGTGTGACCCTATTCCTATTCAAATGGAACCCAGGAAACCTGATGGTACTTGTCTCTACAACACAGACAATTCTCACTTTTCTAGCCTTGGCTTCATTCTGCAAAGAAGGAAACTAAAGAGGGCAGTGTCTCATGGCTTTTTTATTTTTACTTTTATTTTTTTGGTTTGCACCCCTTCCTCTCCGGTTGTTGTTTCATGAAATATTTATACTTTAAGACTGTGAGGAAAGGTGTGGAAATTGTTTTTCTAAGTGTGGAAAATTTGTAGTAATATTTAAAGCTATGTTTTACTCAATCTAGTTTAACCAGCAGTTAATACATTTGTATATAAAAGTAAGAGATACAGCAACTGTTATTTAACCTTCCCTTCACTTGTATATAAAATAAGTATTTGCTGTATGCAATTTTCATGATTTTTAATAGCTACTCATTTATGTCTTGACTACTTCTGTTAATTAATAAAATAATCCAATTTTTACTTTGAAAAATATGGGACACAGAAGGAAGATAACACAGATGAGATACAATGTGGAAACCACATTAGGCCAACAAACAAAATGACTCAATATTTGAAAACAAAGCCTTTACTTTGTTTTACCTAGGAACTTGTACTTATTCGCTAGGACAGAATTTTAGCTCAGTTCCTTAGTTGAACTTCTCTGGAAAATTCCTGCATGAAGGCAGAGAAAATATCTAGCCCCAGTGCTCAAAGCAGGGCCTGGCACATATTAAATTCAATAAATATTTACTGACTTAGTAACTATTCATTCATTCACTCGTAAATTCTCCAGATGTTATGAAGCATCTGCAAAAGACAGGACAAAGATCCTTGCCTCGGTAAAGCTTGTATTCTGGGGGAAGGGGCAGAAAAACAGAAAAATTTAAGAAATTAATTAACTTTGAGGAGAGAAATGCTTTGGGGAAGACTAAAATTAGAACAGAAAGTATTTGGCTTGCTGGCAGAGGGAATGAGTAAGGTAGACCATTCTGAAAGAAAATTTTCCTTCGAATTTCTGAGGGAAAACTGTTCCAGTCACAGGTGAAGCAAGAAGGAACCTAGCATGTGCAAGGAATAAAAATCACTTTTGTTGAAATATTAACAATACAGGTGCATTTTTACTTTACCTCTTCTTCCCACAGAGTCTTTTTACCCTTTTCTTTTAAGCTGTATTTACAGATTACCTATAAATTATTTTCGCAGTTCTGATGATGGGAATCCAAATACTATCTTTGACACCACAAATCTGTTTTCCAACACAGCCATTCATTCCTTTCATCTGAACAACCATGGAGAAAATAGAGTTGAGGTGTAATAGGGCTTAAAATCAACTTTATTAAATTGCATTTCTCCTTGAATTGAGAAGACATCTCACTTTTCCTATAGCCTTCAGGTAAACACTTTCTCAGAGGTATTTTAATAACCATTTAAACACACAAGGACACCTGTTCAGGTGGATTCAGAGAGAGTGAAAAATTGTATATGTCATCTGCCAGAACAGATACTAAATTACCTAGGTCTAAAGAAACTTTTTATTTGCCTAAAAGGTATTTATTTTCCCACTTGAGATGTTGAGAAAACAATGGCCTAAACTTTCTATGACAGGAAATACATCAATGAAAACTCAGCATCATTTTAATCTTTTATTGTATGCTCTTACTAGGAGCCTAAATCTCCTACGACAGAAAATGCATCAATGAAAATTGTATCATTTTGTCTTTTATTATTTATGTACTCTATTACCATTTCTCAGTGATTATTAGCATATAGCCAAGGGTTTGAGTACTTAGTATGCATTTATTTTAAATATCATACACTATGTTAAAGTTAAACAGCACATAGTTTGCATAGGTTCAAGTTAAGTATTTTCTTTCTGAGGCTTTCATAATCTATACATCGAAAACCTTTCTAAATGCTTCTGTATGGCAACATTGCGATATGATCAATGCATTAACTGTAGCTAATGCGCAGAAAAATATTTTATTAACTGAAAGTATATATTTCACTACTACATCTAATATTGAATATAAGTTTTTACCTTAGGGCATTTTTAGTAATTTATGACAACATAAGAAAAATATGAATGAATGCATCAATATAATTATTTATGTGGCGAACATTATTAAGCATCTTTTCTGGGTTAATTGATATGTACAATGATGTATGCAAAGCAAATTTTAATTGTATAGAAAGTATGAACTCATTGATTTTTAAAATTAAGAATGAAGACAAAAGATTTCATATTTCTAAGAAAATTTATACAAATTTTGACTGAATTATAAATGCATTGAGCAATATTTTATTATGCTGATATTGAGATTTGATGAGACTAAAGTATAATGCTTTCCTTCCAAAATTTCATCATAATGTTGAGGAGTAAGGATCCACATATAACACAAAAATAAGAATATTCATGGTGTAATATTCATGAACCTAGAGAATTTCAGATATGCTGGAATTTCCCTTTCCATGGTAAGATAAATGCATTATAGAAAATTTTGTTCCTAAACATTATATCCAATAAACCAAGTATTCTTTGGGAGGTTAAGACAGGTGTGGCCCAACTCCTATTTAGGACTGAAACCACACGTGTTCAAGATTATGGACTTTTTTCTTGCAATGTTTTCTATTTGAGAAGAATGAGAAAAACCTTTTTCAACAAGTCTTGTACATTTAATTTTTAACTGGAATAATGTAAGGTTTAACTATTTAAAATGTTTTTAAATAGCTTATTAAATTTGCCATTTTAACTTACAAAATCTAGAAACTCACAAAGCGTTCATTTAACCCAAAAATTCTGTTTCCCTTTCTTTAGCAGAGTATGTGGCTGCTTTAACTGACTCTTCTGCCGAAGAAGCTGCATTACAGTGGCCTCCTGAAGATCTGATCCAAACACAGCACACAATCCCACATCTTCCATAATATTTATCCATAAATTCTGAATGCTTTTTGGAAATCTGCAGCATTAAACAGGTAATATTTATAGAAGGAATGCTATAAAAGCAAAGTCCATATAAATATTTATTATGTAAAAATATTTTGTTTTTCCAAATATTTGTTAAATATTAAATTTATTAAATAAACAAATTGAATCATGACCAATAATCCCAAAACTTCCTTCAGTTAAAAATGGACTAAATTAACATGGAAAAGTATTATCCATATTCTAGATTCACTGAGTAAGTGATATTGCTTATTTGAGGTTTGAAAGATATATTTATGAGCGCCCAACAAATAAGAAAATAATGGATCAATGCTCATTAATCAGCTGAAAATATCTTATTAACTAAAAGTATTATTTCCACCATATATCTAACATTGAACATCAGTTTTTAATTTAGGAAATTTGCAGTAATTTATGGCGACATTGAAAAAAGTAGAATAAATATTAACTTATGCCTCATTTCACTTATCTGCTTCTTCATCTTAATTTCTAACTTTTGTGACAACTCAATAAATATTTACAGTTGCCTTATCAGATAGAATTACATTGGACTGTATGAATCAGCCATATGACTTTAGGATTTATTTCTGTTATATAAGGACTACAGAGATGGCCAGATCAGACAAGCTCCATCATGTTTTTTTTCTGTTTTTTTTTTGACAGGCTCCCTCATGGTTTTTTTTCTTTTTTTTGACAGCTCCAGCACCTATCCCTTTTAATCCTTCCTCTGTACCTTCTTTACCATATATCATTCATCCTTATTCTCGCTGAAGCTTATCTATCTCTACGTATCATACCCATGTGGAAGAAATAGGAAAGATGGACATGTATGCTAAAAGTTCTGCTTATTTTAACAAGTTTAAAGCAAGAGGTAAAGCAGATTTTATTACATAAAGCATATTTTTAATTTTAAAAATTTAAGTGTAAGGGATTGAAATTTAGGTATCAAGTATAGAGATAATAATATGATATTATCATATGCTAATCAAAAACCTTTTAATTATTACAACTTTGGACAGGGCTAAATTACAAAAGATAAGGGCTCAGGACACTTCCCATTATACAGAATCAGAAACAAGGCAAAGTGTTAGAAGCAAAGATTGAACAAAGAGGAGCTGAATCAAATTTGGGCGAACCAAGTATATCAAGATTGCAGCTGGTTGCAAGTGACTGTAACTAAAGGAACCATGAAAAATAGGAAGATAATCCTATATGATGTATAACTTTTCATTTCTTTATTGTGCTTAAAAACTTGAGACTAAATGTGGGTGATTCACATTAAGAGGAAGTGATAGCAATTTGTTGACCTTTAAAAATATAGTTGTAAACATTTATTTTCTTCTTGGCTAGGATAAAATGTGGGCCATTTAGAATTGCAGTATCTATACCAAAGACTCCATAGCACTTTTTAAGAAAGCACTGACTTGCTGACAGAGTTCTATGATACAGAGATTCTACTTGTATATATACAGGGAGTTAGTATTTTAGTCCCACTAGTCCTTTGAGCTCTCTGTTGTCTCAACTAAGCTGTAGCAAGGCTTAAATGGATTAGTATAGACCAGAATGTTTGAGTGAAAATTAATTGCCAAGAAAAATATTCCAAGATGCTCTAAATACATGAAGCAGAATGTGTTTTGAAATGACTACATATATTTCTAATATCTAAAAGAATAATTAAACCTGCGTTTAAATTATATTCACAGACAATTCCAGCAAAGTATCCAGCTCACAGTAAGCACGTGATAAAATCAATTTCACTAATAAAAATAATGGATCATTTTCCTTAAAAATAATGTATATATTTGCAGACAAAATTTATTTTAATGCAATTTTATTGAGATATATTCAAATACTATACAATCCATTCAAAGAATGCAGTTAGTGGTCCACAGTATCCTCACATGGCTCCACAGTCATCACCATAATCAATTTTAGAACATTTTCATTACTCCAAAAAAGAAATAAAAATAAAAATAAAACCCAAAATATCCTATACCCTTATCACTACCCCCATTACTGACTCCTAGCATTGTGGTACATCTGGTACTGTTAATGAAAAAGTATTAAGATATTACTATCCATTATAGTCCATAGTTGCAATAGGTACATTTTTTCCTTTATAACACTCTATTATTGACTCCTTGCAATAGTGTTGTATGCAGAATTCAATAGTCATACACGGAATTGATTTATGTTTTAAATAGATGTCAAATTATAAGTCATGTCGTTTTCATAATTTGAGAACTAATAACAATTCATATGGCAAAATTTTATGCAGACACTAAGATTCAAGACGCAAAAAAAACTCTATTCTGATAAGAACAGCAATCATCTCCAACCCTGCTCCTTCTACCCCCACCCTAATCCCCTTGAGGCTCCTGAGACAACTACAAGTTGCCCTAGGAATTTTCAGAACATATTCACTCTAATAGAACAGGCAATGCAGATAATTAGATTTCTGGTTCAAAATAATCTTTTAAATTTGGCATGTTCTTATCTATCTATATTTCCAACAAAAGCTATTTCTTGTCCCCTTCATTAAAATAGTTTTATTAGTCTCCCATCATAAGATTTCAGAAAGCTTAAAGGTAATGAGAATCAAACCATGGAATTAGGCTGTTTTTCTTACCTTCTGGCTTGTAATTTGTTAAGACATGCCACTTTCACCATTTCCTCTCTTTTGTACAGTGATCATCTCCTTTTCTTCATATACTTATCAAGAAGCTGAAATATCATTTTTCAGTGACCTCATTTGGATTGGCTCTGCCTTACCTCTGACTAAAAGTCCGTTTTTGTGATCATTTTATATTACCATGCATGGATATTTAATTTTTAAATTTTGAAATATTTAATTTATACAAAATAGGATTTAGAACATATTGCACAATTTAAAAATAATTAAAAAAATGAACATCAATGTACTCAGAACCCAAGTTTATAAATGTAACCTAACATTACATCTGAGGGCAGCTGTGTTTCTCGTGGTGGTCCTAAACCTCTCTCACTGAAGAAATAACTGCTTTCCTGAATTCTCACTAGGCATTTTTAAGGTTACTTTCTATGGTTTCAATACCTTCTCAGATATTCAGATAAATGTTATGGCTTAGTGTTTTCTGTTCTAAATTTTATTTAAATGGACTCATACTGTTCATATTCTGTCGTGACATAAATTTTTTCAATATTAGTTTTTGTGACTCCTGCATATCGTTTCATGTAGCTTGGGCTGATTAATTTTGCTATATATAGTATTCAGCTTTGACTATCAATGTTAACTGGTCTGTTAAAATCTTGATGGATGTATTTGCCTTTATTTTTTGCTACTACAAAATTGTTTATAAACATAATTGCAATATACATATTGATGAACATGTTCAAAAGTTTCTCTAGAGTATATACCTAAGAGTGGAATGGACATTTATAGGCTCTGGACATGGTCTACTTCACTACTAAAGTTGATCATGTTTTCAGTTGATATGTATTTTCTTTTTTCAAATGTTTTGTCTGTTTTATGTATTGTTTTTAATTACTGATCAATAGCTCTTTAAAAATTCTGAATACTAAAAATGTGTGAGTTTTTATGTTGATGCAAATATTCATTTCTATTTTATGATTCTGTGGCTTATCTTCAAATCATCTTCAAGTTTCTTTTGTTGAATATTTTAATCAACATTATAAAAATTATCCTTTCTGTATTTTTTTGGTGTTGCTTTGGAGCTCCTTCCTTACCTTGAGATTATACAGATAGTCTTTTAATTATTATGTTCTCTTTTTTAATTTATAGCTGTTTACTTTGGAACCTTGCTCAAATTCCTTTATGATCTAAGAGTTCATAGACATTTGCATGTTTTTGTGCGTGTGTTTATGTGTGTGTGTGTGTGTGTGTGAGTGTTTCCTGAGATACTAAGACAAATACCTCACAATGGGTTGGCTTAACAACAGGAAATCATTGGCTCACAGTTTCAGCAGCTAAAAGATTTGTAGATTTGTTTTTTCCTGATACGGTCAGGCTGAAAGAAACTTCGGGATTTCTTGTTTTTGTGTCACATGGCAATGTCCTTTCCTTTCTCTTATGTACCAACCTTTCCTTCAAGTGGTTTTCTCTTCAAAAGTTTTTCAGTTATAGGATTAAGGCACAACCTCAGTTAGTTTCGCCAAACTTTAGCTAAAAACTAACATCTTTCAAAGCTCCTATTTTCAATGAGTTCACACAGCCCTAGGAATGAATTAAGAGTAAGAATATGTCTCTTTTTCCCTGGGGCACATAACTCAGTCTACTGTATATATGTATATTTTATATTTCCAACAGTAAGAACTTATTTCTATGATCTTTTTATCATAGATTTCTACCTTAGTTATATATTTTTGTCAGAGAATGTATTCGGTAGGAGAGCAAATTTTTTGAAATTTGATGAAGTTATTTTTATGATTTAACCCATGGCCATATGAATAAGTGATTTGTAAGATTATTGTATATTTTACCAATTATTGAATACATCATTTCAGATTTGCACATGAAGTCAAATTTGTTGTTTTTGCTGTTAAAATCTGACAGGTCCTTCATGACTATTTTCAATTTAATAAAAACTACTGAGAGGACTGCTTTAAATTCTCCCACCTTGATGGTAACCTTGTGTATTTCTGTTGCTTTTAAAAATACATTTATTTAACATATCTGATTAGGTGCACATAAGCATATAATTATTTCATCCTGTTGAATAAAAATGTATAATATAAAAGTTTTTATTCTTAAATATCCTGCCTTATTATCTCTTTTTATTGTAAATAAATTGTGCTACTCCTATATTTGTATGATTTGATTTTCCTTGGCTATATTTTTAGTATTTATGTTTTAGTAGTACATAGCTAGATTTTTAATATTGCTTATATATTTGTTTTAATTATTATTTCTACAACTGTATTATATATTTCTACACTGTTTTTTTTTTCCGTGTTTTTATGTTTTATTCACTCAGTTCTTGCTTTTTTTTGATCAATATTTCCTTTTCTTCTTGCAGAGATTTTTTTTTTGGGGGGGGGGTGCATGGCCCAGGAACTGAACCCCGGTCTCCCGCATGGAAGGCGAGCATTCTACCACTGAACCACGGGTAGACCCTAGAGATTTTTATTCTATCTATTCAACACAATTTAATGCAGCATGTGCAATTTTAGTGGCTATCTTAACTCTTTTATTTCATAAAATTTTCCATATCTTTGCCATCCCTTTGTACAATATTGGTTTTATTCAGAACTTTTAATTCAAATCTCTCTCTATTTATATGCTACTTTTATTCGGTATGTTTATTCTAGATTTTATTCCTTCCTTAAATTAGGCATGTTATTATTACTTTATAAGCCAAGGTTTGTTTAGTTTTATTATCTCTAAATTTTTTCCTTCTGGTGCAAAGAGATTTATTTGTGAAGTCGTGGTTTAATTTTTGGGTGTGACTATATTTAATGTTTAATCGTTATGGTCATTCGGGTATCTAGTCTATGGTTGTAAGTAAAAATTCTATTTTAAAAATTATTTAACTGAAAGTTTATTTAGTTAACATTAACTGGCATTACTAATATATTTGAATTCATTTCCTACATTTATTTCTGCATTATCTATTTGACTAGCATTTTTCTTTATGTATTTTTTACCTTTCCTTTCGTCTTTGTATTAACTTCATTTTTTGGGTCTCTGTTCTTTCAATGCTTTCCCCTTTATTGCTTTGGCATTTTACATTCATTTTATATCATTAATGTTTATCATAAACATTTTAATATGTATGTTTAACTTAACATATTCTAAACTTAAACTTTCTACTCATATCCTATACAATATGTATATCATTGTACAATGTGTATATCATTTTAACCTCTAATAATCTCCTTTCTGAATTGAGTACAAATTGTTAATGAATTTTATAAAATGCTGAGTTTTTGTAAATTCTACTATTTTAGTCATTATTGTTATTTTATTCCAATTAAGTAACACATATGTATTTTCCTTGTCCATCATCTTTTTTGCATATCATACCCACCTTCTCTCTGGATTTATTTTTCTTCTTTAAGAAGTACAAACTTTGGAAGCTCTAGGTAGAGTAGTTTGGCAGTAAACTTGGTTTTTATTTCTCTGAAATATATTTATTTTCTCATTATTAGGGAAAGACATTTTCACTGTCTTTGTGTTTCTGGATTAGCAGCAATTTCCTTTTGGCACTTAGAAAATATCAATCCAATCTCTACTGGCTTCCATATGTCAGATGTTTGTTTAAATGTCATTTTTGTTGTAAGTAAATTGTACGTTCACATGAAGTGCTTGTAAGCTCTCTTTGACATTGTTTCATTTATTTAGTTTTGTGTTTTTTTATCATGTATAATTGTAGATTCAAATTAAAATTTCCCTCTATTCTCTTTAAATTTTATTCTCTGAGATTATAGACTCTGCTTTCATCAGTTCTAGAATGCACTTAAACTTTAGGTAATTGAATATTTCATCCCCAGCATTCTTTTTTCTCTGTCTGTAATTTCGATTAGATAAATGTTGTTGGGTCTTCTCAGCCTCTATTCCAGGTCTCTTAAACTCTGTTTAATATTTTACCTGTTTTTTCTCTGCTGTGAGCTCCCTGTAACTACTTTAGTCAAGACACTAATTGTTTTTTTTTAATGCTCTGTAAATTGTATCCAACATTGCACATATTTTTAAACATTTTTTTATTGCAAAATATAACATTTATAAAAAAGTGATAAATTTCAAGGTACATTTTAACAAGTAATTATAGAACAAGTTTCAAAGTATGGTTCCACAATTTCAGGTATTTCTTTCTAGCTGCTCCAAGACACTGGAGACTAAAAATAAATATCAATACAATGATTCAGTAATCATAGTCATTTTTTTTTAACTTCTCTGTTTGAACTCCTCCTTCTCCTCTGATCCTTCTCCCAGTCTTTAAGAATATTTTGGCAATGGCCATTCTAACTTCTTCATGTTGAAAAGGGGTGTCAATATTGTGGAGTAAGAGAATGTGACTGGCTGATGCTCTTAGAAAGACTGGTAACTCTGGGTGACAGGGCTTACCTGCCCTAGGAAACATCTGGAAGTTTAAAGTTTCTGAAAAATAAACTTAGTGAGTGAAACTTCTATGGAGTCTCAGATGAAGCCCTGGGTATTCTTCAGGGTATATAAGAATATTGCTGGTTGGGGCTTGGCAGACCATGGCAATTAGCAGTGTCTAGCTTCATTAAGAGTAACCTCCAGAATAGCCTTCTGACTCTTTCTGTAATCTCTTAGCCACTGATACCTTCTTTTGTTACATTGCTTTTCTCCTTTTTGGTCAGGTAGGCATTGTCAATCCCGTGGTGTCAGGGCCAGGTTCAGCCCTGGGAGTCATATTCCACACTGCCAAAGAAACTTCTACCCCTGCATGTCATTTTCACATAGGGGGTAGGGTAAAAACATTTCACATTATAATCAGTATTAATAAAATAAACATTTTTATTTTTCAGTTCCAGAAGTTCAAAATTTTTTCTAATCTTCTTGATCAATTTTAATTACCTTTATTTTATATTTATGCTCTTCATTCCTCTTATTTCTTTCCAAATATTATAAATACTTCTATTCTGTCCTGCATCTGTTAGTCTTTTTTAGTTCTGATTGTGAATGTTTGTGAATTTTATCATCACCATCAACAAATTTATCATCATTAGTATCGGTAAGGTGTTATTAATTTCTGGTTATAATGATTTTTTCCTAATTCGTTTAGTGAGAATTTTTGCTTTTCTTTTGAACTTCATTTCTTTGTACCTTTATCTAAAGAGATTTTTTTTTATTTTACTTCATAAAATATTTGTGCTTTATTCTAGCAGGTGTACTCCCATCCTGGTACAATTTTAATTCCGATTTTGTGCTTGAATATTTTTAGATCATATAGATACTGTGAATTTCAGCACCGAATAAGCGTGAGTACAGGGTTATGTTTGGGAAACTCAGAGATTATTTTTTCTTCTTTGTCTCTGTTCAGAGGCAAGGCTGAGGTACTTGTACCTCTCAGTGACTTCTCTCTGTAGAGAAAGTCATTATTTATTTTCTTTTTTGAAGTACAAACCCTAAAAGGGTGGCTTTCAGTTGTCTTGTATTTATATTATATCTTCAATTCAAATTTCCAATTTGCTTGGGTCCAGGATTTTTTGTCTCTCTCCCAATCATTGAAATTTAAAAACCAGTTTTTAATCCTCCAGAATTTGGTAGGCAGGCCTCTTCAATAAAACACATGCTTACATGCTCAATTACCCCAGAGGAATTGTACTTTCTTGTCATTTCTGGTCTCTGAATATATTTGTCTATCTCAATCTATCTATATCTATCATCTATGTATCTTTCTATCTATGATCATCATCTATTATGTCTATCATTAATCTCTCCATTGATTTATTTAATGCTTTATGTTATTTTTACCAAATAGTACCTCTTAAGCACTAGCTTACTCTGACTAGAAACATATGTCAGAGCACTTCACAGAAGTTATATTAAATATTTAGCTTAGGACCAGAAATGTACATCTAAAGTAGTAAGGAGATTGAAAATATTCAAAAATATTATGAATTAATTAATGCTTATATTTTTATGTCATGATGCTCATGGAAAAATCATTAACATAAGCTGTAGTGAGGAAACACAATTTCCTTGCAGACAGCATTCTAAATCTATGAAAGTTTAAGATGATGAAAATCTGTAAGCAATGAAGATTATAGAAATATTGCATTCAAAATTGCTTTATTTTTCTCTGAGTGCAACTGGAACTTTTCTCTCTCTCTCTCTCTCTTTTAATTTTGGCTGCAAAAATCATTATTGTTTTCACTTGGTTCATAGCTTGCTGGAGGGCTGCAAGGTGATTGGTAAAAAGAAGCCTGCTAGCTTAGAGGGAGGGGCTCAGACAGATGGGAATAACCAGGTGGTTGTGGGGTGGCCTCCCCTTCTGTGGAATAATTCTCATTTATCAGAGAGCTCATGGATGGTTGACAGTGATGAGGAGCTAACGACCAGAAAATAAATGGTGCTAGCTGTTCTCAGAAGCAGGGGATGGCTGAGAAGATGGTCCTTGACTTTGCAGCTGCATATAGTGTTGGAGGGCAGTCGAGGCTGCAGTAGGGATAGTCCCTGGGTCTGTGCTGGGGAAGTCAGTGACCCGCTGCAACCATCCTCCCTTTCCCTTCTGTGTGCTTGAGTGTAGATGTTTCAATATGCTTTGATTTCACAGCCTACAAAACATATTAGGTCTAATAAAAAGGCCTGATGGTACCTTGAACCCAACATCATAAATAAGCCATCCCAGCTGCTTACCAGGGCAAGATTTCTATATAAAGTTTGTTCAGTAATTGCTTTTTGCTCAACATCAGCACTCCCTCCCCATGGGGTATATAAATTCCTGCTCTCGCCCTGGGTCAACACAGATTCATCTCTCCTCTGGAGGGAAAGCCAGGCATGTGAAGCTGCATTTGGCCACCATCACGCAAGCAGGTGGCCTTCCCCATGAACAGGCACAGTGGAATTTCTTCCCCTGATCTTTTGCATCCTTTGTGTTCTGTAAGTGATGAAGTGGTCATTTGGTCAAAGTCTTTGCTGTGCCTGAACCCGTGGTCCCATGACATGTGTAGCAACTTGACCGCCAGTCTGTTCTGTTTTGGGAACATCAGGCAAGCTTTCGAAAACCTTGATCTTTTAATACTGTAAGTTCCTATGTTTTCATAATCGTTCATAATCCTGTATCTGATAGGTATATATGACTAATACATCCTTTGATTATGAAAATTTTTGAAGAGGCCTATTTTATAAAAAAATTCATAGAAAGTATTTTTGTTAACAGTGAAATTAATACATCTCCATCATCTTTAAAATCAAATTTAAACCATTCTTTATCTAAGACTTTGTAGCTGCTTTTTATGTCGTTGTTCCTTCACTCTACCCTCTAGTATGTTTAGCAGTTTTGCCATAGTTTAATGTGAATTTATTGATTTTGATATGCCAAATTTCCTTTACATTTTTTATTAGGTGTGTTTCATTCTCACTAATTAATTCAATTTTTGCTTATATATCATGCTTGTTTTATAGAAACAGATTTGCAAACAAAACCAGAATCACCCACTACTCAAGATTAAGCCTGAGAACATGTTGATGTATTTATTTTCTGTTTTTTTTTTTCTATATGTATGTATATGGGTACGCATCATCAGTGGACATGTCTTGTATTTGGGGACCCAGCTCCTGTAATCCATTCTCCTTGTGGATCCACATTCTCCCAACCAGTGTGTGATCTGTGATCAGTTGTGACTATATCCGTACAGAGACTAAAGCTGGGAGAGGTAGTACATTTCCACTATTGCTCCCAGTGAAATAGGATTCAGCATCGAGACCATAGCTCAAACAATTAGAAGATTCCTGCTCAGCATTTTAAATTTAGTGCAAGTGACACACACACACGTGATTGGATTATTTGGAATTTATTTCTGTGCCAGTCAGGGATCAGAGTGCGAAAATAGGTTCCTGTGGTATGTCTTTAGTTATAAATTTGTCTAGCCTGTTTTAATGCTATTATCATTCATTTATGAACTATATGATAACATCCAATAAACTCTTTTTATTTTGCAAATAATAACCAGAACCAGAGACAGTTTGTAAGAACCTGATTGGTTCATTTTCCTTTATATGTGCATGTATATAACAGAATACAAATGCACATGCTTGCACAAATACAATCACAAAACCACTTAGCTAATTTGTTTATTATAGAGAATATCTAAATTAATAACTCTTTAGATTTCATGTATTTTTAATTTTAGTAATCTATATCTAGATCAAATCTCGATTCTTCTAATATATACATTTAATTCTTCACCTCAAGCTATTACATATATGAATGCTTCAAATTCTCAGCCTAAATCAGTATGTGTTTTGAGATATTTTATACTTTTGAAGAGCAATTTGAACTGTATTTATATAAGCTTAAGATTTAAAACTTGTCTCTCTTTAATTATGGCTTTTTTTGTCTTGTTATTATTTCCTGATAGATATTTCAGTTTGTCCTTCATAAAAGTATATCCTATAGATAATACATATATAATTATAAAGTGTAAGACAGAAAGGCCATTTTCATGAACATATCAAATAATGCAGTGGTTTGCCCAAGTAATTCAGTGGCTATCTCCTTTGTGCTCTTTTCCCTAGAGAGACCAGCATTAATTGTGCTCTTCCTCCTTTACATCGTGTGCAATTAGATAATATTCTTTATTGAAAATGCTCTCATAGTCTTTCTTTGGGGAATCAGATTTTATCTTTTTCTTACTCAATTAACCATTTATTTCATAGTGTATTATTATTTCTTTACTGTGGGAGACCCTGTTGATTGCTTACCTGTCATTCCTTCTTCTTGAAGAACAGCTTCCCGATTCTTCTCAAATATCAATGTGCTCAGCTCCAGATGAAGAATCTAAGCAAGTAAAAACATATGTTTTCCTGATGCCTGCCCATGCAAAAAGAAAACAACAGTATGCTTTCACTTTTTCTCTGCTTAGAATGGTGGTTCTTAGGCGACTCACTTCTACTCAGAGAGGTAAGAGGCAGTCTGCGATGCTTTCTGGAAAAATATTTTCCCTCTTTAAGAAAGTAGGAGGAATTTCCTTCGGCTGTCTTCTTCCCTAATGGGTTTGTTAAGATACATTCACTGGAGCTGTGGCAGTGATCATGTGACCATAGATAAAGAAGTAGCATGTTGAGAATGCGGAGAGGAGGGGTGAAAAGAACCTGGGTACTTTATGATCTCTTTGACCTATGGAACCACACATGCCACCACGTATCTCCAGATTCTTTTCTCCATGGAATAATAACTTTTCTTCCTATGGAAAAGCACTATCAGCTGGCATTCTGTTACTAGGAGCCAAGTTCATTCTAACAGATGCTGTCTCATATGTGGAAGGCTGAGTGTGAGTGACCATGTACACATCCTTGAAGATTATCATTGTTATTTACTGGCTTTATTTCAGTCATTTAGGTCTAAATATTGCTGGCACAGGTAATGTTAATGACAAGCGTTGTCTCTCCTTAAAATTAGAATTCATAATGTAACTTTGCAGAGGTTTTTAGTTGTGTATATATTTCATGACACTCTGAACAGAACCGAAAATATTCTTTGCATTATATATATTACATATCCTGACAACATTCTATCCCCAAGACCTAGTACAAAAGTTCATTTCAGCTGTGTTCAATTTTCCGTATCTGCTACTTTTATCATCTTTCCTCTTTAGTTTTAAAATGATTATGTTATTTGGTGTGCTGATATGAAAGTATTATGTACCCCAGAAAAACCGTGTTTAATCCTGAGTCAATATTGCAGAGGCAGCTATTTCTTCTAATTCTGATTCAATACTAATAGGTTGGAAACTTTCTATTAGATTTCCTTCATGGAAGTTGTGACACACCCAATTGTGGGTGTGACATTTGATTAAATGGCGATGTGACCACCCATTCCAGGTGGAATCTTTTAAAAGAGGAAATATTTTGGAGAGAATGAGAAACAGCAGCAGCCTCAGAGCCAACAGAGCCCAGACCTGACAGATATCAATCCTTGGAGAACAGAGACATGGATGTTTAGAGAAACTTGGAGCACAGCAGACATCGCATGTGAGATGCTAAGAGAACCAAGGGAAGCCAAGAGATGAAGGCAGACCCCAGAGAAGCAAAGTGAGGAACCCTACAGCAACAGAGGCTGAAAGCATGGAATCGAGGAGCAAGGGACAAGCAGATGCCAGCCACATGACTACCCAGCTGACAAAGGTGTGCCTAACACACGGGCCTACCATGAATTGAGGTAACCTCTTATTGGTGCCTTAATTTGGGTGTTTTCATTAATTAGAACTGTAAACTTGTAACTTATTAAATTCCCCTCTTTAAAAGCCATTCCAATTCTGGTACACCACATTTTGGCATCTTATTAACTGACACATTTGGGCTTTGAAATATAGCTAAATGTGTAACAAGGCCTGTTCTTATAGAAATTGATAAGCAATTTCTGACCAAAAATGGCCCCCACAACAAAAATACATTTTATTTAAATATAATTTTAAAAATATTTTGGGGGGATTTGGATTGTAGTAGATGCGTCATGCCACTCTTTTCAATAAAATTCTCATTTTCCCCCACTATCACTTGGACTAAAATACAAACTTATTATTAATAATATTGCTGGCAGAGCCACAACCTATGTCCCTAGGCATAGCCTACACAAATCTCCCCTCAAAGGCTCACAGTGCATTCTCTTCTATGAGAAAGCTTCAGTTTTCAGCATGCTTTCAGTGAAAATTGTTACCACTTCCAGAAGGCCTTTTCTATTCCCCTTACTGAAGTTGCCCCTTTCCAGCTACTCCATTTAAAATCACCTTCATGAAATGGAAGACTTACTTTCATATCACTTTTTTTCAAGGCAGTACAGCTGTTAAAACGGTTTTTTTCCTACTTTATTGTAGTTAAACATTTTCCCCCATTACCAACAAAAAATATGATCCATGAAAACATGGATATTTTAAATTTCACTCTCATTTGCTACAATGCCTGGCAAATAATTATTTTTCAAGATAGTTTTGAAAGAATAGATAAATAAGTGAATACATTACCAGTGTTTTCTGCACTCCTTCACTCACTTTCAGTTATTTGAGCTGCAATATACCCCCTGTGTTGCTTTAACTTCTCACCTCTCCTTTTTATTTATTTTATTAGAGAGGTTGTGGGTTTATAGAAAAATCACGCATAAAATATAGGATTCCAATATACCTATAACACCTTGCATTAGTGCAGAACATTTGTGACATCTGATGATAATACATTTTTGTAATTGCACTATTAACTAAAGCCCATGGGTTGACTTGGACTTCTCTGTGGAGTGTAGTTCCACGGATTAAAAAATATATATATCATTACCATATGCACAATCTGACGTTCCACCTTTTAATCACATTCAGATACATATTTCAATGCTGGTAGTTTGGGCTCAGAGTGTTGTGCTATCATCACCACCATCCATTACCAAAATGTTTCCATCATTCCAAATAGGAATCCTGTACATTTTAAGCCTTAACTTCCCAGTCTCTAACCCCAGCCCATTGCTGGTAAATTATATTCTTGATTCTGACTCTATAAATTTCCTTTTTCTAATTATTTCAAAACAGTGAGATCATATAATATCTATTTTTCTGAGACTGCTTTATTTCACTCAACATGCTATTTTAAAATTTCATCCATGTAGTCACATATACCAAAACTTCATTTTTTCAGCTGTATTTTCTTTCATAATCTGGAGCATTGGTAAGACCATTTTTTAGAAAGTTTTGTTATGTATGCTTATATTCTCTTCTTCTTCTCTGGTGCTTTCTGGATATTTACTCTCTTCCTTTGAATGGGCCAACATTTCCTCCCCTTCTTTGTTTGTGTAGCACTCTTTTGTTGCACACTGTACATTTTAGTATTTAAGAATGTTAATTCTGAGACTTACTCCCTGAGATATCTGTTTCTTGATTTTTTTTTATTTTATTTTTTTTTTTTTTAAAGGAAAGACAGATAGAAGGAAGGAAGGATAGAAGGAAGGAAGGAAGGAAGAAAGGGAAACATCTTTAAACATTTTCTTGTTTTATTGTATTTTGTTTTTCCGTTTTTTTGTTACATGGGCTGGGGCCGGGAATCGAACCGAGGTCCTCCGGCATAGCAGGCAAGCACTTTGCCCGCTGAGCCACCACGGCCCGCCCTCTGTTTCTTGATTTTGTAACCAGCTGTTGATAAGACAGATATTCTTGAGCTTCAATCCCCAAATCAGGAAGATCTCTCCAAGGTGAATTCGGTGTGTGCGGTTCTGGACCTGTGTCTTATCCTCTTATACTAGGCTTTTGCTTGTTAGTTGTTTGGGGGTCCCTCTGTTTATAGGAGCTTGTCCCTTCTGTTTCCCAGAAGACAGACCTCCCTCTTCTGGAGTGTATGAAGCTGGTAAGTCTTTGCCCTGACTGTCTGCCTCTATAATTGCTTACAGTCCATTCATTGTCTCCAGCTGCTTTTGACTGGAGGGCAAATTCTGAGAGGAGGGGCATGCCAGAGAACACTTTCCCAAGCAAGTCTTTTTTTTCTTGGAGCCAGTTACAATTTCTTGTGAATATAATATATACATGTATATGCATTTATACATGCATATGTATAGAATATGTATATACATGTACATGTAGGTGAATAAGTATGTGCTTATGTATACATACATATATGCAGATATGCATACCCAACTCCATATTTTGTACCTTGAATATAAGATTAACATTATGCTTCATCTAGATCAGTATTTTATCAGTAGGGCTTCCTTCCTCCTGCTTTCCTCCTCTTCATCCCACTCAGCACAGGTGGTTTGGAAATATGCAGGGCTTGAAATCTCAGTAGTTGAGGTTGGCAGGGGAATTTAGTTTGGGGCAGAGCAGAACTGATAAACACTCTGAGGGACACATGACATTTTGTTCAAAAGGAATTATCTTTCAAAATGTGAAAAATAGCAGACTTGAAACACTGGAAGGCAGATACATAAAACTTACAATTATAAAGATCTTTATTATCTACATAGGATTAAAATTCAGATTTCTGATTCTGCCAAATTAGTTCAGACCTCTGAAAAGAAAAGTATCAGAATCATCTTCCATTAGTTAAAAATTTTTCTCTAATAGTATATTAAATTTGCTTCTTTGGGTGTTCCTGGTTATTGCATCTTATTTGATTTCACCATAAATCCATTTCAAGGTATGATAAATGTATTTAACATTTTTCAAAAAAAATTTTCTCTTATTTATATTTCATTTTTTCGCCAAATAAAAATGCTAAATAAAAAAACATAGTGGTCCTCCTTTTTTGTGACTTCAGTAATATTTGAAAAATTGAAATCCTCTATATTTTTTGGCATTTTATTAAGATTTCAAATTTCACACCATTTTGATTATTTATTATTTAAATTTATTTATAATTCTGCTATGTTTTAATGTTTTTTATTGCTTTTCTTGATAATTAAAATGGCATATATACAATGTTAAATTTCTTAGTTTTATAAAAATCCAAATGATGGATATTACTACAGAGAGATTGCACTCCAGGTTTTTAAAGAGAAATCATGCTTCTCTTTAAGATTTAGAGGGGTATATAAACTTTCCTTCAAATTATGACCCACTATCATGATATACATTACTATTTTTTTCTATATCGTTTTTATATATCTTTATTTCATTCAATTTTGGTTGGTATATTCTTTAGGCATCTCATCCTTCAATAAGAGAAATCACTTCTGTTCTTCATAGATCTTTTCCCTCCTTTATTTAGTTACAGCTGCCTTTATGTTCTTTGGTGATTTGTTGGTCTGTGTCCTAAAATCCATATTGCCTTCTTACTCTAACTATTTCAATGTTGTCATCCAATTCCATCTGGTCAATCTATTTAAGTTGACCTTTTGCCATCTGCTAGATTTGTCCATGCTCTGTTTAATAACACTGAAGGAAGACAAAGAATCCCATTAGGGAGCCTGAGTCTCTGATCTCAGCTACCCTTAATGTTGTAGTCCACAGGCTAAACAGCACATTCTTGAAGCACTCTTCCTCATGGGCCTGAAATTTGCTTTCAACTTCAAAGTAATAAAACTATCAGGCATAATTCCTCTGTAAACCTTCGGTTCAGCATTCTATTTCTTATTGTCATTTAAACTTGGATGGCTCCATTTCCAGCCCTTACTGTGGTTTTAACTAACCTCCCCAAGTTTCAATTTCTTTCCTATTCAAATATGGAAAAATTACATAGACTTACCTTATATGGTTTGGGGGAATAGTAAATAAAGTACTTTAAACAAAGACCTTAGAACTTATGCATTGAGAATGTTAAGTAAATATTAACAATTGTTTTCTTTCACAAAATCTTCTGGAAATGACTTTTATCTCATAGCAATGACTATGAATAGTACTGGAAAATCCTTTGTTATCAAAATATTGTTAAAAGGATATTATTATTTACGAGGAAGTGTGCATTCCAGCTCTTTAAAACTAATCCTAAAACCCCAATTTTCTATTTAATGTATGTTAAAATCAGAATAATAGAAGTTAAGAGTTGGAAAGGACTTTCCTTCACTTTAAGGTACTCATGTAACTGTGACACCCAAGAGAGCTGACCTTGTCCAAGGTCCTCCAATCAAAAACCTCATTTAAACAGTTAATGCTTGAAAAAAATAGTTTTGACGAAAATTAAAAATCAATCTTCTGAATTTCTAAGTATTAATCATTTATCTTGAGCTTTTCAGAAATATAGAATGTGCATATCGTTTATGTTATTATTTAAAGTATATATTTAAAAATTTAAATGGCAATATTAACTTGGGATTTGACATCATTGGTTCATTAATTTTATTTAGACAACAAACAGTGATTAATATGCACTGTCACTATGCTAAGTAGTTTTTAAATGATACCTAAGTTAATACTTACACCTTATAAAATGGTTACTATTATTTTCCTTATTTAATAAAGAGGAAATTGACAAGGTGAATTGGCTCTTTCAGGAAATCATTGGTCCTATCTTCTTGGCTGTTGTGTTAGTTCACATTTGACAGCTTCATGGGTAAAGTTTGTTTATCTCAGATCAAGCCCCCTATTTCCAAGAATTACCTGGTATAATGAGATGTAAACAGGTACATGATTTATGACTAATTTCATATTATTTATCTTTCAGATCTCCCAAAATGTCTATATAAATGTATATACACAAGGTGCTTGTCAAATGATGTTTTTTCTCAAGTTCTACATTCTCTATTATTGCCAGGTGACAGGGGAAACCTCATACACTTCTAATAATGGCACAAAGAAACTCAAGAATTAATGGGCTGCAGTGCATTAAAGAGTGATTTAGTGATTACCCCAATTTCTTGACATATTACTATGTAACGTAAATGTACTACAATCTTCAAATTCAGTTTTCTGCTACACTTGTTTTTGTTTGTGTGTGCATGGTCCCAGAGTTGAACCCAGGTCTCCCACATTAAAGGCAAGCATTCTACCACTGAAGCACCCGTGCACCCCTGATAAACATTTAATTATTTAAAGTTGCCTAATAACAGTTGAGGTCTTACCATTAGCCACAAATGTTCCTCATTCAGACTTTTGCTTGTCATTTAATTTTTTTTAATATCCTTTCCTATCAATTTCCTTTATCAGAAAATGTTTCTGCACTTTTAAAACATGCAAGAGATTAAAGGTTTCACTGATTCCCATTTTGTTGCAGGATTATGAAATATGCATCTCCTTGTTCTATACATCCCAAATCATAGCTTTTGTAAAATACCTAAGCTTTAAATTTGCATTTAATAAAGAGAATTGTGAAGAGCTCTTTGTGAGAGTAGAATTAAACGTTTCATGGTTTCGTGAAAAAAAGAAATGGTTTTAATTGTATCTAATCTACAAGGTCAATTTTTAACCTAGTTACTCAAATTGAGTATTCAGAGTGTTTATATTGGCAGTTTTTTACTGAGCTATTGATTTTATATTTCTCGCCTGTCTTATGTAGACTAACAATACAAAAGTAATGGGAATATTTAAAAGCAAAATTATTCAGTGACATTTTTGGAAATAGGCATCATGGAAAAGCACTTGCACCAGCTAAGCCTATGACCACAGAGATAAGACCATGACCTAGAGTAAATGCATAACCAAGATGTCTAACCAGGGATGAAATCAGCTACAGAATTTTTCCTTCCTAGGAAGGGCTTATCATTTTCTTTCTTGATTGTTATCTCTTTATGTCCTCAGTTCTATTATAGAGTTTTAAAATCTGTAATTTTCTAACTTATCCAGTTGATTCTCACTTTTAGGTTGAAAAAATGCTCTCTCCAAATTAATTCTTTGGTGATACTAAGCTCAAGGCATTAGGATAGATATTGAGGATACAGATATAAAAAAACATGTTTTCTGTTCCTCTTTAGATGTTTAGAGGTGACATACATTTATAATTTAATATAAGGGTCATAATAAGAGATTCCCCACATGGAGAGATTTTAGAAAAGAGGGAATCCAATCTTATGTAAAATCAAAAATAGCTTTACAGACGATTACAGATGTAATGAGTAAGCTGAGACATGAAGGGAAGTTTTAGATTTCTTCATTGAGAGTAGTGCTGAAGAGGGCTTTCCATTCTACGCATATATCATGGTATGCTTCTGTGTTCACTCATTGGTGGGAATTTAAGTTATTTCTAATTTCTGGTTATGACAAAACAAAGCTGCTGTGATCATTCATGTATGTCAGTGGATGGACATAGGCTTTCATTTTTCATGAATAGTGAAAATATATAGGAGGATACCTGCTGAATTATATGGAAGGTGTTACGTTTAACTTTCTTTTTTAACTTTTTTATTATATAGTATAACATATATACAAAGAAATGAAAGAAAAAAAGCGATAGTTTTCAAAGCACTCTTCCACAAGTAGATACAGGACATATCTCAGAGTTTGTCATGGGCTACCATAAGATCCTCTCAGATTTTTCTTAGCTGCTCCAGAATATATGAGGCTAAAAGAAATATTTTTTATCACCACAATAGAATATTTTTCTTTTTTTTGTGTGAAAACTTACATATATACAAAAAAGCAATAAATTTCAAAGCACAGCACCACAATTAGGTTTGACATGGGTTACAGTTCCACAATTTTAGGTTTTTACTTCTAGCTGCTCTAAGATACTGGAGACTAAAAGAGATGTCAGTGTCATGATTCAGCACTCATATTCATTTGTTAAATCCTATCTTCTCTGTATAACTCTGCCATCACCTTTGATCTTTCTATCCCTCTCTTCAGGGGTGTATAAGGCATGGAAATAGGCATCATGGAAAAGCACTTGTAAAATTTTTAATTTTACATACGATTGAATTCCCTCTTCTCTAAAATCTCTCTATGTGAGGAATCTCTTACTATGACCCTTATATTAAATTATAAATGTATGTCACCTCTAAACTTCTAAATAGGAACAGAAAACATGTTTTTTTATATTTGTATCCTCAATATCTATCATAATGCCTTGAACTTAGTATTACTAAAGAATTAATTTGGAGAGAGCATTTTTTCGACCTAAAAGTGAGAATCAACTGGGTAAGTTAGAAAATTACAGATTTTATAACTCTATAATAGAACTGAGGACATAAAGAGATAACAATCAAGAAAAAAAATGATAAGCCCTTCCTAGGAAGGAAAAATTCTGTAGCTGATTTCATCCCTGGTTAGACATCTTGGTTATGCATTTACTCTAGGTCATGGTCTAATCTCTGTGGTCATAGGCCTAGCTGGTGCAAGTGCTTTTCCATGATGCCTATTTCCAAAAATGTCACTGAATAATTTTGCTTTTAAATATTCCCATTACTTTTGTATTGTTAGTCTACATAAGACAGGCAAGAAATATAAAATCAATAGCTCAATAAAAAAACTGCCAATATAAACACTCTGAATACTGAATTTGAGTAACTAATTAATTAGTTAATTAATTTTGATGAAGTTAGTTTATAAGTTTTAATGAATTACGTATTTGATATTGTATCAGAAAATTTTTCAAAGTCATAATGGTTTTCTTCTACAAATTTTAGAGTTTTAGGTTTTAAGATTATTTCTAAAATCTATTTTGAGTGAATCTTCAATACAGTATAAAAGATAGAATCAAACTTCTTTATCTTTTTATTACTTTTTAACATAAGTACATCTAATTTTTTCCAACACCACTTTTTTCCTTTATTACAGAAGCTATGAGTTTGTAGAATAATCTTGCACAAAATATAAGATTCCCATATACCACCCCACCAACAACAATTTCATTGTTGTGTAATATTTGTTATAACTGATGATAGCACAGTTTCATAATAGTACAATTAATTGAAGTCCATGGTCTAAATTTAGGTTCACTATTTGGCTAGTGTATGTCCATGAATTTAAAAATGTTTTAAATTCTCTTACCATATATACACTCTAACATTTCCCCTTTTAATCATATTTGCATATGTATTTCAGTTTCGTTAATTGAGTTTGCAATGCTGTGCTACCATCAGCACCATCCATTACCAAAACATTTCCATCATTCCAAATAGGAACCCTGTCTTCCCATTCTCTATCCCCATCCTGTGCCCTGGTAACCTATAATCTAGATTTTGACTCTATGAGTTTGCTTATTTTAATTGTTTCAAATCAGTGACATCATACAATAGTTGTTCTTTTGTGTCTGGCTTATTTTATTCAAGATGATGTCTTTCAGGTTCCTCCATGTTGTTGTATGCTTCAGGACTTAATTCCTTTCTATGGCTGAATAATAGTCCATTGTATGTTAATATCACATTTTTATTTTTCCATTTATTGGAAAATAATGGCAATGTTGATGGACATTTGAGTTGCTTCCATCTTTTGGCAATCGTGAATAATGTTGCTATGAACATTGGTGTGAAAAGTCTGAGTCCCTGCTTTCAATTCTTTTGAGTATCTACCTCATAACTGGATTGCCAGGTCATGTGTTAGTTCTATATTTAGCTGTTTGAGGAACCACTGAACCGTCTTCCAAAGTGGCTGCATCATTTTACATTGCCATGAATCAATGTTCTTATTTTTCCACATCCTCTCTAATACATGTTATTTTGTGTTTTTTTTTTTAATAGCAGCCATTCTAGTGGGTGTGAAATGGTATCTCATTGTGGTTTTGATGTGCATTTTCCTGACGGCTAATGATGTTGAACATGTCTTCATGTGCTTTCTGGCCATACATATCTTCTTTGGAAAGATATCTGTTCAATCTGTTCAAGTGTTTGGCCCACTTTTCAACTGGGCTATGTGTCTTTTGACAAAAATAGTATCATAATTCAAAGAAGAGAACATATAAAATGTTTATTAGGTACTGATTGGGAATTGGCTCACTACAGTGTGACTCCAATTGAATTTAAAACTTACGTGCAGAACGGACAACGGTGGCTCAGTGGCAGAGCTCTCGCCGATCATGCAGGAAACCCGGGTTTGGCTCCCGGTGCCTGCCCATGTGAAAACAAACAAACTTATGTGTAAAAGGTAAATTGTTAAGGTAATAGATGATAATAAGCGAATTTTTTTATGTCTTAGGTATGGGTAAGGACTACATTAATCAGGTCCCAAAGAAATCACCAGCCATAATGGAATAAATTCTGGATTGCAGTTGTTCATAATCAAGTGTCTCTGTCAGATTAAGTCCATAGTTTCTATCCAGTGAACAGAAAAAAACTTGTCCAAAGTTAACAGGGGGTTAATATTTTGGGAGAATATAATTGCAAAAGCCAAAATCAATGCTGAGTGAATATCTAGAATGTAAAAGAAGAATTAAGGAAAATTGATAAAACCGTGTGAAAGAAACCAAAAGGGTATAGTCAAAGGATACGCAAAGTCAATTTATAGACAAGAAAAACCAGATGATTAAGAATTAAATTAAGTAATTGTCAAATATTTTAGAATTCAGCATAAGTAAATCATCGGTGAGGCACAATATGCAACATATAAGTCTGGCAAAAATTGATAAAATTGAAAATTGACAAGCTTCTTGGAAACAGAACACCCCTGCTGATGCTAGTTTAATCTGGTAAAGCTGTACTGGAAACTAAGTTGGCAGTATTTGATAGTTTATGCTTATAACCCATGACCCAGAAATCTCATACGTATACCCATGAATTTCCTAAACAGCTTTGAAAGTGAGGAATTTTGCAACAGTGCCTGGTGATAAGGAGGAGACAATAATTTAGGGTCCCAATACTGAGGGATGGATGAACAACAGAAGATAAAAACTATGATATATTCTGTGGTATTTAAGAGTCAGAAAAAGCTACTTGTATGATCAACAGCGTGGATGGATATTCAAAGAGTATTGAGTAAAAAAGTATGGGATAGGAAAAAAATCTATAGGAAAGTACTATTTCTATAAATTAACATACATTAAACTGCCGATTTCAAAAGAATTAATAAAAACTTGATGGTACATATTAAACATACTAGGATGTAAGAAAATACAATTGGAGAATAGGCATGAGAGGAAATGAATGTATGCATAAGAATATCATGATAACTGTGAGCTATGAAAAGTGAGATTTGACCCTAGGATACAATTTATTTTTAAAGTTAAAATTTAAATTAAAAATGAAAACTAAATTTACATGGATCTAAGTATACGTAATATTTTAATAAAATTTAGTGTATACTCATCAGGAAATGACTATTCTTTTCTTGAAAACATGTATTTTTATGACAGGAGGTGTTCTTGTAAGTATTGATTATTAACTGCCCTCTTGAGCACAGTCAGATTAATTAGCATGGAAATCAGCTTAGTAACCATTAATAAATATATTTAAGTGCCAGATGTTTCTGTTAATTCATGTGTGCAACTGTAATTATCAGTAAATGCCAAGCAGAGACTAGACAATCACTGACCCTAATCAATATTACAAAGTCAGACTTTTACAATGTGCTGAATTGAGTTTATGAGCTTAGACTTCAGTCATGTCTAGACAGTTCCTAAAATCACGTTTTCTAATTATCCACACCGATACTTCTGAAATGAAATAAAAAGCTAATAGTAAAATTAGGATTGAAATTCAGTATATTCCTTGGATTCAAATAAAATTTCCACTAACCACGTGTTAAATGGAGCTGGACATTGAACACCAACCCGGCCCCCTTGGGGGAGCAGAGCAGGCAGAGGCGCAGCTCACAGCTCTGCAGTTTGCACACTGCGCGTCCCAGGGACCACCGTTCACATCACAGTCCACAGATTTGTGTATCTATTATGACAGTTTTGGGCATTTGGTAGTAAACTTTCTAGAGAAAGGAGTGATTTGCTCTCATACAGACAAAAATGATATTTGAACCAGCTGAGGGTCTGAGAGTGGTACCATCAGTTTAAAGAGGTCTGGAGGTGGTTTTCCCCTCACCTCCTCTCTGCCTGTATTCACTTCATGCTCTTCCTCTACTGCTTTCTTCCTAAAAATCAGAGAGAACTTTTATTATCTTCCTGGAAAAGCTAGGGCTTAGGTCACACAGGTGTACCTTCTCTACTCTTAAAGACAGTAAACACAGACTGTCACCCCTGCTGCTTGGACTTTACTTCATATAGCATAACTCCACATGTGAAAATCTCAACATTACCACCACAGCCCACATTCACACCCATGACTAAAGAATGAATACATGAACAGCTTTTAGTACATATTAGCCTTTAGTACACATTTAATACCCATTAGCATGTAGTTTACACTGAATTTTAAGCCCTCCACCCCATTATCCTAAGATATGTGTGTGTGTGTGTGCGTGCGTGTGTGTATGGGAGGTAGCCATATGATCATATATTGAGTAGAGCCTCTCCCTGGTTTTGCCAGCAACACACATGTTGCTTTCATTATAGAGGAGCACTAGGACTTTATTTTTAAAGTAATTTTGGAAAATACAGGCCTACACCATAGGTAACTTTTCTCTTTTGCTCAATGTACACTCAAAGTACATTTGGACTGTAGTACTCATGATCAACAATGAGTGAGTTTGGGTTCTTTCTGCTAATGGCCTTTCTACTTTTATGTGTCCTTCCAAATGCCAGGAACGCAATGGAAAGATTATGGCATTATCACTCAGAATTGTTGAAATTTGTGCAATTATCAGTGACTTTACTTGAAATCATCTATCAAACTGAGTCAAGCAAACTACACTATTACCCTCAAATTATTAATGGAGGTGCACCAAGGAGTAAGAGTGGATCCAGCAGGTGCAGTTATGGCTCCAAGAGCATACACAGTAAGAAAAGAATGCTGTGTAGACTAGGTAGTAGTAAGAAATTGAAGATGAAGTATGCAAATGAGAAAGAGAAAGCTAGACTTTATAGTATCTATTCTTTTTGAAGTTTCCTGCTAATTTTTTTCGGAAGCCATTAGGACAATAGAAGTATCAAGGGGCCATTTGGATGGAGTGTGATTGCTTGCAATTCTAATCTTCCAAATAAATGTACTCCAAGTTAAAACAGTAGTCTTAAAGTTTCCCTTCAGTCCTTTTATCAATTGCTACTCCTTTATCCTTCTTTAGAGATACCACTGGGTAAAAGAGAAAAAGGGCAAAGCATTTCTTTCTTGCTTCCTTTCAGTCTACACATAAGTCTTCTTTGTGTTGGTTCCTGGAATCTCCTTATTGGAACCTTCTTCCCCTCCCTTTCTTTGACCAACCTGGACTCTGGGAAGGATCCAGTCTTCATCCTGCTTGTGGATAGTTTAGTTGAAGTCATTGAGTGAGGTTTTCCCTCATGTCCAATATCAGGAACATAAGAGTATCTCTTGTTGCCTAGATTAGAGAGACTCATTTGTGCGTTAATATATACATACATACATATATATATATATAGTGAAAACTATAAAAAGGATCTACTATATAAAGGATCTACCTACAAGAATTTACCAGAAATGAAACTTCTCTTCAGCTAGAATTGACTACCTTTGGTCTCTCATGGCATAACTTTGATATACTACTATATTAAAAACAATCCCTCCTCAGTGAGGGGAAAGATAAAAAGATAGGAATGAAAGAGAGAGAGAATGCTGTTCAGCTCCATGTCTTCTTTGTCAGATTTCATGCAGTCTTGTTTGTATGCACACATCATGTCTGTGTAATACACAGACATGTATTGTACACACAAATATACACTGTGGAGAGAGAGAGACTGTTATAAATATTACTCATATGTCCTCATTCCTCACTATTCAGAATCCTTTACCTGCATTACAGAAAACGATCTTACATGTATTACTCTTCTTTGAGATTGAGGATGTGTGACCATCATCTTTATAAAATGTCATTGCAATATGGTATAGGATCATTCTAAATGCTTCATTTTTTCATCTAATTTAATCACTAGCATCACCTGGCACCTTGTTAGAAATCCAAGTTTTCACAACTCCATGTAGACTTTCTGAATCAGACACTCCGGAGATGGCTTTTAGCAATTTGTGCTTTATTAAGACCTCCAGGTGATTTTGATGCACGCTCACTCTGAAATTTGAGAATCACTGCCTTAGAGAAAGAGGAAATGCAAAATAGGTTTCAGCTTGTAAATTAATATTTTCATTTTTTGTTCTTTTTTCATAGTTTTATTCTTCCTTTTGTTTGTGAATTAATATTATTATGACATTTACATTTGAAGAAAAAGAAACACAAGTCATATAGAAAGTTCACACTTCTGATAGTGAACATATCCCTGTAAACAATGGGTGACATTACAGACACTGTTGTCCTTGTCACTCAGTCTAACCAGAGAACTGTTTGCTTCTCTTATAAAAATTGTCTCCTTGTGTCAAGTAAACAGTTGATCCATGAATAGTGGTATCTGATTTGGGAGGATTACATTTGCCTTCACCGAATCTGACATTTGAACAGCTCTTTGTCCACATTTTTCTGAATGCGAATTGTGTGTAAATACACGAGTGAAAAATATCCTGCTTCAGATGTAACTGATTTGATTGCCTGGAGGTATAGGAAATAGTTGAAGTCAAGCTTGTTTCTGATATATAGGAGTTGTGTGGAGAGTCAGAGAGAGGATAAGGTACAAACCTTATTCATATTCTTGAAGGGCCCACTGTATCGCTTATGACATCTCCCGTAAGAGCAACAAAACAAATGGTAGTGCAAGGTCAGCAGCCATTTCTTGTAAGAGGGTCAGTGTCCATTTGTCCATTAGAGGCTCATCCATGAGAAGACAAATGCCTGGATCATAAGGCTGCCCTAGCTTGGACCAAGGCTAGGAAGATTATGCAAATGAAATGAAAATTATGCTTCTACTTTTTATTTGATTCCTGAAGGTAACAGAACTGACTTCTTTGAAACATTCAGGTACACTAGAAAAAAGGGAAATAAACTGTAACTTTCTCAACCCAGTCTTGTAGACATTCTAATATCTACATATATTCTTTCGCCCTGTTCCAATCAAAAGATCAACTCTAGACTTGGAATTGAGAAAACATGGTATACATAGAGATTGCACAATATTTTTCAATAATTATGTTCATGCTTTAAAAAAATAATCAGATAAGATAAAATTGCTATTATACATATGGCACGTGATATACACATGTCTAACATATCAACTTAGCTAGCTCAGTCACTCATGTGGCAGGCAGGATAATGGCCTTCCCAGTCATACCTGTGCCCTAATTGCTGGAACCTGGAAATATGTTACCTTATGTGGAAAAAGAACTTTGCAGGTGTGATTAAGGTTACAGATCTTGAGATGGAACATTATCTTGGTTTATCTGTGTGCATCCAATCTCATCACAGGTCCTTAAAGGCAGACAAACATTCCCAGTTATGTTAAGAGAGAGATGGAACTATGGAAGAATGCAGAAAAATGTGAGGCTAAGTGCAAGGAACAGAGAGAGGTCTCTATCAGTAGTACTTGGCTGACAGTCAGCAAGGACATGAGGACCTCGGTACTTTAACTTTAAGGACTGAATTCTGCCTATAACAAGGAAACAGATTCTAATCTAGAGCCTTCAGAAAGTAACACAGCCCTGCCCATACCTTGATTTTAGTTCAGTGAGACATGCACCAGATTTCTAGCTTGCAAGAACTGTAAGAAAATAAATGTGTGTTGTTTTAAGCCATTTAGTCTGTGGCAATTTTTTGCAACAGCAATAGAAAACTCATCCACTTCATACTCGATGTATCCCAAGTTTATCTTTAACAGTCCCCAAACCAGTTCCTCTTTCGGGTTTCCTGTCTCCATAAATTGAGTCATCATTCATCAATGTGCATCCCCTTACATCTGTGATAGTCCTAGCCATTCAGGGGACATATGTCCATACTAGGCTTTTCTTTCTAAGAGTGGCTAGGGGAAATGGATGATAGGCAGATCACTAGTAGTATATCATAGACAGGATATATAGACAAGCACCCTGCTGAGAGATAGGGGGCCCTATGCATAAGTACAAATGAAGGCCATGTAACATACATCTGTGTATTTAAATGTTATAAATCAGTATAACAAATCTTAACTATATTCTATCCTTTGGCTTGTGAAATTTATCTTCTTAAAGTCTGGGAAGCTCAGATTTGAATTTAGAGCTCTCAAGCTCCAGGTAGTTCTCTGCAAGTACAGAGCTCAAGTCTCAGGGAAAGCCATCTGTGGTCAAAGATAAGCTTTGAAAGTGAAGGAAAAAAGTAAAAATGCTCAGTCCTTCTTATCTTCTAGTGGGCAGACAAAAGATAAACAAGAAACATAAAGAAGTAGTATTTAAATATGCAGTACATATAAGGAAACAATGAAATCAGGAAAGCAGATAGGAAACTTGGAGCATTACAATGTAAAAGTTTTGATTGGCTTATACTCATCTCTGGGGGATCTGAAATATCCAGTAGAGCCAAAGTTGAATGGAATGCAATTGAATTATCATTAGGGAAGGCTGAAAAGAAGGAGGGAATTTCTGCATGAAGAAAGCAGTGTAAAGCGGCCAAGAGACTTATGGGGAAGGAGAGAAGAAACAATGGTTAGAAGGAAAGATGGGCTATTTAATAGGGGACATATTAAATATTTATATTGAGAGGCCCATGGAGCTGGAATGAAAATTAATGGCCTTTGAGGATCCAGAAATAATATCAATAGAATTGAAGAACCCATCCTGAATTTTGCACCATGTATGATCAGACAGAAACAGAAATCGAAAGTCATCCTTGGGCATGGCTAGAAATCTGAAAATTTCTGAGGTAATTTGTGAAAAGAAGAAAGAAGAAACCTCAAAGGAGCCTAAACAACAGAAAAGGGCAAAACCACAGGGGAGGATAATTTCAAGCATTGACATCTGGGTTGTGAAAATATGTCAACATAATTTAAAACTGATTTTTTAAGACACTTGAATGTGGCAAAAATATGTCAAAGTATTTATCATAAGAACAACTAGTGAATCTATCTTATCCAATATATAAGAGCAGTGGCCTGATGTGCGTCACTTGTTTTGGTCCAATAGGAAAGTTTCAGAGTGATATTGGGCAAAGAATTTGCAAATCTAATGTCAAAATTCCATTTCAAATAGAAGGAAAAATCCTAAAATTCTCCATAGATTTATTCTACTGTAGCAAACTGAGAGATCTGAACTGATTAAAATGAGAAAGTATAGATTGAAACCTATTTCAGGAAAAAAACAGCTTTTCTGATATAAATAAAACAATTTATATCATAAAATCAGAAAATCTTAGAAATTTGGGTACTTAATCATGACATATGGAAACGGACGAATAAGAATTGTAGATTTAGAGAAAAAAATTATAAAGATTAAAATAAATAATAACAAATTATACCATCTTTGTATTGTATTCTATTTGGTCACCACTTACTGGATTATACTGCATGTCTATTTGCTGTAATTCTTTTTTTCAAAAATAAAGAAATGGTAATTTTCCAAGCTACATTTTCCATGAGTAAATTAAATTATACTTTATCAGGTAACCCAGGCATTTGTCTATAAATTATTTCATAAAAAATATGCTTAGAGATTTTTGATATAGAGATTAGAAGGCTGATATGGGTGTGTGTATTTGGAGAGACAGAGAAAGAGAGAGAGGATGTGCACAAAATCTGCATTCCTCTAAAGCATTTTTTAAAATATCACTAACCATTAGGATCAAATTGCTAAGCAGGAAAATATCACCCCCAAAATGAAGATAATTGCCCCTGCTTCCACAAAAATGATACCAAACAAACAATTAGAGTTTATGTAAACTATGTATAATTATGCATGTGTATGCTATGCTCACCTGCTGAGAATAGCCTCATCACCTTAGCTGTAGCAGCTGCTGCTGTACTCTCTATTCCCCAACCATCCATCCATTGCATGCTATAACTGGGACACAATTGTATGTTGTGGAATTAATTATCAAAGGATCACAGTACTAGGTGTATAGCTGGTGCCTGTCTGATAAAGTTAATTTGGTACCCTCTTCATATTTCAGTCACCTATTTTTTCCCATTACATGCTCAAAAGAACATTCAATGGTTAAAATGCCGGAAATACAGAAGACCATGTATGTTAGTTCTAAACTTCCCTTACAGGGTCCAATTCTTTTCACAAATCATCACCATTTCCCTTATAAATAATAATGACAAAAGTGAGCACCCCATAATGTATGGTTATAGAAAATATTACTTTAGTCATTCTAAGACAATTAAGAATGCCTGAGCTGTTTAACATTTTTATGAATTTTAATCATACTGTATGACTGGAAATGTACAAATACATGATTCTCTGATCACATAAAATCGTTGAGATTTCAAATTACCTTCTGCATATACATGATGGAATTTGCAATTTGTAAAACAGAGAGAGCCATAACATGAGAGAAAAAGAAAGATAAACAGAGGAGAAAGTTTGGTTAAAATCTCTAACTCATAGATCAGAAATAGGACTGTCAAAAACATTTAGACAGAATATCTCCTGTGAATTAAACCAATAATGACAGTTCTCTCTAATCAGCTTGGATCCTCATAAATCCCTTCTCTATTCTCATAATTCATGTTTGGAGATATTAAAATACAGCGGTAATCTATTTTGAAAGAATTTTATTTTTTGTATCGTATTCAATGCATTAGTAAAAAATTACCATTATTTCCATTTGAGGCATGTGGAAAATGAGGCTTATAAATTTGTCTTCCAGCTATATTTCAAATCTCTTGATGTACAGTCTAGTATTACCAATATAACTGTGCATATAATGTTAATATTTTAATCATATCTGAAAGCAATACACATAAAATACATTTTTTCCAGAGTGGATCTATATCTGAAATTTTTTACCCATTTCATCCTTGAAATTCTTTAATAAATCTAATCCAAGTAAATATTGTTTTTGTGGGCACCAGATGGATTTATTTGTTCCTCCTAGTCCAGATAGAGCATACATATTTTAGCAAAACCATCCAAAATATGTTGAGTAGGAAAAGTGCTTTGTCAAAATTATGAAAGTAATGTTTTTTTCTCTAGTAAAGTTATGGAGGATTAGCCTATAACTTAACAGGTATGAACTCCATCCTCTCATCATGTCGGTTCTTACTGCTCTGGGCTGGTTTAGGTTTCTCTTGGTGAAATGAATTACACGAAGCCAGTTCTTCCTAAAACTGTGGTCTGATAATTCTCGCAGTGTATCATCTAGTTTCTTTTTTTATTAATTCATTCTTTAGAAAAGGCAAAAGACTCTAAAAATAGCAAGATAATGGTCTAACGATTGAATATTTAAGTTTGTCTATGTCATGTGAGTAAAAGTTGAGAAAATGAAACTTATGTGAAAGGGTTTCCTTAATTACTAGTGAAAATGATAGGGTTTTGTTTATGAAAATGAGCTACTCACAAAATTTAAATGCTAGCTAATTATTTAGTGAGCACTGACTAGGTTTTAGGCGCTATGCCAAGAGATTTACATGCTGATTTAAAATCATCCTTACCATGACGTAGAGTGTGGGTAGTAAGTTAATGAAGAGGAAACTGAGGTTTGGCAGGTTAAGTAGCCTAATGAAGCCTCCTGGCTGATAAGCATCAAAGCCAGCAATTTAGCCCAGGCATTCTAGGCATAAAACTCAAGACCTTACTCACAACCTTAGAAATGAAGATAGAGAAGAGGCTTTGCATCACTCTGTATATTTGTTTTCATTATTATTATTATTTAATAAAATAGTTTTAGGAGAGTAGGTTGGTCTTTTGTATCAACAACAAAAACTAGTGAAATAATCATCAATGATTTCCCAAAAGGTACATGTAGAACATACCTTTAGTACCGTGGTGGTAAGATCAAAGAAATGCCCGGAGCCACAACAATATTTTCCCCTTGGATGTCACAGTAAGCTCCCAGAAGGAGGGCTTTGAGGAGAAAGGATTCTTAGCCATGGTACTTTGACTACTTGAGATTTTACTTTTGATTCTACAGAAACTCTTAGAAAGTACTTATCTACAGCTGGATGCTTTAAGGATAAATAAAGCCTAAATTTGTTACTTCAAAGATTGCAAAGGAAAATGAACATAGTTGTTACATTTTCAAGAGAATGACCATGCATTCTTATACAGTATTGCTATGTTTTTGGCTTAATGTCAACAAAATGATTTAGTTTAAAAGGATTTAAACATAAGAATTCAGTTCAGAAGTTTAAACTATTTGACAATCAAAAGATGGGATTTAAAGTTGGGACTTGTTTTTCTGATATATATATATTCAAGAATACGCAATAGGTAGGACTTTAAGAAGTGATTTTTGTAACAAGTTACAAAGTGATGACTCACAAGCTTGTGTAAGTTTTTACATACAATTGTTCCATAGCTGAAGCTACCAACTGGATGTAATTTTCTATAATGCATGCTATCATCAAAGAATTCCTAAACAATGCTGAGGAAAAGTATGAAATTAAAGCTGCTCCTCAAATAAGGGCATATGTTTGCATTTATTTAGATTCCTTTAACGTTTTAATTTCAATCCTATATACATACAATGATTTATATTCCACTTTAGTTCACAAAGGATTTCAGGTACTGTATGCTAAACATACGTTAACTGAAGCTGGAAAATATTACACAAAGGAATGGATCATGACCAAAAAAAAAACAAATAAAGGAGATTACTGAGTTGGAAAAGGGAATGAATATGCAGATCATATTACATTGGCTACTAAATTTATTACAGCCACAATTTCCACCTTTTAATGGCTTTATTATTTAAAAAATACAGCTATGTTTGTATGTGTATTTTTGGATTAAAAAAAATTGATCCAAATTCTAAAAGGAATTTTTCATATAAACTTTATATAGAGAGATTTGAGCAGTCATTGATTTTATGCGGTCCTTTCTAGATAACCCATCTAGATTACCTGACAAAAACCTGATTGGAAATATTGGAATTGATAGGCTCAATTGCCCAGGTAGATCTCAAAATCAAAACGAATAATGCACATGCTTCAGTACAGTGGCTCAGGCTTAGACCTGTTTAGGTACTTACTTGAAAACATCAAACTACCTAATGAATGAATAATAAATAGAACTCAGATTTTGCAAGCTCAAATTCTGCACTTTTCACTCATTTGGTGTGTGAGATAGTTTACAATCTCAGAACAAACATAATCTGGGCAGATAGATTCTGAATGAAATCAGTCCCCCCATTTATTTGTATGTAACCTTGACTCATTTTTTGAGTCTCAGGTTCCTTTCAAACATTTATTTTTAAAACTCTTCAGGTTTTTGTAATAATTAAATAGGAGACTTAGCACTAAAGGCTTAACATGTGCCTGACAGGAAGAGTTTTAATTATATTAAAAATTCAAATATTTTATGGATTGAGAGAGATGGACTGAGCAATCTATAAAATAATTTTCTAGTATTTAATACATGCTTTAAAATTCATTTTTACATACTGATGTTGTAGATGGTATTCACCAAAGCAACATGCTTTTCACTGAGGGAATGGTTACTACAATCACATGCTTGACTTTTGTTTCCGTTCAATCACAAGTGTCCTTTTTAACTTATCAGAGAAGATAAAATGGAGGCCTGCTCTTCCAGGTGAAATAGGAGTCACTTCCATTTTGGGACAGGCCTGCTGCCTTCTATGAATGAATGGATGGATGGATGAATAAATGAATGAATGAATATTCTCCAGTCTCTGACTCTGCTCTTCCTTTGTCTTCTTCATCTAGAATGTTTGGTTGACCAAATACGTTCACTGTGGTGTTTGAATACAATCAAAATTGCTTTACCCTTAGCATTAATCATCGAGGAGCAAAAGATCATGTAAAGTAACCATTAAAAAAGTAATTTGGCATGAACTATATGCGCATTTTATGCATTGATAATAAGCATATGAAATCATGTATTTAAATATATTTGAAAGTTGTTTTTCCCCCCTTTGGTTTTGTTATTGTTATCTAGACAGGTTTTTTTAAATTCTGTTTGCCTAATGAAATATAGTCAACAGCATAAAATAAAACAAGCAAGCAGTTCACTTCAGCTGGCGCTATTAAAAAGTTGATCAATATCAGAGTCCAGTATTAATATATACTCCAATATAATCCAATGATTAATGCTAAGGGTAAAACAACTCTTTCAAGTGCAGAGGCCTCTGTAAACTGCCTAGATTGAAATCAGGTATCGATTTCCCTGACTTAATGTAAAAAAATGAAGAATATATGATCACTGTCCTTGGATATGTACCCTCTTTATTCACATAAAAAGTAAATGATATAAATATGAATATATATTCAGCCTTAATTTCAACCTAATTGCATTTTGGTTCATCTATAAGTTATCTATTACTGTGTAACAAGTTACCCCAATTAGTGCCTTAAAATACTGAGTGTTTATTATCTCAAAGTTTCTGGGTCAGGAATCCAGGAGCAGCTCAGCTCTGTAGTTCTGGCTCATGGTCTCTCACGAGATTGCATACAAACTGCTGGTCAGACCTGAATTCACTATAGGTTTGACTATAGGAAGTGCTTCTAAACTCACTCACGTGGCTGCTGGCATCCCTCAGTTCTTGCCACTGGGCCTCTCCAGAGGCTACCTGAGTATCCTCACAATATGGCAACTGGCTTCCCCTAGAATAGAGTGAGTTGTAGAGAGAGAAGGTGAGAGGGTGAGATGATGTCTTAAAGACAGAAGCCGTAGGCTTATTAGACCCTATTTCAGAAGTGACACTGCAGCACTACTACCATATTCTCTTCTCTACAAGTGAGTCACTAATTCTAGCACACACTAAGTAGGAGGCAGTTAAGCTTAACCTCTTGAGAAGAGAAGAGTCAAAGAATTTTTGGACATAACTTCAAAACTACCACAGTGATTTATCTGAAGAATTAGCCCATCTATACATTATTAGATATTTATGAAAAGCAAGATAAATAAATTATGCATCCATAGTTACTAAACACAGTTACTAAATGTAAATGTACATTTCTTAAAGTATATTTTTTTATCTGTAGTACTGTAAATAATTAAACCAACCTGAGTCAGCAATGCTCTGATTATGTGTTAGTCCCTGTGCTGACCCATTTATTTGTATTATCTGTATTAGGATTCACGTATGTAGCAACTCAGAAATTATGTTTGGTATCTTCATATATGCAGTGCATCCAACTGTTGACCTGTGATTTCTCTCTTTCCACCTCAATTATGGAGAGCATTGTCCTTTAAAGCAAGGCATGATTTCTCCTGGTTTTGTGTTACCAAATTCCCATTCATTATCACTTAACATTCCTTCTGTTTCAAGAAGCTCTGTTCCTGTCATTCTAGAAATGCAAAGTAGTGTAAAGGCTGTATCTGCTCTTCATCACAGACAAAATATTCAGGACTAATAGAAGGATATATTCTCAATAAGCAGATTTAGCTAGAGGACCTTCCTCCTTTTTTTTTTTTTTTTGTGCGTGTGTGTGAAGCAACCTGATATTTACATTTTTGTGCTATATTCAGATGCCTATGGAAAAGCAAAAGTCTTAATATTCTTTGATCAGCTTTATTTGCAACTTCTTAGACCTTCTTTCTCTAGGGAGTCGCACCGTGCGTGTTTGACACCAAAGCCGTGCTAATGCTCTTTTTAATGGTTGAGTAAGGCTGAAAGTGCTCACATCAATTTCCTCTCACCACACAATGATCTGGGTCATGACAAACCAGAAGCCAAGTCACTAGACCATTACTAAACTACCATCACGTAAGGATAAGTTAGCAAGTTTGACCTTTTAAACCAAACTGCAAAATGTTCTTTTGATTAAAGTCTACAACAGTCCCCAGAGAGCTCCAGAGCTGAATGTTAGGGATTTAACACAACACTGAGATCTTGGCAGATAAATGTACCTTTACTCATAAGTGTTTCAACTCACACACAGTTTTAAATTCCCTTGTTCTATGGCATTACCATTCTGTGCTGAGTTGTATTTAAAGGGCAGCTGCATTAGTTTCCAAGGTGAGGACACATGACTAGGAAGCCAATTTAACAGAAGAAAGTAAAAGCATTTTTACCTTCCTGAGAAAATTAGCCGTTCAGGGATAAATACTCTAATTTGTTCTTTCAACCTAGCTTTATGGGTAATTCCCAGTCACTTTTGAACACCTTTTTGATTTTTCCCTTGACTATTTCTCTTTGCCATTTTATTTTTCCCATTCTTTATTCCAAATTCATCTACACAAAATAATAGTGCAGTAAATCGTTTATCATTCTAATTTTTGCACACTGCTATACACAATATTTATTTCTAATCTTACTTATGCATTTTCCGCTTTTTTTACAATGCTAACTTTAATATAAAACCAAAACATGCATTGTAAATATAAGCTTTATTCTCATGCATATGAACATTTTATTTTCAAGACTCGTTTCAAAAGTGTATGTTTTCAAGACTAGAAAATGTGTTAGAAAGCTAGAAAGTACAAATATATAGTCTTTTAATTACTTTGTCTTCCATATATGTAACATCAATATGAAAATGAATGTCACTCTAACTTGGGGAATTCATTCCTCTAAATTCTCCTTAATCAATAGCTATAGCTCCTGATGCAAACAATAAACAAAAACAAAAACACAACTGAAGGGGCTTAAGTTTATTTATTTTGTAGAATATTTTTCGATATTAGATCATTTCAGCATATTCAACACTAAGAGATGTGAATTTGCATTTTATTTTATTAACAACATTTTGTTTTCTTTCAAATTCTAGAAGTTTTTTCTGATTTTTGCTTTTGCCAAAATTGCCGTTATTATTTTTAATTAATAAGTTCCTTTTGTCACAGGAGTTTTCTTGCCTCACTGAACTTTACATAGTCTTCAAACACTATTATTTAACATCTCAGAGAATGCTTAGAAGTTCTTCAGGAACTTCTCACTTCTAAAATGAAAGTAGGAAGTAGACAGGTAAATTTACAAATTCTGGAGTTGCAGGCTAACATCAACCTTAGTATTTCTCCTTTAATCTGTTTTATACATGGGACATTGGTGCTAGTTTTCACTTGAAAAAGTGGGAAATGACTAAAGATAGTTGGGAACCACTTTTCTAAGACATCCTTTGAATTTGAATATTATTTTTCTACTTAACATAATGGAGATCTCAAATATTAATCAAAATATCTTGATTAATTTCCTCATTGTTCACAAAGTATTAAAGTATTTAAAAGTATTTCACTTTTAAAGAAAGTGCCTATACATACACAATTTTTAAAATACATATAAAATATATATATTTTATATATTTATATATAAAATTCTAATTCAGACATAAATATGTCAAACAAGTATGCAATTTGTTCATACAATTCAAGCTTGGCCATATAAATTAGCTAAGACTGCATTTATAATTTAAAATATCTACCTTTGATTTAGTTGGCTAAATTGATTCATGATTACCTAGATAGATATATTCTCCAGCTAAAAATGAGTGAGAAAAAACTTGCTACTTCCTGAATTATGAAAGAAATAAAAAATCTATGCATCTTTGCAAGAGCTGGCCTTGGAAAATCACCTTTTAGATGGATCATAACATATGGAAATGGTGCAAATGCTTTGGCTGCATCCCAAAAACATCACAAGAAAACATTGTTATGAGAACAGTGTTAACTGTGAAGCACAATTTATTGAATGAAAGGTTTCTATAATTATTAAATAGTATGACTTGACAAGCCTTGCAACATACAATTGGGTTAACAGATAGGCAAATACATTATATCACTTTTTATTACATGAATAGTTTCTTGTATATTTCCTTTGGTGTCCCCACATTCAAAAGTCCCCAGGAATCAAAACTTTCCTTTACAGAAGGTATGCCTTTTAGGTATTGTCATCCTTCCTATAATTGTTGTTTCAAAGTTTTGAGGCCTATAATCTCCATCTCAAGTAGAAAAGTTTTCAAAAAGCTGTGTCAATTTGTTTGAGTTTTAATTTGGACTGGGTTAAAGAAGAAAAAGGCATTGTTGGTGGCCAACTTTGCATTCATTTTCCCCACTCTTTCTCTTTCTTAATAGCATCTCAAGTCTGTTCTAGTTCTCACTCTCATTCAGGGAAAGCTAGCCCTATCTCAAGCCCTAAAATGCAAGTTCTGGTTATTATAAGCAAATTAGAAGGTTTTGCTCTCCTTGCTAGATATTGTTTTAACCCTGACCCTGTGTGATTTAATTCTAGCCAATAGGATAATGGGAGAAGAGATTCATGAGAAAGAGGCAATCCCATTTCTCTGTGCATCTCCAGGGACTCTTGTATGTGTCTTGTGAAAATAAGAGGATGTACCTTGAGGAAAATGCTCTTACACAGGGTTTGGTAATGTAAAGAGTAGAGAACCTTAGGTGATAGCAAATATTTTTTAGCAACCAACTATTTCAACTTAAAAGAGACTTTATATTTAGACTTGATTAAGAAAGATAATTTTACTCATTGTTATACTGTTGAGCTGGAGTTTTTGCATTATTAGGCATCTTCTAATGTAAAATATATGTGATGGGACACAGGATAAAAAGCATGAACCATACTAGCGGACCTTGAGAGTTACACTGGCCCATTCTTAAGCAGCATGCATTCATTGGGCTTGGGGAGACACATGAGATGTATAACATGACATGCATATTAGTATCATAAATGACAATCACCCTGTGGGTGACCACCTTCCTGAGGTCAAGGAGCAAGAGAATCAGTAGGAATGGATGGAGTTTATATATTTTAAATGGCTATTATTTGCGAGGTATTGCTCTAGGTATGCTTGGCGTATAATTTGCTTGACATATTGTTAGAGCTAACACAGATGACACCATAGGGGCTTGGGTGAGAGAGTATAAACAATAGACAAGTGACATGCCAAAAGGCCTGATGGGAAGTTCTTAAAGAGACCCAGGGTCAAAGCATATTATATGTTGAATTAAAGGAATTGACAGTGGAGGAAAGGGATGACAAATGTGATGTGCTTGAAAATTAATTCTGGCTTGTGCTTTGCTTTCAGTCATGTTTTATATGCAATTATGTGTTGGTAGAAATTCAGATTCTCAAGTATCAGGAAGGTTCATGTCCTGATTTGATTGTCTAAGCAGTAATAACTATATATATATAGGGTTGGATCTTTCCTTTTAGAATTATTGCTCATTTTAAGTCATTTTGAACAAACACCAAGAAAATATAAGCATATACATATAAAAACACATGCACACACATGCACATACACTCATTAAAATCCCCAGTATGCATTGCCATCAGGTCTATCTCTAATACTTGATCTCTAAAATAGAGACAGGGGACAGGAAGGCTGTACAGCATCTCTCTACATTCCTTTAAACCAGTAGATTTTTTTTCTGTTCAGGGGATGAAGCATATGACACCCATCTAAGTTGTGGCTTAATTGAACTCTATTTATTATGTTTTCATTGGAAATACTTTCATGTCTGAGAAACTGTTGACTATTAGACTTCGTTTTCAAGGATGCTATGTTTTACCTATTTCCATATTCTACAAAAAAGATAAATGTAGAACTTATTCAGATGCCATTTTAAACCCAAAACTCTAGATCTGTTTATTACTTAAATAGAGATGGTGTGAACTTAATTTTTATAGAGCAGTAAGAGTTGAGAGAGAAGGAGAAACTAAAGTTGCTGGAAAGATGATAATTGAAAAAGTGTTGTCAAAGAGGAAAGAATCAGCTTGAAAAGTAACAAGTACACTTCATATGGCAGGAATAATAAGACAGTGGATCAATGTAAAGAAAGAGATTTAAAGGAGGAAAAGGTAGCAGATTGGCTAGTTTCTGCTTGCTCACATTCTCAGAAAAATGGAAATCAAGGTATCCTGTCTTGAGAAAAAGGAAGGTGGAATATTAAGCTTGGGAAAAAGTAAAATTGCTCTGTGTGAAATAAGTTATGAGATCAACAGAAGGAAAGCACAAAGGCTACAACAGATGAATGAAAAAATAGATGAAGTTAGTCAGGAACAACCTGTCTTGGCCAGATTAAAAATGCTCATTAATCTTCTCTAGAAAATTAGAAAATAAACTGTGGGGTGATCCAGTGCTATATGCTGGGAAGATGGAAAGGTCAGGGAAGGCGATTTCAATTTGGAAAAAAAGAGTACTTTGATTATTGCTTGGAAATATCGTCAATTCTAAAAGTCAGCTTATTTTAGTACTGAGGAGACAGCAATTTGAGCACGTAGCTTTTTTGAGAGCATAATGTAAAAAGAAATAGTAGCAAATTTGAGGAGATATTATAGGGGACTTGTGACAAAAGCAACTTGTCTTCTATACTTGGAATTTTTTATCATCTTTTACAATATGTGAACCTTGTATGGTCCATGCTCTCTCATCATAATCACTGTGATACACATTATCAGAATACTACTGGTTTCATGTCTTTAGTTTCTCATGAATCCCAACCTTTAACTTTGGTCACATTTATTAATTTCAAAATTTCAGCATTTTGGTTTTCTATGATTTCTAAGTAGAAATAGCAACTACTTATACTAATTGCACAAACAACTTAATGTGATAGACTAAATGTCATTTCTTAATGAATTTTGAGATTTTAATAAAATCGGAGTGTCTAGATGAAACTTTATCTATAAGAACACTCTGGAGAGCTAACAAAAGCAAAAACCTATATTTACAATTCCAATTACAGGAAGCAAATCATTTTTATAATTCCAAACCTGTTTGGGGGAAAAAAGCAGTCTGCTCAAGATCTGATTTGCTAACAAAAATTCCTTGTATTTATATAGTTCTTTGTACGATTTTAACTGCTTAATTTGCGCAATCTTAATTGAAACTCAATAAACTCTTAGAAGTTAGGAAAAGCTGCTAATATAAATTCAGTGCAGTCATTATTTTATCCAGAAATGTTTTGACTAAAGAAAACCAAAACCAAATCTATGCATTTATTTCTTTGTATCCATTTAGTAACAATGTCTCTAACCACAACTCAGTTCCTTTTCTTCTGTGATGATTTCCACCGAATGCATCACAGTACGTTCAGGATATATTATTCTGTCATAACACATCCAATATTTCTGTTTTTTTTTAAAGAGTTATGCAGCTTGAATACTGGTTTGCAGGCTCTGAAAATTGAAAAGCAAACTGCATACAATTTTTTACCTTACATAATTCTAGCTTGCATCTCTCACCTCTTTAAGGAGAGTGCTAGGCTAGAATAAAACAAGAACCATTAATCACAGTAGCACAGTTAAGGCCTAGAACATTTTTTTCCAGAGAACTTATTTGGGTCATCCTAACTAATCTCTTCTTAGCATTAGAAGTAGTGATTTTGCTTGTGATAACTAATGGAACATTTTTCCTACACTGTATTCTAAGCAGTGTCCCAGTTCTGTACTATTCTTAGCAATTCAGACTTTTTGAAAGGCACTATGCCAACTCAAATGCAAACATTCTTGCCTGATAAACTAGACCTGCAACATTATTTGTCTCATACCGTCCCCAAAATCTTTAGATCAGTAACATTTTGCTATGAGTTTATTTTCTCTTTCAATCTAAATATACCTGTGCTTTTGATAAATACACCTAGAACTTTTCTTCCAAATGTATGACGGTAATTAAATGCAAAATTCAGAGGAGAAAACAAATTCTTCTTTACCAGTTTCTTTTAAAACTATCCAATTAATTCTATCTACAGATGTACCTGTATCATGTGACCTACTCCAATCATTGAATGAAAATCAGTGGAAGGCACTTGGCAAAGGATGGATTTTTAAACCAGACATACCTGAACCCTAATCCTGAATTAGCCACTACTTCTGGAGCTATGTGTCTTAATTCTGTGAACATCAGTTTTTTTCAATTGAAAACAAACCAAAAAGCAAAAATAGCAATTCTTATCTCTATAAGGTTGTTGTAAGGATTAAGCATGATGAATGTATTCAGCTTGCATTAGTAACATTTTTGAAATGAAAATATTAATATAACTTTCAAAATGTTACTTTAAAGATAATTGTATAAGTAATTCAGCCTTGCCTTGGTTTTCTATGCTGCACAACAAAGTACAACTCACTGGTGTGGAGCAACATTTATTATATTCCATTTTCTATAGGTTAGGCTTTTGGTGTGGCTAAACTGGGTTCTCTATTCAAGATTACAAAAGGCTGAATTCAAAGGGTAGGTTGTGCTGAGTGGTCTTATCTGTAGGACTGATCAGGGAAAAGTCTGCTTCCCAGCTCTTTCAGAGTATTGGATGAATTCATTTCCCAATGGTTATAGTATACACAGAAGCATCTTTTTCAAAAACAGTGAGGGAGAGAGAATATTTCTGCTGTGCCAAGTCTAACTGTAGGCCAGAACTAGACTTGCTTTTTAAAGGAGCATCTGATTAGTTCAGACTCACCCAGGACAATCTCTCTTTTAATTTACTCAGTCAACCTGATTAGGGAATTTAATTACATCTACAAATCCCTTCATTTTTGCTATGTTCTAATGATTAGAAGTAATCCATAGGTTCTACTCATATTCTAAGAGAGAGAATTATAGTGGACTATGTCAATGGGGTATGTGCACAGCAACACCTATTAGAAAATAAACGTGTGTATTGTAAATAGCAAAAGCAAAGATAAGCAAAAGTAAGAAAGGAGAGAAGCAGATGAAGAAATGGGAATTTTTTAAATCCCTCTCCTTTCCCTAATGCTTTATCTGCATACATATCACTGAGGGTGGGGGAAGGCTCAGAACAGTAACTCGAATTGCAGAGGCAGTGCGTAGTTAAAGCTTAAAGTACTCTCTCAAAACACATTGTGATATGTGTCCTGTCAGAGTTTTATGTGAAGTACTGTGCTATTTCTAGCAAGTTAATTCAAAGCATTTTGGAGTAATCTACCATATACAATAACCTAAGTCAAACATTCAGAGGAAGGAAAATGAAGAATTTTGCAATACTTGCATTTGAACTCAAAGTTCGGGGTACCTAACGGCCTCACTGTCATTGATGAAAAATTAAGCCTTTAAAAAACTCTTCTGAAGACTAAATTGTATGCAAAATAGCAGCACTGGAGAACTTTCTCTTAACACAGTAACAGTTTGAATGGAATTTATGTTTTCATTATAAATAAACCTGTTCATTTTAGAATATTTGATATTTTCAATAACTATTTTTCAAATTTGTTTGAAAATATTAAATATAAATATTTTTAAAATTATAAGAAGAATAAAAATCCAAGCATATTCCAATCACTCAATGATGAAAAAAGTTTTGATATTTTCACTTTTTTTTGTAGTTTTGGTGGTAAGTTTGTTTGCTTAATCTTATAAAATATAAGATTAAATTTTATAAAGGCATTCTATTTACATTGATAATATAAACATTTTAATGATGCCAAAAAGCATTTATTAAATCTTTGTTCTAGTTAAGTGTGCTGACATGTGCCAGACTGAGAAAGATTAATTGGCCATCAGAGATGACTCTTCTAGAAATACAAAATATGATTATAAACATCTAGAACATGTATAACAAACTAATAAATTAAATAACTAACACGTTTTGCCATAAATTTTGGATTTTTATGATTGTTTCCTTCCTTTAAATAACTGATAAACAAATGTTTTATCTAAATTATTTTTCATATTGAAGATTATTACGTAGGATAAATATCAAGAGGTAGAATTACTTGGTCAAATATACATTTGAATGTCTTTGCAGCTCTATTGTGTTTCCCAAATACTTCTAAAGGCTTGCTCATATAATGCTTATTTAATCAATTCCATTCATTACTAGCACTGGAGAGTCTAAAAATAAATATGCTGAATTTATATTAATAACATTTCTCTTTTTCACTCTATTCCTATCTCACAATCGGGCTCTTCCCCACTTTTAGAAGCTCCTTGTTGTCCTGAACTCCCAAGTAGGAAGTTATTTATTAAAGTTTTACCTGATAGAATCATGAGTGATAAGACAAGAGGGCAGAGACAACCTTTTACAGAAAGTAAGGTGGCAATCTTTTTAACCTTTTTTACAAATACTATGGCCTTTTGTTGGGGATCATAAAAATAAACAATATAGTAGTTAAGCCACCCCATTGTGAAGAATCTATCATACCAGCCCTGTCACATGAAAACAGGCCAACAAAATCTCCACCATGGCACAAATTATATGGGAAAAAATTCTCATTTTCCTAATAAATCCAAAAGAGGAAAAGTTCATGACATTCTATTACTTTGAGATGTGTTTTGATTGATAGGGACCAAAATAAAACCTAATATTGTTATATTGTCTTCTAAGGAAATCAACAATTTAGTATATTCAAATGAATTGTATTCAAAATGCTATTCTGTCTACTGACAGAAGAGAAAATAAATTCCACATATTAGTTTGGTTTTCTATTCCATGAATACAACGACACTGGGAATTATATGAGCTATACACCAGTTTTCTGATGCTTATGCTAAAAAAATGTTCATCTGTCATCCATCATATCGTACTGGATAACTACAAGCAAAAAAGATACAGTTTCACCCAATATCTCACTGGGCTAAAATAAATACTCTAAAAATATACAAATTTGCTTCTATGCCCAATCATAATTCTGTTTGATAGATAAAGACATTGCAACTATAAGACATGTCAAGAGCAGAGATCACGGTTCAGATGTTTCCAGGAGTCAACATAGCTAAACACAGAGACCTGCATCTAAAAACTCTTTTTTGTTGGGTTATTCCCACTACATACAGAATGCTCTAAAATGTTCTGTTAAAGAGAAGCAAACTAAAAAATTCTTCTGTGTTCTCATATTAACCACTCAGCTTTTGCTCTTTTCTCTCTTCCTCTACATATCTAAATTTCTTGAATGCCTTGACTCCATACAAAGTCTGTAACTCTTATCATGTATTCAAGCCCATTATGGTTTGGTCCCTTTTCTATCATGTCACTGAACCTGCTTGTGAAGACATTAATGACTTCCATGTCCCCAAATCCAAAGACAAAGATGATATTGCCTAACTTCTGTGGTAGAAGAAGTTGCCGTCCCTTCACTTCCTTTGCACAAACTCATGTGTTAGCTTCCATGGCACCACAGTCATATCTCCTCCCATTCCTTTAACTGATCCTCTCTGTATCCTTTGATTCTCCTTCTATAACTGAAGTCTAAATGTTGGAATATTCCATGTGTAAACCTTCTCTTTTGTCTCTACTCATTCTCGATAGATAAAATCATCAAAGATTACTCAAATTTATTTATAAATCCATTTCAAACTAGTTCTTGTAACTACAAATTTCTATAGACAGCTTTCTGATTAAATGTTGGCCAAGCTGTGTGCTAAGTCCCCACAGCTGAACGAGTGTTTCATCAATAGACACACAATCTAAGTTTTTCCAATCAGAGTGACTCCTAGGACTTTTGCAGAGAATATGAAGAGGAGATTTTCTTTACTGTGGTTAAATTTGATAGGATGTAGATTCAGAACTGTGAAATCCCAAGGCATATAAATTTTTAAATAATGCAAGTGTCAAATTGAGCAGAAAAGGAAAATTACAACATTTATTAGGGTGCAATACTTGAGTCTCTAAATAAAGTCAGACCTTAATCCAACTCTATTCCTGGATTTTTTTTTTTTTTTTTAGTTATGTAAGCTAATACATTCTTTTCCTTAATAAACCCATTTAAATTGAGTTTCTGTCAGATGCAAGAAAAGTTTTCTAATAAGGCATGGCTTTGCCTGGTTTAATGAGGCTGGTTTTGTTTTCTTTGCCATAATCAGGGCACACTGACCTTTAAAAGCCTTCAATCTGGGAGGAGGGTGGCTGAGTTCAATGACCCTGAGCCTCTAGAAGAAAGGATCTAAGATTATTGTAGACCTAGAAAATGAGTCTCCACCCTCTTGTTAGATTATGCACTTGAACCTACAGAGATATATTGATGCATTTTTGAACTTGAGAGGTTATCCTTAAATTGAAAGTCTAGGATGCTCATGCCTCACTGAACAGTCTCTTAGTACTAGGGCTGTATAATGATTACCCCTTCCCATGTGTTAACGCAGGCAAGAAAACTATTTGTAATTCAAAGCAGCAGCAGTTGGAGATGAGCAGCTGGTGGCACCTGGCAAACCTGGGATGTGAATTCAATAATAACAAGGGACAGATACAAGAAAAAAAAAATATATATATATATATATGTTGCAAGTTTTTGTTGTTTGGAAGTTTTTCATATAGTGGTTTAGGCAAGGAGTAAACTATATCCTGTTTTAAATTAGAAGCTACAAATTATCTTTCATACTAAGAAGTAGAAGCAGTGATACATTCATTTTATTTTTTGCTGAGTCATATAAGCTGGATACCAAAAAGCTAACTTGGGTCTCTGGGCATTAGTTTGCCTTCCATCTTAAGATCTGAAAGGGAATTTCAAACAAAACTTGGTCATCGGAGAGGAGAGACAAGGAGAATTTCAGGCCAACACTAGCCCTGAACATGATGCTCCATGCTCAAACTAATTAGAGAGGGGAAAAAGCAATTACTGTGGCTCTTGAGATAAGATTGTTCGTCAGTCCATTCCGATGAAGAGGAGATCACTGTTTTTGAATAATGGATACAGAAACCTTATTTTAAAGCATCTGCTTTCTGTTTTTATAAAAATTAAAAGAACATAAAATAAAAAGTAAATGAACATGAAAAGGCAATAAGTTAGTATTAAAAGGGAGGTAGATAAGACAGTACAAGATTGTACAAAAACTATCATTCTAATAAAAAATTTAAAAATGAATTTTATATAGATGAGAACAGAAATGAGAATGAAGAAAATGTACTGAGTTATGAGGTCAATCTTAAAATGTTTTCCCTCTGCAGAAGAAAATGAGAAAGGGCTTTAAAAAATATGAACTTTCATGAGATTGATATGCAACAGAGAATCTGGAAGTCTGAACTTCTACTTACTAACAACAGAAAAATTTTAAACCAAAGTGATGCATAGGGACTACCTGAAACACAAATGGAAAGTGCTTTTCTTTTAAATACATGTGAGGAAATTTTAATAAAAGAGGTGGGCTGACTGACATAGAAACACAATTATTATTGCTTTTTATTAAAATAAAGGAAAAACTCTGTAGACCAAGGCTTCTCTACAATAATACTAGAAGTAAAGAATGTCCCTATTGTTTACCGAGTATTTGGGGAAAAGCTTTGTGAGTCACTTGTATTTTCTAACAAATTTTCTTCTCAAGTTGTTCATTTCCAAAGATAACCAGAAAAAATAATCAGATATTCAAGGTTCTGAAATTATAACCAAATTCTTGTTCTTTCCGAAAAAAATTTTATAGTCGTTTTAAAGTCATCTGGTATTGATTAAAAATCAGTAATGCACAGTTGTGTCTTTATTAGCCTGACATTCTGTTTAAAAAATAGAATAGAAAAATTTTGGTATTGGACGGTAGTGATGGTAGCACGACATTAAAGACAAAGTTAACAACATTGAATTATATATACGAATGTGACTAAAATGTGAAACTTTAGGTTGTGTATGTCTTACTAGAATAATTTATTTAATTAAAATTTTAAAAAGCACGTAGGACTGTACAACACCACCAGTGAACATTAAACCATGGACTACAACTAGTAGTAGAATTATAAAAATATTCTTTTGTCAGTTGTAACAAATACACCACCTAAGCTGTTAATAAAAGGCGGTATATGGGAACTTTGTTTCTTAGATATGATTTTTTTTGAGTTCTCTAACAAAAAAAGTTAGGCTTAATGTTGAATCCTTAAAGAATGTAAATATTGTGTTAACCCTTACCGCAAGGGTTAAAATACGATTCCAGTGCAGCATCATGTATAATTTACTTTTAAAGATTTCTCTGATCGTCCACAACAGTGAGTTTTCACACCTGAATTGTACCCTCACATGATGTTTTTTCTTTATGACTTGTGACATAACTTTTTATTTCCTAGGAAATTGAAAAAACAAAATTTAATAAAAGTAAATTAAAGGTAAACTTTCTAAAATTTTAGATTTGTAATTGGAATTATTTTAGGCAAATATGCATACTTCAAATACAAATCGATGATTAATTTGACCTGCAATTGCTTAACGAAGTTGAACTTTAACATAGAAGTTGTTAGTAAATGGATAAATGCTTGCTCAAATTATATTTTTATAATTTGTCAAGGTTTAATGAAAATAGCTAGCTGATCTAGGGGTTTTGTTCTCATTGGTCGAGTTGAGATCAGTACTTTTAGATCATTAATCTATGTTAGTTTTTACTGGGTGTTATGTAGTTAATGCTGCACATTTTACTAAAATATCCACCAGGTGACCTAATTGTTATGATTTATTCTTGGATTGAAACTAAGCACTGCTAATTGCATTATATTCATTATCTTTTGACTTCAGTATTATAGGTCTAACTAGCTTATGATTATTTTTCTTCTATAATTAATGAAATGAAATAAGAGTTCAGATTAATTTGAAAAGGTTGTAAAATAATAAATACTAGAGTTATTACACTGGGCCAATCATTTAACCCCTCAGACTAACTTATTTTCCATCTATAAATTATGTTTATTAAGATAGTGGATTTTGTCTGTATATAATATTAAAGTTTTTATGAAATTGCTTTATGGAACAATATGTTGTTATTATTACAATGACATGAAATTTCTTGATTGCTATGGTAAATTTAAAAAATGAGATTGTAGATCAAAGTCTAGTTCTGTAAATTCTGAAAGATTAGATGGCATAACTCTTCTGTTATCACTGGAAGAAAAGAGATTGAGATTAGTTTTGTTGACATTCTTAATGTACAGCTTAATAATGTAGAGCAAGAGTCAACACATTTAAAATATAAAAACAAAACATTCTTAGCTTGTTTATCATATTAAATCAAGCAAAGTGGTGAAGGGTGGATATGGCCTATGGACCGTGGTTTACTGACCCCTGTAATAGAATGCAATTTTCTACATTTTAAAACTTAGTGTCTCAAATATTCTTTTGAAAATCATAATATTGATTCTTATATTTCTTTAGAAATCATTCTTCTGCATTTACTTGATTGGCATATGACAAAAATGCTACTAGTTTTACATGATGAATAAACATGAAAATAAGAGGGATTATAAATTTTGTGCACTTTGTAATCCATTAAATTTTTCATAAAGAAAGTAAGTGTTGTATCACAGGACCTGAATTTCCTTTTTTTTGGAGACATCCCCAATTTAAAAGATTATCATAGAATAGATTTTAACAAGATAGGGTTTGATTTCTGGAAGTCTTTCCAAAAGTTAAGTAAAGGAAGTAATGAATATTTAACAATATATCTGCTTATAACAGTAATATTTTACCATTCTCCAATGTGAAAAACAATTTTGCCACTGTAATTTTAATAGCCATGTATTTTTGTCAGTGAGTTATGATCCATGCAGCTATAGTAATTAAACCTATCAGATGCAATAACTGTTGCTGACATTCTTACAAGGAAACTTAGAAAGTAGTTCCCTGATAAACTAAAATGTTAAATAGAATATTTCTAAGAGAAATTTTTATCTCCCTGTGTTGAGATTTGAGTTTTATCATGACAAGCATTTTTTAAGATAGACCTAACAGTCTTGTTTGATATAAGAATATCTCCCATGCAAACATATGGCAGTTTAAAGATTTCTTGTTTTTTATTACCATATAATGGTAATATAAAGAGTCGATTGCCATTGACTCTTGGCACGTTCAGTTTCTGTTTTAGAATAAAACTCTTCACTGAGGGTACCTTATCTAGGGAAGTAATACAAGACTATTCCACATACAGGGGTGGTTCTACTAGACTGGAAATCTGATTCAAGGAGTTACTCCTATCGATTGGCCAGTAGTCCATGGAGTGACCTGAATTGAAAAAGTTTTAAGATGTTAGGGAAATAGTAGCTATCTAAGCCAATATTACCTGCTTCTAAGGCCTTGAGACTATGACATATGAAAGAGATCGGTATTCTGTAGTCCAGGCCCCACGTGAGACACCACAGATGCAAAGATTGAGTATAATTGCTAATTAACCAATTCATTAGGGAAATGGCTATCAGGTGCCTATGATGTCTTAGACACTGTTCTGGATGTGTATGAGACTTCTATGACTCCAACAACCATCTCTGCAGAGAAACTGATATTCTAGCATTGACTGGGGCTCTAAACCTCTTAGCATGGTATAAGTAATTACGGTGTTAAGTGAATTTGGCTTGCTTTCTTCCTGTCTTCAACTATTCAGTCCATTTGGGGATATGAAACTTCTTCCTATTGCTACTCTTTTCTTTGATTTTCCTTGACTGCTAATGCCTCCAACTGTATAGACATCCTAAAGTAAAATTCCTACCTCCCTATTCCTTTACTAGTTAGTGATCATAGTGTCCTGATAGTGATGAAAGATGTATGATTTCCATGACATAAAGGGAATTTTCTAAATGGTATTGCTTTAACATCTTCCATTTAAAACTGAGCGAAGGAGGGAGAACAGATGGCAAATTTGTCTTTGAATATCAAATATTATCCATCCTAAAATATCAATTAGGATAACTGATCACCGAGACATGAATACAGGGAATTAATATTTTATTACTATAAGTATGATGCCAAGAAAGGAAAATGACTGATCCAAAATAATGATGTTCCTCATTATTCATAATTCGGATTTAGGAGCAAATAAGTCAAAGAGTTTATCTCCTCCCTCCTTTATTAACAACTTTCATCTTGATGAAGCAATGAGCATGAGACACTTCTGATGAGATGAGGCACCCTAGAGGATTAATTCTCATTTATATGTTGAGAATCTGTTGGCACACATCTTGTTTATTTGGATAAAATAGGGTGAACAGTTTTTGTCCATGAAATACTGAATATTTGCACGCAAAACATTCATACTATAGTCCAAGATGGTTCATCCTTTCACACTTTTACCGTCATAAATATACCAATTGAAGAAACCTCGGTTGTGAATGTTTTTTTTTTTTTTTTTTTTTTTTTATTATGGCACTGAGTGGAGAGGAAGAGAAATAAAAAGACCTCTCTTCTTTTTCTTTAATGTGTGGGGAAAATAAGATTTTCAGAATAATGGATGGCTGGAGGCAAGGTATATTGCTCAGAAACCTCTGAGTATTAATCCTGTTTTTTCATTCTGGGTGAAAATAGGACTACTGGGTTTGGTTAAAAAAGAAACAGTATAGGCAGTATTGGTAAAAAAAAAAAAAAAAATGCTTTTAGTTCTGTAAGTTATTTGCGTTGAATAGGTGTGTGGGGCAGAATTGAAACTCTATAAATTCCAAGACTGTGGCTTGAGAATCTGCAGTTTAAGTTTTCGCTGGCTGATTTTACCACATGAAACACATGCTCTTGAAAACAAACCACCGTGTTGTGAGTAACTAAAGCATCCATATGAGAGGCCCACATTAAGGAGAACTGAGGTGAATTCCCAAGAGTTCCAGTACAGTTCCAAAGTTCCAGCTCCCTTGCTGAGGACATTTCAGTCTTCCACCCATGCTTGCATTCCAGCCATTATCAAGCAGAGCAGAAAAACTACCCTGCTTCTCACAGAATCATGAGAAAGAATAAATTGTGGTGGTTTTAAGGAGATTCATTTGAGGGCATTACTACAAAATAATTGATCATTGAACCTGAAATTAACACCTGAGTGTAAGATACTGGTATAACAAATTGTCTGTCTGTTTGTCTGTCTATCTATCTATCTATCTATCTATCTATCTATCTATCTATCTATCCAGTCTTTGGGTCATATAGCTGGTAGTTGGAGGCTCAAAGGGAGAAAACTAGAAGAAAACTAGAAAGTAGGTGAGGAAATTCTTATTGGATTAACTTGTACCCCTGTATTTCAGATAATATCTCCTCCTCTATATTTATTTACTATGAAGTGGCACATGATATTTTTCACATTTATATAAAGCATATATAAATAATATATATCAAGGTTTTCTGGTGTCAACAAACAGGATAGAGATCACTAAGTCTAATTTTTGCACATCCTCAATTAACTGATAGTGCCAAATTAGTTTCTGAAGTATTTCTAACCATTTACCCTCCCACCGAAAGTTTCTCCTTGCCTTCATCAACCATTGTATTGTTAGATTTTTATATTTTGCCCATCTCACATCTAGGAAGTTATTCTGCCAGTTTACATTTTATTTCTCATATATATATTCATTTGTAGTTACTGTATATACTGTATATAGTATACGTGTACACATACATGTATATGTGTGAGGATGAGTTTTTGTGTGCATTTTATATATAAATGCATTAGAATAATAAATACTGAATTCAAGAGAATGGCTACCTTTGCTGGAGATGGAGTGTGACTGTTTGAAAATATTATGTACCCCAGAAAAGCCATGTTTTAATCATGATCCAATCTTGCAGGAGCAGCCATTTCTTTTAATCCTGAGTCAATATTGTAGGTTGGAAACTTTTGGTTAGATTATCTCCATGGAGATGTAAGATGTCCAATTTTGGTTATGACCTTTGATTCTATGAAGATGTGATACCACCCACTCCAGGGAGGTTTTGATTCATTTACTGGGATCCTTTAAAAGAGGAAACATTTTGGAGAGAGCCAGAAATGACAGACGCCTCAGAGCTGATGGAAACTTCAGAGGCCAGAGCTGACACAGATGCAGACACATGGAGAACAGAGTCATGGATGTTGGAGATTCTTGGAGCCCACAGACATCACTGTGAGACGTTAAGCAAGCCAGAACCTGGAGAGAGCCAAGGGAAGCCAAGAGATGAAAGCCAAAGAAACAAAGTGAAAAACTCCCACAGGAACAGAGATTGAGAGTAATAGAGCCCAGGAGCAAGGGACCCACAGATGCCAGCCACTGGTGAATACCCAGCTGACAGAGGTGTTCCCGACCCATCGGCCTTCCTTGAATTATGGTATCTTTCCCTGGATGCTTTACTTTGGATGTTTTTATAGTCTTAGAACTGTAAACTTGTAACTTATTAAATTGCAATTTTAAAAAAGCTGTTCCATTTCTGTTATACTGCTCTCCAGCAGCTTTCAAGCTAACACATGGAGGGATATGAATCCTCACTTTGAGAATTCATATATATCAATAATGTTTTTATTTCATTATATTACATATAGGTCTGCATTACCATGTAATTACTAATGTAAAGTGTTCCATCAATGTTATATTTTAATAGCTTGAAATACTTAAAACTTTATTTTTATAAAAGCAGTCCACAGTAATAATGGTAGACACTCTCCCTTGGCCACCTTGCTTATCTATTACCTTGGAAATGTTCAAAACCAGACCTTAGTTTCCCAACCTCTCATGCTGACAGCTGGCATATATATGCCACATAAGCATCTTCTGATGGTATCAGTGTTAGAATTCTTCTGGAGGATTCTAAGAGGTAGTTTCTTTACTGATGGAAGGCGAGGATCATGGAGCCAGTGTTTTTGCTTTCTGGCTTCGTTTCCCCACTTTTTAGCTATGACTACTGTTGTGATGCCTAGAGATAATACAGCCTTCTTGCTATCTGAGGACAAAATCAACATTGTGAGAATTGCAGAGATGAAGTGTTTGCAGTAATATTTTTAACCTGCTGAACTACCCTAGCATCATTAGTCTTAATATTTCTTGTTATTTATAACAAACATTTGCCTAAGTAAAGCCACTGTTAGTTTGGATTTAGGTGAATGCTTTTTAATACAAACTTACAAAATTTTTGGTATAATCATGGGAGTATAAAAAAACAAGTATCAAACGTAATTGTCACCTATATATTTCCCTATGCAGCTTGTCAACGTATGTTTTTTCCTCTTAGGTTGTGTTTCAGTTGCTCTGGCCTCTCTCCTATTTCAATTTTTCTCCAAGAGTCTCCTTATGTAAACTCTGCTCTCCTACAGTGAAATCATATCACACATATTGGATGGCCTACAATGCATTAAGACAGTTACGTAAAAAGTGGCTCAGACTGAGAGAGATAGCCTAAGAGATTAACTGACAACTCTCTGCATGCAGAGAGTTAAGTTAACTTGGGATGGATTTCATCTCTGATGAGCCACTCTCCATAAGCATATGGAACTCTTTGGTGCTATTAGACTCCCTCACATTGATATGCTTGCTCTTTTCCTATATATATCCCCTTTACTCCTGCAGACACATACACCATTTAATCCCCCAATATTTCTTAATGTGAGGTTTACACAGTGAACACATTTTTAGTATCAGCCCTGATATGTAATTCCATTTGGAAATCACTCTTAAAAGTACTTCTTTTCACGTTTTTTTGCATGGTTAGGCACCAGGAATCAAACCTGGGTCTCTGGCATGGCAGGCAAGAACTCTGCCACTGAGCCACAGTGGCCCACCCCTTTCACATTTTTTGATCTACCATAATAAACATTCTAATAGCTGAATGGATACATTATATGATAACATACTATCATCACATTCATATTGAAACAATTATTATGCTGCCATTCAGTTAGTTCTACTGACATACTGGTGACCAGTTATGATCTGGATTAGCTAAAATAAATACAGCAGAACTTCCCTTATATCTGCCAATACACTGAGGCTTAATATAGATATCTACTAACAGACAGCATCAAGATGGGAGATACCATGTAGATCTCTTCCTGCTTTATTTACAGGCTTGACCACTTGGAAAAATAGATCCTTATTCATGGCAATTTCAGTTGTCAGCCAGTGGACTGATCTGAATTTAAATTCTTTTTATTCCACTTGTGCCAACTTAGATTTATTTTCAAGTTCTGCTAACTCTATGTTAAGTGCTTCAGGATTATTTATATCAATTGGCTGCTCACCTTTTTAAAAAATTAGTTTTTTATTTTTATTTTTATTTATTCTTATTTCTTATTTTGAGATATATTCAAACTTAAAGGAAAAATTTCAAAATAATTCAAAAACAATACAAAGCACCCTAAAATGGTCTCTCATCCAGATACGAAATTTTCTGACTTTTGGTATTTTGCGACATTTATTATACCATTCTATGTATGTATGTATGCATCTATCTATCTATCTATCTATCTATCTATCTATCTATCTATCTATCATCTATATATTTGAGAGCAGGTTGCACAGATAATGCTACTCTAACATTGATAATTCCAAGTGTATCCCTGAGAACAAGGACTCTTACTATGCAACTACCTTAAGTACAGCTATCAACTTTAAGAAATTTAATACTGATATAAAGCATATAGTCCAATTTTCTTCAGTTGTTCCAATAATGTCCTTTTTTGCTCTAGGTTGGGATTCTTTTTAAATTTAGCAATATACATACAGCCTAAAATTTCCCCATGTAAGCCCCTTCAGACATTTAATTCACTAGTGATAATTATATTTACAATGATGTGTTACCATGACCATCATCCATTACCAAAATTTTCCCATCATCTCCAGCAGAAATTCTGTATCAATGAAGTTTTAACTCCAAATCTTCTTGAATACTATTACCTTAGGAAACTTTATTCTATACTCAACTCCCCAATTTCATTTATTTTCTGACCTTTTACTTACTATTGCCTCTATGTTTCAGATGATATAATATAATTAATAATATTTAATAAATAATAAATTTATATTAAATTACCTAAAATAGTTAATATTATTTTGATGATGATTTTGATGGTGCTATTCCATATTAACTTAGACAAAGTGTCATATCATTTCTAGTTTTGTTGATGTCATTTCCTCAACTTGGATTAGGATTCCACTACTTTATGCCTGATGGTCATGAATTAGCACTGGCATTTCCCAATGCACATCGCAGATTCTGAACTTTCACCCTGGATTGAATTGATTTCCTTGATCACCTAGTTAGACATGATATAATATTTTTAGCTACTCATTACTTATGTTCGCATTTGCATATTTTCATTATTTCATCATTGTAAATTAGACCAAGAGAAAGAAACCACTCTCTCTGGTTTACTACAAGAATTTGTACATGTTATTATAGATTATTGGAAGGTTTGGAGGATCAGGTTCTAGGCTGGACCTCTTTGAGTAACCACTTCACAAGTAATTATAAGATAGCAACTTCCTTTGAACCTTCCACTAGAGCAAAATCAGCAGCAAGACGCTGCCTTTCATGTCCATAAGGCTTGAGAATGGATATCCAAGGCCAGAGATTAGGTAGTCATAGTAAGATTCTGGAATCACTGGAACTCTTTCTTGACACAAGGAGCTGGAGAATTGACATCGAATGCTGCCGCAGGAGATCTTCAACTCTCCAAGACCTGAAAGCAGCAACAGAGAATTGTGATTCTATCCCACTTCACCCTCCAAATCTCTCAAAACTGCATTGAATTGTGAGGACTTCATTCACATCTGGAACTCTAGCTCCAGAGGCAAATTGTAGTGTTTAATAATCACTCAGAATTGCTGGATGATAGAATCCATTTGAGCCATACAATAAAAATTATCTAATACAGTTATTTATGCTCTTAGAATGTTTTTGCTAAATAAATTATATACAGCAACTCTGAAAATGTCATTTTTCATAAAGTTATTGCTTTCAATTGTCACTTACATCTGACTTCCCTGAATTTATGTTTGTGGTTTCAGGAAGGAGTGCACAGTCTTCCAGGGCCATCAATATGCTCAAATTAGAATGAAATAAGTGTCAGTAATAACCGTGTATGTAGGATGTTGAATAAATGCTGTGGATAAAATAAAATTGAAACGATGGTGATAATTTGAACATACTAGTTAATGTTTGTTTATGTTGCCCTCCTTATCTTATTTTTCCAAAAGTGCCTGTGGAATTCATTATTTCAGGAGATATTTATTCACCCAGTGGTAGAAGGATGCATCCAAAAATTTCTGGAGATGACAATGGATAGCACTGATGTATCATTCAGTGTTCTCCAGAGAACAGAACTAATAGGATACATATATATGGGTGAGGAGGGCGATTTATTTTAAAGAATTGGTTCACATGATTGTAGGGGCTGGTAAAGGTAAATTAGAAACTTGTAGGAAAGGCAGCAGGCTGGAAACTCAGGCAGAATTTTACGTTGCAGTCTTGAGGCAGAATCTCTCCCTCTTTGGGAAATCTCAAGTCTTTATGTTTAAAACCATTAACAGTTGGATGAGACCTAACCACATTTCTGAGAGTACTCTCCTTTTACTAAAAGTTAACTTAATGTAGATGCTAAATGTATCTACAAAATCCTTTCATAGCAACGACTGATCAGTGTTTGGGTATTATAGTCTAGCCAAGTTGACATAAAACTTTTATTTTATGAAATTGAGTTTCTAAATACATTTTTATTCCTGCAGAGATAATCCATTTGAAATTCAAGATGTTTTTGTTTTGCAGGATAGTACTCATTCCATCATAACATTTTTACTTATTTCCAGGAATTTTTAAGACTTTCTCTGAAAAGAGTTGTTGAACAACTTGTTCACACAAGACCTTAGACAACTTCAAATGTAACTGCATAGTCAGTTTTTAAGTCATGAAGCAAAGAGATTGTCAATTCAATCATTGCAAAGTCATAGCTAAAGGCAAGTGATCAAAAATAATAGGATTTCATGAATGTTTTATTCATTTTTGATCAAAATTATTTTATTTCTAAATCATTACATATGTATATTATTTGTAAAATAATAAATGAGCTAATTTGGGTTTCATTGCATATTGCCTTCATATATATTACTTTATTTCTCTTCTTGCAGTATTTAGTACTTTTATATATTCATTCCTACAATTACAACTTATGCAAAAAATTAGACAATGAAAGGAAAAGATGCTGGTAACTACGGATTTGCACAAATGATTGAAGGTTTAATGACTCATAATGACTTAGCAAAGTCATGAGCAGTAATTTAATCAAAAAGTTATTGCTGACAAAACTGTTTGCTCAATTAACTTTCATAATATGCATAAAATCTGTTTGCTTATATATTCTTGAATTGTTATCTTAACCAATACATGCTTTCTTATTGAACTTTTCTGTAATAAGGGAAAAATACAACTTTACTCACTCCAATGTTCTATTTTTAAAATAAGTTCAATTACATTTATATAATGTTGAACTATATTCAATGCAATTTGCAAAACCTCAGTTCAATTAACATTGTCTTTCACACTCATAGTATATTAATTTTGGATATTTTTCACAGTTTTCAAAATATAAAGGCTGTAAACATTAATTTAATAAGGTCCTTTGCTCCAATATATGCATTTCCCTTACAAATGATGGTTAAAAATATTTGGTCTTCTTTTGTACACTTAGTAGTGGATATGTGTTATTTGTCAGCTGCTCATTCATCCATGATTTAGAGGGTGTAGGTAGAAAAGGACACTTATCTTCTTGCTCGGACATTCAGCTGTAAGTGTTCATGGTAAATAGTTCTAGATCTTCATTATTACATTTCTTGAGGACTAAGGCTCTCAACTCATAACCATGTAATACTTTTCATTAGGCATATCAAGAATGTCAGAGTTACTGGTCAAGAGGAAAATGGGCAGCAGTTATATACTGTATTACATGTTAACTGCCCTAGTCTATCTAAGACACCCTAGTATGAATTCAGAAAGCATACAACACTGCCAGACTCACATAAGATAATTAATTTATAATGAGATTATCATCAGCTTGCCTGTGTTCTTCACTGTGTTTTTTAAATTCATTTCCCCCCTTGAAGATATTCAAAAATTGATCTTTATGTTTTCTACACACAAGTAAGCCATGCTAATTATGGAAAATATAGGAAGGAGAAGTGACAGCCGGGGTGGGCCTCATGAAGATTACAGATTTATACCAGCGATGAGATGCTAAAAACATAAAATAAGGGAGTTAATATGCAAAAGGATACATGAATAATAATATCCCAGGAACACCAGATAAAAACAAAATCAAAATTATTTTCCCAAAGGGGGAAAAATCCTTCCTAAAGACAAGTTTATAAAAATTATAAGACCTAGCCATGATCAATTGTTGTAAACATCTACACACATATATAGACACAAAACACACACATTTTCATACAAACTGGAGAATGAAATAGCAATGTAAATTCATTAAGCAATAATTTGAAAGACTCTACAGGATAGATGTGCCTAAATTAAATAAACAATTAAATAAGGCATGGACACAATGAGAAAAGTTACTATACACAAAACAGGAGAAAGAAAAGAACCAAGTAAAACTTTTAAGATAAAACAGTATTTGAAATTAAAAACAAAAGGACTACTTGAAAGATTGTTCAGAAAAAAACTAAACACCATAACTGAAAGGAGTCATAAAAAATTATCCAGAATTTATCAGAAAATGATTTGGAAATAGAAAATTTGAAAGATATCCTCATGGCTAAGAAAGAGATTTCTGCTTCTGAGTAGTAGCAAGGTAGCACAACAGCCCAGATATAACAACTTAATAGAGGTGTATAAATTATAAATAATACATTTTAAGGATTCCAAAGAGCTGTAGAAGCAGAGAAGAGAAAAATTTTCATCCTTAGATTCAGACCAAGCCCAATATTTAGGGAAGGGAATCCTAACAACAAGACTGAGAAGCTGAATTCCAAGAATTAAGGTCTTTTCTGTGGATACTTGACTCTTGCCAGCTGTTTTCTTCATTGGGCCAATTCTAGGTGTGACCTCAGGATAGCTTTTGGCTTAACCAAGGGGCTATTGAGAGAGGGAAGAATCAGAGATGCTTTCGGAATTTTAAAATTACACAGAGAATTTGTTAAATTGCCTGGTTGAGCATTGTTTTTTTTAAACCTATCAGAGAACTGAAAGAGCAAAACAACCAACTTGCTTAAAATCTAAAAGACAAGGAGAGGGGAGACCTGAGAATTTGCTTACCTAGTATCAATGTAAGATCAGTTCAGCTTAACTCATAGGTGAAAAGTGAAGTCATGTGTGGGCTGATGGGCCAATAAAAAACTTTTGTGGTTTACAATATTTTGTACCTAATATTTCATATGCACTTTTGTGTGCGCACACACACAAACACACAAATGCACCCTATGGTTTATATAAATGGTCACAGGTCATCTTCACAGCTTTCTGTGAGACATTTTAATTTTTATCCTAATTGCAAATTGAAACTGTGGGAATTAAGTGAATTGTCTAGGACACAAACTGCTAAGTCAAAAGATTCAAAACCAGGTATGATTACTTAATACTATTAATATTACAGTTACCGTAATGCTGTAGTTACCGTAAAAAGTTAGTGATTGACTGCTGACAATCTGGGAAGTAGGGGAATCAAGGAAACCTATTTAAAATAGGTAGCTATGGAGGCACACTTTTTCCACTGACCCAATATTTAATTTAGTTGTGATTGACTTAACATCTATTTCATAGTCTCTTAAGGCTATTACAATCTTGCCTATGGCTTTCTTTGGGTAGTCTTTCTTATTTGTAGCATGCATTTTCATTATACTTAAAAAAAATTTAATCCTGATAGATGTTTATTTATCAAATAGAATCTGACCAGTTTTTAAAACAAGGGCAGTTTTATTATATTAGCATCCTTGGCAGGCTTTATCAGTACAGAAAACATCTCTCAAAGATTTTTAAAAATGGGGCAAGAAGGGTCAGCATTTAGTACATAAATATGATCTTCCCATACATCATAAAACTTGGATGCAATTTGTATGACTTGAAATATCTTCGTTTAAAAAATATCATGCACAAAAAGGGACTCATCAGTGAGAACAGAAAAGTGGCATTTTTTGTGTTCAGACTACAATTTAAAACACAACTGGCTTTTGATGTTACAATAAGTAAATTACACTTCAAGCTCCAGAGTATGTGGGGAATGAAACCTGATTAAAGTTTAATACAACAATCCCAGTAAGTGTTTGTTTTAATAAAAGTCTCATTGATATTCTCTGATTTGGTCTAATCATCCAAGAAAAAGTAGTTTCCGCTCTTCTTTTGTTCTACATCTTTAATTGAATTGAGTTTCTTTATTCTTGCTGAGACAAAAATTTCAAGCTGGGGCAAAAAATGTGTTCATGCCAACCAAAAGGGTTTGAGGACTGTTTGCAACAATGGTTTTAGATGGGACACCATAAAAACGATGACCTGATCTGCTAGATAGGTGGCTATGATGAAGTCACATTCCACAACAAAGGCTCTTTTTCACATGGAGTATGAAATATTTGACAACTCTAGCTGTCTGCAATTTTGCTCAAAATCCAGATGTATAGGTGGTTCATCAATTACATCAACTTAAGTAGGTTTGCCCTAACAGCTAAAGCTACTTGCTGCAGTTCACCATCAGATAATGTCTGCAACTCTTGGGTTATGCTGTTTCTAACTTGCAGAGGCTCCATTACATCAGTCACAAATTATAGGTAAGTATAAACATATCTTATCTTGTAGTAGCTGGTTAACACTTCCATTTGATTTGGGGTTGATCTTCTGTGGCTTATAACTGACATTTAGAATTGGTACTGCTCCATCAAGTTTAAGTATTCCAGCAAGCATTCTAATAACCATCTTCCTACCTGCATTATTTTCCCCCAGCATCAACATGATTTCAGAATCAGTAAAATTTCCAGCTACAATTGCTAGCAGAGACTCTCCTATCTTTTTGTTCATTCTTGGATATGTATACCTATACATTTTTTTTAACTTCTCCACTTGCTGTCTCAGCCACTTTATTTATTTAGTTAATTTTGCGGGGTTGCATGGTTCAGGAGTTGAATCCAGGTCTCTCGTGACTCAGTCACTTTAAAAACAAATGATGAAGGGCAGGCCACGGTGGCTCAGTGGCAGAGTTCTCACCTGCCATGCCAGAGACCCAGGTTTGATTCCCGGTGCCTGCCCATACAAAAAAAGAAAAAAAAAATGATACATTTCTGAATCTAAGGTATTCTGTTTGGACATAGGTATCCAGAAAATATTTATGCATTCTCTTATGCCAAAAGGTATTGTAACAGTACAATACACACTTGATACACCAAGTAAACAGCAGCTGAAATGAGAAAGATAACTTAATACACTTAGATCATGCTCCACCGCAATGATATATCCACCCGGATTTTTAGCGATCATATAGTAACAGTAGTCTTCATACATCGTGTGACGCCTGGGTAACAAGGCGGTTTATCAAAGATGAAAATAGTTTTCTGTACACAACCTCAGCACAATCAAATTTCTACAACTCTCTGAAAGATCTTCAACTTTTCGTTCTTTTAGATAAGTTAAATCCTGCTGTTGACATACAAGTGCTTGTATCTTTGCTTCATCCATTCTGTCTAAAATAGACTCTACTGTCCCCTTTGCAGCTTTGGGAATTTGGGCCATATACTGAGGTTTAGTAATGGCTTTTAGGTCACCTTCTAGAATCTTGGTAAAGCAATTTTACAAATTCAAATCCTAGGAAGTAAATAAAATTTCTTGCTAATGAGGTGGATCATCATACCTTCCAAGGTTTGATTTTTGCTTCCCTGCTAAAATTTTTAAAGAAGTTGACATTCCAATACTATTGGTTCCAACTAATCCCCAAACTTCACCTGGATGACTGAAAGGTAACCTGTGAAGTTTGAAGGCATTAGCACAATATTGATTTTTTCTCTTTTTTCCAAGTTGTTTGGTAAATTGACAGTTGATAAGATGTCACAGGGACATTTCTTAATACAAATACTGCAACCAATACAGAGTTTCAGAAATCCATGCTATCTTATTCTGGTGTATAACCTCTATGCATAGTTTTCCCAGTGGGACCACAGAGCAACTCTTGCACTCCTGCCAACATTTCTTAGGTTTATATTTATTATGATTGACAATAGCAATTCTCAATAATTTGTCTGCCAAGATTGTAGGTATATAAGAAAATCTAGGCCCTCTGGAGAAAATGATTCCCTTGTGGTGGGTAACTCAGAGGCCAAGTCAGCACTAGCCTTAATACCCCAGCCACACAGCATGTCCTGATGGCCAATGGCAAAAATGGCGCTACCCGGACACTGCTCACCATAGGGATACAATGCTCAAGACTATGATTATACTTTTGTTTTAAGTTTCCTTGATAAGGATACTTGATATTTGTTACCATTCTATTTCACTTATAAAAATTCAGGAATTTTGGTTGAATACATAATGGAGATACTCAGGAATACACACATCATCATGGTAAAATTTCAAATGATGTAAGTTAGATAATATCTTTATTCAAACATCTGACCCAATCACAGCTTTTTCCACAGAAATAATTATTGCAGAAGTTGTTTATGTCTCCTTCTAGATTTTTAAATATAGTAGTGAAATGTTCTTTTGTGTTTTTTTTTTTTAATTTTGAAAACAAACTTTTTTATTTGCAAGAATTTAAAACTTTCCCCTTGGTTCCCGTTTTTAGTTAATTCTCCCAACCTCTGGCAACCACAAATCTGCTTTCTGCCCTATGGTTTTGCCATTTCTAAAACGTCAGGAATGGAGTCATACCATTTGTAACCTTTTGGGTCTATTTCTTTCATTCAATAAAATACTTTTAAGATTCATCCACATCATTTGATGAATCAATAGTTCATTCCTTTATATCACTGAATAGTGTTCTATTGTACGGATGTATCATGATTTGCTTTTCCTTTCCCTGTTGAAGGATATCTTACTGGTTTCCAGTATTTTAGCAATTGTGAATAAAGCTGCTATAAGCATTCATGCACAGATTATGTTCTGTTCTGTTTTGCAGATTTTACTGAGATATATTCTCTTATCATATATTCCATCCAAAGTATAAAATCAATATCTCACAGCATCATCACTTCATTGTGCAATCACCCTCATATTTAGATCATTTTCATTCCTCCAAAATGAAAATTATCAGACACAAAAAAAGAAAACCAAAAACACCGCTTATCCCTTATCTCACCATATTATTGACCCCTAGTATCAGTGTGATACACTGGTTACTGTTGAAAGAATTTTAAGGTATAACTGATAACTATAGTCTGTAGCTTGCAAAAGGTATTTTTCCCCACCTACCATTCTATTATTAACATGTCATACATTTGTACTAGTTCATGCAAGAACTTATATAAATTTGTGGTATTAATCAGTGACACACTTGACTCTAAACAACTCTTTTCAACCAAATTCACCTACAGTACAGCACTATTCCTTATATTCACAATAATGAGCCACCCACATCCCATATCCATTTCCAAACACTGTAAGTTCAACCACATTATACATTCTGAACAGAGTATGCTATCACTCTCCTCTCTCTATCTTCTATTTCTAGGTATCCTTTATTCTGCATTGTCAGACTCTGCACTTACGTATTATAGCTAGTTCATATTAGTGAAATCAAACCATGTCTGTTGTTTTGTGTCTGACTTAGTTCACCCAGCATTATGTCTTCAAGATTCATCCATATTGTCACATGTTTCAGGACCTCATTTCTCCGTACCACTGCAAAATATTCCATCACATGTATATACTACATTGTATTTTGTTTTGACATAGCTTGTGATGGGTTTCAAATTTAATGCATTGTGTTAACAGAATATGATCTGCAAGCTTTTGAATTTTTGAACTTTTTGAGAATTGTGTTATTGTCCAGGTAGGGTTATATATTACCCCTGAAAGCAACTTTCTTCCCTCATTTATTGTGTTCATGTTCTATATACGCTATTACATACAATTTGGTTGATGATGTTGTTGAGATGTTCTATATCTTGCTGATTTTTATCTAGTTGCTTTATTACTTATAATAATGGATATTCTATTTCATCCTTTGTTTTTCAATGTGTGCTTTGTACATTAAAAGCACTTTATGAGAGCTATGCAAATTTATGATTTTTCTTTGTTCTTAAAAATTCACCCATTTATTATACCTAATTGTAATGTAATTATGTTAAAACACTGAATGAAGCTGCATCTGAGCTATAGTTTTTTTTTGTTTGTTTGTTTGTTTGTGTCTTTTATTATTATTATTATTATTATTTTTATTTTTTTCTCTATATTAACATTCTATATCTTTTTCTGTTGCTTTGCTAGTTCTTTTCCTAAATCGATGCAAATGTACTAAGAAATGATGATCATGCATCTTTGTGATGATGTTAAGAATTACTGATTGCATATGTAGAATGGAATGATTTCTAAATGTTGTGTTAATTTCTTTTTTTTCTTTAATTAATAAAAAAAAATTCACCCATTTATTATTATGAAATGTCTCTCCCATATCTCTTACAAGGTAATAAACTTTGTCTTGAAACATATTTTGTTTGATACTAATATAGTCACACCTAATTATTTATACTTACTGTTTTAACGGTACATTGTTTTTCCATCCTTTTACTTTGGAATATTACAATTTCATTTACCTCATTATTATTTGTTCTATATTTTCATATGTTCGTGTGCATCAGTCTGTATATAAGTATATATTTCACACATATATAGTCATCTTGCATCGTTATTATTTTTGCTTTAAACTCTAAATTGTCCAGATGTTCAAGAAACATCTAAAAACAAGTATATATAGTATTTTATTTACAAATAGATTCAACATTTACTGTGTTCGTCTATTTTTCTAAGTCTGAGCTTCTTAATAGTTGTATTTCTCTGCAGTCCCAAAAACTTTATTTAGCTATTTTATTTTGGGCACAGAGAAAAAGACAATACATTCTTGCAGTTTTCATTTATATGAAAATGTCCTTATTTTGTCTTCATTTTGAAAAGCTTATTATTGTATATAGAATTATTGGTTGAGGGTTTTTTTTTTATTTTCTTCAAGCACTTTAAAGATATTCCATTATCACTTGGCTCCCATTGTTGATAAGTCACTATAATATATATTTATGACATTTTCCCCCTTTTGCCTTCCTGATAAAATACTTTTTCATCCATATTTTGTTTTCAGCAGTTTGCACATGATGTGCTGAGAAGAATATGTATGTATTTGTGTATTATACTTGTGTGAATGTATGTATTTCTGTGTTGAATTTATCCTGCTGTACCTTTGCTAAGTATCTTTGATCAGTAACATATTTTATACCAAATTTGTGAAATGTTTGATTGAAATATTTTCACATATATTTTTTCTGTCCAATTGTCTCATTCTTTGTCTGAGACTTTAATTTCGTATATGTTAGGCCATATCTATATTTATATATAAAACTATATATATAATTATATGTTTTCTAAAGTGCTCAGTTCATTTTTTTTCAATTCTCCCTCCCACTCTGTTTTTCAGATTATATAATCTATTGAGAAGCTTCTAATTCACTGACAGTTTCTTGAAGTGTCAATCTGCTGTTATATGCTCAACCAGTGAAATTTGTAATTCAGATATCACGATTTTCAGTTTTAGAATTATAATTTTTACAATAGGTTTTCTGTCTCCATTGAGATATATTTTTTATTCTTTTTAAAAATTTTTTATTGTATAGTATAACATATATAAAAAACAAAAAATTAAAAAGCAATAGTTTTCAAAATACTCTTCAACAAGTAGTTACAAGACAGATCCAAGAGTCTGTCATGGGCTACCATATGATCCTCTCAGATTTTTCCTTCTTGCTGCTTCAGAATATAGGAGGCTAGAGGGCTTAAATATTTTTTATTGCCATCAAAATTGACTTTTCTTCCTTCATTTTTTGTGAATAACATACATACAAAAAAAGCTATAATTTAAATTTATAATTTAATATAAATTTAAAAGCACAGCACCACAATTGGTTGTACAACATATTTCAGATTTTGACATTGGTTACAATTTCACAATTTTAGGTTTTTACCTCTAGCTGGTTTAAAATACTGGAGACTAAGAGAGATATCGATTTAATGATTCAGCAATCATATTCATTTGTTAAAACCTATCTTCTCTGTATAACTCCACCATCACCTTTTGATCTTTCCATCCTTCTCTTTAGGAATGTTTGGGCTACGGTGATTTTAAATTTTTCATATTGGAAGGGTCTGTCACTAACATGAGGTAGGGATATGGAACTATCTGATGTTCTGGAGAGCTAGGCTAGGTTTCAGAGCTTATCTGGACCAGGGACCCATCTGGAGGTTGTAGTTTTCCGAAAAGTTACTCTAGTGCATGGAATGCTTGCGGAATCTTATATATTGCCCTAGGTGTTCTTTAGGATTGGCTGAAATGGTTCTAGTTGGGGGTTGGCACGTTATGATAGGTAGCAAGGTCTAACTGAAGCTTGTGTAAGAGCAACCTCCAGAGGAGCCTCTCAACTCTGTTTGAGCTCCCTCTGCCACTGATAATTTATTAGTTACACTTCTTTTCCCCCTTTGGGTCAGAATGGACTTGTTGATCCCATGGTGCCAGGTCTGGTTTCATTCCTGGGAGTCATCTCTCACGTCGCCAGGGAGACTTTCACCTCTGAATGTCATGTTGCATATAGGGCAGGAGGGCAACAATTTCACTTGCAGAGTTTGGCTTAGAGAGACTGAGGCCACATCTGAATAACAAATGAGGTACTCCAGAAGTAACTCTTAGGCCTGCCTATAGATAGTCTAAGTTCTCTGCTTTGTAAAAAATAAGCTTCACAAGAGTAAGCCTCATGATCTGGGGCATGGTCTATTATTGATGTGGGTGTCCTTGAAGTTTGACACAGTATCAGAGGATTCCCTGATGTTGAAGTTTAATAGTTACACATTCTTCTTCCCATCCCTCAGGGGACTTTGCCAATACTTTCTGATTATCTGCTCAATAAACTCTAAGATGTGTCCAAGCATTCCAATAATCTATACAGGATTAAAAGACCTCTTTCTCATTCTGTGCTCATTGTGTTTCAATTGTTCAAATGAGTTTTATATATATATATATATATATATATATATATATATATATATATATATATATATATATATATATATATATATATATATATATATATGTTGAATTAGATTATGCATTACAGAAAATTTCAGTTCCAGACCAAATAAACCTTTCTTCCATTGGTCTCAAAGAGTATGTGTGGTTCTAAAATATAGACACTGTCTTCCTTACCCCTATGTTCTGAATTACTTTAACCCTAACCTCTTCGGCTTCATTCTTATCTCTAAATATCATGTTATATATCTAAAACAGCCTCTCAAAATCCAGAAATAATCATCACTCTGGACTTAATGAGTCTGCTCTAAGAGCTTACAATCTAGACCCCTATTTTCTTATAAGCATTTTGTAAAGGTGACCATACCATTCTTGTTCTTTTGTTTCTGACTTATTTTGTCTCACCAAATGTTCCACGTGTTCATTCACATCGTTGCATGCCTCACAACTTTGTTCCTTCTTGTAGCAGCACAACCTTTGTTCATAAGTATACACCATCATTCGCCAATCTACTTCTCAGTCAGTGTATCCTTCAGCCACCTGCATTTATCAGGCATCCTGTCGAGGGCCCAAAGTCCACAGTCCATCAACATTCTCAATTTTAGATCATTTCATTGTTCCCAAGAGGAAGAAAACCAATAAACACACCCTTACCAAATAGAAAATCTAAACCTCCTCTTCACTCTTCTCCCTCCCCACATCAGTTACATCTGCTGTTGCTGTGATAGCTCATAGCTGCCACATAGTATGCAATAGCAGTTTTCCTCCTGTACCTTGGACTTAAATACTCTTTGTTCAAGAATCATATCTTTAAAGCAATTCTTGCAAGGACTAATTCATATTTCTAGTGTTAATATGGAACACATAGATCTATACAACCCCTTTCAATCCTGTTCACCTTCAATATGGTAATATTGTAGACCCATTAGAGAACCACCTTCACTCTTATTTATTCCCTTACATTGGAGTTCAATCTCATTTGCTAATGGTTCAGCAATCTCTACCTTCTATGTATCTCTAAGTCCCCTATATTTTTGTATTATAAACCTCTGATTATACCTTTATGCTGGTCATAAAAGTGGAATCGTACAGTATCTATCCTTTTGTGTCTGGTTAATTTCACTTAGCATTATGTCCTCATGTCTCATCAATTGTTCATGTGCTTCAGGACGTCATTTTGTCTTACTGTTGCATAATATTCCGTCCTATGTATATACCATATTTTGTTGATCCACTCATCTGTTGATGGGTATTTGGTTTGTTTCCATCTTTTAGCAATTGTGAATAATGTTGTTATGAACATTGGCGTGCAAATGTCTGTTTGTGTCATTGCTTTCAGCTTTTCTGGGTATATACCAAGTAATGGTATTGCTGAGCCATAGGGCAACTAGATATTCAGTTTTCTAAAGAATCACCAAACAGTCTTCCATAGTGGCTGCTCTATTATACATTCATACCAGCAGTGCATACATGTCCCAGTTGCTCCATATCCTCTCCAACGTTTATAGTTTCTTATAGTTGGCTTAATAGCAGCCATTCTTATAGGCTTCAGGTGGTATCTCATTGTAGTCTTGATCTGCATTTCCCTTATAGCTAATGAAAATAAGTATCTCTTCATGTGTTTATGAGCCATCTGTATTTGCTCTTTAGAAAAATACCTATTCATATCTTTAGCCCATTTTATAATTGGGTTGTTTGTTCTTTTGTTGTTGAGTTGTATGATTTATTTGTATATACAGGATATCAAACCTCTGTCCGGTATACGATTTCCAAATATTTTCTCCCATTGAGTTGGCTGCCTTCTTACCTTTTGGACAAAGTCTTTTGAGGTACAGAAGCATTTGATTTTGAGGAGTTCCCATTTATCTATTTTTTCTTTTGTTGCTTGCGCTTTGGGTGTAAAGTTTAGGAAGCAACTTCCTAGAACTAGGTCTTGAAGATGTTTCCCAACATATTCTTCTAGAAGCTTTATGGTGCTAATTCTTATTTTTAGGTGTTTGATTCATTTTGAGTTAATTTCTGTGTAGGGTGTGAGATGGGGTCTTTTTTCATTCCTTTGTATATTGATATACAGCTCTTCCCTGCCTAATTATTGAAAAGACTATTTTGTCCCAGTTCAGAGCATTTGGGACCCTTGTCAAAAATCAGTTGACCATAGATTTGATGGTCTATTTCTGCACTCTTGATTCAATTCCATTGGTCAATGCTTCTATCTTTGTGCCATTGCCATGCTGTTTTGACCACTGTGGCTTCATAATAGGTTTTAAACTCAGGGAGTGTTAATCCTCCCACTTCTTTTTTTTAGGATGCTTTTAGCTATTCAGGGTCTTTTTCCCTTCCAGATTAATTTGATGGTTAGCTTTTCCAAATCTTCAAAGTAGGTTGTTAGAATTTTGATTTTCTGTGTTGAATCTGCAGATCAATTTTGGGAGAATTAATATCTTTATATTTAGCCTTCCTATCAGTGAGCAGGGAATGTCTTTCCACCTATTTAGATCTCCTTGATTTCTTTTAGCAATGTTATGTAGTTTTCGGTGTACAAGTCCTTTACATCCCTGGTTAAGTTCATTCCTAAGTACTTTATTCTTTTAGTTACTCTTTTAAATGGAATATTGTTTTCCTTAACTGCTTCCTCATCTAGGGCATTGCTTGTGTATAGAAATGTTACTGATTTTTGCACATAATTTTATAACCCGCCACCTTGGTGAATTTGTTTATTAGTTCAAGTAATTTTGCTGTATATTTCTCAGGATCTTCCAAGTATAGAATTATATCATCTGCAAATAATGAGAATTTTACCTCTTCCTTTCCAATTTGGATGCCTTTCATTTCTTTGTCCTGCCTGATTGTTCTAGCTAAAAGTTCCAGCATAATGTTGACTAATAGTAGCAACAGGCATCCTTGTCTTGTTCTTATCTTGGGGGAAAGCTTTCAGTCTCTCTCCATTGAGTATGATGCTATCTATTGGTTTTTCATATACTTCCTTTATCATATTGAGGTAGTTACCTTTGATTTCTATCTTTTTGTGTGTTTTTATCAGAAAAGGATATTGAATTTTGTCGAATGCTTTTTCAACATCAGTTGAGATGATCATGTGATTTTTCCCTTTCAATTTGTTAATGTGCTGTATTACATTAATTGATTTTGTTGCGTTGAACTCATCCTTGCATTCTTGGTATAAACCCCACTTGGTCATGATGTATAATTTTCTTAATGTGTTGTTGGATTCAATTTGCTAACATGTTATTGAGAATTTTTGCATCCATGTTCATTAGGGAGACTGGCCTGTAGTTTTCCTTTCTTACAGCATCTTTATTTGGTTTTGGTATTAAAATGATATTGGGTTCATAAAATGAGTTAGATAGAGTTCCTTTTTCCTCAAGTTTTAGGAAAAGTTTGAGCAGGATTGGTGTTAGTTCTTTTTGGAGTGTTTGATAACATCCCCCTGTGAAGCCATCTGGCCCTGAGCTTTTCTTTGTAGAAAGACTTTTGATGACTGGTTGACACTCTTTGCTTGTGACTGGTTTGTTGAGATCTCTATTTCTTCTTGAGTCAGTGTAGCTGGTTTGTGTCTCTCCAAGAATTTGTCCATTTCATCTAAGTTGTCTAGTTTGTTGGTGTATAGTTGTTCATAGCAACCTCTCATGATTTATTTTATTTCTTCAGGGTCTATGGTAACGCATGCCTTCGCATTTCTGATTTTGTTTATTTGCATCCTCTCTCTTTCTTTTTTTCTTGCCAGTCTTGCTAGTGGGCCATCAATTTGGTTGATTTTTCTCAAAGAACCAACTTTTGGTTTTATTGATTCTTTCTATTGTTCTTTTGTTTTCCCATTCATTTATTTCTGTTTTACTCTTTGTTATTTCTCTTCTTCTACTTACTTTGGGGTTAGTTTGCTATTCTTCTCAAGTTCCTCCAAGTGTGCTGTTAAGTTCTCGATTTTTGCTGTTTGTTGTTTTTTTAATATAGGCATTTAGGGCAATAAATTTCCCTCTCAGCACAGCCTTTGCCACATCCCATAAATTCTGATAAGTTATATACTCATTTTCATTCATCTCCAGATAGCTACTGGTTTCTCTAGCAATTTCTTCTTTGGATGATTGGTTGTTTAAGAGTATGTTATTTAATCTCCACATATTTGTGACTGTTCTTGTTTTTTGGTGATTATTGAGGTCCAACTTCATCCCATTGTGATCAGAGAAAATGCTTTGAATAATTTCATTGTTTTTTAATTTATAAAGACCTGTTTTGTGCCCCAGCATATAACCTATCCTAGAGAATGTTTCAAGAGCACTAGAGAAGAATGTAATATCTTGTGCCTAGGAGTGCAATGACCTATATATGTCTGTTAGGTCTAATTCATTTATCAAGTTATTTAATGTTTCTATTTCCTTGTTTATCTTTTGTCTGGTTGTTCTATCTATAGAGGAGAGTGGTGTACTAAAGTCTCACACTATTGTTGTTGAAGCATCTATTATTGGTTTCCGTTTTGCCAATGTCTGTCTCATGTACTTTGGAGATCCTTGATTGGGAGCATAAACATTTATGATTGTTATATATTCTTGGTGAAATGACCTTTTAATTAGCATACAGTGTCCTTCTTTGTCTCTTATGATGTCTTTACAGTTAAAATGTATTTTGTCCGATATCTGTATAGCTACTCTTGCTTTCTTTTGGTTACAACTTGCGTGGGAAATCTTCTAACATCCTTTCACTTTCGATCTATTTCTATCCTTGTGTCTATGATGTGTCTCTTATAAGCAGCATATAGCTGGATTAAGTTTCTTAATCCGTTCTGCCAATCTGTGTTTTTGCATTGGTAAATTTAGTCCGTAAGCATTCAAAGTTATTACTGAAACGACGTTTCTTGAATTCACCATCTTATCTTTATAATTTTATTTGTCAGATCTATATATTCTTTTCCCTCTTTGTCTTTGTATTCTTTAAATTACCCTTATTGGTACTCTTCAATTTCATGCCCTCTTCCAGACTTTCCTCTCCTGTCTTTTTTTTTTTTTTTCAACAGGCAGAACTCCTTTTAGTATTTCTTATAGGGTTGGTTTCTTGTTGACAAATTCTTTCAGACTTCTTTCTCTGTGAAAACGTTAATCACTCCTTCCATTTTGAAAGACAATTTGGCTGGGTACAGAATTCTTGGCTGGAAGTCTTTCTCTTTCAGGATCTTGAACGTATACCACTGCCTTCTCCCCTCCAGGGTGCTAGTTGATTAGTCTGACTTCAGTCTTATTTGATTTCCTTTGTATGTTGTAGATTGCTTTTCTCTTGCCACTTTCAGAGTTTTCTGCTTCTCTTCAATTGACAGACTGATTAGTATGCTTCTTGGGGAAGGTTTGTTTGGATTTATTTTTTTTGAAGTTCATTGGGCTTCTTTGACTTGTATATTTATGTCTTTTATGAGGGTTGGGAACTTTTCAACCATTATATCCTGAACTGCTCTTCCTAGCCCTTTAATACTCTCTTCTCTTTCTGGGACACCAATAATTCTTTCATTTACGTGCTTTGTTTTGTCTATCATTTCCCTGAAATCCAATTAAAGTTTTTCCATCTTTTTTGCCATTTGCTGTTTTTAGTTTTCTAAGTCAGTTATCCTGTCCACTATATCACTTATTTTTCCTTCTGTCTCTTCAAATCTGGTGTTGTGTGCCTCTATTATGTTTTTTATTTAGTCAACAGAGTCTTAAATCTCTGTGATATCTGTTATTTTTCTATTTATTCTTTCAAATTCCTCTTTATACTCTTCTACTGTCTTCTTGATCTCCTTTATATCATTTGCCATCCCACTTATTTCATTAAGTAGAGTTGTAAGAGCACTTTGATTAGTTATTCCAACATCTGTGTCTCCTCTGGTGTTTTAATTTTTTTATTAGGCACGGCTATATCTGTCTGCATTGTGATATGGTTAGTGATCTTCTGCTGTCTTCATTGCATGTAAATATCTTGATTGATTTACTTTGGGAGTTAATTTATTTCAACAGTCTAAAGCCTTGCATTTGCAGGATGGTTGTACAACAGGGAGCAGGGTACTAGGTGGAGCACTCAGTGTGGTGATTTGTTTCAGGGCAGGTATGGGCACAGGTTGGGGATGTTACCTGATGCTTGTGAATGTGGGGACCCAGTGGCCAGGAAGGATATAGCTGTATAGATGCACTGGTCTGGGGGGCATAACCCTGGTATGCACCGGTCTAAGGCACAGCACACTTTGTGTGCATACATAGAGCTGTGGCAGCAGGTCGACATTATGCCTTCATGAATTGGGGGCTGATGTGACCTGGCTGCACAGGTCAGCACTTTCTTAGAGCTGGGAAATATGGCTGAGAGCTGTGCACATGCGGGGTTCTAGGGCTGCTGTAAAGTATGATTCTCATAGCTAAATGACACGATTGGGGGCTGGCACGCATATATGGACCTAGGAGTGCTGTAAACTGATGCACAGAGCTCAGGGGGTCTGGGTTGAGACTTGCAACACTATAGGCAGGAGGTCAAGGCTAGCCTGGGTATGGTGTTAGTGCCCACAGTCTTTATGCACTGGCAGTGGCCTGCAGGGAACAGGGAGGGGGAGGAAGTGCTCTCAGGGATACAGGAAAGGTGGGTTGGGCTGCCTTTGGGGTGGGGGTGTGGAGCAGGTACCTGTACTGGGAGCTGGTGGGACACCTGGAGGGTGGAGAATGAGAGTATGTGACGGGGTTTGGGTGCGTGGGGTGTGGTGTGAATCACTGATCACAGGGCTGTGCTGGTGAGGGGAGCACAACCAAGGAATGTGGCCTGGCTTACTTCTTAGTCCCTGGCTTCTGTCCGTGCACTCCCACGGGCTCTGTGCCTCCATGCCAGGCTCCAGCTTTCTGCCTCTCAGCTCTGGGCCTCTGCAACCAGGGCTGCCCCAAGTGGTGCAGAAGGCTTTCCCAGGTCAGCCGCACTCCTGAATCACCACCTCAGTTGCCCTCTTCTTCCTTCAATAGCTTTTCGATGGAGCAAGGCTAATCTTGAGCTGCTCTATTCTGACATCTTCCCAGACATCTATTTTTATTCTTAATAATCCTTTTCATTAACACTTCTAAAATCATACAAGTAGTTGCTCTGAAGTCTTTTTCTTTATATTCCATCATCTGGATCATCTCAGTATCTTTTACTTTTTAAAATATTTTCTTGATTATGGGTGTTTGTCCTGTCTAGCAATATTTTATTATTTATCCCATATTAAGGTGCATCTATTTTGTTTTTCTTTTAATTCTAAGGTGAATCTTTTAATAGGGACAAGATAATTTGTTCTATAAGATGACCTTTCTGTGTTTTCAGTGGAGTCTTTGTTTCCAGCTACTATGACAAAAATCACACAATGGGTTGGATTAACAATGGGAATTTATTGGCTTACACTTTCTTAGGCCAGATGGTTTGCTTCACCTTGAGCTCTGCAGCGTTTGGGTTACGAGAAAACTATGGGGTTCCTTGGCTTTCCCAACACATGGCAATGTTCTCTCCTTTCTCGCCTAAGTTCCATTGACTTCAAATTTCCTCTTCTCTGTGCAGCTTTTTTCTGTATAAAGTCTCCAGTAATGAGAATGGGACCCAAATTTAATCAGTTGCTCATACCACAGCTAAAAATAGCTCCTTTAAAAGTTTCTAATCACCATGGGTTTATACTTATAGAAAGATATTAAAATTAAGAACATATTTTTTTTTCTGGGGTATATATTTCAACTTACTGCAAATGGGTTTTAACATATTTCCTTTAAATTAGCTCCTCTCTATTAAATTCCAAATTTAAAATAAATTTTTAGTTCCTTTATCTTTCCAGATGTTGTTTTACACTGATTGGGCTCCTTGCAGTTTAACCTGTACTTGTAAAGTCAACCAAGGAACTGAGAAAGATTTATTAGAATATTTTAGAATCCTCTCCACTGTAAGATTTCCACTCTAATTTCCAAGGTGTGCGTCAGCTTGGATTCCAAATCTTCACTCCTCAAGGCAGTAAGTTTATGACTTGCTGCTTCACTTTAAGCTGTCACTTGTGTCAGGGACTCCAGTGAGTGTGGTTGATGCCATTCCTTCAAAAGCCAAAACTTTTACAGTAAGAAAGTACATCAGGTCACTCTCCAGTGCCTTCAAATAGTTTTTCCTTTTTTTTTTCTTGCTTGATTGGTTGGTACAATTTTGTATTTGTGGGCAGGTTAGTCTAAAGAAAAATATTTTTCCCTTATAAGAACTGATATCTCATTTGATGCCCTGGTAAATGAAACCAAGAATAAATCTTCTGAGGAGCTTCTTGAATGTTTATGCTTTTTAATAAAAAAGAGTCTATTAATGTTGGTGCTGACTTTTCCATTTTATTTTTACCTACATTTTAGACAACATTTCTAGAGTTGGGGGTGATCATTTTGCGATTACAGGACTACAGTGCATGAGGCATTTTTTTTTTTTTTTGTATGCCGTATGGTGGGGTCACATTTCATTATTTTCCGTGTGAGTATCCATCATTGCAGCATCATTTGTTGAATTTTTGTGTTTTTTGTTGTGGCTGTTGCCATTTGTTTTTTTTTTTTTGCTTGTGTGTTTGTGTTTTGGTAAGTGTAAGGACTGGGAATTGAACCCAGGTCTCCTGCATGGCAGGCGAGAATTGTACCACTGAACTACCCTTGTACCTCACAATGCATGGGTTTTAAAAGCTAGTGTGCTAAGGTTGGTAGGAAAGAATGGCAAAAGTAGCATAGGTTTTTGAGATCTTTTTGACATTCCACATTAGTCATTAAATGGTTAACCTCAAATGAACTGTTAAATGATAAAAATGTTCTAATATGTTTTATTTTTATTTATTTTTATGTGGGCAGGCACCGGGAATCAAACCCCGGTCCTCGGGAATGGCAGGCAAGCATTCTTGCCTGCTGAGCCCCCGTAGCCTGCCCTCTAACATGTTTTGAGCCGCAATTTGTTGCTTTTATGGTACTTGCAGTCAAACCATTCCTTATAGATCCAGCGATTCTCTGGCAGAGCTTCACAGGATTTAAAACCCACTGAAGGATTATAACAAAAACACTATATTTATAGTTACACATTAAATAGTATCTAATTTTCTCTTATTTTAAAAATAATGTTTCTATTTATCTCTGTTTCAATTCCACTAGCCCTATAATCGTACTTCTAGATTGCTATCATGTTGTTAAGTTATGGTTCTGAAATCAGAATCCAATTTCTCTTCTTGAGATTATATATATATATATACTAAAAAAATATACATATATATACATATATATATATATATATATATCTCCATCTGCAACATTATACCCTCTTTGCCATGTGACATAACACATTCATAAGTTCCTGCCATAAGGATATGGACATCTTTGGAGGACCAGAACTCCTTCTACAATAGACTGTTATCTATGAAGTCATCGTATTAAATGTCATCGATTAGATTGATTCTCATGGAGAAAATGACAGCAAGTGTGGGTAGAGCAAGAAATAATGTGGATAGGGCATAATGGATTAGAGTGAAAAGTGTTGGACGCTCCAAATTTCTTTAATATGCCTTGGTATTTTACATGAAAAAAATAAATGAAAGCATCATTTGAAAACCTCAGGGGCATATTCATTAATTTCCAAATAAATAGAATGCAAGCCTATGCAGCTTTATAAAGCAGTTAAACAAAAAGACGTGACACTCCCATACATAAAACTATTTCCCCAATAGCACCCAATACATGTGGCTATAACACCATTCAAAAATAATTTTTAATAAAAGTGACCCATTTTAAATGTATCTTTGGGTAAAACTCTTGAAAATATTTGTATAATGATTAAGTTTAATTTTTTTATTATGTTGGGCACTTAATTCTAAGATATTTCATGGAATTATAGATGTTTAGAACTTTAAAAAAAGGCTGTCTGTATATTTTCCTTAATCATTACTTATCTTGCTTTAATTTCCAGCTTGACATACAGCATAATTTTAAATACCAAGGCTTAGAATTGTGGGATTGTAACTTCATGTGTTTATTTTTTGGTATCAAAAATATACTTTATTTTTTTATTTTATTTTAAAGTATATTAAAAATATACTTTATTTTTAAGTGTATTTTTAATTATGTACTATATATTTTGATAAATATATAGTATATAAAATATACTATATATTTTAATGGTATCATTTAAACTCTAATTATGCATGAAATTATATTGGATTTCTTGCTAAATACAAAAGAAGAAATGTTTTCTTGATTCATTCTTTCTTTAGTAAACATGTACTGCTGATACAGTTCATCAACTAAATCTTATAAGAAATAAAATGTATAGAAGGAAAGCACTAATTAGGGAACTGTTCTTGCCCAATTACAAGTGTGAAACTCCCTTTAATTTCAGTCACAAGGAGATGTCTTTCTGCTAAATACCCCTAGGTAAGAATGCAAAAATGTCATTGCCTTTCCAGTTATAAATGCAAACTTTTTTTTTTCCTTCAAATTGTTAGCAAGCTGCATTTATGAATGATATTTTTGAAACAATTTGTTGTAAAACAATGTTTTTCTTCACAAACTGCATCATCTCTTTAGCTGGGTTTTCCATTGAATTTTAGTCGATATTGGCCAAACCTTCACATAAATGTAGCTTATTTGCTTCTTTATATGTTTTATTTCAATGATTATGTTAGAATTGAGTAGTGCAATAGAAACTACACAGGTATTCTCAGTAATTATAAACACTGCAGTGCACTAATTTACTATCTAGTTTACTAAAACTAAGGGATCTCACCATACTGTGGTAAAATGTAAAATCATTCTCAATACTGAAAAATATAACAATGCACACTATTATTCTTGCCATCAGAACAAAAATGAAAAAAGAGAATAAAAATAACTGAAAATAAACATTAACTACTTAGCAATGAATTCTTAAAATAATGTAAAAAAGAAAAATGTTTAATTATTTCAACAGAAACTAATTGTTCATAGTAAGAGAAAAAGTACTTCCAAACAGTAATATAAATTATTCTCTTTATTGAACAATGACTCCAACATATTACATGCTTAAAGATATCATTGTAAATAGTCTACCATGATATTATTCTTGGTTTATGTTGATGTTATTTACAATGTCTTCAAATTTATCTGGAAGATAGAAGGAGCTGGGGTTTAGAGTCTAGCTTTTGGAGTTAATATTCCTTATCAACTATGTTCCAAATATAAGCAATGTTTCATTTTTTTAACCTGATTTTAGTATATCATTGTGTTAACCTACTTAGTACTTAAGGGCAATAAGTTATCCCAATCCTGCCTAACTCACAAATATGTCCTTAACAAATTGGGTATTATCTTTACAAAAGATTTACCCTCCCCCCCAAAAAAAATTTAGTTGAATAAATGATTGGATGGAATTTTTGGTTTCAACTTCAACATGTAAGAGCATAGAAGCTGTCACTATTGTCTTTATAAGAAGACATCGAACAAACCAAAAAATGATTAACTTTCCTTGAACCTATCAGAGAACTGAGCTTTTAGGTTGAACGTCAGGTCAACCATCGACCAGAACTTTGGAGAGGCAGGCAAATCAGTCACTGGCTGAGAACTGCTTCTCTGCAGTAGAAGGTCCTGGAGCCACAAACTGGTAAGAACATCTGCGTGATAATTTTCATAGATTCTTGGAGGCTGAATGTGAACTAACTTGAGAGTAAGCTTTCCGTTAGAAAAACCCTAATTTAAAGGTATTTGTTTTGGAAATCTTACATTTTGGATTACTTTCTTTAATTTAGCTGATTTGTCACATGATAGCAAAGATTAAGAAAAGGTAGAACAGCTGGTTTTTTTTCACTCACGGAAGGGTGATGGCATGATCAATGGTATTAAAACTGGAAAGGGGAAGATAGGAGAGAAGAAAATATTGGGCAGCATTTGTTAACTAACTGAATATGCAGATTAGACCAAGAGACAGTGAAATGAAGGCACTGATTTTTTGTCCTTAACTGTTTCCTGCGAGACATTCTCTCTATAAAGCAATGCTAGTGGATCATAACTCAGATATTTAAATTATGGTATGCTTTGGACTTAATGAGATTAGTCCTGAGGGAAACTCAGGGGATCTTTATGTTGTGACAAAGTGTTCATTAGACATGGTAATGGCTGATTTTAAAGATCATTTTTTTCCCTGAAAAAGAAAAAATATATACAATGTGTTTAAATGGTTGTGCTGATGTTCCATTTGGACTATAATTACTACACAATTGTGAAAAGAAATTGGTCATTTAAAAACTGTAATGGCAACTCTTAATCCAGTAATAACTGCAAATGCACTCCATTACATGTGTAATTGGCAGTAATCTTTATCCAAGCTTGGTCTAGAAAGGCAACAGTTGAAGGACGAAATTCTCATTTCCTATATGTAAAATGTTCCATGAAATAAATAGCAGGATATCTCTAGTTATTGACATATATATTATTTCATAACATTAATATTTACTTATTTAGAAGGTTAACATATGGATTAAACAATCTGAAAAAATAACACAGTTGGTTTAATCAACTTCTTGTCATTTATGTTGAGGTTAAAGTAAAGCATTGTTTCGTGTCTCAGTTTAGTGCAACCATTTTTATTGCACTGTTTTTCCTTTAAGTCAGAGCAAAGTAATGAAGCCTTCATGAATATTAAATTAATTGCCTACCAAAATAGACGAGCTATTACATGTCAGTGTTGCAACCAACTTCATGGACACTTAAGACAATTTCTACAGTGATGGGAAATTACTCTGAGGATAGGAAAATCAGTGAAGAATATTTCTGGTGGCCACCGTTTAATTGTGATTAGACAGTTCCCTCCATTTCTCTAAAACTTGGCAAATTAATAAGGCTATAGAAGATCATGGCACCAATAATTTTGGTAAGAACTATTTTTGGTTTCCTGTATATTTTCAGGTGCTTAAAGGGATATATTTATATCTTCCATTCAGTTTTAAAATTCTTTACATAAATGACGGATTAGTTCCTAAGCCTGTAAATGTATTTTAGACAAGGCTAAAATTTGTTCTGAAAACCATCCCTAAAGGAAGCTCTTCTCTACTTCCGTAGAGACAATAACTGTTATCATTTTGGCACATATCTTTTAAGACCTCTTTCTGAAGTTTTAATAAACACACACACATACAAATGTGTGTATATATATATATGCACATACAAATATACACACTTTAGAAAATATATACCTTTTTTCTACTTTTTCTCTGAACATTACCTGTCATAGATCAATAAAAATACAAAATAATAACCTTAAGAGAAATATGGGCACCTAATACATAGAAAAACTAGTTACAGAGGACATATAAATGGTCAACCCATGTAATAAATGCTCAAACTCAAGACGACACACCTGTTTTCACTGTTACATTAACAAGTTATCAACATGGTTTGGATAATTTCAACTGCTAGTGAATATGATGTTTCTTATACAGAATTGCTAAGATTGCAGCCATTTTGGCAGAAAAATGAAAGTATACACTATATATATATATATATATATATATATATATACATATATACTTTTATGTATTTATTTATGTGCATATACATAAATTCATGTATGTCACATATTCTAGAAACTTCCTTAAATTATGCTCCCCAGAAATATGTGTCTATGTACAAAAAGGGCCTGCATAAGAATAACATTGTGTAAGTTGTAGTGGTCATAATATCAGAAATTAAGAAATAACCTTAATGCCTATGATTAGGAGAATGGCTGAATAAATTCAGATATATGGGTATATTATGAAATAATATGTAGTGATTAATAATAATGACTCATTTCATTAAAAATGATTTTTTTGCATCTGTGATAACATGGATAATATTCAAGTAATATTAGAAGAGGAAAGCATAATAATTTCTTCATATATGGTAATTTGTTACAGGTATGCAAATTTTATTGAGAGATACACATGCTTGGTTCGGTCAAGATTTGGGGGGCAGCTGATGACTGTAGTTGGATATGAGGCTAGATAATGAGGAGTGTGAACTAAATAATAAGGTGCTTAGAGATTTTGTTAAGAATCCTTGGACTCTCTCTCATTCTTTCTTTTTATTTTTACAATGGGTATTCCTAAGAAGTTTTAATCAAGAGAGACATATGATCAGACCGTTTTTTTTTAACGTAAATTTACTATCCATTTTAGAGATGTATCACAAGTGAGAGAGACTACGGTTATAGAAAACAGAAATTTATTGCAAAACTGTATGTGAGAGATGATGAGGATCCAGTACAACTCCTGAAACTTAGTAAATACTGAAAAGGTATGAGTTGGTCCAGTGAATGTCAAAATTACTCTACCTACAATATGCATAGCAATAATAATATAAATCAGTGTATATTTGCAAGGCAAGGCATCAGACAGATTTCAAATCAATTTTAATTACATGATAGAAACTGAACATTCCATATAATACTATGAGTATGAAATGCTAAGTACTTGACAATTTGTTAGTATCTATATCTATTTATATTATCAGGAAATTTAGCATTAGATGTCTGGATCAAGGATGATTATTATTATGACAACAATGACCTCATCAGCTCCCCTTTGCCCCCAGTTCTTTCTCCTTCTGGGATGATGTGAGGAGAGCCAGATGGACGTGTCTACATGTCCAAAGAAATGAACCCCAAAATAAGAATCTGAAAGCTTAATTATATGTTGCCTTCTTCCCTTCTGAGAAGAGATATGCTTAATCCCCCTAACGTAAATAAATTCTCCTGGGGAACAAAAGGGGAATGTCCCTAAGTTCTTATATTTTGGAGAGTAAATAGATGTCTCCAATGGAGGGATACTACAACCACCTTTAGGTTTAAAATCTCTGGAATTTTCTTCCTGGTTCTGGGGAAGATATATTTTATTATCCTTTAAAAAGAAATGGATGGCTCCATATCTAGCACTTTTAAAATGTGGTGAACAGATGGATTTGAGGGAAAGGAGGCATTTGAAGTCATACCAATTTCCTTCTCTCAGAAGCCAGGTACTTACTTCTTGACAGCAGTATTACTACTACCTTAGAAAGTAAGACTTACCCATGTTCTGCCAGTCGATAATTAGCACTGGAAACCTGGTGTCTTGCCATAAAATCCACTTCAAGGAGCTCTGGAGGTATCTTTCATTTTTATGTACTTTATTGGTAAGTCCTTCATTATATTGAAATAGCCTCTTGCAAGTTCTTGTTCTAGAGAGTTTGACCCACAGTTGGGATTCAAGAATGATAAATGATTGGCAATCATTAAAAAAAAAAACCTATGAAAATATTGATTTTATTTTTCTGCCTGTAGCTATTAACTTATGTGCTTAACTTTTATGCTTTGTTATTTAATTTAATGAAATATTAATTTACATTTAAATTTGCTTTTAAATAATTTTGGAAATTTCATTAATTTACTTTTAAAATAAATCTATTACTTCTAAGTAGAAATATCTTTAATAAATGAGAAAATTAAAGTACAATAAAAAAGAAAAGTGCCTTACAGGGCTATTTCCTTAGGATTTAATTTTGGTTTTTGGAACTCTTAGTTCCAAATCCACTATACTTGAAAGATAACAAATGTAATATTTTCACTTGCTTCTGTGTTTATCAATCATCCTATATTATAAAAGACTATAGATGACACAAATGAAAAATCTCTAATGGTGAGTTATGTTATTAGTTGGTGTATTTTCATCATACATCTCTTACAGAATTTATATTTTTATTCCAACTTTTCATAACTTGGTAAGGGTATGTTATCACTATTCACTACTGCTATTCACTAATTGACGTAAGTGAGTTCATACAGGACAGAATACACAAGAGTAAACCAGAATGTGCAGTGTTACAGGAAGCTGATGACTCCTGGAAGATCTAGCTAAACCTAACACATTTCAGTCTCTGAAGAAGCTAGACGTAAGCAGTTAAATGATGCAACACAGGTAAAATTCATGCAGATAGATAGACAGCTTTCTAGAAGTAATTTACTTAGTAGGAGGCAGGACTCCCTTTCCTTTTAGGAATAAAATATTCACAATTTGAAAAATATGATAGGGGGTTTAGTACTTGAGGGCAGGATCTATTCTCATGATAGCCAAATGATAAGGTGAAATATGAATAATCTTTGCAAAATTACCTGCATAGATGAATGGAGTTTTTGGCCTGAGTTCCTTAAATTCTTCTGCTTTAATGTTTGGACTGATCTTAAAATAAGACAACCTTTAAGTCTAGGTGATTCGTTAATGGATTCTATTATGAAGAGCTAAGAATGCGCAGTAGAATCCTAGATATAGGAAATAAGATGGCCTAATAATGAGTTTATGTGACAAGACTGTAACAATCAATGAATAATTGTAAACAATAATGTCAGGGAATTACATATATTTCTCTGCAAAATCTATCAAAAACAAATAGAATGAAACAATAGCTTGATGTTTTCAAATACATTAATTCATTAAGTTAAAATAACCCTCTAGTATATAGCCCTACAGCTGTTTTCCCTGTTCTATCCTATTTCTAATCATATAATAACTACATTTTATCCCATACTTGTAACTTCCAGGCTTATTTAACTAGCTCACTTATTAATATTTTTCTATTTATAAGTTGTTTAATGTTTGATTTCTCCAGTTACCCGAGAGAGGCATTCTTATGTCAAAGTAGATTATGAATGCTTAATACTTTTAATTTTTATGATTTCTTGCATAAAATCAATATTCTAGACCACTTTTTATAATATAAACAATTTAGTTTTTTTTAATTTAAAAATTAAATAAAATGAGGGACCGTATAACACACACAGTGCACCCTACTGTAAACAATGAACTACAGTTAATAGTACAATTATAAAAAAGTTTTTTCATGAATTGTAACAAATATACCAGATGAATGCAGGGTGGTAATAATATATGGGGACTCTGTAATTTAATACAGGATTTTTCTGTAAATCTACAACTTCTCTTATAAAAGAAAATAGTGCAGGCAGTAGTATGGTTCTAAGATCCATATATAAAAAGTAAAATTCTTAAAAATCCTCAGGGATATGAAGACATTCTGCTACTTTAAACTAAGGAAACAAAAATGAGTATGTAATAACCCAAGAAAGAGCATTGACAAAATCCATAGCTAACATGATATTTAGTGGTAAAGACTGAATGTGTTCTCTGTGAAACTTGTAATTAAAGGCAAGATTTACCACTGCTATTCAACATAAAGCTGGCGGTTGTAGACTTCATTCCTTTAGTAGTCTAGAAGCCTATCGAAGTTAGGCTTAACTTCGATAAGCCTAGTTTATCGAAAAAGCCTAGTAAACTTTGCAGATACATGCAAAGTTTCTGACAACAGTGGGCTTGCAAATTATTTGTGATAAGTATTTTAAAGATGATCTTTTTAAAATTTGGGGAATTTTAAACATAAATGTAGGAAAATGTTGTGCTACTTTTTTCTTAAAGTGTCTAAATTATATGGTTAAGTTAAATTCACTCTGTACTGCCAATAAACACTTTCCTATTGCTGCTTTCCATTATTAGTCACTAATAATTTTATTAAGTGTACTTTGTTAGATTTTTATCTATTCATAGATACAATACGTGCACTGGTAATTTTAAAAAATGAGCTATTATTGTACATAATTTTCTTTAACTTGTTTTTTTTAACATTGCAACATATTAAGCACAACTTTCCACATCAGAATATACAATTACCTGATGTTGTGTATTATGTATTTACTTATATTGTTGCTTCTTAATTGATTATAAAAAACAATTTTAGCAAAATAATTTGGGCAAATGTTATAAATATTCTTTATATAAAAATGTTGTCTTTCTCACCTTTTTTGTTTCTATTATTATTCAGAGTGGGTTTTTGCTTCTTAAAAACTGAGATATTTCTACATAATCTATGTATAGCTTCCTTCATAGATCTTTTCCAACTGTAGATGAGTTATCTTTCTTAAATTATCTCTGTATTCAATTTGCCCCTCCTCATAGTTAATGGTTAGATTATCCTAATTATTTTTAAATCATACCTGTCTTCTGACTCACTGCTATGTAAAATCTTATTATTCGATTCCTTTCCACAGCTCCTGCTATTTTGTATCTCTTGAATACTGTTAGCTGTACCTCAACTTTTATATTATCAAGACATGCCATGTTGATTTTCATGTTTATAATTGCAACTGTTTTCTTCCTTCCCTTTTTCTTGGTCATTGGTTGATTCTAAAAATTGTAAATATTTAAGCAGATTTGAGACTAGGTAATTTTTTTTTCCTTGGAACAAAATGATGTTTTGAGAATGCATTTCCTTCTCTGCTTTACCAGGATATGGCAGCACAGTGATATCCGTGCTTCTCCGTGGCGATTGTCCGTATCACTAAAGTCAGATGGCTTCACTTGGGCATCAGCTACTCAAATTGTGTCATGATGCACTTTGCTTCACATTTGAAGCATGGGCTTTTTGTAGAGATTTCTTTTCTTGGGCTTTCTGATTTTTTTTTTTCTTTTTTTTTTTCCATGTAAAAAGTGAATTGTGAATTGACATGCTATTCAAAACTATCCAGTGTTCCACTAATAGCATCAATTGCATGGTAAATACTTCTCTCCCAAGTGATATTTTCCCTAGAATTCCTTGCACTCGTGCTCCAAAATGGACCAGAGATTCTCTAGTCTTCTTTTACTGCCGTCATCCTGAGATGTGCTCTGGGATTAGAATCTCCATTTTCTAAGTCACCTGCTTTCTTTGTTCTTAGACTTCCCCCTTGTTTAACTGCAGGTTTCCTCAAATAATTTCCTCAGCAAGCTGTATGTGAGGAAAGAATCTTAGTAATAGAATGTTTGAACTGTCTTTTGTTTTCCCAGCTAAAAAAAATTTCTGAATATGCTTATTTTTATTGTGTTCAGTTCTAGATTCTAAAACATGTCCCTTCAGATATTTGAAGCACTGGTTCAACATCCTTTAGAATTTCATGATGCTAATAGGAAAGGTGCATCCTTTCTGCTTGCAGCCCCTTTATAGGGGAAAGTATTTATTTCTCCTTCCATAATTTTATGATTTTGTCTTATTTCCATGGTCTTGAAAATTCTCAAGCATGTATCTAAAGGTAGTTCTTTTGCATTTATCAGGTTTACAATTCACAGGTCTTTCAGGGTAAAAACCCATGCATTTCTTAATTTCAGTTAATCTTTCTTCTTCATTGTTTTTTTATTGTTGTTGTTTATGTTACTCCTCCTTACCACAAAATTCTAGTCTATATATCCTATCACTATTTTTTAGAAATTTTCTTAAAATAAACCTATCTTGGATTTCAAGATTCATCCACTATGCTTCTTATATCTCCCAGTTGCTGTACGCTTTTTAACTCCAAATCCAGTTCCCTATCCTACTCTCAGATGATGAACTTGCTTTGCTATTTACTGAATACATTGAAGCCATCAGAAAAAAAAAAATATCCTTCCAGGAAATTCCACCTCCCATTCTACTCATTTACCTGTAGGTATTATTGATTTCTCTTCTTGTACTATTGATGAAGACTCCAAACTGCTAGCAAGGCCATACCTTCATGCATTATCTCCTCCATCCTCTCTTACTCATGGACTGTAGTGAATGTAATTGATTATTACCTGATCCCTCCTCCAAGACTAAAGTACTACTTCCCCAGGCACAGTGGACTTGGTAGCTGACAGCTCTCAGCTGTGACGCTGTCTAGGGTACGACTTCGACTGAGGAGAGCTGCCATGCCCAAGACAAAGGCTCCTTTCCAACAAAGCCAGTATCCAAGAAATTTTCACTGAAGGTCATAAAAATCTGGCCCTGTCACTCCAGTTCAGGACAACTCTTAAAGGCCACTGCAAATCCAGAGTTCCTAATTAGAAGGATCTTGTCTCAAACCCACATCTTCTGTTCCACCACAGGCAGGAATGTCTACATAATTTGTACAAACTGGAAATGCAGATCTCTTTGTTAAACAATTAGGAATTTGAAGATGGTGACAGAAAAGCCTCAAACTAGGAGGGGCTCTTCCTAACAGGAGGCCCTATACACTTGCACAAGTCAACATCCATAAAGCCAACTTTGGGCACACGACTTAATCCTGAGAGCACTCCCCCAAAACACTTATGGTTGAAAATCCATATTTCAATGTCTGCTTCTCAGGAAAACTGGTCTGAAACAGGGATATATCTCCAGTGTTTTTCTTTTTTATTTCCTACACATCAAATATTTCTTCTTTACTGCAGTATTCTCATTAACAGACAAATACTCTTTCTCTCATCTTTAAAAGAAGCAGATGATCTTGGCTTCTAAAGTTTTGAGTGCCATAAAGCTTAATATTGGCTCTCTTGTTCTTTTTTTTATGATTTTTTAAATAATGTTTAATGATTTCTGGCTTTGATTCTACTGTTTTTTTTTTTTTTGTTTTCTTAACATGGGTAGGCACTGGAAATGAACCCGGGTCTCCTGCATGGCAGGCGAGAATTCTGCCACTGAGGCACCGTCGCATCGTACTCTCTTCTTCTTTTTTATTTACATTATTCCTTTCATGAGCATCTTATTCTAAGACTGAAGTAATTTCCGTACTCCAAAGCTCCCTAATTTAAATTTCTAGCTGAGACTTCTTGAATTCTTATTATTTCTCTAATTGATCTATAGATTCTCTTGTTTTTCACAATTAGGTGATCATAACATTTACAAATAATGATAGCTTTTCTTCTTCTCCTTTCTATATTTAAAACTATGATTATTGTTTATTTCTCATGGCACTGATTGAGTCCATAAATAAAATGTTAGGCAGTTTTTGTTATAGTTAATATTCTTGTCTTGTTCCTGATTTCAAAGAAAAGGCATGTAAACTTCCTCCATTAAGGATAATGGATTGCCTTCTATTTCATATAGGATAGTGATGACCTAAACAAAAAAATCTAAGTGAAAGAAAAATAAGCTATAGAATATTATTACCAGATAATATAAATGAAGATAAAATATTAGACAGTCTGAATGTAGTCAAAAGAAATGGTTGAGCATTGCTACAGATTTGATAGAGGATAGAGCTGATAGAATTTGCTGGTGAAACAAATATATGTTGTGGTAGTAAGAGAGGAGCCAAATACAAACTGAAAGACTTTTGCCTTGGGAAATAAAAGATGGACTTATTTACTAATGTAAGAACTGTGAGTTGACTATAATTAAGAGGGAGTTATATTAGGAGCATGGTATTAGAATTTGTATTTTTGAGATGTGAACTATTTTTCTTTGTGTAGATATTGAGCAGGTAACTGGATATATGAGTCTAGCATCTGTTCCATTTGTCCCTTTGACTGATTTTTAGTGTCTGTAGATTCAGAAGTTAGAGATAGAATCTGATGCAACTATTTTTCAAGAAGGAATTCAACCTTGGAAAAAAGGAGAAATGCAGGGAAACTAACAAAGTCAGAAGTCAAAACAAAGCCATAGGAAAGAATATATAGCATTGGTGAAAGGAAGGATAAATAACTCAAAATGTAGCATTCAGAAACAGACAGGATTACAAGCATATGGAGAGATATTCAAATTCAAGAATTAATGACATGCAAATCAGAACTTTGCACCTATTAAAGTGATAGTAACTAGAAATCCAGATAATGCTAAGAGTTGTGAGAAGTGTAACAGAGATATAAAACTTCTGCACGTTGATGCTGACCATATAAAGATATTACAGTCATTCTGAAAAATAATCTGATACAACAGTCATTATAAGTGTACATATTCATTGTTCTCCAGGAAAGCCTTGCACCCATAGTAGAGGAGACATGAGCAAGAATGTGGAAATTTGTAGGCAATGCGGTTGTCTATCATAGAGATGATGTCAGGGCACACCTCTGCCATTGTACCCTTATAATTTTGTACATCTCCGTGTGGGTGGCATTGAAAAGGCTCAATCACAGTCTGACCCAAACCTTAGCAGAATGCCCTTCGATCTTCCCTAGAACCTGAAGATAAGCTGTCTTGTAGATGCTGTTGCAAGCCCTTTTCACATCTGCTTCTTTACCTTGAAAGAAAAGTATCATTTCCTGAGCATAAAGTCACTTAGCTTTAGTCTAGACTTGGATTCCCTACAACTGACCAATTGCTTTTGTCGTCAGTCATCTGGTCCCTCCAGTTCAGTGTCATCCTTGGGAGTGAACTGGCACCATCCTGTTCATGTTTATGACATGTGTGTAAGTGACAAACTATATTAATTGAAGCAATTAAGTAAAAAATAGAAAAATAAACAACAGAATAATATTTTCTTTGATTAAATGTGTATACATAGAGATAAATAGTTGTAAATTATAAAAGGGATATCTAGCATTAATTGTGATAATTCGTACAGTTGTAGAATTTGATTAATTCTACCCTCTGAACCTGAGATCTACCTAGAAAAAAATACAAAACAAAAACAAATAAAAGATGACAAACCAACAATAATTAAACAATTGCTGTCCCTAAGATCAGGGTCCTGAACATAAAATCAATATTGTTTCTAGAAAGAAACTCTTTTGTAATGATTTACTTAAGAAAAATAAATTTCTAGTGCCAGGACATCATACCCCAAAGGGTTCAAGTTCTTAGAACTCAGATATTTTAGTTTCTGGACCCAGTTACTTTTTAGGTAAAGGGACTGGTTTAATTGACCACTTGTATATCCAGTGACCAACTGCTTTTTTGAGGGGAGGCCATTTTTTCTTTTTAAAACCTTGAAATACAATATATGATATGCTACTCTTCAAAATTTTGTGTGCTGCCTTTGCATCTGTTCTACTATGGCTAAGTCAGGTTGATGCTGAGGCAGCATGCAAAATTTTGATAAGTAACATATCAACACTGCCCATTGACCTAGGACCTAAACATCTTTTTATCCTTGAGGCATAAACTTCCCCAAAACTCAAATCCACATCTGCAGCCACTACCCACACCACTCCCACTCTTCACCCCAACCCCAAAGTTGGCCCCAAATGATAAGCTAACCTTCCTCATGGCCATGAAACTCCAGTCCCTCCCCATGTTTGCACACATTTATCTTATTAACCTGGGAAGTCTAATCTCCACCCAAGGACCACACTAAAGACACATGCCCACTAGGCCTTCCTGCACTGTTTGTGTGCTGCCCACTTGCTGGTTGGGACTCTAGAGATGATCCAGCTTCCTGGGAACTCATCATAGCACCCTCTCTCTCTGGAACCTGTGAATACCTATCTTTTCCCACACATTGTTGTCTTGGTCTCCCAATGATTTGAACATGAAATCTAGTGAGACCTAAATTTAAAATCCAACTTAACTAACTTGAAATACATCGTGTTATTTAATTTTCCTTTACCACCAGGTCACTGACCTAAAACCCTTGTTGAAGGAGCCTAGTGTTATTAACTCTTTCAAAGAAAGTTATCCTTGGTTAACTCCAGACTGAATTTATATCTTGAACTATGCTATGAATTAATCTAATTGGTACAGGAAAGGAAAAATGCAAACTTAAGCTACGTAAACAAAATCAACTGGTAGCACACACTTCTACACATTTAATGATTTAAAAGATTTGATTTATTCATGTTTGATCGAGGGAAAGTATAACATAAGAAGACTTCTAACTACTTAAGGAATGAAAGAGTTGTATTTGAGTGCAAGATTTGAGGGATTTGATTTTAAAAGACTAGATTTAAGCTCTGAAGTTGGCATTTACAAGTTGTTTGGATTGGTTTTAATTTGAGCAAGTAGATTTAACCTTCCAGAATTTTAATATCCTCACCTTTGAGAGAAGGATAGAAGGATAATAACACATGAATGGTAGGATAGTTCTGAACCACAAATAAGAAAATGTATATTGGAGGTTTCTTTTGTAAATTTGAATATTTTATACCAATTACATATATGTACATACAATACACTTCTATCTGTACACTTAGAGTAGTGCAATGCTATGAAAATAACACTTTGAAATGTAACACCTATAATTTTATTGAACAAAACTTTGTGATAGGCTAAACAAAGACATATAAACAACATTGGGCAAGTAGCATTTTGTCTTGACACATTTAGGAAATGAGCAAGGGCAAATAGGCAGGAATTACTAGTTTTATTGATTTTCTGTTGTGTTATATTCATTATTTAAATTTTCAGTAAGCCTCTCAAATTCAATTTTTCTTGTCTTCTCATGAAGTTGAGGAAGAAGTTGTAGGATAAATTAGAATGATTCTTTTCAGCCTGAAAAACAAGGCTATTACAAAAGAAGTGTCTATTCAAATTGTATTATAGCATGAAAAGTAAATTCTAGGTTGGCCATTTTGTCAATGCAACTCTGCTGGATTAAAAACTGGCAATCCCTGAAGACATTTCTTTTTTTTTTAAAAGGTCTCTATAATCTGGCTGCTAAGTATATACTTGTGTCTCTCATTCTACTCATCAGTTTATTTTTCTTTTGTATAGATTCATAGAAAACAAAAATAAAAATGTGACTGACCTGACATTTAAACAGATAAATGAAACTTATGGTATGATATGCCATACTAAGCAGTAAAAATAGGAGAAATCAAGCTTTTGTGAGGTAGGGATGTACATGTGGGCATGTACACAGGTGTGCATACTTGTGAACTTAGGCTAAGTGTTTGAGACACACGTTGTCCTCTCCAGAGATCACATGATGCACGTGCAAAACTCCTGGCCCATTCTTAAGGCTAGTAATGCTAGAAATTGGATAGAAGCAGAAATTTCTGCAAAAAAATAATGCAATTTGGTGGGCAAAGGATTAAGATCCAAATGAGAATGAATAAGTGATTAGCAAATGCAATAGAGTCATAGAGAGAGAGTTTTAAAGCACAAAAAATGAGAGGTCAACCAGCAGTTATGGAATCTCAGCTAGGAATCCTAGTACAGTTCACTCAAAACTAAAGTATATTAATTTAGCAAGAGTTTGAAGTATGATTTTTTTGTTTAGATTTTCCTTTCTTTTCATTCCTGTGGTGTGCTACCACAGCTATCAGTATTAAAAGTCTTTAGCAGTCTATAAATGACTTAAAGACTGAAATAGGAATATTTCAGTTTAGATATGCTACCCTTCAGAGGAAGAGAGGAGTGGAATGGCATCTGTCACAGTTTTCTCCTGGACTAGTTTTTAGTAGTCCAGGAATGTGGCCTGTGGAATGAGAGAGTTTAGAGGCAGAACAGTTCTTCTTGAGATACTTCCAGGTACTCTCAGCCAAAACGAATCTTCTAAGTAGGATCTGATGACAGCGCATGCCAAATCTAAGAGGAGGAACTTTCTGCCTCTCTTTGGAACCTCTATAATTCTGCTTCTCAGAACACTCAAGTGAAGGACTCTAGGTTGGCATGGACATAGGCATTCTTATAATACATTGTGACAAAAGTGAAGCTTCTTAAGGAATTGCGTTCAGCTGAAAATGTGTCAAACAAGGGACCTGTGTAGGCAGCAGCCTGGCTTGGGAGAACATGTGAGCATTCCTTGAGAACTCCAGGATTATTTTGAAGTGAAGGCACTGAAGTCCAAATGTATGGTGAGCCCAGCAGATGTGAGTTAGAAGTGTATCAGCTAGGTTTCCAGTTGCTCACCTAAAAATCAAAACAACACTTTATTTGTAATTTTATGTGCTTATAAGTGTTGCTGGTACAAATGTATTACAATAAAATAAATATTGTTTTTCTTCTAAATAAAACTTTTCTAGTATTAGTGGAATGGAATATAACAAAAGAACACAACAATTTATAACATGCTCTAAGATATAAAATTGCAAAGCCTATTCCTTTTCGCTAAACTACCAAGTTTTTAGTTTTAGCTTTTTTTTAACATGTCTTTTAGTATATGTAGAATGATTGTGCATATGGAAAATTATTTTGTCTGTGAATACTTGCTTCTTTTGTGACAAATCTCCCTAATACTCATGCTGCTACATGTTCCAGGTCCAGCTAGCTTTGCTGTAAACTCCAGACCATGCCCCCACTCCACAGCCAACATGTTGCCTACAGAATATTCTCCAGTTTTGAATTTGAGAGCTCTCTCATATCTGTCTTCCCCCACAATACTAATAGTCTATTCAATTATCTTCACCATATTACTTTCAAATCCCAGCCAGTTATATGTGTTTTCTCTTTTTATGTGTTCTATGAAAGTCATGTTAAAAATACTTCACTAATATTCACCTCAGTCTATCTACATAGTAAATTGCAATCAGAATTCAAGTAAAAATATGGCGCAGTTCTGGGCTTAATTTTTTATCTCTCTGTCACCAAATATTGGATATTCTCTAGATGGAAAGTGGCTAGGATAATGTTTGGGCTCATCCCAGGTTGGAATTTTTTTTTTTTTTTTTGTATGCTGTATGGTGGGATTCACATTTCATTCTTTCTCCATGTGAGTATTCCCTATTGCAGCACCATTTGCTGAATTTTTATTTGTTTGGTTTTTCATTTGTTTGTTTGCTTGTTTGTTTGGGAAATCCATGGGCTGGGAATGGAACCCAGGTCTCCCACATGGCAGGCAGGAATTCTACACTGAACTATCCCCACACACCCCCAGTTGAAATGTTATTTTCCCTTCACGTTTACAGTTCTAGATGTTTGAACAGTGTTGTGTATTTCTGGATCCCATGGTGGTGAACATAATAGAGATTACTTCCTGGTATCAGTAATATATTTGTTTTATATATTTAGTTTATATAAACTTATAGAAATTACTGCTCTAATCAAGCAGAACATATATTTGCCATATTATGAAGAATGTGATGACTACTCTCTCTATATTATCAAAATTACCCAAATTAACTCTTAACTCTAGCTATTCCCAAGGTGTCACCACACCTTGACCATTTCTTATTCTCCAATTCATATTTACCCCATCTTCATCCCTAATTGTGCATATGGCTTATCTTTGTAACATTCTAGAGCATGTTCTCCAGCAATCTTAGAATGGTTTGCATTGTACTTAATTGATTTCCTCTTCCAGTTAATATACTTATATTTTTAAAGGTGCTTTGAGTTAAAGAAGGAGTACTACTCCACATCATTGAACCAACCCATATATGAAATGTGTGTGGGTATATGGCCTCACACTATAGTGCCTTTATTAAAGTCTCTGTGCATGGAAAACACTGTGTATGCAAAAAAGCTAAGAAGTGAGGAGGGAGTTATGTGGAATTTATGGATGCTAAGGAAAAGTTGCTGCAGGGAAACTGGCAAATATCTGTTTCTACAATCAATAAATGGAACATATTTTAAAATGGCAAGGAATGTTACAGCTTATGGGTTTATAAAGAGGAGGGGGGAGGATTAGCTAAGCCAATATTAATTTTGCTTTGCATTGTCTCTCTTGTTTTTGATCACATTTTATTAATCATATTTACTAATAATTAAAAAATTATTAGTTTTCAAATTTTTGACTAAATGCTTGGTGTACATTAAAAAAATAAATACTGCAGAAAATAAATGCAAGGATTTAGTTCACTGACTAAGTTTAGATTTTCATCGGGTATTATAGCCTTTGCTCTTCCCAAACTCATTCTTAAAAACAGTACATATATTCTTGAATATTTTATTGCCCACATGATATGGCTATGCCTCTTAATTTTATTAGTTCTTTGGATAAGATCCAAATTTTCAGTGATAAAGATGAAGTTGGAAGTGTTTAATTTTTAATGTAAAAGTAGGTAAGCCAAATATTTATATTGGTATGGATTTCTGTTTTACAATTGCACATTTCTGATGCAATATATTTAGATTACTGATTTGATAAGTGATATTGCTTTTAATTTTTTAATTAAAGAAGTTGTGGATTTACAGAAATAATCATACAGAAAATTAAGAGTCCCCTGGTTCAGTTTCAGGCTGCTACCCAATAGACTGGCACTGACATGCAGGCACCGACTGTTGGCATAAGCATCATCCTGTTCTCTCCAGAGCAGGGCTAGGGAACCATCATGGAATTGCATCTGTCTCCACAGCTCACCAAGTGACGGGATAGGAATGGGTCCAGCAGGGGTACCACAAACTTCTATCTTTTTAAATGGTTTCCTTGATTTTAGCTTTTGTATGCTGTGTGGCAACGGTCATATTTCATGTTTTTCCATGTGAGTATGTGCCCTCTTTGCAGCACCATTTGTGGAATTTTTGTTTCCTTTGTTTTTTGTTGTTTGTTTGTCTGCTTGTTTGTTTGTTTGGGAAGCGCATGGGCTGAGTCTCCCGCATTGCAGGTGAGAACTCTACCATTGAACTGCCCTTGCATCCCTGAGATTCTTGTTTTGACATTGACACATATATTACTTTTAAAACATGAACACAAAAATACTTAGAGTTTATTCATGTTCTTGTCAGTACTGTGGCATTGAAATTATAGCATAAAAGCTATGGAGAAATTCAAGCAACAAGAAACTAAAATGTGGAATTGATTCATTTACTGTTGAAATTGGTAAGATATAATGCATCAATAATAGCTATCAAAATATTACCACCTTTTTTTTGTTTTCTTGTGACTTAACCACATTTATATCTAACTATTATTTAGAAATATATGTATTATATGGGTACATGTAAAATAAAATTACCTAAACAATATATAGAATTGCAATATTTCTGAACAAATGGTGAAAATCACTAACCCTTTACCTGTAATGAATGAGGAGAATATGATAAAAACAAGTGGAGTGCAAAGTTATTTTTCTAATGGCAGTGACCTCTGAGTGTACTAGTTCCTGTGGAGCATATGAGGCGTAGTAAGTGGGAAGAAAGAAATTTGTTTGTAACAATTTATGAGACTCATTTCTTCACACTTTGAACAATGGGAATAAATTGCACTGGCTAAATTCCAAAGAGCAGCAGATTAAAAAGGAGTGTACTAAGAAAAGGCACAAGGGCATTTTAGGTTCTTGCATCATTAATTCCAACAAATTGACATTGTATGCTCCATACTACTGGTAATGTATAACTGACTGCATTGACACTCATATTATAATATTTTTATTGACATTAAGAAATTATTGAAAATAAAAGAACAGTTAAAATGGTATATCTATTTCTGCTATTCTAATGCAACTTAGAATATTGTGAAACCCTCTACATATCAAACTGAATGATAGTGGCGAAGGAGGATGGCATCCAAGACAGTTGTTGAGGAACTGGATTACCGAATATGAATATCCTATAATTTCTGGTTAATTGAAAATATTTCCTAAACATTTACAAAGAATGTCAGTGCAATAATTACACAAGCTTCCTCTTATTTCTTAAAATTTTGAGCCACTGGGTAGTAGCTAAAGGTTAAGGTCTATACTATTCTCTACTCGAAGGATATTTCAAGTTCAAGACTTCTTGATGAAGACCCCATGCAAATGTTTTAACTTAGTGAATCCTGATGATATATCACCCTTATTTTTAAAGATCACTTTTCTAATCTTGTTTTAATTAGTACGCATTCATATTTAGAATATATTTTGTTAACTTCCACAAATTATGTTAACTTTTTTTTTTTTTTGCACAGGTACCTAATACTGTGCTCTTCTTATATTCTTTCCCCCTCTTCTTTTAAAATTAGGGTATAATTAATATACAAAAAGTTCATCATTTTTAGAGTATGCTTCTTCAAATTTTAATAAACACAGTCATGTGACCATATTCAAGATAAGAAAAATTCCATCAACCTCCAAAATTCCCCTGTGCCTGTTCATAGCCAACCTCTTTTCCCCTACCCCCAATTCCTAGAACTAGTGATTTTCTTCTGTTTCCTCTTGTTTCTCTTGTCCATAAAGTCATATAAACAGAATCATATAGTATGTAGCCTTTTGACTCTGGCTATTTTCTTTTAGTTCAATGCTTTTGAGATTTGTGGTATATAATGAACATATAATGCCCCCAAACCCCCAAACATATCTCTTCTCTAATCCCTGCAACCTGAGAATATGTTCTCTTACAAGGCAAAAGAAAATTCTGCAGAGGAATTTAAGATTACTGATCAGTTGACCTTGAAATATTGAGGTCAACTGATCTTCTGCAGTGATGATTTTGATGGCCATTCAAAATAAAAATATCATACCCTCTTGAACGAAATCACATGGGCCCTTAAACGTAGAAAAGGAAGGCAAAAGAGTCAGAGATATATGGTGACTTTTTTTTGTAGCTTCTTAGAGATTTTATATAGAGAGAATTATATCATCTTTACGTAAAGTCATTTGTTTCAATCTGTGTACCTTTTATTTCTTGTTCTTGCATTCTTGCCCCAGTCTGAGGTAGTTTCTTCAGATGCATGCACTTAATCACTCCTTGAGAAAAGACCTTCTGAAAATTTCTGAAGCCCTCTCTCTGTACAAATCTCTCCTTTCTGGTACTCTGCTCTGTGAATTGAGGTCACCTTGACCTCCTATAATCTCCAAATTTATCTGCTCAGCTTGGAGAGACCACTGGCTCTGTTTATCCCACTGCTCCTCTCCAGGCACTAAGCTGGGCATAAGCACAGGTTTCACTAACTTTGTTCTCCCTTTCTCAGGGATCACTACCCTGCACTGCCTTTTATCCAATATCAAAAAAATATTGTTTCACATATTTCCAGTTATTTAGCTATTAAGGATGGATGGCAATATGATCTGCTACTCCATCTTGGACAAAAGCAAAATGTCCTGCCTTTTATTTTTTTGATACTGAGTATGACCAAATTAATTGAAAAGGAAGAATGATTTTTAAAATGTGCCTTCAGGGTGGGCCACGGTGGCCCAGCAGGCAGAGTTCTAGCGTGCCATGTCGAAAACCCAGGTTCAGTTCCTGGTGCCTGCCCATGCCAAAAACAAAACAAAACAAACAAAAAAACATACCTTTATACCCACCACATGCCAGAAGCATCAATGAAATCTATTAGGTAGAGTATTTACAGAGAAAGGAGCATGCTTTTGCAGAAATTAACAGAAAAAACCTTGGATGACTTTATTCTACTTTCACTAAACTCAAGGTGCTTCTTGACACATGAACCTGACTGCTGGTAATTGATTTGAGAATTAATCTTACAGAATGCAGGGAAAGGTTGGAATGAGAGAGACCCAGAAAAGAGGAAAATCCAAAATGAAACCTTACGGAATGGCCATCAAAATCATTCCTGCAGAGGATCAGATATGGGGCATTAAATGACTGACTCCCTTCCCCATTTATTAAGGATTTTTGAGGATTATTACCTCTGTGTTTCATATAGTTTCAAGGGGATAACTGCTGTATTAGGGAGGGTTCTCTAGAGAAACAGCATCAGCAGGAGATATCCACAGATATAAAATTTATAAATATGTCTTACATCACCATGGGAATGCAGAGTCCAAGGTCTTTAGGGCAGGTCACAAGCTGGTAAACTCTGATGAAGTTCTTCAGTGAACTCTCAGGAGAGGTTGGCTGGGCAACCGTGAGTATGTAAGGGTCCAAGGTCTGTAGGGCTGGTTGTGAAGCTGGCAACTCTGGTGAAGGGTCTGGACAAACTTCACAGGAGGGGCTCACCTGCTGAAGCAAGAAAAGAGACTGTCTCTTCTGAATCCTACTTAAAAGCCTTCCAGTGATTAGATTAAGCATCACTCATTGCAGAAAACACACCCCTTAGTTGAATACAAATGCAATCAACTGTGGATGCTGTCAATGTAATCTGAATTAAGTCCATGAAATGAACTCATAGCAACAGACAGGCTAATGCTTCCTGACCAGAAGACCGGGCACCACTACCAGGCCAAGTTGACACATGAACCTGACCACAAAAGTCCAGCCTTACCAACTTGGCAGTTATACACATCACCTTAAACCATATTTAATCTCAAATAGAAAACAGTAACAGATGCATTTTTTCCTTACCTAACAATACTCATCTTTCCTGCTTATAACCAGAAACACATTAAATCTCCCCAGAATAGGGTGCAAGTCCTTGGATAATATTTACTGTTGAACTTGATACCTTACAAATTAAATACTATAACATGAACAAAACAACATTACAGTCCTTGTTTCCGTAACTGATCATGTGGTCGTAGTTCATAGTTATCACCATCTTCTTCTGCAACTCATTCCATGTTCCCTTTACCCTCAGCAAGCACTTCAGCTGGCCATGGTTCTTTGCCTGGTGGGGTGACCCAAACCTTCATTCCTGAAGTTTGAGAGCCATTAGTAGTCCTACCTGGATTGGATTGTTGCAGTTTTCCATAGATTTTAATCACAGGGCATGGGAGTACCAAAAAATGCCCTAGGGGATCTCCTTTATTCCAGGAAAACTCTTCTTTACCTCCATTGTGTAGTTGCAGTCCTATTTCCCCTTGATAGTCAGGGTCAGTCACCCACAGACAGTACAGTAATCCCCTTGTTGGATTGTTGATCCAGGGGCATGAGTAGCCCAAAGTGACCAGGTGGCAGTCTTAGATTCCAGTTCAATGGAATCATTATTGCTTCTCCTGATGGAAGCATTGCCCCTTCTGAAACTAAAACCTGTAGACCAGCAGAGATCAAGGTCACAGGGACAGGAAGCAAAATTTTCCTAGTGGATTGCTGCGGATAATAGTGAGTGGTGCTACTCCCATTTCCACCCCTTGGTTCCTGGTTATGGGAGAAACAGAACTAAATGTTGGACGCTGATTCAGAGTATACACAGCCTCCTGGAGAACATCACCCCAGCCCTGCAAGGTATTGCCACCTAGTTAGCACCTTAATTTAGTTTTCAAAAGGGCATCTCACCATTCAATCAATCCAGCTACCTCTAGATAATGGTAAACATGGTAAGATCAGAGAATTCCATAATCTTGTGCCCATTTTTGCACTTCTTTTGCTGTGAAGTGGGTTCCTTGATGAGAAGCAATGCTGTGTGGAATCCCACGATGATGGATAAGGCATTCTGCAAGTCCGCAGATGGTAGTTTTGGCAGACGCATTGCGTGGAAGGAAAGCAAACCCATATCCGGAGTATATGCCTATTGAGTTAGAACAAATCACTGCCCCTTTCATGATGGGAGTGGTCCAGTGTAATCAACCTGCCACTGTGGCTGGTCACCTCGGGGAATGATGCCATATCAGGGGCTGAGTGTGGGTCTCTGCTGCTGGCAGATTGGGCACTCAGCAGTGGCTGTAGCCAGGTCAGCTTTGGTGAGTGGAAGTCCATGTTGTTGAGTCCGTGCAATATCTCCATCCCTGCCACCATGACCACTTTGTTCATGAGCCCATTGGGCAATGACAGAAGTTGCTGGGGAAAGAGGCTGACTGGTATCCACAGAATGGGTCATCTTATCCACTTAATTATTAAAACCTTCGTCTGCTGAAATCACCCTCTGGTGCTCATTCACAAAATATCTTCATATTTTTAGTCCACTCAGAAAGGTCTATCCACATACCTTTTCCCCTGACTTCTTTGTCACCAATTTTCCAATTGTGCTCTTTCCAAATCAAATACAAAGCAATAAACAGAGTGCTATCTTGGAGCACAACAGCCTCAACCAACAAGGAGAGTACGGAGGAATACACACAACCTATAATTGAACAAAAAGCAATTTCCTTCCATCTTCTCTTTTGCATCAATAAATGTCAAAAGGCAGCAATGCTAGTAATAGAGAATTTTAAAGGATAAAAGTTTCTATTTAATAATTCTCGATGGCTCCAAGTTATTTTTTATGTGCTATGGTATATACAATGATGAATTTGTGCTAAAATGACACTTACAAATGAACAACACAAACAATATATATAAAAATGCCTGCTTTAATTATAAAGTAAACTTCAACATGGAAATTTAAAAGGTGTGAAATAAAAAATGATACCATAAATATGGATCTCAATTTACAGAATACATCAGAAAATTAAACTTGAAAAAGAGAAATAATGCGAAATAAAATGGCCAGTTCAAGGTAGATGACAGAAATTAATAATTAATAAAAATCTACAAAACCTCATTAATGAAAGTAAATATGTATGTATTAATGCTCAAAGGGATGATTAAATATGTCTCACACAAATTTAAAAATAATGCAGGAGTGGGAAAATTAACATACACAAGAGGAGGCCAATGGGTGAAAGTCATATGACCATACTGGATTCTTGGTTATTAACATGTTAAGTTTCAGCCTGGAAAACTGGCAGCCATGATTCCATAGTGATCAAATAATTAATTAAAAAACATGTAGAATAATAATTCTAGTAGTCAAATTATAAAAATAGAAAGGAATATAAAATGAAGTCAATCTCAATATATTGCATTTAATCAATATGCACAAATATCACCACTTCAAAATATAATCAATATTAAGCTGTTTTTTTCATATTGTATTCAAAATCTAGTCTATATTGCATACTTACCACACATTTCAATTTGTACTAGCCACTTTTCAAGTGATTATGTCAGCCAGGGTAAATCTGGACAGTGATGGAGAATGAAAATCTGTCGTTTGGCTCCAAGACTATGTCCTTTTATTTTATTATTGTATTTCTATCAAATAAGGAGCTCATGCCTTCCTTTTGAATTTTACTTGACAGGATCAGCTTTCTTGGGAACTATTCAGGAGTTTAAAAATAGGATTCAATAACCAAACGATCTAAACAGAGCTCAAGACATCTATTTGAAGTATGTGAAGCAATGAAGATAAATGTTATGATAAGCAGTCAGTATTTTCACCTTAAAAAACTTTCTCACCTAAATTTAAGAGCAAGATATATCAAATTCCTAGATGTTAGGAATCATCTCAGGACCCTGTGGTAGGCAAGAGTTTCTTTGACCTTATACCCACAGCATGAGCAACAAAAGAGAAAATAGATGAATGGGGCCATATCCAAATTAAAAAAAAGAAAACAAGGTTTATGAAAACTTTTATGCCTCAAGGGAATTTATCATGAATAAAATGACAATCTACAAAATGGAAAAAAATATTTGGAAACCACAAAGTCAATAAGGGTTTAATATCCAAAATACATAAAGAAACCCCTCAGCTTAACAGCAAAAAGACAAACAAGCCAATTGAAAAATGGGCAAAAGACTTAAATAGACATCTCTCCGAAGTAGATATATAAATGGCTATAAAGCACATGAAAAGATATTCAACCTCATTGGCTATCATGGAAATGCAAAGCAAAACCACAATGAGACACAATTTCACACCAATTATAGTAGTTACTATTAAAAAATACACAGAATATTACATGTGTTGGAGAGGTGTAGGAGAAATAGGAACACTCCTTCTTTACTGGTGACAATGTAAAATGGTGCAGCCACTGTGAAAGACAGTTCCTCAGAGAGCTAAGTATAGAATTATCATGTAACCCAAGAAGCCCACTTCTAGATATATTCCCCAAAGAATTGAAAGCAGGGACTTGAACAAATATTTTCACAACAATATTCATAACAGCAGTTTTTACAAATGCCAAAAGATGGAAGTAACCTGAATGTCCATAAAATGTGGCATATACATACAATGGAATATTATCCAGCCATAAAAGGAACGAAGTTCTGATACATGCAGCAACATGGATCAACCTTGAAGGTATCATATTGAGTTAATAAGCCAGACACAAGAGGAAAAATAATGTATAATCTCATTGATTTGAAATTATTAAAATAAGCAAACCCGTAGAGTCAGAATCCAGAACATAGGTTACCAGGGGATAGAGTGGGGGATAGAAAGTTAAGGTTTAAAATGCGCAGAGTTCCTAGGTGGAATAATGGAAAATTTTGGTAATGGATGGTGATGATGGTAGTATAGCATTGTGAATATAATTACCAGTACTGAAATATTTTTCTGAATATGGTTAAAAGCGGTAATGTTAGGTTATATATATAGTAATAAAATAAATTTTAAAAAAATCCATGAAACTGCACTACACAGTGAACCCTAAGTTAAACCATTAATTGTACCATTATAAAAATGTGCTTTCATCTGTTGTTACAAATGGACCTCAACAATGAAAAGTTTTAATAATAGACATATGGGAACCCTCTATTTTATGCATGATTGTTCTGTATACCCGTAACCTCTTTAATTAAAAAGAAAACTTTCTCAGGTGGTGCGACAGCAGCTCAGTGACAGAATTCCTGCTTGCCATGCCAGAAGTTTCTCATTTTAAGCAAAGGGGAAAATACCATTTACATAGATAATAACTTGATGTTTGTATGTGGTAGATGTTTTGTTGATATTTAACATGCATTATACATCTAGACCTCTCAAGAATCATATGTAATAGGTATAATATCATTTTCAATTTACAGATCAGGAAACTGAGGCACAAAGAGATTAATCAAGCTGCCAATTTCACAAAGCTAGCAAATGACAGTGTTGACATGTACTCCAGGTACTGTGGATTCTTGGCATATACTCATAACAAATACACTAAAACCAATACTTTTCATATAAAATAATGCTATGCAATTTAAGAAAAAATGAACTTGTCAAAATAAATTTGTGTCAGGTCCATAAATCAACCAATGCAAAGTACAAAAATAAATTTCTCTCATATTTCTGGAGGAAGTTATTGATTTTGGCATCTTACTTTGAGAAGTATGGTTGATTTTTTTCAAGATTATTTTTCATCATTAAATCTGTAATAAAATATGTTGAAATATTTCTGTTTCAAAATGTCTTGCTTAGCAGCACTTTTTTAATTCTAGTAATCAAAATATGATCTCGTAAGTCTCACCTCTTCTTCTAAGTGCCACTGATGCAATGGTGTCCAAATGTCTTCTCCTCTTTATGAACGAAGGTATATATAAATCATTAACCATCCGTGACCAATCAGAATATGTGCATGCCCAAAAGTAGTGGGTCTGAGTTAACACTCCTCCGATCTTCCTATGGAAAAATTCACTTTTATAATTTGTTCTATATAGGAGTCCTTGAAGATTCTGAATACAAGAACCATATTTTAAAAAATCAGACAGGGGGTGAATCTTTAAGTCCCATAGAAGTTTTCAAAATGGTGTCACCTCTGTCTTTGTTGGATGTTTTTCATCTAGATAAGAAAGACAAAGTCTGAAGAATTTAAACCAAAATGACTTTGTTTAAGCATATCAAAACTATAGTGCCCCATCCCTCTGGTGATTTGTAAGCTTTTGTCTTCTTGGGTAAAGATCCAGGGACAATTTGGGTAACAATTCTTCAGGTTCTGGATATTGTCTATCTCTCTAAAAGGAGGAATGGCATAAAAGATTATAACTTTTGTTTAGGTGAGACTCCCTGAAAAGTGACTTTATTCATCATCAGCAGTTAGTTAAGGATGATTATATCAATTTTATGCTGTTTTCTCCAAAAAGTCTTTCACATTTTCCTTTGGTGTAATGTGAAAAATCAAACAAGCGAAAGAGAACACAAAAACACTGCTCTCATTTTTCATAGCTAGATATATCCCCTCTCTCTATCACTTCTATACCATGGCCCCACATTTGGCCTCAGCTTGTGAATTTAGAATCTCTGGCTAATTTCATTCATGAGTCAACCTTACCCTCTACTTCTGGTCCTGTTGCTAACCTAGTCTTTAAGATAAAATTAAGCTCTGATCCAGTGTCAAGGTTGTATCTGTTCTCTCCCCTACTTCAGAAATCTTCTGTAGAAGTCGGTGTCCTGGGAAGAGCTCAAGTTGCCAGTGTCCCAGACAGTTGCTCTTTCAGCTAAAATTAATCTGTCCAAAAAAACAAAGGAATGATTGAATGCATTTAGACTGGGTTGATTGCTTCAGATGTAGCCTTCTAATAAGGAAGACCCCTTCTTTTCACCTCCCCCAAGATATGGCTGAAGAACTCTATTGTAGTTGAAGATTAAAGATTCTTTTATTTTTAATGACCTTTAGGGTCATAATTTGTCATGGAATCAGGAAAGTGCTTCTTCACATTTAGAACATTATAACGACTGCTCATTGCAACAGAGTCTGAGATCATTTTTGATGTTTGCCTTCCGATAGCTTTCAAGCTCTTCCACTCTCCCATCCCCTTCAGACCCACATCTTGGGAAGCTGATGAGAAAAAATTGGTGCTCTTTCCTTTGGTGCCAGTAGGTTCAAACTATGCAAATGTGACCCTATGTGAAGGCCCCTTGGATCTGCCCCACCCCACAATAAAACCAAAGTCTGTTCATTCCTTTATGCTCTTTAAGCCATTTCTGACCTGTTTGAGTGACTTTTCTGCCCTCAGAAGGCCTCATTATTCAAATGCTAAAACTTTTTATGCCCTCATGATGCATGTGTGGCATAATCAGGTGTCATATTTGAATGAATTTTTTTTTTTTTTCATGGGCAGGCACCGGGAATCGAACCCGGGTCCTCTGGCATGGCAGGCAAGCATTCTTGCCTGATGAGACACTGTGGTCCACCCTCTGAATGAAATTTTGAGTGGGATTCCATCCTATCTTTCCATCACAACCCTTTCCATCTATAAAGAAAAGCAGTTTGATAAAGGTTCTACTACCTACTCTGGTATGCCCCTAACTGTATTTTTTGGTTATACTGTAGAAATTGGTTCTTAGTTCACTAAATAATATGACCTCACTAAAATGTTTTCTTTCTCTTACCAGGGTACACCCTAATCATTAAGATTCCTGGTTATATTTAGATAATTCACTTCTTAAAAAAATTACATCTCAGTAAATTCAGAGAGCAGACTGTGAACATTAGTAGACAGAATGAAAGGATTTTGATGGACTTGGAGAATTTGTTTTCTATGAAATATGATTCAATGCCAATGGGTTTCTCTCTTCCCTGTCACAATTAGCTCCTGAAGGAGTAGTTCATATTCAGTTTTCACATCTTCATTTCTTAATCATTCAGTTTGAATTTTGGCAATGCCACTCCTTTATGTTACTGCTACCAAACTCCCCTGCTTGTTGTTAAAGCAAAAGAAACACATGAACATTTAGAAATGACTGACAGAAGAAAAGAGAGATACAATTTCAGGAAAAAAATCAAATACGATGTGGGATAAAAGCTTTTATTTTTGTTCACAATGATTTAGTGCTAGGAAGCCTCAATAAATATGAATCATGAAGGAAATAAGTTGTCAAAGTAAATGAGAGGAGAACAGAGACTATAATGAGTTCGGGAGACTCTGATACTGGAAACCACTTGAAAAGCCTGTTTACTATCACCAAAACTTTGGCTACTTTCCATATGACAGTCTTTCTGTCAATTGGAATAAGTTGAGCCCCAAAACCTGGCATAAGTATTATAATAAAGTTTGAGCCATTCCATTCCTCTAAAATACTTTATGTTGGCTATAACAAGGGAAGTGACAAAAAACATGAGATATTTTTCCATGAATTACATGTAAGTTCCTACTGTAAGATATGAAACAGGCTTGTTACTTCTGAATATGTCTATTAGAACATGGAAACCAAAGCATCATTACCCCCCAAATAATGGGGAAATAAATACGGATTCTTTTATTGCAAAAATCTACCTTAAGTTAACAATTCTGAAATGAACTGATTATAGGCTTCAGATACACAATGAGCAGGAGATAATTTGCACACGTTAGCATGATCTTGACAGAGGATTGCCTTGATATCTTTACACAATGTTGGGCTTTTTCTGAATCCTCTGTGTAGAGTAAATAGAGATGGTTAAGAAACCCCTTTCCTACACTTTCGTGTTCCAGTGAATGGAATCACAGAGGACCACACTGCCTTTACATATGCTGATATAGGCCCACTCACTTCCATCTCATGACTACCATGAGACTTGTGGATGCTTTTGTTGTTCACCAGTCTCTAAAGTCACAGGGTCCCTCCTTTTTTTTTTTTTCTTTAAGGTGTTCATTAATAAAAGTTATTTGTATTGTAGTGAACTGAATAAAATAATCTCTTGTCTGGGGTATTACACCTTTAACACTATATCAAACTTGTTGCCCTTAGTGTAAGACCAATTAAACTTACCCCATTCCTGTGATCAGCTCCGAGTGAAACAAGCCAATAGAGAAATAAGTTCCAACTTTTGATGTAATAACCTTGTAACAAAGAACTCAACTAATTTTCTTATACACAGGAACTGCAATATTGGGGATGGGTACTCAGGAGAATAATATAAAAGGACTAAGCCCCATCTCTTATTTATTCAGATGATACTCTAAAACAAGCACAGCAACTCACAACCATCTGTAAGAAAATAAGTTGACCATTCAACCAATCCATTCACTGGGAGCCAGAACTGCCAATTCAGATTCCTAAAGAACTTCTAACATCATTGCTAATAACATCCATCCTGAAGTGTGTGTGTGGGGGGGTGCATAGGGGAGAAAAATATTCATATTCCTTTTTGCCAGGATCAGGAATGGGAGAATAGGGGGTGGATGACTTAGCTCTCCTTAAAACTTGCCTTCTATTGTTTGGTTTGCAGTGCCTAAATAAGTAGGTAACCTTTATTTTAATGCCCAGTATGTAGGAGTTTTAATTCATTTGGACCATATGAATGGCTAGACAGGATTACAATAAGCCTACTTTTAATTTGTACAGCTTAATCCAAAACTTGTAACAAAACATATTATAAATAAATGGTTAGAAAACAATTAATTGCAATTTTGATTTTTGTTTGATTTTAATTATATCTTGGCTGCTTTATGAGTGAATATAATAACTGATGACTATTTAGCAGTTAAGAAACAGGCCCAAATTATGTAGAAAATGAAGCTTCAAAGTAAAAGAAAACATAAGATATGGTAAAAGAAAACATAAAAGTTAAAAAAAAAACCTAATAAGAGATTACCTGATGTAATTGAACGAGATAGAGTCTAGAAAAATTCTAAGAGCGTGAAAATCCAAGAAAATAAAATTATTTCAAACAAAAGAATATTAGATGTCAAGAGGAATTCAGCATGATTAATCAAGCTTATAAATTTCTAAATAACTGACTGTTTTGACTTTCTGTGGTATTGTCTTTTTCTATTTCTTTAAAGCAGATGAAATAATAAAATAATTTAGAACATTTGCTCTCTAGTATGCTTTATTTTCAAATTTGGAAGTCCTGAAGAAGGAAAAGATGGATAAAGATACATACCTTTGCAAACATATACACTTTCAAAGGCTATATCTGCTAACTTCAGTGGTAATATTTCACTTTGGACCACTGAGACAGCAAACTTCAGTTACAATTAGAGAACAGTGTATATTGATGGAAATATCATCGCATCAGTAGGAAGCTTGAAGTACATTGACTTGTTAATGAAGCAGTTGATCTCCAGCTGCCTGCATAGATAACACAGGATTTATTTAAGAAGGAAGAACTTCTGATGTATCTTGCCATTTGAGTAACTAGCATTCCTGTGACTATGAAGCTGTGCTCACAAAGAAATAAGATTACATATGTTTGTAAGCAGCCTCATTTACTGTCATTCACACATGTTTACATAATTCCTAAATAGGACCGGTCAGCACCTGGGGAGAGAAGATATAGTGTGGTGTTGAGGAAACAGAGACGACCTTTTCATTAAAAACTACTTATTCTAAGACAGATTTTGACTCCCCAAGGACAGTGTGCCTCTTCCTTAGATGATTATTCTCAAACCAAGACATAACCTTTCTCTATATGAACATCAATGCTGGTTATAAAGTGACACTGCTTAGAGAATCTCTGTATCTAATGAATGTAAACTAGATCTCCCTGGGGATAAAGGCAAGCTAGTGGAAGAACAAGTCTCCAGGAGAATGTAAGGAGATAGTCAGTTATCACAGAAAAAAATCTGCATTGGATGATGCAAACAGACAAGGAAAACTTTATTAAAAGTTATATGCACTCAAGAACAGAGAGACTAGAAGGCTATCACAATAGGGGAGCTAGATAAGGTTAAACTCTCCTGAAGAAGCCAAGGGTAGGAGAGATTTTAAGGACTTGGGATGAGCTAATGGAAGAAGTAGAGGACAAGCAACAGGCTGTGTCCATTTCACGATGTTTTCTGCTGGGTTTACTGTGGAAGCCAAGTGGAAAGTAACGTATCTGGATTCTGAAAGGGCCAGAGTAAGAGAGGCCAGGGGTGCAGCATTAGGAGGTTGAAATTAAGACCATCTTGGACACTAACAAAATGGGTAGGAATTTTCTCAGTCTACACTGTTTTCCAGGATCATAGGGTTCAGTTAAAGTTCAACATTGTCAGAGTATACCTGAATACATTTCAGTCCTCTGGACCCATGACATTGCTTCACAAAATTGTCTTTTCTCTGCACTTACATTTTTACTAGATGAATTATAAGCTATTCCTTTTCCTCATAGACACAATCTTCCTTGCTCCCCTGAATACTTCACTTCAACTTTTCTGATGGTCTTCTATGATGTCAGAAATATCAGAATTTAAAATGCCTTAACTCTGACCCTGTCTGTTTCCAATCTCAGGAAGATAAAAATCTTCAGCTCACAACTGAACTTGTAGGCAAGTACGGCAGAAATGTGGAAATTTATAAAACATCATGGGACTGAAGTAAACTGTACATGGAAATAGCTGCTATGATATATTCATACAATAGAATAACAATAAGCAGTAAAAGGGAATGAACCCCAGATAACAGCAACAAGGATGAATCTCAAAGATATTATGTTAAGTGAAATAAGCCATTTACCTGTATTATTCTATTTATATGTCATTGTAGAAAGTATAGAGACATATCATTTTAGTAGTTGCTGGGAGGTAGATATTAGAGAGGGTATTAACCAAGTAAGAATATAAGGGAATTTTCAGGGACAATGGATATATTCTATAACTTGATTGTGGCAGTGATTACACAAACATATGCATTTACATATATAACAGTACACCTGAAAATGGTTAATTTTTCGGTAAGTACATTATACTTTGATAAACCTGACTTTTACAAATCAGTTAACTGTGTAAGATAGATTATATTTCTGAACTTTCTGTTTGGTTCCATTGAATTATTTTTCTCTCCTTGTTTTTGTTTTATATTTTAATAAAAATTTTTGAATCATCATCTCGATCCCTTAAAATAAAGACTGGACTTTTGACTGAAATTGTATTGAATCAAAAAATCAATTTAGGGAGGACTGACATCTTAACACATTGCTTTTCCTATACATAAACCTTAGTTATTATTTCTTTTATTAGGTTTTCTTCCATTTATTTCTGCAGTTCTTGGTGGTGGTGTCGTTTCAGTGTAGTTTTTTTTTAGAAAGGTTAACTGTAACCCAGGTATTTAGACTGAAAAAAGCCTTAAATTGTTACTCTCTGCTGAACTTGACCAATCTAGCATCGAAGTCATGGCTTTCTCGTCCTGAGCATTTTATAAAACACTTATAGCCAAAATGACCCCATGCTTGTACTGAAGTAAGAAAAAACAAGACCTTTTCCCTCTTTATGATGCCTGAGTACAAATAAAAGCATGAGCACTTCGAACAAGCAACCAGCCAAACATTTCCTTTCCTGGTTAATATGTGTAACTATTACTTCTTTCTCAAATACAGCTTTCCCCAGTTCTTTTCCTTTTCTTTCCAGAAAAAATTAAGATACTTCATTATAGACTTGTCTCCACTTTCTGACAAGGCGGAATCCACTTGTTTACCCTTCCCAATCACTTCACATAAGCTCAAATCCTTTACTACTACTCTCTGAGACATACCATATCTTCCCAATAGTAAACCGGCTTCTTCGTTGTAAGAAGCCAGTATATCTACTTTGTTGGATTACTGGGGATTCCTGATGGTCTTTGTTTGGAGGGAATAAACAGTTCTTTTGATGATACTAGAAAATACTATTTGTATTATAGATTTCATTTTCTAGTTGCCCTTTGCTGGTATATAGAATTGACTTTGTAGCCAGTACCTTTCTAAATTTAATCATGCTTTCTAATAGTTTGTCTTGTATGTGTGTATGTGTATACGTGTATATATGTGTGTGTAGATTCCTTAGCATTTTCCATGAACACATGCATATCATCTACAAATAGAAAGTTTAACCCCTTCCCTTCCAAGCTGTATAATTTTCTTGATTTAATACGCTGACTGTGAATTCCAGTACAATAATGAATATAAGTGGTGGTAAAGGTCATCCTTGCTTTCTTCTCAACATTAAAGAAAAAGCATTCATTCTGTGACCATTAAATGTGACTGCTTTTTTTTGTTTGTTTGTTTTCAATAACTTTCTTTTGTTAGAATGCAAATGATTCAACGTGGTGACAATATTTTTAAAATTTTTATCACGAATGCTAATTGCATAGATTGTAACGGCCATACTGTCTTTCTTCTTTATTCAATTAATGTGGTGAATTACATTAATTGATTGTCAAATGTTACATTAACCTTGCATTCTCTTGACAATGATCACTTGTTTATAATGTATTTTTTTTCTTCTGGATTTATATTGCCAATATTGTGTTAAGGAGTATGCATCTATATTTGTGAAACATATTTTTCTATGCTTTTTACTTAATTTCTGATCAAATCATGACATCCCAATAGTTCTTTGCTCCCCAGCTGCAGAGACTCTTACCATGCCCATACACTTAGCATTCAGACAAAGAATTCAATCCTCTACAAATTTCTGAAACTCCTTGTCTGTACTTTACTCTCCTCTTCAGGTCTCAGCTTAAATCTAGGTGCATCAGCAAGCCAAACTATGATCTCTGTACTTTCCATCAGTGTGAACTCTGTTTGTTGCTCAGACTCTATCTCTTTATGCCGTGATTTGGAGAGTACTTAGAATACTCTGGTGAATAACGAGTTCACCTCATTTGTTTTTCTTATATGAACATTCACATCCTTGAGTTTTTCAATGCCTGAAAAATAGTGTTTCATATATTTTTCCTGTTTCATAATTATTTATGTTAGAAAACTGTCAGATACACATAAATCATGACCAGAACTTAGCATATTACCTCTAATTTAACCTTCAGAGCATATCCCTTTTTTACAGAAGCTTAAAAGCTTAGCAAAGCAGATATGTGGAAAGACTAGCGAGTGAAAAGCATCATGGTCTGTTTGATTCCAAAGCCCATATTTTTAATGACCATAACCTCTACTAATTTGGTCATTCTCTGATTTCTATTCCTCATTTGGAAATGCTTACATTGTAGCTGGATAGAGGAAGCACCAAACACAAAACACAATAAAGAACAAAACAAAAACAAAGCTGGGTGTGAATTGTTTAACCTGTGTCATATAAATACTATGAATAGAGAAGCAAAAAAATTGCCACCTAGAGCAAGAGATACAGAAAAATATACAAAACAATTTTATTTGATGATTTAAAATCCAAAAATGAATTGGGAGAGCCTTCTTTAAATAATTCATTTCACAACCTTCCTTGCCAATTCAGAAAAAAAAAAATGCTTTTTATGAAGTTGGTTTTATTTGATTTTTTTTTAATTGTAGTTATGATTTGGGAACTGTTTCTCTCTCTCTTTCTCTCTCTCTCTCTTTTTGCAAAAAGTTGCCTCTATAGATGCAATGATTGAATATGTTTGGAATCAGCATAAAAGGGGCTACTTAAAGAACAGCATATTTTTATGGTAATTATTTTCATAACCTTCATAGAAATATTTCTCTGAACCCAAAGCTAAATAGAGATGCCCCATAAACACAAGCTTGTATTATGCTTACTTGCTTATGTGTCTGGTCTTGTGGTGGGATTATCCCTTAATTACAAGTTTAGCCTTGGCAGCCGAGATGAATATGAAATCATGTTAAAACTCCAATCTGCCATTTCTGTTGTTCTTCTCCCAGTCAGAGTAGACTGAATTAGAAAATAAATTTAAAATTCCTTCATGCATATACCTTATTGGTATAATTGCTGTAAATACAAAATTTACAAAAATGATAAGTGATGCAAATAACTAAAAGAAAATTAAGCAATTCATGTTATGGTACTTCAGAATTAGAAATAAGACGATTTTTTTTTAAGCACTCATTATGTTTTGGTTCAAAACAGTTCACAGATGGCAGTGGAAATTTGAACAAATACCAATATGTTGATAATGACCAAAAGACATGTATAATATGAGTCCATTTTTGAACATAAAAAAGTTGATGATAAACACAAAAAATCTGTACTCGATAATTTTTCAAGGAAGGACTATTTTTCATTGACTCATTTCCTAGAAGAATTAGATACACTTTAGCCTGACACTGAAGATTCTATCTGTAATAGTCATTAAATGGTTTAATTTATTTTGGGGGATTTAATTTGTGCATAATGAAGTTGAAAACATTAAAATAGAGCAGTAATTTAATACTATGCATAATTCTATTGTTAAAATCATAAACTTATTTTATACAGAAACTTATTACCAAAATATTTACCTCTACAGTGACCTTCTGTGGATGCTTTTCAAAGTGGGATTACTTTTAAATTGTGACAGTTATGAAATCTGAACTGAGACTTCATCTATTTAAAAAGAAAAACAAAAAGCATTTGTGAATCATTGTGGGAAGAAGGATTAACAGACTGGCCAAAACTAGAAGGTATCGCAAAGACATTTTCCTTCTCTGCAGATAGTCCATTAGTCAAGGATAGGGAAAAAAATGTGGAAACCACATACCCAGTAAAGGTCTAATATCGAAGAAATACAAAAAAATTCTTCAATTTAACAACCAGAAGACAAATAACTCAATTGAAAAATGGGCAAAGACTTAAATAGATATCTTTAAAAAGACATCTACCAGTTGTATGGATGTTTCAGGAAGATTAAGAAAACCTGAGAGCTCTGTGTGTATGTGTGTACTTATGTTTTTATCTATATGAATGTATGAACATGAGTTTGCTACATGGATATGTTCTGTCTGGTCTAATAACACTAATAAACATTTCATATCAATATTTCAAAAATTATATTTAGAGTCAGTGTTTTTGACAATATTCACAATGCTACAGCAAGCATCCTGTGGAAAGACTTGGTAACAAAAAGGAATGCTTATGCAATAATGGAAAATAATACTGAAAAGTAGGAGAAAGAAAGCCAGATAAGCATAGAGATTTCAGCTACCTGCTAAGTAGGCAAGTAGAACTAAGAATCCTTAATTAGTTGTACCAGATATGCTCCTGATAAAAGCTTTTCTTCTTAAATTGCTCATGTCTTTCATAATGGACTTTTTGTATTGGATAAAGCATTATATAACTATACATTTACTTATCTAAGAATATTAAAGTATTTTAATTAGTTGTAAGTTGAATATCTCTAATGATCTTGTACCCAATTCCCTCAATTATTGCTTGGTTCTTATGTGTTTCTGACCATTAAAGTGGCAGGTAGAATATCACAGATGTTTCTCATTGTAAAAATGTTGAATTTGGCTAGAACTGAAAGAAACTGAATGACTTATTTTTTTTCATGGCCAAGGCTAAATAATATTTATTTTTAAAAATTGATTGTGTCTCCACTTTCTATCTGCTTAAAAATTACAAGAATAGGGAAGTTACCCCATGCAATATTGAAATCAGTTCTTATTTTCAAAACTTTTAGTGGATATTAAATTTATTTTAGCAGACAAGGGACTGAGTCCCATATTTTTATTAATATGAAATTGAGCAAAATGAAATGATGCAGTGGTCGCTTGTACAATTAGCTGTGGATCACCACTATTTCATTGTGTCCTGTACCTAGCTCACTTTGTGTTTTGCTGGTGGTCTTTCATTTGCTTTGTTTGGTTTCTTATTAAGAATAAAGTGATTCATTGCTCAGATATATCAGTATTTTATTGTCTTTATTATGTAAATTCTTAAAATGTAGACATTCATCCTTTAAAATAAAAGCCATAAATTTCAAGCACTCCATGCATTTGTTTAACAAATATTTCTTATTTAAAAATCCTATAATGTTCATCAAGGTTTCCTCCAATTTATTCAATATGATGCATCTTTTACTATTTTTAAATATCCACATATTCTTTGTGGACAAAAGTAAATCATTTATTTAAAACTTATGGGTTTCAAGTGGTGGGCTCTAGGGTAGAATGTTAATAAAAGCTTTATGTGCTTAGACCAAACTTACTGGATGCCTCATGGTCTTTGATAAAACTGTAGCCTTTTAAGAAGCTTCCAGAAAAGTAAGGTAAATGACACTGGAATCTGGACCAAAGGTGATTTTTGTTAATGGTAGAACATGAGGGGAGTCTTCTTATCCAATCAGTTGGAGATCTTAAATCAAGAACTGAGGATTTGAGAAGCCAAGAAGAAAAATGTCTCCCTTTGCTTCAGATAACCAGCTTTTCCTAGGGAATAAAGCTTCACCTTCATCATAGTATCCAGTTTGTGCCTTACAGAATTTGGATTTATTAAGCTCCACAGTCACAGGTGGCAATTCCTATAATAAATCTCTTAACGTTTATAAATATATCCTCTTGCTCATGGTTCTATGGAAAATCCTAAATAGTATAGCAGGACTAATGTTTTGCCTTCCTGTAAAGGCTTCTGCTGTCTTTTTCTAAGGGGTAGTCAGACTGCAGAGGTCTCTGGGAAGTTGACCATCAATTCACCTAACACAAAACTCAGGCAGGATTGTTCTTACTATTGGTTTACCTAGCTCTCAGCTAATGAGGGAAATGGGTTTGAATGATCTCATGGAAATCTATCTTTTATCCAGCAATTATATTATAGACAGTTGATTTATTATTACTTGCAAGTGCACCAAACCTACAGGACACACAGTGCTTCATTTAAGAAGAATTGTTACTTTGGTCTCAGAAGAGTTGGGTTTTCCAGATGTATTAGTAAGGGTGCCTCCAGAGAAAAAGAATGTATATTATATATATATATAATATTAATGATTTATTGTATGAACTTAGTTATGTGGTCTTGGAGATTAGCAAGTTTGAATTTCTTAAACGAAGCCATAAGTTAGAAACTTGATAAAGGTGATATTGAATTCCCCAGGAGAAGATGGCTATAAGAAGTAGAAATAGAAAGTCTTCTCTCTGACTGCTGAAATCATTAGTTATCCATTAAGTCTGACAACTGACTGGTTGAGGAGGCTCCTCTCATTACTGGGGACAATCTCCCTTGTTGAATGTAGATGCAATCATTCATAGATGTAAACAACTGACTAATGTTAAAGATACATGAAATAATCCCACAGCGGCAATTAATCTAGTGCTTACTTGACTAAACGACTTGGGAACATAACTTAGCCAAACTGACACATGATATTAGTCAGCACACCAGTAAAAACCCTCTAAGAAGAGCCCAATCTTCTAAGAGTATCTGATATATTCTTTAGACCAATAATGCCATTTAACACTGTACATTCTTCTTGAGGACTAAGGCCAAGATCTGACTCACATTAAGCATGTATATTCTGCACCCTTTGTCCTTGCTATCCCTTATCTACTCTGGCAGATTTTATTTTCTCAAAATGATTACAAGAAAATATCATCGATCTCATATATTCTTAAGGTTTCCTCACCTTGATTTTTATTGGGGTGGGAAGGATTGTGTTTATTGCAGAAGTGGCATTATGTGATGTGTGCAGCTATGTTAGAAAAGGTGATAGAGCTTCAGACTGGGTCTCTTGGGATGATCATTTTTGGAACACAGACTTCAAGCAGTGAGGAAGCCCAAGCTGCCTTATGACCAATTATAAATACCTTTCCGCCAATGTCTTTTAGTAAGTAGATTCAAGCACCATTTAAAATTACTGTGTAATATTACTAATCAAGACTTTACAAAACAAAGATATGTAAGGATCTAGAAATTCCTATACAGAGAAAGAGACTGAGAAGGAAAGAAATTGAAACTCTCAACAAGTGGCACTCCTTATTTATTGGATTCTTGATATTATGAGGACATAATCCAAAATTTCTGTTTTGAGGAATTAGAGTTTTCATGGACTATTTGGAGGTATAATGAATCATTGCACACTAAGAGAGCTGTTTCCAAGCTGTATTCCATGGAGTCGTAGAATTTCTATTTCTATTTCACAAAGGCATTCTTTAGGGAAATAAAGAGAGATCTAGGAAAGCAGTGACTCTAGATTTTCCCCTCAGGTATTGTCACTAAAAAATTTCCATTTAGGGCTTAATCTTGTGATTTCTTATAATAGATTGCAGAATAGTGTCCATTAATTTAAAAGTTAGACAAAATGAAACAACTGAATTTTAAATTTCTATTACATTTAATGGATATAATCGTTGAAGCCCAGGGAGGTTAAATTCTTTGCACAAACACATATAGCAAATCAGCATAAATCATCTTGAATTATGTCTCTTGACTGTTAATTTGATATGCTTTTCACACAATCATGCTACTTCATTTTCACCTACAATTCTCCGATGTATTTGTCTTTTTCATAAATGATCTCATTAATTCCCATTGATTGACTGTGTTATAAAAATTTTCAGACTGACTTTCTTATCTTTGAGGCATATTAGTTTACAAAAGTAATATGGTTGATTGATTTTTTTCTACTAAATGTATATGTTTCATTGATTTTTTTCTACTAAATTTATATGTTTCATTGAATTGAACATACTGATTTTGTTTAGAATTTAATTAAAAAAAAGTGTCCAAATTCATAATCTGACCTGGAATTTTCTGTAGTTCAAATACAATGTGGACAATTGTAAAACCTTCACTTTGCCTATATAGATTTAAAATTATGTGACAGTGACTTTGTGCTGAAATTTCAGCTATTCCAGATAAACATTATACATTATCTTGTAAATTGATATTTAAAGTTAGTTTGGTTCTTACAGAATGTATTGATTGCCAGGTTGCTTATAGCACTTTAAATTATTCTAATAATGAAATTATAAGCCAAATATGTTGGCTTAAGTAGCTTTAGTTGTATAGCACTTGAATATATATAATTCTTTTGAAATAATTATCTAAAGAAAATATAATGCTAATGGGAAAAATCTGTTGTTCTATTATAATATGTTATTGCCAAATATGTGTAGAAATACAAGGCATAATCCTTGTCTATGTAAAGCTCTCTCATATTATAAGTTAGTAACAGTACATAGATTAAGTGTTTATAATATAAGAAATGGTAAATAAATGTATCCATTTTTCCCCTTTGGTCTTCCACAGCAGTATTATTGTCTTTGTGGAGTTGATTAACCATAAAAAAATCATGTAATGGATTTCAGTTATAATAAGGTCAAAATGTTATGTACCAAATAAAATTAAATACATACATTAAAATATATGTGATTATTTCAACAAAAGAATCTTTACAGAATTTTTATGGAATACCTTATATCATTATCTAGGTATGGAAAGGGAAATACTGAGATGTAAATTTATGTGGATAAAGTTGCATAGTTATGGTTAGTGTTAAGCTTTATATTGAGATATTTTAATTTCTAATTTAATTTTCAACTATTTTGCATCTGTTTTTTCCACAACTTTTATTTGATTCACATGCAACCTTGGATTTTCAATCATATCAATATAACTGCAGACCACACTGCATTCACCAAAGAAAGTTTGGGGAATAGTAAGCAATTTCTCTCTATTCAGAGATCCGGTATTTATATGTATTCATATTAAAAGTTTAGTTTAAAAGTTTTGCTATATCATGCAGTAAAGAATTCTGCTTAAAATATCTATCCCAAAGCCCCTTGACTTGATGTGAACAGGGCTGGCTGATCATGTAATCCCAGGGAGCTTTTCTAGGCACTGGTGGCCCTTTGGAAATTTTAGATAAAACTTCTGAAGAATTCCTGACTGCTGACCTCACGTTGCAGTCTTCTGACTCATGCATTTCCTTGCCTCACACTGTTTCCTTGGCAAGCCCAGAGTTTCCAAACTCCATTACCTTTGAGTTTCCACTCTAGGCTCTGGAAGAATAAGCAGCTTCTGTTTTCAGTACAACCCAGAAACTTATTATACAAGAGGATGGTTCTTGGTTTCTCTATCTGCCCACTTCACCAAGCTGTCTCTTTTCAATATTTTTTTATAGCCTTGAGCAGGTCTGCAAACTTCCACCTTCATAATCACCCAACTATTATGATTCTCTTAGTGTTTCTTTTCCTTGGTTGGAAAAAGGGAACCTGTTACTCACATTCTTCCTCCATCCCCAGGAAAGATGAAAAGAGAGGCTGACTTCTATTAAATAGAACTCCTTTCATCCCCTTCAGAAAAAGGCATATTCTTCTTCTAGTATATGCAAGGTAGTAAAGTGGATATTCTTTGCTCTCCGGGTTCTGCTGAAATGCCACCTATCAGCAAGTAGAGGTAGATGGGTGTGCTCATCATATGGTGATGCTGCGAATTTAGAACAGAAATGTATATGCTTTTTCTCAGTCATGGGCCTTGACTATTAGTTCTAGTATTTTTAAATACACTAGAAGCAATATATGAGTTGAACTCTGAAACCTAACTCTTGCATGGGTCCTGTGCCAATTTAAAAGTATTATGTACCTTACAAAAGTCATGTTTTAATCTTGATCCAATCTCGTGGGAGCAAGCATTTTTTAAGTCCTGATTCAATATTGTATGTAGAAGCTTTTGATTAAATCATCTCCATGGAGATGTGACTTACCCAATTGTGGGTGTGACCTTTGCTTAGGTGAAGATGTGGCTCCACCTGATTGCAGGTGGGTCTTGAAAAGAGGAAACATTTGGGAGAGAGTCAGGAATGATAGAGAAAGACAACAGAAACTTCAGAGCAGAGCTGACAGAAATGACAGAAGTCTCGAAGCTAACAGAAACTTCACAGAAGAGCTGGCACAGATGTGGATACATGGAGAACAGAGACGTGGATGTTTGGAGATTTTGGAGCCCAGCAAAGTTTGCCATGAGATGTTAGACAAGCCAGAACCTGGAAAGAACCAAGGGAAGCCAAGAGATGAAAGCCATTCCTGTAAAAGTGAAGTGAGGAGCCTCCAGAGGAACAGAGGCTGAAAGCAATGGAGCCCAGGAGTAAGGGAGCAGCAGATGTCAGCCACGTGACTACCCAGCTGACAAGAGGTGTTTCTGACCCATCAGACTTTCTTGAGTGAAGGTAACCTCTTGTTGGTGCCTTAATTTAGACACTTTCATTTCCTTACAACTGTAAACTTGTAACTTTTTAAATTTCACTTTTTAAAAACTATTCCATTTCTGGTAAATCGCATTCTGTCAGCTTACAAACTAACACAGGTCCCAAGCGAAGTGTATGCATTTTCTCCCGTAAGAAACAGATAATTGATCTAAAACTGCTTTAGTCTAAAAATACAGGGAAGGAATAAGGGAATAATCAATATAATATGAAGTTTGTATCTCAATACTCCTTCCAATCAATAAATCCATACATCAATATAAAATAAAAATATGATCCAAGTTCACTTAATGCTACCAAATAAATTTCTTTTTCTTACATTCAGAATATTTGATCTTTGTTTCAAGGATATTTTGATATACAAAGGCAGATGGTTTCCTTTAAGGAAAAATACTGAAGTTTCATTTTGTTCATTGATTGTATCTCCCAATTGATGTATATCTTCCAAACTTATTCCACATTTTGAAATACAAAAAAAATTCCTTTATACATAATATTTGGAAATTATTGGAGTTTTAGAAAATTGGCATTAATCTAATTTTAAGAATTCATATTTCCATTTGGATTTCACTTCTTAAGTTTAGTGTATGGATGTGTTTAATATCTTTAAATAGGAGTATTGTGAAAGTGACAGTTATGCCTTTGTGAGAGAGACACCTAACAGGAGTACAGCCATACCCAATCATTACTTACTGTTTATGACTGCTTTCATGCTATAATTGCAGGTTTGCATAGTTGTAGGACAGAGAATGAATGGTCAGCATAGCCTAAAATATTTGCCACATACCTCTTACAGGAAAATTTTGCCAATCATTGCTCTGTGAGAATATTATAATTATCCCCATTTTACTTAAGAGATAGAACTTAGTCTCATAGAGATGAGTATGTGCTCTGTAATACAAAGCTCATAAATTGCAAAACTGTGTTTATTAACCAAGTAAATTTCACTTAGACAACTATGGATTAGCTGCAAATGAATGGAGGTGGACAGTCCAAGCAGAGAAAACATCACATTTCACAGAATGGAAAAAACACCAGTAATTGTGGAATCTTATATAGTTTATTTTTTATCTTTTTTTTTTTTAACTTATCTTTCCATACCCTGGAGCATCAGACACAAGGTTTTCACAATCACACAGTCACATTGTAAAAGCTATATAGTTATATAGTCCGCTTCAAATATCAAGGCTAACAGCTTCAGTTTCAGATACTTCCCTCTAGCCACTCCTATATACCATAAACTAAAAGGGGTTATCTATATAATGCATAAGAATAACCTCCAGGATAACCTCTCAACTCGGTTTATAGTTTATTGTAGATGATACAATTTGGAAATGCGAGAGGCTAGGATACAGGACTGGAACATAAGGTAGAAGAAGGCTTTAACAGGATCTTGATAAACTGGTGTGCTTGATTTGTTTGCTTTAAATAGGTGAAAAACATGGTCTAAACTTTGTCTTAGTGAATCAAAGTCTAATAATATTATGGGTGATGAAGTGGTGTTAGGTTACTGTAGAAGCAGTCTGATTTTTGGACGGATTTTAGCAAGAAGTAATTAGAGCATGATTTACTTTGCTAAAGCTACTGGAATGCAATATACCAGAAACGGGACAGCTTATAAAAAGGGGAATTTATTAAGTTGCAAGTTTACAGTCCTAAGACTGTGAAAATGTCCAAACGAAGGCATAAGATACCTTAACTCCAAAGAAAGGACTCACGAAGTTTGAATCCATTGTGTACCCTGGAAAGGCTAAATTCCTTAATCCTCATACAGTATTGCTGGGTAAGAGCGCTTTGATTGTTTCCATGGAGATGTGATCCACCCAATTGTGGGTGGTAACTTTTGATTAGATGATTTCCATAGAGATGCATCTCTATCCATTCAAGGTGGGATTGTTTACTGCAGCCCTTTAAGAGGAATTGTTTAGGAGAAAGCTCAAAGCCAACAGAACCAACAGAGACCACACAGCCAGACTTCACCTCTGGAGATGAAGAAGGAAAATGCCTCCGAGGGAGCTTTATGAAACAAGAAGCCAGGAGAGAAAGTTAGCAGCTCTCCCAGCTGAGAGAGAAACCCCAAACTTCAAACCACAACAGAGCACATGATAGCAGTGCAGTAAGAAAAAGTGGGAAACTGCATAACTGAACTGCAGTGACAAGAAATATAGAATGACTGCAGGTGTGTGATTTCAGTGGCCAGATTGATGGTTGTGCCTCACATTATGATGGATACTACAGTAGGAAGAGGACGCAAGAGGTGTTCTAATTTAGGGGAGAGATTTTCTTTTTGCCATGGAATGACTATTTTGGTCATGCTCAAACAATACCAGATTTTTATTTTTTTCGGGTGTGGGGGGGAAATGCTAAAAAGGTCCATTTCATCTGATAAAACTTTATTTTCATCCAAAGTAAAGCTATTTCTCCCCCTCCAAGCCCTGCCCATAGGCTGGAAGTCTGCACTATAAGAAGGTATAAATGTACTTTTGCCTGTCCTCACTTCATGGCTAGCCAGGCTGGAAGGGTAGGGCAGGTTGGTTTGGGATGGGTAAAGGTGAAAAGAAGCATAGTTGAGAAGGGCGGAACATTTTTGAATAACTGGCCCACTCTTGTGCCATAGCACACTGGAAAAGAGCAGATTTGGGGGTTCTATTCTATGTCTTGCAATGGCTACCGAGTCTGGCTACTACATCACTAAGAATCCCACATTTGTTGGTTGCTACATTCAGGCAAATGAGTCCTCTTCTGCCTTACTACTTACTTCTTCAGAAATGAAGAATCAAGTGAAATCTTTATTTTTCACTCAACTTAGATGTGTCCACTTCGTAAGATCAGTACCCCAACATCAGTGTCTTCTTATGGGTGGCCCCCTATCAGTTCACAGCAGCCAGCCAGCCCACCTTTAATTTCTCATCTTAAGGTCAAAACTCTTTTTAGGTTTGAGATGGGGGAGGATCATAAAAACACAGTAACCAATTCTCTATGTAAAATCTAAAAATTTATATCACAGTGTGGCATCTCACTTTGAAGCATTTTTTCTATTGTGCTTTGGTGTTCATTTTAATACTCTATCACAATGATGTGAAGTAACATTAGATAAATATAGAGTCTTATGAGAATATGAAAGTCAGTATTTCATAAATAAATTTGCAAGGTACTAATATAAAAATAAATTCAATACTATTGCCTAACCCTGATCCATTGCTTTTCAAAGGTTAAACCTATTTAACTAAAATAATATTTGATAAGAAAGACTGAATATGAAAATAGGAGGCTGAAAAAAATCTTGGTTTTCTTTAAAAATAGAATAAATATTCTAGAAAGCCCAATTAAGTAGCTTTTTCACATTTAAGAATGCCTAGGTTCTAATTGAAAGCCAAGTCTTTTTTATATTATTTGGCATTTAATGTGCTCAACATAACTAATATTAACTAGATAAAATACATTCAAGTTTTTGAAAACTCTTCTCACTTAATAATTTTATGCTCTGGCTGCTTTACAGAACAAAAAGAAACCTTTTCATAAGAATAAAGAAAACATTGCTAAAATTTGCAAAGAAGCTACATTCTGAGTCATCTTACACAATTGCATTGCTAAAATTTCATCAGAAGTTGTTGATTGTTCCTGTTAGGTAATGCTATATTAAATGAAAGAAGGCAGAAAGCACAGCATAACACCTAACCCTTGCAATAATTCCCAGTGCTGCTGTTAGACCTTTGTTTGTCTAGAAGCAAAAGGTATTACATAAATCCCATTGGAGGAATTTTATAGTGCATTTTGGTGTAATCAGGATAATACTATCACAATAATGTATAATTGTAATGCAAATTTCTAGTGCATTAAATTTGAACATGATTTTCTACATGACAATCATTTTTATAATTATAAAGATGGATTCTCTATGCTGAAGTTTCTCCATTGTTGTGAACTTTCACTGGCATTTTGGGTAACATAAGTCCTATATGTTACATTCAAATTAAGGATCATGCATAAATAAAAGTTTTTTTGCATAAAAAGGAAGCATACTGAAGAAGATAACTTTGAAAAACTGTGTCAGAATTTTGCAAAGGGAAAGCCATCATGGCAACAGTTATTCTACTGCAAAAAAGTGTTATTTTACTTCATTTCTTAGTCATGTACATCTGGTCTAATGCCAGCTCAAGTTTAGTTATAGTTTCAGATGGCATGGAGGGATAATTTGATTCATTTCCCATAAAGACAGCTATTCCTTGGCACAAAGTTTTCTTACACACACAAACAACAAGACAACACTGCATCAATTAGTGAATTGGCACTGCTGGAACTGTACATATATAGGTACTTTTAATGGTTTGCTATAATTTCTTCTCCTCTTCCTCTTTCAATATTCCCTTCCCCTATTTTCATCCCCCTCTGCTGCCTTTTTCATCTTTTCCATTATCACTGGAAGGGGCAAAAGACTGAAGTTTAAGTAATTATAAGCCAATGTTCAAACATTTAATTGTTAAAATACAAAGCTCAATGAAAGGACTGCCTAGATAGAGGCAATATTCGCCAAGGAGCACTTGAAAATTCTGTTATATTATGGAATTAACTAAATTCCATCCAAACTCTCCTCTCTCTCTCTGTTCTCAGAGACTCAACTTCTTTGTACCCCTGTTCAGGTCATGTCTTTGTGTATGACACTAAACCAGAACAACTTCTGAGACTGGTAAGTTCATTTCTCTCATAGCAAGCCATTTTTCTGAATACCTAAAGCTTGATTTAGTGGGCACAGAGCGGGACCATGAAGAAATATGATTTTATTTTGGATTATTCTTAACTATAATTATCTGATAAACTCTTCTGATTTTTTGTTTCTGTTGTTTGTTTTGCTCTAATTTGCTCGCTGAAGTAAAATGAGATTGTAAAAGTAAAAATTGAGACTGCAATTCTTTAAAGAGATTTTGTAATTCCTAAAAGGAAGTGATTATGAATCCTCACAGAATTCAATATAGTGACAGGTACGTAATAATATTTTTATTCTAAAATTGTTATTATCTTAATTATTTTTGCAATGATTTTCTGGAAGATACTAAAATAACATTTTAGGCTTATAATCACATTTGAGTATTATAATCATATTTATAGAACTGCATTTGTATGTATGTATGCGTGGTAAAAACCTGCACAAGACCATAAAATATTGTGGAACTTAACTTACATAGCCATTATACAGATAGGGATTGGGTAGGTGAAAACACGTTATAATGCTTTGAACCCTACTCTGACATCCTGTATCATGACCAAGGGTTGGTCCCCAATATTTATCACTGTATTTGTTTTATTATTTAATATTAAAGACATTATATGATATAATAGGCTTTTCATTTTCATAAATATTAAGTACAAATAAAACTGTTTTTCTCAAGTTTTCCCATGTAATATCCTAATCACCCTGATTTAGAAGAAACTGTTTTGTCCTGAGCAACTTGCTTCAAAACTCTCATAGTCAGCATTTTAAAACAATAGAAAAAAATGAATGCCATGCCTTGCCAATTCTATTACGGTGAAATTCTGCTTACTGTGTTGCCATACCAGGAGCTCAAAATTTTTGATTAATGACAAAAACATATTTCCTATTTTGACTTTGTGTTATATTCGTTAGGTTTTAATTTTCTGTTTTTCAAGACAATGCCTCAAGCTTTAATACATTATTCAGCTTTACAATTTCAAATATGAAATGTTGCTACCACCATTTGACTAAATGTGTAGTTAACTCTCAAACATTCACTCAAATATAAAGAGCAGTGAGGCGTGCAATGCGATTTTGTAGATAACATTAAAAGCTCGACTCTGGAAAATTTTCCATTTCCATTTAAATATGTATATTTGTCTGTTTCTGCACATTCACTCAAAACTAATATAAAAACAAAAATTTGACAAATAATCTACACTGTGAAGAATTTGCTCGATTCTGCTCTGTTCATTACCATTCTAAACTCAGCTCCTATCTCAATCCTATTTTACATCTTCTCTCAGTTTTCTCTGATGGCTGTGATGGTTGCACAGCATTATGAAAATGATAATACCACTGGATTGAACACTTAGAAATGGTTGAAATGCCAAATTTTATATTAAATATATAATTAATTACAATAAAAATTTTAAATGTTCCCTAGAGTTAGTCATAAAGAGTTTTTAAGTGCAAGAAGTAAACAGAGATAAATCAAGATACCACAATATGTTACCAGCTTTTAGTGAATACCACAGTATTAATAAATTCAACATTTTGTTAGAATTTCTTCATCATACTTGAAAATGGACCCTGAGTCTCATTTTCCTAAGTATATAAAATCTGCACAGAAGGTTAATTGCATAATTCAGGATTCTTTGAATAGACAAACCACAGAGAATGTTCTATATAGCTACAAAAACATGGTACACATTACATTAAAAGCTGATGAGATCTGATTATAAATTTAGATTATTTAGGAGGCAAAGAACAATCAGATAGGTTACTCTTTACTGTTATTTCTCTTGATAGTTTATTTCAATTGTGAATCCATTTGCTGCATCTGTAAAAGTCTGCCAGCAGGGCTCTCTCTTGCATTATAACTTAGAAACAAATGATCTTGATTTATTTTTCATTCTTGGAAGAAAATGTTCACTCTGAGACCCCACTCAAAAATGAATATGTTGAATCTCCGAAGTAAGTGATTAATGCTTACCACCTTACACTTGCTTATGGCATTTCTAGATGATCAATTCATTATTAATCTATTAGTTTTATAAATACTTGAGCTATTTAAGTTGGAACTATCATTTTCAATCATTTTGAAAACAACAAAAAATCCCCAAACATTAAAATATGCAACATGAAAGCTTATAATATTAATTAAAAGATATTGAAGAGAATCCTCTCATTTATTTCTAGCTATTGATCTTTAGGGCAATTCTTATTTTCAACACAAAACTTAAAACTTTGTTCTAAATTATTTGTTTCTTTTCGGAACCAATCTATGCTCCTTTCAGGGGCCCCTGGCCCTGCTTTGATTGGGAAATACTGATTTAGAAAGTTGTCTTCAGTTTAACCCTCCTCCCAGAATTTGCCCTCCAGTCAAAACAACTATAGACAAGGAAAGTAATGCTTAAAAAAAATAGAGAGAGGCAAATAAAAAGCAAATAGAACAGATTAACATTCCAAGAGAAAGAACAGGGGAAAGGAAGCTTTCTTCTGGGGGAGAAATAATTGCACAAGAAGTGCAGTATCAATAATTGTACTTTATATCCAGAGGAAGAATCAGATGAATATGAGATGAAAAAATCTGATCAGCTAAACAGCAGTTATTCTAAAGGTCAATAACAAGTTGAACTAATTGGCAGAGGAAATGCCTTAGCAAAAAGCCAATCTACAGGAAAACCATAGGCAAAAGAGAGAGAAACTGATCTTCAGAGTAAACTCATCAAGATAATCAAATGCCCAGATACCCGCAAAAAAATTATAAGCCATACTTGTAATCTTCCAAACAGGAAGATATGGCCCAGTCAATGGAAGGAATAAACTAAAACTTAGAGGAGACACAGGATTTGAAACAGTTAACCAAAGATGTTCAAACAAATCTCATAAATCAATTCAAGGAGATGAAGGAAAATATGGCCAAAGAGTTAAAGGATATTAAGAAGACACTGTGTGAGCACAAAGAAATATACACAAACAAATTTTATACAAAAAAGAAGCATATTGAAGAAGATTCTCTCCTTTTCCCTCCTCCCTATAATTTACCATTAACGTCATTTTTGTTAGAAAACAATCTTGTGTCCTTTATAGTTTTGTTACAAATGTTTATAACTCTGAAAAATATATTCACAAATTTTTCTTCACTTTAAAATTTACATAGATGGAGTGTTGACATATTTTTCTGTGTTTTTTTGTTCCATATACCATTTTTAAAATTCATTCATTTTTAGACATTCATTTTCCACCCTGTGCACTATTGCATGATATGAATACACTATAATTAATTTATTTTCCTGTCCAATGATAAAAGTTATTTGTATGCAGGTTTTATTTTAGTACTCTTTTGTCATTATGTCCAGTGTTGTTATAAACAGCCTTGTGTGTCTCTGCTACAGTCCATGAGTCAGGCTGTCATTGTGGTTAACTTATAGAAGTGAACTTTCTGTGTCCAAGAGTATTCAGAGAGTTGCATTTTCCAAGGGTATATTACTAGACATGGAACTTCTAGTATTTAGATGTTTAAAATCATTGGATAATGGTAAAATGTTTGCCAAAATGTTACATAAGTTTATATTCCTTTAAGGAGTGGAAAATAATTTAAGTTACTTTGCATTTGTGTCAACACTTAGTATTCTCAGAATTGTAAACTTCTGCCAAGTTGGTGATAAGGAAATTATAGCTCATTATACTATTTCCTCTTTTTAAAATTTTTATTGTATAATATAACATATATACAAAGCAAAGAAATAAAAAAACAATAATTTTCAAAGCACCCTTCAAAAAGTGGTTACAGGATAGATTGCATAGTTTGTCATGGGCTACCATACAATCCTCGCATACTTTTCCTTCTCATTGCTCCAGAATATAGGAGGCTAGAGAACTTAAATACTTTTTTATCATCACAATCATCAGTTTTTTTTCCTTTTATAGAGCCCAGAAATGTCTCTGATTGGAATTATAGCTTAGCCAAACAGGATACTTTTAAATAACTTCCCTAAGTAGGTAAAAATCTTCAAAGAAAAATATTCATCTAACACTTTACCTATATTTAAATCTCACCAATATTTTCTTCCTTACTAATATTTCCCATAAGATGACATTTGTTCTTTAGATCTATGATAGTATTGGCAGAAAAGTGGATTTGCTTTGTGTATTTACTTTGGGTTCTCTCTGATAGTAGCCATTGAGTGAAAGCAAACTGCTATAAAGAAAATGTTAAAAAAAATCCTAATTTAGGTTTATACTTTAAATAAAGATAGAAAAATGATTCAGAGTTTCCTATATAATGTAAAATAATGCTGGTTATTTGACCAAGCAATGTTATCTCATTGGAGTCTATGGTAGATTGAATTATGTGCCCCAACAAAGACATGCTCTTAATCAGATCTGTGGTTTGGTGTGTGAGCACCCATCTATAAATAAGACCTTTTGAAGATGAACTATCATTTATAGTGGGACTTATTTGTGAATAAGACTTTTATGATCCTTTGTAGGTGTGATCCAACTGAATGAAGATGGGCCTTATTACATGTAACTGGAGGTTTTAGCAAGAGAAAAATTTTATATGCAGCCCGAAGATTCAGAAGCTGGAAGTCAGAGGAAACCATAAGGACAGGTAGGCATGGGGAGAGATCACTGTGTGAAGGGAGGCAAAGACACACGCTAAGGAAACCCAAGGTTTACAGCAAGCCCGAATCAGAAAGCTACATATTTGGGGGAGGAAATATGACCTTAACAATGCCTTGATTTAGGAATTCTCGCCTCCTAAACTGTGAGACAGTAAATTCTCATTGTTTGAGCCAACCCATTTTGTGGTATTTGTAATAGCAACTCTGGCAAACTAAGACAGAGTCAATATTTTTGTACAATACTTAATCACTTCACACTGGTCCTTGTTTCTTCCTGTAGCTCTAGAGTGGTTCACTTGTTAGGTAGAGTAGCTTCATTATTTCTTAAAATGCAACATAAGTATGTATTAAAACTCATATGGATTCGTTCCTATGTTTCTAAAAAATTAATGAATCATAAATTGATTTAAGAAGGGCCTTAGTTTAATAAACCAATAAGGCTAGATGTTGTCATGAACAAACCGATACACTACTTAAAATTCATGTGGGTGCTTGAAGTTTTGAGGGGTCCAAGCATATTACAATAAAGGCTCTTAAGAAATTAAGGACCTATGCCCAGACATTTTTATGGTATCAATCTATTCTGGTTAATGAAAGATGCTATCCACACCAGCGTATCTGTGAAAACAAGTAGCCGTGTTTCAGGGCAGACTGAAAGTGTTTTTCAAGTTATATATGATTAAGAATGGCTGTGGTTCAGAGGAATTTATGTGATAGAAATTTTAGCTATAGTGCACATGAACAATGTGTAGTGCAAATAAACATGTCTTTGTTTCCATCTGTGTTGTCTCAGGCCCATTTATCAATTCTGACACCAAGAACGTAATCTAGGAAAATGAGCCTGTAGTAAAAAAATGTCTCCTCTTATGTTGATAACATTCCTTTGCAGTCACAGATTAGATGTGGTGCTGGGAATCAGCTTTATTGTAAAAAATAACCCAATGTCAAATATGTCAAATTTGAAACAATTATAGTTATATACACTTTTATTAAAGTAGAAGAATAGTAAGTTTAAAGAAATGTACAGAAATTATAGAAAATAAATTGACAACAAATAATACATTTAAGTAAATTTATTCAATAATGCATCGACCTTTTATGAAGATTAAATTTTTTTAACTTTGGCTGAGCAAAATGTAATAATTTGAAGCTGTCTACTTGTAACTTACTTTGCAGTATTTGGAATAGTTATTCACAGAGCAGTCCTGTATTTGGGTAGACTTTGTAATACTTTTTTCTTGTACATAGCATGAACCCAGGTACAAAAGGATAGGATGAAAGACAAAGTTCCAATGTGCTTTGTAGTGGATATCATGACCACCTGCCATGTGCCACTGGAATCATTTTAATTTCTGCACAGCAACAGTGAGATATAGCCCTGTCACAATTATCCAAGCACTGAAGTTCTTCTGCTTAATTTTTTAAAATAATTTGCTTAATGACTATTAGAAGATAAATGAACAGATTATAAAAGTGGTAGCATTACAAACAAGTTTCCCTTATGAGGAAACATAATGTTTTTTAATCATATAAGTTGCACTGTCCATATGATAGTCAATAGACACAGGTTGCTTTTTAAGCTATGTAAATTACTTAAATAAAATCCATTAAAATCAAAAGCTCAGTCCCTTTGTCATTCTAGCCACTTTTCAAGAACATAGTAGTTACATGCAGTTTGGGGTTACCATATTGAACGGTACTGATACGGAAAAATCAGTCTATTTGAGGGCCTTTTATATATTTAGAGACTGTTATCAGCCTTTCTTTTCCAGATTGAGCTTCCTGATATATAAAGGATAATGCAATTTGCATAAACAACAACCAACTTGAATGGCTCATAGACAATTCAAATTTATATGTCTGCAATTGTAGAATGCTTCTAGTCTGTGATCTCAGTCAATGGAAACACCATTCCTACAATCGCTGTAACAACAATCCTCAGTATGGCTCTTGGTTGTTCATTTTCCCTCATGATGTGAAGTCCTAACTTTTCTAGTTGCAAAATACATTTCATAGATTCTTTCTCTTCTCTACATCCCCAAGGACTCCAGCTTGATCCATCATCTCTACATCTGACTGAATCAAACAGCTTATCTTTTACTGCCCTGATTCTACTCTTGTCCCTTTCCAAACCATGTTTCACATTTTAGCTAATCTAATCACTCTTGTTTCCTATTTGAGCCAATGTTTACAACCTTTGAAGAATAGTACATTCTTTCTCTAATAAATGGTATACAATCTACCGACTAAAGGAAGCATACCATCATGGCTAAGAAAGCAGAATACATGTGAGCCTGTGTAGTTTATAATCCTGCCTCAGAAACTTACTAGATAGTTTTGCACCATGATCAACTGTCTCCATCTCACATTGTAAAATACAGAAAATAATAGTGCCTTACTTAAACTGCTATTGTGAGGGTAAAATGAGTTATTTCATACAAAGTACTTAGAATATACCTGTCACACAGTAATTGCTCAGTCAATAGCCATACAGCGTGATCTTGACTCCAACTCTTCTGCTTCCTCTTATTCTCCTGCTCACTCACTGCATTCCTGACTTAAGGCCTGGCTTCCATTAAATAGTTTTAAACTTCCAAATTCTTTCCTAGCTCAGAGTTTTACTGAGACCCTGAAATGCTCTCCCTTGTTTTTCCCATGCTCCTTTATTCTCAGTCTTGTTTAGTTCATTGTCATCTCCTCAGTACCTTTTCCCCCAAACCCCTAAGTAGTGCCTCATCTGTCAGCCCCATAATTTTATCTCAGCTGATCACTTCCTAATCATTACCAGCACCCTTAATTATTTATCTCTTTTCTTGTTTATTGCCTGTGTAGTCTCTCTTTTTCATATCTAGTCTTCCATGCCTATTTGCTCACAGATCTCAATAACAATGCATTGACCTGCTCAACACAAGCATGAAATAATGACTGCAATTATTAGTCTAACACATTAGATGTGTTGTGACTATAATACAAGAGTGGTACTAGAAAAAAACATTATATCTATTATTTTTTGTGATGGCATATAAGATAAATTTTTTTAGTATTATGAACTCTTAATGAGTTCATATAAGCAAAACCTCTAAGTCTTTTTCACCCATGTGCATCCATATTTTGGATATGAGGGTCAGTGCCCTCTTTATACGAAGCACTGCTAAAGACCCATCTAATTAGACTTAAGCCATTTATGTAATGCATAAACCTAGTGATCCTATTCAAAATATTTGACATACCTCCCAGATCTTTGTACAACACACTAATTGTTAAGTGAGTGTTGAGGTATTAATTCAATAGGCAGCAGGAAATACCATATCAGCACTCTAAATGTAAGAGTATCTGGCACCAACCTGGAAGTGTTCAGGACCTCATTCTCCCACCCAGAATTGCAGGTATCTGGGTTCACCAGGTAGTGTCAACCTCTCCTACCCACTATCTGCAGGGAGAAAACTGCAATTGAGAGAGTGAATCATATGCTTGCAGAAATAGTTTCATATGGAGGCTGTGTGACTGCTTGCCACATAGAGATTGAAGAATAAGTTACACCTGTCTTGGCTCAGCCAGGCTGAAAGAGGGGGAATCATCACAATTAATGAATTAGTGGTCTTTTCTACCTTAACCCCCACTGCTGGTAAAATATTCCCACTGAATTATCTAGGTTTGTGAGTTCTCTTATTTGGAGGGTAGAGTTAGAGCATATATACTTATGCTCATCTTGTTCTTTTCAGAGAATTAAGCAAAAGTCCCCTTTTCCTTGGATATATGACGAAAGAGAATTAAAGATTCCCTTCTTATATTGTTTAAAGTCATTCTTAAAAAAGCTTCTCTAATTCAAAAAAAAAAAAATTGTCCTCTCTCCCACTGCAGTTTCCTGTCACTTTCTCCATGAAATAAATTAATTCAGATATCCATAAGAGAATAAAATGTGTTTATTACAGATCATTTTTAAGAAGGGAGGGTTTATGTAGAAGGAGAGAACAGCTGAAGATAATAAGGCCATAGGAAAAATTGACAGCCCTTGAATTGGACAGTGAAAACGTTACTCAACAGAGAGAGATGTTAAGGAGATTGATGGTTGTGGTCTCAGCCTGCAGTTGATTAAGCTTGTTGGTATAAAAGAGACCACAGAAAGGAAATAATCTGCATGGCCAAGCTACTTTTGACTGACCTATTTTTGTTCTTATTTAAAAAGAAAAAATAATAATCAGCAATAACATTATTTGATCCTCCATTTCACGTTTTTCACTCGGGAACATCGAGGTACCCCTTGAACCTTTTTGTCTAACAGTTGATTTTGTCATTCCACGAAATAATAAATTTTAGATGAAATGATCTGTTTTTCCAATTTTTCCCTATGAAATAGGTATTTACCAAACAATTCTCTGTATCATGGTTATGGATTGATCATGCTCCCCACAAAAATATGTCCAAGAACTAATCCCAGGTGCTGTGGATGTGTACTCACTTGTAAATAGGATAATTGAAGATACTATTAAGATGAGCCTGAACTTAATCAGGGTGGGCCTGAATCCAACGCGACTGAAGCCTTTACAAAAAATTTGGACACAAGGATAAAATTCAGTAAGAGATAGAAGTAGGATAGTCATTAAACAGAGGCAGAGACTGAGTTATTATGAGAAAGCCACCTAATCTCCAAAACTGTGAGACATAAATTCTTGTCATTTAAGCCAAACTGTCTGTGATATTTATTATAGCAGCCCTGACAAATGAAGGTAATCATATACAGTGTAAGTTGAAAAAAGAACAAAGAAAAATTTTAACGAGGAAAAATTAGCACATCAAAATAAGTAATTTCATTCATGATCAATATGAAAAGTTAAAATGGACGGTGGAAGTGAACTTAATCATTTTGGATGCCAAGGTTTGATAATGTCTTCAAATATATGCTATATTTATTTAATATATGTTATATTAATTTAAATTGTCTACTAGATTCCACTGCCTTACAGATTATACCTAAACTTTTACAAAATTTTGGTTGTAGTTCCCATAAGGCCATTTCATTTTTAAGACATCATCTAAGTATAAAACTGAGTAATGTCATTGATGTGAAGAGAACTAAACTTAGAGAAAATTTAATATAAGAATAAAACAAATTTCATCATGCCAAAGATTTCAAATGGTGTTTAAACTATTACGATGTACTTTCTAAATGCTTATATTTTGTTTATAATTTATTTTCTTTGATAAAATCAATATTGCTACATTGTAGAATATCATTTTGTAATTCAGGAGAAGCAATGTTTTATGTTTTTAAGATGAAATAAACTATTAAATTTATTTATTTACTTATGGAAGTGAACTCGGGTCTCTGGCATGGCAGGTGAGAATTCTGCCACAGAGCCACCATCGCACCACCCTATTAAATTCATTTATTTAATTTTTTTAGGTGCATGGTCCGGGAATTGAACTCGGGTCTCCCACATGGAAGGCGAGCATTCTACCACTGAACCACCCATGCACCCCTTATTAAATTTATCTTTAAAGAAATATTTATTGGAAAGAATTTATATATCAGTATAGTATAAACAAGCCCCAAATTCAGTGAACTAAATCTAATAGGAACAGAGAACGAATGCCATTTTATTGCTCTCTGCATTTTCATTTAATGTTAAATGTGAGACATTTATTATTATTCTAATCACTTTATGAGACCATTTAATCTTGGATAAAGTAATCGATTTGCTCAAAATCCTAGTTGGAATGAAACTATGGCCACAGAATTTGAATTCTGATCTGCTTCGCTCAGAGTCACATGATTTGCATAAAGTTATATGGGTTTCCATGAAGGCAAAATCCATATATCTGCAATGCAAAAGCAAAAGACATATAAACAGGAGGTGCAAGGATAGTTCAGTGGTAGAATTCTCGCCTGCCATGTGGGAGACTGGGGCTCGATTCCCAGCTCATGCACTTCCCCAAAACAAACAAACAAGCAAAAAAACAAATAAAAATTCAACAAATGGTGCTGCAATAACAGGATACTCACGTGGAAAAAGAATGAAATGTGACCCTGACATACAGCATGCAAAAAATAAACAAACAAAAACCCAGATATTAAAGAGAAATGAAAAGACAAGGTGCAAGGAAAAAGTTACCTGACCTCAGATAAAGCTCAGAGAACTTGGAGTCATGATGACTGAGGAAGGCTTAGAGAACAGCTGATTGACAATGTGAGCAATGAAGGATATTTGGAATTTTATTAGGTAAAACTGGCAAGAAAGACATTTCAGGGGTTGGGAGAAGTGCTTATGCAAGGAAACATGCCTTTCATATATATATATATATTCTAGATATTTCCTATGATGAAAGTGTTGATAAGTTACCTGTGAGATGGTACCTTTATGCATATATGAAAGTAATACAACCTCTCTACGTAGGGAACCATCTGAGTAATAAATAAACAATACATAACCAGTGGCTGAATTTTGTAGAACTTGTATTTTGTATAACTACTGAACAGAAAGAGAACACCAGCCTGGCAGACTTACCTTACAATATTTATGTTACTCCAGATTTCTTCAATACTGAGAGAAGTAGATAATCTAGTTTTCAGGCTTTGGATTTCAGTTTCTGTAAGAATGCAAAAATATGGTTAAATCTATAATAGGACATTAGTAAACCTGAGATAAAAGAGCAGTTTTATATTAAACAAATTTCCCAGACTTCAAATTCCAAGTAACTTTACAATTTCCTTTTCTCATTTGATAAAAGTACAATGGTCACTTTATTAAGCTTATTGATAAAGAGCTAATTCATTTTTAGAGAACTTAGAAATATATACCCTCATATATATACAGCCAACTGATTTTTGGCAAGACTGCGAACTCCACACAATTGGGAAAGAACAGTTTCTTCAAAAAGTGGTGCTTGAAGAACTGGATATCTTTATGCAAAAGAAAGAAGGAGGACCCCCTTCTAAAAACATTTGCAAAGGTTGACTCAAAATGTATCAAAGACCTAAATATAGGAACCAGAATTACAAAACATTAGAAGAAAATATGGGGAAGCATCTTCAGGAACTGTAAGGAAATGATTTCTTAGAATGAATACCCAAAGCAGAAGCAACAAAAGAAAAAATAGATAAATGGGAATTCCTCAAAATTAAAAACTTTTGCGCATCAAAAGACTTTGTTATGAAAATAAAAGAGAACTGGTTCAATGGGAGAAAATGTTTGAAACCACATATCCAATAAGAGTTTAATATCCAGAATATATAAAGAAATACTACAACTCAACACTAAAAAACAAACAATGCAATTTAAAAATGAACAAAAGACTTGAATATAAATTTCTCCAATGAGGATATACAAATTGCTAAAAAAAAAAAAACTGCAAAAAAGTGCTCAGTATCATTAGTTCTCAGGGAAATGCAAATCAAAACCATAATGAGTTACCATTTCACATCCACTAACATGGCTACTATTAGAGAGGTTGTGGGAATACAGAGACACACATTCATTACTGGAGGAAATGCATAATGGTGCATTCATTGTGGAAGACAGAATTACCATATGACTGGATAACCTTACCACTATTACTCAAAAGTAATGAAAGAAGGGACATGAACCATCTGCACACTGATAATCATGGTGGTATTATTCACAATTGCCAAAAGACAGAAGCAACCCAAGTTCCAGCAACTGCTGAATGGATAAACAGAAAGGGGTATATATATATATAACGGAATATTATTAAACATTTAAAAGGAATGATGTTCTGAATCATGAAACCACAAGTTGAATGAAATAAGCCAAAAACAAAAGGACAAATGCTGTGTTATTTCACTGATATGAAATAGAGTAAACTCAGAATCAGATCCCAAATATAGGTTACCAAGTGCTGGGCTGGGGGTAAGGAGTGATGAATTAATGTTTAAATTGTACAGAATTTCTATTGGGATTGATTGCAAAGCTTTGGTAATGAATGGTGGTGATGGTAGCACAACATTGCGAATGTAATTAATAGCACTGAATTATATATGTCTATGTGTTAAAAGGGGGAAATTTTAGTTTGTGTATGTTAGTACAATAAATTTTTTAAATTAATCTATTAAGTATGTATTTATGTACACAATAGCATAAAGACTTATTTGTACTTTCCTCCAGCTGAAGAGATGGTTTTGCCTGGACTCCATATTACAAAGATCATCTTTTATTCCGAGAATGAAGTATCCCTTTTGACTTTTATTCATACCATACATTTAGTTTCTGTAACTGCTTAGATCTAACACTGTGTGTCCTGTTTCATTTCATATTATTGCACTAGTACAAACTGCTTTAGCAGCAAAAGCATTGTAATAAATGTTAAATGCTTGTGAATCAAGTACACCTTTACAGTTATTCTGCTACGATTTTCTAAGCTAATAAGACATTTTATTTTACTATGCTGTATTCATTTTTAAGGCATTTTATCCAGTTCAAAAAATACTTAATAAAAAGTGTTAGTTATTTTGAAAATTTTTAATGAAATTGTTTTCGTCTAGTAGCCTGACATATCTCTCCTAACTTTCAGTATCTTTTACATCTTTAAATAAGAGTATAAAGTTTTCTTCATAAACGTTTCATCCTTGAAGTAATTAAATAGTTTGCTGTTTTAAAAAACAGAAATTGTGAATCAATTTTCCGTTTAAAATTTGAAGACAGAAACTCTAGAAGTTGTTAGTATAGGGAAAAGCTACTAATTATTGATTTTGAATACAAGCACTTTTCAGGTATTTTTGTTCACTTGTAGGTTTTAAGTATTTCATATAAAGATAATTTCTTTCTTTTTCAATATTTATTCTGTCTATACTTTCCTAACTTGTTACATTAATCACAAGAAAATAAGTAATATTTAAAAATGGTAGTGATAGATACCACTCTTACTTACATTTTTAAAATAGAAATGCTTAGAATGTCACAGTTTTTGTCTAATATTTCTATTCTTGTTTTGCTTAAAAATTATATTAGTTTACTCCCAAATTTTATCAACTATTTTGCTACCTATTAATAACATTGTTTGTTCATATTGTGAATTATGTTATTAGATTGCATTATTCTTCATTCCTGGGGAGAGAAAAGGAAATAATTTTTCATGGAACATTTTTTTGATTCTCCACTGGAATCAATTGTTAGGTTATACATAAGAGTTGCACAAATTTTTGTAAGTGAATTTTATTTATACTTTTTAAATCAATTTAGATTAGCATATTCTTGAATTAAGTATTTCTAGTCTTATGCAATGCAGGGAAAAGTTTAATTTCTTTATGAATTATCAAGAATTTTGTAAATGAAATGAAATTATTTGCTATCCAAAGGTGACAAATATTTTATCTTAAAATCTTGGAACTCTTAAAATAGTAAATATATTAATATACTTTTGTTTCTCTGTAGGAGATAGGATTAACATAAGACCTGCGGAACTACTTGGGAGTAGATGGCATTAGGGTGGTGGCAGCAGTAAACTGCTTTATGTTATCTGATTTATGTAAGACAGTTTCGAAGGAAGAGAATGTTTGTTTACCCCAAATGGTTATTTTAAGCACGAAGGAAGAACACTGAAAGATAAGAACTTTGTTCCCTCAGGAAATGCATGCATGCCTATTGTCATCTTGTGGTATATAACCAGGATCTGGTTAAGAATAAAATTGTCTGAAGTCTGTCTGAAGTAAACTCAAGCTTCAGACCCCCTGAGCCCGTCTGTGTTTCTCTTTCTCTCCTTCTTCCTTTCTTTCTTTCTCATCATTTCTTAATATCCTTCGAGCTCTGTTCAAACAGGAAGCAACATTTCTCTTCTATGATTATTGCCAATTCATGTCATAAATTTTCATAAGTACATTTGAATATATATTATATATATTTAGAATAGAATGTTATTGCTTGCTGTAAGATTTTAGATGGACTGATTTGCACATCATTTGCTTTTAAATTTGTTTTAATATCACTTTGATTTCTTTTCTGTTACTATCTTTTTTCCAAATCTTATTTGTTTACATTTTTATGTTTTACCTCTTTTCATATATTTCATCTGTATTATTGATCTTTACCAAGAATCAACCTCAGTTTTACTTTACTACTGTTTGTTTTCAATTCCATTAATTTTAGATTCTACAATTATTAATTTCAACATTCTCATGATTAATTTTGTCCATTTTAAAGCATTTGCTATTCTATGAAGTTCCTTACTTTCCATTAACTTTTGAAAAGTTGCAATGTTGATTTTTATTTTTGCTTTGATTTAGCAATTGCTTGGATTTTCCTTTAACTTTTCAAGTAATTAATTTTCTCCTTTTAATAATCTATATCTTTTGAATTATATTCCTTTCAAACAGGCATATGCCTTATCTTTGTAATTGTTCCATCAACCTGAGGAAAACATTTATATACTTTCTTATAAATATTTCTTATTTGGTTCTCTCTTTTTTAAATATATAGAGTATAAAAGCAAGTTTCATATTTTTTATATTCATATACTTTTTATTTCAACTGTTAAATTCCAAATGAAATAAAAACTCCCTCTACTACTGTGGTTTCATTAAATTCAGTTTATGCTTCCAGAAGTTTTTGCTTTTCTTTTTGTTTTTGAATCCATGTTACACTATTGATTGGCATATGGCATTTTATGACTTCTTTCCTATTCTGTGTATGGTGGTTTTATTCATTATGTAATGCCTTCTTTTTTTCTGTTTATTGATCCTGGCCCTGAATTATGCTTTGGCAGATATTAATGTTGCCACTCATGCATTTTGACTGGTTTATTTTTGCTCTTATTTATTTAACCCTTCTATGCCTGTCTTGTCATTTTCCTTCTGCTCAAAATACATAGTAACAGAAAAATGTTTGCATTCATTTTCATAAGTAACAATGAAAATATTAAACTGATATCGACATAACCAGACTTTAATGACCAGTTTAGACTTTAAATTAATCGATAACACAATACTAGGGAGTGAGGGTGAATCTACAATCATGCCACATCATATTCACACCTAGTTCTCAAAGCTAGACTCTGTCACCCATGCAGTAATAAGAAATAAGAGAATTCTGTGCAAACTGTGGATTGGAATCAGAATCTTTGCTGAATCCAAGGGCTATGGTGAGAATCTCCCAGGTATAAAAGGAGGTCAAAATAAACTGCTGCAGATTAAGACCTGAGGCTCCCACGTATAATGTTTTGCAGGTCTTGGGAAGGAGTCCCTAGATATTACTAGGTGTTCAGAAACTGAGTCAAGCTACTTTTGGCTTACATCTGTGAGAGCTCCAAAACTGCAACACTGTCACAGCTCCAAATCATTCATATAGTTCTGGATTTGGAGTTCTGAAGAGTCAGTGGAGGCAACTTCAAAGATGCTGGATCTTGAAGTAGGAACATAATGGGAAAGCAAATTAAACAACAACAGCAAACAACGATAAAGCAAAAACAAGCCAAAACAGCAACAGCAACAAAGCTTCCACTCAAAATGAAATAAGAAACACCAATTTCAAAGCACAGCATTGGAACATTAAACTAATAAATATGGAATTATATACAAATGCCTTTTTAAGAGATAGCATAATAATCGTATTTAGGCTTAAGGAGATCAATTCATAAAAAACATTTGATAAAAAATAATTTTAAAAAAACAAGCTGAATACACACAGCCTTAAAAAACAAGAAATCTTGTAAATGAAAAATTGAAGATTGATATAAAAAGTAAATGGATGTAACAGTACTTCTTATTACTTATCATGTGCTTACATGTGCAAAGCATCTTTTCTAAGTTTTTTTATTTGTTTGTTTGGTTTGTTGTTTTGCATGGACAGGCACCAGGAATCGAAGGAATCGAACCTAGGTCTCCAGCAAGGCAGGCAAGAGTTCTGCCACTGAGCCACCATCACACACTCCAGTTTTTTGTGTGAATTAACTTATTTACTTGTCTCAAAAACACCATGTATTGTAACATAACTCAGTCTGTCACATACCTTGATTATATGATATAAATATAGATATAAATTGAAAAACATTAGAATGTACATTCACCAATTAATTTTGGAACCTAGATTAAATAGACAATTTTCTAGAAAAATTGAAATAATCAAAACTTATTGAGGAGAAATTGACTATTTGATATGAAAAATAAGCTTCAAAATGGAGATTTGAGTTAGGAATGGTATCTCTAAAATGATCAAATTTTATAGTAGGTTGTTCCAAACTTCAAAATATAGATAATCTTATTTAATATAAAAGCTTCTGAGGCTAATGTAGCCTTAATATTGGAACATTCTTAATAAGTGCTGATTCACTTTTAAAGATGCATAGAACGTGTGGTATATTAAATGCGTTCATCTTTTAGAAATAATCATGTTCCCGTCTCAGACTTGGACACATTTCATTAAACTTCATAGTAATGATAATTATTAATCTGATATCACAATAAAATGTATTTAGTGAAAATATTTGTTTAAAATCTGTATATTGAGCACGTGAACATAATGTCCTTTTTTTTTTTGCCACCTGGTGCAATGAGGCATTGTACAATGCTATCCCTTTCACCACAAGTTCACATACACTTTTATCCTTCTGTTTCTATCAAAAGACCAGAAATTTATTATTTGGAGAAATTTAAATGTTGATGTAAATGGTTGTTTTGATACATGATGCCATTATCCAATTTATAAGAATTTTGGAAGGGAGCAACAGACAAAACAAAGAGGGAAAAAGTGTAAATGAAATATTTTATGAAAAATATCCAGAACTGAAGATGCAGTCTGCAGAATGAAATGTACCCTTGAATGCTTAGCACAGTGAAAGAAAAACAACTTGCAGAAGAGCCACCATCTTAAAGTGTCAGAAAATCTGGGATACAGATCCTAAAAGTTCTCTGAAAGGGCACACAGATCAAAAGCAAAAAGTAAAGCAATCAAAATGACACCTCATTTCTGCATGTCAGTGCTGAATGCTAGAAAATAATAAATGCCTTCAGTTCTCCAAGAAAAAGTATTCTTTAATCTTGAGTTCTACATCTAGACAAATTACAGTCATACAAACAAGTAGAAACAAAATATTTTCATGCATGCAAGGTCTCACAACATACTTTCTCCTTCTACCTCTTTTAGGGAGTTAATGAAAGACGACTTCTACTGAACTGAACGAGTGAACCAAGAAAGAGAAAAACATTAAATACTACAAAAATAGGAATTCCAGCATACCATAGTGACCAAGGATAATACTAGAAGTACATCTTTGAACCAGCACCTGAAATCAGTTACTTGGGTTTATAATAAGAGCATGGAGAAACGCAGGCATTTGTAAGACTAAAAAAAAAAAAAAAAAAAAAAAAGACATATAGATCATTGTATGTGTTCTAGAATTAGGAAAAAATTATAAAATGTTTATACAACTATACAACTTTTGGAACATCTGAAAAATATTAATACATATACACAGGAAACTATGAAAAACAAAATCTAAAAGTCACTTCAGAAGAATATTGGCTTAGCAGTTGAAAATATTGTGATTACTGTGCAGTAGCTATAGATTTAAAGAAAATAGATAGTAATAGCTAACTTACAAAGCTATCTTTGCAATTTTAGTCAGTTGGCAGAAGCCAGACTCCAACACTGATATGCTGACTCTCAAAGAGGGGTAGGCGATGAATATTATACCCGTTGGCCAATCCAACCACCACATCTTTTTGTAAATGCAATTTATAGGCAGAGCTATAGTTCCAACAGAGCTTGTTTGGTCATCAGAGTCTAAATTATGGACTATCTGACCCTTTATGGAAAAAGTTTGCAGAACATGGTTCTAAATCCCACATTTTAAATACTCAATCCACTATGTATATTGGAAAGGGAAGATGAAGTGGTGATTTAAGAGAGCAAATTCTTTAACCACCATAATGAGTGAATAGATAATGACTAACATTTTGAAAAGAAAGAGATTGATTAGTATATTATTGAGAAACATGAACATTAAGTGCCAGAGTGAAAATGTGTATTTCTGAGGTACATGATTGTGGGAATAGAGAGGAGTGTTGCAAAGGACTGCTGTTTGTTTTATTTTATTTTATTATTATTATTATTATTTTTAAACATTTTTTTTTTGGAGGGGGGTTGTGCATTGAGCCCAGGTCTCCTGAATGAAAGACCTGGCATTCTAACTACTGAATTACCCATGCACTCTGTTTTATTTTTTTGTGTGTGTTTTTGTTTATGTTTTATAAGCTCTTTAATGCTATTTGATCAAAGATGTATCAGTTTGAATTAAATTTCAATTATATTAAATAACAAAACCTGACTATCACCAATGTTAAAGCCCACCTACCATTGAATACACCTTATACAAACAAAATTAGAAATATTAGCTTGCTGCACCCACAAAGGAGAAAGCACAAAAGAGGAAGCATGGGACATTTTCTACTGGGGAAGATAGAGAAGGGCCTCTTCTATAATTGGGCACTTGAGCTGGATGATTCTAAGGAGAGAACAGGAAACCATGGTTCTCTTTGATTCCATACTCTCAGGAAGTAAGAATTCAGCATTTGGGTCCCTAGGTCAACTTTGTTTAAGAGACAGTAGGAATCAAGCAGACTGGGAATGTCTTAGGAAAGAAAGCAGTAACCATTCAGATTAAAGATCAACAGTCATTTTGCAGCTGCAATATGTTCTGTTATAAATGTGGCCGATGTGCTTTGGGGACCATCACAGTCTAACAACCAGCAGGGTTATTTTCTTTCTTACCACATAATAATCTAGAGCCTGATATGAAAATGTCTACAAGTTTCACTTTTACTTACATGATACTATGAACAAACAAACAAAACAAGGCAAAATTCTCAAGAAACCTCATAGATAGGAGATTCCTAAATGTAATTTTCATTTTTCCCTCCATGGCCTTGGTAGAATCATTATTTATGCCCACTTCTGAAATTTCTCTTTCCTGAGGATCCTATCTTTTCTTCTTTCCCCTTTTCCTTAAAGCATCTGTGATGGTGAGGTTCTGGTGTCAATATGGCCAAATGATTTTGCCCAGTTATCTGGTCAGGCAAGTATTGGCCTGACCATTGCTGCAAGGATATTTAGTGGCTGGTTGATAACCTGGAAGATTGTTGTATTAAAAATCATCAGTCAGTTGATTGGCTGATTACATCTGCAATCAACTAAGGCATGTCCCCCACAAAGAGATAATCCAATTAGTTGACAGATTTTACGGAAGAAGAGAGACTCTTTCACTGCTTCTTCAGCCAATGCACCTCTCCTGTGGAGTTTGTTCAGACCTTTCATCAGAGAGGACAACTTCACAGCCACAAAACCCTATGAATTTTGGACTCTTCGATTCCCACAGTTGCAGAAGACACCTTTATAAATCTCATATATACAGATCTCTCCTGTTAGTTCTCTTTCTGTAGAGAACCCTCACTAGCACAGCTTGGTATCAGGAGTAGTTCTTGAGAAACAGGATCTTGAAAATGGCTTTTTACAATTGATTGTCTACTCTGACTAGACTGAAGCAGTAATGACTCTGTTTCCAATAATCAAGACGGCCCTGACAGTCCATGGGGTGAGTTGCCAAAAGAGATTCAAAATATCACCATTAGATTCTACTAATTGAATGCTTATATGAGGCAAGGCTCTGGGTGATAATGTTTTTGACGCCTTTATGAGGTCTTGTGGAATTAACAGGTATAATGATGTTTGCTGATTGTTGTTAGGTATGCTGGATACAGTGATGAGGGAAAGGGACGAGCTGAAAGTTTCAAATTTGAAACCTCAGCGCCATATGCATGATGTAAAAGTTTCCATGTGTGCAAAAAGTAAGAAAATCTTACTTCCTGTGATTACAACCTTGAGATCTCTGAAAACCAGACACAAGGCCTCATTGTGTAAGTAGCTGATTTAAAACATAAAAATCTCAACCTTTCAGGGTATCTGCTGTTAAAGTAAGGGCTTTGATTAAAAAATAATGGCATCCTGAAATGTGGGGTAGTTATATATGGCTTGACAATAATGGTGATGGGGAGATGGGAACCTTGAAATCTGCTGAGCCTTTGGTAGACAAACTCCTAATGGACTGTCCTGAGGAAATAGGTTCCCAGCCTCCAGTCTCCTCAGAGTAGGCTGCCATCCAACTCCACCTGATGAAATTAACCACCTCCCCTGAGGAAACAGCCTCATTCCTCTGAATGGAGCAATTAATCCTGTTTCACCAGATGAAATACAAAGGAATGCCCTGAGATAATTGTCTTGGAGACCCAAAACATCATTCTGGTCCACCAGTCAGAGTAGGGGCTTATGGAAGTCAGATGATCAATGAAGCTTAGCTCAGATTCATCTTATGCTGGGTCAAATGGGCCCCTGGACTCATTCTTTGGTCATTTCCCCAGTTCTAGAATGAATAATTGGAACAAACATACTCGGCAACTGGAAGAATTCCCACATTGATTCTCTGACTCATGAAGTGAGGGAATTATAGTAGAAAAAGGCCAAGTGGAAGCACTAGAACTGCCCCTACCTTGCAAAATAATGTATCAGAAGCAATACCATGCTGCTGGAGGGATTGCAGAGAAATAGTGCCACTCTCAGGAACTTAAAGGATGCAGAGGTGGTGATTCCAATCACAGCTCATTCAACTCTCCTGTTTAGCCTTTGTAAGAAGGATGGCAAGTGAATTATTGTAAACTTAACCAGGTGGTAACTCCAATTGCAGCTCTGCCAGCCCTATGTCATAATCTTGTCTACAGGGACCTTTATTGTGTCTCCTCCCACCAGAAATCAAACTGATCCAATCTATAATATCATGCTGATTAAACCTAGTGAGCAAGAAATAACTACTACTCTAGACAAATGCCTATTGGTAAGGCATTTGAAGGTCAACAGATGGGAGATAAATCCAACAAAAATACGGGGCCTTCCATGTCAGAGAAATTTCTAGATATTCAATGGTGTGGGGCATGTTGATATACCCCTTCTAAGGTAAAGGATAAGCTGTTGCATCTGTCCCTTCTCACAATCAAAAAGGAAGAACGACACCTAGGTGGCTTCTTTGGATTTGGGAGATACCAAATTTACCAAGTGACCAGAAGAGCTGCTAGTATTGAGTGGGGACCAGAAGAAGAAAAAGCTCTGTGACAAGTCCAGGCTGTTGTGGAAACAGCTCTGCCACTTGGTCCATATGATCCAGCAGATCCAGTGGTGCTGGAAGTAACAGTAGCAAATAGGAGACTGTCCAGGAATCAAGGGGTGGAAATGGGAGTGGCACCACTCACTCTCACCCCTGGTTATTCACTAGGATAACTTTTGCTTCCTGTCCCTGAAGCCTCATGCTCTGCTTATCTACAGGTCTTAGCTCCAAAAAGAGGAGTGCTCTTTCCAGGAGACATGACAATGATTTCACTGAACTAGAAATGAAGACTTCCACCTGTCCACCTTGGGCTTCTCACACCACTGAATCAACAGGCATGAAATGGCATCACTGTTCTCTTTGGGGTAATTGATCCTGACTCTCAAGGGGAAACAGGACTGCAACTACACAACGGATGTAAAGAAGAGTTTTCCTAGAATACAGGAGATCCCCTAAGGCATCTCTCAGTAATACCATACCCTGTGATTAAAGTTAATGGATAACTGTAGCAATTCAATCCATACAGGACTACCAATCACCAAGAAACTTCAGGAATGAAGGTCTGGGTCACCCCACCTGGTAAAGAACCACAGCCAGCTGAAGTGCTTGCTGAGGGTAAAGGGAACATGGAATGGGTAGTAGAAGAAGGTAGTGATAAATATGAACTGCAACCACATGACCAGTTACAGAAATGAGGACTGTGATTGCATGAATGTTTCTTTCCTATGTTGTTATGAGTACTGCTGCATTTCAACATAAGAAGATATCTTGTTTTACTCTTGTCATATGGCATAAGTTGTATTGTTCATGTTATAGTATTTTAGTCATAGGATATGAGGTTTAAGAGGGAATGTTACCTAAGGACTTGCATCTTATTCTGGAGAGATGCAGTGTGTTTCCAGTCTCATGCAGGACAGTTGCGTATTGCTGGGTGAACATATGTGTATTATTGTATTCTATCTGGAAGTTAAGCATGTTTCAAGGTGATGTGTATAGGTGCCAAGTTGACAAGGGGTGGACTGTGATGGTGAGGTTCTGGTGAAAACTTGACCAAATGATGCTATCCAGTTGTTCTCGTCAGGCAAGCCTTAGCCTGACCATGGCTGCAAGGATATTTCATGGCTGGTTGATAACCAGAAAGCAAGTGTATTAAATCATCAGTCAGTTGATTGCATCTGTGCTGATTACATTTGTGGTCAGCATCTACTACATTTAATCCAATCAGTTGAGGGATTTTAAGGAAGAAGAGATACTCTTTCACTGCTTCTTCAGCCAGTGAGCCTCTCCTGTGGAGTTCATCCAGACTCTTCATCGGAGTAGCCAGCTTCACAGCCTGCCCTATGGATTTTGTACTCTTCCAGTCCCACGGTATGTGAGACACCTTTATAAATCTCATATTTAGAGATCTCTTTTGTTGGTTATGTTCTCCAGAGAACCCTGACTAACACACCATCTCACTTATCCTCCATTTATTAGTAAGATACATTTCCCTCAAATAAATTCTAATAATACTATTTCCAGCAATGAAATGGCATTATAAGTCCCCATCACCTCCAATAGTTACCTGCCTTGACATTTGATAGCCTTCATAACTCTGCCCCAAGCTATGGACCTCCAGGTTTAGTTTTCTCTGTGCATTTATGTCCCTCTCTACTCAGTCTAATGGCCCTACTGATGTTTGCTTATTGGGGTCTATATTTTCCTGCCTCTGTGCTCTTGATTCCACTTTTCCTTTTGAAAATCATATTTTATTTTTCAATTTTTTTTTAATTTCAAAACACTTGCGTGTGGAAAGGCAGTATCTCTTTCATTTCCCTAAGAAAGAGTAAAAATTGAAATATCACGTGAATGTCACTGAAATCACTATCTTTGGTAGTTAGATTCAGGTGTCAACTTGGCTAGGTGAGGGTGCCTAGTTCTATTGCTGTGGATATGAGCCAATGTGAACCTCATCTGTTGTTGATTACAACTGCAGTTGATTAGGAGGCATGCCTGCTGCAGTGAATGATGTTTGATTTAATATGGCTGATGCTTAAATGAGAGAGCTCAATGTAGTACAGCCCAAGCAGCTCAGCACACCTCATCTCAGCACTGGCAACTCAGTCCAGGTCTTTGGAGATGCAGAAAGCAATCACCCCGGGGAAAGTTGTTGGAACCCAGAGGCTTGGAGAGAAAGGTCAGAAGAAAGAGCCTTGTGCCCTTCCATGTAAGCAAGAACCTCAGTTGAAAGTTAGCTGCCTTTCCTCTGAAGAACTATACGCCAACTAAGTAAATCCCCTTTTATTGAAAGCCGGTCCATCTCTGGTATGTTGCATTCCAGCAGCTAACAAACTAGAAATATAATGCACACTATCCAAGATGTGCATGAAAAATATTATATTTTCTGTTGTTCATCTTATCCATTCTTAAGTGTATAAACTTAATTCATATCGTTATATTTTGTTCCACAATTATGAAGAATGACTCTAAGTTGTTTCTTCTCCATTAATAATCACTTATGTCCTATCCAACTTCCATAATCACAGCGACTTTCGTACAACAAACTTTCAGTAGTTCTCCATTGCTTACTGAGCTAAATCAAGCTTCCCTGTTCTATAATTAAGACTTGACATAATCTGCCCCTCAGCTTTCCCTTTTAACATTATTTGTCACTATTTCTTCATATAAATTCTATATTTCAGTTAATCTTGGCTGATATTTATTCCACAAATATGCATTATAATTGTCTGGCTTTTTAGATTTTTTTTCTGTTTGGAAAGAATCAAAGTTATAGTTCAATGGTGCTAAAAATTCAGGGAACACAAAAATATGGCTATAAAGATGTATTTGAAGTTTATCTCCTATTCCCGGTAAAAATTATATCTGAAAATACTATTATAATTTGCAAATTAAAGTGATTTCCATATATCTTAAGGAACTATGAAAAATAAAAAAATATATAGAAACATAATAAGTAGGGGATAATTTCATTTTTAACTAGAGTCAAAAACGTATTTAAAAAATGTAGCCCAGTTACATTGTATAAAATAGGATGCAGTAGAGGAGTGACAGATGTGTCATATCTCAGAGTTCAATATCAATTAATTGAAGTTTCTAAATACTAAAAATATACATAAGCAATATTGATGGCAACACAGTGTGAAGAGGGAAATTATGTGGAATTATTTTTGTCAGTAATTTTGAGTTCTTTTTTGTACATTGTATTCTCACATCAAATAATTAGATGAACATTTTTTTCTTTCACAACTAATGTGAACTCCAATTTCTCCATTTCTTTAAGAAATGGAATATGTTTGTCTAGTGAAATGTCCTTCATTTTTATTCTTTTAGCATTCACACAACTCTGAGGCATTTCACATTGGCAGCACTTATATCCTTTCGTATGCCAGATTCAGACTTTCACACAACAACTAGTGAAAGAAACTTTTGAATTCTTACGTTATACTGCTTCCTGCTGGCTAACAATTCTGTTTTGGCAATGTCACCAAATTTGGGCATCAGTATTTATGTAATTTGAAGTGAGTTTATTTTCATTCTCTTTATCTAACTCATAAAATGAGTATATAATGAAAATGTAAAATTTTATACAACTTTTAAAAGCGTAATCCCTTCATGTTTGACAAAAGTAAAACAAAATTGAAAATAATTAGGTATATTCGAAATTGTTAGCCTCAACTGTATGTTTGCTCTTTTGTTTTTTTTTAACTTTAGTCAACTGTTAATTCAAGTGGGAAGAAAAATAGCAAAATTAAAGAAACTGTATGGAGTTTTATGAAGATACTGCTGAAAATAATTTCCATGGCAGTTGATGTTACAATGAAATTTATTGTTTGTTGGCATATTGTGAACTCTGAAAATGGAACACTGCTTAGGCTAGCACTTTAAAATCTTAACTTTGTTCAGATTTTTCTGGAATTCATGATATAACAAAATAGGGAACTGTGAAACTCTTGCAGTTGTGATTGAATTATTTTCTTTCATCAGCCATGTAGCTTTAGCATCAATCCCTTTCTTATGCCAAGATTGATGAGGATTGTACGCAGTGTTCACTGGGTTTACTACAGATCAGAAGAATGTTTGTGTCTATAGCACACAAACTTCTGGATAACTATTCTTCAACTTAAATATAACAGTGGAAATTACAAAGAGCATTATTTTCTAACAATAACAGCAAAAATAAATACTACTACATCTAAGAGTTTGTATTAAAAGTATTTATCACTTTTGCTTTTTATGGTCTATTAAACATAGGGAAATATATACTAAAAACTTGCAATTAAAATATGTGATATGCATAAAAATAAACAAAATAAATGAAAACATATTATTGAAGGGACTAAATATTTTCTTTTTGTTTTTTTTTGTTTGTTTGTTTTTTTTACATGAGCAGGCACTGGGAAACGAACCCGGGTCCTCTGGCATGGCAGGCAAGCATTCTTGCCTGCTGATCCACCGTGGCCCACCCAAGGACTAAATATTTTCAATAGGATTTCACTCAGAATCACATCGACAACTTTTCCTAGCATAAAAGATATCTTCTTTTTTCTTGCAAGTCTGACCACAGGAAAGCTAATCTTCCATTGATTCTGGGTAAATATTTTTAGATTTATTTAAGTTTGGACTTCTTTCAACTATTCTAAAAGCTTAAATTCTCCTATCAGTTTTAAAAGTTTGTTGAAGAAAAATAATGTAGAGTTATGATGGATTATTTGTAAAATATATTATTTCAGACATTAAGATGCCAGGTAAGATTCTGAATTTCTGATTACTTACATTGATCTGTTCAGTGCTGTCTCTCCACTATACGCTATCCTAGTCCACAAGTTTACTTTAATATAAAACTTGTTTTAAAATATTTTGAAACTTGAATACATTGATTCCTTTAAAAAATTTAAGCACATTTGTTCGGAGGAGTCTAAAAGCAATTTCATTACTAAATACTTCTAAATATAATATAGCATTCTTCTTACATTTATTTTTACCTTTGAATTTAGGGAAATCTAATTTATTTGTCTTTTTACTGGGTACTTTCTAATTGTTTAAACACCAATATAACCAAAGTTGGAATCATACATCCTTTATACTTTCAAGACTTTTCTTATAACCTAGCCAGTCATCTGGACCTTCTGCTAATATGTAGTCAATGGCATTTTAATATTGCTCAGCCTTCATAACCATATATTTGCAAATGCTAAAAGTTCCTTATGACCTTTGTGAAAATTATAGAAATGATTATAAATGTCTGAGCAGCTAGACAAAACAAACAGAGCTGGGTATTCTAGGAAAGGGATGTATAAGCCAAGAAACATCTGTGCTATGACTGGGTAAATCTACAAGAAATCTGCCTTCCTAGATACAGCAAGCATCTCGTAAGACCAAACACATAATGGTAGTTCATGTGAAACATGTTGGGTCTAATGCAAAGAAATTCTTTCTAAACATAATAGTAATCATGACAAATCTATAAAGCCCAGATCTGTGTACCACGGAGTTCTGTTATATTTTGCCATGTAAAGGTCTCGGTGTTGAGGTAATTATATTAAAAATGAACACAAATTGATCAGATAACTTTTCAGAGATTTTTTAGTTTGTCTCAAATAATGAATATTCTTTCTACCTTATATTGAACAACCATAAAGGTATAGAACTTTGACTGACACTTGAAATACTCACTATTGTAGTTCTTCATATCCTGCAGCTTGCAAATCACCTGTTTGTTTCAGTATGTATATAAATTAAGGAGTAAACTCTTAGAAATTTAGAAATTTTTCTACGCTCCTCCTTTTTACATAACTTTCTTACATCTTAAATATTTAAATATTAAATGACTCACAAACATGACACTGGACCTTAAAATTAGGAAATAATTTTACGTAGAAACAATATTGTTAACGAGGAGTAATGATTTTACAGCTCAAAAATCAATATTTTTCAATGGTCCATGTAAAAATGTGCTAGATTTTCCCAAAGGTGCGTGCTTATTTCTGTTGGAAAAGTGAGAATATGTAAATTGACATTAATAATAATCTTTTGTAATAACTATTAGTTATAAATATTCATAGAAGAATTGAAGAAAAAGCTCAATATTAATAATAACCATAGCTAGGAATGCACATTGTGGTTAAAAATGCCCAAATATACTGTCCTCTATTTTCATGAAAGTTTAAGCTAATATTAATTGATATATGCTACACTCTGTGTTAATCATTAATACCATAACAGACCTCTAAGAAATTATTATTATCTCCTTTTCATACATTCCAAAGCTAATTCTTACAGCAAAAAGTAAATGACTTGAGCTCACACAGCCAGAATATGATTTTGCTGAGGTTTGAACCCAGGTCATCTGACTGCAGAAATTATGCTCTTAACCAATCATTCTTCACTGAACATTAGGTACTAATAACACTTATTTTCAGGGATTGCATTTCCCTTCTCCTTTCAACATATTTTCATACATAGAAAATACTATAGCATTGTTCTCTGATTTTGAATTGAAACACAAATAACATGGGAGGAAATTTTCACACGATATCCAATTGTACTTCTCACATGGAGACTGACAGAAGGAAGCCATTTTATCACATTATGATCAGTCACACTTGCAAATGCCATGTGAAGTGTCAAAGTGTAAAAGTGTGCTCTGTCTGCTAGTTTCTTGGATGACTTATTGCAGTCATTTAATTTTAAAAAGCAAATATATTGACTTATGCAGGCATTTCTGTTTGTATATATATGTGTAATAGAAGTATCGTGAAGAGACATTTTTTCTCATATGATTTAAATCATAATATCCTCAATTAAGATTTCAAAAGCTGCCAAATTGCACTGAAATTGTATAACTGAACCCATAATTTATTAATTTAAATGCAGTTCTCTCTTAGAACTACGTGAATGAAATAAAACTAAGACCTGGAGTTTGGGGAGCAGGAATGGATTTAAAAACACCACCACCACCTTAACTCTATTTCTACTTAATTTCCTGGCAATGATATTTTGGCATTTTTTCACTACAGAACGGAATTAAAAATGTGTGTCCTCTAAATATTATGACTATTTCAATCAAATATAACACTGAGCTTTTTGATGGAAAGAAAAAGATTTTAACTTACTACCAGTTCATTGTCTTTAAAAACCTCATGAAATCCCTGTTTAAGGTTTAGGAGCAAAGAGTCAACAGTCGCAACTATATATCAAGTTTGACAAATTCTAACTTGCGCATGTGTCTCTTTATGCATGTGCATTTATATTTTGATATATAAGTTTCTTTACTGAAACTATATATAAGTTTTTTTACTGAACTGTATTCCACAATATTTTTCCAAGTGAGGTGTAAATTCATTTGAATTCCAATTGATGGATGGAAATGTTATTCCAATTCAAGAAGTTGCATTTGCGTAGATGCCTTGTTTACCCTTTTAAAGAAAAGGGAAAAATAGTAGTTAATGCAGTATTAGTTTATTGTGTTGGTAAATGAAATTACTTTCAATAATGTTTTACTTACTACTAAGAAGATATTCTTTTTTTTTTTATTCTCTATAATCATTGCTTCAGTGGAATTCAGTTTAGCAAATCTATAGAGCAATTCTTACGTGCAAACAGAGTACTTGATTATAGCCTGGGTTTCTCTTACAAAAACAATGTACTCTGAGAAATGTATCTAATTGTCACTTTTGCTTTAAATGCAATGCAAACTAGGCATTATTTGGAATATAATTCATATTTGTACTGGCTTACAATTCTATGCTATTTTCCAGAACTAATGCTCATTTTCTCCAGCATTTCAACTGCACTAAATTGGATCTCTTGACACATTATATTGATGCATACTTAGAGAAGAAAACACAAATTGAATATTGAACTAAATTGATTTTCCCCATTTAAGGGAATCTAATTCCTATTTCAGATGTATTTTATTTCCTAATAATGTATACTTTAGACATAGGTCAAATAGACAACCAATGATGTCCTATGATTTAAGAGGTAACTTGGAAAAACCTCACCTTTTAATGCACTTTCAAATGACCATATATAGACCTTCCTAAATATTTTTTATTTAGACACAAAGAAAAGTCTTCATTTGATATCATTTTCTTTGGATTAAGACCTTCAAAACAGTTGTTGGAATTCGAATTACACTTATGAGCAGCAAAGCATAGAAATAATATATTTCATTTAAATGTAGAAAGGAAACTAAGGTAATTTGTTAGAAACTAGCTAGCCCTTAGCGGGAAAAGTTTTCCATAATAACTGTCTAAATAGTGAGACTTACCTAGGGAAGTCACTCAGGCCTCTGCAAGTGGGCCAAGTATTTAGGGGAAGAAGGAGTTAGTGAAAAGGTGAATGATAACACAACAGAAAAAGTACATTTGGTGGAGGAATGGAGCCACTGGGCAGAAAATATGTAGTTATTAGATCTAACCCTCGTTTTCAATAGCTATCACTCTGGGCATATCACAGAGTTCCTCTAAGAATACTAAGCTGAATTGTTTATGTGTATGAATTTTAATATCTCCTTTAGCCTAGTTCTTCTTAACATTTTATTTTCTAAAAATATCCCTACACCCATACCATTCTAAGAGATAAAAAATGGTACTGGCTTAGATAGCAAAGAAGAAAAAAAAGGGAGGAAATTATCCATCATTGATCCTCATTACTCTCAACTACCAACATTGGATTTTAATAATAAAGAATAAAGAAATCACAACGTGCACTGTGGCAGAAATAAAGGAGAAAAGTTAAAAAAAAAGTTCCCCAATACTCCACCATAAACTTATTGCTTTATCTTAAGGTACCAAATAGCATCTTCCTTTCAAATGTCATGGGGAGATTCTCATAGGCTTCTACTTTTCCACACAGCTGGGGATCGTAGAGAGAAGATTTACTTGGACAAAATTAATTTGATGCATGTAATACCACCTGCTGTCTGCACTGTATATTTCTTTGCTGCTCTGAAAGGACTCTGATGTTATCATGATATCTTCAGGTATAGAAGGAAATAAACCACTCCCCCCCCACCCCATCCCATCACCACTCTTCTGCATTTCCTCTCCTCTTTGGAAAACACAGGACCATAAAAAGATGATTTGCAGAACTAGAACGAAAGATCAGAATGTTATTTTTAAATTTTGATGTTAACAACATGTCTGCAAATCTCCCACTGCCTGCCCCTATCATTTTTTGCTGTGCGGTGCCCAGGGCTGAACAATTGGTGTTCAGATTTTCTCACTCGCACCAGTCTAATTATTCATTACTGCCTCCCACCTCCTTCCTCAAACCCATAAGGCATATCATTATCAGATTATTAAGATGCTCACATTTAAATATTACAGGTATACTGCTGCTTGATGCAGATACGTTGAAAATGGGTAGTCTGCTTTCCAAGAGGGCATAGGACATTATCAGCCAGGAGCATCAGCTCTACTGCACTCAATGTAGCATTGTATGCTCTGTCCTCAGAGTTCATTGAGAAGTGCTTAGAAGTTTACTTGCTGTCAGTCTCAGAATTGACACTAGCTACTGCTGGAGTAGCATACTTTTTTATTTGTCTTAATCCTGTGGTTTAAAGGTATGAAGGGATCACACTGAGAAAACACAGAACGGGTAACCTGATGAATAATCCAGAATTCTTTCTACAGTAGTTATGACAGGGGGCAGAAGGGGTACTTCAAACCAGAGCAGGCAGGATACTCTTGACCTCTGCTTTTCTCAAGATGACCAGATGCTCTGATGCTCTTCCAAACAGCTGGCACACACACTAGATTATTTACCACCTGTTGCCAAAACTGGAGCCGAGCCCCAACAAGCACCTGGCTCTGCCCGTTTGAGGGCGGCTTCTCCTTCATCCATTTCTCTGTCTGCATGGCGATTTTCCCAGACTAATCTCCTAGTTGATGCCCTGATATTTAACTTTGCCCTTTGCTTTATGTTTTCTAAAGATACTAGTGATGTATTATCTCTCCTGGGGGAAGCCATGAAAACCCACCCAGATCTTCTGGTGGGGGGAGCATTGACTGACAGCGCAACCCAGAGCTTGATTCAACCCAACCTGGGGACCCAACACCACACTCCTGCTGAAGTTGAGCTATTTCTAGGCTGCATCCAGCCAACGGAAGCCAGGTGTCAGGTCCTAACAGCAAAAATATTATAGAAAGTTCCTGCATATCCCACACCCAGTTACTACAGTTGCTAATGTTACTGTAGTACTTTTGTCACCATTGATGGATCTATATTGATACATTATTATTAACTATAGCCCATACCTTACTAAACTTTCATCAGTTTTTCCCTAATGTCCATTTTCAGGATCCCATCCAGTATATCACATAATATTTAATGGTCATGTCTCCTTCTGTTCTTCTTTATTGTAAAACTTTCTCAAACTTTGTTTTTGATGAGCTTGACAGTTTTAGAGATTATTAGTTAGGGATTTTGTAGGTTATCTTTCAATTGGGATTTCTCATATTTTTCTCAGACTTAGACTGAGGTTGTGGATTTTGGGGAGGAAGTACATAACCATAAAATGTCTTTCTCACCTCATTGTAGCAAGGCTACATGTTAGCAGCATGCCATTGTTGATGTTGACCTTGATTACCTCACTGAAATAATGTTTGTCAAGTTTCTCTACTGTAAAGTTGTTCATTTTTCCCCTTTCCCAAACTGTGCTCTTTGGAGGGAAGTCATTGTGAGCAGCCAACACTTGGAAGAATTATTCCTTCTCCATGAAGTATAATTTTGTAAAGTATACCTGTCTGTTCTGCCTCCATTTATTCACTTATAACTGTATCAGTGAAGATTCATGGATATTTATTTTATATACTGGATTATGATAAAATAACATGTTATTTATTTTGTTGCTCAAATTGTTCCACCTTTAGTCACTGGGAACTTTTGCAGGTTGACTCCTGTGTCCTTCTTTCATGTCCCATTGTTTTGTTTCTTGGGCACTTCCTTCCTTACTCTCTTGACTGCAAGATGCTTCATTCTTACCTTGTATATTTCCTGTCCCACCCCTAAAAACAGCTAATTTTTCCACAAAACCTTGGTTCCTTTTATTGCTAAATGGTATTAGAAACTAAAGTCTTGGTGCTGAGTATGCTCATTAAATCATTTTGAATGAAAAGTTCAAAAAGAGAGCATACAGATAAATACAGATATGCAATAAAACATTAAAAGTCAGATATATACATATACATGTCTAATAAACAAGATATTATTGAGGTAGCATGTAACTGCTGTTGCCTAATCCTTAAAAATAAGAGTGCTCACTACTTAATATAGTAATTCTGGGTCTACATTCTGATTATTCTGTTTTCACTGTTATCTCTTCCATTGTTTACTTATACTTTCACTCCTAATTTTTGTCTAATCAACCTCTGTTATGGGTTGAATAATGCCCCCAGAACCTGTGAAGGTGAACTTATTGGGAAATAGGTTCTTTGCAGATGTAATCAAGTTAAGATGATGTTATATACAACTAGGGTGGGACTTAATCCAATATGATTGTTGTCTATATAGAAGAAGAGAGAGATGGCACAGAGAGAAGAATGTCACCTGAAGATGGAGACACACAAGGAGAAGATAACCATGTGAAGACAGAGGCAGAGTTTGGTGTCAGGCTGCCACAAGCCATTGAATGCCTTGAGCCACTAGAAGTTGAAAGAGGCAACAAAGAATTCCTACCTTAGAAACTTCAGAGAGAACCTGTCCCTGCTGACATTTTGATTTTGGATTTCTACTTCCAGAATTGTGAGACAATACATTTCTGTTGCTTTAAACCATCCTGCAGTAATTTTTTCTGCAGCCTTAACAGACTAATGCAACCTCAAATCAACAACCTTTGTTTCCCTCTTAGATTGCAGCAGCTAATCGGTATTAGGTTAATGAACAATTGTTTAAGAAAAACTAGCCCTACATGAGAATGTTTTGTAGGGTTAAGTATGCAGAATGTTACTTAGCCTAGGGGACGGACATTTTTATTATCCATTATCCTCTTTCAATTTCTTTCATTTCCTTTTCCTCTTTTTTCTTTGCTTTTGTGCATTGGTTTCTGTGGCCTTATTTTGATTTCAATTTACATTGTAACTCATAGCTGCATCATGGGACCATGGGCAGCTTCCATCTTTAAACAGCTAAGCCATAATGCTTTAAATATCTGGAGTTAACATGGAGAAAAGTAAATTTCTTCTCCCTCTGCACCACAAAGTTGACATACTACCTTCCTGTATATGCTGTCAAATAAGGATGAATCTCCACTTAAATAAAGAAAGGATTTACTCAGAAAAAATATATTGAAATAGGGAGAACATTCTAATCTCAGAAATTTGCAAGTGTCTGCAAAGCAAAAAGAAAAGGCTTTTCTTTTACGGGGAGGAGTAAGCAAACCTTAGCACAAATGGGATGCCGGCCAAGTGGGGGGGCATGCTCAGCAGGGACTGACAGGAAATGTGTCCCACATGTGGTCATGTGGTCTCTGTTCTCCAGTGGGATGTACCTAGAAAGTACATCTTCTAGGCAAGTTTGATGTTTGTATGCCATTAATACGGATATAAAATTTAGCTAACAGGGTTTGTTCTTTTTAAATATTCAATTATCACAATACATACTAACAACTCCAAACGTAGGGTCCTTCTATTCTACTTGTGGTTCCTGTGAATAATAGCACTCAGAAAAAAAGTATTTAGCTTTTAAGCATCAAGAAGTCAATACATTGACTTTTCATTTTTTCCATATCCTTGAAGGAAACCTTTATGGATACTCACAGGATTTTAGAAATCCTCCTATTCAGTTAAACAGTTTAATACTTATATGACAAAATGGCTTTGCTGTAAATCTGTGGCTTTGCCAACTATTTTATTTTCTATTAATAAACATCTTTTCCTACATTTATTCAGTCTGTTATTTATTTTTTGACCAACTATGTCATGATCGGGTTTTTTGTTTGTTTTTTTTCCCTTCATTTCACATATTCTGCATAAGTACTTCCTCTGCAGCTTATTTCCTGCTACTTAACTTAAAAATTTTTAACTTTGATAAGCCTCCACAATTTCACAGTTGCATAAGAACTCTCCATTGATACCTTTAACTGTTATTTGTATGCCACTTATATTTTTCATGCCTCAGTTGTCAAAAGATGATTTTGAATTCTCCTGTAGTAGTTCTGTTGTCTAGCTACTTAGAATGGGGTAAAAGGTCTCTGCTGAGATACAGAATTTAAGGAAGAGGAGCCTTGACAAGAAGCTCTCCAAAAACCCCACCAAAGCTGGCTTCAAATTTTCTTTGCCTTTTTCGGTCATTGAGCTTCTAGAGCTCTGAAAGTCATGAATCCCATCACTAGGTATCTGGAGTTGCCTGATTCGAACAGGTTATCTTCCCATCCTCTTCCTCCTTGATGGTGGATAAACAGAAATTCAAGGAGCCTCTCCTTGAAGTTCTGGGCATGTACTGACCAAGTGTTCACAGTGTCCCATTTCTTACTCTGCTTTGTCTTGAACCCTGGCTAGTCACTTTCTCTCCTCTACAGGCCCCTAAATTCTGCTTGTCTGCAGCTTGAGTAAGCATTAAAGTGCTGAATATGCTTCCTTTTCACCTTATCCTGAGAAGAAGATGACCACAGAGGGACACATTTCCTGTCAGTCCCTGCTGAGCATGCCCCCCCACTTGGCCGGCATCCCATTTGTGCTAAGGTTTGCTTACTCCTCCCCGTAAAAGAAAACCCTTTTCTTTTTGCTTTGCAGACACTTGCAAATTTCTGAGATTAGAATGTTCTCCCTATTTCAATATATTTTTTCTGAGTAAATCCTTTCTTTGTTTAAGTGGAGATTCATCCTTATTTGACAGCATATACAGGAAGGTAGTATGTCAACTTTGTGGTGCAGAGGGAGAAGAAATTTACTTTTCTCCATGTTAACTCCAGATATTTAAAGCATTATGGCCTAGCTGTTTAAAGATGGAAGCTTCCCATGGTCCCATGATATAGGAATTTGTATAAATGTCAGAGATTTTCTCTACTTCCTGCTGAATTTGCTTAAGACAGGAAGAGTTAGCAGGGATGTTTAGATTCGTTTATTGACTTCCTGAACAGAGATACCCATCTACTATGCAATTCTACTTTTATATTTTTACATATTTGGCTTTCAAATATATATATATATTCAGGAGCACTGCACTTTCATCGCAAATGAGGGACAGTATGCAACTAATTGAGTTTATGTGTTTGCACATTAGTCAGGATCAGTATTCGTTAAATGTGCTTGCCAGTGAAGAATGGTAGCAACTTATCTATCATTTTCATTGGTATCTTCCTACTCAAACTTTCTCCTGTACTTTAATCAAACTAATTTATCATCTAACTTTCCTTAGATATTCCTTGACATGCATATCCCTATGTGAGCATTACTGCTTTTCTGATTGATTTGTCTCCTATGTTCAGTATAGGTATTATAACGTTTATTTGTTCCAGCCCAGTTAAATTCCATATCTTAGATTGAATTTTCAGTTATTTCTAGGAGAATTGAGATATCACAGTCATCATGCAAGTAAAATCAACAAAGTAAAGGAAGTTTCTAAAGAATTATGATTTGATATATTCTGATTTTGATGAATACTGAAAACAGTATTACATTTTATTTTATTATTATGAAACATAGACCAACTTGCACATTTAATGAAGGTTAGCCATAATTCAGGATACATCAATTATATATGGCAGTTATCCAACAAACAGATAAGATCAATGGCATCTGAAGACTACTGTAGAGACAACCTGCTTAAAAGAGTAGAAAACATGCTAAGAAAACCATATAGATTTCAGGTAGCAGAATAGGTTATGTTTGGGGAGCAGTGTACAGCATAGAGGATCCAACATTATTAGTCATAATTTATGCAAAAGTTCAACATTATGGAATCTGAAACATATTAATGATATCCCATCAGACAAGTAGAGCATAAAGAGATGCACTTATAAATGCAGAAATTGGTTATTTGCCATTTAGTTTGTCTTTCTATAGATAATAACAAGTTATTGTTTGGAGATGGACTTGATTTCCAGTGAATTAGCTGACAAAGGCAAAGTAAGAAACCAGTCCTTGGTAAAAGACTGGGGAACAGAACAGGTTACTAGAATTACAATTGAGAATAGGACCCCACTATGAAGTACTGCATGTGGAGAACTGTTCATTGTAATCTGGGTGCAAGTGCTTGGTAATTATAACGCAAGAAATAGGTTGATAGGTAAACCCGTGGTCAGAATTGGCCTACCTCATGCTGGGTCAAGCTACAGAACCCAGATGAACAGGGAACATTGCTTAATCTAAATCTCCATCTCCAGCACTGAAGTTCATTGGTCATTGTGAATTGATTGCACAATTGCTTTCTATTCTGTTAGATAATACTGATGAAGACGGGTCCTTTGACTTCCAAAGCGGAAGAAAAGAGCAGCCTGTGATCTGTTGGGTTGAAATTGAGATTTATTCTGCTATAACGAAAGCACATTTAAAAACATTTCCAATTAGCAATGGACAAAATACTAGGGGAGAAGTGGAGTAGCAGTTTATTAACTATAAATGGTATGTATAATTTGCCGAAATGTTGCAAAAGTACTTGCAGGTAATGCATATGATTTTCTGGCTCAGAAAAATATATTCCTAGTATAAAATGGAAATTTCTACATAAACAACAAAGTACCCACTCTTAGGTATATTTGACTCATTTGATGGATTATAGCGGCACCTTCCATGCTTCCACTTTCTATCCAGATTTTTCTGTTAATCAATCATGTCTATGTATGTTGTATCTACATGATTTGGTATTGTTTAAAAAATGTTCCTGAAGAAAATAGTTTCCCCATGTCATACTTTTTGCACTCTCACTTGCCTTTCAAAAAATTATAAGAGAGGGAGAAAAAAAGTTTAAGTTACATGCTGAAGGCCTTGTGATACACATATATATACATTTTTTTGGGGGGGGTGCATGGTCGAGGAATTGAACCCGTGTCTCCTGCATGAAAGGTGAGTACTCTACCATTAAACCACCTGTGCACCCCTTGGAGATATTTTATAGAAGAAAAAGTTTGAAATTTGCACATTTTAACTCTGTGAAGCACCTAGTATTCTCACTTATGCTGTCTTTGATTTCCTACATTTTGTGAGCAACATTACAATTCAAAACTTTTAGAAAATTTTTGGAGTGTCTAACAGCAGAAGTAAATGTTACTTTCAGAGTTAGATTTCAATAATTCATAAACAAAGAAACTATTTGGAACTATATCAATAGAGATGAGGAAAATTGTCCTCCTAGTTTCTTTATCATTTGAAAGGCTAGAATATTGCACTTGCATTAAATTAAATGTTGGTTCATTTTTTTCTTATGTTTAAAATAATTTGAAATATTTTCCCATACATTGAATGTGAGCTACAGGGATCAGTTCACAAGACCATCTTCCTTGGACAGGAGTCCTCAAGACCACCCTCGGTTTGACAATTCACTAAAAGGATCCTCAGACCTTACTGAAAACTGTTACAGTCATGGTTACTGTGTATTATAGGGAACAGATACAGTTGAAGATCAGCTAAGGGAAGAGATGCATAGGACAGAGTCAGATGGGTTCCAAACCTGAAGCTTCCGGTTGTCCTTTCCCCATGTAGTCAGGCACAGCATTGCCTTCTTGCCATGATGTGTGAAAATACTAAGGGAGTACTGTCAACTTGCTAGACTCACCTGAGCCTTGGTGCCCCGAGACTTCACTGCGGGTCCTTCACATAGACATGGTCAACTGCTCACATGGTTAGCCCCAGTTTCCAGCCTGTCTAGAGATCCAGCGGATACTGAGCGATTCAAAGACTCCTAAAATAATTCACTTCACTAGACTATCTAGCATGGTGCAAAGTCTCCAGGTAAACAAAAGACCCTTTTATCAGGCTGTGCAATCCAAGGCTTTAGAGATGATCTCATAAGAGAGGCCTAAAATCTTTTTGGGCAAAGCTAAATTCTTTAACATTTTTTAAGTTTTATCTTATATGAATTATCACTTATAACATTATTTCCAAAATAGGGGCAACATATAAGCCTAGAAATGCTCAAATAAAAATGTGATCAGAGATAAACACACTAGGTACCAAAGTGAATTTGAGGTTTTAATTGCTTAACTTAACACAGGCATTTTTCTGCCCTCTTGTAATGATATAACAGCTAACCAAGGATCATCATATAAAGAAAAGAATGAATAACATTAAAGGAATGTAAAAAAAACCGGAAAACAAACAAATAAATAAAACCCTAAAACTAAGCTTTTGATGAATCAAAATATGTATGTAGACCACAGACAAAAAAAAATGGATTCTTAGTCTAAATAGTTGAGAAGTTTAGGAAATAAGGTGCCCCTAAAAATAAAAAATAAAGAAATAATAAGATATAATTTAAACAAAACACAATTCTTAAGTATATGGTTGATAAAATTTACACATATACACATATCATTAAAACAAAAAGGCAGGCATTCAGAAGGCAAACAGTTGAATTTACTTGTTGAACTCAATTATATTTTGAGGGGGGAGAAGAGAAGAAAATAAACAATATTCAGAGGAGTGTTGGCTTGCTCAGAACCTCCTTTCATGAGATATCCACAATATCAGCCTATCCATAACTTCTCTAAACATACTCAATGGAAGAACTACTTTCCTCCTGTTTTCCTTTCCCTAATTTATTTTTATTTTCTGTACATAATTTTTCAACTTTTGTCATAATATATGCTTATTTACTTGCTTGTTTGTTAAATGGATAAAATACATACACTTCATTTATTTCTTAAGATATGTAGAATGATTTTATCCTTGTAGCCTACCATGACTTCTCATAAAGGCAGGGCCCAGAAAGAACCAAGTCTTACGTAGCTGATCACAAATATACTCAAAGTCCAGCGCAGCAGTTCCCAAGTCAGGGTGATTTTGGAGTCACAACCCAGAGGACATTTGTCAATAGCTGGAGCCATTTTTGCTGTCATAACCTGACAGAGGGCCACTGGCATCTAGTGGGAACAGAGGCATTTTGATGTGCATCCTACTGCTACAGAAGCCCCTCTCATTCCATAATAAACAATTATCCAGTTCAAATGTCAATAGTCCCCATGTGGAAAACATCTAGAGAATAGTGCAAACTTTTTTTTTTTTTTCCCCAATAACGATTCCTTTCTGGTAACTTTTCAGACAGTGCTGAATCTATCAAATTTGGATTCCCTGGAGATCTTTTATTTTTCCCTTGCATTGTCTCCTTCCTTTTCTAACTCTTTTCCAGAAATGTTCTACATCTGGCTCAATTCTGTTCCTTGTGTTCAAATCATTGCTCATTAATTTCCTGGAGCTGCAGTAACAAATTACCAGGAACTGGATGGCTTAGAACAACCAAAATTTATTATCTCAGTTCTGGAATCTAGAAGTCAGACAACCCTGTGATATTCCATGCAAGGTTGCATTGCATTTTCATCTGATGATCTTTTCCAGAGGGATGAGAGGATCCCATTTATTTAATCAGAGTCTCAAAGATCAATGGTCCCGAAATTTAGGAAATACTAAACTAAATGGAGAATATGGAGCCGGTAAGAGGATAATCTTGGAGAAATTATGACTTATATATGTATCACCTTTTTAAACTTTCTTTCCATCCCTCAAGAGAGCAAGCTCCTTGCTTCCTCATATCCTTCTGCTTGCTCTACCCACTTCCTAGAAACTAGCCTCAATTTCATACATTATTTAACAGAGCTAATTCTTTTCAAGTTAAAAATAAAATTGCTTCAAGGTAGCCAAACTTGATCTTCAAATGGAAGTCAGGCAATTTTATTATAAAATACACACAGACACACACAAAAACACACACTGTCTGCAAATATATATAAATGAAATTTGCATGTAAGTTAAACATTTATATTATATATAGAGAGAGTGAGGAAATGTATAAATAATATGTGTATATGTATGTGTGGATATCACCTCTCATTTAATATTGCACTTTAGTTTCTTGAACCTTTTTGCATTTGGCAGTTGAATAATTTTTTTAATTGGTATATATTTTTTCAGGGACAATTTTATAAAAGTCACAGGGACAGAAATATGTTTATCTTGATCATTTTATCCCTGACAAATAGCATAGTGGCTGGCCCAAGATAGACATAATAGGAATTGAATATTATTTGTTAACATTATCATTTGTGGAAATAATAAATATATAACATAGATTAAAGTGTTGGTAGGAAAATGGTATATATATATAGAACCCAGCAGTAAAATACCCAAGTATATGTTAGAAAATCAAGAATCAAATATCAGAGAGGAAAATTATTAATTCTTTCAGGAAGTTCACTTATCACATGGGAAAAACATCAGATAAAACATCATTTGATGTAGGCATTATGATGATATAATTGATCTCTAAAAATACTATAATTTAAATTATAAATATACTATTATAGAGATATAAGCACTAAAACCAAACTGCAATAAGTTTAAGCTATTGTCTTTCAGCAAAACCTCCACCTTCCCCACTGGCTTTGTGATGTGGGAGCTGATAGCCTCTGAATAATACCACGTTGGGATTTGTCAAAAGGGGACTGTGTGGCTAGAAAATGAAGAAGGTACTTACGCTTTCCTGTCTGCTTACTCAGGCCTTCTCCTCTGTTTTCAATTCTTGTGAAGCCCATTCACATTTGCATCATTTACTCCTGTATGTAACAGCAGCTGAATCCAGTTACCAGTTTGCCAAATTGTACCATGCCAGCTTTATTGCAACATGCCAAAAACATCCAATCAACCAGAGCCCTCTCCCATGGAACCCTTTTATAATCTCAGATACATTAATACTAGTGGACCAGCCACAGCCTCCTCAGAGGACTTAGTTTAATCTCTACAGAGACCCTCTCAATTTTTTTTTTTTTTTTTAACATGAGTAAGCACTGCGAAATGACCTGGGTCTCCAGTATGGCAGGCGAGAACTCTGCCACTGAGCCACTGTTGCCTGCCCTGAAGTTTTTAACTTGTACTAACTCCAACCTCTTCCCTTAAATGCAAGAGTAATAGTTGCTTCCTATAGCTGCTACCTCCATGTGACATGAGAGTTTCCTATTTACAATTTCAGTAACAACTTTGTATCTAAATTTTTTTATATCAAATTCTTTGTCTCAATAACTGCATGGATCCTGTTGCCTTACTAGACTCTAAACGATGCATGCATTAAGGAAACAGGTAGAGATTTAATGTAACTTTATAGAAGGAACTTGGTAATGATAAAAGGAAAGAGACAGGGATGGATTTGAAAAAATGGTGAAAGGCATAGGAGAGATCTAAGTATGTTTTTGGACAGACAAAAAAATGCTAGCGGAATGAGAAAGCCTGAAAACTGATGACATGGAGAGAAAAAATGAGGATAAAAGCCCCAGAGGCAGTAAAAAATCATTTTAGAGGAGATGTAATGGGTCTGAAACTTCCCTAGAAGCAGAGAAAAAGGAATAGGTAAAACAGTTTAATGATATAAGAAGGTTTTCAAGAAACAAAAACACAGGGATGAAATAGAGAGAGATTGAGAAATCCACTTCTCATTAAAGGAGAAGGCTGTGAACACCTGCCAGAATTAATAAATGCAAGGGTTTGAAAGAGTGGTTTAGAATACTTACTATGTAGATTTGGATTGTAGCCATCAATGGATAAATTTATAATATTTAGTTTGAATTATATTAGCTGGGGCACCTTTGCTTCAAGTGACAGAGGCCCAAATTGAACAGAAACAATGATAAAATTAATTTAATGGATAAATATCAAGGTAGCTTATAAACTTAAAAGGAGGACAATCAGGTCTTGGGAACTTATGATCCAGGAAATATTAGAAGTTAACAAGCTTAGACCAATAACATAGATGCTGTGTTAGATTCAGTTGTCAACTTGGCAAGGTGAGCATACCCAGTCTGGTTGCTGCGGACATAAGCCAATGGTATGTGAACCTCATTTGTTGCTAATTACATCTGCAGTCGGCTAGGAGGTGTGTCTGCTGCAATGAGTGACGTTTGACTTAATTGGCTGGTGCTTAAATGAGAGAATGCAAGGTAGCACAGCCTAGCAGCTCGGCATGCCTCATCTCAGCACTAGCAGCTCAGCCCAGGTCTTTGGAGATGCAGAAAGAAGTCACCCCGGGGAAAGTTGTTGGAACCCAGGGGCCTGGAGAGAAGACCAGCAGAGACCATCTTGTGCCTTCCACATAAGAAAGAACCTCAGTGGAAAGTTAGCTGCCTTTCCTCTGAAGAACCAACAAAATAAATCCCCTTTTATTAAAAGCCAATCCGTCTCTGGTGTGTTGCATTCCGGCAGCTAGCAAACTAGAACAGATGCCATAAACCTTCGTACTCTGTTGTGTACGTATACTTCTCTCTGGCTATCGGCTCCATTTACTCATTCTCTACATTGAGTAGGAAATATGGCTGCAGAAAGTGTCAGAGTCATATGCTCTCTGCAAAAGAGACATCTACTTCACACAAGAAACCCAAATAAAAGATGTGGTAGCTTGATAGAGGCATTTGCCCTTTACCTATTATTACTATGTCTTGGGAGTGAGGTTTAGTTATTGCCCCATGTGGGTCAGTGGCTCCCCCATGTGGAAATGTAGGAAAACAGTAATACCCATTCAAAACACACATTCATGGTATGTTAGTTTCCCATTGCTTATAACAAATAACCACAAACTTAGTGTGTAAAACAACACAGATTCATTATCTCACAGTCTCCGTAGGTCAGAAGTACAGACCAGGCATAGCTAGTTTCTCTGATCAGGGTCTCACAATAGTGAAATCAAAGGATCAGAGTAGCAACCAAAATCACATTCTCATCTGATGCTTGCAGTCCTCTTCCAATTTTTTTCTGTTACTTTTTGCAGAATCTAGTTCTCTCTGATGATAAGAAAGAGGTTACCATTTCCTTGCTCATTGTTAGCTTAGGGTTGTTCTCAGCTCCTAGAGACTGCCCCCGGGTCCTAGCCATGCAACTTATCCATAGGCAGTTCACAATATGGTTGTTCTGCTTTATTCCTGACCACAAGAGCATTTCAGTAACACATCACCTTCTTTTAAAGAGTTTGCTTAATTAGGTCAACCCCACCCAGACTAATCTCCCTTTGATGAACTTAAATTCAACTTACTAGGGAACTTAACATCTGAAAATCACTTTCACCATGTCATATTCTATAACGTAACCATAGAAGATTGCCCAAGTGGATTTCATAATGTACATGGACCAGTGAGTCCTTCCATTTAATTACCAGTTTATTGTCTCCCTTTTACTCTTTCCGACTACCTTCCATTTTGTTGTTTTTGATCCAGCATCTACACTTTTTGTTGGCCATGCCTATTCTGAAGGGGAGGTCATACAGGACATGTACACAAAACAGTGGGAATCATGGGAACCTAATCTAAGAACTTTGCCTACTAACGCAGTCTACTTTCTGACCTCCAGTGATTCACGTCCCTCCCACAAGCAAAGTACCACTTCTCAAGGCTGTCAAGAGTCTCATCCCATATTGCATCAGCTCAAAGTCTAAATTCTCATCATCTAAATCATCAGTAATTGGTGTGGATGAAAATTCTGTGTGTAATCCATTAAATACAGCTGCTGGGTACAAGTCCACTCTATTTGTGGAACTAAGAAACTAAAGAGACATGTTACCTGCCCCTCAAATTCCCAATATACAATCAAGGGAACATAATAGCAGTTATAGACATCATAGTTCAAAAAAGAGGAAGATGAAAGGTAAGAAGGAATCATTGATTCAAGTTTGTTCCAAAACACAAAAAAAGTTTGTCTGCAGTCAAGCAAACTCCAGCAGAGTTTCACGAGTAAATTTCAAGGCCTGAGAGTAATCTGTCATAGCAAGTGGCTTATTTCTCTCAAATGTTTACTCTACCTTCTGAATTCTCTTTCCTTTTGCATGAAAAGTAGTATGTATTTGTATTTGAAGAGTTTTATTAGCTTCTTTTCTGTCGTTAGAAATTTGAGGGTCCAACGGTTTCCTTTGGAAACCTCTATCATCCTGGTTTCTTTCAGCCTAGGTTGGCATTATTTCTGCTGAAACAATTTTCTCAAGAACTTTGTGGGTCTTGAGCAAATTTCCCTGGGTTTTATATCATTAGTCAAATACATATTTATAAGATTATTTTTTAGATAATTCTTTCTCTCTCTTCAGCTTTATCTGAGATGACTGAGAGACAACACCCTTAAATTCCCTAGAGGCCCACGGGTTAGATTGAGTGTCTCTGTGAGGCACACTCTTAGTGTCTTGAGAAGATTTGTGGGTTACTTAGTGCTTTGACCCTTTGATCTGTCTGAGGTTTTAGCAAAATATTGTGCAGCCACTCACTTCCCCTTTTATGCATTTGGCAGCTATTTCTGAATTTTAAAATCCTTTGCCATCGAAAAGGACTGAGAGATTTCAGCATCATACATTCCTGACTCTTTCTTTGCTTCACAAATCTTCCTTCAATTTATTTCTCTTCTCTAATATTTTACTCTAAGTAGTAAGAAGATACTAGTAGCACCTCTAACAATTGATCATAAATCATCTTACCTGAGTTCATCATATATTAGGCTTTCAACATAAGTGCAGGACACAGTTGTACTAAGTTTTTTGCCACTACAACAACAAGGATCTCCCATCATCTAATTTCCAATAACATGCTTCTGACATCATTTTGAGCACTTACACGCAGTATCCTTAGAGTTCTGACCTCTCTAGCAGTTTGTTTAAGGCAATTTAGAATCTCTCTATCCAAGACCCTAAAATTTTACCAGCCTCTACCCACTACCTGATTGAAAAACTGCTACGACTATTAAGTGTTTGTAACACCAGCACCCTACTTCCAAGTACATAAATCTATGCTTTATCCTACAGACACCCTATCAAATTATCACAAATTTAGCAGCTTACAGAAATACAAAATTATTATATCATATTTTCAGGCACAGCATAATTGGATTGTCTGCTGAGAAACTCATGAAACTGAAATCAGTATGCCAACTGGGGTTCCTTTCTCATTTGAAGCTTGGGGTCTTCATCCAATTTCATTAAGACTATTGGCAGATTTCTGTTCCTTGAGGATGTAGGGCTGAGACACTCATTTTCTTGCAGGCTGTTGGCTGGGGGTCAGTCTCAGAGACTCCTAGAGAGGCTTGCCTGAAGTCCTAGCCATTTGGTTTCTTTTGTAGGCAGTTTACCACATAGATGTTCGCTTTTTTTTTTTCAGGCCAGTGGTATAACATCTCTATGATACTTCACCTTTTTTTTTAATTGTGGTAAAATATATGTAATGTCATGTCTTCCATTTCAGCCATTTTTAAATGTATAATCAAGTGGCATTTAGTTACATTTACAATGTTGCACAATCTATTTCTAGAACTTGTTTTATCAAACAAGAACTCTGTACTTATTAAGGAGCAACTCCCTAATCGTCATCATGTCGGACACCAGTAACATCTACTTTACTCTCTTTCTTTACGTATTTGCCTACTCTAGGCAGTTCATATAAGTTGGATCACAATACCTTTCTTTTTGTACATGGCTTATTTCACCTAATATAATGTTTATGCAGTCCATATGTGTTACAGTTTATATCAGAACTTCATTTGCATGGCTGAAAACATTCCTTTCTCTCTATATACCACACATTTCATTCATTCATCTGTTGAAAGGCACTTGGGTTGTTTCCATTTTTTGCCTATTGTGAATATGGCTGCTATAAGGATTCACATGCAAGTAACAATTTGAGTCCCTGCTTTTGATCCTTTCAGATAAATACTTACAGATGGAATTCAGGTCGTATGGTAATTCTATGTTTAACTTTCTGAGGAACTGCCAACTTGTAAGAGCTACACAGATTACATTTCCACCAGAAATGTATGTGGGTTGCAGCTTCTCCATATCCTCTCCAATACTTGCTATTTTGCCATTTTGTTATACATGTCCTAGTACTTGTGAAGTGGCTTTGATCTGCATGTACCCAATGACTAATGATGTTAAACATCATTTCATGTATTTATCGGCTATTTTAGGAGAAATGTCTATGTAAGTCCTTTGCACATTGTTAAATTGGAATGTTCGTATTTCTGTTGTCCAGATATGTGTTATTCATATATTCTGAATATGAATCCTTATCTATCACCGTTGACCCACAAATTCCAAAACTGAATTCACCTACTTCCTAAAATTTATTTGTAACCACAAAATCAACACTGAGGCTGAATAAGATGAGCTCTGCCTGTTTTCAACCCTCAATCTGTGAACAAGCGCCCTTTTATGGTAAATGTATCACTGGGCTTTTGCATTTTTTCTGCTTTTTGTTGGAGATTTAACTGTTTAAAATGGCTCCCAAGTTGAGTGCTGAAATGCTGTGTAATGTTCCTAAGCACAAAAAAACCTGTGATATGCCCTATGGAGAAAACACATGTGATAGATAAACTTTGCTGGAACATGAGTTACAGTGTTGGTGCATGAGCTTATTGTTAACCAGCAAACAATATATACTAAGGTGTCATTAAGCAGAACTGCACATAAAAACAAGGTAATGTGTTGATAAGTGGATGCCAATATTGTGCCCAGAGTTTTAAAGGAATCTCAACCAATATTCCCCTCAAGAGCAATGGCTTAGAATAGAACATAACTATGACTAATTATGAGATTCAACTGTATACGATTTACAAACATTTTCTCCTCTTCTATGGATTTTCTTTTCATTCTCTTGTTGCACTAATTTTATTTAAATTCAGTTTATCTATTCTTTTTTTCTTTCTCTTTTGTTACTTGTGCTTTTGATCCCATTTTTACAAAACCATTATGAAATTTCAAAGTCATGAAGATTTGTATCTCTCTTTTAGTCTAAGACTTTTATAGTTTTAGCACTTAAATTTAAATCTTTGATTCATTTTGAGTTAACTTTCACATATTACATGAAGGAAGGGCCTCACATTATTTTTGTGCATGCAAACGTCCAATTTTCGCAGCACCATTTGTTGAAAAGATTGTTTTTTCCCCATTGAGTGTCTTAGAACCTCTGCAGATATGAAGGTTTTCTGAGTTCCCAATTCTATTTCTCTGGTCAATATGTCAATATGGATGCCAATACCACAATATGTAGATTATTGATGATTTCTATTAAGTTTTAAAAACGAGTGTTGGGTTATTGCTATTTCCATTAGTTTCCTATGAACTTTAGGATAGCATTTTCCTTTTTCTTTCATAAAAACACCATTGGGAGATTTTGTCTACTTATACTATTCATTATCGAAGGGGTATATTTAAGACTCCAGATATTATTGTAGAACTATCTGTATCTCTTTTCAATTCTGTCAACTTTCACTTCACACATTTTAGGGATCTAGTAAATGTGTATATGTTTATAATTGTTAAATCTTGTTGAAGTATTGAATTTTTTCAATATATAGTGTTCTTCTTTGCTCTTATAACTATTTACTTAAAATTTATTTTGTCTGAGAATAATATATCACCTCAGCTGTCTTTTGGCTACTATTAACATGTAACACAGTTTCCATCCTTTTACGTTTAACCTAGTTGTATATATGAATGCAAAGAGAGTCTTTTGAAGAGGTATACAGATGGATTATATTTTAGTCCCTTCTGCTAATCTGCATCATTTAATTGGACAGTTTATTCCATTTATATTTAAAGTAATTTCTAATGAAGGACTTACTTTCCTTTTTTTTCCTATTTGTTTGCTCAATGTCTTAAATGTTTTCATTTTACTTTACACATTTATTTGGTTATTTACATGATACATATATATCAATGGAATGGCTGAATCAAAGGTATACAAATAGGTATATATTAATTACTTTTCCTCCAAGCAAGCTGCAGCAATCTACATTCCCATCAGTAGCATTTTAGTAACTATTTCCCCAAACCATCACCAGCCCAGAATTCTGTCAAATTATTTTCATTGCCATTGTAATAGATGAAAAAATGATACTTCAGGATAGTTTTATTATTTTTTATTATTATAGATAGTTGAAGGACAAATTTAAAATATTTTCTTAAATTTTTATTCTAGTAACATATTCACCCTAGAATGTCCCCTTTTAGCCACATATACATATATGATTCAGTGTAGTTAATTACATCCACTCTATTATGCAACCATCATCACCATCCATTACCAAAACTTTGCAATCAACCCAGGCAGAAACTCTACATAAGTATTGACTCCGTAACTTCAACCCACACATTAGTGAACTGTATTTTAGATAATGACTCTATGAGTTTGTTTATTCTAATTATTTCATATCAGTGAGAACATGAAATATTTGTCCTTTTGTTTCTGGCTTATGTTTCTCAATTCATTCATTGTTGCTTTTCTTTGTATTTAGTTGATCTTTTCTATGGTGTACCATTTTATTTCCTCCTTTCCTTTCCTTTCTTTCCTATATATTTTAAAGTTTTTCCTTAGTAATTGCCTTGGAGATTACAGTTAACATCTTAAACTTAAAACAGCCTAGATTGAATAATTCAAAATTAGTTTCAGTTGTATGCAAACACTCTGTATATATATATCTAAGTCTCTGTCTTCTACATTCTTATTGTCATAGATCACAGCATTATATGTTGTGTGTACATCAACATTGATTTGTAATTATAGTTTTATTCACTTGCCTTTCAAATTATACAGGATAAAAATGAGGAACAGCAAACTAAAAATGCAATAGTACTAGCATTTATACTTTCCTGCATAGTTACCTTTCTACTGTGTTGTCATTTCAATCCTGAGGGATTCCCTTTATTATTTATTTTAAGACATCTATACTAGAGACAAACTTCCTTACATTTTGTTTATCTGGGAATGTCTTAATTTCTCCTTCATTATTGAAGGATAATTTGGAAATTATGGAATTCTTGTTTGAAATTTTTTAAGCATTTTATATTTATATACATATAGTATCCCACTGTCTTCTGGCTGCCACATTATGTGATGAGAGATCATGCTCTTCTTGTCAGCAAAAACTTTACAAATTTTTCTGCTTTCAAGAATTTTTGTTTTGTTTTATTTTGGTCTTTCAACAATTGAACTATAACATACCACCATATGGATCTCTTTGAATTAATCATTCTTAGAGTTCCTCTTATTTCTTGAGTGTGTAAATTCATAACTTTCATCAAATTCAGGGAGTTTTCATCCACTTTTTTCTTCAAGAGTACTTTCTTCACTTTCCTCTCTTTTTCATTCTTCTAGCTTGTTTTATGGTGTCTCAGAAATCCTGAACTTCTGACCAGTTTTCTTCATTCTATTTTATTTCTTTTCCACAGACAGGAAAATTTCAATCACCCTATTGTTAAGGTCATTGATTCTTTCTTTTGCCCTCTCAAATACAGTATATCTCTAATTAGTTTTTCATTTTGGTCATTGTACTCATCAGCTTCAGAATATTTATTTGATTTTTTGTAATTTCTATCTCTTCTTTGAAATTCTCATTTTGTTTTTATATCACTTTCCTAGTTTTCTTTATTTTTTTGGCTAAAGTTTCTTTAGCTCTTTCAGCATATTTTTAAAAGTGAACATAAAGTTTTATCTAATCAGTCAAATATCTGGGCTCTGTTTGAGATGGTTTCTGTCTATTAATATTTTTTCTTTAAATGGGTCTTATTTTTGTTTCTTTGTATGCTTTGTGATTTTTTTGTTGTCATTGAAAACTAGACATTTGAATTTTATAATGTGATAACTCTGGGAATACAATTATCTTTCTTCTCTGGGTATGCTATTATTGTCTTTGAAGGTTGTAGTTGTCCACTTAAATATGTCCAAACTATTTTTTTTTTTCAAAAACTGTACTCCTTATTGTATGTGGTCATAAAGTGGTGGTGGTCTTAATTGCATTTAGCTAGTATTGTGGCAATGCTTTCCTTAACACCAGGTATTAAACAGCAAACAAACAAGCAGAAAAAAAAAAAACAAGAACAAATCCACAAAAAACAAAATGTCTTCCAGTCTTCGTGGTATGGCTCTACACTGTGGCATTTTTTTTAACACTTCACCTTCCCTGTTACAACTTTGTGTCAACTTGAACTTGATGCTTTTTCTGAGTCTACAGATCAGGCAGTGCTGAAACCTTATGGTATTCTCAGGTCTTTCCTGAAGAGATGTTTTGTCCTGAGCATGTATGTGGCTTTCTAAATCCTCAATATACATGGACAGTTGAATGACCTAATTTCAAAAGAAACTCTCCCAGTTCTTCCTTCAAGGTTTTAGGTAGTCTATGGCATGTCTCAATTTTAATCTTTTGCCCAAGGTGGTTGCAAATTTTCTGTTCACCTTACAATGCATTGCACATTGGTCACCACCTTTCTGTTACAAGTGGGTTCTAAGTTAATCAATGTACAGTAAAGCATCTCACATCAGTCATTTTGAAAGCTCCCAGATAGGTGTGAAGACACAAGTGCAATAATTTGAGAATAAGGTCTACTCTTCTCCCTCTGGAATGAGGGACCAGGATTTCAGAATGTGAAAACAGCAGCCATCTTCTAGACTGCTATTGCACCAAAGGGAGACTGTGATAAGGACAAATAAAATTCCCACAAAGCTTTCCTATCATTTTTAAGTTGCTTTTTTTTTATCTTGAATCAGTATTTCCTTGATTACTGTAAACCTTTGATTGTCTCTCAGAGTTCTGATAGTTATTTCTGACAGTTTCTTGTTTTTTTTTTTTTCTTTCTGTTTTTCCTGTAGAGGGATGGGAGTTTAAAGCTGCCTCCTACACCATTTGCTTCCATCACTTCTTCAACTTCTTTTAAAGTGTTTACTCAAGGCCACCCTCAAAGTCAAATAATTAAGAACCTAGTCATGGAAGTTCTATCCTATCCTATTTACTGGTCTTCCCTATAGTGAAGGAAGGATACCATATGGGCACACCATAGATAGGAATTTAGGGACCATCTTAAAATTCTCCCCCAGAGGTGAAGACATATGAAGTCTCAAGAGCAATTATTCATACCTTCCCTTCTATGGGCATTACTGTTTCTTTAATATAATTTTCCTTTAAAGTTAAAATTATATTTATTTATATAATAAATATAAATATCATTTTCCAAAGTCATTTTCAAATAAAAAAGTCATTCTTAATTTTTACTTTTTCTTTATATCTACCATATAATCAATAACAGGCTCAGGCTTCATCTCCTAATCCAACCAGCATAATCTTTTCTGAAACCTGCAGTGGCAGGTAAAATCTTTAGCTTCTATTTATCATGGTTCACAAGCGCCTATATAGTCTGACTTTTGCCTACATCATCTCCAATATTGTCTACTATCACTCTTTACTCATCTCATTCACCCATTTCCAGTCACATTTTTACTTTTGCTTTAAGATGATTATACTTTCTTTTTATTTGTATATAAGACTCAGCACTTGATATTGTCATGTTTATTAATAATTCAAGTATCTGTCCCATTGTATTTACCGACCACTCTACCTAAATTATAGTCTCTTACTAGTATTTTTTTGTCTCCCACATTATATTATTTATAGTTCCTGACTTCAATTCTCTACTCTGATTGTTATCGCTCTTTACACAGAAGGGCTGAGGTCACTACTGAGGCATGATTTCTCACCTCACCTCATGAAGAAAGTGTATTGTTCCTTTGTGATTCTAGAGATATCAATCTACACTCCAGCTGACCCCTAGCATGCGTTATTCTATCCAGTCCCCTTTGAAGGGAAAGGAAAAATGATGGAATTAATGCTGTGATAATTTTAAGATAAGCTTTAGGAGAAATCAGATAATGAATATTAATGCGCCATTTCTTTTAAGATGCAGAATAAACCTCAGATATATTTGTATGAGGATTGTTTAATTCTGTTATTAATATGAAATGTGGCCCCGTATAAATTGTATTTATAGCTTATTATTGGTTTTCAAACTTCATTTAATGCTGGGTCTTATTGTATGTTATATATATATAAATATACATATTTTATTTACATTGCTAAAATTATGTTTCATTTGAGAATTTAACTTTAAGTAAAAATGTTTATTAATTTTCTCGGGCAAAAATGTTAAATGTATTAAAATGAATTATGCACAGTAATTTACATTTATTTAAATATTTATTGCAAGATAAATTTTTATTGAAATGGAGTAAAACTGTAATAAAATAGTTGATCCACATTCCATAAGGCTATAAGTTACTTATTTGGAGATTCTTAAAATGCATTTATGGGAATGATGTAGGAATGAGTTTGTATGTGTGGGAATATATGTTCATAAATGTATAAATATAATTGATAGTGGTTTAACACAAATCTGATTTAAAGCTCTATTATTATATACTAATCTCCGAGTTTACCAGCGGCGTGAATTTTTAAGTTTCTTTGCTGTAAAATCAGAATAATAATACTTAAAATATATAAATTTTTGAAGATTAAATTTATGTAGAAGCCCCTTGCCATCACTGGTCACGTAATAAACCCATAGAAAGCATACTATCAGGCACAGAGTTATAGCAGATTAATAATTTGGATGTTGCATTTATTTTCTCTTGATGCCATAACAAATAAACATAAATACAGCAGTTTAAAACAACAAAAACTAACTTATAATTCTGTAGTCTAGAAGTCTGATATGCATCTCATTTGGCTAAAACTGAGGTGTCTATAAGGCTGAATTCCTTTTAGCAAGTTCTAGAAATGAATATATATATATGAGTTAAATGTAAATATTTAACGTATTTGTTATTGGAAGAATTCAATTTCTTGTAGATGGAGAGCTGGGCTTTCCCTGAAGGCTAGCCCTCTTCCTTCAGTTTTAAAGATACACATAATAACTCTCTCTCATTTTGAATTTTTCCTGTTTCTTCTTCAACCAGATCTTGCTGACCCACACTTTTCCCTTCGTCTTTCAGTTGAAAAGTCTCAAGTAACTGTATTGGGCCCACTCAGATAATCCAGGATAATCTGACTCTTTTAAAGTCTATAACCTGAATTCCATCTGAAAGGTCCCCTTGCCATGCAAGGTAACATTCAGAGGTGTAGACATCATAAGGGAAGAGGAACACCGTTCTGCTTATCACAGACAACATTCTGAAAGAGCTGCCACATAACTTTTCATGTAGAATCTGATTTAAAATACCATGTCTAAATATTTTCTAATAATGTGTGTTCCTTAACTTCATACTCAAATTCATAGAATAAAGTATATAGAAGCACTGCTTGTGAATGAATTCAATGACTAGAACATGAAAAATATATAGTTAGGTGTGAGAATATGCACAGACACATACACACCCAAACACTTACACATTTACATTTGCATCCACCCATCCATGCTTAACAGAGATATGCAGATTCAACTACACTGTGATTCTTCTATTAACTCTGCCTCATGTGTGAATTCATGTTTCTCTTCTTGCTGATATGACCAAGGGATACTTTAGAGTTGCATTTGAATCTGATGTCTATGTTTCTCTTTTGTTTTTTGGTTCTAAATTGTGAAGCAATTACCTGTGTCAAATGAAAATCTTTATCTGAAATCACTTCCTTTTAAAGACTAATTTTTTTTTTTTTTGCCAAGACTTTTCAAATTATTTGCTTATCTTTATAAGAATTGCAGATGTTAAGTTGGGATTCTTTCTCATCTTATATTCTTGAGTTCTGGTTATAGGTAATTTTTTCTTACAATCTGTTGGACAATATTATCCCATCTAGAAATTTAAAGGGAGAGATTTCTTCTCCAATTATGATACAAACAACAACAACAAAAAAAAACTATGCCTGCTTGTTACAACAAAGGAACAATTTCATTTTTGTGCTCCTGATCCAGGAAAGGAATTATAAAGATGGACCCAAATTTTTGTGAAAAGAAAAACACCTGGTTTGAACCATACCTAGAAGGTATTTCCCAAGATGGAGGAAACATTTATTCTATACATAATTGTTTCGTCCTGGAATCAAGCGTCCTGGTGACTGCAGCTATATGGGTGTTCTATTTAACTTCCCCATGCACACCACTGCCTATCATGATTCTGTATTTTTATGAAAATAACCCTGACTTAGAAAGGCATGCTATCTCACATTCAACCCCATCTGGCAGCTTTCAATAGCTTATGCTTAGAGGGTAAGTGAAAAACACAAGCCAAATGTTATAGTTATATTTTTATGTCTATATGCCATTTACACATATAAATTTAGCTATGGTGTTACTTTAATATTTATCCATCTCAGTTACTTGTGGACTGTGGCTAATTCAATACTGTTTCCCCCTTCATTATTTATTTATTTATTTATTTATTTATTATTTAGTCATTATTATTTTTTTATATGGGCAGGCACCGGGAATCGAACCGGATCTCTGATATGGCAGGCGAGAAGTCTGGCTGCTGAGTCACTGTGGCCTGTCTTTCATTTTTAAATTCCAAAATTGATACAGGCATTTAGAATTTTTTTTTAAGAATTTTTTAATTCTTTCTTTTAAAGAATTTTTTATTTCTTTCATATAAATAATTTTTTTCTTAAAAAAAAATTGAAAAATTTCCCCTAATCTCCAGTTCTAGTCCTTGGAAATAACCACATTTGATTATTTCTGTTCTTAAATCATGTGGTGGTCCCCTCTATAATTTTAAGCAATATGTTTGTATTTCATTTTCTATTTATCAACATAAATGCTATCATTTTACTTTTTGCTAAAGAGGTGAGACAGATGGCTGATTTAGACAATCTTTTCTTCACATTATTCTGGTTCCTCTAATAGTTGTTACATTTATTTTAGCTTTAAATCACTGTTTAAATCTAAGTACTGTGCTCAAATGTAATTTCTTGATCCATCAAGTTTAGATAGTGTAACTTGACTGCCTATTTTAGGGAATGCTAACACTGTTTCTGCTAAATCTCTCTACATCACCTCCCCTTGGCCTCAGCTTGCCAACTATGTCACACATTTTACAGTGCCAATATTTATAAGATTCCATTCCAATCAATATTTTATATGATGTCTTTGAATGATTCTGAGAAAGAAAAAGATCATAAACAGTTTCTATTACAATATAGTGATATGAATATAACATCCTGAAAAACCATATTATTGAATCTGTAAAAAAGGAAATGTAATCTTATTTTTAAAAAGCTTATTCTTTTAAAGGAGAGTGATCCAATAGTCAATATTAATTGGTATCAGTATGTCCTTTTTCATATTCTACTAACTGCATAAAGTCATGTCACTTGTTAGTTTATTTCACTTTGGATGATAAGTGATATGATCAGATTTTTTTCTCTAATTTTTTTTACTTTCATTTCTGTTGCTAACCAAAGAATATGAGCTTTTCTTCACCATATCTTTGAGATCATTTTATTATTTATTTATTTATATTTATTTATTTATTTATTTATTTTTGCATGAGCAGGCACTGGGAGTCGAACCTGGGATTCCAGAATGGCAGGCGAGAACTCTGCCACTGAGCCACCATGGCCAGCCCCTTTAAGATCATTTTAATTCTACTAATAATTGAACAGTGATTTTGGACTGAATAAACCATAAATCTATTACAAAAAGCCATCCAGTGTGGGCCACGGTGGCTCAGCAGGCAGAATTTTTGTCTGCCATGGCAGAGACCCAGGTTCAATTCCCTGTGCCTGCCCATGCAAGAAAAAAAAGGTCATCCAACAGCTTTTGTTTCAAAGGCACTGCTGGGTGAGATCTATTGTTTCTTCAATTCCATAACATGTATCTTACTTCTTCTCGGGCTTTGTATTGATTGGTATGCAGGCTTCCTGACTGTGTGAGAATTTCTTGATAAATGAAATTTACTTCAGTTTTACTCTATTATGAATCAACATTTGGCAGGACAGACTTTTGAAAACAGTTCTCCATTGCCTTCTAAGTTTTAGAGCTGATATTGAGAAATTTGACAGCAAGATAATTTGGTTTTGAGACTATTCTCCTTATATGTGATTGGAATGTGAATTGATTTGGGTGATTTTCTTATCCTAAGAAAATTTTTGAGGCTTTTAAATATGAATATATCTATATTTTGCAGCTCTGGGAAATTCCATACTATTATTGTCTTGAAAATTTCCTCCCCTAACCATGCAATTCATTTTTAGGAGGATGAAATTAATCTGATGCAATGATCCTTTTTGTTTTCTATTATAAGATAATTTTACATCTTTGTCTTTTATTCTCATGTTATATAGATAGTCTTGATATTATTTCTTGGCTAATGCATTTAATTATTTTCATATTTTTATGAAATACTCTCTATTTTCAAGTCTTTTTTCTTGTTGCCTGGCTTAGTTTTTTATTTTTTGGCATGGGTGGAAATCAAACCCGGGTCTCTGGCATAGCAGGACAGAATTTGCTTACTGCGCCACCGTCACACTGCCCGCTGGCTTGTCTTTTTTAAATGGATCATCTCTGAGGATACTTGTATATAAAATTTTGTGGCTGTGTGCATAATCTATCTTTTCCCAAAATATCTATTTTTTTTCTTATCTACTCTTTAATATGGCCATTGTTTTTCTCTTGTCCTTTAAGTCCTCTTCAGCATCTCAAGATCCTTTGTGGGCTCAGCATATTTTTGAAACAAGTCTGTTAATTAAGGGAATAGATTGCTTGACCTTCCTCTGCTGTTGGGATCCTCCTACCATGGTGATGTTGACAGCATGCTCCATTTATGGAAATGCGTGTGATAAATGGTTTCACTTGACCATGTGAGAGCTGGGATCAGTGGAGCTAATGAGTCCCATTCCTAAAAGGGTGGTGCCTCAGCTCTAGGGTGCTCTCCTCTTCATAAAGGTAATTACCTAGTTTCTTCAGAGTTCCCCCACGTGAGAGTCAACAGCCATACTGTAGCTAGAGTAAGGGAAGTCTGTGCTTTAGTTCTATCTATGCAGTGGGTAATTCCATTGATTTTCTTGTTTCTGTCACATTGCCCACACTTGCTTTCTGTGTCTACTGAGTATGTGGTATCTTGGCTTTTCAGTGCCTAGTGCCTCCTCAGAGCTGAGTGTTTTTTGCCAAGATAATTTTCCCTAGTAATATCTCAACCATATTGAGTCAATCTTTGTGTAAGGACCTTGTTTCTGACACATAGAGTAGTACTTGGATATTGGAATACATGATTGACTGTCATAGAAAATTATGAACTCCTTGATATTTTATTTTGAAATATATTTAAATAACTTTATCCAGAAAAATTATACACCTACAGTATTATGTACAGGTAATGAAGGCAAGATTTTAATCTAAACTCTCTCTAGAACCTTCCATCTCTCCACAGTAATGAAGCACTTAGATTATCTCAATCCTCTCCACATCTAGAAGTGTCCTTTCCCTAGAGTAGACTGCAAAATTAAATGGTGAAGTAACTAGTTTAACACTAATGATGGGCTTGAATGGGATCAGATACTTTAGAATGTTGGCCTAGCAACCAAATTAGGTTACAAATTGATAATTCATAATAATTTATTTGCAAAACTATTTCACCCTACTTTCCCAATCTTTAAAACCCTGTAGCTATATGAAAGTGAGTCATATAATAAGCACCCCTAAATTTTCTCTGATACACAGTCCTGAAACGTTTTTTCCCATATCATGCTCATTTGCATTTTCTTAATCTTCTCCTTCAATTCCTCTCACCTTTCTTATTTATTACCAAATGACTTTCCCTTTTATTGCTGCCTCTCAGATTCTGTCTCCATCTTTCAGTCTCAGAAATTTTCATCACAAACTATTGTGAGATACACCTTGCAGGCCCTAACATAAGCAAAGCGAAATCTTTTCTTTGCATATAGGGAAATGGGGAGAAGCTAGACAACTCAGACACCAATAAACATGGCTCTCTCCAAGGAACATGTAGACAAGTTGCTAGGCCCAACAAATCCATCACCACGTGGCATTTTTTTTCCTCACAGTCTTTATTCATTACTTAGATGAGTGAGTCTGATTCACAGTAAATTGGTATTTGCTGTTTCAACTGAATCACTCTCTGGTGATTATTGTGGAAGGGAGTTATAGCTGCTCTTGCTGTTAGGTCCATGTATATTGTGGCAACTTAAAGTTGCACAAATAAGGGCACTGTGTTCTTGTAATTCATGATTCTCCCCATTGTATGTTGTCCTGGATCATTCTCACAGAAAAGAGGAGAACAGGTCGCATGAAGATTAGTAAATGTTGTTTCCCTGGCTTTTTTTACTGCTTGCTATTTGAGGGTATTCTGACCATCCAACCCCCTTTCCAAAGGATATCTTGAGTGACTGTGATAGAAGTTCTTTCAGCATAAACACTTCTCCTGACTGTCAAGTTCTTGCTGCCCATAAAGCCCCATGAACGTACTCTGGTGGAGAGTATAAGGAGTCTTGGTAGAGAATTGCTGCCACAGACCTCTGAGATTGGTTTCATTATCAGTACTGAGAGGCTAATGGCCTCTATCAGCATTGTGCAGGACAAACCGATTGTGTTTTGCTACTTCTTGTTGTCACATGGGCTTCCTAAACAACATGCTGCAATAGATATTTTCTTGAATTTGAAAAAACATCTCTTGATTTGTTTGAGTTCATATGTTTATTTGTTATTGTTGTTCATGTGTTGTCTTTTAATCGTTGGAGTTTTAGGCATGAGATAATGAAGGACCAAAGGATAGGCAGGATGTTAATTTTACAAAACTAAATAACAAACACCGTTATGTATTCCAGAATTGTTCCACAATAAATAGCCTGGTCCAAGTATGTAATGGTGACATCTTTTTATCTTTTCTTTTTCTTCAGATTTATCTCCTACTCCAGAAGATTTTTTTTTAAATACCTAGTATGAATATCCTGCTGAAATACTTGCTTAATTACCTTTTCAGTCATGTCTGAAGCATGTATGACTTATACTTTGGCCATTACCTAAGGTCAAGATGGAACTTCATAAAAGTACTCCTGAAGTTCTATATTAAATATAATTGCTATTTTTTTCTGAGTATACATTTACTACCATTGAATTTTGATGTTTGAGGAAAAAAAGAAAAAGAAAGAGGAGGAAATAAATACCACAGGGCATTATCCCTAGATTCACTGTTTGGATGTTGGTATACCTCCGCGAGGTGATACCTTCCCCTGGCAAATTTATTTTCCCAAATTTTATTTTCTAGTTAACATTATAATATGAGTATTTCCTGTGTACTACTCTAGTTTCAAAAATGTATTATTAAGGGTTGACCGATTATTTTGTGAAGACATTCTGTAAAGATGAATGTTTTCTGTAACTTTCCGTTTAGGGAGCAAGATGTTGCCAAATGTTTTTGCTATTGATCCCTTAAAGAGATTCCCAGACATTCCATGTATGAATATTTTAAGAACTCCATATACATTTTATCAAACTGCTTCCCTGAATAGTCATACCAATTTACATTACAAACAGAAAAGATTTGTTTTCTCATCTCATAGTCATCTTGCCAACGTGAATTTTACTATTTGCAGTGCCTTTAACTCATCAGGCATCAAATAAACAAGTATAAGAAAGCAACCATGTTTGAATTTGTAGGTAGATTTACTTGCTTTTAAATTCAAGATCTAATATTATGAATGATAACCTCATCTATCTATTTGTGACAATCACTAGGAAAAAATGATCATCAATAGCTATAGTATATCTGCACAATGCAGCACAATACAGGAATAAAAACATACTATCCCCATTTACTGCCATTGAGTGGCATCCAGGATATATTAATAAGTGTAAAAGCAAGGTGAAGAAAAGATTATAGGGAGAGACTATAATACATCCCAACACAACATAATTCTTATTTGCTTATATTTCAAAATATAATGGAAGAATGAATCAAATTATATATGAATATATATGTATGTGTATGTAAATGTATATGCATCTGTGTGGGCATGGGAGGGTGGATAACCTATCGAGGATGGAAGAAACAATGTGCAAGGGAAATAAACATTTTGTGCAGATTTAATTTTGGATCTAGCCACATATTTATAAAATTATAAAACAAAATTAAATTAAAAATCAGTCCTTAAATTTTAAAGGGAAACAAAGTTGAGTTATTGGTATGATCAAATAGAAGTTACCATTTCAAGGAGCTTTAAAGCAAAGAACTTGACTATGTCCCTCAGTGGAATATACTGCAAGTCAAAAGAAAAAACTTTTTAAGAAAGTGTTTCAGTTTGCTAAAGCTTCTAGAATGCAATATACCAGAAATGGATGAGCTTTTACAAAGGGTATTTAATAAGTTACAATTCTAAAGCTACAGAAATGTCTAAAGTGAGCCACCAACATCAGAGGAAAGTCTTCTGGCATCCAGTGTTACTCTGTCACATGGGAAGGTACATGGCTTTATCTACTGTCCGCTCCTTGCTTCTGATTTCAAATGGCTCTCTCAGCTCCTGTGGGTCCTTCCTGCTTCTCCCAGGGCATTTTCTTCATTAGTATCTCTAAACTCTCTCAGCTCTTTAAAGACTCCAGCAAGCAAATCAAGACCCCCTTGAATGGGCAGAGTCACATGTCCAAGGAAACTACCTATCAAAAATTCCCCCCAACAATAGGTCTGCCCCCACAAGATTGGATTAAAAGAATATAGGGTTTTCTGGGGTACATAATAGATTTCTGGAGGGAATGCGGAGATTAGTGCTACTCTTAAGAACTTGAAAGATGCAGGAATGGTGATTCCCACCACATCTCCATCCAACTTTCCTATTTGGTCTATGCAGAAAATAGATGGGACTTGGAAGATGACAGTAAACATACTATAAACCTAACCAAGTGCTGACTCCAATTGCAGCTGCTGTTCCAGATGTTGCATCATTTCTTGAGCAAATCAACATATCCCCTGGTACCTGGTATATAGCTATTGATCTGGAAAATGCTTTTATTTTCAATAGCTGTTAGTAAGGACCACCAGAAATAGTTTTCTTTCAACTGGCGAGGTCAACAGTATACCTTCACTGTCCTATCTCAGGGGTATATCAACTTTCCAGTCCTATGCCACATCTTGTCTATAGGGACTTTGATAATTTCTCCTTCCTACAAGATATCACACTGGTCTATTATGCTGATGATACCACATTGATTGGACCTAATGAGTGAGAAATAGTAACTACTCTAGATGCATTGGTAGTACATTTACACATCAGTGGATTGGAAATAAATCCAACCAAAATATAGGAGCCTTCCACCTCAGTCAAATTTCTGTGTCCAGTGGTGTGGGGCATGTCAAGATAACATTTCTAAGGTGAAAGATAACTGTTGTGTCTGGCTCCTACAACCAAAAATGAGGCACAATGCCTTGCTGGCCTCTTTTGATTTTGAAGACAACATAGTCCTCACTCTGGCCCATTTACGAGTGACCAGAAAAGCTGCTAGTTTTCACTGGGGACCAGAACAAGAGGAGGCTTTGCAACAGTTCTAGGCTGCTGTACAAGCTGCTCTGCCACTTGGACCATATGATTCAGCAGACACAGATGATGTTTGGAGACCTGGCAGGCCCATATAGGAGAATTATGAAACAGAAACTTAGGATTTTAGAATAATGTTTTGGCATCCTATGCAGATAACTACTCTCAATTTTAGAAACAAGTTTTGGCTTTCTACTTGGGCCTTAGTAGAGACAGAAAATTCAACCATGGGCCACCAAGTTATCATGAGAGCTAAGTTCCCTATCTTGAGCTGGGTGTGTCTGACCCATCAAGCCATGAAGTTGGCATGCACAGTAGTACCCCATCATAAAATGGAAATGGTATATGTAAGATAGAGCCTGAGCAGAGCTTAAAGGTAGACATAAGTTACATGAAAAAGTGGCCCAAATGTCCATGGCCCCCACTCCTGCCATACTACCTTCTCTTTCCCAGACCAGAGCTATGGCTTCTTTTGGAGTACCTCAAAGTCAGCTGACTGAAGAAGAGAAAACTTAGGCCTGGTTTGTAAATGGTTCTGCATGATATGCAGCTACCCCCCGAAAATGGATAGCTGCAGCACTGCAGCCTTATTCTGGCATGTCCCTGAAATAAATCAGTGAAGGAAAATCCTCTCAGTGGACAGAATCTTGAGCATTGCATCTGGGTTTTCATTTTATCTGGAAGAAGAACTGGCCAAAGGTGCATATGTATACTGATTTATAGACTGTTGCTAATGGTTTGGCTGGATGGTCAGGGCCTTGGTAAAAAAATATGAAGATATTTGTGTTCCATGTGAATTAATGCTCACCAAAGGGTGACATCAGCAGTGGACAAATTTTAATAATGTGGTGAATAAGATGACCCATTCTGTGGACACCAGTCAGCTTCTTTCCCAAGCTACTCTTATCATTGCCTGACAGGCTCAAGAACAAAAGGGTCATGGTGGTATGGATGGAGATCATGTATGAGTTCAGCACCATGGACTTCCACTCACCAAGGCTGACCTAGATATGGCCACAGTTGAGTGCCCAATCTGCAAGCAGCAGAGACCCACGCTCAGTCCCAGATATAGCACCATTCTGGGAGGTGATCAACAAACTATCTTGTGGTAGATTGATTACATTGGAAGAATACTGGCATGGCAAGGGCAGTGATTTGTTCTAAATGGGATAATAACACAATCTGGATATGGTTTGCCTTGCCTGCACTCAGTGCTTCTAACAAAACTACCATTTATAGACTTACAGAATGCCTTATCCACAATCATAGTATTCCACACAGCATTGCTTCTGATCAAGGACCCACTTCACAGCAAATGAAGTGCAGGAATGGGCAGATGCTCATGGAATTCTATGGTCTTACTCTGTTCCCCATCATCCAAAGGCAGCTGGGTGGATAGAATTGTGGAATGGACTTTTGAAGACCTAATTACAGTGCCAGCTAGGTGGAAGTACTTTGAAGGGTTGAGGAAATGTTCTCCAGGAGGCTATGTTTGCTCTTAATAAGCATTCATTATATGGTGCTGTTTCTCTCATAGTCAAGATTCACAGATCCAGGAATTAAGTGGTGGAATTGGGAATGGTACCACTTACTGTTACCCATAGTGATCCAGTAGGAAAATTTTTGCTTTCTGTCCCTGAAACGTTGAGCTCTGCTTGTCTACAGGTCTTAGTTCTAGAAGGAGGGGTGCTTCTACCAATAGATAATAATGATTCCATCAAACTGGAAGTTAAGATTGCCACCTGGCCACTTTGTATGTCTCATGCCTCTGAATCAACAGGCAAAGAAGGCGATTACTGTATTGGCTGTGGTGATTGATCTTGACTATCAAGGGGAAATAGGATCGCAGTTGCACAACGGAGGTAAAGAAGAGTTTTCCTGGAATATAGGAGATCTCCTAGGGTGTCTTTTAGTACTACCATGCCCTGTGATTAAAGTTAATGGAAAACTGTAACAACCCAATCCAAGAAAGACTACCAATGGCCCAGAAACTGCAGGAATGAAGGTTTGGTTTACTACACCAAGCAAAAGAACCATGGGCAGCTGAGGTTCTTTCTGAGGGTAAAGGGAATATGGAATGAGTTGTTGAAGAAGATAGAGACAAATGTGAATTATGACCACATGACCAGTTACAGAAACAAGGACTGTAAAGCTATAAACATTTCTTCCTTGTTTTGCTGAGTATGTTTGTGTTTGTATATATAAACCAAATATTGTTGCTTTTATCTCTATCTTATCCCCTTATCATATGATATAAGTTGCATTGTTAACATCATAGTATTTAAGTTATAGGATATCAAATTTAAGATTGAATACTGCCCAAGGACTTGCAAATCCTGTATTCTGGAAAGATTTAGTGTATTTCTGGTCATGCGAAGACAGTTGAGCATTGTCAGGCAAAAATATGTAATCATTTTTTTATTTAGAGATTAGTCGTGGTTTAAGGTGATATGTGAGCTGCCAAATTGAGAAGATGTGGACTGTGTCAGTTAGGTTCATGGGTCAACTTGGTCAGGTGATTGTGCCAAGCTGTCTGGTCAAGCAAGCACTGACTTATCTGTTGTTGTGAGGACTTAAATCATCAGCATGTAAATTGTATTTATAGCTGATTACATCTGCAGTCAGCTAAGGGGAATGTCTTCTGCAATGAGTGATGTTTTAATCTACTCAGTTGAAGGTTAAAAGGAAGTCAGAAGAGAGCTTCTCCCTCTGCACTTTAGCCAGCCAGCCTTTCCAGGGGAATTCATTGAAGAACTTCATCAGGGTTGACAGTTCGTGGCTTGCTCTATACAACTTGAACTCATGCATCCCCACATTTGTGTGAGACGCTTTTATGAAATCTCATATTTCCAGGTATCTTCTTTTGATTCTGCTTCCCTGGAGAACTTGACTACTACAGAAACCTTTGAATTGTTTTTTGATAATCATATTACATATAGCTATGAGATAAATCAAAAGAGGAATTAAAGTGGCTTCATTGAGAATCTGGGTTTTTAGCTTAGAAGAAAGGAAAAAACAGATATAGGATCTACAAGGCTTTTGATCTATGAGTCAAATTGCAGAATTTGACTGAATACATTTTATCTTAAAAAGAAAATACATGCTTTCATACCCTGTCCATTGTGAAAAGGTCCAAGAACAAGCACCAACTCAATAGCAGAGAGCATCCCTGGGGCCAAGGTTGTGGTCTTGAAACTTGCTTCTAGGAGAAATTCTGCTTTAAGTCTGGAGAAATTCCAGCAGAATACATAAATGACAGCTGGTCATTTAATTAAAAAAAGAAAGTAGTAAAGATTGCAGCAGTCATGTCAAGAAGATTAACAGCCAGCCTAAAAGACCTCAAAGCACTAAAAAGTGACTGTTGGTGCATTAATAAGCATACTAGCTGCAAATATATTATAAATGGTTTATAATAATTCTATAATTAAGAGAAAAGTAGAATCTATTAGTCACCTTTTGAGGATGTTAAAGTAACACCTCATTATTTAGAAATGAATTGATAGAGTAATAGATAAATACAGAAAATGAACTGAGTTGCCTTTCTTAAACTGGAAGCATATTTCAGGGAAACCAGAGTTTAATCTATAGAATTACTCCAACTAAAAACATAGGCCTAATAAGAAATATGGTCCTTTTGCAACCCAAAATGAAATAATGGGCTATGAGTGATTATCTGTGACCACTAGCAGTGTGGGCGTCCTCAGAGAAGAACCAAACACCTTTTTGAAATCGCATCACCCAAATTTGAACCTATTCTAATAAATCCTAGAATTAATTACAAATTAGAGGAAATATAGAATAGAACAACATGCTACCATACCACTAGGGGCCAAAGTACAAATATCGCACTCTAGGAAACCTTACACATCGAATTGCTTCAAAATATAAATGGTAGTGAAAAATGAGAAGAGAAAATTATTGATTAAAACTGTCTTAAGAAGCAAGACTACCAATTGTAATATGTGTAACTTTTTTGGGTACTGTCTCAAAAATAAATTTTAACAAACAAAATTCTGCAACAATCATGGAAATTTACATACTGTATATTTGATTATATTAATGATTTATTGAGAATTTTTAAGCATAATGTTACTGTGCTTACTCAATCCTTCTGTTTATGGATAAGTTCTGACATATCCCTGGATGATGCTATATTATGTCTGAGATATATTTGCTTCAAAATAATCTGTCGAATGTTTGAAGTACATGGAAGTATAGAAAAACAAAAGAAAAGGAGGGGACCATGAGTTGATAATTATTTAATTGTATGAGTTTATAAAGGAACATTTAATATTGCCAAAGATTTTCTAGTTTGATTTTTAATGAAATATAGTAAAAATTTAAAAATGTATGTCATGGTTCTCTAGGGAAACAAAACCAACAGGTTCTGTAAATATTATGAGATTTTATAGGAATTATCTCAAAGAACTGTGGGAATGACAAGTACAAATTCTATAGGGAAGGCTGCAAGTGTGGCCCTCAGATGAAGGTTTCTGATGAATTCACCAGGAGAAGTGACTGGCTGAAGTAGAGATGGAAATTTTCTCTGACTGCTGAAATCATCCCATCTCCTTTTAAAACCTTCAACAATTGAGTGAGACGGCCTTCATTGTTGAAGGCAATCTCCTCAGTTTATTGTTGATGTAATCAGACATAGATATAAACAACTCACTCATGATTTAAATCCAAGAAATATCCCCATAGGCTAGTACTTGCTTTTTCCAGACAACTGGACACCATCACCTTGCCAAGTTGACATATGAATTTACTGTGACAAAAATATTTACATGGGGATTTTCAAAAATTACCAATTATTGTCCTCAATTATAATGTTTTTTGGCTTTGGGTGAAGTTTAGAAATCTGGTTAAAAGATCTGTATTAACTGTTTAAACCAGTATTTTGCAATCACTGGTCCAGTACATGATGAATGCATGAAAGAGCCCCATGAATGCTTAGAAAGTGTTCTGTGTATGTAAAACTAAATACATTAATTATTGCTGCAACATGTAGTAAAATAAAACAAGTTTTTATTGCTAACTTTTCTTGATCTCTTATTAACGTAATTTTTAAATTACATCTTCCTTTGATTCCAATTTGTAGATTGTCATTGAAGTTAAGATCATGGTCTCTTTAGCTAGAATTTCTAGGCTCAAAAACTGTCTCTGGTTTTAAGAGGCAAGGCAAATTAACTAACTGCTTCAAACTACTGTTTTCTTATATGGAAAATAAGCACAATAATAGTACCTATGTTAAAGAGGTATTATGAGAATTAAGTGAGCTGTTATCTGCAAAGCACTTTAAATGTCTGTGTAGATAGTATATAAATATTGCCTATTATTTTCTGTTTCTCATGTCTTTACTTGTTTGGAGTTTATTGTTCACTTTCAATTTTTAACATTTTATATATGTCATTTTGGTTTAAATTTAAATTCAACTGCAATTTTTTAATACACTTGGAAATGTTTGATCTTACTAGAAAGTTATTCACACTGAAATATATTTTACTAGATGTATTGGTTTGCTAAATGCTGCCAGAATACAATGTACTAAAAAAGGAACAGCTTTTAGAAAGGCATTTCAATAAGTTATAATTTTACAGCCCTATAGTCATAGAAATGTCCAAACTAAGGCATCTAGGGGAAGGTACTTTGACCCAAGAAAGGCCAATATGTCCAGAACACCTCTGTCAGCTGGGAAAGCACATGACTGGCATCTACCGGTCCATTGGCTTCTGGTTCCAAACAGCTTCCCCAGAAGCATTTTCTTTCTGTATCTCCAAATATCTTGGTCTGTTGTTGGCTCTGACCTCTTTCCAAAATGCTACCCCTTTTAAAGAAGTCCAATAAACTAATCAAGTAACGGGCAGAGTCACATCTCCATCTAATCAAAAGGTCACACCCAATTGTCATATCTCCATGGAATTAATCTAACCAAAAATTCACTGCCATAATTGAGTGGGTCAATCTCCATTGAAACCATCTAATCAAGTTTTCCATCATACAAGATTGAATCAAGATTAAAGGAAACATGGCTTCCCCTACAAGATTGGATCAGGATTAAAATGGCTTTGTGGGCTACCCAGTAGTTTTGACTGGCACACAAGATATTTAAGATATTTCCAAAAACATATTTAACCTTTATTTTACTGAATAACAAAATCAAGTACTAATTTCTGAATCCTCTCTATGTAAATTGAGTAATTTATCACATTTTTAATCCCATTGCTCTTCCTTATAGAAAGACTTTTGGTTTTGACTCAATGGTCTTTATTTAAAAATGTATATTTAGTACCTTCACTTAAAACAATTGTGTTGTGAAATGTGCATTCAGGTTCAGAGATGTATCTATAACTGATCATTTTAATGCTTACTATGATTTCTTTTTTAGTCAGGTTTGCACATTATTTTAATGTCATGATCAAGTCCATGTGTCAACTTGGCCAGGTGGTGGTGCCCCGTTGTCTGGTCAGGCAAGTGCTGGCTTGTCTGTTGCTATGAGGACATTTCATGGACTTAAATCATGATCACATTGGCTGCATCCACAGCTGATTACACTTCTAATCAGCTAAGGGGAGTGACTTCTGCAATGAGTGACACTTAATCTAATCACCAGAATGTTTTTAAGAAGGATTCAGAAGAGAATCTTTCTGCGTAAGCCAGTGAGCCTCTCCTGTGGAATTCATACAGACCCTTCCACGGAGTCACCAACTTCACAGCCTGATTAAGGATTTTGGACTCTTCCATTCCCATAGTTGTCCAACCAACCTCTCCTGAGAGTTTGTTGAGGATATTCATCTGAATTGCCAGCTTGCAGCCTGCCCTATAGACCTTGGTCTCTATGTACCCTTGGTTATGTGAGACACATGTATAAATTTTATATCTATAGATATCTCCTGATGATTCTGTTTCTCTAGGGAATCCTAGCTAATACAGTCAGGTTTACACATTATTTTAAATATTTCCCTGCATTTACTTACAGCTAATACACAATTTTTTAAAAAAAAATTAATTAAACTATTTAAAAATATATCTACCTTGACTGATTTTCAAAATTCTTCAAGTGTTTTCCTTATTAGAAGCATAAGTACTTGTTAGAAGTACAAATATAAACATACTACATGGTTATCCAAGAAGATTTATGAGGGTAAGTGGAGCAGGTTACCTGAACAGGAAGTACGTTTTTAGGAGACAATTGTCTGTCTAGCTTCCTCATTGACATACAAACTGAGGCCATTAGATTATTAAAATCTCTCTCAGGATAGCAAACAGCAAATATTTCAAATGGCAAAATTTGTATGGGCTGATATTTGTGGTTTTGACAATGGCTCCAGTCTGATTATAGCTCAGAAAACCCTCAGATTCTGGCAACCATTTTATTGTCCATCTAACTCCTTAGTGTATTTACTGAGATAGTTTTCCTCTACATTGTTATAAACCAGTGAAAATTTGGGAGAAACTTGTTAAGGGCTGCTCACCACACACTCTCAAATAAGCAATGTGAATCCATTATTTTTTTTTTAATTTATGTCCAAAATGCAGTACATTTCTTCAGATTTTATGGATATTTTTCTCTGGTGTGAATTGGATATCTGTAGATGAGATCCTTTTTCAGGAAAAGACCTCACAAGATCAATCGTGGCCCATTCCTCTAATGATAATATTCAATAGATAAAGAAATGAAATATTTTCCTACTAAAAAAGTCTTATGCTTTTATAATTCTACTTTACATTAAAAGTAGGTATTTACCGAAGTCTAAAACATATTTTTCAAAAGTACTACAAAGAATATATGAGATATTACAAATGTCTTCTTGTGTGTAAAATGATTTTTGACATTTATAGCAGTGATGCTTATAACAGTGATGTTCCTTGATTTAGGGATTTTATATATTACCTAATGCAACCTCGTTCTTTAATTCTAGTACATTAAAATTGGCTTGCAAGCTTAAACTTTTAAAGAATTTGTAATATGCATTTTAATTTCTTATAATATTTAGATTTTTCAAAATTTAGAGGATATATATATATATATATATATATATATATATATATGCTGAATTTTATTGGACAGGATCAGGGTTCTGAAATAAATATGTTAAGCCATTATGCTTCCTATTAGCAATATTACATTGGCCAAAATAAATAAAATGCACATATAATGCTTCATAATAATAAGTACTTACCTTTATTAACACAAATTAAAAGAACGTAAAAATGCCTAGCACAGGGTGAGAAAGACAGTTGGTGCTTAGTAAATGTCCATTCTCTCTCCACTCACCTTATTCTGTTATAAGGAAAAGAAGTAACAATTTTAATCAGAGCAATGCAATTTTAGACTAGAAAAATACGTTTTTTCATTCCGTCACAATTTTCTGCCTCAGATAATGCAAACATTACAATAAATCTTTATTTAATTCATCTAATTGCAAAAACTAAGTATTGTATACTTAATACTTCTGGAAAGGAAATTCATAATGACTTAGTAGAATGCAGCACATATGCTAGTCTGAATCCATAAGTAAAAAATTGTGGGAATTTATAGAGGTTGAAATTGCATGCCAAAGTTTTCTTGAGATAAGAGTAAATTGAATAAAACAGTGGTAACTGATAATTTATATTCTTCTCTCTACAACCTAAATATTCTCTGCTACATTTGTTAGTTAATACATTATTCCCCCACTGATACGTCTCACTCCACCAAGTTATAACAGTCCTCCAAAACAAACTGAAGTGTGATAATGAGTTTTTTATTTGTATCTTACAGTTCAATAGCTGTGGAATCAAAATAGGAAGCATTTCTTGTTTGCTTAATGTAGGTTTTAAAATTATGTATACATACTTTTGTTAAATTTAAAAGGACAATGTCTTTGCATTGCATGGGTAAAAACACAATTTAAAAGTAAATTTTCTTGAGCTAACATAAATATTTTTTCAAGTATGCAATGAAACTGTACCTCTGTGTTCATTTTATGACTAATACATAAGTTAGTTCTAAATGTTTAAGCTAAATATGCACTTGCTTGTTTCTGAACTAAACAGTTCAGTAACTCTCTATTAAGTCATGGATATTTTCTAGGTAATGTAACATAACAAAATATTTCAAATACCTGTAAGTCCAGATTAGAGAAGAAATCTCATTTGAATTCATTTGAAAATAATTTTCAATTTATAAGGCAGATTATGCTTTTCAAATTTGTTTCTGCCAAAATAGAAAAAAATCACTATCTTTTTTTGAAGCAAAGTAAGTGCTTCAAATGAGGATGGTTTAAATAAGAAGGCTAAATCAATTCACATTTGCAAAAACTTATGAATATGCCAAAAAAGTATATTCAATATTTTAATATGACTGTATCAAACAATATATCTTATAGTTCTTCACCTTTAAAATTGGTAGAATGGCAACTTTAAAGATCAAAGTAGAAAAAAGAATATTATTGTCTGTCAAGTTTCAAAATCATAATTTGACAAAAGTATACTCCATGATATTTACAGAGCTTAATTTTAAATTGTCTAATATTCCATAACTCATAAGTATATAGACTATAGAGTAAAAGAAATGAGTAGATAAATAAAATACAAGATTGTACTAATTTATTCTTCAGACCTGCATCTAATGAATTATCACTGACACATCAAATAATCATTAATTTAAATAACTATTTCCCAGTCATAAACATTAAATTAAAAAGACATTCCCTAGATTCCAACTGTTCATTAAATTGATTCATTTCTCAATGTGAGATGCATAAAGAATAAAAAAGAAAAAGACTGTATAAGATCTATTCGTCTGTCTGCTTAGCTATAGTCTTTTAGCTCACTAAGCTCCTTTGTAAGCAAGCTACTTTTTCCTATGGATTTACTTTGTTGTTTTTATCATTTCATCTATAAAATGATAAAATTAAATATAATTATATATCCCTGGGCAAATGAGAGGCTATGAGTTCAAAATCATATGCGTATTAAAGCCCTTTTAATTGATTTGTGATGCATAAACTTCTGTAACTGTAGAATAGCTAAGGAAAGTAACATTGCTAGGGATTTTTATATCCTTCAGTCCATGTAATAGTTGTATTCTGGTAAAGCTATGTGAAAAAACATTTTGAATGATCAAATCATGTTAATTTCTAGAGGTTTTTAAATTGCTCATATACATGCAGGGACTTTTATTAAAGCCAGTACTCACTTTTTAATAGAAAAAAAATTAATAGCATTTTGCAAAATCATTATAGAAATAGGATATATCAGTATTCATGTACATAACTTTTCACAGCTGTATTTATGTTGTCCCAAATTTTAAAAATGCTCTACCAAAATTCTCTAGCTTATGTGCAAGTATTTCAATAATTTTAAGCACATTTATTATTGCAATTTATTTCAGTTTAACAAAAATGTCAGCTAGAGGAATGAATTTGAAATGGGCACAAAACTTAATATATTGAGAAAGAAAAAAGATGAACTATATTAGTGAATATTTCCTTACTTAAACATGTCTGTCTCCATTCACATAGTATTGTATTTATCCGTAAAAAACAAAATTATCACATTGATCCTACCAAAAGAAAATTATTCACTTAGTCTTTTAAATTCCAGTACCTCATTATAGTCTTGGTGCAATAACTAATGGACTAAACACCAATGCATATAAAAGAGGATTGTGAATAAATGAATAACTAACTAATTAACTAACTAACTAACTAACTAAATTGGAGGGAAAAACACTCTATTGATCCTTTACAAACTGCTCTAGTTTTTTTACTTTTCCCCCAAGAGACATAGAAGCTGTTTGCAAGAGCTAAAACTCCAAAGTATAGTATTCATTTTGCTGACAAAAGCACATTTGCTAGAATCATAAAGCATAAAAGACTGAAAATGTAGTCATTACCAACTTCAAAAATACTGAGCTTTATGCATTGTTGTACTAAAAATATGATGTACATGACAAAGCTGCATCTCTTGAAAGAATTGAAAATTAAAAGAGACAGATTGCTGGAAGGGGATAGAAAAATGATCAGTTACTGCTGAATGATGAGATCACGGATATTCTCATCTTATTCCTTTTTATTCCTCTTGTCTACTGTGTTTTCTAATATTTCTATAGTGGCTGTGAGAAAGCCGACAATATGAAATCTAAATTATTTTTACTTTTGACCCATTTTCCTCAGAGAACATACAATGTTAGGTGATTTCACACCACAGAAATCATGTTTTAATGTAGCTGTATTTCTTTGGCCAAGCATATTTCTAGGAAAGAAATCTTAAGAAAAATGAATAAAACTACATTGAGTGGAGAAAGGAATTTCATACCTTTATCGAAACCTCTGTAGGGGACTATTTTGGCCCTGAGTATCAGTAGTCCATTCTAGAATCAGACTACAAAAAGGATCTTGTCTGTATGTCTCTAACATGGAGGATGCTAAGGAAAAGGTAGTATTTATAGCAGGATAGTTCATGCACTTAGATAAATCTCATACTCCCACGGAAGTAATGTTGAGACAGCTAATCAGTCATTTTACCTTGCTGGAGCTCGGATTATTCTTCACATAAATCAAATAGTAATCTAATAGTAATAGTAGTCATAGCCTTAAAATGATCTTAGCTGATTTTAGGATTAATTAAAATAACATGTAAAACACTAGCAAGGAGTTTGTATTTTTAAAAATGAATTCCTTTTCTTCACCTTTACCTACTAAAATACTCATTATAAAATGCCTCTCTCTCTCTCTCTCTTTTTCCTTCTCCTCTCATGCTCACTGAATCTGTTAAGGTAAACAATTTTGAACATTTTAAGTATAAGTTTTTGCTTATCTGCCCATGATTATACTAGTTGAATTAAATTATTTTAATGCAGAAAAGCTAAACTATCAATTCCTACTTATAAAGTGCTGCAAATGTGCATCACTTTACTTTTACTATACATTAGAATTATTATTTTGTTTTTAAGATTGCTGGTTAAAAATGCAATTTACTTGATCTGCTTCTGGCAATGATAAGTCATTTTTACCAGAATAACCTTCTTACAGCTAACATTTACCAATTGTAAACATGATGTAAAATTTACTGTTTAAAAGCTCTGCAGAGAGACCACACACAGGCAAGACCTGGAAAGGATTCAGCTCTTGAATGAAGGGTTTGCATTTCAAGGTCATTGCAAAAATGACCTGCACTGCAGGAATACATCCAAAACATGGATAAGGAAAACAGTGTCCTTGAACTATACTCACAAACTTCATGTTTCAAAGTAAAAACATAAAAAAATAAAAAATAAAACAAATAAACATAAAGATACAGATAGTTTGAAAGACAATTGAAGGAAAAAGCCTTAGTGTGCAAAAGTAACTGTGCAAAAGACTGCTGTGTCTCTATTATGTTAGAACAAATTAGATAAAAAGTATTTTCAGACATAGAGACTAGTAAGCAGCTGATGCTAAGGAACAAGTATAATTTTCCTTAATAAGGGCCTTTCTGAAAGGTTGTTTTAAAAAATGAATCACTACTTTTTGTGAATAAAATTGTATGGTATACAACTCTAGTTAGAGGCCTCAAGCTAAAATCTTGGCATCAAATTCCATCATAATATCATATCCATGCAGTTAATAGAGTAACAGACCCAACCAGTGAATAAATAGATAAGCCCCATTTTATTATAGAGCTTACCTTTTTTTTTTTTTTCAGTGAAGCCGAAAAAAAAACATGAGAGGAGAAAGAAAGAGAGAGATGCATTTTTATAATAAGTATTTTTATTAGGTAAAGGTGAAGAAAAGGAATACATTTTTAAAAATACAAACTCCTGGGAGGGCCATGGTGGCTCAGCAGGCACGAATGCTCACCTGCCATGTCAGAGGATTCAGGTTCGATTCCCGGTGCCTGCCCATGTTAAAAAAAAGTAAAAAATGCAATCTCCTTGCTAGTGTTTTACACATTATTTTAATTAATCCCAAAACCAGTTAAGATCATTTTAAAGCTATGACTGCTAGATTACTATTAGATTACTATTTAATTTATGTGAAGAATAATCTGAAAAAAAAAGCAACAGGAATGTTGAATAAGCATCCCAATCACAATGTTATATAAACAATTATAAATTTTTAAAAACTTTATGCAGAAAAGTTTTGCAAGTTAAATCCTTGTTCTAGTTTGCTCTATGCCAGAATGAGATATACCAGAAATGGCATGGCTTTTAAAAAGGGGAATTTACCAAGTTACAAGTTTACCATTCTATGGCTGGGAAAATGTCTCAATTAAAGCAAGTCTATAAAAATGTCCAAATTAAGACGACAGCAAGAGTTTACCTTCATTCAAGAAAGGCCGATGAAGTTCAAGTTTCCTTTCTCAGCTGGAAATGTACATGGCAAACATGGTGATGTCTGCTGGCTTTCTCTCCAGGCTTCTTGTTTCAAGACGCTCCTCCAGGGGCATTTTCCTTCTTCATCTCCAAAGGTCTCTGGCTGTGTGGACTCTCTCTTTTCACCCTGTCATGCTCTGCTCTCTTGGAATCTCAAGATTTTTCCAAAATACTTCCTCTTTTAAAGGATTCCAGTAAACTAATCAAGACCTACCTGGAATCTAATCAAGTTTCCGACTTACAGAACTGAGTAGGGATGAAAAGAAACAGTTGCTCCCACAAGATTGGATCAGGATTAAAATATGCCTTTTCTATATTCCTTTCAAACCAGCACAGACTGTTTATCTGGTATGGCCTGTACACAGAGCAAAAGAATGAGTTAAGTTTCCCTCAGTCAATTTTAAATATAGAATATGTTGTAAAATTTTAGACAAGGAATATATCTGAAAATTCTGTTTACAATCTGATCGCAGTGATTGAAAAGGGCACTGCCACTCTATTCGTTCCTGTTAGTGATCACACATTTGAAAATGTTATATTGCATTGGAGCTTAGCATCTTGCATGTTATAAAGCATACATTTTTAAATATAAAGCTTCTCCCTTTCTTTTGCAGTTAAAATATATGAGCTCTTGCCTTCAAGTGTCTTAAATTTTCAGAAAAGAAATACTTCTAGAACTTTACTGAGAGGGCCAAAACAGCTCAAATCACAGCTTACTTTTGGAAAAGGATTTAAGGAATCAGTGGCTCTACTACTTTAGCCTCAGTTTTACAGGAAGTGTTATGGGGAAAATATGAGGAACAATTTCAGACATTTTCTTACCACCAGCATCAACTTCCTCATTAAAAGTTTTTTCATCTTTATGACTAAAAATCTTGAATTTATTTTTGCTCCTTGTTTAGTACTCTGCCACGTCCATTCCTTCTCCATGCCCCTCACGAGATCACTATCCATGCAGGGAGATCTCCGGTGTATGCAGAAATAGTATCAGATCTTATCATTGTGTGGAAAATCTCACATCACAACCATGGTTACAGAAGTCAGCTCTGAACAGCTATATTGCTTATTTAGCTGACTTTCGGCAGCATTTGAGTTCCCATTGGTTCTTTTTTGCTACCAAATCCAATCCTTGATAGACTGCTTATCTTCCCAGAGGTACCCTGCCTTATTTTTTCAATGAAACTCCTCCAATTAAGGAGTAGAAATTTCTGAAATGAGAGTTTTCAGAAACCCAAGATTGTAGCTGCCATCTCCGTGTACTGCAAAACCAGAAAGCTTCTAAGCCTTTCTCTATCCTCTGAGCTCATTCTTTATTCTCTTACAATTCTCTTTGCAGTAATCTATTTCACTCTTTACATAAGCCTTACTTTCACCTATATCAACTGCCATTTAGTCTTTCTAATACTTTCCAGAATATTTATCTACCTTTTATGAGCTTATATTTTAAAACATACTTTCATATGAATGAATTATAGAGCAAACACAAAACTGTTTTTTTTTTTTTTTTTTTTTTGGTAACACAATGAATGCATAGGATATAAACAATTGGAAATATTTTCTATGTATCACTGTTGAAAATTCTTCAAATCTCTACCCTTGATAGTACCTTTAACAACATCAGAGGAATATTCTGGCCTTACTGCATGGAGGTGCCCTCTATGCAGGGCTGGACCAACTCCAGGTCATTTATATTCTGTTGTTGGCACAGTGTCTGGATTTATAAATCATGCTTTGTTCTGACAGCGGCTGGCATGGAGTCGAGCCCACGTATAAACGCTGCACTGTACAGGTGGCTCTCTCCCGGTGAGGTATTGGACGCATTATATCATTGCACTTGTACCTCATGTAAAAAAAAAAAAAAATGCAATTGAGAGGATCATATGAAACATAAACCTTACTCAGGATTTTTCCACATCAGACTTGAGTTTCTATCATATTCGGGTCTCCTATTTGAATGGCTTGAGGTCAAGTGTGACGGGTACAATTCTTAGTGAGACTGAACTCTCAAATAATACAACTTTTTCATCACTATATTCGCCTTCTCCCCATGGTTGACTTATCCTGACTGCCAGCCCCACTTCAGTAACATGCAGAATGTAGGCTGTTTCCCATAAGCAATTCACCATAAGTGCTAAAACAGATTAAGCCCGAGAAAATTTAACTTAAGACTCGTGAGATACCGCTTACTTCCTACGATGAGAACTGTTGTTTCCTAAAAGAGTAATACATACCTGAAAGAAAATGTGAACTATGCCATATGGAAATTTTTGTGTGTAGTATGGACTCAAACAATCATATTTTCTCACTACCCAAGCTTTCATAAGCTATGAGATATAAATCTTTTTTTATTTTTTTGTATGGTGGGAGTCACATTTCATTCTTTTTCCATGTGGCTATTCTGTTATCGCAGCACCATTTTTTTAATTAGTTTTTTTTCGGGGGAGGGTAGTGCACAGGCTAGGAATCAACCCGGGTCTCCCGCATGGTGGGTGAGAATTCTACCATGAACTACACTTGCAGTCCGTAAAATATAAATCTTAACAAGGGACAAAATTAACCTTAACAATAAGAATCGCTGGAATTTATGTTAGCTTGGTACAAACAAAAAGGTAAAAATCATGTTAACTCTACATAAGTAGATTTAATGAATGTAAAAATATTACAAAGTTAGCTAGAATTTGTCCCATGAGAAAAATAAAATACATATATGAGATAGAAACTCTGAAAGCTTCATGCAAAATGCTCACATTTCATCACACTTTTTAAAAATAGCTCTTTTGATGATGTTTTATCTTATAGTAATATGTTCAGACTACCTTCAAAATCAAATTACATTTTTAGAGTATGATAAAAAAAATGTTACTGAAGTGGCAGTCATCACCAAAATCAAAGATTTTAGAATACGTTTTATCTTTTTTTATTGGACTATCACTGTAGGGCAATGACCTAAATTGTGAAATATTTTATTAAAAAAATTGTATGTTGTAGTGTGAGAATCAAAAGATCACAGATTTAGTCTAAAGATTAGTGTACAGATTACCATAGCAGGTTTAATGACCTTAGATATGTCGTACTGAAGATAAGTTCCTGATATAACAAAGATTTTGGATCAAATTAATTGTGACAATCAATATTCTATTTTCATTTCCACTCTGTTTAGATTGCTTTTAAATATTTGGTTACCATGATGAGAAACTCTTAAATCCATACAACTGGCTATAGAACAGGGTCTAACCTAGGCACTGCTGACATTTTGGGCCAGGTAATTCTTTGTTGTGCTGACTATCCCATTACAGGATATTCAGCAGCTTCTGTTGGACTCTTCCTTCTAGATGACAGTAATGCCTCCTCCATTTGTGACAATCAAAAATGTATCCAGGCATTGCCAAATGTTCTGCTCAGGTAAAACCACTCTCGGTGAGAACCACTGCTGTAAAAGGAAAGAAGCACTGTCTTTACATATAAGCGGCTTGTATGTGCTATCATCATTTTACAATGCACTCATCCAGTCACTGATACGTCAATGCCATGTTAGTTGACATTGGAAAATAGTGATTTCCACTACTCAGTATTTCCTTCCAGAAGTGAGAAATCACCGTGATGATTCCCTGTTATTCAGAAGGAGATATATATTTAATGATCCTCAATATATCACAAAAATGGTTATGCATTTCAAAGAATTTTGTTTAAATACTTCTGCTGATGACTATTCAGTACTTGAGAAGATACTACAGAATAATTAAAACTAAAAAAAATACTTATATATCAGTGTGTGATTAAAAACCAGGGCCTAGCTCATTTGCCAATGTCAACCATGAGACTCAAATAGAAATAAATATATTTTAAAATTTTCTTAAATTTCAAATTTCTTAAACTTCTAAAATTAAAGACCAGCATTCACATGCAATTTATTGAATTGAATTTGCTGTAGCATAAAGGGAATCCAGTGAAGAATTTGTATTTATTCGAAGAATCACACCTTTTTTAAAAAAAATACTGTCTGCAAATATCAGTATATCGCTATTGAGGGGCTTTATATTTAGGCAACATTGCTTCAGTTCTCTTTTAGGTTTATTTCATGGAATAAGTTCATCAAATGCAAAAAAGTTTGTAATAAAAGACAAAATATCAAAAATCATCAATGAAAAAGGTCAGATTTTGGACATACTAGACAAAGACTTTATATTTTTATTATTTTCAATGATATGCTTTAATAATAAATTTAGGAGCTGCAAGGGCAGGACACATATATATATTGTGGAGGGCAGTAATATAATTGTACATACAAGATGAATAGAAAATTTATTTCGTCTAAATTGGGGCAAGATTTTATAGAGATTATATCTCAATTGATAAGATGTTAAATCACATTATGATAGAGATCAATTGTATCATAAATTCAAATCTATATAGTACCACACATTTAACTCTTCAGGGGTTACAGCCTGAGTGTATGATTTTTCAACTAAGAGAAAGTATCAAAATATCCAAGGCTCTGTTGCAAAACTATTTTTCCTCCTACATTTCTTTTTTCACCTTTACGCAAATGTCAAGATTATTGACGTATTTCATCCTCCCTCCAAATAATGTATTTATTTTTTTAAGATATGATGTACCCAAATGCATTAATTTCTTGAAACTCAAATATAGCAAATGGAAGGAGATGAGCTAGCTTCCTGCATTTCTTCACAGCTTACATCACCACCATTAGCCTAGAATGAGATTTTCAGCTTTCTGTGTTGGGAATGCTGATCCCATTATTGTAGGAGCCTGATCTGCAGAATTGATTTGCTACAATGAAACGAAATGTATTCACCGAATGAAACAGAATGTTGATTTATTGATTGTCACTGGAAAATAAGTGAATCAAATATATTTGTGCTTGAAAATGAGCAAATCAGGGTGCGGATATAATTTTCATAGACTAAAATGTGAACGATGTTGCAATATGGTAGCTCTGCTGCTTAGTAAATAAGGCTATTATAACAACTTTGGTTAATATAGAGTTAGATTAAAGAGAATTGGATTGCCCTAATTGTGGAGAGAGTTGCTGTATGGCACATTGTGGGACCTTTCAGCAAATGACCTTTAATTACTTGCATAGCACAAAAGGTCACAAAAAGCAGGGGAAGAGATCCCATTCTGGCCATTCTCCCAGGGAGACCAAACTGTTAGGGTCCGGGACATTAGATGGCAGCTCTGCATACCCCACTTCATGTTAGAGGGGTGAGACACCTGTACTGTATGAGGGCAGGGTATTTATACAACTCAGGGCAAGGGAGCCCTGCTACTGAGAACTCTCATCCGGATAAGCAGCTGGCGATGTTTGTTCCTAGTTCCAGGATTTAAGGTATGGTCAGGCATTTTCATCAGACCTAATATCCCCCAGGTGTGCTGAATGGAAGCATAAACATCTGCACACAGTAGAAAAGAAGGTGGAAGTAGGCCAGGGTTAGGAGATGACTGCTAGATGTGTCTGTGACTTCCCCAGCACTAATAAATACTAATAAGCTGCCTGTTTATATATTCATTTATTATATGAAATTAACTAAACACTTGAACTGTGGAAGGCATACTGCGCAGAACAAGTAATACATGCATTCATGAGTAAGAGCCATAGACCTTATTTTGATGTCAGTGACTTTTCTTTCTGCACTCATTTGTGTTTGTTCGTGTTTTTGTGTAGTTTTATGCAATTTTATAACATGTAGATTTGTGTGGTCACCACAAAAATCACCAAACATAACTGTTCCAACCTCTCACCAACACTTTATAATTACACTCTTCCTCCACCTCCCACCCATCACTAAGCACTCAAAACAACAAATCTGTTCCCTATCTTTATAATTTTGTCATTTTAAGATTGTTAGATAAATATAATAATACAGTATGTAATCATTTGAGATCAGAGTTTTTTTCATTCAGTCTAAGTCCTTGAGATTGGTTGAAGTGATATCAATAACGTATTCCTTTTCATTACTGAATAGTGTTCTGTGGTGTCATGGTCAAGTTCATGTGCCAACTTGGCCAAAATGTGGTACCTGTTTGTCTGGTTGGGCAAGTGCTGGCCTGTCTGTTGCAATGAGGACATTTCATAGAATTAGATCATGATCATGCCAGCTGCATCCACAGCTGATTCCATTTGTAATCAGCCAAGGGGAGTGTCTTCTGCAATGAGTGATGCTCAATCTAATCTCTGGAAACCTTTTAAGGAGGATTCAGAAGAGCCAGGCTCTTTTCTTGCTTTGGTTAGTGAGCCTCTCCTATGGAGTTCATCCAGACCCTCCATCAGAATCATCGACTTCACAGCCTGCCCTGTGGATTTTGGACTCTGCATTCCTGTGGTCATGTGAGATGCTTTTATAAATTTTATATTTTCGAGGGTTCCCTGTTGATTCTGTTTCTCTTTAGAACGCTAACTAATACATTTTGGTACCGGAGAGTGGGGTGCTGCTGTGGTTTGCAAATACCAGATATGTTGGAACGGTTTTTTGAATGGCTAAGGGGAAGATTTTAGAGGAATTGTGAAGAGAATGATGGAGAAGTCCTGGAGTGCTTGAAGAGACTGTTGGTGTAAATGGAACCACTGCCAACCCAGACAAAGGTGGTCACAAAAGGGAAAAATTGGAGTTTGAAGAGTGAGAACCATGGAAGTTCGGGTCTGAAGTCAAGAAACCTCGGCCAGGAGAGTGGACACACCCATGTACATGGAGAGGGTGAGTTTACCCTGAAGGGCAAGAATGAGTTTCCCATCTCATTGCAGTGGAAGAGTTGTGCAGCCTCAGGCCTTGGAGAAGGTAGAGCATGCTCCTTGGGGGACAGGGGAGAGCCTGGCTGCCACGACATGGAGGGGTTGAGGGTGTGCTCTGGAAATGGCAGAGAGCCCAGGGGTGGCCCTGATGCCTGGAGAGAGTGGAGCTGAGAAAAAGGTGGTCTCCTCAATGTTCCCCGAGGTTAATTTGGAAAGAGGTGGGCCACTGCATAGGCCCTTGGAAAGGGTGGGACTGCACTTTCTAAAGCCTAAGAGTAAATGACTTTCAGACTATAAAATTCAAGGGTGTTTGCCCTGCAGGTTTTCCTTCTAGTTTCTCCCTATGGATCCTGTGATTGTTCTCCTTTGCGTATTGGCACCAGATAACTTGTTTTGAGAGTCATAGGTCCACAGCTAGAAGATAATTTTTTGCACCTTAATATTGTTTAAGGTGATGGGTGTAGCTGCCAAGTTGACAAGGGTGGACATGTGGTAGTTAGATTCAGTTGTCAACTTGGCTGGGTGAAGGTACCTAGTTCTGTTGCTGTGTACATGAGCCAAGGATACGTGAACCTCATCTGTTGCTCATTTCATCTGAGGTCAGTTAGGAGGCATGCCTGCTGCAATGAATGATGTTTGACTTAATTGGCTGATACTTAAATGAGAGAGGTCAATGTAGCACAGCCCAAGCAGCTCAGCATACCTCATCCCAGCACTCCCAGTTCAGCCCAGGCCTTTGGACATGCAGAAAGAAAACATCCCAGGGAAAGTTGTTGGAACCCAGAGACCTGGAGAGAAGGCCAACATAGATTGTCCTGAGTCTTCCCACGTAAGAAAGTACCGTAGATGAAAGTTAGCTTCTTTTCCTCTGAAGAACTAATGAAATAAATCCCCTTTTATTAAAAGCCAATCTGTCTCTGGTGTGTTACATTCCGGCAGCTAGCAAACTGGGACATAGGGTATGGATGAAATACAGCTTGTTTAACCATTATCCCACTAAAGGATATTTAGGTTGTTTCTGATTCTTATACATGTGTTTTGTAGACATGCAGTTTCATTTTTCTAGGATGAATGCCTAGAAGTGCCATTGCTGAATCATATGTTTTAGGTATATTTTAATTTTTTTTTAAAGTTACTGCCAAGCTATTTTCCAGAATGGATGTACCACTTAAAATTCTTACAGCCACGTGAGAGAGATCTACTTTCTCGAATCCTCACCAGCATTTGGTGAAACATTGCATTTTTTCCTGGAGTAGTCTCATGAAGGTGAGATAGCTCATATTAACAGTACATTTACAAGATATTTTTGGATAAGATATTTATATACATGATAAATTCAAATCCTAAAATTTGCAAATAAAATATAACATTTAAGTAAAAGATGTGTTACTGTTCAGATTTTTATGAGTTGCCACATATGCTTTTAACATAATTGAAAGCACACAGATGGAATTCCCAGAATTGCAGTAGAAATAACTAAATTTCTGCTATTTGGAAAGTTTATAATACAATACCATAATCTCAAAATTGAAAAATAGCAAAATAAGAGCTAATACTAAATTATTTTCTAATTTGGTTGGATAGGAAAAATAGCAGAGCTGTTTAACAACAAAGTGTATCAAGAATTTGACAATTATTCATATTTGACAATTTGCAAATTCTTTACTATTAGCCCAAGTGGATAAGGCAGCCTACAATTGTGGTTTCCTTCAGTGGTGTGTTTCTCTTCCACTTTGGTTTTTGAAAACCCTCATGCCTTACTGTTGCTGAAATAAATAATTTGATTCAACATTTCAGTACACTAAGCAACTGAGAAATGGTAAAGTATAAATATATTGACAAATTATTTGAATAATTTTTCTGTGGTAAAAAAGACTGCATATTTTACAAGTACTATATGATACCATGTATATATCCATATTCATATATGCATATACATATATTCTTTCAGTAAAATAGCTTGAACTCTTATTATGTGGTAGGCATTGTTCTACAATCCAGCGACTATATTCTTTCATTTAATTATCAAAACCAACATATAACATATGTTAGCTAAGACTGAATCCAGAACCTACATTATTATCCACTAAACTATATTTTATCCATCATAATTTATTATATTAATTGAGAGAGAGAAGACTTGAATAAATTAGGAATTAAGTTCCAGTAATATTAAGCTGAACAATATGACTTGAGGGCTTTAGTACTTTTAGCATTTACCCCCACCCACCCTACCCCACAAAATGACATGCATTTTGAAATATTTTCTGTGAAAATTCTAAAGAACTGCTTTATAATGATTCATTAAAACATTTACATTTGTGTTTGTTATATATTATTTGTTTGTTGTTATATATTTTGGCTTATTTATTAAAAATCTTGATAAAAATCTTCTGCCCAAAATTCTGCTTTAATGTTTTCCAAGTTTCTATGCACAAACACAGGTAGGATATCTTCCCTAAATTGGGATCATAGTTTTTATTTTAAAAAACTAAGGGCTTATAGGTCAAGCAAATGTCAATTAGGCATTTTAAGGTCATTAATTCTTTCTTGAGAATCATGGAAAACCAATGCAACTAATGCATTTGTGGTTAACTTTAATACTAAAAAGGAGGAGATGAAGAAAAATTGGATGATATGAGTCCAAAGTGACTTCTCAGGCTCCTAGTATTTGCCTCTTGGTGTAATCTTTTCCCTTGATTGCCCATGGTATGATTTTTTTTTTTAACTCATAGAACATAGCTAAGTGAAGGGATATCACTTCTGCGATTATATCATGTTTGAGTGACTCTTCCTTGTAGCAGACTGCTTTAGAGTCTCTGCTGGCTTAGAGATGAAAGTGGCCATGTTAGAAAAGCCCACATGGCTGGAGCTGTGGATGCATCTCTAGAAACTACAGGCAGCTTCTAACAGTCAAAAAGAAGCTGGGGCCCTCAGTCCTACAATTACAAGGAAATGAACTCTGCCAACAATATTTGTGAGCTTTGGAGTCTACTTTTCCTCCAGAAGAGGCATAGCCCATCTTACAGTTTGACTGAAGCCTGTGAGACACTAAGCAGATATCACAGGTGTGTGTGGTCTAGACTATTGACCTGTAAAAATTTAAGGGAATAAATGTGTGTTGTTTTAAGCTTCTAAGTCTGTGGCAATTTGTTATGCCACTAAACAACAACAACAAAAGACTGATATATCTGAACTCAGGCTAAGAAAAATAACATTCTAAAATACCACTTAGTAGGTATGATTTATAATAGATTTTGGTGAAGGATGGGATGTTTAACCTTAGTAACTACCATTTTAGCCTCAAATAAGAGGGCTCATGGAAAATGAGCCCGGGAGAGATGACATATCTGCGAAGCCAAGAGGAGACTGAAGTGGAAGCAGGTTTTAATTGCTAGGTAGCAAATCATTTCTCACTGTGATTAGGAGTTAAGTTTCAGAGCAAGAGAAAATTTTAAATTCTTCTCAGTAAAAGAAATTAGAAGAAAACATAGGCAGCCAGTTAGAAATTTTAGCAGGAGTTATCAGTTCAAATACTCGCTAGACCAGAAAGGTACCATAAATAAATGAAGTGTGGCAATAATAACTATTCAGGCAAATACTACATAAATGGAGAGATGAGGTTCTCTGGAATGTATGAACCTCAGCTTCCGGGATGGCCAGCAGTTGCCATGTGAACTGAATTACTCCTGCTGGATTTTCCATTTCTTAAGAAGGCAAAAACACATGCTTGTAAATGTCATATTAAATTTAATGTATAATTTAAGAACATATTTCAAAATACCTGGAGACCAACTGTATGTGCCTTCTGTTTTGTCACAAGGTTGCTTCAAAGTACAAGTGGATGGGACAACAAGGACTTGACAAAAGAAAATGAGTCACAAGGAAAATCTTTTGAAACATGATGGAATCATTTTCCTTATGTTGAGAATAGTAAATCATGGATATACATTTGGAGAGGTATATACCAAGATAGCAAAAACACAAAACATGAAGGGATGATGTTGGGTTAGTGATTTTGCAGTGGTATTCAGAAATATATGTCTTCCTCCACTCATTTTTGAAAGATGAGGTGGGAAGTAAAACGGCATTTGTATGTAGAGCAAGTGTTTTTAATTGTGTAATCACCTGTTTAATGCTTTTCTCTGTCTATTGCATAAGACAGTGGTTAAAAATGGAAGGTAAAAAAACAGCCTTTAAGGACAAATGTGATCACTGACTCTTAGTAACCCAATAGCTTTAGTGTTTGCATTTGTGCAGATAAAATGGACCCCAGAGATCAAACAAAATCTACCAATTTGAAACTAGTGAATTAATTGCTTATATGAAGGAGAGTGTATAATTAACATAGAGAGGAATCGGGGCAAGGTAAAATGTGTGTGTGTACCTATATGTGTCTGCATGTGGGGGTGGTGGAAGCTGGGAATTTCAGTGAATACATTAACTCAAAAATGTCTATGATGTTATCGTTATAATAGCTATCGTCTTTCTTCCAGGTTGTACTGCCAACATTTCTGGGAACATTTGTTACTGATCTTGGTTTATTACTGTGATGAGGTCTTGTTTGAATATGCTAAACAGGAGGTAATACAGGTGTAGGACTTTGGGTTTTGATTAAAGTTGAATTTTGTATACAAGCATCTGGAATATTGCACATTAATCCCTTGGAAATTATTTTATGCCAGGTTTGACCACATTGTGTGCCAATTTGAATGTGTATAATATATAAACTGAGCATACCTAACCACTACATAAAGATTTGTTATCTGCTTCTGAGCATCACCTCTGTAAGACTTACAGGCATATATCAGAGATATTGTGGGTTTGTTTCCAGACAACCACAATAAAGCAGCTATTATAAGAAAATGAGTCACAAATTTTTTTTGGTTTCCTAGTGCATATAAAAGTTATGGTCACAAAATACTGTAGGCTATTAAGTGTACAATAGCATTATGCCTAATAAATTTACATGCCTTAATTAAAAAAAACAATGATGCAAATGATAACCATCATTTGAGCTTTTAATGAATTGTAATCTTTTTGTGAGCAGAGGTTCTTGTCTCACTGTTGTTAGCTGCTGATTGATCAGGGTGGTGGTTGCTGAAGTTTAGAGTGGCTATGGCAATTTATTAAAATCAGACAAAAATAAGCTTTGCTGCATTGATTGATTCTTCCTTTCATGAAAGATTTCTCTTAAGCATGAGATGCTGTTTGTTAGCATTTTGCCCACAGTAGACCATCTTTCGAAACTGGAGTTAATTCTATCAAACCCTGGGGCTACTTTATCAGTTACGTTGATGTAATATTATAACATTTTGCTGTCATTGCAACAGTGTTCACAGCAGTTTCATCAGGAGTAGATTCCATAAAAAGCAACTTTTTATCTGTGAAAATTTTATCATGATATTATAGCAATTCAGTCACAACTTCAGGCTCTACTTCTAATTATTGTTCTCATGATATTTCCTGTAGTTACTTTCTCTACTGAAGTCTTGAACCCCTCAAAGTCATCCATGAGTATTGGATTCAACTTCTTCCAAACTCCTGTTCATGTTGATAGTTTGACCTGCTCTCATGAATCACAAATGCTTTTAAGGGCATTTAGAATAGTGAATCCTTTCCAAATGGTTTTCAACTGACTTTGCCCAAATCCATCAGAGGAATCAATTTCTATGGCAGGGAACCACGATAATCTATGGTAATCATGAAACGTCTTAAATAGGAAGACTTGAAAGTTGAAATGACTCATTGACCCATAGGTTGCAGAATGGATGTTGAATTCACAGGCATGAAAAAACATTAATCTTGTACAGCTCCAACATAGCTCATGAGTGACCAGGATCATTGTCAATGAAAACTAATATTTTGAAAGGAATCTTTTTTTCCTGAGAAGTTGGTGTCAAAAATGAGCTTAAAATAGTCAGATAAACATGTGGTGAACAGACATGATGTCATTTGGCCTTTTTCCATTTATAGAGCACAGGCAGAGTAGAACAAGGATAATTCTTAAGGGTGCTAGGATTTTCAGAATGACAATTGAGCATTGGCTTCAACTTAAAGTAACCAGCTGCATTAGCTCTTAGCAAGAGAGTCTGTCTGTCCTTTGAAGCTTTGAAGACTAGCATTGACTTCCCATTTCTAGCTATGAGAGTATTAAATGCCATCTACTTCCAATATAAGACTGTTTCATCTGCATTGAGTATTCATTGTTTCGTTTACCCACCTTCAGCAATTATCTTAACTAGACTTCTGGATAATTTGCTGCAGCTACTACATCAGCACTTGCTGTTTCACCTTGAACAGTTTTATTATGTAGATGGCATTTTCCTTAAGCCTCATCAGCCAACCTCTGTTAGCTTCAAAATTTTCTTCTGCACCTTACACATCTTTCTCTGTCTTCATAGAATTGAAGACATTTAGGCCCTTGCTCTGGATTAGGCTTTGGCTTAAAGACACATTGTAACTTGGTTTGAACTTCTCCTCGGACCACTTTCTCCATATCAGCAAAAAGACAATTTTGCTTTCTTATCATTCAGATACTCACTGGTGTAGCATTTTTAATTTCATTCCAGTTTTCCTTTGAATTCAGTTTGGCTAACAGTTTTGTGCAAGAGGCCCTGGTTTCTGGCCTATCTCTACTTTTGATATGCTTTGCTCACTAAGCTTCATCATTTCTAGCTTTTGATTTAATGTGAGAGGCATGCAAAGTTCATTTCGCTTGAACACCTAGAAGCCATCCTATGGTTATTAATTGGGCTAATTTCAGTGTGTCTCAGGGAATAGGAAGGTCTGAAGAGAGGGGGAGAGATGGAGAAGGGCAGGTCAGTGGCGTAGTCAGAGCACACACATTTATCGATTAACTTGACCATCTTGTATGGGCATGATACCCACCGCCTCAAAACAATTACAATAGTAACATCAAAAATCACAGATGACAGATAACCACAACAGATATAATAATAATGGGAAAATATGAAATATTGTGAGAATTACCAAAATATGACATAGAAACACATAGTGAGCACGTGCTGTTGGAAAAATGGTGCCAAAAATATTGCTTGATTCAGGATTGCCAAAACCCTTCAAACTGTAAAAAAAAAAAATACAATATCCGTGAAGTGCAATAATGTGAAGCACAATAAAATGAAATATGCTTGTGGATTTATATTTAATCCAGCTGGGTCTTATTCAGGCATAAATTTCAGAAAGGCAAAGAAACATCTGGAATACTCTTTCTTCTCTGTGGGGTGCCAGAGAGATATACGATTGGGTGTCATACAAGTATGGGAGGTGTTAAATTCCAGATGCCTAAAGAACTTTTTAAAAAAATAACATGAAGTCACAAAATAATGCTAATATGCTAAACCTGAGTTTTTCTTTACCTTCAGAAGTATGAGCAGATATTTTAATGAGGTGTAGTTCCCCTGAGCCTGAATTTTTGATATTTTTCAGTTAAAGTATAAGATGCATTTAAAGGTGTAGAAATCTGAAGACTGAAGTTTATATTCCTTCAGTAAACACACCCATGTAATCGACACAGCAACCAAGCAATAGTTCATTACCCCAGAGACCCAGGAAAAGACATCAAGGTCCAACTCAGTTGGGTCCCCACTCATCTCCAAAAGAGATCAATATCCTAACTTCTAGTACCATTGGTTGATCTTTTCTGTTTTGAAAATTATATAATTGGATTTTTAGTATATATATATGTATCAAAGAACATATAAATATATTTGGTCGGGTTTCTTTTAGTCATTATGTGTGTATGTGATTCAACCACCTTACTGCATCTAGCATGTTCTGTTTAATTTTGAATTTTCTTTCCAAGTATTGTATAATATTGCACTGTATCCTCATACCAAAATATATGCACTCTAATGTGGAAAGATAATTGGATCATTTGTCATTTGTGACTATAAGCTACAACGCTTCTGTGAATATATGTGCACATATCATTTGGTATATATTTTTAATCATGATTGATGTATGTCAGTGAGTGAAACTACTGGATTTAGAAAACACAAATGGTTTAATTTATAAGATACTGCTAATTAGTTTTTCACAGTGGTTGTACCAATATAGAAGCCCACAAGCTTTAGCACAATTAGTACCATCATCTAACATAACATTGTTAAGTCATCATGATTTTGCCATTTCTGTTGGGTGTAATTTCTAATTAAGGTTTAAATTGAGTTTTCCTAATGGCTAATGAAGTTGAATACGTTCTTACATGTGCTTTTTTGTTGAATGACAATATTGCATTGCCTAAATATTGATGTTTTACCGTCTTGGATATCCTTGGGTTTTTTGAATTTCCAGTTGCAACTTAGGATCATCTTATTAGTTTCTAAAATAAATTGCCCTTTTTAATTGTTTTGTTTAAACATTTTAAAAGTATTGTAAAACAATTTCAATTGTTTGTTAATGGAACACCGAACTACATTTAAATTTTGAGTATGATTGTGGAACTTCAGCCCATTTAAGAAACTAAACTATTTACTCTAATAGTGCTCTTTTGAAGATTATTTTACCATTTTTATAAGTACACTCATATGTCTGCAAATAGTGTACAGTTTTATTTCTTATTCTTTAATCTTTATGTATTTTTTATTTCTTATTCTTACATTATTATGTTGGATAATAGCTAGCATAGAATTTTGAATAGAATTTGTTTTTACTTCCCAATCTTAGAGGAAAAAGCTTTTAGTATTTTATCATTAAGTATATTAAATATAATTAATTAGTATATACTCCTGGTAGGCAGAATTCAAAGATGGCCCCCAAATTTCTGTCTGCTGATTTACAAACACCTCCTCCCAGTTATTCAATCAAACACTAACCTCATTTAGTCATGGGCTTTATCACAGTTTTTTTTATCACATGATTTTTTTTTTTTGTATCTATGGAGATCATATATTTTTCATCTTTCTGTTAAAGAATTAAATTAATTGACTTTGACAATTGCATTGTTTGACAGTACTTCATATGCTATCTTTTTTACATACAACTGGATTCAATTTGCTAGTATGTTCATTTGGATATTTTGTTCAGTAATTATGAGAGGGGTTGGCCTCTCATTGTCCTTCTCTTGATGTCCTTGTCAGATATTGGAATTAACAGTTTTCTGGCTTGAGAAAACCAAAGTTATAAAATGTATATATACAATAATTCAGCAATTCAATGTAGCCAAGTAGGATGTGAGATTTTAGAAATATTTTTAGTTATATATATATAATATTATTCAAATTTTCTATTATTTATTTGGTAGGATCCATTCATTGATTTTTGTCTCCCCAACCCAATAAGATAGTTAGAAACTGTGGTAAGCTTCTCTGCCCACTATCAGTTAACTTTCTGCCAGACCTTACAGCTTCCGTTTCAACTCAGCAAAAGTTTTGAGAGATTGCTTGCCACATTTTTCTGGATTTATTTTCTCCCTATTGTCTTGGGTCTTAAAATTATGGCTTTTTGGTAAATTTTTCATGTTCACTTAACCAAATTTCTGCATGTTTTGATTGTTGTATTTCTTGGGATTTTTTTGGTATTTTTTCCCCAGTTTTTTTAAATATTATCTGAGAAAATTTGGTCTTATACAATCTAGCATGTCATAGCCAGAAGCAGAAAACTAGTTTTATTTACTTATTTACTAGTAAATGCATAAGTATTCAATAACATGTTGACAGAAAAAAAGAATTGAAAATTCATAGAAATATTTTCAATATCCTTATTTTACTAGAATTTGAAATAATAATTTGCATTTCACAGTTCCTGAACAAAGAGCTATATTCTATGATCACCTTTGGACTCTAGTTTTAACAAAGCGTTCTCTTTCATGTGTCATTGTAAATAATTCTGAGAAGAATTTTCTTAAATTCATGGAATATATCTATAACAATAATAGAAAAAAATCATATTTTCTGTTGCAAAACCATTTGGGAGCTATAGAATGCCCTGGTCATCCATGAATTTAACAGTTGCTATCTTAACTAAAATGAAGTGAAACTTTGGATTCTCATTTTCCTGTGATGTATGTTTGAATCATGACCCTTTGATCGTGGTATGTCAGAGCACATTTCTCAGGTAAAGTGAGCTGTGTTGACATCCAAGCTTAGAGTTTCCATATGGCCTTTTTTTTTTCTTTTAAAAGATTCAGGTTAAGTATTACTGTGCTAGATTTCTTAACATAAATGCAACATTGTTCATGGGCAATCAGGGTGTCTGTTTCCTAACATCTCTCATGTTAAATTATCAACTTCAACCTGGAAGGCCTGAAGGTCACTTAGGGTGGCACTAAAGCTCTTTTTCATAACCTTTGATATATTTATAACTACTTATTGCAGGTTATGTGTCCCTAGGGAATTTATCATATATGCATGAAAGAAGGGAATCATGTATTATGCTATATCAAAGAATTAGGGGTATTAACCCTTTTTTTTTTTTGTCTGTTTGAGGCCCAGTATATAAAAGATACTAAGTTAGTTTTCTGAATGGCATTTAAGGTATACAATGTATGGAAGATCATAGGATACAGCCCAGTTCCTAAATAGGTAACAAAACCACGCAGTTATCTGCAGTTTATAAAGGGATGCAAAATAGCTCAGATAATCAAAAGGAGCAGAATCTAATAACTCATAGTAATGTGCCATAGTTTTCTATTGAAACAAAATTCCTCTACAGTCATTCTCCTTTTGATCAAATATAGCCTCAAAAAGATTATCCTTAATAATGAGATGAGTCTGATTTAATTAGATTTGGCCTGATTATTTATGTAAGTGCAGAAAGAATGGCAATTTACAATATGGACCTTTGTAAGGTTTTCTTTGCTGGTAGTTTTCATAAAGAATTTTCAGTTGGATTTTTAAAAGTCTCTCAAGGCTAGCCAACCAAGCCAAGAACTCTATACTAGATATCAACTGTGGTCCTGATAGGAACCTTCTTTACTGACCTGTAAGGCTGAGAGAGGAACCAGAATGATTTTTCCAAGATTTTGTAAGCATTGGCTCCATAAAGTCAATCTTAGTTCCTTAAAACTGTTTGAACACATCTGATTAAATGAGCACCATGCTCAAACATGTCATTCCAGTCAAAACCTTGATTATATAACCAGTATCTCCAATTATGCCCTGTTAGGAAAGAGGATTGATTTTAATTAAACCTATGGAAATAATTATTTTTCCATAAAAATTAGAATATTTCATAAGAGTTGCAAAATTTTGGAAGGCCCAGGAAGGGAGAAATTATAAATGTTTTATGAATTATAAGCAGCTTAAGGGAAAAAGAGTAATGGATTACCTGTGTCTAGAAAATAGAACTTTAAAGCACCAGAAATAATCCAAACAAAACTATAATCATTATTTATAAGTTCATTCCATTTTAGGTAATTGGTCCTTGTTCTTCTCAATCTTGCATCAGCAATCATATACTTCTTTATCTTATTCACTACAATTCTGGAATCCTAACTCAGTCTAGTGGTATCATCCCAAAGCAATGTCAGTAGAAGCCTGTGCCGAGAGTACTTGTCATGGTCCTTGCCATGGGTTTCTGAAACTTTTTATTGACCTGAGGCACGTGGCCTATAGAAGATTGAAAGCGTTTTCAGGGAAGCATCAGAAATAAAAAAGTATATGTAGATGATAAAAGACTTAAAATGGCCATGGTTAACTTATTACTGTTTTATGAAAGGGCAAGTTAATTACAAAAATAATGCAATTGAGAAGGAAATTTGGGTTGTTTTTGTGACATGTAACACATTTAAAGGATAACTGAAACTATGACCAGCATTATTATTGTTGTCCAATTTTAGGCAGATCAGTACTATGAAATCTCATGGACAGTGGAAACATTGACAAATCTCTAGGAAATTTACACAGTTTTTGAAATGATTATATTCATAGCATTTTACGCTTACAAATTTAACCAATAGAAGGTTAGAAAATCCTCTTTAGTCTGAAACACTTCCCATGTAACTCATAATATATCAACTAAACCTTTTAGCACCTCCTTTTTTTATGAGGTGAGCACACAATTGTTTGGGATTTTTCTCTGGGCCTTCTGGAAAATCCCAAAGATAGTTTGAGATCAATGATATCACTTAGGGTTTGAGTTGGGGAAGACAAAATGTCAAAAAGTTAATTAGGTTTGAACATTTTGTTAAATAGGAAATGGGTCACTGCGAAACATTATTTGTTTCCCTATTTAACCAAAGTGATTTAAGAAAGAGTAAATAAAAGTTTATATGATAATAAAATAAACAAACACCTAATAAATTTAAAAGTGAAAAGACATGATAGAAAGATGATAAGGTCAATATAAATAGCAATAAGAATATTATTCTGATAAAACACTGAATCTTTGTCTTCTAGACAGATTACTCATATGGTTAAGAAAAATTTCTAATAACATTTTACTAAGAGCTAGCCAATAAAAAAAAAAAAGAGCAAGCCAATACTCCAAGAAAACTTTTGTCATTTTACCAGAAAAAAAAATTGATCTAGTTTTGCATGAGGACACTGTCTGATAAGGAAACTTTTAAAAATCTCATAAATCTATCAAATCTTACCAAACTTGGCTAAGACAAATAAAATTGCTTTTCTGCAAACAATTTACAAATTTCCATAGCCATTCAGGTTTTGTCTTACACAAATTCCCTTTTCTCACTTTGCAACAACCAATCATTTTACTTTAGGACAAAGGTACTCTGTGTTTTCTTTAACAAAACATATCCTTTATACCTTAAGCTATTCAAAGACCTTTGAAACTGTCCTCAAACACACATCCTACTAAACACAATTATTCTTAAATAAAGTTTGTCAAAATGATAATTCAATTTGGTTAAACACAAATTTACATTTTTCATCATCTTAAACCTCTGGTAGATATAAATGTTAGTTTATTAATAACCCTGTACAAATTTAGGAAGAACATATCCAAGTAGAAAAAATTATGATTGTATTGTACTTAAAATTGATCATTCAGATAGTGCAGCTATTTTTTGTTAATTAACAATAGTAAACTACTCCTGTTAGAGGTTTATCTGAATTATGTGAACTTGAATTTGTCTTTAAAACATTTCGGTTTTAAACTGGTTTAAGTTCTATGAATACTTTATTGGAATATTAGAAATATTCAAAGTTTGATTCATTTAATTTCTAGGACTTTATTAATATTAATTTAAATGTAAACACTATTTTCAAGTCAATTTAACTAGAGCTTTTTTAAGAAGTTTTATAAGTTGATTTCCTCACACTGTCCAGAAGTAGGAAAATATTATACATTCAATGCATAGACAAATACAACTAGAGTGCTTATAGCTCAATTTAAAAATTCTCAGCCATGAGTCAGACATAAAAATACAAAAACACAGAAAACAGAAATACAAAACTCACTAGTTTATATAAGCTATGTTTAAGACTCTTAGTAGATTCTGAGTACCAATTAAAATGAGTATCATATTTTCCCTAACTTGAGAGCCTTTTTTCTCAAGTGCACCTCTGAGATGAGTAAATTTGTCTAACTGGAACATTCTTCATAATGGCCGTTGCAAATCTAAGTCATCTTTGGTGAGATTTTGCTATTTAGTTAACACCGTTTTTGGCAGTATAATTTTTGAACATGTAATATGCTGAGGTGCTAGAGAGTGGAGAATCAAACTTTTTGGAGTTTAAGGACTCCATCTTTATCAATTCATTACTTAACTTGTGCACACGAAGAAACCAGCAGCAACAGAAATGAAGCTATGGACTGAGCCAAAGTCTAGGTACTTGGACTCAAAATTTGAAACTTCTCATCAATTAGACTGACCTCCTAGCCTGGAAAAAACAGTTTTTCACTTGAGCATGGGACAAAGACATTAGCAGTGGCAAATATGAGACTGTGGATTGCATCAAAAGGCTAGGGACCTGAACTAGGAATTTGAGCACTCTTGTCAATAAGGTTGATCTGCTAACTTTTGGAATAAAAGCTAGGAAGATCGTAGAGCTCCAATACACAGACTAAATCCTAGGAGCACTCACTCATGACTCTTAGAGATGGTGAGTAAAGAGATTGCAAAAGGTTCAATGGTGCCTTCATCTGTCCTTGTTTTCTCCAGAGCTGCCAGCAGTCCCTGTGGATTCCTTCGTGGTTACCAAAATTGATAAAAGAAAAACTTTTCAGGCAAATTAGGATGTTACAGCTATATTGAATTATTCATGAATCGAGAGGCATCTCATTCAGAAAGAAGAAGGAAACACCCCTCCACATGGCCTTGTCTTTACTCATTAATTAATTCATAATACCAGTACAAATCTGGAAGGGAGATTTTTTGTTCAATTACAACTTCCCGTATCCTATGTGAGGAATTGTATGCTATAGTATCTTATGGGAGGAATTGTATACTATAGTATATCTTCAAGTTAGAGAGTGTACAGAGGTCTGGGGAACTTTATCACATGAATCAAAATGTTAGATATTTATTTAATTGAATGAAATTGCAATATTTGCCTTCGGGAACATGATGTTCCTATGCAAAGAACTTGGTGTTTGTTCTGAATGAAACCTACTACTTTGAGGAGTTAATATCTGGGATAATTTGGTTCTCCCTTTAAGAGAAAAATGCTGTTCAACTACAAAGAATTCAGTGAGCTGGAAGTTTCCAACTGCAGTGGTTTTGTGAATCACCATCACCTTTGAGCTCAAGCCACACTTCTCCTGGACAGTCTCCAGCCAATTACTGAGCACAATGGGATTTTATGACCTGACTACTTTTACCCATTTTGGGACTGCTCTAAATGTAATCTTTGCCCCAGCACTCCCTTCTGGGTTGGCTAAAGCTTCATCTAATCTGCATCATCATTTGAGACTCTCTACCCAATCATACTCCCTTGCCCTTTTATCTTTAAAAACATCACCCAACCTTCTAGCCTCCAAAATATGGGTTGCACTAATAACTCTTGTCTCAGCATTCGATTGCTAGATGATCCAACTGATAAACTGTCCAAACCTCTCCATCTCATTTATATCATTCAATTAATTTCAAAATGTTATATATTGGTCATTTAAAAGGAAATTTAGTCTAATATGGGTGTAAAAAATACGATGAGGACAAAGACTGAAAGAGTTGGCCCAAGCTACTTTTTCTTCAACTAAAGAATTCTCTTCCAGTTCTCCAAAATCAAGTTCAAATGGATAGATAAAATATTCAATAATGGCTGAGAAATTAATTAAGCTTCTGGTGGGTCACAAATTTTATTGTCTTATAGAAAATGTCTCACAATATTTTCATTTCCTTAGCAGGCAGACGAATACCATAAAACGGGTTGCTTTAAGAACAGGAATTTATTGGCTCATGGTTTTGGAGGCTAAATGGCTTGCTTCCTCCTGGGAGCAGGATCTTCTGGCTGAACAACTATCTTGGGTCTCGTTGTCTTTCCATCACTTGGAAATGCACATAGTGATATCTTCTTCTTTCTCCTCAGAGTTTAATTTATTTCCAGCTTCTGGTTTCTCCCTGTGGTATCTCTCTCACTTTGTTTAAATTTCTTGTTATAAAGGACTCCACTAATCCATATCAAAACCCAACCTGATTCAGTTACGTCACATCTTAACTGAAGCAGCATCTCCAAGAGGTCATATTTACAATGGATCCACACCATGGGGACAAAAGTTTGAGACCTGAATATTTCTTTTATGAGGAATGTGACTCAATCTCAGCACTAGTTTCTTTTGAAACAAGTGCTTGCCACCAGGAGAAATGGTGCCCAACCCTCCCACCTCCCACCCCCCACCCCAACCACATGCACTTTAGAATATCTTCCTCCTCCCGTTCTTTCCTGCAAACCTCACAGCATTTGATGATCAAAACAGGACTTCGTTCTCATTAGTTTCTCCTGGAGAGAAGGCATGCAGGTTATATTAATCTTATAACTTCTAATATCACCTAGAGATATTGGAGTTCAAGTATTATTGCCTCCAACATTTTATCTTAATTAGGTGGCAGACTGTGAGTGATACTTAAGAACTAAATCATTTTTTTTATGGTCATCCTGTTTTCCTAGTTTAGAGAATGTTTCAAATTAGATATTTTAAACCCAAACATACCTAATATCAAAACATATATTCTCAGTATGATTCTAATCTTTCCTTTTCAAACATAAAAATATCATAACAATATTCTGTAATAAATCCTTAATCATAGATATTGCTAATTGGTAACCTAGTCTTAATTAGCAATAAGAAAAATGTTAAGATATCTGAAACTCTACATGGAGAAAAAAAAATCTGTCTTATATTAAATGGGGCACTCATTACAAAGTTTTTTGATAACAACTTGAGTTGACACTCTTCTTTGCTCTATTTCTATCCTGAAACCATATTGGCTTGAATGGATCTTGGCTGTGGTAGGACTGTGTGAGAAAAGAATCATTTTCTGTCTCTCCCTTACCCTGGCTTTGTTCCTCTGTCTTGAGAAGAGGAGTGAATACCTGGCTGGGCTCCACATGGCTAACCTTGCTGTATAAACATCTCTCAAACCTCCTTTACTCAAAAACTTTGTTCTCACAGTCGAGGGTACCATAAATTCCAACTGCGTGGAGTGAAAACAGGATATCAACAAAATGATGAATACATATTAGCAGATTCCAGCATGAGTAGATGTAAAAGAAAAAAGGCTTAAAGCTTCTCTCCATCAATGCCATCACACTATGGAAGAGAGCAGAAATTAGTCCCAACCCCTCAGGAGAGAGAGTGTGGGACAAATTGACTGGTGAACTCTCCTTGATTGAGATTAAATCTCACCAACTGACAATTTAAAGAGAAAATTGAAATACAGAAAAGATTTTAACAGCTACATTTCCTGGACACCGAAGTTTAAAAAAGTAGAAGTATAAAAAAGTAGAAGTTTGTCATTTGCATCCATTGTACACACACACACACACACACACACACACACAGGTTTTTCATACATGTTGAATCTTAGTATTTATATTAACTGATTTTATTTAGCTTATCATGTCCCTCTTTCCTTCTTAAAACATATTGACCTACTTCATTCCTCTGAAATGTTTCAAAATATTTACAGCATAGATATGGTACATTTTATTTAATCTTCTCTTTTGTATTGGGTGCTAAGAACATCTCCAGTTTTTATTATCATAGACACTGTCGTCAGATGCTTAGTAACTGCTCTTTATTTTTGAGGACGTGGGATTTCTAGTCAAAAAGCATATCCATTTATCATTTAATGTATATTCCAATGGACTAAAAAAACACAGCTGATGTTTGCTTTCTAAGTCTTTTAAAGACATTTATTTTTCTGAATTATTCCCTAATCATAAATTTTTCTCAATCACTGTTCCTATGAAATCTAAATCAAGGTACAAATGAGAATAGTTATTTCTAAATGCTGTTTGCTTTAGTAAAATAAGAGAGTCTGTTTATCTTTTCAAAGATTATCACTCTATTTTAAGAGCTTCATTTTGGCCATTTTATATCCATATTTCTTAAATTTATATCACCTATTGCAGATTTCCTATTCACAATTAACTTTTCCAGTCATTGTATTAACATATCTTTTCTTCTCTCACATTCTTGGCTGAGTGAGTTTGACTATGAACAACCTGAACAATCAGTTCTCAGCATGTATCTTATTTTTCATTTACCAAATATATAGTTTAAAATGAATACTTGTAACTAGTATTGTCTTAACGTTTACTCATGATATTGAAGTGAATATTAAGCTTATAATAAACTCAGTTGTTTGTTTTGTGATTACATTTACTCAAGAATAATTTCAACTGATTAGCAAATTGGCAAGTGAAAATTAGACTTAAAATGAATTGATTTTATGTCAACAAGCAATCTCCCCAGTTCTTCAATTGTGTCATTGTGCTCTCTCAATTTGTGTGGCTGCTATGGAAAATTTTTGAATGACTATCAAATATTTGGGACTCAGACTGGAGACTAGGGGAGAGAGAAAGTATGAGGACGGCTGAAAACCAACTGCAGAGGTCTTTATTAAGGCACCTGGGTTGAAGACCAGCAAGAATGCCAAGATACAACACTTCTCATGTAAATAGAGGACTGCCTGTTTTGTCTAGGACAGCTCATTTTAGATTCATATTGGAAGGAACATGTGGTGAAGAAAGTCTTTGATGTCTTCTGAAGGGAAGGAAAGTGATTAAAATCTATAAATTGGGCAATGAAATAAAGAGAATTGAATTTACTACCTAAGGACAGGAAGTGCCAACACTCAAATTTGCAAATGCTAGGAGCAGAATTTCTTGCTTCATAATTAATCATCAACAGAAAAGGACAGTTTGTACAGGCAGTAAACCTGAATAGGCAAATGGAAATGTCATGATGAACTCAATTCTATGGAAAAAGGTGCCACAGAACATTTAGCTCACAGAAGGAGAATTCTGAAAAAAATTAGCAAGTCTAGAATAAAGACCTGGAGAGAATGAAAAATCTTGAAACTATCTTCTCACTCTTTCTCTTTTTGCTTTCTTCATTTTTCCCTTATTATCCCTTCACCTTTATAAAGAGTACTTGTTCACTCTGATTTAGAACAGTGAGTTCCTCCAGCTGAATACACCAGACACTGGAAATGCTCAAAGCCTCAAGATTTATAAAATAAATATATAATATTAAGCATGTATTAGGGGCAGACATATCAATAATGGAGAATAGATGTTTGATCTATTTTCTAAACTTCCTATAATAGGAAAAAGAAGACAGCCAAGTAAGCAAGATTGAGGTCTTGGAAACGAAAGTGCTTTTATGTGATATCCCCTGTTCCTATCCAGAATCAACATAATGTAAAAGACAGAATTCCCTGGCTGATTAAGGATATTATTTTATTCAGGCTATTGTATAGGAAGAACTATTAATGAAGAAGGTCTCAGAGAAAAGGAAGGAAGTCTGGAATTCTATAAAGCAGGTAAACAAAGGAGTCATTGGAGGGTTGAGTGTCTTTTGGGATTCAAGAGGTAGAGTGGATAATGAATCTTCCTTGAGTCACATGAGAAAGGGTGTTTCTTTGTGAATAGTTGTTCCTGGGACACAAAGGAGTGGGGGTGGTTCTTAGCTCTTATTATTTTCTGGGATCATAGGTCTCAGATTAAATTCAACATTGTCAATAAAATAATTTTATAGAAGGCTAACTCTATTCAACTGCAAAAGTACTTTTAAATGCACTATCTTCCCAAGTGCTAAGTGATAAATATCTTCTAGAATTCATTTTTAAGAAAAACAGTTGTAATCCTGAGGAATTGATTTTTTTTTTACTTTATTAGACAATGAAAGTCGTATAAAACCACAGCTTTAATGTTTTCTGTAATTAAGTAGAAATATAAACTAAGTACGCAAGTATAGCAACCATAAAGGCTTCTATATTGGTGAGTATGGTTCCAATTTCATAGTTATTTAAAAGCATTCTTTGTTAATATTTTTATTGTTTGAACATAAGTTAACTTAATACAATTATTTTTGAAAGGAGGCTGGGCTAATTGCCAGCAAGAACAAGTCAGCTTCTTTTTTGTTGCATATCTAAAACTTAGCTCATATTTGTTGAAAACTGTAATAATGATCTAGAAATAATTTTGAATTGAATCTGTGGAGGTCTTGGTGGCTGGACAAGAATTATATAGCTCTTGGGGGAAATGAGGATATTGGAATTAACAGGATGAGTAAGTATTTGATGAAAGAATCACAAGATAAATGATTAGGGAGTAAAAGAGAAATATTCTAAAACCCAAGGTCTTCTCCACCCCTCCCCCCAAAAAAATGACATTTAGATTAAAATTCCTCGGAAATATTTGTCAAGCCTTCATTTTTATTGACTATTGTCTTGTTCTGCATTCTCATCACTTGACTAAGAAAGAGATGGAAAGCTGAGAGTAGAAGAACTTTAATGTATTAGGTGACTTATTAGGTCATTGAAATTCCTTCTACATATTCCATGATAGGGTTCTTTAAATTTCAATCTATCATTGCTCAGATAACAGCATGTTAGGTATTTATTCAGAGTGAAAAAGAATACTTGACTGCCTACTATATACCAAATAATGTTTACATACATCATTTCACCAAGTTATGATATCTGTGAACTGTCATATGAGATCAGTACTGCTCAGATGATGACCCGGCATTATTTGGGAGCTTATTGAAAATGTAAATTCTCAGACTCCAACCAAGACCTACAGAGTTAGAATCTCTGAGGAGCGGGGCTGGACTCCGGAGTCTGTGGTTAAACTGATTTTTCAGGAGATTCTCATCAAACTAAAATTTGAAAAACAGTGATCGATGCCATTGGATTGATAATGGAAAAGGCTCAGAAAAATCAAACAGCTAGCCCAATTCCGGGCAGCTAGTGAGTGGCAGAATGGGAGTGGGCACAGAAATGAAAAACACATCCTTTTCTTTAGAAATTCCTTTAAACCACTAATTCATAAATCATTTCTTTGACTACCTTCCCTGCTCAATCTTTTTCATTTCACTTGTCCTTTGACTTCATCTCTCTACTTTATCGTATAGACTAATAGTGTTACTTTCACTTCCTCCTCTGAGAAGCGTAGAGCCATGGCGAATCATTTCAACTATTTTCTTCCTGATATCCTAAACTCACTTGATTTTCCTTGTGTTGCATCTCATTGGTGAAACTACTAATTCAGATGAGCCTGGGTACCAACTGAATTTGTGACAGTTCTCAAACAGCGTGGCATTGCTGGAAGTGATTAATATACCCTGCAGCCTAGGATCCATAATGATTACCCTGATCTTGATGTCAAATGTTCCTCATATATTTCCTTCATTGGCACGCCATCCTATTTTCTACAATATCTGCTTTACACTTTCTATACCTGTCTCAATTTGCTGACTCTGCTATCTTTCCTTTCCCTCTCAGGAGATGGCTTTGCCTTCTCTTTCTCAAATGAAATAGAGGCAATTATCTGTCACATTCCCACATCTATTAACCTATATAGAAGTCTGCGTCCTATTCCATTTCTTTATCCAAAAATACATCATTGACTATTATTTATTCATTATCTTCAACTTCTCTCTTTATTGGCTATTATCAACATTTAAACATGCTCAATACATTTTCGTATAACAGTCCTGTATCAGTAAATCATACAGCCTATCTTCTGATTGTATAATCTAGAGTCTGTGCAGTCATTTTGGTATCCTTGTCCCACATTCATTTTCTATTGAATCTATAGTTGGCTGCTTAAAGTAAATGCAATGAAATAGCTTGCTTTAAATAATGGGAATTTATTTGCTCACAGTTTTGAGATCAGGAAAATGATCTAATCAAGGCATCATCAAGGTGATGCTTTCTTCCCAAAGCTTGATTACTGACAATCCTTGGCTCCTCTGTCACACAGCAAGGCACATGGCCATGTCCACTGGTCTTTCCCTTCTCTGGGTTTTGTTGCTTTCAGCATCTTGCTTCCATGGCTTAATCTCTCTCTCTCTCTGAATTGCATTTTCTTATGAAGGACTCCAGTAATAGGATTTAGACCCATCCTGATTGAGGTGGGCCATACCTTAACTGAAATATCCTCATCAAAAGTTTTGATGTATAATGGATTCACACATACACAGAAAAAGATTAGATTTATGGGCATGCTTTTCTGGAGTACATACAACTTCAGACTATCACACTCAATCCTCTGGACTCCCAAAATACGTGTTCTTTCCACATACAAAATACATTCACTCCATTACAACATCCAAAAGGCTTTAAGTTATTTCCATACATTGCTAAGTACAAATTCTCATCAAAATCAGTTATGGGTATGGTCTGTTTGGGGACATAATTCCTCTCTGTCTGTGGACTTGTGAAACCTAGAGAACAAGCTATCTGCCTCCAATTTACAAAGGAGGGGCAGGCATAGGATGAAAAGCAGACTCATACTATGTTTGCAATTTTATTCTTATAAATATCTGTGAAATGATTCTTCTCTACTAATTTCTTAATACATTTCCACTGATCTGTTTTGCCACTTAAATTATTTTCACATCAGCACCTAGGATGGAAAACAAAAGAAAAAAATCCATTATCATGTTTCTGGCTTCAAATTAATGAACATCCTTATACTGCCCCTGAGAGAAAGTAGAAAAATCCTTGAACGATCTTTAGTTTTGGATCGGACTGACCATCTAATTTAATATTAGAAACCATTCCACTTTCTCCTTTGTTTCTAACTGTAGTGGAATCCATTCTTTAAATTTGGCACATTTTTAATTTTTGCCACTAGATCCTTGAACAGTCTATCTCTTCTGTTTGAACCCCCCAATTCTCCATTCATTTAATTGTTACAGAACCTCTGGTCTTAGTCTGTGTCCTACATCTTGAGGTGGAAAAAACCAGTATTTTTATAGGAAACTATCAAATTAAATTTGTGGTTTTCTTTCAAACAATGTGTCATATTTGTAAATGTGTATTAAATGTCTATATTTTCCAAGTTAAAGGTTAGCTTTCAAAAGAATCTAAAATCATGAGTCTCATACAGATACAAATAAAAATATGCTAAATATTTTATTTCACTCATTATTAATGGGGAACTGGTACTACAATCAGTCTAGTGGAGATTCCAAACAGTAGGCACATTAACCATTCAGGAAATGTGAAATGAGGTACATAGGGATGTAATGCTGACTACTTCCAAAGGGTGGATGGAAGTCAACTGAACCTCCAATGCACAGAATTTTACATATTTTATAAGTATTAATCATTTTGCATTGTTATCTGTTATCTACGGTTTACAGAATTGTAAAATAGCTCAAATATAAGCGAAGATTAGAATCAGATTACTTGCAAGGGTTGGTTCTTCAGTATGTGATGGAAGCATGAATTTTTCTCTACAACTGAAGATTGCCAACTGCAAGGGAATAAGGAGCCTGTTTGCTTTGCTCAACACCCTAGAGTCTACCAAAAAGCCAAGCATAAAATAGATAAAAAATTATTTGTTAAAAATTATATGATCTCTCCCAAACTTTTAACAATAGCCCAAACCTCTTTCTTGAAAATTAAACCAATATTTCTAACTCCTCCATCCAGTAGACAGGTCTTCTGGATATATTAAATGACCCTCCAAAAAATACCGCATTACCAAAACTGATACTATGTTTTCCTCAAACAAGTTATTTCTCCTGAATTCCAGTTAATAATACTTTGTTCCAGATCAGTTTATGATTCCATACACAATCTTGGCTCTTAAGATTTAAATCTATGTGTCAGCACGCAACTATTGCGTGCTTATCTCACTGTCACACAGATCTAGTTAATTTAAAAGTCATTTCAAATTTATAGACTTATTAATTCATATGTCATAATTTCAAGTGCTTGATAAATGTGAAACTCATATACCTTATACATGATTCTGTGATTGCTCACCTTTCACATCTTGTAACTTTAGAAATCCTATTTGTACATTAAGCCACATATCAATGATTGCTGTGAAGCTTGTTTTAGCTGAACCCTAGTCTATTCCACTCTAAATCTCCTTCCCACACTAAGAAGAACAGTTTATTTCAACCTTTGTTCTACTTTTATATATGATACTTGGTACATCTCTCTACTATTGGACTTCACAGGCTTCACTGGAATTGTTTTCATTAAAAGTTTATTTCTTTTACTAAACTTTAAGGCTTTAAAATATAGAAACAAACTTTTACTCCAGTAAACTTAGTTTGCTAGCACTGAATAAGTGGATGAAAATATTACCAATATAATGGAGCAAATGAACAAAACCCTCTTTTTAAAAGGGAATTTTCTATGTTCTCATCATTTGAAGAGTAAAACGTTGTCATTTAAAATAGTACCAGCAGGAGGGGGTGCAGTGGTAAAATTCTCACCTGCCATGCAGGAGACCTGGGTTCCATTACCAGCCTATGCACTTCCCCAAAACAAACAAACAGACAAACAAAAATTCAACAAATAGTGCTGCGATAATGGGATATTCACATGGAAAAAGAATGAAATGTGACCCTCACAATATAGCATACAAAAAAAAATAATATGCCAGTAGGAAAATAAAAATTCACATAAGTTTCTGGAGGTTTAAGAAGCATTTTCAATCTAAATATCATACTAATGAAACAAGTATATATCTGAAGTTCAAGACTGTAATTGGTGCCAAACCATAATCAACAGTTTTTGGCTTAAAATGGATGTTGCAAATGTTTCAAATACTGTCAAATCAAAGACATCAAAGGAGATTTTACCTGAAACTGCTGCTGTCTAAATAGCAAGTTATTATGAGTGTATGTGTATAAATATTCTTTCTCTCTGTCTTCCAACAAGCCAGTGTTAAATTGCAGTGTAATAGCACAACATGGACAAATCTCTGGTGGCAGGTTTCACCAAGGGTTATGAAGTCAGAGCTATAAGAGTTAGCAGATGTTTTCAGCTACTCCTGACCCCTTTCTCTTAGAGGAAGCTTGGGAAGATTGCATGGTAAAAACAAATTTTACAGAAAATGAAACACTTTCCAAGGCAGGATAGCAGGACATATTTGTATTTTATAAAAAAGAAACTGGAGTATTCTGAAAGGAAGCTTTTCCCTGCAGCTTTAACCCCTGACCCGTGCAAAGCACACTTTATAGATTTTATTCTTTGTGCCTCTGTCTCCATTGTCTTTACTATTGCATTCAGTTCATGGCCTTCTCCACCCATGCCAGTTTTCAGTAGGAACATAGGTTTTGTGCATTTAGAAATTTATGAGTGTACTTGGTCAGACATGAAATACTGAATCAAACTACTCCAGCATTTTATGGAGTGGATTGTACAAGACTATAGGACTGTGGGATTTCAATATTTAGAGGTAAATTTTAGATAAAATTAGGCAGGTTCATTTAAAATGTTTTTTCAGATTATTTAATATAACAATGGGCTTTCCCAATCTCTAAGGGAACAAAGAATGCAATGCTTTCCAATCATATTTAATGATTCAACCCTTTTCTTAAGCAATTCCAGACAACCGATTTTTTTTTTTTTTAAATGGGCAGGCACTGGGAAATGAACCCGGGTCTCCAGCATGGCAGCGAGAACTCTGCCACTGTGCCACCATTGCCCACCCTCCAGGCAAACATATTTTACAAAATATAATAAGAATTATACTCTACCCATATAATCTTGTTTGAAACCAAAAGAGATAAACAAAAAACACATAATCTTTAGCATAAAATACTGCTGATTTCTTCTCGTCGTTATTACTTCTGTAATTTTTAGTTTTAGTACTGTAACAGGAAAGGATATATATGCAATGTAGCAGTTTGTACTCACAGACACAGATAGAGGTGTTTTCCCATTATTCTTCTGGTTATTTTTCATTACCAGGTTTGCTTTTCTGTAGATTTGCTCAAAGTTTTGGGGGCTTGCTTTTCATGTAATCTGAGCAATGGTTTGATAAGTACTCAGTAATCAAATATAAATTCTGTTTTGTTGAACATTAGCAAACTATATATGTTTATTTTTAATGGAGATAGAAGATGGAAAAAAGAAAATAATAAAGCAGATAATATTAATACATTTTCATTTTAGTGTTTAGCCTGTGCTACTCCTTTATGCAAAGGGCATCTCTTATGTGATCTCATTTGCTTTTCACAAGAACCCTTCAAGATAGGTGTCACCATTACCTCCATGTCATAGACAAGGAGACAAACTTCTTTAGGTTAGATGACTTGACCATGGCCTCCTAGCTAGCAGCAAAGCTGGACCTGGACTGATGTTGACTAACCCTGGAGCTCAAATCATTCCCTGGTGATCAGTGGCTGTGCTGCATCATACCAACTCTCCTTACGCACTGTTAGAGTCAGGAGTAATTGACTTACTCGACTTCAGCACTGAGTGAGATTACATAGAGGTAAGCATCTAGTGGGAAACCACGCAAAAGATCAGAGAAGAGCTCTGCTGCTCAAGTCATTGCCACAATGCCTTGATATGAGCAAAAGAAGTTTTTCCAAGTTGCCAGTTTGCTTTCTGGCTTGCCCAGAGGAATCCTCTATGTGTGGGATGGCATGATCATAGAATCCCCACCCTAGGAGGGATGGGGTGGCCTTTTAACAGACTCAGCTGTCAGACCATACGGGCATTTAGCTAGAAGCTGTGTACTCTCCTCCTCCTATCTTTTCTAAGACCATGGCTGCCCAAACACACTCACAGAGAGGAAGGAATATTTCCTTCAAGCCTAAGATTAAAGTGGGCCTAAAAAGCAGACACCCTTATCAGCCCTAGAAGCTGATAATAGAGTTGACAGATGAAAAAGTCCTAAGGAAAGATCAGACTAACATACTAAACACTTCCTACATGCTCTCCAAAGTTTATGAATTATATAACCATCCCAGAAATGATGTTTTCTACCTAATTTGCTTCTACTTATAAGATTTTCTTACATGTTCTTTCTTTTTTTTTTTTACTGTAGTGGTTCAGTTATGAATAGGAAATATTCTCAAATTTGATACCCTAAAATATCATTTTTTGAAACCAACATTTTCCCAATTTCTATTCTTTCACTTTGTTTGTTCATTGCCAAAACTGTCAAAATAGTACTACTACCACCACTGTCTTTTCTTCCCATCTCAAATTACCCCTCTTCATTTTTATTCTCCTGCCAGTTTGCTGAAACTACAGTTCAATTCACCAACAATCTACTAATTAACAAATTCAATGGTCTCTTCTAAGTCCTTACTCTACTAGACTGCTCTATAGCAATCAAAATCACAGGCCACTTGTTCCTTCTTGAAAGGCTCTTATAACTAGAAAAAGAAAATGACTGTCTCTTCCCCATAGAGAGATTGGGGAGAATGGTCCTTGGCTAAGAATTTAATCAAGTACTTACAAGAAGTAATTTCAAAGCTTCCACCTGGTCTTAGTGTAGCTAAGGTAGCAGCCTTTAAGAGATACTTGGTTCAGCATTAGCCCATCTATTATCCTAGGTAGACCTGAAATAGCACATTTCAAAGGGAGTGGATAGTGAAGGAGAGGGAGCATCTTGATCTGCATAGTAATGAGACCATACTAATTGCATTCGAGTGATGTGAACTTCAGAGATATGAGGCAGTTGGAGAAGTGTTTGTTTGTTTTCTGTTTATAAGGAAGCGCTATCATGGACAATGTCTGCATACATATAGGTGCATATGAGAGAGTGAGAGGGCTTGCATCTGTGTTTGTGTGGGTGATGCAATTGATAATAATTGGTGGAATAAAATTTTTGTGACACTATCAGATCTTTGTGAAATCCCTAAAGGGATCAAATTTAAAGTGCCCTGAGCCACTCCTGGTCTACATGAAGGAATTCTGCCAAACAGGTATATCCTGAGTATTTCATTAAGGCTCACATGTTGTCATCTAGCCTGTATAGAGCTGGAGTACTGGCATTTAATCTGAGATGAGTTCAACCTCTGTAGATGCTTGATAGATGAAAGGAAAAAGGTTTGCCAAACTAATGGTAAAAACAGTGGGATCATCAAAAAAGGGTTAAGCATATTTAATTTATGCATCTTTCTCTCCTCCCCTCAACTGTGAACTCTTAGAAGGCAAACATTTTATCTTAGTCTTCTTTTAACATCACTGCATCTCCCATGATGTATATATATGTAGTGAGTGCACAAAAAATATTTTTAGACTTGAATTGTTGAACTAAACATACGCTTGTATGTTAAACAACATATACACTAAATTGTATATTTACTTTGAAAATTTTAATTGTTTAAAATAAAATAAACTTGAAAAGTAGGTAGTTTTGAATTTATTAATATTAAACATACTAAACAATTATTTAATAACCTGGTATGGAGACAATACAATACTATAAGTTGCTTTTATTTATGGCATTGATGGTAGAGATAGAAAGAAGGAAAAAACATTTATTAAGTGCCAGTAAAATGCCAGACACTTTTCATACATCATCTCATGAAATATAAACCAAACACCATGAGAGCTAGGTATTATAAATCCAATTTACAACTGAACTCAAAAACATCCCAGGGATGGAAAATAAATTTCAACTTGCTTGCAACTACCTATCAATTCATTCTGGCTGCAGGTAGAATAAGGAAGAGTCTTTGACTGTATCTCTATTCAATAAGAAAGAACCCTGATGGATCAGCAATATCTGCTTTAATCTCAGAAAGAGAAGAGGCTGACCATTGCCAATTATTGCTAACACTGCACAAAACTGAAGTCAGAAAGGTAAAATGTAAGTGGATGGATAGGTTTATTAAAAGGTGTCAGGGGAGTGCTGGGCAGATTTTGAACTCAGATGTGTCCTATTCTCAAATATATTACTAGTTCTATTACAGCATGAATTTAACTTTAAAATCTAAAGAAAAAAGTACTGTAAGTTTTCAACAAATGCATTGTTAGTGCTAGTTGTCACTGAAGGAAGAGAATCAAGAAACATTTGTTCAAATTTACAGTCTCCAAATGGATATACAAAATGACAAGTTATTAACAATGGGGCAAAAGTTGGAAAGAGTCAGCTCTCGCGTCCCTTCATACTTGACTTGCCTGGAAAATTCAAGTTTTACCACTTCATATGTCTAGTGGTATTTGTGAGCTTGAGGATAAAAAAATATATAAACGTTTTGCCATAGTGCTAACATGTAACCAAGAGAAACGTGTTTCTACTCCTGACTACACATAGTCTTCCTCTTTCAGAAACTGGGTCATACTTTTCAAAATTGAAGTTACATTTAAACTGCCTCAAGAGGAACAAATTATTTGGTTCCTTTAAATTATCCATCTATGAGCAAATGTTTTATAAAATAGAATATAATCACTATCAATTTAAGTAGAGGATAAAAACGAGCATATTAAATGAAATATGAAATGAAAGATGAAATTCAATCCAAAAGAATGGGAGGAAAATTAAGCCAATTAAATTTCCCAAATCACAATGTCTTTTGTTTTAAATCAACAATGTCATTGTCACTGTCATTTTGTCTTTCAACGCCTAGATATTTCTTGGCATGGGAGACTTGTGATTTACCAACCTGGAAGTGGGCATTCTAGACCACTGGCATTACGTTATAGGAGTTCATGTAGTTGTAACCACAAAAGAGCAGGTAGTCATTTTCTTCAGGGTAAACCTTGAAAATGTGAAGAAGAGAGATGAACGCGTGCTTATTGTCTTCCGCTTGAGGAGCCCCACCCGTTCTTTGCTCACATCCATTTGTGCCTGATGAGGTCATCTCAAGGGGACAGCATCATCAGAGGTCACATGTTGCCTGACTCTTGATTAGGTTTAACAAATGGAAAGCAGCAATCTGAGATTACAGGGCAGAACCAGAGAGGCATTCTCCATTATTCTCCATTGCTCGGGTGACATATTCTTGTCTGCAGCTGTTTTCCTCCAATGGTAAATTATGTACCCCAGAATAAAACACCTTCTTAAACTGTAATTTTTTCCTGTGGATGTGAACCCATTGTAAGCAGGACCTTTTAGTTAAGGTGTGGTCCAAGTGAATGAAGGCTTTGTGAAGAGAAAGGTACATGGGGGAGAAGAAACCGGAAGTCAGTGGAATTGGGAAAACAAAGGAGAGGATATCACCATATGATAGAGAAGCCAAGCAACATGCAGGATTGCTGGCCAGCCAGCAGTTGTTGACCCTGGGTGGAAGCAAGAATTTTAGCCTCTGAAAATGTGAGCCAATAAAGCTAAGACATTCTACAGCCAATGGCTGGGTAGCCTTTCCTCCATTAGTTTGAGCTCTCACTCGAGAGTTGTAAAAATATTTCCTACCTTTTTCCCTTCAGGCCTACATACTAGCCAACTTGCTACCAGCTAGTATCCAGATTCATCACATTTCTTTATTTGTTCCCTTTAACACGTCTGCAACTTGAAGCAATGCCTTCTTTTTAACCATATGGGGCAAATTCTATTTCCTGCTGGAATTGGAACAGATCCAAATTCTCCCCCTGATTTTTTTCATGGTGTGAGTTTTCTTTATGAACTTGTTTTTTTGTTTGCACCTATGCTTTGGGTTTAGAATGTCTAGTAGTCTACACTCTATCCTTGATTGTCAGGTATACTCCATCTAGTTTTTTTATTCTCACCTCTTTCTTCTTCTTTCCTGCTGTTTAAAAGTAATTTTCTCTAGAACTTATTTAAAGCTTATCTGTTATATTAATCCACTGCAGGGTTAAAATAGATGGAAATAGCTGATAATAGTTCAAAGTGCTCCATCTTAGGTAGTGCGCCTATATTTCTATTGAGATGTGGTAATGAGCCGGGGAGCACCCTGCAATTTAAGGAAGAAGATCAGCATCTGAGCTGCACTCAGGCAATAATTATTTCATATTTCAAGGATCTAATAAACACCTACTCTCTTTTGTGACAATGATAGGCAGTCATTGATCCAGAGACTTCAAAATATGATTGATCACTATATTTCAAAGTTTATTTTGAATGGCTAATGTGTAGCAAAATAAGGTAGTTTCTAACTGCTGAATAGCATTTGAATTTGCAAATTTCCTTTCTGCATTAGGCTTTATTTTCTTTTTATTTATATTTATTACCAAACAGTAATTTTTTGTAAGGAATGGGTCACTAGCACCACTTATACTGCAGTGGCTGTTACTTAGTCATCACCTAAACATGTTTGAATTAACTTTTCTACATGCTGTTTTAAATTGACGAACGTATGGTCTAATTCCTTCCTAACATAAAATTCTCAGGACCAACTGTTCATTTGTAGTGATACTAAATATATTGATAGATTGACACCATATATTTAATTGTACTTTCTCTAAATAAAATAATTAATGGTTAACGTCTCTGGAACACTCAGGAGATTTGAAGAATAGTGAAATGTTCATTCAATTCAGATTCATTATGAACTCAATGCAATGCTTAACCATATATTTTTATTTTTATTTAAAAATTTACCTTATATTCTCAGTAAATCTGGGGCGTTTCTTTTGGCAGCAAAAAATTATGGGGAAGCAAAAAAGGATAAAATTTCCAATGTTTCCATTTGTATTTTAAGTGTTAATGCACCTTTTAAATCCACTTTACCTAATATCTAGGGGAATTTTATGATTTGAGTGACTATGATGGTTGGGTTCAGGTATCAACTTGGCCAAGTGATGGTTCCAGTTTGTCTGATCAGGCAAGTACTGGCCTAACCATTAATGCAAGGATATTTCATTTCTGGTTGATAAATCAGAAGGCTGGTTTATTAAATCATCAGTCAGTTGAAATCTGTGCTTGATTACATCTATGATCAACCAAAGGTGTGTCTTCCACAAATGAGAGAATTCAATCAGTTGTATTTGATCTAATCAGTTGAAGATTTTTAATGAAGAAGAGAGAATTTTTATTGTTTCTTCAGCCAGGCAGCCTCTCCTGTGGAATCCCTCAAGATCCTTCATTGGAGTTGCCAGCTTCACAGACTGCCCTACAGACTTTGGACTCTTGCATTGCATAGTTGTATAAGACACTTCTATAAATCTCATATTTACAGATATCTCCTGTTGGTTCTGTTTCTCTAGAGAACCCTGACTAATATAGCAACTATATTATATTTTTTTAATTTCAAAATATTTTGATGGGAAGGAAATACATTCTCACAAATTATAATGAATCAGTATAAAATGTGTTTTTAATCCCACTGATATTAATGTAGCATTCACATGCTTTCTTGAATGTAATTGAAACATCTGAACATTAAAACAATAAGCTATTTTTGCAGCTTTTTGTTATTTGCTCAAGTATCAATATGAAATTTTGCTATGTAAGAGAGCATTTCAATATATCTTAAGGTTCCATTGTTCCTTAAGCAGTGGGTCCTTTAGACAGACAATGAAAGTGGTCACATATTTACATAGCTTATTGCATTTCTTCACCACTTTTGTAGATAATGGTTGATGGAGAAACAGTTAAGTAAATGCAAAGTTTCTAAAAGAAGTATTGAAATGCACATGATCTAACATAATGCGCTTTACAAAAACGAGAAATTGGATTAATATTGCTTGCTCATGATTGAAGCACAGGATATTGCTCAAAGGCAGATGGATAGAGAGTGAATATCTAAAAATAAAATTCTCACTGGAAATGAGGATTTTCACAGTTCAAATTGGTTTCTTCTAGGATATAAGTCTTTGGACACGGAAGAAAACCTTACAAGCAAGGCATTTAAGAATATAATAAATCATATGGTGTGTGTTGAGAAAGAGTCAGACAGACTATGAGTGTATGAAAAGTTTCATGAGCTAAACAACTACAAAATTAGAACTTCATATGTAGGAAAGGCATTATTTATCCGCCTTACCTATGATTTCATTTATAGACTTCTGTTAGCAGAATTTCATATTTTAATCTTGAATTGTTTTAATATAAAAAAATGCAGTAGACCTTGGAATCACCGCTTTAAAATAAATTCCTAACTAGAAAAAGTGTTAAGTATTTGGATTTAGTATATAGTCTATTGCAAAGGAAAAAAGTTTAATGAATTTTGTTGTTAATTTAATTACATATTATATAATAGTTTAGTATTAACATGTTCTATTTTGAAAATATAATATACCCCATAAAAGCTATGTTTTAACCTTGAGTCAACCTTATGGAGGCAGCAATTTCCTTTAATTGTGAGTCAACACTGTAGGGTGGAAACTTGATAGGATTATCTTCATGGAGATGTGATACACACAGTTGAGGGTATAATCATTTGATTAGATGGAGATGTGACTCCACCCAATCTAAGTTGGTCTTGATTAGATTACTTAGAGTCTTTAAAACGGGGAACATTCTGGAGAAATGACAAAGCCGACAAAAATTTCAGAACAGAGCTGACACAGATGCTGAAATTTGGAGAACAGAGACATGGATGTTTAGAGATGCATGGAGCCCAACAGATGTCACCATGAAATGGAAAGCAAACCAGAATCTGGAGCGAGCCAAGGGAAGCCAAGACATGAAGGCCAGCCTTGGAGAAGTAAAGTGAGGAACCCATAAAGGAGCAGAAGCTGAAGGCAACAGAGCCCAGGAGCAAGGAACAAGCAGATGCCAGTCACGTGACTACCCAGATAACAGAGGTGTTCCTGATCCATTGGCTTTTCTTGAGCAAAGGGAACCTCTCGTTGGTGCCTTAATTCCGAAGCTTTCACCTCCTTAGAACTGTCAACTTTTAACTTATTAAATTCCCTTTTTAAAAACCGTTGTAGTTCTGTTATACTGCATTCCGGCAGTTTGCTAACTAACACATATGCGGTACAAAATATTCCCATTTAAGATTGCTTTTATTATGTTTTCCTCTGTTTAATTTTATTTATTTAAATGACAATTATGAATAGTTAATTAGCAGTGATAAGAAAAATGAACAGCCACATTTTCTTTATGAAAAAAAAGAAAGTACTTAAAAATAATACTGTGCCCCCTTGTTGCCAATTCCAGCCTACACCAGTATAAGAATGATTCAATAATTTCCAGCTAATTTATTTTTCAATGCATTTGTTTCAATAAATATTAAATATGTGAACCAAAAAATATCAATATAAGCTCTTTATTCTCAAAGAGATTATTGTAATTTACTCAATGATGCTCCCCGATTGAGTCTAAAAGAAGTGAATACCTTGCAAGTGGTTAAGACTTTTCTTTCAGAATTTAAGAGATTTGGCTAAATTGACTTATTTTCTGCTTGTATTTCCAATGGTTCTATAAATTAGCTTTAAGGGAAATAATAATGTGAATTTTTTTTTTCTTTAGGCTGGGAAGGAAAAAGGTTTGTGGGTGACCCAATAATGTCCTTAGGCTTTGGAGACTAGAGAGAGGACAGACTCATCAGAAGTCTACTTCCCTAGCCTCAGCCTCACCCTGAATTTGCTGAGTGACCTTCAGTATTACCTAACACCTCACCTGTAAATGGAGAGGATCAGTGATCTCCCAGGGCTCTTCTCAGGCTAAAAATACATTTTTAGAGAAAGGGTTGTGAAAGCTGTTCTTCATCTTCCCTGATAACATGGCAAAGAAAAAAAAAAAAGAAAATTGACTTAAATTGCAGAATGGCTTAGAGGATCATAAGAAAATAACTTGGACAAACTCTGGAAATCAGTGATCGCAATGGCCTAATTTTGTCAGTAAAGACACAAAGGTAAGTCTTTTTGGAAAATAGAAATATTTTAAAATAGTCATATTCCCATCTAAACAAGAGTTTTGAATGTAATTGATTTGTTCATAGATACATATGCAAGAGAATTGATCCTTCTTCAATTTTATGAAACTAATATATGAATAGACTATGCCAATTCATATATATTAGGGAGGAAGTATCTTTAGTATAAACATTATTATGAATTCATTAAAGAATTTCAGAGAATAATTCTTTTTTTTTTCAAGTCTTGGCCTCAATTTCTGCATACCAGTAAATGAAAGATATAGTTCCTAGCCAGAGACTATAATCCATACTCAACATGCTTACCTCATTTACAGTTAAATTATTTGTATGATTTTCTTCATAATCCAAACATCTGCTAAAGCTGTACCTCTCACTGAATATGGAATAATAATAAGTTAGAATATAGAAGTACAATTTAATTGTTAAACATTCTGCTAAGAAAGAATGAAAAATCATATGCCTTTCTTAGGAATTCTTACTTCTCACCCATTTTTAGAAATGGACGTAATTCTGCTTAAGCAAAAAATAATTAAATCACTGGGAAAATATAACTGGCTCTATAAATATAACCAGATGTTCCTTAGAATAGCCATTGTGTTCAAAACAAATAATTTCAGTTCATACAACAAAACTAAAGAACTTTACTCCTAAGAAGGAAAAGACCTTAAGTACAGAAATTTGAAGTCTCTCCTTATTCTCAAGGCTCTTAGTTATGTTTCCTTGAGTCAGATTATTAAAGTTTTCCTTTTTTTCAGCTTTATTGAAAGTTATAGCAAAAACCTAGAAAACTTAACTGATAAATGAGTAGTCATATTTCATGAAATAATAATCATATACTTAAATATTCTTAGCACAGTTTATTATCAATAATAAACACTTTTTAGGATTTAAAAGCAATATTGATGCACGGTGTCATCACTTTATTTTTCTACTAAAGAATCAGATAATTATTCTACATCTATTTTCTATCTGAATCTGATTTGTACATATTATTGTTTTGTATTCTTGCATTTTATCCATCTAACCATTCTTAAATACATTCATAAATTATCACAAATATTTAGATATGGGGGGCAGCCAAATATTTCCAAAAGTTTTTACTTCAGAAATCATTTATAGTGGTGTGTTAGTTAGATTCAGTTGTCAACTTGGCCAGGTGAGCATACCTAGTTCTGTTGCTGCGGACATAAACCAATGGTATGTGAACCTCATTTGTTGCTAATTACATCTGCAGTCAGCTAGGAGGCGTGTCTGCTGCAATGAGTGATGTTTGACTTAATTGGCTGGTGCTTAAATGAGAGAAAACAATGTAGCACAGCTAAGCAGCTCTGCATTCCTCATCTCAGCACTCGCAGCTCAGCCCAGGCCTTTGGAGATGCAGAAAGAAGTCACCCTGGGGAAAGTTGTTGGAACCCAGGGACCTGGAGAGAAGACCAGCAGAGACCATCTTGTGCCTTCCATGTAAGGAAGAACCTCAGTGGAAAGTTAGCTGCCTTTCCTCTGAAGAACCAACAAAATAAATCCCCTTTTATTAAAAGCCAATCCATCTCTGGTGTGCTGCGTTCTGGCAGCTAGCAAACTAGAACAAGTGGTTTGCATATTTTGAATGTCTTTTGGGAAAGATTTCCTTTTTGAGAATGTGAATGAATATAACAACGACCCCCACTTATATGAAAGCAAGATTTCCTTGAAAGCCAATTATTTAGAAGGCAGACACATGGCCAGAAGTCAAGTAAAATGGCCCAGTAAGGCATCACCTGTCCCACAGCTTACACATTTAACCCAATGAGAGAACAACACAATGGAATTTCAGCTATAAAGGACTTTAGAATTGTTCGTAAAATAAAGTTTATTAATTTAAGTAGCTTGATTAGAAGACATAGTCGATCAGGAGCTCCACATGGAATCATGTGCCAGGGCCAGAAGGAGAGTGAATACTGGAATTATAATCGTAATTATAACTCTTGAAAGCTGACTATAAGAATAGGAATTCAAAAAGACCACTAATGATAGAGCTTAGGGTATCATTTTACTCAAAATGTATAAGATTCATATCCTATGATGAAAACCTGCTCTAGATAGTATGAAAAAGTGAGTGCAAAAACTTTGCAAACTTTTTCTTCCTATTCAATTTAAAACAAAGATTTTTAAGGAATAATGCATATTTTTTAAAAAATCAATGAAAACTACTTAGGTGTGAAATTTATTTCCCTAGTATTCTAGATAAATAAATACACGAAGATCATTAATCATCTGCCCAAAGATTAATTTTAGGTATGTGGCAACAAACCAGAAATTTGGAGACACCTGGTGTCCAAAGATCACCATGGGAACCTGGATAGAAAAGACACCTGGTGCTCAGAGGTTACCATGAAAACCTGCTACCAAAAGGATTTCCTATAAAACAAGCTATCCCACCGCAGTCAGCTCATGAACCATCCTTGGGCACCTCCATGTTAAACTCTTAAGTGTGCACTCTCTTTCTCTTGTCCTCCTCTTTACTAAATTTTATTCCTTATTCCTACTGGCCCTCTTATTTGCCTAAATTCTTTTAGCAATGAGGCCCCCTGAACCTGGATCAGGGCTCAGCTGGCACCATTGCCAGCAGAGCACCGCTTACACTATAAGCATTCATTTGCAAGGCATTCTGTCCATTTAGGTTTTCATTTATCTTGGTTATATACTTAGGAATGGAATTTCTGGATCATATGGTAACTATGCTTAACTTTTTGAGGAAGTGCCAATGGTTTTCCAAAGCAGTTGCACTGTTCTGTATTCTCAGCAACAACAAATGAGGATTCCTATTTCTCTACATCCTCATCAACATGTTATTTTCCATTGTTTTAAAAATTAGGACACTCCTTGTGTGTGTGAAATATTATTTCACTGTGGCATGATTTGCATTTCCTTAATTATGAGGATCTTTTCAAGTGTTTATTTTCTATTTATATATCTTTTTTTGTAGTAATATGCATTCAAGTCCTTTGCCATTTTAAAAATTAAGGTTTTTATATTTTTATTGTTGAGTTATAGGATTTCTTTATATATATCCTAGATGCAAGACTCTTGCCAGATATATGATTTGTCAATGTCTTCCCCTATTCTGTGGATTTTTTTTTACTTTGATGGTGTCCTTTGACATGCACAAGTCCTTATTTTGGAATAAGTCCAAATTATCTATTCTTTTTTGTCATCTGTGCTTTGGTGCAAAAGCTTTTCAAACACTTCAAAAAAAATTTTTGAAAAATTTGTAACCCAAGATCACAAAGATTTACTCGTATACTCCCATGTTTTCTTCTATGGATTTTTTTAATATTAGGTCTTAGGTTTAGGTATCTGATCCACTTTTGAGTTAATTTTGTTGTGTAATGTGTCTTGGGGTCTAATCATTCTTGTGCATGTGGATACCGAGTTGTTCCATCACAATGTGTGAGAGACTGTTCTTTCCTTCTTTGAATTGTTTTGGCACTTTTGTTGAATATCAGTTAATCGTAAATATAAGGGTTTATTTCTGAAATCTCAATTCCATTCCATTGATTTATATGTCTAATACCAGCGTCACATTGTTTTGACTGCTAAGCTTTGTAGTAAGCATTGTATAATTTTCATTCCTTTAAGTTTACTAAGGCTTGTTCTATGATCTGTCATGGAGAATGTTCCTCATGTACTTTAGGAAAATCTGAATTCTGCTGTTGTTGGGTGGATATCTTATAGATGTCTGTCAGGTCTAGTTGCTCTAACCTTCTGTTTTATTATTGATCTTTATCCATATTGAAGGTGGGATATTGAAATCTCCTACTATTACTGTTAAATTGTCTCCCTCTTCCTGTCCCAGTGCAACTGAGCTTATCTCCAATTTAAATTAATTAGTCACCACACTCTGAGAATAGTGATTTTCCAGGAAGCTGGAAATTTGGACCAAGTATTGACTGTACTCAAGGGGTGGTGCTTTTAATAGAATTCAAAAAGAGGTCAAATCTCTGCATTTATTCAACACTGCTAGCTTTGTACTACTATGCAGCTGAGCTGGAGAGGGAAGGCGGGATGAAAATAGCCACAATTTAAAGCATCACAGACTCCATTGTTCAATAGTTTGAACACAGTGGTTCAATAGTTTCTCTTGGATAGGTTATTTTATTTCATTTTGTGGCTTTGTTAATTATTAGAGTTCTGAAATGGTGGATGACAGGTTTTAAATTATTTTTTTCTATATTTTTGTGGTTTTAAAAAGTGAGTTCGCCAACATCCTCATTCTGGCATTTCAGAACTATGCATATGATTATTGAAATATACTGGTCTCTGTGAGGAACGAATTCTTTAATTCTTTAGTGTTACCAACAAGTTTGGTTTCATATATTCTAGGATTCTTCAAGAGAGTTTAATGCCATTGTATTTGCAGTGTGGCAGCAATAAAATAGATATTTCTTGTGAGAAAGCTATCATTAAATTCATAGAACCAAAATTTCCCAAAGTAATAGTACAATGACAGTTCGTCTTATTCCATCTAAGCTTCAACTTTATAGTTCCAGAAACCAAAATTGAGCAGAGTATGTAGAGGTAGTTGAGGTCAATGGACTGAATGAACTCACAAATTTGAATAAATACGTAAACTGAATACAATTATTGATTTATAATGATCAAATAGCTTACTTGAGCAGCATGAATATTCACGTCATCAATACAGCTTATGCTTTCCAAAATGTATGATCATTAACCAGACAACTGAGTCTATTAATATTAAAAACAGGGCTATATAATGAATTATGTTCTAAGAACTGTACAAAATTTCTTCCATGTATTATTCCACTCTATCCTCCCACATCTTCACATAATGATCATAACATAAAAAACTTTGCTATGCAATTAGATATTTGATAATCCATTGGCGGTTGAAATCTAGATTTATTTATTTATTTTATTTTGGCTAAGTGAGTAAGTACTTAAAATTAGTTTCTCCAGAGGATTATGTCTGGCAAGAATATTCATAACATTATTAGGAAAACCCTTCCCCAAGAAAGAACTTATTAAACGCTCCATTCATGTCCCCCCAAACACCAGAGTGTTCATCTTTCCATATTTCTAGATCTTTGTCATTAATATCAGCATCGTGTATGCAATCACAACCAGTGCCAGGCTGGCAACAGTGCCAGCTGAGTCTTGTTTCAGGTTCAAGAGTCTCATTACTAAAGGAATTTAGATAAATGAGAGGGTCAGTAGGAATAAGTATCAAAGTTTATTGAAGAGAGGAAAGGTACACATTAATGGGATAATGCATACATGCTCAAGGGAAAAACATAGATTGAATAAGAGTGAGTTAGCTTGCTTTATAGGAAGGTTTTTGCTAGTGGTAGGTTTCCATAGTAACCTTTGAACACTAGCAGCTTACAAGATTTGTATTAACCAGTTGTCTTCTTTGTTCAATGGAGAGATAGCTATCAGAACCTGCGGACTGCCATCAAGTATCCAAGTTTGTCTTTGGGTAGATATTTAGCAATCTTTATACCCCCATGCTTTCTGTCATTAACTAAGAGTTTTCTTTAGGCCCTTTATTTTACAGGCTTTTATGGTTTTGGAAGGTTTTGATGGTTGGGGAGGTTTCAGACCCTTAGGGGACATTTTTGTTCCATGAAGTTTGCCAGCTGAAGTTTACAGCTCTGCATAATACCTTTGGAGCTAGAGAAGAAATTAGGGACTTGCCAGTTGTCCATTAACTCTTTTAATAGCTTGATAGGAAACTAGGGACTTATAGTTAGTTATCTATTAACTGCTTTAGAGCTGGATAGGAAACTAGGATCCTGCAATTGTCCTATTTTATCCTATTTTAGAGTCATGTAAGTTTTCTTGAAATTTCCCTCTCTCTCAAATGCTATGTCCACTATATCAGCAAGTACTTTCAATTTATATATATATATATATATATATATAAAATCTGTACTTTCATTTGATTGCCAGGCCCTCAACCTCCCTGGCCTGAGTTATTTAACAACCCTCAAATTTGTTTCTTTCCCAAGAATTTTGCCCCTTTAATCCACCCTTCACATCGAACCATAGTCATTTTTTAATTTGTCAATGTACAAATTAAATTCCTGCTTGTAATATCTTTATGTCTCCCTTCCAACTCAAAAATAATTGCTAGCATGGTGCACAGGTGATTCAGTGGTAGAATGCTCACTTTTCATGTGGGAGAGACCCAGGTTCAATTCTTGGACCACGCACCCCCCTAAAAAAAAATAATTGCTAGTACATTAATGATGTTTTCAAGACCATCCAGGGAGATAGCATATAAAATGAGAAGAATTTTCAGGTGACCCCCCTGTGGACAGGTGGCTATTACACTGTCAAGTACATAATGGAAATGCAAAAAATATTTTTTGAATAATGAATGAACGAACACCAAGGAAAATAAAAGTGTGAGGTAGAATGATGGAAATAAATGGCACAGCCTTCCCTTGGATAATGTCATTGCCATGAAGAAAAGAAGATAATGCCATGGTCTTTTCATGGATGTTTTCCCAGTTTTATTTTTGTTTTCCTTTTTTCCTCCATTCCAAAGTTCCTGTGGCTGGAGTTGTCAGGGCAAAGTTATGGAAAAAAGAGAGCTGTACAGAGATAACTATGGACATCTGCAGTTAGTGTACCAGAGGTCAAAGAATTCAAACGAAGAAAAATGAGGAAACTCAATGAATACTTATATCTACCCAGGGCCTTTAATTTCTTCACTATTAATTTTATTACTCTAGTTGGAAGTTTTCTGGGAAATTTAAGTTTTGTTAAGATGTTCTTCTCTATTATTAATGAATCTATTTTGCTTGGTCAAGCCTTTATATCTGTGTTGGAATCAATTCAAGATTTTAACATTTGGTTTACAGAAACAGAAAGTATTGCAATGAAAAGCATTACTTCCATATTTTATCTTCCTACAAATGTTCAAATTTACAATCATTTTAAATACTGTGAGATAAATGCCTAGTTCTTTCCTTGCACAAGATAAGCACATTTTATGACTTCTAGATAGTGAAAGAAATGCAAGAAGTCATCTTTTCATGACATTGCACAATTAATAGTGAACAATATGCTACTAAAATGCATTTAATGTGAGTAAGTAAAACAATGTAAAATAATTTTATTGATAGTTTGTTATGATCATAAGCTCAATCTTTACCTTTATTAAATTATGTGAGAGAGAACAGCCTCTGTCTAAGTAGATAAAATAGATTGCAGTTTGTTCCCTGGTGCCTGCCCATACAAAAAAAAACAAAAAAAGATTGTAATAAACAGTTATTGCTACATATTTAGTATAGTTTTCTTTTGGTTTTTTGCATGGACAGGTACTGGGAATTGAACCCAGGTCTCCGGCATGGCAGGTGAGAATTAGCATAGTTTTTAACACTTCAAAATGTAGTATTTATCTCATGGCTGTTTCTTTAATTAACTAGAGCGTGTGACATGACATTTCTGTAACTTATTTGGATAAATTATCTGTGAAAGAAATGTATAAATTTAGAAAACTGATATAGTGTTATATTGATATTTGAAATAAAAAAAACAACAGATTTTTTTACAATTATAAAATCAAGTGAATCACAATGATAAATTGTTAAATATCCCTTTGAAACAAATACATTTATATATGGTAAAAACAAAAAACACTTTTAAAAGTTTAATATTAAATTCAAAATATTCCTGTGAGTTATTCAATATAATAGCTTTGAAATGCAGAGTTTGTTTTTTAAGTTAAATATATATTAGTGAATAAAATGTTATGCTTTAAAATTATATGTTCAAGACTTTCAGGGAAGATGGCAGAGTAGAGAGCTCCGGGACGTGTTACTTCCAACAAAGCAATGATTAAATAAGCAGGAACTGTCTGAACAACTATTTTAAAAGTCTGGAAGCCATAAGAACACCGTACAGCAAGAAGGGAAGAGTAGGAAGAATAGAATAATAAATTATGGTAAAGAACAGTAAATTGCTCTTTCCTTACAATGACTACTAGTACCCATCCCCCATTCCTTTGACAGGGTCACTGTAGGTCCAGTTCTTGGCTAGCCCACTAGTGACAGAAAGGACAGAAAAATCCTCTTCCCTGAGAAGAAGGGTGGGCATACCCAATAACTGATCAGGGTTTTTTATTAGCAAAGTTGCATCACTGGAGGCCTGGCTCTGAGGGCAGCTACTGTTTGAACCCTCCCTCCACCAGGGCAGAGGTGGTAGAGATTTAAAGGTACGATGCTTCTTTAGAGATGTGGGGAATAGTTAGCTGAAAGGCTGCATTTGCTGTGCAGGCCAGGAAAGCTCAGCTTTGGGGAGCTGTTGGTGCCCTTTCTGATCCCTCTCTAGGGCAGTATGGAGCTTGTTTCTGCCCCTTTTGTGGATCCCTAGGCTTGTTTCAGATGAGAAAGACTGACTAGGGAAAATCCGCTTCAGGGTGACACTTTTTCTAGAATTTGCTCTCCAGGCAAAAGCACTTTTAGACAGTGAACTGAATGTAAAAACTTACAGAGGAGGTGGGCCATGGTGGCTCAGCAGGCAGAGTTCTCACCTGCCATGACAGAAACCTGGCTTTGATTCCCAGTGCCTGCCCATGCCCATGCGGGGGGGAAAAAAAAAAAACAACTATAGAGGAGGACAATTTGTGACAAAGCCCTGTTGGCTTCAAAAGCCCAAGAGACAAAGTCTGTCTCTAGGGAAACATAAGGAACAACAAAACTTCTATAAACAGGGAAACTCCCAATCAAGTTAAAAACAGATTCCCAGAAATACAGGGAAAATCCTGCACAGTGCATTCACCTTAGGCAGACTTCAGTTAGGAGGTCTGAAGCTCAGGAGAATCTCTGTCTTATTACCAGCTGGCTACAAAACCAAGAAACAAACATCTCAGGAAATAAATTCCAGTGATAACATTTTAAAATATTAAAATGTTCTGGGTACAACAAAAGAGTACAAGGCAAACAAAGAAACTGGAAATGATGACCTTTCCAAAGGAAGAGGACAGAAATCCAGAGAACAGCAATGAAGATGAGAATGTGCACATACTGAACAAAACCTTTAAAGGAATGATCATAAACGTGCTCAAGGAGATGAAGGAAAATACAGAGAATGAACTAAAGGGGAACAGGAAAACAATAAATGAGCAATATGACAATCATAGTAAAGTGAAAGAAATTTTAAAAGAGGACCAAACAGAACTGCTGAGTTGAAGACCACAACAAATGAAATGAAAAATATGTTAGGAGGGTTTCAGAAGCAGATTAGAGTTGACAGAAGAATTAATCAATTAACTTGAAGGCAAGGTACTTGAAGTGAGTCATGCTGAGGACCTTCTAGGAGATCCAGAACGAGAAGAAAGAAAGGGACATAAGGACTATTAAAATAAATAATGGCAGAAAAGTCCCCAAACTTAGCAAAATAAATGAATATGCACATCTAAGAAGTTCAGAGAACAGCAAACAAGATAAACATTAAGAAAAATACACTCCATCACATATTGATCACACTTTCAAATGCAAAGGACAAGGAGAGAGTTCAGAAAGATTCAAGGGAAAAGCAACATGTCATATTTAACGTAGTCCCAGTTAGATTGAGAGCTGATTTCTCATCAGAAACAGTAGAGGCAAGAGGGCAGTGAGTTGAAAAACTTAACAGTGCTGGAAAAAAAAATAACTGATATCCAGTGAATTTGATATCCAGTGAAACTCTTTTTCAAAAATGAGGGAGAGATTAAGAAACTCTCAGATAAGCAAGAACTGAGAATTCTTCACCACTAGACCTACCCTACAAGCAATGAGAATGTTAAATGTTCATCTTTCCATAAGAATACCCATATATTCTTCCTAAAATGGAAGCAAATGGCATGATTAATGTTTAAAGAGAAAGAAACACAAGAAAAAGCTAAATGATTCAAAATTGTTCACTATAAAAACAAGTTAGGAGTAGCTATTTTTTTCATTATAAGTTTTTCTTTTAAAATTGTACTCATGTGCTCTCTTAAGGAAACATGTAAATTAATTACTTTTTAAAAAATGTTATGATTGGGCGGGCCACGGTGGCTCAGCAGACAGGAATGCTTGCCTGCGATGCCAGAGGACCCAGGTTCGAGTCCCGGTGCCTGCCCATGTTAAAAAAAAAAAAAAAAAGTGTTATAATTAATGGAGTGATTGTGAAGGGTTTATAGAAGTACTAAGGTTTTAGTACTATAGTTAGAGAGTTTGTAAGAACTTGAGATGTTGGATTTGGTGGAAATTAATGGCTGGGGTGAGTTGGAGAAATGTTATTGGATGTTAAGGAAATGAGAAGTCAGGTTTGGAAAAGATATTACAAGTGAATGATGAAAATATCACTCACATTAATGTCAGAAGGAAGAGTAGGTAGAAAAATGAGGGACAGTGATCAAAAGGGTAAATGACAACTACTATACATGTCGATAATCAATCGACATGAATGTCAGATGGCCTGTAAAGAAAGAGGAAAGTATAAAATATGACTTGGAAGTGCTAATAGAAAACAGCACGAATCCCATACCTCACCACCAAGACGTGAGTTATAAGAGATAGGAAAAAAAAAAGATCCCCACTTGAGGGAGCCTTAGAATAGGTGATATCTTCAATGGAAACTCAGATTTAATTGGGGCTGATCAAAGCTTAAGGAGAGTTGCTTATGATGGTCCAAATATTTCAAACTTGGTGCTTACACAGCATTACCAGAATTCTAATTGGTTGTTATAAAATGAACTGGGAAGTTGGATGACTTCGGTAAAAAGAGAAGTGAGGCATTAAGGAGTCAGTACCTAATGTATTATTATAGATGAATTTCACTGAGTTTTACAGGTAGTTATTGTCTTCAGAGGAAAATCATGATGACACTGTTAACTCCTGCCTAAGAGGAATCTTAGTGTGAGATAGTATCTGGGATTTAAATAACAGTGTTGATGCTCAATAGATTCAAATGTCACTTACTAGAGGTCATGGTTGGAGACATGAAAATTCAAAACTTTGCTCTAAAAATATTGTTAGGACTGACCAGGAACTAAGATTATTATACAGTCTCGTCTACAAGGAAAGATGTTGCTAGAAAAAAAAAGTCTCAAATTACAAAAAGGAGATCACATGACCAAGAGAGACAGAAATGGAGAGGGGCTCCAAAATAACAAGAAATACCCCAATCTTGTGTGAGGTACCCCATCTTGTAATTGAACCAGTCACTAACACTCATTAGGGGGAGGCCAGGTAAACAAGGAGATCAGGAGACCACAGTGAACGTAAATAGTACTGGAAGGTAACGTTTTTGGCAGTAATTTTGCTTTCAAAGATGTGATTTTTATTTGAAGGACTGCCTTTGTCTTTACCTAGTAATCAGCCTTCTTTGCCCCCAATATACAGGATGGTTTCAAGCAGCATCATAGAGGCCCAGGTAATGTGCTGAATTTCATTATACAGAAAGAACTGCTTTTATTAGCTGCCAACACAACCTAGAACAAAGTTTTGGCAGCAGCCGACTAAATCTCCTGAGGTCATGGAAATACATATTTCTTTCCTTGGCTCCTTAGGTAGGAACCTTGCTGATGCCTCTGGAGGCTGACTGAGAGAACCGAACTCATTATTTATTTATATATCAGCTACTTAAAATTGTTAAAGTTGCTTTGTAATTATTTTTACTCCTTAAATCCTGTTGATAACAGAAAGTAAACACATTTTGGGTATTCATTTTCCTCTTCCAGAACTACAGCATCAAAGAAAATAGCACTTTCAGATTTTGCAATTCTCATAAGGAGAAAGTATGGGCTTGCCTACTCTGTAAACCTGTTTCTCAAAGAGGCATTTCTTTTGGGGATAAGCCAGCAGCAAGTATGTTGATACATGTTATTCAATACAAGATAATTCTTAAAGTAATTCTAAATTCTATTCTTAAGGCTGGGTATATGGAGTTACTCTTTCTACAGCCACCATATTAATAGAGGGCTTTATTTTGAAAGAGGATGTTATAGTATTACACATATTAATAAAGAACTAATATGTTTGAGAACAGACATTGAAAGAGCGTGACTGGTAAGCCATTCGGCTTCTCTTACTTAACCCCTAGAAAGTGTGATAGGAGGTTCAAACATATTAAAAGCTGAAGCTTATGTAAATCGCTGAAGGTTCTTAGTCTCCCCTAACACTGAAAGAACCAGAGATATTAAAGCTCCTTCTATTCCAAATTCAAGAGCAAGAATATCCTTACCAGATTTGGGGGAGAACAAAAGAGAAAAGTTCTCAAGAAAATATCAGGGACTTCATTCCCACAGAGTGGTTTCCGTCATAATCAAAAGTCTAACGGCACCTCCTTTCGCTGAAGAGAAAAACTGTACAAACTTACCTGAACTACTGCAGGAGGTGTGTAAGTGTATGTGTGTGTGTGATGTATTCTTCTTGAGTGCTTGAATAAAACAACAGTTAACCATGTGATATACACCATTATCAGCCTTTTGAGGATATTAAAAAGTTAAGCTAGAAATGGGAAAACATTTCATTTCTTTCCTTAATACTAAACATTTGAAGGCAAATAATACAAAATAATATCCTGACATCTACAGAAAATTACACATTTTAAGGTATTAAAAACTTAACATGGGACTTGTTTTATTTCAGTCTTTTGTGAGAGCTACAAAAGTTCCTTAATTATAACACATAGGGAACCTGGTTGATTCAATGTGCTCATAATTCAAGAAAGCCTACTTGAATAAAAAGTGACCCATACAAAGGCTGAAGGAAACTATGTGGGAGCATTTTGTGTAGCAGCTTGGTATTCTTAAGAATTTTTTTTTTTTTTTCACAGAGCACTTTGACAGAATGTTACCAACTTCAATCACTTGTAAACCATTCTGAGAAAAGAAAGTCAAGTAGAGTTCCAGGGTTTTTTAACTGTTTGATGAGAACTTCATCACCTTTCCTTTGAAGTGTAACTTTCTCTTGAGATGCCTAGAGCAGTCTGACAAAGATTGGCAACTGAAGGATCTGAGTGTTGTAACCCTGTGATTCTTTCATTGTGTTTATTTGTGGGTAAATATTTTACAAAAGCCTTCAAAAATAAAAGTCTCTCGGTCATGGTTTTTAACATTCCCTCTGTCTTATCAATGTTTCTTTTTTCTCTTGCTTAATCATAGGAGACCTATAGTAAGAACTTTTCATATATCAAAACCTTATGTCCTAAAAAAAATTTTTATACTTTGAGAAGCTTTGAATAGAAAGGTAAGTAATGTTAATCCTAAATAATTTCAAACAAAGCTGCAAGGTAGGTATTAGAAAACTTTATGAGATTTTTCCTTGTTTATATTTTGTTAGAAGTATTAATATTAATAATAAACATAATAATAATTATTAATAATAAATTTGAGAAATGTCAACTTTTTAATAGGCAGCTATGAGCTATTTATGAATGACAGTGATATAGAACTAAAAAAAAGGAGTTCTCTGTTATTATTTGACAGTATAATGCATGCTAAATCTCATTTACTATAGAATATGTCTTTTTGACTAAGGAAAATAGTTGATATAACATATTTCAATAGAATTTCGTACTTAACTTCTCTTAAACTAATGCTGCTCTAAAATCTTTGATGACAAAAAAACGGGTCTGAGTCATCAAAAGTAATAAAAAAATACAGGAAATGACATTTCATTTTGAGTACCTTAATGTAGTGTTTAAACCCAGTTATTTAAAAAAAAAAAAATACAATATTGATGATAGAATGTGCTATGGATTGAATTGTAGCCCCCAAAAAGATATGCTAAGTTCTAAGCATAGGTCTGGGAATGCGATCCTATTTGAAAACAATATCTTTGAAAATGTTGTTAGTTAAGGTGAAAACAAAGTGAATTAGGGAACGTCTGATTCCATTATAACAGTTGTCCTTATAGCAAAAAGAAACTTGGGATGCACAAAAACGGGAAGAAAGAGGAGATATTGCCACAGATTGCTGGTAAAACACCAGAAGCTCAAAGAGGCATGGGGCACGTTCTTCCCTGTGGATTTCGATAGACACAGCCCTAAGGACACCTTGAGTTCAGATTTCTAGCTTCCACAGCTGTGGGGCAATGCAATTCTGTTGTTGTAAGCCATAGTTTGTGGTACTTTTTGGTACAGCAATGTTAGTAGACTAAGATAATACATCATAGTCATGGAAAGAAAAGTGCAAATATCAGTTAAAAGTTGTTCAACTTAAATATGAAATTTAATGCCATACAAAACTAGTACAAATGAACTCCAAAATACTCTGACTACTGAAAAAGTTGCTTTTTGTGTACTATCTCTGAAAATATCCTACTTTATATTTTAAAAAAAAGTTTCTTCTTTGTGAAGGCCTGGGTACATAAGACATGGGTATTTATTTTGTTAATTTCTTTGTTGAAAATAGATTATTTAGCCATAAACTCAGGCCAATCTTGGACTAGTAAAAGCCAAATTCAATTTTATTCTTCCATTGTGAAATGTGTAACTAACACATCGGCCCTGCCACTTCTTTCCAGCTTCAGCATGTTTAATCATCAGTCATCAGGAAAATCTACATAGAATAGTGTACATAATTCTTGTCCTAACAATTTCCACTTTGTGTTGTAATTTTTAAAAGATACCTGTTGGCTTCAAAGAAAATTTGCATCCCTAAGAAAAGTTTCGTATTACAGTTGATATATATATAGTTTTTATCACTTCACAACCCGTGCAAAGCAGAGTTCCTGGCCCTTATGAGAACTCAATGCATATTTTTGAAAGAATAAAAAGTGGTGTAAAACAATGTGAATTTCAGCATGCATCCTGCTGTCGGAAATAAATTAACCCTTAAGCCTGAATTCATACTTTCTTTTTAAAGGGAATGTGTAAATTGTTGACACTGAAATCATTAAAATTAATTTAAACATGTTTTAAATAGAATGGACTGAAAACTAGTCAAACTTAACACCAACTCAACATTTTGCCTGAAATAGTAGCGAGTCAAAGATTGTCAGCTATCAAATCCTCCGTTGTAGTTCTAAGCTTGATTTTCTTACTTACAGGTTGCTGGGTATGTGCCGCTGTGCCAGGCTATGAAGAGGAATGGCAGTGACTCATCTACAAAATCGATAAAAATAGAATGAACTACCCAGATACATAACAGCATGAGAAAATGTCACAGATATTAATAAGAATCTAGATACAAAAGGATATGTAAGGTATGAAGTTCAAGAGCAGGCGATGCTAAACCCTATTACTAGATGTCAGAACAGTGGTTATTTCTGGGAAAGAGGTTATAGAAATGGAAGGAGTTCCAAGAACATCTTGGAAGTACTTGGCTTAGGTGGGATTACACAGGTGTAAGCCTAGTAAAAAAGTTGGAGCTATTAAGATTAGTTCTCTTCATGTTTTTTACTCTGTATTTTTTCCCTCAATAAATTTTTAAAAAAGAGTCTCACCTATACAGATACATTCATACATGGGGGAGGGATAGAAAAGGGAAAAGGAAAAGGAGGATGCTTTATAACAAAGCTCTCTTACCTTCTGCTGCTTCCTAGTATGTAGCAGCACAACTTTAACCATCACAGGACTAGTTGTTAGTATTTCCCAGGGTGCAGTAGTTCACAGTTAAGACTTTTCAAAAGTTTTATCAAAGATATTTTAGTACACTAGGTGGGATCAAGAAACATCGCAGTATCTGTCCTTTTGTTTCTGGCTAATCTCACTCAGGATATGTCCTCAAGATCCATCCATGTTGTTACATACTTCAAAACTTTATCTGTCTTACAGCTGCATAATATTCCATCGTATGCATACATCACAGCTTGTTTAGCCACTCGTCTGTTGATGGACATTTTGACTGCTTTCATCTCTTCACAATTGTAAATAACATTGCCATAAACATTGGTGTGCAAATGCCCGTTTGTGTCCTTGCTCTTATGTCCTCTGAGTAGATACCTAGCAATGTTATTGCCAGGTCATATGGCAATTCTATACTTAGCTTCTTGAGGACCCACCAAGCTGCCTTCTGCAATGGTTGTATCATTTGACATTCCCACCAACAGTGGATAAGTCTGCCTTTTTCTCCACATCCTCTCCAGCACTTATTGTTTTCTGTTTTATTGATAATAGCTATTCTGGTGGGTGTGAGATGATATCTCATTGTGGTTTTGATTTGTATTTCCCTAATAACTGGGGAAGTTAAGCATCTTTTCATGTGCCTTTTGGCCATTTGTATTTCCTGTTCTGAGAAGTGTCTGTTCAAGTCTTTTGCCCATTTTGAAATTGGGTTGTCTGTCTTTTTGTTGTTGAGTTGAACAATGGCTATATATATTCCGAATACTAGGCCTTTATCTGATATAGTGTTTCCAAATATTGTTTCCCGTTGTAGGCCTTACTCATTGAATCTTGAGTAAGGCATATGATTTTGTAGGTTTGTCCAGAGTGATGTCCCGATAAATCCCAGAGTGATTTGAACAGTGAATAAAAAAGTATTTGCAAAGTCCCCTTGGAGGAATGGTGATAAAGGGGGAAAATTCAACTTCCCCAAGTGAAGAATTCTTGATATTCTCACAAGGAGTGGAGACAACCAAAGCAATAAGCTGAGTTCCCAATCTTGGGGTTTGTTCATATGAAACTTAACCCCACAAAGGATAGGTTAAGCTTACTTAAAATTCAGCCTAAGAGTCACCCCAAGAGAACCTCTTATGTTGCTCAGATGTGGTCTTTCTCTCCCAGCCAACACAACAAGCAAACTCACTGCCCTTCCCCTCTCAATGTTGGGACATGATTCCCAGGGGTGTGAAACTTCCCAGCAAAGTGGAACAGAAATCCTAGAATGAGCTGGGACTCAGCATCAAGGGATTGAGAAAACCTTCTTGACCAGAAGGGGGAAGAGCAAAATGAGACAAAGTAAAGTGTCAATGGCTGAGAGATTCCAAACAGAGTCGAGAGGTTATCCTGGAAGTTATTCTTATGCATTAAATAGATATAACCTTGTTAGTTAAGATGTAATGGAGAGGCTGGAGGGAACTGGCTGAAAATGTAGAACTGTATTCCAGTAGCCATGTGTCCTGAAGATGATTGTATAATGATAAAGCTTTCTCAGTGTGAATGTGTGATTGTGAAAACCTTGTGTCTGATGCTCCTTTTATCTACCTTATCAATAGATGAGTAAAACGTGGAATAAAAATAAATAATGGGGGGACAAATGTTAAAATAAATGTAGTATATTGAAATGCTAGTGATCAATGAAAGGGAGGGGCAAGGGGTATGTTATGTATGAACTTTTTTCTGTTTTCCTTTTATTTGTTTTTCTGAATTGATGCAAATGTTCTAAGAAATGATCATGATGGTGAATATACAACTATGTGATGATATTGTGAATTACTGATTATATATGTAGAACAGAATGATAATATGTGAAGAATGTTTGTGTTTGTTCTTGTATTTAAAAAAAAATTTAAATTAATAAAATAAAAAGAAATGCCACAGACTTCAAGACACATGTGCTAAAGATTTTAGGGCACTTTTACATTATGGATGTTGATAAAGATACTGAAACATAAGATGTGTTATCCAACACAACATTAAAATTAACCAGGGAATAGCTCACGTAATTATATTTTGAGGCTGTATCTAGTCTTGGATAGTACAAAAGCCCCTAATGGTAGCTTTGTTCTGACAAAGAAGTTCTTGGTCTCTTTCCTTCAATGCCTTGTCAACATTCTCTGTGTAAGAAACTTCCTGATGCTGATATGTTGAGAATAAAATGATAAGAATATCCCCACGATTATCCTAGAGTGAAAACATAGCATGTGCATAATAAGGTTCATAAGATTTCTTGGGCCATTAGAATAAACCATAGATTGGTATTTAGGAGATTAAAGACTATATTTTCTTTATCTTTTGAATGATTCCTGGCTCTGAATATAGTAAATATGTATAGTAAAATGTTAAGAAGTTTGGACCACATGACCTCAGCCAATTTTTCAAATTTGTTTCTTTGACAGTTTATCCCTGGACAAGTAAAACCATATTACAATGTATCAATTTTAACAAAAAGATTGATGTATACACCAAATTATTCTTACATAAGTTTCTGTTTGGATTCTGATCTCAATAAACTTGCTATTCTAGTAATTACAATTGCCTTGCCTAAAATTTACAGCTTGGTAGTAATTATTAGTAGAATTATACAAAAGGCCATAATTTAAAATTAGCTGTTGAGGACCAAGGAGAATCAGGAGAACTGGCTATGAACTGGCTCTCAATAGAAGGGCTTGTCTCAGTGTCTCATACTTTCCCCATGTGCATGTGTACCTACCCACCGGTTCGGGGAAATGAAAGATTCGCCAAATAACCTAAACACGTGCTTGTCTATTTCTCCATAATAGGGCAGACAAATGCCATCACGACCAATAAGAATCTTTTATTCTAATATCCCATGGGTTAGTAAGAAGGCTATGAGCCTTATGTCTGAAATGAGCCAGTCAATTTACCTACCATCGTTTAAAACATTTATAGGGATTATACATTTATATCCACAAGGATACTTAAAATTTATTCAGTTTTAAGATTTGTTTATTTACAATCAAAAGCCTGATAAACTTGCCTAAACATACGTTTGTTTTTCACATACCCAGAAGTTTAGAAATAGTCTGGGGTAGTACCAGATCCCCTAATGGGAACAGGGACGTGTGTATCTTTTGGGATTTTGAAAATCTGTCACCTTTAGCTTTCCTTCCTGTGGTTGCAAGATTCCTGTTTTACCTTCAACATCATTTAGAGCTTTCCAAGCAGAAGAAGAGCGAAGGCCAAAGTTTTCCACAGCCTTTTAAAGCCTTTAAAGGCCTTCCTAGAAGCCTTTCTCTGTTTTGTCTATTGACACTCACTGGTGAGCACAGTCACTCATGTACCCTTAGACAAAGACTAGAAGCTAAATTTGTAGAAAGTAGCTGCCCCTCCAGTTAGTCGGGCAACCAACAGCACCTGCCACTGATTTTACTTGAGTGATGCAACAGAAGAAATAGCTTATGCAAAGGACTATGTGCAAAATTTTTAAAAATCTTCCTTGTGCTATATTTAATCAACCTGATTGATTAGAATATGTTAAGGATTTTGAATTCTGCTGTGGTTTGCTTGTGAGGTACAAGAAGATTATCCAGCTCAGTCAAGAGAAGACCACGTAAAGTAGCTAGTCGAGAACTCAGAAGAGTGAATGGGAATGCTCTCACACAAGACACATATTATTATCAATATAAGACATTAATATAATGTGTATTTTCTGAGGAAAATCACCCAAACACCAGAGGTGGATTTAAAACTAGAAGCTCGCAAAGGAACTTTATGTTAATTTCAAGTGTAATCAAAGCTGAATGGATCCGCAAGATTGAGTAGAATCAAACGGAATATTGGGACTTGGACTTGATGCTTTCCTATACGGATACCTCTGATGTTTTCATTCAGGGAGGAAAAGATGAAGAAATAGCTTATGACTCCTTTAGAACTTTATATGCCTTAGATTAGAAAAAAAAAGCTTCACATATTTTTCATGCTGTGACAAAACAGGAAATGATCATTGAGATTCTTGCAGCAGGCTGCTTCTGGCTGGAGTCTCCAGTCTGCATTAAGTGGCCCCATAGACACTGAGGTTCAAACTCATGGGGCACCTGTAACCCATTCATGGCTTCCCAGTGTGTCACAACAATCTGGCTGGGAAAATTATTTCTAAGAATGTGAGTATAGCACCTGGGCTACACTTCTCTGCTTAGCAGATACAGCTCTGAATAAGGACAGAGAAAACAACAACAACACTTTCTTCCCAATACTGACTTCAATACTAATGATGCATCCTTTTGCTTTGCTCCAAAATCCTTTGTTCACAATCTAGGTGTGTCCCATGGACTTTAGCATCCTGGTTTCTGGTACTTTTACAAATATCCTACATCTCTCTTCAGTTATTATTTTTATTTTTCCAGTGCCTGACTGTTGGCTTTTCGTTAAGTCATTGTATGGACCCTGAACAAACTCAGAAGCATTCATTAAAGAGGTGTACTGAGTTAACTAGGCAGAGCTCACCTCTAGACTGGGTCTCTATTTACACAGCTAGGCTAGGGTGTAGTGTTTAAGTTTCTGCAATCTGTCCAAATTTATTTTTACTTCTTATAATTGTTTTGTTTTGTTTTGCATTTTGTATTTTATAAACATCCTTTCACATCTTCTGAGGAAAGGTTTTTGCTTCTATTCTTCAAATTTGTATGCCATTTATTTCTTTTTCTTATTTTACGGTGCTGTTACCACTTTTGCGATGTTGGATGGAAACACTGAGAGCAGAGTGGACATTTTGTCTTTTTTCATTCTCACAGGGGAAGTGTTTCATCAACTAGTATGTGAGCTGCAGCTTTTCATAGGAACCCATATTCATGATGAGAAAACTTTCTTCTATTCTTCTTTGACTGAATGATTCTATCATGAAAAGAAGTCGATTTTTTTTCCAAATGATTTTTCTGCTAATATTAAGGTGCTCATATAATTTTTTTAGTTTCTCAATTTTTACATTAGATCATTAATTTTAAATCTTTCTTCTTTTCTAATACAAACATTTAAACTATAAATTTCCCTCTGAATGATCCTTAACAACATCTCACATATTTCAATAAGTTCAGTTTCCATTTTCAATTATTTTAAAATATTTTCTAATTTCCCAAATTTCTTCTTTAACAAGTGGCTTAATAAATATGTTCTCATTTCAGATATTTGATGCTTTTAAAGTTTCACATTTTTATTGATTTCTATCTTAATCTCTTTGTAGACAGACACTCTTACAATTTTTTCTAAAAATTCATACTTTTGAAATTCATTGAATCTTGTTTTATGGCCACTTGAAAAGAATAAGCATTGTTTAGTTGCAGGAGTAGTGTCATTTAAGTTTAAATCAATTCATGTTGTGTAATATATTTGTTTAAAATGCATACATACTTCTGATTTTTTCTGTACTTCTTTATCAATTCCTGAGACAGGGGTGCTAGAATCTCTGCTGTAGCCTTGTCTATTTTTCTCTTTAATTCTGTCACTTTTTTTACTCTACTACTAGGTGTGCACTCATGTAGAAATGTTTATTTTCTAAAGAAATAATCTTTTTTAAAATTTAGCCTTACATATTTATCTAAATGTTCATTAATTTCTGAAAATAATGATATAGCTAGCAATTGTTTGCTTATAATTTGTATAACATAACTTTTGTATCTTTTACCTGCAACCTGCATATTTAATAGGACAGTCTGTCATTATTCCTCCTTAAATTGGAGTGTTTAGCTATTTTATTTTAATATAAATATTCCTATTTATCTCTTTCTATTTGTTATCTGTCTGACATCTGAGTTTTTATCATTTTATTCCACTATTATATCCTTTCAAAAGGGTTATTTAACTATTCTTTTTTTAATTTAATTTTATTTATTAAACATACCATACAAACTATTTAAATATTCTTAGCATTTCTGCAATTTTCTTTTTAGAACAAGATTCTGTATGTATTTTTAGTGATTAATCTAGGAATTAAGACATGTCTTTATTTTTTACCGGTAAAATGTAAGAACTTAATTGCAGTGTAATTCCATTGCATCACCTACCATATTTAATCTTATTATTGTCATATATTTCACTTCTAAATATGTAATAAACCTCAAAATACATTTTGTCTTTGGTCAGTCCAATTACTCTTAAAGGACTGAAGCAAAGGAAACAAAGATAGCCAGTATTTGTCAACATCTTTGCCATTTCTGGTATTATTCATTCATTTCTGCAGATGAGAGTTTCCACTTAGTATTTTTTCCCTTAAGCCTGAAGAACTTTCATTAACATTTCCAATAATGCATGTTTGTTGGTGATGAATTATCTTAGCTTTTGATATCCGAAAATGTCTTAGTTTCACTTTATGTGTGGAAGATTGTTTCACTGGATATAGTATTTTGAGTTAAATTATTTGCCTCCTAATGAACATTAAAGGTGTCTCTTTGTTTTTGACATCTCAGGTTTTGAGAAGTCAGCCATCATTCTATCCATTTTCCTCCATGTGCATTGTGATTTTGCCACTCTGATTGTTTTTTAAATATTGTCAATTAGTTTGACAGTTTTATTATAGAATGCATAGTATGGTTTTTCTTTGTATTTGCTTGCCTGGTAAACAGCTTCTTGGGTGGGTAGATTGAGGTTTTGTACTAAATTTTGGTATTTTGGCAATTATTTCTACATCACTTATTGTTTCAGTTTACTGAAGCTGATGAAATGTGATGTATCAGAAATGGCTTGCTTTTTACAATAGGAATATGTTAACTTATAAAATATAGTTTTTAGGTTGTGAAAATATCCAACTCAAGGCATCAACAGGACAGTACCTGGATACTGAAGATAGGCTGTTGGCATCCAGGACACCCCTGTCACATGGAAAGGCACATAGCCAGTGTGTGCTGGTCTTTTCTGAATTTCATTGCTTTCAGCTTCTAGTTTCAGTGGCTTCCTCTCTGAGCTTCTTGTGGGTCCTCTCATCTTCTTAAGGGATCTTCTCCATAAGCTTCTGTTAAATTCATCTCTTGTAAAGTGCTCCACTAAAAGGATTAAGACCCATCTTGCAGCAACTTCTCAATTGAAATAATCTAATCAAAATGTCCCACCCCTAATAGGTCTGCACCCACTGGAATGGATTAAAAGAGCATGGTCTTGGGTGGTACAACTGTGGCTCAGTGGCAGGAATTCTTGTCTGCTGAGCTGAAGACCCTGGTTCAATTCCCAGAGTTCAATTCCTGGATCCTGCCCATGCAAATAAAAAAAAAAAATGAAAAACAAGCAAACAAAAAAACCATGGTCTATCCTAGAGGTGCATAATAGCTTCAAGCCACCACATTAATCTTTTTAAATGCAATTTTAACAAGAAATATTATATGTTCACATATCATATGGTCATCCAAATTGTATAATCGGTAGTTCATAGTATCAACATAAAACTGTGCATTCATCATGATCAATTTGTAAACATTTTCATTACTCAAATAATAATAATAAAAGTAAATGGAAAAGTGAAAAAGAAAACTCCAAACATTCCAGACCCCCTCTGAGTTAGCTTACAAGGTGTGGGAATGTGATATCCAGAACTTGAACAGCTTTTAAAAAAGCAGAATTTACTGAGTTCAAATTTACAGTTCTAAGGCAATGAAAATGCCCAAATTAAGGTATCAACAGTGGTTTCCTTAATTCAAGGAAGGCCCATAGGTTAGGAATACCTTTGTGAGCTGGGTAATCATGTGGTTGGCATCTGTCTATCCAGGTTCTGCCTTGTTTAACATCTGATGGTGACGTCTACTGGGGTCCAAGCATCTCCAAACATTCGTGTCTCTGTTCTCCAAGTGTCTACATCTGTGTCACCTCTGCTATAAAGTTTCTATTAGCTCTAAGGCTTCTGTCATTTCTGTAGCTTCTGTCATTTCTTATTCTCTCAAAAATGTTTCCTGTTTTAATAGATTCCAGTAAACTAATCAAGATCCACCTGGAACGGGTGGAATCACATCTCCATCTAATCAAAAGCTAATACTCGTAATATAGTGTGTCACATCTCCCTGAAGAAAATCTAATCAAAAGATTCCAACTTATGATATTGAATCAGGATTAAAAGAAATGGCTGCTCTTACAAGATTGGATCAGGATTAAAACATGGCTTTTCTGGGGTACATAATAGGTTCAAACCAGAGCACCTTCCCCCCTATTATTGCTTATTTTTTATCTTTTTCATTTTTCCCAGGACTGTCAGTCACAATGTTTTCACAATCACATTGTCACACCTTAAAAGATCAATAGGGGATAGTTCAGTGGTAGAATTCTTGTCTGCCATGAGGGAGACCCAGGCTTGATTTCCGGCCCATGCACTTCCCTCAAAACAAGTAAAAAAACAACCAAACAAATAATCAAATTCAACAAATGGTGCTGCAATAATGGAATTCTCACATGGAAAAAGAATGAAATATGATCCCCACCATACAGCATACAGAAATAAAAAAAGATCTATAGTTATTCACTCATCTTCAAGAATCAAGGCTATTGGATTACAGTTCAACAGTTTCAGGTATTTCCCTCTAGTTACTCCAATACACCAAAAATTAAGATGGGTTATCTATATGTGGCATAATAATAACCTCTAGAATGACCTTTATTTGAAAACCCCACTGCTGAAACTATATTTTGCTGTATTTCTCTTCCCCCTTTTGGTCAAGAAATTTTTCTCACTCCCACAATGCCAGGGCCAGGCTCATCCCCTGGAGTCATGTCCCATGTTGCCAGGGAAATTTATACTCCTGGGAGTCATGTCCTTTGTTGGTATATCATATACCAGCAGCTTACAAACTAGAACACTTCCCAACCAACTGTGAATAGGTGCATCTCTCTCTTCACATTTTTTCCAATATTTACATGTCCCTGTTCATTTTAAAACTATTTTATTAACACATCATAAAATCCAACCTAAGTAAAAAATCAATGGTTCCCATTATAATCACATAGGCCTGTCTTCACCACCACAATCTATATGAAGGTATTTTTACTTCTTCTCCAAAGAATCCCATACCCCTCTCCCATATCCACTGCTTACTGAAATTTAGCTTTGGCAAATCACCTTTGCTACATTCAATGGGCGCATATTACAATGTTACTGTTAGTTATAGAACCTAGTATGCATTGATAATATTTTTTTCCACATAACATCCCATTTTCAACATTTTGCAGTGTTCACATTCATTTCTTCTCCCCCATGCAAAAACATTCTTTGTATTTGTACATTTACTCACCATCATTGTTCACTCTAGACATTGCTAAATTATACCCTTCCAGTCTTTATCCTCTATCTTTCCTTCTGATGTTATACATGCCCACAGCCCTCCTCTCTCACTCATACTCACACTCATCTTCATTCAATGTACTTACCGTATTGTACTACCATCTGAGAGTATGGTGTTATCCATTTCTGGATCTTTACAATCAGTCCTGTTGAACATTCTGAACTCCTTCAGCAACAATCTCTACCCTTTATCTCCTGATATCCTGTGTTCTCAACTTTAACTCTCAAAGTTAGCTCATATTAGTGAGACCATACAGTATTTATCCTTTTGTTTTTGGCTGATTTCACTTAGCAAAATGTCCTCAAGATCTATCCACATTGTTACCTGCTTCATGACTTTATGTCTCCCATTGTATAGGCTACCTTTTTACCTTTCTGACAAAAATCTTTGATGCACGACAGTGCTCAATTTTGAAGTTATCCTGTTTATCTAGTTCTTTATTACTTGTGCTTTGGGTATAAGGTCTAAGAAATCACCACCTATCACAAGATCCTTAAGATACTTTCCTACATTTTCTTCTAATCATTTTGTGGTCCTTGCTCTAATATTTGGTCTTTAGTCCATTTTGAGTTAATTTTTGTATAAGTTGTGAGACAAAGATCCTCTTTCATTTTCTTTCATTGTGGTTAGCCAGTTCTCCAAGCACCGTTTGTTTAAGAGTCTGCTCTGTCCAACTTGTGTTGACTTGACAACTTATCAAAGATCAGTTGGCTATGATGGTCCATGTCAGAAACCTCAATTCAGTTCGATTAGTCAGTACACTTACATTTATGCCAGTACCATGCTGTTTTGACCACTGTAGCTTTGTAATATGCTTTAAAGGCAGATAGTGCAGGACATTCCATATTATTTTCTTTTTCAAGATATTTTCATTATTTGGGGCAATCTACTCTTCCAAATAAATTTGATTATTGGTTTTTCTATTCTGTAAAGTAAATTGGCAGAATTTTAATTGGTATTGCAATGAATCGATAAATCAATTTAAGCTGCCACATTTATCTTACAGAGCTTCTTATAATCTAGATATTTCTGACTGCATCTGTATATTTTTATATTGCATTTCCTTCATTCTAGCATTTCCTCTATCCCTTGTATTGGTTTCATAAATTATTGTAGCTTCTTGATTAGAGGGGCCATTGGGAAGCAAGATTAACTTTGTAGGTAATATATATTTCTTTCAGGAAGCATATAATGCTTCTTTACATGATGTTTTCAAATATTAATAATCATTGTGTAAATGAATTTCTTTATGTACAGGTGAAAAATGGTGATAATTTAATTCTATTACACTTTTTTTTTATTAGCTGGAAAATTTATGTGGCTTCATGAAGTATAATTCCATCAGGAAAGGTATGATAGATGCTTTATTTTTCACATTTATTTATTATATTTCAAAATAATGAGTTGTCTCCTAGCTTTCTCCAAAGTTCATTATTTTAAAAGTATAATTATAGACTTTTAGATTTAAACATATTTTAGTATTTCAATGTATGGGAGTTAAAATTCTGTTTTTAGGCAAGCAGAAGCCCATAAGAGGTACTAAACAATATATGTTGCTTAAATTATTTCATCATTTGCTCATGGCCTAGAGTTCATAGGGGTAGCATGTTCCTTAGTTTTATTGTATATCTTATCTTTAGGATTTGGGTTCTACTGTATTTTTTTTTCAGGGATATGGGAAGATGCAAAAACTAACCAGCTGTTTTTGCTCTTAAAAATCTTCAGTTGATCTCTTTGAATAAATAAATGTTGATGCCATCATCATTGCTTCAATTGTTGTATTTTTTTTGCTTGAAATATTTTGTAAGTTTGAAGCTATTTATTGTGTGGGATATGGTGTAAATTAGGCAATATGATAATGAGTTACAGGGCAAGAGAGTTTCGTCGTAGCCTACATCAAAATATGCTGTGCTGGAAAACAATGACCTGTTTGTTTTGTTAAAGACTTATTTTAGATTAGGAAAAGGGATTATTTTTGAAAGATGTGTGGAAGATGATTTTATGGACCAGATGGGATTTTTGTACACTTTGAATGGCCATGAGCCATGTTTACGAGAGATGCAATATCTTTACCATAAAAATAAAACAAAACAAAATAGAAGGTTTTTTTCCCCTACTGTGAAAATTTTGTGCCTTTTGCAATTATAGCTAAACTCTAAATTTAATTTAGAGCCCAACTTTTTTGTCCTTTTTAGCCTCTCCTAGTATTAAATAAAACATAAAGCAGAGAGTACTAAACTACAGGAAACCACTTCAGTAAATGCAAAGCCCTTTGCCATTGTGATTCACATATACTCTCTCATTAGTAGTTTTCCTTGGGTATGAATTAATTTGTTCAATGATGAATTTGCTGCAGAGATCTTTTTGTTTCAAATAGATGCCAACAATCATCCAAGACAAGTTGCTCTAAAGAAAAAATAAGCTACACCCTTCTCTTACCAAAGCCAGAGATTGACTGTTGTGATCTATTTCCACTCTTTAACCACTTGAAGCAATTCACTTTCATTTCTCACAAGAGGAGATTTAGGAAAGCATTAAAGACAAACTTGAAATTGGGTTAACCCTTTATTCTAAGCTTCTGCCACATGACATCAGCTAGCTCTGTGAAGAAAGGACAAGCTCAGAACACCCTTCATGACTTGATTTCAAAGACTGTAACAGAACCTCCTGGAGAAATATGTGGTCATTTTCATCCAGTTATTTCATGCAATTGCTTTTTTTTTTCCAATTAATTAGTGGAAACAGTTTTGCCTCTGTGCAATAGTTAAGCTCTTGTTACACCAATTGATTGGAATCATATTTTAATTAATATAATTTTCACTTCAAAAGAAGCAGTGATTTTTCATTGTACATCAATTACCTTACCATCCACTCCTCCAATTTAATTTCAGATTTATTTTATATTATGTGAACATGATCGGCTCAGAGTAAGAAAATTGATTTGTGAAGGATGCTTTATTTTTTCTACTTAAAAACAGGATATTCTTGGTGCAAAATGAAATATACAATCGTTATATAACTTTAAGTAAACGGTTTTAAGAAAATGCAACATGACAAAGTAAAAATCGCTTTTGAATAAGTCGGAAAATCTAGGTGATCATAAGTAGGTAACTTTGTCTCTGCAAAGTAATTTCTCTAACTCTTAAATAATCACATACTGCTTCATTCAAAAAGTTAATTTAAGAATCAAATAAATCTAGCATAAATGTATACAATTATTTTAGCATTCAGCTTATAATGTATATATTGGATAAAATATGAATTTAATTTTCTTGCTATTTTAATTTATTTGGCCATTTACTTCTTTTCAAATTAGTATTTTTTTATGATTTGTTTGACTTTTTGCACTATTTTTTGAATAATATAATATAGTAAGCCAAACCATATCACTGCCACAAAACTTCTCTTACTGATTAAATATCTAGGAATTGTGCATTACTTGTGAAAATTTTTCTCCAGCTAACTGAAGGATTCATAAATACATGGGCCAAATATACCTTTGTTCATACCATATATGAAAGAAAAAATTTTCTTATAGTTCTTGACCTATTATGGATGCTTAAAAAGTGTTGATTGACTGGATGTTTGAATAAAAGTTTTCAATCATTATGAAGGAAACAAGTGTGGGCATGATTGATCCTTTTTCTGAGTGCCTTATCTAGTATGTGGAAGTCAAAGAAATAATTCCACCACAGACTTTATGGCATATAGGCACAATTTGTTGTAAAGACTGAAGAAAAGGAAAGGCTTGCATATTGTTATGGGAAATGCAGATTGCCCATTTCATCCATTCCTACTTTTTTTGGCTGGAGATATTGCAATCTAAGAACTACAAAATTTAAAGAACCACAATTCCCATCTAGTTTGCACTTCCATTTTCATTTCTTTAGGAAATGAGCAAAGAGAAATGGAAGACTTTTCTGTGCTTCCTGGGTGCACAGAAGCAACTATAACAGTGGCAGTGTGAGTGACAAGCATATTTGCAGTAGCAACAACTTTTTGCGACCTTTTAATCCCTGTATTGGAGCTATGCTGTGCCCATTCTCCAGATTCCTGGATATTAAGAGGCAGTTGCTTTGATAGAATTACAGGCAGCGATGACATCTCCCTTCCAACATATCTCCCAAAGTGGCTTAGAATCAGCTGCATAAATTCTGAGAATTATTCTTTGAGGCTTAACCTAGGCTCTGGTCCTTTGAATTTTCTAAAACTTTTATTTGCACCAAACACCTTGTGGTAAACCCCTTATTGGCTAAAATAGCTAATCTTTTCTCGAACTAAATCCTGACTGATGAAGATACTAAAAAGAACTAGGATTCCCATACTTTTAATACCCTTTCATAATTTCTGTTTACACTCAAATTCCTGTTTAAGGACTACTTTAACTCTTGATGACTGGTATGTGTGAAGATGACTTGTGAGTTGAACCATGCCCTTCTTGTTTTGGGAATGGTCCTGCATTCCTCTTGCATTCTTTCCTGCTTATAAGTCTTTATAAAATTTAAATAGGAGGTACAAAATAAAAAGTAGAAAAAAATAAGCTACCTGCAAAAAAACAAAACTTTATTACTAAATATCCATCTATCTATCATCTTCTATTTTCAGCAAATTTGGAACGGCATTCCCAATAAAGATATAATAATTTGGTAGTATTTTGTAATTTTTTAAAACAGAGAAAGCTTTCTGTCTATTTGTCAAAATGCCCTAAGTAAAGACCTCCAGAATGTAGCTGCAAAGAAAAACGATTTATTTCCTGCCAGCAAGAGGATCATTTTGAGAGAGACTCCTCTGCTTTCTGGCCATAAGCAGAGCTTTTCTATATTTTAAAGACACGGGCTAATCAAGAATAAAAGGAAAAAGGAAACAAAATTGATGTGTCAGACAAGGCAGGCCTCAAAAGTAAATGGCCTACAGATAAACAAGGCTGGGAAAGTACATTCTGTAAATTGAAATTTAGCATGGAAAACTGACAGTTAAGTAGTTTTGATTTTAGTAAGTACTTTGGGCTAAAGACATGTTGATGTAAGAATCGCACAAAAGATCTTACTCTTTATTATCTAAAATTACTTTTCTGCATGTTCTGGTTATCTTTTTTTTTTTTTTAGGATGATAGTTTTATTAATTAACCACTTGATATGCTGTTATAATTTTTCCCTAAATTTGGCTGCACGATTTTTAAATACCTCTTCATGCCATAAGGCTCTGCAAGATAATTTTTGTATAGAAGCATAGAAAAATTATTTAGACTTTCTTTTAAAAGGACTGATGGAGATTTTTTTTGAAATTTTAGTGAAATATATTCACACACCATACAAACCATTCAAAAGTATGCAATTGATGGTTCACAACATCACCACACAGTTGTGCATACATCCCCATGAGCAATTTTGGAACATTTTCAGTACTCCAGAAAAGAAATACAAAAGAAAACCCAAATCCTCCCATAACCCCCAACCCCCATCATTCCCTATTATTGACCCATAGTATTGGTATGGCACATTTGTTATTGTTGATGAAAGAATATTATAAAGTAATATTAAAATATTATTTAAAATATAATATTTTATATTATATGATATCAAATATATTTTAAAAATAAAATATTATAAAGTAATATTAAATATTATATAAAATATAATTTAAATATTATTAAAATAATTATTAAAATGTTGATATTAAATATTATTTTATAGTCCGTAGTTTGCAATAAAGTACATTTTTCTCATATAGCACTCTATTCTGGGGATCTTAAATAGGCCGACACATTTGTCAAAACTCAGGCAATCTATATTTAAGCTTTCTGAAAATAGAGGTTGATAGATGGATAGATAGTAATAAACTATTTTTTGCAAGAAGTTTATTTTGTCTATTTTCTGATGTTATACCTCCTATTTAAATTTTATAAACACTGAAAAGCTGGAAAGGTCACAGGAGGAAAACCACACTGTTCCTAAAATGAGAGCAGCTTGGTGCAAATCTCACTTAAAATCTATATTTAAAAAAAAGATGTTAAAAATAGTGAAAGTTGATGATATTTATGATAAAGTATTTAGGGACAATCATGCTGACATCTGGAATTTAATTTATAATGCATCAAAAATTAGATGGATTGATGAGTGGGTTAAGGATGAATAGATGGATAGATTTCTAATAAAAGAAGGTCAGCGAAACCTTAATGTTGGAATCTTAGTAGAAGATTGATACTGTAAATTTTATTCAATGCTGATTATATGTTTGAAAATTTCCACAATATATTTGGGAAAAAAGATAAGCAATTAAAGAAAAGAATATCAAGTTTGAACGAAGTAAAACAAAATATAATTGGATGATTATATTTCCTTAGGAAGCAGGGTAGATGAATAACATGAATATCGGATATATATCAAAGGCTTTTGAATCCAGATAATTTTACTTCTATCCTTTAAAAAACCTTGACGAAATACAATAAATGATAGTATGAAGATAATATACCCCATGATTTCCCATGGCTGTATTGTGGAGAGTGTTCATATTACTATACAGATACAAATTTGCATTATTCACTTTAACGCCTCCATTTAATAACACTCCAGGAAAACAGAAATCCAAAGCTTGTCTTTTATACACAGATTGGAAGTTCAGAACATGATCTCCCCTTTCTAATCCTAAGAGATTTCTTTCTTGTCTATTTTAGGCTGGCATTAATTGCTGATAAATGGTGGCAATTTGTTAGAAATAGACAGTATTTTATCTAGCTAGTGGGGCAAAATGCTGTTAAGCAAAAACTCTGAGATCTAAGGGAGACCCATAAAAAGAAACACAAAGTTTTGAAGTTAGATTTCATTGAAAACAAGGAAGAGATTCATATGATGTTTCCAAAATATGTCCTTCTCTTAAGTAAGAAATGTGGTAGTGAGTTAGTTACCAGCAATATAGAGAGGGTTACTGACAGAAATGAGGTCTAGTGTATTCATTTTCTATTGTGGCATAACAAATTACCACAAAAATTCATCTATTATAAGAGAGTTTTCATGGTTCAGGAGTTTAGGCATGTTTCAAGTGTTCTAGTTTGCAAGCTGCCAGAATGCAATATACCAGAAATGCAATGGCTTTTAAAAGCGGAATTTATTAAATTGCAAGTTTACATTTCTAAGGCCATGAAAATATCTGAATTAGGGCAAGACTATGAAAATGTCCAAATTAAGGCACCCACAAGAGGTTACCTTCACTCAAGAAAGGCCGATGAAGTTCAGGGTTTCTTTCTCAACTGGAAAGGCACATGGCAAACATGGTAACATCTGCTAGCCTTCTCTCAGGGCTTCTTGTTTCATGACGCTCCCCTGGGGGTATTTTTCTTCATTACCAAAGGTCTCTGGCTGCATGGGCTCTCAAGCTTTATCCAAAATGGTTCCTTCTTAAAGGGCTCCAGTATGCAACACCACCTTGTATGGGTGGAGACACATCTTCATGGAAACCATCTAATCAAAAGTTACCAACCACAAATGGGTAAGTCCCATTTCCTGGATAATCAAAATGCTCCCACCTAGCGATACTGAATGAGGATTAAAGGAGTCATTCCATGTTTTGGTAAATCCTCACACAGAACAGTATTCTCTGGGGATGTACTTTCTGGATGCTCAATATTTTCCAAGACATCAATTTCTGGTTTCTTTGTACCCAAGAATTCAGCTCTCAGTTTATCTTTTTCCTCTCACAGTTTAATACATGATGCAAGGAAAAACCAGGCTGCATTTTTCAGTTAGCCTGGAAATCTCATCAGCTAAATGTCCAACCTTGTCATTTTCAAATTCTGCCTTACATCTGACATCAATTTTTCCAAATTATTTGCATTCTACAAAAAGGATCACCTTTCCTCGAGTTCACAATGACACACTCATTATTTCCTTCTAAGGCTTTATTGGAATCACCTTTAACATCCATATTTCAATCAAGAGTCTCTAGACAATCTAGGACTTTTCTCTTAAGCACCTCACAATTCTTCCAAAATCTTCTCCTTAGCCATTTATAAAACTGTAACAGCAATTTTGGTATTTGCAAATCACAGCACCCCATTTTTTTTTGTACCAAAATTGGTTTCAGTTTGATAAAGTTGCTGAAACACAATATATGAGAAATGGATTTGTTTTTGCAATGGAGATTTATTAAGTTACAAATTTACAGTTCTAAAGGCATGGAAATATCCATATTATGGCATCAACAAGAAGCTACCTTTTCTGAAGAAAGTCTGCCAGCAGTTCTGTCACATGAGAAAGCATGTGGTGGCCTTCCTCTCCCAGGTTGCTTTCAACTTCTGGCTTCAGTGGTTTCATCTCTCAGTGCTTCTGGGGGGCTTTTTCCTCTTCAAACTGTATTGGGTATTTCTCTTTGAGCTCTCTCAGCTTTTATCTTCTTATGAAGTCCCACCTTGAATGGAGTGGGTCACATTTCAATTGAAATAGCCTCATCAAAGTGCTGCACCTACAATAGGTCTGCACCCAAAGAAATGCTTTATAAAAACAAGGTCTTTTCTGAAGTAACTGACACACAATCTCTACAAAGACCATAATAGCTTAATAGAAGTGGTAAGGCATCCAATGAAATAAAGTCATGATGCAAACAAATGCCACTGGGGCCATGATGGTTTTCATCACTGGCCGATATGGCAACTCAGGAATAAGAACTTTAGCATGGTCTGGAATAATGTCAAAATATTTCTTCACTTACTTATTCATTGAATAGAAGTATCTTCATTTATGCCTATATGCCTGGCACTATTTGCCATTCGTCTAGTGCAGCATGAAAACGAAAGATATGATTCTTATTCTCAAGGTGTTCACTTTCTACTACAGAACATACTCAAAAGGTAAAGCAATGGCAAAATAGATGAATGGATTTTATGTTGGTTGAGTGCATAAGATTCTCAACATGCATAATGAGAAGAATCTAACACAGATATTGGCTTTGGTGACAGTTTCCTAGAGAAGGTTATACTTTCACTACCCAAAATATAAATTGATTGGGACCAAGAACATTATTCACCATGAGTATTTTAAACAGAGTGAAGGACGTTTTTGAAGAAAGACAGTTATGAGAGACATTGGAGTTGCTTTAGCAAGGCCTATTTCATATGTGAATGATTAGTGACCATGACAGATCAGGATAGGAAAATTGGATTCCTCAGTGTCATGGTCAGGTTCATGTGGCAACTTGGCCAAGAAGTGGTACTTGTTTGGTTGGGCAAGTGCTGGCCTGTTGCTATGAGAACATTTCATAGAATTAAATCGTGATCACGTTGGCAGCATCCACAGCTGATTCCATTTGCAATCAGCCAAGGGGAGTGTCTTCTGCAATGAGTGATGCTCAATCTAATCACTGGAAGCCTTTTAAGGAGGGTTCAGAAGAGACAGGCTCTCTTCCCTTTTTGGCTGGCGAGCCTCTCCTGTGGAGTTCGTCCAGACCCTCCATCGGAATCATCAGCTTCACAACCTGCCCTACAGATTTTGGACTCTATGTTCCCACTGTCATGTGAGACACTTTTATAAATTTTATATTTATGAATACTTTCTGTTGATTCTGTTTCTCTAGAGAACACTAACTAATGCACTCAATAAAAGGTAAATGACCTGGGTTAGTTAGATAAGCTGCATGATCCTCGGCTACCTCATTATGGTAGTATATGCCATTCCCTTGTGTGGTAAAAAAGATAAAAAAAATATATAAAGTTTGTACCAGTGCCTGGCATAGAAGGATTCCCCAGTCTGTAGCAGTTAACATTAGCTTCATGATTTCTTAATTTCCAGGCCCCCCCCAAAAAATCCAAAATGTCAAGATCCATTAAGGGATTTAAAGTATGTAGGAGTGGACTAGATGATAGGAAGATATTTTTTTTTTTACATTTTAGAATGATTGCTTTGTCAAAAGCTGGGAGAATTGATTACAGGGAGTTGAGGCTGAAGGCAGTGAGATGAGTGAGGGAAAAATAATGGGATTTATGCTTAGGTATTGCACTGAAGATGGTGAGCACAGGTTAGGTTTGAGAGCTAGCTAGAGAGAGATAACAGTTGCTGATTAAATAGATACATCTGAGAAGAAAGAACCTTAAATGATTTTTAGTTCTCTCAGTTGGATGATTAAATTAATAACAGTGTCATAGTGACGAAATATTGTATAACTCACCTTTAAAAAGAAAATAAGAGGATGAGTTATAGCAGCTCTTTTTTTTCTTTTATTTGTAGCTTAAAAGATTTTGGAGAGGAGATTATGCAGAACCTTGTAGAGTTAGAAGTTGTGAAAGAAAGTGATAGGCAGAATGAGGCAAATCTTGCTGGCAAGGGGAGAGAGAATTTCCTGAAAATCTAAAATGAAAGGAAATTGTAATGTAGAATTCTGAGTGTTGAAGCCTTTAAGCTAACTCGTTTGTAAAGACCATGTGAAAAAGCTAAGATCTTCGTGAAGAATGGTGGCAGATTGTGTCTCAGGGAGGCTAACTAGATAGTACACTGCCAAATTCTGCAGCTTCTTTTACACAATTAGGGCACAGAGAAAGCCAAAGCAGACACCTGTATAGAAACCTGAGGCACCAGACAATAAACATGTCTGCAGTGTACTGTGTAGGCTAGAGATTACAGGACTGAACCTGAATGTTCTGAAAAATGTATTTCCTCCAAAACTTTTTCAGGGCCCTGGAGGAAGTTTTCAAAAGGGTTGAGATTTAAGATTTGACATTGTGGAGAGAATAGGTTATCTGATTTAGAAAGGCAATAGTAATGCATGTTTCTACAACCCCTAACTTACGGAAAAAGTTGAAAAAGCTGATTGATTTTGATAAGCATTGGTTTGAGGTAACAGAGAGGAAGGTGAGGGGAAGGTGTTGAAATGATGTTGAATTACATGTATGAAATTACTTCTGGAAAAAGAGATTTGGACTGCAGATATAAATGTGGAAACATCAACATATAAGTGAGAAGTAAAACTTAGGTGTCAATTAGATCACCCAAGGTGAAATGAGTGAAGACTGAGACTTGAAAGAGACCACAAGCAGAAATATCATCTTTCCATGTGCGTGAGAGAGAAGAGCCTTGAAAATAGATTAAGAAAAAATGTCAAAGCTTTACAGATTTTCAATGAAACAAACAAACAGAAGTTACCTTAGATCATCTGGGCATGGAAAAGTAAGGAAAGTCAATGGTAAGAAAAAGTAAGAAATATCAGAGAAATTTATTAAACATATCGTACTGAAAATATGAATTTAGTTATTCAAATATAAAGTAGATTGTTCTATTTGCTAGCTGCTTGGTTCAAGAAGGCTGACGAAGTTCAGGGTTTCTCTCTCAAGTGGAAAGGAACATGGCGAATATGGCGTCATCTGCTAGCTTTCTCTCCTGGCTTCCCATTTCATGAAACTCACTGGGAGGTGTTTTCCTTCATTTTCAAAGGTTGCTGGATGGTGGATTCTCTGCTTCTCATGACTATGTCATTCAGAATCTCTAGCTTTCTTAAAAATGTTTCCTCTTTTATAAGATTCAAGTAAAAACTAATCAAGACTCACCCGAATGGGTGTCTCCACCTGATCCAGCTTAACAACCACTCTTGATTGAGTCACATCTCCAGGGAGGTGATCTAATTACATATTCAAACATACAGTACTGAATAGGGATTAGAAGATCCCTATTACACTAAATACATTTAGTGTATTAGTTTACACTAAATATAACAAATCTACAATAGTACCGTTCCAATTATCATTTTCATTATAAATTCATAGATTTTACTTCTCCACATTTTGGAGAAGGAATTAGGAAAATTAGAGAATAAAAGGATTTGGGAGATTAGGAAAATTAGGGAGGTTGAGCTACTTCTCCATGTAATTTACTTTTTAAGTTTGCAATTATTTGAGCCTGATTCTAAATGTATCTTTCCAACATACAAATGGATTGTTCTCACTCAACTTAATGACTCAGTGTATCTCTGAAAACCCATTTCAGAATGTCTGATTGTATAATACTAGATAAACAATTTCTACTAGAGACCAGTAGCTGCTTTTCTGAGTGATTGATTCTATGTCATGTAAGCATAGCTTTGCTCCAGAACTGTAGGGCTCTTTTGAATAGTGTTTGGGACATGGATATTCAGTGTAAATGCAAGCTATACAATGGTTAAAAATATTAAGGCATAAGAAGTCTGACACTGAATCATTATTAAATAAATACTCATAACAAGGTGACTTTTTTTTTTTGTATTGTTTTGTTTTTGTTTTTGGCATGAGCAGGCTCCTGGAATCGAACCCGGGTCTCTAGGATGGTAGGTGAGAATTCTGCCATTGAGCCAACATTGCCCACCCGACATGCTTTTTAATTTCGTATAGATTACAGCAAGTAGAAAGAACCAAGGTAATACATTCAGGAGTATTCCTTCTCATACTTTAATTCTGTAGTTGAATATTCATTGGGGAGATGTGAGAAACAGCTCTTTAATGAAACTCTATTGATTTCGGTACTTTTTGTTATATCAAAGTTTTTTTTTTTTTTCTGTGGGGGGCTGTCAAACGCATTCCCAAAGAGAATGGGGATTGTTTTAATATTCTACAATATTTAGTTCATTAATAAACTTACGTATAGATCTCACACTACTTGGAATGTTTTGATGACCTGTGTATGAGAAGGAATATTCCAGCATGGCCAAAATGGTAAAGTGTGCATTCTCTCGGATAATTCAATGAACTCAATAAGTAACCTGGATGGGTGGCTTTGTTGCCACAGTAAAGAAAATTTTACCTTAGGACATAAATATTTTAACATATTCCTACCCTAATTACCTATATGAGTACATCACGAATAAGAAATAGCTGGGGATCCACAAGCTCAATTCTCAACATGCTTTGATATTATTCCTTGTCTTCCAAAGGGAAGGCATATTTCAACATGCCCCAAATCCCCAGAGTAAGATGATATTATGGGCCCTGTAAATTTTATTAACTTAAAGAAAAATCTAATTGATTAGGGGATTAAAGAGACATTAATGCCTATTAGAAAATACAAATCTTCAGGGCCACAGATGCATCAGTTTGTCCCATTTCTCTGTTAAATAGAATAATAAAAGTTTATGAGGCTGGGTTGTAAATATAAAGGGTCAGTAAGAAAATTCTCTTTTCTCTGAGGATAAATTGGTTCTTGCTTTAACTTATGACCCTTTATTGTTAAATTAAAACTGGACTAGGGAGAAAATGAAGATATATGGATGGTTGGGAAAGGGGGCTAAACCACTTATAGACTAATAGCAAAGCTCAGTGGCATGAGATAGGGGGAAAGGGGACCAAACCACTTACAGATTAATGGCAAAGCTCAGTGGCATGAGATAGGGGATCCTTCTTGTTGGGACAAATGAAGGTTTAAGTGAAGCTATGCTTCTTGCCAAGAGAAAATCCATCGCTTCCTCTGACTTGATCAGAAATCTAGCTGAACCTAGATTGATAAGAGTGAAACTGCCACTGATGTGACTGTCATTTGACCCAATGACTTCCGTGGAGGCTCCCTTGGCAACAGACCAAGCCAGGCACTGCCGCCAGGCTGAGAGACAGACACAGGAGCCCCAGATTTTGTTTGTGTGACTGGGACTCTTTTGGCTGTGACATCACTCAAATGCTGAGCCTTTCAGAGAAGAGTCAAAAGAGAGTCAAAAATAGGATATCTGATACAATCTGGTCAGCAAGGCTGTGGGGAAACCAGCTTGATGTTCACAGCGGTTGCAACAAATTGGCCCAAACCTTCCATCACACACTGAGATTTTGCATCGTCTTCCAAACACTGATTAGAGTGACTTCAGGCACAGACAAACAGTATCAAAATACACTGATCATGAATCTTCATAACGATTTAATCCTACATTGAAATTGTATTATTGTTCTCCACCATAATCTAGTGAACATTTATTAAATGAAGTTTTCAAAATCCTAACCTAGAAAGGTTACAGTGTTCTTTTGTGAAAGAACTGATGAATGAACTGATGAAAATTCAGGCTGATAGCTGATCTTTTAGATTTGGGAAAGCCCTAGATTTCCTACTATTATATGTAAAGGGAACTTTCCAATTCAGATAAAGATGATACTGTACTCTGATATGATAAGCATTGTATCAAATAGTGGTCATTAAAAATGTTATTGGGGTGATATTATTTTTGTGTAATAACTTCAGAAGATCCAAGTGTCTTGTTCCAAAATTATTCCCTCTCCTGTAAAATGAAAAATATCCGTCCTCAATATCTTTCTCACATAGAACCTATGACTTGTGTTACTATTGTCCCAACTGTTCTGTATCACCAGGATGTTAGCTCCTTTGCAACACAATTCTTAATATATTTCTCCATCACATTTCTTCTACTACCGTCCTGATAAATCAATAATTAAAACATGTCAAATATAATGTAATTTTGAATAGAATAAGCAAGGATAATTTATTTAGAACTGAATCACTTTTATTTGTTATTTAAAACTGAGTCACAATTTAGGTATTATAAAAACATAAACTGCTTACAATTAACTGATAATTTTAATCCTGTGGAACAAGAAATTGCAGCAGTGGATTGTTTGAAAGTTTCTATTATTTTGCTTGGAATTCATTAACTATTAATATTTAGTATAGTCACACTTCTTCGGGTATGTTTGTGAAGAGATGGTTACTTACCACATTGGGAAATCCCTGTTAGCATGATATAAGAGAGAAATAAAGTTGTGGTATAAAATGAGAGCCATGGGATGGAGTGTGGTAATGAAGGCTAGTAGGATCTATCAGTGGTTGAGTAGCCTGGTTCCTACTGGTCATTTGAGAGTACTGCTAGATAGAGTGCAAGTTTATATCTGTGCAAGGATTTTTAAACAATAAGAATAAGAATGTGGTATATCTGCTAAGATGAGAAATATTGCTAGATAAATGCTTATTACTATCTTCCATAACATGTGATACTTCACACACACCTGTTAGTTTATAAAACCCAGCTGGAACACTCAGGGATGTTAGTTTCTTCTTTCTATCCTGGCCTAGGTTGCATAAAGAAGGTGAAATTTCTTTCCTGGCAAGAGAATTTGAAATAATTTTTTTAATAGGGAGCTCATCTATGCCGTTATTCCTACTGCCTCCAATGATTTATATTATTTTCTGTCAAGTGAATATTTTGCAGGGATTTTGTAATTGTACTGATGTCTTGAGAGATTCATCAAACCATGATCAAATTGAAACTTATCATGGTGTAAAATAATCCTTCCTGATACTTCTTCTAAGGTTTTGTCTTAGTGGTAGCTTGGAGATATTGCACAGGTAGGTAATTTCCATTATAACATTCTACCCTAACTACCAGTCCATTGCCCTTCTGTTCCCACACCACATGCAAACTTTAAATATTATTGTAAAACTGAAATTTTTTTTCCTTAGGTTTTTTTTTTCTTAGGTTTCATTTTGCACATACTTTAATTAACACTCCACCATGCTTATTCTTTCTGCCATATAATTCCTTAAGAATTTTACTTTCCTTGTCTTGATACTTATGAATTACTATAACTGCCAATTTGATTGTCTTTCTCAATCACCAGATTTTAATCCTTGAGTGGGAAAGGGCTTTGTCTCTTTTATTTACAATTTAATTCCTACTGCCCGGTATACTATCCTTCAAAATTTAATTTGATCCATTAGAGCTGCCAGGATATCAAATAAAAGTTTTCCAGTTATATATGTATTCATAAAAGATTTTATAATGTATTTCTTTTCTATTTTACAAAAACATATTCACTGTAATTATTGAGTGATTTCAAGGAATTTGGTGAAATTTTAGAATTCTGTGGTCACCCTGCCTTTTTAATTCTTTGTAAAAATATTATTTTTAATCTAAATATTATTTGCAATACATGTATAGATTTATAATATTAGTACTAGCTCCAAATATCTATGATCCCAATCATAACTATGTGCAAAAGACTTCATTTAACTTCTTAATACACTTAGAATAGTTATGAAAAGTAACAATCATAAATTCCTGTTTATATAATACTTAATACATGCACTCCCTTGAGCATTTTACTTCTATTTACTCATTCCATCCCGATAACAAACTTATGGAATAAGTAATGCCTATCATCCATTTTATAGATGAGAAAGCTGAGGCATTGCCCAACATATATTGCTACTAAGAAGTGATCTGGCTTCAGATTCAGTGATCTTAATTTTAATACTAAGATACTCATATTCTTAATAAAAATTTTAATTATATTATACTAATATTCTGTTCTGTTTTATTCTATAATAGTCTATTCTATTCTATTCTATTCTATTCTATTCTATTCTATTCTATTCTATTCTATTCTATTCTATTCTATTCTATTCTGCTATACTATACACTACGCCCTCATCAAGCAGTAAAACTAAACAAGATCACTTAAATCCAGGCTTGAAATAGAATTAATATGAATCTAGGTATGAGGTTGTGCATGTTTACGTTTGTATACATGCGTGCGGTATGACTGGTTTATACTCAGTATACTGTTATTGTTAAAGTAGTCCAAATAGGGTCCTTATTAAAATCATGATATTCATTAAGTTTTCCTTCTTCTTGGATGATCAAGATCTCTATTTATTTTCTCTGCAGCTCTGTGAAGCTGGCTAAAGCTAAATTCAGTAGACCTGTTTCTTAACTGTTGATCTTTGCTTGACATCATTGTCTTTTAGCCCTTGGCTATTAGTAATCAGCAAATACCATGAAAGTAAAAGGATTATTTTAAAAATGATATTAGCTAGGGTTCTCTAGAGAAACAGAATCAGCAGGAGATATCCGTAGATATAAAATTTATAAAAGTATCTCACATAACCATGAAATTGTAGAGTCTAAGGTCTGTAGGGCAGGCTGCAAGCTGGTAACTCTGATGAAAGACTGCAATGAACTCTTAGGAGAGACTGGCTGGACAACTGCAGGAATGAAAGAGTCCAAAATCTATAGGGCAGACTGTGATGTGATCAATCTGATGAAGGGTATAGATGAATCCACTGGAGAGCCTCACTGGCTGTAGCAGGAAGAGAAGAGATCTCTTCTGAATCCTCCTTAAAAGCCTTCCAGTGATTAGATTAAACATCACTCATTGCAGGAGACACTCCCCTTAGTTGATTACAAATGCAATCAGCTGTGGATGTGGTCTACGTAATCATGATTTAAGTCCACAAAATGTCCTCATAGCAATGGGCAGGCCAGTATTTGCCTGACCGGACAACCAGGCATCACCAGTTGGTCAAGTTGACACATGAACTTGACCATGACAGATACATTAAGCAAGAATTACCTTAGTATACTCCTTTCTTTCTGAAATTCTCCCAATGTGGTCCTGGCTGTCTTAGCAGGTCTTCAGTGCTCTCTAAAGATGTATCTTGCATTTTATACAGTTTTATTTTCTATTTTTCATCTATTTTTTTTAGAGAAACGTGAATTGTGTGTAGAAGAAATGTTGATATCTTTTTCTGCTAATGACACCTGGTATTTTTCGCTAACATAATTTCATCAAGAAAATGCATAATTTGTAACCAGACATCAACATTTTCATGAAACAAATATTATTTTAAATTAGAATAGATGAAAAGACTGGGAATTTCACCAGTAATAATTATCAAGTATAGTATTAAATTTATACTCAAATATTGTGAAATATAATAACTCAACCAACACATGGATTTAATGGAAGATTTGTGAATCAGAAATAATAAAATAGGAAATATTCAACCAAAAAATAAAAACGGCAGAAACATGAAAGACATATGAGAAATAGTGAAAAGATCTAATGATATGTGTAACCACAATTCTTGAAATGGAGAAACAGTAATTGGAAACTAACATATTTGTAGAAATAAAGCTGTGAATTTTCAAAAATGGATGAAAGATATCAACCCGCATATTCAAAAATTTCTACAAATTCTAAGCATGATAAATAAAAAGAAAACACATCTCACATCTAGGAATGTCATATTAAATTGATTAAAAATTTAAAAAAACAAGAATGATAAAGAGAAACGTTTAAATGTAGGTTAGAAAGACAGGTTACTTTAAAGGAGTAGCACTAATAATAAATGATTACACAGAAGAAACAATGAAAGCAAGAACATATTAGCATTGCTACTTCAAAAAGTGTAAAAAAAATCTTCCAAACTAGAGATCTAAATTCGATGAATCTCTCCAAAAAATGAAAATGCAAATCTGAGAGGATTGTATGATAGCCTATGACTTCTTTCTTATCTGTTTATTTATTTTTAACTTTTTAATTGTACAATATAACATATATACAAAGCTAAGAAATTGAAAAAAAAAAAAAAAAACAACAGTAGCTTTCAAAGCACTCTTCAACAAATAGTTACAGGACAGATCCCAGATTTTGCCATTAGATAGTACCAGACAGAAACCAAAAGGCAAATGAGGGAAAAGGCACTTGTTTCTTCCAGTTTGCTTGGTGTTACTACTAGATTCCCTTTGGTAATTGTGTTTGACCTGGTCTGAGTATCACCGCCCAGTGGAGCAAATTTTCTGGGTTCTGAACATATCATCACCAACTTGATAGCATCATTCCTCAGAGGCCTAAACCCTAGGACATTGGAATCCCTCCTCCTAGCTTTTATGTTCTGAGAATCCTGACTTTTTTTTAGTTATTGTTCTCCAGCCCTCAGGTTGGTAGCTTTTCCCAAAGTTATTATTTTGTTTTATGCAACAACACTTGGTACCTAAATCAGGTTTTGAAGAGAGTATAAATTTATTCTTCTACCAAATATTCCATACGGCTGCCAGGCAATTCTTTACCAGTCCTGAGATAAGTCCAGAATTACAGCTCACATATCTTCCCAGGGTGGGGATTGGAAGAGGGAGTTGGAAAGGACCAGAGTACCAGGTGTATATGAAAAGGCAGCTGAGAACCAGACCCATATGATGGAGAAGTGGTGGATTCCAAATCCCCAGCATATGCTCCATTGTCCCACTAATTGCAAATGGGAAGCCCAGAATCAAAGCTAAAATTATGGAGAATTTCAACATGGCAACCACAAAGCATTTAATCCCAAGGTCAAGACCCTTCTAATAAGACACTTACATAACTGCACTGGTTCCGTGACCATGAAGCCAGCTAGATATATATTAAGGAAGGATTTCAAATTGGACACAGGGTCTATAGAACATGAATGAGAGGATGAGTCCAATCTATTCCTTTAATGGCTTCTGCAATTTAAGTGCCTGGATTATATTAGGTGTATTTTTTCCACCTGAATCAATAGTTGAGCTGCTCTATAAATTACCATTTTGATTTATTTAAAATTTTACTATTTTGTTAGTATGTGTTACTCTGTGTAAGTTTGCATCACATATATTGACAAATGTATAAATATTTAGTACAGTCTGGATTCATTTGATTTAATATTGACATTAGATTAAATAAATGTGAATTTAATGTAACTTTCTGCAGTACTTTCCTTGTTTTTGTTTACTGAACACATATGGGATATGGTCACTCATTAGAGCACGTAATTTTCTTTTTTCTTTCTATGTTCATTGAATTCTTTAAAAATGGATCATTGACTAAGTGACAATTGGGGAAGAAGGAGATCATGCACATTGTCTATGATCCATTTCTCTTTCAATCATCCTATAAGGGGTGTTATCAGGAGGAAAAAAAAAACAAATGACACAATATGATTTTTTTCACAAACTTTCTGATGACCAACCTCCTGTAAAAAAGCAACAGTACTCTTTTTAGATGAAGAGGGCTTATTATGAAATGCTTTCTGCAGAATTTCTGTGGTTTAACATTGCTTATGGCAAAGAACTGTAGACTCTATGAATTTGTAAGGTTATGACTTTCTGGAGAATATCATGTAAGCTGCACAACTGTCTGAGATATATAACAGATGTTTTGTAACTTAAACTCTTCCTACTCATAAAGTAATAACCAGCACACTTCGTTAAACACTCTGCCCACTATGTGGACCTGAGCTCAAATGCCTGATACATAAAGGAAGAAATGTCTCGGTTTTACTCGACCACCTCTTTATTGACTGCGTCACTGAAATTATTTGTAAAGGTTGATTTCTAATTGGTCTGAATCTGATTTGACAATCTGATCCTTTGTGTTATAAATATTAAAAAGCTATTAAGTATAACCTCAAATATAAATTAGGAGTCTCAGGCTCATATATTTTAAACAAGTTGGCCAATAAAAATTATGAAATTAAATATAATTATCTCTGAGATTAAGTCATTTATCTAGAAAAGAGGAAAGGGAATTTCTTGGTGTTAATGTGCACATTTATAAGCACTTAAAATATCTTAAAAGCTGTCAACTTCTTGGTCCATCAACCTTAACTGCAACCCATAAAAATGGTCTTGTTTTGTACATCTTTAATTTGAAAAGCAGAGAAGCATGATGTTCTTCAGCTTCTATAGCATCTGTCACTCATGTCAGGGACATGAGTGTTTGCCATGGAGTACATTTTCTATATTGAATTTTCTGTTATCATTTTTGACCTTTAATAAGTAGCTTCATAAAGCTAGTAATTGGTACGGTCCATACAATTGTAGTATATGATATGATAGCACCCTCTAACATTGATTTCACTTAATCTTTAACCTAACATATTGCAGGTTTTACAGTAGCAGTTCTCACATTGAGACTCCATCTGTTAATGGCAGGAAACAACATTACTATACTCCAGGAAACTGCCAAAAAGTGTAAATGACTTGATATGCAGCTAACTATGGAGATCAAGTATATGCAAAGATGTTCTTTTTGGATTTCCCATTTACATGGAAATAAACTTTGAACACCATGACTGATATGAATCTCTGTAAATCATTTATACTTCCTAAGACATTGATAGACATGATAAAAGATTATATTTATTGCCACTACTGTAAAGAAATTCCTATAGCATCTCTCAGCAAACTACCCAGGCATTCTGACAGAACTATTAAACCTATTAGTTCAAATCAGTGAGCCAAGTTAAAGTTGCCAAATGCCTTCTCCTGCCCTACTATACTACTTTTGATTAAATTAGTTACAGGGTTTCATATAATCCTTCAGGCATGCCAAAATGGAATGAGGTTTGCATTCAAAAGTAATTTATTTCTTAGAAAGTCTTTAAAAAAGACAATGAAAATTGCTCATAAATTACATAGGACAGTGCTTCTTTGGTAAAATAGTCTTTTTTCAGGTCAGATTAATAAATATTAATTTTGTATTTATTGTGTGCCAGGAAATTAGCTGAGTGCTAGATTTATAGATGCCACAGAATTTGGTTTTTGATGTGATAAAGTATATTGATTAATTTGATATAGATGGACAGACAAGTATTAGAAGGCAGCTCATTTAGCATAGATAAGGACAGAGAAAGAGAGAGAGAGAGAAAACAAAGCATAGTAGCTTAGGGTAATGAAAACAGCACAGAAATTTCAGAAAAGCTGGCTTAAATGAAAGTACCAGTCAGCATTTGTTTTTTGTTTTTTGCTTGTTTGTTTTGGCTGAATAACTGAGAAGGTTCTACTACATCTATGATGTGGTTTCCTTATCTGTAAAGTAGGGGATCTTTATATTTACCATTGGTTTATTGTATGGATTAAATGAGATGTACACACATCTAAGTTAGTGAATGGTGTATGGCTAAATTTAATTAGTGTTGTTCCATTTATTAATGCTAACTTTTCCATATATGCATTATTTTAAGTCCCAAAGGAGAAAGAAATTTAACGAACTCTCTAGAGTGAGAAAAAGCTTCACCAAAAATACAATTTTTACCTGGGTACTGAATAATAAGTATGCTTTAAGTGGTGGCAGAAGGACAGAGAGAGCCATATAAAACATACATGGATTCCTGAAAAAGCATTCTGTTTGGAAAGTGGCAAATTCTATCCTGTGTCTAAATATTAAAGTGAAGCAGATGTGGAATACTGGTAGAGAAAGATAGATGAAATAAATTTACTTTAAATTGGATATTTTCCTTTAGATATAGATTTTTTTTTCCATTTTGAATTAAGTAAATCAAATCAGGACCTATATTTTTATCCTATAAATAAAACAGTCATTAGAATGTTAAATTACTTGGGAACGCAACCACTAAATAGAATACAAGGTTGAATATTTCTTCTATGAATAGATTCAGATTCAAAGGTAGTTTTTCAATAGCCTACATAATAACACTATGCGAGTTGCAAACACCTCCCTATTATAATCCATCTTATGGAGAAAAATCCAAATTTTTGTCCCACAAGTGATATTTCAGAGTGGTAATGTCTTTAAGAAATGAAGGACAGGCTGGGGACAGATTAGAGCAATGATTCCCACTAAGCCAATGACTTAAAGAGATGGATGTATACCACATACCTCGCTATCTTTTCTGAAATTTTGAAACGGTCTCTTAAAAGTAAAGTTGGCTATCAACAGTAAATAAACCTAGGATATGCACATAATTTGTGAGATGAAGCCAAATAGAAGGAAATAATGAAATTTTGACCTCTCCTATAATTTGGGGTTTTATAAGTATCTTAAATTGCATCTAATAATGTTGAAACTCAATCCATTGGTTATTAATAATTAATCAAAACATAATGCTAATGAAGGTTGTGGGCATAATGTTAGGAATCCAATGAATCACATGCTTTTCTGTGTTAATGTTTGTTTTGGGAAAATGAAAACATTGATTCTACCTTTAAAAATGTGGAGAAGTGATAAGGAAGGAATGCTTGAAATTTTTACACTTTAAAATGATACATTAGAATAAATTGCAAATAATATTTACAGATATATAATTTATTAGAGTAAAAAAGTGATCGCAAGAATAAAAGCATAAATATACAATTGTATGCAGGTGAATTTGAGCTTTTTACTAATTAGCTATTTTTAAAAGTAGGATACAATTAGAACTAGTACAGACAAAGAGTATGAAAGTTTGATGTAAATTCCAAAGAAGTCAAAGGTTTTGCATTGCCTTTGTTTTGAGGTTCCAGAATGTACGTTATTGGAAACTAATATTAATACATATGTTAATGCCATTGGGTTAATATTCATTAATATTTTAAATACAATAAAATCCACAAAGCTTGTGTTTTGAATTTTTGGACTCCACCGACAACAGAAGAACACACATTCTTTCCAAGTGCACATGGATCAGTCTCAGGTGAGACCATATGTTGGGTCACATGACAAGTCTCGATACATTTAAAAAGTTTGAAATCATACAAAATATCTTTTTATATTTTGACACATAAATGTCACTATTTTTTTACATTATTATGTCCCACAGAAGAGGTCATGTTCTTCTAATCCCTTCCTGTGGGTGTAGAACTATTTTGGGTGGGAACTTTGAATTAGATTATTTCAATTGAGATATGATCTGCTTCATTCAGCATGGGTCTTCCTCCTCTTATAAGGAAGATAAAGAAGATACCGCACATACAGAGTCTAAGTGATGAAATAGAGAGAAGCTACCAGGAGAAATTAAGAGGACCCACAGAAAACCAAGAGGAACACACTGAAGACACTGAAGGCAGAAGATGAAAGCAATGAGAAGAGAAGGACCAACAGTCATTACCATGTGCCTAACTATCTGATAGAGGAACCCAAGCTTATTGATAACTGGTGTTCAGAAAAGGTATCATCTTGTTGCTGCCTTAATTGGGACATTTTAGCAGTCTAGACTATAAATGTATATGTAAGCTAATAAATTCTCACAGTTAAAACTGGTCCATTTCTGATATATTGCATTCTGTCATTAGCAAAACTAAACATTTAACCATAATGAATGAATCTAGAAATCAATAATAAAATATCTGGAACACTGACAAATAATAATAAAAAAAAACAATGAGTCAAAGAGGAAATCAGAGTATTCTTAGAAACTAAAGAAAATGAAGCACAACATACCAAATTATATTGGATACAGCCAACCCAGTGCTTAGAGGGAAGTTTATACCTGTAAATGACATTAGCAAAGAAAAAAGATGTCAAGTTAGTAATCTAATTTTATACCTCAAAGAGCTAGAAAATAGAAAGCACATTAAACCTAAAATTAGTAGAAGGGAGAAAATAATAAAGATCAGAGTAATGATCAACAAATTAGCAAAGAGAAAAATAACCTGAAGAATCAACAAAACCAGAAGATTCTTTGTAAAGAAAAACAAAATTGGAAATACTTTAACTACTAATAGCAAAGAAAAAAAGAAGCAACTAATTAAAATCAGAAATGAAATGTAATGACATTACTATCATTCTTACAGAAATTAAGAGGATTATAAAAGAACACTATGAACAATTGCACACCAAAAATATCAGGTAATCTAGAGAAAATGGACGAATTTCTAGAAACACAACTTATCTATACTGACACAAAAAGAAATAGACTATTTCAACAGACTTATAACAAGTAAAGAGATTGAGTCAGTTATCAAAAATTTCCCAACAGAGAAAAGTCCAGGACTGTATTGTCTCATTGGTAAATTTTACCAAACAATTAAAGACAAACTAACATCAATCCTTTTCAAACTTTTCCAAAAAAATTTAAGAAGCAGGGACTCTTCCTAACTCATTTTTTGAGGCTAGCATTACTCTGATACCTAAATCAGATAAAAACATCACAAGACAATAAAAATATAGTTGAGTTTCTCTTAAGGATATATATCCAACAAAATGCTAGCAAATAAAATCTAACAGCATATTAAAATGAGCATATATACACTGTGAGAAAGAGAAATTTATAAGAGGAATGCAATGTAGGTTCAACATAACTAAATCAATCAATGTATTACCTGGCATTAATAGAATGAAGGAAAAATTCACATGGTCATCTCAATTGATGCAAAATGGGCATTTGACAAAACTCTACCCTTTCAAGATAATAACACTTGGAAAAAATAAGCATTGAAAGGAACTTTCTCAACATGTTGAGGACATATATATAATAACCCACAGCTAACATATTATGCAATAGCAAAGACTAAAAACTTTCTTCCTAAGGTCAGGAACAAGACAAGCAAACCCACTTTCAGCATTGCTATTCAACAACATATCGGAAGTTGTAGCTGGAATTATTAGGCAAGAAAATGAAATGAAAGGCATCTAAATTCTAAAGGAGTAAATAAAACTATTTCCATTCTTGGATGACTATACAGAAAACAATAATAAAAAATCAACAAGTGAATCATTAGAACTAATAAACTATCTTGTTTTGGGTTTTGTTTTTAAAATTTCATTATAATACATGTTGGTTAGATAACCTACCTTGAATGTTGACTCCATCCTTTCCTAGATCTGTCAAGTTAAAACTGATCATTTAACCAGCACTTAAGTAGACTTTACTTCTCCTTAAAGTGGGATAGAAACAAAATTATTGAAGAGTCTCAAAATAGTGTGGTATAAACTTGAAATAGTTTATCTTTTTTCAGTCACTGATTCCATTCTCTATGGTGAGTTTCCATTACCTTTCAAAAATCCAGTATTTGATGGTATGTTGGCCAAATTTCAAAATCTCGGGTAATTTCTGATTATTAAAAGTCATTCAGTATAATCTTCTAATCCTAATCCTTATCACAACTTTAATTACCCATTATAAATTGGATTTGGCATTAAAACTACTTCAGTGGAGTGGTGCTGTGATGGAATCCCTTCATTGTCCCCACGCTTCATGTTAGAGTGAACAAGACGGTCAGGTCCAGGATTGCCTCTCAAAAATTTATTTTCCCTCTTCAGAGGATCAATCTACCCTGGTGTTTACAGGTGAGAAAGAGGGAAAGAGAAAGGCATTGATATTTATACGATATAACTAACTGACATTACTTTTGTCCTATTTCTGTTGGATATTGCTGTCTCTTAATAGGATTAAGTCACATCCTGATTGAGTTGGGCAAACATCTCTGAACCATTTCCTGAGAAGCAGGCATCCAAATGTTTGACTTTCCACAGGGTGTGCACATGAGTTCTTTGGAGGGTGTTCTGGGTTTCTCCACAGCACAGTTCCCTACATTTGGGACCCTGCTTCATATTGAACTTTGTTGACTCTTCATTTTCGCCACTTGTTATTCACCAAATAACCTCTAGCTGTTGAGGTTCCTTATGCATCAGGCCATTGGGAAACTGTCACAACAGCTCAAACTCAGGTAGTGTCCAGCTGTTCCATGGAAAACTCATGCTTTTTTTGCCATACCAAAAGGTAGAAATGTGAGCTTTCCTACTAGAATCTATCTTATTGTATTCCTACATGTCCTCAAGTATTTTACTTATGGTTACCTTTGCTCAAAGGCATAGCAGCAAGTCTGCAGCCTTAGCAGACATTATGTACTGAAGTAACAAAGTTATTATTTTTTTTGCAGGCATTTTTAAAATTTCTGTAAGGTATTTTTGTAAAGCCATTCCTCTCACTCACTTGGCTTTGGGAATAGAATAAAATCATTTATCACAAGAAAAACTACAATTAAAAATTGTGCCAGCAATGAGAAACTAATTTTCTCTGTAGGAACTAACAAACTCAAAATGTCACTAGACTCAAAACAAACCTTAAGCTTATTTCTCACTCATGCTATATGTCTTGTGAATTATAAGGGTATTTCTATTTAATGACCCAGGTTAATGGAGGTTCTAACTCACTTTATGCTTCCACAATCACTTCATTAGGGAGAGAAGGACTCCAAAAGTTTTCACCTAGATTAATGTTGTTTCCTTATTGCTAAAGTAAATACAACACAATGGATTGGCTTAAACAATAGGAATTTACTGACTCAAATTTTTGTGAATAGAAGAAGTCCAAATCAAGGCATCATCAAGGTGATATTTTCTTCCCAAAGACAGGCATTCTGGGGTTGGAGGCCAGTGATCCTTGGACCTCTATCGCATAACCATGCAAATGGTACCCTTTCTTGGTCTCTCCTTTCTCTTCTGAATTCTGTTGACTTTTCAGCTTCTTGCTTCCTGAGACTATTATTGTTTCTGTTATGGTTCTATTGTAAACCTATTATGTTTCTAATGCTTTATATCTATAATCCATTTTACAACCATTATTTCCTAAGTTTCATGGAATTTAGGTCTACTTACTACAATACACTGATGGAGTTTTCAGGGAATTGCCCAAATTCATATATCAAGAATTGACAGAAGAAGAAATTGGAGTCCAGTCTTATCATATGTCAAACTATTTACCTTTCATGTGCATATTGCATTCACCTGATTATTCTACTTTTATCTTGGTTTTCTGCATCTTACCTGAAATAATATATATACACAGTAGAAGTCTCATAACCTAACATCGTATTTGGCAAAAGTTAAAATTTCTTCTTCAAGATGAGTAATTCTTTGAACTATCAAAAAGAGACCATCTAGTCTTTCTCTGTAGATAATATTCTAGAAATGGCAAACCACAAAAAAGGAACAGTTAAGACTACATACAAGAAAGCAAGTTATAAGTGAACTATGCTCTGTGCGAAAAAATACTAAAAGATTTCAATTAAAATCTATGGTCCAAAATTTCACTGGTATCAAGTATGATGCAGACTTGGCTGGAATAGCTATTTTATGACATTATATACATAAGTCAAAGAAATATCTGCTTTTATAATAAGAGAAAATTGAGATTTTATAAGAAATTAAACAATTATTGAATATAGTTTTCATCTTTAAGAGTATATTTTCTTGCCTAGATTAGCTTGCATATTTGTAAATAAAAACGAAATTACTGCAATAATAATAGTAATACTTAACAGGTGTATTTTACATGCTGGGTTTCCTTCTAATGGCTTTACATGGATTAGTTCATTTAATTTTCAAATCATCTGTGATAGACACAAAATAATTTCCAATTTACAGAGGGCCAAACAAGGTAGAGAGGGCAATTTGCTGCATCCAACAAAGGAAACAGAGGAGCTAGAGATGGAAGTCAGATAACCCATCTTCAGACAATGAATGCTGAACCACTACCCTGTCATTCTATGTTATAGAAACTAGGAGAGTGGTTTTAATATGATTCTTTCTATTGTGTTGAATAAGCAGCCTTCTTGACCACAATATCCATAGCAAAATGACATAGCAAAATTTAACCAAGTTAATAATTCTCCCATTAAATGTTCTATGGTTTAATAAAGTGGTAAAAAAAGGGTAACCAAATATTGAAGATTTACCTGCATTTAAGGAAATCTAAAATGAGAAAAATAGAGCAATGGTCAATCATCACTACTTTTTTTGTTTATATTTAATTATTTTAAAAACTTCAGTATATATTTCATTAGATCAGATCTGCAAGTAAAAAGTTAAGCAATTCTCCATAGAACTGGGTCATCAGAGCCAATTTTTTTCTGCCTAAAGAAAACTGATCATGGGTCATAGCCTCACTCTGTCCTTAGCTCCATTTTATTTCTCTTATAAATTATGAATTCACTTTTAGTTTTCCTAATGGAATAATAGATAAAAATACAGTTAAATAATTGGAAAAGTAACCTTTAGGAAAATAAGTTTCCTGTGCAAAATAAAATCATTGGAATTATGAAGAGTGAACTAAACAACTTTTAAAATGAAAGAAACTTTCCATGAAAACAAGTGGTGCTGCTAACATGAGAAGTGGCAGAGTGTTTTATTATAAAGATCTGAGTTATAATGATGAATTTGTGTAGTTCTGCCATTTACAGAATACTTTCTCAAACATTTCTCATTTTATTTAATCCTTACAGCAACCATTAGAGAATCCAGCCAAGCATATTTCAACAGTGGAATAGTGCAGGCCTTATTTAAATTTGGAAATACTTTTCTAGTTCTTCATAAAACTAACCCCATAAGACCAAAACAAGGTTCTGATTCAAAGAAGAATTACCAAAGATGTTTTTTCTTAGTCAGGTGACAACTTTCTTAATATGAATCTTTTAGTTTTGTAAATTTATCTTTTCTATGTACTCAATATTCTTTTCATTCAAGTAAGTATTTTTATTGCAACTCATGGAATAAATGGGGATTGTGATAGGCAGATATATTCTTGGATCTTTATGGAAAACTGGTCCAGTTTCACATTTGCCAAATAGGTGCAGTTGGCCTACACTACCCTCTACAGACTATTAACAGAGTAAAATTGATGTTCAATATACATGTAAGCAATTCTCAAAAATACCATGAAAAACAAACCATACTAGATTTAATTCTATCTTGTTCTGTATCATAAGCCTACCTAACATGAAAGAAAAGCTTTTTTATTTTTCATCAGAGGACACTGGATTATTGGATTCTTTTCCATTCTTAAACCAATATAGTCATGCAAACACTTCAACGTACACTATAGATGTTCAAATATTATAGACAAATGAAACATTTCACTCTTTCAAATTTAAAATGACTCTGGAAGACCCAATGTACCAATACTCTAAATAAAACTTAAGCTAGAATTTAACCCACGGACTCAAAAAATTCTTTCATAATTGAGATTTTGTTGGTCGTTCTGAACATCAGCGCACCGATATTACAAACATTTGTGCACAATTCTTATTGTATGTACCAAAAATCTAAAAGGCCGTGTAGTTGTGATTCTTTTCTCAAGTTATTCCAGTGACTTTCCAGCTTATAATTTGGAGGCATGTTTTCCCTACGAAGATATCAAGTATGACTATCTTCAAATGTTGGTAAACTGTTACATTGTAAGTCCCACTAGTTCACAATTTAATCTCATACACGTCACTTACATTTCCAGTCTTTCCCGCATGTAAGAAAGTTATTAGGAAAACCGGATGACCACGAGCAAGGTGTTACAAAGAGCACACAATTCTGACAGGGGGAGCCAACATTAGGGAGAAATTTTAAGAAACATGGAAATAAAGTAATTTAAAATGTCCAACATGTATTAAACATATGACTCTCACTTCAAATCATCATTTAGAATGTGCTGTATTATAAGGTATAAAAACTGCCACTCCCCACCTATGGGATGCTAAATTGACATCCGAGATAGTCCAAGCCTCCCTATCCCACTCTTTTCTGGTTGTATCAAAAAATAAACAACCAGCAAATGATTTCCCCTCTTTAAAAAAAGAAAAAAAATTAAACTTAAAAAGTGGGATGAGGTAGGATTCCAATCTCCTTTAAAAATGCTTCTTCTAGAGCTACTAAAAACCTTGCATTTACAAAATAGTCGATCAAAATTTTCTCTGGATTGTACAGAGAAGGGAGAAACAGGGACCCCTGCTAAGACATGGTATTCGAAATTAATGAGACTTGGTTTATTAATCTCCTGCTTCGTCAGAGGCTCAGCGCTCCTCACTTTTAAGTTCTCCATTTTCGGCACGTAAATCCTTAGTTTTTCTATTAGCCACTTTAGCTTGCTTTCCCTTTGCTCCCCTTTTCTGTTTAGGTTGAACTTTATTGCCTGAAGACTTCTTTCTCGACGCCTTTTTTGGCTGCTTTTCTACTTTTGCATGAGCAAGTTTAGCTGCCAGCCTCGCCGACCTTCTTTTGGGCTTCTCCTTGCCTGTGCCTTCCGCAGAGCTGACCTTCCTCTTGGGCATCTTGGCGGCGGAGGGTGCGTGCCGGTGGTGCGCGCCGAGAGGCGCCGAGAGCCTGGGCGACCCTGGGCTGCTGGCCACTGCCGCTGCTCCCCTCGCTCCAGCTGCTAGGACTGTCTTCACTATTCTTTATTCTTCAGTTACCATGGTACTACAGAAACTGCCTAAACATTCTGTTACTATGGAAACGATAGTGCCTTTCTCTTCTTCTCATACATTTTGGTGTAGTCTATTTTCTACATATGCTCATTTATTTTTGTATGAAAAATATGCAATTAAAATTTCAACTGTGTTTGTGCAGTCGAGGCAACTCAGGCCTCCTTTTCACTCTTATAGGACAATAGGGGTTAATAAATATTTATACATACCTGTATTTGTACATTTGTAGCTTATCTTGTTATTTACCCTAAAATTTTCTGGCTTACTCTGCGCACATTCCTTGGGGAGAAACTTGTTTAATTGAAATGTTTTGTGTAAATGGATTCTATTGTTCTTGACATTGCTAAAACAAAATGAACAGAAATATGTTTATTGGCAAAACAAAAAGAAAAATGTTGCAATAACTTGAGTGATGTCTATACTTTGAAAGGAATAAGATATGTTAGGTCAGCCTCCAGCCCTTTATAAATGAGAAAGCCAAGAAAATCAAGATTTCATGACAGGGATATCTGGGAAAAAAATCACAGTGCCGCTGTTTATATTAAGCTTTTACTTATACCATTTCTGGATTCATACACTGCCCACTCCCCTTCACACACACACACACACACACACACACACACACACACACACACACACACACACAGACTAAACATTTCAAAACATGCCTTCTCTGAAATTATAATTCTCTACTGCCTATATAGATTCTTCTCAGGACTGAGGTGAAATAAAAAACATCTACTGAAAAACACAAATTTAAGGTCTACGCAGAAGTCAGTTGATTGGTAAGATAATATTCCTAATGATTCTTATTGTGTTTAGGAGTCTGTCATTAATTAAAAAATCCTTACAAATATCTACATGTCTGTAGAGACATGACATTTTCTTTTGGCATGTGTAGTAGGTTCTTAATATATTATTTCACTTTTCATGCCAAAAAAGAAATACAGAACTAAATATTTTGAATATTTATATTATATTTGTAATACATAAAATTGATGGTTTAGGTGTTTCATTTTTAATAATGATAGATTCATAGGAAGATGTGAAGAAGAGAAGACCCTTGCACCCTTCATTCAGCTTCTCCCAGTGGTAGAATCTTGCATAAATAGATATTATGCTATCAAAACTATGAGATTGACATTGGTATAATTCATAAAGCTCATTCAGATTTTACCCTATGTAAACTTGTATTTATGTGTGTGTATAGCTCTGTGCAACTCCATCACGATTATAGCTTTCTGTACCTACCACCACAGTCAAGAGACAGAACTGAGCCATCACCATAAGACCTCCTTGTGCTACCCCTTTGCAATCACAACCGTCACTTTCTGTCATATTCCTAAGTCTTGGGAACCACTGACTTCTTCTGCATTTCTATAATTATGTTATTTGATGACTGTTATATGGGATCATGCAGTATGTATCCTTTTGAGATTGTCTTCTATCACGCAGCACAATCTCCTGAAGTTCATCAAAGTTTTGCTTGTATTAATACATTGCTCTGTTTCATTGCTGAATAGTACTGTGTGTTGTGAATGTACCACAGTTTGTTTACATTCACCCACTGAAAGATATTTGGGAAGTTCCCAGTTTGGAGCTATTTTGGATAAAGCTCTGTGTGAGAATAAGCTTTCATTAGGCTCTCACGGTCTTTAGCGGGATAAAAAAAATAGTTTTAAATTCGATTTATCAGTGTTTCTTTTCATGAATTTTGTTTTTGTGCCTAGTCTAAGAACCCTTTAACTCTAAATTCAGGGTTTCTTCTGTGGTTTTTTTTCCTAGAGATAATATGCTTTTATGTTTTAGATTTAGGTCCATGATTCACTTTGAGTTAATTTTCTTTCTATGTGTGAGGTCAAGTTTCATTTTATCGCTTATGGATATCCAATGGCTGCAGCACAATCATGGAAAATGCTATCCTTCTTCCACTGAACTTCTCTTAAAAAATTAATTGGATCATTTGCATGAATCTACTTCTGGGCTCTTGTTTCTTTTCCACCAATCTATGTTTCTAACATTCTGCTAATATCATATCATCTTCATTATTATAGTTATATAGTAAGCTTTAACACTGAGAATTCCTCTAACTCTATTATTCTTTTTCAAAATTGATTTTGCACAATATATAGGATAAGTACAGCCACTATTTCTTGTGATGACACCTCATTGTTAGTGAGTGAGCATCATGTGATTCATCTAATCCATGCTTCTTTGTTTCTGCATCTCCTCTTTAAGAGACACAGTCTTCTTTCTTTGGTCCTAGTATAATCTTCTTAAGGAGTTCAGGATTTGATGACAGAAAAGCCTGGAAAGGTGCTATTTTCAGGTGATTTCTGCACTGGGATATTCAAAATTATCTCTTCTTGATGCAGTGGAGCCAGCGATTTCCGTGGAGGATAATGGGATGAAAAGGAGAAACACAGTAACATTTAAACAACAATTATTATCTGCAGGAATTTCTTATCCTGTGCTTATATTGTTATTGCATAATATACTGCTGGAATTTTTTTCACCCTCTTCTCCCAAAGAGTCTAGTGAAAGGACTAAACTGTGTGATTAAGGAAACTCTTTTTTGGGCGGCTCGACAGTCTTTTTTTCATCCATTTATTTTGCTGATTATCTCTGCATACCCCATGAGATTCTGAACACAGGTCAATAGTCTTTTTAATGCCAGCATCTTATTTCAGAGAACCTACTGTTTCTGAAACTTCTTTTATCTCTTCTCTACAGTTGCTCAGAATTCACTTTAAGGATAAGCATTTTCTCAATTGTATTAGAAAAGGTTGCTTCCTCCAAAATCACACTGTTACCAGTTATTTATTACCCCAGAAGTGACCTTTCTCCCATTGTGTTTGGACTACTTTAGCTTGGCTCTGTCCTGATCTAACCTGAGTGTTCTGTATTCTGGGCAACTACCTTACCTCTCTGTTCCTTGTGCTGGACAAAACCTGTTTTGCCCCCTGTGCCGTGAGAGCTTTTATCCTCTTTCTTTTGGCTATTAAGAGTGAATGCCAGATTAAGGCCTGAACTGAAAATGATCACTGATGCTGAAATAGTTCCTTTAATAACCACTAAACCTTTCCCCATTGTTGTGATGGTCAGTCTTCAAATTGAGACCACAAATGCCCACTTTCGTATGAGCTGCAGCTTTGATAGGAAATGTCGTTGAGAGAAGGGACAGAATAGTTAGGAAAGCTGTTACCATTAAAGTTCCAGAAATTCTTTGTGGCAGATATTACTTTTTTATTTCCTTGAATGTAAAGATAAATTCAAGAGCAATTCATATTTCCCATTATTCATTGCTAACAGTTTACTTTGGCAACTGGACCAAACTGAAAGAGAGCTATACAATTGTGGGTGAAGCATGTCTGTGGTTTTCCAGCCATCCTTTCCTTTGAGACTGCTTCAAATTTGACTTCAATAGGCTTTGGCTGAATCTTATACCTTGGAGGTTCATAGAATTATTTTAAAGCATATAACTTCTTTCTGTCCTGTAATCCAGCACCTTTAATTTTTGACTTTGAATATGTTTCATACTTTTTAGCTTTGCTTAGTTTCCTTTCGTAATCTCAGCTAATTGGAAAAAAAAATTCATTTCTCTCATGCAACCAAAATCCTGTGCTATTCATCACTATCTAACGTTAGCCTCACCTCTGTGATTCCAGCCCGAGGTCTGAGCGCCAGATCCTGAGATGTTTTCCAAGGACAATGTAAGTTGCTGGACTTAACCAAGCAAAGGGTCATGTGTCTCTTTAAAAAGGTGATGAAAGCTATAGGAAAAACATATGAACTCGCGCAAAATCATGCACCACGCACATTGTCCAAAGCCTATTTTTAGCTATTACACTGTCTGTGGACCAGAACTCAAACTTTTTATTTAAATTATACTGTTTTTACTGACCAAGGATTAATCATTTGAGTAATGAACTAATAAATCAATCTTGGTGCTCGCTCCACTCTGCCCTTGAACTCTCACTTCTAGGTGATGATCTAATCTGCTCACTTCACTCATGGTCTTTAGCACATTTTCCAAATCTTTCCAGTCACTGGATAATGGTCTTGAATTAGAAGATATTGTCTGCATAAGTCTCAACATATATTGACATAATTTTTGCAGCCTCTTTCAACAAATCTTATTTCGAGTACATATCTTATTGCAGGAACTGTTCTTGGCATGGGGATATAATAGTTTAAAAAAATGACAAATTTCCCTGCCATAATGGATGTTACCTGGAGTTGGTAGGGATGGAAATATGCCTCAAGCTCTGTTGTTGCCTGTGTCTGGGTACCATGTAAGGCAGAGTTCCCTTCAGCTGTCAAGGTGTCCTTGAGTTGATTACCATCAGTAATTCTTTATGCTGTCTGCCAAACTACGTTCACTACCGCTTGTTTTGTAACATTTAACTGGGTTTCTGAATCACCTGCTCTATGTGATCTCCAGGTGTTACCTGTAAAATGACTGATCATATCCTCATTAAGATAATCGCCTTGATTAAAGGAATAGCTCAATAATTGAATTCTTGTGACAGATATCTTTAGTATAATTCATGAAACCGAAGTGACAGTTTCCTTACAGGATCTCACTTATCATGGTCTTCTACTAGTGTTTGAAATGTTCATTATTCTTAAAATTCCCATCAGATCATGAGGTCTGAGTCTTAGCCAGATTGCCACTAGTTAAGAGATCTTTTTATCATTCTTCTTTGTGTGTTTTCAGATGCTCTCATCATATCATGCATGGAAATCGTGCCATGTTACTGATTTCATTTCATTTTATTTGACTGATCTTCAGATATTTTAGCTATTTCAATATTTAAAAAAATTTACTCTCTGAAGTGTTCAAACATATAAATATCTTTTAAATATATATGTATTTTAAACCCTCCATTTCAGATATTTTATATAATTAGCTGTAATTTTATAACAAATATATTAAAATCTGTAATTCAAAACTTGTAAATATTGTTATAACAATTAGATATTGGCCAGATGTTTTATTCATTGTAAGACATTATGATAGATATTCATGTTTTGAGTATTTGTATGGTTAAAGAGATAATATAATTAACGTGTATTCAAAGTAAATAGGAAGGAAAAGTACCTAGAGTTGCTCATGTAATTAACACCTTTAAGGATTTTTCTACTGGCAATAACTTGTATAAAATTGTTATTACCAGCATTCTATTTCTTTGCTTTACATAAAGAAAAAGCATGTCATGTAATCAAAATTTAAAATCTTTATAGTAAGCATTACAATGAGCCTTAGCCTTAGGAAATTATACACTTATTTTAAAATAAGTGAGCATATCAACAACTGGATTGACTAAAAAACAAGTTTGATCCAATACATCCTCTTAATCTTTTGTAAGTTGTTATTTAACAATTTGTCTCCTTATTGGCCAAAGTTGCATAGGTTAGGCAAATGTCTTCCAAGATTTAAAAATTCTATTAAGATTTCACTTATATGTGATATATTGTTGCATTTCTATTCAGTGTTTATAATCTAATAGCATAATTTCAAATATAACAACACAGTTTATTCTTCATTATGAAGACTCATGTTTCCTAGTTTGGGGTATTTCAACATCTTGTCTTAAATTCTAATTTTAAAAGAATTTCATTATTCCCTGCACAATAATGATTATAAAATTTGTATTTTTGTCCTGAGGCTCTGCTTTGTCTTTGACACTGACGCTACCATGTATCAGGTACGGCTGTACGCACTAGAGTTACTATGATGGGAAAGAACAACTGTCTGCCATGTTGGTTTACTTGCGTTATCAATGTATCTATAGGGATTGAGACATATATCCTTATTTGTAAATGTTATTACTTTCTAAACTCCACACTTTTATAATCCATTCTGAACTTGACATTTCATTTATTGTTGCACAGAATTCTCAGTATGCATCTACAATGCCTACCTATGAATATAGTGAAGCCAGGTGATTTGATTGTAAACGTGATCTGCCTCAGCCATCAGTACGTATAAAATTTGGGTTCTGTAAAGTCAATGCTCATCAGGAAGTTCAGTCAATGGAATTTATTATAGGCAACTAATCTGATTACACAGATATTGCAGAACTGCAAAGTCAGATAAGACAGAGAGATGAATCGGTGACTGACCACAGCTGGATTTCACTACTCCCCCTAAAACCATAAACCCAGAGAATAGATGGTGTTATGAGAGCAGAGGCACTGAAGTCCCTAGCAGGAACAGAGCCCATTCAAAAGTTTCTCTGGGAGTACAGAAGGAATGGTTGTCTGTTGGTATCTGCAACTCTAGGAAGGGAGCCTTTGCAGGAGACACAACCAGAAGAAGAGGGGAAGTCAATTCTATGCTTTCTCTTGGCCACATTCGATGAGAAATGTGATTTATAGAAGTCCAGGTTTTAGTTTGGAATGTACTATGTTTGAGATACTTGTAAGACTTCCAGTTAATAAAAGTATTCATATGAAGCCCCAAAAATCAGTATATCAGAGATCAGTCTTTACACATTTGTAACTCTTAAAAATATTTTCATTGGCCATTGGAATGATTGAGATTAAGTGGGAAGATTATTTAAAGCAAGAGCAGAGCATTCTTCATAGAGCACTGAACTTTCCCAATAGTTATAGATTTAATATAGATAAAATTTTGAGAAATAAAAAAGAAAAGTTAGCTGTTAGTGCTTCCAGGAATAACCAACAAGGACATTTAGACTAAATCTCCCGTTGACGAAATTTATAAAACCTGAATATATACGGGATATCCCTGTGTACGTGGGTGTGAGAGCGTGAGTATGTGTGTGCGAATTTAAGTGTGTGTGTTTATTCCCTTTGAAGGCGTTTGAGAACAAACATGGTGATAGAACAAAAATTTTATCATTGCTGCTACTGTTTTACAAATTTAACGTACCAAGATTAGCAAAATAAACGTAGATCTTGTATTTCAAGTTGCTATTTTCCCAAGTTGTATGCCGAATTTAGGAAATGATATTGAGAGCCTAAGGGACTGTGGAGTAAATTTAAGAATCTTGCAAATCTAGACAGATAATAGCAATTGTAGTCTAGGCACTACAAAGAAGACTGGGCACAGTAACCACTCATCCCCACAGTCCCCACTCTGGCCCTTATAATACTTTGGAATAATTAAGCTGAAGGCTTGTATTTTAAGTAATTGATGCTAAAGTGATATAGAGTGGCCACTACAGGTTCTAAAACTCAGATTCAGATAATTTTCCTCTCAAATTGCTATATCCTGTGTCATAAAGCTTAGGTTAATATTCTCTGGAAGAACGTGACACTAGTCGAGGCTTCAAAATTTTTACAATTTGCAAATGAATAATATCCAGAAAAGTAGGAAGACAAGATTATAAAAATAAGATAAAACAGACCCTACATTGCCATGAACAATGCATTTATCAAACAGAATTTTAAATAACTTTCCTTTTTGTATTAAATAAGTTAAAAGAAACATTGAGAATTTTGGCAAACTGAAAACTATTAGAAAAACAAAATTTCATGGACTAGGAAATAATAGATAAATAAAATTAATACCTCAGTGGTATTTTTAAACAGAAGATAAGACATGAAAAATAAACTAGTGGACAGACAATAAAATACAAAGTTATGAATAAGTAGAAGAGGATAAGAGACACTGAGAATGTAGTGAGAGAATCTTACATATACATAATTATAGTTCCCAAAGAGAGGAGAAAGTACATAAATATACATGTTTGAAGCGGTAATGATAAGAAAATTTCTGCTAAAATTGAAAGACATCAACCCACCAACTCAATAAGCCTGAAAGACTCCAAACAAGATCAATGAGAGTGAAATCACTTCTAGTCACATATCATAGTAATTCTACTTTAAAAAGAAAGAAAAAAACCTTAAAAACAGCAAGGGAAAAAAATCTTATGTTAATTTTGCATATCATCACAACTATTTCCTAGTTTCATCAACATCTCAATTTGTGGACTTGCTGTCTTGAAACCGTAATCTGATTTATTTTTTGGATTAATTATGCCATATTTTCTTCACAGAAATTATGCAGTACGACTATTATCTAAAGTATTTCTTAAAGTCACATTTGCATAAAGGTATTAAAATTTAAGATTTCTAAACACATTGCTATAATACTAGACATTTGATAGCTTAAAAAACATTGAATAGAAAAACTGGAAGTCTTATTTGGAATTTGAAGATAAAAGCAAATAATTAAACATTGATGTTCCTTTTAAAGGAAAGTGCCATATTTAATACTAACTGAATTTTTCTCTTTCTTACATTTTTTAATTAATAAGGTTATTATCCTATATTTAAAATATAAGGGTTTTAAATTGAAAACCAATGTCATATTTAAATTATTTTTCTGTCAGTCTGTAGTAACATATTATTGTGTACCATTAGAAATGAAAGTTGTAGCTTTGTAATTAGAAATAAATATTAATAACACTCAAAAATGTTTCCGACTATATATCAAAATTTCTTGCACTATTCCAATATAATGCATACCTTATGATTTGCTAAATATAAGTATGTTGTAATATTTATAAATTATATGTCCTAGCAGGTAATTAATGTTTCTATTTGTACAAGAAAAGTACTATGTTTTGTGGTTTTGTCAACATGACATAAAATTCTAATAGCCCCAATTAATATGTTTCAGTGCTACAATTATTTATTTGGTATTCTAAAGTATTGGTTTTTAAAAATATTTCCCAAGTTTGGTATTAACCAATTCACGGAAATAATATTTTCCTAATAAGTACTTTAGCAGCAAGATAACAAGATTTAATATATTGTATATATTGAAAACAACATTTTGAAATTTCAGCAAACAAGAACAGGTGATAATAGAGATTTTCTTTTTGTAAACACATTAATTTTAGAAAAAAACAAAGCCTTTCTATATAAAGCATGCATTCTCATAATTTAAGAAATTGTATTCTATTTATTTCAAGTTTTCTATTCTGGAGAAGTTATAAAGCATTTCATATATTTTCAGTAGAGGTCATCATCATAGAGCACTTCAGGAGGTAAGAAAAGCAATTCATACAATTTTTTTATCCAACCAGACTCTTCAGAGACCCCCCGTGGGCACAGCCCAGCTAAATAACGTTTAATTTCATCCCCAGGTGGTTTTAGCCAGAAACAATTGCATCTCTACTCAGAGCTTCAAGAGCCATAACTGCAGTTTAAAGATACATTTACAAGAATAATTTTACATTGCTCTGCATAGTCCTGCATGTATTTTAATTTCAGAATCTTAAGATATGTAAACTTTATTAAAAACATATTTTAACACAATTTACTTCTGGATATTTTAAGCAACTTGAAATAATGCTAGATTCTTTGTCCAACCACGTAACTGTACATTTGGAAACACTTCAATATAAATACATTTCAATTAAAATGACTACTAATTTTATTATTATTGCTACCATCAACAGAAAAGAAAACAATTTATTGTGCATTAACACTTTGTAAGCACTATTTTAGGCACTGTATTATATGTAACATCTGTACTACTTTTTATCCTCTCTCTTTCTGAACTTTTGAGGGAGTTGTCTAATCCTAGTCTTTGAAAGTTTCATGATGGCATATCTTGATGCAAACAGTTTTATCCTTTGTGTATTGCCCTCATAATGCCCTTTCTGATACTCATATTCATCATTTTGCAGGGATGACTTTTTAATTATTTATTGAGTAATTTCCTTTACTTTTTTTTTTCTGATTCCTACTATTTGGAGTTTGAATTTGGGGGGTTGAATCTTCCAGTTTTCAGACCAAAGATGATATATATATTTTTCAGAAGTCTAGGAGTTGACTTAGGGAAAAGGACTGAAAGTGTCACTAATTTCCCCTTTCAAAAAATGCTTCAATTTGTCTACTTTTCACCTGTTCAAAGTCCCTTTAATCCCCTAACTTTGAAGAATTAGCCTCTTGCCACCCACCCGGGTGAGATAGGGTCAGTTACCAAGTTGTGAGGGATGGGAAATTCACTGCTACTTGTAGCGAATTTCAAGGACAATGATCTTTTGTCTTTTACTTTCAACAGTAGTACCCTAATTTCTGGTTATTAGTATTCTGCAGTTAAGCGGTGTGCTTCTAGATGTTTCTGTGCAAAATTGATTAATATTTGTCCACCTGCTTTCTAGTTGTCAAAATTCTATTGATTATTTTCTTTTTAAATGTTTTACAGTTTTGTCTCATTTTTTTGTGCCGTTTCAGTAATTTTTATTGAGTTTTTGGAAGGAATGGAAATGTTTACTATTTGCACTGATTCTCTGCCCACCTTAATTTCAGGGAGTTGCTCAATACTGCCTTTAGAATATCCTCAAAAAAGGAAAATTACATATGTAAATCCTATTAGCATCATTAGACATAGAGGTTAATGTGAAGATTCTCTTCTGTTTCCATATGTTAAGAATTCATTCAAAATAATGTATTAAAATGTTATAATTTGATACTTCAAGGAACATTTGAATCTTTAGTGATAATATAAAGAAAGTCAACTTAGTGTAAAGGATCAAATGATTTTTGAAAGAATTTTACTGATCACTGAGGCAGCAATATTGGTGTGGTGCTACTCCTCTTATTGTTTCCATTTCTAAGATCTAAAAGGCAAATTCTATGAAACTCTTATTTAGTTTTTATAATATAATACTTTTGTCAATGTAAACATCATAAAAATATCTGATTTATTCTACAGCTGTCATTTGTGTTTGCCCCTTTCCATCTTTAGCTTTAGAATGGCATGCTATAAAGAATATATTGAAGTAAATAAATTTTATCTTTAATAAACATATAGGTAGTATTCTGTTTTGATTTGCTAAAGCTGCCAATAGCCACATACCAAAAATGGATTAGATATTAACAATGGGGACCTATTAGCTTACAAATTTACAGTTCTGAAGTCATGAAAATGTCCCAACTAAGGCATCAACAAGACAAAACTTTCTCTGAAGGCCAGTTACCAGTGAGCTTGGCTACTCTGTCAGAAAGCAAGACATCTGGCAAAGTCCGCTCGTCCTTTCCTACCCATTTCATTGCTTCAGCCTCTGGCTTCTCTGCTTGTGGCTTTTTCTCTAAACTTGTCTGGGTGTTTGTCTGAATTTCTTCTCCTAGTTTCTTTATGTGTTTTCACCTTTTATAAAGGACTCCAGTGATAGGATTAAGAACCTCCTTGAATGAGGTAGGTCATATCTTAGTTGAAGTAACCTAATCAAAAGGTTCCACTATAATATGTCCACATCCACAAGAATAGATTGAAAAGCATGACTTTTCTGGGAACATACAACTTCAAGCTATTACATATTCCTAAATAGTAACTAAATTCACATTAATACAAAATATATTATTGGAAACATGAAATAACTTGGAACATGAGCTTTACAAATATCTTCAATAAGTTATTAAATAAATAATTACCTATTTCCCCTATATCATGGAAGCACTGCTACATATTTAGAAGGTAAAATTCACTAATATATGAATAAGACAGTGGTTCTGTCCTCAAGGAATTTATTTTATAATTAGCTATTTAAATAAAAATGATTGCATTGCTGTGTGATAACTGTAAAAACAAAGAAACAAATTGTAATTGTAAATTAGAGAAGAATGAAATGGATTTGCAAATTAGAGAAGTCATAAATTAGACCAGTAATGAGAAGAGGTTCAAATATCCCTTTTAGAATCAAATATCAAATATCTAAATATCAAATATCTAAATACCTTGTAGATATTTGAATTCTACAAGGATTCAGATATCCTTTGTAGAATCTAAACATGAAGCTTCAATAAGTTATTAAAATGAGTCTTTCATATTTGAAAACAGGAGAGAGTCCTTGCATATGTGAGCACTGAGAGTACAGATGCAAAATTGAACATGTTAAGTTGTATGAACAGTTTTATCTGTAAGGATTAGAGATGTCAAAGAAAAAAGACTTGTGTTTATTTCCTCTAATGCTATGACTAAGAATGAAAATCATACACTTCATTGAAACTAAATGAATGAAAATGTGCATTTCAAATGACAGCATTCTCTTTATAAGACTTTTTCTGAGATGAGTATTATGCGGTGAATTTTCTTAAAGTATTTTATTTTTATCATGTAAAATTTTTTCATGTAAATCTTATTGGATTTCTTCAACAATATTGGAGTAGTTTAATTTAATTAAAAAAAACAAAAATATCAACAAAGGATATTGCTTGTATTAATTAGATCCAAAATATTTATATTAACTCTACCACTATTATGCTGGGATTCTGAATGTTTAATCTAAGGAAGTGAAAATACTGATACTGCTAGTGTAGTGGAGAATACTAACTAATTTGAAAATTGTTGCACAGTGAAAATTGCACTCTGAACTTGCCAAGGTATAAATAGAATAAAAATGTGCAAGTTGTGATAATAAAGGAATCTAATTAATAGTCAGAAGAAAATAAACAATGAGAGATGTATCTCAAAAATGGAAAGCTAAGGAATGCATATATAATTATATATTTGTATTATTATATATTATGCAAATTGTAGTAATAATCATTTGTTATACTTATTATACTAAGCATAACCATGTTACTCCTGCCCCTATTAAACCAACAAAAAACATATTAGAACCTCTCTGTGGTCTCAACACTGTTGTCCCAAAGCAGGTTCTATGCAATAGAAAGGTTTTACAAGGCCCTTAATTGAGTTACAGTCATCAAAAAATGGAATATTTATATTGATTTTTAGATATATTAAGCTTTCCTAATATTTAATAAGGAAGTTCATAATCCTAACTCAGGCCATATATAAAATAATCCTTTATAATAAGGAGTACTCAAGGAATATTGAGAAAAGTATATAAGTTCTGAATTGCAGAACAAACAGATTAAAATGTCGCTTTAGTTTATTTCTTCCCTTTTGGTATACTGCATACAAATTTAGAGCAGGCATATATTTTAGAGTTAGATGTCTTTCTCGTTAAAAAAATACCCCTATTCAGCACTAGAAATATTTTTAAGTGTACTTTGATATATTCTGATAGCTTTATCATATATATTTTTACATATTTTCATTGAAGTTGTAGCTTTCAATATCCTCTCACTCATATTTAATTGCAGGGGTATGGTTTCCAATTCTTGCATTGAATAGACTGCGCATGCTGTCTCCTTTCTTTGTCCTAAACTCAAGCCCTTTGCTTACCCAAATATATTCATTAAAATACATAGGCAATGTAATTATGGTTTTAAAATTTTTCCTCCCTGTGCCTTTTTATTTCCTTCTTTCGTGTGTGTGTTCTGCTATACATTTTAAATTAACTGCTATTTCAGGAATTTTAAATTACTTATCATTTTTATGTTCTTTTAGCAGACTGTTTCTAGGTTGTTTTGCTCTACATAATGGCATAAATAGAATTCCTTCTCTTTTCCATCTAGAATATCTCTTGTACTTCAAAGTTCCATTCACAAGCCACATCCTCAAGGTAGTTTTCCTGTTAAAAAAGGTAGTATTATGCAATTATTCTAATATATTACAGTTCCATTTAACATTATCCGCATTCTGTGGTAAAATGTGATTTTAATTAGAACATGAACTTCTTGTCAGATGAGCAGGTCCAGAAAACTCAGTATCAGTTAGAAGAGAGCATGGTTACCATAGTGATATGAAAATGTAGTGTTTTGTTTGATATCAGAATTGCTTGTGATTCCCCATTAGAATGTAAGTTTTTGAAAACAGATGTTTTATGTGGGTCAGATTCTATTCTCAGTGTCTAGCCATAATGCTTCTCATATAGTACTTAATGAATGACTTTAGAAGGAGATTAATTAGCATGGAGGGAGAAAAGGACAAGATAAAAAGAAAAGATAGTTTGAATAAGAAGGGAAGTCTCATTTGCTGCTATCCATTTGTATTTAGTGCCAGCAAATGTTTCAGTTATTCTCTGGTTGATTTTTACGTATTAGATTTTTGCCGTTTAACTGTGATATTTGAGAATATGAAAGATATGTTTTGAATAACTTTTGACACTTCATATTATTTGGCACAGCATGGGCTCAAAGATTGAATTTATTGAATAAATGTTTATATTCACCATCTGCATACTGCTTAATGAATTTTACTTAATTCTAAACTTCATGTTTTCTCAATGAAACTCTCAATCTCAACACTCTCCCTTCTCTATGTATTTCATATTCAGCTAATTATTATGAACTGAGTTTTGATATGAAATGAAAACAGTGACAAAATAAGCTCTCAGTGCAAATTCTCTCAATATTGTTAGTTGTTTTGCATATCCGATGACCAAAATAAATTTTTCATCTTTTGATGTATTTGAATTATATTTAACTTTATGTATTTGTTAATCAAAACATTTTTTTTTGTCTACTATATGGTGGGGTCACATTTCCTTATTTTTCCATGTGACTATCCCATTATTGCAGCATCATTTGTTGAATTTTTGTTTGTTTGTTTGTTTTGCTTGTTTGTTTTGTTTTGGAGGAAGTGCATGGACTGGGAAACGAACTCAGCTCTTCTGCATGGCAGGTGAGTCCTTTTTTTGGACTTTATAAATTAATCTGCATTAGTTCATTCTCACAATTATGAACAACAGTCTAGACACCCCCCAAAAAAATTCTGTGTCACAAAAAATATATATATTAAAAGGCTTGTTACTCTTTATATATGCATATTTATTTCAAGTTTTTCATCACTATCACCCTATTTTCAATGAAAACTGGGTAGTTTTGCTAATCTCACTACTTTCAGGTTTGTTCCTTTGCAGTTTATTAGTCATTTCCACTGTTCTGTTGTTTTCTTATAGCTCATATGTTTTATTTTCTCATATTTTATCCATTTTCTTATCTTTTATATTTGAGAGAAAGATGAGAGAGAGGAGAGCTTCTCTGAGCCTGTTTTACGCTGCATTAATTTGTCTTTATTACTTCCTATGTAGCCCAAGACATATGCATTTTGAGTTGGAGACTAAGTTGATGCCACATCACTCATTTTCTTTTAAGAAATGTCAGACTTTTTTCTTTTTATGGTTTTCACATGCATTTTTTCCTCATATCTGGAAAACATTTTTGTCCTAAGCTTGGCTTGACTGGTCCTTCTTTGCCATGATATCTGTTTCCATTGGTCTCTAACTTAAATTTGGAACTTATTATATCTCTAAGGAAAATGTTTTCTTTCCTTTGTGGCATTTTTCACATGTGTAATTATACATTTCTTTGTGTGATTATTTGCAGAATATTCATATTCTCTCTACCTCATAAAATCCATAAGAGCACTAGTGTCTATTATGTTTCTTTTGCCCTCAGCCAGTGCCCTAAATATAGAAATATGTGCTCAATAAATTATGAATAAATGGATGAATTTTATGCCATGCAATTTTATACCAACAACAGTTCTATACATGTTGACTCTGCAGACACACTTGATAAGATCATAATGACTCAAAGATCTCGATACTAATCAAAGAAGATGATACCATGGGGACATCATGTATTGTAATTTTAGTTTGTCAGACAAAAGCTTGTTATTAAACAATTAAAATATTAATGATTTAATTTTTAAAGAGTATTAGAAATACTTAAGAATGCATTTCTGAGGAAAAGAAAGACATATCAGAAGAAACATCTTACTTAAATTGGTGAGATTCAGTTATTTCCATCCAGACATTGATATTGAGCTGTTAAATTTAAATGTTTTATATTTCAATTTATAGAACTGGTAAAGATCAATATTGACTTTATCATATTCCACATAAAGATTTTGGTGGTTTATGTGGATTAGTGTATGGAAAAGTCGTTAAAATTGTAAAGAATCAGCATTTTTCTATATTGTGAATTTTCATTCTTGTTCCATTAATGTCCTATCCTATGTGCATGTTCCTGTGTGAATAAACTGTTGAACCGTTCATACAATTTACTGATGCTAACTCAGAGTCTCAAACTTGATCAGAGGATAGATTATGAACTAAGTGGTACTAAAAAATAGTTTTTGGTAAGATAGACCCTTATGAACATAGAATGATGAGAAAACTAAGTAGAATGCTACTAATGCTTCCATATCTTAACCCTTTTATACATGTAAAAATTAATAAAAATACATACTTCACACTTTATCATCAAAGGGGGATAAAAGGCATTTGTCTAAAGATTTAATTGATTGAGGGCCTATGGTTCTCTTTTCCTTTAATACTATATTTCCTTCTAAAGACTGTGTGTTGTTTTCCCAGTGAGATTCAAATCCCATGAAGTCTAATTCTCTCTTAAATTTCGTTTGGATGAATAATTACTATTTAAAATGTGATGCCGTCTTGGTACTGACTAAAGAATGTCTAAAAGATTGTCATATGTCTGGGGAAAATTATATTCAATCTTTAGAAGATTCTCTTAACAATTACTGTTATTATGTGCTTCAATATGATCTATACTTGCATATATTGCATATTTACATTTCTATTCATACATTTCCATTCATCTGTCTGTTTACTAGAGAGACAAACATACTTCATAATCATAAGATTTCAATTTAACTCAGAGAAAATGTCTGAGGTTTATCAACACACTAAGTGATAGATTAAAAAAAGAAGAACAATTGATTTCCCTTGTTCAATTTCACTCTTGTTTTCTCAGCCCATCAATATAATTCTTCTTATGTTAATTTCTTGCTGATTAAAGAGTCAATTCCTTGTGATTCACCAAGATTCTTAGTCTTCTGTTATATTCATTTGTCAGCTACCCTGATTCCTCACATACTCATCCCCCTCAAAACTGCAAAGTCATTGTATAGAGTTCAATAAACAGTAATCTATCCACCAACCACCCATTCAGCAGTTCTACAATCTTTATTTAAATAGTCAACATGTTTATTGAGCACATACTATGTATCCACCCTGCATCTGGCACTGAGAATGCAGAAGAAACAAAAAAGACAGAAATCCCTTCTCTCTCGGGAAGCACATATATTCGGTTTTGTCTTTGCTTTCTAAACATAAAAGGAATTTCAAAATCCCATCAAAAGTTTTATCTAAGGTGGGCCACGGTGGCTCAGCAGGTAAGTGTGCTTGCCTGCCATGCCCGAGGACCTGGGTTCGATTCCCAGTGCCTGCCCAAGTAAAAAAAAAAAAAAAAAAAAATGTTTATTTAGCTTTAAACTCATCCTGAGTTTCTTTTTAATATTAACCCAAGGTCCTCTCAAATTCAACTATTTAATTTGTTTATTGTGATGTTTCACTTTCAGAAAAAAAGTAAATTACATATCACAGATCTACAGAGAATGCATTGGAAATTAGTATCCTTAAAAGAAAATTTATTAAATGGATAATTGTGAACTAAAATGTCCAAAATAATTTAATACCACTTTTCTATGGTAGAAATATTTACTGTATTTTTCTTTTTTACTTAAAATAAACTTCATTTTTTAAAAAGCAGAAGTGATAAATTGCCTGAGTGATAGTTTTTTACACTGATGTTGAAATGACCTGGCTCAGTTGTGGCTCAAGAAAACAGTTTAACACATTTACTACAGTATTGGAAATCTCTGATGAAAAGACCAAGAATGAGCATGCCAATAACTAAGGATGCCTGGGGAAGACAATGATAAAGATGTTGACAGTTCAGTCTAGACTGGAGGCATGTTTTTAAGTAATGACAAACAACAATTTCAAGGTCAATTAAATATTAAACACTTTCCATTTTCATTAATAAAATAGGTATTTAGAAAAATAATCATTATTCCACTTCTCCCATATAAACAAAGGTGATGTTTGGTGTATCAAAGACCTAATTATGAATGTCAAAACAATAAAGGTGATAGAAGAAAATATGGTGGAGTGCCTCTGTGGGCATGAAAGAAGTTTTACTTAGATTTTTAGTTCTGACTACTAAAAATTAAATATAATATAGGGTTGGGAAACTTATCTATATATATTTACATTTAGTACAGTGGTGTTTTAAAAACCTTAAAATTGATGAGTGCTGTCTGATGATGTCCTTTACATAAGCACAAGTCCAAACATGGGAAAAACAAATCACATTTTTTTGACAATACAATAATATACACCAAGCACATGATCAATGTGTATTTGTTGCTATATTCTTTCTCTACAGTAGTATTTTATGGTAAGAATAAAATATATAGATTCTGAAACCTGCTAAGAAGCTTGTGTTGTGTTGAATACATAAGAGCATATTTAATGCACTACTGCTTCAGTGTCTTCAATGGCACTCTAGAGTCTGTAAGATTTAGAGTATCTTCTTTTGTTCTTAATTTACACAGCAGGCAGTGCCTCAGGCCACAGAGAGATAAAAATCCCCTTGAGGTGATATTTCAAAGGTCACTAAGAACCATCATATTTTAAGAAACCCATCACAAAGTACTAGATGTCTGAGTTAAAAATGTTGAGAAACGAACCAAAGGAATCAAATGAAATTATTGGGTACTTTTAGCCAACCTTACAATAATGCACACGGTACAAAAGATACTGTTAGACTGTGTGGAATCAGAGAAGTGATAAGTGTTGAAAGGAAAATGAGATAAAGCTAAGAAGAAGGTCAGTGGATAAAATGCATGTTGTGAGATCAGCTGACAATGCAGATTAAAATTTCGTTAAAAATTTGGTCCCAATGTTTTGAGGACACAGGCAAAACAGGTAGCATGAATAGGTTCATGACTCATCATGTACATAATTCCTATGTTAACTTCCCATAGCTATTTTAACAAATTATAGCAAATGTCTTGGCTTAAAATAACGCGAATATAGTGTATTACAGTTCTGGAGGTCAGTTTCACTGGTAACCAGTGTAGCATCTTGAAATCTCTCTGTGTCCTGTAGCTTCGCTGGCCACCTTGTTTTCTCCATTTCTGAGTTCAAATTATCTTCCTTATCCTTATAAAGACACATGAGTACATTTAAGGACCACTGGAATAATCTTGGAGAAATTCCCTGCCTCAAGATCTTTAACTTAATCACACCTGAAAATTTCCCTTCAAAATATAAAATAACATGCATAGTTTCCAGGTATTAAGACTTTACTATCTCTGGGGGCCATTATTAAGCCTACTATAAATCCAAAGACAAAATCGTTTATTAGCTGATATTGAAACTGAACATTTTTTATCACTCCAAATAAGGAGCACATGACAAAAAATATGCAATATTGTCTAACCTGGAAAGCAGTAAAAAATAACATACAAATGATATCATTGATTTCTTTCTTAAAATTTGCCTTTTGGTTCAGAGACTATTTCAAATGACAGAATTGTTTGAAAAAATCATACAAAAGGTTTGGACTTTGATACATACTTATCTTCTAATTTGGTTTGACTGAAGACAGATTTTGATGATATAGATTCTTCCAAGAAAGTAAATTTAGGTCTACTATAAAAGGGAAGTTTAAAGGTACTATATCAAAGACCATGGCCACTTGTTTTTAACCTTGGAACAGATGTTCAAGTAAATATAAATTTAATAATGCTTATTTTTTTCTGATTGTAAATATAATAGACATTTTTACTCAGATGTGAAAGCGGTCTTGAGGATACTTATCACATCCTCGTATCATAGAGACTTGGAAAAATGGCAAAGAGAATGATTCATCTGATAAGCTAACATATAATTAAATACTGATAATGTGGGAAAAGTTTCTATAAAATTCTGAGCTGAATGCTTTGCAAAAGCTATAACTGTGAAAAATATGCCAAACTGATTATGGTTGCGACAATTACAGAATGGCCCAATGCCTGGATAAACAGAGATATTCAATTGATTTATTGTTCTGTTTCCATTTTATATGGCATGCTTTGACCTCATATAGGCCATATTCCCCTATAATTGATGTGTACAAGTGTCTTTGCAGCAATGCACCTCAAATTTACTGCTTATTTCCCAAACGATATACCTAGAATAGTAATAAAATAAATAAGTCCAGACTTTTTACACACCCTATTGAAATGTTTTCCCACATAGACTACCATAGGAGAGTCTTTCATTCTTGCTTCTCGTCAAAGAAATCATAGCCTACAATTTTATATGACACAGTATAGGTGACTTTAATTCAGGATTATGTAGAACACCAGTTATTAAAGCCATATTTACGCCAAAGGCCTCTGTCCTGCATAAAAATGTTCAGCAAATGAGAGTACAACTGTATGACTTCATTCGTTGTCATAACTGTTGCAAGTAACTCCATAAAAAGTGGAATTAGTAGATAAAGAGCACTCATTTCCACAGCTTATAGTCTAATGTGTGAGGAAGAAAACATAAGCACAAGCAAATAGCAGTATGTTTGTATGATATAAGTGCTCTGGAAGAAATGGAGTTGGGTAGGGAATAAGAAAGGTTATCAGGAATATAAATATTGGGTGGAAAGTTTAAAAGGGTGGAGGGTATAATGTGCATTGAGAAGGCAATGTTTGAGCGAAAGTATGTATATGTGGCAGAATTATCTACAGGAAAGAAACCTGGAGAATAGCTAAAGCAAAGGTAGAAACTTTCCTAGTGTGCATGAGTGTAGGTAGAACAAAGTTAACAAAGACTGTTGGCGGTAGTTTCAGTTCAAATATGCATTTCAGAGTGTATGTGAAATGTGTATATATGTGTGCATACATATACATATATATGTATAATTTTCAGTTTACCTTCTGGATCATATTACCTTTGCATCTGTAAGCCAGTCAGTTTTAACCACCTTTATTCTGCTTCTGACATACTAGAAGAAAGGGAGTTGTATTCTCTTCTTTTGACTGCTGACATGGAGTATATGGAGCCTGACTTAAAAACTCACCCCCCATAAATAATGCTTGATCGATGGAAATACAGATGGCTTGCCACTATCAATCCAGTTCAAAGTAAATTACTTTTCAATTTGATTTTCACCAACAGTTTGTTTAGTGAACAAACTGTTTAGTGAGATCAGAATCACGCTCTTATACATCCTAAATTTAAGCAGAGTCCATTATCCTATTTCTGATTTCAATTGAGATTTAAATTAACTTGAAATAAATTAAACATGTTTAACTTATTGGAATAGTTCTAAAAAGAATGCTACAATTGGCTGGTTCTATAAGAGTTAGTAGTATATTTTTCCATTAAAGTTTTTTCTACATGGTTCATCAAATTAAAAACCAAGTTCAGCAACTCATAGGTAATGGCAATCCCATTCGGATGCTTATTTCTTTTGAAATTTTTATGGATAGAAAAACATACTTCATCTCAAATCTATTGCCAATTGTCAATTCTATAATATTTGCATTTACTAAATGTACTCATTTCATAACATATTTAATATCAAATAATAATTTAGTTATTCATGTATATTCAACATTGAGAAAAACGATCATTTTCACAACTGCTGGATAGAGTAATTTCCCATTAATAGCTAAAATAAGAATTTTACATCAAAATAAGATATTTAAAATTTCTCGTTCTGTAAGCCTCTCTAAAGCTGAAATAACATACAACAAGCAGTTCAGGCAGTAGTGTGTAATAGAGATAACTTGTAATTTAAAGTTAGAAGGAGTTGGATTTCAATTTTTGTTCTACCAATTTCAATTTGAAATTGAGGAAATTATTTAATATAGTTTTGTCTCTATCTCCTCCATTCAAAATAAGAATCATGATAACCCACATGTTGGGATGTTTTTCAGACTAAGATAACAATTATGAAAATATAGCACAGGACTGGACATTAAAAAACTTTTTAAACTAATATCAATGTCTTTTCTAATTTCACTTCTATAATCTAGGTCAATTTGCAAATTACTCACACATAACCTTGAATATTCTAATGTGTAAATTTTGATTCACTTTTTTAGTAATCTTAATTAATTGGTAATACTCAATTAATCTGAAAAAACCTTCCCAGTTATTAGAAAGCTTTATTACTTTATTTTCTTGTTTTGTATTTCAACAAATCTCAGAAATAATTCTGCCCACAACAGGTGATAATGCATCAGTTAGATATATTATAATAAAAATCACAAACAAAACCAATGCCTAATAAATTTTAAGAATTAGAGCACCTTGATTTTTTTCTTGGAAAGCTAGAGACTCGTAAATACGGAAGTAATAAAAATTAAAATGAAGAAATAGCCTTTGGGCTCATGTGACACATTTACATTCCAGATGATTTGCTTTAATTATTTATTTTTTTGGGGGGCGTGTGGATCTGAGTGTGTGGATCTGAGTGTGTGGATTTTCATGATAGAATATATTTTAATATAATGTTAATTTTTCCTTATCTTGAAAAAGATAATTTTCCTAGTTTATTTTCTCAATTCTTACCTTCATTCTTTGTAATAAATGCTCAAAAAATTTCACAATACTATCTTCTTGACATTATAATGAGAATTCTATTACAATATTCCAAAGCGGTACTTTCAGGACATAGCAAAAATGAAATAGTCAATTAAAAATGATCAATTTACAATACAGCAGATTCCCAAGTGCTGAGCAAACAATCAAACAAAAAACAACCAAGTGGGGCGCAAAGGTCGTTAAGTGATAGAATTCTCGCCTGCTGTGTGGGAGACCCAGTTCAATTCCCGGTCCACACACTTTCCAAAAAACAAACAAGCAAATCAGACAAGCAAAAATTCCAAAAATAGTGTTGCGATAACAGGATACTCACATGGGAAAATAATGAATTGTAAAAACAAAACAAAACTAAAGACAACCAGAATGTTTTAATCATAAGGAAACATGCAAATAATGATAACAAAGACTATTTAGCATGTATCTTACTTCTGCAGTTTCTATTCCTTCAATTTTCTTTAGATTGTTTCTGTCTCCGCCTCTGCTTAATTTGTTTAATTCCGGTTCATATTTAGTCTCTAAACTGTCTTTGGCTATTATGGTAGAATATTTAAGTCAAAATCCTTTGTTTATTAGTATGTTTTGGGTTCTTCCTTTTGTACTATCTAAAAACTTCCCTCTCATTAATTTGAAATGTCATGATTAAACAGTTTAAAAATAATGGTGATTTCCAAAGTTATTTACATAATGTAACTATGGCAAGATTAAAAAGTAAAAAATCAGATTGCTCCTTCTGCATTAATAAATAAACAAAACTTAGTGGGGTCAAGGGAGCTATATAAATAATATTGCAGATAAGCATGTTCTATCAAAAGTTTACTTGTCGGTTTTATTATGTGTATATGTTGATGACTTTTTCCTGCAAAAAACATTCACTCCCTGAAAAGTTGGATATTTGCAACTTTTGGGGATTTTCAGAAATATGATGCCAAATCTAAACACAATTGCTATTTGAAAAATAGTAATGTTGAAACAGGATCATAGCTCCATAACTTCTGGTACTATTTCAAAAAGAAATAATATTATAGATAAAATACAAACATTGTTTCAATGCAAATGCCTTGAAAAAGTCATATAAGTAAGCTATTTAAAGTAATATAAATCTCGAGAATGCTGCAAAACAGTATCATAAATAAAACGATCTGCAATGTGTGCAGAAATGTGAAGGAAAATTTTATGTTTATGACAAACATTTATTTAAGCAACTCTGAAATTTTCAAAGTGTGAATTATATAGAAAAATACACATATATTCTGGAATTCAAATTCATTATTCTAAAGTACGCAATTGCTATTTTGAATTCACGCTAATAATTTTTAAAAGTTTAGCAATTTTCTAAATGAATTCTAGTTGTTTCTAGCAAAAATAATCTTACAATTGTGCAATGACCCACAAAACCTGAAATATACTTTATTATCTCTTGTAATTTGTAGTAGAGAAAATCCAAGCTTTTATAAAATATATTTGTATATTTTATATTTTACATAATCTCATATTTATGGGTTTTTAAAGTGACCTAAGTGGATTACTCTTGTATATATATAATTATAAATTATATAATGTATATACATTTTGAGATTTTTATTTAATTCAAAGTCTTTGAGATAAAATATTTAATATATTTTGGGGGCTAAAATGTGACCTTTAGAGATTTAATTTTGTATATTTCATATTGGAAACTATCATTGAAAATAATAAGATATATGTGTAGTCTGCAATTACTTGAAACCTTAATTTCTGTTTCTAGGCAGAGCCGAAAACTGATCATCAAGAGGGGTTTTCTAGTGTTTTTGCCTGCTCAAAGAATCAGGGAAATTTACATGGTAATCCTTAAATAATATAAAATAGAACATACTTGCAACCTTTAGTTCTTACATAGTTTCTTTCCCCCACTGCCCAACCTTCAAACAGGTTATTTTATATGAAGCATTAAATTCAATTTGTAGGATGATTTTGAGGATCATGAAAGTGAGAGAATTTTTCTTTTCATAATTTGAAACTTATCAAATCTTTTTCACTTACTTGCCATCTGTCTTTCTGTCTTTGACCTACTCTTTGGTCACTGAGGCTCAGTTGAGAATCTTTCAGAAGACATCATAGCCCTATCCAGATGGATAATTCCCAGCTGCAGCTGTGCTCAAAAAAGCATGACACATACTGTTGACAAGATTCCTCTTTTACAAATTCTGTGGCATTCTGATGATTCTGACTAGAAAAATTGCTCTTTGACTTCTATTTTTGTGTAAGATACAAGTGTCAAAATTGTCACAACTTAAAATTATTTTTGCAGTATTTGAAAGATTTTAAAGAGCAGCATTTTAATTCTACACCAATAGCTTCCGAAGCTTTCATTTTTAAGCATATACATCTGATATCTTTCATTTTTATTAATTTGATATTTGTAATTACACAAAACATGTCGAAGAAAATAATACTTTCATTTCAATGTGAAATTAAAATCTGAAGATACAGATTTACTTTAAAATGTTCAATTGATTTTTGAATATTTTCTTAATATTTAATGATGACATTCTTCAGGTGTGACAAATTGTTTTCAAAGGATAAAATGCATTTCTTCATTATCATTTCATTGTGATAATAGGTCAACAAATACTTATTGAATGTTTCATAAGCAACCAGAACTACATTAGGTAAATAGGTGAAAGGTCTCATCTTATCTGTAATTTAGTTAGGGAGACCAAGGTAACAGTGAAACAAGAGAAAATAATATTATCAGCATATATTATGTAAATTATGTAGTATAAGTAGTAGTGGCAATATAATTATGAGAAAATATGGTGATGTAACTTCTACAAAATTAAATTATGTAACTTATTTAATCTTATTATATTATTCCCTTATAAAATCTGGTTTAATAATTGTCCTTCCTGGTAAATTGCACAAACTTAAAGATAAGGCATCTACCTTTGCATCATAGTAAATGTTGAAAATTTGTCTTATCCCACCATGATGCCTTCAACTTCATACATTAAAGATGCATTGTACAAGGACAGAGTGGGGTCATGGAAATCAGCTCCAAAGACCAGAGGAGGCATCATGAGTAAGACTCATTTCAAGTCTGAGAATAAATATACAAACACAGAAGTGATCGGTTCCAAATTTCACAATAAGAGTCAGACACACTCATGGATAGGGGAATTACAGTCACAAAAGTTGGAGCATATACAAGGTAGAGTTAGACACAATAAAAACAGAAGGAGATATGTGTGTGTGTGTGTATATATATATATATATATATGTATATATATATAAAAAATACTTACACATATACGACTGAAAAGAGGACCCTGGAATGAGTCTGCAATGTATCAAACCTCTCTTTCACTTCTTACCAGCACTTAGAAAAAGTTAATTAGCTTCCTGGATATCTGTTTGTCTATCTCTAAATGAGATTATAACATTCTTTATTGAACGCATTTTTTTTGAGAACTAAAAGTGATTGAGTATGAGAAGTGCAAGAGGTAAAATACAAATATATGGAAAGTATGTAATGCATGTTATCTAGAAATAAAGGAAATAAACTGCCATTTGCAATAGGATACTAGCCTCTTCCACGGAAACATACTTTTGTAGGTTCTTTGGAACTTTACAACCTGGGAGCTGCATTTTACGTGTCCTGCTGATTCTATTCTAGACCACATCTCCCTCAGCTTCTGATCTGATCTCCTCTTCCTTTGCTGCTTTTCCCTGGAAAGCAGTCCTCTTGGGTAGGAACTTTTCAAGAACTGTCTAACCTGGGTACCTCACAGAGGACCAAGTTAAACCCATAAAAACACATAACCTAGACCCAAATTGATAATCTTCAGTAACTTACCCCTCTCTGTTGATATAAGGAGCTGAAGATCACTGCTCAACTTCAGAATTTCCTAGTAAAGAATCATATAAAGGATTCTTTGATCCTCCCAATCCAACTCCAGGGAATTCAAAGTGGAGGTGATAGGAAAGTTTATGCTCCTTTCCCAGGGCCTATAGCTCAACAACAAAAATCCCACTCGCTTTCTGACCAATGTCTTCTATGCAGACTGAAATCTGATTGTGTGTGGGAGGTACACAACGGGAAATCTCTTAACCTCCTCTGTGATTAAGTTCTGCTAATACCTCTACTTAAAATACACTTTTCACCTATTGTTTTCTATTTATTCTGTTTATTTCTATTTATTCTTAAGTACTCTTCAAATTGGTCCTGCTTTCCTCATTACATAACACGCTTCTATTATCTCTTGCGTGGACAATACCCTCTTTACTACTGGATCCTTTTATCTATCCTGCCCCCCATATAATTCACATTCCAGCTCTAGACTAATACTGTCCAGTAGAATTTTCAGCAGTGATGAAAGTGATATATCTGGGCTCTTCAATATGACAGTCACTAGCTAATGTGGCTGTTGAACACTTGAAATGCGGACAGTGCAATTTCATTGGACAGAAGAGTTTAGGCAAACTCTATAACATTATTTGGAGATTTTCCATTTATTCTATTATCTGATTAATTTTGAATTACAATTTCAAAAACTCCCAAAACTATAATTCTTATATGTAACACAAGTGGAACACATTTTAGACGTATAAAATAATACCATACTTTCAGTTTAGTCTATTTCTATAAGAATCAAAAGAAAAAGTTTTTTAAAAGTTAGTATTTTGTATTTACATATATTTATCATTTCTGATTTTTTTTTTCTTTTGTAATTATGCCAGAGGCCTTCTGGTATCAGTTCTCTTTCAGCCTGAATAACTTCTGTTAGTACTCTTTTTAGTTCATTTCTGATGGCAACAGATTCTCTTTGGTTTTCTTTTATCACAAAGTATTTTGTCTTCAGTCATGGGTAATATTATCATTGACAATAGAATTCTGGGTTAACAGTTCTTTTTTTTTTTTTTTTGCCTTTTACTTTCAATAGTTTAAAGATGTTTGCCATTCTTCTCTAGTTTCCATCACTTTTTGTCAATCGTTAATTGGATTGTTGTTTCAGTGTATGTAACCTGTTTTCATTTTGCTACTTTCACAATTTGCTCTTTGACTTTCAACAGCTTAATTATGTATGATGTGCTTGAGTATGGCCACCTTTGGATTATTCTGCATCTATGTGATGATGTTAAGAATTACTGATTGCATATGTAGAATGGAATGATTTCTGCATGGTGTTTTTATAGCATCTTTCTAAAAAACTTTCTTCCTACAACTTTGAGAAATTTATAGCCAGTTTTTTCAAGCATTTTTATGTCTTGTCCTCCATCTCTTCTCTTCCCAATCATTTCATTTCCATGCATGCTCGACTCTGTGATGCCATCTAACATGACCTTGAGGCTCTGTTTGTTAGTATTATTATTGCTGTTATTATTATTACTTGTAATTACTTTGTCTTCTTCATCTTGGATTACTTGAATCATTTCTATTGTTTTATGTTCAAATTCACTTACTGTTTATTCTGTAATGTCTATTTGACTGCTAGTATACTTAGTAAATTTTTTAGTTTCAGAAATTCTGTTAAAGGGTTTCTGTTTGCCTCCTTTTTAAAATTTATACTTTAAGAAAAAAGGTAAAGTAATTCATTTGATCCAACAAAGAAAATATCTGAATTTAATATTTCCGTTTTCTCAAGAACAGGATAGACATTAAAATACTCATTGATTTATGATTTCCAGAAGTTATGAATGGGTGGTTTTATATATCAATTTATTTAATATTGGGAAACTGAAAAAGTTCTTAAGTTACATAGTCTAGACCAGTGAAACATCTGCATTTATTTTTTGAAACTAGCTAATTTTAATAGACTATCTATTACTATAACATTCATATGGATTATCCATTTTTGACTACCCTCTCTAAACTGTATCTAGTCCCACCACCCAAACATCAAGCAAGAATGGAAAACATTCACTTTTTAGAAAATCATCATTACCTAAGATAATCAATTTCATGTTTTAATTAAGCTGTAGAACTTTTATCCTTAAATAAGGCAGGAAATTATTATTTCATAATTTATAGCAATGTTGTGAAAATACAATCCAAATTGTATTTTTTTTTAAATGGTGTCCTAGAATCTTAGGAGCTATCACACACACAGACACACAGACACAAGCACACACACACACACAACTTCTTGTGTTAAATAGATTAAAAAGTTTTTCACAGGGCAGTGAGACAGTGGCTCAGTGACAGAACTCTTGCCTGCCATGTCGGAGACCTGGGTTTGATTCCCGGTACCTGTCCATGTGGAAAAAAAAAAAAGTTCTTTATAGTAGGACTTCCAAGTGTCCCAAGTAAATGAATATCATTATTGTTCCAACTTTCATTGACCAAGGAAACATTTTTCTAGGAACATGTAATGAGACAAGTGTTTATTAAAGCTTATATTTGTGGAAAACTATTTAAAACCATTTCCCCTTATAAATACTAAAAATAATGCATAGTTGAGTCTCTGCAAGAAAATATTTTAAGTAGTTCATAAAATTCATTATAACTTCTCTGTTTTTTTAATTCTTCAAGATAAATGAATTATTTTAGTCACTTAATTTCACTTTTTGGCTTAATTATTATTGGGGCTGTTGCCTCCTGAAAAAAAAAAATGGACAAAAATTAGAAGTGCTTCAGTTGGTTTATATTATTCTTAAAGTCAAGTGCCATGAGAATTTTCTTTTAGAAATGTGCTATTGACACTACTGTTTAATGAGATACATATGAAATGAATGAGGAATAGAGGCAATAAGGCATTTGAAGTTTATTGTAATAATCATGCACACTATCAGGTCATCTGTTAAGGATGACAGTTTTTTGTTTGTTTGTGCACTGAGAGTTTAGTTTTGTTGTTATTTTCTTTTGCTTCTATTTACATATAAATTTCACTTTGCATGAATAGTAGTCAGATGATGTGACATTCGTTATTTCTGGTACCTATTCATCTAAATGTAATGCCTCAATTTAACGGACAACTTTTAGTAATGATCTACGGATATTTGAAAGAACAAGTATTATCTCTTTTTTGAGAATAAAGTTATGATATATATTTTTGTCAAATCAGTTTTTAAGTGTGTTTAAATATCAGCTCATTGCTTTACATTTGTCATGTTTTTATTTATAAGAGAGCTATGGTAAATCTTCTAAATACAATTTCATATTTTCCTATTTTACTTTTATTTCTAAAAGTTTTGTTTGCATAGTTTAGTAAATACAAGCATTAAAATATTAAATATCTCTAGGGAACAATGCATTTTTATACCTTCTTTCTATTGTAATTAATAGTTTCTTCCTTGAATCTTTCATATGTGTGTGTGTGTATGTATATATATTTATCATCTTTGTCCATCTTTTATTTTCAACTATTCTGGATAGTTGTTCTTCTAAAGGAAAGTATTTTAAAATATTTTGTTTATTTTTATTTTTAAAAGTTCCACGTGAAAAATAAAAAATGCCGGATAATTTTGGTCTTGTTTTGATAGGCTGTGCGCGCATACTTAGTCTCTGTTTGTAGGAGTTTTCTATTTTGCTTGGCAAATAATCAGACACCATTCCACCTCGAGGACTCCAAAGTTGACTTTCAGAGCATCTCCTATATGAGAAATCTCACTTAATATGTCAAGCTGTGCATTGCATATATGGTTTTAGTAAGTTGATATTATTCAGAACACTAAATGTGAAAATCAGGGGATAGGCAAGCTGATTCACATCACTTTAACTATTTCCTTTATGTTTTTCATGGCTTCTCTGAGGTTGTACTTGTTCTAAGGAAACGCTAGTAACTTTCCTCTTACAAGAGTTCCTCTCTTTCATTTACACCAATCATGAGTTTATCAGTTCTGATGGATTTTATCATAATTATTGATCAATTGCATTATTTTGAACAGACATTCTTAAGTGTTTTATTAAGTTAAACTGTCTTCCATCTGTTCAGAAATTTATTCCCTTTTTAAATATTTTTAATTCCTCTATCATTCAAATTGGATTTTCAAAACGGTTGCTAAGATAAAGGGTGATGTTTACTTAACCATTTATGTGTCACAAGTGGTAAGCTAGATGTTCTAACTTAAAAATATTAAATAATTTGAAGATTGCTCCTTGAATTATCTTTACCTTAAAAATATTATGATATTTTCATTTATCAACATATAATAACTGAACACTGCTAACCACTCAAAAAACACAAAGTTATCACACACACATACATACACTCATGCATAATGTTACATCGACATTCTCCATGAGATTTAGTGACTTGCTGACTTTTTCTTGCTTCCTGTTTTATATATCAAAACTGATTACTATTAATGTTCTATCAAATGAGGCATCTAATTTGTCTCTGGGTATCCACATATGTCAAATGAATAAGTACCAACAAAATTGCCTAAACATGAAATCTCTTCAACATTGACTGTACCACAATGCAGTTATCAAAAGAAAGAATACTCTTTAGAATATGAAACACTGCCAAAAATTTAAAACAAATCTTTTGGTGATGATACATTTATTGCTGTTCTATTTTTGTAGGTTTCTTAGCTATTTTATAATGTGTGAAAACTGAATTCTAACTCACATCTTGAAGGCATAACTATGGTTGTTAGAATCTAAGATATGAACCAACCTTCCAATAAAATTGCATGCATGGCATTTGACATTTATGAGAAATCATTTCAAAATGCCTTCTCCCAATGTTTAGATATTGCATTGTGACGGCATGATGCCTGGCATCTTTGCAACCATTTTATGATGTGGAGATTGGTGAGAAGAAACACTAAGAGAATGGTGGATGTGAAAGATGAAAAACATTGATCTTTTATGCAGTTGTTAAGTTATTGAATTCATCAAGCACTAAATGACATTACTTCAGGACTTTGGAGTTTTTCTAATTTTTAAGCTATTTTTATTCAGATTTTCTGCTATTAAAAATGAAAGAATCAACTATACATGACTTTTTAGAAATCGTCCGACCAACAAAAGGGTAAATATTGTGTGACATTACCTACATGAAATACTTAGAACAAGTAAATTCATAGAGACAGACAGTAGATTGCAGGTTCCTGACAGCAAGGAAGAGTATGGGGATTTATTGGATTCAGAGTTTCTCTTTAAGATTATATTGTAAGAATTAACAGTGAAAAAGCAAGATAAAGACAGGTGAATCCTCTTCCTTTTCTCATTCATAAGTAATTACAACAGGCTTCTGTATAACCAAAATCTCTTGCTCAGGATGGCAGCAAATGTCTGAATGCATTAAGATAGGACTCATAAGGCTCTTATTTTATTTTGTACTAAATACAATTAATTAATTGGTTAATTAATTAATTTGGGGGTTGAGTCCTTTCCTTGTGCTGTGGCAGTAATATCTAAAGTCTACCTTCCTACACTCATCACCAAAATATCAAGTTCTAGAAACCAGCTTCATCTTTATTTTTATTATGGGACTAAAACTGAGGATTGCATGTGGCTGAGTACGTTTTGCATACTCCATAGTAACACATATGTATTTCTTTTTCTCTACCTTCTCTTAACCATATAAATCTTTTCTTATGGGCAATTAATACCATCAACATTAGTCTTCATTTGTTATCATATAATTTATTTGTGCTTTGACGATATATTATTAATACCTTTCAGTACACAACTAAATAAAACCTTCTACGTCTTTTAGATTTTCCAGAGTTTAGGCCTTAAGAGCGAAGAGAGTTTATCATTATACCAGTTGAAATTAATACTTCTTTCATTTATAACCTTATTAAAACTGTTTCTTATTTTCTTGTGTTGTTTTTCTTTTACTCTAAACCCTCATACACAATATAGGCAAAGAAAAATGCACAAGAATTATAATGCTATATTCATTCAAATAATCTCCAATCCTAGTTCTTTCCAGCTCTACGTGATATCCTGTAGGCCTTAGCATCTCAGTGGAGCAAAGGACTGCATTTATCAGTGGGATATGGGAAATGAGATTTTTAATTACTAAATTAAACTTTCTTCCAGTCAACCTCTTCGCAGTTTTATAAGATTTAAATGACAATTTACGGGTTGGCATACCTAGCATTAAGATAAAACAGCAGATAATGACACTAATTGTTATGTACAGAAGGCAGAAAGAATTTACCACTTGCAACGGGAACACAAATCAAAATATATAATGAGTTTCAGCTCAGAATTCATCTTCTCTTGTTTTCTTTTTCCAGAATTTGAACTGCTCTTCCACTTAGGTAAACCAAATTTCAACTTTTTTTCATATAATTAAAATGTTACAATAAACATATTTGAAATTGTAAAATATAGAAGAACATCAAAACACACTGAGTATTGTATCTGTTAACTACAGGCTTTACTTTGGCACCTCTTAGCATAAATTAACTAGTATGCTTTCAGGAAAAGTAGGAAAGGATTAGATTATAATATATGTATGATACATACAAAATGTATAACAGCTACAATGAGATTTATTGATATTTCAGCCACCTTTGCTTCCATATCATCAGATAATATTGGACAGATGATAATATTCTCAACGTTAAAGTTATATCTCACAATTTCAGGATCTCAACATTTAGTTCTAATATTTGGAATAAGAAACCTGGGGTAATAAAAGACTTCCTTTTTCATGATTTAAAGAATAAAGATTCTGTATATACATAAAGTGCTCTGCATACTTTTTAAAGAGAGAAGTGTATGGCAAAGGTTTTCTAAAAATGTTTAGGATGCAAACTAATATTTAACATTTTGATAAATAAATTTGAATAACGGTGTGGAAATTATGCTCAGGACAATAGATGGGTACAAAATTGCCCTTAGAAGTGGTACATAGTTTTGATATTAGCTTCAGTTACATATTTATATACATAGGTTTATAATAAGGTATTCTGAAGAGGTGAAGGAGAAGGGAGAAAACAGACACTTAATGAATAAGTGCTCAGCACTATAGCAGGCTAATTACTAATGTAATCATATTTAATCCTTACTGCATCCTTGTAAAAAAAAGATATTGCTTCCCAATAATACATAGGAGGAAACTGAGTTACACAAAGGATAAATAGAACTAACTGAAGTCCAGGAATGCCTGATTCCAAAGCCTATATTCTTTCCAATTCCATTTTTCATCTCTAACAAATGTATCTTGACACACATATAAAATTCAATTTTATTGCTCAACAATATAGCATTAATGTTAGGAAGGATTTAATAAGTTATTTTGAGGAAATTTTTAAGCACATGAGAGTTTTAACTAAAGTAATACATATCTTTGTAAAAATCACTTGTCACTATACATGCATTCTCCTCTAGGTACGAAATAAATTACAAAAAAGTTAATTGTAAGTACTTTCCTTTTTATCAGGTTATTGTAACAAAAAAGTGAGATATGTAGAGCAAAAGAAAGTCACTACTACTGAGGCACATTTAGTATGTTAGTTATCAACTGTAGTTAGAATGATTTGTGTGAATATATATATGTGCTCATATTTGGGTGTGTGTGCACATTGGGATTTTGCTAAGACCCCAATGGCCACTGATTTTGTTCCTGAGATTTGCTCCCACATCTTTTCTTTCATGCTATTTGGGTATCATGTAAAATCTCAGAAGATTTCTCAGTATCTGGGAAAATTACTATTAAAAACTCTCAGTATTACGCTGCTTCTACATAATTATTTTTCTTATGCCAAAGGAAATAAATGTCTGGAAAATGCAGAAAGTTTGAAGGAAGAAAGCAATTCTAATTACCAGCTCAGAGAAATTCATATTGCATTCATATTCCTTTTTTTATGGCTTTTTCAGTTTATGTCAGTGTTTACTTCCATATTTTTTCTGTCTCTTTCACTCTCAGTCTCTCTTAGCCTGTATCACACTGTCTGTGGTTGCTTTCCCTCTAGCTCATTCTCTCTGCTCCTTTCTGCCTGTCACTAATTTTCTTCTCTCATGTACTTGTTGACTCAAGCAGGGAATAAAAGAAGCATTTGAGTATTTTTCAGCTTTTAAGGGTGAAAGCTATATAAATAACTGGGAAGGATTTTGATTACAGATACCAGTTCTGGGAATCCCAGGAACAAAACCTCTAGTCCTCTACAGGGAATTTGGCAAAGACACTTCTTTACCATTACGGTTTAAAGCCCTGAGAGGCAGTAAAAATCCATATATGAAAGACAGATGAGGTATATCTAAGAAGAAAACCCAAGACAAGCTCACATAGTTCTCCAAGTTTCAACATTGCTTTGGGTATAACACATTTCTGTGCATGCAGCAGCATTGCGAGGTTTTCGGCAGCCTTGCCCAGTTCCACAGATCACAGAGTGATGCAAGGAAGAGAGCAGCATGCAAAGGCACAAAGTGACTGGAGTGTGAGGAAGAGAGGCTGAACGCAAAGGAGCTTGCAAAAACAGGAAGCCGTGGACTGTGGCGGTGTCAGCAGATGCCAAGTTGGCAAAGGAATTAGTGAGAAACTGACCCTTTCTCCATCTATCCACAATCCTGATGAAAATGCAAAACCTAACTGGCTGAGAATCAGTTTCCAGCACCTGACAGAACAGGAGGCACAGACCAAAGTTGAGGTTTAGGACAATAAAGAAAGCTACTTTTCTTGCACAGACGGGTTTATATTTTGAGGGTCATAGGTGTGTGTGTGTGTGTGTGTGTGTGTGTGTGTGTGTGACAGAGAAAGAGAGCTTGTGCGTATGGATACTTTATTTTACAAATTAATGTACTACTATATGCTACTTCTGCTCTGCTTCCTTTTTAGATATATTTTAATGTCTTATGTCTGCAGATCTAAAATTTTATATTTGATTTATATCTTTTACAATCTTCTGTTATTGCCATATTCTTTCTCTCCTTACTCTTAGGATGGTTGTTTATCATTTGAACTTGTTCTTTACAACCCCTTTTCATTCCAGTTTACTTACAGTTTCATCTTAAACTGCATTTTCTGTCCATCCTCCTACACAAAGTCATTATTATTTACCATTAAGCTTCGGGCATAAGTCATGTAAATGTTCTCCATCTTACCTTTTCTTGGTAGCCAACCCCAAGTCTCCTTTTATAATCTATGCCACATTCATGCTGAACTTGTCAGGGTTTTCCCAAGCATTGGTTACCACCTCCACTTCTCTCATAAAGATGTTCATAGAGCTTCAAACCATCATTCTTTATGTCTATGAAAGTCCTATGTCTATTTGAAAGACTAGTGCTAAAATTTATAATTCTCCCTGTTTTTAACTTGAATCGGATTTTCCTAACTTTTGATATTCTCTCCTGGAAAATATCCTGTTTCATTCCTGAACTTAGTGTTTGGTATTATTTTTTCAACTAAGAACCAAATATTTTTCTTTGAGCACAATTTTATAAAAAGCATTCACTAATGTTGTATAAAATGAAAATTGAAACCTGCCCCCAGGTTTCTCCCTCAACCATACTCACACTCAGCTTCATTCAGTATACTTAATTGTTCTGCTACCATCAAGTAATACTGTGCTTCCCATTTCTGAACTTTTACGATCAGTCCTGTTTCACAATCTGTATTCCCCTTCAGCACCAAATGCACAATCTTGATCCTCTTTCTATCTCCTGATAACCTGTGTACTTAACCTTAACTCTCAAAGTTCATTTACTAATATTGGTTCATATGAGTGAGACCATATGGCATCTGTCCTTTTGTTTCTGGCTGATTTCACATAGCATAATGTCCTCAAATTTCATCCATGTTGTTACATGCTTCATGACATTATTTTCTCTTACAGCTGCATAATATGATGGAATATTATGCAGCTGTAAGAGAAAATATATATATGCTTTGTTTAGCCACTCGTCCGTTGATGGACATTTGGACTGTTTCCATCTCTTGGCAATTGTAAATAATGCTGCCTTCAATATTCATGTGCAAATGTCTGTTTGTGCCCTTAGCTTCAGTTCCTCTGAATATATACCTAGTAATAGGATTGCTGGATCATAGGACAATTCTGTAGTTAGCACCTGAAGAACCATTAAACTGCCTTCCATAGCAGTTGCACCATTTTACCTTCCCACCAGCAGTGGATAATGTGCCTCTCTCCACATCCTTTCTAGCATTTGTCATTTTCTGTTTGTTTTTTTTTTTAATAATGGCCATTCTAGTGGTTATCAGGGATATTTCATTGTGGTTTGGATTTGCTTTTCCCCATAGAAGTTGAACATCTTTTCATGTGCCTTTTAGCCATTTGTATTTCTTCTTCTGAGAAGTGTCTGTTCGTGTCTTTTGGGAATTTTTCAGTGATTAATCCTTCCATTTATTCTTTCTCTATCAGATAAATACTTATTCCAAATTAACACTACTGCCTTGGCTATTTTCCCAGGCACTTTGGAATAGATATATAGATATACGATATATGCTTATATATGTGATCAAACATAATTTTGATTCCTCTAGATCAAATTAGCAATTCTTCAAATTACTTTATGTCCTCCAATTTTTTGTGAGATCATAACTCTAACCAACAGTTAATTATGCATATGTTTTAAGCAATGTTTTATCAGGCGTTATTTTACCTGTGAGATAATTTATGTAGCCAGTCATTTATTTTCTGAATTTATTTCTCTCTCGACTTTTACGTTTCAACAATGACTAAAAGAGCAAATGTCTAAATTATTAAAAAAAAAAAGTCATTCTAGCTAATATTCAATTTAAGGTGCTTCCAGCATCAGTCTTCACCCTCATGTTAGCTTAAGTGGTTGGCATTCAGAGGGATTAAGTTTTACCAAATTGTCCTCCATGTTTCTGCTACACATACTTACAATATAGAAACATGTCCTGTTACCCATGTCAAATCTTCTCAAGACTGATTTAGCACTTCTCAGCAGGAAATCTTAAGCTAACTTTGTGCAATGTTTATTTTATTTTTAAACCCTTACAGTGTTAATACCTGTGAATATTATAGTTAGCTTTGCTCAGGTTTTTCTTCAGTTTCTGCAGTGAATGTGTGTCACGGTTAGGGACAGGTGTCAACTTGGCCAAGCGATGCTAAATGTAATCATGGGAAGCCTTTTAAGGAGGACTCAGAGGAAACAGTTTCCATTCCTGCTTTGGCTGGTGAGCTTCTGTGGAGTTCATCCAGGCCATCCGTCGGAGTCATCGGCTTTACAGCCTACCCTGTGGATTTTGGACTCTGCGTTCCTATGGTCACGTGAGACACTTTCATAAATTTTATATTTGCAAGTGTTCCCTGTTGATTCTGTTTCTCTAGAGAACCCTAACTAATACAATGTGACAAAATATATTGGTTGGTACTTGAATGTAAGATGTTTGATTTACTGGCATAAACACAAATTAGAATGATGCATTTAATCTTTTCACCTGTCCCTGGTTCCAGTTTGATTTTGTTTGTTTGATTTTCTGTGGCAATTTTCATTTATGTTTATGAGATTGATTCAATTATGCTATTATATTTGTAATAACCTTATCAAATTGGGTTGTCAAAGTTATGCTGGCCTAACAAATGGGTTGGTTAGTGTTGTTTCTGTTTTTATACCGTAGGTCAGTTTCATTAGTGTTATTTTTTTTCCAGATGTCTGGAAAATGCACCAATAAAGGCATATGTCCTGAAGTTTGTGAGAAAGTTTTAAATTATGGATGAAATGTATATATAATGCCAAGTGTTTAGGCACATCTTAGCTGAGTCATCTTCAGGACTCAGGATTTCATGAAACTGAAATCAGGATGTTAGCTGGGTTGTGTTCTCATCTGGATTTTTGTAATCTGGATGAATACAGATTTTCAATTTTTTCTTGCGTCAGTTTTGAAAACTTTTAAGTGTGTGTTATTTAGGAAATTATCCATTTCCTAGACATGTAAAAATTTTTTGGTATGAAGTTGTTTAAAATATCCATTGTAATATATTTAATGCATGAAGGATCTAAATAACTGTTTGCTTTTCTTCCCTTGCCTTAGTAATTGTATCATATCTTTTTTCCTGATTAATTTACTTATTAGTTTAATAATCAGTCTTTTTAAAGAACCAGCTTTTGGTTTTGTTAATCCAGTTTAAAAAATTATTTTTTTATATTTACTTATGATCCTACTTTTATCATTTCCTTCTTTCTATTTAGATGATTATATTTAATGTTGTTTCTCTTACACTGTGACAGGAATAACGGTTTGGTACTCAGATTTTCTGCTTTTCTAGTATTAACATTTAATATTACAATTATTGGCAATTTATTTATTTATTTATCCTTTAATTAATCCTTCTTTAATGTTTCTTCCAAATATATTTTACATTTCAGTTGAAATTTTTTCTTTGAACCATGGGCACTCTCTAGGGCTCAACTCCAAATCCAAATATTTGTGGATTTTCTAATATAGTCTTTCCTCATGGTGAAATAATTCCCTCTGAAGGATTTCACTACTTTTGAAATTCAAATGATTGGGGCATATTTCTTTTCCCTGCAAGTAACTATTTACTGCTAGAAAGAATGTACGCTAGATATTAGGTTCTCTATACATGTGAATGAAATGTAGTAATTTGCATTGTTGAAATCATATATGTTCCTAGTGATTAGTTTTGTATGCAATGAGAAAAGCATGTAAATAATTTTCCAACATAATTCTGGATTTGTTTACTTCCTGTTTTCATTTTTTATATACTTATAGTCTATATTTTGTTCACATATATTTACAATTGTTAAAAATTCCAATAAATTTGAGCTCTTATCATTATAAAATGTTCTCTTTATCATTAATAGCGCCTTTTGCCTTAAAAAATGCTTGACCTGATATTATTCTATTTGCACAAATTTTTAAATTTTTCATTTGGATGCATGGAATGTTTTTTTTCCCCTTCATCTCTCAAGTTTCCTGTTTCTGTATATTTAAGATTTGTGTTTATTAATATATTTAAGAGTTGTATTTATTAAATGAAATATATTTTATATTGTTTTTTAATATTCAAATCAAGATATAAAACACTGCTAAATCTCAGTGATCATAAACTTATTCTATTCACTTATTTCTACCCTTCACTTCTGGAAGCAAAGAACTCACCATCTTGGAGGGTTTGGGGTAGCTCAGTGAAACCTATTACAGGATATAATTTAAATGGGAAGAAAAGGAATAGGTTTTACATTTGACAATATGGTAAATTTTGAAATGAAATATTTATCTCATTTCTCCTACGAAAAATGATGCATCAAGATGATATTTAAAAGATCTGAAAAATAGACATGTGTCATGATCAGGTTCATGTGTCAACTTGGCCAAGTTGTGGTACCTGTTTATCTGGTTGGGCAAGTGCTGGCCTGTCTGTTGCTATGAGGACATTTCATAGAATTAAATTTTGAGTGTGTCAGCTGCATCCACAGCTGATTCCATTTGTAATCAGCCAAGGGGAATGTCGCCAGCAATGAGTGATGCTCAGTCTAATCACTGGAAGCCTTTTAAGGAGGATTCAGAAGAGACAGTCTCTCTTCCTGCTTCGGCCAGTGAGCCTCTCCTGTGGAGTTTGTCCAGACCCTCCATAGGAGTCGTCAGCTTCATAGCCTGCCCTGTGGATTTTGGACTCTGTGTTCCCATGATCACGTAACACACTTTTATAAATTTTATATTTGCGAGTGTTCCCTGTTGATTCTGTTTCTTTAGAGAATCCTAACTAATACAATATGATTTTAAGAGCAAGGCAGGAAGAACCTGTTGTTAATTTCAAGATGGCAGATGTCTTCTGCCTTCTTTCTACTTCTCTAAACCTCATGGACAAAATCTCTTCCAGATATCATTAAAATTGTATTTTCAGTTATCACACACTCATAATGCTACTAATAGTGCTTTCATTTGGAATGCAGACATAAGAGAATCTAGGCATTCTTTACCTAATTAGTGCCGCTTGTAAAATGCTTGCAAAATGATAGGTGGGCTCATAGTTACACCTTATTCTCATTGGACAGATGCCTGTTAGGTTTATAGATTAAAATTCAGGGATTTTTCAAATCTTTACTGAAAACTATCATTTCTCTATATTTCCTATACTTCTCTATAGTTCCTCTTTTTATTAGCCCCTTGCAAGTCGATTGCCACAAACACAATGCTAACTAAGCAGTTAAAGAAAGGAAAGACAAAGTAGTATCAGGAATAAAAATTTGAACATAGGTAGCATCAGCCCAGAAGTTTGGGATAGATAATTTGCTAAAAATATTTAAATGCGCAAGCAAGGTGCAAATAAAACAAATTATAAAACTGTTTATGCATCTGACATACTTATTGGCTGTCTTCAAAGTGTCAGCTATTCCTCAAGATGTTGAGGATATTTGAATGAATGAAATTTGAGATGGTTCATTTAAAGAATCATTTGTCTTAGTTTCCCACTTGCTGCAACAAATACCATATACTGGTTGGCTTAACAACAGGAATTTATTGTCTTACAGTTTGGGAGGCTTGAAGTCTAAAACCAAGGCGTTGGCAAGACCAGGCTTTCTTCCTGAAGACTATAGTATTTTGGTGCTGGCTTGCCATAATTATTGAGGTTCCTGAACTTGTATCTCTCTTCTTATGTCTGGTTTTGCAGTTTCTAATGACCTTGGGCTCCTTTCTGTGGCCTTCTCTGACTGCTGGCTTCCAGTTTCTTATCTTAAAAAGGCCTCCAATAATATGGATCAAGACCCACCCTGATTCAGTTGGCCATACCAAAGATAATACCTTCAAAAGGCATTTACAAATGTTTTTGCACCAATAGGAATTGTAATCAAGATTAACAACATGCCTTTCCTTGGTTGGAGTGCATAAGTCAACAACCACGGAATTCATTCTAATTAATCTCTTCCTTATGTTTGTTGTATATACACATGACAACATAGTACATATAAAAGCAACAGAAGAAAGGCTGGGTAGTAAGAGACACGGCCTTAGTACTAGTCATTTCCCACTCATATGCCTTTGTGTCATTTCAAGGATCTTTTCTCAGAGTGATGCTTTCAGTATGTGGTAATTCAATGTCATTCTTTTCTATATCCCACCAAGTATAGAGATATTTACAATGTCATCTATATATTTTATGCCCCATTTTAAATAGACTTGCCTCTCACTTGCAATCTCTTTACAAAGAATAATTAAACACTGATAGTTTTTGTGTTACCTCATCTCCAGTAGCAGTTTGAGGTATACTAACTTTTATTTCTAGGTAGTTTGAATATCTACAATTTCGTTTCCAGGCAATAACAACAAAAGGTTTTTCTGTTTTTTTTTAACTTTTTAACTGTATAGTGTAACGTATATACAAAGCAAAGAAAGAAAGAAAAAAAAAAACAATAGTTTTCAAAGCTCTCTTCAACAAGTAGTTACAAGACAGATCCCAGAGTTTGTCATGGGCTTCTCCAGAACATACCATCATCTCAGATTTTCCCTTCTAGCTTCTCCAGAACATTGAAGGCCAGAAGGAATAAATACTTTGTATCATTACAATCTTTTTTTCTTTTTTTGTGAAAAATTACATATATACAAAAAACCAATAAATTTCAAAGCACAGCCCAACAATTAGTTGTAGAACAGATTTCCAAGTTGGTACAGGTTACAATTCCACAATTTTAGGTTTTTACTTCTAACTGCTTTAAGATACTGGAGACTAAAAGAAATATTAATATAATGATTCAGCAATCATACTTGGTTGTTAAACCCTACATTCTCTATATAACTCCAACGTCACCTTTGATCTTTCTATCCCACATTTAGGGGTATTTGGACTATTTCCATTCTAACTTTTTCATGTTGGAAGGGGCTGCCAATAATGTGGGATAGGGAGATGGAACTACCTCATGTTCTGGAGAGTCTGGGCCCTCTAGGTTTCAGGACTTATCTGGTCTAGGGACCCATCAGGAGGTTGTACGTTTCTAGAAAGCTACTGTAGTTCACGGAACCTTTGTAGAATCTTATACAATTCCCTAGGTGTTCTTTAGGATTGGCTGGAATGGTTTTGGAATAAATGTTCTTATAAGCAAGTCCAGCACACAATTTAGCAAACTATAAAAGATGGTATCCAGTAGCAGTCTTAGGTGTAGATCCCTTTTAAAAAATCAATTCACATAAAACGTCAGTAAGTATACTCAACACTTTCCTGTAAATCACTGTCATGCTTTCTAATTTTTCATATTATACCGTGCATTGATTTACACTGCGTGTTTGTTGAACACTGAAATAGATCCATCAGTGTTTGTAAGCAAGTGATGATAATCTGTTTACTGGGAACCGTGAAAAAAGTCGATACTTAGAATTCATGATGTGATGAATTTGAAACAGTGTTTTAGCATTTTAGCTTGTCTTGATAGCTGTCCACACCTTCACTTTGGTTGCCACCTCCTTTTCTTGAATTGTAGAAATATTTTCTTAAGCTTTGGCTAGGTGCATGGATAAATATGGTTCTGTGTTTTTGCTGTTTTGCCTTCCTTCAATTTTGATTATTTATAAATGGTATATTTCTATATTCACTCTGGTTCCACATTAATTATTTTGTTTCTTTGAGTATCTTTAACTATATGACCCCTTTTCAACACTTGAAGCTGTGACTTATATGGAGTTATCACTGAATAGTTTCATTCTCAAATAAATGGCCACTGTCTGTTTATCACAAATAAGCATTTCATTTTAAGTGAGGAAAATATTTTAAGTATATTGTTTAAAGTTGAGTAGAATAGAATCTTAGTATATTTTATTTTTCCATGTCCACATTTATTTTTTTTTTTCCATTTCTTGAATACCAATTCTTTACCAATGTTTGTTGTTTATTTTAGGAGGGGGTAGGAGGTGACAATAAATGCTAGACTTTATTATTGGTATTGGTGGTGTTTATAATTGCAGTTTTGTTTGATGTTTTATCATAACTAAATTGAGGTTATAACTTTCTAGCAAGGATATGGAGATTATATATTTTTGCTTGTGCTTAATATCCAAAAGTACATTATGTCCAAATGAATGACTAACAATGTTAACCTTGATCGCTTGCTTAAGGGGACTTCCGTCAAGATCAAAACTTATTTTTCATCCTTGAAATTTATTAAATATTTTGGTGAGGTATTTGGAGACTATGCAAATTCCTACCTTTTGCATAAATAGTCACCCATTATTTTTAGCATCCATCAATGGATCTTTGCTGAAGCACTGATTTTCTCTTTTCTTTATCCTGCTTACACTTAATACAGTTCTGTGAGCAGTGTCACTTTTTCCAAATCTACTCATTCATTTAGGAATTTATACCAGTATGGATTCATAGGTATTTATTTCATTTTGAGGGGATAGAGTCAATACTCTAATACAACAGGTATTATTTTATTGTTCAAGTTGTTTCAATTTTGGCCCTTTAACTGATTCATGCTAGTTCTTATGCAATGTGTTTTTAGCACTTCCTTAATATCAGAAGCTGCAAGATGTTATAGGATCATATTGTACTTTTCTGATGGCAGCCAGATCCCCAAGGATTCTGGTTCCTTTTACTGAAGACTGGAATTTAGAAAACAAGATCTGAGCACTAGATGAGCTCATTACTACTGGCATGCAACTACTTCTAGACCCTTACAGAAAATAGTTCTAAGAAATAAGTGTCTGTAAATTAACTCATATATACACTCCTAAATTAATGCCTTTATCTTCTGATGTGTGTGTTTTTATATAAATTCATACTCTAATCCAGCACCACAGGATTTATTCTAGCCTTTTCTCCTTTCATGATGCTTTCTCTCTTTCTTAAAAAGTGATTTTCATTATTTAAAATATATTTACTTTTTCTAAAATCCTAGGAAAACAAGTAAAGTAGTTTCAGGATTGCTAAGACATATACTCTATGAAGAAGAATCACAAAAAACTGGGGTGCAATGAATATGTATAGCTACCTACATCTTTAAGTTACAGTATTGAGTCAAAAAACTGTTTTAGAAAATTATTAAAGCCTGCCCCTTTCTTCTCCATCTCTTTCATTATTGTTATGTGATTCATTTGTAATGCAGTTAGATTAATTTGTCAAAATCCAAATAGCTTGATAGAATTTGGTAAATTCATATGTCGTTGTATTTAGTTCTATGGCTTTGGAAACTGCAAATAGTTGAGTATACATTACCACAGTTCCATGAGTGTACTATCACCCCCAAAATTTCTTCATTCTACTTCTTTATAGTATACCCTTAATCCCATCACCCCTGCAAACCCTGATAAGAACTGATCTGTTTCCAGTCACTGTAGTTTGGCCTCTACAAGCATGTTGTATAATTAGAATCATATAATATATAGTCTTTTGAGTCACTTAGAAAAATGCATTTATGATCTTTCTGTCACTTAGAAAAACACATTTATGCTCCTTCTATCTTGTTGCAAGAATTGGTACTCTACTTCTTTTTATTGCTGAGTAGTATTACAACACATGAATGTACTAAGTTTGTATATTCGTCCCACCAGTGTTCTCAGATCTTGGATTTAGGGATTTATGGTTTTGGTGTGTGTTGAAAAATTTGTAGCCATTGCTCCTTCAAATTTATCTTCTGCCTCATTATTTTCTTTCTTTTTAAAGAAAATTCAAACCTAAATCATTAACATGTTGCTTAAACTAAGGAGTCACTGCCTACCTCATTCCTTGCACATTGTAGGATCGTCAGTTATTTGTTTAATTGAAATGGCATTAAAAGGTCTTCATAAAATTGACTTGGTAAATAAAATCAATTGGAGATAAGTAAAATTGAGGAGATATCTTATAACCTCTAATTAATTCAAATTATGAGTAAATTGCAATGGTATAATCTGTAAATATGTTTATTTGTAATGAAATTTCAGATAAATAATTCAAATAGTATGAAGTAAAGAACTTCTATTATAACACAAAATTTTAAAATGCATACCTGCAATAAATGAATTTCTTAATATTAAAGAATGACATTTTAGGTTTATGTGTGTAATATATGTATATCCCAGTTAAATGCCTGACATGAAAAGCAATTGCAAGTAACAAACCAATGAAAATACTTTACACACTATTGAATATGTCAGAGAAAACTTATGTTTTTATTTTAATGCTATATTAACAATTTGTGCTATAGTTGAATGTAGAATTAGAATGAAGTTTTCATAATTTAAAAAAAGGTAAAACGGGACATTTTGATGATTTAGGATATGCGAAAGAATATAATTGGCCCTATCCACTTTCCACCAACATGCTCAAGATAATTTCTAAAATGTAATTACATTAACTAATATGAATAACGTAAGCTTAACATTTGTTCCAGAATATCAAGATATTAAAAACTCATGTTAAAGAATTCTAAATTATAATTTCCACCATTCCTGGTTTATCAATACAATAAAAAGTAATTAAGTTTCTTCCTGATATTTTCTTTAATTGTTTAACAAAAATGTATAGTACACTGATCCCCTGAATTAATGTACTCTTGTTAAAATGAGTGGCAATAAATATTTTTCCTATGCAAATGTATAAACAGTATATTGGCAAGAATCTCCATGTGCTATTCCTGCGGATGTTACATGCATAAATGCAATCAGCTTGTACCAAACCTCCTGGATCAGAACAAGAGAATTCCTGTCCAAATTTTATCTGAATGAAACCAAGTAGAAAATACGCCTGTTTGAGAAAAATAAAACATAGGAATTATTTAAATTGGCAAAAATATGAATGTACCTGAATATATAACTTCAGGCTTTGCCAGGTAGAATTTAATTTTTAGATTTAGGATTAGTATACAGAAAAGAAATTGAAGAAGCACATTTTCAGAAATATTAAGCAGTGAATAGTCACACTATGGAATTCACATATGCTTTTTCAACGTGCTATCACTAAAGTAAAATTAGAAAGTTAAATTATTTTATTACATTTTATATATTGACAACTAAAGTTCAATACTAATAAAATTAATTTGTTTTCATATTCTATACTGAGTAAAATTATTCTGTAGGGCTACATTTTCTATTTACCTGGCATAGTCCTTGCACATATTCAGTTCCAAAAGAGACACACAAAAGTATGTCCATCAGCTTTGACTCTCAAGTTGCACCCCAATGGTGCAAATACTGAAATTGCATTTTTCCATAACTCAGCATCTTAAGAGTCTATTCTTTCTGCATAACAGAAGCCATACTTCTATCAATTTAGTTATACTCTGTCTTAGTTCCAGGGAAGCTTATGTAGAATAAAATACAATCCATTTGGGCTTTGAAGTTATTTGTCTTTTTACATGTTAACTGAGAATTCTACCCTTCTCTCTGCTCTTGATTGTTCATCCTTGTAGGTATCTGTTGATGTCAGTTGTTCCTGTGTACCCACCTCCTTCCCTTCTGAAGAAATATTTTCTCCTCTTCTTCCACATTGTGTGCATGGAAACCTTCTGCTCTTCTGTGCTCATGAAAGTACGTAAAACTCTGCTGTATTATCTGATTACATTCACTCCACAGCCACTTATACTCTGCAGTTTTGCTGCCTTCTGTGATCAGTATTCAGAAATCCTATTTCAGGAACCTAATAACCTTTGTCTTATTATTTACTTACCATCTTTCATTTATACCTTAGCAATGAGACTATTTTCCTAAACTAAGAAGTGAGTGTCAAGGTGTTTTTTTTTTTTTTTTTTTTTACCTTGGTGATTTTTTTTAATCACGTATTTCATTTGATGCCTGGAGTTTTTACCAAGTCACCTTATTCTCTAAGAACCTCAACTCTTTAAAAAAAGACAAAAATAATGAGCCTCCTTTTCTTAGCCTTTATTATGACTAGATTAGTTGATCACTGAAAAGGGGACTAAGTGGAAAATTCAACTTCTCTTGTTGATAAACACTGTGTTTTCTTATTGCTGTGAGTTTTCCACCTTATTTAGCTTAATATACATATCCAGGAAAGAGAAACGTTAATTCAAGTGAGATATCAGAGGAGAACTAACGCCACTTGAATTTCAAGGGAATTTGCAAAATTTCCTGTTTGGACTTTAGCAAACCAAGAGAGAGACCAGGATTTGTAGAAGATCTTGCAGGACTTTTACCATAGGATGTTGATCAATTCTGCAGATTTCCTGGTTTTGCATGTACTTAATAGCCTTCTTTCCATTGCCTATCATCACTTCTTAGAGAAGCACAAGATCCAGAAGTTGGCATCATACAGAATATACATTCTCTCTTTAATTTCACACTTTCCAGTCACAATTGATTCTTGATTAGTTTAGCTGCACTACACTAAATGTTCACTGAGTGATAGTCTTAGCCTGCGTTCAGGCAAAAAATAGAGCCCAAGACAAGGATTGCAGGCAGGTCATTGTTTGAGGCAACAACAGACAGAAAGCAGGAGTGAGGAACTGGAGAGAGTGAAGGAATGAGGAAAAACTAAGATTAAGGGGTATTATTGAGTGTATTGGTCAGGTTATAGGATAACTGGGGCTCGATATCCCCTTAAGTAATTGAATGAGTTTGAACACAACTCATTAGAATGCACACTTGTTCACTGGTCAGGTAAAAACATGGATTCATTGGCTTTTTGTTCTGGTTTAGGATTATTATACCTAGGGATGTTGACACAGTTTGGATGTACATATTTGTGTGCTGAGTGGACTATCTCCAGGGTCTACTTCATCAGAGAAAGCCCAAGGCAGATAATAAACCTACGCCATTTGCATTGAGGAGGAAATGCACCAGATTGAGTTAACGCCTTCATGGAACTGTTTGCCCAGTTGTGGGAGAATCAAAAATAAATTCAAGCAGAGCTGGGTGGGGCTTCAGAGGCCCTGGCACAGTCACAGTTTCTTCTAAAGGGGATGAAATGGTAAAAGTTTTAATAAAAGGTGAAACATATTGGTCACCATTTTTATGCTTTAGAATGGGGTGCCTTGTGGAAGAAAGACCAGAAAGCAAGTACTACAGGTGGATTCAAGAAGACCAATTTGTATTTTAATGGTTTATGTTATTTTAGAACTCTAAGGTAAATATTAGATTTATGTTCAGTTGTTAAAAGTTCTGATTTTAATGTTGCCATATACTTGTAATTTCCGGGTAAAACTTTCCAAAAATAGAGCATATTTCTCTAAAAGACTTTCTGAAATATGTATTGTTGATATTTCTATCAACTACAGAATGTATTTTGTGTTTTCCTACATATCTTTGTGTCACTGAAAATGCAATCCTAGCAATATCACTTAATTAGCACACCGACAGGCTCCGAAATGTATCAGTTCACTAACTGCGGTTCATTTTTAGGTTTAAGCTGGAAACTGTATATTCCAAACATATTCAAAAGTGGTTTATTTTATTTTATTTTACTTTCTTGGGATAACCCAATTTGGTGAGGCTAGTACATGACTAAGGGAAATGAAGAACAAGAAAATTAAAAAGATAGCCTAGGTAGGCAGCCCGAATTGTCCCATAGTCCTATAATTAGCCCTCGATATACATCATCTCTAAGCCTAGAAACAGACCTTCCCTTGGTTGTGCCTCACAGCATGTTGTGAGTCTTCTTTAACAGGTAAACTTGAAGTTGTTGAAATGGGGCTAGAAAGAAGTTTAATGGAAGATTAACAAAAAGAAAGATGAAAAAGAGCACAAAGTTCTAAAGCTTCTGTCTAAGCAACCTCAGTTAAAATCCTATGACATCTAAACTTTTAAGTTACCTTTTCTTTCACAAGAATATCTTGTTCCTTTATACATTACAACTAGAAACAGTCACTGTAAAGTATTTTGAAAATAAATATATGAAGAAAGTAAAAATGTAGTCACCTATATTAACATAACTAAAATTGAAACCTCTTATAGTAATTTGTGAATGCCTCTCTAGGCAAACATACATAAACACTATTTATATGCCATTTTCACATTTTCCAAGTTAAATAGTAAATGTTCAGTAAACTGCTTTTTTGTAACTAGTAATGCATTATATATATCTTTCACTATCATAACACATTTTTTTACTCAACATAATATCTGGGTGTGTAAATTTAATTATAATTATTTAATATTCACCATTTTTTTCTTTCAAAGGTTGTCAGTTATTGGTCACTGATAAAATTATAATGAAAGCCCTGGGGACCCCTCAAAGTAAAAAAAAAAAAAAAAAAAAAGAAACAGAAACAAAACAAAACCCATACCCTGCTTCCTAAAAATTTTCTTTTTTGAGGGGTATGTGGCCTGGAAATTGAACCTGGGTCTCCAACATGGCAGGGAAACAAAGTTTCCTTTTGATATCCTTTGAAATATGAAATCTCTACTAAGTCAGCTGACCCAGACAGCCAACCAAGCCCCTAGTTCATCATATTTTGCCCAATACAAAGTAAAGCTGGCCTTCCCTATAAGGCAATCAAACCCCTGTCCATTCAATGGGGTCAGCTTTCTTTTTATGTCTATAAAATACCCTTGCCATACCTGGAAGCTCAAAACTGCTTTCATTTTTTTTTAACTTTTTTATTGTATAGTATAACATATATACAAAGCAAAGAAATTTTAAAAAATCACTCTTCAACAAGTAGTTACAGGACAGATCCCAGAATTTGTCATGGGCTATCATATGATCCTCTGAGTTTTCCTTCTAGTTACTCCAGAATATAAGAGGCTAGACAGAATAAATACATTTTTATCATCACAATAGACTTTTTACCTTCCTTTTTTTCTGAAAAATAACATATACAAAAGAGCAATAAATTTCAAAGCACAGCACTACAATTAGTTGTAGATCATATTTCAGAATTTGACATGGGTTCTAATTCCACAATTTTAGGTTTTTACTTCTAGCAGCTCTAAGATTCTGGAGACTATAAGAGATATGAATTTAATGATACAGGATTTATATTCCTTTTCTAAATTCTGTCTTAACTGTATAAATCCATCATCACCTTTGCTCTTTCCATCTCTCTCTTTAGGGGTGTCAAAACTGTTTACATTTTTGCAAGCGATCCAGCTTCCTTGCTACAAGAAAACTTTCGCTGTCCCAAATGAAATGTAATCTGCAAACTCAACTCTGATTTGTATTTCATCATGACAATAGTAGTTAACCCACACTCATGATTATGTTTTTCATAGCTCATTATATTCATACTCATATCACTTACAAATTTTTGTAGGTAACTACTTTTTTGCAGATCAAATTGAAGGTAACACACATATGTGACACAGAAGAAATGTTCCTTGGAACTACTCATTGTATTGCACTTGCATTCTATGTTTTTCTAATTTTAGAATTTTACTGTCCTATTAAAATAGGTACAAAGTATTATAATTATTGTATCTGTGCCTTCACAAAATAATTTACTACTACATCTGATTTATTTAATGTTCTGTTCTTAATTAGGATCATGATCTCATATTATATTAATGTTTCTTTAATAAAATAGTATATAATTCTTAAATCTCTGCTTTATGACGATTTCCTAGAAATAGATTTCTAATAAATCAGGAACAATATGTGCTTGGTATTATGTTGCAGGTTTAGCCTCATTGGTCTGTTCTTTTTGTATAGTACTAGCTCTGTAAGGGGAGGTACAAGATGTATTACTTTGACTGTATTTTAATGCCTTGCAATTTGCTCAGTATATTGAACACAATTCATAAATATTAGCTCAACATTTATTTTATGAAACTAATCTCTCTTCATTCAACCTCTCAGCTGCTTTATGACTTTTGGGAATAAATTTTATTTATCCCTTTTCAATTTTCTCCGTGATAAAATAGAGGGGTCTGACTTTATGCAAAGTAACTTTTATGGAACAGAGCAATTTATTCTGGTGATATTTTCTTCAGAAATTCAATATGCAAAATGTAAATAAATCTTTTTGAACATTTCCAGAAGTGGCCAGAGCAGTACAACCTCTTGCCCCCTTTTCCTTAAATCAAAATAAGTTATGAATTCAGTAGAAGCTTGCTTAGTTTCAGCTTACTCAGAAATTTTCATTTACTCCAAAGGACTGAAAGGAGAGTTCCATTCATTGGGGAGGATGCATTTCTTCTGTCACAATCATCATAATTGAGCTCTTGGCACAAAGATTAAACCACAATGTTCTAAGCTTGCTACCCTCCTTTGACAGGGGATAAACTGGCTCCACATTTTAGGCAACCTAGCTTCCTCAGTATCTTCAACTCCGTAAATGGAGACTTCTTTGGAGCCCTGGAAACCCATATACCTCTATTCCCTATTACTTACAGCCTCATCACCTGTATCTTCTTGTGTCAGGTAGGATGGATCTCAATTTTGCCGTATACCCCTGTTTATGTCAGTCCCTCAAGAAGCCTCAGACCCTTTATCCCCTGCACTCTAACCCTACCAGCCAGAAAACTTTCTACCATATTGGTTATTCTTCAAACTTATATTTCTGTACACTATCTGCCAACTCTTATTTACTTTTCAGAGTCTTCATATAATTTCTTTATGGATCCTTTGGTCATAATTTGTGGGGGGTGATAAGGTGAAGTATAATTGCTCCATGTTCGTTTGAACTGAAACTTCCCTTGGTTATCTTTGAAAATGCCCTTACCTTTGCCCTCTCATACTTTCAGCTGCTAATTCTAGGTTATATCTCCTTATTCCTATTCCCTGCCATGTTTCTATTTTTTCTTCTTCATAAATTAATTTAAGCCCTAGCTACTCTTCTATTCATCTCTAAGTTCTAGCCACATGGTATCAGCACTAAAATTGCCAAAAAGAGTTACCTTCTGATATAATTTGCCACCTGAATATTTCAGTAATCTTCATGGCAAAGCAACCATAATATTCACTGGCATCTTAGCTATGTCACCATTATAATTTTCTTGCTGCTTTTGCTTCAATATATCTATTCTTGCTGGAAAAAAATGGATGACTTGTATTCCCTCAATAAACTTTGCATTGTGTCTTTGTCAGTTTGCCATTCATTCTATTACTGATAAAGAAATTATTTAAGCAATTTCACTTTTAAAAAAATGTTCCTATTGAGAAGCATCCACAGACATACAGTCCAACCATATTATACAATCATCACATAGCTGTGTACTCTTGACTAAATCATTTTATAGAACTTTGGATTACTCCAGAAAAAGAAATAAAAAAAAAAAGAACTCATACATCCCACTTTCCTTACCCCTTCCTCTCATTGACCCACAGTATTTCAATCTACCCAATGTTTATCCTTTATTTACCCCATCATTTTTTTTATCATTCTTTTTTTACTCATCTGTCCATATCCTGGATAAAAGGGGCATCAGACACAGGTTTTCACAATCACACAGTCACATTGAAAAAGCTATGTAGTTATACAGTCTTCTTCAAGAATCGAGGCTACTGGAACATAGTTCAACAGTTTCAGGTACTTCCCTCCAGCCATATCTTAAATGTTATATTTCCCTTATATTTGGGATGTGAAGAATAACTTGGAGGTTATCTTCACCACTATAAATAGAATTCCTACTAATCTGCATATTTAGCACACTTTTCCTTTGCCCATTTCTTAAATAGACTTCCATTGTGGGAGCCTAGATTTTCTACCAATGAATGGAAATGAATGACTATAATGAGAATTGAAAGTACTTTTATTTGCATCAGTATGTTTGAGGCATACTTTCAACATAAAAAATCGCTCTTGGTATATTCATAACCCAAAGAAGTACAGATTAAATTCACCATTTTTTTTGTACTTTGCCTCTCCATAGTTATGATCTCTAGGCCCCAAGTTAGCATAAACATTTGCAGAACCATGGAAGTCTTCAATTGCCCATTAGGCTTCTAATGCATTGCAAGAGGTCTTCCTCTAGGTAAAATAATTCTCTTTATTACAACAGAGTTCAGAGCAAATCCACAAACTCCTCTTAGAAATATGATGTAAGGGCTGAATCGCATGGAAATTTCCAAAATATTCTAGACTTCTTTCTTTCCCTATTATAGTAACATGAGCATTTTAAAACTAATTTGGAATAATGCATCTCAATTTTGACATAGAAATTTCAATATCGCTCTACGTATCTGTAGCCATGTTCAAGGTTATATAGTAAAAACACAGACTCGGGGTGCATGGGGTGGTTCAGCGGTAGAAAGCTCACCTTTCATATGGGAGACCTGGGTTTGATTCAGTAATGGAGAATTAAAGATTGAGATTGCCATCATATTTGGGATGTGAAGAATAACTTCTAGGATGCTCAGAATCTCAAAAATTTCCAAATATAAAACAAAACCAAAAGAAATAAAAATTTACATTGTTTGTTGTATTTCTGCCTATGTAACACACAGGCTAAATTTTCATTTAACCTTGACTCTTAATCCCTAGCAGTGTTCAAGAAAAATTAAGTTAATTGTTTCTAAGGAGTAAGAAATAAAGAAAGCTTTTTAATGTATTATTTCAAATGTTATATTAATGTTTAGGAATATAAGTAGATATTTCTATTACACTAAAATGATTTGTCTAAATGAGCAAATACATTTAACTATGATGCTATATTGATGTTTTCATAAGACTAGTCATGAATTTTGTGTCTTTAAATGACTAACAACAATTTTCTTCCAGTAAATAATTTTTTTCTAAGCATTTGGAAGCAACATATATTTCTATATATAATCTTGTTTGATGTATATTCCAGTTTATTTGCCTGAAACTACACTAAGTTATCTTTTCTCTTTTTACTTTGCTCTCACTATGAAGAGAGCAAAATCTTTCTTTTAGAAAACTGAATTTCAGTGATATGATATTGATAGTTACCAAAGTATTAAGAGAGCTATAAGAGAAACAAGGGAGCATTGTGTACTAGCCGCTTTAGTTTCCTGGGATGCTCAACAAACATCATGCAATGATTGGTCAGCTTAAATAATGGGGTTTTATTTGCTCATGGTTTTCAGGCAAAGAAAACATCCAAAATCAAAGCACCATCAAGGCAGTGCTTTCTCCCCAAAGGTTGGTATTCAGGTACTGGCTGCTAATGATCCTTGATGCTTTTCTTTTCATATGGCAAGGCACATGGCTACATTCCCTGCTCTCTGCCTTCTCTTTTGGATTCCATTGATATTCAGCTTCTGGCTACTTCCTCTGTGGCTTTCTCTCTCTATGTCTTAGTTTCATGCCTCTTGCCTAAGACTCCAGTAATGCTATTAAGTCCCATCCTGTTAGGGCTGGGCCACACTTGAACTGAAGTAAAACATCCAAAGTTTCTACTTGCAAATGGTCCTCACCCTTAGCAATGGATTAGGTTTAAGAACATGCTTTTCTGGCGTACACAGAGCTCCAAATCACCACAGCAACTTAGCAGTTAAATGAGTACTGATTTATGAAGCAACGCTTGACAAATTTAATGGATTATATATATATATAGTAACTCATAATACTATATATGTTAAATATATTTTAAATGGAAACTCACTGACTTTTCAGGTACAAAATAACATTCTAAAGTTAAAAAAGAAGTGAAAGTGAAAATAGGCTTTTTTTTTTTGACAAAACCCTCTGTGGGATTTGAGGAACACATCCTGGAAATGTTAAAAATGTCTCTGAGTAGACTGTGTTATGCCTTGTATATAAGATGTAGCATGAACATGTAGCTTCATGTAACATAAAGCATGAAATAGAACACTGAATAAACAGAAAATGTTTTGCAGTAATAGGGTAATTTGTTTATGAAAGAAAGGGTTACAAAGCACAATGAGGCAATTTATAAAGTTGGTTTTTCCTATTATGTATTTGTATTTATTTCAAGCACTTTTAAGAAGAAATATCTATTTTTTTCTCTTCCTTCAAATAGCACCATATAGGAAATAACCTACATGAAGTAATGGGAGGGAATTAACTTAGATCTATTCCTGGGATGAATCCAGGCATTCAGATTGGAAAGAAGCAAGTAATAGTATATCTATTTATAGATGGCATGAATATTTATATAAAAAATTCTATGGAATCCATTAAAAACCTATGAAACATAAAGGATTTCAATAAGATCGCATGTTACAAGATCAACTAAAATAAATTGCTTTTCTAAACATTAGCAATGCACAATCTAAAAATGCACTTAAAAAAACAATTCCCCTTACAGTAGCATTAAAAAGAATAAAATTATTAGGAATCAGTTAAAAAGTATAAAACATGCACACTGAAAACTACAAAACATTGTCGAAAGAAATAAAAGAAAACCTAAATAAATGGAAAGTTGTCTCGTTTTCATGGATTGGAAGATTTAATATCCTTAAGATGGCAATACATTCCAAATAGTTCTACATACTCAATACAATCTGTATCAAAATCCCCAGAAAACTCTTTTTCATAAATTGGAAATCTAGTCTGAAAATTTATATAGAAACTCATAAGACCTAGAATAGTCAAAATAATCTTGAAAAAAGAATAACAAAATTAAAAAAACTCAGAATTCCTGATTTCAAAATTTAAGATAGAACTACTGTAACCATGGCTGTGTCATTCTGGCATAAGTTTAGGCATATGGATCAAAGAAATATAATTGAGAAGTCATAGAAAAACTCTCAAAATAATGATCAATTGATTTTCTACAAAGGTGCCATGAAAATTCAATAGGAAAGATAAATATTTTCAACAAATCATATTGCAAGAAACAGATATCCACTTGAAAATAAAGGATCCATTTCTAATGCAAACCAAAAAAAATAAAAAAAAAAAACTGAAAATGAATCAAAGGCTTAAATGTAAGCTAAAAGTGTAAACCCTTATAAGAAAATGTAGGAATAATCTTCATGACCCTGGGTTAGGCAAAACCCTTGTAATTATGACTCAAGCACAAACAACAAAAAACAAAAAAATAACTGCATATCATCAAAATTAAAATATTTATACTTCAAAGGACACCATCAAGAAAGTGAGGAAAAGAAACACAATGAGTGAAAATATCTGCATATCATGTAACTGAAAGTCTTATATTTGGACTATATAAAAAATACTTACAATTCAAAAGTAAAAGTCAAATATCTCAAAATATTGGTAATGAATTCAAATAGACTTTTCATGAAAGAATATATACAAATGCCCACTGAGCAGATGAAAAGATGCTCAATGTCATTAGTCATCAGAAAACATAAATCAAAACCACAATGAAACACCATTTCATGTCCTATAATGTCTAAATTTTTATGAAAAGGAAAGAAAATGACAATGAGAATGTGAAGAGATTGGGAGACTCACAAATCACTATCAGAAGTGTAAAATGGTACAGCTTCTTGAAAAAATTTGGCAATTCTTCAAAAAGTTAAAACACTGAAATACCATATGATACAACAATTCAATTCCTAGTTTAGTACTCAGGACAGTTGGAAATATAGGGCCACAAAAACTTGTAAGCAAACTTTTATAGCAGCATTATTTATAATAGCCAAAAGATGGAAGCAACATGAATGACTGTTAATTGATGAATCAATAAACAGAATGTGGTATAGTTATACAATGGAATGCATGTAAAAAGGAATGATGTTCTGATGCATTCCACAACATGTATGAATTTTGAACACATGTTAAGTGAAGAGCCGGTTACAAAAAACAAAAAACACCACATCATATATAAGCCCATTTATATGTCCAGAATAGACAACAACCTAGAGGCAGAATGTATATCAATAGTTGTCTGTGGTTAGAGGGTTGTGAAAAATAAGGGTTGACCTTTAATAGGTACAGAGGTTCTTTTTTAATTCTAAAATTGATTGTGTAATTGTCACACAGCTCCACACATACTGAAAACCCTAAACTGTACACTGTATGAGGGAATTGCAATGCATATGATTTATATCTCTTATATATCTTTCACTATATATCTGTATAGAAAATATTTCTTAGCTGAATAAAGCACAAGCCAAATAAAATAATTGCTACATTTTTCCAAAGAGAATTCCTACATTTTAAAAAAATGCATTGTCTCTTAAAAATTCTGAATTTCAAAGAAAAACAACATTTATATACATATCCTATGTATATCCAAGTAGTGAAAACAGTAGCAAGAGCAATAACAGGAAACACAACCCAAAGCCCTTGGTATGGTATTATCAAACTTCTTTTAGTGAACATTATAATATTACCTAAGAAAATATTATGCAATGATACTTGAAAAGAAATATTTTATTCAAGAGTTCTATGAAGCACTAAACCACTATTTACATGTTATCAAATCAAGAAAGAATTAAGTTCAATAAAACAGAATAGTTACATTAATAACATACAAGTTACATAAATATGTTCTACACCTTACAGACTGGTAAATCAAACAAGAAACACAAACATGAGTGAGTCATTACAGGAAAGGAGTAATTGTGCATTAAAGTTTTAAGGAAAATTAGGGCATTCTTTTTATCTCTGGAGTGTCTTACCTCTTACTCCAAAATGAGAAGAGAGGTGTCCTTTGAAATTAACTATGGCTATGATATATGGCATTGACTCAGTGAACGCAGAAATGTCTGGCCAGGATTATTCAGTTAGCAACTTTGCTTTTCCAGATCAAAAGCCTCATCAGTCCCCTATTTTGAGCACCGAGAGAAAACTGTACATTCCCCATAGAATATTTTAAAGGGCTTCTAGTGTACAGAAACAGATTGAAGCATCAGTGCCGATTCACTGGAAACTGAAGAACATGATAGCGGACAGAATTAGTAACCCTCCACCAGTATTAGGGGAACTTGGTCTCTCTCATACATAGATCTCGGTAATATTTATCTAGCTTTTTTTTTCCCTTTCAGATGCCTACGTTTTTCATTTTGGGGGAGGAGTACCTTAACCAATTCCCCCATGGATATCACTTGGATATTTCTCATTTTTTTTATCTGCAAACAAGATTCTTTGACACAGAAAGTATTTGGGGCTCCAAAATGATGTAATTACATGCAAGGCATACATGACCTTGACAGAAAACAAGAGCTTACCACAGAGGATGAGGACAAGTCCTGGGAGAAAAGAACTTAATATAGTGTTTTCAGAGTGCTACAGATATTTCAAATGTGTGAGTATTTCATCAAAATATTCTTTATTGTTGCACTTTTACAGTATGATACACATCATTTTAACTTGATTTATTGCAGAAAATAATTTTCTAACATGTAGGAATATCAGTTTTGTGTTGATATTTGTTAGAATGATTTTTAGAGTCTTAGATTTTCCTGTCTTATGTTTCATATATGATGAGACATTCCAGTTCAATATCTTGCTCATATTTTACATCTGAATTTTGATAATTATTTTCAAATGCATTTTTTAAAAGTTGAACGAACCTATCATCAAAGTCAAAGAATTAAGAGTATTTTCTTTCTCCTAAAGCAGAGTGTATATCTTGTATACACTCCGTCACAGGTCAGGTGGTATGGTTCTGCTGAGATAATAAAATGTCGGTCTTCTAACCCCGAAATTCTGGGAGACCGAGATAAAGTGTACTTTAAGCTTGTGCCGGTTTGAAGTGATGTATGTACTCTAGAAAATCCATGTTTTAATCCTAATCCAATTTTGTACAGGCAGCTGTTTCTCTTAAACTGTATTTACCACTGTATGTTGGAAACTTGATAAAATTATCTCCATGAAGATGTAACTCAAACAAGAGTATGTGTTAAACTGGATTAGATGGAGATGTGTTTCCACCCATTCCAGGTCGGTCTTGATTGGTTTTACTGGAACCCTTTAAAAGAAGAAGCACTTTGGAAAAAGCTAGAGAAGAGAGAAAGCCATGAGATTCTGATGCCGTGTTCACCATGTGCCTTTCCAGATGAGAGAGAAACCCCCAACTTCATCGGCCTTCTTGAATCAAGGTATCCCTCCCTGGATGCCTTAGATTGGACATTTTTATAGACTTGCTTTAATTGGGACATTTCCATGGCCTTAGAACTGCAAACTAGCAATTTATTAAATTCCCCTTTTTAAAAGCCATTCCGTTTCTGATAAATCACTTTCCAGTAGCTAACAAACTAGAACAGGGCCTCAGCACGAAACTCTTGATTTTCTTTTTCTTCCTTAGAAGTAACCTTCTCTCAAAGTTTGAATTTAAGTTGCTGAAGAACGTCTTAGATATAATCTCAGGTGAGAAATAGAAAGGCTGTTACTTAGATTATTGGTCTGTCCAAGGGAAAAGATTATTTCAGATTGGTTTATAGAGGGGGGTTTCTATTCCTATTGTGTTCCCTTATTTTTTCCAAGATCTAGTAGGATGAGCAATTGTAGGTTATTAATAGAGTAACTCTGCTGCCCTTATGTTCTCAGGCCATTTCTTCATACCAATGAAAAATTGATTGGTAGAGAGGAAACTTGCAAAAGGAAATCAAGAGATTTTTTCAAGAACAGACGGGGAAAATAAGAACAAGCTAAGAGAGAGATGAAGTTTTCACCCTTCTGTAAATGGAAACTTTGTAGTAAACAGGTTTCAGATTCTACTTGTTAAAACAGTCAGCATAGGGCTTGGAAATGCAGAATTATTTTTTGGATTTACGGAGTTTTCATTTCATAAGGTGCTTTTTATTTTGCATACACTATCTTTAACACTTCAAATTTTTCACATAAACTTTCAATTTTTTTTATAGATAAGGAAATTTAAGTTCAAGTCCAGGTGACATGTTAACCCATCTCTCTCAAAAATAGTTTTGAAAAAGATTAATGACATACCAAAATGAAAAATGAAAAATTTAGTATATTTGAGGATTACCCACCAACTTGTTCGAGTCCAACTGTCCCTTCCCAATTTTTCATTCTTTACAACAGGCCTGGCCCATCATGTTTAACAGTCTTTTTCTCCTCTACTCTAGCTGAATGAACTGGGTTTGTATAAAAACACTTGTGCTAGAATTATCTCAATCTTGATAACTCTGTGAATTAGCTTCGAAAGATTTTTAATTTATTTTTTTATTAGAGAAGATGCAGGTTTACAAAAAGATCATTCAGAAAATACAGTTCCCATATAACTAACTCATTTTTAATATTTTGTATTAGTATGGTACATTTGCTAAAAGTGACTAAAGAATATTGTAACATAGCCCATAGTTTACATTAGAGTCCACTGTATGTGTTGTACAATCCTATGGGTTTTTAAATTTTTTATATATATTTTAAGCTTCTTGTTCTTTTATATAAAATGTGGGCATTAGAGCCTATGTAAGTGATTTATTATAAATAAATAAATCTTGTATAACTGTTCTTTCTAAAGACTATATCATTCAATGACCTCTTGCCTTTTCCTCTGTAAATTCCTCTATACAAAATGACTTCATTTGCAACCATTACCTCATAAATTTCTATTGACTTTCAAGGTCCTCTTACTTCTTTTTCCCTTTAATGCAAACTGACTGACCCTTTTGTTTTACTATCTAATGTATTGTTATTTGTTACAGTTGCTTCCTCTCATTTGCACAAGATTTTATTTCCTGAATCATGTTTTAGTTTGTATTCCCAGCTAATAATAGAGTGCCTGAAACATTGAAATAACTTTGTTATATGTTATAGGGGTGTATATATATTCTCTTGCCGCAGTTATACTCAGTAACAAACCATTAAAAAAACTTAGTGGCTTAGAAAAAATCCATTTATTTAGTTCATGGTTCTGCAAGTCATTAATTTAGCTTAAGCTTAGCTGGATCATTCTTCTGGTTTTGGCTGTGGGCTCACCAAAGAATCTGCAGTCAAGTACAGGCTGACTGGACGATGGCGTTTCTAAGATCGCCTCAGTTGTGATGACTTGTTTCTTCAACACACAGTCACGCGTTCTCTACCAGGCTAATTTGGACTCATTCACATGACAGTAGCAGGGACCCAAGAGAGAGAGTAAAGTCTGCAAGCCCCATGAATCCTGGGTTTGGAACTGCAAGGTATCACATACACTGGATTCCATTGTCCAAAAGACTCACAAGGCCAGCGAGATTCAAGGCTTAGGGGAAACAGATACTAATCCTTTAGATGGAGAAATTAAATATCAGCTTATTGGGTATCCACAAGGTTACTAGCATTTTTGAGAAATGCTCCCAATTCATATTGAAAAAAAAAAAAACCAAAAATCGGCTCAATTTCCCATTCAACCAACTCCACTCTATATTTCTCAGGATAAAAGAGTAAGTAGGAAATACCTTTTCCAAAGACACCTTTCCTATAATTTCCAACTTCTATTCAGCCTCACTTTGGAAGAAAATTGAAATAAAATTAATATCTCACTAGGAGAAGAAAAAACCCATCAGGTCTTTGCGGGGTGGAAGGAAATATATCTTTTTCATGACTAGATTGCTGTAGAAAATATGTCATTAGTATGCTCACAGAATACATGCTAAATATTTGTTGAATTGAGTTACACAATTAAGTTCACAATGTCCCTCAAGGAAATTGAAACTTAAGATATATATATATATATACATTATGTGCATATATACACATGCACATAATATAGCAACATAATATAATATAAACATATTCCATACTATATACTATTAGTAAAAGTGTACTGAAGGAAGCATGTACTGTTTTTTAGAGAAGAAAGGGAAACTTATAAGAGTGAAGAGGATTATAATTAGTGAAGACAATGGAAAAATAGGTCTTGAAAATTGAGTAACATTTCTGAGAAAGGATTGAAACATTCTGGTTAGAGTTAGTGAATGATATTATATAAAAGGCATCAAATCCTTAGCAACGTCTATTTTGGATCAGTAAAAAGCCTTAGACATGGAGTCATAACGTAGCTATCTCATTCAATAACTAAGTAAGGTAGACAGAACTGCCTCCCATTAAGCACAGGCTTCCTAACGTAAGTTTGGCTTCTGTCTACAAAACTTGAGATTTTGCCTTTTACTGGCTCTCTAGCATTCATCCAAGTGAAACTTTCATTGTGAGGCACATATTTACCAAAGCAGGACTTTTAATGTCCTCAAAATTCTAGTTTGGTCCTTTTGCTTATTTGATCCTGGTAAACATGGATTCTATCTTTTATAGAAAACTCCCTTTCCCACCTGAGCTCAGCCAATATTACGTGTGCTTAGACACACACACTCCTGATATTTTCAAGTAGGAACAACAGGGGGTGATATCACAGAAGTGAGTAGCAATCTTTTCTTAAATCCAGTTTTTCTATTCTTTAATCAGAATTTTTCTAAGTAAGACTAGGGGAAAGACACACAAATAGGGTCTTTTCTAGGCCCTTTACAGAATGCTGGCTGAATAGAAAATATGAGAAGTCGATGAAAAACATGGGCTAAACTTAATTTCCAATGCATCATTATCTAGATCCAGTATTCTGCTATTGAAATATTTGGCATACTCTGAAAAATGGCCACATATATTATAAAGAAATTATTTTACATAGTAACAGTCATGCTATTATTTTAAAAAATATTATTTAAAAATATTTTATTATTAAAACATGCATTTAATGAAAAATAAGGCATTTCATGCTGTCACACCATCATGAAACAATCACTTTTAAAATATTATCTTGACTTCCTTCCATTCAACTATTAATCATATTTTCATTTCCTCTTATTTGTATATAGATGAGAGATGTCAAAATTAATTTTATTGTTTTAATTTATTTAGTTTGTATATATGCACTGGAATTATTAGACATCATTTACAAGAAGTAGCAAAAAAAAAAAAATGCTTGCATTCCACAAGCCATCTTTTGTACTCTCAGATGTACTCCTGAAAGTTCTGGGTGCTTGAAAAAATCTACTTATAAAGCTAAATTATTTCTCATTTTTAAAAGGATAATGAGAATAGGAAACATTTATAGATGATGGCACTTGATATTAAAATAATCCTTTTTTATTATTCATTTGAAGTTTAGGAATGTGAGATAATGTAAGCGGTATTTGAACTAAGTTTTAATCTAATGATTATTCCAACTTTAATTTTGTTGTATTTTTAAATAATTCAGTATTACATTAGGAAACATATTTTTCTATTTGTCACCTCTTCCCCTTGCAGTTTTGAAAATATGCTACAGACATACTTCTAGGGAACAGCTCTGACAACAGAAGGTTGAGCAGATGGCAATTTTCAATTTTATTTTTCCAGAAAATAAATGTACTTTCATTGTTTCTAACATCTAAAATTGATTCAAGAAGAAGCCTACCATGACAATTAAAGAAAAAATTAGCTAATCAAGCAACTTGAAATTTTAAGACAGAATCTTTTTCCATATGCATGAATCAAAAGAAAAGTTAAATCAAATTCTGCATAAGTGTTCAGGGACTTGTATTTTAATTTGAAAATCCTCTTATTTTCTTAACGTAGGGCTCTAAACAACCATGTAAAAAATAAAAATACTGAATAAGAAGGAAGAGGAATAATGATGCAGTATGGAATCAAGGCGTGTATTTTTAGTTTAGCTTTTCAAAATATAATTTATGAAAAAGATATATCTATCTCAAAGATCATATAACTTTATATTTGTTATAAGGACTCTTTATCAAATTAACTTTATTTTTCTTTGTTTAAGAAAATTGCTATTCAGTAAATTCTTTTAAATAAGTATTTTTTTTAATTCAGTAAATGGTTTCAAATCTGAATTTAACATGCATATAGTTATGTGGAATTCAGTTATATCAACTGAAAATCAGTAGGGGTTGCTCATAGTAAATACATATAATAAAGTAAAAATGTGATATTTGGGAAGAAAATACACTTAGAAACAGGCTACATCAAGGAAACTGAACAAAAGCAAATTACACCGTGAAGGTGATGGTATTTGGGGTCAGATATACTTCAGGAGAAGGTGAATGAATGTATTGTGTGGAGAAAAGGAATTGAGTAGCTAAGATCCAGGTGTATCGAAAAACAAAAATGAGAATGAAGGAAAATCTATTATAGGCTGTATTTTTGCATTCACCAGGTATTTGCTTAATGAGCAAGGTCTCTTGCGTTAGGTTAGGGTTCAAAATACAGTTCTACACCTTTAATTCGATGGCCTTTGGTCATTTAGGTAACTCAGTAGGGTCTAACTTGTGCAGTTGCCCTAGAAGTAAGCAAGGGAATGCACGTCTAAAGCATTTGCACCTTTTTCCTGGCATTACAATGAGATCAATACATGTTGGCAGGTATCATTGTTCTAAATTTTCCCCAATAAAATTAAATGTTTCAAATTCAATAATTTTATGTCCTTAATATACAGGAGAATGAAGGCTAAGCAATAAAATAATTTTTTCAATATCAACATGCATTTTGTGAAGCTTGGGTTAGAATTGTACTTGGTCTGTTTATCAATAACTGTTCTTTCGATCTAATTTTGTTCTCACGTAAACACAAGCACAGGATGCAACATTCATGGTATAGGCTGGGATTTTAGTACTCAGTTTAAAAGTATAGCGCCAAGACTATGCTCATTTGGTTCATGAAATATGCACTCTTGTGAACTTCTCTACCTGCTACCAACCCAATTCAAATGAAAACATTCATAGAACCTAAGCGTCATCAATAAATATTAACGTCTTCTCCTAAATAGAATTCCAGCCCACTCAGAAACCCACATGAAAACCAGATAAATTACTTTAAATTAATGGGAATACAATTGCATTATGTGTTTTGCCCTTGGAGAACTGCAAGTTGAAAACTGTCATGTTCTAAGTACCCCAACAATAAAGACCATAACAACAATATATGGTTATAAATACACACACTTGTATGTAAATGCATATAAAAGATTACCATTCTGATTAACAGATTAACAAATCACAAATTAAATTTACAACTTTACATCTCTAATACCTGCAGCCAGAGAAATCCATTCACCCCATCATCTGTTTATTCATCGTCATCTATAAAAATATTATAATAATAGTAAGCATCTCACAAACTGAACTCAAAAGTTTTCAAGATAGGGAAAAAATAAAGATAGCGTTACTTTTGTTCTAACTTTTCACATCCTTTTGATATAGTTCTCTCTGCAAGATTCTAGACACAACTAAGGTCAGTTCAAAAATGCAAAAATACAGCATTCCTTATAAAAATTGTCCAATAATTTTCAAAGTCATAAGAATAAAATTCATAGCACGAAATCTGAGTCAATGTATACACTGGTCAACCCTAGCCTAGAAGATGCAATCATATTCTTTCTTCTAGCCACAAAATAAATTGCTGGCAGCTTAATGGATACACACACGGTTTCATTTCTTAGGGCATTTCTCCAGTATCATCCTCTTGCATTTTCTCTAGTTTAGGTAACTCAGAACCATTCCTGGCACTATGGAATCATTTCACACACTGCCATTTCAAGCAAATCCATCAGTTCCTTCTTTGTGCCTCCATAGGATATATTTCTCCATGGTATTGTAATTATTATTCTTTTAGAAAGTATATTAGATTAGACGTTTCTGGAATGTAGGACACATGTTGGCCAAAAGGACAGGCTATAATTAAAGCAGGCACTGGAAAAAGTCATAGTTACTCTCTTTCTTTGATCCTAAACTCTTCATTTCTAAAATGGAGAACAAAATTCTTTCCTCATGTATTAATTATGCAAATAAAGGTACAGTGTCTAACATCTACTTTCTAATGACTATACTTAATGTAGGCCTAATTTTACTGTCATGTAAACACAAACATAGGATAAAACATTCATGATCTAGAATGAAATTTTTACTCATCAGTTTAAGGGCATATTAAATTTTTATAAGTATTTATAATTCTTACTACTGGGCTGGATGATGCTATTAATCTCTCAGGTCCACACCTGCTCTTCTAAAAATTCCTCCCTGATCCAGGAGCAGGAAAACTAAACTATATTCCTTAGATTCCAAGTCTTATATTTTTCCAATGGAAAGTGCTGCTGATAAGAATGAAGGGCAGGAGGATGAGAGTAGCCTTTCTTTTTCTTCTTCTGCTTTCTGGAAATAGCAGTACCCATTGCAATGGCAACAACAGTGGCCAGAGAATGAAGCCATGGTGAACACCATCGCACTACTAAGAGGGATAAAAATGGTAGGTTCAGGACAGACATTAATCATAACCTTTAATATCTCCCTGCAGTAATGAAAATGCACAGGATTTTAACAGTGCTCCTGAGAGAGGTTTCTGTGGATGAAGGTAGATCTTACATACCACCTAAATAAATGGTTCTCAAACGGGTCATTTAATTTTTTACACCAGAGGAATTTTGGCAATGTCTGGAGACACATTCGGATGTCATACGTAATTGGGAGCTGCTACTACTGGCATCTGGTTGCATAAGAAGTTGAGTAGTAGAGGACCATGGGAAGATGGTAGAGTAGCCATCTACACGGCAATTTCTCCTAAAACATCAGCATCAAGAATTCCCAAACTAGAGAGGGAAAAAATATTGTTATAAATAATTCATGAATCATGATCATTAAGGAAAAAATAAAGAGATAACTTTAAAAAAAGACAGAAGTTATCTTTAAACCTAGTGGGTAAGGGATAGTGTGGTATGGCTGTTTGCAAAGATGGTTCTATGCATGCCACTTTGCAATTTGACTTGGCTGTTCCTCTCATAAAGAGGAACATAGTAAAGATAGTTTCCCGACTCCTTGAATTCTGGTCTGGTGTGACTTTGTTTTGACCAGTAGAATGTGGAAGTGTGATGTTTTATATGTGCAAAGTCTAGACCTCAGAAGTCTTATTGATTCCACTTTTGCCCTTCTGGAACACAATCTTGAGACAGCCACGTGAAGAAGTGTTATACAGACTCCTGGAGAATTGAGAGGCTTTGTGGAGGAGAACTGAAATGCCAAGTCAAAAGTAGTGTCAACTCCAGGCATGTGTGAGACCACATTATATCATCAAGACTTGAGGTACCAGATGAGTGTATTCTCATGAATGATTTCAGAAAAGATCAGAGGTATAGCCCAGCCATGCCCAACTCAAGTTGCCAACCCACCAATTGTGAGAAATTAAATATAGTGGTTGTTTGAACCCAATAAGATTGATGATGGTACATTATACAGAAACAGATAAACTATACAAAGAGCTTCCCGAGGAGATGATATCTGCTAAATTTAGCAATACTCTGGAAAAGTTATGTGGAAAGATACTGAGTATAGAGGGGGGAACAAAGCAAAGATGCTGGGGGTTGTTGGGTGGAAGTAAACCTAGATATAGAAAGAGGTAGGGCTCCAGAGTTCATTACAGAATAACATTTAGAGGGTTTTATAGAGAAACAATAGAGCATAATAGAAACTAAATTTAAATTTATTAAATTTAATTTAATAGAAAATAAAATTTCCTTTTAAATAATATATCAGTTTTTCCTTATCCTAGTTTTTCAGATTGGCTAAATGAATTTGACGGAAATGATTTATATAGTGAAATTGTTCTTTAATAAAAAATGTGTAAGTAAAAAAGGAATTACTTCATAAAATGGACAGGTGTAAGCTATGTTTCGTTCTCCTACTTCAAACACTTTTACTCAAAGCCCCTAAAAATATGAATGAAAAGATAACAATTCCTTCTTACTGTTATGGAAATAACCATTACAACAAAGTAACCTCAATGTTGAGCTAAATTCCAGAATGTCTACGTTCTCCTTTTGAGTCTAGCTTGGTAAGACATTGAGCATTATCCATTATCATTTTAATTGTTAGTTCTTGTGATGGTTTGGAGGTTTTATGAACCCCAAAAAAGATTATGTTCTTAAAGCTAGTTCATTACTGTAGGTGTAGACCTACTGTGGGTGGGACAATTATATTACGTTATATCAGTTGAGGAACATCCCAGATCGGTCTTAATCCTCTTATTGGAACCCTTATAAAAGCATGAACTAGAGAGAAAGCAGAAAAGCCAAGGGAGGACACAAAAGTTAAGAAAGAAGCTAAAAGAGAGAAACACATTGAAGCTCAGCAAGAGAGCCACAGACAAAGGAACCAGAAGCTGAAAGCAATGAAAACTGGGAGAGAGGGACTAGCAGATTTTGCCATGTGCCTTTCCATGTGACAAAGCACTCCCGCTGGCAACCTTTCCTCAGGAAGAAGGTATCATACTGTTCATGTCTTGATTTGGACATTTTCAAAACCTTGGAACTGTAAACTTGTAAGCTAATAAATGCTCATTGTTAAAATACAGTCCTTTTGTAGCATACTGAATTTCAGCAACTCTAGCAAAGTAAAACAGCTCCCCAGGGGATAAACATTATTCAGCGTGCCTAGATGATATGCTTTCAGGGATAGAATAAATGCAAACTTCCTTCAGAGAATAATTGCTTACTGATGCTGGTCCACTGATTGAAAGTTAAATTACATATTTAATGCTATCTGTTAGAAGGCAGCCCTGAACATATTATCAGTCATTAAAACATTATACATATCTTTTAATACTTACTCAGATTATCAAGCCACACTTACTAAAACAAAACAAAACAAACAAACAAAATCACGTTTCGCTCCACCATGGAAAGAATTCCTGATATTATCAAATTATAAAGACAGCTTCATGATTGAGGTACTCATTTTAGGCCAGATAGAACTGAGATTTTGATAAAAGCATGTGAGTATGTATTTGTGTGTGTGTGTGTGTGTGTGTGTGTGTGTGTGTCTGTGTACAAAGAGAGAGAAAGAAAACTGCTACAAAGAGTCTCCATTCTGCAAAATTAGACTTTCAGGATTTAAATATAGGGAGGTGATACATTGCCTCTTCAATCATTTTGTCATACTATCTGGCATGAGATCTGATAGTTCATTCTCTCTCTCTTTCTACTACACACTTCCTGCATATACATGTTAATTTTTGTAAGAAAAAGTTAAGGAAATAACATAAAGTGCAAATAAAAGTGCACCAATAACAAAACACTTTTTGAGGTATATAACTTAGAAAGTGAAAAAGCCGTTATTCTTCCAACCCACTCAATTGTCATTTCAAAGGAAAAAAGACGTTAAGAAAGTTTAACAGCTATTGTTTAATAATTCCTTAAAATGGGAATTATTATTAGTTTTGTTTACATGAGCAGGCACTGGGAATTGAACCTGGGTCTCTGGCATAGCAGGTGAGAACTCTGCCTGCTGAGCCACTGTGTCCCACCCTAAAATGGGAACTATTTTTAAATGTCCTTGAATATGCTATAAACTGTAAATGCATGGTTCATAATAATCTGACATTTGTTCCCTTTAAAAATAACTTTGCATGGCAATATGATCTATTTGATGATGATAATGAAAATCGTTTGGGGACAAAATAAGCATATTGTTGGCCTCATCTTCAATATTATTCCTCATTAATTTCATACTATCTTTAAATGAGCAGAATAAGATAATAACTAACATTACATTGTATCTACTATGCATCACGTGTTTTTCTAAGAGCTTTCAAACAGTAAATGGTTTATTATAAGGATTTCAAAGATAAGGGGATTTATGTGACAGAAGAAGGAACTACAATGGAGCTAATAAAAGCAATTTAGACATCTTGCTTTATCTGAGGTAAAGATATTATAACTTCAGAAAACACCCATTGTGAAGATATACAAAAGCTCAAATGCAAAAAACATCAATAGTATGGTACCCTGCCTTCAATTTATTGTGTTGCTTTATTTTATTATTTTTTACACATATGTGGGATGATCTGGAAGAAGTTTAAGATCTCAACAGACTTATTAAAACTAAAGAGATTGAATCAGTCACAAGAAGAGCCCAATCTCAGATGGCTTCATAGGGGAAATTCTACCAAATGTTCCAAGAAGAATTAGTACCAATCCAGCTCAAACTTTTTAAAAAAACTGAAGAGGTGGGAACACTACCTAACTCATTCTATGAGGACCACATCCCTCTAATACCAAAGCCAGGTGAAGAAACTACATGCAAAGAAAATTATAGACCATTTTTTCCTATGACTATAGATGCAAAAATCCTGAACAAAATACTAGCAAATTGAGCACAAAAGCACATCAAAAGAATTATATGTCGTGTTCAAGTGGGATTTATTCCAAGTGTGCCAAGATAAGAAAATCAATTAATGCAATATGTCACATTAACAGAATGAAGGGGGAGAATCCACATGATAATCTCGACGCAGAAATAGCATTTGGCAAAATCCAACATCCTCTCTTCATAAAAACACTTCAAAATCAGGAATAGAAGGGAACATTCCTCAGTGTGATAAAGGGCATATATGAAAAACCTATAGCTAACATCGTATAGTTAATAGTAAAAGACTGAAAGCTTTTCCTCTAAGACCTGGAAGTAAACACTCGTGCCCGCGGTCACTATGGTTGTTCAACATTGTACTGGAAGTTCTAGCCAGAGCAATTAAGCAAGAAAAATAAATAAGATTGGGCGGTGCAATGGTGGCTCAGTGGCAGAATTCTCACCTGCCATGCCAGAGACCTGGGTTCATTTCCCAGAGCCTGCCCATGTTAAAAAAAAAAAAAAAAAGATCATCTTATCTACAAAACTGAAGCCAATACCTAACAGAACGCTGAGGTGTTTTGTTTTGTTTTGTTTTGTTTTTATATAAAAGGCTTTATTGATAGAGGGACTGTTCATGAGCAGGGAGATCTCAAACCAAAAGTGCAATGAGACCCTCAATAACAATCGGGTCATGGCCACTTATGAAGACCTTAGAGCATTTCCAAGTGGGAAGTTACAATGAATGTTTGATATTTAAGTTCTGATTAAATAAGAGGGTCTTAAAAACAGGAAACAGACATACCCTGCTTAGTTCTGTTTACTTGTCAATAATAGGTAGACTACCTCCACTGGACCAATACTGGCTTATCACTAAGTATGAAAAGTGTTGCTCAAACTTCAACATTACTGGGAAAGTTCCATTTTCTCAGAAGGTACTATCCATGTGGTCAATAGTTGTTGCTGCATTTCTATAAATACAAAACTATTTTATTTTTAGTATAAGACTAATATAATATGTTGGGGAATTTGAAATAATTATTGGACTAGTCAAAGTTAAGATCTGACTGCAATGTTTATTTTATTTTTTGCCTCCCCCATGATAACTTTTCTTTACTAATTTCTTTTTCTTATAAAAGTTGTAGGTTTATAGAAATGTCATGCGTAAGATATATCTAATACAGAACTTCCTTAAACTACCCTATTATTAACAACTTCCATTAGTGTGGTACATTTGTTATAATTCATGAAAGAACATTTTTACAATGGTACTATTAACAATACTTCATAATCCACAATAGGGTTCACTGTACTGTACAGACCTCTGGTTTTATATATAAAATACATAAATACATAAGATTCAGGGGGTGCAAGGGTAGTTCAGTTGTAGATTTTTGCCTGCCATGCCAGAGATCATGGGCTCAATTCCTGGCCTATGCACTTCCCAAACAAACTAAACAAAGAAACCAACAATAACAAAAAATACCAAACAAAATTCAAAAAATGGTGCTGCAATAATGGGATTCCCACATGGAAGAAGAATGAATTGTGAACCCACTGTACAGAGAGATCTCCCTGTTCATAAACAGTCCTTCATTCAATAAATCCTCTTATGTTAAAAAAAAAAAATCTGTCAGTGTTCTGTTAGGTATTGGCTTTAGTTGTGCGGAGAAGATGATCTTAGACAAAGGAGAAACTTAACGTTTTTCTGATAATAATGGAAAGGTGTATGGTCTCTGGAGTAAATAGAGAAGAAATATTATGGATGGAAGATAATAGGGAGATGAGCTTGAAAAAAGAAGAAGGTATATCAAGAATAAATAAATTCAATTTAAGCTTTGGGGATCAGCAATTAAAATACTTTGTGTCCCATGGGACATGACATCCAGGGTAGAAAGTCTCCCTGGCAGTGTGGGAAATGACTCCCAAGGTTGAATCTGGCCTTGGCACCATGGAATCAACAATACTATCCTGACTGAAAGGGGGAAAAGTATAACAAATAAGGTATCAGTGGCTGAGAGAGTTTAGAGTCTAAAGGCTACACTGGAGGTCACTCTGAGGGTAAGCTTCAGTTAGACTTTGCTACCTATCATAACTTGTCAAACCCCAACCAAAACCATTCCCATCAATCCTGAAGAACACCTGGGGAATGATGTAAGATTCTACAAAGGTTCCATGCACTAGGGTAATTTTCTAGAAACCTGCAAGCTCCAGATGGGTCCCTGGACCAGATAAGTCCTGACACTTAGAGGGCCCAGTCTTCCAGAAAATCAGCTAGACCCATCTCCCTACCCCATATTATTGACAGCCTCTTCCAATATGAAAAAGTTATAATTAGCTAGCCCAAATACCCCTAAAAATGTGAGAAAGATCAAAGGTAATGATGGAGTTATACAGAGAAGGTAGAGCTTAACAACCGAGTATGGTTGCTGAATCGTTATACTGGTATTTCTTTTAGTCTTCAGTACCTAAGAGCAGTTAGAAGTAAAAACCTAAAATTGTGGAATTGTAACCCACATCAAACTCTGAAATCTATTCTACAACTAATTGCTGTGAAGTGCTTTGAAATTTATTGCTTTTTTGTATATATGTTATTTTTCACAAAATAGAAAAAAAAGTCGATTGTGATGATGAAAAAAATATTTATTCCTTCTAGCCCCCAATGTTCTGAAGTAGGTAGAAGGAAAAATCTGAGATGAAGGTATGGTAGCCCATGAAAACTCTGGGATCTGTCCTGTAACTACTTGTTGAAGAGTGCTTTGAAAACTATTGCTTTCTCTTTCTTTGCTTTGGATATCTGATATATTATACAATTTAAAAAGTTAAAAAAATACTCTATGTTCCCATGATCTTCAGTAATATCTCCACATCTGTTTGAGGGATATGACCAAATGCTAAATATGACCTCAGTGTCATGGCAAAGTGATAGCAAGTCTGTCAATCTGTAGACCTTTCCTGGTTGGTTACACAGTTATTACATTGATTTGAAGATGGTCCCATGTTCTCCAAATGTTCCCTCTTATAGTTCGAAGACACTTCAAATAGTCATTTTAATTTTTTTTTTTTTTTTAAAGAGAGGGAGGAAAGGAAGGAAAGACAGAGAAGGAAGGAAGGATGGAAGAAAGGGAAACATTTTTAAACATTTTCTTGTTTTATTATATTTTGTTTGTTTTATTTGTTTTTTACATGGGCTGGGGCCGGGAATCGAACCGGGGTCCTCCGGCACGGCAGGCAAGCACTCTTGCCCGCTGAGCCACCGCGGCCCGCCCCAAATAGTCATTTTAATTTTAATATGTCGTGAGGGATATCTTGCAAGAAAAGTATAGCTCAATTACTTGAATTTTAATTAAATTTGTTTTTTATAGTTTCAATTAATTGGTAGTATTTCTTTAACATTATACTCAAATTACAAATCTCCTTATATATCTAGTAGAACTAAGAACACTGATGTCTTCACTTGTTCTTTGGTTTATGTGCAATAAAGCTTATAAATTTGAAAGATTAAATTACCATAACCATCTAACAACATTTTCAAACTTATTTCAAGTTCTCTGAAAAAATTCTCAGAGAATCTAAAATTACAATTACATATTTAATATATATAATTCTTGCAAACACTTCAAAACACCTAGTAAGTAAGGCTTTAAAAAACAATATGCTATTTTCCAAATTGCATTTCCCTGTCAAGAAGACCACAAGTATGAGTATATATGAGCTCACATCCCTAAGTAGCAATAACAGGGAATAGAGCTTGAAAGAATGTAAACCATGAGTGAGGATGATCTTATTCAATTGCATTGTGAATTATGAATAATGTTGTGATTGAAATGATATTACAATGTTAATAAAATGTCAATGAATTTGATCTTATGTTCTCCCTCTACAAGTTTCCAAGGAGAATTAACAAGCAAATATCAAGACCAATGGGAAATTTAAATGACCTAACATGAACATACATATGCAGACAAGACTGTGTTATGTATGTAGTTACAAAATTCAAATAGAAAAATTTCTGGTAAGTTAGGAAGAAATAGAAGCATCTGTAAGATAGTCCTAAGTAGTTTATAGATCAAAGATGTGTTAAATCTAGGCTCTTTTAAATGTTAACAAATATCATGACAGTTAGATGTTATGAAAATCATATATTTTTACCATAAAGGTTTTCATGCAAATGCAATTTCTGTCATTAGATGCAAATGCCAAAATTTTTTATGATAATAGCTTCTTTAAATGACCCTGGGAATTTAGCTTTCTATGTATTCATTTAGAATCTTTGGATACCAATATTTATTGTTGAAGTAGTTGCATATTTTCTCCAGATTATGTTTTTCAAGTTATATTCTCAAGGTTCTATTTTACCTACATAAACTGAGTTGAGAAAACTAAACTATAATGATGGGAAGCTAGAAGAGAGCATATGTAACAGGCATACTGATTCATCTATATATTATTCATCTTGGTCTTATGCAAATTTCTTGGAAAATTTATTGCATTTTATGTAATTGGTCATAGAACTTTTCCTACCTCAATGTACTGTAAGATATTTTAAGACTAAGAATATTTAATTCAGCATTGCATTCCCTTTAACAAACAGAATGCCTGATACCAGAAAATGACCCAAAACATATTGATTAAATTGAATTAGATTTTATTTGTGTATGACTCTTCAATTTATTTATTTATTTATAATGTCACTAGAGAGGTAAGGGAAAAATGTGCTCTGTTTATTAAATTTATATATTCCCATATGAAGTTATGTTAAAAACATCCAGCTACAAATGTGTCCCTTCTTCTATTTCTACATGCATTTGTACTAATTTAGCCCTTTCAATATAACACTAATTGCTGTGTAATGATTAATGGGTCATTGCTTCACTGCAAATGATCCCCTTTAATAGCCATATATTTTTCTACCCAGAGTATTGCCTTCCTTTATTCCTGGTAGTAAACAATACCCATGCCAAGCCAATCCCCATTTTAGTAATGAACATATAATCAAGAGTTCTTTCCTACCAATGTGAAGCTTGAGAACAAATGCATAAGGATAGAATGGAGTTGTGTTCAGTCACCAGATGGCGGTGCCACAGAGACTTTGATTCTATGGGAAAAAGTCTGTGTGCTCCCATCAAACAAAAATTATTAGAACACACCCCAGACCTATGTACATTCATTTGTGAATTATAGTCAACTTGATCCTTACATTAAAAAAAAATATATATATATATATTATACATATATATATATATATATATATATATATTATACATATATATATATATATATATATATATATATATATATACACTCACATCAAATATTTGTATATTTTGGTACCTGAAGCCACAGGGGATCAGGAAAAATATATTTTCCTTCTTAGTTAAAAGAAAATAAAACTAAAAGAAAAAAATATTTACTTGGCAATTTTGTTCACTTTGGTGCTACAAGATTTTGCTGATATTTAGTTACAATGATTTTTATCTTTTTTGAGATCTGGCTTTGAGACAGCACTTTGTCTATATTATAAGATCACTCTTTATTTTTCCAGTTAGTATTTTTCTTCTTAAGTAGTCAGGGTCAGTTACAGTTGATGGGGGTCAAAGAAAGGTAATAAAAATATGCAATAAAGAAATTTGTACTAGAGTGTACAGATAACATATCTTCAGGATTTGTGAAGTATTGGGTCAAAATGAAAAAAAAAGCAGATGATCCACTAACGATCATAGACACATTCAAGCAAATGTGTGGACCATGGTAAAAGATAGTTGGTTGTAAATGCATTAGAAAATTGAAGCAAAGAAAGTGGACGTCTCTGCCAACATCCCTCGAATGCTTTTTTACACTCATGGCATTCCCTTATAGATTGTTTTTGCTCAAACACTCCACTTACAGGAAAATAAGTTATAGACATAAAGCAACGACATTTGTTTCTTTGTTTCATATTTACTTTTAGCACAGTAGACAATTAATTCAGCTCCATGGGAAATAGTTTGCAGTTTGCTCCACCAATTATCTAATTTTTCAAGGAATTGCAATGTAAAATTGATCCAGTTTCATCAATTTCCCCAATTTTGTCTTATGCCAGCTTTACTTAATTCATGTTTATTTATAAGCAAGGCCAATTTATTAGCTGCAAAAATCCATGCACAACTCTGTGGCATGAGATACTGGCAAATGTGTTTTAAATAATTTTAGAAATAAATTAAATCTTTGGAAAATTAATCTTTATCTCCTTGAATATTACCAATCCACACTATAGGGCATTGGCATAGACTAGCTTGTACCTTGCTCAGCATTTTTATGTCACTTTTTAATTCTCATATTCTGACAGTTGTTACAATATTCTCTTTTCAGAGCATTATCAGGATTAAATATGAATTTCTTTAAAAAAAACTTCATTTGTAGTTTACATCGTTCAGAGGTGTGGAGCAAGTTGTCATATGGTATGTCAAGGGAACACAGGCTTAGGCACAACAGAGACCTTCAACAAGTGATGGCTTTTTTACCTACAAAGCACAAAGGGTCCAAAAGAGCAGAGGAAGAGATCCATTCAAGCAGTCCCCTGGTGAGGCCAACTGCTCAGCTCAGGAACAGCAGCTCCACACACCCCACTTGCATCAGTGTGTTGTATGAGTGTTGGGTTTCTATACAGCAGGGGTAGGAGGGGGGAGAAGAGGGGGTCCTACCAATGAGCAAAAAGTACTCATCAAGCATTCCTTGTGCTCTTGCAAGCAGTAGGGCTAGTTAAGATTTAATATCTCCTTCAAGCTTCCTGCTGTCTCTTATGAAACCGAAACATACCAAACACCTGCATGTAAAATACACAAGTTTCAATTTCCAAAACCTTAGGGTCTTGCCTCTTTAAATGTAGCATATTTCATTCATACCAATCTTTCTGTTTTTGCAGTGGTGGTAGTGATTGTAATGATGCCTTCTATGCTTTGTCACTAGATTTTGTACTAATTTTGGTTCCATTGAAACTAATTTCCCCTCCTACAATCCCAACTACTCAGGAAACAGGAACAATGGGTACCCATTTCTCAGGCTGAGTTCATTTTTTCTTACTTTATTTCTCATCTAATTTTAATTAGCCACAATTGAATGCAGATTATGAAAACTCTTTGTTTATGTCAATCAGATATTTTAGGATATTAAATTATAATATTTCTTTTCTCTCTTGTGAATCAAAGATAGCAATATATATTTAAATGCTCTGAGGTAAAAATCATCCTCTGAAAGGATGGATTTCTAAGATTTACAAATTAAAAATAGAACAAGATATTTTCGTATTGCTAGTGTGCTTCACTTACATTCTTTAATGTTAACTTTTAAAGATCAAACGTCAACGCTTTTGCTAAAAACAGTAATCTTATTTCCTGTCTTTTGTCCACATTTAATTTCCCTTTGCTTATCTTTTTTCTGCAGCTTTCTGCGGGATTTCCCTTTGCTTACCGAAGTTTTAACATACATTTTGGAACAGAGCAGAGTTTAATCTTTAATTTTTTAAAAAATACGGATCCATTTTTTTTGACTATTAAAATGAAGCTTTCAACTTATTTCTGATCATCTTGTTTTTTAAAAATACTATTTCAGTCTATTGCTTCTGGATATGATATAGAAGCTGGAGACAGTCTATTTACCATTGAGAAGAACTAGAAACACCAGGTAAAACAAAGTGGGAAAAAAAAAAAGTTTGAAGTTTTAGAGAACTGCTGAAGTGATCAGGATTTGAGGGAATAAAGTTCTGGAAAATAGGAGTCAATACCCTATAGTTGCTTTTTTTTTGTCCATGGCATTTCATTGTGGGATAAGAGAACTGGTCAAAAGGTATACGCAAAGGATCCCCTTGGAAGCAGAGATATGGAAAGCTGTTCAGGCAATTTCACAAGAATCTGGATAGACAGAAATCATGTTCTTAAAGGGATAAAATCCATGTTAGAAAGAAGGGTAGGAAAACTGACTTAGACCCTCAGCCAAATATTCCTCTCAGGACATTGTTCTCTATGTTAAAGGTATTTGGAGCTGAATTCTAAGAAATTAGAAATCTTTGAAAATTAGATCAGAGCTGCTAAGTGTCTGGTCATTCTGGGGAGATGAAGATCAAGTTCAGGACCAATTAAGTGAGAAATAGCTCATCAATCACTGGAATCTTTCAGGTTGAAATAATGGAGGACTATTTCTGAGATAATCATATAGGACGTCTGAGGCATATGGAACTTTTACAATCACTGTAAACAGGCCTTGAGTGAGTTAGGTATGTAATTATATTGGTGATTGATCTCTATTTTAATCATAGAGCCTAGAATATCACACAGATCTTCTGCAATGTTTTATTTCACAATTTCCAGATTTCATTAAAACACATTCAGCCTTGCAGATAAATAAGAATAAATGAGCATAATCTAAGAGAAAATAAAAATGAGACAGAGCTAATCTAGGTGTTTAAATTGCTAATATAAATAAGGTCAAGAAAATGTAAAATAAATTACGAAGAAAACAGGAAAATTTGGAAAATTTCATGAGTATTTGGAACCCTATAAAAGAACAAAGTGAGAATCATTTAACTAAGGATACTTAAGACAAAAAGGCTAGAGTTTTGTTACAGAAAAAAAAACATACAAAGCTTAGAGGGGAAAATGAAAGAAAAGTAAAAGTGAATTAAAAATGTAAAGAATGTTCATGCAAAAAATAACATGCGATTAATTGAAGTCCCAGAGAAGAGGACAGAAAGAGAATGTAAGAAAGATACTATATGAAGTAGTAGTGACTGAGAATTTCCCCAAAATGAAAAATATCAGCTCAGAGATGTGAGATACTATCTAATACAAGCAGGTTGAATGCAAAGAAAATAGTACCAAGGTATATCAGATTTAGAATGTTGAAAACCAGAGACAAAGGATCATATTAAAAGCAAGCATTAAAAAAAAAATTCTCTTCAACAAATGGTGATAGGAAAATTGGCTATCCACATGCAAAAGAATGAAGTCAAAACTCTATCTCACACCATATACATAAAACAATACAAAGGAAATTAAGGACCTAAATGGAAGTAAGGACCAAAATATCAGAGTTATTACCATAAAATTCTTAAAAGATGGCACAATGGCAACTCTTCATGATCCAGGATTTGGTAATAATTTCTTAGTTATGACATTAAAAGCCCTAGCAACAAAGGAAACAATAGATAAAATTGACTTCAGCAAAATTTTAAAAATTTGTATATCAAAGGATATTATCAGGAAAGCAAAAAACCTACAGAATGGTAGCAAATTCTTCCAAATCATATATCAGGTAAGGTCTTTCTCACCATAATTTATAAAAATATTTGCAATGCAACAACAGAAAAGACAAACAACCCAATTTAAAAATGGGCAAAGGACTTGAACATACATTTTCCAAAGAGCATATAAGAAATGAGCAATGATCATGAAAAGATGCTCAAAATCATTAGCCATTAGAGAAGTTCAAGTCAAATCTTACAATGAGATATGATTTCATGTTCACAAAGATGGCAATTATGAAAAATAAAAGAAAAAATAAATAACACATATTTGAAAGGATGGATGTAAAAATGCTGGAAGCCTCGTGCATCATTGTTGAAATATAACATGGTGCAGCCACTGTGAAAAACAATTTGGTGGTTCCAAAGTAAGTCAAATATATAATTATCATATGACACAGCAATTTCAACCCTAGGTTCTATATCCTATGAAAATTTAAACAGGTCTCAAACAAATAATTCACAACCCCCAAAGGTAGAAACAACCCAGTTATCCATTAAAAAATTGAATGAATAAGCAAAATGTGGTATATACACACACAGTGGATTATTTTTTTTTGAAATTCTGAGATATGCTTCAACATGGATCAACCTTGAAAAATTATGCTGAGTTGAATAAGCAAGTCACATAATGACAAATTTTATGTTACTTGCATGCGATCTCTAGTAATAGCAAATTTGCAGAGACAGAAAGTAAAGTAGAAGTTACTAGAGGATAAGAGGGAGTTTTTGTATGGAGGATATTGAGTGTTCACAAATCTGAATAAGAGTAAAGAATTAATAACAAAAAAGAACAACAAAAATTAAGAGTAAAGAAAAAAGTTATCAATAAAAAAGAAACATTATTTTCAAAGTAATAGCAATATAACTAATGGCTGACTTCTCCACACACAAAAAAAGATGAATAAAATAGCATAGCATCTTTCTTTTATTTAAAATGAAAAATTAAATAAAATCACAAGTCTGCCAATCTACCTCTTTCTAAGTTAACTCAGCAGGTAAACTCACTGCCTTACCCTCTATGTGGAACATGACTTCCGGAATAAAACAGAAATCTGCATCATGATATTGAGAACAACTTCTTGACCAAAAGAGGGAAGAGAGAAATGAGACAAATTAAAGTTTCAATGGCTGAGAGATTTCAAACAGAGACAAGAGGTTATCCTGGAGGTTATTATTATTATGTTATATTATAGATATCACTTTTTAGTTTATGGTGTTTTGGACTGGTTGACGGATGCACCTGAGTCTGTACAGCTGTGTTTCAGTAGCCTTCATTCTTGAAGATGATTGCATAACTATTTAGCTTTTACAGTGTGACTGTGTGATTGTGAAAACCTTGTGTCTGATGCACCTTTTATCCAGGGTATGGACAGATGAATAAAAAAATAAGGATAAAGTAAATAAATAATAGATAATGTAATGTAATGTAATGTAATGTAATGTAATGTAATATAATATAATATAATAATAGAGGAAAAAAGGTACTGCCTCTCTCCAAGGTTGTTCTAGTTTGCTAGCTGCCAGAATGCCAAATACCAGAAACAGAATGGCTTTAAAAGGGGAATTTAATAAGTTGCTAGTTTACACTTCTAAGGCTGAGAAAATGTCCCAATTAAAACAAGTCTATAGAAATATCCAATCAAAAGCATCTAGGGAAAGGTACCTTGGTTCAAAAAGGCCGATCAAGTTCATGTTTCTCTCTCAGCTGAAAGGGTACATGGCGAACTTGGGGTTTACTGAACTTCTTGTATATGTCAATTACTGTTTTCCATAAAATTTAGAAAGTTTTCAGCCATTAATTTTCTTTTTTAATACAAAACACTTGATTCCTGAAAAAGAAGACAAATGGGAGGAATGGATGAGCAAAAATAAATGAGTCAAAGAAACAATAGTGTAGGAACAGAAAGAATTAACAAAAACATTTATTGAAATTCAATAATTAAGAAAGTGTCAAGTTGAAAAAATTCAACCATATCATAGTATATGATATACACATTGTGTATAAGAGACCTTTAGATAAAAATAAAACTATGTTAACTCCTCTCAAAGTAGATTTTATTATAAAAATTAGTTTTAATGATAGAAGAACATTTCAAATGATAGAAGTGTCAATTTAATAGGATTTTATTACCATTTCATAAAATGTCATGATATGTGAGATAAAGAAATCCTCAGGCAAATACTAAAAATAAGTTGTATTGTAACATAGAAATTATAACTGTATTACTATGGAGCCATAGATATTGGAATGCCTTTTTTGCTTGAATATTGTACACCAGTCAATGTCAATAATAATTGGATTTATTTGCCTATATAATAGAATTGAAATAAAACTAGAGCTCATATTTTGACTGACTTATAATGAATCTTAAGTATAAAAAGCCTCAATACAGATGTATATAAAGTTGTCCAGATATTTTGAGTCTACAACTACAAAATTCGGAGTAAGCCACAGGAGTGAATTATTCAATGTATAACTAAAGCAGTGTAACATTGTGGAACATAGAAGTATACAAAATGGAAAAATTAGCCCCAAGCATTGGACAGAAAATTTGTCAAAACTACTTCTATTGTTTTGCTGCTTCATGCCGTTAGTTCACATCAGTATTTTTCTGTTGTGCGTATATGTTACGTCATACATGATTTTTTTACTATAAAAAAATTTATATGTACAAAACTGAGCTTTTATCAGTTCAAAGATAAAGTTGGACTTTGGTAATTATTACAAATATCCTAAATATCCTAGGCTGATAAATTTTCAATGTAGAAACTCTGCAAATATTCAAAGTTTTTAATTTGAGATGTGCCGGGTGCCCACGGTACTATTTGTTAATTTACTTTAGTATGAAATGTATTTGCTAAATTTCAATTGATTTTTATTCATTCTCTCTCTTTTTTAAAATAAAAAAAATTTAGAATACTTTTCAATTTTTAGGAGTGTTGCAAAGATGGTACAGAGAATTCCCATATCTAATTCCATGACTGTTTTAAAACTTAATTTGTATGACTTCTTTATCACATTTATAATTTCTCAAAGTTTGATCTATCTTGGTAAATTACATTTTTGAGCTTGAGAAAAATGTGTTTTCTGTCCTTGGATGGGGGAGTCTCTAAATGTCTATGTGATCATGTTTATTAATAGTGCAGTTGGGACAGACAAAATAATGTTTCCTCAAAGATATCCCTGTGATAGGGAGACTTTCCTGTATTATATGTGTGGGCTCAGTTTAATTACACAAATTATCAAATTGAAAGGGGGTGCCTTATTCAGCTACTGCAGTCCATTTCTCAGTTTGGAAGTTTCTATTGAGTAACTTTCTGGTTCACTGATTCTTTTCCTTCAGCTGTGTCCTCTTGACCGATGAGCTCATAGAAAGCATTGGATTTCTGTTACTGTTTTTCACTTTTGGCATTTTTCTTCTGATTCTTTTTCTAGAATTTCCATATCTCTATTTATCATACTCATCTGTTGTTCCATTTTGTGTACTCTTTCCATTAGAGCACTTAATGTTTTAGTTACTTTAAATTACCTGCCTTATAATTCTGACATCTTCACCATAATCTGAGTTTGGCTCTGATGCTTGTTTTATCTCTTTTTACTGTGTTTTTTTTTTTTTTTTTTTTTTTTATCTCTTTGCATTTCTTGTAGTGTTTTGTTAAGACACAAAGTAAATGGGCCTTTTGTAGGAAAATTTATGTTAATCTGCTGGGATTTGAGCTTAACTTAATGTCTGCTGTAATCATAAGTGCCAGAGGCTTCATGATCCATGTATTAATCAGGGTTCTCTATAGAAGCAAAACCAACAGGAGATATCTGTAAATACAAGATTTATAAAAGTGCCTCATGCAATTGTAGGAATGCAAGAATCTCAAACCCATAGGGCAGGATGTGAGGTTGGCAACTCTGATGAAGGGTCTTAAACTCTCCAGGAGGGGCTTTCTGACTGAGAAAAAGTGAAATTCTCTCTTTACTCTTTGAAGTCTTCGACTAATTGAATCAAACCCAACTGATTTGATGTGCCCTTAATTGACCATAGATGTAATCAGCCATAGATGCAATCAAATTACTGATGATTTAATAAACCAGCCTTCTGATTTGTCAACCAGCCAAGAAATATCCTTGCAATAATGATTGGGCTAGTGCTTACCTGACCAGACAACTGAGCACCATATTCAGGCCAACTTGACACCAGAATCTAACTACCACACCCCCCTAATATTCTTGTTTTTGTTTGTCTTTCCACTTGCCTCTCAGCTTTTCTATGTATTCCTCCTTAGGGAATGTTATATCTGGCAGTTCTTTTAGCTATACCCACTGTTATTTTACTGGAGCCCAGTTGGTGTTGTGTTAAACTGCAGAAGAGAGAACATGCAATAACTTTTTGACTAAAACTCAGTCTTAAAGTTGCCTGGTCTCATTGTTGTGATTTTCACATCCTCTTTCAGGAGCATAACTTTTCCCCCCTTTGCTCCTTAGTTCTTACCCTGGCTATGAATTTCTCAACATATTTCTCCAAACCATTGTCTCCTGTTTGAATTTATTTTTATCTCCCCTGGGTGATGATGGGATGTTGGAGGGAGTTGAGATGGGAAGGAATTAATTTCAGAATTGTGCATTGGCGAAGTCCTTTTCCTTGGAGAGCAGAACCGTCCATGGAGAAGGATCTGAACATTTTTCATAAACTTCACTCTTGCATTACTCCTCTCAGAGCTACAGGGGATCTTTCTTGAATCCTCACTTTGAGAAACTGGTAAATTCCTGGAGGGAAAGCCTGTGAAAGTATGAGGCTGTCTAAAACTTTTGGTTCCCTGGAGCTTCTCAGCTCATGCTGGTTCATGCTTAACCTCCAGCAGTTAATCAAAAGTATCATCTACTTGCTCCTATCAATTTATGGCTCCAGCAGCTTCAGCTATGGTTGCTGCATCTCCTTGTGCTTGACTTCATATTTCAATGTAGATCTTTCTCTATGAGCTCAGTCCGCTGATTGGTTCAGGAAAAGTAAATGGATTTCAGTTTGTCCAAATTTGTCTCCTTGAAAAGGCAGGATTGACGACTTCCAAGCTTTTTACATATTCGAGCTGAGATTAGAAGTTAATTGATATTTATAAAATGAAAACTTGGGGATATTTTATGATATAGAACAGGTAGAAGGAAAACATAGCCAATGGGCCAAAATCAACCCACCACTCTTTTTTATATGCTCTATTTTTGGTATCATATTTCATTCTTTTTTCATGTGACTGTGAGCAAGTGGACTTTATTCAGGGAATGGAAGAGTAGTTTTGCACTCAAAATGAGGCATAATGGATAAATTTAATAGATAAATTTGAAAGTTCATATGATCGTCTCAGCATATGCAGAAAATGTATTTGTAAAATTCAGCTCATGTTCATAAAGAAAAATACTCTCAATAAAATAAGAATAGACAGTTCGTGGAAAAATTTTTATTTCTCTTTTAAATACAACTGATGTTCTGTTCAATTGTGAAATTCTGCACCCCTGATGTAAGGAATAAGACAATGATATGCATTATCATGTGTTATCTTACACAAATATTAACTATTACAAGAAAGCAAGAAAATGTTTTTAAAGTTTAGAAAAGAAAAAGTGAAACTTTCTTTACTTACAGTTGTAATCACTGAATATCTATAAACATATTAATCATCTGAACAATTAATTGTAATTGTTTTTTTCTGTAAGGTCATTTATTTTGGTTGGATAACTTACTATCATTATCATCAGTACTTTGAAGGGACCATTAGGAAAAATAAAAGCAAGTCCAGTCACTTAAGAAACATTCTTGCCATAATTGAAGCTGGATCACTGAGTGCTCGGTTGAAGTTATATTTTCCCAGACAAGCAAGTCTCTCTTCATAGGTGGCTTGTAAGTGGCTGGTCTGTACAGGTCGTGACAACCCCAGGGCTGGGCCCATGACCCACATGAGCAGTGGCTTCAGGAGACAAAGCTGTGACACAGCATCTACACAAATGGCCTCCTCACAGATTCAGAAGATCTCCTCAGGGAACAAGGTGGCAGACAAGAGAGCTGAAGGAGCAGAACCTGGCCATCTCTAATATACAGCATATAGGTAGATAATGTTTTTTAATCCATTCTGCCAGTTTGTATCTTTTAATTGATGAGTCTAGTCCATTAACATTCAATGTAATTACTGTAAAAGTAGTTTTTGATTCTGCCATTTTGTCATTCATTTAGTGTTTTTTTTTCAGATCTATAAATTATTTTCCTTCTTTCCCTTTTTTCCTGTAAATTATGGCTACTCATATTCCTCAATTCTATGCCTTTCTCAAGACTTCCATCTCCTGTCTTTCTTTTTTTGTTCAGCTAACAGGACTAATTTTAGTATTTCTTGTAGGACTGGTCTCTTGTTGACTAGTTCTCTCATTCTTTCTTTACCATTGAAGATTTTAATCTCTCCCTCAATTTTGAAACATAACTTGGTTTGATAAAGAATTCTGAGTTGAAAATCTTTCTCATTCAGGATCTTAAATATATCATACCACTGCCTTCTTGCTTTCATAGTGCCTGTTGAGTAGTCTGAAGTCAATTTTTGTATGCTTTCCCTTGTACATAATAGATTGCTTTTCTTGTGCTGCTTTTAGGATTTTCTGTTTTGCTTCAACACCTGACAGTTGATTAGTATGTGTCTTGGAGTAGGCCTGCTCAGATTGATTCTATTTGGAGTTCACTGGGCCTCTGTGACTTGCATTTTTGTGTCTTTTATAAGGGTTGGGAAGTTTTCCCCAATTATATCTTCAACTAAATTTCCCAACCTTTTGGTCTTCCTTCTCCTTCTGGGACACCAATGATTCTTATATTTGTGCACCTCTTATTGTCCATCATTTCCTTAAGATACAGTTGCATTTTTCCATCTTCTTGCTCACTTCTTCTTCCTTTTGCTTCCCAGGAGAATTTCATCAAACGTTTCAAAAAGGATTAACACCAATCTTGCTCAAACTGTTCTAAAAAATTGAGGAAACATTTTATGAAGCTAATGTTACTTTAATAACAAAATCGGATAAAGACTATACAGGAAAGGGAAACTACAGACCAATCTCCCTAATGAACACGGATGTGAAAATTCTTAACAAAATACTAGCAAATTGAATCCAATGCCACATTAAAAGAATTATACATCATGACCAAGCTGAATTTATACCAAGAACACAAGGATGTTTCAGCATAAGAAAATCAATCAAAATAATATAGCACATTAATAAATTGAAAGGGAAAAATCACATGATCCTATCAATTGATGTTGAAAAAGCATTCAACAAAATTCAGCATCCTTTTCAAATAAAAACATTTTTAAAAGTTAGGAATTGAAGGAAACTTTCTCAATATCATAAAGGGCATATATGAAAAACCCATAGCCAGCATCATCCTTACTGTTGATGAATTGAAAGTGTACCCCTTAAAATCAGGAATGAAAAATGGATGCCCATTGTCACCACTAGTATCAGAAATATGTGAAGTACTAGTTGGAGTAATTAGATAGGAGAAAGAAATAAAAGGCATCCAAATAGGAAAGGAAGACATAAAACTTTTATTATTTGCAAATTACAAGTTCCTATAGTAAGAAAACACTGAGAAATCTGTAGTAAAGCAACTTATCTAATAAACAAATTCAGCAAAGTGGCAGGATGCAAAATTTATGTACAAAAATTAGCAATGTTTCTATACACAAGCAATGAGGTGACAGCTAAGGGAAAAAACCATTCAAAATAGTGACCAGAAGGATCAGGTCACTAGGATCCTTCCTTATTCTAGGAATAAGCCTAACCAGGGATGTCAAGTAGCTATACACAGAAAATCATGAAAAAAAAAATGCTAAAAAAAAATTTAAAAATGACCTATATAGATGGAAAGATATTCCATGCTCATGGATAGGAAGGTTGAATGTCATCAAGATGTCAATTCTACTCAAATTGGTCTACAGAGTCAATGCAATGCCTATCAAAATCCTAACAATCTATTTTGAAGATGTGGAAAGCTGGTTATCAAATGTATATGGAAGGAAAAGAGACCCCAATAGCTGAAAATATTATAAAAAAGAAGAGCTAAGTGGGAGGACTATCAATTCCTTACTTTAAAGCTTACTATAAAGCCATAGTGGCCAAAACAGCATGGTACTGGCCCAAAGATAGAATTGGCTTATGTCTCATTGGCTTATGGAGGCCAGGTGATCAATGTAGTTTTAGCACAGGTCCATCTGACAGTGGTTGCAGTGGGCCCCCGGACCCATTCTGTAGTTATTTACCCAGTTCCAGGATGTATAATTGGTATAGACATACTGAGCAACTGGAAGAACCCCCACATTGGCTCTCTACCTAGTGCAGTGGGGGCTATTTTGGTGGGAAAGGCCAAGTGGAAGCCACTAGCACTGCCCTACTGAGCAAAATAGTAAATCAGAAACAATACTGGATTCCTGGAGGAATTACAGAGATTACTGCCACTCATAAGGATTTGAAGGATGCAGGGACGGTGGTTCCCACCACATCCCCATTCAACTATCCTGTTTGGCCTGTGAAGAAAACAGATGGGTCTTGAAGGATGACAATGGATTATCATAAGCTCAACCAGGTGGTAATTCCAATTGCAGCTGCTGTTCCAGATGTGGTATCATTGCTTGAGCAAATCAATACATCCCCTGATACCTGGTATGCAGCTATTGATCTGGAAAATGCTTTTTTCTCAATAGCTATTAGTGAGGACTACCAGAAACTATTTGCTTTCAGCTGGCAAGGTCAACAATATCCTTTCACTGTCCTACCTCAGGGGTATATCAACTCTCCAGCCCTATGTCATAATCTTGTCCGCAGGGACCTTGATCATTTCTCCCTCCCACAAGACCTCACACTGGTCCATTATATTGATGATATCATGTTGATTGGACATAGTGAGCAAGAAGTAGCAACTACTCTAGACTTACTGGTAAGGCATTTGTGTGTCAGGGGATGGGAGATAAATCCAACAAAAATACAGGGTCCTTCCACCTCAGTGAAATTTCTAGGTGTCCAGTGGTGTGGGGTGTGTTGATATATCTCTTCTAAGGTAAAGGATATGTTGCTGCATCTGGCTCCTCCTATGTCCCAAAAAGAGGCACAATGCTTATTTGGTCTCTTTGGATTTTGGTGACAATATATTCTTCATTTGGGTGTGCTACTCCAGCCCATTTATCTAGTGACCAGAAAAGCTGCTAATTTTGAGTGTGGGCCTGAACAAGAGGAAGCTCTGCAACAATTCTGTTTGTGGCATAGGACTACAGAACCTTAAATGTAAATGAAGTGCTTTAACACTAAGATGACAGCAACTGAAGGGATATTTATTTCAAAAATATATCTGTAAGAAATACCCTAATGCTAATTATAAAATGATTATCTTTACCCTAATAGTTTTCAATGTCATGCAAACTATGTTCTAATAAGCATATATGTAATGGATTGTAAAAGCAGATACATTTCTATCAAGTAGAGATGCTATATGGTTCCTGAATTTTTCAAGTCTTCCTTACTATTGCTAATCTGCAAAATGATAATTTCAGCACGTGTTTCCAAAACTTTACACACATTACATGCAGGAAGATTGAGTTTGCCATGGAAAATTCAGGAATTCTTCAAAAAGGACTGATTATGCAAGTCTGTAAATATTATATATAAAACCATATTATAAATATGTTTTTTAATCTTAACCATGGTAACTACATATATATAGTCGTGAATAGCTTTATAAGTGAAATATTTAGATCACCAATGATTAAGTTGCTAGGAATATTTGACCTTAATCTATTTGAGGAAAATAAAGCCTCTGAACATTTAAAATACCATGTTGTATTCCAATTAAAATAACTATATCTTGCCAGTTGATCTAAGTGTTACAATTTGAATCTTTAGATGGATAATTACTGAAAATTTGAATTTTCCAGTAAAATTCCATGATTCAGTATAAAAACTTCTCTTCTTAGGTAAATGCATGATTTTTTGTTTGCATTATTGTTCCAAATAAAATTCAGCTAAATCATTTAAAATAGATTTCAGTACTGATAAGGAAAATGAGTACTCATCTCCAGAATATAAATCATAAGGCCATAAAAACTCAAATGAATAAAGAAAAAATGATCTTTTATTTTAAGATAATAACGTATGCACCTTACCAAGTATGAAAATACACATGTAATCAGAATCTGATTGAAGAATCATTGGATGTCTTCAAGGAAACATAAATATAAAAGACCAATTTGACAATTACCAGAGTGATGGATTTATTGCCATGTGAAACCTGACTAGAGTTGATTTCAGTAGGGAAAATATTAAATATAATTTATAGTTGAAGAAATCGGAAAATACAAGTAAGGCTGAAATATAAATACATTTCAGAATGATATTCAAAAAAAGTTTTTAATTTTGAAACATGCAGATAAATTAAAGTTCTAGAATACCATTATGTGAAAAAAAAAGCCTGGGTCTTTAAGCCAAAACTTTACAAATATGAAAAAACATAATTGTTTTTTTATTTTTTATCAATTGATACTAGAACACTTCTCCCTGAAAATTAACACATCTAGGAATTCTATAATTTTTGAAGACAGAAATGGATGTGATTTCAGTGTTAATAATTGAGATTTTCATGAAAGTTTCTAACTTTCTGGAAAGAAATGGTATAGGAAGTTTTCTCAGATTCATCATTGTATGTTTTTTTAGTTCTTAACTATGTGGAATTTCCTTTTCTAAAATTGATTTGAAATTTTAATGCTTGTGGAGAGTTAGAATATATGAATCAACTTGAACTTGGCACCTGTTTAATTAGAACATTTCATAAAAGAGCCTTGATAAAAATAGAATTTAGCAATAATATTTGTACAGAAGACTTAATCAGACTTTAAATATATTTTAAAAGTAAAATATTTATTTTCCTTTTATGTCACAACTTTTATCAATAAAATTTTGCATGTCATGCGAAGTGTAACCAATGGAACCATGATAAAACTTCCTCATATCAGTTGCTTATTTTGCACACTCTTGGTCTGTATGAGTCCTTTTATGAGAAAGATCAAATACTGTTAAACAGCTAAAGAAGATAGACTTCCATAGACATAATGAGTAGGTAAAACTAATCATCCAGCAAGACGAATACAGATGTGGTAAAGTGAAGTAGGAGAAGCTTATATAGATCACCTCAATGTATTCATATAAGAAAAGATACATAGGAGCATATACTATCTTCTCCATGACTACTTTCTTTATGTCCTTAAGGTAGTGCTTTATTAGTGATTATTGAAATCCCACAAATCCAACAATTTATTCATTATTTTATATTCTCTAACATAATTTTATGTTATTCCCTATATGCATAGCTGCTGGTTTGAAACTGTTATGTACCCCCAGAAAAGCCGTGTTCTTTATCCTAATCCAATCTTGTGTAGGTAGGCCTATTGTTTGAGTGGGACCTTTTTGGTTAAGCTGACCATGGAGATGTGCTCATTCCAATTGTGGGAGGGACCTTAGGTGGTGTCCATGAAGATTTGTCTCCACCCATTCAAGGTGGGTCTTAATCCATTTATAGGAGTCTTATAAGAGGAAACCATTCAGAAAAGCCTCAGAGCCAACACAGGTATGTTTGTGTGTACAAAAAGGAAATAACCCTGGGGAAGTTGTTTGAAACCAGAAGCCAAAAGCACCATCCATGTGCCTTTCCAGTTGACAGAGGGGTTCCAGATGCCATCAGTCTTTCTTGAGTCAAGGTATCTTTCTCTGGTTGCCTCAGGTTGGACATTCTTATAGCCTTAGAAATGAAAAATTGTAACTTAATAAATCCCCTTTATAAAAGCCAACCCATTTCTGATATATTGCATTCTGGCAGCATTAGCAAGCTAATAAAGCATATATCAGTGCTTGGTAAATAAACTTTCAACTCCTTAAATATCAAAGCACTATTTTATTTTTATTTCATTTTTCCATCTTTCTTTCCACAGTGTTTGATTAAGTGTTAGGCAGAAAAATGAATAGATGGCATAACAATTTGAAGTTCTGTGATATTTATACCATAATACATATGGAGGAAACTAGTACAAGCAAATATATGTACTTGAAATTCTTCATCCCTGGCACATACCAAGCACACAGAAAATTGCCTTATCATTGCTAAGATTGTTATTGCTCTACAGTTTGTCAAATTACTGCATATAATTGGTTTCATATGTGGGAAGAATGAAAAGAGTTTTCATTTCAAACCAAATAGATTACAGTTCAAAAAGAGGACTCAAGTGTAACATTTCCCTAATTTGTTGAATGTATTAATTCAATATGTATTTTCTGAATGTTTGTGTTCAATACTGTGTTTACTTAGGATTTAAATTGAGTCTATGAGTTTTTGTAGTGGAAATAAGTAGAAAGAGGAATTGGGTTTGGGAATGTAAAAATGTAGTAAAGTAAATAGGGTAAGACATGATATTTATGCTTATTTGGGCAACACAAAGAATAAAGAAAATTAACGTGCATTACCTTGGAACTGTGCTGTATATCTCTCTAAGTGGAGAGAGGTCTAAAATTTCTCTAGAAGATAATGGTGAATGTGCATCAGACTATTATTTTATATTCTCTAGAACATAGAGTGGGCATAGATAAGGATTTATGTCTATTTAAATCTCATATAAATAATGCAGATTCTTTATGTGTCCATATAATTAACTCCCTATACTTTAGGCTTCATTAAATGATGAACTGAGTATCATTTTTTTCATCTTGAATATCCAAGGTAATTCTATCTTCTCTAAATATTGATGAGTATAACATATCAGTTTGATGGTGGCATAAAGTATTCACATACAACTTTTGAGATACAAGAAACTAGATCCCATTTATTTTGTTTAGAATTGACTAATACCTCTGCAAGAAAAGTCATCAATCCCTGGAAAGAGGCACTAGAAAGAGGTTCTATTCACTTGCGTTCATCAAATACAGCTATTTTACAAGTTCACTAAGTAATGTTTATTCTTTCTAAATAAAATGTTCTGTCTTTCAGAGTTCTGCAGCCACTGCAGTTTAACACTCCTCTACATCATGATCTGTTTATGACAGGGTAGACACAAATTTCTATTGTCTTATGATATGGGGAAGGTTTCCTCGTCTTTCCATGGTGTCTTCTGCATTTGTATGGTCTATCTTCTAAATCCTGTTTTTATTCTATTGTTCTTTATGAGGACTCTTGAGAAACTTAGTGGCATATTGAACCATGGTTTGATCTTACTCAATTGGTCAGAACATAGTAGTAATTCCTAACTGATTCAGCTCCCTGTTCTTAGATAAAGGCAGTAATCTAAGAACAGGCTTAGGGACAGGCTTAGTTGTCCCAAATTCATGAGGTTCATCCCATTCAATTTTCTAAGGATAACCACTTGTGTCTCTTTTCTCATACACTTTGGCCTACTACCTAGTGAGGCTTCAGATGCTTTCAGGATCCATACACAACACAGAAACAGGAAGCTGTTAAGGAAAGCTAAATTTCAAGGCCTCACAATGTTCCTTCATGCTGTAATGCAAATCTAATTAATTAATTTAATATATTTGGTAGATTATTCTTTGTTATTTTTATTGCACAAGGGTTTATTTGTACATCTAACCAAAGACAGAAAAAAATAAAACCAATGTAGAGGACAAATAAAATGACTAAGATTAATTCTGAGACAGACAGGAATGTCTACATTTTAAAATGACTGTTTTTCTTCAATTGACAAAAAAAGGCAGTTAGCCAGCCTAATGTTTTGGGGAAAATTTAGTAACACATAATGCTAATCTATCTAATTGAGCTTACCTTAAAAGTTGAAAATTCATGGGTATAATTCTTTTTTGTCCCTAGATATGCTTTAATGAGTAAAGATCCGTTGGTTCATTTGCTATATTTTACTAATAAAAGAATTTAAAAGCCCTCACAAAGTACTTGCTTTGGGTGTATTCACCCATTTTAAAAGAAGTACAAAGAAATCCCTTAGCTAAACATTTTATTTTTTTTTACTTAAAATTTAGGCATTATATTGTAAAAGTTTTAAGGGGGATGGTTTAATGAGCTTTTATTGTTATTATTTTTATTAGAGGAGTTGTAGGTTTCCAGATAAATTAGGCAGAAGTATAGAGTAACCATATACCCATCCTCACACACACAGCTTTCTCTATTATTAACGCTTTGCATTGATGCGGTTTGCTATAATTGATGAAGTAATATTATTATAATTATACCATTAACTATAGTCCATAATTTACCTTAGGTTTCATTCTTTGTGTTGTACAGTTCTATGCGTTTTTTAAAAAAATTATTCTAGTTACATATATACAACCTAAAATTTCCTTTTTTTAAACACATTCAAATACATCATTCAGTAGTGTTAATTGCATTCACGATGTTGTGCTATCTTCACTACCGTTCATTACCAAAAGGTTTCCATCCCCCTAAATAGAAATTCTGTATGAATTAAGCATTAATACCCCATGCCCTACTCCTATCCCAGCCCCTGGTAATTTAGTTTCTGACTCTAAGAATTTGGTTATTCTAATTATTTCATATCACTGAGATCATACAGTATTTGTCTTTTTGTGTCTGGTTTATTTCATTCAATATGATGTTGTCAAGATTCATCCCTGTTCTAACACAAATAAGAATAGTATTACTTTTATGGCTGAATAATATTCCATTGTATGTATATTCCACATTTAGTTTATCCAGTCATCTGCTGATGAACATTTAGGTTGCTTCTAAATTCTGGAGATTGTGAATAATGCTGCTAAGAACATTGATATGCAAATAACTGTTTGAGCCGCTGATTTAAAATCTTTTGGATACATACCTAGAAGTGGGATTGGCAGGTCATAAGGTAATTCTATACTTAGCTTTCTGAAGAACTGCCAAACTCTTCCACAGCTGCTGCACCTTTCTGCATTACCACCAACAATGAATGAATGTGACTATTTCTCCACATCCTCTCCAACCTTTGTCATTTTTTGAAAAGCAGCAATTTCTAGAAGGTGTGAAATGGTGTCTCATTGTAGTTTTGATTTGCATTTCCCTAATGGCTAATGATGATGAGCATCTTTTCATGTGCTTTTTTGTCTATTTGTATATCTTCTTTGAAGAAATGTTCATTCAAAAATTTTGTCCATTTTTTTTTAATTGTGTAGTTTGTCTTTTTTGTTATTGAGTTGTAGGATTTCTTTTTATATTCTGGATATGTAGTTTCCAAATATTTTCTCCCAGTGTGTAGGTTGTCTTTTTACTTTCATAATAAAGTCCTTTAATGTGCAAACATTTTAAATTTTGGTGGGGTCCCATTTACCTATTTTTCTTTTGTTATTTGTGCTTGGGGTGTAAAGTCTAAGAAGACATTGCTTAACACAAGACCCTGAAGATGTTTCCATATGTTTTCTTCTAAGAATTTTATAGTTCTAGATCTTATATTTAGGCTTTTAAAACTTTTAAAAGCTATAGTAAACAAAACAGTGTGGTATTGGCACAAGAACAGACATATAGATCAATGAAATTAAACTGAGCATGCAGAAATAATCCTTCATATCTATGGCCAGTTGATTTTTCACATGAATGCCAAGTTTACTCAATGGGGAAAGAATAGTTTCTTCAACAAATGGTGCTAGGAGAACTAAATATCCATATGCAAAAGAATGAAGGAGGATCCCTGCCTCACACTACATACAAAAATTAATTTAAAACCCTTAGCTAAACATTTATTGATTAGAATACAGCAAGCCCAATTATATCTGCTGGCCTTGTACCCTTTGACTTGCATTTTTGGATTCTGGCCACTGATGATCATCAAATGAAATGTCTTGTCAACAAAAAGGATTCAAACAAAATCTTAAGTGACTTTTTGGAAATAGTTTCTGAATTGAATCTAGGTATGAAGGATGACATAATCACACATGATAAAATATAACAAGATAAATGGTTTTCCATTTTCACAGAATTAATTTCATCCAAAATTTGTGTTCTATTAGATATAAAAGAAAACTAGATACCACAAAATTGTGAACCTACTAAATATACTGAGAAGAAGCAAACACATAACTCTTAGAAGAATATATATATATATCATGAACAATTCAGAAGATAAAAATCATATTTTCAAATTATAAACATATAAATTAATAATCTAGATTTTATAAACTGTATTTGTTAAAAAATGGCTCATTTATATTCTTTATTTATAAATAATTAAGCTAGACAATGAATAACACTGGAATAAAGCTATAAAAGGGTGATGTACATTTTCTATTATGACATGTAAAGATCTCAGATGTTTCATAAGAAAAACAACTGAAAAGTTGATGTCAACAACTATTCTTAAATTCATCAGAGAATTGAGATCACAATGCAAACCACTACCTAGAATACTGGAAAAATAGGCAGATACAGAGAATAGAGTTTATAAGAAGTGCAAGCCACCAGTGGGCTAGTAGGTGCTAGGAATACTTAAATTGTAAAGGACTAATTGCTAAAGACTAATTCATACATTATCTTTATAGGTAAAAACTCCTAGGAGGCCAGTACATCCTTAGAAACGCCCTCTCCCCAGACTTTCATTATTTTTACCTCCAGTAGTCTCACCAGAGTTTCTGTGTGAAGATAAGAGAAAAATCCCCTTGTGTTCCAGTAAGGAGAGCATTAGAGTAACCATTTTAAATACCTGCAGAGCATTCTGGTCTCTTTAACAAAACCCTGCTCTCAAGAGGAACTATTTATCTGAGCCTGATTGATTTGAGGAAATAGAAATATTTAACTGCAGTCCTTTCTAGTCTTTCTACCTCACCTAAAGATGATAGACAATCATGAATGCAATGGCCCAGAGGTACAGACTGACTAAAAGACTGAGACTTAATCATAGCTTTATATAACTAAGAAGTTATAACCCCCCTCTAAATCACCACCACATCAATAAGACTCTGGTCTAATAACAGAGGTACTCCCAATGAGGCCTTAGAAGGAAATAATAAATGTGCTACTGTAAATTGAAAGAAAGATGATCCTGTTATAAAGTGGCAGAGAATTTAGCAAAATTATATTCTGATGTTTGATTGAAAGTGGAAATTATAATCAATGAACTTGGATACTTATCTGAGCTAAATTTCCAAGCTAAATTATGAAGGTGTAGCCTGGCTTCTCCTTGAATCTTAGAGCAAAATGAAGGAGGAAAGGGTTAAGCTGAAAGTTAAACTCCATACACCGTGAAGCCTGAAATTGATGGTTTGGAAAGTTCTGAGTCTATCCAGATAGTGTGTTCTGAGATAAGGGCCAGAAGCAGCTCTGTCAGAGACCTTCCCGACTTTCAGGAAATGAGTCTCTGGAGGATATTGCTCCATGTGAGGTTTTAACTGAACATGGATACAGTTAGCCATTTTAGTGGAAGTCAGTATTGGAAATTCAGTTATTCAAGAAGGATCTATGAAAAAGTCTGTTGCCTGATGTTTGGAACAGTGTGAACTGCATACAAATTCAACAAGTTTTGTTTTGTATTTTGCAAAATTTATATGAGCAGAACCATGGCAACTCAAAACAGAAAGGGACACAGAAGGAAGGAATTGAAGGAAGAATAAATTCCAAGGCTTCACTATGGAAGCTGAGGTCTGAAGTGAAGAGATCTCCTTAGCGAAGAGATAAGGCCCACCCATATTTGTGGAAATGACAGTTCACATCCCTGCATTTGGAGGATACAGGGCAAGTGCCTTGGGTTTTGCAGGATGTGGGCCTTGTAGCCCATTGTTAAGTGAGAGTACCACCACCCCAATGCTCAGAGATAGTGGGACTGGTGCTGTAGCATTTGCAGGGGAAATGGCTGCTTCCCCAATGCTCAGAGAGGATAGAACCTTCACACCTGTGTTTAGGAAGAGCATGACTATTGTGCAAGTGCTTGGATGGGGCGGAGCTGCTACTCCATCAGGTCCAGAGAACAAAACATCAACACATAGATGACTTTCAGCCCTTGAAATCTAATGAAATTTGCTGTGCTGTGTTTGGAATTTTAGGGGACCTGTGATGTGACCCCTGCTTCCATTCCAATTTCTCCCTTCTGGATTAGGAATGCTTATTTCATGTATGTCCTTCCATTTACATCAGAAGCAGATAACTTGTTTTCTGGATAGGACATTTCCACAAGGTTATAGCCTTCTGTCCTTGTGCCCCAGGACAGCCCACACACATAACTAATTTTGATGAGACCATTTACTTAGCATTGCTTATATGACAAACCTTTTTGGATTTTGTGATAGAATGCATTTTGCAAGTGTGAAGAACATGCCTTTTGGGGGTCCAGAGGGTAGACTCTAATGGCATGCAGTGTACTCCAGCAAAATAAACAAAACAAAACAAAGGAGTTAAACCAAATCCTTCCTTTTAGGGATGAACCCGTTGTAACTAGAACCTCTTGAAGATGCTATTTCAGTGAAGGTGTGGCACAACTGAGTCAGGACAGGTATATGTCCTGTTACTGGAGGTTTTATAAGCAGAATGAAATTTAGACACACAGAGAGAAAGTCCAAAATGAAAAGACAGAACACAGAAGTCAATAGAACCAAGAAGCCAGGAGAAGTCACCTTGTGATTTACCATATGTCAGAAAAACCAAGGACCAAGGATCATGTGTGGCCAACCCCAGACTACCACAATTTTCTTGGAGAAAGCATCACCTTGATGATGTCTTTATTTGGGCTTCTCCTACCCTTAAAATCATGAGCCATTAAACTGATACTGTTTAAGCCAACCCATTGTATGGTATTTGCTTTAGCAATGAACAAACTGTAACAGATACATAATAGATATACAAAGGAAGGAGGGAAAATGGAATCATAAATTTATAAAACAAAACAGTGAAAGACAAAAGGACAATTAATAGAAAACTTTCACAACTAAGGTAGGTAGTAATCCAACTGTATCAATAATCACCTCAAATGTGAATGAATGGTTTAAACACAACAACTAAAGGACAGAAACTGCCAATGTAGATGGAAAACAAACCCAACTATATGTTGTGTTCAAGAAACCTAGGTTAAATAAAAAAACACAGAATAATAGTAGAGTGATGAGGAAAGGCTGACTATATTTACAGCAATCAAAAGACAGGTGGAGGAGGTTTATCAATTTCAGACAAAGCAAACTTCAGAGCAAAGAGAATTGCCAGGGAAAAAGATGGGCATTGCAATATAATAAGGGTAAAATATTCAGGGAGAAAACAAACAAAGAAGGAAAAAATATTCATGGAGGCATAACAATCCTTAAAATGTATATCCCCAGAAGTAGCTTGCAAAATAAAACATTATTATGGTTTCAGACTTCAACAGTCTTTTATCAGCAATTAATAGTTTTAGCAGGCAGAAAATCTGTAAGGATAAGCTGAATGTAAAAGCACTATCAATCAATGGGGTCTAATTGCTCTGTACAGAATACTTCATCCAAAATGGGTGGAATGTACCTTCTTCTTATGACCATATGGAACATTTACCCATATAGATTACTTTCTGGGCCATAAAATTTGCTGTAATAAAGTTGAAAATAGAAATTATACAAAATATCCTCTTAGACCACAACAGAATTAAACTAGAACTCAATAACAGAAAGACAACTGGAAAATCCCCAAGCATATGGAGATTAAGCAACACACAATTAAATAGCACATGACACAAAGAAGTCACTATAAAATTAGATATATTGTGAAGTAAATGAAAATAAAATGCAACTTTTCAAAATGTGTTGGATGCAGCAAAAACAGTGCTTAGAAGTAAATTTATAGCACTGAATGAATGTCTTAGAAAGGAAGATCTAAAACAAATATCTAAGCTCTCAACTTAGGAAACTATAAATGGATGAGCAAATTAAATGTAAAGCAAGAAGTAGAAAATAAATGATAAATCTTAGGGCATAAATTCATTAAATTATAAATGGGACATCAAATTAACAGAATCAAAAGCTAAAATTTTAAAGAGACCACTAAAACTTAAAAACCTCTAGTTAGGCTAAGAAAGATAAAATGAAGATGCGAATAGCAGAAATTAAAGAGAGTTCATCAGTACTGATCATGTGGGCTACAGAAGTATAATAAAAGAATATTATGACTGACCCTGTGCCCCAATTTTTAATAATTTAGATGAAATGGACAAATTCCTTGAAGAACACTATCTACCACAATTCTCCCAAGGAGAAATAGATAATCTGAATAGGCCTATATGTATTAAAGATATGGAATAAAAAATAAATAGCCTTCCAAGACAAAAAGTAACAGGTCCAGATATTTTCACTGGTGAATTTTTACAAATATATAAGCAAGGAATTATACTAATTCTTTACAAGTTCTTTGAGAAAATAGAAACAGTGAAAACACTTAGTAACTTATTTCATGAGACCAAGTTTACATAATACACAAACAAGAGAAAGGTATTCTAAGAAGGAAAAATTCATAATACTATCTCTTATGAACAGAGACACAAATTCCTCAACAGAATGTTAGCAAATTGAAATCAACCATTTTATAAGTTTTTTATTGTGAAATATAACATATATGCAAAAAAGCAATAAATTTCCAAGTACATTTTGACAAGCAGTTATAGAATATGTTTTAAAGTTTTGTATGGGTTACATTTACATGAGTTTTTTTTTTCTTCTAGCTTCTCGAAGACACTGAAGACAAAGAGAAATATCAATATAATCATTCAGCAGTCATACTCATTTGTTAAATCCTACTTTCTCTGTATAATTCCTCCATCACTTTTGATCTTTCTTCCACTCTTCAAGGGTATTTGGGTTATGTTCATTCTAAATTTTCATATTGGAAGGGGCTGTTGAAATATGGGATAGGGAGATGGAACTAGTTGATATTCTGGAGAGGCTGGCCCCTCTGGATTCCAAGATTTATCATGACCAGGAACACATCTGGAGATTGTAGGTTCTGGAAAATTACCTTAGCGCATTGAAATTTGGTAGAATCTTATCTAATACCCTACGTATTCTTTAGGATTGGCAGGAATGGTTTTGGTTGGGGTTGGCAAGTTATTATTGGTAGCAATATCTAACTGAAGCTTTAGTAAGAGTGACCTCCAGAGTAGCCTCTCAACTCTATTTGAACTCTCTCGACCACTGATACTTATTTGTTATACTTCATTTCCCCTTTGTCAGGATGGCATTGTTGATCACATGGTGCAAGGGTAAGGCTCATCCATGGGAGTCATCTCCCATGCCACTAGGGAGAGTTTCACCCCAGGATGCCATGTCCCATGTAGGGGAGATGGCAATAGTTTCACTTGCACAGTTGGACTTAGAGCAACAAAAGTGGTCCTCCAGAGGTAACTCTTAGGCATACCTATAAGTAGGCTAAGCTTCATGAGAGCAAGCCTAGAGATAAGGGCTTGGCTTATTAATTTTGATGTCCCTAATGCTTAACACAGGATCTGGGGTTCCCCCAGTAGTAAAGTTTAAAATTTTCAAATTTTCCTCCCATCCTTCAAGGGATTTTGCCAATGCTTTTTTGATTATCTGCTTAATACACTCTGGGATGCATCCAGGCATTACATTAAGCTATGCAGGATTAAAGGTCCTCATTCTTATTCTGGGTTCCCTATGTTTAGATTGTTTAAATGATCTATTCAACAGGTTGAATTAGAAAACTTACAGAAAATTTAAATTCTGAGCAAAAAAACCTCTCTTTGTTTCATCTCAAAGAGTTGGTGAAGTTCTAAAACACAGACAACGTCTTCCTAACCTCTGTATTCTGAATTACCTTAATCTTGACATGGTTAGCTTCATTCTTATTTCTAAATGACAGGCTATACACACGTAAAACAATCTCCTAAAATCCAGAAATAACAATTATCACTCTGGTGTAAATGTGAGTGCTATAAGAGCTTACAATCTAGGCCCCAGTTTTCCTACATGTGTCTTCTAAATGAGGTCATACAATATCTGCTCCTTTGTTTCTGGCTTATTTTTGCTACCAAATGTCCCACAGGTTCATTCACATCATTGTATTCCTCACAATTTCATTATTTCTTGTAGCAGCTCAATGTTCAATCATATGTATGTACCATCATTTGCCAATCCACCCTTTAGTCAGTACATCTTTCAGCCACTTCTATCTATTGGGCCTTTTGTATAATGTCCAAAATCAGCAGTCCAACAACACTCTCAATTTTAGAAAAGTTCATTGTTCCCAAGACAAAGAAAACCAATAAACCCACCCTCACCAAATACAAAGTCCAAACCTCCCCCTAACCCTTGTCCTTCCCTCCACCATGTTCCCTTGGTATCTCTGTGGTGCTGTTGATGTTTTTCTGTTAAACGCAGCCCATAGCATGCCATAGCATTTCCTCCTGTACCCTGAAATTACACACTTTTTGTGCATGATTCATACCTTTATAGTATTTCATGCAAGTATTTGTATTTGTAGTGTTAATTACTGGGACACATGAGTCTGTATAACCCCTTTCAATCATGTTCACCTTCAATATGGTAATATTACTTATAGGCCCACTAGTGAACTGCCTTCACTTTTACAATTAAGTCCAACCTCATTAGCTAACTGCTTACCTATCTCAAGCTTCTGTGTATCTCTAGGTCCCCTATTTTCTGTATTATAAGCCTCTTATTTTACTTCTACCAAAGTCATAAAGTAGAATCATAGAGTATGTATCCTCTTGTGTTTGACTTACTTCACTCAGCCTTATGTCCTCAAAACTCATCCATCTTATCATACGCTTCAGAACATCATTTTGTCTTACTGCTCCATAATATTCCATTATATGTATATACCAAATTTTATTAATCCAGTCATCTGTGGATGGGATCTTGGATGATTTCCATCTTCTGGCAATTGTGAATAATGCTGCTATTAACATTGTTATGCAGATCTCTGTTTGTGTAATTGCTATCATCTCTTTTGGGTATATTTCAAGGAATGGTATTGCCAGGTCATAAGACAGCTCAATATTTAGTTTTCTGAGTAAATGCCAGATACTATTCATAGTGGCTGTACCATTATACAATTCCACAATCAGTGCATAAGTGTCCAAATTTCTCCACATCCTCTCCAGCATTTGTAGTTTCCTATTTGTTTAATGGCAGCCATTCTTATAGGTGTGAGGTGGTATCTCATTGTAGTCTTGATCTGCATTTCCATTATAGCTAATGAGAATGAGCATCTCCTCATGTCTTTTTAGCCATCTGTATTTGCTCTTCAGAAAATGTCTATTCATATCTTTAACTCATTTTATAATTGAGTTGTTTTATTATTGTTGAGTTTCATGATCTCTTTATACATAAAGGATATCAAACCTTTATCCAAGGTGTGATTTCCAAATATTTTCTTCCATTGAGTTGGTTGCCTCTTCACCTTTTTGGCAGTCTTTTGAGATGCAAAAGCATTGATTTTGAGTTCACATTTATCTATGCTTTCTTTGATTCTTGTGTTTTGAGTGTAAAGTTGAGGGAGCTACCACCTATTACTAGGTCTTGAAGATGTTTCTCCACATTTTTCTCTAGTAGCTTTATGTTACTGGTTCTTATATTTAGATGCTTGATCCAATTTGAGCTAATTTTTGTACAGGGTGTTAAGGTAAGGGTCCTCTTTCATTCTTTTGGCTATTGATATCAAGTTCTCCCATGTCCATTTTTCAAAAAGACTATTTTGTCCCTGTTCAGTGGATTTGGGGCCTTTTCGAAGATCAGTTTACCATAGATTTGGTGGTCTATTTCTTCACTTTTGATTCACCTCCATTGGACAATACCTCTCTCATTGTGCCAGTACCAGGCTGTTTTGATCACTGTGGCTTTATACTAAGTTTTAAGCACAGAGAATGTTAATCCTTCCACTTTGTTCCTCTTTTTTAGGATGCTTTTGACTATTCTGGGTCTCTTTTCCTTCCAGATGGATTTGGTAACTAGCTTTTCCAAGTCTTCAAAGTAAGTTGGTGGAATTCATTGAATGGTACTACAATGAATCTGCAGATCAATTTGGGTGGATTTGATATCATAACTACATTTAACTTTCCTATCCTTGAGCAGGGAATGTCTTTCCACCTATTTAGATCTTTGATTTCTATTAGCAATGTTATGTAATTATCTGTATACAAGTCCTTTACATCCCTAATTAAGGTCTTTCCTAGATACTTGATTCTTTTAGTTGCTATTTGGAATGGATTTTTTTCCTTAATTCACTCCTATATTATGTCATTGCTTGTGTACGTAAACATTACTGATTTTTGTTCATTAATTCTATAACCTGCCACCTTGCTGAATTTGTTTACTAGCTCAAGTAACTTTGTTGTAGATTTCTCAGGATTTTCCAAGTATGCAAATATTTTCATATGCATATAATGAAAGTTTATTTTCATATGTAAATAATGAAAGTTTTACTTCTTCCTTTCTAATTTGGATGCCTTTTATATCTTTTTCCTGCCTGATTGCTCTAACTGAAGCTTCTAGTACAATGTTGAATAATAGTGGTGTTAGAGGACATTCTCGTCTTATTCATGATCTTAGGGGGAAAGATTTAAGTCTCTCATCATTGAATAAGATGCTAGCTATGGGTTTTTCATAGATGCCCTTTATCATATTGAGGAAGTTACTTTGATTCTTACTTTTTGATGTGTTTTTGTCAGAAAAGGAGGTTGAATTTTGTCAAATGCTTTTTTGCTGTCAATCAAGATGATCATGTGATTTATCCCTTTCATTTTGCTTATGTGCTGTATTACATTAACTGATTTCTTGTGATGAACCACGCTTGCATTCCTCATATAAACCTCATTTGTTGTGGTGTATAATTCTCTTAATGTGTTGCTGGATTTGATTGCTAGTATTTTGTTGAGAATTTTGAATCTATGTTCATTAGGGAGATTGGACTGCAGCTTTCCTTTCTTACAGCATCTTTATCAGTTTTGGTATTAAATGTGATATTAGCTTCATAAAATAAGTTAGGTAGTATTCATTTTTCCTCAATCTTTTGGAAAATTTGAGCAAGATTGGTGTTAGTTCTTTTTGGAATGTTTGATAAAATTTCCCTGTGAAGCCATTTGGCCCTGGAATTTTCTTTTTAGGAAGATTTTTGATGACTGAATCTTTTTGTTTGTGATTGGTTTGTTGAGATCTTCTATTTCTTCTTGAGTCAATATAGCCTGTTTGTGTGTCTCCAGGAATTTGTCCACTTCACCTAAGTTCTTTAGTTTGTTGATATATATATTTGTTCATAGTATGCCTTTATGATTTTTTAAATTTCTTCAGATCTGTGGTAATGACTCCCCTCTCTTTTATGATTTTGTTTATTTGCATTTTCTCTTTTTTCCTTTGTCAACCTTGTTAGTGGTCTACCAATTTTTCCTTTTTTTTTTTTTTTTACATGGGCAGGCACCAGGAAATGAACCCAGTCTTCAGCACAGCATGGCAGGCGAGAATTCTGCCACTGAGCCACTATCGGACCACCCACTAGTGGCTTATCAATTTTATTGATTTTCTCAAAGAACCAACGTTTACCTTTATTGATTCTTTCTATTGTTCTCTTGTTCTCCCATTCATTTAACTCTACTTTAATCTTTGTTATTTCTCTTCTTCTAATTGCTTTGGAGTTTGTTTGCTGTTTTTTCTCAAATTCCTTCAGGTGAGCTGTTAAGACCTCAGTTTTTGTTCTTTCTTCTCTTTTAATGCATGCATTTAGAGAAATATATTTCACTCTCAGCACAGCCTTTGCCACATCCCATAAATTCTGATATGTTGTATTCTCATTTTCATTCATCTCCAGATAGCTACTGATTTCCTTAGCAATTTTTGGACTCACTAATTGGTTAAGATTGTGTTATTTTATTTCCATATATTTGTGAAAATTCTTATTCTTTGGTGGTTATTGATTTCCAGCTTCGTTCCATTGTGATCAGAGACAGGGCTTTGAAAATTTCAACGTTTTTAAGTTTAAAAAGACCTGTTTTGTGTCCCAGCATATAATCTATCCTAGAGAATGTTCCTTAAGCATTAGAGAACTATATCCTGGTGTTTTGAGGTGTATTTATATTTATATAAAAATATATTTATATATATTATGATATATTTAAACCTTGTAGGTCTTAATTCATTTATCAAAGTGTTTACATTCTCTATTTCCTTGTTGATACTCTGACTGGTTGTTCCATCTATAGAGGAAAATGGTATATTGAAGTCTCCTACTATTATTGTGGAAACATCTCTTCAGTTTTGCCAATGTCTCTCTCGTGTACTTTGCAGCTCCTTGGTTTGGAGCATAGACATTTCTAATTGTTAGTTCTTCTTGGTTAATTGTCCCTTTTACTAATATATAATGCCCTTGTTGCTTATGATGTTTTTGCATTTAAGGTCTATTTTATCTGATATTAATATAGCTACTCCTGCTTTCTTTTAGTTTCAGCTTGCATAAAACATCTTTTTCCATCCTTTCACTTTCAATTTATTTGTATCCTTGTGTCTAAGATGAGTCTCTTGTATACAACATTTAGCTGGATTATATTTCTTAATGCATTCTGCCAATCTGCCTCTTTTCCTTTAAGTTTAGTCCCTTAACATTCAAAGTTATTAATGTAAAGGCATTTCTTGAATCCACCATCTTATCCTTTGGCTTTCTTTGTCAGATCTATGTATTCTTTCCCTTCTTACTCTTTTTATCCTTTAAATTACCCTTATTAGTAGTTCTGTGCCTTTCTCCATACTTCCCTCTCCTGTCTTTTTTTTCAACTGACAGAACTCCATTTAGTATTTCATGTAGGGCCAGTCTCTTGTGAAATGTTTAATCTCTCCCTCAGTTTTGAGGGGCAATATGACTGGGTACAGAATTATTGTCTGGATGGGTTTCTCTTTCAGTATCTTATACAGATCATACCACTGCCTTCTCACCTCCATATTGCCAGTTGAGCAGTCCAAACTCAGTTTTATAACATTTACCTTGTATGTAGTAGATTGTTTTCCTCTTGCCACTTTCAGGATTTCTGCATCTCTTCAACATTTGACAGACTGATTAATATGTGTCTTGGGGCAGAACTGTTTAGATGTATTCTATTTGAAGTTCCTTGGGATTCTTTGATTTGCATGTCTGTATCTTTTATAAATTTTTCCCCATTACATCCTCCACTAAGCTTTCTAGCTCTTTACTCTTTCTTCACCACCTGGAACACTTACAATTCTTGCATTTGTGCACTTAGTTTGGTTCATCATTTCTGTGAGATCCAATTCAAAATTTTCCATCTTTTTTTTTGTCATTTGTTCTTTTGTGTGCTTGAAATCAGTTGTTCTGTACTCTAATTCTGTTATTCTTTCTTCTGCCTCTTCAGATCTGCTGTTGTGTGTCTCTAGCACATTTTTTATTTGGTCTACAGCATCTTTAATCTCTGTGATAGCTGCTATTTTTCTATATATTCTTTCAAATTCCTCTTCATGCTCTTCTATCGTCTTCTTCAATTTGCTTTATGTCATTAGCCATCCCATTGATCTTATTTAGCAAAGTTATAAGTACATCTTTGATTAGTTGTTCCAAAGTCTGTGTCTCCTCCTCTGTTTTAGTGTGATCATTTGACTGGGCTATATCTGTCTGAATCTTCATAAGGTTAGTGATCTTCTGTTATCTTTGAGGCATACAAATATCTTCATGGGGTTACTTTGGAAGTTGATTTCCTTCTGCAGAATAAAGTTTTGAATTTGCAGGATGAGTGTGGAGCCAGATGAAGGCATGGTGTTCTAGTTTGCTAGCTGCCAGAATGCAACACACCAGAGACGGATTGGCTTTTAATAAAAGGGGATTTATTTTGTTGGTTCTTCAGAGGAAAAGCAGCCAGCTTTCCACTGAGGTTCTTTCTTACGTGGAAGGCACAGGATGGTCTCTGCTGGTCTTCTCTCCAGGCCCTTGGGTTCCAACAACTTTCCCCGGGGTGACTTCTTTCTGCATCTCCAAGGGCCTGGGCTGAGCTGCAAGTGCTGAGATGAGGAATGCCAAGCTGCTAGGCTGTGCTACATTGCGATCTCTCATTTAAGCACCAGCCAATTAAGTCAAACATCACTCATTGCAGCAGACACGCCTCCTAGCCGACTGCAGATGTAATTGGCAACAGATGAGGTTCACGTATCATTGGCTTATGTCCGCAGCAACAAGATTAGGTATGCTCACCTGGCCAAGTTGACAACTGAATCTAACTAACACACATGGGAAGGGGCACAACAGTGCAGTGATGGGTTGCAGTACATGTATATACGCAGGTCGAAGATGCTACACTGTTGCTTATGAATGCAGTGTGCAGGTCATGGGGTTGTGGAGGTGTGGCGTGGGGGCTCAGGCAGGCCTTGGAGTACAGGAGCAGGATGCATCATGCGGGACATAGTAGGTTATGGCAGGGTTTGGATGGGGGTGCTTAGTGGATGTGCTGGGGTTGATACATGGGCAGGATGTGGGTGGCTGCATAGAGCATGTGGTTTGTGGGTGTCATGTGCTGTGGACATCACACAGACTGTATGGGTTGAGTGTGTGTGTGCCCTGGGCGTGAAGGTGAGCATCTGCAGCCTGGATACACAGGTAACTGCCTGCAGGGGGCATGGAGGGGGAGAAGAGTGTCAAAGGGCTGGACAAGGGTGTGTGGGTCTCCCCAGAGGCAGGGTGAGCCTGTGTGCTTTCAAAGGAGAGGTGAATCACTCTGGCCCAAACTTGTTCATGCGTGGAATGGGGATGTGGGTCAGGGATGCATGGGGAGTGGGTCAGGGTGGGTGTGCTTGAAGTGCATGGGAGTTCCGGTGACAGTGTTCAGGTGCATTGATGTTGGGAAATCATGGGTTGTGGGCAGGGATGGTGCATGTGAAGGCAGCACTTTCAAGAAATGTGGCTCAGTTTACTTCCTTGTTCCCATCTCCCTGTCGGTGCACTTGTGAGGGCCCCCAGTTTCTGTTTGGAAATGGGTGCATTAAGCTGTTCATACTAGCTGGAGAGTCTTTGATTATCTGATTCTCAATTCTTCTGCTTTTTCAACAGGGCCTCCCAATGAGGTGTAGAAGACCCTCCCTGGTCACTTGCATCCTGGAATTGCTCTCGCTGTCATTTTTCTATTACTTCTCTAGCTGTTCCTTGGAGTAAGGGTGAACTCAACCTGTCCTATTCCACTATATTCCCAGACATCCTCTGAATGCAACCATTTTAAAAACACATTTTATGTCACAAGCAATTGAATAGCATTCCAGATAAGGAAAGCTGGTTCAATATTCAAAGACAGCTGGCATAATCTATCACATCAACAAACTAAATAAAATCACATGATCATTTAAACTGATGTAGGTAAAGCATTGGAAAAAATCCATTTATTAAAAAAAACCTCTCAGCAAACAAGGAATAAAGAGGTACTTCCTCAACTTGATAAAGAATATGAACTAAAATTCATTGCTAGGTTGTTTCTCCCAAGATTGGGAGAAAGAAAAAAGTGTCATTTTTCATAACTCCTATTCAACATCATACTGGAAGTTCTAGCTTAAGTAATGACAAGAAAATTAAGAAAATTGCATACACTTTGGAAAGTAAGACATAAAACCATCTTGTTCATAGATGACATGATGATCTATGTAGAAAATCCTAAAAAATTAACAATAACAGCTACAATAACAATAAACCTCTTGGAATTAAATATTTATGGCAAGGTTGTAGTATATAAGGTTAAAATACAAAAACCAATTTTTTTTTATATGCCAGTCTTGGAATTTAAAACTAAAAGCACATCATTTGCATTAGTTCAGAAAATGAGATACTTAGGTATAAATTTTACAAAAATATGTACAAGATTCATATAAGGAAAATGAAAAAAAAAAACAACTCTGATGAAAGAATTCAAAGAAAAGATAAATAAATGGACAGATATTTTATGTGCACATATAGGAAGATTTAACATTTTAATGATGCCAGTTATTTCTAACTCAATCTATAGAGCAAATGTAATGGCAATAAAAATTCCAAGGGGAAAATATGGAAATATTAAACTTCCACACCTGGAGAATTCCTGATATTCTCGCAAGCATTGGGGACTACCAATCTAATAGGTCAAGCCCTCGCTGTTGGGGATTTTCCTTATGAAACTTATTCCTGTAAAGAAGAAGCTAAATCTCCTTATAATTATGTCTAAATGTCACCCCGAGCACCTCTTTTGTTGCTCAGGTATGGTCCCTCTCTCACTAGGCCAACTCTGCAGGTAAACCCACTGCCTTTCCTCCTAAGTGGGACATGACTCCCTAGGGTGCAAATCTCCCTGGCAATATGGGACATGACTCCTAGAGATGAGCCTGGCTGTTGTGGGATTGAGGAAAGCCTTCTTGACTAAAATAAGGAAAGGAAATGAAACAAAAAGTTTCAGGGGCTGAGAGATTTCAAATATAGTCAAGAGATCATTCTGGAGGTTATTATTATTATGCATTATATATATCCTTTTTCAGTTTTGGGGGTATTGGAATAGGAAATATCTGAAACTGTTGAACTGTGATCTAGTAGCCTTGATTCTTGAAGATGACTGTGTAACTATATAGCCTTTATGGTGTGACCATGTGATTGTGAAAACTCTGTGAGTGACCATCTTTTTTTCCAGTGTATGGACAGATGAGTAATAAATTAAAGACAAAAATAAATAAATAATATGAGGGATGCTGGGTATGGAATGTTTGGGGAGGTGTTTTTTACTTTTATTTTTATTCTATCTTTTAGAGTTAGAAACAGGGTAAGACAATGGGTAATTGAAGCTGAAGGGATACAGACTGTGCAACAGGACTAGATACAAAAACTCAAAAATGGACAGCACAATAATACCTAATTGTAAAGTAATCATGTTAAAACACTGAATGAAGCTGCATCTGAGCTATAGGTTTTTGTTTTGTTTTGTTTTGTTTTGTTTTGATTTTACTATTATTACTTTTATTTTTTTCTCTATATTAACATTCTATATCTTTTTCGGTTATGTTGCTAGTTCTTCTAAACCAATGCAAATGTACTAAGAAATGATGATCATGCATCTATGTGATGATGTTAAGAATTAATGATTGCATGTGTAGAATGGTATGATCTCTAAATGTTGGGTTAATTTCTTTTTTTCCGTTAATTAAAAAAAAAAAAAAAGAGAAGGGATAATTGGAGATGAAGGGATACAGACTGTACAACGGGACTGGATATAAAAACTCAGAAATGGACAGCACAATACTACCCAATTGTAATGCAATTATGTTAAAACACTGAATGAAGCTGCATGTGAGGTATAGGTTTTTTGTTTTTGTTTTTTTTGTTTTTTTTTCTTTCTATTATTGTTTTAATTCTTATTCTGTTGTCTTTTTATTTCTTTTTCTAAATCGATGCAAATGTACTAAGAAATGATGAATATGCAACTATGTGATGTTATTAAGAATTACTGATTGTACATGTAGATTGGAATGATTTCTAATTGTTTTGTTAATTCTTTTTTTAATTAATAAAAAATAAAAAATAAAAAAAAAAAAAAAAAAAAAAAAAAAAAAGTCTATTGTAATAATGAATGCACAGCTATACAATACTGCGAAACATCGATTGCACACTATGGATGATTATATGGTATGTGAACATATATCTCAGTAAAATTACTTAAAAATTTAAAGAAGTTAAAAAAAGTCAATGAATTTACTTTGTACATATCAACAAATCAAATTTGAAGTTACATGGAAAGGCATAAGACTTAAAAATGTCAAGATAATATTGAAAAAGAAAAGAAATCAAAGAGATACTATTCAGTTCTAAAATTTACTATAAAACTAAAGCAATCAAGAGAATAAGGTATTGGTTAAATAATAGAGAGGTAACAAAACACAGTAGGGAGCCCAGGAATAGACACCCACTTGTCAATTGATTTTGACAAATGATAACTCAATGTAAAAAGAACAGCCATTTCCCTGAAATGGGGCTTGAAGAACTGGGCATCCATACTCACAAAATATCCTTAGATACAGAACTTAACCTCTCTTAAAAATTTGCTCTAAACAGATCACAGACACAATTATAAAAATTCTGGGACATAACATAGAAGAAAGTTTAGGTGACTTTGTTTTTGATAATGACTTTTTAGATAAAACATCAAGAACATGATTCATGAAAGAAAAAATAAAGTTGGATTTTATTAAAATTTAGGGAAAAATTCTGCTCTGAAAATGATGTCGAGAATGAACAGTCACAGGCTGTGAGAAAATATTTGCAAAATATTTGCAAAATAAGAAAAAAGGTTTGTATCTAAAATATACAAATACGCAAAGAACACATAAAAACCTAATTGAAAATTGACAAATATTATGAATGGATATCTCACCAAAGAAGTCTACAGATGGCGAATAAGCATATAGAATTATGCTCAACATCATATATCATTAAATATTTGTAAATTAAAACAACAATGAGATATCAGTACACACTTATTAGAATGGTGAAAATATACAACACTGACAACACTAAATGCTAGCAAACATCTGGAGCAACAGGAATTCTTTTTCATTGCTGATGGGATTACAAAATGGTATAGTACTTTCAAAGACAGTTTGGCAGTATCTTACAAAGCTAAAGATAGGCTTGGTCTATGTTCAAGAAATCCTTGGTATTTACCTAAATGAATTGAAATCTTATGTTCATGCAAAAACTTACACAAGAATGTTTGGAGTGGATTTATTTATAACTGCCAAACTTATAGCAACCAAGATGTTTTCAAAAGGTAAATGGATAAGCAAAGTGTAATGCATCATACAATGGAGTATTATTCATTGATAATAAGAAATGAACTACCCTGATGCAAACAGATATGGAGGTATCTTAAATGTATATCCCAAGCTGAAAGAATGCAATCTGAAAAGCCTACGCATATGATCATTCCAACCATATGGCATTTTGAAAAAGACAAAACACTAGAGACATAAAAAGATATGTAGTTGCCAGAAGGAGTGAAGAAGGATGACTTTGTGGAACATGGGAAATTTTTAGGGTACTACAGCCATTCTGGATGATACTGTAGTGGAGGATACAAGATATTATGCACTTAACAAAACCCCATAGACAGAATAAAGCAGAATGAGCCATCGTGTAATATCTGGACTTTAGTTAATAATAACGTATCAATTTTGGTTCCTCAATCGTAACAAATATACTAAAATAATGCAAGATGTTAATAATAGGGAAAATGTGCAAGATGGCACATATGGGACCACTTGGTTCCTTCTGCTTAAAGTTTCTATAGACAAATTGTTCTAAGAATAAATCTATTAAGCAATTATAACAGAGTAGCCTATTATCTTAATCTGGGTTCCTCTGAAAGCAAAGCTAGAGTAAAGGCCTTAGGAACAGCTATTTGGAGAGGTAATGTTGAACAGTTACAGCAAAGGGATGAGGAAACAGATAAGTAGGAAGCTATTAAAATTCCATTATTGAGAGAATTACCACAACTTGGGTCAGTCCCACTGGGAAATTTGTGGCAAATGACGTGGGATGCCCTCTAAAGTTGTTCAGCGTGGCCACTGGAGGCTGAGACATTTATGTGCTGGCTATCATTCCCGGTTTTGGGGGGTCAGTTCTAGGGGTATTGACTTCACTACACATCAAGACTGTATCTATGATTAAATTATTCGGACATCACAGAAAATCTGCAGAATGCTGAGAGTTTGGAAGACATCAATGTGATTAGGGGGCTCCAACACAGCTGTTGCTAATGATAAAAGGTAAGCCTTGAGGATGGGACATATGACATCAATAGTGTCTACCACGCATATACCTATAACCTTCCTTCCTATTCACCAGACATGACATTGTAAATTTGGGTGTTTGTACCAAGGTAGTAGAATAGTAGATAATGCTAAAAGATTAAGACCATTTGCCAATCTTTTTTACCAAGTGAGTATCCACATGATTAATGCTGACACTTGATTTTCAGTAGAAAAGTCACTCGGGTTCAAAATGTGCAAGCAGCATTTGGGGGGATATGTTTCGGTATTCTTCTATGAGGAGTATGTACCAATGGGCTTGCTTTATGGCTAAGATATTGACTAATCTAACTTCCTAATTTAAGAAAATCACTATGCCATTCATACTGTTATTGGGAGAGTAAAGTAATGTTTTCTTATATCAAGAAAACATATTTTATCACGATTAAGAAGTCTTTCAAATAGGTGTTTTTTATGTTAAATCCAGAAGTTTTGTCCTCAAAAGAAGCAAAGCCTTATTTGGTGTGGTTTGACATAGTATATTCATTTCCGGTTCAAAACAGTTTTAAAGTAGGGTGGTTTATACTAAACACAGCCAAAGTATTTCAAATAGTGAAATTTACTTGAAACAGTAGAATATATTCCTTGAAATATCATATAGTATATGCTTTTCATGAAATATCAGTTGCATTGTGTGTGTAACATATGTTGGCAATTGTTTGGAAGATTTATGCCACTATTTTAGAGGTATACATCAAATAAGATATTTGGAGTTTGGGAAAATTTATATCCATGATATTATGACTAGTTTCAATAACTGATAGGGACATAATATAAATTGAAGGAAAATTTTGGAATTCGTATCTAGAAATATGTTTTCTTCTGATTTCCATTGTGCATGAATTCTGTTAGGTCAGACTACAGTTTCATATGCAATAAAAGTATTACAAGAAGAGTGCAGTATTGGGCCTTCACAATTGCCTGTGCTGCTCATTATGAATCAATTCAAAATATGCTTTCTGACTCTAATCCTACTGGGTGTTGGGCCCTGGCAGAGAAGGAGATTTAGGTAAAGCATAAACATACCTCTGGCAAAAAACAAAAAACAAAATAGGGCTATATAAATGGCATTTGATATATGACTCTATGGGTAACTTCCCCAGAAGGGAAAATGAGAGGTCCAAAACAAAATAATTATATATATTATTTGAAAATATTTTTAGAGTACATGTAAAACCGGAGATGATAATTCATAAAAAATGAGATAAAAATTAGTTTAGCAAAAAGGTGCAGAATATGCAATATAATCCTTGTAATAGATGACAACTCATGAAATAAAGGCAAGCATTGTGTGAAAACCAGTTCTTAGGCAAAGTTGATGAGAGAAAGAAGGCTTCAGAGGTTTTCGCAGGAGAATAGAAAGTCAGTTCATGGACAAGATCTTAAAGAATTCACAGGCTTTCACTACTCAGAATTCCAGTGCCATTATTATTTCTGCCATATATTTTTCAATTTTAAATATGTCACCTTATACTTGAATTCATAAATACATGCCTTATTTCCCAAGAATGAACATAATAGCAGAAGCTATTATGTGTTTTAAGGGACAATCAGGAAGTATTTTAATGCCTGTCTACATGATAAGGTGCAAGTCTGAAGCATTTAGCAGTATCTTTCTACCTTATAAGGAGACCTTACTTCCAAGCTAATAAAAACAGCTCTAGAACTTAAAGAGTTGAAATGGCACTACTGCTAATATTCTCAGGCATGTAAATGAATATGTTTCTTTTTATTGTGTAGTTTAGTGCCTGTCACTAGATCAGTGCCATATTTATTAAATTTGTTTAGAAATTAGGATTGTTGTAACTCTATTATGTGCATTTTAACAAACTTAATGTGGACAATACCAGATTTATTTAACACTCCAACACAGTATTGCCCATGTTTTTGTTGCTAATTTTTGTTTTGTCAGTATTTTTTAATAATATATTCAGAAATAAATTCTAATATCAAAGAAAAGATAATCAGGAACTGACAAATATAAGACTAATTAAACCTCAGCAAAACTACAGGAACAATTTATCACAAAGGTCAAGTAGAGTGAATATCTAGCATCATATTTAGAAGTGTGAATTAGATAACTTAGTACCAACACCCCCCTTGGAATCTGGCTTAGGTCTGAAAATGTCCACAAGGGTTTATCCATTTTGCCGGGGTAACTTGCTGTGCTTAAATTCCTTTTCCCAGTGGGGATCTTTACTGTTCACTATGGTAATTCAAATTCTTTACATTCTAAAACAATAGGAATATCTAAATGCCAGACCATTCTAATTGCATATTCATATGCAATTCCTTAAAGAAAATATGGAGACAAAAAGTGAATTAATAGGCTGGGGCTTTTCAAAATAGGTGGTTATGTTACCCTTCAATAAAAAAAAAAAAATGAAAACATGTATCTGTTTGTGTTTAAGATAAAATAGTATTCACATGACTAGCTCTTGATTAATTGGACATTCTTGTCCAGGTCGGATATAATTTGTAATTAGCCATGACTAATTAGGCCAACCATATATTATGTGAAATAGTTACAGATAAATCCATTTTAAATGTCTTACATTTCTATTACTAAACAGAAATCTTCATTAATAAGAGAATGAAAGCAATAAACCAAGCAAAACTAGTAAAATTGCCATATAATTTATATTATAAGGTTTGTCAGATTACAGCATTCTTCCATTATTTATAAAGGGTTGTTATACAGCTGCAGAAAGTAAGCTGTCATAAATTTCAGGAAACAAGATTCCATGAGAGTCATGTCTTGTATTTGTATATTTCCTATTTCGGCATAATCATAGTATATCATATATTAATTACAACTTAAAATAGTGAGTTTCAAAGCAGGTGTCAATTCATTTCTTCACATATTCAATCATTCATTCAAGTTACCACAGCAATACTGCTCCTAGAATGAAAGCAGGAATTAATGCAGTGTTTGGAGGCATTGCAGGGACATAAATTGTCATTAAAGTTTAGGTGAGTTATATGTCTTTTTATTTTAGAGCTTTGTTATATTTACCCTTAATTTTGAAGACACCGGGACTCTACCTAGCCTATGATTCATTAACCCCTGTCTTATGTCAAGTGTAATAAATCATTTCAAGTTCCGGTAGAACCTTGAATAATATGTTTTATCATGGAACTCTATAAATCATGTTCTGAGTATAGGGCCCTTATCCTAGTTAACTGAAAGAGGCAAAGCAGAGCTAAGTTTATTTTCAAAAGGGCAACACTGCATTTTCTCCAATTACAAATCCATTCCTTTGTTGGATACACTTTCAAATATAATTTTGCTTTCTTTCAATTAAAACTAAGAATGAATTCCTCTAACATTTCATTTGAAAATGTTAGCTTTCAGGCGGCTATTCCCCTATTAAACATTATTTTCTGTTATTTCAATAGACCAAAAAAGGTCCATTAGAACCACTTAATTTTTTTAGAATCATACCATTCTATACAAATTGTGGATTTGAAGCTCAGCTGTTGTACGTTGTATTAATTTCTGGTGGTAAAACTACACCAAAAAATATCTGAACACAAAGAAACTTACAATAGCAATTGAACCAGAAACCTACCATTCAGGTTTATGTACTTGATAAAGGAAAGTTATTCTATAAATATATTAGGAAATGTGTGTGTGTGTGTGTGTGTGTGTGTGTGTCTGTACAAGGCACCACTGGTTTGAAGAGTAAGAATAATGAGTGCATGGATTTTTCCAAGCTTTGTTTTCTTTTGATCCTAAGCAATTATCCCTTCCTGGCTTCCAACTTTGTCCATACAACCATACTATTTTAATAGGTCCTAATTGTTCTCATTGCTTTCATTCCTCCCCCCAATTTAAGCCAGTTTACAACATGGTAGCTAGAGAGATGTCTTTGAAATTATGTTAGATCATATTACATTTCTGCTCAGTAATTATCCAGTTAGTCTTCTAATTTCCTTTCTTCATTTCCTTGTAGTTTCTTTGTGCAGATTTCATAAATCTTTTGCGCATTATTCATCCAGAAGTGATGCTTTTAAAAATTTGGTCAGCGATTTTCAGAAAGTTTTTGTGGCATGGAGGTCCAGCCATGATCCAGACTAAGAGAAATCTTTAGTACAGAATTATGTATGTTAGTGAATTATTTTAGCAGCAAATTCCCTTTAGATACCTGAGATTGACACCATAGCATTGTTATATATGCTGAGATACACAAACCGTAGCCCTCTCAACTTCTAAGTAGTTGCCTAGAAATAGAAACTGTGACAAACCACCTTCCAGAGTTCTAGAGACTTTGTGCCGAAACAAGAATGGAGAAGCGCCTTCAGCCAACCTCTCCAGTTGTCCTTAATGTTCCGAAGAAGGAAATGCTGCCATGTCTTTCATAATGTGTCACTTACCTTGGGAACTGCTTTTTGCAATGTTTTCCTATGCTCTGCAGTCATAGGTGTCATTTCCGAGAGCCATTCTGTAGGTCATATGAGCTTCCTACAATTGGCATTACTTTCTCTTTAACAGTCATTCAGTCTCAGATAGTTCTTATTGTAATATAGTATAGAGCTTAGATTCTTATTTTGAATTCTCCTCAGAATACTAACATGTTTTCTGAGAGGAGACAGAAGAAACCACAATCTTTATTCAATCATTTAAAATATGAGTTTCCAAAAAAATTAATTTAAATGGCTTCTTAATAAAAGAAAAATTTGGAAGATTGATTTTTGAAAGTTTAAATGAGAATTTCTTAATGACTGATAGAGACAACATTGCATTTAATGTCTCAAGAAATATTTCTTATTGTTTTATATAAAAAAGAATTATTAAAAAAAGAATTATTATGTGTCTGCTTCTAAACAGGTCACTGAAAGTGCTTTTTGCAGATTCTCAGTAGTGATTCAGAACTAATGTCATAAAGTTTTTAAATTTGAGTGCCAGAATGTGCCTCTTTTTTCCAAGAGGAGAATGAGTTTTATATTATTTTTAGGATATTTCATGTAAAGGATATTATATCATTTTATAAAAATACTGCTAATGAACACTATTTTTATTTTTTTTGCATGGGCAGGCACTGGGAATCAAACCCGGGTCCTTGGGCTTGGCAGGCAAGCATTCTTACCTACTGAGCCACTGTGGCCCGCCCAAATGAACACTATTTTTATACCAGACATCAGTTCCTTCAAACACATGCCTAGAGCACTAGCAAAACTTGGAGAAGCAATTAATGGCCCTGGATATCAAAATGTTTTAATGACATATTTTTAAATCACTTGACACATTGGAAAGTAATTCATTAAGTCTTTTCATATGTGATATTAAAACTCTTAAATATTTCATAAGCCGTAATTACTACAATTATATTCATACCTCATGTTAAAACATGACTTTCTCATAATGGGATATAAATATTTTGTTCATATTAAATTCCATAAACATTTAAAAATCACTTTACATTTCTTTAGGTAATACTTTTTTTTAGCCATAGAACAATAGTAATCTCATCTGTGCATGTAAAATTATAGCTTTTATTCTGAGGAATTTCACAAAATACAATATTGATTTGTATACTAGAATTTTTCTTTACATATTAAACTAATCACATTTGAGAGTTTTATATGTTTTAAATCAAAATTTAATAGTCATAGGAGGCAGCAATTAGTGAAATATAATGCAAAGAGGTGGGAGAGAAGAGTCCCCAGCTTGAATCTAATTTCCTAAGTCTGAAGTTATATAGTTAAAATAGAAGTATGTCTAATAAACATCTCTTTGAAAATGGCTTGATTTCTGTTTTCTTAAAAAGCAGTGTTTCTAAGGAAAACTTGAGATCACAATTTTGGTCTTAGGAACATGGTTAATTGTGAGCACGATATTCATCTCTAATGCATCTCCAGGAACAGACATTTTCTAATATATTTACTCAAACACCTGCCCTATTGATGACATGTTGAGATGGAAGGGCATGTATGCACATAAAAATTAACACATTTAAATCATTAAAGTAAAACAACTTTGCTATTCTATCTCTTTTACAATGTGTGGCACAAAAATATGCAAGATAAAGTTAGGAATGTATTTTTGATAGTTTTGTCTTCCACAAAAGTTAATTTATGAAGCATATTTTATGTTTTAAAAGAGATGCTACGTAGTCGGGACAGTGGTAACACACAGAAAAAGAGAAAGCAGCACCCTGCTGAAGTAGCACCTTCATGAGAGTGTAGCATGGCACTAATATTTGGGACTGAAGATAACTGAAGTCTGTGGGCTAGATTTCCCTGTAGTCACCTCTCCATTTGAGGTAAGACATGATACATAAAGTTCAATGAGAAAGAGTACCTCTTCCCTGGAGGGATAGCAATAATTGCCCCTTTGCCTCTCAATACAATTGTGGTTACAGTGAACCCTGCTGAGTTATATCATGTGTTGGTCTAAATTTAGCTCTCACAGGAAAATTCTGTTCTCTGACTCTCAAGTACAACTGCAGCATACTAAATTATTCAACACTAATCTCAAAGAAACATTGTTAAAGAGAAACAAATAGATAGCCAAATACTTCATAAGAATAGGGCAATATTCATGTAATTTTAATAGAATTTCTAAATTCATTTTTATTGGAAATGAAAGAAAATTGAAGTGAAAATGAAGAAACTTCACAAGAAATAACAGTACCTAACATGGTTTACATGTTAGAGAAAAGTTTAACAACCATTAAAATGTTGTAGCTATTAATATGTTTAAACTCTCTGGATCTCATTTAAACTTGTAAATTGTTTACTTACCAAGAACAATGGGGTATCAGTATTCTTAAATTTCCTCTCATTTCTTCCCGACATGGTTTTCTGTTGCTTAGATAATTTTTATACCTAAAGAGTTTATAAAGTCTACATTTTGTGTTGTGAACATAATTTCACCATTTAGACGTTAGTCTATATTTTTAAAATGTTTAATATTTACCTAATTCCATTTGTTACAGTTTCTTCTTATGAATTCTCTGTTTTGAATATTAACTTATATAACTAGCTACTATACCTCCTAATATTTTTTATTAAATTAATTCAAAAGATAGAAGAAATGGAAGAGACATTTTAGGCTGTGAACTAAGTAAACAATAGTGCAAAATTTTATACTTGCTGCTCAAAATTAAACTTTAGTGTCAGAAAATAACATAAAAAATATTATCACTAACTATAATTTTTTTAAAAAATAGCTCATCTTTCAAACAATACAGGTAACAATCATATCTCTCAGATTAGAATGGTGTCTCCTTTCTTCTAGAAGTATAAGACATTCAGTAAGAATAAACTCACAAACAATAATCATGAGTAAATAAGTGATAGATGAGTTTTATGAAGAAATCAACAGAAAAAAGAAGAGAAAAATAGATTCAATGAACTGTCATATATTACAACCATTGGATACAAAATATAAAAATTGTATTTTAATATGTAAATGAATGTTTGCACATACACATCGAACCAAATAAAATTACACAAGTTATAAACATAATTAATAATAAATATCAAATAATAGTTAAAATAACAGATTAAATAAAGCTAAAGATATAATACTGTCCTAGAAGATGTTACCTCTTAATTCAGAGGTAGAAAATAGAATACAAGTTTTCAAGTTGTGAGAGGGACAGAATTCGAAATTTTGACATTTGCCGCCTTAGAGGTTCAGAATGAGAAAATAAGGAAGGAAGAGGAAATATTCACAGAAATAATAGCTGGAGTTTCCTTTATGCTCCATGGTGTCGAGATGATCATTTTTCCCAAACTGATTTATAGACTCTATGCAATAACTATCGAACTTCCAGCAAGTATTGTTTGTAGATAGTAGCAAGACAATTTTAAAATCTATATGAAAATGCAAAAGAAGTAGAAGCCAAAACAATTTTCAAAAGAAGGGAAAGCTAGAGTATGCAGACTAACCAATTACAAGATTTGAAAGCTGAATGGTCTTTCATTTAGTGATGGGTTTTTTTTTTTTGATACAGCACCAAAAGTACAAACCATGAAAGAATACATTGATAAACTGAATTTATTAAATCTAAAGCTGTTTGTTGTGGAAAAGATTTAGTATGAAAATTAACTTTGAAAAACCACAAAGAAAACATTTGCAAATTAAAATATGTAATTTTCAAAACTGAAAAATAAGGAAGAAAATAACAATTGGACATTGACAAAATATCTAAACTGACACTTTACTCAAATGATATATGGATTCAAACGAAGCATTTGAAAAGATACTGAACATCATTAATCACTAGTGAAATGCAAATATAAACTATGCTGAGATAATGATTTACCATTACATATCTGTTAAAATATCTTTTAAAAAAAAAAAGTCAGGCAATACCAAATGCTGAAGTGGATGCAGTGTTCTTGGAACTCTTATTCTTAGGAAGTATGCACAATGTTAAAGTCATTTTGGAAAACTGTTTGAAAGTTTCTTATAAAATAAAACATACAATTACCATATGACCCAGAAATCCCTCTCCTGTTTATCGACCCAAGAGAAATAAAAACTTTATCACACAAAAATTGAGGCATGAATCCTTTTAGCAGCTCCATTCATTATTGCCTAAAATGGGAAGCAAGACAGATATCCTTCAATTGGTGAGTAAATATGCTAACCAAACATTGCAATAATACTGGATACTAAAACTAAAATGATCCATGCAATGACATAGATGAATATGAAAGTCATTTTGCTAAGTAAAAAAGCCTAACTCCAATAGCTACATATTTCATATTTCTGTTTACATAACACTCTGTAAAATAATTTGTGGGTGGAAAATAGATGAATAGCTATGAGGATTTGGCAGTAGAAGTCTATAAAGTTGTAACACTGTATAATAGTTTCCTATTATTCCCATAATACATTACTGCAAACTTAGTGTCTCAAGATAACACACTTTTTTTTTTCTAACAGTTCGGTGGTTTAGAAGTCCAAAATGGGTATCACTGGGCTGAAATGAACATAATTTCCTTTTTTACAGGTGCCTTGTCTGTTCCAACTTCTAGTGTCACCTCACACTTCTTGGCTTGTACTCGCCTCCATCTTCAAAGCCATGATGTTGCATCTCTCTCATCAATTTTCTGTAATCATGTTTCCCTCTGACTCTGAAATCTTTTCCTTCTCACTTCAATTTTAAGGAGTCTTGTGATTGTTGAGCCCATCCAGATTATACAGGATAATTTCTGGACTTTAAGGTCAGCTGACAAGCAACCTTAATTTGATACACAACCATTCGGTTTTGCTATGTATTGTAACATAGTCATAGGTTCTAGAGACAGGAATATGGATGTCTTGGGGGGGGCACATTATTCTATCTACCATGCATGGGTAGTTTTTGGATTGATGGTTACATAGATTTCCATGAAATTGTGACAGTGAACATGCAATTCTATGAGTCTCAATATTCCTAGAATTTTTTCTATGCATGTTAAAAAAAACGTAGAAGGAGAGTTGGAATGTAGACTTTAACTGAAATATAAATTAATGACACAGCCACAGTGAAAGGGATGAAAAGGAAAGACGGAAAAAAGTAACTGAATAAAAGCAATGTTTGAAAGATATTATAAGACTGAAGACAAAAGCAATTATACAAAAACAGTAATTTGGTTGGTAAATTTGCTTTTCACATATAGTAATAGTAATTAAGAATCTACTTCATTTTTATCCTACATTTGAAATAGTAAATGAATATAATGAGACTTAGGTTTTTCACTATCTGAAAGAGAAGTTAAAAATAAAGAAAGGGGAAAGCTATAATGAGTCTTCAGTTGCTGAATTGGAGTCAGAGATTTCACTATGGATTCATGGTTTCTTTACTTTTTAAAAAGATAGATTATAGATAAATAATAGATAGATGGTGAGAGAAGAGAGAAGCGTGTGTTTGTTTTCCCTACACGTATCCCCTGAAGAAAATGGAAACAGTGACATTCCAGGAGCAATAAGCAATAAGCCCAGATCTTGGTTTTAAATATTTCTTTAAAAAAAAAAAGAACAGAAAGTGGTTCTTGGAGGACTGGTTGGTAACAAAACTGGAGCAAGGATACTACAACATTATCTGAAGCATCTTGTGTTGCCAGAAATTGAATGCTAAATTAAATACTAAGATGGAAATTTATCAAAAGGACACACTGAAAGAGTATACAATGGCCAAATTTGGAATAACTTCAATCACAAAATAAAGATAAGGGTGGTACAAGGATAGCTCTGTGGTAGAATTCTTGCCTGCCACGCAGCAGACCTGGGTTGGTTCATTTCTGGGGGCCTGCGCATGTAGAAAAAAAAAAAAAAAAGAGGAAGAAAAGTAACAGGTTATAAACCTCTGAAATAGAATGAATATACATAATCAATACTGAAATTACTATTACATCCATACATACATATGGACAAAGGAGCTTTTCCTTACAAATAATTCTATGTGCAGAAGTAGTCCAAGAAAGAAAAAAATTGCTATTAGAAAATCACTGTAAAATTGTTGCAGACAAGCAAATGCTAAAATTAGTGGGCAAAAGTTTAAGCAGAAATAGAACATTTCCATAGGCAAAGTCTCTCTCCCAACATATTTAGGCAATCAGAAAGGGAAAAATAGTTAAAAGTGGATAATCCTAACAGGCACTGTTAGGATTTAACCATTGACCAAGGTTGGCATCACCAGTAATGCACATCGACATGATATACCCCCTGATATGATGCATTTTAATGGGTACTTTATTTTTGTGGTATCCTGCCCAATGATGTCTAATCTTAGTCCTAAACAAAAGAAAATATGGCAAACTCAAATGGAGGGGTAGTCTTCAAAATGACCGATGTTACTCTTCAAAAGGGTCAAGGTAATGCAAAAAAATGAAAGATGGAAGAATTGGTACAGATTAGAAGAACTGATGGAGAAATGACAACTCAATATGATGTGGGATCCTGGAATAAAGAAATAACATTAGAAAAAATTTTTAATGTTTATTGTTCCCAGGTTAATTTCCTGCTTTTGACAGATGTTCAGTGGTTAATATGATGATAACATGGGAAAAGCTGGGTGAAAGACAGGCAGGAACTTTCTGAACTACTTCTGTGCAATTCTTTGCTAAGACTAGATTTATCTTTTTTTAAAAAATAAATATTAAATAAAAGCTGCTAGCTATAAAGAATAAGAAAAATAGATCCCAAATATCTTAAGGCTTTGTCTTCTAATTTACATCATTTAAACTTGACATTTCGAAGAGATCGCTAATAATTTTATGAAAGCTAGCAGTAAAAATAGGAACACAATTTTTTTTTTAATTGTCTTCAATGATCTTACTGTATTTTTAAAGTGTTTAAAAAGAGTAGCTGATCTCTTCAGGAAGAGATAGGAACTAAATCAATGGCAAAACGCACTAATTTGCTCTCTGGCTTCCTTACAATGGCACTATATAAATTAACATAAACCTATAGGCTAGAGGGAAGGAGTACCAAAGAGAAATGAAATGACCCACAGACAGCAGAAAGTAAATCAGGATTTTTCCACCCCATTATTTTTTAATACATTTAATTTCCTGACCAAGCTTCCGATGCTATTCAGCTCAGTTTCTGGTATGCTTGACAGCCTTCATGCTTGCCACACTAGAAACCTCATATTAGGTTCTCACAGTCAACAAGGATTTTGAAAAATAACCTTTGCTTGACATTTTCCCTGAGGTGCCATTAGTTTTCAATTTAATTTTAGTGTTTCTATCTAATATAAGTTTGACACCCATGAAATAACACAGGTAACATTAGAACGATGGGGGACACTTTACGTTCTTTCAGCCAGAACAGTTTATTCTTGCAGGACAACTCCTTTTGTCATCCTGGCGTTTTCAATTGCAGAAGATTTGATTGTGAGAGAGGAAAGTTTGAATCTGATCTGGCTCTGCCTCTCTCAATAATGTGCTTGAAAGTGACATGAAACTTTTCAAGTTTGAAGAAATACCCATTTGAAAAAGCAGTGAAATAGTTTTCTCCCCCACTGAAGGCCTTAAACCTTTTCCCTGTTGGGGGTGTAGGAGGGGAAAAGAGCTTTAGAGGGAAAAAAATAATCCCTGGATTACTGAAAATGCATCAGTCTCTCAGGGTTCTATTGTCAGTTTCCACAATTGTGTACTGAGAGGCAGCCCTGCTAGATTTGAGCCTTGTGGTTATCTGGTGGAGATGATGCAATTGAAAATGCCATTTTGATGGAGACAAGACATATAATTTCATTTTATGTGAAGAACATCAAGTGAAGCAATCAAGTGACTTTATCAATGTGGCTTTTAATATAAACAGATAAATTCTTAGTGTTATGAATATAACATATTATTTTCTCAAAAAAAAAGATGTATCATTTAGGTCATTTTACAGAGGACTGCTTAACTGGAGTTTAAAATTATAGGATGTTTTTCCTTTTCTCTAATGAAGAAGGAAAAAAAAATACACCGTAAATTACAATTCTCTGGAAGGGTAAGAATAGGTGATAGATTAATGAAGTAATGTTCTCCAATTTGTTTAGCCTCCCTTTACTCCTTGGATAGTCTCTTAGCATGCTTATTCTGAACTTGTGTATGTGACTTGCTAATTTAGCCATAGGACAACAGCTAACAGATTGCGGGAAGGAAGGTGAAGAATGTTTATACATTGGAACTTTCTCTCTCTTGTTGCTGTTGGAACTTTTGCAATTGCCACCACTTGACAAAACCCAAGCTATACGTCTGAGAGACACATGGTTCAGTTTCCCTTATTAATCTGGTTAACTGTCAGCCAAACTCCAAAAGCAGGGGTGCCTGAGGGAGTAGCAGTGGCACACTCATGAGTGAACCCAGTCAAAATCAACTAAGAGATGCCCAGCTGATCCCATCTTAAGGGGTTAGCTCTTTTACCAATGAACTAATAAAAGCTTATTGTTTTCAGACAATAAATTTGGGTTATTTTTATGCTGCAAAAGCTATGGATACAATATGAGATACTTTGCATTACTTGTAGTGCCTTTCTTTGAATGATTCATCATCCTGAGTTGTGCAGAAGGATAAGTAGTGTGTCAGCTGCATGTTACATTAGAAAGTATAATCTGATCCTTTGTGCCTGGAGAATACAAAAGTTGTTTCAGTCCTAGGAAGGAGGTCTAGGAGAGCAAAGATGTCATGTTCATCGGCCTGTGAGGTCACATAGATTTTTGGCGATTGGTTGTATAACTCTTCTGAACTGTTTCAGGTCAGCGTCGATAACTTTAATATGTAATAGCATAAAGCAGTAACATTAATGTAGACTCTCAGATCTTGGTTAGAACAAAGTGGTTGTAAAGACATGTTTTTACTTAATTAGTAAAAATATTGAGGTAGGTTAAGCAGTAGATATCATCTAATTATTTTTAATTTTCTCGGTATGATATCAGCATGATCATATTTATAAAAAGTCATTATCTTTTAAAAATGAATGGTGTGGTATTTCAGTGTCTTGGATTTGTTTTAAAGCACTCTGCTTATCACCTGTGTTCCAAAAAATGGGATATAGACTAAATAAGCATGACAGATAGTTGTTGATTGTTAAAACAGTTACCAGTACATCAATTCTCATTATGCTGTTCTTTTCACTTCTGTATGTTTTTAAAATGCCCAAAATGCAAAGATTAAGAATAATAAAATAACATGATATAGTGATTATTTTTAAAAAGCCATGACATTATCAGCCTGATAATTTTCTTCACTTATGGAGGGAAATCAAACTCACATACCTATCTGAACAATGTAAGCCCCCAACAGTCTTGGAAACATTATTTTATAGCCCAAGAAGGAGATGGGATTTCCTGTTGGTGGGTAAGGTGGAAGCTCAAGAAATTAATTCAGGGAAAAAGATGCTACAGTATTTTCTCCTGATACGTCAAGCAATTCAGTCTAGTTATATCTCATTGTCTTTTTTTGTTTGTTTGTTTCCTTTTCTTTCTGTTCTTTCTGAGTGCTTTTCTCACTGGACCCTTGATGTCATTTTACAATATCAAATCTCGAATAATATCTTGCCTTATTATTCTGTAGCTCTTTGTCATGGAACTCTTAAATAATATCTTTACATGACAAGAATGCAATGGAGTGCAAAAGAGAAACCAGTTAACTGATGAGGAAATACATATAAAACATGAAATATTTATACGACAAGTATCTACTGAAGTTGAACAGCCCCAGGAGTTCTAGGAGAAATCCAGACCTCAACCAAGGGCTGGCTCTGCAAGAGTTCTGGATTCAGTCTCAGGAAAGAGCTCAAGGACTAGTCAGTGTGTACAGGCAAACAGTGTAATATGCCAGATGCCAGAGAGCCCTGGGAGTTCTCAGCTCAACGACACCCTGAAGGTTCTTGACTCAGCTATAGAAAACAATTTAAGGACTAGTTAGTGTGTTCAGCCAAATAATCCAAAAACTAGCCAGTATGTACAGCTTAAAACTTTAATGTACAGTAAAAATACATGCTTGAAAATGAGCATGAGCATTTTCCCAAGGAGGAGAAGCAGTCTGAAATGAGAATCCTTGCATTATAATGACTAAGAAGTCCTTCCCTTTCTGGCTATGTTAATGAGGAATTGATGAGCTGCACCTTTTCATTGATTCTTTTTAGTTAACATACTGAATGATGGCTGGGTGTGAAGGAGCTGGGTGTGTGTGTGGGGGGGCTGGGTGTGTGGGAGTGGTGTGCACACCTGCTTTAGTTTGCCAATGCTACCAGCATGCAGTTTACCAGAAATGGAACAACTTTTAAAACTTTTAAGAGGGGAATTTATTAAGTTGCAAGTTTACAGTTCTAAGGCTATGAAAATGTCCCATTATAGTCCAGAGAAGATGGTAGCTTAGTAAGGCACACGGGTCTTAGTTCCTCCTCCAGAACAACTACTAAAGAACTAGAAACAGTACAGAACAGCTCCAGGAGCCACAACAGAGACCAGACACACAGTGTACCCCATTCTGGACTGGCTGGACCGGCTAAGAGACTCCGCTGCGGTGAGGTCCCCAAGAGGCGCGCACTTCCCCAGACCGCAGCGACTGGGGGCCAGAGCCCCTCCCTCCCTCCTTCCCAGGCCGGCTGGGAGCTTTGGATTGGGTTCCCCAAGCGGCGGCGGCCGGTGCCCCTCCCCACGCGTGGCTTCCCGGGACAGCTGGGAGCCTTGGAGCGGCGGTCCCAAAATCCGTGGTGGCGGGCGACTGGAGCCCCTTCCACACATGTGGCTTCATGGGCCGGCTGGGAACCTTAGATCAGTGGTTCCCCAAGCCGCGGCGGCCGGCATCCGTCCCCCATGCGCGGCTTCCCGGGCCGGCTGGGAGCCTCGGAACAGCGGTCCCCAAAGCCACGGTGGCCGGTGACCGCAGCCCCTTCCACACACGTGGCTTCCCGGGCCGGCTGGGAGCCTCTGAACAGCGGTTCCCCAAGCCACGGTGGCTGGTGACCCTCCCCCACAGGCAACTTCCCGGAGGGAAAGGAAAGAGTCTCCAACAGTAGTAGAGACTGAGCCCAACCTAACACCAATAGTGGCATTAATGAACAACTTCTGACTACTAAAAATAGGCCCTCAGCTTAGGCGAAACTGATCAAGGTGGAAATTGCCGATAGGGCTAACTGGAAAAGGAAAGGGGGCGAAACAGAGCCTTCTGCGGCTGTTTCTATGGAGGCTTCATTCCCTCTGGGCTCCGTGCTGGGATTACATAGGTTACAACTGCCTCGAATGCAGAAACAGGCTGCTTTCAGGGCTCTCTACCACCTGAACCTTCCCCGTGGGAGGGGTGAAACACAACTCAGGTGGAATCCCTCTCTCAAGGAACTCAGATCCCAGGACTTCACAATTTGAAGCCATTAAAACCAACCTACAACCTTTCCTCTGTCTCCACCACACACCCAGCAGTGAGAGTCTTCCAAAGTTAAAGGAGCCACAACATCTTTTGCTGGTGGGACCCGCAGACAGACAAGCACAACATAGTGGGCAGGATAAGAAAAACAGAGCCCAGAGACTTCACAGGAAAGTCTTTCAAGCTGCTGGGTCCCACACTCAAGGAAATCAGATTAAATGCTCAGACACCAGCAAAAAATAACAAATAACACCAGGAAAATTGAAGATATGGCCCAGTCAAAGGAACAAACCAATAGCTCAAATGAGATACAGGATCTGAGACAACTAATTCTGAATATATGAACAGAAAAGGAAAACCTCTTCAAAAACCAAATCAATAAATTGAGGGAGGACACAAAGAAGGCATGGGATCAACAAAAAGAAGAAATGGAAAGTCTGAAAAAACAAATCACAGAACTTATGGGATTGAAAGACAGTAGAAGAGATGAAAAAAACAATGGAAACCTACAATGGTAGATTTAAACAGACAGAGGATAGAATTAGTGAACTAGAGGATGGAACATCTGAAATCCAAAAAGAAATAGAAACTATAGGGAAAAGAATGGAAAAATTTGAGCAGGGGCTCAGGGAATTGAATGATAATATGAAGAGCACAAATATACATGTTGTGGGTGTCCCAGAAGGAGAAGAGAAGGGAAAAGGAGGAGAAAAACTAATGGAAGAAATTATCACTGAAAATTTCCCAACTCTTATGAAAGACCTAAAATTACAGATCCAAGAAGTGCAGCGCACCCCAAAGAGAATAGACCCAAATAGGCGTTCTCCAAGACACTTACTAGTTAGAATGTCAGAGGTCAAAGAGAAAGAGAGGATCTTGAAAGCAGCAAGAGAAAAACAATCCATCACATACAAGGGAAATCCAATAAGACTATGTGTAGATTTCTCAGCAGAAACCATGGAAGCTAGAAGACAGTGGGATGATATATTTAAATTACTAAAAAAGAAAAACTGCCAACCAAGACTTCTATATCCAGTAAAAATGTCCTTCAAAAATGAGGGAGAAATTAAAACATTTTCAGACAAAAAGTCACTGAGAGAATTTGTGACCAAGAGACCAGCTCTGCAAGAAATACTAAAGGGAGCACTAGAGTCAGATACGAAAAGATAGAAGAGAGAGATATTGAGAAGAGTGTAGAAAGAAGGAAAATCAGATATGATATATATAATACAAAAGGCAAAATGGTAGAGGAAAGTATTACCCAAACCGTAATAACACTAAATGTTAATGGACTGAATTCCCCAATCAAAAGACACAGACTGGCAGAATGGATTAAATAACAGGATCCTTCTATATGCTGTCTACAGGAAACACATCTTAGACCCAAAGATAAACATAGGTTGAAAGTGAAAGGTTGGGAAAAGATATTTCATGCAAATAACAACCAGAAAAGAGCAAGAGTAGCTATACTAATATCCAACAAATTAGACTTCAAATGTAAAACAGTTAAAAGAGACAAAGAAGGATACTATCTACTAATGAAAGGAACAATTAAACAAGAAGACATAACAATCATAAATATTTACGCACCAAATCAGAATGCCCCAAAATATGTGAGGAATACATTGCAATCACTGAAAAGGGAAATAGACACATATACCATAATAGTTGGAGACTTCAATTCGCCACTCTCATCAATGGACAGAACATCTAGACAGAGGATCAATAAAGAAACAGAGAATTTGAATATTACAATAAATGAGCTAGACTTAACAGACATTTATAGGACATTACATCCCACAACAGCAGGATACACCTTTTTCTCAAGTGCTCATGGATCATTCTCAAAGATAGACCATATGCTGGGTCACAAAGCAAGTTTCAACAAATTTAAAAAGATTCAAATCATACACAACACTTTCTTGGATCATAAAGGAATGAAGTTGGAAATCAATAATAGGCAGAGGGCCTGAAAATTCACAAATACATGGAGGCTCAACAACACACTCTTAAACAACGAGTGGGTCAAGGAAGAAATTACAAGAGAAATTAGCAAATACCTCGAGGCAAATGAAAATGAAAACACAACATATCAAAACCTATGGGACGCAGCAAAGGCAGTGCTAAGAGGGAAATTTATTGCCCTAAATGCCTATATCAGAAAAGAAGAAAAGGCAAAAATTCAGGAATTAACTGTCCATTTGGAAGAACTGGAGAAAGAACAGCAAACTACCCCAAAGCAAGCAAAAGGAAAGAAATAACAAAGATTATAGCAGAAATAAATGAAATTGAGGACATGAAAACAATAGAGAAAATCAATAAGACCAGAAGTTGGTTCTATGAGAAAATCAATAAGATTGATGGGCCCTTAGCAAGATTGACAAAAAGAAGAAGAGAGAGGACGCAAATAAATAAGATCAGAAATGGAAGAGGAGACATAACCACTGACCTCACAGAAATAAAGGAGGTAATAACAGGATACTATGAACAACTTTATGCTAATAAATACAACAATGTAGATGAAATGGACAAGTTCCTAGAAAGGCATGAACAACCAACTTTGACTCAAGAAGAAATAGACGACCTCAACAAACCAATCACAAGTAAAGAAATTGAATCAGTCATTCAAAAGCTTCCCAAAAAGAAAAGTCCAGGACCAGATGGCTTCACATGTGAATTCTATCAAACATTCCAGAAAGAATTAGTACCAACTCTGCTCAAACTCTTCAAAAAAATCGAAGTGGAGGGAAGGCTACCTAATTCATTCTATGAAGCCAACATCACCCTCATACCAAAACTAGGCAAAGATATTACAAAAAAAGAAAACTGCAGACCAATCTCTCTAATGAATATAGATGCAAAAATCCTCAACAAAATTCTAGCAAATCGAATCCAGCAACACATTAAAAGAATTATACATCATGACCAAGTAGGATTCATCCCAGGTATGCAAGGATGGTTCAACATAAGAAAATCAATTAATGTAATACACCATATCAACAAATCAAAGCAGAAAAATCACATGATCATCTCAATTGATGCAGAGAAGGCATTCGACAAGATTCAACATCCTTTCCTGTTGAAAACACTTCAAAGGATAGGAATACAAGGGAACCTCCTTAAAATGATAGAGGGAATATATGAAAAACCCATAGCTAATATCATCCTCAATGGGGAAAAATTGAAAACTTTCCCCCTAAGATCAGGAACAAGACAAGGATGTCCATTATCACCACTATTATTCAACATCATATTGGAGGTTCTAGCCAGAGCAATTAGACAAGAAAAAGAAATACAAGGCATCAAAATTGGAAAGGAAGAAGTAAAACTATCACTGTTTGCAGACAATATGATACTATACGTCGAAAACCCTGAAAAATCCACAACAAAACTACTAGAGCTAATTAATGTGTACAGCAAAGTAGCAGGTTACAAGATCAGCATTCAAAAATCTGTAGTGTTTCTATACACTAGTAATGAACAAGCTGAGGGGGAAATCAAGAAATGAATTCCATTTACAATTGCAACTAAAAGAATAAAGTACTTAGGAATAAATTTAACTAAAGAGACAAAAGACCTATACAAAGAAAACTGCAAAAAACTGTTAAAAGAAATCACAGAAGACCTAAATAGATGGAAGGGCATACCGTGTTCATGGATTGGAAGACTAAATATAGTTAAGATGTCAATCCTACCTAAATTGATTTACAGATTCAATGCAATACCAATCAAAATCCCAACTACCTATTTTTCAGAAATAGAAAAACCAATAAGTAAATTCACCTGGAAGGGCAAGTTTCCCTGCATTGCTAAAAGTATCTTGAGGAAAAAAAAACGAAGCTGGAGGTCTCAAGCTGCCAGACTTTAAGGCATATTATGAAGCCACAGTGGTCAAAACAGCATGGTATTGGCATAAAGATAGATATATCGACCAATGAAATCGAATAGAGTGCTCAGATATAGACCCTCTCATCTATGGACATTTGATCTTTGATAAGGCAGTCAAGCCAATTCACTTGGGACAGAACAGTCTCTTCAATAAATTGTGCCTAGAGAACTGGATATCCATATGCAAAAGAATGAAAGAGGACCCGTATCTCACACCCTATGCAAAAGTTAACTCAAAATGGATCGAAGATCTAAACATTAGGTCTAAGACCATAAAACAGTTAGAGGAAACTGTAGGGAGATATCTTATGAAACTTACAATTGGAGGCTGTTTTATGGACCTTAAACCTAAAGCAAGAGCACTGAAGAAAGAAATGAATAAATGGGAGCTCCTCAAAATTAAACACTTTTGTGCATCAAAGAACTTCATCAAGAAAGTAGAAAGACAGCCTACACAATGAGAGACAATATTTGGAAATGACATATCAGATAAAGGTCTAGTATCCAGAATTTATAAAGAGATTGTCCAACTCAACAACAAAAAGACAGCCAACCCAATTACAAAGTGGGAAAAAGACTTGAACAGACACCTATCAGAAGAGGAAATACAAATGGCCAGAAGGCACATGAAGAGATGCTCAATGTCCCTGGCCATTAGAGAAATGCAAATCAAAACCACAATGTGATATCATCTCACACCCACCAGAATGGCCATTATCAACAAAACAAAAAATGACTAGTGGAGAGGATGTGGAGAAAGAGGCATACTTATCCACTGTTGGTGGGAATGTCAAATGGTGCAACCACTATGGAAGGCAGTTTGGCGGTTCCTCAAAAAACTGCATATAGAATTGCCATACAATCCAGCAATACCATTGCTAGGTATCTACTCAAAGGACTTAAGGGCAAAGACACAAACGGACATTTGCACACCAATGTTTATAGCAGCGTTATTTACAATTGCAAAGAGGTGGAAACAGCCAAAATGTCCATCAATAGAGTAGTGGCTAAACAAACTGTGGTATATACATATGATGGAACATTATGCAGCTTTAAGACAGAATAAACTTATGAAGCATGTAATGACATGGATGGACCTAGAGAACATTATGCTGAGTGAGACTAGCCAAAAACTAAAGGACAAATACTGTATGGTCCCACTGATGTGAACCGACATTAGAGAATAAACTTGGAATATGTCATTGGTAACAGAGACCATCAGGAGTTAGAAACAGGGTAAGATAATGGGTAATTGGAGCTGAAGGGATACAGACTGTGCAACAGGACTAGATACAAAAACTCAAAAATGGGCAGCACAATACTACCTAATTGTAATGTAATTATGTTAAAACACTGAATGAAGCTGCATCTGAGCTATAGTTTTTTTTTTTTGTTTGTTTTTTTATATATATTTTTTGCATTTTTTATTTTTATTTTTTTCTTTATATTATCATTTTATTTCTTTTTCTGTTGTCTTGCTATTTCTTTTTCTAAATCGATGCAAATGTACTAAGAAATGATGATCATACATCTATGTGATGATATTAAGAATTACTGATAGCACATGAAGAATGGAATGATTTCTAAATGTTGTGTTAGTTCATTTTTTTTTTAATTAATAAAAAAAAAAGAAAAGAAAATGTCCCATTAATGTACCAAAAATAGGTTACTTTCACTCAAGAAAGACTTATGCCATCTGGAACACTTCTGTCAGCTGAGGCCTTTGGCTTCTGGCCACCTCTCTCTGCTAGGAAAGCATATGGTAATATCTGCTAGCTTTCTCTACTGGCTTCTTCAGACTGCTTTCCCAGGTACATTTTCTTCCTGCATCTCCAAAGGTCTCTGGCTGTGTGGGCTTTAAAGCATTTTCCATAATAGCTCCCTCTTAAAGTACTCCAATAAGGAACCTCACCTTGAATGGGTAAAGACATGTCTCCATGGAAACCACCTAATAAAAAGATCGCAGCCAAGAATTGACAAGAATTAAAGAACATGGATTTCCTGGGGCATATGAAAATTTCAAACCAGAACAGAATTAAAAGGAATTTTTTGTTCGGGTCACATCTCCTTCCCTCCTTCCCTATCTAACCTTCCTCACCTACTATATGTCAAGGGGAGTTTGGGTTCCAAAACTTTTGAAATGTACAAAGCAAACAAAGCCTCAGACATTATAATGTGTGTGGTGTAGTATGGAACAAAGATTCTGGCTAACAGTCAAACTCCAAAAGCAGAGGGGTCTAGAAGAGCAACAGAGACATATCATACATAAGTGAGCACAGCAAAAACATACCATTATAAACATGGCATGTAGGGATGCCAACCAGGGGAGCCAGGAGTTCCTTATGAAGTGAAATGAATTAATTGTTGAAATATAAGGATATAAGGATCTTGATGATCCTTGTGACCCCTTCCATTATTGGGAAACTAGTAATGCATATTAAGAGGGGAATGAAGTACTTTAAAAAAAAAAATTTAAATAACAACTTTGCAGCTAAAATGCAGCAAAAAGCAATAAGATATGATGACAGATATAATAGTAGAGTACACGCTTAATAAAAAAATGGAGATAGTAAAACATATAAACCCATAAATGTATATATATAATTTTTATATTGCAGGCACATAATTAGATTAAATTTGTTATGTAAACATAGATGCCACAGTGATAAGAATACTAAAATGATGCTAAAGGCATAAGTATTTGATTAATTCACATTAAAGACAAATTTCCTAATCATGGGTTAATAATACTTAACTCTTGTAATTATATTCAAAATTTATGCTATCTGGCCAAATTTATAGATATTTCCAAATATTCAGAAACTGTGACATATGCGTTGCCTCATAATATTGCATATTACTTTTAAGTATTTCAAAATATAAGTAATAAAATATATGTTTGAATTCCATAATAAGTGGTTAGAGTACAACAAAATCTCAAAGTTAATAATAGAGAGCATTATGGGTAAATGCATAGCTCATCTACAAAATGTATTATTTGGAAATATGTGTAACCAGCATGTTAATTAATCTTCAAATCCTCAGAGTTTAGAAAAATATTTTAATAATTCAGAGTAATTTAATTTAACCTGATTTTCTAAGGCTTTTTAGACATCTATTCAATAATCATTTTTAAAAGGCACTATTGCTTATAAATATTAAATAATAACATTGTGACTTTTTATCATGATAGGAAAATCTTCATAGTAGAAGTATTCTTATGAATGCAGTATTCTAAAACTACATAAAGTAACATATCCATGCAAGCATCAGGTCCCACAAAGATAACAGCTTGCAGGGGGTAGACTTCATAGAGAGAACGTGTGGTAAAATCACTGTTTAATACACACAAAGAGGAATATCTGCAATACAGGTATAATGCAATGATGCTGGATAGGAACCAAAGGAGCTTCAGCCATATCAGATGCTAAATTCAGCTTCCAGCAGTACAAAGAAGGGATATACAATTGAAAATTCGTGGCAAAGTACAAACACTTCCAGAATGGCAGAGCAAGGAAACCTGAAAATCTGCTATTCCAAAAATGCAGTTTAGAAAACTGGCAGTAATGGTCAAAGTTAACTTTTTTAGAACTCTGGAAACTTAAAAGGCTTTCAACAACCAGAGGAGCACTTCTTCAGGAAAAATGTCTGATCTTGGGGAGAATAACAAGCCTTGTGGCATTACAGCTTGCCCTATTACCTTACCCCATCCCCAGTTTCACCAAAAGCCCTATAACACAGCAGACCAGAATCACATGAGTTGTGAAAACCAACCACTGGAAGGGTTAAGCCTGGGTTTGGAATTTTCAAAAGTCTCATGGCCAGAGAAATGTCATTTTGGAACATGTCTGACAGCTTCCTAAAGGAAACACCATTTTCAGGGCTTCTCTTGATTTGAGCTGACTCCAGCTTCTCAGTGGGTAAAGGCCTAATGCCAGACATTTTTCAAAAACAATCAGAAGGAATTGTTTACCATTACAACTGCCTGAGGCCATTTTACCAGTTGGATCAGAAAACTTAAAATGAAAATTTAGTAATTATATGTCCATAATCTCTATGTAAAAGCCCGAACATATTCTTTGTGATCCAGAATCCCAAGGGAAATCTGCACAGAATATTGGGAGGAAGGACAAGAGTCCTGCCTGATTTTCCACACCTGTAGCAAGTGAATGCTGAGAGAGCTGTAAACTACCAGAGAATTAAGGCATACTTCACATGCATACAAAGCCACTAGGCAAAGGTTGGGAGACTTCAAGGCATTTAAGGAAACCTCTGAGCAAAAAGTAACTGAACACTACATTAAGTGAGCAGAAACTTCAGTGCAAATTTAGGAATAGAAATTCTACAGAATTAGTCCAGGAAAGTCACCAAATTAACAAAGAGCAGCAATAGCAGCAGTAGCAGCTGCAGCAGCAGCAACAGCAACTGACAACAAAAGCAACAAACCCTGGACGGAGGATATGATTTCCAGAGATGCTCATTAAATAAATGATGATACGTGCAAAGAAACAGGAAAGTATGAACCATACACAGAAAAACAACAACAAATTGATAGCCAGATCCCTGAGAAAGCCCTACTATATATATATTTATGTGTTATAAATATAGTCAAAGTAGGGTGGTGCAACAGTGGCTTAGTAGCAGAATTCTTGCCTGCCATGTCGGAGACCCGGGTATGACTCATGGAGCCTGCTTATGTCAAAAAATAATAATAATAATAATATATATAAACTCAAATTAAACCTTTTCTAACACATTAAAGTCTGAGAACAATGTGCCACCAAATAAAAAAAATCATAAATGTTAGAAATTATAAACACAACCCATAGAAATTTTGGAATAGAAAAGTACAAAAACTGAAATGAAAAAAGTCACTGACTAGGCGCAAAAGTAGATTTGAGCTGACAGAAGAGAGAATCCACAAACTTCAAGGTGGATCAATGAAAATGATCCAGTTTCAGGAACAGAATGAACAAAGAAAAAAGAAAATGAGCAGAGTCTATGTGACCTGTGTGTTACCAAGCTTACCAATACATATATGTTAAGGGTACCAAATGAGAAGGGAGAAATGAGCAGAAATAATATTTGAAAAAATAATGTCTGAAACTTCTCAGGTTGGGTGAAATTTTTAGTTTATACATTCAAGAAGATCAGTGAACTCCAATTAGCAAAAGCACAGAGAAATCCATCTATATACATCATGCTCAAGTTGTAGAAAGACAAATATAATGAGGGAATCATGAAAGCAGCAAGAGATACACAACTCATTTTATACAAGTTGCCCTAAACTGATTAACAACAGACTTCTTAGCTAGTGATGGCAGTTCTAAGAGATATACTAAAAGGGCTGAAAAAAGAAAAGACTGTCAATACATAGTTTGAAGTGGACATTAAGACATTCTTAGGAAAACAAAAACAAAGTATTTTTGCAGATCTTCCCCACAAGAAACACTAAGGCTGAAATGAAAGGACCCCAGGCGGTAGCATGTACACAGATAAACAACGAAGACGACTTGGAAAGGTGACTACACAGATAAAAATTAAGACAGTACATATTCATTTTTGTCTGTAACTCTCTTTTTCTCCCCTCTGATTTAAGACACAGCTGCATAAAGTGATAATCATAAAACTGCATTGAAAGGTTTATGGTGTACACAGATGTAATTTGTATGGCAAAAATAGCACAAAAAGTGGGGAAGTGAATGGAATCATATTGGAACAAAATTGTGTGTACTATTAAAATTAAGTTGGTATTAATCTGATCTATATTCCAAAGACATTAATTATAATCCCTAGGGCAACCACGAAGACAACAACTCCAAAATACATTAAAAGAAAGAAGAAGGTAGCTAACAGGTTTACCAGAAGATAGCTATTTAACACAAAAGAAGGCAGTAGTGGGCAAATAGACAAAAAAGGCATGGCAAACATAGAAAACAAGTAGCAAAATGGCAGATGTAAATCCTACCTTATCAATAATTATATTTTAAAAATGGGTTACACAAGGGGGTGTGAGGGTAGTTCAGTGGTGGAATTCTCACCTGCCATGTGGGAGACCCGGGTTCAATTCCTGGCCCATGTACTTCCCAAAACAAATGAACAAAGAAACTAACAAAAACAAATAAGCAAAAAATTCAACAAATGGTACTGCAATAACGGAATACTCACATGGAAAAAGAATGAGATGTAACCCTGCCATACAGCGTATAAAAAAATGGGTTACACATTGCAATCAAAAGAAATTGGCAGAGTGTTTTTATTTAATCATCCAACTATATGCTGTCTACAATAAAACCACTTTAGATTCAAAGACACAATAGATTGAGGGCAAAAATATGATAAAAGACATATCCTACTAATATATATTAAAAGAGAGCTGAGTGCTAATAATAGAATTAGAAAGGACTTTAAGAGTAAAAGTTAAGTAAGGATAGGAAGAACATTTTATAATAATAGAATGGTCAGTCTATTAAGACTTAACAATATAAACATAACTTGCACTAACATAAAACCCCAAAAGTACATGAATAAAAATGGACAGAATTGAAAAGAGGTATAAACAGTTTTAAAATAGTAAAAACTTCAATGCTTTTGATAATGTATAGAACTAGGAGTAAGGGCATCAAGGACTGGAGGAATAAACACCACTATAAACCAACTAAGCCTAACCCACATTTATTAGATATTACACTCAACAATAACAGAATAGAAACATTCTTCTTGACCGCACATAGTATATTTTCAGGATTGAATGCATGTTAGTCCATGCATTAGTCAATTTGAAATGACTGAAATCATACAGATCTTACGAAGAGTTTAAAAGGATGAAATTGTTAGGTCATTTTCTGACAATAATTAAATATATTTGGAATCAATAGCAGAAAGAAATGTGACAATTAAAAAACACACTACTGAATGACCAATGAGGCAAAGAAAAATTGCGGGGGAATATAGAAAATGTGGCATGAATAAAAGCAAAAATACAACATACCAAACATACGTGTTATAGCTTGGAAGGGAATTTATAGCTGTAAATGCCTGTATTAAAAAAGAAGAACGATCTCTAATCAATAACAACTTTCAAGCTTAAGAAACTAGAAAAAGAAAACACTAAATCCACAGCAAGCAGAAGGGCTGAAATAACAAAAACTAGATGGGGAAAAAGTGAAAAAGACTAGAAAAGAAAGACAAAGTCAAAGAAGTCAATAATGGGTTATTTGAAAAACTCAAGAAAATTGATAAACCTTTAACTAGAATGATCATGCAAAAAAGTGGCCCCAATTGAGAATCAAGAATGAAATAAGGGCCCTCACTCCCAAGCCCGTGTAATAAAAATAGATGGTGTGTTAGTCTGCTAATTGTCAAAATGTTATATACCAGAACTGGAATAGCTTTTCAAAAGAGGAATTTAATAAGATACAAGTTTGCATTTCTAAGCTTAGGAAAATGTGCAAACTAAGACATCCAGGGAAAAATACCTTAATTCAAGAAAGGCTGATGCATCTGGAACACCTCTGTCAGGTGGCAAGTCATACTGGTTCCTTGCTTCTGGGCTCTGTGCATTCAGCCTCTGTACCTGTGGGGGTTTCTCACGTGGCTTCTCCAAGACTGGCTTTCTTCTCTCAGCTTCCCTTGGTTCTCTCCAGGTTCTGGTTTACTTAAAATCTCATGGCAGTGTCTGATGGGCTCCAAGTATCTCCAAAGATCTGCCTTTCTCCTTCTGAACATGTGTGCATCTGTGTCAGAGCTGCTGTAAAGTTTCTGCCAGCTCTGAGACTTCTGTCGTTTCTCTAGGCTTTGTCATTTCTGGTTCTCTCCAGAATGTTTCCTCTTTTAAAGGATTTCAGTAAACCAATCAAGACCCTCCTGTGTAAGAGCAAGGGTTAATACAAGACCTGCGGAATTTTGGGGGAGCAGCTGACTTCAGAGTGGCAGCGGCAGTAAACTGTGGAGATTGTTATCTGCTTAATAGAGAACAGTCTGGGAGGGAGAGAATGTCTGTTTTTTCTTAACCCCAAGTTCTTTATGGCTATCTGTAGTATGTAGGGAGCAAACACTGAAAAGTAAGCACTCTGTTTTCTCAAGAAATGCATGCATGCTTTTTGTCACATAAACCCTGCAGTACATAAGCAGGAACTAGTTAAGAATAAAGTTGTCTGTTGTCACTAATCTTCAGACCCCCTGATCCCGTCTGTCTCTTTCATCATCCCTTAATATCCTTATGCTTCAGTCCCATGGAAGCAACACTCCTGGAATGGGTGGAGTCACATCTCCATCTAATCAAAAACTAATACCCACAATTGGGTGTGCCAGTCTCCATGGAGTTAATCTAATCCAAAGATTCCAACCTACATTATTAAATTGGGATTAAAAAAAATAGTTGCTTTTGCAAGATTGGATCAAGAGTAAAACGTGACTTTTCTGGGGTGCATAATAATTTCAATCTGGCATAGATTGCAAGAGAATATTCTATTGAATAACACAGATAGCATAGATGAGATGGACAAATTTCTATGAAGATACAAACTACCAAAATGTACTCAAAAGTGATGACAAAATGGTAGTCTGGAGTCATCTATAGGGAGATTAAAATCATAGGTTATGCTATTTGTCACAGAAATGGTACGCTATCTTATATTTTATGTTGAACTAATGTACCTGTTGGTAACTGTTACAAACCTAAATGTAATATAGAAAATTAACTCTCTAAAGTTCCTGGAGAGTGACCAAAGCAGGCAAACTGGAGAAGACATGTGTTAGTTAGATTCAGTTGTCAACTTGGTCAGGTGAGCATACCTAGTTCTGTTGCTGCAGACATAAGCCAATGGTACGTGAACCTCATCTGTTGCCAATTACATCTACAGTCGGCTAGGAGGTGTGTCTGCTGCAATGAGTGACATTTGACTTAATTGGCTGGTGCTTAAATGAGAGAATGCAACATAGCACAGCCTAAGCAGCTCAGCATTCCTCATCTCAGCACTTGCAGCTCAGCCCAGACCTTTGGAGATGCAGAAAGAAATTACCCCGGGGAAAGTTGTTGGAACCCAAGGGCCTGGAGAGATGACCAGCAGAGACCATCCTGTGCCTTCCACGTAAGAAAGAACCTCAGTGGAAAGTAAGCTGCCTTTCCTCTGAAGAACCAACAAAATAAATCCCCTTTTATTAAAAGCCAATCCATCTCTGGTGTGTTGCATCCTGGTCGCTAGCAAACTAGAGCAACATGGTTTATGAAAAACAAATACACCAGGTGAGGTCCACATTCACTTGAGTTTCCCACTCTCCAGTGGTCAGCCCACAGGGGTTCATGGTAGACAACAAATCCCATGTGGAACCCCTTTCCATTAGGAGGACTCAGCTGCAAGGAGTGCAGAGGCAATCAGCCTCCTGTAATTCATTCTCATACCCAGGGTAGATTGCATTTGGTGCAAGATCTGAAAGCAAAGCAGTCATTTCAGTCCAGGCACTTAAGACTAATCATATTTACTCCAGAGTTCCCTGCAGTACTTTGCAGAGCTGAGGCTTTGTTTGGAAGACTTTGCAGTTCAGCTTCTCCCTTGTATCCTGTGTCAGCACTCTGCTTTTCACAGGTGTTACTCTTTAGCAAAAATCTTAAACTCTGCCTCAGCACCTGTCTTCAGGAAACATAATCTGCAGTGTTTGATACCTAAAGTGTGTCAAGGAAGCAGGCAATAAATTGAGGTTTGGCTGATGTTGAGGACATTGATGGTAGGTGGAGAACAGACAGCCCTGGCTACAGGGAAGCTGTCTAGTTGATGAAAATTTTACCTGTCATGAACTTGGATGACATACTGGAGAAAGGGAGCATACACGGCAGCATAGTATGTCAGGCGTTTCAAGAAATAGGGAGAAAATGGCATCTTAGTGTTGTACCGTTACTCTTACATGAAGGAAGGAGGCTGTTAAAACAGTGGTGAGTGTCATAAGCATTTGGGTTATCTGCTCACGAAGTTTGTTTTTGTTTTGTGGTTCTGTCTGTGCTTAGTCAGGATTTTAACATTTTTTTCTCACAGTGGATTCTTTCTGGTCTCACTATACCTACCATATCTTCACATTAAAGACAAATATATCCTCGTGCTCACTTGGTGTTCTATGGTCAGGGGATTTTCTTATACCACTGCCCAGCAATGCACCAGGTTTTTCAAAAGTCACATAATTGTCTGCAGGAACCCATTCTAAAACCCAATACCCTATATTCTCTTCCAAGAGATTTCCCTGATACCGGGTGGCCCCTCTTAAATATTCAAAAACCATAGCTTCTGCCCAGTCTTATGACAGCTGCTTATTCACTTTCTTCCTTCTTATAATCTCCTATGTGGAGTCATACTGTTGAAAGCTACCATAGTCATCAAGTAAGAGAATGGACAAGAAATCGGAGACGCGTACCCTGTGGCCTGTGGTCTTTGACATTTTGAACAAAGCCTCCAGACTTTAATATTCACTAATTGCTAAATATCTTTATGAACATTTAGCCATTGTTTTTATATTTTCCTTTTCTAGCATTTGAAGTTTGCTTATGTGAATTATTGAAGTCGAAAAAAATATATCATTTACAAGTTTTCCCACATGGAATTTTGCAATCATTTGAGTATATTTCAGAGGTGAACATGTTCTCATAGGTTAACTCATCCACAGCAGTGGGTGTATTATTATTTATTTTACTTATGTGAAGTCCCATTTTACTGAATGTTGTCATACTATGTCAGCTGGATCATTCCTCTTCTATTGCAATTGATTAAGATGCCTCAGTTTCTATTGGACATCTCTGCTGCTTTCAGTACTATTATAGTGTCTGTTAGATCCAAATGTAACTTTTCTACCTTATTAGTTCTTACTTAAGGGTCAGTTCTTTCTCAAGAATTGCCTCAATTCTTAATGAAATTAAATTTTCTGTGTGTGGACAGGCAACATAGTTTGCAAAATATTTTTGGACATCCTAAATAACATCTGTGGCCAAAACTTAGCTCATATTATAGCATGGGTTTGGGGGAATGACTTTGTAATGGATGGATAGATGGTGGTATCAAATAATGATTACGTTCAAAGATTTGTTTGCTTTCTTATTAAAAGTATTATTAATAACAAAATTTAGGAAATGTGTAAATGATATTATATTGAATTAATGAATTCTTTTTGTTTTCAATTAAATTTGGGGGCGTCATTGTTTTTCTTTTTTTCTTCATCAACCACAAAACATTTAGAACCTAAGAAAAATCCTTTATTTTTGTTTGAGTTTTTTTTTCACATTAATTTATTCTTCAAGTACATTTGTAGGAAGCAGCTATTTCATTACCTATGTGCAGCTTAAAAAAAGAAAAAGTGTCTTGGATAAAGTTTCACCTTTACTGACATTTAATACCAATCCAGATGTTTTAATATAACTGGTAAAAAAAAGGATGAATGAATGGATAAATAAAATGTATATAGATTGGCAGGTGGAAAGGTAGATAGAAAATAATTTTGTTAGCTTTTTGTCAAAATACTTTTTAGATACATAAAATTATTCTAATCAAATAGTATTTATTGCCTTCAGACTACTATTTTTATCTCCATTGATTATTTCATGTAATATTTAAAGTCATGGTCTATACATATACTTCTGTCCATCAGGTTAAAGTGTAAAATGAATTATTAGCATATTATGATAGTTAAAAATTAATAGGTTTGGCCAAATTATGATTTCAAGAAGGAAATAAATTTTGAAGAATTATTTTATCTTCTAGTAATAATAATAATAATGTTTTGTGGAATACCAATAATCAACCTGTATATCTTAAATAACTAAACTCTGAATTTGGAAAATGAAGTTTCATTATCTCTCTTAAAGTTAGTCCAGATATTTTCAATAACATAGCTTTCAATTTTTAATCTTTCTCATAAATTTTTAATGTCAAATTTATTTATTGGTGCAGTTTTGAGTCCTACTGGTTGTGATATGTATTTTCTATATAGAAATATTCCCTAGCTTTTCCTATTGTTCCCTCTCTCATTAGTACGATTCTAATTAAAGTTATTTCATTAATTATAAAAACATTATTGATTATTAAATCAACAAGATGAAAGTATCCATTAGTCATGGAATTTCCGGAATCACACACAATGTATTTATTTAATCAAAATCATACTCATTTTAATTATGAAAAATAAAGCATTTCTAATGAGTATTTTAATATCAATGCAATGTTAAAATATTTTTAAATGTGCTATGCTCTTTTATGTTCTTCCCCTTAAGCATTTTAACATGCTATATATTTTAAGAGAGTTTACTCATCTTGGGAGTTTGTTATAAGAGAGTGATTGAAAATTAAGACAATCTAATATAGTTTTAGATTTCCCATGGAAATTGTACTGTAACTGGAAATGTCAGTGTTTGAGTGACCAAAGCCGATAGTCACAGGTGTAGTAATGAAAGGGACTAAAGAAATGTGTCGACAGTAAGATATGAAATCTTCTGTGACAGACAATAGGGACATATCACAATGTCAAATATAAAGTGAATTTCAGCATAACTTCATTTGTCGCCACCTTATCCTTGTCATATCACAGCCACCAACCACCATCACTCACACAGAAACTTTCTCTATTTGATGTTATACCTGCTTCTATCCATCTTCTCTTGGACAGAGTCCTCACTTAACTCCTCTTCACTTGCTAACTGCTTCTTTTTCTACCATTACTCTTCAAGAAAAACCTTTCTGAAGGAAAATAGATTATCTACTGTAATAGAATATCTCATTCCCAGCATATATAATCAGAACATCGAGGGTGAATTACTTTGAAACAAAATTCTGTTGTTTTCTGCTTTCTCTGATGATGGGCGTTGTGAATTTTTTACTGTAAACACCAGTGTCTATGAATGATTTTATGTTTTTAAAATTTTTACTCTGGATTTCCAAATGTTTTATTTTGAAAGTACTCTTTTTATGACATGTTTTCAAAATCATAAAAAATCATTGAAATCAAAGTTTTTTTTCATTCTGTACAATTAAAAAATATACATCTGAACGTCTGTGAAAATGAATAAGGGGTTTTACATAGCTAATTCTATTGTTTATGAGACATCTTAATTATAACCATTAAGGAAATCCTTAACAGCAAGTTTCAGGCAAAATATTTTGCAATACATGATAAATTTTTTTGAACAATGAAATTCATATGACAAATAAAACTAACATGATTTCCCTTTTTTGTCAAGAATAAAGATGTCATTTCAGTTAGAAAAATAGAAAGCAATCGTTAAAACTTGTTAGAATTTTTAAGTTTCCCTTCACTTGATAAAAAGTCTTAGTGTGGTTGAAATTTTGCAATTAACATTCAAGTGCAAATAAATAATTACAGTTTTGATTTGTTCTAAAATTGAATTGATCTTCCTTACAAATTCCCATTCAACATATGGTGAAGGAATAAGGCTAATATTAGTCCTATCTGGTAAACCAAATCTGATCCAATGCAAGATAAATGTCTAGTTTTTCTATTTCCTGGTCCCTTCTGATCTTTTCTCTTTAACATACTGTTTTAGTTCGTAAAGCTGCTGGAATATAGTCTAGAACATCTCTGCCAGCCGGGAAGGTACATGGTGGTATCTGCTAGCTTTCTCTTCTCATTTCATAAAGCTTCCCTGAGGGCATTTTCCTTCCACATCTCCAAAGATCTCTGGCTGTGTGGGCTCTGTTTGCACTAAGCTTTTTCCAAAATGGTTTCTTCTTAAAGGGCTCCAATAAGCAACACCACTTTGAATGGATGGAGGCATATCTTCATGGAAACTGCCTAATCAAAAGTGACCATGCACAATTGGGTGGGTTGCATCTTCATGGAAACAATCAGAATAATCCCACCCAGCAATATTGAATGAGGATTAAAGGACATGGCTTTTCTGGTGTACACGATAGTTTCAAAAGGGCACACATGCCATATGAATATAGGGGAAGGGACTTACATTGTCTTACATCATAGAAAAGAAGGATCCTAATAAACATTTACAAGTCCTTGTGTAATTCTACAGATCCTCCAGTTCTCACTAGAAAATCCTTTCTCTGCTTCATTGTTGATTGCCTCATTGTCCTCTTTATTGACTTAATCCCACATGAGTTCCCATTCTTTCTGTCAACTCACAGGGCTAGCTTCATGGACATGTGACATTTGCGGTCATATAAGGCCCCTGATCAGAAGGGCCCTACACTCAGTTGAATGCTCTTCTCACTGAAATTCCTAAACATTTTTTTTTCACATAACACAGCATTTACATTTTGCCCTGGGGCCCACAAATTAAATGGCTGATCTTCTGTATGTGCTAGTGCTGTGGTAATGACTCTCATTGTCTCAGTCTAAGCAGCACCTACTTCCTAATATCTTAGCAATACCTAAGCAGCATTCCTGGTCTCTACACAGGGACATGGTGGGCTCTCTAAGTACTTTTTAAGCCACAGGAAACTCAAAGTTAACTCAAAAGGAGCAGTTTGTTAATCTCTCAAACTAGATTGTTTGAGATCATTGGTGTTTATTGTAACCCACCTAATAAGCTTCTTACTTGGGACATCAGCCCATAGACATGAGTCCAGGCAATCTGACAATCAGTTTGTCTTCCTCTTTTCTTTTACCGCAGTCCTCCAAATCTGAAAAGATAGGCTTTCTATATCTTCTGCATCATTTCCACTGTTTTGTCTGTCTCTCTCTCATAGATTTTTACTTTATGATCTAGTTGGCCCTGCGTTTCTCTGAATGTGCAGGAGGTAGGGGATTAAAATATATTTCTTCTTTCTTAATAAGACCTTTTCAGAATATAGTATTTGTTCCAAATTACTATTTATTAGTGAAAAGGTGAACATTACTTGCTTCAAGTTCTATATATTCCTACTTCAAAAATACAAAAGTAACCACATCATATCTCCATACACCCACTCCAATAAAGATAATGGAGAACAAGTTAGAAAGACAATGGGTCAAATTAAAATGTAAAAGAGAAAATAATGTTATTATGCTTGCTATTTTGTTGCATGTGAATTTTAATGCTGCTAACTACATAGATTTAAAATGCTTGAATTATACTGCTAAGAGTAAAATTATTGAAATAGATAATTTTAGATCAGCAACTTTCTAGAATACTCAGGATTCTCACTGAAATAAAATTGCTCTAGAAAGGGTACTATAACTTCATAAATTCTCAAATATTAGCCAATAAAAGATCAAATTTTCTCTCATCATTCAAAAGTGACTTTATTATAACAATATCATTTTAATTTCTCAGTTCTGTCTTCCTATTTGCACACTTATACTGCTGTTTAATCTTTAGTATATTTATATTAGACAAATGTTCTATTGAAATATGTAAGTGGTCACTTGAAGAATGCAATTTCCAACAAAGGGGCTACCAGGTTTATCAGAGTTGGAGAAAAACAAAGAAAATCACAAATGCAAACAAGAAGAGCATATCCCATTTGAATTGTATACTACACAAATCTATCAATTGTCTACATTCAAGTTACTTAGTAGAAATAAACTATTTTCCTATTGCCAGGATTGATTTTCATAAGCATGGATTAAACTATTAGGTGAAACATATAATAAAAATAAAAATTTGGTAATCGTTATTTAAAATTATGCTGTTTTAGAAAAGATTTAAATTGTGGAATCTAAATATCCTTCCCCTCAATAAACTAAAATGGAAATTAAAACAAGTCAAATTAATAGTTTTGATTACATAAATCTAGATTGAAGAAGTCAATTTGAAAGATAAATAATCCAAAGGATTCTCAGTATGCTGAATACCAACAGACTAGGAAAATAAAAAATAAATAAAAAACAATGATTGACTATGAAGAGGAAAATTAATCAATACCCAAAATACTACTGGAAAAATATACATAATTACATAGTGCATATACATATAATATATTCCATTTCCATATCTAAACATCAAATAAACAAGTTTGCCAACACCTGTTTATTGAGCTCATAACTATGGACCAAATTAAGTTATTTCAATTATTATATAAAATGGAGTTAATACATATCACAATAGCATCAAGAAATATTACTTTCACTATCACCATTCCAGCCCTGAACCTGTGTGTCCTTACCAACTAAATTTTGCAAAATTGAGGTACAAAGGCTAATGCCAGGCTATCAATCTACATATAAAATCTATATAAATAGATCTTTTTTATTTCTTCTATTCTAAGACTCTTCAATTAGTAGGAATACCTAAAAAAAATTTATAATAATATTCCCATAATGAATTTAGATATAAATATACATGTTTTATTTTATTAGCAAATAATTTTATATCAATAAATAATCAATAAATATTAATACAAAGATTATTGCTAATCACTTTACTGGCCCCTTCTGTTTTCCCTAGTCTCGAGTTCATTTTTTTTCTTTCCTTCAACAATTTTTTGCATTTTTATACAAATTATAAGAGTCTTACTATCTGAAGTTTTAGATATCTGAACTTCTCTTCTTTGTTATCCTCCAAGGATGGATATTTTGGCTGGGTATAGAATTCTTGGCCCACCATCTATTTTTCTTCAATTGTTTGTAAATGGTGTTTGATGTCTTCTAGTTTCTAGTATTCATGATGAAAAGACTGATGTTTATCAATCCGTCTTTCTTAAGTAAGAAGTTCTTTATAAAATTGTGTTTGATTTTCTCTTCTTTTGATCCATAGATGTCAGTATAATTTATCTTGGCTTATGTTTTTTCCACATAATTTGCCAGAAACATAGTGATCCTTTCCAACTCTAAGCCTCAAATATTTTTTGCTTAAAAGATATTTTCTTCTACTAAATGTTAAAATTTACTAGCCCAGCATCTGTTCCTTTTCTCATCCTCAACTTCCTACTGTGTAAAATACTTTTTAGCATCTTTCCTCCAAATGTATCTCCTATGTTTTCAGTTTTACTTTCCATTTCTTCATATTTATAGCTGTGTTGTGGGATAATTCATCCATTTGATAGTCATAGCATTAATTTACTTTGAAGCAATGACCATTTATTTTTCATTTCTTCCATTTAGTTTTTATAAGGATATTTTAACATTTTTGTTTTAGAAAATAATTTTACCTTAAATCTTTTCCTTTATTTTGACGTATTTTCCTGGTTCACTCTTTAAGTATATTTATATATTTAGTTTTCAATATCATGCTTTCATTTTCCTGACCACTTTATCTACAAAATTACACAATCCCTTCCACATTCACACTTTAAGTTAATTCCATGCTTTATTTTTATTAATAGCATTTATATCCACCTCTTACCACATTATGTATATATTGATTTATTGTTGTTTTTCCACATCCCAAAAATATAAGCTCCATGAAGACAGAGAGTTTTTCAAAATTGTGTGATAGGTCATTTAAGTAAATGAAGAAATATGCTCCTTGAAACTTCTAGTTATTTTTGTAGTTACAGTTATATCTACACCTCATTTACTCCCTAAAATCAACTGTAGAGATACATATTTGCCATACAGATTTTATTTTGCTCACAAAGTAAATGTCTTCAAGGTCTTAGGGTTCCCTTTAATTAGCCTTCAGAATGTACTCACAAAGCCAACAAGCACTGCTGTCCTTCTCAGCACACCAAAAAAGAGGTTCACTGGACCTCTCAGAATTCTTATATCAAAAATTAATAAATCTGCATCATTTCAACAGCCATTTCTGGCTTGCTGTCTTCACAGGCAATGCAAAACATAACTGTACTCATCTCTAGGGAGCTCATTGACAAACTTCAATTCCCTCTCACTTATAAAAGAATACCAAATTTAATGTTTGCATCTTTTTATTAGGGAACTGGAAAATAGAGAAGAATTCTACTTGTTTTTATTCTGTCCTTATTGCTTTTTAGGCAACTTTTAAAAGCATTTTAAATGACATTTTATTGTTATGCTATGTTTTCGCTCAAAGAAATATCACTAGCAATCAGAAATTTAAATTTTGAATATTATTTTGAATTTTGAATATTATTCCATAAAATATCTTAAAAGTTGTACAACATTCTTATTTTAAAAATGAAAATAAGGCTAAGAGAGATGATAGGATAATTGCTAATTCATAGGATATATGAGGATATAGAATAGGACATCTTTTGCCCAGATATGTAATTTATCAAATATGCCAAGCTGAATCACAATAATATAATTTTACTGTAGATATTGACAAATAAATAGATGGGTAATTGCATGAAAATTTATTTGTGGTATTTAGGGGTTTGAAAGTTTCTCTGTTTCTCATAATTAAGGCTTACCAATGCAATTATGGCCATTATTGCAGAAAACACTGCTTTCATGTGATGCAAAATAGCACTTCAACTTCTTTGGCACTAATAACTTCCAGGTTTTTCAAAGCAGATCACTTGGCTCATTATCCTTTGTCACAACTGAACTGGGTTGTACATATTTCATTCCTTGAATCTCTCATTTTAAGTCTCACTTCATAGCTCCTTAATCATTCTTCTGTGTTTTCTTCAAAGCCATTTCCTTTTGTCAGCATCTTTATGACACTGAAATGTCTCAGACTGAAAACTGTATCACAGATGTGTGACCTTATTTGCTTTTTTGCTTATTGCTTATTTTTCACCTGTCAGAAAAATATAATGGAAACCTTATATGACAGCAGTTTTGATGTATGGGTAATATTGCTGTGTTTAAATTGAGAACATTTATTGTTCCATGGAATATGTAATTATATACATATTTAAAATTATTGTTACATATACCATTTAATGTATTATCCCAATGTTTAGTTTGAATTCAAATAAGCTGAGTACTCTATTCAGTTAACCTAAAGCTTTACCAATTTCTGTTCTGCAAGGTATTCAAAAGGTTTCCCAAAGTTAAATATAGAAATTTACTTTTTTAGGGTTTGAAAATACTTATGTCTTCAAAACCTGGTACTTTTCTACAAAGAAAGTCCTGTAGGGCTGTAAACAAAATTTTTAAAAGATAGCTGGAACTGAATTATCTACACTTATTAAACACTTGAATGTTTGACAAAGGTAAAAAAATAATAGGCATTTTAATGGAATATGACTGGCATTGTAACTAAAATTATGATATAATTAAAAACTTTTCTCTACTCATGTGATATATAGAAAAGTGATTTAAATTAATATATATTTTTAATTTGCTTGAATCACTGTAGAAAGGCCCAATGAAAATGTGTAGGTTATAAGTAAAGTCCCAAAAGTTATCAAGCATGTATCATTGTTAGACAAGCTTCTAAACTTATTGTACTATTAAGGTAGTAAGCATAAATTAATAGAAATTTAAAAGTAGAATGAATTAGATAATGGTTTAAGCTAATTTTAAAAAGTTACGCTCACAATGATTGCTGATAAAAACTATTGTTTGAGTAGTCTCTTATATAGTTTACCATTTAATTACCTTTTTATAATTATTTTTCCTCGGTGATAGGATCTACAAAAGCCTCTGATGAAGATACTGAAAGAGAGAATGCTATTATTTTAACTTTCTTTATTTGTGCTTATTTTTATTATCTTCATTCTCTTCTTTCAGAAACATTTTTAAGGATCTTATCCACTTAGAATTAATTTAACAAAAATTGATGGTATATTTGATAAATGCATGTAAACAAAATCCAAGTATTAAATCCTCTAATATTCTCTGACAGCACAAAGTCCAATGAGAATGTCCTGTCAATGCCTCCAGCTAATGGGCTCTCAAATTTTCCCTTTTACTAATCCCATGAGATGTGATATTTTAATTATGGAGCAAGTGAGAGCAGAAGAGTCATTCCACATATTAGATATTTGTAATTTATCTCCTATTTGTAGGTTAAAATATTTGAATGGTGACATTTTATTTCAGTATCTTTGCATAGAATTTGCATACTCAGTGGATTATTCCATTATTTTGGAGGCCATTTTTCCAGAGGATGAATAATTCAGGTCCTTCTTTGAAACTGATTTGTATAGAAACAAGAGGCACGCAGCTGAAGATGTTTCCCTTCCCTCTAGGACTGCCTAAATTCACTGACCTGCTTCACCTAACGCTAATACACACACACACACACACACACACACATACACACACACACACACACACACACAGAGCTTTGATATCAGATAAAAGGGTCCAAGTTGTTGGGCTGAACGGAGATTCAGGTAGGTATAAATAAGACAGAATAAAGATGACACGGAAATCAAAGCCCTGCCAAAGGATGACATGTGAAAGGAAGTGGAAGATCACTTTGGAGATTTTTACTGAGGAAAGAGGATGAAAGAAGATGGCTGAGACCCTTCTAGTTCCTCTCTCTTACATAAAGCAAAGGAAGAGGAGAATCTACCATGAAATAAGAGGTCACTAAAGACACTTACATGTTTTAGAAAACAGAGGTCAACCAAACTCTTCTTCAGCAGGTTATAAAATTAGCAAAGTGTGGCATGCTCTAGTATGAAGATAGTGCTGGGGCACCCCTAGTAGGCACATAAGAAGACTCAAAGGAATGTAAATAATAGTAAATGCAGGGATAGAGTGTGTGCTGACAAGCCTACTCACTATGTCGTGCAGATCTTAGGTGCCTGAGTCCATTTGATCTGTCTAGGTCTGAGAGCCGTGTTAAAATCAACATGTTTGCATTGTGTCAGTCTCTTTCTCCTTTAAACTCCCATAGTTACTGCTTAATGAAAGTCACTCTATTACATGCATATTATATCTTCATTGTCAAGTATGTTATTAGCAATATAAAGTTTACTTTATTGCTTAAAGTGTTTGGGGCACTCAATTGTAGTTTCCTGGTATCAAAATCAAGCATCCTGCTTTCTTTTTATTTTAATCTACCTAAAATGTTTTTGTTCATTTTTACTTTTGTAATTTTTAGTCATTCTAAATTATTGTGTTTTAGGCATGTTTCTTATAAACAATGTGAAGGGGGCATGTACTTTGATGGACAAACTGGAAATCTACTTTTAATACGTAAATTAAACCCACCTGCATTTATCGAAAAGTCCAATATGTTAGATCTCAGTTCTGCAACATTTTAGTGAGATCTATGTATTTTCCTTTTTTCCCCTTAAGTTTGCATGCTGCCATTCTTTTCATATCTAGGAACATTAGTGTTATTAAATTCATTTTTCCATAGGAAAAGGAAAATCCATTTTAATAATCAGATATGGAGTGTTTTCAAGAATAGGTATGAACACAAAAGATAAAAATTAGGGACTGCGTGGCAGAAAGTGACATAAATATTACATCATGGTTACACTCTCCTCATTTTTCTCTTTATACTATTTAAGTATCTTTCTAATACATTTGTACTTATTTTTTCTTCGTGTACTGTATGGCAGGGGTCGCATTTCATTCTTTTTCCATGTGAATATTTCCTTATTATAGTAGCATTTGTTGAATTTTTTTGTTGTTTGGTTTTTCTTGTTTGTTTTGTTTTGGGAAGTGCATGGGCTGGGAATCAAACCCGGGTCTCCTGCATGGCAGACAAGAATTCTACCACTGAACCACCTTTGCACCCCTACATTTTGATTTATTTTTAAGAAGTATAAGTAATATTTCAGATAATATTGCTAAAAAAACACAATGACTTCACTTCTACATCCTCCTTTCCTATCCTCCTTTCCTATCCTCCAATATCTGTATAGATAAAAGTGTGATAGAATTATTTCAGTAGGGAAGACAAGTATCTTATATCATTATTTTCCCTACTAAGTAATATCATAGCCTCCAAAGAATTTAATAATTTAGTACAGATGACTAGTTTGGTATAATACAAGTGAGTCTTGGAAATAATTGCTCTCTTCATATGTATGTCTAGAAGAATAGCTTCAAGTGTTCATGAGCTAGAAAGCTAGTATTATTTGATGTAGATGGGGGTTCTTTTAATCCCTGGCAACAAACCCTCTAATGCCACAAACTCATGGGATTATTCTACCAACTGCTGCTAGACAAAGCGTATTTTGAATTTAGAAGTTGTGTCTCCCACCATTTGGATATAAAATAATATATAAAGTGGATATTCTGGACAGTAACCTTTAAAATCCTTCTTGCTTTCATACCTTGGAAAACTATGGATACTGCAACCATAAGAAATAAAATACTTTGTGTCACCCCTTTTTTTGCAGTAATTTGTTTATTAAATCTATATTTGATCCCTATATTGTGTCAAGTACTCTCCTGGGAACTGTGGTTGACATGGCAATGATAAAGACTTGGTGGTCTCTTTGTGAAATAACCACTCACTAAGGAAATGAGACAAATGCAAATGCAAGCATCTTAATATAAGACAATGCATTCCCAGTGTAATTAACAAACAGAGGAGTAAAATTAATTTTTGTCCTGTGCTATAGTGAGACTCAAAGCAGCTTTAAATGTATAATGAACTGTAATAAAACATATAGGACTAAACTAGGCAGTGGTAACACAACACTCTGATGATCAGGAAAGTGGGAAACTAAGGTTTTGGAATGAAGAAAATATATCAAGTACATTCTTTGATGCAAGCCATAATAGATAGCAACAGTTGTTTTTTCACGCACACCAAGAAAGTGTGTGTTTGTGTATGTATGTATAATTTATTGGAGGTAAGGCAAAATCAGTTTGATATTGATAACAAAGCAAGAGACAGGAAAGAACTAATACTGCTATGAGGACATCACTAGAATGATTAAATTCTAGGGGCTGAAGTTTGGAAAAAGTTTGTACACACAGACACATTTGAAGGCATCAGAAGTTGCAGCAAAGCCAATTTAAAATATTTTTTTCATTTCATTTTTATTTCTCATTATATTTCTTAACACTGTTAATGCTGGTATAAACAAAATGAATGAATTTTCCCAATATCAATGCATATTATATGTTGACACTGTAGGATACATTTTATTAATTCAAAAAATATTTCAACATTTCAAAGAAGAATTCTTAATGTTTTGTTGTGAGGGTCTAAAAATTAGACCACTTTTTCATGTAGCCTGATGTATTAACTAGCTGACCTCTCAAGTTGCCTTTTAATATTAATAACAAATTATAACTTGGCAAATGTCCGTGTTCAACATGGGATCAGCACATTATGAACTACATAATGAAAGTATAAATAATATTCTAATAGTGTGAATAGATTGTTTCTGAGATTTAAAAGAAATAAAATTGTACCATAAATTACTTTTTGTAGATTTACACAAATTAACTTAAATTTTAAAAATGACTACTAATTCAAGTCACAAAATGCAATTTATTTCTGTCTTCATGTCTTAATTGAGAAAGTTTTGAATTTGTCCTGCAAATATATTATTATACAACTTGGGTCAAAGGTTAAATTAAAATTATCTTCCAATTTTGAGAAGTTCATGAATATGCCTACATAAGTACTAGCAAATTATTATTTTAGATCTTTTATTATTTTATATTTTTGTATAATCATGAAGAAAATAACTATTTTAATATAAACATGAGAAAACAGAGACTACAACAAAAGCAAACAATAATATAGGATAGTGTTTATAAGATGAATGAAAGCAATAGGAAATAAATTTCACACACGAAAGAGTTGTAAATATGTCTCACACATACAGAATTATGCAAAAGAAAGCCTAAAATATGATGAAATGTTTAAGAGAAAAGTTAAATTTTTCTACTAACGTCTGTATAACATAATTAGAATAAGAAAATTCATAGAGTTAAGAACTAGAATATTGGTTCCCAGGGGACAGGGTGGGGGTGAGGATGAAAAAGTAATGCTTTAATTCTACAGAGTTTCTATTCAATAAAATTTTGAATGGTTATGACGATGGTACAGCTTTGTGACTCTAATTAACATCACTGAATCATATCTGTGATTAAAAGGTGAAATTTTATATAGGTTACTAGAATAAAAATTGTAAAAAGCTAACAAGATGGGACTGTACAGTAAAAAAGTGAACACTATTGTCAATGATGGAGTAGTTAATAATACGATTATAAAAATGTTCTTTAATTGTTAGATGGATAGCATACTCATGCAAAGTGTTAATGATAGGGTGGCATATAGGGACTCTGTATTTTATGCATGATATTTTTTCCCCTCTGGGTTTTATCTGTCTCTTCAAAGGCACATTATTGGATTTTGAGCTCACCTTAATTCTCTTTGAGATCCTTAATTACATCTGAAAAGACCCCTTTCCCAAAAAATGTTTACCTTCACAGATTCTAGGGGTCAGAAAGTGAACACATCTGTTTTGGGTGCCACCATTCAATCTGCCACACTGAGCAGGGCAGAGGATCCACAGGGCCCCCCGTGCCTTGCTGGGGGAAAGATGCATTAATGTAATCACTTTGGAAAACACTTTGGCATTATCTCCAGTAGTTGATCATTCCTATTATGACTCAGCAAATCCACTCCTAGGGGTAGACTTGAGAGAGATGTTTGCATGTCCACGCTGGAGGGACGTGCAGGACATATCTGTGGCAGCCCAGTGTACGGTCAAAACCTTGACTCAACTGTAGTGCCCACCAAAGGGAGCATGGATGACTGCACTGTGCTATATTTACAAAGTATAATTATACAGAATATAAAACAGCAGTCAAAATAGATGAACTATGGTGATACTGCAGATTGTGCAGGGATGCTGACCACTGGAAGGAATAGAGGATCCCAAAACAAACATCTGCAGGAAAGAGGTATCCCGGCAGCTCAGTAGAGTTGGCAAGAGCAGTTTATTATGGACCAAAGCCATATACTACTTAGTGAGAAAAGAAATTATAAATGCATACATACATATACCTTCATGATTCCATTTTATAAAATAAAAACAACTAAATAAAATATGTTCGAAGTACACGTAGATGCATTAAAACCGTAGAAATAGGAAACTCAAGGGATGAAGACAAGACTCAGGGTGAGTGGTAACTATTTCATAAAGTTAGGTATAGATTAATGTTCTGGGTGATCAGTGTCTAGGCACTTATTACATTATAAAAGTAAACAAAAGTGAGCTATGACAATGAATGTGTCTTGGACCAAGGACTGCAATTAACTAAATTATGTGTGCTTGACATCCAGGTTTTAGAAAGAAAAAAATCAACAACCCTCTTCTTGCTTAAGGTAGAGTAGGCAGCAAAGTACCAGGAACCTGACTGTAGGAGGCAGACTCTTCTGCTTTCCCAAGAGCTGGTTGTGGTTTGGCATTGGGGGAGTCCCATGCCCCAAGCACTGGCTGCCTGGGCTAATGATTCTAGGTCTCAGGGATGCCTCTGGTGCTGGGCTGGGGTCCTAAGTCCCTTGGCCTTGGCATACTGTCTGTTGGTCTTGGAGGTAGACCTAGAGCTCTATGAGCCATATGTCAGTTAGGTTGGGGACAGTGACCAGGCGTCCTGGGTTAGTCTGTCCTTTCCTGAGGGGCACAAGCTGAGGAACCAAGCTCTCTCTTTGTTTTTCTTTTCATCACATAGTTGTATATGCATCATCAAGATCATTTCTTAGAACATTTGCATCAATTCAGAAAAAGAAATAAAAAGAAAACAGAAAAATGTTCATACATACCATACCCTTTACCCCTCATTATGCATGATTTTTTTTGTAAATCTACAACTCTCATTAAACTTTTTTTTTAATAGCACTCTAAACGTCACTGGCTCTTACTGCTATCTGCTCATCTAATCCCTCAGTCTCTTACAAATATCCTATCACTTATAAAGTTTGTTTGAAGGGAAAGCAAAAGTATCTGGCTGTTGTGTCTCTATACCTCGATGGGAGACTCATTCTGTAGCAGAAATAAAGTAATATGAGAGATATAAATAAAGTTCCATTTGCTATAGGATGACAGGAGAAATAACTTAAACTCTTCATTTTGAGCAAGAGATGATAACACATGTGGTCTATGATGTTTATGAACTTCCAGACTGAAAGTCATGTACAAACGCCCAGTATGATATATCTAAAGGCAAGACAGGTTGCAAACTTTAGTTATTTATTCATCTTTTTAATTGGGATGTAATGCACCCACCATAAAATTAACCATTTTGAAGTATAAAAATTTAGCAAATTTTAGTACATTCACAAGTTATGCAACCATCACCACTAACTCCAGAACATCCTCCCACCCTCTCCCAAAATAAAACATGCTCATTAGTAGTTGCTCCCCATGCTCCTTTCCCCAGCTCCTGGAAACCATAAATCAACTATTTGTCTCAGTGAATTCTTCTCTTCTGTACATTTCATATAATTAAATTTATGTAATATGTGATATTTTGTGTTTAGCTGTCTTCATTTACCATAAAGTTTTTAAGGGTCATCCATGTTGGAGCACATACCAGGACTTCATTCCTTTTTAGGACTGAATAATATCCCATTCATTATGTGGATAGACCATATTTAAGCATTAATTTACAACTTCATTTATGTGCTTAAGTTTTCATTTCTCTTGAGTGGAACCTAAGAATGGACATGTTGAGTCATATGGTGTTCTAGTTTGCTAGCTGCCAGAAAGCAATATACCAGAAATGGATGGCTTTTAAAGAGGGGAATTTAATAAGTTGCTAGTTTGCAGTTCTAAGGCTGAGAAAATGTCCCAATTAAAGCAAGTCTATAAAACTGTCCAAATTAAGGCACCAAAAAGAGGCTACCTTCACTCAAGAATGGCTGATGAAGTTCAGGGTTTCTCTCTCAACTGGAAAGGCACATGGCAAACATGGCAAAGTCTTTTAGCTTCCTCTCCAGGCCTCTTGCTTCATGAAGCTCCCCAAAGAATGTTCTCCATCTCCAAAGGTTGCTGGCTAGTGGACTCTGTAGTTCTCATGTTTCTGCTACTCTCATCGATCTCAAGCTTTCTCCAAAATGCTTCCTCTTTTAAAGGATTCCAGTAAAGTACTCAAGACTCACCTGGAATGGATGGTATCACATCTCCCTCCATTCATAAGTTTTTACCCCATGTTAGGTGAGTCACATCCTTTGGAGATAAACTAATCAAGTTTCCAATCTATAGTACGGAATAGGGATTAGAAGAAACAGTTGCTCCCACAAGATTGGTTAGGACTAAAACATGGCTTTCCTAGGGTACATAAATTCTTCAAACCAGCACATATGGTAAATCTATGTTTAACATTTTGAGGAACTACAAAATGTATTCCAAAGTGGTTGCTCCATGTTATATTCCTGCCAGCAACATATCACGGCTCCAATTATTCCATATCCTCACACTACTTGCAATTTTCAATTTTTCTAGATGTGAAGTGACATCTCACTATGGTTTTGATTTGCATCCATGTGTCTTTGAATACATGTCTATTCAAACACTTTAGCCGTTTATTATTTGGCTTATTTTTCTTTGTTGTTGAGATATGATTTATTTATATATTCTGGATATCAGACACATAAGATATATCATTTTCTAATGTTTCCTCACAATCTGTGGGTTCTTTTTCATTTTTTAATATTGTTTTTAAATGCATAAAATGTTTTAAATTTGATAAAGTTCAATTTATCCATTATTTATTTTATCAATAGTGATTTTGATGTCCCACCAAAAAAATCATTGCCTAGTCTAGAGATCACAAAGATTTATACCCATGGTTTCTTTGATAAGTTTTATAGTTTTAGCACCCACAAAAACTAGACATTTGATCCATTTTGAGTTACCAGTTATATATAATATGAGTTAGTGGTCCAGTTTTTTATTTAATTTCGTGTGAAAATTCATCTGCCCTAAGTTAAAAAGACTAGTCTTTCCACACTGAACAGTATTGGCCATGCTTTGAAAAATCAATTGTTCATAAGTACATGAATTGATGTTTGGACCCTCAGTTCTATCCCATTTATCTATATGTCCATCCTTATGCTGTACCATATTGCTATGATTACTGTAGATTTGTGGTTTTGTGATTATAAGCCCATTGTACTACCATATGAACTTTACAATCAGCTTGTCCACATATGCAAAAAAGGTAATTTGAATTTTAATAGGGATTGCATTGAATTATAATAGGGAATTATAAAATGGCAATTTAGGGAGTATTGTCATTTTAGCAATATTAAGTCCTACAAACGTGAACATGGCATATCTTTCCATTTATTTAGGTCTTCCTTAATTTGTCTCAACAATGTTTTGCAGTGTAGTTGTCTTGAATTTTTTATTAATTTATTTTTATGTGGTTTTATTTGTATGTTATTTTAACTTGAATTTTTTTCTTAATTTCATTTTCAAAATGTTCATTGGTAGTGCATAGAAATAGGACTGAATTTGCGTGTTGATGCTGTACCCTACATGTTTGATAAATATGTGTGTTAGTTCTAATAGCTGTCTTGAGGTTCTTTAGGGATTTCTATATATAAGCTCATCTCATCTGCAAATATAGGTCATTTTCATTTTTCCTTTCCAATCAAGATAGCTTTCATTCAATTTTCTTGCATAACTGACCTGGCTAGAACTTCCAGTACAAAACAGTTGAATAGAAGTGGTGAGAGCAGAGATTTTTGTCTTATTCCTAATTTTAGGAAAAAGTCTTTTATGTCATCACTGTTCAGTATGACATTAACTGTGAGTTTTTCACAAATGTTCTTTAACAGGTTGAATTTCCTTTCCATTTCTAATTGGTTGAGAGACTTTGATATCAACTAGTGTTGAATTTCTTCAAACACTTTTTCTACATGTACTGAAACAGATTTTAAGTTTCAATAATTCTACTAAAATTGAATATTGCATTGATTTTGTACATTAAGCCACACTTGCATCGCTGAGATAAATCTCACTTGGTCATGTTGTATGATCCTTTTTAAATACTTCTGAATTAGGTTTGCTAATATTTTGTAGAAGATTTTGTAATCTATCTTTGTGATGAATATGTGTCTGTATTTTTCTCCTTGTGATGTCTTTGACTGATTTTGGTTTCTGGGTAATACTGGCCTTAGAGAGTAAATTAGGAAGTGATTTCCCCACTCATATTTTTTAAAACCTTTTTTGAATGATTCAAATTAATCCCTCCATAACTCCCTGTGATCCCAGCTTTTCTTTGTGGCGCATTTGTATGTCTTTTCTTTTCATAGGTCCACTCAGATTTGTTTGTATTTTCTGAAGTCATTTGGCAGTTTATATCTTTTCTAGGAGTTTTTCATATCATTTTTCTAGTTTGTCTAATGTTCCAGCATGCAATAATTCATAGTATTCCCTTAAAATCCTTTCCAGTTTTGCAAGGCCATTAGTTAGGTTCCCTATTTTATTTTTTATTTCAACAGCTTGAATTTTTCTCTCTCTTCTCTCTTGTTCTCTCTTGCTTTCTCTCTCTTTCTGGTAAGTCTAATTAAAAGTTTGACAATTTTATTGGTATTTTCAATGAAACAAGTTTTGATGCCCTTGATTTCCTCTTTGGTTTTTCATTCTTTACTTTGTTTACCTCCTTCTGAAATTTATTTCCTTCTTTCTTCCTGCCTTAGATTAAGTTTTGTATTCTTTTTCTAGTTTCCTAAGGTGTGGTCTTAGGTGATTGAGCTGAGGTTTTTCTTCTTTTATAACACAGGCATTTACAACTATAAATTTCCCTCTGAGCACTTCTTTGGTTGCCTCTCTTAAATCCTGATATAATGCATTTTCATTTTCATTCACCTCACATTTTCTAATTCCTCATGAGATTTCTTCTTTGACCTACTTGTTTTGTAGAAGTGTATTGCTTAATTTTCATACATTTACCAAATTACCAAATTTCCTTCAAAATTGAATTTTAATTTATCCAGCTGGACAAATAATATATTTTGTATGATTTTGTTATTTTATTTTTATTGATTTTTTTTTTAATGGCTAAAGTAGGGTATATCTTAGAGAGTGTTCCGCAGGTACTTAGGAAGAATATGTGTTCTGTTGTTCTTTGTTGGAGCATTCTATCAAAGTACTGTGGAACAGTATTTCTGTTAGGTCTCAGTGGTTTATCCTGTTGCCCAATTCTTGTGTTCCTTGCTTGCCTTCTGTTTAGTTGTTCTATATGTTATTGAAAGTGAGTTATTGAAGTACTCAATCATTATATTAAATTTTCTGTTTCTGACTTTATGCCAGTTTTTCAAAAATTATTTGTGAGATCCATTGCTAGGTGGATTAATCCTTCTGGCATAAAATGTCATTCTTTGACTCTAGTAACAATTTTGCCTTCAAGTCTATTTTACCTCCTATCTTCATTGCTGCCTTTAGGTACCTGTCAGAATAATACAATTTTTCCATCTTTTTACTTTCAGTATATTTGTGCCTTTGAATTTACAGTGTTTCTCTAGTAGACTATGTGTACTTGAATCATGTTATTTTTTGAATCCATTCAACAAGTCTCTGCCTTTTAATTGGAGATCTCAATACACTTGCATTTTGTATAATTGCTGATAAGGTAGATGTCATGGTTTGGAAGTTTTATGGACCCCAGAAAATATCATGTTCTTAAAACTAATCTATTCTTATGGCTGGGAAACTTTGGATTAGATACCTCAGTTGAAGTGGATCTTAATCCTTTTACTGGAGTTCTTTAATAAGAGTATGACACAGATATAAATGCACAGAAACTGAGAGAAGACCCAGAGTCCAAAGTCACAGTTGGAGAAGTCAGATGCTAGGAATAACAGAGCTCAAAAGAGAAGGGAAGAATCAGCAGATGTCGTCATATTCCTTGCCAGGGGATAGAGAAGTCCAAGATAATTAGTAGCTGTTCTTTGGGGAGAAAGCATTGTCTGTTGATGCCTTGATTTGAACATTTTCACAGCTTCAGATTACACAGAACTGTAAACTTATAAATTAATAAATCCCCATTGTAAAAGCCAAACCACTACTGGTATATTGCATTTCATCAGCTTTAGCACACTAAAACAGTAGGATATAAATCTTTCATTTTTCTATTTGTTTTCTATATGCCCTAGGTTATTTTTGTTCCTAAATTCATCTATTACTACCTACTTTTGTGGTATATAGATATTTTGGAGTATACCATTTTAATTTCCTTGTCATTTATTTACTATAAACATATTCATGCTACATTCTTAGTGTTTGCTCTGTGGATTCCCAATAACAACACCATTTATAACAATCTAGTTTGAATTGGCATCAACTTATGCTTCTATGGTAATAAATTATGCTTTTATACATTATGTCCCATCAAAATAGATTAATAGTTACTGCTTTATGCAGTTTTCTTTTAGTGAAAAATGGAGTTACAAAAAATATACTTGAACTGACATATTTTATAGTTACCTTTAACAGTGTTGTTCATTTATTCATGTGGATTGGAATTACTCTCTAGTATTCTTTTATTTCACAGAAGGACACTTATTTCTTACAGAGCAGATCTGCCAGTGACAAACTCTATCAGCTTTTGATTATGTGGAATTATCTTAATTTCTCCTTTAGTTTGGAAGGATAGTTTTGCTGGATCTCTAATTCTTGACTAATATTTTTCTTTCTGCATTGTGAATATATCATCCCACTGCCTTCTGGTCTCCATATTTTTAGCTGAAAATCAGCTGTTATATTTATTTAGGATCCATTGTACTTGATAAGTTGCTTCTCCCTTATTGCTTTCAAAATCCTCTACCTGCCTTTGTCTTTCAATAGTTTGATAAGGATGTACATTGGTATGAACCTCTTTGCATATGTTCTATTGAATGCATTTATTTTCTAGTAGGTGAAAATACATGCTTTCTTCAAATTGGGGAACTTTTCTGCCACTATTTCCCCTCATATATATATATTTTTTGCCATTTTCTTCTTTCCTTTCATTCTGAGACTCAAATTATATGCATGATGATATGCTTGATGATGTGTGTTTCAGTTTGCTAAAGCTGCCAGAATACAATATACCAGAAATAAATATACCAGAAATAGATTGGCTTTTTACAAAAGGGATATAAGGTTACAAATTTACCATTCTAAGGCCATGAAAATATCTGAATTAATGTATCAACAAGATGATGCCTGGACACTGAAGGAAGGCCTCTGGCATCTGGAACACCACTGTTCCAGCTGGGAAGGCATGTGGCTGACATCTGCTGGTCCTTGCTCAAAGTTTCTTGCTTTAAGCTTCTGATTCCAGTGGTTTTCCCTTCGTTCCCTGTGGGTCTTCTCTTGAATTCTCTGGGGCAAACTGTGGACTTCATCTCTCAACATCCCCCAGGGCATTTTCTGTCACCAAGTCTCTGCTTTTAGGAGACTCCAGTGAATGGATTAAGATTCGCCTTGAATGGGCAGGGTCATATTTCCATAGAAACATCTGTTCTAGTTTGCTAGCTGCCAGAATGCACACATCAGAGATGGATTGGCTTTTAATAAAAGGGGATTTATTTTGTTAGTTCTTCAGAGGAAAGGTAGCTAACTTTCAACTGAGGTTCTTCCTTACGTGGGAAAGCACAGGGTGATTTCTGCTGGCCTTCTCTCCAGGCCTCTGGGTTCCAGCAACTTTCCCCAGGGTGATTTCTTTCTGCATCTCCAAAGGCCGAGGCTGAGCTGTGAGTGCTGAGATGAAGTATGCTGAGCTGCATGGGCTGTGCTATGTTGCACTCTCTCATTTAAGCACCAGCCAATTAAGTCAAACATTATTCATTGCAGCAGACATGCCTCCTAGCCAACTGCAGATGTAATGGGCAACAGATGAGGTTCACGTACCATTGGTTCATGTCTACAGCTACAGAACTGGGTGCCTTCACTTGGCCAAGTTGACAACTGAATCTAACTACCACAACATCTTAATCAAAAGGTCCTGCCAAAAATAGATCTGCCCCCATGGATTGGATTAAAAGAACGTGGCTTTTCTGAGGTACATAACAGTTTCAAACACGTGTTCCACAGGTTCATTCTTATATTATTTTTGTTCTTCAAACTGACTTAATTGACCTTTTCAAGTTCACTCATTATTTCTTCTGCTTACTCTTATCTAGTCATGAGTCCCTCTAATGAATTTTTCATTTTAGTTGTACTTTTCAATACAAGACTGGTTATTTGATTCTTTTTCATAATTTATATCTCTTTATTGCTTTTCTCTATTTGGTGACACACTATTTCATACTTTTTTTCTTTAGACATAATTCCTTTAGCTATTTGAGCAGATTTAAAATAGCTTATTTAAACTCTTTGCCCATCATTTCTTGGCCTTTTGACTAAGCTCAAGTATAAAGTCTTTGCCTAGTAAGTGCAATATCTGGGCTTTCCCTTGGACAGTTTCCATTGATTGACAGTTTCCCCTGTGGGGCTCATACTTTCTTGATTCTTTACATGGCTGTCTTTTTTTTGTTGTTATTGTTCTAAGCTAGACATTTGAAATAATATAATGATACAACTCTGGAACTCATTTTCTCCATCTCCAGGTTTTGTTGTCATTGTTAATCTTTCTTGTATTATATATTTGTTTCTTTAGTGCCTTTTCCGAACCAATACTTTAAAATTGTGTTCCTTATTGTATGTATCCAGTTAAGCCCCTACTTGATTTTCTTAGTGGTCTTCTAATGACTAGACTGAGATTTTCTGTTGAGAACCAATACATTCTCCGGTCTTGCTGAAGGACTCTATGTGTGTATGGAGGCATGCCTATACAACTAAGACAGGATGTTATCACTCTGCCATAGCCTTCACCTCCTACCTGCACAGAGACTCATGGGCAACCAGAAGTGAGAACTTAGAGCCTTCTCAGTTCTTTCTTGAGTATGAATAAAGCCTTTGACATGGGCATTGACTTTTGTATGCCCAGGATTATTTCAGAGATTTCAAGTTCCCTATGGGCATATTATGCTTCAGATTTTACTTTTAAGTTTTTTGGTCAGTCTATTTTTCCTGCTTTACCCATTGCCTCAGATATCTGTGAAGTTAAAACACATAAACATGTTTATGATAAATGTCCCCAATGGGAAGGCTTTTGGTACTGGGTAAGAATCCAGTGAAGTCAAATAAAGACAATTTTTTTACTGGAATCTGCTAAGGAAGCATCAAATATGTCAGATAGCTAGGATATTTTGAGAATGAGACTTTGAAAAAGCTTGTTACGGTCAGGTTCATGTGTCAACTTGGCACCTGGTTATCTGATTGGGCAAGTGCTGGCCTGTCTTTCACTATGAGGACATTTTATAGAATTAAATCACGATCACGTCAGCTGCATCCACAGCTGACTGCATTTGTAATCAGTCTGTGGGAGTGTCTTCTGCAATGAGTGATACTTAATCTAATCACTGGAAGCCTTTTAAGGAGAATTCAGAAGAGACAGTCTCTCTTCCTGCTTTAGCTGGCGAGCCTCTCCTGTGGAGTTCGTCCAGACCCTGCATCAGAGTCATCAGCTTCACAGCCTGCCCTACAGATTTTAGACTCTATGTTCCCACGGTTATGTGAGGCACTTTTATAAATTTTATACCTACAGATATTTCCTGCTGATTCTGTTTCTCTAGAGAATACTAGTTAACACAAAGTTAATGCCTAGTTAATACCTGCTCCTTATGGTATCAGTAATGCCAACTTTTTTGTTGGTCTGTTTGCCTCTGACTTGGAGAAATTAATGTGCTACAAAGCTCATTGGCCTTACCTAAGATGCAGCTGTTTTATCATGAATAAATTCTTCCTGGGTTGCTACAAGCCCAAGCTTTTGGTTTACTTTCAGAGTTCTGAAAAAGTTCACCCTGAAAATTTTTGCCAGTTATTTAACTGCATTTATAATGAGGAAAATATTTGGAGGTTGATATTCTGCCATTTTTGCTAAGATGTAGGTATCATTTTTAAAACAACACAGATTCCTATAGATAATGTAAAAGAGGTGTTTCAAAATAGTAGTACCTGACTGCAGCAAATATTTTCAAAAATCCAATACTTTTAAGTAAATTTAAACTTCAAAGAAATATATATGTCATTATTAGCTTGGTGCCATAAAATTTATTTGTAAGACATTTGGGGATTGTTATTGTTTTGCTTATGCTACTAATGATACAATAGCAATGTCATATAGAATAGAGTAATAACAAATTAGAATTCAACAGAAAGAATTATTTATGTGAAAATACCAAGGTTAAATTTGATTCATAAATTGTGTTAGAAATGAGGGAGATGAAGCTAGGATAACAACAAAATTTTTAAAATTTGTACTGTAAATGTCAGCATTCTTACGCCTGCATTCAAGTGTACATTAATGCACAGAAGACACAGCCATGAAGTCCACCCTCTATATTGGGGTGGGAAGAAAAATACACGGTAACTTGCATAAGGCATAAGGGTTCTGGCCATAAACCATGAGCCATTCCTACACAGAAGGCTGAAAAAGTTAAACAGCCAATTCAACATACACATGCAAGGGCAGGGGATCAGGGGGTCAAAAGGTAGGTGCACAGATGCCTGGGTGCCTGGGCAGGGAGGATGTGGCCATGGATATGCACAGGTTCTGGGGGCAGGCCCCTGGTGTGCACTGGTTTTAGGGGTGGGTCCCTGGTGTTTGCATGCAGAGAGCTCAGAGGCAGTGGGGCAGGATCTTGTCTGTGTAGGCTGGGGTTGGTAATGGCCCGAATGCACAGGTGAATGTTTGCCCAGAGGTGGGTGGGCAGGGCAAGGGTGTGCAACTGCCTTGGATCATGGTAGCAGGGTGCAGGGATCCAGTGGGCAGGGAGCAGATGCTTGGGTACTGGGGTGGGCAGGATGTGGGTGTGCATGTGCATGGGTCTGGTGGGCTGGATGCTGCTGTGTGGCTGTGCAGAGCTCCAGGTGGATGGGTTGGGATTGCATGACTGCGTGGGCTGGAGGCAGGTGTGGCCCATGTACACTGGTGAGCACCTGCAAGTTCAGATGTGCAAATGAGCACCGCAGAGAGTGGGAGGTAGGGGGGAAGGGGCAGCCTTGTGCAGGTGTGCAGGTCCTGGGGAGCAGGGTGACAGTGTGTGCTTGTGTGGGAAAGGAGGGTCAGGCTGGAATAGGAATGTGCACATGCGAGAGGTGGGGGTATGGGGCAGGGATGCGGGAGTGGGGGTGGGGTGGCCCGGTTCAGGTGCCTGGGGTGTGGGGGTGTCAGGGATCAAGGTGCAGGGGTGCACAATCAAGGAGCACAGCTTGGTTTACTTCCTTGTCCAGGTTTCCCTGTCTGTGCACTCCTGAGGGCTCTGCCCTCTGTTTAGAAAGGGGTGCCTTATGCTGTTTGCACTAGCTGGGTGGTCTTTGGTTCTCAATGTCTCTATTCCTCAGCTGTTGCAAACCAGAACCTCCCTATGTGGTGCAGAAGATGCTCTCAGGTCACTTCCACCCTGGAATTGCTGTCTGGTTATTTTTCTGTCACTTCTTTAGGTGTTTTTAGAACAGGGGTGGACTAGACTTATCCTATTCCATCATCTTCCTGTAGCCCCCTTATAGGATTTTTCAACTTCTGACAATGTTTTAAACACTGGAAATACGAGAGAAATGAGACACAATGCTTGTCTTCATGGCCTAGTAAATAGATGAGTACATATAATATAGATCATAGAAAGGCATACTACAATAAAGAATTAGAATATTAGGGGAGCATAAAGAAGAAGCAATTGACTCATTCGCTGAGAACCAAGGCATATTTCATGCAGGAGATAATATTGGAATTAGATATTGAAAGTCGCTGTGATTTTTTTTTCTGAAGGAGAATGGGAGAAAAGGAATTCTAAACAAAGGCAAAAGAAAATGCAAAAAAGAAAGTGAAAGAACCATAGTTTTTACATGAATGGAGGAAGTGGAGGAATTAACAGATTAATCTAGAAAAATAATTTGTCGTTTATCCCTCACTTCATATTTTCCTTCTATTTCTATTACCACTCCTTCTTGGTTTATACTGAAAGTCACTTAATTTAGATTGTATGGGTCTGATCCCTTATCCCACATATTTATTTTGGTTATATAGTGTTGGGAGGAAAATAATTCATTCCAAATCAATCTGAATTTTCAGTGGACTTTTCTGTGGCACTATTTGGAAAGACTATTTCTTTAAACTTTTCAAGCTAGTGGAATTCTGAGTTTGAAATTGAGAGTACGGATATCTTCTCTGTTGAGTGGAGAAGGCTGGTACAGAAAAATGAAAATTCAAGCTAATTCAAGAGTCCTGGCCATACCACTTTATCATCTAACCTCAGTCATCTTTGACTGGACTTCTTAATTATATTTGTCAGTAATTGTCATTTTGTTACACAGCTTTCAAGTGGGTCCCTTCCACATACAAACAAAGAGCTCCGAATAGTAGTACAGCTGTATCTGTTAGATTTCACAGGACTGTGCTGGCTTGCTCTAAACCATACCAGTATACTTCTATTATCCCAGAATAATTAACAGTTATTTACATTTTACTTTCAAAAGATGTCATTTTGGGTAACAGATAATAGGCTCACCCAATATTGGTAATATAAACTTACTGAAGTTAATAAAGCCACTGTATGTGCAATAAAACTTTTTAAAAATTTCAGCAACAGAATCAAATTTATGAAAGGCTCAACCAGATGAATAACCACCACATAAGAAAGGAAGAGCCTCACCTAAGATTAAAGTGTCAATGATGCGCAAAAGAACAAAATACACAGTACTTTCATTGGTATCATGTCTTGGACCAAGAGATGCCAAGACTTCAAGGATATCCTCCATGGGCCTTTTTTTTCTGTGTCACACTTGGTGAGAATAACTGGGCTGTATAAAAGTAGGGATGCTGACAAGGATAATCAAAGGAGATTCACATCATTTAGATAAGGCACATAGCCACAATTAAGTCTAGTATAAGTCCCAGGAATCAAAGAAAGGGGGTAATTCAAAGCAGAATTAAAACTTCATAAAATAGTTGCCTTGTTTTGTGGATATATATATTTACATCTCACACTAATGAATGCCTAATCTTTTATTTTTATCACCAGTTCTCATCTCTTTTTAACATCTCATGCACACTATAGACCTCAAGGAATTATTCTCCTTTCACCACCCCATCATCATTTTAGTTTCTATACCTACCTATACTAAACCATTTGTATAAAATACATTCCTTTTTTTTTTAGTGAATTCCAAGTAAGTTTCAGATCTTATTGTATGCTTCTTCTCTGTTGTAAAATCTCTCATGACTCAATTGACAGAAATTAAATCCTTCTTTCCCTTTGCAATACGTTCATATTATAAAATAGTTCATATGTTAAGACAACTGGCATTTATTTCCAATATATTTTGTGCTTTGTAAGCAAACTGGTGTTGGACCTTTTAAAGTATGTACTCTAGTCCAGTTATCAGACACACAGGAATTTCCTTGAATAATTTAAAAAAAATGAATGTTTACAGATATTTGCAAGCTATTATGTGAATGAATTTCTACACATTTTTGTCAATATTTAAATTATGACATTTAAATACGCATAAAAGGAGGTTTGATTCTTAGGAAAATATGTTTTATAATCTAAGATTCACTGCATTTTTGTGACATTGGGAAGCTTAGATTTGGTTCTGTTACTCTAAAGGGGAAAACCATTTGAGATTAGTAAGTTTTACCAGTAAGTTTTACCTAAGTCAGGTTTATGTAATTAAATAGTGATTGAAAATTTTTCGTATTAGTCTGGACGTATAAATCAGCCATAACTGGGTTCCTGTGAATTATCACATTAAAAATCCTATGAACTACATGCATATTCAATATTTCACAGTATCTCTGATGCAAAATGATTTGATACAATTTTATCTAGCCATTTCCTTGTTTTAAAAATGTTACAATGTTATCAACATTATGGCTACAGGGTGAAATGATTTTGTTATAATGCTGTTGTCTTAAATTTTCATAGTATCAGTTAATTCAACATAATCCTAAAATGACTGCCATGATTGCTACTGCAGTTATTTTTTATTACATGCTTACTATGTTACAGTAATGCATTAGACCTATTATATTAATTATTTATAATTTTATCACACACTTACAAGGGAGTTATTATTGTTAATATTTTTATATGAACCAACTGATTGTCACAAGAAATCAATTCCCTTAACTTCCTGCTGCAGCCAGGAGTACAAGCCTCAAAACTGTAGTCATGACTATTTTCTGCACAGCACACATCTTCATTTTCCAAGCTTTTTATTACAGATACCACACAATAGGTTGATTTAAACAATGGGAACATATTGGCTCATGGTTTTGAGGCTTGATGCCCAAATTGAGAAGCTAGTGATGTGATGCTTTCTCCACAAATTCTGTAGCCTTCTGGAGCTGGCTGCTGTAATCCTGGGGCTCCTTAATTCTGAATTCTGTCTAAGGTCATAGTGATGCCCTCTCCCTCCTCCACAAGGGTCTTCTGACTTCCAATCCCTGGTTCCTCCCCGTGGCTTTTTTGGACCCTGGCTTCCAGTTTTTTTCTTTTTATAAGGTTTCCAGTGATCCAGATTAAGGCCCAAATTCATTCAGGTGGGCCATACCTTAACTAAAAATAATCTCTTTAGGAGATTCTATTTACGATGGGTTCACACCCAGAGGAATTTGGAGACAGATTAAGAATGGGAATAAATTGGGGTACATAATTCAACCTAGCACACCATATATTTTCCCTCATTTTCTAAAATGCATTTGCCTACAGTAAAATTTCATATAAAATGTATTTATTAAAAAGCTTGTGGAAATTATGTTATCATAGAATTTTAGAACAGGCAAAGGGCTACAATCAAGTTTCATTTTAACTAAAATTGAAATCCATGAGGCATTACACGTTAAGTGGTAGAAATTCTTGGATGAAAATATGCTCACAAATTTCATTGCAAACTTTTATGGGATAGTTTTGTTTGAACATATTTAATTCCATTTATGCTAAACAATCCATAATCCACATTATTTTGTAATCCCTGAAAGTGATATTGTGCTATTTCTTTTCTTATTGCTTCTCAAATTCAAATCTTCCCGCTGTCCTCTCCTGGCATTGGGATCTGAAAATATTTTCTCAAACTGCTGTGCTGGTAATTGTCCTGGGGTTATATCCATGGAAAAATTAGTGGGAGGCAGGAGATTCCTTATTTCTTCCTATTTCCAGGTATAGTATTATTTTCCAACCTCTCAGTAGGCTCCCAGCATGGGTCTTACCTCTTTAGTATTCTGAAGAATGTGGGGCATTGGAACCTTTATCTAAGCTCCCAATTTTTCATTACTTGACATTTTCCTTTTGTTACTAACCCTCTGGATAGTAGCTGTTTCCTGCTTTAGTGCTCTTGTTTTGCTTTTAGGTTTCCAATGAAAAAGTAAACAATTCCTTGTATTCCAATCATTAAAAGTAAAACTGAACCTACCTCATCTAGTACTAGTGGAGTACTTCGACCAGAAATATATATTTTTTAATCTACAAACTGATTTATTTTTTTATTTCTTCATGTAAAAACTTTGGTAAATGTTAGATGTTTATATTATATGGAGATATTTTTCAATATAGAAAGAGGAATTTAGATATTTTATCATTAAAAAGGTAAATGATACAGTGTATTGTCATATAAACTCAATAATAGATTACCATCAAACAACTAATCATGGTATCTTAAACATTTTTGGTCATACATCCATCACTGTTATGCCTGCTAATCTTGACTGCACCCTATCTTACTAGAGCTGTTCATGCTTTCCTCTCCTGGTTGGAATGCCCTTTCTCTTCATCTTCCTGAGCTTCCTGACCCTTCTCAAACTCAAAGGGAATTAGCTTGAAACTTGAACATGAGGCTTCACTATACGTGTAACATTCCACCACTTCAGAGAGACTAGAGTCTAATCAGGATACAGAGTCTTGTTTTAGGTCCAGCTCTTCCATGAACTTGTAGATTACCTGGGAATGTTATTTTATACTTACATATATAATGTTCTTTCTATCTATTCATGTTATTCAAGTATCCTTACTGTAAAAAAGAGGTTTTCTCTAGTAAAGGCACTTTAAAATGAATAATGAGTGAAGAGTTTTCTGGGAAGAAAGAAAACACTTGGGACTTTTTCTACATTTAAAAAGAAAATGTTCAGGTTTTATTCACCAATAGCTTCTACCTTTTCTACCTGCCTCCTTTTGTGCCCTCTTCAACGTTTCCAGTCAGGGAAGGGCTTTCTGACCTCCTTAGCTATTATCTCCTGGGAGCAGCTGTCAATGAAGAGAGCAGGCAATCAGTGGTAGGCCTCCCATGGGGCCTGCAAGTTCAATCAGACCAGCCCTTTCAACAGCAGCTATTCCGGCATTTGCCCCACTGGCTGTCTCCCATGAAAGATTGGCTTTGATTTCAGTGACAGTCACATAGTCAATTTTCTCAGCCAACTGTGGCACAATGATATGATCTATATTGAGACCAGCTGTATCAGACTGAATGAAATAAGTTTGGCCTGCCCACAGGAATGATGGTGAGCCAATACCAGAAGTCTTTAATTTCTGGATGACCTTGATGAGGTCATTTTGGCTGAAACCTTGGGCTAATTTGCACCTTCTTTTTAACACCTGTTGACGTAGTTCCACCAAAGTTATCAGACCACCATTCCTAGGCGTGAGGACCAGGCATACTTTGATAATATGGACACACAGCTCATAATAGGGATCACCCTTGCCATCATCACAGACCAAATTATTTTTCTAGAACCCAAGGAATCCACCCGATGGTGCACATGTCCTGGAAGTGTACTCAGAACTTAGAATACTTCTGGATCTCCTGTTTGTGATTGCTGGCAAATTTCTTAGGTTGGTCTTGAACATATCCAATGGCTTTGACCTCTGAGTTAGCTGGTCTTGAGCCAAGAGAGTCCTTGCTCCTTATGCTTGGCCTCTGCAAACTCTTCAGTGATAGTGCAACTCCCACCCTGCAGTGGTGCATCCGGACCCTGAGCTGCTGCAACTCTGTGTCTCGGCTTTCCAGTATGCACTTTTTCTTAAGATTAATTCCAAGTTATCATTTTATGTTCATGTTTTACATTTATAATTTCCCTCAAAAATATAACAGGAAAATATTTTGATGATGCACAAAGAATCTGTCAGAATTTACTCTGCCTAAAGATATTTTTAAAAAAATCATTCGATGAGAAAGAGGTTCTTTAATCCTGTATAGATTATTGTAATGCCTGGAAATTTCCTAGAGTATATTAACCAGATAATCAAAAACTATTGGTAAAGTCCCCGGAGGGAGGGGAGAAAGACTATGAAACTATTAAACCTTACCATCAGGAAATCCCCTGATACTGTGTCAAACTTTAGTGATACCTGAATCAATAGGCCATGCCCTCGATCACGAGGCTTACTCTTGTGAAGCTTATGTAGGTAGCATAGAAGCTTAGACTACGTATAGACATGCCTAAGAGTTACTTCTAGAGGATGACTGTTGTTGTTCAGATGTGGCCTCAGTCTTTCTAAGTCCAACTCTGAAAATGAAATCACTGCCCTCCCCCCTACCTGGGATATGACATCCAGGGGTGAAAGTCTCCCTGGCGACGTGGGAGATGACTCCTAGGGCTGAATCCAGACCTGGAACTGTGGAATCAACAATTCCATCCTGATAAATGGGGGAAAAGAAGAGTAATTAAAAAAATATCAGTGGCAGAGAGAGTTCAAATAGAGTTGAGAGGCTACTCTGGAAGTTGATCTTATGCAAGTTTTCTGATAGATCTTGCTACTTATCATAACCTGCCAACCCCCAACCAGGACCATTTCAGCCAATCCTAAAGAACACCTAGGGCAATATATAAGATTGCACAAGGGTTCCATGTACTAGAGTAACTTTCCAGTAACCTACAACCTCCAGATGGGCCCCTGGTTCAGATACGTCCTGACACCTAACCCAGCCTCTCTAGAACATTAGATAATTCCACCTCCCTACCCCATATAAGTGATATACCCTTCCAATATCATAAATTTAGAAGTGCCATAGCCCGAACATACCCAATGAGAGGTATGGAAAGATCAAAGGTGATGGTGGAATTATACCTAGAAGATAAGACTTAACAAATGAATATGAATGCTGGCTCATTAAATTGATATCTCTTTTAGTCTCCAGTATTTTAGAGCAGCTAGAAGTAAAAACCTAAAATTGTGAAATTATAACCTATGTCAAAGTCTGAAATATGTTCTACAACTAATTGTGGTGCTGTGCTTGGAAATTTATAGCTTTTCTGTATATATGTTATTATTCACAAAAAAAAGAAGGACAGAAAAGTTGTGATGATAGAAAAGTATTTAAGCCCTCTAGCCTCTTATATTCTGGAGCAGCTAGAAGGAAAAATTTGAGAGGTAGCCCATGACAAACTCTGGGATCTATCTTGTAACCACTTTTTGAAGAGTGCTATGAAAACTATTGCTTTTTTATTTCTTTGTTTTGTACATATGTTATACTGTACAATAAAAAAGTTTGAAAAATAAAAAAAATTAAAAATGAGTTTAAAAATGAGTTTAAAAAAGTCATTAGAAGCTAGTGAATTCTCATAACATTTATGGGGCTTTTTTCCTATTGATTACAGATGTTTTCTTTTATATGCATATTTGGCAGATTTGGAGTTCCCCAAAGAAACAGTCTAAACCTAGTTTTTTTCTGCTTTTTTTAAATAGGTGAATTTTTTAAAGTAAAGTTGTGGTTTTGCAGAATAATCATGCATAAAATAGAGGATTCCCGTACACCTCCCCACCACCAACGTTTGCATTGGTAAGGAAAATCTTGTTACAGTTGATGATAGCACCTTTTTTTCTTGTAATTCTATGATTTTATTTACATGTAGTTACAATCATGAAAGATTATTGAAGTAGAACTATTAGCTATTGTTCATAGTTTATGTAGGTGTATTTCCCCCATATTCCCAACTTATTGTTTTTTCATGTATATCCTTATTTTATTACTTATCTACCCATACACTGGATATAGGGGTGTCAGTCACAGGTTTTATAATCACGCAATCACAAGATGAAAGCTATATAGTCATACAAACATTATTAAAGATCAAGGCTACTGGATTACAATTCAACAGTTTCAGGTATTTCCTTGTGGCTATTCTAATACACTAGAAACTTAAAAGAAATATCTATGTAATGAAATTGTAGTCATAATCATTTGCTAAATTCTAACTTCTAAGTTACAACTCCTCCCTCTCATTTGCTCATTCTCTCAAACTCCAGGGATTTCTGGGTAATGAAAATTCTAACTTGTTCATGCTGAAAAGGGTGTCACTATTAACAGGCAGAGGAATGAAACTGATGTTCTTGGAGAAACTGGTACCTCTGGGTTTCAGAGCTTGTCTGGCATAAGACTTATCTGGAGGTTTTAAATTTCTGTAAAAGTAAACTTAGTAGGTAAAATGTCTATTGAGTCTCAGAAAGAACCCAGGGTATTCTTTAGGGTTTTTAGGAATACTGTTGGTTTGGACTTGGCATATAGTGGTAATTTGCAATGTCTAGCTGAAGCTTGCATAAAAATAACCTCCAGGATAACCTTTTGACCCTCTTTGAAATCTCTTGGCCACTGAAACTTTATTTTATCTCATTTCGTTTCCTTGTTTTGGTGAAGGAGGTATTGTTAATACCATAATGCCAGGCCCAGGCTCATCCCTGGGGGCCATGTCCCAGGTAGGGCAGACCAGAGGGTAGTGTATGTATTTGCAGAGTCGGATTATACAGAAGGGTCACATCTGAGAAACAAAAGAGGTTCTATGGGGGTGGGTCAGGCATAATTATAAATAGGTTTAGTTTCACCATTGCAGAAATAAGGGCAAACTTCAACATTGAGGACACAGCTTACTAAATTGTGTGTCTCTAATGCTTGAGAGAATATCAGGAATTCCCCAAATGGGGAAATTTAATAATTCCACATTCTTTTTTTTTCAGTTCCTCAAGGGACTTGCAAATACATTTTATTTTCTGCCCCAAATACTGTAGAATTATTGGGGCATTACAGTAGCCTGTACAGAATAACAATATCTCCTTCCTTCTTCTATGTTTTATGTAATTAGGTTGAGTGTGCTACAGCAATTTTAAATTTGGTACAAAATAAATATCTCTTCCTTTCATCTTACACAGAAGTTCAAGTTTTAAAATATAGATAATATCATCCTTAACCCTCTTTTCTCATTTATCTTAGTCTACCAAGATCAGCTTCATTCATATCTCTAATTGAAGTCTGTTCTCTTATTCACCTTCCTTAGCAGTTGCTATATGGAGTGATGCCAACTTTCAGAGCTGCTGGGCTCTAATTGAGAGTCTCAGGTGTCACTCAGACATGGAGGTTCCAGGGAACTACCAGGTTAGTTATACACAAAGAGCATAGCATTTCAGAGTTTAGAGATAAAAGTTAAAACTCAGGAATAAATATGATTTATAAGTGCTTACACTTTAGAAAATTTTACAATTGAGCATTATTGAATATTCTGTACCCCTTAATCATTGATTGCCCAACTTCTGCCCACTTTCTATCTCCTAGTAACCAGTGTTCTCATATTTAATTCTTAAGTTTGCTCATTGTAATTAGTTTAATAGTGAGGCCATACAATATTAGTCCCTTTTTTTCTGGCTTATTTTACTCAACATAATGCCCACAGGGTTCATTCACCTCATTGTATGTCTCACAACTTCATTCCTTTGCCAGCCACAAAACATTCCATCATATGTGTACACCACAGGTCACCCTTCCACTTATCCATCAATGCACCCTTAGGCCACCTCAATCCATTGGCAATCAGGAATACTGCCACCATAAACACCAGTGTGAAAATGTTTGTCATGTCCTTGATTTCAATTCTTCGAAGTATAAATCTAGTAACTGGATCCAGGGTCATGTGGAAACCCTACACATACCCTCCCGTGGAATCACCATACTGCCCTCCAGAAGGGATGCCACTATTCTACTTCCTGATGAACATTCAATAGTTATGTCTCTTTCTTTCTCCACATCTTCTCCAGTATTTGTATCTTTCTATTCACTTTATGTTTTTAATTGTTGTTCCTATTTATTTTTAAACAGTTTTATTCATACACAACACAATCAATCCTTATTGTGAAATCGGTGCTCTCAGGTATAATCATGTAGCCACACACTCAATACCAAAATCTATATGAAATCACCTCCATTTATACTGCAAAGAAAGAAGAAAGTAAAGGGAAAAAAGAAATTAAAGAGAAAAATAAATCCAATATTCCTTCCTTATTTCCCCCTCTAATTGACATTTAGCTTTGGTACATTGTGCAATTAATGAAAGGATATTACAATCATAAGTGTTAACTACAGACCATAGTTTGCATTAATTGTATTTTTTCCATACATCATCCCATTTTTAATATCTTGAATTACTTACATCCATTTGCTCTCACTCATGTAAAAACTTTCTTATATTTATACATTTAATCACTATCATTGTCCAGTCTAGTTTTTTGCTAAGTTTTACACTCCCTGTTTTGTCCTCTAATTTTCATTCAGGTACCATACATACCCCTAGCCTTCCTCTTTTTTTTTTTTAAATATTTTTATTATAAACAATGAAAAAATATACAAACATTCTTGACATACAAGCACTCTTTTCTTTTTCTTTTTTTTTTTTCTTTTACATGGGTAGGCATCGGGAATCAAACTCGGGTCCTCGGGCTTGGCAGGCAAGCATTCTTACCTGGTGAGCCACCGTGGCCCGCCCGACATACACGCACTCTTGACATGGTAACAGTCAATGGAGCCTTCCTCTTACAACCATACTCACACTCAACTTTGTTTATTATGCTTACAATATTGTGCTTCTATCTCACAGTATTGTGCTATCCTTTCTGAATCTTCACAATCAACCTCATTAAATGCTGCTGTGTAATATTCCATAATTCATATATACCACAGATTATCCACTTGTCTGTAGATGGACATTTGGGCTGCTTCCATCTCTTTGCAATCATGAATAATGCTGTTATCAATAGTGGTGTGCAAATGTCTATTAATTTCCCTGCTTTCCTTTCTTCCACATATACACCTAGTAATGGGGTTGCTGGATCCTATGGCAGTCCTGAGGAAACACAAAATTGCCTTCTAGAGTGGCTGTACAAATTCTACATTCCCACCAATGGTGAATAAGTGTACCGAGTTCTCCACATCTTCTTCAGCAATATAGTTTTGATAATGGCCATTCTAGTAGGTGTGAGATGATATCTCATTGTGGTTTTGATTTTTATTGCTCTAATAGCTAGTGAAGTTGAGCATTTTTTATACACATTTGAGCCATTAGTATCTCTCCTTTGAAACAGTGCCTGTCCAAGTCTTTTGCCCATTTTTAATTGGGTTGTTTGCCTTTTTGTTGTTGAGGGTAGGTTCTCTTTATATATTCAATGCTTATCTGATATTAATGCTTATCAGATATTAAATGTTTATCTGATATGTGGTTTCTAAATATTGTCTACATTGAGTAAGGCTGCCTCTTTACTTTTTGACAAAATTATTTGATGCACAAAGGTATTCAATTTTAATCAGATCCCATTTATCTATTTTCTTTCATTGCTTGTGCTTTGGAGGTAAGGTCTATGAAACCGCTTCTTATCACAAGATCTATCAAATATTCCCCTACATTTTATTCTAAATGTTTTATGGTCTTAGCTCTAACACTTAGCTTTTTGATCCATTTTGAGTTTATTTTTGTATAAAGTGTGAGATAGGGGTCCTCTTTTATTCTTTTGGGTATGGATTTCCAGTTCTCCAAGCACCATTTGTTAGAGAAGCTTCTCTGTTCCAATTGAGTGGATTTGGCCATTTTTCAAAAACCAAATGTCTGTACATGTGAGGGTATATTTCTGAATTCTCAGTTCAATTCCATTGGTTAGGATATCTATCTTTATGCAAGTAGCATGCTTTTTGATCACTATAGCTTTGTAATATGCTTTAAAGTCATTTTTCATCATAAAGATATTTTTAGCTACTCAGGAAATCTTGACCGTTCAAATAAATTTGACAATTGGTTTCTCTATTTCTGCAAAGAACGTTGTTGGTATTTTGATTGTTCTTGCACTGAATCTATAAATAACTTTTGATAGAATTGAAATATTAACTATATTTAGTCTTCCAATCCAAACACGGTATGTCCTTCCCTTTATTTAAGTCTTCTTTGATTTCTTTTAGCAATGTTTTGTAGTTTTCTCTGTACAGGCATTTTATGTCCTTGATTGATTTTTTTCACAAATATTTTATTCTTTTCGTTGCTATTGTAAATAAATTTTTTCCTTGATTTCCTCCTAAGATTGCCCATTACTAGTGTATCTAAGTTACTAGTGTATAGAACACTAATGATGTTTGTGTGTTGATCTTGTATCTAGACAGTTTGGTGTACTTGTTTATTAGCTCTAGTAGCTTTGCTGTAAATTTTTTTTGGAGTTTCTACATTTAGATTCATGCCCTATATGCAAGAAGTTGAAATTTTACTTCTTCCTTTCCAATTTGACTACCTTTATTTCTTTGTTTTTTTGCCACTTGCCCTAGCTCAAACTTTCAACACAATGTTGAATGACCATCATGACAGTCGGCATCTTTGTCTTGTTCCAAATCTTACAACAACGCTTTTAGTTTTTCCTAATTAAGGTGAATTTAACTCTGAGTTTTTCATATATTCCCAAAATCATCTTGTGAATGTTTATTTCTATTCCTATCCTTTGAAATGTTTTCAAAAATAAAGAATGCTGAGTTTTCTCAAATGCTTTTTGAACATCAATCAAGATGACCATAGAAGTTTCCCCCGTGATTAATTGATGTGCTGTATTATATTAATTGATTTTCTTGTGTTGAACCACCTTTGCATGCCTGGAATAAAACCCACTTGGTCCTGGTGTATAATTCTTTTAATGTGTTGCAAGTTTTGCACATCTTTTAATGTGCTGCAAGTTTTCTTGTAGTATTTTTGTGTGGCTTTGGTATTGGCATGTTTTTGGATTCATAGAGTGAGTTAGGTAGCTTTCTCTCTTCTAAAATTGTTTTGAAGAGTTTGAGCAGGATTGGTACTAATTCTTATATTTTTTGACTGCTTGATAGAATTCACATGTGAAGCCATCCAGTCCTGGGCTTTTCTTTTTTGGGAAGTTTTGATAACTCATTCAATAACCAATAAGTAATAACCAATCTTTACTTATGATTGGTTTGTTGAGGCCTTCTATTTCTTCTCGAGTCAATGTTGGTTATCCATGTTTTCCTAAGAAGTTGCCCATTTCATCCAAGTTATCTAGTTTGTTAGCATATAATTACTCATATCTTCTCATCTCTTTTATTTCTACCAGGTGAATAGTTATGTCTCCCCTTCTATTTCTGTTTTTATTTATTTGTGCCCTCTCTATTTCTTTGTCTACCTACCTAAGGGCCCATCAACTTGATTGATTTTCTCAAAGAACCAACTTTTGGTTTTGTTGATTCTCTCTATTGTTTTCATGTTTCCGATTTCCTTTAATTATGCTCTAATCTTTGTTATCTTTCCTTCTATTTGTTTTGGGGTTAGTTTACTGTTCTTCCTCTCATTCCTGCAGGTGAGCACTTAGTCCTTGATTTTTGCTCTTCCTTCTTTATTAATATTGGTATTTAGGGCAACAAATTTCCCTCTCTGAATTGTCTTTGCTGCATCCCATAATATTTAATATGTTGTATACTCATTTTCATTTGCCTTGAGATATTTACAAATCTCTCATAATTTTGTTGTTGCTCATCAGTTGTTTAAGAGACTGTTTTTAACCTCCATATATTTGTGAATTTCCCAGTCCTGTACCTGTTTTTAATTTGCAACTTCATTCCATTATGACCCCTAAAATGTTTTACATAATTTCAAACTTTTTAAATTTATTGAGATCTACTTTGTGACTCAATATGTAGTCTATCTTAGAGAATGAGCCATGAGCACTCGAGAAAAATGTATACCCTGCTGTTCTGGGGTGAAGTGTTCTGTAAATGTCTTTTAAGTTTAGTTCATTTATCATATTATTCAAGTTCTGTTTTCTTCTTGATCCTCTGCATCCATTGATGAGAGTAGTGTACTGAAGTCTCCAGCTGATATTGTAGAGGTGTCTACTCTCTCTTCAGTGTTGTCAGTGTTTGCCTCATGTATTTTGGGTCACTCTAACCAGGTGCAAAAATACATGCGATAGTTATTTCTTCTTGATAAATTACTCCTTTTATTAATCCATACTGTCCTTCTTTGTCTCTATCAATTGCTTTACATTTGAAGTCAAACTTTTCTGATATTAGTATAACTACCCTACTCTTTCCTGGTTTCTGTTTGCATGAAATACCTCTTACAATCTTTCACTTTCCACCTATTTTTCCATGATGTAAATTGAGTCTCTTGTAGATAGCATATAGATGTATCTTGTTTTTTATTGTCCATTCTGCCAACTTATGTATTTTTTTTTTCTTTTTGTGTTGTCAGGCACCAGGAATCAAACATAGGTCATACTACTAAGAAGCATGAAGATTACGGCCCAATCAAAAGAATAAAATAAAGCTTCAGAGAAGATACAGAAGTTAAAACGACTAATTAAGGATGTTCAAACCAATCTTCTAAATCAAATCAATGAGTTAAAGGAAAATGTGGCAAAAGAGATGAAGGATATTAAGAAACCACTGGGTTATCATAAAGAAGGAGTTGGAAGCTTGCAAAAATAAAAATGACAGAATTATAAGAATGAAAGGCACAATACAGAGATGATAAACACAATGGAGACATACAACACCTTGCAGACAGGACATCTGAAATCCTACACACAAATGAAGAGATAGGGTAAAGAGTGGAGAAATATGAGCATGGCATCAGGAAATTGAATGACTACATGCAGCAAAGAAGTATATGTGTTCTGGATGTCCAAGAAGGAGAAGAGAAAGGAAAGGGGGCAAAAAGAATAAGGGAGGAAATAATCACTGAAAAATTCCCAACTATTATAAAAGATATAAAATCACTTATCAGAATTACTCATCTCTTTTTTCTAATTCTTGCCCTGCCTATATGGAAATATTTTGTGATCACCTTTTTTTGCAGTTGTTTCATTCCCAGGAGAATGCTTTCTCTTCCCTCTGCATTTATTTATTTTTTTTTTACCTTCGTGTATTTTAACACTTCTTTTGTTATCTCTAGCAACTTTTGTATGGAGTCTGGGTCTGGGTGGATAGTTCTGTCAGATAAGATTGACTCCAGTCAGATATTCCCAGATTAGACAGACCCAGGACTCATGAAGTAAGTTTAATTAGTATCAAAGTTCCCTGGGGATGAGACCCAACAGGGCACCAGTTTTCCTGTGAAGTCTCTTAGTTCTGTGCTTTTCCTGTCCTGTTTGGCAAATTGCTATTGTCACCCCCTTGCTCCCCACAGACCTAAGGTGGTTCCATAATTTTCATTTTCAGTGGAACCTATCACCACCAGGGGCATTGGTTGAGACAGAGACTGAAGGTGTAGGTGGACTTAAACTTTCTGTTTGCCAGCTCCTGGGGTCTAAATTCTTAAAAGGACAGTCACCATCTTTGCTGGGCTTTGCCCCCCTCTTTCTTTTTTGGGGGGAGGATAGGAGCCACTCTTTAGCCCTCTGTTCCTTGCAGGCTGGAAATTTTATAGACCTTTCACTTAGCCACCATCCCTTCTGCTTGGAGTTTGTTTGAGACAAGCCAAGATCCACTTTCTGTAAGTTGAAACTGCTGCTGATATCCTAGTGCCTGGAGTCCAAATTCTCTAATCAAGAACTACCACTTGCTTTGTTCCCTGCACCTCCACCCCCTTTTTTGTGCATGATATGCCCTTTAGGGAACTATGTCCTCCACCTGATTAGTTAATTTGTCTTTTAGTCAGTCCTACTCCAAGCCTTGCCTGGGGCAGGTCTGAAAATGAAGAATTTTTGTTGCTTTCTTTAATGGACTGCTTAAAGAAAAAGGGAGGACAAAAAATATCTGTTCACAGAGCCATCCCCGAGTCCTCCCATTTTGCCAATCAAGAGTCAGAATTGGTACCCTGGTCTATAAGCTCCTTTTCTTGGGCCCCAGCTCTTTTCCAGTATTTTGAGCTCAGCAAGAATACTGAGCTCCACACTCCAGAAACACCTGTTTTTTTTTAAATTTTTTTTTTCATCAGCCCTACCTTCTCTTTGTTGCAAGTAGGGCTGACAAAGATTACCTGGTTTGTTTCCTGTTTGCATTGTAGAATTATCTGTGCTCAGAGCTAGTATTCAGTAGTCCGAATTTGTTAATCAAATCTGAAACTGAAGCTTTGCTGAGCTCTCCTTCTCTTGCTCTTAGTAGAGAGGGCTTCTGTTTCCCACTGTGGAAAGACTCTGAGTCAGCCCTCTGTGCCAGTGGGAGAGTGGCCTCAGCCTCCACTGCATGGAATAATTTACTTACATTTCTGTGCTATGATTTATCAGTTTCAGCCCATCAAATCATTCCTGGCTGGTGTTCAATATGCATCTGCTCTCAGAATTCTTCTTAACAGTTGTTACAGACAGTTCCTATTTATTTTCTAGCTGCTCTAGAAGTTGAACTGTATCCCACAATTCCCTGTGCTGCCATCTTCATCTGCCCAAATCTCCCAAAATTCACTTTTTAATTGATATTCTTTGCTTTTCAAAACTGCAGACATTTTGTTACCTTTTCCTGAAAATAAGTTCAGTTTTCTTTTTATTGAACATGTTCCAGTATTTATCATAATTTCTATAAACATAGGTACATATGATAGAAATAAAGATCTGCTGTATGTATATGTTTTATCCCTGAAATCACTTACATGATATTTCATGTAATAACTGAATTCAAATGAAGAATACAAATGTAACAAATGCAAAATCTCTCTTTAAAGAAACATTATAGAAACCAATATGACTCATTTTTTTGCCAACAATACCTGCATCCAAAATGCAACAGAATCTTCTACCAAAAATGAGAATAAATGGAAGAAACTTAGCAATAAACACCAATTTATAAGTGAATATTAATTTTTAGTTTTAGCTATGTCCTTTCAGTAAAATTTATTAACTTTCTATAAATGAAATAAGAAATTGAAAGTTTGTCACTAAACATATTGCTAAAGACAAACTCTGGTGCTTTCTTTTACAACATTGATTAATTATAGTAGACAGTTTTCTTAATTAGAAAATTTAATCAATATTGATGTGCCCTGAGTCTATTGAGTAAACTCTTGAAGAAAACTTTACACAAAATATAACAATTAGTATAAAAAAATTCTAAGTAAAGTAATTTCTAATAATTATTTGTTAATTAACAAATAACATTTGTTTTAACTATTCATAGGAGACATATTTAAAAAAAAAACTTGTACATGTTTTTTGGACTATTATATTTTCTTTTCCTCCAGATGGGTTACATATAGCATCACTACCTCCAAGTTATGACAGTGATGTTTTTAAATTTGTCAGAATATGCAACAATTAGATTTTGTCTCTAAGATAAAGACTAAATATACCAATAAGAATCTGAATTTCAAAACCATATTTAATTTGGTACTTTTTCTATTTTTCTCAATTTCTTGTTTTCTGAAAAAATTTCCTCAAGAAATATTTATTGTTTCTAATACCTCATGTTTTTCATTCAACAGATATTAGTTCTGACTTACCAGGCGTGGTTTCTGGAGGAGTCACAATAATGCCAATATCCACTTCATAGCCCTCCCCTACCAGCTCCTTCTTTTCTTCTGTATGCAGATATTTTGATACGTTTGCATTCTGTAGTCTAGGGCGGGATGTTACATCTGGCTAAGCCTTTAACCCAGAAACTAGGAATCTACAGTTCCATCTTCTTATCTTGACAAAAGGCTCAGCAGCAGGGCCAACTCCCATTGGGTTGTATAAATCCCCCACCCTGGGGCACCCAGATTTGTCCCTCCTTTCTGACATGAGATGGAGCTGAGTAGCTGCCAGTCACTGATCCTGATCTGAGCAGTTGGCCTCCCCCGGGGACCAGCCATGATGGAATCCCTTCCTCTGCTCTTTTGGACTGTTTGTGCTGTGTAAGTAATTAATCGTTTATTTGCTGAAATTTTTATTGTGCCTGAGCCTCTGTTCCCACAATGCACCATTCGGCAATTCTCTGTATAACGGTCTAGTAGCTAACATTATAGTAATACATTAAAACAGTGTCTTCCCCAGTGATCTGCTCACAGAATTTATGGAGATAAAATTAAACCAATGAATGTGCTTTTTTACTTGTAATTTTAATTTTGCTAAGTGCTACAAAGAACACAAGTAAAATGTCCTGATGCAGAACATTTGCCTGTTTTCTTTCATGATAAACTGTATATGAAAACAATGGCAAAGCATGAATATAAGACATTTCCTAAGAATTAGTCCCAAATAAATTAGAATGAATGTAATTTTCCTTGCATATAGATGAGGAATGTCAAGTTCAAGTTCTTAATTATTGGTTGTTTCATAACTTTAGGTTAGAACTTGGTGGCAAAGAATGACTTATATGAGTGGAGAGGAAATTAAAGGGGCCATTTTACACTGGGAAGATCACAGGAATGGGAAACCATAGGTAAATTGATCCAAAAAGTTAAACAGTAAAACAGAATTGGTAGAAGATAACTTTCTACCTTGTTGCTCCTTCTGGAAGCAATGTTTCATATTAATTTGTAAGTATCCATAAAATAAAAAAAACATCATTTTCATGTAGCAGTCAACTTATTTCCTATCAAAACATAGGGAAGCAAATTTCTTCCATCAGAGCAGCTCTGAAACAAGTAACAAAATGTGAAGGTATTGTGTTTATCAGTGAAGCATTACAAAAATATTTGTATATATCAGTAAATATATATATTTGTGTATATATAGTAAAATAAATACCTTGTTAAAAAAACAAAATTCATTTAAGGCCCTGTACTTTAAAATCTCAGTGTAGATAGAAAATGGAATAACATTGCAAATAATCTGTGAAATTTAATGGAAGACCAGTGGGGCAATGAAAGTTATAGAAGAGATTAAAGAGACAAAGGCAGCTAACAGGATGGCTGGCAATTTCCCACCAGATTAATTTATAGAGCAATTATGTATTGGTCTTCAGGCCTGAAAATTAACATAAGAATTATTACACTGTTATAATATCTATGTAAACTGTATCAAACTTTTTTAATTGTACCTATTTTATTTCATAAATTATCATCATCCTTAATGAAAGAAACAGTGATTTTTACAACCTGCCAACATTAAAAGTATAAAATTTTAAAAGAAGATATACATGAGATAGTATATCGACTGAGCATTCCATAAATTTTTTTTTAATTCCTTAAAAATAATTTCCTAGTTAAACAGTGTACAGAACAACATTTAGAGTGTAGTCCTAGAAGACAGAGATTATTCAAAACAGGAAGCGAGCTGCATTTTAGTATAAAGATATGCAAGTTTACCGTAGGTGTGTGATCTTGGAAATTTCTCTACTTCTTTGAGACTTCATATCCTAAAAGTAGAAAGCTTTAAAAGTAATAGTTTATGTTTGATAGCCTAATTTGAGGATTATGTTCAATAACACATTATACCCTGGCACATAATGCTCACTGAAACTGATGTGTGATATTGGGTAAAACATATAAAATTCAGAAAGGTAAACTTCAAATGATGTTTAGAAAAAACATAACTCACATTATTATATGAGTCCTGAATACACATATAGAGGATTAATACACTGTAAAATAGAAAATTGTGATCCTAGGCTATTGCTTCATAGGATCAAGTTGAATTTTAACATTTCCAAGAAACCTAATGTACCCTAATATAGAATTAGCTTTGGACTGATTCCAAGCCTGAAGAGAGGCAAAATAAAGTCATTACATCACCATATGAGAAAAAACCTTTCTGCCTTTAAAAATTCCCTTCTTCTTTAAATTCCTTTCTTAGCTTCCTCTCTCTGCTTCCCTGAGGTCATCATAGTCCATGATTGATAAGCAAGTGAGGAAAGTAAAATATCAAGGTACAGAAATTCAAAAGGTTTCCCAAATACCCCTTTCCCCTTAGATTTCCAGTCTAAAGTAATTCCAAGTAGCGAAATGTAGAATCTTTAATTTAATAAAATTTGGAGTTTCAGTATTGCATGGGATACTTTATTGATTACACAAAACTTCTGTGAGACTCAAGGAGACTGGAGATTTTTTTGTTGTTGCATAAACAGAAAATGTATTAGTAACAAATTACTGCACACTTGGGTAGTTTAAAACAATAGAAATGTATTCTCTTGCACTTTCAAAGTTTGAAATCGATGTTTCAACAGGGCTATGCTTGCTCTGAATGTTCTTATGAAGAATCTCCCTAGCCCCCTCCTCACTACTGTGGCCCCAGGGATTCCACATCTCTGCCTCCAACTTCCTATGGTGTTCTTCTCTTTCTATGAGCTCTCCTCTTTTTATAAGGACACAAGTTATTGTGCTTAAGGCTAACTCTAATCCAGTAAGACCTCATTTTAACTAAGTACCTTTAGAATCCTATTTTCAAATAAGATTACATTCTGATCTTATCTTCAAGCATGATGTTTTAGTGGGGGTATAATATTAAACCACCACTGTCATGGAAAATTCCTGGAGTTTTCTTTTTTTTTTTTTTTTACATGGGCAGGCACTGGGAACCAAACCCAGGTCTCCAGCATGGCAGGCAAGAACTCTTCCAGTGAGCCACCATTGCCCACCAAGAAAATTCCTTGAATTTTATCCAAGAGAAGGGGGATAATTATTTCCTGAGAATGAGTTTATACACGAAGTAGGTCAAAATAATAATGCTTTCTCTTCTATCCTCTGAAGTGTACCTTCTTACCTCAGTTGGAATGAAGTGAAGAATATTGCACAGTATCTTTCATATAAGCCCTAAATATTGTATAGTTATAATATACTTAAGCAATAAATAGTGGTACCTGGAATCCAGATATCTCACAATTTAAGTGAAAAGTTCCCTCAATTTTTAAAAGTAGGAAAAAATGGGCTGCTGCATTTGAAAAGTATTCATAGTCTTCTCCAAATGGATCTAAGATATGTAACTCCCAGAAATAAATGCAGAACCTGTGGAAAAAGTGTTGACTTGGAGTCATTTTTAAAGAGCTCTTATATGAGGGGTGGGTCATTAGGTAAGGCAATCCCTAAAATAAGCCTTTATAGGGTAGACACCAGGAATGAGAGCTGAAGGGGGATCATAAAAGAGAATAGACATTGTCCATGTTGTGGTATTCCATGAGATGTATCCAATGATGGAAATCTTTCTGCCCAAACCCCTCTAAAAACAAATTAGAACAAACTAAAACAAAACCCCTATATCCTCTGACTGAAGACATTGGCATTTTAGGCTTTCTTTTAGACCTAGAAACAATGAAGCCCCCTATCCACATAAGAACTCTCTTATCCAGAAAACAGTTATTTTTGTTTGTTTTTTTTTTTCCCCCCACTCTGAAAGGAAGCAGATTGTACTATAGCAAATTGAGGTTGAGTTGAGCTGGGAGAGAAAGCCAAAATTGACCAAACCCTTTCTCAGAAGGAAGACAGCTGCCATCAATAGGCCTTAGAATACCTCATCCCCCCACCAAGTGGGACATGATGTCTGGGGTGAAGTTCTCCCTAACAACATGGGAAATGACTCCCAGGAAGAGCCTGGCCCTGGTACCATGGAATCAACAAAGCCTACCTGTTCAAAAGTGGAAAAGAAATGCAACAAAATAAGGTACCAGTGGCTAAGAGATTTCAAAAAGAGTTGAGAGGCTACTCTGGAGGTTACTCTTACACAAGCTTCAGCTAGACATTGCTAATTGCCATGGTATGCCAAGCCCCAACCAATGGTATTCTTGTAAACCTTAAAGAACACCAAGGACGTTTTCTGAGACTCTATAAAGTTTCACTCATTGAGTTTATTTTTCCAAAACCTAAAACCTCCAGATGGTTCCTATACCAGAAAAGCCCTGAAACTCAAAGTTACTAGTCTTTCCAAAGGCATCAACCAGTTGCATCTCCCTACCCCATAAGGCTGACACCCCTTTTCAACATGAAGAAGTTAGAATTACCATTGCCCAAATATCCCTAAAGATTGGCAGAAGGATCAAAGGAGAAGGAGGAGAATAGAGAAGATAGGAGTTACGAAATGAGTATGACTGCTGAATAAGTATGTTGAGATTTCTTTTTAGTCTCCAGCCCTGAAACTCAAAGTTACTAGTCTTTCCAAAGGCATCAACCAGTTGCCTGCACTGGGAAACACTGGGAACCTTCTTACCTCATTCCAAATGAGGCAAGAAGGTAGACTTCAGAGGATAGAAGAGAAAGCATTATTATTTTGACCTACTTCATGTATAAACTAATTCTCAGGAAATAATTATTCTCCTTCTCTTCGATAAAATTCAAGGAATTTTCTGGGTGGGCAATGGTGGCTCACTGGAAGAGTTCTTGCCTACCATGCTGGAGACCTGGGTTTGGTTCCCAGTTGCTTTTTTTCTCTCCACATTCTTAGAGTAGCTAGAAGGAAATACCTGAAATGGTAGAACCATATTTTGAAATTTGTTCTACATCTGCTTGTTAAAATGTACTTTGAAATATCGTTTTTTTTTTTTGTTTTTTGGTAAATATGTTATATTTCACAATAAAATGTGTTTTAAAAAAAGGCCTTAGCAGAGGAAGAGAAGGAAAGTACTAGAAATGGAGATTGGAGCGTGGGTTAATATCATAGATATTTAAACATTTTTTACACTGAGACCATGTAGGGATGCGTGTTATCTAAGAACAAGTAGAAAAGCAAAGACATTTGCAAAGTTTTCAACCAAGCTGAGGAGAAATTTACAATGAATACATTTAAAGGATGGCAAAAAGATAATTTCACATTATGATTAAAAATCGTTCTAGTTCTACATGCTAGATACTATTAAATATAAGGAATATTAATGTGCAAAGTAAACATTGAACTCAAGAACATGAATATTTCTTGGGGAGTCTTACTCTCCAAGTGCTTATCTCTCTCATTCCACAGAGATAAATAGTACTATGGAGTTTATTTTTAGCCCTTTTTTCTCATCTTGCCATATTATTATGATTTATGCATATTTTGCCAAATAATAAATTTTGCATATTTTTAGAATTTATGCCAATGCCATTTTATTGTAAGAAATCTTCTGTAATTTTTACTTTATTCAAAATTTATTTTTGAGGTGCATCCATTTTGGAGCCTGCAGTTATAATTAACTTATTTTTACAGATAGAGTATAACATTACTTAACTGCACCACGATATATTTAGTCTTTCTGTTGTTAATGGAAGTTTGGATAAATTCCTTTTTTTCCCCTTGTTATTTAAAAGGCTACTGTGAATATTCAGTTACATATCTCCTGGTGCACATATGTTAAACATTATCTAACATGCTGACATATGCTCTATTACTTTCCTTATGAGAAGTATTAACACTTATTTTGGTTTATTTATTCCAAGAAAGATATAACTAGACTTTATCTGAAATTAATATTAATATTTAAAGCTCTTATAGTACGTGATTTCTTTGTTCTCATGTCTGTCTTCTTTTGTTTTCTTTGTCATTTCTTCAATTTTTATAATTTTTCTATTTCTGCTATTTTATTATTTGAACTCTATTTATCTGCTTTTATTTTCCTTCATACATAATATTTTTAATTCCATTTATGGTTAAGTTTGTCAAACAAATTTTAGAATTAACTTTTTATTGTCAAATAAAACAGCATTATGTTTTTATTTTTCTCTAATAAATATGAAGATATTGTCAGGTTTCTATTTTAATTACCTGCCACACCAAATATCTTTAAATATAATATGGAATATTAGAAAAAATATTATGTTTACTATTATTCCTGTCAGAGATGTACTTTTAAGCAGATAAATTTGTATAGATTTTTGATGTTCATGTTGTCTGCTGCATTAAGACAAAAGTAATTAAGAAGTTAAATAAAAAGTAAGAAACTTTTATTATATCTATTTTATAGATCCATGAAGCAAGCATCATCATTTGCTTATAGTTACACAGCTCATTGGGGATAAAATCAGAAAAATGTTATCTTTCTACAGCAGATAGCAACTTAATTACTTAAAAATCTACAGTGTGAAAAGGTCGTAATTATCAAGTATAACTGGGTTTATTGCACTCATATTTTTCTACTTTTATGCATACATATTTCAGTAAACTTTTATTTTTTAAAACTAATGTGTATATTTAATGATGTAGTATTATTAAATGAATATTATATCTTACAATAAACTGAATCTTAGAGTCAAGGAAAAATTTCATTTTGTACAACAATGAACTACCAACAGTCTATATGGGTTATTAAAAGTCTTAATTCCATCTGATAAAACCCAATGAGAAATAAACTGCCTATTTTATACAAATAAAACATAACTTTAGTGAGTTAGACTAAATTTTTAGAAGATTGACTTATACTGATTTATTACTAGGTTTCTTTTTTCCAGTTAAGATTTATTTAAAATATGAATTGCACTTCAACATTTTAATCCTACCAATTTCTGTCTTTCTTATTTAAGTTTTAAGTTTTAGCTATAAAAACACATCTTGACTAATAATATCTTTAAAAGTCCTATTTACAGATAGGTTCATACCCACAGGACCAGGGTTTGGGACCTGAACCTACCTTTTGTGGGGGACATGATCCAATATCCAGCAGTCCACATCTGGGCTCCAAAAAGACATGATCTTCCCATATGATAAATACATCCATTCTATTACAACACCCTCAAAGCCTTAAGTCATTTCAATAATAATATCAAGTGCAAAAAAGTGTCATCCAAATGGATTATGGATGTGGTCTACTTAGCATAAAATTCTTCTGTCTGAGGACTTGTGAAGCCTAGGAAATTATCTGTTTCCAACAATCAATAGTGGGACAGGCATAGGATAAACATTCCCATTCAAAAAGGAGAAATTGGAAGGAAAAGAGGGGTCATTGATTCCAAACAAGTCTGAAAACAAGCAGGTAAAACTCCATTGGATTTCAAAGTTTGAGAGTCATCTATGGAATGATGCTTTGTCCTCTAGATCTTATGGAGCTGTTGCCTATCCCTTCCAAGGGCTTGTGCAGTAGCGATGCAATGGAGTGGTCTAAATTGGAAAAATAATTTTTTGCACAATTAATATATATATATATATGTATATGGTATTTAAAATCAAGAAAGTCATAAGACTTTATGACATCACCAAAGAAGTGAATATAAATAGAAAAAGACTCAGTTCAAGACAAAATTCTGACATACATATACTCAAAGGAGAATCAAGCAAAATTGACTGAGAAATATTGGCTAAAGATAGGATGAGAACAAGTTATTTGTACTGGTCTGGAAATCAATGAAAGAAATATTAAGGTGAGAAAAAATATATATAGAATGTGCTAATGTTGTCAATAGATCAAAAAAGTTGAATATTGAGGAATGGTCATAACATTCAGCAACATAGATATCATTGGTATGCCAGATAGAAATAATTCTGTAATTTGTTGGAAATAATTGGTTTGGGTTCAAGAGAGGTTGTGTACACCAGAATTAAGTGACACCAGGAGTCTGAGAAAAGAAAAACCTTTTTAGGAAAGGCTAGCCTCATGAAGACAAGAGGACATTTCCTCAAATCTGACTCCTCACGTAAGAAAAACTTTCAGCATTTTAAAACAAACAAAGCAGGCAGATTTAGATGAGGAGGTTAGAGATAGTCTAATCTCTGAGTGTGTGCAGATTGATTCCATACTTAGCTCATTTGAAGTCTAAAGTTTCCGCTATTGCACAGGTCATGCACACGCTAACTGGTTAGAACTTGCCTGGTTAGTTCTGGGCTGACTCGTGTTATATCATTAATAAACGTTGAGGGACTACATGTGGAAGTGTCAGACTTCAGGGTTGCAACAAGACAAGGGAATACATGCTGTTCCAATCACATGTTATTTCATTACTGTCCAGTTATAGGGTGAAGATTATGCAGTTATAAAATATAGCATCATCAGCAAAGAGACAAGTCACCAGGTTACAGTTCAGTGAGTTACAACAGTTACAGATAATTGCTTCTGGCTACATGACACTATATCAGAAAGTTGGAAAGCATTTAAATAATGATTCAGTAACTGTAATTATATTTGCTAGCACTTAGTTATAACTAAAAAGAGAAATTGGATACAACCATGTAGAAAGATATTTCGTGAAGTTTTATGTAAAAGAAATATCTGAAGCTGAAGATGGAATGTGCACTCCAGAGGAAACTGTTGTTTTTGACAAAATGACAGTAAGTTTGTATGTTTATGAGAGCAATCCAGAAGAGTAGGGATATTTGATGATACAGGAGAAAGAAGGGGATAGCATCCAGTGACCAAATAGAGGGATTGGCCTTAGCTAGGAGCTCAGAGGGTTCATCTTTATAATAAAAGAGAATGTGCAGTGTTTGGCTACAAATGAAGACAGGTGTGTAGTCATGATAGGAATTTGTGGAAGCTCTTTTTTTTTTAACTACCTTGCCTTACTCTCTGAAAAAAGAAGGGAAGCCAACAATGAGAGCTAGAATGTGTTGGAATATTCAAAGTGCAAAGAGAGAGTCTAATATGTGAAATGGTCAGCAAAGGAGAATGGAAGAATAATGGTCAAAGAACATAGCACTAATAACTACAAAGAGTTGTTTAAATTTAAAATGACACCAGCCAGCATAGAGGTATTTTTCCTAAACTATCATAAGGCACAAGAACTCATGCACCAACTTGGTGTAGAATGATAGGATTATGTTTTAGACAAGAAAGAATGAAGAACAATGAGGGAAAAGAAGGTAAAAATAGGTCAGACTTGTGAACAAGCAAATGTTTACAGAGATTGATCATGGAATTTAAACTGATACAGACATATCATTTAGCCAACACATAACTTATTACATACTTACCAGAACTTGAATAAAATATGAACAAGAAACATTCTTTTTTTTGGCACTATTAGAGAGAGAGAGAACACTGTGAATTTTAAAACACATATAAAAGTGAGTAATTATCAGAAATATTAAGTGCTGGGAAGAATATGGAATAGGATGTTTCCACAGATGAGCATAGCAAATTGTCTTTGAGCATAATTGTCAGGGTGGTCGTGACTGCAGAGGGAATTTTTCAGTTGCGATCTTAATCCAAAGGAGGCCATCCTGGGAGCATTTGGGGGAAAGAATTCACAAGTAAAGAGGCAGTGAGGCTTAAGATATGGTGAGCTTGGCATATACATTAAGATCAACTGTCTGCAGCATAGTTCTGAAGATCAAGAGATACAAGAAAATGAGATTGAAGGGCTAACAAGTGCCAAACCAAGGAAGGCAGGAGAGAGGATTTTATTGTGGTTAGAATGGGAGGCCATAAGAGGAATTTCAGCAGAAGAGAAACCCTTTAAAGCGTATCCTTTGAAAATATCACTGTGGTTGTTATGTGGAGAATGCATTTGTGGAACGACAGTAGAGACAGAGAGGGCCAATAGGGATTATTATGGTGGTGCAACTGAGAAGTGATACTGACATGGATTAGGACTTTAGGAGTATAGACGTTTAAAATGATCAAATTTCAAGATATATTTGGAGAGTTCATTTTCATGCTCTGATGAGGAGTTGGAATTGTTAATAAGGTAAACAAGGAAATGGATTTAACAAGACAAATATATATTGCTTGGCAACTCAGTATTCATTAGTGTGGTCTTCCTGAGCTCAACAGCACACTGGATGTTAGCCAACAAGGTCCCAAGACAATTAAAATGTCTTAATATTCCTTGTTCAATTAAATGTTTCAACAGACGTGTGTGTGTGTGTGCGTGCGCTCCTTGCCAAATCTGCACCTATGATTTCTGCGGCAGTTCTTGATAATCTGATCAAGTCCTGCCTCTAGAATGCACACTTCTTATCTTCGAGTCACGATTTTCTGGAAAGCCAGTCAACCAGCATATGAGAACTTTGGAGGTACAAGGGTATTACAATCTCTGACAGAAGTCCTCAACTGCTGGGGTTATTTGCATCCTGTCCCTCAGATGAACAGCTGTGAGAGGCTTCTTGCATGCTTTTGAGAGGTCTTTGTGGAGTTGAGCACCCAGTGCCCATAGCAGCAACCTCAGTAATAAGTCCCATCTTTCCTTACCCCCTCTCTGTCTTCTACTCCCTGCTCCCTCATTCTCACTTCATGGGTTTATCTTCCAGATAAACTAGCTTTATCTAAAGCTTCTCATAGGTTCTTCTTTTAGAATAAGCCAAAAGAAGTCATCAGCTTTTATTAAGCTATTTGCAATAAGGATAAAATTAACTTAAATTCTGGAAAACAATTCCAGGATAATAAAAAAGAAAGAAAAATAAAGTCAGATTAGCCTCAGAAGATAATGAGTTGGTAAATTCAGAGTAGTAAGGCAAAACAATTTTGAAACTAGACTTCTATTATTGAATTGATTAAACAACTAGTTTGAAAGCAGAATAGCTTTTAGACATGCAGATGCTCAGGGCCAGTATTTCTTACACCCATGCTGAAAGATTAACCCATGGATGCCTCAAACAGACAATGAATTAAAAGGAAAAAAGAAAAAAAACTTTTTATGACCAAATGCATCAATGTGTTCTGGTAATATTTAGGGCCTGGTTAAAATTTTTCATCACTGAAGAGTAACTGAGATATCTTAGTAGCAGTGTAGGATACACATCTGAAGATACAGTTACAGGAGATCTATAGATCAAAGATGTCTGCTTATAACTAATGTGGTTCAACCTACTGCCTTGTGGTCTGTACTCTAAGGCCTGGCATAAAACTTGGTGAGAAAAAAATAAGCTTTTGAAGGCTCCAGAACAGTTGTCTTTTTAATATTTTCTAATAGAAAAAAGTTGAACATGTTTCCTCAGAATGCTGTCTGAATACATAATATCTATTGTGATACAGATAAAAAAGAGAGAATAAAATTAGGTAAACCCTAAATAAAAGTAGAAATTCATATTAATTTCAACATCCAATCCATTATCATATGAACCCCACTTTGGGCACCAAGGCTATACAGCTTTAAATTCAAAGGTTAATCTCTAATGTAGATTGGGTTGCATTTAGCTTTCTAAGGTGGAATACTTTTTGAAATGTCAAATGAGATTTTCTCCCTTTGATATCCTGTTTATCAGACTGACTTCTGATAGTGACCCAGAGGCCTGCTTTTTGTATTTTAAACTTAGGACAAAAAATTGTGAGCATGTAGAAAGTACTTTAAGGTACTTTCTCTTCTGGTATCTTTTTGATCCCAAATTATAATTTTTTTGAGGAGAATGCACTTGAAAAGAGAGACAGTATAGAAAGGGGGGTGTGGGTGGGGGAGGATTCTGAGTAGAAATTGAGGAAGAAGAAATATGAAGAAGAGGAGGATGAAAGATTACTTGAGACTAGAGAGTTCATCAGACTACAAAAAAAATTCTCCAGAGTGCCTCAGGGAACTCCCTGGATTTTTGGCAGCTCTCTGAAGATCCATGGGACCTCAGAATGTCCTTGTGGTACAGAGGGGAGGAGCTGTGGTGCACAATTGTTTATAACTTAGCATTCATAGCTTTGCCAAACACTTTTCTTATACAAGTGTGAAGTATCTGTAGACCTGAAGACCACACAGCAGCTGGAATAAAGTGGAAATTATCAGGAAATATTAAACTGACAACTGAGGGAATTCTCAGAAACTCTGGCCCCCAAAAACCAAGTCCTCTCAGGATTAAATGAGACTAATGATAATGTTATAGATTAAATGTCCTATTCCCGTTTGCAAATAAATGTCTTTAAAGTCAAGGACAGCTTCGTTTATTGAAAATGCACAAATGAAATAGTGTTTGCATGTAGAGTTTATATATTAAAATTTATGCCAATTTCCTTAATTGGCTTACTCCTAGGTGTTCAGGCATGGGGTGGAAAAAGAGCCTGACCAGGGATATACTAGCATAAAAAGTGACTCCAATGTGGGTACATTTCGAATTTGCCTCAGAACATTCTTTGACTGCACCTAAGAATGGAATTAAGGACTGCTGACTGAGACAGGAATGTAGGTCCCGAATAAAAGGCTTCCTTAGGTATATAAAGAATTGTAAAATGATGAAAGGAAATATGTGCGTATTTATCTTGTCCTTTACAATTCTTTTCCTGTTTGTTTATTTATTTTAATTTGAACACATTTAGACAGGTATTTTAGTATTCACTTCCCCTAGAAGCATATCCTGGGTCAAATTTCAAATGCTGCAGTTTGAGTGGTTATCTAGGATACACTGGTAGGCAATAAGAAAGTAAGGCTGGGAAGGGAAGAAAACCAGCACTGCCTGCATTATCAAGCAAGTTACCACTTTCGGTAATTGGATCTTAAACTTGCTGGCAAATTCTGAGAACAAATGTGGAGCAAGCACCTCAGAGCTACCTCTCTCGTGGGACAAGGAAGATGAAATATAGAGAATATTGGTACACAGACTCCCATACATCTTTGGCTGAGGTCCACCCCAATGAAGGCTTAAATTTTCTGGCTGGTTGTGCATGTGTTGAAAATTGAGTTCCCATAGCCAACGAAAGCCCTCAGGTGAAGAGAATCAACTGCTAACATTTCATAGTCCAGCTCTAAGACATTGAATTGGTAAAGTGAGGAATTAAGGAGAATATAATCTATATTTCTATCATGTAACCCATCAATCCCTATTTTCTGATTTACCTACATATGCTATCTGCATGACCTTAATGAAGATTTTAATTTATGATCCAACATGGCATACATCTTGATCATGTTTACGAATTTCTTACTTGCTATCTTAAACTTGTACTCTTATGTGTTATCTTATAATGATTTTTAAGAAGAGTTGGGAAGTGAAAAGCAGGTCCAAATGAACCTTTGTTCAATTAGCATTCTGCAAGAATCTGCCTGCAATCCAAAATTCAGATGCGAAAGGAAGAAAATTCACAGAAATTTGCTATGAAAGTTGAATAACTAATTGACACCTTAGAAAAAATATTAAAATTTTGTTTTCATTTTCTGCCATTACAAAGTTATCTGTTTTAATTAAAGGAGGACTGTTATATTCTATTTTTCATATTCAAGATTTTTTGCAGCTTAGTAATTGAACTGAAATTATAGGTCATTGAGAAGGTTAATAGGAGAGATAAAGAAGTAATCAAATTTATTATCCCTTGTTCTAGTGGTTAATTGATTTGGAACATTTAGAGCTATAGAAATGGATATAGTCGTCAAGTCCTATGCTCATTTTAGTTCAGCTAATGCATTTTAATACTTGTATAAGTGACAGGAATTTGGGTCAAATCCATTGATTATTAAAATCTTGAAACATGAAAAAATATATCATAAAATCAAGCTAGATTTTTTGAGCTTGTATAAAAGATATTGACTATTTGCTCTTCAATTTATTTTGTGTTATTTGTGGAAATTTATGAGTTATTTATGATGGATGAATTGGGCAGCATCCAAAACACACATGGAAAGAAGTTCTTGGGAGTGAAAAGGGAAAGCCTCTATAGGGCAAAAACAGAAGCAAACAAGGAAATGTTCAGACTGGCTGATGTAAGTTTCGATTTTATATAGGGAAGGTCTTACAAAGTAGGGAGTAGCTGTACATTGATTAGTATTGCATGCCCATTTTGATAAGCTATCTAATCCATTCTGATAAATTACCACTCCTGGACCAAAACTGATTCATCGCTAGGTATTGCTTATCTGCAATTCTGGAGGGTTCATTCCATTGTTCCATTTTCTTGGAAAGCCCCTGAAGGTCAGTAGTTTTAGTCTTAGGGGACCCTTCTGTCAATGCCCAATGCATTTCATTTTTTAAATTTATTTTATTATTTATTTTATTTTATTTGCCAGTTTATCCCTTTAATCATTTTTCCAGTGATCTCTTTGCAAACATGATCAAAACACTCTGATTACCACTGTTGATTTTTTTTTCTTGTCAGGTGCTTGAGTAGCTTTCTCAGATGTTTTGTTCCTTTTATCCTTTTCATTTTTTTGTTCGTTTCCTTTCTTGATTGTAGGGAAGCTTGTTGGGTGCTGTTCCTTTGACCTTTGGGGTAGGATTACTTACTTAGTTGAATGGATTATGGATATGGCCTTCTCTCCAAGTCAGGGTGTCTATTATTTTTTTATTTAGTCTCAGTACATTAGAGACAGGGTCATTTGTGCTTCATTTTCATTTTGATTAACTATCTTAAAAGCAAACATCTCTCTTGAGGGACAAAGAAATTAAACAGAATCTTAAAATATGGTTTGTACAAGAAGTAAAAACGTACAGACTGATAATCACAATTAAAAGCATAAATCTAAAGCATACTAGTTATCCCCATTTTCCATTAAATCAAAAAACTAGGTCAGGAAATAGATCTGCCCAGTGAAATGTCTGAGCCTGACTGACATCATAAAATACCTTAACTTAGTCCTTTAAAATATGTACAACATCAGACTTACTAATATAAAAGCAAAACCATGCAGTTATTTGCAGTTTACTAAGGGGATGCAAAATAGCTGAGACAATGAATCAGATCAGATTCTTGATTACCCGTAGGAATGTGCCATAATTTTCAATAGAAACACAACATTTTCCTCTAAAGTCACCTTTCTTTTGAAAAAATAACCCCAATAAACATTATTCTTGATCATGAAGTATAGCTGGTTCTGTTAGATTTGACTTGATTATTTACATAGGTAAGTGTATATAGCAAGAACGGTGATTTACTATACAGATCCTTTTATGTTTGCTTTGCTGTTAGTTTTCATGAGGAACCTGAGATTGGACTTTTAAAAGCCTAGGAGCTGAGAAGCCAAGGCAAGAACTCGATATTAGATTTTACCTGTAATACTTAGAGGGATTTGAGTGAATTCCTTTCTTATGATCCCCAAAGTATTTTCTAATTTGCATGCTTGCCAAAGATTAACTATTCTTACTGACCTGTAAGGCTGGGAATCCTGGAGCCAGGTATGAGTCTGATTTTTCTGAGGGTTTTGCAAGCATTGGCTCTATGAAGTCAACTTTAGTTCCTTAAAAATCTCTGTTCATGTCTGATTAAATGAGCATAATTCCCAAATATTCTACTCAAATCCTTGGTTGTATTAGCAGTGTCTCCAATTATGTCTTATTAATGAGGAGGACAGATTCTGATTGAACCTATGCAAATAATTATATTGCCATAAAATAAGAATATTCAGTAAAATTTTCTGTAATTAATTAAATAATTCAGTAATTAATTCTGGAGGGATCAAGCAGGAGAAAAGGATAAAGGCTTTATAAATCATGGACAGTTTAAGGGAAAAGTGCAAGGGATTTTCTAGCTAGAAAACAGCATATTAAAGCATCACCCACAATAAAATAAAACCCTGTAATCATTCTTCAACAGTACATTCAGTCATCAGTAATTAATCCTTTCTCCATTCTACCTTGTATTAGCAATTTCATTAAACTGACTTCTTCACTCAAATTCTGGAAATCTTGATTCTGTCCAGCGGCATGGTCTCAAGGTTATTTAAGCAATGCCATTAGAAACCTGTGCCCCAGACTACTTGCACAGTCTTTTACATGGGTGTCTCATACAGTCCTTTTCATCGAATATGCAGCACTCCGGCCTATAGCAGATTGCCAGTGTTTCCAGGAAGCATCTGAAAAAATCTATACAAGATTTCACATCTTTATTGACTGATATGAAGATTGTAGATGCCTTCAGATCATATTTCTGATGCCAAAACTGTTTTAAAAAAAAGTAAATTGAAGATATTGTTTATGGGAGTTTGAGCAGTTTGCAATTCATGAATTGAGCAGCATCCAAACTGCACATGAAGTTCCCTGACACTAATCTTTAAAACGTCCATTATTTACCATCCATTCATTTATTTCAAATCCACAATGTTTATCACATTCTGAATTTTAAGAATATTGCACACATTTGTGACATCAATAATGATAGAGCCTGGCCCCTTCTTTGGATAGGCAGTCCAATTGTAAGGGCAGAACTTTATTGTAAAATTCACAAATACTGGCCTTAACAGTAAAAATCACTGTGATGTGGTAGGGTATTTCTAGGATTTAAAAAATATTAAACCCAGTTATCTATTAACTTGTGCAAGTGTGTGAGTCTATAAGTGAATACAGAAGTTTTGATGCATAAATGGTAAAGAATGACCATAATGACAGTACTTTCAGTCTTACTGTTTCCAAACAAATGCTGGATAAGGAATTAAGATGATCATTTAAAACCTATGATTGTAATTCTCAATCTTAAACTTGATCAAGGAAGGTAAAATAAATCAACACACTTTTAGTTTCATTATATGTGTTCTACATCATTTATTAAGAGAATGTGCAAGGAGAGGATAATTAAAACAAGTAGCTCATTTTATAATATTAAATGTGAAGATGCAAAAATAAATTGAATTTTAGAATTTGCATGGATTTGAGGGATGATCTTATTGGAAACATTCTGTTTGCAAGTGAGAAAAAAAAGGCAGCTTATCTGATATGCCCAGGCTGAAATAGTTAAGGCAGTAGCAGCAGCAATATTTGAGGACAGATATCTTTTATCCAAAGTTCATACACAATGCATTATTGCTTCATTAGGAATGGCGAGGGACCCTCCCTTCTGCAAATACCTTAATTATGTTTTCACCTGCAGAAGAGTCAATATCTCTGTATCCCCTAACTAGACAGGACTGGTTATAGTCCTATTGCAAATGGAGCATAGTATGTTAAGTGTTTGTTGGGAGCATGGCAGGGATTTAGCTGTTTGTGTATATGCATGCTCTAGATTATAAATAAGTCTCTCTGTTGCACAACACAGCAATGTAACAATACTGGGCCTTCCCAGTGACCTTAAATGAAAAACCCAGGCATCTCTCTACTCAACCACTGGTTGAGTATCATTGCATTTGATAGAATTTTGGCTGATAGACTGAGAAGAAAATGCCCTAGTTGTTATTTAGGATAAAATTTGCTAGAGTAAAATTTTGTTGGGTTAGTTATTTTGGGTAATAGGCAATGACTTTTGAATTATACCATCATGTATTCGAGATGGATGAGTGTATGAATTCTGCACCCATAATTGTATGTATAACATTCATAAGCATAAAATTTAAAGGTAGTTAACAAAGTATTGCATATGAAAAACAGTATTAATTATACTTACATTTAGAAGAAAAATTAAACTTTGTGCTCAGCTAACTATATAATATCTGAGTTGAAATACAAAAATGTAAAAATGAAAAAGTTATCTAAATATGTCTACAGTTAAACTAACTAAAATATCCAATTTTGGTGGTTTTAAGTGTATTGTTTGTTTTCTCGATTAAAAATTTTAAAATGAAGACTACATTATTATTCAAAAATATCAAATATTGAATAATTGCGCAACAAGAAAGAAATCGTATAGTAGAGTTCTTATTGAGTTCCTTTGAAGTTACTGATAGTGAAGTCAAGTGGAGAATATGAGAATACCATTCCTCATCACAACTGAAGTCAGTGTAATGTCAATACTGGCAAGTCTGCTTATACTACAGCTAAAATTTTGTTGAAAGTTCTTTTAGTCTTTCTCCATAGTTTTGTTATAGTATCTTTTCTCTTACACATAGGCATGAATCCAGGATGGATGTGTGATAAACTGACAGACATCCTATTTTTTCAACCCATTACTGGAAATCATAGCCAGAGAAACTAGTCAAGGGAAAGAAATGAAAGTCATCTGCATTGGAAAGGAAGAAGTAAAACTATCTCTATTAGCAGATGCACAAATGTTATATACATATATAACATTTATATATATATATATATATAAATATATATATATTTATTTATTTATAGATAGATGTATAAATATTTATATCCCAAATCCAGAAAGAAACATCTAAAGCTAATATACAAACTCAGCAAATTCAGTTATGTTTTCACATGCCATCAATGAGAAACCCAAATAGGAAATTAGGAAGCAATTATATTTACAATAGCATCCAAATGTATAAGATACTTATGAATAAATGTAATCAAGAGTACAAAGACCAGTACACGGAAAACTATAAGATATTGCTAGAAGAATTTAATAAGACCTAATTAAATGAAAATGCATTGCATATTCATGGATTTGAATAGTTAATATTGTTAAGATTGCAATATTATTAATACTAGAGCAGTCTACAGATTCAATATTATCTCCATCAAAATTCCAGGAGTATCTGTTGCCAACATGGAAAAGCCAGTCCTCAAATTTACATGGAAATGCAAGAAACCACAGCTGACAGAACAATGCTGAAAAGAACAAAGTTTGAGAACTCATACTTCCCCATATCAAAATGTAATACAAAGCTAAATTAATCAAAAATGTGAAGCAAAGGCATAAAGAAAGACATATAGGCAAATGAAATAGAATTAAGGGTCCATAAATAAACCCATATCTACCGTGAGTTTATTTTTGACATAGGTGCCAAGGTCATTCAATAAGGAAAGATATTTCCTTTCAACAACAGCACTGATATCCCTGGGTATGCATACACAAAAGAATGCAGTTGTACCCTACTTCGTATTACATTTAAAAATTAATTCAGAATGGATCTATCAGCTAAGAAAAGCATCTGAAATCATAAAACTCTTAGAAGAAAAATAAGGGAAATTTTCAATACTTTGAATTTTGCAATGGATTCTTAGATATGACACCAAAAGTGCCTGCAAAAAAGAAAATAAATATTAATTGGACTTCAACAATATAAAGTTTTCGTGTGCATCAAAGGACATTATCAAATAAAAAAGACAACCTTACAGAATGAGAGAAAATAGCTACAAATCATAAATTCAGTAAGGGTCTAATATCCAGAATATAGAGAGTTCCTACTAATCGGCAACAAAAATACAAACTAACTAATGTAAACATGGAAATGGATTAAATAGGCAGTTCCACAAAGAATATATACAAATGGCCAAGAAGCACATGAAAAGATGCTCAACATTGTTACTTAATAAGGAAATACTAAGCAACACCACAATGATATGCTACTTTGCACCCACTAGATCACTACAGTAAAAAAGAAAGAAAGAAAGAATAAATGAATACATAAAAAAGAAAGAGAAAGAAAAAGAAGGAGGGTGAGAGAGAGAAAGAGAAAGGAGGAAGAAAAGGAAAGAAAATACTTTTTTTATGGTGAAATTGGAACACTAATGCATTGCTAGTAGTAAAGATGCAAAATACTGTGAAAAGCACTTCTGAAGTTCCTCAAAAAGTTAAACATAAAGTTACCATATGTGCTGGTTTGAAAGGATGTATGTCTCCTAGAAAAGTCATGTTTTAACCTAAATCCCATTTCATAAAGGCAGAAAAATTCCTATTCAATACTGTATGTTTGAAACTATAATCAGATAATCTCCCTGGAGATGTGATTTAATCAAGAGTGGTTGTTAAACTGGATTAGGTGACAATATGTCTCCACCCATTTGGGCAGATCTTGATAAGTTTCTGGAGTCCTATAAAAGAAGAAACATTTTGGAGAATGAAAGAGCTCCAGAGAGAGCCAGAGAAGAATGACATAGCCATGAGAAGCAGAGAGCCCACTAGCCAGCGACCTTTGGAGATGAAGAAGGAAAATGCCTCCCCGAGAGCTTCATGAAACAAGAAGCCAGGAGAGAAAGATAGCAAATGATGCCTTGCTCGCCATGTGCCCTTCCAGCTAAGAGAGAAACTGAGACTCTGTTTGCCATATGCCTTCTCACTTGAGAGAGGAACCCTGAACTTCATCGGCCTCCTTGAACAAGGTATCTTTCCCTCGATGCCTTTGATTGGGACATTTCTATAGGCTTGTCATAATTGGGACATTTTCTTGACTTTAGAACTGTAAAATAGCAACTTTTTAAATTCCCCTTTTTAAAAGCTGTTCCATTTCTGGTATATTGCATTCCAGCAGCTAGCAAACTAGAATACCATATGAACCAATGATTCTACTACTACATATTAGTTAGAGAATTAGAAACATACGTTCACACAAAAACTTGTACACTATTATTTATACTAGCATTATTGATGAATGCCAAAAAGTAGATACAATCCAAAAGGCCATCAGCTAATGATGGATATACAAAATTTGGTATATACTTGCAATGGATTGTTATTAAGCCAGAGAAAGGAATGATGTCCAGAAATATGTTATAATATGACAAACCTTTAAAACAGTATTGAAGTGAAAGAAACCAGGCACAAAAGGCAACATAATGTAGGAATCCATTTATATAAAATATTCAGAAAAGGCAAATTCATAGCTTCAGAAAGTAGAATTGTGTTTCACAAGACATGGGGGAAGGGAGAATTGTCAACATGGGGTTTCTTTTTGGCAATATGGAATGCTGCATTATTGGATAGTTACGTTTGTAATACATTATGAATATACTGCAAAACACTGAGTTGTGCACTTTACTTTTATGTTGTGTCAATTTTACTTCAATAAAAATAAATATATTTTAATAGTAATCTGCTTCCATATAAGAGATACAATCTTTCATGGAAACACAAGAAAATATGATCTGAATATTCTGCAGAATGAACAAATGTGTGCAATTTTTGGATAGGAGACAAAACTTGGAGTCAGGAACAGATATGGATTAAGTCCCCAATTATTGACTGTTTTCCACTAAGGATTTTAACAGTGTGTTGGCAGTGGCAGCAACACAATTTAAATACCACTTGTCAGAGCAGAGGTATCAGGAGAAGGAACACTAGGGAAACATGAGCAGTGGGATTGCAACTCCAGATAGAGAAGATCCAGATAAAAAGAGTCCCAAGTCCAACATACATACTTAGCCCAAGCATCTGTCTCTTCTTTGAACCACATGTGCCTAGAAAATTCAAAGTGCGTTAAAGCTAAGTGATAAAAAACTGCACTGAGATTCTAACTGCCATAAACTGAAAGCATAATGGTGTACAGAGTGGGTCTATCCAAGTTAACTTCAAAGACAAAAGCATCAGTGCCCTTTACAGTGACAAAACAGAATCTACCATTTAAAAACATATAATTCGGGCAGGCCATGGTGGCTCAGCAGGCAGAGTTCTGCCTGCCATGCTGGAGACCCGGTTCAATTCCCAGTGTCTGGCCATGCAAACAACAAACAAACAAACAAACCATATAATTCACAAAGCCCAGTGTATTAGTTAGGGTTCTCTAGATAAACATAATCAACAGGGAACACTCGCAAATACAAAATTTATAAAATTGTCTCATGTGACCGTGGTAACGCAGAGCCCAAAATCCGCAGAGCAGTCTGTGAAGCCATCGACTCTGATGGAGGTTCTGGACAAACTCCACAGGAGAGTCTCCGCTGGCTGAAGCAAGAAGAGAGCCTGTCTCTTCTGAATCCTCCTTAAAAGGCTTTCAGTGATTAGATTGAGTATCTCTCATTGTGGAAGAACTTCCTTTGGCTGATTTCAAATGGAATCAGCTGTGGATGCAGCTGACATGATCATGATCTAATTCTATGAAATGTCCTCATTGTAATAGACAGGCCAGCACTTGCCTAACCACACAAACTGGTACCATCGCTTGGCCAAGTTGACACATGAAGCTGACCATGACACCCAGGATAAAATCTAAAACTACTTGACCTAAAACAAGCCATAAAAATGTTACCTATTGTTATGGTCAGTGTTTTATGTCAACTTGGCCAAGTGATGATGCCCAGTTGTCTGTCAGGCAAGCATTGGCCTGACCATCATTGCAAGGGTATTTTGTGGCTCGTTGATAAAGCAGAAGGCTGGTGTATTAAGTCATCCCTCAGTTGATTATATCTGTGGCTGAGTATATCCACAAGCAACTCAGGTATGTCTCCCACCAATGAGATAATCTCATCAGTTGAAGGATTTTAAGGTAGAAGAGAAACTTTTTCACTGCTTCTTCAGCCAGCAAGCCTCTCCTGTGGAGTTCATCCAAACCCTTCATCAGAGTTGCCAGCTTCACAGCCTGCCCTGTGGATTTTGGACTCTTCCATTCCACAGTTGTGTAAAACACCTTTATAAATCTCATATTTACAAACCTTTCCTATTCTGTTTTCCTAGAGAACCCTGACTAACCCACCTATTCTCAAGGGAAAAGACAAAAAAAATCAGATGCCAATCCCAAAATAATATAGATTCTTGATTTATCATAAAAAAGAGCTTTAAAACAGTTTTTGTAATTGTGTCTCTTTATTATGTTGCCAGGGCTATTATAACCAAATGCCACAAACTGGTTGGCTTAAAGAAGAATTTATTGCCTGAAAATTGGTAGGATAGAAATTCAAAATCAAGGTATTGGCAGGCCATGCCTTCTCTAAGGTCTGTAGGTCTCTGTTGGAGATATACAACCCAATAATCTCTGCCTCTGTCACATGTACTCCCATGTCCAAATATCCTTTGCTGAAAAAAACTCCAGTGATAGCAAATTAAGGACAAATTTGCTAAAAAAAAAAAAAAAAAAAAAAAAAACTACAGTCATGCCAATTATAGGTTTCCCTTGTCTTAACCTATAACGTAGTCAAATCCTTACTTGCAAATGAAATAATACTCACAGGACTGGAAATTAGAACTTGAACATGTCTTTGTGGAAAATACTATTCAATCTGCCACAGTTTGACTTCCAGATCCCCAAAAGAAATGTCTCACATACAAAATACATTCTCTATCCCAACATCTCTCAAAAGTCTTAAGACACTTCAGTTACAATTATGAATCCAAAATCTCACTAAAACCAGTTATAGGTGTGATCTGTCCTGGGGCACAGTTCCTCTCCACCTGTGGACCTATGAAATCAGTTATATGGTGCCAAAATATAAAAAGTTGGCACAGGCATTGGAGAGCCATTCTCATTCCAGGAGGGAGAAATGGAAAGGAAAATATGGATCAAATTTCCCAACCAAGTTAATAAGTTTTGCACACCCAGCAGGTCAATTTCCATTAGATCACAGTCTCAGAGTAATAGGCAGCCAAATGCTTTGTACTCTGGGCCCATTGTTGAAGCATCCTGACACTCTGTGGGTGCCCAGGTGAAGGATCCACCCTTTCTAAGCATTTGGGCATTAGTCCTGCCTTTTATAAATATCACAGTTGTGGTCTCACTCTACTGGTCCTAGATCTCCTCAGTCCATTCCTCTATTTCCGTGGTTCTGCCCTTAAAGCCATTCTTCCTTCATTTTATCCCATCTCCCTCCCTCTCAGTTCAGCTGTCAGTGTTTCAGCTTTTAAATTCTCAAAAATCATATGGGTTTTCAATGAAATTCAAGGAGGAAATAAGCTTTCAGACAAAAGATCCACAGGTCCTTTCTTGATAATTGCATCGTCATTGTTGTCCTCTGAGATGATTGAGTCATACATTTGATCTCTTTAGCAAATGGCTATTCAGCAACATGCTCATGTGTTGCCCTGTTTTCTGGGAAAGAACTTCCTGGAACTTAGGTAGGACCCTTGTCAAGAACTAGAATACATTGTCTGGACAGGCTGAAATTTTTCCATTTCATTAAATGTTGGTTCCCTTATGCTTAACAGTTTAGTACACAATTTATGTTTTTCTGTTCACAATTTGCCATAAACAAGAAGGAAAAACTAGGCAACACTTTCACAATTTTCTTGGCAATCTCCTCAGCTAACTATCCAAGTTCATCACTTAAAATGTCATCCTTGCATTTGACATCAGAGCACACGTTCTCCAAGTTCTTTATCAGCTCATAAGAAGGATTTTCTTTCCTTTAATTTCCAATAACACAGTCATCATTTTCTTCCAAGGCCTCACTGGAAGTACCTTTAACATCCATATTTCTACCAATATTCTCTTCATGATATATGTATTCTCTAAGATGATAGAAACTTTCTTTACAGCTCTCCTCACTTTTTTCTGAACCCTCTCCTTAATCACTTTTAATGACCATATCTCCACTGTGGTAGTTCGATTCAGTGGTCAACTTGGTCAGGTGAAGGCATCTAGTTCTGTTGCTGTGGACATGAGCCAATGGTACATGAACCTCATCTGTTGCTGATTTACATCTGCAGTCAGCTAGGAGGCATGCCTGCTGCAATGAATGATGTTTGACTTAATCTGCTGGTGCTTAAATGAGAAAGCTCAATCTACCACAGCCCAAGCAGCTCAGCATACCCCATCTCAGCACTTGCAGCTCAGCCTAGGCCTTTGAAGGTGCAGAAAGGAATCACCCGAGGGAAAGTTGTTGGAACCCAGAGACCTGGAGAGAAGGCCAGCAGAGATTGCCCTGAGCTTTCCCACATAAGAAAGAACCTCAGATGAAAGTTAGCTGCCTTTCCTCTGAAGAACTAGCAAAATAAATCCCCTTTTATTAAAAGCCAATCCATATCTGGTGTGTCGCATTCCAGCAGCTAGCAAACCAGAATGCTGACCAACACTCTTCCAGACAACTTAGACATTTTCTGCCAAGCCTCTCAAAATTATTCCAGCTTTTACCTACTCCCCAACTCCAAAACCACTTCCACATTTTAAAATATTTGCTATAGGAGCACTTCAGGTGCTATTTTTTACCAACAAAAATTAGTATTAAAAATTCATATAAATGTGTGACACAGCTTAAACGCTTTGTGTCAGTCTTACTTCATTCAGTATACTGTTCATGACATACACTAATGCTGCATGTACCAAGGAATAATTTTCTCTAGAAGTTTTAAAAATATAACTTTTTAGGTCTGTAATTCATATGAATTCATTTTTGCACATGGTGTGAGATATGGTTGAAGTTCATACTTTTCCACATGGAAAGTTAGGTCCTTTGGCACTGTTTACGACATACACTTCATTTTTTTATCAGTGATTTGCTTTGGTCTTTTTGTTGTAAATAAAATTATCTATTTCTGAAATTTATATTTTGTTTCATTGATCTATTAGTCTATCTTTATTTCGGCTTCATTCTGTCTTGAGTACCATATTTGTACCAGTTTCTTGTGACTTTAGTAACAAATTACAGCAAATTTGGGGGCAATAAAACAGAAAATGATTCCCTCATAGTTCCGGAAGTCAGAAATCTGAAATCAGTTTGGCTGAACCAAAATCAAATGTCAACAAAGCTGTACTCCCTCTGGAGACTCCAGGGAGATTCCATACCTTGCCTCTTCCATCTTCTGGTGGCTGCCAACATGTCTTGACTTGTGGCCACATCATTCCCATCTCCTTGGCATTCCCATGGCCTCTTCCTTTTCTGTGTATCTTTATTTCTGCTTCCCTGTTTTTATGATATATGTGATCCACCCAGATAATCCAGAATAGTCTCATCATCTCAAAGTCATTAATTTAATTTCATCTGCAAAGATTCTTTTCCCAAAGAAGGTGACATATACAGGTTCCAGGGATTATCCTTGAGAGCCATTTCTCAGCCTACCACAATATATTTATTGGTAGCCTTAAAAACAAATAATAAAAATCACCAAATATGAACTTTCTTTACAAAACTGTTTTACTATTATAGGTTCATTGTATTTACAGATTAATTTGAGAGCCAGTCTTTTTTTTTCCTCCAAAAACTGCTAGAGTTTTGCTAGGATTGTTTTTTATCTGTCTGTAAAACACTTTAGGGCAAATTTGTCATCTTCAAAATATTAAATCTTCAAGGAACAGCTAGAGAAGGGATGGGAGGGCAACTGAGATGGTGATTCCAGAGTATAAGTGACCTGGGAGGGTCTTCTGCACTACATAGGGTGGCCCTCGTTGCAAAAGATGAGGAACTGAGAAGCAGAAACCAGAGATCATCCAGCTGGTGAAACAGCCTAATGCAGAAGCCGGGAGCCCTCAGGAGTGCACAGACAGGGAGATGGGGACTAGGAAGTAAGCCAAGACTTATTCCTTGAATGTGCTACCCTCACAGGTTCAGGACTGAGACCTGTGACTTACCCCACATCCCATGCACCTGAACCCCATCACCTGCCCCTGCCTCGCTGTACTCCAAGCACCCTAGTCCTGCCAAGCCCATATGTTCCCCTGCCCCACACCCCCCACCTCAAGCATGCTCACAATTGCTTCAGCCAAACCCACCTCTCCTGCACAAGTACAGTTCTGCCAATGTCTTTCTCACATGCTTTGGAGCAACTTGATTGGGAGCATAAATATTTATGATTGTTAGTTCTTCTTGGTGCATTGTCCATTCATTTTATTAATATATATTAATATAAAAATATATAAAATATTTATTATATAATATATAAATATGTTAATATATAGTGTCCTTCTTTGTCTCTTATGATGTCTTTACATTTAAAGTTTGTTTAGTCTGATATTAGTATAGCTTGTCCTGCTTCCTTTTGTTTGCAGCTTAGGCGGAACATCTTTTTATATCCTTTCACTTTCAATCTTTTTGTATCCTTGTGTCTAAGATGAGTCTCTTATAGGCAGCATGTAGCTGGATTTTATTTCTTAATCCATTCTACCAATCTGTATTTTTTAATTGGTAAGTTTAATCTGTTAGCATTCAATGTTATTACTGAAAAGGCATTTCTTGAGTCCACCATCTTATGTTTTGGATTTATTTGTCAGATCTATATATTCTCTTCCCTCTTTCTCTTTGTATCCTTTACATTACCCTTACTGGTGCTGTTCAGTTCTGTGCCCTCTTCCAGAATTCCCTGTCCTGCTGTCCTGTCTTTTTTTTTTTTCATCCAACAGAACACTCTTTAGTATTTCTTGTAAGGCCAGTCTCTTGTTGACAATTTTTTTTTCAGGATTTGTTTGTCTGTAAAAAAATTAATCCCTGCCTCAGTTTTGAAAGACAGCTGGCTGGGTACAGAATTCTTGGCTGGCAGTCTTTCTCTTTCAGGATCTTACATATATCATACCACTGACTCATTGCCTTCACAGCATCAGTTGAGTAGTCTGAAATCAGTCTTATGTGGTTATCCTTGTGTGTAGAAAACTGTTTTTCTCTTGCAATCTTTCAGGATTTCCTGCTTCTCATCAACATTTGACAGAATGATTAGTATGTGTCTTGGGGAAGATCTATTTGGATTTATTGTATTTGGAGTCCACTGAGCTTCTTTGACTTGCTTACTTATGTCCTTTATAAATAAAGGGTTGGGACGTTTTCCCCTACTATATCCTCAACTTATCTTCCTGACCCTTTACTCTTCTCTTCTTTTTCTGGGACACCAATGATTCCTTATTTGCATGCTTAGCTTTGTCCATCATTTCCCTGGGATCCAATTCAATTTTTTCCATCTTTTTTGCCATTTGCTGTTTTGAATGTTCAAAATCAGTTGACCTGTCCCTTAGTTTGCTTATTCTTTCTTCTGTCTCTTCAAATCTATTGTTGTGTGTCTCTAAAATGTTTTTTATTTGGTCTATAGCATCTTTAATCTCTATGATATTTGCTATTTTTCTATTTATTCTTTCAAATTCCTCTTTATGCTCTTCTAGTGTTTTCTTTATATTCTTTATGACATTAGCCATCCTCTTTATCTTATTTAGTAGCATTATATGAACATTTTGGTTAGTTGTTCCAATGTCTGTGTCTCCTCTGGTGTTTTAATTTGGTCATTAGATTGGGCTATATCTGTCTGCATCATAATATGCTTAGTGATCTTCTACTGTCTTTGTGACATAAATATCTTGATTGGTTTCCTTTGGAAGTTGATTTCCTTCAGTAGTCTAAAGCTTTGTATTTGTAGGATGGATGTGGAGGAGGATATATAATGTTATAGCTGCTATGGAAGACATTTTGATGGTTCCTTAGGAAACTAAATATCAAGTTTCCCTATGACCCAGTAATATTGATACTTGATATACATTCAGGAAAGCTGAAAGTAATGATAGAAACAGACATTTGCACACCAATGTTCATAGCAGCATTATTCACAATCACAAAAAAAATGGAAACAATCCAATTCCCATCAACAGATGAGTGGATTAACAAAATGTGGTATATACATATGATGGAATATTATGCAGCAGTAAGATGAAATGACATCCTGAAGGACAATGCAAGATGGATGAGCCTTGTGGACATAATGTTGAGTGAAATAAGCGAGACACAGAATGATGAATACTGTATGACTCCACTTTTAGGATCATGGTAAAGGTAAAATCAGAGGATTCTAATACAGAATCTAGAAGCCTTAGAGATACAAAGAAGCTAATGATGGCATTTGTCTTCATCATGAATCTTACATATGGACAGAGCTTAATGAAACTCATCTCTACTCCATTTGGATTCAGCAGGGGTGGTTTAAAGGCTAAGGCTAGTATCATTCAAAGTCTTTCTCACATTCCTGGGAATTGATGCTGGCTATGTGCTGATTTCTCAGTTAGGATCTTAACCATCTGTGTGGCTCAACATTTTTTCAACATAGTGGCTGCATTTTCTAATCAAATGTCTTACAAAAGATAGAGAGAGACTAAAACTTTATCACCACTTAAAAGTTAGATTAAGAAATCACACCATATTAATTAAATCATATTCACAGCATTATACCTCATGCAAACAATTGGAAAGTAGACTCCACTCTTTAATGGATCATGGCAACTTTCTGTAAGAGCATGTAGGACCATAGTATTGCCATGGCCATTTTTTTTTTCAAAATATAATATGCCATTATGGTTTAATAAATTATTTTATGGATGTACTCTATATGTATAATGAGTTCCATTAATGTGAAGAAACCTAAAATGACTTTTATTAGGAACAAATGTTTTATTTACAATTAAATGTTATGCAGGTGTTAAAAATGAGAATGTGCTACATTTCCTTCTATAGAATAATTTCTAGCTGAATAAAATAAGCCCAGAACAGTGTGTGCATTTATGTTTGTCATGAAAAATGAAAGCTATATAGGTACATATGTACTTGTATATATGTAGACTATCTCTGGTAAAATAGATAAGAAATTTCCAGTATAGTAGCCACAGTAAAAGGAAACTGGATGGCAGAAGGACAGAAGTGGAAGTAATACTTTGTTCCTTAATTTTAATTTTTAAATATTAACTTCTCTAATTTTTGTTCCTTAAAATCTTTCCTTTTCTTATTAATTTTTTTGCATTTTAAATGTTTGACCATCTACAATTTTAATATACTACATAAATTTTTATAAGCTATATAAATTAATGGTGATGTAAATGAAAAGAGAGATATTTTGATATCTTATAATGTGGTAAATATTATTTAAAGGATCTTAAGAAGAAATTCATGAATAATCCAGTACTTATGGGGGTATTGGAGGGGACTTTAGTAAGGAAGTAGCATTTGACTTAGATATAGTTTTTCCTCTTATTATCTCATTTCAATGATGTGATGATTAGGTCCATGCATCAACTTGGCCAGGTGATCGTGCCCAATTGTTTGATCAAGCAAGCACTGGCCTATCTGTTACTGTGAGGACATTTTATTGACTTAAATTATCAGTCAAGTGATAACATCTACTATCACTAGGGGGTGTATCATCCCCAAGGAGAGATTTTAATCCAATCTGTTGAAGACTTTTAAGGGAGAGGTGATAACTTCAGCAGCCAGAAAGGAGAACTTTCACCTCTACTTCAGCTAGCCAGTCTCTCCTTCAGAATTCAATGAAGACCTTCATTGGAGTGCCAGCCTACAGCCTGTCCTAGAGAATTTGGACTCATGCATCCCTACAGGTACATAAAACACTTTTATAAGATTTTGTACTATTTACAGATACCTCCTGCTGGACTGTTTCCTTAGAGAATCCTTATTAATACAGCTTTGGTACCCAGAATGGCTCCAGAGAAACAGAAACTTAAAAATGGATTTTTGTAATTGGTATTTTACTATGATTAGATTCAGAGGCATTAGTGACTCTATTTACAATGATCGAGATGACACTGACAGTCCATGACATGAGTTGGCAATAGAGATATGCAAAATAACACCATTTGACTTTGCTAATCATATGACTATGTGAGGAAAGATGCTGAGAGATAATATTTTGATACCTTAACAGAGTCTTGTGGACCTAAAAGGTATAATGATGCTGGCTGGTTATTCCTAGATGCATAGGATGCAGTTACAAAAGAAAGGAATGAGCTGAAGGCTTCAAATTTTCAGCTTAAGCACCATATGAAAGATGTAAAACTTTCTGTATGTGCCTTGAAAGACAATACTGTTTCCTGCAGCTGCAGACTTGAGATCTCTGAAAACTAAACCCAGAGTCTCATTGTGCAAGTAGCAGATTTACAATCTATGCTGGTTTGAGGCTATGTGCCCCAGAAAAGCCATGTTCTTTATTCTAATCCAATATTTTTTGGGGCAGACATTGTTGTGGGATCTTTTAGATTAAGTTGTCTCCATGAAGATGTGACCCACCCAATTGTGGATGAGAGTTTTTGATTAGATGGTTTCCACAGAGATGCATCTCTGGCATTCAAGGTGGGTCTTAATCCACTTACTGGGGTCCTTTAAGAGAGAACCATTTTAGAAAAAACTCAGAGTCAACACAGACAGAGACATTTGTAGATGAAGAAAGAAAACATCCTTGGGGAAGCTCTTTGAAACCAGAAGCCAAAGGAAGAGCAGATGCTTTCCCAGATCATCTTTCTTGAGTCAAGGTATCTTTCTCTGAATGCTTTAGTTGGGGCATTTTTATGGCCTCAGAACTGTAAACTTGCAACTTAATAAATTTCCTTTATAAAAACCAACCCATTTCTGATATATTGCATTTCCATCAGCATTAACAAACTACAACACAATGTAAGCTAAAATTTCAAATTTTCAAGGTGTCTGTTGTGAAACTGAGGACATTGAACTGAAAGGAATGGGATCCTGAAAATTGGAATGAGGTTATATGGGTTAATAATGATGACAGAGGGGACATTGAAATCCTAAATTCTGCTGAATCTTTACTAGCTACGTCTGTAATGGTCTGCCCTAAGGAAACAAATGTCCCACCTCCAGTTTGCCATGAATAAAGAGGCATCAAATCTCCAGGCTGAGAATAAAGCTACCGAGCTTCCAGGCTGCCTGGAGGAAACACCTTTCCAAACTCTTCCTGGAGGAGTTTACCATCCAACCTCCACCTTCAGTGCCTGCTAAACCTTTAACCACCTCCCATAAGAAACAGCCCACACTCTTCTGTCTGGAGACATTTATCCTATTACACGACATGAAACTGCAACAGAATGCCCTGAGGCAATTGGCTTGAAAGACACTTCTAGTTCTTTTCATGACCAACCACCACCATCCCCCATTTGCTCAAGACCTATCACTAGACTGAAATCTCAATAGGCCCTGAATGATGAACTACAAAGTGGCCCCATGAAGTACGCTATTCTCCAAAAGAGCTACAAGTGTTTTCCAATTTTTGTAGAGAGAAATAAGGGAAATGTGCTTGAAAATGGATATTAAGGGTGTGGAATAATGGTGAAAGGACTATAAAGTCAGATTAGGCTGAGTATTTTAATATGGACCCACTAAGCAGAAATTCTGCATTCAATGCTATAGCTTGAGTTGATTAGAAAGAGCATTAACAGTTTATTTCAATGGTTGGCTGAAACATGAATCAAAAGTGGCTGACATTACCTGAGGTAGAAATGCCAGCACTGTTCTGGTATACTGTAGATGAGGGGATCCAAATGCTTAGAGAGATTGGGATGTTCATGTGAATTTATTATGGAAGATCTGACCACACACTGCAGGAATGTCCAGAGGACACTCTTTTACCAGGATTTTGAGGAATAAATTTATGAGACTAACACCATCATCCTTGAAGAGCTCTATAGTTACCTTTATCTGTATGTCAGATATCATTGTAAGAATTGCTGTCACTGAGCTAGGATCCTTAAACACAAGGAGGATGATCATATCCCAAGTTGACAGAAGCCACCTGACGTCAGTTAATCACCAAGGACAAGGTGAGCATGACTGCCATAATGGACAATAGATTCAAAGCAGCTATCAAAATAATACAAATAGCAGAGACTTATAGCTTTGGCTAGTAGATCTTGGGGTAACTAGAAGCAAAATAAATGGGGAGTTGTGTTAGTCAGCATTCTCTAGAGAAACAGAACCAACAGGAGAGATTTGTAAATATTAGATTTATAAAGGTGTCTCACACAACTGTGGGAATGGAAAGGTCCAAAATCCATAGGGCAGGCTGTGAATCTGGCAGCTTTGATGAAGGTTCTGGATTAATTACTCAGGATAGTCTGAAGAAACAGTGAAATAATCTATCTTCTTCCTTAAAAGTCATCAACTGTTGGGATTATCTCATTGTGGGAGGCAGGTCTTAGTTGATCACAGATGTAATCGGCCACAGATGAAATAAACTCACTTGTGATTTAATACACCAGCCACAAAGTATAGTTTCAGCAGTGTTCAGGCCATTTCCTGCTTGACCAGACAACTGGGAATAGTCATTTGGCCAGGTTGACTCCAGAACCTAACCATCACAGTCCACCCCTTGTCAAATTGGCAACTATACACATCACCTTGAAACACACTTAATTTCCAAATAGAACAAAATAACAGACATATGCTTCACCTAACAGTATTTAACTGTCATGTGTATAACTGAAAATGTACTATATCTCTCCAGAATAGGGTGGAAGTCCTTAGGTAACATTCAGTCTTAAACTTCATATTCTATGGCTTAAATAATATAACATGAAAAATACAACTTGTGTCATATGATAAGATAAAAACAAGATATTTGCTTATGTACAAATGCAAATATATTCATAACAAACCAGAGAGTGAATGTTCATACAATCACAGTTCTCATTTCTGTAATTGGTCACGTGGTCATGGTTCATATTTATCACTACCTTCTTCTACTACCCATTCCATGTCCCCTTTGCCCTCAGCAAGCACTTCAACTAGGTGTGGTTCTTTGCTGGATGGGGTGACCTAGACCTTCATTTCCAAAGTTGCTGTGCCATTGGTAGCCCTGCCTCGATTGGGTTGTTGCAGTTTCAACTGACTTTAATCCCAGGGCATGGTAGCACTAAGGGACACTCTAGGGACTCTCCTGTATTCCAGAAAACTTCTTTTGTGTATGTGTGTGCAATTGGGGTCCTATTTCCTCTTGATGGTCAAGATAAATCACCCCAGACAGAAAAGCAATCCCTTTTTGTGCCTGTTGATTCAGTGGCATGAAAAGGTGGTCAGGTGGCAGTCTTAATTTCCAGTTCAATGGAATCGTGTTTCCTGGAAGGAGTGCTCCTTCCTTTAGAATTAAGACCCATAGACAAGGAAAGCAAAAGGTTTTAGCAACAGTAAGCAAAAATTTTCCTAGTGGATCACTAGGGGTGATAGTGAGTGGTGCCACTTCTATTTCCACCCCTTGATTCCTGGACCTGTGAATCCTGGCTATGGGAGAAATGGCACCATAAACTGGACACTGATTCACAGCATCTAGAGCTTCTTGGAGAGCATTGTCCCAGCCCTGTAAGATATTTCCATCTGGTTGGTGCCATAATTGGGTCTTCATAAGGCCATTCCACCATTCTATCAACCCAGCTTGTGCTTGTGCTTGTGCTTGTGCTCTTTCCCACACATTTGCTCTAAAAATGAGTTCCTTAATTGGAAGCAATATTGTGTGGAATTTCCCCTCACCATTGTGGATAAGGCATTCTGTAATGTCACAAATCATGTATTTTGCAGAAGTATTGCATGCAGGGAATGCAAACCCATATCCAGAATATGTGTGTATTCCAGTTAGTGCAAACCACTTCCTTTTCCATGATGGAAAAGGTGCATTGAAATCAACCTGCTACCAGGTAAAAGGCTGAACACCTTGGGGAAAGTGCCATATCAGAGACTGAGTGTGGATCTCTGTTGCTGGCAGATTTGGTACCCAGCAGCGGTCATAGCCAGGTAGGCTTTGGTGAGTGGAAGTCCATGTTGCTGAATTCATGCATAACCTGCATCCCTACCATTATCACACATTGTTCATGAGCCTATTAGGCAATGGCAGGAGTGGCTGAAGAAATAAGACTATTTGTATCCACAGGATAGGTAATCTTACACACTTGATTAAAACCTACTAAAGTAACCCTCTGGTAGGCATTCAATTGGTATACAAATATCTTCAAGTTCATTGCCCATTCAGAAAAGTTTGTCCATACACCTCTTCCCCAGACCTCTTTGTCAACAATTTTTCTATCATGTTCCTTCCAAGTCCCCGACCATTCAACCAAACCATTAGCAAAACCCTGTAAGTCAGTACACAAATGCACCTCTGTTCATTTCTCCTTCCACACAAAATGAGCAACCAGATGCATTGCTCAAATTCCTGCCCAATGGAAGGATTTCCCCTTACCACTGTCCTTTAAGGACATCCAAGAATGGAGTTGTAGTGCTGCATCTGGTCCCTGCATATCATGCAGAACTATCTGTAAACCAAGCCTGAGTTTTTTCTTCCTCAGTCAACTGACTGTAAGCAACTATTCAAGAGGCCATAGCTCTGGGCTGGGAAAGTGAAGGTAAGGAGTGGGAGTCATGCACATTTGGGCCACTACCTCAAGTAACTTACTTATGCCTTCAGGACCAGTTCAAGCCCTATCCATGTTTATGGAGTGCTGCTGTGTATGCCCCAATTTATGGCTTGGGTGTGACAACACCCAGCTCATGATAGGCAACTCAGGATTCCTGATAAAATGGTAGCCCATGGTTAAGTTTTTAGTCTCTACTAAGGTCTGGTGGCAGGCTAAAAGCTGTTTCTCAGAGGTACAGTAGTTATCTGTAGTGGATGATCAGGCTTGGCTCCCAAATTCTAAGGGTGTACATTGTGATTCTCTTATAGGGGCTTGCCGAAGACTCCAGAAAGCATCCTTATTTGCCACAGACCCTGCCAGCACCATTGAATCTGCTTGATCATATGGCCCAAAATGGCAGAATAGCTTACACAACAGCTTAGAAATGTTGCAGAGCCTTCTCTTCTTCTGGACCTCATTCAAAGCTAGCAGTTTTTTCTCAGTAAATGGGCTGAATAGCATACCCAAATGAGGTATATGTTGCTTCCAAAATCCAAAGAGACCAACTAGGTATTGTGTTTCTTTTTTGGCCATAGGAGGGGCAAGATGCAACAGCTTATCCTTCACCTTAGAAAGGATATCTCGACATGCCCTACACCACTGGATGGACACCTAGAAATTTCACTGAGATGCAAGGCTCCTGTATTTTGGTTTGGTTTATCTCCTATCCCCTGACCCACAAATGCCTTACCAATAATTGTAGATTAGTTGCTACTTCTTGTTCACTAGGTCTGATCAGCATAATATCATCAATATAATGGACCAGTGTGATGTTTTTTGGGAAAGAGAAATGATCGAGATCCCTGCAGGCAAGATTGTGACATAAGGCTGGAGAGTTGATATACTCTGTCCTGAGGCAGGACAGTGAAAGTATATTGCTGGCTTTGCCAGATGAATGCAAACTGTGTTTAGTGTTCCTTACTGAAAGCTATTGAGAAAAAAGCATTTGCCAGATCAATAGCTGCATACCAGGTACCAGGTGATGTATTGATTTGCTCAAGAAATGATACCACATATGAAATAGCAGCTGCAATTGGAGTAACCAACTGGTTAAGTTTATGATAATCCATTGTCATTCTCCAAGTCCCATCTCTTTTCTGTACAGGCCAAATAAGAGAGTTGAATGATAATGTAGTGGGAATCACTACCCCTGCATCCTTCAAGTTCTTAAGAGTGGCACTAATCTCTACAATCCATACAGGAATATGGTATAGCTTCTAATTCACTATTTTCCTGGGTAGGGGCAGTTCCAGTGGCTTCCACCTGGTCTTTCCTAACATAATAACTTCACTCCATGAGTCAGAGAACCAATGCGGGGAGTCTGCATATTGCTGAGTATGGTGATTCCAATTATGCATTCTGGAACTGGAATATTGGCCACAGAACTGTTCCAGGGATGTACTGGATCCACTGTGAGATGGACCTGAGTGAAAACTCCTTCTATTACCTGACCTCTATAAGATCCTTCTCTGATTGGTGGGCAAGAGTGATGTTCTGGGTTTTCTTGGAATTCATCTCACTTCTGACCCAGTGTCTAACAATCTTCCAAATATCTGACAATTTCCTTTTCCCCAATGCACAGTCACCCTGGTAGAAGGCCATAGGTGTCCTTGGGGAAGACTGGGAGAATGGTTAACAGTGTAAATATTGAGCAATGTAAAAGCATCTTTCTCCAAGGATAGCACTTGAATGATGGCACTCCCTTCATTCGAGGGGCTATGGGTCTGTAAACTGCCTCAAGTTTGGGAATTGATTAAGGGTGTCATGACTCTGTTTTTATAATCCAAGTTGGACTTCTGTTCACTTCTCCTAGAATTCTTTTGCTTATGCATCTTTAAAAAATTAGTAGACTCCCCATATAGTTTACTTTTAGATACCCCATGATCTACTAGCCAATGTCACAAGTCTCAGATTATTTTGACTGCTGCTTTGAGTCTGCTGTCCATTATAATGGCCATGCCCACTTTGTCTTTGGTGATTATCTGTCACCACATGGCTTTTGCCAACATGGAATTCAAACATCCCCATTCTGTTTAATGATCCTAGCTCAGTGACAATGGTTTCCACAGTAATATTCGAGCTACAGATAAGGGCAACTACATTCTCTTCAGGGATGGGGAGATAGTCTCCTGAATTTATTTCTCAAGATTCTGGTGAAAGATGTGTCCTCTGGACATTCCTGGGGTGTGTGAGCAGGTCTTCCATGATAAATCTACTCTAACATTCTCATCTCTTTAAGCCTCTGGATCCCCTCATCTACATTATGCTAGTGTAGTTCTGGCATTTCAACCTCAATTGATGTCAGCCACCTTTTGATCCATGCTTCAGCCAGATACACAAGCAAACTGTATTACCTTTTCTAACCCCCAAGCTACAGCATTGCAATTAGAATCTCATTAAGGTTAATTTCATTAGATGGAGAGAGCAGACTCCTCTGAGGAGACTGGAGGCTGGGAAGCTGTTTCCTCAAGGCAGGTTGGAGTTTGGGAAGCTCTTTCCTGAGGGCAGTCTATTACAGGTCTATCTAGTAAAGGCTCAGCAGATTCCAGGGATCCTGTTTCCCATCACCATCATTATCAAGCCATATATCACCAGGGCAATGGAATGACCTGAGGTTATTGACCTGAAAGGCACTTCTATTTCTTTTCATGACCCACCCCCACACCTGACATGGAAGAAGCATGATCGGAAAACTGGTGACAAAGCTTTCTGGAGAAAAGGTATGTGTCTAGGCCTTTCTGAGTGGGCAATAAATTTGAAGATATTTGTGTCTCATGTGAATGTTCAACAGAGGGTGACTTCTGCAGAGGAAGACTTGAATGATCAAGTGGGTAAGATGACCCACTCTTTTGATACCAGTCCAACTTTTTCTCCAGCCACTACTATCATTGCCTAATGGGCTTATGAACAAAGTGGTCATGGTGGCAAGGATGGAGATATTGCATGGGCTTAGCAACATGGACTTCCCCTCACAAAGGCCAACTGGACTGCAGTCACTGATGAGTGTCCAGTATTCCAGCAGCAGAGACCCACACTCAGTTCCTGATATGGAACCATTCCCCAAGGTGATCAGCTTGATACCTGGTGGCATGTTGATTATATTGGACCACATCCACCATGGGAGGAGCAGTTATTTGTTCTTACTGGAATAGACACACACTCCAGACATTGGTTTACCTTCCTTGAACAAAGTGCTTCTGCCAAAACTGCCATCAAAGGACTTAGAATGTCTTATCCACTGTCATGATATTCCACACAGCATTGCTTCTGATCAAGGAACCCACTTCATAACAAATGAAGTGCAGGAATAGGCACATGCTCAAAGAATTCTCTATCTTACCATGTTCCATCATGCAGAAGCAACTGGTTTGATAGAATGGTGGAATGGCCTTTTGTAAACTCAACTACAGTGTCAACTAGGTGGCAATTCTTTGCAGGCTGGAGTAATGTTCTCCAGGATGCTGTATATGCCCTGAGTCAGATTACACTCAAAGGTGCTGTTTCACTTATAGCCAGGATTCATGGGTCCAGGATTCAAAGGGTGATGATGGGAGTGGCATCATTCATTATCACCCCTGGTGATCCACTAGAAAAATGTTTGCTTCCTGTCCCTGAAACCTTAAGCTTTGTGGGTCTATAGGTCTTAGTTCCAAAAAGATGAGTACTCCAACCAAGAGAAACAGCAATGATTCATTGAACTGGAAGTTAAGGCTGCCACCTGGCCACTTAGGGCCTCATGCCTCTGAATCAACAGGCAAAGAAGGGTGTTACTGCACTGACTGGGGTATCAAGAGAAAATATGACTTCAACTAAAATGGAGGTAAAGTACAGTTTTTCTGGGATAGAGCAGATCCCCTATGGCATCTCTTAGTACTACAATGCGCTCTGATTAAAGTCAATAGAAAACTGTAACAACCTAATCTAGGCAGGATCACCAATGGCTCAAGAACTTCAGGAATGAAAGTTTGGTTTATACCACCGGGCAAAGAACCATAGACAGCTTAAGTGCTTGCTGAGGGTAAAGGGAATATGGAATCGGTAGTGGAAGAAGGTAGTGATAAATACTAACTCTGACCACATGATCAGTTATCATAAATGTGGACTGTAATGGTATGAATATTTCTTTCTTACTTTGTTATGAGTATGTTTGTATTTGTATGTAAAACAAAAATCTTACTTTCTTCTCTATCTTATCTCTGATGTTATGGGAAAAAGGTTGTAGTGTTCATGTAATAGTATTTAAGATAGAGAATATCAAGTTTAAAAGTGACAATTACCCAAGGGCTTGCACCCTATTATAGAGAGATTTAGTGCATTTCTGGTTGTATTCAGGACACTTGAATATATGCTAGGTGAAACACATGTGCGATTTTGGCTTTTAATCAAATATTAAATATGTTTTAGGGTAATGTGTATAGCTACCCAATTGACAAAGTGTAGACTGTGATGGTTAGTTGCATGTGGCAACTTGACCAGGTGATGGTGCGCAGTTATCTGTTTGGGCAAGTACTGGCTTAATTGTTACTATGAGGACATTTCATGGACTTACATCATCAGTCAGGTGACTTCATCTATGGCTGATTTAACCTACAATCAAATAAGGAAAGTATCTTCTGCAATGAGAGACGTTTAATCTAATCTGATGAAGGTTTTAAAGGGAGGGTTGACAACTTCAGCAGTCAGAAGAGAGAACTGTCATCGCTACTTCAGCCAGTCAGCCTCTCCTGGGGAATTCATTAATGACTTTCATTGGCATGCCAGCTTGCAACCTGCCCTAGGGAATTCGGACTCATGGAACCCCGCAGTTGTATAGGACACTTTCGTGAAATCTCGTGCTATTTACAAATATCCCTTGTCGGCTCTGTGTCCCTATAGAACCCTAATACAAATGAGCATCTATTTATTTCAGTAATTTCATAATTGACATTTCTTTTAGATTATTTTAAAATGACGGCATACCAACTTCTTCATTTTATCTCGTGATTCTTGATTGTCAGAACTGGTCCTGCATTCACTTGCACTGTAATTGAGATGTAAACATAGGACATCCAGATTGAAAGTGGGAAGAGAGGCAATTCATTTATACCTGTTTGGTCTCTCTAAAGGAAAATAGTATTAAAGTTTATATTTATTTATTTATATACTTATTCCATCCCTCAAGATGTTACAGACAAAATAAAAAACTTTTAATAAGACCATAATTCAACCAAATGCCTTGACATAGGTTGCTATGAGTGGAACTTAGGTAACTAATTATATCCTTCACTTCTCCTATGTAGGTAAAGTCTCTCTCTCTCTCTCTCTCTCTCCATATATATATATATATGTATCCAATTGTGGGTATAAAATTTTGGTTAGATGGAGATGTGACTCCACCCATTACAAGTGAGTCTTGATTCATTTACTGTAGTCCTTTAAAAGAAGAATTATTTTGCAGAGTTCAGAACTGACAGAGTGAGCTGACACAAACTTCAGAGCAGAGCAGACACAGATGCTGACACTTGGAAAACAGAGACACAGAGGTTTGGAGATACTTGGAGTCCAGAAAATGTTGCCATGAGATGCTAAGCAAGCCAGAACCTAGAGAGCACCAAGGGAAGCCAAGAAATGAAGACTAACCTTGGAGGAGCAAAGTGAGTAACTCCCACATGAACCTCCACATAAACATGAAGGCAATGGAGCCTGGGAGCAAGGCACCAACAGATGATAGTCACATGACTACTCAGCTGTGTTAGTTAGATTCAGTTGTCAACTTGGCCAGGTGAGCATACCTAGTCTTGTTGCTGTGGACATAAGCCAAAGGTACGTGAATGTCATCTGTTGCTAATTACATCTGCAGTTGGCTAGGAGGCATGTCTGCTGCAATGAGTGACATTTGACTTAATTCGCTGGTGCTCAAATGAGAGAGCACAACGTAGCACAGCCTAAGCAGCTCAGCATTCCTCATCTCAGCACTCGCAGCTCAGCCCAGGCCCTTGGAGATACAGAAAGAAGTCACCCCGGGGAAAGTTGTTGGAACCCAGGGGCCTGGAGAGAAGACCAGCAGAGACCATCCTGTACCTTCCATGTAAGAGAGAACCTCAGTGGAAAGTTAGCTGCCTTTCCTCTGAAGAACCAACAAAATAAATCCCCTTTTATTAAAAGTCAATCTGTCTCTGGTGTGTTGCATTCCGGCAGCTAGCAAACTAGGAAATCAGCTGACAGAGGTGTTCCTGACTCATTAACTTTCCTTGAATTAAGGTATCTTTCACTGGATGCCTTAGTTTGGATATTTTTATAAGCTTAGAACTATAAATTTACAACTTATTAAATTCCCCTTTTTAAAAACAATTCTAGTTCTGGTATATTGCTTTCATATCTGGAGATTGTAAATACCTATTTTGGTAAGCAAGAGAATTGGTTCCTAAACCTGAAACTCAATATTATAATGACAAATAAAGGACTTTTAATATCTGAGCTCCCACAGAAAATTCAATATCTTTATATCCATTCCTGAACAGTGGTAGTATTTTATAGTATTTTATTAAAATAAAACAACCTACTAGTGAATTTTATAACATGGGTTAAAGATGCATCATTTACACCGCAACTATTTCACAAAGTGATCTATGTTATCCCTTTCTAGTTAGTCACTATTTAAAGAATCATGCATTTACTCTAGGAGTGTATTTCAGAAGATGTTGCTGAAATTAGTACTTAGTAATTAGAATATGTTATATAAAAAGTACTAATTTTCAGCCATTAAAATTTAAGACTTCTAAAGTCTCTTGCTGAGGGTACTTTATTCCATTCCTAAGATACTGTTGCTGCCTTGACAAATAACCTGTAAGCAGATTTTGAAAAATGAATGTTACAGTTTTAAGAGATTGCTGTCAGTGGAAGTCTTAAGCATAACACTATATGTCAGGTGATAATTTTCCTTTTCTTAAAATTCTTTGTATTATAAATGGTAAAAATCAAACTTTATATAGAAAGAAACTCTAAAGATCTATTTTTTTACAAATGAATGCTTGCTTTGTTACATAGTATGTGACATGGCACAGTAGCATTTGTGGGTAGATTGTAATAAATAAAAGATGTCTTTTGTCAATCCTAGAGAAATAAATAAAAGAAATAAAAATGAAGTTAAATAATAAACCACAAGCTTTGATAAAATAAAATCATACAAATTATTAACAAAGAAAAGATGAGCCAAATAAAATACAACTACCAATGTGAAATCTTAGACTCAAATCTAAGCATGCCAATAATCACATTAAATTAAAATATATTAAACATTCCAATTAAAAGGCAAATATCACAAGACAGCTTAAAAGAAGTCACAGTGAAAAATTACTAAATATTTAAAGATGACATAAAAGCACTTCTAAATATCCCATGAGAAAAAGAAAAACAGAAAAACTAATTAAATCGTATTTTGAACTAAAGAAAATTAAAACACAATACTTCAAAATTATGGTATGTTACTTATAGGGATATTGGTTATAGGGACATTTAGAATACTGTTGTCATTATTAGAAAACAAGAATTATCTCAACTCAATGAACATAGTTTCTACCTTAAGAAATTAGAAAAAAAAATCCAAATTAAGCATAAGAAAGAAAATGGTAAAGATCAAGGAGGAAATCAAAGAAATAGAAAACAGAAAATAGTAGAAAAAAAAAACAAAGAAACTGGTGGCTTGGGAAAATCAATAAAATTATAAACTTCTAACCATACTGAATTAGAAAAAAAGAAGATGCAAATTACCAATATTTCTAATATTGGGCAGATACTATAATTTAATGAAGGAATAGTATTAAAATCATATGTCAAAAGTTTAACAACTTTGATAAATGGACTAATTCCCTGATGTACAACAATGCAAAAACTATCAAAGTTCACTCAAAAAAAAGATCAATAACCTTGATATCCGTATACCTATTAAAGAAATAAAATGACTAGTTAAAAGTGTCCTTTCAAGAAACTTTAGGTCCACATGGCTTACTCATTAATTTTATGAAACATGAGCAAGCAATAATGCCTAATTAACACAAAAATCTTCCAGAAAAATTAAGAGAAGATACTTCGCAACTCATTCTATTAGGCTAACTTTACCCTAATAACAAAAAAATACCAAAAAAGAATTATGAGAAAATTTTAGACTGATATTCCCCATGAACATAGATGCAAAAATTATAAAGAAAATTTTGAGATCAAATAAAATACAATAATATATGAAATGATAATGCATCATTTCTCAGTGGGATTATCTGAGGAACACAATTTGATTTTCAAAAGTCAATGAGCCCTGGGGCCGGAGGCACCGTTGTGCGGGGTGCTGAGCTTGGTGTTGGGCGCACTGCTGAGCAGAGACAGGAAGAACATATGGAATAAAAATGAGTAATAGAGGGAACAGATGTTAAAATCAATACAGTTTGGCCGGGGAGAAGATGGCGGCTTAGTAAGACGCGCGGATCTTAATTTCTCCTCCAGAACAGCTACTAGGGGAGTAGAAAGGATACAGAACAGCTCCCAAAGCCACGACAGAGATAAAAAAGACAGCGTACCCCATCCTGGAATGGCTGGCTGGCTGAGAGAACGCACTCTGGTGAGATCGCCGAGGGGTGCGGACTTCACCGGGCGGGGCGGCAAGCGGCCAGAGTCACTCACTTCCCCATTCCCAGGCCAGCTGGGAAAATTGGACAGGCGGTCCCCTTAAACTGCGGCAGCTGGCGCCCACACCACGCGCGGCCCCCCGGACCAACTGAGAGAATTGGATCGGAAATCCCCAGGCTGCGGAGAACGGCGACGGGCAGGGGGGCCCTTCCAAACCTGTGACTCCCCGGGAACGTGCACTCTCCCGGGCGGGCCGCTGTGGCTGGCGCCCTCCCACCACCGGGCCGACTAGGAAATTCAGACGGGCGCTTTCCCGGGCTGCGGCAGCCAGCGATCCTCTCCGCGTTTGGACCCCGGGCCGGTTGGCACTCTTCCAAGCCGCTTCGGCTAGCGAACCTCCCGGACTGTGAGAGTTTTCCAAAGTTAAAGGACCCACAGCACCTCTTACTGGTGGGACCCACAGACAAACGTGTGCCACGAGCGCCACCTACTGGGCAGAATAAGAAAAACAGAACCCAGAGATTTCACAGAAAAATCTTACAACCTTGTTGAGTCCGACACCCAGGGAAATCTGACTAAATGCCCAGACGCCAGCAGCAGAAAATTACTGTCCATGCTCAGAAGTTTGAGAATATGGCCCAGTCAAAGGAACAAACCAATAGTTCAAATGAGATACAAGAGCTGAGACAACTAATGCTGAATATACGAACAGAAATGGAAAACCTCTTCAAAAATGAAATCGATAAATTGAGGGAGGACATGAAGAGGACATGGGCTGAACATAAAGAAGAAATAGAAAAACTGAAAAAACAAATCGCATAACTTATGGAAGTGAAGGATAAGTAGAAAAGATGGAAAAAACAATGGATACCTACAATGATAGATTCAAAGAGACAGAAGATAGAATTAGTGATTTGGAGGATGGAACATCTGAATTCCAAAAACAAACAGAAACTATTGGGAAAAGAATGGAAAAATTTGAACAGGGTATCAGGGAACTCAAGGACAATATGAACCGCACAAATATATGTGTTGTGGGTGTCCCAGAAGGAGAAGAGAAGGGAAAAGGAGGAGAAAAACTAATGGAAGAAATTATCACTGAAACTTTCCCAACTCTTAAGAAAGACCTAAAATTACAGATCCAAGAAGTGCAGCGCACCCCAAAGAGATTTGACCCAAATAGGCATTCTCCAAGACACTTACTAGTTAGAATGTCAGAGGTCAAAGATAAAGAGAGGATATTGAAAGCAGCAAGAGGAAAACAATCCATCACATACAAGGGAAACCCAATAAGACCATGTGTAGATTTCTCAGCAGAAACCATGGAAGCTAGAAGACAGTGGGATGATATATTTAAATTACTAAAAGAGAAAAACTGTCAACCAAGACTCCTATATCCAGCAAAATTATCCTTCAAAAATGAGGGAGAAATTAAAACATTCTCAGACAAAAAGTCACTGAGAGAATTTGTGACCAAGAGACCAGCTCTGCAAGAAATACTAAAGGGAGCACTAGAGTCAGATACAAAAAGACAGAAGAGAGAGGTATGGAGAAGAGTGTAGAAAGAAGGAAAATCAGATATGATATATATAATACAAAAGACAAAATGTTAGAGGAAAATATTATCCAAACAGTAATAACATTAAATGTCAATGGACTGAATTCCCCAATCAAAAGACATAGATTGGCAGAATGGATTAAAAAACAGGATCCTTCTATATGCTGTCTACAGGAAACACATCTTAGACCCAAAGATAAATATAGGTTGAAAGTGAAAGGTTGGGAAAAGATATTTCATGCAAATAACAACCCGAAAATAGCAGGAGTGGCTATACTAATATCCAACAAATTAGACTTCAAATGTAAAGCAGTTAAAAGAGACAAAGAAGGATACTATCTACTAACGAAAGGAACAATTAAACAAGAAGACATAACAATCATAAATATCTACGCACCGAAACAGAATGCCCCAAAATACATGAGGAATACACTGCAAACACTGAAAAGGGAAATAGACACATATACCATAATAGTTGGAGACTTCAATTCACCACTCTCATCAATGGACAGAACATCTAGACAGAGGATCAATAAAGAAACAGAGAATCTGAATATTACTATAAATGAGCTAGACTTAACAGACATTTATAGGACATTACATCCCACACCTTTTTCTCAAGTGCTCATGGATCATTCTCAAAGATAGACCATATGCTGGGTCACAAAGCAAGTCTTAACAAATTTAAAAAGATTGAAATCATACACAACACTTTCTCGGATCATAAAGGAATGAAGTTGGAAATCAAAAATAGGCGGAGTGCCAGAAAATTCACAAATACATGGAGGCTCAACAACACACTCCTAAACAACGAGTGGGTCAAAGAAGAAATTGCTAGAGAAATTAGCAAATACCTCGAGGCAAATGAAAATGAAAACACAACATATCAAAACTTATGGGACACAGCAAAGGCAGTGCTAAGAGGGAAATTTATTGCCCTAAATGCCTATATCAGAAAAGAAGAAAAGGCAAAAATTCAGGAATTATCTATCCATTTGGAAGAACTGGAGAAAGAACAGCAAACTAATCCCAAAACAAGCAAAAGGAAAGACATAACAAAGATTAGAGCAGAAATAAATGAAATTGAAAACATGAAAACAATAGAGAAAATCAATAAGGCCAGAAGTTGGTTCTATGAGAAAATCAATAAGATTGATGGACCCTTAGCAAGACTGACAAAAAGAAGAAGAGAGAGGATGCAAATAAATAAGATCAGAAATGGAAGAGGAGACATAACTACTGACCTCACAGAAATAAAGGAGGTAATAATAGGATACTATGAACAACTTTACGCTAATAAATACAACAATTTAGAGGAAATGGAAGGGTTCCTGGAAAGACATGAACAACCAACTTTGACTCAAGAAGACATAGATGACCTCAACAAACCAATCACAAGTAAAGAAATTGAATCAGTCATTCAAAAGCTTCCTAAAAAGAAAAGTCCAGGACCAGACGGCTTCACATGTGAATTCTATCAAACATTCCAGAAAGAATTAGTACCAACTCTCCTCAAACTCTTCAAAAAAATCGAAGCGGAGGGAAAACTATCTAATTCATTCTATGAAGCCAACATCACCCTCATACCAAAACCAGGCAAAGATATTACAAAAAAAGAAAACTACAGGCCAATCTCTCTAATGAATATAGATGCAAAAATCCTCAATAAAATTCTAGCAAATCATATCCAACAACACATTAAAAGAATTATACATCATGACCAAGTAGGATTCACCCCAGGTATGCAAGGATGGTTCAACATAAGAAAATCAATTAATGTAATACACCATATCAACAAATCAAAGCAGAAAAATCACATGATCATCTCAATTGATGCAGAGAAGGCATTTGACATGATTCAACATCCTTTCCTGTTGAAAATACTTCAAAGGATAGGAATACAAGGGAACTTCCTTAAAATGATAGAGGGAATATATGAAAAACCCACAGCTAATATCATCCTCAATGGGGAAAAATTGAAAACTTTCCCCCTAAGATCAGGAACAAGACAAGGATGTCCACTATCACCACTATTATTCAACATTGTGTTGGAGGTTCTAGCCCGAGCAATTAGGCAAGAAAAAGAAATACAAGGCATCAAAATTGGAAAGGAAGAAGTAAAACTATCACTGTTTGCAGATGATATGATACTATACGTCGAAAACCCGGAAAAATCCACAACAAAACTACTAGAGCTAATAAATGAGTACAGCAAAGTAGCAGGTTACAAGATCAGCATTCAAAAATTTGTAGCATTTCTATACACTAGCAATGAACAAGCGGAGGGGGAAATCAAGAAACGAATCCCATTTACAATTGCAACTAAAAGAATAAAATACCTAGGAATAAATTTAACTAAAGAGACAAAAAACCTATATAAAGAAAACTACAAAAAACTGTTCAAAGAAATCACAGAAGACCTAAATAGATGGAAGGGCATACTGTGTTCATGGATTGGAAGACTAAATATAGTTAAGATGTCAATCCTACCTAAATTGATTTACAGATTCAATGCAATACCAATCAAAATCCCAACAACTTACTTTTCAGAAATAGAAAAACCAATAAGCAAATTTATCTGGAAGGGCAGGGTGCCCCGAATTGCTAAAAACATCTTGAGGAAAAAAAACGAAGCTGGAGGTCTCGCGCTGCCTGACTTTAAGGCATATTATGAAGCCACAGTGGTCAAAACAGCATGGTATTGGCATAAAGATAGATATATCAACCAATGGAATCGAATAGAGTGCTCAGATATAGACCCTCTCATCTATGGACATTTGATCTTTGATAAGGCAGTCAAGCCAACTCACCTGGGACAGAACAGTCTCTTCAATAAATGGTGCCTAGAGAACTGGATATCCATATGCAAAAGAATGAAAGAAGACCCATATCTCACACCCTATACAAAAGTTAACTCAAAATGGATCAAAGATCTAAACATTAGGTCTAAGACCATAAAACAGTTAGAGGAAAATGTAAGGAGATATCTTATGAATCTTACAATTGGAGGTGGTTTTATGGACCTTAAACCTAAAGCAAGAGCACTGAAGAAGGAAATAAATAAATGGGAGCTCCTCAAAATTAAACACTTTTGTGCATCAAAGAACTTCATCAAGAAAGTAGAAAGACAGCCTACACAATGGGAGACAATATTTGGAAATGACATATCAGATAAAGGTCTAGTATCCAGAATTTATAAAGAGATTGTTCAACTCAACAACAAAAAGACAGCCAACCCAATTACAAAGTGGGAAAAAGACTTGAACAGACACCTCTCAGAAGAGGAAATACAAATGGCCAAAAGGCACATGAAGAGATGCTCAATGCCCCTGGCCATTAGAGAAATGCAAATCAAAACCACAATGAGATATCATCTCACACCCACCAGAATGGCCATTATCAACAAAACAGAAAATGACAAGTGCTGGAGAGGATGTGGAGAAAGAGGCACACTTATCCACTGTTGGTGGGAATGTCAAATGGTGCAACCACTGTGGAAGGCAGTTTGGCGGTTCCTCAAAAAGCTGAATATAGAATTGCCATACGACCCAGCAATACCATTGCTGGGAATCTACTCAAAGGACTTAAGGGCAAAGACACAAACGGACATTTGCACACCAATGTTTATAGCAGCGTTATTTACAATTGCAAAGAGATGCAAACAGCCAAAATCTCCATCAACAGAAGAGTGGCTAAACAAACTGTGGTATATACATACGATGGAATATTATGCAGCTTTAAGACAGGATAAACTTATGAAGCATGTAGTAACATGGATGGACCTAGAGAACATTATGCTGAGTGAGTCTAGCCAAAAACTAAAGGACAAATACTGTATGGTCCCACTGATGTGAATGGACATTCGAGAATAAATTTGAAATATGTCATTGGTAACAGAGTCCAGCAGGAGATAGAAACAGGGTAAGATGATGGGCAATTGGAGCTGAAGGGATACAGACTGTGCAACAGGACTAGATACAAAAACTCAAAAATGGACAGCACAATAATACCTAATTGTAAAGTAATCATGTTAAAACACTGAATGAAGCTGCATCTGAGCTATAGGTTTTTGTTTTGTTTTGTTTTGTTTTTACTATTATTACTTTTATTTTTTTCTCTATATTAACATTCTATATCTTTTTCAGTTGTGTTGCTAGTTCTTCTAAACCGATGCAATAGTACTAAGAAACGATGATCATGCATCTATGTGATGATGTTAAGAATTACTGATTGCATATGTAGAATGGTATGATTTCTAAATGTTGGGTTAATTTCATTTTTTCCGTTAATTAAAAAAAAAAAAAGAGAAGAGTTAATTGGAGCTGAAGGGATACAGACTGTGCAACAGGACTGGATATAAAAACTCAGAAATGGACAGCACAATACTACCTAATTGTAATGCAATTATGTTAAAACATTGAATGAAGCTGCATGTGAGGTATAGGTTTTTTTTCTCTCTATTATCGTTTTAATTCTTATTCTGTTGTCTTTATATTTCTTTTTCTAAATCAATGCAAATGTACTAAGAAATGATGAATATGCAACTATGTGATGATGTTAAGAATTACTGATTGTACATGTAGAATGGAATGATTTCTAAATGTTTTGTTAATTTTTTTAATTAATAATAAAAAAGTCAATGAAACTCACCATATTTGAAAACTAAAAAGGAAATTCATGTGATCAACTCAGTTGATGCAATAAAACTGTTTGACAAAATCTAGATTTCATTCTTGAAAATAACTCTCAATATCTGTTAATAGAAAATCACTTCTTCAACTAATAAAGAATGCCTTTGATAAACCTATGCTTAAAATCACATTTAATGGCAAAAGAGGAATGATTCCCTCTAATTTCAGAAAAATATACAAGATGTCTACTGTCACACTTCTATTCAACTTTGTACTGAGAGTTTTAGAAGTACATGCTGGTTTGAAAATATTATGTACCCCAGAAAAGCCATGTTTTAATCTTGATCCTATCTTGTGGGAGCAGCTTTTTCTTTGAATCCTGAATCAATATTGTATGATGATAAATTTTGATTAGATTATCTCCACAAAGTTGTGATGTGCCCAGTTGTGGGTGTGGCCTATGATTAGACAGAAATGTGACTCCTCCATCCATTCCAGATGGGTCTTGATTAATTTACTGGAATCCTTTAAAAGAGGAAACATTTTGGAGAGAGTCAGAAATGACAGAAAAAACAGAGTCAACAAAGAGAGAACTGACAGAAACTTCAGAGCAGAGGTGACATAGATGCTGACACATGGAGAACAGAGAAACAGATATTTTGAGATGCTTGGAGCCAAGTAGACATGTCCGTGAGATGTTAAATAAGCAGAACCTGAAGAGAGCCAAGAGAAATCAAGAGATAAAAGCCAGCCCTAGAGAATCAAAGTGAGGACTCCACAGGAACAGATGCTGAAAGCAAAGGAGCTCAGGAGCAAGGGACAGCAGATGCCAGCCACGTGACTTCCTTCTGACAGAGATGTTACAGACCAGTGGACCTTTCTTGAGTGAATGTAACCTCTTATTGGTGCTTTTATTTGGACAATTTCACTTCCTTACATCTGTAAAGTTCTAACTTATTAAATTCCCTTTTTAAAAAGCTGTGCCAGTTCTGATATATTGTGTTCCAGCAGCTTGCAAACTAACACAAATGAAATAAAGTAAAAAAAAAAAAAAAATTGACAAAAGTGTTTGAATGAGTAAAGGAAATTTGGTAGTAGAAGCTTTAATGTAATCTGGACAAAAGCTACTAAAAATAGTAAGGGAGTTTAGCTAGAATTTAGGATACAGGATTTATATTACAAACATTGCCTGTATATTCATAGCCTTGGAACAAAACTTGGAAGTTGAAATTAATAAAACAATGCCATGTAAATAGCATTAAATTATGAAATAGAGAAAAATCTGACAAAATATGTGCAAATATTGTGAAAAATATCATATGTTGCTGAGAAAAGGTCTAGATAAACAGGTATCTTTTGTTCATGGGTCAGAAAATAAAGAACAAGATGTCAACTCAAAATTCCCCCAAACTGATTTACAGATACAATGAAATCTCATACAAAATCCTTGCAGCTTTGCTGTAAATATTTACAAATCCATATAAAAACACAAATGACATGACTAGCCAGGCAACTTTAAATGAAAATAATAAAGTTGAAGGAATAGGATTGCCTGATTTCAAGATTTATTTTATATTTACATCCATCAAGACAGTGTAGTATTGCATAAGCACACAATATACACACACACATATACAGAACAGGGGATTAGAACAGCATCAAGAAATAAGAGACTACTAATACTGACAAACCTGCTAAGCTAATTTAGTGAAGAAATGATTGACTCTGAATAAATGATGTTGGAACACTTATATATCGATATATGCCAAAATGTGAATTTAGATCTATAGATTACACTTTATTTTAAAAATAAGTCACAGTAAACAAAAAAAGTTATTTGTTTACAGGTTTGATTTAAGGCCAAGCAAATCAAAGCGATGGAAGATAATCCATTTATTCTTGGGGACAGCTATGAAGTTTGTTGCATTTTTTTTTTCCTGAGAGATCCCTGAACTCAAGAAACACCTTAAAAAGCCAAGGATAACTTTGTACTCTCTGCTTAATTTTTCTGTAAACCTACAACTGTTCTAATAAAAATTAATGTACATGAATCTAGCAACAAAGTATCAAAATACTTGAGACAGGCGGGCCGCGGTGGCTCAGCGGGCAAAGTGCTTGCCTGCTATGCCGGAGGACCTCGGTTCGATTCCCGGCCCCAGCCCATGTAACAAAAAACGGAAAAACGGAATACAATAAAACAAGAAAATGTTTAAAGATGTTTCCCTTTCTTCCTTCCTTCCTTCCTTCTATCCTTCCTTCCTTCTCTCTGTCTTTCCTTTAAAAAAAAAAAAAAAAAAAAAAAAAAATACTTGAGACAAAAGGTAATAGAACTGTAAATGTAAATAGACAAATGCACTATTATATTTGCAGAATTCAGCACATTTCAATGTATAAATCATTAAGGATTTTTTTTAACTGAAGAGGAACATCAAGAAAAAAAACAGTGGAAATTAGTTAGAGAGTATTACAGGTTTCTTATAAGTTTTGGAATGTATTAGTAATTCAGAATCTAATTATAATTTGGTTATCATATAGTAGTTTAGACCAGTTAGAGAGCCCTAGAGGCCAAGAATGTAAAGACAGCCTCTTGCTTCAGGAGTTTGTCGAAAATTATTGTTCTATCAGATAACTTGATAATAGAGGGAAATTTTGAAATACTTCATGATGAAAAAACACTTTTAATCTATTTCCTGATGAGTTACTGACAAAGGTCAGGCCATGTAAAGAAGCTATAATAGCTCTTTCTTCTTCATATACGTCCCTCCAACAGGTTTTAAAAAAATATTTAATGCCATAGATTTTCTCACATATGATGGAGTGCTAATTATTTATAGATATGGCTTCTGATAAAACCAGTACTGTGAACCGAGATTGGACTAATAAAATAACAGCAAGAGTTAGGTGATTTGAACACAAATGAATTTTATTCATTGTTTTAATTTGCTAATGCTGCCAGAAATGCAATATGCCAGAAATGGGTTGTGTAATGGTCAGGTTCAATTAACCTGGGCAGATGGTGAAGCCCAGTTGTCTGGTCAAGCAAGTCCTGGCTTCTCTGTTGATGGAAGGACATTTTCATGGACTAAATCATAAGCATGTTGCTTGCATCCATGGCTAATTACATCTGCAGTCAGCCAAGGGGAGTGTCTTCTGCAATGAGTGACACTTAATCTAATCACACAAGACTTTTAAGGAGAATTCAAAAGAGACTATTTCTCTTTCCATTTCAGCTAGCCAGCTTCTCCTGGGAATTCATTGAGGAACTTCGCTGGAGCCCACAGCCTGCCCTATAAGTTTTGGATTTTTACATCCCCACAGTTGCATGAGAAACTTTTGTAAATCTCATATTTACAGATATGTCCTGTTGGTTCTTTTTCTCTAGAGAACCCTAAAAGGTTGGTTTTTATAAAGAAAATTTATTAAGTTAAAAGCTTACAGTTCTAAGGCCTTAAAAATGTCCAAATTGTGGATCCAGGGAAAGATACCTTGACTCATGAAAGGCTGTTGGGTCCAGAACACTTCCATCAGCTGGGAAGACTCTTGGCTGCTGTCCCCTGGTCCTTTGGCTTCTGGTTTCAAACAGCTTCCCCGGGGGCATTTTCTTTCTGCATCTATAAGCGTTTCTGACTGTGACTGCTCTGAAGCAACTCCAAAGTGTTCTGCCTTTTAAAAGACTCCAGGAAAGTAATCAAGACATGTCTTCCAGGTGGAGTCACATCTTCATCTAATCAGAAAGCCATACCCACAATTGGGTACACCACATCTCATGGAAGTAATCCCATCAAAGGCTAAATGCACAATGGTCAATCTCTATGGTAATAGTCTAATAAAAAATTTTCACCCTAAACAATAGTAAATCAGGATTAGAGGAACGTGGCTTTTCTGGGATACATAACAATTTCAAACCAGCACAGTCATAAATCTTCAGAATATAGAGGACTGGCAATAACATGATGAAAAATCATGCAGGAACCTCATTAAAATATATATAAGCCAAATAATGCCATATTTCATACTCAGAGTAACTCGTATATAGCCAATTTCTCAAAGTTATGTAATCAACAATATAATTTTAGTAACTGGAAATTACTCATGTGGAAACTAAAGTTTTAGTTATTAATTTTCCATTTTTCAATAGGTTTACTCAATCCCCATGCACAATTTAATATGCTTTGTCTCTCAACCTAGCATATTCCAGAATCTAAGGAGTATATTTTGAAAATCACACTTAAAAAAGGAAGACTCACTATACTTTTCTTAGGTAATACATTTTGGCTCATTTATTTTATTTTATGTGTTTATTCTTAATAACATTACATATAAAAGAGCCACCATTTATTTAATGCTCACCTATTTCACAAAATCAAACTTAATCAATACAATTAAAAAGCAGATATTAAGGAGTCCATTTAGGAGTCCATTTAATCTCTAGATAGGCAGTTGACTGCCAATCCTTTCCCATTTTTTTTAGTCTGAAATCAGTACTAAGGGTCAAGTCATTAATCAGAAAATTGAGCCTCAGGTCAATAATGAACAAGTTGCATTAGCTATTTAAACCTATCAGCACAGCAGAAAAATCAGTGCAGCACAGATGAACCCGTGAAACTGACTAGGACATAAATTCTCTTTGGAAAACTTATAATTTTCTTTTTTGTTGAGCATTATTGTATCCCAAGTGTCTAGAATAATCCCTGACCAATAAGATGTGGTCAATAATATTTGTTGAATGTAGAGGGAAGGAGGGCAGGGGGGGAAGAGAGAGAGAGATACATCAAGGAAACACACTTAAACAATATAGAAATGGCACCTCCCAACTGTCATTCAATACATGTCAGATAGAAACTGACAAATAACATTAATATTACTAATTAGGTCATTTCAAAACTCACTCCTGTTCTGTGCTTTTGGGTAGCATTACGAAATGACTGCCTTGTAATAGGAAAAATACGAATTTAATAATCTGGAGATGTAATTTTGAAACTTAGTTCGACATATAATTGTGTTACTGCAATGCAGTCAGTGTATGTATACATATTCTCTCACTATTGGTTTTATTTTCCTGTTACATGGTGACACATGAAATCATTTTTGATTGAATGAATTTTAAAATTCATAATTTCTAAATATTTGCTATTTACACATCCTGTGAAACAACTTAGCAAAAGTGCATGTTGTTTATATAAATTATTTGGCCCCTTTACATTATAAGTTAGAGGACGTCTTCTGATCAATGATAATATTGGTTTGAATAAATCAAGTTCTCTAGGTCTCCTTTGTTTTTCACAAAGCATACCTGAAATTTACTGGCCTCAGCAGCCTAAAGAAATTTAGGGTAGCCTGAAATCATGGACCTTAGAAACATGGTTTGCTGCAATTTATTGTATGTTATGATATTGAGTACAGATAGATGGGAGAGTGTTGCTACAGGAATTTAATACTCCAGGAGCTATATTTTGAGTCAAAAATGGGATCAATTTTATTCCTTTTATGCCACTTCATCTAAACATAACTTCTAGGTTCTAAAATCATATTTTCTTACTGTACCAGAATTTCATGATCTTGTCATACATATAATGTGAACGTATAGTGTTATGTGACCTACCTTCTATCATATTTTATATTTTGTCATCTGCTCCATGACCTACCATAATTTGTCATTTGTTTGGGGTAACTTAATCATAACTATCTTCTAATTTTGTACAGGTATATACTGTTACATCCATCAAAAATACATTCATATTCCATATTTTAAAATCATACAACATGATTCATCAAAATTTATGAAAGTAAACCATATGAAATAGTCTATTGACTGATTTCTATTGAATGGTTTAGGTATAAATTTTTGGCTCCTAAAGACAAATCAGGTGGAATGCTTTAGGTGAAAACAAGGTGCAAATGGAGTTCTTTCTTTTCCCCCTTCCTCCTTCCCTTTCTCCATCTCTCTTTCTCTTTTTTTCTTTCATTCTCATTCTCTATCTCTCTCTCTTTGTTCCCTTTACTTATTTTTTATAGCCAATCATTACTGGCTCTGCATTATATTTTCATTTCTTAAAAGTCATGCTTCAGTAACGAAGTCTAAAATGTTTCCTCTTTTATATATATTCCAATCAGATATATTTAGAATTCCTCCCTTCAACTACAATTAATGCCTATTGATTTTGGAGGATGCCTTAGTTTACAATTTTCAAAGTATATGTTCAGTTCATAAAGAAATAAACCATGTATTAGATCTTGAGGACTGTTTTGGTGTTTCCAAAAATAAACATAAGTAGGTATCACTAAGCTATAGGAGCTAATAATAGAATGTCATAGAAAATGACACTAGTCTCATTTGTAGCCACATAGCAAAAATATCTGTGATGCTAGGTATCAAGGTTTACAGACCTAATTATTTTGTGTGTTCTTGGTCCCGCTCAATAGATTAGTATAGTTAGTGATAAAGTAATTGTAGAAATCACCTTTGATTGGCCCCTGCTTCTGAAAAGCTTCTTGTAATTAATAGGAGACTGTTGGAATTCATGCACTTTTTAGTTGCAACCATATCTGAGTGATCATAAAGCAAACATACCATAGCAAAATGATCATAAAACAATATTTTTTTTAAGTAGGAACCAACTTTCTGAATTATTCCTCTGAAAGTTATACTCAATTAGTCCATTCCATCCAGATTCATATCTGACTAGAAGTTGGCTCGGGTGTTTGATTTATTGGTCTGAATTTATATCAGTATTCTTTGAAACTAATCATGGATCTTCTCTTTCTCTACCTATCGCTTATCCTTTGTATCCCATGTGTTCAAAGACAAACTGGACTTTAGAAAGCAAAAGGACTCGAACAAAGTGCTGCCACACAAGCACCAATAATAAGGTCTGCACAATAAGTACTAGCACCATCTCTATTTTCTAGCACCATTTTCACTTTTGGATCACGTAATAGAGGAGTTTTCATCTCCTACTACCTCTTTTTTGAAACTCCCCCATACTCTTCAGCTTTGGACCATGGGGTACTAGTGCCAGGGTCTTGCCTGGTGAGGAGAATATTCAGAGGAAGGAGCCAGGAGACAATGACGAACATGCACTTTTACCTAATATATTTTCTTTACTTCCTTAATAGCCTACTCCTTTGTATTCTAGAACCCAGAGAAATAATCAGAACTCCCAGCTTATTTCTTTCATAAGGAGAAAGCAGGCAGTGAGACACCAAGCTGCAGCTTGACTATCCTTTTTTCTGTTTTTATTTTTTCTACAGGTTGACCCTCTCTAGGTAGTTCATGCTTTCTGATTGATCCATTGATGGAGAGTTAGACGCAGAAGATTGTTAAAATCATAATGAAATGAGGAATATAAGCATGTTCTCAATTTTAAAAATTCCATAATATTCAGTAAAATATAAATCACACATACACACTTCTAGCAAAATAAGCAAAGCAAGCCACTATACTTTGGTAAAGCTGCAGAAACTACAGAAAAATGCAAACGCTAAGGGTGAAAAAAATGAAACGTCATTAAAAACACTGTAATATATTGTCTAATTATTAAATCTAAATGTTTTTCTGACATTCATATAAAGGCAATTATTCATTGGCATTTTAGAAGAATTCACCTCAGCAATGCATATAATTTATTTCATAATTTTAAAATGTATAAATTGAGATAAAATATATTCATAACAATCATTTAATTTAATCTGACTTGGCAAAACTAGGCATCAGTATTCTAACATCATAAAGTGTAAGAAATTCAACAATTCCCCTCACAATCCTCTGATAGAAAAATCATTATTCCTATCATGCAACCCAGGTGAAAAAACTTACAGATTTAATGCCTCGGCTAATGATATACAGAAAGACAGTTAAGGCAGGGGTCAACAATCAGAATTTATTTGGAGATGTCACTTTCATACTGCTGTTTCACATTGACCCCTGATAGAAAATCAATTATATGGAGCTTACTGGCTTAGGGAATGTCAATGCAATGCAGTTTAATTCATCATTAAACCTGCACTGTCTATTTTATCAGCCTGTTTACTGCGAATAGTGATGCAGAATAAGAACCACATCTGGAGGGTGAATGAAGGTTTATTTATTGGGAAGTCTACTAGCCGTTAGTGACATTCTCACAAACTGATTTCTTAACAACAAATACATTTTTTAAAAAAAGATTTAAATTTCTGGAATGACATTGAAGCAGAAAGTAAAAGAGGTACTAATTCCATCCTACCAAATGTAGAGTGTTATTCCATTAAAACACTCAGAGAAATAGCTGTCTCAATAAAGAATAATGGATACAACAACAGCTGGACTGACAGTAAGAAGTAACTAATTTTTCAAATTACAGACAATTTACTACTGTCCGACAAAAGAAGGCAAAAGAAGGCATAACATTTTTGGGGGTGGAAACATTGTTTTCTTCTTTGAAAGTACATGTAGGCAGTGGGATCTAGCCAGTGAGTTATCTTATAGAGAAGAAACTATGATGACGAGCAGTGCATCTAACTAAAAATATTGGCTAACGACATAAAACTGCTCTCAATGAATATTTCTTAAATTTCTACAAAACAAATATTAATGTTAACTTCCAGTTTACTGAGATCATTCTAGTGAGAACTAAAACCATCTAAAAGGATGGTTAAGAGTTCCTGTAGGCATCGTTCTAAGATAACAGAATTCTTAAGCAGATATTTTATAGGTGCTGGATTGAAATAATTTCATAATTTCATTTGATAACAGTAATTGCTCAAATATTGTATTCTGTGAGTTAAAGTGAAATGATATATACTATACATCACAGAAGAGGGGAGAAATAGAGAAGAACTGTGGAGAAGACCATGAAGGTATGTATTGCATAGCTCCATGTACTACCATTCATTTATGCAGGAAGATGGATTTAGGTCGTGGGACAGTGCAACATTTAATTTAATTATTATAAAATTGACCCTTTAAATATAAGAGCTCTAGTGTGACTCTACTTTATTTCATACTGCAGAATATCCTTTCCATCTTTCTGTACTATGTTCTAGTTAGTTCCTTGGATTTATTTTCCAGTACTCTGAATTCTCTTCTCCTCTCTTTTAAACTTTTGCTTAATCTCTCCATTCCATTTTTTATTTTTCTTTCAATAACTACGCTTTAAAAAAAATGTAGATGGGCTATTTATTTCTTCCAAAAATTTTGTCATTTTCTATGTTTTTTATTTCCTTTCATTATGGTTTTATTTCTTATTTATTTGTTTACACATATTATGCAAATTAATTTTATAGACCTTTTTAGAGTGCTCTGTCATCTTAAGTTGTTTTGTTTGTTATTGTTCTCAATTGTCCTTACTGGCATCTTTCCTTACGGATGATTGTTGTTTTGGATATTTGTTCTGTATTTTTATGAAATCCAATCATCTTCAAGGGTTAGGGTATGTTCTAGTTTGTAAATTGCTGGAATGTGATACTCCAGAAACATAACAGCTTTTAAAAGGGGGAGTTTATTAGGTTGCAAGTTTACGTATTCTAAGGCTGTGAAAATGTCCAAATTAAAGCAAGGTTATAGAAATGTCCAATGCAATGAATCCAGGAAAAGATATTTCGGTTCAAGAAGGCTGATGATGTTCAGGAATTTTCTCTCAGTTGGAAAAGCACATGGCAGACATGGTGACATCTTCTAGCTTTATCTAGAAGCTTCTTGTTTCATGAAGTTCCCCCAGGGGCATTTTCCTTCTTCATCTGCAAAGGTCTCTGGCTGCATGGACTCTTAAGCTTTTTCTAAAATCATTCCCTCTTAAAGAGCTCCAGCAAGTAACTCCACCTTGAATGGGTGAAGGCACACCTCCATGGAAACCACCTAATCAAAAGTTACCACTCTCAATTGGATGGGTCACTTCTCCATGGAAACAATCAAAAAGCTCCCACCCAGCAATGTTGAATGAAGATTAGAGGATATGGATTTTCTAGGGTCCACAATAGAGTCAAACCGACACAGGGTGTGTTTGTTATTTTTTACTCTTGGAGTGCTTGTGTTGCCTACAGAGCAATGAGTGGTGCTGAACTTTTGGGAAGAAGGCTGCAGTGACTTCACAGTTGATAGACCAGAATTTGAACTTGTTTCTTTTTCCTGGGATCCAACCACATGCAGTCAATTTGAATTTTGAATCCCTCATTTGTACATGGAAAAATAGTAAGGAATTATAGATTTTATAGGAGATATTTTTCCATCTCTTAGCATCCAGGTATAGGCAGATTTTCTGCTACTTTCCTGATAACATGTGTAGAAATATTCTACTCTAATTCTCATAAAGCACATCTTCATGAATTATGGTTTTGTGCAATGATCTTGGTTCTCGCTTCCAACCTTATTAATCCAAGGTAACAGAACTAATCCTCTACGCGCACTCTATTAAACACTCCAGCAATTAGCATGGTAAGGCGTATATAAAGGATGGATATGTATCCCCTCTTTCAGCTAATTCATGGGATTCAGTTCTCCTGATTTTAATAATCATATACTTTTCTAGCACCTAGGATTTATTTTTAGCTTGGCAGTATATTCTAAAATAAGAAAACATGTATCTGCATGTGTTTGGCTCAGCATGTTTGTTATGTGAAAACACCTTCATAACTGTTTTTCATGCTTTCAGGGTATTTCTCTAAGACAGCCTTTGTGTCTTTCTCCCTGGATCACACATTACTCTTCTTCCTACTGAATTTTCCTTATGCTTAATTTCATAGTCATCAGGTTATGACTTCACATGTACATGTTTTCATATTTCTTATTTTTGGGTGAAACTGCAACATTGTTTATTCATATTGTTGATAGGAATATTAGAATCATGTATTTCAACTTCATTCTGTTTAGAATGAAAGAAGTTCAGGCCTAAAAATGTTAAGTCATTTCCTCAAGGTCATTCAGCATGATACATGTGGCACAATCTCACTAAAATAACCTATGATTTGGCAAATAAGTAACTTCTTGATTGTTTACGAAACACCTTCTATTAACAAAAGTGGGGAAATGTTCCACTGCTCCATTGAAGTAGCACCAAAATTGCCATCTGTGCTCTGCAAATAAAGGTCTTCATTAAATTGAAGTAAAGATAGGTGTAAAAGAAATCAAAAAGTTTTAAATTACATTAGAAAGTTAACCCAGATTTCTCTTACCTTCATTTGCTTTTATTCAGTACACTGAAAGTTGGAAAATGCTTTTAGCATTCATTATTTTTCTGTTTAGTATTCCTAGATGGTTTGGTTGCATTTAATTAAAATTAAACATAATACCTTGTTTTAAAATATAAATTTTACTAATGTCATAATAACTAGGCCTATTATTATGATATACATTTAAACTATAAAGACTGATTAAGTGGATTTCTAGTTTCCATCCTAGTCTGTCTTAGTTTGCCAGCCTGTTGTGACAAATATACACCATACGTTGCTTAAATCACAGGAATTTATTGGTTCCTGGTTTTGAGGCTAGACAAAGTCCTACATTCAGATATGGGCAAGATTTGCTTTCTCTCTAAAGACAATAGTGCCCTGGTGCCGGCTGCCAGCAATCCATGTTATTCTTTCCCGTACCTCTGCTTCCCCTCATATGGCAATGTCCTTTTCTTTCCTCACTTCTGTTGCATCTGGATTCTCTGTATAAGGCCTCCAGTAATAGGGTTTAAAACCACCCTCATTCAGTTGGCCATACATTAACTGAAAATAACTTCTTCAAGTGGCCCTATTCACAATGCGTTCACTCCCACCAGGGTGTGGATTAAGACAAAAAACATGCAGTTTTTGAAGGCGTCTACTACCATTTTTTTTTTACGTGTTCAGTTTTTAAAACTATTGTCCTTCAGAATGAAGTTAAGAATGTCTTAATGTATCCTAACAGGTTAACTGTCTTTAGGTCACTTTTGCCTATCATCATCATCTCTGCAGATCCCAAGTTACCTGTCCAAATCATCTTCAGGGAACTTTGCACATCTTGTGTGTTCCTGAAGAATCAATATCACTCACATATTCTTGCATTTTTGTATATATATGTATATATACAATTATGTATAAATATACATAATTTTCAGAATAAGTGCTTGAGGTTTATTTGGAAAAGTTTGACTTATCCTTGAAACATCAATTCAGATATCACCTGGTTTATGACTATTATAGACCCATCCCAGGTGGTGGTGATACCTGAAGAGAAAATGAAGCATATTTTGAGGCCCCAAGCTATATTGGAATCCTCATAATCCTCATTTAATTATCACAACAGCAGTGTGAATGTGCATGTTGGCCTTTGAATGCTAAAGATAACACCTTCCTTAATTACATGAAAGACAGCCAGCTAGGGGCCAATGTCTGCAAACCCCTGAGCTGCTGAATTACTTACTCGGCATGGTGTGTCTTGATTACCAAAGTTTGGTGGCCCATTCACAAATACCTAAGGAGTTATGCATTTCTATTGATTATTTCACATTCCTTCATTAGCTGGGGAATTTTATGAGTTCAAGAAGTAATGAAACTGAGTTTGGTGCAAATGTCTTTTATTGGCCTTCTTAAGATGCAATAAAACAAAATTAAAAGACAAAATAACAAAATCATTGCAGCCTGCTCTTTGTTTTTTTTCTGCTGTGGGACCATGTTTGTATTATATTTTTAAGGGCCTTTAGCCATGAGATCTTCTTGCTCAGGAAATAAAAACAAAAATTTACTTCTAATATAGAAAACCCATTGGAGACTAAATGTAGAGAAATACTTCTGCAATTTGTATTCTAGGTAGTATCACCTATGAATTTTCCTTTAATAAATGATTACACAATTGCTCACTGTACACTGTAAAATTTTTAAAAAGAAAGAAAGGAAAGAAAATCCAAGGCTTTCTGTGAAAGAGCCCTTAATGCTGTTCTAATCCCACTTCCCCAAACTAGCTATTCTTAACAGTTTCAAATGTATTCATCCAGATGTGTATCCATGCATATACCATTACCAGATATTTTAACAAAAATGAATTATTATAAATATTATTTGCCAACTTACTATTTTCATTTAACAATACAATATGGACTATATGTTTCTTTTTTTCTATTCCAAGTCTTACAGATCAATTCTATCGGTTTAATAGACATATAAATGTATAACCCATTATATTATTAACTTTGAAAGGATTAATTCCATTTGTTATGATGGATTTAGCTGATATTTTAAGTTCCTTACTACTTCAAACAGAAAGAATAAGAAAGTAAGAAAGGGAATCTCCAGGTGCCATCAAAATATTCAAAGCCACAGTAGTAAACTAGAATTGAAGTTGCATTAATCCCTGGGTATATTTTAATTGGATGTATGCTTAGGGTCTTGGAATTTAAAACAGCAGGTGGACAGAATCTAAAGACTTAGGGCCTAGGCATAGCTTTAGTTCAAAGTAGCAAATGCCATAAAAGAGGAGGTGAGAAAAACCTGCCATTCCATGAATAAAGAAATATATAGCCCTTATTACTGAGCCTACTTGCTACAACCACAAAGCATATATAGAAACTTATTGCCAACTCTTAAATTAAAGAAAAAATCCAAACTCAGGAAAGATTTTATTTGAATGAACTATTGTAGAGAGATACATATCCAATCCCAGGATCTGCAAGTATCTCAAAATCAAAATGCTAAAAGGTTTTTTTTTTTTTTTAATGAGAGGGTTAAGAGGGACCACCAGGAAGTTTGTGAGGAAGTGGGGAAAACTGAGGGTTGAGCAGACCTCAGCTCTGGTGCAGTTTACCTCTGCATCCCTCTTAGTCTGCCAGTTCTCATTAGGAACTGTTAAGGGTGATGTTCAGTGACTTAGTGTTTGTTTAAGCTTGGAACAAGCCAAAAAGTTTGGGGGCCTGAGGGGATGAAAGAAGCATGACTAATGTTTGGTTAAACCAAGTCAGTGTGTTAAATTATGGGCAATTGTGAGTACTCGGTCACAGCTGAGATAATCAGTACACTCAACAATTTGTGTGATGCTGTATTCCAGGAACTAATGGTAACAGAGTACTCTGAAGGAGACTTAAATCATTTATCTCTTGGTTTCCTCAGAGAAGATAAAGAAAAAAATGAAAAGAAAATACAAAGATACAGAACATCATGGCTAGAAAACCAAGTTTCTTAAATAGAAACTGAAATGTAAAAATGCACAATATTATGAATAAAAGATATATTCCGTAAAGGACCAAAAGGAAATTCTATAAATAAAATGTACATTCATTGTAATTAGATAGCAAACTAAAATAAATAAGTTAAACAACAACTGAGGAAAAGATTGAATAATTTTTATAAAAAAGAGTGACAATAACAAATTGGAAGAGAATATTTGCAACATATTTAACAAGAATGCAAATGATTGTTTCTGCAATATATTTTTAAATTTTAATGAGGAAACAATACAGAAAATACTAAAAGAAAAAAATGCCTCAAAAAGGAAATTTTAAAAGTTTATAAATTTAAATTAAGAATTAAAAAATTGAAATTAAAATAGAAACAAATGTGCCATTTCTCAGTTACCTTAGATTGAAAATAAATTAAAACATTTTTATAACCATTGGCAAAGGTTTGGAAAAATAGGTCATGTCAAACACAATCTTGGATGGAAGTGTGATTGCTGCCACTTTGGGTGAAAAATTTGCAAAAACTGCACAGTAGTTTACAACAACTAAAACAACAAATGCTCCAAGTGTCCACCCTTAGAAGCATTTTAAGGAAAAACATTTTAGAACATATTTGCACAATAAAGTGTAAATACCTGAGGCTTTTCAATGTGATTTTTCGTGGAGAGTTGATTTTATCAAGCAAAAAAAATCAGGGTTACAGTGTGACTATTTGGAATCGATGAGCCACTGAATGAATCTTCACTATATAAAACATTAATAGTAATAATAATAGCCCATTTTAAATGAATCAAGTATTCTTCAGTGATCTTTACATATTGATGAAATAAACACTATTTTATCTGCTTGGGTCAATATATTGAAACATTCTTTTTAAGATATGTGGACTAATCACAAGAGTTAGAAAAGGAACTCCAATAATGAGATTCTAGAACCATTCAAATCTGAATAATCTATTAGCACAACATGAAAGGTAGATTTAATTTTTTTGTATACTGTATGTGTCACATTTCATTATTTTTCCATGTAAGTATCCCATCACTGCAGCAGAAAGGTAGATTTTAATAATGTAAATGTCAAATTTACATTTTTTTTTCTGTATGGGCAGACACCAGGACCCATTTACATGGGTCCATGTGACGTAAAGTCTAGTAGGAGGATATTTTGAAATATTTCATTTTTCATATATTGCTGGTTACCACATTTTGATAGCTACATTGTAAAGACTCCTTGCCTAAGGAAATGTATATTTAAAAATTAAGAACTCTGTCTTTATATTGGGGGGTAGGTTGAAGAAATACCAAGGTTTGACATTTGCCCTATGATTAAACCGCAACAGAAAATTTTGAAAATGCGATGATTCTACTCCACTTAGTTGGACCTAGAAAACCAGGAGAATAATTGAGTTTTAGATTTTTGGCTGATCCCTGGGTGGGTAGAATTTTGAACACTCCGTCATTAACTTAGGTAGGTTGAATGAATGGAAGAGATTGGTGTCAACTTTCCACAAAACAAACTTAAGTGTTTTACATAATCTTACTGAGTTTTCTATGGGCTAATGCCATTCTGAAGCAAACGGAGTTTGCTAAAGTGGTTCCTAAAGAGCCATTTACATACATAAATGGGTTAAAATGTACATGTTTAAAGAGACTGAAATATTTAAGGGGACTTGCTGTTCTATATAAAGAATGAAATTAAATGTAGCTACAGCAACTTGCCTGTAGCTATAAATGAGGACTCTAAGGAGATATGGCTAAATTGGTGATGTCACCACATACACAGAAAACAACCAAGAACCATATCATCCAACTCCTCCCCATACATCCACGTGCCTTATGCTATGTAATATTTGCACAGCACTTGAAAAGTTAGTACCCATTCAATTATCCAAAAGCTAATTTTTAACTTGCAATGAGTATGAAAAGCAATGTACATTTTAGAAAAACTAAAGGAGATATTAGTGATATCTTACAGATAAAAAAGTTGGGAAAGTTATTTTTCCCAAAGCGTGTACGTGTGCGTGCAATAGCCGGGGAAAGTCATCAAGCAATATATACTCTTTCATAATTCAGTTTATTTTCTTAATATATGGAATTGCTGCCAGTCTCACTGTTTGATAATATTAATTTATATTTGTTTTTTATTTTGGGAAGAAGCCAGTTTCCTAACTGCATTAGTGAGACTAAATTCTTTGTGGAGTGAGAGAAGGGCAAGAGCAAAAGAAGCAAAGCAAGTTAAGGCACTAGGACAATAAACAAATGCTAGAGAATTGTGAATAGACTAGAGTAGTGAAGAGTCTGGGTTTTTTCCATAAGATGTGAAAAAGAATTGGTAATGGAGTATATGGAGAAAGAGAGGAGCCAAGAGTAATTTCAGGTTTGTTAACTGTCTAGTCAGGTAAGGATTTTTTGTTTTTTGTTTTTTTTTAACTGACATGGGGATGACTTTGCAAGGAGCAAATTTGAAATCAGAGGAGGTAGAAACAGAGGGAGCAAGTTATGCTTTTGGGGTCCCTGAATTGGTTGGGGTTCATTTAGGAAAGCAGAGCCACTCTATTAAAAATAGAAGTTAAAACACGATTATTGGAAGATCTGATATTTAGGGTATAGAGATCATGGAAATCACTACTGAAGGTAAAGAAGTTTTAGATAGCATGGGGTCAGGAAAATAGGTACCAAAGTACTGAAGCCCATAGTTTTCATGTGTTCACTAGGGAATTTTCAAATCTCAAGACAAGTATGTCCTGATAGGGTGGTGTGATGGTGGCTCCATGGCAGAGTTCTCTCCTGTCATGCATAAGACCTGGGTTCAATTCCCGGTGTCTGCCCACTTGACACACACAAAAATAATAATAAAAAAGAGAGAAAGAAAGACATACTGATAAACTCGTTATCTTTCTTAGGCTTTTGCAATGAAGTAGGTGATTTTAAAGTACTCACCAACCTGGCTGTTACTCTCCTGTCTGCCCATGTATCTGACTGGCACTCCTATTGGAGAATAATGATCTTCCTTTTCTTCTGCCATTCCAATGTTTTTGTAAGTTCCTCTCATTGGCAGCCCTATCCTATAAGCACACAGAGAAGTAGATTGCAGGAAATACAGTACTTAGCTTTTCCTTAGCCATGAAGAAGGGGCCTTAGAAGGAGGCATTGGTGATGCCAAGTTGAAAAAAGTAAAGTAGAAAGTAAAGGGATAAAGAAGTCTATTTTTCTAGAAATTAATTCACATTTAAATATAAAATTGATAGTCATGAGATTGGATGAAAACACATAAAGAATGAATGCAGATAAAGAAGAGGAGTGGCCCAGTGATTCGTATTTGGCACACAGGAGAGGAGGTAAAGAACGATCAACAAAGGAGATTGAAAAAAAGTGGTTATTGAGGTAGGAGGGTGAATTAATTTTCTAATGCAGCTGTAAAAATTACCACAATTTAGTGGCTAAAATAATTCAAATTTATTGTCTTATAATTGTGGAGGTCAGAAGTCCAAAACAGATTTTACAAGCTAAGATCAAGGTGTCTGCAAGGCCAAATCTCTCTGAATTCTCCAGGACAGAATCTGTTTTCTTGCCTTTCCCAGCTTCTAGGGCTCCTAGGGACCTTGCATTATGGCTTCTTCCAGTAACGTCTAGTCATATATCAGTACCCTAATGCAGGCTGGTCTACCTAACTCTTCCACATTTAAAAGATCTTTGTGATTACATTACCCACCCACATAATCCAGGAATAATCTCTTTACTTCAAGATAAACTGATCACCAAAGTTATTTGCATCTGCAAAATTAATCTCCCTCTGCCATGCACGGTAAATATCCATAGGTTCTGGGGATTAGGATATAGGTATCTTTAAGGAGCCATTATTTTGCTTACTATGGAGGAAAAACAGGAGTATGTAGTGTCCTTGAAAACAAATGTTTCAATGAGAAGAAAATGATCAAGTATGGGTAATGATTTCATTCAGGAATGAAAACTGACCATTGACTCTAGCATCTTGGAGGATATTAGTTACCATGACAAGAGTAATTCATGTAGATTGGTTTGGATGAAAGTCTACTGGAAATGATGCAGGAACAATGGGAAAAGAGAGTTGAGATGCAGCAAACACCGACAACTCTTTCTGATATTTATAGAAGATTAATGATGCATCACTTATCATTGAGTATTCAATTAATCTCCACAATTGAATATTCACATTTCTGTATAGTAGGCTATGAAAGGTATTGTTCCTGATATGGTTGAATTCATTATTAATAAAATTTTAAATGTGAAATAAGATAATATTAGAAGAAGTGTTATATTAGTATTCAAATATCTAAAATAGTACAATGATGGGCCTGAAATTATGATTCTGCATATTTTTTTTGTCCACTGCATTAAGAATGGGGACTGAAATATTATAATTTCATCTTTTTTGGGGGGAAGGGGAGACACAAGAAATGTATAATATATATATTTTTAATAGACTTATTAGGAAATGGCCAAAAAACCTCAGGTAGTAAAGATTACCAACAATTAAGGGAGATTGCCAATAAAATATATAGATGGGGAGGAAATATTTCTGATAAGAATATTAAACAGCGGCATTGTTCTAGAATTGTATAGAATTTACTATGTTGACTATTTATTTTAAAATCATACCTCCTGAGACCTTTACATTCTCAGTTCATTTTTACCAACTGGATACTATTTGCCTTTCAGTTTCTTTACCTGTAAAAAACTGTAGGCATTTTGATTAATAAGACTGTGTTGTATTCATATAGAACTCAACATAACGTGTAAATTATGAAACTAAATGAGAACATTTTAGCTATTAATTAATTTTAAAATGGCAAACAGGAAATTCATAAAACATTATTCAATAGTAAACCTAATAGTATTTTTAAAATTTGAATTTTGCCCTGGAACTGCAGAATCTCATGCTGTTTCCTAGTAGATTATTACTAAAGATGGCATAGACAGAAATTTTTAAATAGTTGTATTGTTTTCTCTTTGACATAAGCAAACATTTGGAAAAAAATGAATAATGAAATAAGAAAAGAATAAGTAGATCCTTTTAAGGGAAATAATGTCTGACTGTTGGTGATTCATTTTTTTTGAGGGGGGGGGTGCATGGTCTGGGAATTGAACCTGGGTCTCCTGCATGTAAGGCGAGCATTCTACCACTAAACCACCCGCATGCCCCATTTATTTTTAATAATCTTAACTTATTGCTTTTATGAGTACACAATTTTTATATTGGTCAATGAATAACAAGTTGTTTATTTTTTGTGTTTATGTGTTTATTTTACTATATTGACTGTTCAATTTGGTCTACACAGATGAGAAAGTTCTTGTCTTTTTAGAAAATTCAGATTTTTTCATTTACCTATGTTATAAATATGTATTGTGCTATCAATAGCACAATGCATTCTTCTAGGATCTGTTTAATAGCAATAAACAAAAGAAAAAAATTTCTGCCCTCATGATGCTTACATTCTTTAATATTGAAGCTGAATATGATATTTTAAGGAACTATTACAAGAACATATTTATCCCATTTTTATGAAATTTTATTTCTGCTGGAAAATTGTGGTGACTGAGATGAAAATTTTCTGAAAAATAATTAACACATTTATAATGGTTTTAAAAGTATTCTGACATTGCTGCTATTTAAGGAATTATACTAATTTTCATATGTTTTATTAAAATTATTATGCTATTGTTTTCACAGAGTATAAATTTGTAGTTCTCCTAAACATAAAAATAAAATAATTAAGCACTGGTTTTTCAATTAAAATGAACATACACGGCTTTAACAAACAAATATAAAATACAAATCATTTTATGCATAGTTATCTCAGTTTGTTTTGTTTTATTAGAAATGCAATTATCACATTTTCAAGTATTGAGTGGTTTTCCATAAATATGTGCAAATTTTTAAAATATTTTCTGAAAATTTTCATTTTATTTATCCACTCTAGACTTCTTTGAATCTCAAATAATAATGATTACTTATTATTATTCCCCAATATTTTAAAAATAATGTTCCTGGAGACTGCCCAGGCCAATAAATAGATAAGAATAATGTAAAAGCAAAATTATCACAATTTTAGACTATATTACATCACTTTATACTTCGCATATATGAATGCAGCTATAATGAAATCAGCCAAAGCTTGTCACAGTTATGTAACTAACCAATGTTAAAAATAGCATTCTTTCTCTGTACATACTAATAGGATGCAATTTATTTTGCCTCAAAAATTGTCTAAAGATTATTCGACCATATTTCAACACTAGCTTAGTTATTGAATACATTAGGAATCTAGGAATCTCAGCAAGAGTCTACATTAATCCTTACTAAGCTTTAATTAGACTTCTAGCAGGAACCCTGAAGGGCTCTGTGCTGCTAACTACTGTTCCTTTCTTTCTAGATATAGATCTTCCCTGTTCATGAGCAACTGAAGGAAATATCCATCACTAAAGGTCTGGAAATTTATGGTTACATGTGCCCTTTCCATAAACCCAAGTTTAAAGACAAATGAAATGAAAGACTGTTTAACTACAGCAGTTAAGAAGCTGACTTAACTGAAATAGTAAATGTCAAAATAAGCAAGTTACATATAAACAATTCCTACTGGAAGTTGTTATAATTATAAACAATTCGTACTATGTAACCTGCCAGTGTATCACAGAACATTTTTTTTCTTAAACTGAAACTTCCCAACAAAGACCTTAACTGTTGGGTTTTTGTTTGTTTGCTTTGGTCAGAGCTAATTTTCTTTTAAAGACATTTCTGAAATAACAATCATAAAATCTTAAGTTACTTCAGACTTTAATATGGACATATTATTTTAAAATTCTGATAGATCCTTAGATAAACATATATACATGTAGGCAGTCTTAAATATGATTGGTTTTCCTCACCCTCGCTCCTGTTGATTCATTTTTCTTTCCATAATGAATCTGAAAGTTGATGACCCAGGAATCTCTAGGAACTTCCAACATAAGATTGTAAGAGATTAGATATCATTCAGCCCAGGTTTCAAGACATCTGGCTTCTTAAAGCATCATCTAAATAAAACATATGTCTATGATTGTCATTCTTTTGTACAGTCAGTATTTTTGTTCAGCCTGTATTGTGCAAAATGACATTTCAGGTATGTTTTATATATATATATATATACACACACACACATATATCATATACATACATAGTAGCTAACAATTAAAGTGGATATTCATCAGTCTATTTCAATGTTTTTCAATAATGTTTTTGGAGCATAAAATATGTTCAAACTGTGTTGAGTATGTATGTTTCGAACTGATCTCACAATACTGGAGAAGATAAATAAGGAGGGAAAATGTGGATTCCAGCTTCTTCTCAGTAAAAGTAGAAATGCTACTTCTGACATTTTCTTGCTTCCAAAAGTTCACTACGATACTTCTGTGCAAACGAAATGGTTCCACATTTCAATCTTGCATTCTCCGCTTTCTCCTTTTTATCCCCAACTTACGTTAAATCTTGCAAAACTTACGAACAATTTGTGAGCCACTACTTCCTTTAGTCTTGATAATTTTGTTGAAAACAGCAGAAAGCTAAATAAAATGCAACGTAACAAAACAAAACGGAAGGGAATACTGAGCAGATGAGGCCTGTGAACCTCAAGAACTCCACCAGAGGTGACAATGGCTCTGGTGACTAAAATCCATTCTCTCATAGTGTTTCTCCATTTGGCAAGAGACATGGCTGACTGGAATATCTTATTAATTGAAATAGAACTTCAGAAGACCCAACAAAAAGTATATATTTATGGTGATTTTACAGCTTAATTCTCTCCTCTAACATGCATGCCACAAACATCAAAGATAAAACAGATTTATTTACATTATAAAAAGAATATTTTAATAAAAATTTCTTGTAACCCATTATTTTCACATAATTAATAATTTGCCCATATAATAGATAATTTTGTCATATAATTCATATATTCAGTTACTTAGTTATAATTTCAGTGTCAACATTTTAAAATTAGTAATTATTATGATAAATGTATTTCCTAAATGTATCATACTTATGGCAGGTTGAATTGGGTACTACAATAAATATTACATAAATTAAAAAATTATAAAGTAATGAGAAGGAATGCCAGCAAATTCTACAACCTACATAAAATGAACGCATTCATAGAAACACAAAAACTACCCAAACTGATGCAACAAGATGGAAAGTTTATTATACCTATGAGAAAGCAAAGAGCCTGAATTAATGATTAACCAACTCCCCAAACAAGAATTCCTAGGGCCAGGTCACTTCACTGTTGAAATCAGGCCGATAATTCTTAGAAAATGGATGAACCTCTAAAACATTATCAGACCTATAAGTGAAAAAATAAGGACACATAAAATTATATATTCTATGATGTGATTATTTTGAACTTCTATGAAAAGCAAATTTATTGTTCCAGAAAACAAATCAGTGGATACTTGGGACTAATGGTGAAAATGAATTATATTATTATTAAACAGAAAACTTCTATTTTATTAAATAATTATCTGTATCATAAATTCATAGATGACTGAACATTAACAATTAATTGTATTTATCCTTTATGCAAAAAAACTTTTTAGGGTGAGGAGGTTCTTCTGTCTTCATTGTATGGATGAACATACAACTGATACACACATCTCCAAATTCATCAAACCATAAATTTAAAACAGATGAATTTTGTTGTGTGTTAATTATACCACATAAATAAAAAACAAAACCTGTCTAAGCAGTATTCTGAATTCATTAATTATATAGACTCCCAGAAAAAGGTATGCCTTGCTAGGTGTAGGCCTTTGGAAACTACTAATGCATGCTCTCAGGAAGTCTCATTGATACTTTGTTTCTCATTCTCAATAAAATTAAATATACAAAAATGTTTCAGCCAAGGATATTATTCCCCTAAACACTTTTTAAAAATTTTAACAACTATTTTCATGCTTATTTGTAGATTCACTTAGTGTGGAAATGAAACAGGATTATCAGATATTTCCTGCTAGTTCAGCTTATAGTTTGTATAACTATCCTCTATATTTTAAAAGTAATGCCATAACATGCTTGGATCATCCAATAAATAAGTAAAAGAATAATAAATAAGTTGTAAATAATAAATGAGATTGATCAATTAATAAAGGAATATTTTGCCAGTCTTCCAAATGTAAAGAAATTATACTACCTTTTCAATTAAGTAAAGTAAAGAATGGTTACCCTAATGTTAGAAATGTTAGGTTCACATGATACCTCTCCACAGAGCATCAGCTTATGTGCTGCCTTTTATGATTATAACATGGGAAGGAGATGCCCCAACTGTTATGTAACAATAACAAGGACAGTGTAGTTTAAGTGAAGCACTGGAAAACTGCTTACACAATCATAAAATGAGTCCATATATAAAATATGTGTTTTGTTGTGAAGTATATTACTTAGCCAATTAAAATAAATATATGCTGTGTGTGTGTGTGTGTGTCTGTGTGTTCATGTGTATCAATGAATATAAAGGATGAGAGAGGATTTTTGGCAAAACCAAAAAATGAAAAACAAACTCACAAATATGAAAGGTAAGAAATAAGTCAGATTCTATGATCAAACAGTATTTTCTTGGCAGGCTGTGATGTTCATTGGGAATATCTTAGTTCTATTAAAAAGCTATGGTCATAGATTTTTAACCCTTCCTTTAGCCACACCTACACCTATTGATATGCTAACTTTGCAGATGTTCTCAGTAAGGAAGCAAAGTTAAATTTCCCATCCCAGGAATCTAGGGTAACCTGAGACTAGATTTGACTTCGGAAATGTTAGAAGATATAAAACAAGCAAAGCCTTAACTATAACTTTCCAGATTTTTGATTCCTCTCCTATTCCTATGAAAACATGCAGGTAGCCTGAATGCTGAAATATGAGATATATGGAGCAGAGCCAAGTTCCACCATCCTAGACTATCTAGACTAGCTGATGGCTGAAGGGAAAAACATATGTGCATGTTGTTTTAATTCACTGCGTTTTGAAGAGGTTTCTTAGCTCATATTGTCACAGTTGCAGTAACTGAGATAAACCTGTTTGTTGAAATAGATTCAGCAGTCTGTGACAAGGATGTAGGAGGAAGGTGAGGATTGAATAAAATGAGAAAGTAAACCAATCTCTCAAGGAGCAGGATTGGAAAAGAAAAGTGGAACAAGATGTGAAGGAAGAGCGTTATTCTATTTCATTTGAGAAAAACTTATACGTATTTGTATACCTGATAGGATGGAATGAGCCAAAAGAAAGGAAATGATTAATGGCACAAAAGAAAGATGGTTAGTATAAGGGAAGAAATTTTCATGGTAGATAAGAAAAGTAAAACCCAAAGCAGAGGTTAAAGTGTCATGGTTATGTCATGCCAGACATTTCCAGTGAGATAAGTGGAAAGAAGGAAAGAGCGATGCTGCTAGAGACGCATGCTTATCTTTGGGGGAGGGGCTGGAAAAAAGGTGTAGGGGGGTTTCTCATTTGATAATCCAATTCTCATTTGACAATCCATATTTTTGCAATAAACATGAAGTCCACCTCCTGTAATAACCATAAAGAAGGAGGGGTAAAATGTAGACTTTGAGTGGATGTGAAAATTTCAAACCCTCTCTTGAACCTTATATGTCTTTAGGAAGGCTATAAAAGCTTGCCTCAAATATCACCGTATCAGCCAATTGATCAATTATCTAGATTCTCATAAATTTGTTTACATTACAGCACTTAAAAAAAAGAGCAGCTATGTAATCCAATGAAATTTTATTGTGTGGTCACCTAATATAATGCAAGTCCAAGTTTGATGATAAGAGATATAAGGAAAATCAACTCTGAAAAATATTAACCACAACTATACTCACCTGCGTTAGGCAGAATTCTAATGTGCCTACATGGTCTCCGCTCCACTGTTAAGGCCATGATTATACCACGTCACATGGCAAAGAAAATTTGTATTTTTAATTAAGGTTATTAATCAGTTGGCATTGAGCTAAGCAAAAGAAAGATTATTCAGGTGGGTCTAACCTAATGACAGGAACACTCTAATGGCAGATGTTGTCTCTGCATGGTAACAGAAGAGGAAGTCGGAGAAATTACAAGCATGAGAACAATTTAGCACACTACTGTGTGCTTTGAAGATGGAGAGAGATTCATCCAAAGAAGATAGGATAGGCTCTTGGAGCTGAGAGAGACCACTAGTGAAAAGCCAGCAAGAAAGTAGGAATCTCAGTTCTAAAACAACAAGGAACTGGATCGTACCAACAAGCTGAATGAGTATGGAAGGCGATTCTTTGAAAGATCCTACTGCTGAGAAAGCACCTCGGTCAGCACATTGATTTCAGCCTTGTAAGTCCATAAGAGAAGAATCCAGCTGAGCCTACCCAGACTTCTCACCTACAGAAATGTGAGATAGGGCAGGTCATGGTGCCTTAGAAGGCAGAATTCTCACCTGCTCTGCTGGAGACCTGGGTTCGATTCCCAATGCCTGCCTATGTAAAAAAAAAAGAAAGAAAAATGTGAGATGATAAACGTAATGGTGTTTTATAAACCACTAAGTCTTTGATGATTTATTACCCAGTGGTAGGAAATGATTAATAAACAATGCCTCTTAGCTATATGAGAATCCTCCTAATCAATATTCACTCTGTTTCTCCAAAACTGTCCATAATTATTTAACACATTTTTGACTATGCCATAGTGATAATATTGTGTGCAAGCAAATATTCAATCTAATTTTTTTACTATATTTTGTTGTTGAAAGTACTAGTTTTGAAAGACTATTTCATCCTTTTTTTTTAAGTTAGAAATTTTTTGGCAAATGTACAACATAGGACATATTGTATATTTCTAGTTTTATAAAATCTGAAAGTATATTATATAAGTCTGTCCCACTGTTGGTGATGCTAAGCTTGACCTCTTATTTGAGAAAACCAACCGAATGTCAAAGCTATTCATTATAAAAGTTCATTTTTGCCTTGAATATATACTATTTATCATCCTGGCCTTAATCAACTATTATAATGAGCTTGTAAAGTTGGGTTTTTCTGTTTCTACCTTTGCTTCTACATTTATCTCCTGCTTTCTCCATAAAGTAGCAATTTCTAGAAGGTAGATATTTCACTTATAGCATATCTGGCAGAATTACTGGTAACACAGAATTGAGCAGAGAAAGAACGAGAGAGAGAGAAAGAGAAGAAAAGACAGAGAAAGACCCAGAACTGAAAAAAACTTTCCTGGAAGTCACACTGACGAATGAAAATTGAATGGCATTTCTTAAAGCTGCAGGGACAGAATCAATACTAAGAGATGTCAGAAAACCACTCTGTAACAGTATGTCCAGATTTGAGAGGATCAACACAGACTGCTTCACACTTTATTAGGGGGATTTTTAATGTACACAATGATTCTAGTTTGGGAAAACTATATAGCAGATTCCATAATTCATTTACCTGGTTGAATTATGGAGTTAGGATACTAAAGGAAGGAATATGAACACTGAAATTAGCTAATGATATCAGCAGAAAAATAACATATCAATTACTGAACTGTTAGATTACCCTTTGTGGGAATCATGCTTTTGAGGGAATAAGAATTATATAATATTTTTTAAACAATTGGAAATTGGCAGATATAGAATATAAGTTGTATGCTATTCATGAAGAAAACACGAGAGAGACTTAGGATAAGTGTATTATAACCGTAAATGATAGAACTTAAAATGTAAATCTGCTTCCACCTTTGACTCAGATATATAAAGCTTGAAAGAGTGTTGCTTCCACAATAACAACGAAATACCTAAAAAATCAAAACTCTTTGCACTGTTAAGAGCTGGGGCTACAAAGCAACAAAATAGCCTAAAATCTAAAGAAAGACACCTGCATATAAGGAGCGATAGAGTTCTAAGACTATTTCACCTGATTATAGGCTAGGAGGAAAACAGTACTGTCATACAAGTGGGCAAGAAGAATTCAGTTGCAAATCCTAATTAATTGCTAAAGACTGAGTGTGGCTTAGCAGGAGAGCTGTAGATATATTGAAGGGTTTGTACCCACTCCTGTGCTCTTCCTCATGGAACTCCCCAAGGCACAAACAAGAAAGTTTGATGGATGAGAGAAAGACTGGATAAAGCCACCAACACTGTCTTGGTCTAGGGCAGATAGCAGCAATGACTGAAGAAAAGCAGAAAGACTTGTTCAAACTCTTTTCTCCTAAGGACAGAAGCTTAAAATCACAATGCAAAGAGCAACAAACCCATGGTCCACAAAGAGAAGGTTAAATGCTGAGAGAGGGAAAAAGTAATATATCTCTATAAGAAGAGTGGGGCCATTTGTAAGCATAAATACAATGTAATTCAGTATTGCAATGGGTGTTGAAGATGTTCACAATTGTCCTGGGCCATCTTTAGCTTTTAGTAGACCCTGTGTTGTTTGGTGCATGAAGCCAAGAGCAGACTTTCATCTTTCTCTGGGATTCATAAATAAACCCGTGCTTGGGACGAAATAATAAAACTCATCTACTAGGAAATATTAATCTGCCTATGCATTTCTTTTATGAGGAGTTCATGTAATTTTTTTGGTACCTGGCCCACTCCTGCTGCTATATCTGGGGAGAAATTGATGTCCTTTGTTTTGTGGCACAACAAGGGTGCACACATGAATTATCACTGTATTGACCAGCAGATTGAGATTTACTGGCCATAGGGGACTGCCACTGTCTATTAAAACTGAACTTGCTTGTTATCTTCTCTATATGAGCAAACATTGTTCCATTCAATGCCTTCATGAGTTATGCTTTGCTGGAAACCCTGATAGCTGCAAACCATGTAATGGGTTGAAAACCTAGGACTACATTTCCTGTCAGTTATCATTATGCTGTTGTTATCACCATATGGTGAGACTTCTCTTCTGGAGATAGCAATAGATGTCTCTCTTTTTGACAATAGTTTGGCACAGTGAGCAGAGATCTGACACTTGGTATCAGAGATGGGACTTTCTTATGGATCCTGCCTTTTTTCTAGCAATGAAAAGCAAAAGCAATAGCTTTCTACTGGATGAATAATATTAACATTGAGAAAGACATTGTCCCTGAGGAAAAGATGCCCAGAAAAGGCTTAAAGATGAGGGTGGAATAGGAACATTGAGAAAACTCTAGCAAATCAGCCCATACACTAATTGCAAGGTAATTCTAGAGAAATTTGAGCCTGGTTTGGACTCATATTTACTATAATAAAAGCAAAAGTAAAATGCGCAATTACTACTAACTAGATTAATTCTAGTGCTCTAGATGCAAAATAAGTATGGATCTATGAAGTAATAAATATAACTTATCTCAGTCACATGGACTACACAATATGTAGCATTCGAAAAATGCGATATACATGCAAAAAAGGAGAAAAAACAACCCTAAATGTAAAAAGACTCACAAGGAAAACAATCATAGATGTTGTAAATGTTGCAACTATTAGGTAGGGAATTTAAAATAATAAAAATGAATCTGTTAAAAGATCCAGTGGGAACCTTGTAGAATATACATGAATAGATAGGGAATTTCAGCTGAGAGTTGAAAAATATAAAGCAGAAATGCTAGAAATGGAAAATATGGTAATATAAACGAAAAATTACTTGGACAGGTCCATAAATAGATAGGCAATTCAAGAATCAGTTAACTTAAATATAAGTATTGAAAATTACCAAACTGAAAGAAAAGAGGAAAAATTGTGAAATAAAAAATAAAACAAAACATCCAAGAGCTATGGAAAATTATAAACAATACAATACGTATTTTTTGACAATGAAGAAGAAGGTAGAGAAAATTTCCTAAGACATATTTGAAAAGATAATCATTGAAAATTTTCCAAAATTATTAAAACATCAAATCAAATGCCCAAGAAGCACAGAGAAACACAATTAGGATAAATTACAAACATTTAAAAATATGCCTAGATATAACAGTCTAACTTGGAGATGCAAAAGATAAAACAAAACCTTAAAAAGAGGCTGAGAGGGAATCAGGAAAGACGCATTGCATTCTAAATGTACAAATATATTAATTGTGTCAGACTTCATGTCAGGATTGATGTAAGCCAAAAGATATTGCAGTGACATCTTTATATTCTTAAAGGAAAACAAACAAATATCTTTCAGTCCATAATTCCGTACCTAGTGAAAACAATTTGCAAGAATGAAGATAAAATAGATTTTATTAGAGATAAAAGAAAAAACAGCTCTGTTGCTGAGTCTGTAACAATTTGCAATTGGCGCATCATTTTGATGGATTGATCCTTTTATCACATTTGTAATTTGGCTCTTGTAATAACTTTTGTCTTGAAGTCTATTTTGTCTGATAGTACTATAGCCACCCAGCTTTGATTTGGTTATTAGTTACATGGATAACTTTTCCATCCTTTCACTTTCAACTTATTCATGTCTTTCAATTTAAAGTAGGCCTATTGTAGACATCATATAGTTGACTAATTTTTAAATTTTTAATCCATTCTGCCATTCTCTGTCTTTTAATTGGATAATTTAATCAATTTCAATCAGCATGATTGCTAATAAGGAAGGACTTACTTCTGCCATGTTCCTAATGGTTTTGCACATCTCATTTACCACTTCTGCTTCTCAATTCATCCATTACTGATCAATTGATTTTTTCAAGCATACTATTGTGATTTCCTTCTTGTTTCTTTTTCAATATGTTTTTAGTTCTTTTCTTCAGTGGTTACCCTGAGAATTACAATTAACACAACTTTATACCATCAAGTTTGAATTTCTAGCAATTTAGTTGATTATTATATAGAATCTCTCCTCATACACACCTTCTCTCAGCTTTATGTTGCTATTGTTGGAAATTACATCTTTATGCACTGTGTGCCTATTTACATAACTTTATATTTCTTGTTTTATGCACTTTTCTTTGAAATGATACATAAAAATAAGTTATAATGAAAATATGAAATAATATTGTCTTTTATATTTACCTTTATAACTATTCTTACCATTTTATTAATTCTTTATATCACTATAAGTTCCTCTCTAGTGTCCTTTCATTTCAGGTTGGAGGATTCCATTTAGGATTCCTTATTGGGAAGTTTTTAGCTATGAATGTCTTAAATTATGTTTCATTTTTGAAGGATAGTTTTTCAGGATAGAGAATTATTGGTTACAGGGTGTTTTCAGCACTTTAAATTTGTCATCCTCCTTCTTTCTGGTCTCAAAAGTTAGTTACGAGGAATGAGCTATTAATCTTATTGAGGATCCCTTGTATATAATGAGTTGCTTCTCTTTAGTAGCTTTCAGATTCTGTCTTTGCCTTTTGACAATTTAACTATAATGAATCTCGGTGTGGATCTTTTTGAGTTTAATCTGTTTGAAGTTCATTGAGTTTCTTTGATTTGTAGATTCATGTCATTAATCCCATTTGGGAAGTTTCCACCATTACTTTTTCAAGAATTTTTTTTCTGGCACTTTTCTCTAACTTCTATCTCTGGAATTCTAATTTAGCAAATGTTGGTTTACATTTTAGAGTTGCATAGGGCTACTAGGCTCTGTTCATTTTTCTTCATTGTTTTTTCTTTCTACTACTTAGTCTGGATAATCTCAATTGACCTATATTCAAGTTTTCTGATTCTTTCTTCTGTCTGTTCAAATTGGATGCTTAAGCTCCCTGGTAAATTTTTTATTTCAGTTTTTATGCTTTACAGGACCAGAATTTTTAAGTGATTCCAATTTATGATTTCTCTTTATTGATATTCTCTGTTTAGTGAGGCATTGTTCTCTGGATTTATTTTAATCCTTTGCCCATCATTTCCTTTAGTTCTTTGAACATATTTAAGACAGGTCATTTTATGGTCTTTGTCTAGTAATTCAATCACTAAATTTCCTTATGGACAGTCTCTAATTTTTTTTTTTTCCTATGAGAGGAATATTATTTCTTAGTTCTATATAAGACTCCTATTTTTGTTGAAAAAAAAGTAGTCTCCCAGTTTTTTGAAGTTTGGCTCTGTGTTAGGGCACACCTTCATAGCTTAGTCAGGCCATTTAAAACCCTGCCTTAGTGTTCAGAGCCTGCTGGTCAGCCAGAGGTAAAGGCTTAGGGCCTTCTCAGAGCTTCCATCACTCATTGGTTATACACATGGCTTTCTCAATTCCCTGTTATTCCTTGACCTTTTAAAAGTCTATATTATCCCCTTTCCCAATCAGCTTCCAGCAAAACTGTCAGGGAAGCTCTACCAGCCATGGGCATGCTCCAAGTTGGGATAAACAAAAGGAATCTGGTCCCTGAGGGAGTCGTCAGCATGCCAAGACCTACAACTACAATTATTTGAGAATAAAGTTTTGTTGTACTTTCTGGTATTAGCAACTTATATCAGGAGGGTGAGTGTCCATCCCTACCACTACTGTCAATTTTAGGTAAGAGGGATGGTAACAATTTAAAACTGCCACAGATTCATCTGACCAAAATGCAGTAGCTTTTCTCTTCATCAAGTCTTTCCCTGCTGTAAGATTTTGACTGGATTTCAAAAGTTATTCTGATTGTTTTCTAAGGCTATTTAATTGATCTCTGGGAGACACAACACCCTGTAGTTTCCTACTGTTCAGTTTTTGAAACATTATCCTCAGGGTCAGAGTCTTAAACCTCACTTTATTTTATCCTTCTCTAATTGCAAATATAATATATGTGTATCGATTTGTTTACTTATTGAATGTCTTAAACCCCCCAAAATGCAACAGAAATGCAAGGACTTCATCTATTTTTCTCACCTGTCTTCATCTCTGCCTGTCAATGGGAATATCAGTTATGTAGATCCAAAATATAATAAGGAAGGAAAATAGCTAAAGGAAGATGACTATTACACATTTTAACACAGGGTGAGCCACAGAGGCTCAGTGGCAGAATTTTCACCTGCCATACTGGAGACTTCAGTTCAATTCCAGGTGCCTGCCCATGCAAAAAATAAAATAAATAAAAATAACACTAACTTTGTTTTATAAGCCAAAGTGAATATTTCTACTCAGGGTGTGGCTTTCCTCCATGCAGTCCTTAGTAGCCATTCTCCAAGGGTCTGTTAAATAGATGTTAACCAGAAAGAAATTATATGAATTTTGCATGTTTTAGAGAACACTATCCTGGTTGAATGGAGAATTATCATTAATCTGGGGTATATATAAAGAACATTAGGAAACCTTGACTAAGAATGTGGCAGTGAAGATTGAAATAAATATATGCATTATAGCAAGGTATAGCAGGTAAAATCTATAAAAAAAAATAGAAAAACAGTTAACACACACTTGCAAATTTAGCCTGAAAAAAATAGGCATATATTTTAAAGTTTTTGAAAATCTATCATGCAGCACTATTTTATGGCATTATGTGGAGTTGTACTTTGTACAGAACCTAGCAGAGAGCACAGCTCTGATAAACACAGCTGAAGTGAATGAGTGCTCTAATGTAAATTTAAAAGTGCAAAACTCAGGACAGAAAAAGGAAAAATAGCTTCTGTGTATGGAATAAATTCTGCTCCATACAGGACAGAATGTTCTGAAAATAAATAAATTTACTTGAAATTAAACCACCTAACTTGAAAACCCATATTCTTTTCCCATCAAAATGCCACTAGAGGTTGGTTTAGATATCTGCAGCACAGAAAAGGAACAACCTTCTTGGAAGGAGCACTAGAAAAGTCAGTTCACATTTATGAACAAAGAAGCTTTGTTATAAAATGGGGATCTCAGAACAATGAAGGTTAAACTAACATCCAACAGAGGGAGTAAGTGCTTGCAGGTGAACTTCTTTGTGTTCACCTGGCATTATGCTCAATGCACGGTGGCTGTGAATCAGTATTGATACAAAGGGTAGCAGGTGCAAGAACAGGTGATAGACCTGTGGCAAAAATAAAGAGCAACGAATTTTGTGTCCTATAGATGTCATTCATAATTTTCCTTAACACTATAATAAATGTGAAAAATACATTTTAATCTAAAATAAGCAGCATTTAAGTGCTTCTAATATGACTAATTTGATGAACAATGAATTTTTATTTAAAAATCATGCACTTTTGTAGCTAAATCAACCTGAAAATTGATACTTGATTTAAAGCGCACATTTATATTTTAATCATTTTTTGAAAGAGTTATTAGAGTTTGATTGAAACTATTACCTACTGTGAAAATGAGAAAGGTCTTTAATTAGCTTCATTGAAACGCTTTAGATAGTGATAAATGATGAGAATCCTTTTTATTTTTTGCTTATTTTTATTATTGAGATTTGTTTAATAGAACCCATTTTACAAGTAATTCGTCTCAATTGTTTAATTTTCAAAGTACATTTTACTGAAATATCCTTAGCTGGAAAAATCAGGCCTTCAAATCCAAATAGAAATTAAATAAAATAGGTCAGGCTGAGCCTCTGCCTGAAGGGAAAAAGGAGTGGGTATGAATCAAAATATAATGGAAAAAGGAGGGACCTGACATAAAGTAAAGAATAATGAGATATGTGCTCCTAAAGAATTCACTAGAACTTAAAGTAAATTTCTTAAACTTGAGGCCCAGATATTTACCTTATTAGGATTAGTTCAAACACAGTAGATTTGATCTTATGGTAGTTGCATAAGTCAGAAAATGTCACTAAACATTTTATATGTTATTCTTTTGCTGTATATTATCCCTTTTCCTTTTCTGTTGCAATGATAGAATTAAATTAAGTTGTTATGGGCACTCTCTTATGGGACCAGTAGTCTGTGTGACAACTGTCAGAACATATAACCCAATGATCTAAAATTTTGCTAAAGGATAGCATTGAAACCCAAAATGGAATAGGGACCCTCAAGTGATATTTTAGGATCTACTCATAGTGGATTTTATGGAAAACTATTTAAATCTAATTGCCTATTTCTTGCCACATCCCCTTCAGTACAAAATGTCATACAGGGACAATGGTGGCTCAGTGGCAGAGTTCTCGCCTGCCATGCCAGAGATCTGGGTTCGTTTCCTGGTGCCTGCCCATGTGAAAAAAAAAAAAAGATGTATAGATTTTTGTGATAGACTGAATCATATCCTTCACAAAGACATGTTAAAATTTGAACCCCTAGTCTGGTGGATGTGAAGTTATTTATATATAGGATGAGGCCAAATTGAATAAGGGTAGATCTTAATTCAGTGTAACCAAGTTCCTTATAAGCAGTGGAAATTCAAATTTAGTCAGTCAGTATAAGCCAGAAGAAGAGAAAGAAGTCAGTTGCAGAGACTGATATTCAGCAAGCCACCACCAGAATGCTACAGACTGCAAAAAAACCCTGCTCCTGACAGTACCTTGGTTTGGACTTTTAATCTCCAAAACTATGAAGACAATAAATTCCTCTTGTTTAAACCAACCCATTCTGTGTTATTTGTCATAGCTGCCCTTGCAAACTAAGACAGCTTTCAAGAATACTTGCCCTGGAATGCTTAGGTAAAAGGAATTTTGACTCATGTTTGGTTCTGAGTCAGCCCATTGCAATGCCTAATTCTCCTATATTTTCTGGTTCTGTTCAAACTGCTTGGGCCACTTTTGTTTTGCTGCTCAACAGTGTCCTGTATGTTACTTTTCTCCATAGTTCTGATTCTTCCACTGATCTGCTGGCCATTTTGGAGAATTGATGTGGAAAAACTGCACTGTTTTATTAATAAACTTGAACTTCTCCATAATTCTACCACGTGACTCTGTCCTATATAGTAGGCTTTTGGAGAAAGTTTGAGCAAAATAGATGGGATTTCAGCATGGTGCAAATATGTTACATCCCTCTTCCTTCCTAGTTGAAGGAGCAAATTCAGTCATGCAACCTTTTAATCTTGGCCTAAAACTGGGTATCCACAAAATATTCAGATGGCCTACTGTACAAATTGTGCCTTTTGCTTCTAGGTTCTATCCCGAACAATTTAAAAAAAACAAAAAACAGAAATTTTGAACTATGACTTTTATGAGCTCTTAATATCATCAATTTATTTGAAAAATTTAGTTTAGTTCTTATAACAAGAGAAATTCCCAATTTTTTAAAAATTTTAGTCATAAAAATACATTCCAATTGATGTTTTCCATGTACATTAAGGACACGTATTATCTTTGGGTTTCAGATAATTTAAAACATATTTTCAGTTTTTATACAGAAATCCTTATTACTGATTCACACAGAATTCTGCACTTTCCTTAGATTCTGTAAGTAGCCTGTTGTGGAATCAGGTGACATATACTGCCGTGCTTTGCATTGTAAACCTGCAGTTTTCAACTGGGGGCACTGAGTGGTAAAAGCCAGGGATGCTCTTAAACATCCTATAATGTGCAAGTCAGCTCCCATCACAAAAATTAACCAAAATGCTAACAGTTGCAGGTCTTTCTGTAATTAATAAATTTGTTCTCCACTATAATTTTCCATGGGAAATGGCTAGAGCAAGATCCACATAATGCACTCACAATCATACATTTCTGGCTATTTTTTGTGAATACAAATTTATAATGCATATTTGGTCAAATGATTATATAATTAAGAATACCTTATAAATGTATAATAATTTAACATGGAATTATCTTTCAAATTACCTTATATTATTTTTAAACTTAATCAAATTAAGATTTTTGAATGATATTTTCCCCCTATGTAGGCAAGGAAAGCATTTACCTGACCTTAGATGTAACTAACCCTTCACTATCATCTGGTCTATCCTTTTACTTTTATGATAAAAGAACTAAAAGTCGAAGAAGTGATATAAGATTTCTTAGAGTTACTTTGCTAGATAATATAAGAAAGCAGCATAAGAAATGTATTTTCTTTTCACTATATGAATTGATTTCCCACCCAGATTCCATTTAAAGGGCAATTGCACTCTGCTCCAGCAACAATGAATGTTTTTGATGTTGTCTGCTCACAGCCACCCACTTTCATCCCCTTACTTCTCCAGAAAATTAGCCACAACTGTTGGGAACTACCTTACCTTGGGAACTTGCATTTTCCCTTCCCCTGCTCCTGGATGTGGCTCATAGCCAAAGACTCACAAATATGAATATAAAAAAGCTGGGCTTCTTTTACTCAAGTAGGGACAACTTTAGCTAAGCTTTCCCAAGACTAGATGCTTTCCCAGTTCATTCACATTTTTTATCTTTTTCTATTCTCTCTGTTACAGGTTTTTTTTGGATGTACACTTCCTAAATAAATTGTGTGCACCTGGATCCTTTTCTTTCTCTGTTTCTTGAGAAACTAACTGAGACATTTGGTTTCCCCACCTTCCCTCCATCAGGTCAATCTCTAGGGTTGAATTTTTATAGGAACAAACTGAGCAAGCTCTAGCTCTGTTAAGGAAATAAAACAGATTATATGCCACATGACCTGACTGATACATACAGGCAGCCCACTTAATACTATTAAGAAGCTTCAAATGAGAAGATGTCTTATGAGATAATGCTGCCTTCCTAGAAATCTGGCTCCAACTCCTCTTCACCAGACCAACAGGAGTCAGATCTCTGCATGAACTGACTTGCTCATTTTTGGGCTTGCTGAAAGTAGAGACGGATGTTATGCCAAAGAAGTTTCAAGATCTCTATAAGTACACGTGGGACAGTAGGATTAGATGTGCTTCCTGAGAGGACTGAATTAAAGAAAGTAAAACATCAAGTTGCATGAGTGTTTGTTGGTTAAGGTGGCTTTTCCATGAAGCAGTTTAATATCTAACATCTATAGTGATCCCAAGATGTCATCCTAATATACTGCTAGGATGACTCTTGGAAATTTGGAGAAAGCAGTGGCTCACATTAATGAAGTAGAGATTTGAGAATTGCCCTGAAAACTATGGAAGAAGGGATCAAAAGGTTTAGATAATTATGCAAGCTATAATCAGTCCTAGTATTTAACATTGGAAAAACAACCAACTTCTATTGATAGGGGTTAAACCTTTTAATTCTATTCATGGGCAGCTAAATGATCTCAGGAAGACCTTAAGGATCCTTTCAATAAGGCAATAAAGACACAGTGGTGGGATAAGCAAAAGTTTCCTTGTGAAGGTCAGAAGTGACTTACTCAGAAGGCTAGGACTGATGATAGGAAATGCTATTAGCGAATCAGGCTCCTTGGCAGCCATTGGTAAGGGAAATTCAAAGCTGGCAGCACTAACAAACATGTGGGCATAATTACTATAATAGGAAGCAGGTCCATAATAAGAGACTGGGGTTCTGACCTTACCAGTTTTATGGAAATAAATAACAAAATATGATGTTTCTAGGAGTAAGACAGATAGGTAACCAACAAGAACATTGATTATTTATAGTCTTGAAAAGTCAAAAATAAAAGAGAAGACTGAGTCCAATTTTTAGACCTAATGACTGAAGGAGAAACCTGATCTAAGCAAAGGAAAACCACCAATCCAATGATTGTGTCAGAGGAAACATTCTCAAACATTATAGCAAGTGAGCAGAGTAATGGTTGCTCCAGTCCTCATCTAAATGAAGATATATAACTTGTCTCTAAAGGGAATCAAAGACAATTAGGAAATGGAACTATATGGATATTTTGAGAGCTCTTGCATACAAGTTGCCTGGAAATTCAAATTACTTTCATGGCCCCTTGTTAGATTAGGGCTATATGGGAGTTAGGATTTAAAATGTTTTGACTCAAGTCCATCTCATCATGAGTCCACTCCAGGTGGTGATTTCATGAATTAATTGGAATAGATACTTAGCAGTTGGAAGATTACTCAACTTAGTTCTCTTTTCCTGTTATTTTGATTTCCCCCACTTCACCCTGTGTTTGAGGGGGGAACTCCTCCAGTATAGCTATAATAATGGCTGAATACACAGCATAAGGCACTGGACAAATGAGATCTACAGCTGATTTTTAGTTACATATATTCACAGTCTGGGGAAAGAGTGCAGTGCATATCACTCCAGGCCACATGGGGGTTGCCCTTAGGAACAAAGTGACCAAGCAGAGGCTGTGGGAGGTAGGTTTTAACATTAGAAAAGTGTGGAATGGCCCTAAGTTGCTAATGGGGGATATGATTGGATTGCTGAATAATTCCATGGGCTTGCGGGGAACTGAGGCCTCCCTCACAGGAATAAGGCACTGTACCTGGTCCCTGTGATGAGGAGGGTGGTTAGGGGACCTTAACTACCAGCACAGACAACTGGTGTTCCTCACTGCTCTAGGGATGCTGTAACAAAGAACTACAAAATGGATGGCTTAAAATAACAGAAATTTATCTTATGGTTCTGAAAGTTTAAAGTCTAAAATCAAGACGACAAAAGGGCCATTCTCCATCTGAAATTGTAAGAGAGAATCTTTCTTTTACTCTTCTTGTTTCAGGAGTTTGCCAGGAATTCTTGGCATTCCTTGGTTTGTAGATATTTAAGTGCCTTTGTCTCTACTTGTCCTTTCTTGTCTCTGTCTTCACATAGCATTCTCCCCTGTGTCTCTGTCTGTCTTTTCTCCCCTTTCTTATAAGGACATCAGTCATGTTGTATCAGGGCTCAACATAATCAGCCTATGGGACTCATCTTAACTAATAATATCTTCAAAAATCATATTTGCAAATAAGATCGCATGCATAGGACTGGGGTTTGAAATGGAAGATTTTTTTTGGGCAACACATTTCAACCCATAACATTCATCATATTCCTATTTCATTTACCAATCTGGCACTTGCAAGAAACCAGATGGACCATGGCAGATGAGAGTGAAATACTGCAAACATAAAGTATTTTATGTAACATACAGTTGAAGCTGTAATTGCTGTTGCTGTGCAGGATATGGTATATTTACTAGAGCCAGCCAACACAACATTGGAAACTGGTATGTAGCATTCATCTGGCAAATGCATTTCCTCATACTCATCAGTGTAGGAAATTAGGCCAGTTGAGTTCACATTGTACAGACAGCTTCATGATCTTACTCCAGGGCTATTTTAATTCTTTTCTCTCTGGCATAACATAGTATGATGGTGTCTATACCATCTGGATTTTCTATAACATTTCTTTCCTCCAGTATATAAATGCCACCATGATCATCGAACCTGATGAACAAGAAATACCAAGAACTTTTGATGTCTTGTTAAGACACATGCTTAAGAGGATGGATATAGTCCTTATGCAGATTCAAGAGCCTGCTACATTGGTTAAGTTTTCAGAAGTTCAGTTGTCTAGAGCAACTGAACAAGTTCAGTTGTCTAGAGCATGCTGGGACATCCCAAAGTAAGGGACAAGCTATTGCACATTGAAGTACCTACTACTAAGCAAGAAGCCCAAAGTTTTCTGAGTATTCAAAGCTTTTGAAGTTAGAATATGCTACTTTTGATCATACTGCTCTGACCTTTTTAATGTGCATGCTTAAGATCACTCATTTTTATATGGGCTTGGAGCAACTCTAGTCTATTGTAAAAGCAGGGCAGCAGTTTGGGCCACATCATCTGGAAGTTCCATGGCACTATAGATATCTATGTTAGAAAAGTGCTATGTGTGTCTCCCGCAAGTCCAAAAAGGAAAGTAGCACTGCAGAAAGAACTCCAGATTTCTCGATCAAGGTCATCTCATAGAGATCTGATATAGCATTTGAAAAACAGTTCCTAGAAGGCAGCTAGTGTCTGGTGGATACACATAGTTTGTATAACAATGCCACAACTATGTATCATGAATTGGTTACTGTAAGACCCACAAAGTCATTGTCATGCACAAGAGAACAAACATTGTGAAAAAACTAAAGGTGTGTCAAATAGTTGTTGTCTGTAAGACTTTCTCCTTGGTCATATCAGTACTTCTGCAACAGGCTTGTGTATAAGGTAACCACGGTGGCAGAAATAGAGCCTATGCATGGTGCTAAAGCATTGACTCCTGATCACCAATGGTTATGCTTAATGTCCAACCTAAAAACAATAAAGAATGATGGTGAGACCCCAAAATGTTACCATCCACTGCGGAAGTCAACTAGCCAATAGGTGACAAGTTGATTATATTCATTCAGGAAGGCGGAGCTATTCATCCTGTGAATAGCCATGATATTTGCGTACATCCAGTTATGTTTGCTTTGCCTACCCCTTTAAGGCCTCTCACAGCACACTACCCAACCACTAATAAAATGTCTGATTAATTGACACGTATTCATGTCTGCATTGCTTTGGATCAAGGAGCCAATTTTGCAGAAAAAGAGATAAGATAGCAAGCCCATGATCATCAGATCCACCGGTTATCCTGAGAGAATAATGGGATGGTTTTTAATGATACAGCTCATGTGCCAGCTTGAAGATGACACTACATGAAGATGTTGAGAAACCCTTCAAAATGCAGTATATTTTTAAAGTAAAGGTCATTCGTTGTCTGGTACTGAGTCCATAATATACAGACTGTGTCTGGGAACAAAGGGAATAGGAATGAGTGAGCATGCCTGCTTAATTTCACCCCTCACAGCAGATCTGGGGAATAATTGTACATCCTATCCTCAAATTGTTTGGCTCTGCAAAACTAGAAATCCTGTTTCTCAAAGACAGCACTCTTCCACCAAAATACACATAACATAGTTCCTCTGAACCTAAAACTTTGGCAGTCACCTGGTCACATTATACTCCATGTATCAGTAAACCAGTATGCAAAGAAATTAGGAGATTCTGGCAGAGTTATTAATGATGATTTTATGACAACTTAGTAGTATTGCCACAGGGTGGACAGAAGGTTTTTGGCAATTATGTTATCCATTAGGTTGTCTTTTCATACTTCCATTTGCAGTTTAAAGTATAAATTAATATATACAGCAACCACAGCTATATAAGGGCATGCTAATGAGGGACAAGGATCATTTAGTAATGAAGGTCTACATTATGCTGCCAAGCAAGTCACCTAGATCTGAAATATCCTATCCAAGGGAAATAAGTATTTTGAATGGGTGCTAAAAGAGGAAGATGATGAGTAACAGTCATTGTCATAGAACCAACTATAACAGCAGGAAATTCAATTTGTCCTGTTAATCTTCCTGTTTTGAGTTTCTCCAGGATTTTGGCCATATGTGCAGGATAAACTGTGAATATAATATGAGAGGAAAGTGAACCTCCATAGTATAAGGCTTGGTATGTAGTAAGTAGATCCTCTTTGTGTCTCACAGAGATCTCTTCTGCCAGGTCAGTTCACTTATCCTCTATTTGCTGTGAGTGTTGACTATTAAAGGCCCACAACTACATAGATTCCCCAGAGAATTGTCCTGGACTCCCAGCTACTTCTTTGCTCAAAACATAATACCTACCTTCTAAGAAGGATAATAACTAATTATTTGCACTTCAAAACACCATACCCCTTGCTTCAACTGTGATAAAGTTCATGTTGCAGAAACCACCCTTCAGAGATCTGGTCAAATTTAAATGTTAGTAGAGAGCACAATCTTGTTAGGCTCTTTTGCTCTCCTGATCATTCTCTCCATTGCAGGATTTTTTCTGAAGAGCACTCCTTGCAAAAATCATGTAAACTCACATCCCTGATTCTGGCTCAGCATGATGTAAGGAATCAATTGTAAGACAATCTGACTTCAAATTTTACATTAATTCCTACTCCACTAATAACCTTGAGTCCAAATTTTTTAATTCATGCCTTGCATATATAATAAATTTTTACATGTTAAATTCCCATTCATTATACAACTAATATATATATTTGATATAAACATTGACATAGGATATTTTAAATTAGAAAATGAGAAGCCTCCAAAGCATTTCCTTTTGATCATTAGTTGACAACAATAATGGCTGATATGTATTGATAGATAGATAGGTAGGTAGATAGGCAGGCAGACAGATAGAAACATACATAGCTAAATAGATGGATGATTGATAGATAGGAGCTGATGGATTGAAATATATTAGATCTGCAAATGGACATAAAATAGAAGCCACAATCATAAATGCCTATTAAAACTATTTGGGGAAACTGTCATATGTTTAGAATTATTTAAATATATGCAATTTGTCCTACGAAGTATAATAAAATTCTCATGTAAAATTATCTACACTTTGTTCTTCTTGATAGAATAATTCTTTGAAAATGTTAAAAATGTATTATTCATTTAATATTTGATTAGAGTTTTCTACATATTTTGTTACAAATTCCTCATGTTGTCTATGTATTTGTGGCATGTGTGTGTGCTTATGTGTTTGTGTATGTTTCTTTTTTATTGGTGGGTTCTGTTAAGCATATTGGTCTGTTTGAAGATTTTCATTTTATTAAATTCTACTTTTAAATTTTGGCTTCATGTCTTTTCCTACTCCTCTGGTACTTTTATTTATTTTGTAATTATTTTTCAAATTTCCACACGGATGCTCCATTTATGCATTTCTATTTATTGAGCAAACATTCAAAGTTTTTTATCATCTCCTGATGAATTTATTTATAATTCTGCGTATATTTGCCTTTTAAATTTCATCTTTAATTGCAGTTATTTAAAGAGTGGTTTCTGTTTTCAAAAAATATAAACACTTAGAGTTCCTAAAATTACACATTCACATTTAATTATAATATATTTTCACTGCATTCTAATTATGGGTTGCAGCATATGATTTCTGATTTTAGGACTACATAGAGATTTGTCTATGTTGTCAAAGCAAGGATTAATTTATTTGTACTTCACATTTTTTTAAACTTTTAGTGTCCAATATATTTTAATTGCATATATAAAATAATTAGGTAATATCAATATATGAACTAAATCAATCTTTTTATTTATTTTAGCAGTCTAAATCCATTTCTATTTTATATAATTGATAAGTAGCACTTTGAGAGTAATGGCTATGAATTTTTCTCTTACTAATATCATTATACTTGGCTTCTTTTTAAATTACCTCATTGAAATATATACCTTTTCCCTTCAACATTTCATGACATTTATTTTTAGGTGAATTTCTTGTAAATAGCAGAAATACGAGTTTTCCTTTGGCCAATTTGATTCATTAACAAGTGAAGTGAAGGCACTCATGTTCATGGTGGTGACTAATATGTTAGTTTTTATTCATGCTAGCTCATTAAATGGTTTGTTTTTACTATGGATTTAATTTTTGTATTTTCTGCATTTTCTTTGTATAGCTAGCATTGACATCTTAGTAGATTTCACTCTCTTTTTTTTTTAGCTACTCTAATACTTCACACTAAATTGTTTGGAACTAAGTGCTTTTCCAATATCAAGGCTTATATATATTATGTGATTCTACTTCCAGCAAGACAAGGTATTCACTTGTAATTAGCTAAACTTTCATAATCCCCAGACTTGGGATATAGTAAGTTAATGAGTTAATGATCCTTGTTAGATTGTGAATCTCTGGGACCTGGAACTGCTCAATATTTTTCTTTGATTCCCCGAAGTCATGACATTTCATTTAATACAGAGTGAATTGAAGAGAATAAAATAAATAGATTATTTCCCAGACTCTAGTGTAATGATTGTTAACTCTTCAGGAACATGTACACTTTTATAGCCATCATCTACCATTGTAGTCACCAATGTAAGACTTCCTAGTTTAGTTGATACTGCTAGGAGATAAATCCTGTGACTATTCATTTGTTTTCATGTAGCTTCCATTGTTCCTATAAAATTTCCCTAGTCCCATAAGTTTTTGAGTTACACTCTACTTTTCATCTAGTTTGTAGTTACATTCTGTTTACCCATTTTTTTCAGTTATTACTTTTTTCAAATTTCTCTTAACTCAGGTTTTGGCAGAATTTGATATATTTTAACATTCAACTCCAATCAGTGCACAGCTGCAAACATAGATATTTTGAAACTATATTCAGTAAATTGCTAAAATAGGAGGAAGAAGAATATAGGGAATTTTGGCAGTTATTGCAGAGTTTGAGGTAACATTGTCTACATAACACTACGATCATTTCTGACAGCAATTTCAAGTTCACAGTGTTACTAAAATGATCTTCAGATTTGATAATTGTCTTGAAGGGCCCAGAGAACTCACTGAAAGCCTCTGTCCGTGGTCATTTTTTAATACAGGGAAAGTGTTTTGATTAAAATCAGCCAAATGAAGAGATGAATGGGGCAGAGTCCAGAAAGGTCACAAACTCATGGCTTCCAGGTGTCCTCTCCTTGTGGTGGCATGGAGTGCATGAATTCCTACCATCAATAATGTGTGACATTACACATGAAATAATATCAACCAAGGCAGCTCACCCAAGCCTTGGTATACAGAGTTTTTATTGGGGCTCCATATTTGCCTGACCATGTGGGCTGACTTTTGTCTCTAGCCCCTCCAGAGACAGAGGACATAACAAAGGCTCTCTAGTCTTAGGAGGTAGAATTGATACTGTGTGACTGACTTTTAATGAAAGCCAATCTGGTTATAGAGCAGATGACCCTGAATTCACATAAAAAAGTCACATTGTTAAAGTTCTCAGGGGTCAGGTCTCCCAGGCAAAGACACTCTTACCAGGCAGGACATACCAAGGGCCCACTGTTCACCTCCCAATAGTTGAGAACAAAGGCCAGACCTATTTATTTCATTTTCAAGGAACATCCAAAAAATTTAGAATTGCCTGTTTGAAACCAAAAGTGTGTTTGTGCTGGTGTAAAAATCTGTTTCCTCCTTAAACAAAGTTATTTCAAAGGTAGTGTCCAAAGACTGTAAGATCCCACCCAACCTAGAATTAAGTTATCACAGCTGCAGTTTTATGTTTATTTCTACACACCATATCCTAGAGGTTCATTAATACATTGAAATATGACCAGTTGAGTGTGTTAAGGCAGTTGGTTATATCATTTTAGGAATGATTGAAGACATTGGAAATGTTTACTTTGGAAAAAAGAAACATTCAAAGGCCCTTAATAATTATACTGAAATGTTTGAATACATTTTTTTTTTCAGAAAATTAGACCACATGGCTACAAAGAGAGGAACCAGTGATCATAATAAAATTTACATATAACTTAGTTCAGCCCACAGAAAGACTGTTAGATGTCAATAAGTGAACTTGGCTAACTTAAAAGATACTGAATCTCCTGTTAGGGGAAGCATTCAAAGGCTAGGTGATCACTAATTGAGAATGATTGAAGCATATGAAGTGGTGTTGGACAAATTGCTTAAGAGTCTAGCAAACGTCTTTTTTTTCTTTCTGTCTTATCCAATTTTTCTCATGTCATTTTAGAAGTTACCAGAGATTTATAATAGAGTAACAGCATTCTAAATGTTCTGCTTTCATACTAAACAGATGAGGAAATTGAAGGCAGAAATGAAAGGTGACTCACATAAAGACCCTTAGAGTGTATCTGAGAGAGAATGATTTATTTTGCTGATCTGTGTGTTTCAATTATGGGAAATATGGATATAATTTTGGAAAACTGAGAAATAATTTCTTCCAACATGTAATTAATCTTGAAACATTGGTTACATAATCAAGAGCATAATGATAGGTGCCCTCATCTAGGTCAACCTCACACATAGGCATAACAAGACATTAGAGACCACATTGAGAAGCTCCATCGTTTTACATTATGAGACACTGAACTTTAGAAACTCAAAGCAGCTTAACCAAAGTTCATAAAGCAACTAGTAGAAGTAGTAGAAACAGTAAAATCACATCTAATTTTTCCAAGATACAGCCTGCTATTTTATTGTATCAAGAGTTCATATATTTCTCTGGGATAAATGAAGGACAAATTGCTGTGGTTTAATAAGTAAAATGATTACTTGCAAGAGAACAGAGAGAGACAAATTCAAACATGTTTTTATCAAAATGTGAAAAAAATAACCTGAAGCACTAAAGGTACTCATCTGAAGATTCAGTCTATTTTCAGTTTTCTACTGTATCACTATTTACAGAAATTTAGGCAGATATTTAGAAAGAATCATAGGACAGCCCTATTAAATCCTCCATTTCTCAAGGTCACATGATTTGACTCTCCTGTAGTCTAATCATTTCAATGTTGCCGAGCTAAAAATTAAAAGTAATTTTACCTTTGGATTTCCAATGGCAGAAAGCAGCCAAGAATAAATTAAAGGTAGCACTTCCAGTGCAGCTGGGTTTTGCTTTCAAAGAGTGTTTCAGAAAAGAGATCTAAAGAACACCCATCAGGGGGATCTTTTAAAGGATATTTACAGATGTGAAAGAAGTAATATAGTTTAGGTAAACCTTAATATCCTCATCTAGATTGATTACTAAATTTCACAAGTATAAGTATAAATATAATGTTATAGTGACTTATTTGCTTCATTGAATAGGCAGATATTTTCAATTTATGAAAAAGAAAGCAACTGCTGTAGGAGGAAAAAAATGCTATATTTTTAAATAGCTGGCAAAAATGGTGCTATGACTTGGCATCATGCAAGTTTATTTTTTCAGATTAGTTTGCTATTGTTTTAAAGGTGATAGGGATAAACTTGATGCTGGAGTTATTTCTAAATTAATGCACTGAATAATTGGATGGATGAACATTTATCAATTTCTTATTGCGAGTAATTCATTGCTAACATGGTACATCATTTATCTTAACAATGCTCTGAGGAAGAAATTATTATCCTTATGAAAACAGGTAAAAACTTTTATACATCAAAAATGATCCATGAATATTTTAAGGAACGCAATACATGTGAGAAACATTATACTTCTGAGCTATATAGACAAAGAAGAAAATGGAGTTTAATCCCAGTAGTCACTTCTGGGCAGTCATTATGATATTGGAAGCTAAAGGAGCTAGTGAAGGAGAAGTGAGGTATATGTTGAACTAATCAGTCAGGTGGAAGGGATGGCAAATACCTTCATAATTCTGGTATTTGGGAAAGAGGCAGGAATGTCCAGAGATGAATCATAAGAAGCTTCCTAAGAAGTATGCTAAATAAAAGCCCGTGAAAGTCCTGTTAGGAAAACTGAAAAGCTATATCATCCTCACTTAAAAAGCTATATCATTCTTCAGTATTTCTGGAGTATTGTTTATGTTTATATATAATTATATTAAATGTAAATGTTATATATGTAAATTATATTAAATCAACCTAAATTCATACAAATTTTACAACATGAAGATACTGGAACACTGAGGGATCCAACACTTTGTAAATCATTTTCTTCAAATATTATTCTTACGTAAATACACAAGTTTTTCCCCCCCCACAGGCTACTTCAGGACTTATTTTTATCTGGATCTTACCAAACAAAATCAACCCAAATATTATCTTTAGGAAATAATTGGGAATCTGCTAGTTTTGGGTCAGAATAAACATAGGTTGTATTTTACAAAGCAAAATAAATAATTCATTACCTTCGGCCACAACTAAAATTATTTTGAAAATTTCTATGATAAGTTAGTGCTAAAAAGTAAGTAACAATTTTTTAAAGGTTTAAATGATCTATTTTTTAAACTTAAAACACAACATGACTTGAAACAATTGCAGGTAATCAACCTGTGTTTGATAATTGTCCCTTTCCTCACACAAAGAAATGAGTAATTGAAAATAGCATCTTTGCTCTTTGGTAGCTCACCGACTCCCTGCTGTATATCTTCACCTAAAGTAGCACTTTAGAACAATTAGTGACTGTAGAGATGATTATAATGTCACAAATGTAGGATTATGACTTTAGCTAAAGAATAAACAACAGCAGGAGAAGGCTCATTAAGAGGTAAATATCCTATTTCCAGAGAAGTAAGGTTTGCAATTAAAAATAAATGAGAAAAAAAAGAGAAAGAAAGACTTAGTTATAAATACTTATGAATTTGTGTTAATGTTGTGATTTTTAGGAGGAAAATATTCCTATTAAGTAAATGGTCCACTGATAATTGGAAAATTAGAAGAACGCTAAAATTTATAGAAATCATCTTTTCTTTTGAGAGAATCAAATATACCTAGAATGAAAAAATGACACAGATTAAGGAAACAAAACAATACTATGCAAGTTTGAAAAACATGAAGAATTTATGCAACTTTTAATGTTGAATAGTTAAACATACTTAATTTAATAATTTGACTGAAATGCTCTGCCAGAATACATGGAAAACGAACCAGATATCAGAAATCTGTAAATGTACACTTCACTTGTCTCCTAATGTAAACCAGATTAAACAAGGATGAGTAGAATCAAGACCTAGGCTGAACAAATATTTCTTTTGAAACAGAATATTGCTAGTTGTTAAGCAGCAAAAAGAGGTAGTTACTGTTATAGTTTGCTAAATGCTGCTCGAATACAATATACCAGAAATGGGACAGCTTTTAAAAAGGGAATTCATTATGTTTGCAGTTCTAAGGCCATAAAAATGTCCAAATTAAGGCATCCAGAGAAAGATATCTTCACTCAAGAAAGGTCAATGTCTGTCATATGGGAAAGCACAGGGCTGGCATCTGCTGGTCCTTGTTCCTGGTTCCGTTGCTTCAAGCTTCTGATGCCAGTGGTTTCCTCTCTAAGCATCTGTGGACCTTCACGTAGCTCCTCTGGGGCACAACTTTGGGTTCTGGCTTGCTTTGATATCATGGGAAGGCACATGGTGACATCTTTTGGGCTGCGCATCTACAAACGTCTGTGTCTAGGCATCTCCTCTCTTTCTTGGCACTTCAAGCAGCTCCAAATGTCTGCGTCTCTGTCAGCACTGTAGCTTTTTCCAAAATGGTTCCCTCTTAAAGGACTCCAATAGGCAACCCACCTTGAATGGATGGGTCACATCTCCATGGAAATAACTTATCAAAAAGATCACACCCAACAATACTGAATCAGGATTAAATAACATGTTTTTTTGTGGTACACAGCAGTTTTAAGCTGGCACAGTCACATGTATAATTGCAAACAAACATATAAGGTGGAGGGGAGGAGAGATAGTCGAGATCATAGAGAATGTTTAATTGAGGAACTTTTATTTCAAAATGTCATTCAGCATTAAATATGTGATCTTATGTTACCTAATTTATATACTACCAGTAACTTTAAAAAAATGAATTATAATCTGAATATTGTGAGTTATTAATATGAGAGAAAACAGAAATAAAAATCTGATATTCCTAACTTATGTCATTATAAGTATATTCCACATGCAATAAGTAGATTTTGGATGGCAGAATTCAGGAAAAAGAAAATGAGATTCTAAAAGAGATTGAAGAATGTGGTGAAATAATGACCAAGGTACCAATCTGAGTACTAGAGAAGAAAAGTAACTGTTTTTTAATGCAGGACTGTTAAATCCAAATTAAACATGCCTGGAGTGGACTGGGTAAGAGAGAGCATAGTGAGAAATGAGATTGGAGAAAGAGCATGATGTCAGATTATGTACAGCCTTCTGCGTAATAGCATAGTATTTCGAATTTATTCTTAATGCATTGGAGTGGCATTGGTGGGAAATAGACAAAAAGAAGGGGAGTCCATGATTATGGACAGGGGGCTTACAGGGAGACATTTATAATATCTGTTTATAACAGTGGATGTGAACAGTGCTGGACATATTTCAAGTGCAGTCATCAAGTGAATAAGATATGAACTCAATTATTTTTAAAAGACTTCCCTAACATCTAGAAGAAATTTTCAGTGATAATACCAAACCTTCCAGTAATGGTAAACAATTTATTTATAGAAGAATTTATAAAGGCAATTTACCAGATTTCCCAAAGTAAAACACAAAGTCCTTACATTGCATTATTGCTTTGTTAAGTGTTTCAAATGATTAAAAAGGATGTCAGATAAAGGCAATATATTTTAACTTTTGAAAATGAATTTGGATTGACTTTTTCAATAAAAGTAGATTTATTATAGTATTAAACAGTTCAGAGATGCTGCATATATATTTTAATAGCTAAAACATAAATTGAAGTATACCAATATCAGGAGTGCATAATTTTTATTCCAAGTCAATTTATATGATGGATTATCAACACTGGGAAACTAGACTTTGCAATTATACAATACAGAGATAGAATAACAATAGAGTTTGCTTTACTATATATTATGCTTTCACAAAATTTCTATATTACATTGTTTTCCTTAAGCTAAAAACATTATTGCTAACTCCTTTCTAATAAGCATAAGTATATTTTTTCATTTCCTAGCTACACTGCAATTTCCATCACACTGCAATTTCTACTCATAAAATATTACTTAATTCAAAGAAGTTATTTTACTGTGAGTCATCTAGCTTATAAAATTCATAACTCTTTGCATTTATACTGAGCCCCTCCTCCAAGAACTCAAAAAAAAATAATAAACTTGAGTCATTAGCTAATTGAACCACTAAAATTGAGATACCATAGTGATTTGTAAAGTAATTAATGATTCTCCCCTCCCTTCTTGGGTGCTGAAATATTGTACTTTGTTTTATGTGTAATACCTTAGGCAAAAGTTAACTCAAGGGGTGAAATCAATCCATTAAGGTTTTAAACATAGCATATAAAAATATAGGACCTTTTTCCATATTTGGGCCATTTTAATACCAGAATTTTATTTGTTATGCACAATCATTCAATTCATGTTTCTATGGTAGGAAATTATATAGACTTTAAAATACAGATAGAATAGGACCGTACAGAGAACATAAAGACATAGTGTGATCCCTTGTAAGAGATACATGTGAATCTAACGAGTATATTTTCTTTAGGCATAGATTGGAAACTATACAAATGGAGTCAATCATTATGAGGAGTCCCTAATTGACTACTTCTATATGAACAAAACCATTGTGGAAATCACAGTGGGGGGCTTGGATGAGTGTATGATTGTGTGACATTGACGTTGTCCTCTGACCTGACCCGGAGAGACTATCTGTCTTCAAAAGCTGGTTCCCGCAGTAAACTCAACTCATTTTGTGTGGGTGGTTCCCTACTGGGCCCATCTATAGCATCTATCTTTGCTTTGGGGGACTTTGACTTCAGAAAGTTCTCTGAAGAAAAATCACAAAGGTTCTAAGAGTTATAGATGGTTCATAACCTCTACTTACAAAAAGTACTAGTGATAGTATTTCTAATATAGGACTTGTCAGTAACACAGGCTAAAGTAAGAAAGGTCTACACACAAAATAAGTAACAGTAAATAATAAATCAAGTTCTGTCATTTTTTTAATTGTATTTTAAATTTAAGTCAAAGTATTAACATTGTTATCACTTATAATTTATTCTAGTACTAGTTGATTAGAATTTTAAAGTATTATTTAGAAGCCACAATATTCTAAATACCACCCTTAAAATCCATACTGAAATTACTTTATCTTTTACATTTTGATTTATTTTAATTTTGCAAAGGTAAAACCTGCAATTCAAAATTAGAAGCAGTTTTCAAGGAGACACAGAGTATTTGCTGCAGAACAGGGGCAGGATATTAGGACTGGACTCTTGTCACCATGAAGATTAATTCAACATTTAGAACTAAAACATTGATTAATATATATATTCCAGTATATTCATTCCTGGAATTCCTCACATCCTTTTATACATTTTTATTTTACTCTTAGCACTCTTCATCTTTTAAAATAAAGCATAATTTACTTATTTATTATATTTGCATTCTGTTTTCCCTCCAGAAATGTAAGTTCCATGAAGGCAGGATTTTTCTTTCAATTGTATTACTGTTTTCTTTGTTGTATCCTGAGGGTTTAGAGCAGTGCCTTGTACGTAGTAGGTGTTCAAATAAATATTGAGTAAATAAAAGAACAGATGAATGAATGAATTGGGATGAATGAATTGGAGGAAAACAGTGACGTCTTTGAAGTCACTTAAGGTATTAAAGAGTGGGGGCCTTCGGAGAAGACGCTGGTAACAGGTTCTGGTGTCAGATGTCATAGGTCCTTACATAATCATTTAAAATTTAGGAACTTTATCATTTGAGTGATCAGAAGTCACTAAAATTTCAAAACTAGAGAGGACACAATAAGAGTAATATTCTGGAATGATATTTCTGGCAATGCTATAAAAACCTCACTGGATTACAGTAAAACAGTTATAAAGAAGATTTAGACATGTGCCTTATCAGGCAGAATATTTAGAAAGATAATAGTAGCTTGAGAAAAGAGATATGTGTAAGTCAAATATTTCCACCTTGGTAGAAGGAAAGAATAGTGATGCAGAATTAAGGAGCAACTAAGTACTATGACCAAATAATAGTTTCTTGTTTATTATTTGCTTTTTTTTTTTGTATGCTGTATGGTGGGGTCACATTTCGTTCTTTTTCCATGTGAGTTTCCCGTTATTGCAACACCATGTGTTGAATTTTTATTTAGTTGGTTTTTTGTTTGTTTGTTTGGGAAGTGCATGGGCTGGGATCAAACTCGGGTCTCTCACATGGCAGGCAAGAATTCTACCACTGAGGTACCCTTGCATCCGTGCTTGTTCGTTTTTTCAAGGTGCCATTCAGACCCAATTTAGGGATTAAACACTTAAAATTATCTGTGGAATCCAAACTCCAAATTCTGAGTTGCTCCTACTGGGTATGATTCTGTTCTGTCTCCCGAGATTCCACTAGCGAGACCAGGGCTTGCTTGTTTCATGCGCTCAGTGGGTATATAAGCAATTACTTGCCAACTTTTGTCCTCTGCTTAATCTGTGAATGTTTTTGAATCTGTAAACCTTTTCCCAGTGCATCTAGTTGTTGTTTTTTTCTAATCTACTGATGAGTTCTCTCTTCAATTTCTTCTTCATACTGAAAGAACAGGATAATAAGGAAAGAAAATTATACACTTTCTTCAACCAAAAGAGGAGATTTGGGCATTTACCTATTTTCACAAGAGAGCATAAACTCATTGACTGGGGAATAGTTCTTATGTTCACTTTTAAATTTCTTTTTGAGTTTTGAATTAAAATGTGCTTCCTCTTCCCCAAAGGAGGCCATTTCACTTAGCCTGATTCACCAGTGCATTGAACTCAGAGTATATAATGAGAAAAGAGAAAGAGCAATATAAATGTCCACCCATTCTTAGCTAGAGGCTTGGTTATAAAATAATGGTAATAAAATCAGACACTGAAAACTGGAAATAAGCCATTATATGAAAAATATACTGTCTTATGCCAAATGACAAATTAAATCTCCAAGATACCCTAGGCAAAATTAAGTGCTGATACTTGAACACTAGGCTTCCACTCTCTACCCACCCTCTCCTGCTTTTCTGGGACCCAAATCAGCAAGTAAAATCGAAAGTGAATTTGATTGTTGCAATTTGGCATTTTCCTTTATATCTATGTTATCTTATCATATGTTTTTATGTATTTGGCAATTTCTAGTAACACTGGCCAAACATCAGCTGATTTGTAGATTTTCTTTCTAACAAAACTGTTCCCTTCTCTCACTATGTTAAAGCACATTTTCTCTAGTATTAAAATTTTCCATTTGGATCACTCTGCCCAATACTGTGTAAATGGTGTATGACCAGGATGTGTATGCAGATTTATTATGTATATTAAGAGTTATATTATGGATTGAATCATGTCCCTCACAAAGACATATTCAAGTCCTGAAACCCAGTCTTGTGTATGTGAACTCATTTGTATATAGGATCCTATTTATCAGGGTGCAAGGGTAGTGCAGTGGTAGAATTATTGCGGAGACGCTGGGTTGGATTCCCCGTCGATGCACTTTCCCCCAAAAAAACCAAACAAGCAAACAAAAAGCAAACAAACAAAAATTTAACAAATGATACTGCAGTAAGGAAATACTCACATGGGAAAATAATGATATGTGACCCTGCCATACAGCATACAAAAAAAAAAAAAAAATCCTCTTAATCAAGATGAGACCAGACCGAACCAGGGTGGGCCAAAATCTAATGACTGAGAGTCATCAAAAACAGAGGAAATTTGTACATAAGAGGACACAGACAGGAAGAAAGATGAACATGTGAAGGAGGTAAAGATTGAGCTATGGATTGCCAGCAAGCCACCACCAAAATGCTACAAGTTTCAGAGAACGTATGATCCTCCCAAATGGTATACATTTAAGTATATTTATAATTTGGTTTGTCACAGTGTATAAAATTCCATCCACTTCTTAGGTTTATATATTTTCTCTAGGAAACTCTGAAACTATAAGAACAATATGTTCTATGTAATACATACGAGATCTTAAAAAACACTTGTTTCATTGGGTTCCTAATGTAAAGGAGTGAAGGGCAGGAGTGGTCAGCTTTAATGGCAAGCAGGGATGCAATAAAGAAAAGAAGGAACAAACTTAGAGTTTCATACTTAAGCCCTAGACCAGGGCATATACATATCTGGATAGGCAGGTTGACTCAATGAAGAAAGGACAAACATGGTGTTTGGAGTAGAAATATATACTATGTGTTTATTAATTTCATCATGACCCAGTTTTATTCTTTCAGACAGGTATAATAATCATTCATGAACGATTGCTTAAAGGACTTCATTAGAATATATCAGTGAATTATTTTATTCATACTAAAATATTCTATTTTTAAAATTATATTATTAGATGTGGAATTACTGAGAAGAAATCCATTTGAATCATTTTATTTAAAGATATGTTTATTAAGTCAGTGATATGTGACTCTGTCCCTAAGAATGACAGCATTCGATAAATAGTAAGTTCACTGTATATCCAAGAAGTGGGGATATTGTAATAAATAGTGTTTGTCTCCTTTTACAAAGGAAAGCAGAGATTCTATAACATGCATGCTATTAAATTGTTCCCCAGTTCGAAATAGCATATTATTAACAAAATTTAAAATTTGGAACACAGGGAATTTGAAGATAACAGAATATAAATAATTGTACTACGTGCAAATAAAGTAAGTTGCAAATACGTGACATTAGATATGGATCCTCTGAAATAAATATATTTGTATTTACATATATTTACATTTATGTCTGTTTTTGTATATATGTTGGTATTAACAATATTTCATGACATATACCAGTGCTTTACTTACTACAATGCATACTTATCAAGGTAATGCTACATTCCATTTTCAAAATATTCCTTTAAAATCTCTATAGCTCTTTTTATATTTTTTCTCATTTTTAACTTTATAACTTTTATTTCATATTGCTTGTCCTATATTCCCTACAATTCCTATTTTTCCTTTTACCTTAATAATGGTTTACACTTCTGCCTCATGATTTGTTTTCTCATCAGTAGATTAAAATATGAATAGTAAAACTAATTTTAAATATACATAATATATATAAACAAATCCTTCAACTCAACAACAACATGCAAATAACCCAATTAAGAAATGGGCATAAGACTTCAATAGCTATTTTGCCAAGGAGATATACAAATGTCCAAAAAAAAAAAAACACATGAAAAGATGTTCAGCATCATTAGCCTTTAGAAAAATACAAATCAAACCATAATGAGCTACTATTTCACACCCACTAGAACAGATACCATTTAAAAAGCACAAAATTACAATTGTTGGAGAGGTTGTGGAGAAATAGACTCTCTCATTCATTCTGATGGGAATGTAAATGGTTCAACTGTTATGTAAGACAATTCTGCATTATCTCAGAAAGTTAAGTATAGAATTGTCATCTGCCTGTTTGAAAGGATTATGTACCATAGAAAAGCCATGTTTTAATCCTGATCCATTTTGTGGAGGCAGCTGTTTATTTAATTCCCTATTCAGTACTGTAGGTTGGAAACTTAACTAGATTATTTCCACAGAGATGTGACAGACCTAATTGTGGGTATGAAGTTTTGATTAGAAGGAGATGTGACTCCCCCCATTTCAGGTGGATCTTGATTAGTTTACTGGAATCCTTTAAAAGAGGAAACATATTGGAGAAAGCTTGAGGGCCATGAGAACCATGAGAGTCCATGCAGCCAGAGATCTTTGGAGAGGAAGAAGGAAAATATTCCTGGAGGAGCTTCATGAAGCAAGAAGCCTAAAGAGAAAGCTAGCATACATCGCCATGTTCACCATGTCCCTTTCCAGTTGAGCAAGAAACCCTGAACATCATTGGCCTTTCTTGAGTGAAGGTAGCCACCTCTTGGTGCCTTAATTTGGACATTTTAAAAGACTTGCTTTAATTGGGACTTTTTCATGGCCTTAGAACTATAAACTTGCAACTTAATAAAGTCCCCCTTTTAAAAGCTATTCTGTTTCTGGCATATCACATTCCAGCAGGTTGCAAACTAGAACACACCACATGACTTAGCAATCCCACTTCTAGTTATATACACAAAATAATTGAAAGCAGGTACTTGAACAGATAGTTGTACACTGATATTCATAGTGGCAGTATTTACAATAGCCAAAAGATGGAAACAATCCAAATGTCTATTAACTGATGAATGGATAAACAAAATGTTTTATATATATAATATAAATATATATGTTTAATATAAATATCATTCACATGAAAAAAGGAAAGAAGTCCTGATACATGTAACATGGATGAACCTTGAAGACATTATGTTGAATGAAATAAATAAGACAAAAAAGGATAAATATCACATGATCCTACTGATGTGAAGTATTTAGAGTAAGCAAATTCATAAAGCCGGAATCTAGAATATAGGTTACGAGGGGACAAGGTGGGGATAGGGAATAGGGAGTTAAGAATTAAAATGTGCAGAGTTTCTATTTGGAATGATGGGAATGTTTTGATAATAGATAGTGGTGATGGTAGCACATAATGTGAACATAATAAGTAGCACTGAAATGTATATTTATGTATATATGGATATGACTAAAAGGGGGAATGTTAGATTACATATATATATATGGTACTAGAATTTTTTTTGGTGGAGTGCATGGTCTGGGAATCAAACCTGGGTCACCCACATGGAAGGTGGGCATTCTAACCACTGAACTACCAGTGCACCCTTAGAAATTTTTTTGTTTTAATCTATGAATTCCACAACACAAGCTGAGAACACTAAATTAAACTATGGACTTTAGTTAATAGTACAATTAAAAATATATGCTATCATCAAGGTAACATATGTTCCATACCTATTGTAAGATGTTAATAATAGCTATATGGGAATCCTGTGTTTCAGACGTGATTGTTCTATAAACCCACAATTTCTCTAACAACAAGAAATGGAGAACAGAAATATCCTATTCATCCTGTGACTATAAAATCATATTTTCAGACTATTTTCTGCTAACCCTCTGTCTAAAGTGGCATCTTTCATCAATTTTTATACTTACCTGATTAAATTTTCCCTTAAAATGTATCATGTCCTGGCATTATACACACATATACATAACCACACACTTCAGATTGTTGTTTTATGTAATCCTCACTAATACTTTTTTTTCACTAAATAAGCAACATCAGTTCATTTTTTTTTGTACTATGAGGTGCTACGATTTTATCAGCTAGAAAAGCTATGAGCTGCAAATAACAGTAAACCTAATTAATGGAGGCTTAAACTATATATAGATTTTTTTTGCCCCACTTAACAAAAAGGCTAAAGGTGGGAGGTTGCTGGTGTTGGTTTGTCTGTTTAACAATATCATCCAGGACCTGATTTCTTTCTTTTATTTCCCTGCACCAATCTTAGACCTTCATCTTCTCTTCACCTCATGATTACAACAGGCATCATCAAATTCAGGTAACATGAAATCGGTAAAGGTAGCTGGGTAATGGACCCTCTTTGCATTTTTGTAAGGAAGTAAAAGTTTTTCCAAAAGTTTCCCAGCAGACTTGCCCTTAAGTTTACTTGAATGAAGCTGGGCATATTGTTTTCCTGAACAAAGTCAGAGGGTAGAATAGGGTAGGGATAAACCCATGTTGGTCAGGCAATGGACTATACCTGCCAAGGTATGTTTTACTTTCTTATGTATATTCTCACACTTATAGTTCCTCGACTTCATGAGGACCTTAACTTATGTAATTTGTTATTATTATGCCTAGTACTGTTACATAGTTTGAAATGGAGTTAAATTGGATCATATTTTTTGTGTTTCATCATAAAAATTGTCTTGTTCTGTTCTTAGGAATTAACAATGATTGTTTTAAAACAAAGAAGTAAGATCATTCCATCCACCCTTCTTAGCTGAGCCTCTGGATTGTTTGAGTTAAACAATATTTAACAATCTGCTATTTATTTGCCAGGATTTCCTTTTCAAATGTAGACACTGATAGCTAACTTATTTTTTATTACCAGTTAATTAACAGAGATTCTTCATACCACCAAGGACTCTACATGAAGAGTTTTCATCCAATTTTTAAAAAGATAGTTTAAAATGATGAAGTACATGAAACCAACTTCTTCTGCAAATACAATAATTATAGAGCATCTTGCGTCACTTATGCTGGCCCTGCCCTGCTGTCTTTCCTCAGTGGAAACTTGGACTCCAGATGTTGCCGATACAGTTGGATGGTCACCCACAGTCTATCTCCCAGAGGCACAATCCCTGATGCCAAAAATTTTCAGAACAGAAGAAATGTCTTGAAAACAAATGATTGCTCCTAAATTATCAAGAGTCAGTTTTATGAAATTGTTTCATCTATAAATATATGCAAATATATTATCAACTACTCAATTCACTCTACAGAAAAATTACCTTTTAAAAAAATTGGAATGAAATTTCTTACTCATTAATCAATTTATGAGTAATAAACATTATCTCCTAATTTGCCATCTATATATCCAACTGAAAATTATTTTAGTTAAAAGAGAGATATTATTTATACTCATGAAATATGTACACATCCAGGAATCAAGATTGCTTAAGATATTAAGAAACACATACCTCATTTCTTTTTGATTTTGAGTTTTCTCACAGGACATATTTTTTTCATAGAACATCTGCATTACTCCAGACAAAGAAATAAAAAGAAAAAAGAAAGAAAACACCAAACATCCCAAACCCATTATTCCCCATTTATGGACCCCTAGTATTGCTTTCCACCCAATTTTAAAACATACAATAAAGGTAAGTTAACTAAGACAGTGTAGTATTGTCAGAAATAGATATATAGACCAGTAAAACAGAATAAAACACCAGAATCCATACAAACATGGACCACTGACTTTTTCTTGTTTTTTTTTTTTTTTCTTCTTCTTGTTGCTGTTTTTTTGCTATATAGCAACACAATCATCAAAGATAAGGGCTATTGGATTGCAGCTCAATGATTTCCAGCATTTTCATCTAGCTATTCTAATATGCTAGAAACTAAAAAGAAATATCTATAAAATGAGTCAGTAGTCATAATCATTTATTAAATACATCTTTTTCCATTTCATCTCTGCCCTCTCATTTGATCATTCTCTCAATCTTCAGGGATATCTGGGCAATGACTATTCTAACTTCTTTGTATTGGAAAGGGGTGTCAGCCTGATGGGTAGAAGTATAAAGCTCGTTACTATTCTTGGAGAGACTGGTACTTCTGAATTTTAGGATTTATCTGGTATGGGAATATTCTGAAGGCCTTAAGTTTCTGAAAAAATAAATTTACTGGGTAAAAGATTTATATAGTCTGAGATAGAGCCAAAGGTATTCTTACAGTTTTCAGGAATACTGTTGGAACTTGGCATATTGTGGCAATTCATAATATCTGACTGAAGCTTACATAAGAAACTTCCAGAATGACCTCTCAACTCTATTTGAAATCTCTTAGCCACTGAAACTTTATTGTGGTCCATTTATTTTCCCCCTCTTGGTCGATAAGGTATTCTCAACCCCATGATGCCAGTGCCAGACTCATCCATAGGAGTCAGGACCCACAATGCCAGAGAGACTTATACCTTGGGAGTCATGTCTCAAGTGAGAAGGAAGGTAGTGATTGTATTTGCAGAGTTGACTTAGAAGGAGAGGTCCATCTGAGCAACAAAAGAGTTTTCTGGGGATGGCTCTTAGCCAAGGTTATAAGTAGGCTTAGCTTCACCATTGCGAAGTTAAGTTTTATAAGGGCAAGCCTCAAGATTGAGTGCTTGGCTTATTAATCTGAAAGTTCCTAATGCTTGGGAGAAGATCAGGAATTCCTCAGGTGGGGATGATAAATAGTTCCACATTTTCCCCTAGTTTCTCAAGGGGCTTTTCAGATTTTTTTTTTTTTTTATTTTCTACCTGAAATATTCTGGAGTGTATCAGGGTATTTATCCTATACAAGATAACAAGATCTCATTTTCTATTCTAGGTTCCATGTCATTAGGTTGTTTAGATGAACTGGCCAGAGAGGTTAAGAGAGATAGTGTGCTACAGAAATTTAATTTTTTTTACAGAATAAACAGTTCTTTCTTTGGTCTCAAAGGTAAGTTGAAGTTTTAAAACACAGACAGCATCATCCTTTACCCTGTATCCTAATTTACCTTGTGTCCTAAAAAGTTCCATTTCATTCATATCTCTAATTGAAGTCTAATCTACTTTTCAGCTTCACAGTTGCTGCATGGGCTAATGCTGATTTTCAGAGCCAGAAAACTAGAACTCTGACTCTCAAGTGTCACACAGATATCCAAAGATCCAAGGAATTATCAGGTTATACACAAAGAGCTTAGCATCTCGGAATTTAGAAATAGCAGTTAATATTCAGGAATAGATGTGACTACTGTAAGAGCTTATAATTTAAAACCTACTAAAATGAGTCTTATTGAACATTCTGTACTCCTTAAGCATTGACTGCTCAATCTTTGCCCACTTTGTATCCCCTGGTAAGCTAATTCTCAGAGTTTGCCCATTATATTTACATCATATCAGTGAGATAACACAACATATGTCCTTCTGTCTCTGTCTCATTTACCTAACACAATATCCTTAATGATAATTTCCTTGTATGCATGTCACACAACTTCCTTCCTGCAGCTGCTCAATGTTCCATTGTGCACACTACAGTTTACCTCTCTGTTCCTCAGTCGATGTACCCTTAGACTGCCTCCATCCCTCGCAAATCATTAATAATGCCACCATCAACACCAGTGTACAAATGTGTCCCTGCTTTCTATTTTTCCAGGTATAGCCCAACAATGGGGATGCAGAATAATATGGCAAAAGGTATACCTAGTCTCCTATGGAACCACCACACTGCCTTCCAGAGGGTATGCATCATTCTACTTTCCAACCAACCGTTAATAGGTATTTATCTCTCTCCACATCCTCTCTGCAATTTGTATCTTTCCATTTATTTTTTAAAGTCTTATTTACACACCAAACAGTCTATCCTAGGTGTACAATCAGTGACTCATAGTATAATTACATAGTTTTGCATTCACCACCACTATCTTTATGAGAACATTTTCATTTCTTCCACAGAAAAAGAAAGAAAAACAAGATGCAACAAGAATTCCATACCCCTTCCATATGTCCCCTCTTGTTGACCTTTAGCTTTGGTATATTGCTTTCATTACAATTAATGAGAGATCACGATGTGTTACTGTTAATCATAGGCCCTAGTTTCCATTAATTGTATTTTTTCCTTACACCATTCCATTTTAACACTTTGCAATGGTGTCATTCATTTGTTCTACCTCATGTAAAAACTTTCTTATATTTGTACATATAATCACCATCATTGTCCAATCTAGGTTTCACTAAATTATACAGTGCCAGTTTTTATTCTCTACTTTCATTCTGGTGTTATACATGCCCGTAGCTTTCCTCTTTTAACCATACTCTCACTCAATTTTGTTTACTGTGCTTATGGTATTGTGCTACCATCTCACAGTATTGTGCTACCCATTTCTGGTTCTTCACAACCAGTTCTGTTGGATGGCCTGTACTCCTTCATCATCAAATGCCCAATCTTTACTCTCTTTTTATCTCCTGACAACCTGTGTTCTCAACTTTGACTCTCAGAATTTGCTCATTATAGTTAGCTCATATTAGTGGGATCATGCAGTATTTGTATTTCTGTTTTTGGCTTATTTCATTCAACATAATATCCTTAAGGTTCATCCACATTGCTGCATATATCATGACTTTAATTCCATCTTACAGCAGCATAATATTCCATTGTATGCATATACCAGTTTGTTTATCTATTCACCTGTTGATGGACATTTGGGCTGTTTCCATTTCTTGGCATTTGTGAATAATGCCACTATAAACATTGGTGTGAAAATGTCCATTCATATCCATGCTTTCAGTTCTTCTGAGTTTATACTCAGTAATGTGATTTCTGGATCATATGGCAATTCCATAACTTCCCGAGGAACTACCAAACTCCCTTACAGAGTGGCTGCACCATGTTACATTCCTACCAACAGTGAATATGTATACCTATTTTCCCTTATCCTTTCCAGCACTTGTAGTTTTCTGTTGTTTGTTTGTTTGTTTGTTTATAATGGTGATTCTAGCAGATGTGAGATGATATCTCATTGTGGTATTGTGTGTCATTCCCCTAATAGCTAGTGACTTTAAGCATCTTTTCATACACTTTTGAGCCATTTACACTTGCTCTTTGAAAAAGTGTCTATCCATGTCTTTTGCCCATTTTTTAATTGGGTTGTTTGTCTTTTGTGTTCAATTGTAGGATATCTTTATATATTCTTGATATTAGACTCTTATCTATATGTGTTTTCTGAATATTTTCTTTCATGTGTAAGTTGACATTTTACATTCCTGACATTTTCCTTTGATGTGGAAAATATTCAATTTTGAGGAGATCCCATTTATCTATTTCTTCCTTCATTGCTTGCATTTTGTGTAAGCTCTAGGAAACTACCACCTATCACAAGTTGTTTAAGATATTTCCTTACTTTTTCTTCAAAAACTTTTATGGTTTTAGCTCTAATGTTTAAGTCTTTGATCCATTTCAAGTTCATTTTAAAATAAGGTGTGATAGGGCCCACTTTCATTCTTTTGAATGTGGATATCCAGTTCTCCAAGCACCATTTGTTGAGGAGGCAACTCTGTGCCAGTTGAGTCAATTTGACTACTTTATCAAAAAATCAATTGTTCAGAGATGAGAAGATTTATTTCTTTATACTCAGCTTGATTCCATTGTTTAGTATTTCTGTCTTTATGCCAGTACCATGCTGTTTTGACCACTGTGGTTTTAAATTATGCTTTAAAGTCAGGTAGTGTGAGACCTCTCACTTCATTTTTCTTTCTCAAGATATTTTTAGCTATGTGGGGCACTCTGCCCATCTAAATAAATTTGATTATTGGTCTTTCTATTTCTGCAAAGTAATTTGTTGAGATTTTTAAATGTCTCCCTAAATACATGCATTTCTTTATCTATGCATATACTTATACAGAGGAAGACATGTGGTGTATATATCACATGGAATTTAGTTAACACATTTTTTTGGGGGGGTGGGGGGAATGCACGGGCTGGGAATTGAACCTGGGTCTCCCTCTTAGTAGGCAAGAATTCTACCACTGAACTACCCATGAATGCTAGTTGCTGAGATTTCAATTGGTATTGCATTGCATCTAAAAATCAATTTGGGTAGAATTGACCTCTTAATAATATTTAGTCTTCCAATGCACAAACATGGTAAGTCCTTTCATTTATTTAGGTTTTCCTTGATTTGTTTTAGAAATGTTTTGTACTTTTCTGTGTATAGTTCTTTTATGTCATTAGTTAACTGTATTCCTAATTATTAGATTTTTTGGTTGCTATTGTAAATGGACATTTTTCTCTTCTATTGTCTTCTGGGAAACCCATAACATGTATACTCTTGTGCTTCACATTGTAATTCAGTTCCCCGAGACCCTGCTCATATTTTTCCCTTCTTTCCCCTATCTGTTCCTTTGTATGTAAGATTTCAGATAGCCTATCTTCTAGTTCACTAACCCTTTCTTCAGCCTCTTTAAATCTACTGTCATATGACTCCATTGTTTTTTTCATCTCTTCCATTGTGCCTTTCATTCCCATAATTTTGGCCATTTGTTTTTCCAAACTCTCAAGTTCTGTATTGTCACCCAGCGTCTTATTTATATCCTTCATCTCTTTTGCCACATTTTACTTTAACTCATTGATCTGATTTAGAAGATTTGCTTGAAAATCTTTAGTTGTTTCAGCCCCTGTATCTCAATTGAAGTAATTATTTTCTTCCTTTGATTGGGCCATGCCATCATGCTTCCTAGTATGAGTCATGATTTTTTTTGCTCATGACTAAGCATCTGATGTTCTTCATTAGTTTATTCTAGAGGTCATTTCCTCTCTTTTGTCTAAGTTTTTGTTGTTGGTTATTTTTGTTCTCTATATGTTTTTTGTCTCTTTCTTCAGCCATTTGTCTGATTGTTTCTGCCCTCCAGTCTCCCCACAAAACCAGCTGCTTATTGTAGTCTGCCTCTTGGATGGGGCAGGGTTAGGCACTGGGCATCACATCAAGGTCTCTGTGTGTGGGTAAAATAAGTGTGCTGGCTCCTAGTGGTGCTGTTTTTTGCCAACCAGCAAGACTTGGGTTTGTTTTAGGGCATTGCATTAACTGTTGGGTCATCTGTATTTCTTAGCTTAAACAGGACTATGTTCTCATTCACGGGGTGTAAAGCAGCTCCAGTGGGCATAGAACAGGGTATGCAGTTTTGAGCTCATGCTGCCTCTGACCATGTAGGGCTGAAAACATGAAGTTCCTGTGCCCTCACTTTGCTGGCCAAAATTCTGACTCAATGTGGCTTTGTTCCCCCACTTTCCTTGGGCCAGAGGAATGTTCCAGCTGTCCCAATTTTTAGTTGTCACCCAGGAAAGGATTAGGCCACCTACTGCTGTTTCCTTCAAGGGTGGGGGAGGAGGCTTTTGGGCCCAGGGCTGGAAATAAAGTCTCTGTTCATGTTTTCTCAGACTCTTCATCCCTCCTGACCTGGGTCTCTAAATGTCTTCCCCCAACTTCTGGGTTTCTGAATGGTGGGGATATGCCTCACTGCTGTGAGATATTATATAGCCTGTGTGTCCAATGGAAGGCGTGATGAATCTTGGCCACTGTGCCCTTTCATTTGGGACTGAGAGAGGGGGATGGGAGAGGACCAGAAAGGAGAGGACTAGCCGGTATGGAACAAGAAGTTTCCTACCTGATATTTTTCTCTTCCTTCAATTCAGCATCTATAGAGTCCTCCCCCAGTCTACACCTTCCTTCAGAGTTCTAAAAAGTCAGAATTGTCCCTTTTTTTCTGCTGAATTCCTGGGGAGATGTTTTCAGTAGCTGTTTGCATTGCTATGTTAATGACATCATCCTCAATAGTTTTCTTTTAAGAGAGAAAATGTTTGTATGCCTAATAATATTTTTGCAGAAATTTAATTTAGCTGAATTGTGCTCCCTCTTTTCTCAAAGCTAGATAAATTTTCATAAATGATTTTGTGTGGAAAACCAAAGATTAAATAATGTTAGTGCCCATTTTCACACTTCATCAAAATCTTAGTATAAGTACTTGTCTACTTCCCTTTTCTGAAATCAGGCTTGAGGCACTAGATTTCTCTTCTGTATTGATTTCTTCCCATATTTTGGTAAATTCCCTGTTAATTATCATATTGCATATTAGTATTAAAGAAAATTATTAAAGTGGTTTATTCAGTTGCATCCTTACTATATTGAGAGGGTATGAAGAAAAGTGAAACAATTTCCTGACGTTTGTATATTACAACTCATTCAATATTTAATCCACCTATGCCTTTGGTACTAGTTTCCTATTGTTGCTGTAAAAAAAAAAAAAAAAGCTTTGTGACTTAAAACAATACTAATTTATTGCCTGACAGTTTTAGAGGCTAAACGTCCTAAAATTAATTTGCCGATAAGACTGCATCCTTCCTGCTGACTCTGGAGGATCCATTTCCAATGCCTCCTGCATTTCTTGATTCATATGCCCTTCATCCATTTTCAATGACAAAGTAGAAAATATTCAAGTCTCTATCCCTATCTCTCCTTCTTTTTGACCTCTGCTCTTGTTGTCACATCTCCTCTGAAATGACCCTCTTGCCTTCCTTTTACAAGGACAATTGATTATTTTGGGGCCCATCCAGATAATCCAGGGGAATTTCCCCATGTCTCAGTCATCCTTCTGTAAGTCATTTTTTTGTGGCCTAATCACTTCTGCAGTATTCTTTTTCCCACGAGAGGTAACATATTCCCAGATTTAGGGAGCTAAAATGTCAATATCTTTGGGAGGCTATATTATATCACACATCAACTATTATGCACAAATGCTATGCCTATAAAAATGAGCATCTCACACACAACATCTTACCAACTAAATGTTGATCATCTATAACTGGGATGAAAATGTGAAAGTATAGAAAAATATAAGGAAATAAAATGCATATAGTCAATTTGGCATTATTTATTCATGGAAGAACTATTGATCCTTATTCATTAATAATTCAGAGTCATTTTAGTTTCCTTAACCACTGAGATTTAGAAGCAGAAGTTCATAAGTGCAAGAAAATGCTGACACAGAAGTAGGCTGGCTGGCAGTTGCAAGAAGTAGAAACTAAGAAGCTGATACTTTTCCTGGGGAAAAAGGTAAATTCCAAGCAGTCTATGAACACCTAAAGTCACATGCAATATTTCAATGCACAAACAGAAGCCTTGGAATTTTTTGTTTTGTTTTTCCCTATTCATGAACTGTATGGATTTCCAAATAGGTGAGCCACTGTGAAACAAAGAGAGATAAAGATTATCATAAAAAGTTTAAATTTATATACCCGAGTTAAGAAATACAGATGGATGACTTATGTTTTGGGGAAATGCCTCCATATAAGATTCTTAAACAAAGAAAATTACTTATTATGCTTGAAGCAGGAAGCACCTGTTATCATGAAATATTACACTAAGGATTCAGCATATTTACAACTTTTCTGTGTTACTGAACCAGCACATTCTCTTATATTCATTTCAGCCCTTTGCTATTAGTCTCACAATTATTGTTTAGACTGACATGAACCCTTTATTTTGACTCCCTTTAATCCAATCATTCAACAAAGACAATACAGGCATTCTTTTTTTATTAGTCAATTATTTAGCTTTTTTGCTCCAAAGAGCCAGTGAACATACTTTAAACTCTCTAATTGAAAACTGGTCTGTATGTGTTCTAGTTTGCTAGCTGCCAGAATGGAATATACCAGAAACAGAATGGCTTTTAATAAGGGGAATTTATTAAGTAGCAAGATTACAGTTCTAAGGCCATGAAAATGTCCAAATTAAGGCGTCCAAGAAAATATACCTTGGTCCGAGAGGCTGATGATGTTCAGGTTTCTGTCCCAGCTGGAAGGGCACATGGAGATGTCTGCTAGCTTTCTCTCTTCTTCAATGGCTATGCCAGGGATGTTTTCCTTCTTCATCTCCAAAGGTCTCTGGCTGTGTCGGCTTTGTTGGTTCTAGTGGCTTTCAGGATTTCTCCAAAATGTTACCTTTTTTAAAGGATTCCAGTAAACTAATCAAGATCCTCCTGGGATTGATGGAGTCACATCTCCACCTAATCAAAGATCACACTCATAGTTGGGTGTATCACGTTTCCATGGAGATAACCTAATCAAAAGTTTCTGCCTTACAATATTGAATTAGAATTACAAGAAATGACTGCCTCCACAATATTGATTCAGGATAAAAACAGCATTTTCTGAGGTACATAATATTTTCAAACTGGCACAGCATTATGTACAAATATATTAGAATATGAAGCAAGACACAATAAAATAGTAATTTTTCACATGCTCTTGAGAGCTTGCGTCCTTCATTTTACATAATAAAGGTAGAGATAGTCAATTGTGAACATTATCTTTGCTTTTCATTTTACACTTATGCCTCTTAAGAAGTGCTTTATTTATTTGCTTTTTCTTGGATCTCTAGCTTTCTTTCTGAGTTTACTTTTTTAGAAGTTATGTTATGAAAAAGTTAGTTTGACCATAAATGTTCTTTGAAATTTGGAATATAAGGAATCGGTTTTCACAGCTGATAGTTTGCCATGAATTAAATTAGTTTTCAAATGAGAGTGATATCAGCTCAAATGCTTGATATTGCAATATGCACATGACAATAAAAGAATTACCTTAGTTGCTGCTCATCTATCATTTTCAAGGAGTCATTTAAAAAAGCATAAACAGATATCAGACATCTGGAAGCTTCAGGTGACAGGGCACTTTGAGAGAAATGTAAACTTTGAAAGTAAAAAATGCAGATCAGCAGTGCCTTAAACTGTCATGAAGGTAAATAATATTAAAGGGATTTTCCATTATCAAAGTTTTTGTCTATTTTAGGTATGAAGTGTACATTTTATAGGCTTTATATTTATGACAGGGAGAAAAAGAATGAATGATAAAGACGAAAGAAGGGAGAATTTATCAATTTCAGCTATGTATATTATCCTCAATGATTATTCTAACATCCCTGAGAATAGGTAGAATGCTAGGACTTCTATGTCAAATACTACACAATGGGTTGGCTTAATCAAAGAGAGTTTATTGTCTCATCATTTTTAAAGTTCGAAGCCCAAAATCAGTGTCTCAAGGGGCCATGCATACTCTTAGAGTCTGTAACATCGTCATTCTCAATTGCCTTAAGCCTAAGGGTTCCTTGCTTGCATTTCTGCCTGCCTCACATGGTGATCTGCCTCTGCTTTTTTCTATTGCTCTTGTTTGTATTAATGTCTGTCTTCTGCTGAATCATTATGTCTGAATCTTCTCTGCTTATAAGGATCTTGGTCATATGGATTAAGGCCCACCCTGATTCAATTTTACCTCATCTAAATATAATCTTTGAAGATCCTAATTACACACTGGTCTACACTCTAACTTGTCTTACTATGTTCAAAGATGCTATTTACAGATGGTTGTCACCCACAGAAATATGGATTAATATTTGAACATGTCTTTTGTGGGGCACATGATTCAGTTTTCACCACTAGATTAGTGGACCAAGTATATTGGTATGGGAGGAAGAGTTGCACAAAAAGAAACAGAATATCTTGTTTTCTGTAAGTTTTAGGTAAGGACAATACTAAGCATGGTTGGAGTAGAAGACAAGCAGGGTGGAATGAAGTTACACAAGTTACCATTTTTTAAATAAGGTAGATGCTTTACAAGTTTATCTTATTTAATCCTTTATACAACCATATGATTACAGCTAAAGGTATTATTTAAGCTGCAAAAGTAATATTATTGAGGGTATGCATATTAAAATATTGAGGTCATTATTTTAATTTGCTAAATGCTGCCAGAATACAATACACTAGAAATGAAAAGGTTTTCAAAAGGGAATTTATTAAATTTCAAGTTTACAGTTCTAAGGCCATAAAAATGTCCAAACTAAGGCATCCAGAGAAAGATGTACTGACTCAAGAAAGGCCACTGTCTGTCACATGGGAAGGCACAGAGTTGGTGTCTGCTGCTCCCTGTTCCTGGTTCCATTGCTTCTAGCTTCTGGTACCAGTGGTTTCCTCTGCAAGTATCTGTGGACATTCACTTAGCTCCTCAGGGACACAACTCTGGGTTCTGGATTGTCTAGCATCTGATCTCTGCATCTCCAAACATCTGTGTCTAGGCATCTGTTTTCTATGTTGGCACTCCAAGCATCTCCAAGTGTCTGCATCTCTCTTGGCTCTGGGTTTTCTCTAAAATGGTTCAGGTTTTAAAGATTCTAGTAAACTAATCAATACACACCTTAAAAGAGCAAAAGCACATCTCCATATAGTCAAAAGTTCATACCCACAATTGAGTAGATTACATCTCTATGGAAAAAGCCTAATCAAGAGGTCTCAGCTACAATATTGAATTAGGATTAGAAAGCATGGCTTTTCTGGTGTACACAACAGTTTCAAACCAAAATATTCCATCCTCTGGACAACAAAAAGGACATGCTTTTTTCATATACAAAATACATTCATTCTATCACAATATCACAAAAGCCTCAGTAACAATACAAGTACAATCCAAAGTTTAAAAGAGTACAAATCTCATCAAGGTAAGATACAGGTACAATCTGTTTTAAGACAAAATTCTCCTCTGGCTCTGGACCTGTAAAACTCAGAACAAGTTATGTGCTCCCAATATATAAAGAAGGAACAGTCACAGGATAAATGATCCCATGGCCACAGTGGGATATTGGAAAGAAAACAAAGATCACTGGACTCATACTGTTCCAAAAACCTACGGGGCAAACTCCACTAAACTTTAAAGTCTGAGGGTCATTCGTTCTTAGGGCTTCAGAAAGAGCAGTCTCACCCTCTCCAATGGCCTATACCATGGCCCTGTTCTCTCCAGACACAGGGAGAGGAGTTGTGACATTGGGATGAATTGAGGGGACCAGCTTTCTCTTGACAGCACCTGGGCTCTCTGCCATCTTCAAGGTACATGCTCAACCCCTCAAAACAATGGGATGATGGCCAGGCTTTCCCCAATCCCCAGTTTATATGCTCTATCCTCTCTGAGGCCTGGGACATTGAAACTCTTCCTGAACATTGAGGCAGAAGGCCCACATTCTACTTCCAAGGCAAGCTCACGCTTCCCACATAGATGGGTGAGTCTGCCCTTCTGGCGTGAAATTTATTGGCTTCAGGCATTAGCTTCTATGGATCTGCCTTTGAAATTATTTTTCTCTTAATCTTTCCCTTTTAGTTCAGACTGGCAGTGGTTCCATTCAATAAGAGCTCACAAGAAATTCATTGATTTTACATGCAGTTTACAGGGATCATAGCCATCAGACAATAGGACTTTCCATCAATCTTTTCTGGATAACTCAGTCTCCAATCCTTGCTTGTCCTGTAATGACTGACTGCTTCCATGTTTCGTTAAATCCTCATGTGGGGTATTATTCTCTGTGATCTCATTTTCTGAAATCCCAGAATTTTCTAGGCCCTCAATTTCTGGTTTCTATATACCTAAGAGTTCACTTCTCAGCTTATCTCTTTTCTATTGCATCTCACTATGTGCTGCAAGCAGAAACCAAGCAGCGCTTCCCGCATTTAATTTGAAAATCTTTTCAGCTAAGTATTCCAGCTCATAGCTTTTAAATTCTCCCTTCCATCTAACATCAGTACTTGATTTTGCCAAATTATCTGCCACTTTAAAATAAGGATCAATTATCACCTTTTTAGTTAAGGTATAATGGAGAGGCTGGAGGGAACTGCCTGGAAATGTAGAGCTGTGTTCCAATAGCCATGTTTCTTGAAGATGATTGTATAATGATATGGTTTTCACAGTGTGACCGTGTGATTGTGAAAACTTTGTGTCTAATGCGACTTTTATCTACCTTATGGACAGATGTGGGTTAAAAATAAATAAATAATAGGGGGAACAAATTTTAAAATAAATTTAATAGATTGAAATGCTAATGATCAATAAAAGGGAAGAGTAAGGGGTATGGTATGTATGGATTTTTTTCTGTTTTCTTTTTATTTCTTTTTCTGAATTGATGCAAATATTCTAAGAAATGATCATGATGACAAATATACAATGATGTGATAAAAAAAGAATGTTCATATTGTATGTTAATTGGTTTTATTAATAAAAAGTAAAAACTGAGGAACGATTTCCTTCCAATTTGTAATGACACATTCCCGCTTTCTGTCTGAGTCATTGTCGCAAGTATCTTTAGAGTTCATATTTTCATAAACAGTCACTTCAAAACGTTCTAGTCCTTTCTTATTAAACTCCTCACAATTTTTCCAGAATCTTCTGCTTATCCATTTAAAAAGTCATTCTAACATGTTTGATATTTGCAAACCTTAACACCCAAGTTCTCTGGTACCAAAATCAGTTTGTTTGCTAAATGCTGCTAAAATGTAATATATCAGAAATGGAACAGCTTTCAAAAGGGAATTTATTAAGTTGCATGTTTATAGTTCTAAATCCATAAAAATGTCCAAACTAAAGCATCCAGAGAAGGATACCTTGACTCAAGAAAGGCCAATGTCTGTTACATAAGAAGGCACGTGGCTGGTGTCAGGGGTCCCTGTTCCCAGTTCTATTACTTCCATCCTCTCGTGTCAGTAGTTTCCTCTCTAAGTATCTGTGGGCCTTCACTTATTTCCTCTGGGACACACCTCTGAGTTCTGGTGTGCTTAGCATCTCATGGGAAAGTGCTTGGTGATGTCTGCTGGGCTCTGCATTTCCAAACATCCGTGTTTAGTTATCTGCTCTCTCTATCAGCGCTCCAACATATTGAAATGTCTGTATCTCTTTTGGCTCTGGGGTCTCTCCAAAATGTCTGCCCTTTTAATGGACTCCAGTAAATTAATCAAGGTACTCTTTAAATGGGTGGAGTCACATCTTCCATCTAGTCAAAAGAACATAGTCACAACTGAGTGGATTACATCTTCACAGAAACAGCCTAATCAAGAATTCTCACCATACACTAGTGAATCAGAATTAAAGGACATGGTTTTTCTGGGTTACACAATGTTTCAAACCAGCAAGTTCATAAAGAAGGCATATCCTAGGGATTTGGAATTTGAATATATTCATTTTCTCAGCAAATGCATTGAGTAGGTACCAGGCCACTGGGGATACACACAATATCCAACCATCATTGATTTTATATTCTATGGGAATAATAATAGAGTAAACTGATAATTAATATGTCAAATGGTGATAAATAGTAAGAACATAAAAAGAGGGAGATAAAGAAGTGAAGGCAAAAGTCTTGCAGATGTTTTGGGGAAGAATATACCAGCCAGAGAAACTAGCAAGTATAAGACCATCAAATGAAGTCTATGATGCTGTGTATAGATTTTGATGAGATGGAATATTTGATCTTGTAGACCAAAGGGAAGGACTGGAGGTTTGATGTTTTATAGGAGGAGATCAGATTGCTTTATTGCAGAAAGGACATGCCATAATTTACATTTTGAAAGTATCAATGTGCTGGCTGTTGGTAGGACTGATTGATGGGAATTAATGTGGGCAGTAGTGAGGATAGAAAATGGGGACCAAAGAAAAGGCTAACAATAATCTGGGAGACAGATGATGTTTGCATGGAACAAAACAGTTGCAGGGAAAGTACAGAAAATCTTGTAGCTCTTTTGAAAAGAGTTCATATATATTACCATTGTTTTTCACATCGATTAGAGTCAAATGGAGAAGGAAGTAAAAAGCTGGATATTGAAGTTTTGAGGACAGGTGTAAAAATTTTGAAAATTGAGGAAGTGGTAGCACTTGGAAAGCTCTTAGACCTGGATCTCAATGAGATTGTGAAGGGAAGTACAGTTGTAGAATAGAGCCAAAGATAAAATATTGGAAAATGCTAACATTTAAGATCAAACCAAAAAGGAAGGGGTAGAAAAAAACTGTTAGTTTGCAATAGGTAGTGAGTTTGAATGGAGACAAGTAGGAAGTGCTGCCATAAAAGGAAAGAAAGCAAATTTACTTTTAATTTACTATGAAACATGACAAACACTAGTCTATTTTATTTTAACATGATGGAATAAAGAGATTGTTGTGACATGAGCAGTTTCAGCAGAAATATAGGGAAAATAAGTCACTTTGAGGTAGGTTGAAGAGTGAATGAGAACTAAAGAGAAAAAAATTTACATAACCAAACCTTGCTAGGGTGGATGATATGGTTGTAGCTAAAGTGTATGGTCAGGAGAGTTTTGTTGTTGCTGCCTTTATTGGGGGCAGTGAGAGATGCAATATATTTAATTGTGTAAAGCAATTTTCTAATATAACAGGACGAGAGAAGGAAAAGTGGGAAACATGCTGGTAGTTTTACAGGTGTGGTAGCCTAAATAATGCCACATACCACTGCCATCCAATATTTCCATATCCTAATCCCCAGAATTTGTGAAATATTATCTTAGTTTCCTAGAGCTGCCAAAACAAAGTACCATAAGTGGGGAGTCTTAAAATAATAGGGATTTGTTGTCTCACATTTCTAGATTCTAGGTGTCTGAAATCAAGATGTCAGTAGTACCATGCTTCCTGTAAAGTCTATAAGGAAGAAGCTATTTCACATCTGTCTCTTGGCATTTTACCCATCTATGTCCAAATGTGTTCTTCTCATAAAGACCACAGTTTTACAGGATTAAGGACCCAGCCTACTCTTGAGTTAATCATTTTAACTAGCCTAGTTCCATCCTTAATGACTTATTTCCAAATAAAGTCACATCCTGAAGTAATTGGCATTAGGACTTCAACAAAATTTTCTGGAGTACACAATTCAATCCATAATTCATGGCAAAAGATATTTTGTAGATGTGATTAAGGTAAAGGTCTTGAGATGGAGAGATTATCTGGAGTTATCTAGGTGGGTGTAAATAAAATCACAAAAGTCCTTATAAGAGGAGTCATGAGTGTCAGTCCAAGGGGAAGAGATGTGATAACAGAAGCAGGAGTCAGATTGATACCTTTGCTGGGAGAGATCCATGAGCCAAGATATGCAGACAGTATTTGGAAACAGGAAAAGATAAGGAAATGTATTCTCCTTTACACTATTCAGGAGAAATGAATCCTGGCTGACATCTTGATTTTAGCCCCTTAGAGCCATTTTCTGATTTCTGACCTCCAGAGCAGTAAGATGATAAATTTGCATTGCTTTAAACCACTAAGTTTTTGGCAATTTGTTACATAAGCAAAAAGAAACCAACACATTTGGTTTAATAGAGGAATGATAAGGGAAATCACAACTGAACACTTCATAGAGAAAAGGTTATCTTCTAAGATGTATAGGGAGAGTTGTTAGCGGTCAGAAGAGTAATCAAATAAAAATTGAATAAGAATTTCAAATAAAAATTGGAAAATGTGGTCAAAAAGGAAAATTAATAGAGTTTCTTAGGAAAATATAGAGAAACTAGCCCCATCATTTATGTGGGTTTTCTTAAATATTATTCAGATACTTACATGCAAGAGAGAGAGACATTTGATGTTACTAATTTGGATTTTTTTTTCATGACGTAAATTAAGCGAAATTTGCACAAGGGATTTAGGAGCATGGTGAGAGAACAAGTCTTATGATGGATAATAGCTTGAACCCATAGAAGAATATAACTAATAAATTATATTAATTAAAGAATTTAAATTAAATCAATCATTAATGTTTGACTAAACATAAATCAGTACTTCATTTATAAACACAGAAGTTGATTACAATGAGAGAAGGGAAGATAAAGTTCATGAACTGAAATGAAATAAATTTTAATAACAGCATTTTTTAACTTGACAACTAAAATGAAACTACCTTAAAAGTGCTGCAACATTTCACAAAATAATTGCAATTGTGTCTGAAGGCATTACTTTCTGATTAATACAGTTAAGCATTTTTTTCTAGCCCGATATTTCTTTAGTCTCCACTGTAATTTAGCAATGTTATAATCAATTTACTTAATTTCATATTTTTATTTCTGAGCATACATATGAATTTCCTTCATGCCATATCAGGAAGGGAAATTCAAAAATTATTTTCAGACTGATATGTTAGGATTAATGCTTTTATTTAAGAGACATGTTTAATTGAATATCATTTGAGTTAGTGTTTTTAGGGTAAAAATTGCTCAAGGCAATTTTTGCCTTTGTAGAGCATTCATTGTTGGCTTTATTTGGAGTTTGTTTAACCAGAAGCATCACTCAGAAAATTTAAAGTAAGAAAAATAAATTTTCTTTCTGATCATTAAAATAAGATAGAGAAAAAATAGACAAGATTGCAAATTTAGTTTAAGGAGGAAAAATGGCTTCCAGGCTGGTAAAGTCAAGTTTATCCAAGTTTTACTTTTTACTTCCCTGAATTTGATGGTCTCTGTGTAGCCTTCCAGCAGTCTTTGCACATCCCTTTGACGTATCAGTCTATTCTGTAACTGTATAAGGGTTAGAAACAGGGCAATAAAGGGTGGCTGTTGGTGACTCATCACTTTAACTTTTTGAACCCCAGGAATAGAATCCCAAGATGTCACGATATAAATATTTAAAAAAATATATACACTAAAATATCTTGTTTTATATTAATTGAAGTATGAATGTTATACATGCCCACTAAAGTATCCTTCTGGCAGAATATTGGGAGAATGTCTTTTTTACATTGGCTGCTTCTTAGCAACACAGATGGTGATGACATGCCCTAGCAACCAGCAGAATAAGCAAGGGAGTTGTTGCATGATCATCTCTGGCATTTCAGGAAAAATAGACTTTTAGTTTTTATTTTACTTGAGTTATGGTTTTAAATTTTTGACGTATTGATTGAAGGAACCATGATTTTTAGATAGTATGACAGACTTGAGTGATGTGTATGTGTGTGTATAAAATCAGTGTTTAACTTTGAGTATGTTATTGCTGATTTTATTGCTGGCTAGATGATTGTGATACATGCCGTACCAATTGTCCCTCTCATGCAGTATAGGTGAGGGAAAACTTTTAATTAATATTTCCAAAATTTGCCTGTGTTCACACATGATTTTGGAGAGCTCTGAGCAGTGTTTTCCAATGAAGCAGAAAAGGCTTCATTCTACTTAAGGTTTTTTTTTAATTAATTTTTAATTTGCAAGTCCTGTCATTATTTTAAGGCCTGAAGATTTTAGCATGCTTTCTTCTGAGAAATTGGTTACTTTATTCCAAACGATTTTATGGCTTCCTTTGGTTCTCCCTCTTGTGGTCTCCTGTGTGGATCATGTCAAGACTAAGTGGGCTGTTCAGCCCATAAGCACTATTATACCACAGGAAACAACCATCACCTAAGCTTCATTCCTCAGATGCAACCACTTGAGTCTACAGCAATAGGTCTGCTCCCATTCAGTTGATGAAGGTTCCCACTGTGTCTCACACTGGTATGTGTCATGATGATTTCACCCAGACACGACTCACCCCTGGTTCTCTTGATAGTCTATACAATGCCCAGTTCTTCCTTCTTTTTCCAATGTGTTTCAGTTAACCCCTCTGTTGGAACCCCCACATTGTAATCTGCAAACATCCCTATCCCTTCACATCTGTCTCAATCTAAAACTTTTTCTCTGCTAAAATACTGTTTTTCTTTCAATTTGCTCAGCAAGAGGTTCTCACTCCCTTCTACTTCAGAGCACTTCAACGTGTGAACCCCGTGATCCCCCCTGAGGCCATGAATTCTCTTTGCCCCAAACATATCAGCTCTTCCTCTCTCACATACTATCAGCTTATCTGAGGTCAGTGCCGCTACTGGCTTTGCTATCTCCCCAGCCTCACTATGTTCATCTATTAACGTCCCATATGATACCTTCATGTATTAAAGAGTCCAGCTGCTTGCTTTAAATCCTTCAATAGCCTCCCATTATTACCTAAATAAAATTTAAACTACAATTCTGGTATGACCAGGAATCTTCCTGTCTTTGCAACCTTACCCTGCACCATTCTTTCTTGTTCAGTAAGTTTTAGACATACTTATCTTCTAGAACCCCAATAATGCCAATTTTGGTGAAACTTCTGAATCTTTATGCTTACTTTTATATCTTCTTGTCACAAGGTGAACTATTCTTTCTATAGATCGAAATCTAAATGTCATTCTCTCAGAGTTTAGGTATGAAGGAATCCATTTCTTCACTTCAACAGTACAGCTCTCTCCCTAATAATAAATTAATTCAATTAATATTGAGTTATCTGGGGCCACTTAATTCTCTCAGGAAATCTGAGCTCCTCTTATAAAAGCCAGTACACATTCTTCAAGTATTCAATTACTCCTAGACAGTCTGCTTTACCATATTACATTCAAGATACTTTCATGTGCAATTCATTGCAAAAATATGACTAATTTTATCATAAATTTTGGTGCCTTTTCTCCTAATTGTTGGTTCATGGTCAAAAAATTGACTTGTGCCTTTCCAAAGTAAAGAAAATCCACATTATTTTTATCAGGCAATCTGTCACGGACTGAGGAATTGACAACTTTGAGACAACATCTACTAATGGCAGATCCTTCAAACTATTTATCAACCTTTTCCTTCCATTTGCCCCCAGGTGTGAAACTCATTCACTGTTGCATTGTGAACACAATTTAAAACTCTCCTCTCCATTCCCTGGCCCTTCACTTTACTATGAGAATGATTCTACATTTTAATATATTGTAGCCCCTAGAGGAGTATAATCACCAATCACACAGTGGGATCCAGGTCTCCAGGTGCTTTCCTCTTGGCAGCTTAAGCTTATCATATATCTAAATCAGCCTAAGTATATCTGACCTGAATTTTATTTTTCCTTTCAGTTAAAATGCATATTTAGATACTTATTTGAATCCCCAGTTTTTGCAAGTTCTTCATATCAGCCTACTTGGATTTTGTTTAAAACACTCTCCGTCAGTATGCAGTCTGCGCGTGTACACTTATGAGTACACACCGCACATGTACACATAAGTACACCTATTCCTCCTCCTCCCCACAAGAATTAAACTGATTTAGATGATGATTCTAAAAGTTTATTCAGACTTAATGAATATGTTTGAAGGATGGTTTACATTGATTTAGCTTCATTTTCTGCTTCCACCAAGAGTTCAAGGGTTTAGAATTAATTTCATATGTAGTACTTCTGTTCAATTGACCCATCATAAGCCAATGAAACATAGCCCAGATTTAAACTTGACTTGGAAGAACAAGGTAATATTGACTTGAGCTCCATACATTCTACAATGTCTGAGAGCCCATAATGTTTGGAGAATTCCTGCTGAGCATCTATCTAATGATTCCTTCTGAACCCTGAGTCTTTAGTTTGTGCTGTATGAATTGACAGTTCCATCCACTCCATCATCAGAACCTCATAAATTGTTTCACCTTCTGATACCTAGTAGTTCCACACATGCCCAGCGTGCCGGTTTGAAAGGATGTATGTACCCTAGAAAATCCATGTTTTAATCCTAATCCCATTTTGTAAAGACAGCCTTTTCTTCTAATCCCTATTCAGTACTGTATGTTTGAAACTTCAATTAGATCCTCTCCCTGGAGATGGTGACTCCGTGAAGAGTGTTTGTTACGCTGGATTAAGTAGAGCTGTGTCTTGATTAGTTTACTGGAATCCTATAAAAGAGGAAACATTTTGGAGAATGAGGGCGATTCAGAGAGAACAGAGAAGAATGGCAGAGCCAAGAGACAGCCACATCAGAGAACTCCGCAGAACTATGAAGCACAGAGTCCAACAGCCAGTGACTTTTGGAAATAAAGAAGGAAAATGCCTCCCAGGGAGCTGGAGAGGAAGCTAGCAGATGATGCCATGTTCACTATGTGCCCTTCCAGCCAATAGAGAAACCCTGACCATGTTCACCATGTGCCTTTCCTGATGAGAGAGAAACCCTGATCTTCATCAGCCTTCTTTTTTTTTTTCTGATTTTATACATTTATTGTTCCCCAAGAGGGGATGCACCGTTCCTGAAAGTACTGCAATACCAGGTCGATGCGTGGAGTGGACGGAGCAAGCTCCTATTCCATCTTCTAATTCCAAAAATCCATTTAATATATTTTCCTCAGGTAGAGGACAGATATTAAACTGATAAGAACAGATACTACAGTTGATCTTAGCCAAAAGGCCGAGAAGCGATCATCAGCCTTCTTGAATCAAGATATCTTTCCTTGGATGCCTTAGATTGGACATTTCTACAGACTTGCTTTAATTGGGACATTCACATGGCCTAAAAACTGTTAACTTGCAACTTATTAAATTCCCCTTTTTAAAAAAACATTCCACTTCTGGTGTATTGCATTCTGACAGCTAGCAAACTAGAACACCCCAGTCTCTTGAGGTTTCATCTTTTATACCAAGTAATAAAATAATTATTTTCCCAAACAATTCTATTACATCTCCTAAGGAGCAATTTGCACCACTCCTTAACATAGTTCAAATGTCCCAATATGTATCTTAATATAATTAATTATACTTAAAATAAGATATTTTTAAATTATTTTTTTGCATGGACAGACTCTGAGAATCAAACCCTGGTTGACATAACTGGATTTTGAGATACATTATCTTTTATCAGATTATTAATCTTTAAATGTGTTACTATATTTAACTTAATATTCTATTTAAAATATTAACATATCTATTTATGATATAGGTTCATAATTGTGCATAGATTGTGTATATCTGCTTTCAATTCTTGCTTCTATTAACACATATGATAGACATAAGTAATAAAATCTTGAGGTTTTTTTGTTTTTATATACAAAATCAATTTGAATAACATAGGAATTACTCTCTGGCATGGGGATCAGAAATCTCCACCAAAAATCTTAGCTGGCATCATATTGTATTCATTTGCAGACACAAACAATCTCTCAGCAGAACTTTTGGCTCCAGAGAGAAATCACAGAGGCCATGGGAGAGTAAAGAATAAAGTTCAAGTGGCCAGTCTCCTCACTGCTGTGGAGAGCAAGGGTTCAAATGCTGGTGCTGTGGAGGCCAGAAATCTGTAATCCCATTGCTGCTGCTGGACTCACTATCAAAGCTCCTGAATATATTGAAAACTGATATAATCCATCACACCAACACATACTCTATCACAGCAACAACCAGAGTAAATACATGGTTTCTCTCTCTTTCCCACTTTGCCATCTCGTATTGACACAGAACTTACAACAACCATAGAATATGAAAGGATGAATGTGAACTGGAGACCCATGGAGCAAGGGAAAATATATGGGTAGCTACTACTGCCTTTGTTTCTTTATCTTGAGATTAAGATATTGTTAGAAATAACAACAACTTTTTTCCATCACTCTTCCCGTATTCTTTTGTCCTCAGCTGGTCCGAGTTAAATACCTGAGTGCATCTCAGATGTTCAGAGTTTTATACCTTGTAGCATAGCTAAAATCTTCATTTAAGAGAAATCTTAGCCATCAATGGTCCTATCTGCATTGGGTTGCTATAGTTTTTCATTAAATTTGATGACTGGAATTATAGAACTGTGCAGCAGAACAGAAAATCCCACCAATTTTTGGTATAATATTTCTCACACCCACAGTGTAGAATATTTGGATAGTAAAAAATAACGCTTTTAGTCTATGCCATCCTCCTCTTTTGCCTGCCATTTTCATGACACAGTAAGTCTACAAAAGCAGGCAGTAAGCTAAACTCAGCTTTTAGAACAGCAGAACTATTCTTGAATTCCTGGTAGAATCATTTCTTTATTAAATACTAAACCTATAAACTCATGCCTTTGGTACATCTCCTCTTTGGTTACCTGATCTGTATATTATGACTGTGGGAAAAAAAGATAATTATTTTCTGGTGATGTGTCTAGAATAAATACTGTATCTGGTAGGACTGGACCCCAGCCTCAGGAGATGGTGAGCACCACTCTGGTATTGATGACCATTATAGTAACTTTGAGAACTTACTCGTGATGGATAAAACCAGGACTCCACCATTCCACTGCAAATAGTGTCTAGTTCAATGGCTACAACTCCCTGCCTGAATTTAGGACTACAGAATACAGCCATTCAAGAGCCCTTGAAATGGGCTCTTTCAAGGATATTGGTGCTCTCCTCACCAATGAACTGTGCAAGTTTTGTTGAAAGAGTGGTGCCTATGGCTTATTTGGGAATTTACTTAATAGATATGGGAACCAAACACATGATCATTTCAGTTCAATGCCCAGATCTAAGTCTTTAGATATTGTCTTCTAGAAATATACTGTTCAATAGAAAAATGGTGTTAGCTAAATACTATTATTAAATTTTCTAGTAACCACGTTGAAAAAAAACAAGTGAAATTATTTTAACAATATATTTTATTTAACTCAGTATGTCCAAAGTATGGTCACCTTAAAATGTCAACAATATAAAAACTATTAATGATATTTCACTTTTGTTTTGTTCTAAGTTTTCAAGGATAATGGCTACCAAAATGGATTGCACAGTTCTAAACTATTCACGGAAATTTCTGGAAATCTATCCTCATTTTGTTTATACTACCATTGAGTCTGAGGGAAAGATAGAAAGGAAATGACTCCTATCTTTAAGATGTGGCTATTTGCACTTAACACATTTTCCTCCATATCTAGTTTAGTACATCCTTTCACAAATTAGCCAGGGTTTTAAAGATATAAATTAGCAAAACCTTGCAATTCTTCTGAAGACTTAATGTCTTTATTGGAACTCTGCATAGGTTTGAATTTGAATATAATTACAAACCAAGAGTCAGTGAAGACTGGTTGGGAAAAAGAAAATAGACATACCCTGAAAGGATAGCTGCCTGAATTAAGGTCTTAATGGGTTTCCAATAAAAGCAAAATATACTTCACCAGATAGAGATAGAAGAATTGTCTCTGTTGGCTAAAAAAAAAAAAAATCAGAGGAATTTGGAGTTTTTAGTCCTCAGAATTATCTGAATACTTGCAAATATCATCTCCCCAATTTTCAGGTTCCTGTTATTTCCAGTGAATAACTTTCACAGGAGAAATATGGGAAGTCTGTGAATTCAACCAAATTATAATTCATTACCCACTAATATCAAATTCTGTATAGCTTTTGGCAGTAAGATATATTTCTGTGTCAGCCATAGAATCTCACAGGCTCTCTGTATATTGCCTGAGCTTGGAAGCAAAAAAGCTCCTTATTTTCTTTTTACACCATTTGCAATACTATGAGAAACACTTATCCAAAAGCACAGCTTTTGTTTTTGGCATGACCATCACAGGTGTTATTTCAATCACTTCTTTAGTTCACAATAACTGCATTTGGTAGACATTTTATTCTAGGTAACCACAGGTAATGATTTAAGTGGCTCCCTTCCTGCCCTCACCCCTCATTATGTGTAACTTAGGCCACTACAGATCCAGTTTGTAATGATGACTTCATTCTTATTGACTTTGAACTGAAACCAGTTCAGATAGCCAATTCCAACACCCATCCTAGAATTTCTGCCTCTTGCAACCATGTCTGGTACTGATGACTGCATCATTAAGGGTTTAGCTGCAACTGAAAGCTTTTTCTTTCCCATTTTAAGTAGTTTTATTCACATATCATACAATCCATTGTGAGTGTATAGACATGCCTTCATCACCATACTCTATCTGAAGACATTTCTTTTTCTTCCACAAAGAATCCATACCCCTTTCCCAATACCCCCACCTATTGACATTTAGTTTTGGCATAGTACCTTTGTTACATTCAGTGGAAGCATATTACAAGGTTACTGTTGACTATAGACCCCAGCCTACATTGATTGTACTTTTTCCCGTATGTCATTTGTGCTGGTTTGAAGGGATTTATGTACACTAGAAAAGCCATGTTTTAATCCTGATCTAATCTTTGAGAGCGCCCTTTCTTTTAGTCCCTAGTCAATAATGTAGGTTGGAAACTTGATTAGGCTATCTCCATGGAGATGTGACACACCCAATTAATTTGTATTAGATAGAGATGTGGCCCCATCCCTTCCAGGTGGGCCTTGATTAGTTTCCTGGAATCCTTTAAAAGAGGTAACATGTTTTAGAAGGAGCCATGATAGAGAACAATGAGATAGGCATGAGAAACACTGAGCCCACACTGCCAGAGACCTTTGGAGATGAAGAAGGAATATGTGCCTAGGGAACTTCATGAAACAAGAAACCTGGAGAGAACACTACGTTTGCCACATACCTTTAGAGTTGAGAGAGAAATCCTGAACATTATTGGCCTTCTGAAACTGAGGTATCTTTCCATGGATGCTTCAGATTGGACATTTCTATAGCCTTGCTATATTTGGACATTTTCACAGTATTAGAACTGTAAATTAGCAACTTATTAAATTCTCCTTTTAAAAATCCATTCCATTTCTGGTATATTGCATTCCAGCAGCTAGCAAACTATAACACCATCTATTTTCGACACCTTGCAGTACTGACATTCCTTTGTTCTTCCTCCTGCAAAAATATTTTTTAATTTGTGTATTTAATCACCATTATTGTACACTCTAGGCATTCCTAAATTATACTGTCTCAGTCCTTATCCTCTATCCTACCTTCTGATTTCATACAAGCCTCCAGCCTTTCTCCTTCAACCATACTCTCATTCAGCTTCATTCAGTGTATTTAAATTATTGTGTTACAATCAGATAGTATTGTGTTATCCATATTTGAACTTGTACACTCAGTCTTTTCGCATAATCTATATTCCTTCATCATCAATTGCCCAGTCTCTACCCTATTACTATCTTCTAATAACCTGTGATCTTTACTTGAAGTCTCCAAGTTCACTCATTAATGTTAGTTCATATCAGTGAGACCATACAGTATTTGTCCTTTTGCTTCTAGCTAATTTCACTCAGAATAATGTCTTCAAGGTCCATCCATGTTGTTACATGCTTCATGACATTATTCTGTCTTACAGCTGCATAATATTCCATCGTATGTGTATCCACAGCTTGTTTAACCACTCATCAATTGATGGACATTTGGTCTGTTTCCATCTCTTGGCAATTATAAATAATGTTGCTATAAACATTGATGTGCAAAAGTACATTTGTGTCCCTCCTCTCATATCCTCTGAATACATACTGGCATGGTCAGGTTAATGCATCAACTGGGCCAAGTGGTGGTACCTATTTGTCTGGTTGGGCAAGTGCTGACTTGTCTGTTGCTGTGAGGACTTTTCATAGAATTAAATCATGATCATGTTGGCTGCATCCACAACTGATTCTATTTGAAATCAGCCAAGGGGAGTGTCTTCTACAATGACTGATGCTTAATCTAATCACTGGAAGACCTTTTTTTTTTTTTTTTTTTTTTAACTGGAAGCCTTTTAAAGAGTATTCAAAAGAGACAGTCTCTCTTTCTTGCTTCAGTTGGTGAGCCTTTCCTGTGGAGTTTGTCCAGACCTTCCATCAGAGTCATCATCTTTACAGCCTTCCCTACAGATATTGGACTCTATGTTCCCATGGTTACATGAGACACTTTTATAAATTTTACATTTATGAATATTTCCTGTTGATTCTGTTTCTCTAGAGAACCCTAACTAATGCAACTTGGCACCAGGCACGGTACTTAAGAAACAGAATCTTAAAAATGGGTTTTCATGAATGGTTTTCTACTCTGACTAGACTCAAAGACACTGTGAACTCTGATTCCCATAATCAGAAAGACACTGCCAATCCATGTGGTGAGCAGGCAACAGATAGTCAAAATATCACCATTTGATTCTTCTAATGCTTTGCTTTTACAAAGCCAGGCTCTGGGAGATAATGTTTTTGACACCTTTATGGAGTTTTGTGGAAATAGGAGGTATAGAGATGTTGACTGGTTGTTGTTAATTACACTGTATATGTTAATGAGTGAAAGGGATGGGTTTAAGGCCTCAAATGAGAAGCTTAAGCACCATCTGATATATGTAGAAATTTCTATGAGTTTTCTGAAGGAAAATCACATTTCCTGTAGCTATGGACTTGAGGTCTCTGAAAACCAGATTCAGGATCTTATTGTTAGAGTAGCAACTTTACAACATAAAATGAAATCTCAAACTTGCACAATGTCTGCTGTTAAAGTGAAGGCATTGATTGGAAAGGAGTGGGACCCTGAAAAATTTGGGATGATAACATGTGGATTGATAATGATGTCAGGGATGAGGTTGAAATCCTAGGTCATGCTGAGTCTTCTCTAGATAATCCTGTAATAGTCTGCCCTGAGGACATAGCTGCCACACCTCCAGCCTCCTTTGAGGAATTGGCCACAGACTTCCACCTGAAGGGATTAGCCCTAGAGTGATTAATCCTCTTTCACCAAATGGAACTGCAAATTAATGCCCTGAAGCAAATGGCTTGGAAGATATTTCTAATTCTTTTCATGAGCCACTCCCACCACCCCTCATTTTTTTCAGACCTATAACTAGACAAAATTCCCAACAGGCACTTAAAGGTGAGGTACAAAGTGTCACACATGAGGAGTATGGTACACTCCAAAAGAACTCCATGAGTTTTCCAATTTATATAGACAGAAATCAGAATAATATGTGTGGCAAGGGATTTTAAGGGTGTGGGATAATGGTGTGAATATAAGGCTGAATGAGGCTAAGAATTTATTGATATGGGCCCATTAAGCAGGGATTTTGCATTCAATGTTGTAGCTCGAGGGGTTAGAAAAAGCATTAACAGTTTGTTTGGATGGTTGGTTGAAACACGGATCAAAAATGGCTGACATTACCTGAGGTTGAAATGCCATAACTACGGTGGTATAATGTAGATGAGGGGATCCAGAGGCTTGGAGAGATTGGAATGTTAGAGTGGATTTACCATGCAAAGCCTTCCCTTACACCTCAGGAAGGCCAGAGGATGCACCTCTTACCATAACAGTGAAAAATAAATTTATGAGACTAGTGCCATTACCCCTGAAGAGCTCTATAGTTGCACTTCTCTGCAGGTCAGATATTACTGTTGGAACTGCTGTCACTGAGCTGGAATTTTTAAACACAATGGGGATGACCAGATCCCTAGTTGGCAGAATCCAGGTGGCAGCACTTAATCACCAAAGACCGGGTGGATGTGGCTATTATAATAGACAGCAAACTCAAAGCAGGAGTCAAAATAATCTGACTCACAGAGAATTGTGGTTTTGGCTAGTAAATCATGGGGTAAATAGAAATACAATAGATGGGCAGTCTACTAAATTCTTCTTTGAGCTGTGTAAACAGGAATGTCCTAGATCAAGTGAACAGAAGTCTAACGTGAATTGCAAAAACAGATAGTCATGGCCCCTTAATCAATTTCCAGATTTGAGACCATTTATAGACTCAGAGCTCCTTGAATGAAGGGGAGGCCAGGTCCCTTTGTTGGAAAATGCTGTTACATTGTCACAAATTTATACTGTTAATCATCTTCCAACCCTTCTCCAAGGAGACTGATGGCCTTTTACCAGGGTAACTGTGCACTGGGGAAAAGGATATGATAAGATATTTAAGGGATTATTAGACACTGGTTCAGAAGTGGCATTAATTCCAGGAGACCCAAAACGTCACTCTGGTACCAGTCAGAGTGAGGATTTATAGAGGCCAGGTAATCTATGGAGTTTTAGCTGATGTCCATCTCACAGTGGGTCCAGTGGGCTCCTGGAACCATTCTGTAGTTAGTCCCCCAGTTCCAGAATGTATAATTGGGATAGACATAGTGAGCAACTGGCAGAATCCCCACCTTGGCTCCCTTACTTGTGCAGTGGCTATTATTATTGTGGGAAAGGCCAAGTTGAAACCATTAGAACTGCTCCTAACTAAAAAAACAGTAAATCAGAAGCAATATCAGATTCCTGGAGGGATTGTAGAGATTATTGCCACTCTTAAGAACATGAAGGATGCAGGGGTGGTGATTCCCACCACATCCCCATTCAACTCTCCTATTTGGCCTGTACAGAAAACATATGGGCCCTGGAGGATGACAGTGGATTATCATGAGCTCAACCAGGTGGTAACTCCAATTGCAGCTGCTGTTCTAGATGTTGTATCATTGCTTGAGCAAATCAATACATCCCCTGATATCCTGGTATGCAGCTATTGATCTGGCAAGTGCTTTTTTCTCAATAGCTATTAGTAAGGACCGCCAGAAACAGTTTGCTTTCAGCTGGCAAGGTCAGCAATATACTTTCACTGTCCTACCTCAGGGGTATATCAACTCTCCAGCCCTATGTTATAATCTTGTCCGCGGGGACCTTGATCATTTCTCCTTCCCACAAGACATCACACTGGTGCATTATATTGATGATGTCATGTTGATTGGACCTAGTGAGCAAGACATAGCAACTACTCTAGACTTATTGGTATGGCATTTGCAAGTCAGAGGATGGGAGATAAATCCAACAAAAATACAGGGACCTTCCACTTCAGTGAAATTTCTAGGTGTCCAGTGGTGTGGGGCATGTTGAGATATCCCTTCTAAGGTGAAGAATAAGTTGCTGTATCTGGCTCCTCCTATGACCAAAAAAGAGGCACAACACCTAGTTGGTCTCTTTGTATTTTAGCGACAATATATACCTCATTTGGGTATGCTACTCTGCCCCATTTACCAAGTGACCAGAAAACTGCTAATTTTGAGTGGGCACCTGAACAAGAGGAGGCTCTGTGACAGTTCTGGGCTGCTGTACAAGTAAGCTCTGCCACTTGGGCCATATGATCCAGGAGATCCAATGGTCCTGGAAGTTTTTGTGGCAAAGAGATGCTGTTTGGAGCCTTTGGCCGGTCCCTATAGAAGAATCACAATGCAGACCCTTAGGATTGGGAGTAAAGTCTTACCATCTGTTGCAGATAACTACTCTTCTTTTGACAAACAGGTTTTGGCCTACTACTCTAGAGAAACAGAATCAACAGGAAATATCCATAAGTAAAAAAAAAATTATTAAAGTGTCTCATGTAACCATGAGACAGATTCCACAGGAGAGGCTTGCTAGCTGAAGCAGAAAGAAGGAGTGTGCCTCTTCTGAATCTTCCTTAAAAGCCTGGGAATGATACATAAGCACTTGAGAAAAAAATGCATCCTTCTTTTGTGGAGTGTGGTGTTCTGCAAATGTCTGTTAAATCTAGTTCATTTGTTTTAGTGTTCAAACTCTCTGTCTCTTTATTGATCCTCTGTCTAGACATTGTATCCATTGATGAGAGTGGTGAATTTAAATCTCAAAGCATTATGGTAGAGTTATCTTTTTCTCCCTTCAGTGTTTTCAGTGTCTGCCCCATGTATTTTAGAGCACTCTAGTTCAATGCATAAATATTTATGATTGTTATGTCTTCTTATGGAGTTGTTCTGTTTATTAATACATAATGTCCTTCTTTGTCTCTTTTAAGTGTTTTACATTTGAACTCTAATTTGTCAGATATGATATTAGTATAACTACTCTTGCTCTTTTCTGATTGTTGTTTGCATGAAATATCTTTTCCAAAATTTTCACTTTCAGCCTGTTTTTCTTCTTGGGTCTAAAATGAGTTTCTTGTAGACAGCATATAGATGGGTCCTGTTTTTTTGTTAATCCCTTCTGCTGGCCTATGTCTTTTGATTGGGAAGTTTAATCCATTAACATTAATGTTATTACTGTAAGGGCAATACTTTCTTCTACCATTTTGTCTTTTGGATTTTATATGTAATATCTAATTTTTTCCTTCTTTTTACCTTTACTGATAGTCTTCATTTCTACACTCCTCTCCACACTTCTCTCTCTTGCTTTTTCCTATTTGCCTGTAGTGCTTCCTTTTGCATTTCTTGCAGAGCTGGTAGCTTGGCCACAAATTTTCTCAGTGATTGTCTGTGAAGGTTTAAATTTCCCCCTCATTTTTGAAGGACAATTTAGCTGGATACAGAATTCTTAGTTGGTATTTTTTTTTCTCTTTTAGAATCTTAAATGTATCATACCATTGCCTTCTCATTCCATGATTTTTCTGCTGAGAAATCCATACATAGTCTTATTGGGCTTCCCTTGTCTGTAATGGATTGCTTTTCTCTTGCTCTTTTCAAAATTATCTTTTTCTCTTTGACATCTGACATTCTTCTTATTAAGTGTCTCAGGGAATGTCTATTTGGATTTATTCTGTTTGGAGTATGCTGCACTTCTTGAATCTGTAATTTTATGTCTTTCATAAGAGATGGGAAGCTTTCAGTGATTATTTCCTCCACTAGTCTTTCTCCTCCTCTTCCCTTCTCTTCTCTTCCTGGGGGGCCAAGAACATGTATATTAATGTGCTTCATGTTGTCATTCAGTTACCTGAGACCTTGCTCATAGTTTTCCATTCTTTTCCCAATATTTTCTTTTGTGTATTGGATTTCAGATGTCCAGTCCTCTAGTTCAGTAATTCTCTCTTCTGCCTCTTCAAATCTATCATTGTAGGTTTCCTTTTTTTTTTTTTTTTAGTTTTTCTACTGTGCCTTTCATTCCCATAAGTTCCTTACTTTGTTTTTTCAAACTTTTGATTTCTTCTTTTTGTTTTCTCAATGTCTTCTTTATATCCTCCCTCAACTAATTTATCTGATTTTTTATAAGATTTTCCATGTCTGTGTGAACATTCTGAATTAGTTGTTTCAACTCCTGTATCTCATTTGAATTTTTGGTTTGTTCCTTTGACAGGGCCATATCTTCGATTTTTCTAGTATGATTTGTTGTTTTTTTGCTGGCATGTAGACATTTGATTAAGGAAATCAAATGATTTATTCTAAAGGTTGTTTTTAGTCTTCTACATAGGATTTTCATGCTGGATGTCTGTGTTCTCTATCTGTTCTTTTACAGTCAATTTACAGTCTGTTTCTTGCCCTGCCTATATGTAGTTTTTTTTTTTTTTTTTTTTTTTTTTTTTGAGTTAGGCTTCCCTAGATATTATAGACCCAAGTTAGATTTTTTGAGACTGGACTGGCCTCCTCTCAGGAGGAAAGAGTTGTCTGCATCAGTTTTCCCTGAGGGTGAGACCCAGGAGTTTGACAGACTTTCCTATGAAGCCTCTTGACTCCATATTTTTCCTATCCTGCCCAGTTTGTGTTACTTGTCTGCCCACATCTTCCCACCAGCATAAAGTGGTGTGGTACCTGTAACTTCAGCAGATTCTCCCTGCTGGGGGCATGGTTGAGGAGACAGAAGTGAGTTTGTAGGTTGGCATTAATTGCTTCAGTTTTCCAATCCCTGGGGCCTATATTTCTTAAGGTAGCAATTCCACTTGAGCTGAGCCCCACCTTTCTCTTGGGGAAGGTACAGCTTTTAGCAATTAAACTCATTTCACCTGATTAGTTACGTTATCTCTCAGACAAGCTTAATTCCACTCTTGCCTGGGACACTACTGGAGACTGAGAAGACTTGCAATTGTATCTAATGAGCTGTTAAGCACTAAAGATAAAGAAAAAAAAAAAAGGAGGACCCCTGCAGGACCCCTGCAGGATCGCTGCTTCTCAGGCTTTGTCAATCAAGGGCTTAAGTTGGTGCATGTCTCTATGTATCTCCAGGCTCAATGTGCCCCTTTTTCTTAAGACACAGCCCTTTTCAAGTATTTTATGCTGTTTGACTCAAAAAGCTTCTGATTTTTTCCCCCATTGGCTCTGGTCCCTCTCTACAAGAGCAAAAACTCCTAGTACTTTATCTCTTATTCCAGATTTACCTAAGATGGGGGCCTATTTTCAGTAGTCAAAAGTTGTCAATTCTGCAATTGGAGCTTGGCTGAGGTAGGTCTTTGCTACTAGTAAAGTCTGTTTCCTTTCCCCTCGGGGAACCAGGCTGCTGTGCCCATGGTGGGGGGCACCAGTCTCTGCTATTTGGGGGACTTACAGTTCTGTGTGGGACCTCTGCTCGTCCGCCTCACCCAGACTGTGTATGCTGTGTGTCCAGTCATTGATGTGACCCCACCAATGGTTCTGTACTGTTGCTGGCTATTTACTAGCTGATCTGGAGGATCACCTAAATTCCATACCTCACTATTCTGCCATCTTGCCCCCAAACTCCCAACTGAAAACTTTTTAACCAGAATGGAGTTTAATATAGCAGAATCTTTAAAAAAGGGAACCTGAAGTATTTGTGTTAGTCAAGAGAGAAGTAAATGGCATAGTACCATTTTGAAAGTAGATTATCATTTATATTTGTGTTTAGAGCTTTTCTAGTTTTATTTTATTAAATAAACATATGGCTTTCAATTGTTTAGTTTCCTAACTATCAAAACAATAAAACAAATCTTCTATCATGAGTTTTTCTCCAATGGAGCGCTCCAAGATCATGACATTCTAGATTAGTGGAAGTAAGGTACATATAGGGTCTGTATAGGCCCCCAAATTATATAAATAATATTACACATTGTTCCTATTTTTTCCCATAGGTGACATCTATTGTCTTTGTATGTTTTTCTCTAAGATTTGTAATTTAAAAACAATAAAAACCAGTTAAAAATCTTGCTAATGGTTATTTCTTATAGCACTTGATTACAAATAAACAAAAATACAACTTTGATTTTAGCTATAAGGCCATTTTATACATGAAATTTTCATTCAATTTGTAAACACTTTTTTTAAAATAATTAATGTAGCTACCACTGCTTTGTATTCTAGCCATTTTTCTACATATATACTAAATAGAAGATTGGTCTTGGTAATGTTTGCCACTTGATTTAAAGCTGTTATTAATTCTCTATTTTAATGCACATTTGTTATAGTAAAGCTGTCTGGGATCATTTTTTGTTTTATTTTATTTTGACATTCACTTTTTGTTCATTGAGATATAATTTATGCACAGCAAAATTTGCCATTAAAAGTGTAGTTCATTGAATTTTGAAAAATATCTATAGTCATAGAAGTACCACCACAGTTAAGACACAAAACTATCTTATTCCAAAAAACTCCCCGTGCCTTTCTATTGTCAACCTCTGTCCCTATAGCCAGCCTCTGACTATCACTCATCAGTTTATTATCTCTAAAGTTTTGCCTTTTCCAGAATGCATATAAAAGAATTCATTGTTCTTCTGAATATATGTTCTTCTGAATTTGGTTTCTTTGGCTAGGCATTATTTAGTGAAAATTATTTATGTTTTTGTTTAGTAATTTGGCTTTTTTTTTAGTGGTTTCATTTTTATATCACAGCTCTCTTGTGAATTTCAGCAACTGAAATATACATAATCATGAACATTTGCAAACACATGCTATTATTGAATGTTTTTTATTGTGCAACACCATCAAATCCACCTCAATTTTAAATACTCTGTCCCTATTATTTTCCAACTCTATTTCCTAATCCAATTGACTATCACGTTAGAAAAAGCATTTTGAGTTTAGCTTTTTTCAGTGAACAATGTGTTGAGATACACTCATTTTTTGCACAATCCTACAAAGAAGAATGCTGCTTGTCATCCATCTCTTCTTTCTGGACCCTGAAACATTGATCTTTTATCATTTTTATAGATTTGCCTTTTCTATAATATACTGATGTAAAAAAAAATAATTATTGCCTTTTCTGTTGCCATGTACATATTAACCTAAGCAGAAAAATTAAGGTTGGGGGCTATATCGGTGTTTGACATACAGCCTACTCATTATTTCACTGGTGCAGTTCAGTGAGCATTCTTGTTAACATTTAAAGGAAATTTGTAATGTACTTTACTTCACAGATATGTAATAGTAGTGCAGTATAATTTCCTTAAGGGATAATTGGATGTATTATTTTCTTGAAGGTAAAAGATGAACCAGGTCATTTCATGGGTTCTTTCAGAATGCTCTGAATATAATTCTAATTAATAATATTTTAAAACTTTAAAACCCACATGCAGAAAAGTGCAAATATCTGAAGCATACATCTCAATGTACACAAAGCGAACCCATGTAAGCACCTCCTGGGTCATGATATATAGTTATCTAAACCTCAGAAGCCTCCTTCACATCTCCTTCTCAATCACCACCACTTCTGTTCTCTTCAGGTCAGGTGTGTTGAATTCTAATTATATATATATATATATATATATAATAGAGGTATATATATATTATATATATATAATATATATATATATATAGCCTGCATTTGAACTTTATATAAAGGAATCATAGAATATATGTTCTTCTGAATTTGGTTTCTTTGGCTAGGCATTATTTAGTGAAAATTATTTATGTTTTTGTTTAGTAATTTGGCTTTTTTTTTAGTGGTTTCAGTTTTATATCACAGCTCTCCTGTGAATTTCAGCAACTGAAATATACATAATCATGAACATTTGCAAACACATGCTATTATTGAATGTTTTTTATTGTGCAACACCATCAAATCCACCTCAATTTTAAATACTCTGTCCCTATTATTTTCCAACTCTATTTCCTAATCCAATTGACTATCACATTAGAAAAAGCTGAAAAATGCTTTGCATGCTTTCTGGTGGTCTCCATAAAGGGTATTTAATATGTAATTGTAGATAGAAGATTTTACTTCAAATTTCATCTTGATTACTTACTAATGCTCTGATTTTTGACAAATTAAAAATGTTGCATTTCTTTATTAAGTTCAGCTAGTAATTGTTTGGCATAGTTCTTATTTACTTTTTTAACTTTTTATTGTATATTATAACATATATACAAAGCAAAGAAAGAAAAATGCAATAGTTTTCAAAGCACTCTTCAACAAGTAGCTACAGGACAGATCCCAGAGTCTGTCATGGGCTACCATACCATCATCTCAGATTTTTCCTTCTAGCTGCTCCAGAACATAGGATGCTAGAAGGAATAAAAAAAAAAAAAACTTTTTCATTATCACAGTAAACTGTTTTTCCTTTTTTTGTGAAAATAGCATACATACAAAAAATTGGCTTTCTTTGATGCATAGTATTTTTTTTTATGAATACCATTATTCATACATTCTACTTTTGATGAACATTTGGGCTGTTTCCAATTTTTAAAATTATTAATGTGTTCAATTAAAACTTAAATTTATATATTTTGATGGTATATGTTCCAATTGAGTATATACAGATGTTAAACTGAAGCAGAAAATTCCTAAGAATTTTACCAAGTGTTTCTACTGATTTTTACTCCTATCAACAAGATAAGAGAGTGCCCATAGATCCATTTATCATCATCAATGCTTAGCATCTTTTTCCTACAATATCCAATCAATTATGTGGCAATATCTCATTGTTATTTCTAAATGTGCATTCATGATCATTAATATAGTTGAGCACATTTTCTGTCTATCTCTTCAAGTATCTTGACCATTTTCCAGTTGGGTTGCCCGTCCTATTTATTGATTTATAGAAGTCATATATATTTTGAGTATGCCTTTTAGAAGATTTAGCAATATTATCTCATACTGGTTGGTTTGCAGTTCCATTCTCTTATTTTTTTTAACAAAGAAATTGTAAAGAAGAACATTTTGGAGTTATGATACCACTCTAGTGAGAAAGTAAATGTGGTTTCTAAAGAGCAATCTTCATGAATGATTTGCCTAATAAGTAATCTGACTTTGACATTTCCTTCTTAGATAAGAAAATTACCTACTAATGGCTCAAAGTAACTCAATTTCTTGACTGTAAATGAGAAGTCTTTAGGCTTTAAGTTGTAACACTTGTAAAATCCAAATTGAAAAGAAAGTCCCTCAAATGAATACCTATATTTAGTAATCCTCCTTCACTTTGAAGATTACAGTTATTCATTTATTGGTTGTTCTAGTTGAATTTTTGTTAAAGCACCCCTTATATTCAAGAAGAAGCTGTTCACATAGCAACAGTGTATTATATTTTATTTATTCTTCTAGTCTGATCATACCAGAGACTTTAGCTTCTGACTAGTATTCATCATTTTATTCTTCTTTCTAAATTGAGAAATATTCATTGCTCAATTTCACAGGAAACTATATAACCTATTAGTTTCTACTACCTTCAAAGTTTGCAACACTTCTGTGTGATAAGTGTCTCCCATTTTAGATTGCTTCTGCAGAGTTGAGACTTTCTGTATTTTCGTAGACTAAAAATCTTTGTGGTAGTGTTGTGAAATAAAGTTTGTCTTTCTTTTTCTTCTGCAAAAAATAAGTGATAGTCAACTTCTTTGTCAGTTAATGAACTCCAGTTCAGGTTGAATAATATGCATTTTCTTCTTTTTCTGAACCTATAATTAACATTAATGAATCAATGAGGATATAAATGTTATATGTGTTCGTGTGTGAATTAGAAGTTGACTCTAATGTGGCTTGACAGCAGAACTGAAAACATTTTCAGTTTTTTAGAGAATGCTCATGTAACTTGAGCACAGCATAAGTTTTCCTTTTATGGGAAAGCTTTCCTTCTAATTCAGCCACTGAAAATAGCCATTATTATACCACTAATTAATCAAGATCATGGGTGAGAATATAAGAAACAGACAAGGAATACCTAATATCAATCATAGCATAATTATTTTATTTCCTGCTAGGGTTCTCAATTTCTTAGAGAGCAAATCAATCCCAGAAATTTTAAAACGAATCATGATGACAGAAAAAGATCATTTAAATGTATTGCATATTTTGACACAAATTCCAATATTAACCTCAATTTTACAAATAAGCCTCTCTCAGACAAACTTATATAATGGCACATAACATATGTGATGAACTGCTAAAATTTAAAAACTCCTATATGAGCTTATAAATAGATCGCATATTCTCCATGCTACAACTAACCATCAAGATGCTTAATAGGATATCATGAATTTGAGGGTATCTGGCCAGTTTGTGACATGTCTATAACTTCTGTAGATAAAGTATTCTGTTTAAACTATGCATTGCTGAATATGCACGATAAGAGGTGCTTTCATTACACAATACTATTCTGTTTAGTGGAAATTAAGGTAAATAAAAATTACATGAGTTTCTTTAAGATTAAGCTTGATATTAGGATCAGACAGAGGCAGATCATGAATTTTCTTTTTAAGTTTTTACTGTAGCCTAGGTTGTACTAGTTATGTTAATTAGATTAAGCATGATGGATAGTTGCACTAGAGAAGTGATAGTCTATACTACTTGTTAGAGACAAAGATATAAGGGAGACACTGAGGCCTGGCGATTTGGGACCAATTGACAGTGAAATTGATCTTACAGTTATCTATGTAGATAGCCGTCATGTGGATGAACAATCCAGAAACTTAATTTCATTATGATTTAAATGGTGCTTTTCTATGAAGGGTAATATTACAAATCAATTTAATTAAAATTAGGGAATATAAGAGGTAGAATTTTAAAATGGATCCTATTGCCTTTGCCTTTGGTATTTCTACTTTGATTGCATTGTATGACAAATGATAGATTTTCTCAGTGAATTTAATGTAATTACATAATCTCTTCAAAGCAGAGAATTTTCTCTCACTGATTACAGAAGAAAAAGCCAGGGATATTAGAAGCTTGAGAAATATTTAATGGGATGTTGTTGGTTTGAAGCTGGAGGGGACCCCAGTGGAAGAAATGTGGGCAGCTTTTAGAAGGAGAGGGCAGGATCCAGCTGACAGCATATGGAAGGATACCTCAGTCATAAAACCGCAAGAAACTGGATTACTCAATAACCTGAATAAATGTGCAAGGCATTCTTTCATAGAATGTCCAGACAATATCCCAGCCCAGCTAGTACCTCGACTTCAGATTTGTGAGATCCTAAGAAAAGAACCCAATCAAGTCTTCCAAACTTCTGACCTACATAACAGGATAATAAATTAGCATTGTTTCGAACTGATCAGTTTGAGGTAATTTGTTATGCAGAAAGAAAAAAAGTAATAAAGATTTCATAACCTGAAAGTCGGGTGCTGCTTTAGTAAATATCTAAAATGTAAGAGAATCTTTAGATGTGGACAGTGGGCAGAGATCAGAAGAATTTTGAGGAGAATGAGTAAAAACCTAGATGAAAATGAACAAATTGTAATATAAATATGGACATTAAAGGAAGTGAAGAACATGTTATTGGAAACTGTAGGAAGAGAGAGACTTGTTGTATAGAGTTAGAGTCTTAAGTGAATTGTCTCCTGTATTTATGCAAAAATAAGTATTTATAGATGATGAATTTGCTTTTTAGCTGAGGATATTTACAAGCAAAGTGTTAAAAATGAATCCTGGTTTCTTCTTGCTGCTTATGGTAAAATGTGAAGAAATAGTGATAAATTAAAGGAAGAAGAAAAATAAAATGGAAACAAGGGTATTCTCAGTTTATCCAAATGGCAAAGGACATTAAAATGAAGAGATTGTTTCAGAAAGTGTGCAACAGAGATAAAGCTGAGTATATGACACTACAGACCTTTACTGATACTTATAAAAGATCAAAAGGTCAGAGTTCATTCACAAGAGATTAAGGTATTGCCTGACAGATCTCCATGGCATCTCTAGAGAAGGCTTATGGAAGTGAAGAGCCTTGTCCCTCAGCCATCTCAGCAGAAGTCAAAAATAGAGAAGGGATTAATTTAGAATATCTGCTGATACAGCTTTTGTATAATTGGGTAAATTCCCATAAAATCCATGCATAAGTTTTTGTGAAAACTTTATCAGCATAAGCAATGCCAGTTTAGTCTGGAAATAACAGAATTAAATGTAAGAAGTCTCCTCCCTCAAATTCTACTGTCAAGAAGCATTATACATACATATCCTGTTGTTCTAGTAACAAATGACCACAATTTATTGACTAAAAATGCATGAATTTTATACTTACATTTCAGAAAGCCATGAGTCCAAAAATCATGCTGTATACAGGGCTATTTTTCTTCTGGAAGCTCTAGGAGACAATCCATTCCCTTATGGTTTCGAATCTAGACACCCCTGCATTCTTTGTCTCAAAGCTCCTTTCTCAATCTTCAAAGCTAGAAGCTTAATATCTTCAAACATCTATTTCTTTCTGTGATCTGTGTTCTGTCATCATATAACCTTCTCTCTAACTCTCACCTTCCTGCCTCCCTCCTATAAGAAACTTTGGGATTACATTGGGGCAACTGGATAATTCAGAATAATCTCTACATCTCAAAATCCTTCATTTATAATCACATGCATAGTAGTCTTGTGTTATGTTACATATTTTTAAATTCCAGAGGTTTATACACGGTTATCTTTGGGGAGGACATTATTCAGCCTACAGCATTTATATCCTCTGCCCTGCAAACATTCACATGCATTCTATATAGAAACCACATTCACTCTATCTCATCATTTCTTCACATTCTCCACCCATTCCCACATCAAATCAAAGTCCAAAATCTCATCTAAAACTTACACCTCAAAAGTCCCAAATCTCAACATCTAAATCTAAATCAGATAAGGGTAAATTTCTGGATCTAAACCACCCTTGGGTAAAATTCCTCCTTATCTATGAACCTGTGAAACTCAAGAATCAAGTCATCTACTAAAATGCAGTAGTGACAGACATAGAATAAAAAGTTTTATAAATTACCATATAAAAAGGAAAAAATGGAAGGAACAAAGGAGTCAATGATCCAAAGGTCTAGAAATAATCTGTGGCTTCTGACTTCTCCCTCTGAGACTTCAGCTCTACCCTCAGAATCTTGTTCCTTTTCTAGAAGGATAGCACATATTTACTGCTGAGTAGTTTTATCAGCTTGTTTTCTGACTGTGGACTCTCAGATTCCAGAGCTGCCATCTTTCATTGCAGACTCTCCCTGTCCTCTTCAGTGTTTCTGCTGGTATAAACATTTTCCAGAACTTTGTGGGTCCCTTGTGTCTGTTATGGGGAGAATTCCATCCCGTAATTGGCATCTGTTGAGGAGAAGTCTGAAGGTCCCAAGAATCTAACGCCTAATCTTTTCAAAGAGCCCTTTGTGTAATTGACATACTGTGACATTTTTATCTTTCCAAGGTACTGAGTATGAAATGTTTTGCAGATAGACCCTGGATTTCTCTCCAGTTTTCTTTCTTGACAGTGAATCATGTATTTTTATTATCTTTTGGTGATCATAGATAGACTGAAAATTTTCAAAGTCCTTAACCCCTGATTTCTTTTTGCACAACAGTTATTTCCACAATCTATCATTATCCTCTCACTTTTTTTCTTTAAGCAGCCCAGAGAGTGGAACCAAGAGCACAGAGAGCAGAAGTGAGAACCAGAAGGTAGAGCTGAGTACCCAGAAGACATAGCTGAGAAACCAGAGGAAAGAGGTGAGAGCCAGAAGGCAAAGCAGAGATCCTTAAAGGATTATTCTCAGCCCTTCAAATTTAATCAAGGAACTCTGGCTTGAGTTTGCCTAGCTGGGTTTCAAAACTTCTTTTAACCACTGCATGTTTTTATCTTTCATTTAACTATGTTTTTATCCAGAATGTTTATAAATGTTATGTTATGCTTGTCCCACCACAATATGTTGAAATTGTTGTGGGAAATTATCCTGTCTCTTTATTTTCACAGGTCCAGTAATGGAAAGAGATTATGCCTAAAAGCTATATTTAAAGGATTGCACTTATGAGCCTCATTTACACCTGATTTAGATGAATTAGATAATAAGCTTTTGGACCTTTGAGTGGATTAAATTTAGATGAAAATATTTTTGCCTTTTAACAAGTTGTAATGGGATTAGAACCTTGGAAACCTTGAGGGAAAGGGGTAGGTGGGGGTGGAAATGAATGTGTTTTTTCATAAGGAAGGAATGTAAATCTAGGGACCAAAGGATGAATGGTGGTAGGTAGAATTTTTAAAAGGCCCCTTTGCAATTATTCCCGTGGTTGTGTTACATTCATTCTACAGCAAAAGGAAGATTATCCAGGTGGACTGAATCTAATCACACACACCCCTTAAAATCATAGAGATGTCTCTGGCTTGTGTTTGAAGAAGAAATTAGAGATTTAGAAGTGGGAGATGTAAGGTTGCTAACTTGAAAATAGAAAGGCCAGGTGAGAAGGAATGTGGGTAGGCTCTAGGAGCAGAGTAAGACCCTAGTTTATAGCCAACAAGGAAGCAAGAACCTTTGTCCTAGAAATGCAAGAAAATAAGTTTGGCCAACAATCTGTATGAGCTTGGAAGTAGATTCTTTCCCAGATCCTACAAGTAAAGGCCTATGCCAGTTTGAATCTGCTATATATCACAGAAAAACCTTTAATCCTCATTCAGTATTGCTGGGTGGGATCTTTTTTATTGTTTCCATGGAGATGTGACCCACCCAATTGTGGGTAGTAACTTTTGATTAGATGGTTTCCATGGGACATGTCTCCACCCATTCAAGGTGGGGTTGCATACTAGAACCCTTTAAGTGGGAACTATGTTGGAAAGAGCCAACAGAGCCAACAGAATTCACACACAGTCAGAGATCTTTGGGGATGCAGAAGAAAAATGCCCTGATGGAGAGTTTCATGAAACAAGAAGCCCATAAGAAAGCTAGCAGACTTTTCTATGTGCCTTTCCAGTGGACAGAAGTGTTCTGGACCCATCAGCCTTTCTTGAGTGAAGGTAATCCTATTGACACCTTAATTTGGACATCTTCACAGCCTTAGAACTGTAAATCCACAACTTAATAAATTCCTTTCTTAAACACTGTTCCATTTCTAGTATATAGCTTTCTGGCAGCTTTAGCAAAACAAAAACAGCGTCTATCCCAGCCAACATCTTGACTTCAATCTTGTGAGATCCTAATTAGAATACCCAACCCCAAAATGCTGACTTACAGAACTGTGAGATAAACAGGGGTTGTTTCAAGATGATTAGTTTTTGGTGATTTTTATGCATAAATAGAATACCAATAAGTAGGAAATACACCACTTGATTTCATGGCATTAAGGATGTCATGTCATATAATATCCACTTTGCTCTTTTCATAAAGCATGCAGTAACATTGTGTAAATAAAAATGTATTTGTAAAGTTCCATGAAAACATGGCAATAAGCTTTGGGGAGTATTTTTGATTTGGTGTCTGGCATTGTTGTATAACCATGGAGTCAGCTGGTTCCCAATTGTTGTGGTAATAGCAGGGAATAACATGCATATTGAAGAGGATATGAATTTTCAATATCAACAGCATACAGACCTTGAATTCACAGGAGAGTTACAGTTACCCTCCCATCTAAGATGATTCAGTTCAGGAGATTTAATCTAATTGCAACTTACTAAAAGCCCAGACTGAAAATTAGCTCTTAAAGTGTCCACAAGATCTTGAGGACCATGAAAGAGATGCCAAAGATAGTGGATGATGATATTTTGATGTGAGCCAATGGATATAAAGTATTTTTTGAGTGTTTTGTGACCTTTTTTTTACACAATAACATGCAACAATCATGCAATCAAACTTTGAATGATGAAATAAATAAAGTTTTCACCCAAATATACTTTAGTAAACTTATTCCAGGTCCGATCATATCCTGTATTAAATAAAATAAAATATAAATTCTGGTTTAAAGTAATTGGGTAAATACAGTGCTTAATTTAAAATTTGGTATAACTACAAAGATTCCAATGATCCATTGAGGTTCATATAACTAGAGGTATATTTAACATATGAGAAATTCCCTAACTTAACCAGTAATAATGTTTTATTATTTTTGTTTAGAAGTATAGGGATATCTTTAAATAGTTTAGTTTTAGGAAGTTATTAAAATAATTTGTTTTATTATATTAAAATCATAAACTTTGTTTAGAATATATTAGCATCTCACACTACTAAAATATGTTATATGGTTTCATTTGAAAGGAATATTAGTAAAGAATTTATGGAGGATTAAATAAAGGCTTAAAGAATCATTAAAAACAGATTTTTATGATCTTTAATCATCCTGCTTTTACAGTAAAATATGAGTAAAGAATCTATTTCTTAAAAAGGCTAAAAAATATAACCCCAAGCACCAAACTTAATACAATTAAATTAAAAGATGTGATTAATGGATTAAAGTAATTTGAAGAAATTAATAACTTGGCAATAAAATAAAAAAATATTGAGCAAACTGAGGACAGCCTATAATCCTAGCACATTTTCTTGTAATTACATTTTAACTTATATATTAAGTATGAGAACTACCACCCTGCTTCCCATTATCTGTGGATATAAATCTGTTTAAACCAGGTCAACATATTGGTGTGATATGTTTTATGTAGCATCAGTTTTATATCCAGTTTGCCTTTGGCCTATTGACAGCAGTGCATCTCTACACATAATTGAACCACTGGAATCTAATCCTCAGTTATACATTAATAAATGGATTTATCATAAGATAATATGTAAAGAATTTTGACTATTTAAAAGACCTAGTCAAGCCCTTGATTCATAGTGGCTAATGAATATTGAATATTTTATTTTTTAGGTTTCTAAAATCCAAGTAAAACATTATGTTCATTTTTATTATGTACAACTTGATGTTTGTGAAAAATAGATAGGAATATTTTCACACCAACTTTTCTACCCACCCCATCCCTTTCCCTCTAAATGTTTCTAAGGAAAGTGATAAAGGTTTTTTTTTTTTAATTCCACAAACAGATTGGCATAGTGTGGTACTAATTATTGCCATAACTTATGAAAAGAGGAAGTTCACAAGAGCTTAAGATTCTGTGTAATATTAATTATATGTTGATAATTTTCAAAAGGCATATGACATTTATTCTTAATGTAAAATTAGGAGTTCTTGGTGGATAATTAGTTTAATGTGCATTTTCTAAGAACATAGATCACTTTTTTTCCACTAAAAATATAGTGTGAGATTTACCATTCCTTCATATCTAGACTTAAAGGAGAAAAGTTATTTTCCAAACTTTACCCAAATATATTAACCTAAAACATTGTAACTTGGAAGAGAGTAAAGAATAACTTTCATATATAATCTTTGCCCCCTCTTCAAACATCACTTGGCCATGTATGTGAGGGTTGATTTCTGGGCTCTCAGTTTGATTCCATTGGTCTCTATACAGAATATGTTCACCCAACAAAAACAGAATACATATTCTTCTCAAGTGCACATGAATCATTCTCTATATATTAGGTCACAAAAAAACCTCAATAAATTAAAAAACATTGAAATCATACAATGTATATTCTCAGACCACAAGAAAATAAAGATATATGTCTTTTCATCATTACTTATTTTATATATTTGTTCTTTTTACCCAGAATTTTTAGAATGCTTCTCATGTTTTATTAATAAAACTTATTAATTTATTAAACCTGTTATGTCATATCACATTTCTATGGATTTTATTAAATATAACTTTCCCAATCCTCTTGAAAAGCCCCTATTCATTTTGATGTCATAAAACAATCAAATATAAAAATGGATAAGAAAATATGTCTAGGAAGTAAGCAATATAATGGATAATTAATTTGATTATTTCATAGACAGTGTCTTAGTAGCTATTTTAGATGGGGTAAAGAGGAGGACTCTCTGAGGGAGTAATTTTTTTTTCAATTATTGCCTACATGACAAGAAGAAGCAAACTACCTGAGGAGAGCAGAAATTATTCTAGCACAAAAGAAGAGCTAATGTAATTGCCATGAATCAAGAACAAGTTGGCATTTTCAAATAACCAAAAGGCTAGTATGCCAATGTGTAGAGAATAAAATTTAGTTGGGTTAACGAGTCTCAATCTTATTTTAAGTGTGATGAGAAGTCATTGGATTATTTTAAGCAAAGTAACATTATCACACTATGAACTTGAGCATCACTGATTTAGAATATGACAGAAATAAGGAGCTGTCACTTCAACAGTAGGTTATAAAAGGCTGTGTTTTTTGTTTGGGAGAGAAGGGAGAAACCACCAGACACCACCATATATCTTGCTATTTGGTAAAGGAGCCAAGGATTGCTTGCAGCCTGTCTTCAGAAAGAAGGTATCATCTTGATGATGCCTTGATTTGGACATTTTCATGGCCTCAGAGCAGTAAGCTTGTAAACTAATAAATCTCCATTGTTACAATCCAGTACATTTCTAGTTTATCGCATTTCTGCAGCTTTAGTAATTAAAACAAACAGTAAAATTAATTTTAATAATATGTTCTATTTTACTATTTATCGAAAATATTACAATTTCAAACTGCAATCAATATATCATTTATTAATTGAGATATTATACATTTTTCTTATTTCAAAAATTGATGTTTATCAGTAACAGCACTTCTCAATTTTGATTATTTACATTTTAAGTGCTATCTATATGTGGCTCTTGGCTACCACATTGGAAAACTCAGCCCTATACCATTCAACATATATTTTGTAATAAATTACATAAACATGAGATTGTTACAGAGTCTGTTCCTTACAAATAAAGGAGCCTAATTAAAGTATAAATTATAATTAATTGGATTTATATGGATTATTTAAAAATAACTAATGTTAATGTGGAGGAGGGTTCCAATGTTCATGAGTTGTTTTTTAATATCTTTTATTTTCATTAATTTTGTAAACCAGATGATATAAAGATTTACAATTAAATTACTCACAATCATGAAAGTATGAGTAAGGTTTTGAGTCAGAATTCATAAGGGTTTAACATTTGATAAGAATGATGAAAAATCAAAAATTAAAACTAATTATTAGTTTTATAGATTTTTATAGGTCTTATAAAATGCCTCACACAACCACGGGAATGCAAGGGACCAAGATCCACAGGGCAGGCTGTGAGGCTGGCAACTCTCATGAAGGATCTCAATGAACTCCACAGGAGAGGCTTGCTGGCTGAAGAAACAGTGAAAATTCTCTCTTCTGCCTTAAAAGTATTTAATTGATTGAATCAAATCCAACTGATTTCGATTCTCTCATTTGTGGATGTTGGTTGTAGATGTAATCAGTCACAGATGTAATCACCTCACTGATGATTTAATAAACCAGCCTTCTGCTGGATCAACCAGACAAGAGATATCCTTGCAATAATGGTTAGGCAGGTGCTTGCTTGACTAGACCACTAGGCACCATCACCCGGCCAGGTTGACACTTGGATCCACTCTTCATACACATTAAGGAAGATTTGAAAGATGGAGTTTTTCCAGAGCAGAGAGTCCAGGATAAATGTTCAACCTGAGAAAGAGTAGGCAGTATATGCATCTCTGCATATGGTTGATGTTATATGGGTAGACTGGAAGGAGATTGAGAATTTCTGATTTCTTGAATGATTTATATTTGATAGAGTGATTAAATATATTCCACTCAGAATAAATAATTGAGAACAATTGGTGCGAATGTCTGGAGGATTATGTACGTATTGATCTTAGACCTGCTTCCATATGGAATTTAGTCCCTCAAAAGCAGTGACTATCTGATTTCTGTAAGTGACATGCAAAATTTAGAAGATTATTGGACTGGATTTATATATAATTCCTTTCATTTCTGATTGGCATTCTTTGAACCATGTATATGGTAATTAATAATTTGATAATAATTGTAGAAGAGATTCAATCAATTTAAATGTTTGCAAGGTACACACTCACTACCCCATAATAAAACCTGATATGATTTTGGAGCTTTCATTTATAGTTTATTTCTATTCATTTACATACCTATATAAATGTATGTGTTTGTGTGCAATATTTTATTACAAAAGGGAATCATAGTATACATATTCTTAACATTACCTTTTCAAATACAATCAGATATTATTACTTCTTTCTGAATGATACTCTATAAGTCTAACTCATTTTTAACCATTAAGTACTATCCCAAAATACAGACATGCCATAATATATTTAATGATATCCCAATTGATAGACATCTACATTGATTTGGTTCCCACAAATTATATTTCAACTTCTTTTTAGAACCCTGTAAGAGATTCCTAGAAGTGGACTTGCCCTGTCACAGGATAGACAATTTTTTTATATCATTGATGTGGTAAATTTACTTCCAAAATGCAAATTAATGCATTCATTGACTGGTTTTTGTATATATAAAACACACCTGTAAAAGGGAAATCCAAATAGCAAATAAATCTTAAAATGTTAGATTTCCAAGATTCTGAGTGATTTTATATTCAAGCCTCCCCTCCCAAGCAGTGTAGATATTCCCTTTGTAGAATTAAATAAATGGAACTTTTAGTCTTTGCTTGAATATGTCAATAAAATTCAACTCACTTCATCAGCAAAATACTGACAGCAATTATATTTCAACTACTATCTTCTGGATATTACATGCTTCAATAAACTTTTGCCAATATTTATTTTTGTATTAAGCACATTCTGTGTAAACTGATGCTTTAGCATCTAAAGGTGTCTCCAGGTGGTCAAGTCCTACCTATACATCTTTTTCTCCTAGATAATTTTGATCCCACTTGCAGGGATGTCAGTTTAAAATATAACCCACCAAAGGCACATTGGCATGACCCTTCTTCCTTCCTTACATGCTTCCCACATAAACCACAATAAAGACACTTTCTCAGTCCTACTTGTTCTCCCTGCCTTGTGAACAAACCTGGTGTTTTGCCTGTGTGGCCCTGAATGGTTTGTTACACTCCTTCCAGGAGACTGTGAGTATAACAATGCTTTCAAACTCTTCTAGTTTCTCTTGATTCCCATCTGGACTTTCCATAGCTCACACCAGGTAAAAAACATGGCTTATAAGACACACACCTGCATGTAAACTTACATCTGTGTGATGTAATTTGAAATTTATTGCTTTTATGTATATATGTTATTTAACAAGAAGGAGTAGTATACAGAGAAGATAGGATTAAACAAATGAGAATGACTGCTGATTCATTATATTGATATTTCTGTTGGTCTCCAGTGTTTTGGAGCAGCTAGAAGTAAAAAATAAAAAATCATGGAACTGTAACCCACACCAAACTTTAAAGTCTTGTTTTCATAAGATCTGTTATATTTACTTATTAAAATATACTTGGAAATTTATTGCTTTTTTTGTATATATATTGTATTTCACAATTAAAAATTTTAAAAACACAACAAACAATATTTAAAATATATAGAGAGAATTTTCATAAGCATTTTTGAACCTTTGCTCAAAATTAAATGGAATTTATACTTTGTGCTTAAACATGTTGATTTATGCTATTGAATGCCTTATCACTGAAAAATTCAAGGGCATACAACTATTTTCAGAAGAAAACATGTTTCTCTTTGAAACATGTCATTTTTTTCCCAACTATAAAATATAATACCACTTTAGATTACACACTTATACATTGGCTGTTACAATTTTAAATAAAGCATTTCAGTTAATAAACATTTTTCATCTTTAACATTTATCTAATACAAAATGATTTAATAATGAGGATTTGAATTAATATTTAAATGTATGGCTTCTTAAAATATTTTCATCCTATGCTTTTTCACTTTCATTATAGTGTAAGTTACCTTTGGATATATAAAAAAAAACGGATGCTGCAGGCATATGTTTATTCCTTACTGATTTTAGTACTAATCAGATTCAATCAGAATTGCTCCACAATCCCTAAACTACCATATAGTATTGAATTATCCTTTAAATAGTCTCTGATTCAAAGGCATTTCAAATTATGTAAGACCTGATTCAATTACTCAGAGCATTCCAAAATTGCTTTCTGAACCCAATTTCATGATATTATTAAAATGAAAAGCATTTCTATTTTAACAGTTTAAATTCTATACCTGCTTATTGGAACGCTGAGCTTATATGTTTATACATAAAACTGTTAATCCTTTAAATGTTTAGCTGAGGTTGTCATGTCCAAGAAAAAAAATAGTTGGACAGTTTGTAAAGATTGTGTCAAGGTGTTACAGTGTGGTATATTGGGGAAAGAAAAAACACCCTAATGTAAACTATGGACTACAGTTTATAATACAATTATAATATGCTCTCATCCATTGTAACAAAGTTAGCACATTAATGCAAACTGTTAATAGTAGGGTTGTGAGGTATGTGGAAAATGCTATATTTTTTACCTCAGTTTTCTGTACAACTTCAACAACTCTAATAAAAAAAAATAGTGCATTCTTAAAAAGATTGTGCCTTAGCTTATTTGAGCATAAGTTATGTGCAAAAGTTTATATGAATTGCCATTTCAGCTTCAAAATACAAGCAATATATGTCCAAAATATCAGGAAATTGCGGTTTCTCCCTTTAAGAACCTCATTTTTTTGGTCAGATGTCATAAATACTTGAGAACAGAGATTATGAAGATTTCGTATTATAGATCTTGTAAATGTCTCACTTTTTCCTAAACAACTCCTTTTTATTTCCCCCCAACTTTTTTTTTGTTTTTGCATGTGCAGTCACCAGGAATCGAACCCACGTCTCTGGCATGGCAGGCAACAATTCTGCCACTGAACCGCTGTAGCATGGCCCTTCTCTTATTCTAAAAAAGAAACATTAAATGGGAAAAAAAACTACTAAATAATGTAAATAAATTTACATTATTAAAATTTATTTACATTATTTAGTAGTATTTAAAAAGTTTTCAATGGTGTTATCTTTCTTTTACCAATATAAAAATGAACTACTGAACCATTTTTCAAGCTATTTAAACAACATAAAAAAGTCTTCATATGATGCAACTAAAAAATTAAAAGTAAATAGTATAGTTACAGAATGAACTTATATATGCTACAGTTATTTTCCCACTCATAACTAACATTTATTGATCCTTAACATGTATCTCAGTATTAGGGACAAAATTTAAAGTAGAATTTAGTTGCTGTTCACTTGCAGATTATATTATAATGGGAAAACTAATAATAATTTATTGTAAAAAGATGATAGGCACCGTAGTTTAGATTTTGCTGTGAATGTTCAAAGAAGAGAAGGTAATATATTACTTGTAGAAAATAATTCCTGATTTAAAAAGGAAAAACTGAATAAAAGATAAGAATTCAAATAAGATTTCAAGATCTTTCTTGAAAAATATAAGATCATAAAAATATAAAAATTCTTCAAAAGATTACTAGTTGGTTCAGGAATAAGTTTATTTCAAAGCTGCTTATTATTCATGTACTCTGGTTCACTTCAAGAGAATTTTAAGGACCCCTTAAGGAAAGGGCTTGGGAGTAGTCAGATCAGCAAAATGTGGGAAATATTTTTATTTTATTTTAGGCTCCTGGAATAATCTTAATGACCACTTAAGTCAGGGCTTCCTCAATTCCTCTCTAATAGGCTGCATTTTATTTATTTTAGCACTGAAAAAAATGGAAATTTCAGAACACTCAGAAATAGAAGTCAATAATATATTTTCATGTGTATATTATATATTACCAAATGCCCAAATCACATGCAATATAGAGAACCCACCCACAGCTTACAGCATAAGGATGAAAGTCTTTAGATAACTAGGTAGGCGTGAGCTTCTACCATATGTGCGTGGTTGGAGACATATCAACCTGCAGATTAAACCAAGTCACTATGGGGAACGTAAGAGCATGGTTTCAGTAAGGGTTGTAGATCTAAACACATGTTTTTTTCCCCTTGATCTAAATTATGATAAAACCTAGTTTTTTCCCTTTTGCTCATTTGGGTTAAAACAGGGACATGTTTCTCCTTTAACTATGGAAGTGAGAAACAGCAGACAGGATATTTGTGCAAAAAAAAGGTGGGAATTGTGGTTAGGCGAGAGATTTGAAAACTTGATTTATTCCTTCAAGAGCAGAGATATATAAGGCCTTTGATTAAATGCTTAAAAGGAACAGTTATAATCTTTAATTCTTATTGATATCATTAAGAAGCTAAAATTCTTATAATGGGTGAGCTGGTTTGAAAGGATTTATGCATCCTAGAAAAGTCATGTTTTAATCTTAATCCCGTTTTGTAAAGACAGTGCTTCTTCTAATCCCTGTTCAGTACCACATGTTGGAAACTTTAATTAGATTATCTCCATGTAGATGTGACTTAATCAAGTGTGGGTATTAAACTTGATTAGGTGGAGATGTCTCCACCCATTCCAGGTGGGTCTTGATCAGTTTACTGGAATCCTTTAAAAGAAATATTTTGGAGAAAGCTTCAGAATGCTGCAGAACCATGAAGCACAGAGTCCACAGAGGTCCTTGGAAATTTGGAGAGAAGGACAACAGAATGCTGCAGAACCTTGAAGCAGAGTCTACCAGCCAGTGATTTTTGGAGATGAAGAAGAAAAAACACCTCCTGGGGAGCTGGAGAGGGAGTTAGCAGATGACACTGTGTTCACTATGTGCCTTTCCAGATGAAAGAGAAACCTTGACTGTGTTCGCCATGTGCCTTTCTATTTGAGAAAGAAACCCTGAATGGCATCAGCCTTCTTGAATCAAGGTATCTTTCCCTGGATGCCTTAGATTGGACATTTCTATAGATTGGTTTTAATTGGAACATTTTCTCAGCCTTAGAACTGTAAACTGGCAAATTACTAAATTCCCCTTTTTAAAAGCCATTCCATTTCTGGTATATTGCATTCTGGCAGCCAGAAAACTAGAACAATGGATATGCCTTACCCTCTCAGACATTGGTGGTTGTTCCCAAAGATGATGAGTATAAAAATGTAGATATTGACCTTCATTATGATGCCAAGTAAATTTGAGAAAATAAACAAAAAAAACCCATGAGTATTAATAATTTTATTGTGTAAAGCTAAAGTATCCAAAAGTATACACTAAACAAGATGTAAGTATTCAATTTGTAAATAAAAAAATATGTTAAGTGCCCACATTCCATTTTCCTGCTGAATGTAGGCCCACTTTCAAGTGTTATTGATTTTTTGTATATTTTTCAAATTTAAATAAATAAATTAGATTACTGAAAATAGGAAAGTTTATGAGTATTTTGTATTCTGCCAGAATGGCAGAAATGGACTATTTAATAATTGCTCAATTTTCCATTTTACGTCCTTAAATTAGCATAATTAATTTGATCCACTGTAGTGTTGAAGTAGACTAGCCATTCATCTGTATTAAAGAATAGGTTAGGTGCCTTAACTTTCATGTGAAAATACAGTCTTTATGAATAGTTTGAGTGATACAGAGTCTATTATTTTTAAATGTTAAATTTAAAATTTAACATTTAAAATTTTAAATGTTAAATTTTAAATTTTAAATTTAATATTTAAAATTTTAAATTTAAAATGTTTAGTGTTAAATTCTTCATAGTCCTGTTAAAAACATGAGAAAGTTTTCACTTGACCAAATTATCTTGGTGCATTATATAACTGCTTTAATTACAAAGTGATTCTCAGCATTGTGCCCTCAGAGTTCCTTGTATCTCACTAAGAGAAAAGTTTTTATGAAAATTACTATTGTCCTCATTTTATAGATGGCAATGGCAATAACAGTTCTAATATCTATTGATATTGAACCTACTCAGGAAATGTTTTTCATAGCTAAATATCAGTATTAATATATTACATTTAAGTTAATATTATGGTTTCTTCTTCCAGATGATATATATTGTTAACTATTGATAGTTCAAGTTGTAAAGAAAGCATCAGGAACCTACAGAATGTAGAGCAATTTATGTAGGCATAAAAAAAATAAATTAGCTTGCAGTGTTATCTAACATATAGAATTTTTGTTTGCCTCCCTTTGTGAGAGTAACATCCTGAAATCTGGCATTTCCTCTTTGCCTGATGACTTAGAAAAACTGAGAGAAAATTTTCTGAATACTCAAAATAATATTGTTGTTGAAATAGATGTTATTTGAGAAGGCTCCAAAGATTTCAATGTTCTCCCCAACTTCCCCATGCCAACTATGGAGAGACTGCCAATTCAGTACAGATGGAGCTTTTTTTTTTAATGGCCTATGGTTAGAGGAACTTATTTTTCATAGTTCTGAAGATAAAATGGAATTTTTAAGGAGAGTTGTCCCAGAATATTGCCATCAAAAGGCTAACAGAGTCACAGTAGGGTATTAAAAATTGGGGGAGAATGAATGAAAAAAGCTGGGGGAGATGAACATCAGATAGCAAAATAAGTGTGTAGAACTTGAAATTACAAAGAGAATCACATAGTGCAAATAGAAGAGTACAGGGATATTCTTTGCTTTGGGTATGGTAGTAAACAATATGGTGGTCTTCTCTGGTCTTGTTTTGTTTGGCCAGAATTTTTATTTGATGTGTATGCTAGTTTGCATCTGTACTTCAGAAAAGCCTATATTCTTTTAATCTAATCTTGTGGGGGCAGACCTACTGTTAGGTGAGACCTTTAGATAGGTTGTTTCTATGGAGATGGACCTTGCCCATTCAAAGGTGTGTCTTAATTGACTTGCTAGAGTCCTTTAAAGGAAAGATATTTTGGAGAGAGATCAGAGCAAAGAGAAGCTAAGAGAGAAAGAAAATACCCATAATATTTTGGAGACAGCCATTGAAACCAGAAACAGGAAAGAAGGGTCAACAGATGTTACTATGTTCCTCTCCATGTCACAAAGGAATTCTGGATGCCAGCAGCCTTTCCTGAGAGAAGGGATCTTCCTCTTGATACCTTAATTTGGACATTTTTATGGTCTTAGAACCGTAAATTTGTAACAAAAGAAATTCCCTTTGTAAAAGCCGATCTATTTCTGGTATAATGCATTTTGTCAGCTTTAGCAAACCACAACAGTTTGGTCTAAGCAAAGGTTTCATGTTTTAGTTTTTTAGGTACCTGCTTACTTCTTAATATTAATGCTTTTAAGAAGAGCATCTATTTCCTTTTAACAGAGCCCCTTAAGCTTATTTCTTAACATGCAACACTTTCACATATTTATCTGATCTGCAAGAACTCTGGAGGCCTGTGAGGATCTAACTTGTAGCCCAGAACTTGAATTAATTTTTTGTTGTAACATGATCTGAATGTTGATGATTTTTCAGCATGAATTAAAGTTTGAATCCCTAACACCATTACTACTCATTGCAAGGCTCTAAATCATAACAACACCTAATACTTTTTAGTCTTTAGAGGCCTGAGACCATCCAGATATCCATTTTTCCAGGATGATCTCTCAACCAAAATACAGTTAGAGCTATACTCCTTTATCTGTCTAGAGATTGTTCCCAGCCAGAGAACAGCCAAGTATCTTATATCCTCTGAATTAATATTAAAATAAAATGATATGCATTTTCTAGTATGCAATACATACTATAAATAGATAGAGAAAATTAATAATTCAGGGCTATGAGGGACTCTACAGGCAAAATTCCATTTGAAAAGGAAGGTAAGTGATTTTTAAAATCAAAATTTTTGTCCTGCATGCATACTTTCATGTTCTATTTTATTCATTCATTTGTTTCTAAGTTAATTGGTAGTTTAATGATATTTAGTGAGTACCCTTACACAAATCGCTGATGGATTGCTGAATAAAGTATATTCTCTGCCTTCAAGAAGCTCAAATATTAAGATAAAATTAAGGTAGATAGACTTGCTAAGTCTTTTTGAAATATCTACATATACTACTAGAAGTACAAGCAAAAATAAAGAAGGGTGAATTGTTACATCTATTAAGGTATTAAACTGTAAAAACAAAGCTTCCTAGGGTACATAATTTCTGAGCTGATTTTAGAGACACATAGAAGATCTCTGTGCTGGATTGAATATGTTATGTACCCCAGAAAAGCCTATGCTCTTTTAATCCAATCATATAAGGGTGGATCTAATGTAGGCTGAGACCTTTAGATTAGGTTATTTCCATGGAGATGTAACCCCACCCATTCAGGTTAAGATCTTTTGATTAGGTTGTTTACATTGACATAAATTCCTACCCACTCAAGGTGGGTCTTAATCCACTTGGTGGAGTCCTCTAAGAGAGATCAAAGAGAGAAAGAGATCTTAGACAGAAATGCCCTGGGACATGCTAAGCAAAGACCCACAGAATTTGAAAGAGAGAATCTGGAGAGCGACAAGAGAAGCTAAAGAGATGAGATCCAGAGTTTGTCCCAGAGAAGCTAAGAGAGGACATATATATGCTTAGAGAGAGAGAAACATGCCAGAGATGCTAAGAGAAGACCCACAGGACAAAGAGAATAAACCACTGGAGTCAGAAACTGAAAACTACAGATCTAGAAGCAAAAACAAGCAAATCCATTCATGAGCCTTTACAGCTGTCAAAGGTGTCCTAGATGCCAGGGGTCATTCTTCAGAGTCCAGATATCATCTTATTGATGGCTTAATTGGAACATTTTCATGGCCTTAAAACTGTAAATTTGTAATTTAATAAGCCCCTTTTGTAAAATCAACCCATTTCTGGTATTTTGCACTCTAACAGCTTTTATAAGCAGAAATAGATTTTGGTACTAGAGAAGTGGGTTGCTGTGATTGCAAATACCAAAAATGCTGGAATGGCTTTATAGATGCACAAGGGGAAGATTCTGGAAGAATTGTGAGATGCTTAATAGAGAAGGCCTAGATTGTTTCAAAAAGACTAATGGTAGAATTATGGACTCTAAAGATCCTTCTGATGAGGGCTTATACAGAAATGATGAATGTGCCATTGCCAACTGAAAGAAATCCTTGTTTTAAAGTGCAGAAAATTTGGTAACATTGAGTTCTGGTGTTGAATGGAAGTTAGAATTTTAAATTGACTGGCTGGGATAGCTAGCTGACACATTTCCAAACTAAATGTTAAAAATGCAGCCTGGTTTCCTCTTGCAGCTTATAGTAAAATGCAAGAAGGGATAAGCTGAGATCTAAACTCTCAGGTACAAAGAAATCAGAAATTAATGGTTTGGAAAATGCTGAGCTTTTGGAAAATGAGTCCCCAGAGAATAGTGCCCTGTGTGTGGATCTAACCAAACATGGTGTCAGTCAGCCATTTCAGCACAAGCCAGGATTTGAAATGTAATTATCCAGAAAGTATTTGTGGAAAGTCCTATTGTCTGATGGTTTTGATCCCTGTGTGCTGCATGCCAACCCAACATTTTGTGTGTGTGTGGGAGTGGGGGGTGGGGGTGGGGTGAGAGAGAGAGAGAGAGAGAGAGAGAGAGAGAGAGAGAGAGAGAGAACTATGTGAACAGAACTACTGCCAGTTTAAACTAAAAGGGAGAGAAAAGGGACAAATGGAAGTAAAAATTATTTTAAAGACAGAACCATGGAAGCAAATGTGTGGATCCAAGAAATCTTGGGCCCAAAGAGGAGCCTCAACCCTGCCCATGAAAAGTGTGAGTTTGCCCCAGAGGTAGAGGGCAGACCTTCTGCCTTGATGTGCAGGAAGTTTCAGTGCCCCAGATTTCAGAGAGAGTGGAGCATACTCCCTGGGGATTGGGGAGAGTCTGGCCACCACCCCACTCTCCTAAAAGGGTTGAATATGTGCCCAGGAAATGGCAGAGTCCAGCTGTCACCAAGATATTGGAAGTGGGTGGGAATGAGAACAGGACAGTCTTTCCAATGCTCCCCAATGTTACAACCCTCATTCAACTGTTTTCAGAGAACAGTGCAATTGTGTAAGCCCTTAGAACAGGCAAGACTACTGCTGTCCCTGGGGATAAAACATCATTCTATAATTGAAAATGACTTTCAGACATTGAAGGCTAATGGAGCTTGCCCTGCTGGTTTCCATAACTGTTTGGGATCTTTGTTGTTTTTATTCCAATTTCTCCCTATAGGAAAATAAATGTTTATTCTATGACTGTCCCTCCTTTGTATATTAGAAGCAGATAACTTGTTCTGAGTTCTACAGATCCACAGTCAGAGGAGAATTTTGCTCAGTACAGACCATGCATGTAGCTGATTTTTATGAGACTTTGTATATTTTTTATTTTGTATTGTATCTGTATTGTTACTGAAATGATTTATGGCATTTGTGATATTGTGATGGAAAGAATCTGTTTTGCATGCAGAAAGAACCTGCCATTTTGGGGTCCAGAGAGTAAAGTGCGCTTGTTTAAATCTGTTACATACCCCCCAAAAATCTATGTTTTTTTAATTGAATCAAGTGGAGGCAAACCTACTGTGGGACCTTTTGATTAGGTTGTTTTCATGGAGATAAGACACTGCTTATTCCAGGTGGGTCTTAATCCACTTACTGGAGTCCTTTTAGAGAGCTCAGGAGAGAAAACTGAACAGGAATGCCCTGGAAGACGCTAAGCAAGGACCCACAAGAACTGAAAGAGCCAGAACTTGGAAACAGCCAAGGGAAGTTAAGAGATGAGATCCAGAGTTTGCCTTGGAGAAACTATGAGAGGATCCACATATGTTTAGAGAAAGAAATGCCACAAAGAGGATAAAAGATGATCTGCAGGATGCAGAGAGAAAGACATTGGTATCAGAAGTTGAAACTATGGAACCAGGAGCAATTACTAGCCATTTTCTTTCCCAGCTGGCAGAGGTGACCCAGATGTCAGTGGCCTTTCTTCAGAGTTCAAGTATCATCCTATTTATGTCTTTATTGGGACATTTTCATGGCCTTAGAACTGTAAATTTGTAACTTAATAAATCTATTTTGAAAAAGCCAACCCATTTCTGTATATTGAATTCCAGCAGCTTTGGGAAACTGAACAATCATTAGGCTGAAAAGAATAAATACATATCCTGCATTAGTGGCAAAAACAAAGGTACATGCAGAGGTATGAAACTTCAAGGTGCCTTTGGGGATGTATTAACAACTTGATAACTCAAGAGTGTGTGAATGGATTGGTAAAAGTAGAGAAAAGCACCAAAATAAGAAGCTGGAATAATAGGTAAGAGCCATATCATGATTACAACATCCCACATTTCTTCCAATTACTCAAATTTATGTGAGACAATAAATGTATAATAAACTTTGGCAGTTCAACAACCATTGCTTCTTTGTAAATGTCAGCAGAGATGGTCTGATATTCATTGATGGTACCCTAACTCTTTACAGCCTTACAGATCCACCCTGAAACAGGACTCTTTTTCATCTCATGAAATATCTAACCACAAGCTATATCACTTGGGCATGGATTCTTTATACATGCATTAGTTAAAATACAATAAAGAGTAAGAAAAAAATGGATCTGAGTTTTTTTTAGCATTAATAACATATCTCTATAAATGTGAAGTATTTATATTTATTTTAGGATTCAAGAATATTAAAGTAAATTATTAGGAATAATAATTTTAAAAAATAGCTGACTTGAAAGTGTCCCAAAACTCTCATGTTGGGTTGGAATCATCCTCTCTGCAATGCTAACCTGTAGGCAGTGTTGAGGTGATGGCCAGGGGTAATTTTGCCTGAGCATGATGGAAGATGCAGGAGTTGACACCATCTTCCTGACAAGTAAAACTATAACAAAGGAAGAGGAGCTACAAAAAGCCTTAGGTTAAGTGTGTATATAAATGATGAAGGAAAGGAACTGGATGATGAGATATCAGAGAGAAGTTAGAAAATATAGTAGAAGATAAGGTGACAAGGTACATCTCATCTATGAAATACATGCATATACTAATTTGATGTTGGCTGTCACATGAGACAGATATTTAAAAGAATAAATCCTGCAAAAGAAGATTTAAGATGTACTGGAGAAATTTATATTTACTAAGTTATGAACTCTATAAGCAGGAATTCAGCTTTTTTCATTCATCACTTTACATTTTTTAAGTCCTACAATGTCTAGCATGACACTTTGAATATGGCAGTAGAAGATATATTAAATAATTACCTTAAGTCTAAAGCAATGCATTTTAAGCCTGAAAATATAAAAATTAGAGGATTTTCCATAAGACACAAGCAATGATTTTACAAGGTCTAAATAACTTCTAATGGGAAAAACAAAAAATTATTTCCTGGACTATGGAATTAATTATTCTCACAATGGAACCATCATCATATACAACGAGTTATTTATGGTGAAATCCCTCCTTATATTCAAGGGTAAGTCTTTTACATCTAACCATTGATGTAATTACTTGCCAAAAAAGATGTATCACAAATATTTATTTTACTTTAAGGGTCTGGACTTTGAAATAAAATGAATAGTCTTGGCAGAATCTCTTATGATGGGGTCTATATGTTAGAAGATTTGCCTGAGCAATTTTTAGAGCTTTGAAAGATAAACAATTTTTATTTTCCAGGGCTTTGCCTGACAACATCTCATGGTTGACAGGTCAGTCCTAATACAACTATATATCTGACAATCTAGATAGCAGTCAGAGGCTAGAGATCAATCTTCACCTAGAAAAGTTGATAGGATATGTCATAAATGAAGAGGACACAATGATATTGTGACCTTGTATTTAATAAATAGATTAAATTATTAGTAACTTGAATCAGTTCCATTATATTAAACATATTCTTTTGTATGTTGGATGAATTATATGAAAATCTTAAAATGTAGCATGATAAAAATATCTCCTAAAATTTAAACATTTTTGTGCTGCAAGGACCAGAGACATAGAAATGAATTATTTATATAGATGGGTATAAAGTAATCCTAGGGAAGTTTGACTCTTATTTAAAACTTCTTAAATAAAAACAAATTAAATAGAAATATCTCCCTATAATTACAGTTGAAATCATTTTCTAATAAAATTAAAACAAAATGTAGGGTGCTTTTGTCTTTTCTATTTTTGTTTGGTTTTCTAAGAAGCAATACTTCATTAACTTTGTGTAAATGAGTGTAACTTCCCTAATTATGCTGTGATAATACTAGAAAATATGTAAAAAGCTTTTTTGATAAACATTAATTTTTAGTTTACACTTGCCCCTGTCAGAGATCATTAAAATATTGCTGTTGTTAATAATATTATTACATTTTGCCCTCTTCAATAGTTTTTATATGTTTAATCAAGTTTTTTTACCTGAAAAACTGTCTAGGAAATCACAAATTAAATGAATTTTTAGAAAGAATTAAAGTAATCAAATGGAAATTTTAGAACTTATAATTACACTGTGGTAGTCAGATTCAGTTGTCAACTTGGCCAGCTGAAGGCACCTAGTTCTGTTGCTGTGGACATGAGTCAATGGTACGTGAACCCCATCTGTTGCTCATTACATCTGCAGTCAGTTGGGAGGCATGCCTGCTGCAATGAATGACGTTTGACTTAATTGGCTGGCGCTTAAATGAGAGAGCTCAACATAGCACAACCCAAGCAGCTCAGCATACCTCACCTCAGCACTCGCAGCTCAGCCCAGGCCTTTGGAGATGCAGAAAGAAGTCACCCTGGGGAAAGTTATTGGAACCCAGAGGCCTGGCGAGAAGGCCAGCAGAGCCCATCCTGTGCCTTCCCACATAAGAAAGAACCTCAGTTGAAAGTTGGTTGCCTTTCCTCTGAAGAACTAACAAAATAAGCCCCCTTTTATTAAAAGCCAATCTGTCTCTGGTGTGTTGCATTCCAGCAGCTAGCAAATTAGAACATACTCTATGATGAAGGAAAAATGGACTGAATGGCTTGAAGAGAAGTGTGGAGATAGAAAAAGAAAGGGCCTATGAACCAAAGACAGATCAATATGGTATTTACAAACTAGAAGAAGATAAAACAAAAGCAAGAAAAAATTGCTGATATTTGGTGACATGTCTAACATGGATATAATCTAACTTTAGAGAGAGAGGTGAGAGGTATGAATCAGAAAAAATTTTGGAAAGATCATGGTCAATATATATTTTTAATTTTCTTACTATATAATTATAGAGGCAGAAAGCTCAGGTAACTTCAAAAGGAATAAATACAAGGAAAATCATACCAAAGCACATTCTCATGCTGCTGAAAATCACAGCTAAAGATAAAAGCTTGAAATCAGCAAGAGTAAGAAAATACACAATATGTAGGAAACAAGAATGATACCAGACTTTTCATCAGAAATAATGCATGACAGCCTCTTGCCTCCCGCACTTTTTGAGGGTGCCCACATTTCCTCTTACATGTGTTCTCAATAACTTTTCTGCCTGTGGACTCTATGATGTGCTGTACCTTTGAATTCCTACTTGTGGTGTGGCCAAGAACCTAGCAAGCTGAAATCCAACAACATATTTTGGCAAGGCAGCCAAGAGGCACTTCTCTCTGACCATCTGCACTGGTGAATACTGAGAAGGTCAGCCATGTGTTGTTGCTTTTTCTTCTCACTGCTCATTGCTATTCTCTCCTATGTCCTCATTTTTACTGTGCTCTCCAGAAATCTAGGGCTTCAAATCAGATCACCCAGGACATAAACTCAGTTCACCCTAAGCCACAAGCTCCCTCCTCGTAGGTGGCAGGAACCCCATCTCCATGTCATGTAGAGCCAAGCAGGCTCAAGGAGGTGGTGATGCACCCTTTGGGAACTGACTGGGGGGTTCTCCCCATGCAGAGCAGGAGTACAATGGAAGCCAAATCATCTCCAACTGTCTCTGTCTCTGTCCCTCTCTTCTTTGGTAGTCTGAGACTTCCTCACTGCTCTGGTTTGAAAGGATTTATGTATCCTAGAAAAGCCATGCTTTAATCCTAGTCACATTTTGTAAAGGCAACCATTTCTCCTAATTCCTATTCAGTACTGTATATTAGAAACCCTAATTAGATTTTCTCCATGGAGATTTGACTTAACTGTGGGTGTTGAACTTGATTAGATGGAGACATGTCTCCACCCATTCTAAATGGGTCTTGATTAGTTTACTGGAATCCTATAAAAGAAAAAAATATTTTGATGAAAGCTTCAGAACACCACAAAACCATGAAGCAGAGTCCACCAGCCAGAGATCCTTGGAGATGAAGAAGAAAAATGTCTCCTGGGGAGTTTCGTGAAACAAGAAGCCAGAAGATAAAGTTAGCAGGTTTTGCCATGTGCCCTTCCAGTCAAGAGAGAAACCCTGAACATCTTCAGCCTTCTTGAATCTGGGTATCTTTCCCTGAATCTAGGTATCTTTCCCTGGATGCCTTAGATTGAACATTTCTATAAACTTTTTTAATTGGGACATTTTCTCAAGCTCAGAATTGTAAACTAGCAACTTATTAAATTCTTCTTTTTAAAAGCCATTCTGTTTCTGGTATATTGCATTGTGGCAGCTAGCAAACTAGAACATTCACACCCTCTCTTTTCCTTCCCTCTGAGGACCCAGACCTTTCCTATTGCTAAATCAGTTCCTCTTTCCACCTCCTTTACAGCTATCCTCTCTCCTGTCATCATAAGAATCTCCTTTTTTGTCCATCTGGCTAACTGAACAGTATGTAGAAAGCCACAGAAAAGTTTGGGAAAGTGAATTTTGTGGTCATTGCTGACTACAAGTCTTAATGGAATTGGAAAGTTGTAGGGAATTTAAGAAAGTAAGTTCTGTTTGTAGTCAATGCTGGTTATAAGAAGTTATAAAGAGTTTATAAAATTGAATTCTGTCTTTTCTAATCAATTCCGCTCTCTTTAAACTGCTCTTAATGAAATGTTTTAAAAAGTTTTTCTTAACCACCTGGGTATTCTGTCTAAGAGATAAAAATTTTATATTATATCAGAATAATATCCTTGTTAAACATATCATTTATTTCAGAAGACAAGTCTTCTCGCTCTTAAAGGAAAGCTATTACAAAATATTTGTTCTTTCACATTGTAAAAGTAAAGTTCTAAAATAGTTTAACATATTACCTTAAAAAGTGTTTAAGAAGTATTATAATAATTAAAAGATTTTCTATCCTTCTGTTAGCTAAATTTGCATGGATGAAATGTTATTCACATATTTAGAAATGGTTTAGAATTCCTAAAATCTTAACAAGATTCTAGTCTAACACTGATCTGTATAATGTTAAAAGTTACAAATCTGTATAATAAATTTACTTCTCAGGCCACTTTGAGGCTTCTCTGAAAAGGTCAGCTATGTCAGAACTTCATCTTCAACAAAAGAACCTTTTTAAAGGAGAAACAAGGCAAGTTTATAAACTATGTTTGACCTATCAATAACCTAGCCCTAATAAGTCTATAAAAGTAAAACAAGGCAAGACTTCTGATATAATTTGTAATTAATAACCCCAATATAAAGCAACAGTCAAATGTTTTAATGTATAAAAGTAATTCATTAAAACTTCCTATAAAAATTAAAGCTTAAAATATATACTCTTAGGTCTCCCAATTTAATAAGCCAAAGCCCTGTCCTCAGTGATGTTAGTTCAGAAAGCAAGAGTAATCACCCTTACCTGAACTCTAGAACTAAGAAAAGGGGAAAAGCTTTGCCTTCCCAGTCCTGCATGCTCATACAGAAGGGTAAAAAAAAGTGAAGCTTTCCCCCAATTAAACACCACAAAAAAGATACTCAGTTTCTTAAATGCTGTGCACATACCACCAATAACAAAATAGCAGCAAATCATTGCCTTGGCCATCAGAAAAATAATACTCACATCTCTTGAGGTAATAACCAAGCTGACATGGCAGCCAAAGCTGCAGCCCGATTAATCAAGCCCCTTCTGAGTCATATTCCTGCACCCCTTAAGTTAACTTATGCACTTATTCACCAGTAACGCAGGAACGAGCTGTCCAGATAAGATTCACTTTTGGATCTGAAAGATGATCATTTCCGTTCCTCTCCTCCAATCAAACTTGGCTAATGTATCTCTAGAGCCTATTCACTTCTATCCTCTTCCTATTAACATACCATTACATTTTCATAAACTTCTTTATTGTGAAATATAACATATATTCAAAAAAAGTGATAAATTTAAAAGTGCATTTTAATAAGTAGTTGTAGAACACATTGAAAGGATGGTATTGGTTACAGTTCCACAATTTCAGGCATTTCCTTCTAGCTGTGCTAAGACACTGGAGACTAAAAAGAAATACCAATATAATGACTCAGTAGTCATTCTCATTTATTAAAGCCTATCTTCTCTATTATAACTGCTTCTCATTTTACCCTTCTCCCAATCTTTAGGGCTATTTGAGAAATGACTTTTCTAACTTTTTCACATCGAAAAGAGGTGCCAACATTATGGGGTAGAGGAATGCAACTGGGTAATGATCTTGGAGAGACTGGTAACTATGGGTTTCAGGGCTTATAAGGCTTAGGAACAATTTGGAGATTATAGTTTTCTGAAAAAATCAAGTTAGTGAGTGAAACTTTTATAAAGTCTAGGATAGAGCCTTGTGTATTTTTAAAGGTTTACAGGAATACCATTGGTTGGGATTTGGCATACCATGGCAATTAGCAGTATCTAGCTAAAGCTTGAAAAATAGTAACCTCCCAGAATAGCCTCTCAATTCTATTTGAAATATATTAGCCACTGACATCTTATTTTGTTATATTTCTTTTCATTTTTGCTCAGGAAGGCATTATCAGTCCCATGGTGCCAGGGACAGGCTCATTCTTGGGAGTCCTGTCCTACATTGCCAGGGAAACTTACACTCCTCCATGTCATTTCCCATGAAAGGGGAAGGTAATGATTTTACTTGCAGAGTTGGGCTTTCAGAGAGAAAGGCCACATCTGAGCAACAAAAAAGAGTCTCTGAGAGTAATTCTCAGGCATAATTATAAGTAGGCTTAGCTTCTACATTACAGAAATAAGTTTTATAAGACCAAGCCTCAAGACAAGGACTTGGGCTATTCTTTGGAGTCCCTAATGTTTGAGAGATTGTCAGGAATTTCCCAGTTGGGAAAGTTTAATAGTTTCATATATTTTATCCAGTCCCTCAAGGGCCTTTGCCACTAGTTTTTAATTATCTGCCCAACATACTCTGGAATGTATTTGGGTTTTACATTATATAATATAGAATTGAAAGACTTTATTCTCAATTCTAGGCTCCATGTGTTTAGGTTGTTTAACTGAACAGGCCAGACAGGTTAAGTTAGCTTGTGTGCTACAGAAAATTTAGGTTTCAGACAAAATAGACCTCTCTTCCCTTGGATTTCTATAGTATGTGAAGTTCTAAAATACAGTCAATATCATCCTTTACTTTAATATTTCAATTTAACTATGTCTCAAATATATTGACTATATTCTTATCTCTAATTGAAGCCTGATCTCTTTTGGAGCTTCTTTGACTGTTGTTGTATGTATGAATGCTGACTTTCAGAGCTACAAACTCCAACTCTGAGTCTTAGATGTCACACAGGTACCCAAAGTTCCAGGAAAATACCAGGTCATACCCATATAGCACAACATCTCAGAATTTAGAAATAACACTAAAAACTCAGAAATAAATATGACTGCTGTAAAAGCTTAGAATCTTGGCCCCAGAGTTATTAGAAGTATTTTATAAAAGAGGCCAACAATATTTGTCCTTTTATTCTGGCTTATTTTGCTCAAAATAGTGTCCTCATGGTTCATCCCCCTCTTGGCATGCCTCATGACTTTGTTCCTTTCTGTAGCTGCACAATATTCCATCACATGCATACACCACAGTTTGCCCTTCTGCTTCTCAGTCAATGTATCCTTCAACCACCTCCATCCATTGGTTACTGTGAAAAGTATACCCATGAACATCAGTGTGCAGGTATCTATTTGAGTCCCTGCTCTCTGTTCCTTTGAGTATATTCCCAGTAATGGGATTACCTAATCATATGGTGACCCTATATTTAACACCCTGTGGATCTACTACATTACCCTCCAGAGGGGCTGTCCCATTCAGCTACCCTACCAATATTAAATAGATATAAATTTCTCTCCATATTTTCCCTAGCACTTGAATCTTTCAGTTACATATTTATATCGAATCTGCAGATTTTTTGTGATATATTCACATAGCACATATTATATCCAAAATAATAAATGTTTCATAGTGCCCTCACTTAGTTATATAATCATCATCACCCTCAATTTTAGACAATTTTCATTGCTCCAAAGAGAAAAATAACAGCTAGACATGACACACCAAAGAGGAAATCCAAAACTCCCCTTAATTCTTACCCCCCCCCCCATTATTTACTCCTAGTATTTTTGTGGTACTGGTGATATTTTCTTGTTAAATTATACCATAGCATGCAATAAGTAGTTTTTTCCATATACCCCTCTATTATTAACTCTTTGTAGAAGTGTCATAGCTTTGAAGTCATTCATGCAGGAATTTATTTGTATCTGTAGCACTAATCAGTGAGTTACATGGCTCTAAACAACCTCTTTCAATCATATTCACCTTCATTGTGACATTATTACTTATAAATCCACTAATGAACTACTATCACCTCTATCCATTATCATACTTTTAAGTTCAATCTCATTAACTAATCTGTACATATTACATTAACCATTCCCCCTTCTCTAGCTTCTGCCTATCCCTAGGTCCTCTATATTCTACATTTTAAGACTCCGAATTTACCTTTTCTAGGGGGTTCATGTTAGTGAAATCATATATTATTTATTTTTTGTGTGTCTGGCTTATTTTGCTCAGCATTATGTCCCCAAGGTTCATCCATGTTTTCATATGCTTCAGGTCTTCATTTCTTCTTACTGCTGAATAATATTCCATTGTATGCATATACCGCATTTTGTTTATCCACTTGTCTGTTGATGGACACTTGGATTTTTTTCCAGTTTTGGCTATTATGAGTAATACCACTAAGAACAATAGTGTGCAAATGTTTGTTCATGACACTGCTTTTAGCTATTCTGGGTATATACAAAGTAGTGGTATTACCACATCATAGGGCAACTCAATGTTTAGTTTTCTATGGAACTGCCAAACTGTCTTCCACAGCAGCTATACTGTTATATATTTCCGTGAATCAGTAATCTAATTTTTCCACATCCCCTCTAACATTTATAGTTTCCTGTTTGTTTAATGGCGGCCATTCTTGTAAGTGTGAGATGATATCTCATTGTGGTTTTGATTTGAATTTCCCTTATAGCTAATGAAGATGAACATCTTTCCATATGCTTTTTAGTCATTTGTATTTCCTTTTTTGGGAAAATGTCTATATATGTCTTTTGCTTATTTTATAATTTGTTTTTTTGTTCTTTTGTTGTTGAGCTGTATGACTTCTTTATATATATTGGATGCCAAACCTTTGTGATATATATGGTTTCCAAATATTTTCTCCCATTGAGTTGGCTGCAACTTCACCTTTTTTTACAAAGTCTTTTAAGGCACAAAAGTATTTGATTTTGAGGAGTTCCCATTTATGCATTTTTTATTTCATTGCTTGTGCTTTAGGTATAAGGTCTAGAAGCTACCTCCTATTACTATGTCTTGATGTTTACCCGTATTTTCCTCTAGAAATTTTACTTGCTTTTATAGTTACATCTTTGATGCACTTTGAGTTAATTTCATACAGAATATGAGGTATGCTATGGATATTCAGCTATCTGGAGCCCATTTATTGAAAAATAAATGTGTTTTGTCCCTGTCCAGTGGATTTGGGGGCTTTGTTAAAAAATCAATTGATCATAGATCTGTTGGTCTATTTCTGAAGTCTCAATTTCATTCCATTGATCAATATGTCTATATTTGTGTCAATACCATGCTGTTTTGACCACTGTGGCTTCATAATAAACTTTTAATTCACAAAATGTAAGTCCTCACATTTCATTCTCTCTTCTAGCATGTTTTTGGCTATTCAAAGCTCTTTTCCCTCCCAAATAAATATGATAACTAGCTTTTCCAAATCTTCAAAGTAGCTTGTTGGAATTTTTGTTGGTAATGCATTGAATCTATAAATCAATTTAGGTAGCATTGACAGTTTGGTGACAATTAACTTCCCTATTTATGAACACAGAATGTCTTTCCACCTATTTAGGTCTTTTTTGATTTCTTTTAGCAATGTTTTGTGGTTTTCTGTGCCAGGTTCTTTACATCCCTAGTAAAGTTTACTCCTAGATACGTGATCCTTTTAGTTCCTATTTTGAATGGAACTTTTTTCTTAATTGTATCATCAGTTAGATCATTATTTGTGTACAGAAACATTACTGTTTTTTGCACATTAATCTTGTATCCTGCCCTTTTCCTGACTTTATTTATTAACTCAAGTAGTTTTGTCATAGATTTCTCAGGATTTTCCAAGTAGAGTATCCTGTCATCTGCAAATAATGAAAGTTTACTACTTCTTTTATAATTTGGATGTCTTTTATTTCTTTTTTCATGTTTGATAGTTCTATTTAGAACATCTAGCACAATGCTGAATAAAAGTGGTAAAAATGGGCATCCTTGTCTTAGTCCCTATCTCAGTGAAAAGTCTTTCATCCTCTCACAATTATGATCCTGGCTGTGGGTTTTTCATGTATGTCTCTTATAATATTGAAGAATTTTCTTTATTCCTACCTTTTGAGGTATTTTTATCAGAAAAAGATGCTGAATTTTGTAGAATGCTTTTTCTGCATTAATTGAGAAAATCATGTGACCTTTCCCTCTTGACATATGTTGTATTATATTGACTGATTTCCTTGTGTAGAACCACTCTTGCATGCCTGGAAGAAACCCCGCTTGGTTGTGCTGTATACTTCTTTTAATGCACTTTTGGGTTCAATTTACAAGTGCTTTGTTTAGAATTTTTGCATCTATGTTATTTAGGGAGAATGGTCTGTAGTTTTCCTCTCTTGTAGAACTTTTATCCAGTTTGGTATTAAATGATATTAGCTTCATAAAATGAGTAAGGGTTCCTTTTTCCTCAATTTTTTGGAAGAATTTAAGCAGAAATAGTGTTAGTTCTTTTTGGAATATGTGGAGGAAGATTTCTGATGACAGATTGAATCCCTTTACCTATAATTGCTCTGTTGAGGTCTTCTATTTCTTCTTGAGACGGTTTAGGTTGCTTGTATGTTTCTAGGAATTTGTATATTTCATTTATGTTTTCTCTTTATTGGCATGCATTTTTTTCAGAGTTTCATTTTATGAATTTTTTCATAAGTTCAGGGTCCATGGTAATGATGCCCCTTTTATTTCTGATTTTATGTATTTTTATTCTCCCTCTGTTTTTCTTTGTCAGCCTTGTTAAGGCACCATTGATTTTATTGATTTTCTGAAAGAACTAACGTTTGGTTTTATTGATTCTTTCTAATTTTTTTTTGTTCTCCAATTCATTTACTTCTGTTTTAACTTTTGTTATTTCTCTTCTTCTATTTGCTTTGAGGATAGTTTGCTGTTCTTTATCTAGTTCTTCTAAGTGAACAGTTAATTCCTTTATTTTTTGCTCTTTCTGCTTTTTTAATGTAGGCATTTAGGGTATTAAATTTACCTCTCAGCACTGCCTTTTCTGCATCTCATAAGTTCTTTATGCTGTATTCCCATTTTTATTTGTCTCCAGATATTTCCAATTTCTCTTGCAATTTTCTCTTTGACCCACTGAATGTTTAAATGTGTTATTCATCTACATGCATTTGTGAAAGTTCTTGTAATTTGGTAATTATTGATTTCCAACTTCATTCCCTTATGGTCAGAAAAAGTGCTTTGAATAACTTCAATCTTTTTAAATTTATTAGGACCTGCTCGGTACCCCAGCATGTGATTGATCCTGGAGAATGCTCCATGAGAGAAAAATATATATCCTGGTGTTTTGGGGTGCAACAATCTATATATGTCTGTTAGGTCTGACTCATTTATCCCATTGTTTAGTTTCTCTATTTCCTTATCGATCCTCTGTCTGGTCCTTAGATCTGTAGAACGGAGTGGTGCATTGAAGTCTCCCTCTATTATTGTTGAAAAATCTGTTGCTAACTTCAGTTTTGCCATAGTTAGTCTCATGTCCTTTGGAGCTCCTTGATTGGATGCATAAAAATTTATGATTATTTCTTTTTTGGTGAATTTTCCCTTTTACTAAAATGTAGTGTCCTTCTTTGTCTCTTACAACATCTTTGCATTTAAAGTCTATTTTGTCTGATATTTGTATAGCCACTCCTGCTTTCTCTGGGTTACAGCTTGTATGAAACATCTTTTTTCATCCTTTCACTTTCAATTTATTTGCATCCTTAGGTCTAAGATGAGTCTTTTGTAAACAGCATGTAGATGGATCATATTTTTTAATCTATTCTGCCAATCTTTGTCTTTTAATTGTTGACGTTAGCCTGTTAACATTCAAAGCTAATACTGTGAAGGCATTTTTTGAATCAACTTCTTATCCTTTGGTTTTTGTTTGTCAGATCTATATATTTTTCCCTTTCTCTATTTTTATCTTTTAAGTTACCCTTATTGGTACTCAGCAATTCTGTGCTCTCCTCCAGACCTCTCTCTCCTGTTTCTTTCTTACAGCTGACAGCACTCCTTTTAGTATTTCTTGCAGGGCCAGCCTCTTGTTATCAAATTCTCTCAGCATTTGTTTGCATGTGAAAATTTTAATCTCTCCCTCCTTGGTGAAGGACAATTTTGCTGAAAAAATATTCTTAGCTAGACATTTCTCTCTTTCAGTATCTGAAATATACTATACTAACTCCTTCTCGCCTCCATCTTACCTGTTGAGTAGTCCTAACATAGTCTTGTGTGGCTTCCCTTTTATGTGGTAAATCACTATTCTCTTGTAGCTTTTAAAACTGTTTGCTTGCTTTTCAACATTTGACAGTTTGATTAGTACATGTCTCGGAATTGGTCTATTTGGACTTATTATATTTGGGGTTCTTTGGGCTTCTGTGATTCGCACATTTATGTCATAATGGCTGGGAAGTTTTCTCTAATTATCGCCTCAGATAATCTTCTTAGCCCTTTACTTTTTTCTTCTCCTTCTGGGACACCAATGATTCTTAGATTGTGTACTTTATGTTGTCAATCATTTCTCTGAGATCCAATTCAATTTTTCCCATCATTTTCACCATTTGTTCTTTCACATGCTCAAATTCAGTTTTCCTGTCCTCTAATTCACTTATTCTTTCTTATCCCTCTTTAAATCTGCTGTTGTGTGTCTTTAATGTATTTTTGTTTGATCTACAGTATCTTTTATTTCCATATGATCTGTCATTTTTTCCATTTATTTTCTCAAATTCTTCTTTATGCTCCTCTAGTATCTTCTTGATATCTTTCATGTTTTTAGCCAAACTGTTGAACTTATTTGGGAGATTCTCTATATACATCTTTAATTAATTGTTCCAAATTCTGTGTCTGCTCCACTATTTAAATTAGGTCATTTGTCTGGGCCATATTTTCCTATGTCTTCATGTGCTTTATGATATTCTGCTGACTTTGAGGCATTTGATTATCTTGATAAGGTTATATTTAAAGTTAATTTGCCTTGCTTCTCTAAGTTTTTGTAGTTGTTTGGGTTTTTCATTGAAGGTCTCCTTTTGCACTTGGTTTGTCAGTAATTCTTTTTACCAAACCAAAGCCAGGACCTCATACAGGAGGTGCAACTTTAGTTGAAGATCTGTTAAAAGCTAAGCAGAAAGGCAGTTTGCAGGACTGCACTTTCTGTTTCCTCCCGGAAGATGGCACTTATGAGGCAACATTTCCCTTCAGGTCTGCCTCTCCACAACTATATCAGTTGAATGCCAGGACCCAATCAGGTGAAAATCCAGTCTAGGAACCAGGTCTCAGTGCATGCTGAAAGTTGCCAACCCTGGGGCTGCGGGGTTGGCAGTTTATACCTTAGCAGAGAATCCATTTGTGGGCCCAATGGTTCTGGTGGTCCCCAGGCTCCCAAGTGGAATGACCTCAGGCTGTGGGACTGAGTACTTCAACTGCCTCTCCCCATAGCCAGCCTGGGAGTGCTCAGCAGTGCAGTATAGCTTGCTTCATCATCCCTGTCTCTCTGCCCATGTACTCTGTGAGTACTACGGGCTTCCATGGAGAAATAATAGAAGCACTGGGACCCAGGAAGTCTCTTTTTCTGGCCAATTGTCATATCAGCTCAGCTCTGTATCTGCCATCCTCCAAAGGAAAGGGCTCCCATTCTTAGCCCAAACCAAGTCCTGAGACAAGGGTCAAAGGAAGCCACTGTACACCACAGGATTTCTGTGCTTAGGTAAACCAAGTCTGCTTGCTTCTGAGTTCCCCAGGGGACCTCGTGGCCATAGAACTGAGAGGGAAGATTTCACAGGCTGTTATTACACTGGTAGGAGTTCGGGAGTGTGATGCTCCTTCAGTTCCCCTTCTGGCTTGTGCATTGAAGCTCTCCCCAAGGGCAGTCATGGCTGGATAAACTCACCCCATTCTTTCAGTCATAAATTTCTCCACTTTTTCATCCAGATCCTCCCTATATAAGGTAGAAATAGCCCCTCTCTGGTCATTCATACCCTGGAACTGTTATCTCAGTCATTTTTCTGTCACTTCTCAAGTTGCTCCATGGAGCAGGGGTGAACTTAGCCTATCCAATTTGCTATCAACTCCAGCCCTTGCATTTGTAAATATCTAAACAAGTTTATTTCTCCAGACTAAATGGCTTTCACAACAAACCAATACTGATGTAAGGATTTTCAGCCATCAAACTGCCCCTCTGGACTTCTCCCATTTCAACTTAAATAAGATAGCCAAAATGTTCTATGCAGCATCAGACAAGGTCAACACCCCCTGACAAACCAGAAGTAGTTACAGAAAACAGACCCTCATCCCTCAGCACTTCTTAAGAAAGATTAAGGTGCAGTAACTCTCTGAGGGGGAATTTGAGGTAGGCTAGAACAGAGAAAGAGGGGATGGAAGAAAAGAAACCTTAAAGGGGCACCTAAGCAAGACTTGTTCATTAACATCAAGAGAGCCCTGGGCCTGGACAAACAATCTGCCAGAGCACTACCCACTTATGAGAAATACCAGCAGCAGCTGATCCATCTGAAGCCAAATGACCTCCACCTGAGTAAGTCATCTATGGAGATGTGTAGAACCCAACAACCCACCCAAATGCACTATCCACCACCAGGCACCACCTTGGAGAGAAGGGAGGTTACAAAATCCCTGAACAAGGATGAGGGAGTGGAAACAAGTAAAATTAATCTATAGAAGCAAATGACCTCACATTGCCTTTTGCCTCTTGTTTCCCTCACCTCTGTGTTTGCAAGAGTTCTTGCATATCCTCTTATATGTGATCTCAATAAATTTTCTGCCTTCTTACTTTAAAATGATAAGAATGAGAATAATGTAGGACAGAAAATAATGAAAGAATCATTAAATTTCTGATAGAAGAATAAAACATTTGTCTTCCCAGAGTTCTATCTCTATTTACCACAGCAGACCTTCATAACAAGAAATTGTAAAGGAACTTTTTCAGGTGAAAGATACAGCAACAAGAACAAAAACAATAGAAAAAAGCCCTAGATATTAAAATAAATAGGAAAAGATGACTATCAATAGAATTGAATAGAATATCAATAGAAATGAACACCGATGTTCAAAAGAATAAGCTACTTAAAGTAAAAATATAACATGACATGGTTTATAACATATTTAAAATGCATGAAATCACTAGCACAAACAGAGAAGAGAGGGTGGAAGAAGATTTATACTAATGCATGGTTTCATATTTTATGTAAAGTGACAAAATTGCTCTAGGCAGACATTAGCTGATGTGTGTTTTTAAGATATAATTCAACCTCTAAAATAATTCGAAGAGGTATTGAAAAAATAGAGGAATTGAAATTAAATATTAAAAGTGTGAAATACCAAAAAATAGAAGAGAAAAAAACAGACGTGGCAAATAGAAAATAAATGCAAGAGGAAATATATGAAACAAACCACCTAAATAATTATGATACATGCAGATGGATTAAACTCTCTAATCATAAAGTAGAGATGTTCAGACTTGATAAAAAAAAAGCCAAGACTCAACCATATGCCATTAATAAGAAATGCACTTCAGAGGCACTGTAAATGACTGCAGATTTGAAGACGTATTATCATAATGAGATAATTTATAAAAATTTCAATTAATTAGGAAAACATAATAAGTGTTCATGTATTTAATAAGAAGATATGGGCTGACTATAATTAGTTTAGAATTCCATGGGCAAAAACAGTTGTTTCAGGAAGTCCCAAATTTAATATGATCTACTTCATAGTGTTATATTAAGGAAGAGTAGATGCTACAGTTTTGTTACTTTAATGCTAATAACTAGAGAAAAACTGATGGGCCTAGAGTTTGGAAATTTTGACACTGTTGACAGATAATAAGTACACAGACAAATGTACTTTATCATCTATGGAATAGTGAACTTAAAATCCATATACATCACTAGCCATTTGACTGGACACCAATAAACTAGTTAACCATATTTGCTAAATAATTTGTTTCATATTAAATGAATATTCACACAAAATATTAAAACCAGATAAAAATAGCATCACCATAATCAGTTCTTTGTGAATGCTTTTAACATCTATGCTCTCCTTTTTGTCACTCCAACCATGGTTAAACTTAATACCCTATCTCTTCAGTGTCTAGAGCTGATGTTTAGAGGTTGGGAAAAAATGTAAACATGTCAACCAGTCTCATTTTGAATTTATAAAAAATAATCTCAAATGGGCATTCTCTCACTCCCTACAATGTTAATCTTTCCATGTCTCTTAGTATGATTTTCTTCTCATTGAAAAATACAATTTTCTCTCTCTATATATATATATAGATAGATAGATAGATAGATGATAGATAGATAGATAGATAGATAGATAGATAGATAGATAGATAGATAGATAGAAAGGCAAGGATCACTATTCCAGAAATAGTGATCAGGTTAGGTCAATGATGTCTGACTATATTTGGATCTCCACTAAAACAGAGATAGGGAGTTAAGTGGTAATCTTTAATGAATAGACTTTCGAAAATTTCAAAGGACCTCAGAAACTGAAATATAAAAAAATAGTGCATGTGATTTATAGATTTTAAGTATTTTAATTTTGAACAAAGATACAAGCAAATATATTGATAAATTTTGATTTCCCATGGAATGCAAGTTTAAAAATAATTTCATTCTAACAAGAATTAATTAGATTAAGGACTAGATGTCCCCTCCCACCTCCTCTTTCACATCCGACTCCAAAAATATCCTGAAATATATTCTTTTCAGAATACCACTTGCTGTGAAAGTCACATTTGAAAAAAAAAATCCTTTCTGAACACTCATACCTCTCTGTCTACTACCAAATGATTGTCTTCTATTAAAATTGTCTTTGAAAAAGTTAGATATAATATCTCTGTGTCTTCATTGTGCATTCTCTTCAACCCACTCCATTTATGTATTGTCACTATCTTATCATTGAAATTTATTGGTAAAGTCACCTTATATGTTCCATGTTGCCAATTCCAGTCTTCTGTCTTCCCTTTTTTAATGTTCTGCCAGCACTGACACTGTCAATAACTCCCTTCTTCTTGAAACAATTTTATCATTTTTTTCACGTCACTGCACTTCTTTCTTGGTTTCCCTCATGGCTCATTGGCTGATGATTCTTTGTACTATGGTTCTTATTCCTCTTCCAGACATCACAATTTTGTGTCTTTCTTGGTTTCAGTTCTTAGAATTTTTATCATCTTGAACACTTTCCTGACAGGTGAGTTTATCAAGTTCCAATGTTTGATGCATCGAATGTCAAATTCTGGCATCTCTTCATAAAAATTAGGCTCGCCTAGTATATGCATTGCAGTTAATAGTGCCTTAAGTTATCCAGTCTCGGGACAAATTCTAGAAGTCCTCTTTGACACTTTTAATCATTTCACACCTCAATCATAAAATATTTTTTGAATCCTTTCAGTAAATATCCAGATCTGACCACTTCTTAAAACCCTACTGCTCTTACTCAAGGTTTCCAACATCCTTTATGTAAACTCTTAACTGGTCACACTTAAACTGTCAAACCTATGTAAAGAACAAGTGTGGGTCATCACAAATTTCAGAGCTGTCCCTAAACTAACAAATGTTCTGTATATGTGCAAGAATAATCTTTGTAATCTATTTCTGTCTATAAAAACTTCCCAACATAAAACTCAATAATTATTTATGACTACAGATAGAATAAGACAAAAAAATTTGTTTTCGGGTAGGCCATGGTGGTTCAGTAGGCAGAGATCTCGCCTGCCATGCCAGAAACCTGGGTGCAATTCCCGGTGCCTGCCCATGTAAAAAAATTAAAAATAAAATAAAATAGAATTCTTCTCATCTACAGTATTTTTCCCTGGTCTTATTCTCATCTTCTAAAATTTTATCCTCACTCCTGAATATCTGAACCACTTGTGCCTTCTAGCATTTCCTTTAATTGTCTATCCTATTCTCAACACGATCCTGCATTTCCTCTATCTGAAAGATGTTTGACTACTAATTCGGATCATTTTCTCTTCCTTTTCATTGAAGTGTCTGCTAACTTGTCGTATCTTAGGAGAGGCCATCCTATCTAATTTTCTGCTTGGTTATCTCCGGTTCCCCACTTGATTTATTTTCTTCAAAGTGTATTGACCATCAAAAATTACATTTTCTCTATTCTTTGCATTAGGTTCTTTTTTTTTCCCCAAAGCTATTGTGATATTTCTTCTAATTATCTCTCTTTGTTCTTCCTTTCTTAGTACATCTTAAATCAGAAGAAAACTTTGCAAAGAGTTTATACTTCATGCCTTTGGTGTAAAAACAAAAAAACCCAGTGAGCAAATACCCAAACGTTTTCTCAGCAATTTGGTATGCAAAGAGCTTTTTTCTCATTAGTCAAGATTTCATTTTTGTCAGTATTCTAAATATAAATAAAGAATGAAAATATACATGAACAAGTGTGGGTCACTGTTAAATATATTATTGAAATATTTTCATTCAATTTATGAAAGTTTTTAAACATCATTGAAGGAAATATGTGGAAGATACAACCTTTCTTCTTGATATGGCACAATATTATAAAATTCATATAGGATAATATATTCCTATAGCTGATATTTTTATGCAATAAACATTCTCATGTACTAAGGTAGTAAAAACTTCAACGTGCAAATATAAATCCTTTATCATTTTTAAAATTTTGTTTTTATCAGTTATATAGTTACTAGGGAAAAATTTAAGAAACATTTTATTTTCATAACCATTACAAAATAAGTTAAATGTTGTCAATTAATCTAACTGGGCCCTCTGTCCTTCTGTATATTCTTGAGGTATTAAACAATTTTTATCATTATAAGAGCAAATATAAAACTTCAGTTTCAAATGTTGTAAATATACTAAGCTTTTCATTTATGTTAACACATATTTTCTTATTACCTAAGACAAAATAGGAACTTTTTCTAAAAAAATGATCATGACTGATTTCGGACTAAAGATTCTCAACTTAAGTTTAAATAGGAAATTTATCAGTCTCCACATATCAACCCCTGATAAAAACTCATTACTACTATATTTGAACCAGAAACATTTTCAGATTAAAATGTTAGAAATATAAACTAAATGTATTGAAAAAAAAAGCTCTTCTAATGCTGTCACATTAGCCATCTATTAATCCTCACAATCACACTAAAGGATAGATACTACCATTATAACTATTTATCAGATAAGAAATCACAGACATAAAGAGGTTAAGACAATTGTCTAATTTTAAGGTAGTAAATGATAGATTACAGATTCAAAACAAGGCAATAACTCTTGAGAATTGCATTAGTATCAAAAAAATTTTAATACCACCTTCGTATGACTCATCCTCTATAATTAACTTTTATGAATCTCTTTTTTCCATAATAGCTTATTATTTTTGCATTTAATTCTGTTACATCTTGTTTGCTTTGAAAGAGCTAGTTTTGATAGCAAGTAAAAATTGATCAAATGTTTGTTCAGTCAACCATGAAAGCAAAATCAAAGGTTTTTAATTATAATTACTCCTTAACCATTTAAATTTGAAAACTTAGGAAAGCAATTTTTACTTATTTTTAAACTGTTATAGAATAGTATTTCCCATGAAGTGAAAATAAATATTTGAATAGTTTTATATACTTTAATAATAATTAAATATACATAATTTAAGAATATAATGGAATATCATTTTGTATCCACTAGAATGAGAAGTATTTAGAATTATTATCCCTTCCCTTTGGATTGTCCCCCAAAATTCTGGGCAATACTGGTTGGGAATTTACATTAAAATATGTATAAATAAATAAACTATAGCAGATGATTTAAGAAATGAGGTGAGATAGTCACTCAATTTCTGCTGGGGGACACTCCCATTATTTTTTTCTCTGTGAGGATTTTTTCTGAGTCTATGATCATATGATCATATTTTCATAACAGTTTGGTAAACTTGGCAGAATCAGGATTAACATGGACCCCAAGGAGAACAGACATACTCTAATGGATGAACAGTACACGGATGTTACTATAGAAGGACCATGTGGAATTGAAAGGAAAAGATTCTACCAACTTCTGAGAATGATATACGCATCTTTCCATCATCTCAAGGAATCACAGCTCTTTATAGAAATGCTTGATTCTATGTAACATGCTAAAAGTAGAAGCTGCAATCTCTACACCTGGAGCATGTGGTCCTGCTGTTATCAAAGTTTCACTTCTATTATTATCATTTCTCAGCAATAGTGTGAACTGCCAGGACACCACCAGATTTCACATCCACAAAGCCATTCCAAACAGATTAAATATTCATGAGTATTTTCTGGAGAAAAAATTCCTTTACACTCACATGGACATCTGTGGAATTCGCTTGACCACCTCATGGATATATATGTCCATGGCAAGTTGAACATGTCTTACAAACTGACATTTTATTGTCAAGCCATCACAACACATAAAACTGCCTCCTGGGTGGTGCGACAGTGATGGTGGCTCAGTGGCAGAATTCTTGCCTGCCATGCAGAGACCTGAGTTCAATTCCCCTTACCTGCCCATGGAAAAAAAAAAATACCTCCCAAGCAATATTATTCTGATTTTCCTGCAAATCACATATAAAATTACAAACTCTAAAATCCTAGAAAGGGGCAATCCCCACACAGTGGCAGCTTTAATTGGTTACTAGGGATCTTTAATATCACCAACAAAATGAAGAAAGGAACAAGCTTTGGAAGAACTGCAAAGAGAAGGGCAAATAAGTTCATGACAACTGTAGAACAACTAAAAATCAATTGTCTTTCTATTAGAGCAAAATTTTAAAACTGTTGTCTACAATAACATCATATTTTCAAATTGATCTATGGATTCAATAAAATTACTATCATATCTCTGGCAGACTTTATTGAGGAAATTGACCAGATGATTCAAGAATTTACATGGAAATGCAAAGGTCCTAGACCACCCAAACATTTAAAAAAAGAGTTAGATGACTTATACTCACTAATTTTAATAAGAAATAGACAAATTACCAAATGTCTTAAAAATGATAAATGACTTAGATACTTCAAAAAGTAATACATTAATTCCTAGGACATGCACTTCCCCAAAAAACAAATAAACAAAAAACCAACCAAACAAATATTCAACAAATGGTGCTACAATAATGGGATACTCACATGGCAAAAGAATGAAATGTGACTCTGCTGTACAGCACACACACACAGAAAAAAGTAATACATTAAAAGGGAGAACCCATACCTTTTATAAACATAAGTGCTAGAGCTATCAAGCTTCTAGGAAAAAACATAGTAAAGCAGCTTCAGGATCTTTTGTTAGGCAATGGTTTCTTAGATTTTATATCCAGAGCCAAGGGACAAAAGAAAATAATAGATAAATAAGATCATATTACCCGGCAATCCCACTACCAAACCTATACCCAGAATAGTTGAAAGTAGGAACTCAAACAGATATTTGCACACCAATGTTCATAGCTGCGTTATTCAAAAATTCCAAAAGATGGAAGCAATCCCCATGTCCATAAACTAATGAATAGATAAAGTTTGTTGTATTCAGTCAGGAAAAGGAAGGAGGTCCTAATACAAGAGAAAGTATGGATGAACCTTGAAAACATGATGTTGTGAAATGAGCCAGACACAAAAGGACAAATATTGTATGATCTCACTTATTTGAAACAATTATAATGAGCAAATTCATAGAGTCAGCCTCTGGAATATAGTTCACCAGGCATCAGGATGGGTATAGGAAATATGAAGATAAGGCTTAAAATGTAAACGGTTTCTATTTGAAATGATAGAAATGTTTTGGTAACAGGTGTTTTGTTTTTGTTTTTTGTTTTTGGTAGGCTGTATGGCAGGGAGCACATTTCATTCCTTTTAAATGTGAATATCAGTGATTGTAGCACCATTTGCTGAATTTTTGTTTGTTTGATCTTTGTTTGTTTGTTTGTTTTGGGAAGTATATGGGCCGGGAATTGAACTTGGGTCTCCTGCCTGGCGGGTGAGAATTCTACCACTGAACTGCCTTTGCACCCCCTGCAGATTTTAACAAAACATTCCGAACCCAATTAAAAACACATGTGTATCCTGTTTGGTGTTCTCTGGGATTCTTGGATATGCACATTTATGTCTTTTGATAAGTTTGGGAAGTTCTCTGTCATTATTACTTTAATATTCCTTCTGCCTTTTTTTTTTTTCTTTTCATTCTAGGACTTGCATAGTACATATATTGGTGTAACTTTTATGGGATGCCAGAGGTATTTTAAGCTATTATCACTGTTAATATTTTTTTTTCTTTTTTCTCACTGTCCTGATTCATCTCAATTATCTTTTCTTCAAGTTCACTGACTCTTTCTTCTCCCTGCTCCAGTCTTGCTCTCAAAACCCTCCTAGACATTTTTCATTAAAGTTACATGGTCTTTAACTTCATTAATTCTTTTTGGTTCTTTTTAAAATTTCTGTCTCCTTAATAAGACTCTCATATTGCTCATTCATTGGTTTCCTGATATCTTTTAGTTTTTCCTCTGTATTTTCCTTCTTCTCTTTGAGTATTTCTAAGATCATTTTATAAAGACTTTTTTTCCTATATGTCTACATTCTTTTCTTCACTGGTATTTTCTGCATTTTTATCCTCTTCCTTTGGATGAGCCATCATTCCCTGATTCTTTGTTTGTCTTGTACTCTTGTATCACACTGTATATTTTAATATTTTAAAATGTTAACTCTTGGATTTATTTCCTACGATGTTTGTTTCTGGATTTTAAACCAACTGGTTGTAAGACAGAGATTTTCTTGAGCTTCAGCCCTCTCATCAGAAAGTCTGCCCAAGGTCAATATAGTATGGTGCCTTCTCTCTGTCTTCCTGGGCCTCTATTTTGTTCTGGGCATATGCTGGTTGGCTGTTTTAGAATTCCCTCACAGCACGGCATCTCAGAGTGTCCACTGCAACACCCCTGTCCACTGTGGGCTTAAACCATGGCTGACACCACCCTGGTCTGGGTTGAAATAATGGCTGCTGCTGCTGCTGTCCAGGACAAGCTGAACCAACATCTGCCCTCATATCTGAGCCCCCCACAGTCTGAATCCACTAATCAAAGACCATGACCAGCGATCCACTGTGCCCACCCTGTTTTGGGGGAAGAGGATTCTCCCGTTCCTTTCTGTCACCAGCAGCGAGGCAAGGGTGCATGCCATGGCATCCTGTGGTGTGTGTGGTAATAGGTCCTGTTAAACGTGTCACATAGAGAGTAGTTGACTATTCTTTACGGTAATTTATCAGCCTCTTCCTCCTGCACTTTCCTGGATGATGTGCAGTGTTCTCCTGTCCTCTGCAGTTCCAAAATAGTTGTTTCTGACAGTTTCTGTCTGTGTAATAGTTGTTTTGGTGGAAAAACTGAGTATAACAGCTTCTCATGAGGCCAGAATCCCACAATCCTTGCCCGAAAATCCTTTTAAAATTAATTTTTACCTGTATTTTAAGACAATGGCATTATACACAGTATATTAATGTATGACCCAAAAAGCTTTTTCGAATCATAGAACTAAAAACAGGCCAAATATCAAAGGGATTTCAACGAGGATGGCAGCTTTTTCTTTGATATTACTGACAACGGCTTCCAAATTCTTTAAGCTTTAGAGATCAAAAAGCTATCACAAAGGCTCCTCACACAAAAATATGATCTCCTTAAATATTATAATCCCTATAAGAAATGTATTGTGCAATAATCTGTGTTCATATAGTCTCTGTTCAGTTGGAGGGTATACCAGCTAATATATATTACACAACTAAATAATTTTCAAACACTTAACTTATTTGCATCACATTTTAAAATCATAAAAAAATGCTTGTTTTTGAGCAAATTCTGTGTAAAACTACTTGTACATCCTTTTTTTCCCGACCATTTTTCATCTTTTTGATTAATATAATTTGGAGCTAGTAATTATATTTGTATTATTGATTCTGATAGAACATGTGTGTTGAAATGATGTTTTATTATTAATATTCATTTTAATTTTCAATTTGTAAATATGATTCAGCTGAATCTTTTTTAACTTGTTCTATTGCCTGGTTCTAATGCATTTTTACCATCATTTTCCCATCATTGAATTATTACTCAAAAATTTTTTGATTCCTGGAGCCTGCCTATACCAAAACAGAAAAAAACAGAACAAAACATGGAATCTTGCATATTATTAAATATGTCAGATTGTTTTCTACAATTATCAAATTTCTATCATAAATCATTTCCAGGTAAAAAGATTTTCAATAGGTTGTATATTTCACTGTCTACAATGAAGACATCATTATCTTTCAGTTTATTCATGCTCAGATGAGAATGAATTTATACAAGTCCCATGTTTGGGTAGATTTTATATGGATTATGCTTGGTACATAAAATCGTAGAATTATTGAATAGCTGTCACGAATAATATGCTTGATAGTAGAATCCACAGTAGATCCAGGTGTTCGAGTGGAGAATTCCTGACTCAGCATCCCAATTTTTATGTTCTGGTATTCTAAATTGATATGGTAAAACTATCTTTTCCTCAATGACTTAACATTTGGCTCTCTTATACGATGAAAAGCATCATTCTGTATTATTTTCTGGTCTCTACCAATGCTTTTTTGCCTTACCTTCCATTCTGTAGAATGTAGTATATTTTATGGAATGTAATGCATCCAATTATCTTTCCAGAAGGTTTCCTGATAGTTGCAGATGAGGGAAAAGATGGTCGGGGTGAAATAAGGAGTGGAATGAGAAAACCCCTCAGTTTGTCTCAAAGAGCAGTCACCATACTATAAAATAAGACATCCAATTTTTTAGTTGGCACAAGATTTCTAAGTTTGAAATTGGGACGGAGACAACATTTGAGGGTTGAAGGGCATAGTACTGGCTGTTAGGTTACAGTGTTGTCTTTTGAAGACAAAATTTATTTTCTCATTTGGCTTACTTAATTTTTTGCATGGGAAACAGCAGATTCAACGATTTACGTTTCACTACTGTCCACTGACAGCATCAGATTTGCTGTGAAGTCTATTTTTAAGTATTATTGAACAGTTTCCCTCTCTTTTGCAAAAGTTAACTAAGGGTTGTAAAATACCATATCAGAAGCTTCTAGACAACACCATCTTAAGCTAGAACATATATACAATTTTCCAAAGTTTGTTAATTGGAAAAAAAGTGGTACTTTTCTATAAATTCCTCTTTGTCTATGCTCTATTTTTGTTAAGGCCAAATGTATCCAAATAGTATTTTTTTTCTGAAACTGATAAAATGGTCTTCATCCTCTTACATTTTAAGTAGCCTTTTCCAAACCAGCAATTTTATATGTTTTTAATGATGATTAAGGATCTTATCAGTTTAATCTCAATTCTAAATGTATGTACCTTTTACATATATGTGCATATGCTCATTGTATTATATTTATCTAATTGTTTTTCTGTCTCCCTTATGTTAAAACTAAACAGTCTTCCCAGGGAAGAAACCTGGTTTTTATTGTCATACTCATATAATCTCTGTCCAAGCATAGATGTCTAGAAAAAAAGAATAAATAGCATCACTTATAATTGCTGAAGATGCTCATTCTTAAATTTAAAAGAGTATATATGAAACAATATTGTGTGGGGGTCCCCAATGACAACAAGACTAAAAAAAAAAATACATAATATGAAAACTCTTAAATAAAAAGGGAAAATCATTTACATTTCCTCTGATTTCCTTTAGATTTGTTCTTATTCCTTTTATACCCCTGAAAGATAAATTTTAACTAATTTTGCAACTGTCTTAGAAAGGATATTTCCAGCAACCCAGTCTTCAATTTCAGAACTCTTGGATCCGTATTTGTGCCAAAACTATTTAATGTTCCATTCAGTTTTGAAGTTTGTTACTTCTAAAATTCATTGGTAGTAATAAATGCAGGAGAATATCATATTCATTTTATTAAGCAAGCAAATAAATACCAAATGAATTCAATTTGAATGGTTCCTGTTGTTGTGCTCTCATAAATAGCTATTATAAGGCTTCTGCAGAGTATGAATTAAATTCTATGTGTTTTAAGTAAGCAACAGTTAAGTACAATAAAATATTTAATATTATGGTCCTTGCTATAATTTCAAGAAAAGCTATAACATGTTATTTCATTGGTAACACTTAAATTGCGGTCCACTCTAAGGAATAGTAAATAGCTATGTAACTTAAAATTGTAATTATTTTCCCCCATTGATATTTAGATTTAGGCATTTAAGAATAAAATCATTTCATATGAAAGGCCCCCAAATATTCATTTTTCATCTTGCTTTATTTCAGAATTTTCTGTTTATGCAGCATATATCACCCCCACCATCACTTTTGACTACATTAGAATTCTGTTTGTTTTATGTAGTGTTCAGAATGATACTAAAGTCCGAACTCTTTTTTAGCTGTCAGGAATAAAAGTAAGCTGTATTAGTATTTGCTTCTCACACACTATCACATGTATATTTATGTTATGTTAGCTGCAGTTAAACTTCTAAAATAAAGGCACAGAAAAAGACATTCTGCAAAATAATGAACTTCTTTTGTATTTCTAAATAGGATGCTAAATAAAGTTTATGATTTTCATTCCTCAAATATTTCAAAGTTTGTAAAGTAAAAATAATAAGGAAGTTTGGGGTATTAGAATACAGCAAAACATTACTTAGGTTTAAAGTTGTCTGTAAGTTAAACAGGAGCAAGTAACTAACTATAAGCTACTTTCAAAAGAAAATAATATACCATTTGGACACATAATATACTAGAGACAAAATCATTTACAATAACAATAGGGTGTGCAGTTTAATTCTGTTTAGCATAAGATTTTAGAGAAGTTTAAAAGATTAAACAAATATGCATGCATGTATTATATGTGTGTATGTATAATTAGAATGTCAAAAAGATGAAACAAGCAAAGAAGAAAAAAAGAGAGAAGCGGAAGAAAAAAAGAGAGACTGAGTAGTCATTATAGAAACTGATCAAAACAGACTCATCCTAATGTGTATTCTTGATTTTGTAATTGTACACTCTTCATGTAACATCTTCATTCTCAGGTTCATTTTCCTCATATGTTAATGATAGGATGCTTTTCCAAGATATCTTCAAAATCTCGTTTTTTAAATTTCAGCAATATTTAAATGTTTTAGAGATTTTGAAAATAATTGATTTGAACATGTGTAATGTTATTAAATAGTCTTTTGAAACTTGATTTTCATAGATAATATTCAAGCATGTAACTACACAGCAACTCATTTAATCAATCATTTGTTATTGTGCATATATAATTCTCAATTGCCAAGAATGGAGCAATTTGAGTAACAAAACAAATAATGTTAGTATTGCATTATATCCGTAGAATGAAATAAATATCCGTAAGTTCATTGTGATTGAAATAAATAATTAAATAAATAAGACATGAACAGAGAAGAAAGGATAGCTCATTCTTACAGAAAAACTCCAGCTAAGAAATATAGAAAGAATACAGAAAACAGAAAATCACAATTAAAACACCAAAGTAATAACTGATATAGGCAAAACCCATCAACAGGGAATAAAATTATTGGGCAAAAGTTTGAGGAAAAACAACATTGAGCATATTCTTATACTGTCTCCCAACAACAAAAAAAAAGTGTTTATTCATTGCTAAGAAAATTTTAGAATGTGCACTGAGAACCGGCACTGATTGAAGGAGACTAGAAATTGCAATCGAAAGCAAAGTGGGAGGCTGAACTGAACCCTAGAAGAGAAAAAGGACATGGTGAAGAAACTGATGAAACTCAAAGACCATAGTTTATTTAATAGTAAAATGTCACTGTCAGTTTCTTTGATTAGAAAACAATAGCATGGTTGTGCAAGATGTTAACTGATTTATATATATGGCTGTCTCCTGTTTTGGAATCTTTCTGTAAGTCTGAAAGTATTACACTTATTAAACATACATATATACATATAAAAAACATATATGTATGCATTCAGTAGCCATATACAGCTATTTAAAATTATATTTGAATTAATTAAAATTAAACCAACATTAATATAAAGTTTTCAGTTGTGGTAGCCATGCTTCAAGTGTTCAATAACTTCATGTGACCAATTGCTATCGTATTGTACAATACAGAATATGTAACACTTCCAGCAAACCAGAAAATTCTATTGGACAGAGGTGCTCTAAAACAAGATGTGTGGATTTACTTTGAATAGTCTGATAGTGAATTATATAATTAAGGTAATTTTATAGATTATCAAAATTCTACATATAATTTTATTTACCTTTTTAATGGCCCAAATGAGCCACAAGAAAAATTGACTTGAGTCTAGCTACTATTTTAAGAAAGGGAAATGGCAATTTCAATACTACTATGAACATGATGTTTTTTCAGTGTTTTGGATATTTCAGAATAACTCTTAATTTAACGAAAAAAATGAATTATCCACATCAGGCTGAGCTGAAGTGGCATATAGCCAAGAGAAGTGTATTTTTCATGGGAGGGTAGAGTGAGATGGGGTGGTAAATTTAAGTGCTAATAGGGTTACTTTAATATATTTGATAAGGAATCAGGTGGAAAATGAACTCTTTCATTCACTTGGTCTTGTTCTGGTACAGCCAAATCAGTTTTCCAATAGAGACGGATGTTTTAATGATGAATGTGATTATTAAAATCTCCCTATCTAATTAATTGGCTATATTAAGTCACTGAGGCCCCCACCTCCTGTTCAGAAATATAGTCAGAGGTATTTACTGAACTGGATAAATATAAATCAACAATAGCAGCCCTATTTTGTGTTAGGTTCTAAGACTGTTTATAGTACTCCTGGCTTACCATGGGGCAGGGAGAAATTCACTCTGATCTCTTTCTCCCAAGGTTATTACTTCAGAAACAGGAGCTGAGGACTTACAGCTTTTCCATCAGAGGGCTCATCCATAAGACTGACACATAGCTATTGTCAGTGCAATTGCTTTTTCTTTCTTTGGAAGACTGAATTAGCAGTAACTGATGAATCCTTGATGACTAGAGCAGCTAAAATTACTTATTTCTGATTCACCCAAAGGTACCTGCTTTTTGACGGTAAGTAATTCAATCTTCACCCTTCTCCCAACTTCCCTCATTAGGGGATGAGACACTTTATGTAGGAAATTCTCTAGAAATTGGCTAAGAGTTAGCTCTTATCTCATCATCCTCCAAAATGAAATAATCATTAAGTGCTTTAAAAAATTCCACATATTTCAACTAATTATATGTGCTCAAATGTTTCTCAAATGAATGAATGAGAACATATTGATCTTAATTAGTAAGGGCTAGATGAATGAAGTTGTATTTAAAATAAATGCATCTATAATGCATTTTATAAGAAAAGAGTCAATTATTTCTCTACTTGTAATAGGAACTCAATCAAGTTTTACTAAAATAGTTATAGCATATACTCTATTTGATTGTGTCAGTAATGTTTTGTTTACTCATGGAAACATAACTTTTGGAGCATGCACTTAATTTTTAAAAATTTGCATGAAATTAAAAATAAAAAGGGGCAGGCAAGGTGGCTCAGCAGGCAGAGTTCTCGCCTGCCATGCCAGAGACCAGGGTTCAATTTCCAGTGCCTGCCCATACAAAAATAATGAAAATTAAAAAATTAAAAAAAGCTATATATTTCACATGTTAATTTTTAAATTATTCACAACATAATAGGGCAGCATTGATTTAATTTCATTTCTAATTATTTATTGTTCTGCTTTAAACATATAATTCAATCATTGAATATGTATTTTTTCCTATCTGATTACTTAAAAGGGAAAAGACTATATATTATTACATATTCCAGGCACATTTCCTTGCTGACATCCATTTATGTTCAGTAATTCACCCCGCAGGTGTCACTCAGACCAAGCTGGTATTCGTATGTCCAAGTTACTTGACATTCATCAGGGTCTTGCTCTCTTCTTGGCAAGAAGAAGACTGGGGAAAGAAAAATAGTCATAAATATATGAGGCTTTGACATGAATACACAGAGAACACAACTCACGGCAAAAAATGCTCTGTCTGAAGCTCCAAATGGACGGTTCTTATACAAAGCACGGGGAAAGAGAGAGAGTGAGATTGGATCTGTTAAGTTCTGGGATGAAAAATTGATGGTGTGAAGTGGTTTAAACTACGAACCAACAAAAAAATGTGATTCTATAAAAGTGCCATGTAACTTAGGTGTCACATTCCTTGCACTTGCACCATCACGATATCCTCTATCTCTTTTCATGCTCTCAGGGAGAAATGAAAACACATGTTTCTGTAACCTGTATAAAGAACCTCACAGTTCCTCCTTGGCCTAAAATGAGGCCACAGTGGCATAGGCAGTAGACACCTTTTATAATTTCTATCCACTCTTCGGGTCAACCTTTTAAAAATGACAAAGATTAGGGTATTGCATATTTAGAAAGGGAAAACTGCCTTTCAATTAACAACTATATATTCTAAAAAAGCAAATTGATCTCCAATATGAAAAAAAGGAAGAATCAGGAAAATGACATTTAAATGATCCTTAATGTCACTAATACAAATGAAAAAATTTCAGACATTAAAAAGTATTTAACCCAGACTATGACTCAAATACTGGGATAAGAGCTTTCTTTTTATTATGTCACTAAATCCCCATTTATCCTTATGAAAAAGGATACTGTCATTTTTATACCTTTCAGATATAAGGAAATAAAAGCTCACAGTGAAATGGCTCAGAAGTGATAAAAGCAGATTTCAAATATTTTACAGTCTGACCAAAGAGTCAAAATGCTTAATTTGATTGAAATACTTATCTTAGTGTTTTAAAATGGCATTATTGCTTTTATTTCTTCTCATAAAAAATAATAAAAATGAAAAATATTATTAGAAAAAACTTCAAACTATGAATTGCACAGACAAATCTTGTTTTGTGGAGCTCATGAAATTCATATAACAATTTTGTAGAAATGATTAAATTTTTTTGATTGTGTGAAGAAATTCAGTATACCTAATTGTGACAGTTTGAAGCTGTATGTATCAAAGAAAAGCTCATGTTCTCAAAGCTAATTCATTCCCATGGATGTGGACACATTGTAAATAGGATTTAAATTGAGATGTGACCCATCTCATTCAGTGTGGGTCGAATCCCCTTTTGGAGTCCTTTACATGGAATAAGACAGAAAGGAAATGCAGGAGAAATAAAAATAAAAAAAATAAAAAAAAACTCAGAGAAGCTGAGAGAGGACACCCAAAAATAACAGAGAAACCACAGAAACAGACAGAAAGCCACTGAAGTCTGAAGGTGAAAGCAACAAAACCCAGGATAGGAGGGAGAGACCACCAGACATTACCATGTGCCTGCCTATGTGACAGAGAAAATGAGGATTGCTAGTAAGCCATCTTTGAAGTGAAAGCATTACCTGCTGATGCCTTAATTTGGGCATCTGTATGACCTCAGAACTGTAAACTTACAAAGTTATAAATTCCAGTTATAAAAGTCAACCCATTTTTGGTATATTGCATTTGAAAACTCTACCAAACTAAAACACTGATCAACATCAGAATTAATGGTCATGTCAATAAAATAGGCATCTAAATGACAAGTCACAACTCACTATGTTGTGGTCTTCTCTGTTACAATGAATATTTTTACTATTGTGGGGGATGGGGAAGCCTAATGTACAAAGGACATGGTGTATTGATATTAAATATATTTTTATCTAATTGCACTTTTCATATTTAGGACCTAAAATTGAATTTTTAATTTTATTTTCAAAATATTGGTGAATATTCTCTATACATTTGACCTTTCCTAAGATGAATAGTTTAAAAAGGGCTGAATTTTCAAAATTATATGTTACCTAATTTCTCACACATGTTGATGTTATGTTTTACCTTCTCACTGTAGAAATGACATCTTTTAACAGACTCCTCACATTAATTTGACATTACTTTTAGTTAATTGTAATTCACTACCCGTTTGCCTAAGTTTGCTCTGTGATATAAACAAAAGTAAATCACTGTAAATATATTCAGTAATTTATGTTTAGGAATATGTGGGTGGGGAAGGGGGAGAAAGAGAGAGACAGAGAGAGGGAGATCTAGGAAATAACTGTTAAAATTAACAAAATTTGAAACGAGAAAAATTTGAAGATACTACTTTTATTTATTGGCCATAGAATATGATTTAGGGAAGGAGAAGATGATCAAAGAATATCAAAGAATAAGTATATTGCATACAAGAAGGTAAGGATTAATTCTGAACATTTAAAATTATATAGTAGATTATGTATAATATATGTAGTGTAAGTCTAAGAAAAAAGAGATAAAGTAATATTTTACAGGTAATGTACATGTTACAAAAATATTTTCATATATTATTGAATCCCATAATAACTACAACCAGATTTCCAAATTATTTCTAGTGTGCAGCCACGTTTTTAATGGATTTTGAAAACTCTTAATGTCATATATCCACCATTACAGTAACAAATAGAATAATTTCACTGCCCTAAAAATGCCCTGTGCTCTACTCATTCATCCCTCTCCCTTCTGAGTCCCCTAAGCCCCTGGCAGTCACTGATTTTTTGTTTTTGTTTGTTTGTTTTAATGGTCTCTTGGTTGAAAGATGTTTTTTTTTTCTTTCAAACAAACACTCTCCCTTTCATTTTCCCCTATACCTTCCTTCTTCCCTAAGCTCTAATTTACTTTCTACCTCTGAGAATTTGCTATCTCTAGTCATCCCTTGTAAGAATTGTCACACAATTTTATCCTTATGTGTCTTACTTATTACCATGAGCATAATATTTTCAAGCTTCTTCAATGTTGCAGCATGCCTCATACCTTCATTTTTTTCTTATGGCTGAGTAGTCTTCCATTGTGTTTATGAACACATAAATGTGTTTATTCATTTATTTGCTGATGTACATTTGGGTGGTTTCAATTTTGGCTGTTGTGAATAATTGGCTGTATTTAATTTTTGAGGAAGAGTCATACTGCTTTTCCCAGTGGTTGAACTATTTTACATTCCCAACAACAATGCACTAGAGTTCCAACTTATCCATATCCTCTCTAACACTTGCTATTTTCTTTTTTGTTTTTATTTACCTAGTAATAATCATCCTTGTGGGTGTGAAATGGCTTCTCACTGTGATATTATTTTGCATTTCCCTGAAGGCTAATGATGTTTAGCATATTTTCGTATGTTTATTGTCCATTTATATATCTTCTTTGGAGAAATGTCTATTCTGGTCATTTGCACAATTTTATATTGGATTATTTTTTCATTGTTGAGTTATAGGACACTTTCTACATTCTCGATAGCAACCCTTATTTTGAGATATGCTTTGAAACTATTTTCTCCCTTCTGTTAGTGATCTTCTCACTTTGTTGTTCCAAATTTCATATATGGAAAGGAAATCAGAGGACTCATCAAAATATAATTCCTATTTCTTTAAATAATTTATTAGAATCAGTGACTACAGCTATCTTTCAAAAATGAAAGAAACATCATTGAAATAGAGATTTGATTTTATGTCCTTCAGCTGCTCAACTGGAATTAAATGGCTATGGGATTCTCATAGAATTTTGAATGTAATAATCAGCACTGAATTATGTATGTGAATGTGGTTAAAGGGGGCATTTTAGAATGTATGAATGTCAGCAGAATAATTTTTTTTAAATAATCAATGTGAGGAGTGTACAGCACAGTGAACACTATTGTAAATGATGAACTATAGTTTATAGTACAGTTATAAAGATATTATTTCATGAACTGTGGCAAATGTATCACACTAATGCAACATGTAGTAATAGGGTGTTCTTTAGTTTGCTAATGCCACCAGAAAGTAATATACCAGAAATTGAGTGGATTTCATAAAAGCGATTTATTAAGTTGCAATTTTAGGGCCATAAAATGTCAAAATGAAGGAATCAACAAAGGGATACCTTCATTCAAGAAAGGTGATTCTGATCTGGGGTTTCTCCATCACCTGGGAAGGCACATGGTGATGTCTGCTGGCCTTTTCCTCCTGGGTTCATGGTTTTCAGTTCCTTGTTCCAGTGGCCTCCCCTCTTGGCTTCTATCTAACTCCAAGTATCTCCAAATGCCTGTATCTGTGTGAGCTCTGTGCCAGCTCTTTTAAGGACTCCAATAAACTAATCAAGACCCCTTGAATGAGCAGGATCACATCTCCATCTAATCAGAAGGTCGCAACCACCATTGGGTGTATCATGTCTCCATGGAAACAACCTAATCAAGAGGCCCCACCTACAATAATGGATAAGGATTAAAAGAACATGACTGCCCCTACAACATTGGATTTAGGATTAAAATAATATGGCTTTTCTAGGGTGTGTAACAGTTTCAAACCAGCACAGGGTGATGTATGGGAACTCTGTGTTTTATGCACGATTTTTCAGTAAACCTAGAACTTCTATAATTAAAAATAAAAATAATAATGTATATGCTACCGTTCCTATGAACACATATATTTTGTCAATAGACAGTGTCTATATAGAAAATAATTTACTTTTTGGGTTGGTTATTAAGCCTATTCAACACTACAACCCCTTTATTCATTATTAGTTAGTAAATTTGCTGCAATGTGGAATGTTTGAAAACAAAACGTGACTGGAAAAAAAACAGTGTGGTGAGAAAATTTCTTCCAAAGAGATTATCTGCATTTTCTGCATAGTAATAACTTCACTGACAGAGACTATTGATTACCTAACTGTGATACTTTTTAATTAAATTCTGTATTCAAACACCTCAAAGGGAATGTGGTAGCTTTTGAAGTAATCTATTTTCTGTATTTATAACAAAAATTTGCCTAATGTTTTAATTCTGTAGTCTGAATGGGACCCCAAAAGACAGATTTAGTCTTTATCCCAGAATACATATTTATATCCTGAAGGTTTGACAACACAACATATTTGTCAAATAAACCTAAATTTTTCTTCATTATCAAATTTTTATAAGTAAAGCTTCTTTTACCTCATTTAAATCTTGTAATGTGCCTAATTGAGACTTTGTTCAACTGTCATTTTTCAGATGAGACCTATCTTATTCAGTCTATTGAAAATACAATCCAACCCCAGACTTTCAAATACCAGTTGCCCTGCTCTAATTTTTTTAACAGAATGTGTAGTCTTCTTGCACTTTCTATATATGTATTTACTATGTATATTGTATTTTTTACTGTCTATTTGCAGGGTTTTTTTAACCTCTATTTTGTTTCATTGTATTTTTGAGGCACTTAAAAATATGCTTACAACATAGCAAACACTCAATACATATTCATGAATAATTTCTAAGATTCATGAATAATTTATATTATGTGACTATATTTAAGATTACATTAATTTGGGGGTTGGGCATAAATTTGAGAATATTATATTTAAAATGATATATTCTTTCGATAATGATGCTACACAAATGTCATAGTATCGGGAAGTTATATTTTTAGAGGAGATATAAATCAGATTATCAATGTAATGTTCTGCATTTTAGAAATGCTTCCTAATTTCGTACTTTGAGTCTTTTGTCTTTTTTTCAGAAATATATATCTTCTAACTCACAAAACTCACAAAACTACCATCTCTGACTTGGAAGCCATATCAGGAGAAGAACCACGTGTTTACCTTCCTTATTCATTCTTAATGTTAGCACATTGCCGTATTTATTTTATGTCCTTAAGTATTTTAGTTGCATCAATTTTATTAAATGCTAAAAAATGTATTGGTTATCAGAAAATTAATCCCTTGGCTTTATATTCCACATAAAACTATTTGCTTATGTTAATTCTATTATAGAAGTTAATTTTTTTGTTGGAATTCCTCTTCAACATCCTTTTTTATATGTTTTACAGGGTATTTCTCATATGCAAGTATCAAATTTGTCTTCCTTTCAGCTTCTACTTATTTCTCTATCACATGAAAAAATGGATTTTTATCTTAATGAAATGATCACCTTAATTATTTATATATACTTTTCAGAATTTGAATGCCATGCTACTCTTCTATTCACTTTTCAAAACCCAGAGAAGGGAGGTGGGGCTGTTTCAAGGGAACTTCATTGCATTCACACTGTGTGGTTTTGGTACTAGTCATCAAAGAAGTATTTACAGAACCATAAATTGCCTCTTGGTGGAAATTCCCTTAGAGAGCAATTAGAACTCCAACATCCAAATTTGGAGAAACACTACACCAATTATACAGCATTTAGGACTTGAATTTTAAGCAAATTAATGAATGAACGTCCATATTGCCATAAATGTGCAGCTATCATACTGAAATGATAGGGATCCAAAGAATTACAAAACAGACTCCTTACAGTGTTCTCACAAAATACTTAGTGAAAATATGACATAAATATGTCAAAAGTTTTAAAATATTGCAAATACCATTAAATGGCAAGCAACCCAGTGTCAGTTATTTTTCCTATGAGAGAAATTTCAATTATATTTTAGCCCAATTCCTCTTTCTCCTGTTAAGTGTCCCATTTCTTATCTGTAGAAGTTGATGTAAGCAGAGCCTATAGTGAGACGGTGAGAGGGGACAAAACACAGGTGATCTGATTAAATAATTGTACATGTAGGTTGAAGTTTATTTCTGTTGTTGTCATCTCCAGGTAAACTTACGTAGAGGTACTGCCTGGAGAGGATTGATGCTCAATCAGTTTAAGGCTACATTTAAACCGAAGACCAAGGAAAATCTCTAATGTTAAAAACCAGTCATCCTTTTTAGCTGTCCAAGAACACACTTTGGGGTGGAAAAAAGGGAAATAAAGTCCCATATTGGTAACCAAGAAAAATGTGCATATGCTATGGAATGAAATATATGGTATGAATGAATTGATTTTATTTGGACCCTGGACTGCTGGGGGCTCGCTTTGACCAACTATTTTCTAGTGCATCGTGATCCTATATTTAGATTAGACAGCTTTCAAACTGCACTTCCAATTTGTGAATATTTTTGCCTCCATCAGCACATTGGTATCTGAATACCAACATATTAAAGCACATTTTTAAATCATGACCTACATATGAAAACCTGTACTTAATGACTTTCTGCTTTTCAATAAATAAAATACCACACTTTAAGGCTCTCTCTTCTAACCCCTTATTTTCCAATTGGTTATTAAATTATTTGATTATATTTTATGTCTTTCCTTCCTTTCATCTTCTGCCATCTCCACCCTCCTGCATCATCTTTTCTGTATCTCTCATTTGATTCTAGTACAGGTTTAATAATTAGTATACCAGCTAAACATCAGTTATTTCTTTGGCTTCTTTTATCCGTAGAGCTCCTCTTACAGACTGTTCTCTCTAAAACACATTTCTGATCAAAATCTCCTAATTCAATTAATGAAAAATGACTCCCCAGAATATTTAAAAATGTGATACAAACTATTTTTCAATCACAGTATCTACACACTGACTATAACCTATTTGAAGATAAATATGTCCCATGCTTTACTTTCCTCAGGTCTTTCTCCTATAATTACCTCTGCCTGAAACTAGGTGTCTCTATATTTCCATTTGATTAAATTCTTCCTAGTATTCAAAGAATAATTTTGCTTTATTGATGACTGAAATGCATAGGAAAATCCCATCAAGACCACCCATGTATTAATCTCTCCTTTTAAATCAATTCCATTTATTTCTGCTAAAGAAATCAATCTATGGTACTCTGTAAGCATCATTTCACAAGCAGGCTTCATGGGCAAAGCTCTGTGGTTATAAACTTCTAATCTAAGGCTAGTGCAATCCTAGATCAAACTCAATTTCCACTATCATCTTTAATGCAATAGATTTTTCAAAGAATGTTTTTCTAAGCATGGAAAACATGTCTTCTCACTTGCTAATTTTCTTATGGAAAATCTCACAGCCGTGGTCCTCTGACAGAAAGGTGAGACATATTTCTTGACTTTATATCATGAAATAAAACTTTCAATAAATGAATTACTATTTGGCAACTCCTCTTATATTTGAGGCACCCATCCAATTGTCTGCATGATTGCAATAACAAGTGACAGAAGATAGTTATTGTGTGGAAGCATGAGTCTTAAAGTAATGTCTTTTTCAAAAACAGTGGGAATTATTAAAAATGTAAAAGAAGATAGAGAGTTTGGAATTGTATTCAGAAACAGGGAAATACTGACCACGTGTTCTCAAACTCTCTTTACTTTGCTCACATTGGACCAACTACCTCTTGTCCACTGATCACGCTAACCCCAGATCTATTGCTCGTTTTAACTCATACACTTCAAATTTTCTACCATTAATGTGTACATCTTCAGGCCTCAGTTTACAGGTCATCATCTCATTTAATGAGATGGCATTGTCTAAAGTAAACCCTCCTGCATTAGTCAGGGTACTCTAGAGAGACAGAACCATCAGGAGATATCTGTAAATATGATATTTATAAAAGTGTCTCATGCAACCTTGGTAATGGTTGAGTTCAAAATTCATAGGGCAGGCTGTAAAGCCAGCAGCTCCAATGAAGGGTCTCAATGAACTCCACAGAGGAGGTTCACTGACTGAAGAAGATGTGAAAAATCTCTGTTCTTCCTTAATAGTCTTCAACCATTCAGATTATCTCATTTATGGGAGACACGCCCTTAGTTAATCACAGATGTAATCAGCCACAGCTGCAATCAACTGACTGATGATTTAATAAGCCAGCCTTCTGGTTTATCAACCAGCCATGAACTATCCTTACAGCAACAGTTAGACCAGTGCATGCCTTACCAGACAACTGGACATGTCACCTGACCAAATTGACACCAGGACCTAACCAACACAGTTCTCCACTAAAATAATTTTCTAGTACATCACCCTGCTTATTTCCTTTGTAACATTTATGACAATCTGGAAATTAGTTTTTACTTACTGATGACTTTTTTATACCTTATTAAAATATAATGTGAGATTTTCTGACTCTTTCTATATTCCCAGTGTCTATAACAACAATTGAAAAATAGAAATTTGGGCAACTGTTCCATTAGGTAACTTGATCATCAGACTGAAGTACCAGGACTTTGGCTACAGGGATCTTAATCTTGACTTCCCAGAAACTGATTACTTCTGCAAAATGGAGGTTGCATCTATTTCAACTTGTATAGAAATAACAAACACACAAGTGCAAAAGTAGATGTTCTAAAAGGTGTTTGGGGACAGTATTTTCAGGGTCATATTTTACTTGAACAAGTAATGCTTAAATTTCATTAAATATACAATTAACACATTTCCTAAATTAATTATCATTCTACATTATTGCTTATAGTCAGGTATGCATATGATAACTATTTAACAAGTGGGCTTTTATTATGTTTGATATCTTAGACTCCAAAATTAAGTAACAGATTTTTCAATGTGGGATGCACAGGGCAATGTGACTTTTTAAAATTGCCATTGAATTTCTTTAGCCATCTGGAATCAGACTACTTATCCAGCACATAATTGCCTAATATATTCATTTCAAAATTGAAAATCCAACACCTTGTTGGAAAATATGCAATAGAACTATATTTTCAACAAAATGTGCTTTCTTGTTATGTAAAATTAAAGAATTTGACTTAAGGAAGAAAAAGCTAAAAGTAATGAGACATACGGCAAAGTATAGTGGGCAGGCTGAGAGAAGAAGCGAGGTAAAGTAACTGCCAAGCAAATAAATCAGTTTATAGTTTACTACATAGGGATTATATAATCATCAAAATATCAAATTAAAAATAATACTGCATATTCCTAGTAAAATGCCATGTTTTCTCCACTGTTATGCATATATTATTTCTGATAATTATCTATATTGGTCTTACAAATTTCCTTGGAAACAACTCTAAAATTTAAATTGACATTCTGATGGGATCATACCCTATATAAGGAAACTCTTTCTCATATGTAACTTAAATCTCTTCAATTATTCAATTTTTGTGTTTTGTTGGTAGAAAGATATTGAAAAACAGATCACTAACTTTATTTTTATAAAACAATTGGATGACAATTTAGACATGATCTTAAGATTATTATGAAATCAAGTGATTGATAGTAATGGCATTCTCACTGACATATATAGAAGCTAAAGTTGCTGTTCAATGTGGATTTATTTGAAGATGTAAGATCAGAACAGTGTGAAATACATGAGGGGCAGGACGTATTTGGTGCAATGCAAGGACCTCTCTGAAACTCCGTTTAGTTAGCTAATTGTGCAGCTTAAATATTAGATTCTAAAACCTAAATAATGTACTCAGCGTATGATGACAATATTAATTTTTAAAGTAGAGTGTCAGGGTTTAAGCGATTGGGTAGGTTTAGTTTGGATTTTGTTTCTGTTTAATAATAATAAAAAGAAATTGAACTTTGATATGATATGGTGATTTGCCAAAAAGCACATTACAACTGGACCTATAGGTTTTCCAAAGCAGGAATTATTTATTTCCATGTTGTAAATAGGCCTTCAGCAATTAGGAGATTTCAGTACAGATTCACTAATTTCACAAAGCCACAATGGTGCCTGTATGATTATGTGTTTTACACAACTGGCTTTTTAGATGTGAAAGGAAGACCAGTTTCTTATTAAAAAACAAACAAACAAACAAACTAGTTTTTGTTTTAAAGTTATTAAGTTTGATGTGCCTAAAGACATTCCTTCTGATGAGTATTCTTTCTAGTCAGAAAGTTCTTCTAATTATCAGAGGAAATGTACTGTTTTCTATTTTTCTTTAAATTGTTCCTCCATGACACAGAAGGAATTACTTTTTTGGGTCCTTTGGTAAGTCAATCTCTTGGTTATATTGCTCCAAACCACTCATTGTCTTTTTCCTTTTTCCTTCTTTCTGAGTAAAGTCCTCTAGGGCTAGCCCCTAAGGGGGCAGATCTGTAAATGAGTGAGTTTATACTCATTTCATCATATGTGGAGTAAGAGCACCACTTTTGCCCTGGTCCTAGATGTACTCTACAAACCAGCCTTATCCGTGATAATGTTAAGCCTTTTAACTAATATGTGTCTGGAAACACTCAAGTTATATTGAATATGTGGCAGACAGCCCTTAAGATGCCCCACCAAAGCCACAAATAATCATAGTTGTATAATCCCCTCCTTTTAGGTAAACTTGTTTCTAACCAATAAAATATAGTAATGTTGAGAGGAATGTCATTTCTGTGATTATTTTACAAAGGATTGTGGCTTCTGTATTGCTAGTTAGTTCTCTCTCAAGAACCATTTAAGAACTATCATTGTGTATTGTGGCTAATGATTTGTCGAATGGATGGGATCTAATGGGGTCTAGGAAGTTTCAGAAGATTTTCAGGTTTTTGTTTGGGTCACTAGGTCATTGGTGAGGCAATTACTAAAGATACAGAAAGCAAATTAGGTTTGTGAAAAAAATTAAAAATTTTTTGCTTTAAATTATTAAGTTTGATGTGCCTAAAGACATGCTAAAAGACTTCTATAGCAGACAGTTAATTGAGACTGACTTATTAAGGCTGGGCATCAGGTCTTATTTATTTGTGGGATATGAGTGTGCTGAAATGATGAAGATGGATAGAATATTTATTGGAATGTAAGAATACTGTTAAACAGAAGAACAAATATATAAGGGTACTGGAGAGTAGACGGAGATTCAAAATGCGAAAGAAAGAGAGAATGGGTGTGTGTGTGTGAGAGAGAGAGAAGAAAGAAGGAAAGAAGGAAGGAAGGAAAGGGAAAAAATAAAGAAAGGAAAGGAAGAAAGAAAGGAAGAAAGAAAGAAAGGAAGGAAGAAAGAAAGGGTAATGTTATGGAAGGCAAGAGGGTAAGGCAGCATTACTAAAATAGTGATCGAAAAGACACTTAACATATGCCCTTCAAAAATTGTTCTGTAATCATGTGTATGAGTCTCTGCGTTCCATGTCCTTGTCTATGTTAGTATTAAATGTGATGTAGGTAAGAATACTAAGTTTATTTAACAGAGTTTTTCTCCAATTTATTTGAACATCATGCTTGTTTCACCACCTGGGTGTTAACATCCTTTGAAACAATGAGCCATAGTTTCTAGTTTGGAATCTAATGTTAAAGATTGGATATACAATATGTCCAGTGGAGTACAAATGCCTAATAAAAAAGGATTAAATATATTTATTGAATGTGGCAACAAGAAAGACAGTGGCTTCAGTTTCAATGGAGTGAAGAAGACAGAACTCGGATTGCACAGGTCAAGGAGTTAATTGGATGTTAGTAAACATTGGCATCAGGAGAACTTCAGTTCCAAGAATCCAGGATTTAAAGAAAAATTGTGAAGATATTTTGGAAGAGGTAAGTGAATGATAATGTAGGATTTTTACGAAATAGGAGAAATTGTTTATTTACATATGAAGAATCACAGAGAATAAATGCAATATAAAGTCAACAGAGAGAATCTGAAAGATAAAGAAAATATATCAACTAATAGAATGAGATTCCAAATAATGATGAAAAAGATATTTTCCAGCTCACTCTTAGAGGGGATTTGCGTTGACAAAGAATCTCATTCATTGAAACTGTGGTAAAACAATAAGCATAGATTGTGGTGCTGGACAAAGAGAAGTTAATTCTTCTAAATATAGAGCAAATTCAGAAATACGGTTCATTTTTCAAAATTATTACACAAACCGATGCTTGTAATACTATTTCAACCATAAAGCATTCAGGGTGCAGTAGTATCATAAGCCAGAATGTGTAAAAGTTTAGATGGAAGGTTAAAAATTAATTCAAATGATGTTCAATCCAAGAGCTCATAGAAATGAAATCATTTTGAGGCTAGTTTCTCTAATTTTTGAGGCATTTAATGGTCTCCTTTTCTCAGAGAAGAAAAAAACTGAATGGTACTAATTATCTGTCAACAGAGAGAAAAGGAGATAAGGATAGGTGGAATAGAAACATTGCTCTACTTTTAACTTCATTGTCTCCTATTGAAAGTAAAGTTTGTTGACAATTGTTTTCAGTGATGCCAATTTGTCACAATTGATTCAAATTAACTAGTCCAATTTTGAACAAAGTGGTATAAATTAAGGGTCAAATTTCCTCCAACTTTCATAATAACCATACAACTGTACCTATGCTTGCTACAGAAATCTTTCTAAAAGCAAAATTGTTGTCCACATTGATTTAGCAGAAAACTGAAGATAATAATAGTGCTTAACTCAGAGAGATTAATGCAACTAAGTATTCAGTTATTGTTATAAGACTTCTGCCACTCAGCTAGAAGTAAAAAACTAAAATTGTAGAATTATAACCCATACCAAACTCTGAAATCTGTTCTACAACTAACTGTTGCAATCTACTTTGAAATTTATTGCTGTTTTGTATATATTTTTCGGAAAAAAAAGAAGGAAGAATATAACAAAGAAGATTTAACAAATGAGTATTATTGCTGAATCATTATATTGATATTTCTTTGGTGTAAAGCATCTTGGAGCAGCTAGAAGAAAAAAAAAAAGAAAAATTGTGGAACTGTAACCCATACTAAACTTTGAAATATGTTTTATAACTACTTGTTAAAATGTACTTGCAAGTTTTTTGCTTTTTTGTATGTATGTTATATTTCACACTAAACAAAGTAAAAAAAAGACTTCTGCTACTGACCAAAATTCATAAAAAAGGACCATATTTAGCCTCCTACCTGAAAGAAATTAAAGACTGGATACAATTGATGTGATAATACTGTTTTGTTTTTAAAATATTGGGTCTCAGGTAACAAATGAGGATGATCTCTGAGAAACAAGAGGGAAATGAGATGAGCCCTACCAGGAATTCAGCATACTGCCAGGAGACAATTTCTAGATCATTACCAGGTGTGGTAGTTAGATTCAGTTGTCAACTTGGCCAGGTGAAGGCACCTAGTTCTGTTGCTGTGGATATGAGCCAATGGTACGTGAACCTCATCTGTTGCTCATTACATTTGCAGTCAGCTAGGAGGCATGCCTGCTGCAATGAATGATGTTTGACTTAATTGGCTGGTGCTTGAATGAGTGAGTGCAATGTAGCATAGCCTAAGCAGCTCGGCATTCCTCATCTCAGCACTCACAGCTCAGCCCAAGCCTTTGGAGATGCAGGAAGAAGTCACCCTGGGGAAAGTTTTTGGAACCCAGGGACCTGGAGAGAAGACCGCAGAGACCATCCTGTGCCTTCCCATGTAAGAAAGAACCTCAGTGGAAAGTTAGCTGTCTTTCCTCTGAAGAACTAACAAAATAAACCCCCTTTTATTAAAAGCCAACCTGTCTCTGGTGTGTTGCATTCTGGCAGCTAGCAAACTAGAACACCAGGGATGAGAAACCTGAAGGGAGTCCTATAGATTTCTTGAAATGAGGAGACTGACCTGGGAGCCGGGGGAGGAAAAGGTTTCTAGACACATTAAGGCACAGTACAGTTCAGCAGCACTGTGTGGTGAGAGAACTCTGGAGATTTGCAGATGTCCTAGTGATAGACTACAGAAGCAAAACTGAGAAACAAATCACCAGAAAGGTTAATAGAGTATACTTTTAGAAAGTTTTTATATCACACATGAAGTTATAGTTCATTACTAGAATATGAAGTTTGACAAGTTAAAGATGAATCCTAAAACCACCACTAAAATAACAGATCAAGGTTGTATACCTGATAAACCAATTAAAAAAGATTAAAAGGAATCATTAAAAGTTCTCAGACCATCCACTTTTTATCAAGATATAGTAACAGAACCAATTTGGTCTTGTACTTGAAGCAATAAAAAAAATTACAAAAATGACAATTTTTCAATATTCAAAACATCAGGCAATAAATGACAGTAGTTGCAAAAATGTGGGTAAAAAACAGAGTTTCCAAGATGCTATACAGAGAGGGAAAACCTATCATAGGCTGATGGTCTCACTGAGATGAGGTAATGGAGCTTAAACTCTGCAAGCAAAAAACAGGTCACAAGACAGAGTTCTGGGAACAGAGGCAAATCTCCAGTGATCTGCATTTGATTTCCTTAGAGTATTCTAGTGTGTACCGATTGCTGCATGTGCTAGTTTGAAACTGCTATGTAACCCAGAAAAGCCATGCTCTTTTAATCCAATCTCGTGGTGGAGACCTACTGTGGGTAGGACCTTTTGCTTAGGCTGCTTCCAGGGAGATGTGACCCTCCCATTCAAATTGGGTCTTTAGCTGCTTGCTGGAGGCCTTTAAAAGAGAGATATTTTGGAGAGAGCTCAGAGCCCAGAGAAGCTGAGTGAGAAAGAAAATACCAACATAGACATTTTGGGTCAAAGGACCAACAGACGTTGCCATGTTCCCATGTGACAGAGGAACACGGGATGACAGCAGCCTTTCCTCTGAGAAGGTATCTTCTTGTTGGTGCTTTAATTTGGACATTTTCACAAGCTTTAGAATTGTAACTTATAACAGTGAATCCCCTTTGTAAAAACCAATCCACTTCTGGTGTATTGCATTCAGCAGCTTTACCAAACCAACATAACACATATATGTAAGAAAACTACAGGCTGACAAGAGAATCCTCTAAAAGCATTAAAGGAAACAGTGTCCATACTGACCCAGGGTTTCCATCCTGAGAATAGCGCCTGTTTCCATTAATCAGATTGAAAAAACTCATAATTCATCACATATTGGGTAAAGTATTCAATAATAAGTGATAATTAGCCTTCAGACTCAGCTTTGCTTCTGAGCCACCTAGGGGGTCATAAAAGCAATATCCATATGAAATAAAATTACTCCTTAATAATTGAACTTCTTCCCAGAACAAAAATAAAGATTAAAGATTTCTCATTGGACAAAAGATCAATTTAGGGAGAATTTGCATCATTATAATATTGAAATTTCCCATCTAAGACCCTGGCATATATTTCTAACTATTTCAATCTTCTGTATTTATTCAGTAAAGTGACTTCAGTTCTCTCCAGAATGTGTTTGCATGTGTTTTCCTAGTTTTATCCCTTAACCCCCTTCTACACACATACATTTCATATTCACCTTTCTTTGTTTTTATATTTTCTCCTATTTAACATATTTTTAATTTTATGTATTTGCTTGGCTTATTGCTATATGTATTCTCCAGTACAGTGAAAGCAACAAAAATGCAGAAATTTTGGTTGTTTTGATCTCCGATCTTTCCTAAAGACTGCTAACAGTTCAATAAATGGTTATTGTGTTTGGTGATTTTCTCTTTACCTGTTAATGTAGCAAATTACTTCATTAGTAATTTATTTGTTAATCTATTCTACAATTCTTAGAAATGCCCTATATATGTGCATGGTTTAGCTCTTAATATATTGTTGGGTTTTTAGGTTCGTATTTTATTTTTAAATCTAGAATTCAAATGTACTTGTAGCTGCAGCTGTTTTTATCTTCTCTGATCTTTTGCAAGTATTTTTTTTTCATCCTGTGTATTTGTTAGAATTTGTTCCTCTGGTGATTTTGTCAAGTTAATGTTAAACATTGATGCAATTTATTTAGTGATTACTAATTTTGTCTCTCTTTTTCCTTTAAAGTTGCTTCTTTTTAATAGAGAATTGCTATATAATCCAAATTTTAAAATGCTTTTCCTTTACTCTGATCACCAAATTTTATCTTATTATTACTGTTCTGAAGTCTTTTAGTTCTATTTTGATTTTAAGTTTGTTGTCTTATTTAACCTACATTCAAAATTGATTTAGTTTACCAATTTAATATTTTTTAATATATTTACCATTTAAATATTGTTGTTTTGCTTTCTTCCTGAGTCTATTCTTTCACAATGGGTTCAATTTATTTCTTATATAAATTACATAATTCATAGATTTTTCATAATACTCTACAAATCCAAACTGCCTCAATCTTTTGGATTAAAAAATTCTTAACTTATTACATAATTTTAAATGGATAATTTAGCTGGGTAAACCATTGCTCATTGAAAATTATTTTCACATAATCCTTCCAAGAAAGTATCTTACCTTTGTTGTTCCTATTAGCAAAAAGATACTGTTTTATTGTATATGAGATATCCTTTTCTCTGATAAATTTTAAGATTCCTCTCTGTGTTTTGTTGGAGTGTGTGTGTAAATTTCATTTTTTTTTAACTTTTTTTTTGTATGTACAGGCACCAGGAATCAAACCCGAGTATAGGGCATGGCAGGCGAGAACTCTGCCTGCTGAGCCACCATGGCCCTCACAAGTTTCATTTTGATATGACTGTATTTGGACCTATTTTAATTTCCTAGAGTCATTTTCTGCTTCTTGGATATGCCTTTGCTATTATAATTTGAATGCTGCCATCCTATTTTCCACATTCTTTACATTTGAAATTATTTGTGAGCTGCTTTGATACATCTTAATCTTGCATTATGTTTTTCAACTCTGCATCTTTCTCAGGTCTATATTTTGTCACATCCTACATCTTTCAGTTTTTGAATTATTTATTTAATTTTGTTTAATCTAGTGTTTACTCTGTCCATTAAAATATTTCAATGTAATGTTTGTAGCATCTATAAGTTCCATTTTATTCATTATTTTCAAATTCTTTTCATCATAAAATCTTCATATTTGCCTTAGGTTTTCTTGTAATTTATTATTTTAGGATTGTAAATATGCTTATTTTCTAATTCAAACTATTTTTTTTATTATCTTAAATAATTGAAGGGCGATTCATCCAATTCAATATCTTCTGAGTCTCCCTCATTCTAAATTATTTTCTCATGATTCCTAAGTATTTTAATTCTGTGTTTAACTTTAATCAGGTTTTTCCTTTAGGTCTTAAATTTAGCCTATGCTGCCTGGGTTGTGGGTTTTCCACTCCATGGCATTTCTCTTCTTCCAAACATCTCACTGATTTTTTTTAATGCTATTATTTTTCATTTTGTACATCCTGCAGGGTATGCAAATTCAAATTGTAAATAGATACAGAACAGACTTAAGGTTTGATATATCTTCCCTAAAGTTCAAGTAAAAACAAACTTTCTTTTCATATTGCAATTCTAATAACCAAATATATTTAGTCCATTTCTAAAGACCTATAGAAAGTTTGGATTCCTTTTAGTGCCCAAGGACTTTTTTGTCACCATCCTTTCATAGTCATAAATAACCAAGTATCCATCATTAGCAGATTCAGTTTTTCCGCTTCCTGTGCTTTTTCAGCATCAGTTCACACATTCACACCATTTTGTACCTCACCTGTGGATTTCCCTTGGTTTCTGTGTGAGTTCAGTTCTGTGCTAAATCTTTCAACTGTATCATATCTAGCACTTATTACTATTTGTATTAGAAAAAAAAGTGTGTATTTTATTATTTCTTTAGTCAACACCAAAAGTCAAAATGCAGATATTTGTATTTGAAGTATGTTATGATGTAACTCTGAGCTCAGTTTTCTTCCTGTCTGTACATTGCAGGCACTGGAGAACTAGCTATCTCTCTCTCCTAACAGGTAAAGCAGCTTCTGTGTTCTTCTTTTCATTTTTGTTTTGTTTTCCAGCCTGTTAGTTTTCTTCCAGGAAGGAGAGCTCACCATATTGCAGCATTTTGGTTAAAGGCTATTAATATCCCATTCTTAAAATATAAATTAGAACAAAAATATTTCTACCCATGAAAATTCAAATCATATCTGTCCCCAACAGATGTGGTGATTTCTCTTACTCCTTCTCTGAAGTGAGAAATAGGCTTTGATTTTTCACAGGTGGACTTGGTTATTCAAAAACTTAGGTGATTCAGATGGTAGTTAAGGGAATGCATTAATCAGGTTCTGAAACGCAAGCCCCCGCATTCATGACATTCAAGTCCTAACTGGCTCTAGTAAAATAGCTTGTACTGTGGTTTTTTAGTTTATGTAAGAGACCTACAAAGGGCATAATTTTTCATACATCCAAGATTTAGCTATTAATACTATTTGCTTATTGTATTTAAATAAAATTTACAGTGAAATTCCAAAATTTAAACCCACTGTAAATAAAAACAGACTTTCAATGCACCATCTAACTTTCTTTAGTGTATTTAATTAAAGTTTTAATGCTTAAACAACTTTAGTTTTTTTTGGGGTGCATGGTCTGACAACTTTAGTTTTGAGTGGGAGAGTTTCATGGTTAGATTCATGTGTCATTGGCCAATGGTGGTACCTGTTTGTCTGGTTGGGGAAGTGCTAGCCTGTCTGTTGTGATGAGGACATTTCATAGAATTAAATAATGATCATGTCAGATATATCCACAGTTGATTAAATTTGTAATCAGCCAAAGGGGAGTGTCTTCTGCAATGAGTAATGCTTAATCTAATTGCTGGAAGCCTTTTAAGGAGGTTCTTAAAGAAAGAAAGACAAGCTCTTCTTGTCTTGGCTGGTGAGCCTCTCCTATGGAGTTTGTCCAGACCCTCCATCAGAATCGTCAGCTTCCCAGCCTGCCCTGCGGATTTTGGACTCTGTGTTTCCACAGTCACATGAGACACTTTTATAAATTTTATATTTGCTAGTGTTTCCTGTTGATTCTGTTTCTCTAAAGAACCCTAACTAATACATCTTGGTACCAGGAGTGGTTCTTAAGAAACAGAATCTTAAAAATGGGTTTTTATGAATGGTTTTCTACTCTGACTGGACTCAGAGGCACTAAGGACTCTGATTCCCATAATCAGAAAGACACTCCCAATCCATGGAGTGATTTGGCAAAAGAGATAGTGAAAATATCACCATTCAATTCTCCTAATGCTTCGCTTGTATGAAGCCAGGCTCTGGGGGATAATGTTTTTGACACCTTTACAGAGTTTTGTAGAAATAAGAGGTATAGAGATGTTGGTTGGTTGTTATTAGATAAACTGGCTATATTAAGGAGTGAAACGGATGGGCTTAATGCTTCAAATGAGAAGCTTAACATTATCTGACAGATGTAGATGTTTCTATGAGTATCCTGAAGGAAAATCTCATTTCCTGTAACCGTAGACTTGAGATCTCTGAAAATCAGACTCAGAATCTTATTGTTAGAGTAGAAACTTTACAATGTAAACTGAAATCTCAATCTTGCATGGTGTCTGCCGTTAAAGTGAGGGCATTGATTGGAAAGGAGTGGGACCCTTACAAATGGGATGGTGACATATGGATTGATAATGATGTCGGGGGTGAAGTTGAAACCCTAGGTCATGCTGAGTCTTCTCTAGATAACCCTGTAATAGTCTGCCCTGAGGACATAGCCGCCCCACCTCCAGCCTGCCTTGAGGAATTGGTCACCCAACCTCCTCCTGAAGGGATTAACCCTAGAGTGATTAATCCTGTTTCACCAGATGAAACTGCAAATGAAGGCCCTGAAGCAAATGGCTTGGAAGATATTTCTAATTCTTTTCATGACCCACCCCCACCACCCCTCATTTCTTCTAGACCTATAACTAGACTAAAGTCTCAACAGGCCCCTAAAGGTGAGGTACAAAGTATCACACATGAGGAAGTACGTTATACTCCAAAAGAATGGTGAGTTTTCCAATTTATATAGACAGAAATCAGGGGAATATGTGTGGCAATGGATTTTAAGGGTGTGGGATAATGGTGGGAGGAATATAAAGCTGGATCAGGCTGAATTTATTGATATGGGCCCACTAAGCAGAGATTCTGCATTCAATGTTATAGCTCGAGCGGTTAGAAAAGGTGTTAACAGTTTGTTTGGATGGCTGGTTGAAACATGGATCAAAAGGTGGTCAACATTACCTGAGGTTGAAATGCCAGAACTGCCCTGGTATAATGTAGATGAGGGGATCAAGAGGCTTAGAGACATTGGAATGTTAGAGTGGATTTATCATGCAAAGCCTGCTCTTACACCCCAGGAATGTCCAGAGGATGCACCTTTTACCAGAACAGTGAGAAATAAATTTGTGAGACTAGCACCATCATCCCTGAAGAGCTCTGTGGTTGCACTTCTCTATAGGTCAGATATTACTATAGTAACTGCTGTCACTGAGCTGGAATCCTTAAACACAATGGGGATGATGGGATCCCAAGTTGGCAGAAGCCAGGTGGCAGCACTTAATTGCCAAAGACTGGGTAGATGTGGCTATTATAATAGACAGCAAACTCAAAGCAGGCATCAAAGTTACATGACATGCAGAGATTTGTGGCATTGTCTAGTAAATCATGGGGTACCTAGAAATACAATAGAAGGGCAGTCTACTAAATTCTTTTTCGAGCTGTATAAACAAAAGAGTTCTAGGTCAAGTGATCAGAAGTCTAACCTGAATTACAAAAACACAGAGTCATGGCCCCTTAATCAATTTCCAGACTCAAACAGTTTACAGACCCAGAGTCCCTTGAATGAAGGGGAATCCAGGTGCCTTTGGGGGAGGACCCTATTACACTGCCACAAATTTATACTGTTAATCTTCCTCCAAGCCTTCCCCAAGGAGACCAATGGCCTGTTACTAGGGTAACTGTGCATTGGGGAAAAGGAAATGATCAGATATTTTGGGGATTATTAAACACTGGTTCAGAAGTGACATTAATTCCAGAGGACCCAAAATGTCACTCTGGCCCACCAGTCAGAGTGGAGGCTTATGGAGGCCAGGTGATCAATGGAGTTTTAGGTCAGGTCCATCTCACAGTGGGTCCAGTGGGCGTCTGGACCCATTCTGTAGTTATTTCCCCAGTTCCAGAATGTATAATTGGTATAGACATACTGAGCACCTGGAAGAATCCCCACATTGGCTCTCTAACTGATGCAGTGAGGGCTATTATGGTGGGAAAGGCCAAGTGGAAGCCACTAGCACTGCCCTACTGAGCAAAATAGTAAATCAGAAACAATACTGGATTCCTGGAGGAATTACAGAGATTACTGCCACTCTTAAGGATTTGAAGGATGCAGGGATGGTGGCTCCCACCACATCCCCATTCAACTCTCCTATTTATCCTGTACAGAAAACAGATGGGTCTGGGAGGATGACAGTGGATTATCATAAACTCAACCAGGTGGTAACTCCAATTGCAGCTGCTGTTCCAGATGTAGTATCATTGCTTGAGCAAATCAGTACATCCCCTGGTACCTGGTATGCAGCTATTGATCTGGCAAATGCTTTTTTTCTTAATAGCTGTTCGTATGGACCACTAGAAACATTTTGCTTTCAGCTGGCAAGGTCAGCAATAGACTTTCACTGTCCTACCTCAGGGATATATCACCTCTCCATCCCTATGTCATAATCTTGTCTGCAGAGAATTGGATCATTTCTCCCTCCCACAAGACACCACAGTGGTCCATTATATTGATGATATCATGTTGATTGGACCTAGTGAGCAAGAAGTAGCAATGTGCTTTTTTTTATTTTCTTCATAAAGGATGTTGTAAATTAGATCCATGAAGTGCATTGTTCTTAAGGAAAAGTTTTCTGTCATGCAAACCTTCTGCTATACTTTTTTTGCCTATAATTTTCATTTAGTCAGGATGGGGATTAAATTTTGAACTAAGCCATTCTGCTACTTTACCACCCCCATCTGAGTTTTAAAACGTCAACCGAATGCCCTCGTGAACTCAATCTAGGCCTGGCATAACTCTAAATCGATTGATTGTATAAAATGAGAGGAAGGGTCACTCATTTCAGTGAAGTATTTCAGAAATCACACAACATATGGGACATGTAGGGAAAGCAATCCTTTTAAATAAGGCATACTATTCTTGGAGGATATATTTACATGGCAAGTTCACATTTACACTCATTATAAAATGGAAAGAACTTGTTTATTCTACCTCCATTTGGTGTCCTAGCAGAGATGTCTACTTCCGTGGAACAATCACTTTGATCACCTTGAACAGGTAGATTCCAGGTATCTGTCATAGTTTCTGAGAATCACAAAAATAATCAGACTTTTTTTAATGCTGTGTTTTAAAAATTATTCTAATAATATGTATACAGTCTAAAATGTCCCACTTTAACCACTTTCAGTTATGCAATTCAGTGGTATTAATTATACTCATAATGTTGTGTTACCACCACTATCATCCATTACCAAATGAGGAGCATCCTACTAGAAAGGCATGCTTTGTGAATGAGTCTATTACTATGCTTTTGCGGTCCAGTGGTATATCAGGTCTATTTAAAGCATTTATTAGCTATTATTTAGGTAAGACTATTTTTTCAGAGAATTATTTGAGGATATTTGGTGATGCAGAGAAAGAAAAGAGGTTATGAATCAACTTTTACATGTTTTGTAATTTACAATTCATCTTTTGGATTGATTGTTCTCATTTCAATATTGGACATGACATTTCTGCCATTAATATTCCAGTGACCTTAAAATTTATTCAGGAAATTTCCTGTGGTTTAAGAAACAGTGTTTCCTGAGTGCGGACTGTATCAGGATCCTCTGTCAGAAAGCAAGTCTCAGAGAAAGTACCCTGGCTCTGCACCCCTCCAGTCTAAATACTGAACATGTAGGAAAAAAAGAATTTTCAGATGTGACTTCTTTCTGGGTTGGAAGTGGGAAGGTAAGAAACATATTTAGAAAACCATCTTGGTCTCACTGGGATAAAAATGGCTTTGTTACATGGTCAGGAAAAGAATAATTGAAAGAACTTCAGAATGTTTTTGCTGTCCCAGAGTGGTTTCAAAAGAAAAAAAACGCATAATTTCCCCATACCTAACAATGGTTCAGAGAGATATAGAAAGACCAAGGGGGCACAAATAAAATATGTGGTTGGAGAGAATGAATCATGGAATTTAAACCAACTGCAGGAAAGATAGGTATTCCAGAAGATTCCATCAAGGAGAACCCAGGGATGACTATCTGTCCCCAGGTCCCAGAGTAAGCTGCCAGCATGACACTGCACAAGGCCTCCAGGACCTTTTTTTTTTGCTCAGTAAGCAAAAGAAAGGGTAGCATCAGGACTGACCAGCAATAACCTCCTTTCTTAACCATGATTCTATTAAAAATCTACAGTTTTTTTTTCTGCATAAGCATCTATGAACTATTCTTCCCTCAACATAGTTCTAGACTTAAAAAATTCCAGCACATTCATGATTCCCTATGATTATTCCAAGATTATCTCAAAACCATGTAACTTCAAAATATGTATATAGTTCAGTAAAGCAGAAAGTACATTGAGTTATTTGTGTTTCCACACCAAAAATAGTTTTAAAATACGATCAACAGTTTTTGTTTTTTTTTTGTTTGTTTGTTTGTTTGTTTTTGGCAGGGGTAAGCACCAGGAATCAAACCCGGGTCTCCGGTACGATCAACAGTTTTTAATGACATTTTTCCTTTCTAAGGAACAACTGGCACATCATATAATGGCCCTTACTATATTACTTTATAAACACATAGTGAAAACAGTCATTCTTTTTATAAGCTTTGGTGAAATATTTCAAAAATTATTTGTTTCACTCATTCTTTTAAGCCCTTAATTGTGCTGATATTAGTGCAGCTCTTTATAATATGATTCTGTGTTAACTCTTCTTTTCATTTCTATGATGCCTTCATGAGAGAAGCTATTGAGTTTAAAGATTTAAACATTTTTTTGAGTGTGTTAGCTTTTTTGGTTTATTTAAATTATTTCTGAGTTTTGGATGTCAATTTAATTTTTCTATAGTATATTTTCATTGTGCTAATTTAATATAAAATAAACCCAATCCATTTTCTACAGTAAATTTTGGCAACCTTGTTAAATCAATTTGACCCTAAATGGGAATGAAGAACAAAATGTTTTGGTCATGTCATTTATTCAAAGAACACTCACTTTTTGTGAGCTCTTTAAATAACAAGTAAATTATAGTAACTTCAATCAAAAATCCCACAGTAGGAACAAAGAGAAGGTAGTGGAAGATTGCACCAATATTTTATCCTGCAGCTATATATGGGATTGTTTTTAAACTTGTTAGTTACTTAAAGTAGAAGTCATAAAATTTGCCCTTCTAAATAAACAATGGTATATTCATAACATAGAATACATTAAATTCTATTTCTGAAGTCTATTTAATACCATCCTAATGTTCAATTTTTATTTTGAGCAAAATGTCATTTGTATATCAAGAGCTGAATTGAAAAATGAGCTGCAATCACCAACAAAATTACAGCGGTCAATTAAGACAATAAGCCAAAATAAAAATAGCAGTCAAACCATTCATCTCTAACTATGAAGGGATAAGTAAGATGCCAAAAATAAAAGATGCCAAAAATAAAAGAAAGCATCAGCTCCCCTTAATGCTTAATTTTTGCCCTGAAAATGGTGGCAGGCCAGGGTAAAATGGGTCAGTGTAGATGTGGGAATTGTTTTGCTGCTGAGGGAGACTGGAACAAAAGGCTCCCACCAATTTATAAACTCAGGGGCAAGGTGGAGGGAGAGGAGAAAAGTGTAAGGATGGCAAAGTACTAAATGCTGAGTCGGAGTTTAGAAAAGTGCCTTCAGCTTCCCCCTTTCCTCTCCCTGATAAGGATATCTCAGCAGAGGTGTCTGATGGAGGGCTCAGATCAGGAATACAGATATATGTATATATGTGACCCCAGACAGGGGATTTTGAGTCCTTGACAGCAACTACCTTCAGAAACTGCAATGTCTTGCCAGTACACCAAGTTGTGTGCAGGAAGCAGCTTTCTCCCATGAGGATCACCAGTAAAAACCTATGTAATTGCCTATGGTTAGGCCTAAAAGAAACATATATAGATTTTTGGTCTGGATCTGAATTTATCAGCAAACAATTACTAACATTACATATCTCAGTATAATTATAAAGAATTAAGTATAATTAATTTCCTGACTTCAAACTCACCTTCATTTTTTTTTTTTGGTGATATCATAAAAGCTCACTTTTTCCTTGAAACATGTGTTATGGAAAATGTTCACAACATAAAATTCAGTCAAATATTATTATATTATCTTTCGGTAGTGAGATTAAGAATAAATTTGATTTTTAAAATTTTTCTTTGTCAAATTTCTATATTTGTATAATGAAATAACCAAAATATTTTTATTTGCAATAAGCAAACCATCAGATAATACAGGCAAACTATATGTTATTGAAAAGTTGTAGGTCCCTAAGCCCTGGAAGGATATGGAAAGTTGTGGAAAGTTTTAAATAAAATAAGTTTTGTTTACGGTTACTATTCACTGCAAAAAGCTCTGTCATGGTCAATTCTGCTCTCCTTTAAATTGCTCTTAATGAAAAGTTATAGAAATTTTCTTAATCATCTGAATAATCTATCTAAAAATGCAGGTTAATAATATCATTTCTTAATGTATATGTTAGCCTTATCATCCTTTATTTCAGAAAACAAATTTCACTCTTAAAAGAAAACATACAAAAGATTTGTTCCCTCACCTTGTAAAAATGAGATGCTAAAACAGTTTATCATATTATATAGAAAAGTGTTTGACAAGCATTACAATAATTTGAAATTGTTTTATTCTATTATTACCTAAATTTGCATGCGTAAAATGTCATTCATATATTTTAAAATTGTATAAAATTCCTAAAGACCTAACAACCTTCTCACTGTCCATGTTATATCCTAATACTTATCTGTATGGCAACCAAATTTACTTAACAGTTACACTGTTTTACTCTAAGTCTACTCCAGAGGCACAGGTGGTCAGCTGTAAGTCAAAACCTCATCTTTGACAAAAAGAACCTTAAAAGAGAAACAAGACTAGAAGCCTTTCACATCAAACCAAAGTCGATGGAACAATTTTCAGCTATTCCAACCTGCACACCAGACTTATCACCTCTCAACTTAACTGAGATAGCCAGAAAATTCTGGGCCCCATCAGGCAGGGCCTACATCCCTGACAAGCCAGAAACAGCTATAGAAGATGGACCTTCATCCCTCAGCACCCCTTAAGATTAAAGGGCAAGAACTATCTGATGGGGCATTGGGGTGGGGGGGCGGGCAGGCTAGAACTGGGAGAGAAGGGAGAAAAAGATCTGAAGGAACACCCTTGAACAAGGACAGTTAATCAAGGTCAGCAAGGTCTTGCCCAGGGGCTCCCTACTTATGGGAAGCACACAGTGGCAGCCAACCCATCTAAAGCCAATGACCCCCAATTAAGTGACTCATCTACAGAGAAGGGTGAAACCAACGGACCCACCAAATGCATTAACTACCACCAGGTATATCCTGGAGAAAAGGAAGTGTAGATGAAAGAACCCTGGACAAGGAAGGGGAAGGAGGAATCCACAAACTTTATCTATAAAAGCAAATGGCCTCACATTTGTCTATTGCCTCTCACCCTCTTTCTTTACTTGTGACAGTGCCCACATCCTCCTTTCTCTGCATGCATACTTAATAAATTTCTTATCTGCCTGCTCAAAGAAAAAAAAAAAGTGGTAGCGTACTCTTACCTTTTTGCACAGTACATAATTTGATTCACTACTGGTCATTCTGTGTAACATGAAGTTATTGGGAAGTGTTGTGAGAGAAAGATAATGTGAAATGTCAGGCAATGGTGTCACAAATTTTTAAGACATAAATATCAGAATTAAACTATAGCAGGAAAAGTGTTGTGATTCTATATCAGTTATGAAATTTGATGCTTGATAGCATGCTCCTTTTAACATTGTACCGTCAAGAATTATTCCCTGAATCATAAAATTCATTTTCTCTCCTAAAAATGGGAAATGGCAAAATTTATTAACATAAATACTTTATAATTCCCTAGCAATTCCATTCTTCATAGATGAAAATGAACAGAGAAATATAATCTCTTTAAGCATATTTTGTGTGTTTTCATCAATCTGGAGGCATAACCACTGTTCCAACTTTGATTTCTGAATTCTGTGAATATTTTCCTTCATAACGCAGTTATTTTAATGCAAGTTTCATTTTTATTTAATGTTATATTTAGAGTCTCTCTTGTAAATTGTTGTTGCTCTTTTGAACTTACTGAAAGGGTTTAATATGTGAAATACTATATGATATTTTTTTGTTTTCATTAAATGAATTTTTTTCTTTCTAAAGTAACAGATAACAAATATAGTGATCTTTACTGTAGAATTTCTATTCACAAGTTAAAACTTTATTTTTGGAAATTTGGATGTAAAATTTCTACAAAATGGTTGAGGTTGAGTACACTATTAACCAGTTGAACTTGCTGCATTCTTCACAATATCTTTAATTACTCTGTTAAAATTCCTGTTCTAGTTTGCTAGCTGCTGGAATGCAATATATCAGAAAGAGAATGGCTTTTAAAGGGAGAATTTAATAAGTTGCTAGTATCAGTTCTAAGGCTGAGAAAACATCCCAATTGAAACAAGTCTATAGAAATATCCAATCAAAGGCATGCAGGGAAAGATACCTTGGTTTAACAAGGCCGATGCAGTTCAGGGTTTCTCTCTCAAGTGAGAAGGAACATGGCAAACACAGTCACAGTTTCTCTCTCATCTGGAAAGGCACATGTTGAGCATGGTCAGGGTTCTTCTCTCATCTGAAAGGCACATGGTGGACACGGCATCATCTGCTAGCTTCTTCTCCTGGCTTCCGGTTTCATGAAGCTCCCTAGGAGATATTTTCCTTCTTCATCTCCAAAGGTCTCTGGCTGGTGGACTCTGCTTCTCATACCTATCGTTCTGCTCTGCTCTCTCTGAATCTCCGTCATTCTTCAAAATGTTTCCTCTTTTATAGAACTCCTGAGACTTATCAAGACCCACCCAAATGGGTGAAGACATGCTGTCACCTAATCCAGTTTAACAACCACTCTTGATTAAATCACATCTCCAGGGAAATGATCAGATTTCAGTTTCAACCATACAGTATTGAATAGGGATTATTCTGCCTTTATGAAATGGGATTTAGATTAAAACATGGCTGTTCTTGGGGACATATATCCTTTGAAACCAGCACAATTTCCAAAAATTTTCAGATACATGGCACACTTAACCATTTTCAATTCATTTACTTAACGAGATGGCATTACTCCACCATGACAGTTTCTCACATAGATCCCACACTTAAATTCAGAATTCCGGTCTCCACCATGTTCTGGGAATCCCAATCAATAGGGATCCAAATGAAAAATATTTCTTTGGCTTATCAGAGAGACAGAACAAAAAAATAGAGAGAATGTAAGGAATCCCATTCCCTTTACCCTACCTTGCTTGCCAAGATATATAAAGGGACATGGAAATTATATCCTAAGGAGGTGTTATACCTTATAGAGTTCACTTTAGGGTGTACTTTCTCTGTGATTCATTGCTAACCTCTTTGGTACTGATGAGTGCTAATCTATGCAAAATAATGCTACTTGCTTTTTAAACTGTTCTATAGAAAGATATAAATGTTAGTCACTCAAAAGGGCTATAGATATATCTTCAATACATTAACATTGGGTCTTCTTTCTTCTCAAGGTCAAGCTATGGAAATTGTAGACATAACTGTGCCAAACCTGTGATCAATATGTATTTACTGAACACCTGAAATCTGCTAAGCCCTATTCTAGGCATTGAAGACTCAGCAGTCTATGCGAAAAACACAGTCCCTGCTTACTAGTGTTTATATTGTAAGAGAGAGAAAGTAAAATCACAAGATGAGTACAGGTTTCAATAAGCATTAAAAGTTAAACAACAGATTGATTAGCAGCAATATATCTGACATTAGGAGTGAGATTCTGCATTTGAAAGAGTTATTAAAGAGGCCTCTCTAAGAAGAAGACATATCAGCTGAGACCTGAAGACTGAACAGCAGGCAGTTGGGTAATTAGGAAAGAATATTTATTCTTATAATAATACTAATAACAAAATAAAATAAGATCAACAATAGCATTCCACAATTTGTTGCATTTATATAATACATTATTATGTCACTGGTGATTATAGAGTGAATCATACAAAGCATAACTGACTTCTGAAAGTCGTAGAGTGAACCAGCATATTTGAGAAAATGAACACAGATCTGTTTCCTTGCAAAACTTAAAGTCTTTGTGGATGATCCTCAACCTGACTGGAAATTAAAATCACCAGAATCGTCCAGCAAAAATGTTCTTATTTCAGAAACGATGAAAATGAGTCTCAGTCAAAAGTACATTATAAAAGTTTTCCAAGTTATTATAATGCACAGCCAAGGATGAAAACCACTGCCATATTCATTCTGGTATCCTGGCATTGCTTACATTCAACACTAATGTGAAATATATATTGATTTTTTTTTTTTTTTTTTTTTTTTAAAGGAAAGACAGAGAGAAGGAAGGAAGGATAGAAGGAAGGAAGGGAAACATTTTCTTGTTTTATTGTATTTTGTTTCTCCGTTTTTGTTACATGGGCTGGGGCCGGGAATCGAACCGAGGTCCTCCGGCATAGCAGGCAAGCACTTTGCCCGCTGAGCCACCGCGGCCCGCCCTATATATTGATTTTAAGACACATGTATAATACAGCCCATAAAACTTTTAAATTGATGCAACCTCTTTCCTTATTCATTCAATCAATGTTTATTAAGTATGATCTATTTCTTGGCTTTGGTGGAGTCTGGGAATAAATATATAAATAACATATGACCTTCAGTTTGATATTTCCCCATTTTCATGCTAACTCTTGTTCATGAGATTGAATCAACAGCAAGAAGGTTCAAATTCAAATAGTATGACTGACATTCATTTTAATTATATGAATAAATACTAAGTTCTCAACCATCGAATATCTCAGGAAACGAAATCTGTAGATCTATTATTTCTATGTATGCAATGGGGTACATTTCTAGGTAACCTGATAATGCAATCTTTCTGCACAAAAATTGGATAGAATTTTATATTTTCAGTATTATAAGAATAATATAAACATTGAATTGTTTTAAGGAGTGTTTTTGAAGTTTATTGGAAGACTTTCCCCCTTAAGTATATTAATCCTCATATTGACTATGTATTTTTATTAAGAAAAGCCAAAAAGCACAACAACCTGTGGGAGATATACTTCTCTTAATCCTCCTATGTTAATCCCCATAGATGCTAGCTTCCTAGGTACTCGTATCTAATTTCAAATATTATTGATATTTTCATCCTTCCCTTTTGGGTTTCAAGACATAATTTATCTTCCCTGTTTGGCATTACCAATTTAACAATTTCCTGTTTTATGTGACAGAGCAATGATCAGATGGAAATATTCTCTCAAAAACATTAATTTTCAAGATCTATAAGAAATGAGTTAGATTTTTATTGATTTAATAAAACCATTATATTTTAAAAATCTCTGGAGTCACTATGAACAACAATACCATAGGACATAATTAAGCTACTTGGCATCTCTGAGGGCTGGGAGAAAAGAGGGGGAGACAAGGAGTTACCCAGTTAGGAGCCTTTCAGATGCCTGGGTAGCCAAAGTGACAGGGACAGAAAAAGGAAGTTGAGGGACAAGATTGATATTCAGAATAGTTAGTGTCTGAAGCTGTCTTATTTTCTTTTTTATCCCTGCAGTCTGCGTTGATTTTCCCCCTCTGTCCAATACTTGCAAGATTGGTTTCAAGGTCATCAGGATGGAGAAAGCAACAGGGAGAGATGTGAGGAGAAAAGTCTGATAGCTTGCTCAAGAAATACAAAAGCAGTCTTGTTCAGCACTATGATAACTTAATGTACCAAGCAATTACTATCACCAACTGTATTCTATACTTTAAAAACCTTTATTTCAGTTTGTAGTTTCTTTTATTCGACAGTCTTGACTTTTTCCTGCTTTGCATATCACATATCCCTTATCAAAGTATTGAAAAAGTCAAACCCAGGAGAACAGCTTCTACTTTGATGAATGAATAGAGCCAGATACCACAAAACCTTCTCTTTCTAAAGTTATTGTCTTTCTTTAACATAAATAAAGAGAGGGAATTAAATGTATCTGCCTTAAATCCTGTTGCAATTTATTGGACTAAAGACCAAGAAAAAGTAAACAAATTGTAAAGAAAAAGTCCATTAAACATATAAGCTAAAGTGACTATGTAATAAGATAAGCAAGACATTAACAACAAGCAACAGTTAAAGAGCTTTACAGTGACAGATTTGCTCAGGAGTTCTTAAATTTGACTGGAATACTTGCTGAAACTCTTTATTCTGCATTTACAAATGCCTCACCCTAATTTCCTCCTAATTTATACTTGCCTTTCTTTTCCCTACAAGGAATGCTGTAGTTACTTCCCCAAGTATCTCTGGGCACATGAATGTGCAGTCATGCAATAAAGAGCTTTTTAAATGGTTCAGTGACTTCAGTTTATTTAACAATTCTGATGACTGCAAGTGAAGCAATAGAAGCCATCCAAGGAAAAAGCTAAACAGACAGAGTTTCTTGAAGGAAGAGACCTGCATTGCTGCAGATCAAGAGTAACTTCTAAAACATATGAAGAGTAGTTGTATAATGGAGAACAATTATAGGTTAATATTGTCTACTATATTGCCATAGTAAACATGTTGAGGAAAATATCTGAGGAACAAAAATACTGCCACAGCAGCTAGCTGACTGTTTTTAACCCTTTGTAGTTCCTGGGAGAATTTTTCATAGCTAGATAGAGCAATACCTTTTAGGATTGCAAACTTAAATACTATGAGAAGTTTTTAAAAATATCTGAGGATGTCTAGGAATCAGTTGCATGTATTGTATCTAGCTTTATGATCCACTGCTTTAGAAAAAAGGGCTTTTGAGAAAAATCTTTTAAACAGTAAAATTTATCATGTGTGTGGATTGTAAACATTCCCATAAAGACATCCTTTCTCTGTGTGCATATTTCTTTGTAATATAAATGTACAGCTTTTCCCACCACGAGATGAAGTTTATTACCCCACTCTGAAAATGGTTTGGCTAATAGAACATTAGCATATGTGACACAAGCAGAGACTTGAAAACTGTTTGTGCACTGAGGCTGTGCATTCTCCCTTGAGCTGGGAACCCTGAAACAACCATCTGCACCAACCCTGGCTAGGATGCTGAAAGATGGGAGGTGAAATGGAAAAAATAAATGATCTCTCAAGATGCCAGACTTTAACCACCAGACATATATGTAAGGCCATCTTAGATGAGATGAAAAAGTCTAAAAGAATCTCACTATTATTGTATGTGAATACATTAATTAACATGAGAAACATTATATAACATTAAGAAAAGAATGTTATTTAGAAAAGGGACTGATCTGTTATGGAAAGGGAAACTGTGGGCATAGAGAGAAATATTGAACATGCCCATTCAAGCATTCAAAAGGAAAAGTGTGTCTTGGCCCAAGTACAAAGACTTTTATGCTACACTGGCAGATGTGCTAATAATGTGAAGCTACCTTAGCCAGATGTCATAAAATAACACCCTATCCCTAACTCTTCTAGTTCTCATATCATATAAAATGGTTCTTGATGATAACACGGGCTTCACATGTAACACACGCACGGTAAGAAATAGTACTTTCCAGAAAGTATGAAGGCCCAGGTTTTCAGTAGCATTATTTGCAATTGAAAATTAATAAATGGAAATTGTTTCAATTATCAGTGAATTTTCTTTATGTTTTTTTCTGTGACCATTTATATGAGAGATTATGCATTTATAAACTTACCCAATATGATGTTTATTATAAGCATATAAATTGATATTCTGATTTTAAAGATATTGCCTGTGAGATTGATTATTTTCAGATATTCCCTGAGAAATGAGTAAATGCTGTTTACAGTTACATCATGATTTTGACCACATAAAATTGTTGACAACTGAGATGCATTGGTCAGCCAAAGTCATTCCACCATGTGGAGACATAACTGGGATTCTGTCACCTAGTCTAAGTCACATTCCCATAATCTACATTTCCTTTCCCTTTCAAGCTAGTATATAAGTAAAGTAAAATAACACTAAACCTGATATTTGAATATAGAATTTAATTGTTTATTACAGAAAGCCTCTAAATCTTTATTTAAAGAAACTCTCTGATTTGGAAGATTTAACATGCAGGTATATCTGCATTTTTAAATGCTTCCAGGCTGTTTTGACTAGTAGAGTTAAAAACCAATGGCTTATTAAGTATGAGAAAAGTTAATAAGTCCTATCAAAAGTTTGATCATGAATGACTCATTTAATATTTGAAAGCTGACCTGTGAAACTTTAAAGATAATGAAGTTCTAGAAGTCAAATACTGGCTTCAGGGGAGAAGAAAGTTGCTAATGCTGATACTTTCCATTTTCCTATACCAGTTACTTTCAAAACATGTTTACCAAGGTTCTGTCTCCAATGCTGCAAGTGGTTGTATCTCTCGGGAGACGCTTTCAGCGTAAGAAATGTTAAATTTATTAGGATGTTGCATCTTCCTTCCCTGAGAAGCAGCAGCAGCAAAGCTAGATGTCTACTTAAAATAAGGAATAACTTCAGGGAAATCCCCAGGGAGAGGTGATCTTTGAGGGCAAAACAATTTTGTTGTTATAGCTTGATTTTACCTTTGTTCTAATTTAAAATGCAGGTTTCTAAAATTGCAGCTGAAAATGTGTCTAAACCTTTAGTATAGCTTCATCTTTGAAAAATTAGAGATTCCATCCCTCTTTTAATTCAGTCTTGAAAGGATGATAGTCCTAATCAAATGAATTTTATTGTTATATTATAAATGATTCTCAATTTCAGATATTGATGATATCAAAATTGCAGCATATTAAAACAACAACCTTTGCATTACAGCAATATAAATTGATGACTAATTAACCTTTCTCAAAGAGCTATTATTTCATCTCTGAAATACACCGATGTTAAACAATCAACTGGATTTATTTGCAAATATTTCTAATTATAGTTTCTTATGTTTCCTGATTTTCACAAAATGACTAGTTTCTTAAAAGAAAGAAGAGATTTCTAACTGAAATGAGTTATGATATTTAATAATAAAAGTTTTGGGAAACTCTTTCAGGACACAGTTTGAAATTTTCACTATAAAAGCAAAAAAAAATTTGAAATTTGGAAAACATAGCATGGAAAATTAAAGCCAAAGTGATAGAGGTTTCTATTTCTGATGAAAATGAAATAGCAAACTGGATTTACTTTCTCAGTTGAAGTAATCAAAATAAATGGACAAAATATATGGTGGAAACAAATGTTTTCCAGACACTGAGATAAGGCAGCTGTGATCCCTAAAAGATGCAAGACAAGATGATTCCTAAAATAGCCCATTTTACTGCTTTTTGGAGGGCTCCCAAATAATGGCACAGGGAAGGGAAGGATAGAACCCAGCAGAGTTCCTAGGTGAAAATGAGAAAACCTAAAGTCTGAGGATATCAAGCTGCTGAAGTTTACAAGACGGAGTATGAGAGAGAAGAAAACTTCACGGGAAGAGAGACAAACACGCTAAGGGGCTCTCCTGAGAATAGTATTCAGCAGAGTACTGATCAATGCATAGGATTGAGAAAACTACCTGAGGGAAGGGGAAGAACCCTCTGGTATTCATAACAGGCAAGGGAAAGCACTATTTGTTTACCATTGGTTGGGGAAAGCTTACAATTTGAATAGAGTACTAGGGAGCATCTTGCTTAGAAGTGGAGAATAAACCTGAACTGGGCACTATTGTCAATTTTCCTAATAACAAATCATATAAGCAAGGCACAATACACTCTAAAAAAAAACAATGGTTCAGTGCACAGGTGTTTCAGTGGTAGAATTCTCACCTCTCACACAGGAGACCTAGTTCGATTCCGACCATGCACCCAAAAAACAAACAAACAAACAAAAAAATGGCTCAAAGAAGAAATCATAGGGAATAATGGAAACATTTTCAGGTGAACAAAAATAAAAAAAACACTATACCAAAACTGATAAGACACACTAAAGGAGGTACTAAGAGGGAAATTTATAGCTCTAAATGATTACATTAAAAAAGCAGTCTTTCAGGTGCAAGGGTCATTCAGTGGTAGAATTCTCACCTGCCTGTGGGAGATATGGGCTCAATTCCCAGCCCATGCACTTCCCAAACAAACAAACAAAAAATTCAACAAAGTGGTGCTGCAGTAATGGGATACTCACATGTAGAAAGAATGAAATGCGACCCCACCATACAGCATACAAAAAAAAAAAAAAAAAAAAGCAGAAACCTAATTTCACAACTGAAGAAACCAGAAAAATAAAAACAAACTATGGCCAAAGTGAACAAAAATAAGGAAACGACAAATAGTAGAGCACAGGTAAATGAAATAGAAAATACAAAACAATACAGAGAAGCAACAAAACCAAAAGTTGGTTCCTTGAAAATATCAATAAAATCAATAAACATTTAACTAGACTGACAAAGAAAAAAAGAGATAGGATGCAAGTAATTAAAATCAGAAATGAAAGGGGACATTATTATTAACTTCACACACAAAAAAACAATTCTGAGTATACTCTGAGCAATTACATGCCAACAAATTATAATCTAGATGAAATACACAATTCTTAGAAATGCACAAACTACTTACATTGACTGTAGGGGAAATAGAAAATGATCAAAAACCCAAGAAAGAAAAACTCAAGACTAGATAGCTTCACTGATGAATTAACTTGATATACCAAGAAGAAATAATACAAGTCCTGCTTATATTCTTTCAAAAAATTGAAGAGAAAGAAAGAATCCCTAATTCATTCTGAGACTAACATCACTCTAATACCAAAGCCAGGTAAAGATATAACACAAAAAGAAAATTGCAGACCAATATTCCTTAAAAATACAGATTCAAAAGTATGCCACAAAAAACCATCAATCTGAACTCAAAGCAACAATAAAATAATTATATTCCATGATCAAGTAGAATTTTCTGAACTATGTAAGGATGATTCAGTATATGAAAATCGATATAATACACCATATTATTAATACAAAAGGGAAAAAAGTCATCTCAACTGATCTTGCAAAAGCATTTGATTAAATACGGTATTCTTTCTTGATAAAAACATTTAGAAAGCTAAGAATAAAAGGAAATTTCTACAATATGATAAAGGGCATTGTGTTGTTTTAAAACTGCTATGCACTGAAGAAAAGCCTTGCTCTTCTAATTCTGTTCAACATTTTAAGGTAGGACATTTTGAGTATGTTGTCTGCATAAAGATATGACACACCCAATTGTGGGTGTGATCTTTTGATTAGATAGAGATTTGACCTCACCCACTCAAGGTGGTTCTTGATTAGTTTCACTGGAGTCCTTAAAAGACCCTGCATTTGGAGATGCTTAGAGAAAGCTTAGGCACATCTGGAAATGCAGAAGACCCAGGAGATGCCAGGAGCTGAGAGAGCTAACAGAAGCTAAACAGAATCCACAACCAAGCAGAGGTCACTGTGCACATTTCCATAATATGCTAATCTAGGAGATGAAATCCAGAGTTTTACCCTGGAGCAGCTGAGTCAGAACCACAAATACGTTAAGAGAAATTCAATGGGATCAGAAAATAAAGACAATAGAACTTGAAACAAGGACCAGCATTCATCAGTCATGTGCCTTCTCATGTGACAGAATAACCCTAGATAGGAATAGGCCTTTCTTAAGTGAAGGCACCCTTTTTTGGTATCTTCATTTGGACATTTTCATGGCTTTAGAACTGTAAACCTGTAACTTCATAAATCTTTTTTATAAAAGTCATACAAGACACTCCATTTCTAGTATATTGCATTTTGGCAGTATTAGAAAACTAAAACAGGCATATAGGAAAACTCCTTAGCTAGGATCATACTCAATGGTGAAAGACTGAAAGCTTTCCCTCTAAGATAATGAGCAAGAAAAAGATTCCCAATATCACCACCGTACTGGAAATTCAAGTCACAGCAAAAATGTAAGGGAAATAAATAAAATGTATCAAAATTGGAAAGGAAGAAGTGAAACTTTCCTAATTTTCATGTGATGTGATTCTTTATACAGAAAATCTGAAAAATTCACAAAAAAACCTCCTAGAGCTAATAAACAACTTCAACAAAGTGGTATGGTACAAGAACAAAATGCAAAAAAATTAGTGCTTCTATACATACTAACAACTAATATGAAATAGAAATCAAGAAAAATAATTACCTTTATTACAGCAACTAAAAGAATAAAATATCTAGAAATAAATGTAACCAAGTATGTAAAAAAAAGTATACACAGAATACTAAAAACCATTGCTGAAAGATATCAAAGACCTAAATAAGAAAGGACATTCCATGTTCATGGATTGGATAACTAAATATTGTTTAGATCTCAGTTCTACTGAAAGCCAACATTCCAATAGCGTCCTTTGCAGAAATGAAAATGACAATCAAGTTTCTATGTGTGTATAAGGGGATATGAATATTCCAAACATCTTGAAAAAGAAGAACAAAATTGAAGCATGCAGACTTCCCTTTTTACAAGCTCTATTAATCAAAACAGTGTGATAATGGCACAAGGACAGATATATAGACCAATGGAATTAAATCAAGAGTTTGGAAATAAATCCTCAATCTATGGCAAATGGATTTTTGACAAGGGCACTAATCTAGTCAGTGAGGAAAGAATAGTTTATCAAAAAATCATGTTGAGAAAATGGCATACGTATTTGCAAAAAAATGACGGTTGGCCCCTACCTCGCATCATATACAAAAAAAACCGAAATTGCCAAATGGATCAAAGACCCAAATATAAGAATCAAAATATTGAAGTCCTAGAAGAAAACATTGGTAAACACCTTCAGGACCTTATATTAGACAATGTTAGACTTTACACCAAAAGTGTAAAGCAACAAAAGGAAAAATAGATAAATAAGATATCACCAAAATGAAAACCTTTGTGTCAAAAAAAATTTGTGATTACCAAACTTTTCCCATCACTCCAAACAGAACCACTTAGTCTTCTATAGACAGTGAATACATGTTTCAAAACTGAATGCAAAGTAAAAGCATTTTCAGACATACAAAGGGTGAAAATAGTTATCTACAGCAGACTCGCATCATAAGAAATGTTAAATGAATCCATTGGTCAATAATTTGATACCAGACAAAAATCTGGATCTACAGAAATAAGTGAAGAGCCACAGAAATGACAACTATGTGAGTAAATCTAAAAATTCATTTTCTTCTTATATATTTTTAGATTATTACAGCTTTAACAAATATAATACAATACATTTGGGGGGTTAAAACATGTATGCATAAAATATAACGATGTACAAAGTTTAGGAAAGGGAAATTGGAAGCATACTCTTGGAAGATTTTTATACTGTTTGTGAAGTTGTATAATATCATTTGAAGGTAAACTGTAATAAATTAACACCCCATACTCTAAATCCTAAAATAACCATTAAAATACCAAGACAGAGGAAAGCTGGGCCAAACAAAGAAAAAAGCAAGGTGATAGTCTTAAACCTAATTATATCAATGACCACATTAAATGCAAATGGTTTAATCACCCCAATTGAAAGGTAGAAATTGTTGCAATGGGAAAGTGGGAATGAATGCCAATATATGCTGCCAACAAAATTAGATTTTAAATAAAATAGAGTTTTTAAAAGATTGGAAAATATCTACCATGTTATTAGTAGCCAAAATAAAACTGGAGTAGCTACATCAACATCAATGAAGGTAGATTTCAGAACAAAGAATATTAGTAGGAAACAAGAGGGTTATTTTAAAATATTGAGGTGGTCAATTTGTCAAAGAGCATAACAGCTAAAAACGTTCATTTACCATCAAAGATCTTCAAACCATATGAAGCAAAATCTGCTGGGACTACAAGTATTATAAATGTATAAATATATATCTATGATTGAGATCCAGTACCCCTTCTCAATAATTAATATATTAAGTAGACAGAAAATCAGTAAGGATAGAAGATGTGAGCAAAACATTGTCTGGTGACTCGAACTAATTGATATCTAAAACACTACCCAATAATAGCCAAATGAACATTCTTTTTATGAAGTGCAATTCCACATTTATTAAGATCAACCATATTCAGAAGCATATGTCTTCATCAATTTAAAAGGTTTCAAAACAAAATATGTTATCTAACAACAATAGAATAAAGTGAGGAATCAATGACAGAAAGATTTCTGAAGAAATCCCCAAATATTTGGGAATTAAATAACACACTTCTACAGAACCAATTCAGACTTAATACTAAAGGGAAAATTAAAAGGCTATATGAACTGAATGAAATGAAAACACCACATATCAATATTTGTGGGATTCTCTAAATGACTATTTAGGCAGAAATTTAAAGACAAGATGTTTATAGTACCCAGTGCCTACCCATGTCAAAAAAAAAAAGATGTTTATAGTATTAGAGTATAAAAGAAGGTTATCTTAACTTCTATATATGGATGATGCTAGACAAAGAAAATGAAGCACGGAAAAAGCTGAAAAAACAAAATAATAATTATCAAAGCAGAAATGTATAATGAAATAAAAAGCATAAAAATAATAAGGAAAATAAAAAAATCTGGTTCTTTAAGGCACTCAATAAACTGTATATACCTTGGCTTGAATAAACAGGAAAAAAGGGACATAATACATAAAATGATCAATTTCCCTCTAGGGTGATAAGGTGTTCAGTCAGCTTTTCATCGGGAATCCCCATGAAAACACACAGGAGAGTGTTAGATGTGGGGCAAGGAAAGTTGCCTCAGCATTCAATATGGAGACTTCCTCTTCATCTCCAATTTTAAAGTGACAACCTTCCACCCCCAGCACCAGCACCTTGAGTTTCTGAGTCTAAGAAGTGTCTTGTTCAATATCTTTGGCAACAGGATATTCCAGGTATCCTGTAGGCTAAGGGTGACTATCTCTTGGTCATTAAAAGACTTACCAACAATCTGCTATTTTCACAGGAGAGTTATAAAAAGCAACAAAACTCTCCCTCATCTACTTTCTATTGAAGCTGGTGCATATATTTTTGACAAATGTTGAATTCTTCAAGAAGAATTGCTTTGATTCTCTACATTCTTCCTTTCTGTGGACTTGGAATTTTTAATGCAATTTTATTGCGATATATTCAAATACCATATAATCATTCAAAACATACAACCAGTGATCACAGTATAATCATACAGCTGTGTTTTCATCATCACAATCGATTTTTGAACATTTTCATTACTCCATAAACAATAAAAATAAGAAGAAAATTAAAAATAAAAGTAAAAAATATCATTCAAAACATTCCATACCACCATCACCCATTTTAGTTATTTATTTATTGTCTTTATTTTCTTACTCATCTGTTCATGCATTGGATAAAGGGAGTGCCAGTCACACAGTTTTCACAATTAGGTGATCACACGGTAAAAGCTACAATTACAGCGTCATCTTCAAGAATCGAGGCTACTGTATTACAGTTCAACAGTTTCAAGCATTTCCCTTCAGCCATTTCAATACACCAAAAAATTGAAAAAGAATATCTACATAATGCATAAAAATAACCTCCAGAAAGACCTCTAGACTCTTTTTGAAGTCTCTCAGCCACTGAAACTTTATTTTATTCCATTTCTCTTCCTCCTATTTGTCAAGAAGACTTTCTCAATCTCATGAATACAGGGCCAGGCTTATCCCCTGGAGTCATGTCCCACACTGTCAGGGAGATTAACACCCCCGGGATTCATGTCCCATATAGGGTAGAAAGCAGCAAGTTGGCTTAGAGAGACCATATATGAGCAACAAAAGAGGCCCTCTGAGGGTGATTCTTAGGCATAGTTATAAATAGTCTAGACTCTTTCACAGGATGAAGCTTCATAAGGGCAAACCCCAAGACTAAGGGTGTGTCGTATTAAATTGGTAGTTCCCAGTGCTTGCAAGAATATCAGGTCTTCCCCCGGTGGAGAAGATTAATATTCCCACATTTTCCCCCAGTCCCTCAAAGGGACATTGCAAATAGTTTTATTATCTTCTGCCCAGATTACTCTGGGATATGTTACAGCATCACACTTATCTGTATAAACCAGTAAGATCTCACTCCCTATTCAAGATTCCATGAACTTATGGTGTTCAAATAAACTAACCACACAAGTTAAATTAGATAGTATGCTTCAGCAAATATAAATTTTGCACCAAAAAATCATCTCTTCCTTTGGTCTTACCCAGAAGTTGAAGTTTTAAAACACAGTCAATATCATTCTTTACCCTTTAGTCTGATTTGTTTTATTCTCAACCAGATCTTCATTAATACTTTAATTGAAGTCTGATCCCCTTTTCATTTTTTTTTTAAACAGCTGCTGTATAGAGTAATGTTGACTTTCACCTACACGGATCTAGCTCTGAGTCATAAGTGTCACCCAGATACCAAAATTCCAATGAATGACCAAGTTATATAGAAAGAGCTCAGTATCTCAGAATTTAGAAATAGCATTTACAGCTCAGGTTTAGATGTGACTGCCGTATGAGTTTACAATCTAGAAATCTTTACAATAACTCTTCTGCTGATAACCTATGCTCTTGAAATCAATTCTCAGTGTTTGCACATTATAGTTAGTCCATATTAGTGAGGCATTATAAGATTTGTTTTTTCATTCCTAGCTTATTTCACAAAACATACTATGTGAGTTTGAGGCTGTTGTGTACCCCAGAAAAGCCATGTTATTTTTCCTAGTCCAATGTGTGGGGGCAGACATGGGTGGGATCTTTGCACTTATGTTGTTTGCATAGAGATGAGACTCACCCTACTTTGAGTGGGACCTTTAAATTAGGTAGTTTGCATAGAGATGTATACCTCCTCATTCAAGGTGGGTCTTAATGTGCTTACCTTTTAAGAAAAAGCTTTAGAGCCAACACAGAGACCTTTTTGGAGATATAGAAAGAAAATGCACTCAGGGAAGCTGTTTGAAACCAGAAGCCAAAGGAATAGCAGATGCCAGCCACAGGCCTTCCCAGATCAGTCTCTTTTGAGTCAAGGTATCTTTCTCTGTATACCTTAGCTGGACATTTTTATGGCTTTAGAATTCTAAACTTGTAGTTTAATAAACCCTCTTTATAAACTTGTAGTTTAATCCCATTTCTGGTACATTGCTCTCCAGAAGAATAAGCAAAATAAAACAGGTATGGTTCTCAAGGTTCATTCATCTAGTTGTATACCTCACAACTTCATTCCTTTTTGCAGCCACTTAATATTCCATTGTATGCATACACCACGGTTTGATGACCTTTTGATTAGCTGGAATTGTGACTGCCCTTTCAAGTTGGGTCTTGATTAGTCTATAGGAGTCCTTTAAAAGGGAAACATTTTGAAGAAAACTTGATGCAGATGCTTAGAGAAGAGGTGCTTCATAGCTACAGAGACACAGATGTTTCAAGATGCTTAGAGTGCCACCAGATAGAACAGATGCCTAGACTTGGTTCAGAGCCCAGCAGGCATGGACATGTCCCTTCGCATGAGATGCTAAATAAGTCAAAACCCAGAGTTGTGTCCTGGAGGAAATAAGTGAAGGCCCACAGATGCCAAGTCATGAACCTCTCAAGAAATAGAGGCTAAAAGTAATGGAGCCCAGGAACATGGACCATTAAATACCAGCCAGGTGGCTTTCCAGCTAAAGAGGTGTTCTAGATGGTATCAGCTTTTCTTGAGTGAAGGTAATCTCTTGTTGGCACCTTAGTTTAGACATTTTCTCAGACTTAGAGTTGTAAACTTGTAACTGAATAAATCCTCTCTATAAAAGCTGATCCATTTCTGGTATATTGCATTCTAGCAGCTTAATAAACTAATACAATTAATTTACTGGAGTCCTTTAAAGGGGTAAACATTTTGAAGAAACATTAGATGCATTAACTTGGAGAACAATTGATGTAGAGCTGTCAGAGGCACAGATGTTTGGAGGTACTTGGAGTGCCAACACAGAGAGAGCAGATGCCTAGACATGGACAGAGCCTACTGATATAGCATTGGGCTTTCCATTGAGATGCCAAGCAAACCAGAACCCAGAGTTGTGTCCAAGAGGAATTAAGCGAAGGCCCACAGATGCTTAGAGAGGAAACCACTGGTATCAGAAGCTGCAAGCAATGAACTTGGAACAAGGGCCAGAAGGTGCCAGCCATGTACCTTCCAGCTGACAGAGGTGTTCCAGACAGGATAAGCCTTTCTTGGATGGAGGTAACTTCTTTAGGTGTCTTAATTTGTACATTTTCATGACCTTAGACTGTAAACTTGCAAGTTATTAAATTACCTTTCTAAAAGCCATTCTATTTCTGGTATATTTCATTCCAGAAGCAACTAATAGAGATTTTGGTGCTGTAGAAGTGGGGTGCTGCTACAGATTGCAAATACCAAACGTGTTGGGACAGCTTTTTAAATGGATGAGAGGAAGATTCTGGAATAGCTGTGAGGAGCTTGGTAGAGAAGGCCAAGAATTCTTTGAAAAGACTTTTGGTAGAAATGTGTACTCTGAGAATACTTCCAATAAGGATACTTCTATTAAGGCTTTAGAAAAAAATGATTTATTGCAAACTGAAAGGAAGGTATTCTTTGTGGATGGAAGGCAGAATTTCAGAGTGATGAACTTAGATATTTAGCAGAAGAAATTTCCAGACTAAATATGGAATGTGCAGTCTGGCTGCTCCTTGCAACTCACAGTAAAATGTAAGAGGAAAGAGATAAGCTGTGACTTGAACTCTCAGATACCAAGAAGACAGAAATTGATGGTCTGGAAAATTCTGGGCTTCCAGAAAGTGAGACCCCAGTGAATAAGTCTCCCATGTAAGGACTTAACCAGACATGGAAACACTCAGCCATTTTAGGAAAACCCAGGATTGGAAGTGGAGTTATCCATAAAGAATTTGTGGAAGGTTCTATTGTCTGATAGTTATGATCCCTGCATACTACAAAGAAAACCCACAAAAGTGTTTCAGGATCTGCATATATGGAAACACTACTAGTCTGGACTAAAAGGGATAAATTGAAGGAAATATTACTTCAGAGGCATAACCATGGAAGCTAAGATCTGGCGCCAGGACATCTTGGACCAAGAAAGTGGACCCACCCATACACATGGAAAGGAAGAGTTTGCCACAGAAGAAGAGGGTCCTGCTTTATTGCTCTGGAAGAGTTGTGCTGCCTCAGGCCTCAGAAAAGGTGTGCACATAAACTGGGGGTTGGGGGGAGCCTGGCCACCACCCCATTGTTCAGAGAAGGTTGAGCATATGCTGCAGAGACAGCATAGATCCCAAGTGCTGCCCAGTGTATGGAAAGGACAAAGCCCAGAAAAAGATGGTCTCCACAACAAACTCATGTGGCAACTCACCTCAGCATTTGGAAAGAATGCAAGGTTGCTGCAGAGTCCTTGGAAAGGGTGAGATTAAGACTTTCTAAAGTCCTAAGGATAAATGAATCTCAGACATTGAAATTCAATAGTGGTTGCCCTACAAGTTTTGAAAACTGTTTGGCTTCAGTGACACTGATTTACCTTTCAATTTGTCCATATAACAATAGAAACATGTATCCTATGACTGTCCCTCCTTTGTATACTGGCAGCAGATCACTTATTCTGAATTTCACAGGCCCAGAACCAGAGGGAAATTTTGTCTTAGATCAACCCACACTTGTAACTGACTTTGATGAGTCTGCACTTTTTACATTTTGTATGGCATTTGTATTGTTACTGAAATAGTTTAAGGCTTTTGTGATATTGTGATGGAGTGAATGGTGGAAAGAATGTGTCTTTTTTGTGGTCCAGAGGGTGAAATGTGCCTGTTTGAAACTATTATGTACCCCAGAAGGTACTGTTCCAATTTTGTGGAAGCAGCCATCTCTTTTAATCCTTATTCAATATTGTAGGGTGGAAACCATTATGATGAGATTATCTCCACAGAGATGTAATGCTCCTAGCTGTGGGTGTGACCTTTTGATGATATTATCTCCATGAAGATGTGGCATGCCCAATTGTGGGTGCAGCCTCTTGAATAGATTAGATTAGCCTTTTGATTAGACACTACCCATTCAGGATGGGGCTTGTTTACTTACTGGAGTCATTTAAAATAAATACTTAAGAGAAGAAATAGAGCTAACATGAAACTGAGACATTTGGAGATGAAGGGCCCAGCAGATATCACCATGTGCCTTCCCATAAGATGCTAAGCAAGCCAGAACCCAGAGTCATGTCCAAGAGGAGCTAAATGAAGGCCCACAGATGCCAAATTAGAAACTCCCACAGGAAACAGAGGCTGAAATCAGTGTAGACCAGGAGTAAGGGACTAGCAGATGCCTGCCACATGCCTTCTAAGCTGACAGAGGCATTCCAGATGGCATCAACCTTCTTGAGTGAAGGTAACCACTTGCTGGTCCCTTAGTTTGGTAATTTTCTCAGCCTTAGAGCTGTAAACTTGCAACTGAATAAAATCTTCTTTATAAAAACTGATCCATTTATGGTATATTGCATTCTGGCAGCTTATCAAACTATTGCAAACAGTTTACTGGGGTCCTTTAAAAGAGGAAACATTTTAATGAAACCTCATATGCAGACACTCTGAAGCAAACAATTGCTCAGAGTTGACAAAGACACAGATGTTTGGAGTGCCAACAGAAAAAGCAAATGCCTAGACATGGGCAGAGCCCAGAAGATATATCCATGTGCCTTCTCATGAGATGCTAAGCAGGCCAGAACCCAGAGTTGGGTCCTGGAGGAACTAAGCGAAGGCCCAAAGATTCTTAGAGGGAAGACCACTGGCACCAGAAGCTGGAAGCAATGGACTGGGGACAAGGACCAACAGATGCCAGTCATGTGTCTTCCCAGCTGGCAAAGGTTACCACAGCATCAGCCTTCCCTGAGTGAAGGTAATTTCTTGTTTTTGCCTTAATTTGGACATTTTCATGATCTTAGAAATATAGACTTGTACCTTATTAAGTTTCCTTTATAAAAGCCATCCCATCCCTGGTATATTGCATTCCAACAGACTTAACGAACTAACAGAGTCCAGAAGAGATTCCTGGACTACCAACAGAATTTTTGGTTGGCAGTTTTTCCTTTTCAGGTTATTAAATATATTATACCTCTGCCTTCTCACCTCCGTGGTTTATGCTAAGAAATGTGCACATAGTCTTATTGAGCTTCCTTTGTATGTGATGGATTGCTTTTCTCTTGCTGCTTTCAGAGTTACTGTTTGTCTTTGATATTTGACATCCTATTAGTAAGTATCTTGGATGTCTATTTGGATCTATTCTGTTTGTGGCACTCTGATCTTCTTGGATGTGTAATTTTATGCCTTTCATAAGAAATGGAAAATTTTTTCAGTGAGTATTTCCTCCATTGTTCTTTTTACCCCTTTTCCTTTCTTTTCTCCTGCTGGACACTTACAACATGTATATTCATGAACTTCATGTTGTCGTTCAGTTCCCTGAAACCCTGCTCACATTTTTCAATCCTTTCTTCCACTCTGTTCTTTCGTATGTAGGATTTCAGATGACTTGTGTTCTGGTGCTCTAAACTTTCTTGTGCCTCTTCAAATATGCTCTTGTACTTTTCCATGGTGTTTTTCATCTCCTCTATTGCAACTTTCGTTCCCATAAGTTCTGCCATTTGTTTTTTTAAAGCTCTCAAGTTCTTCTTTACGGTTGTCCAATATCTCCTTTATAGTCTTCATCACTTTTGTCATATCTTCTCTCAATTCATTGATTTGACTTTTTAATTGATTTGACATGCTTGTTTGAACATCTTTAATTAATTACTTCAGGTCCTGTATCTCATTTAAAGTGTTAGTTTATTCCTTGGACTGGGCCATATTTTTGTTTTTCCTACTATGGTTTATAAATTTTTCTTGGTGTCTAGGCATCTGATTTCCTATTATGGAAATTGTTTTCACTTTTTTACCTAGGGTTTTCTTATTGTTTGGTTTTGTTCTCTTTCTTTTCTTTGACATTCAGTTCAACTTATTCTGGACCTCTAGCATAGCTTCTGCTTAGCTGATCAGAATTTTTCAGCTCTTGTTTTTCTGGTTATTGCCCTGCCTATGTGGAATATTTTTTGATGAGATCTTCCCAAATATGATCAACCCCTATCAGATTTTCCTGGACGAGGCAGGCTCAGGTCTCAGAGGAGGGTATAATCAGCATCAAGTTTCCCTGAGAACAAAACCCAGCAGGTCGTCTGACTTTCTTGTACAGCCTCTAGACTCTGTGCTTTTTCTATCCTGCCCAGAAGGTGGTGCTTGTCAGTCCACAGCTCCCCACCAGCATAAGTGATGTGGACCTTTTAATTCTCACCTGCCACGGGTGTTGAGGAAGAGGGTGGTGGATGGCAAGCTTAAACTGTTTCTGATTCCCAAATCCTGGAGTCTGAATTCTCTGAAGGAGGAGCACCACTTGAGCTGGTCTCTGCCCCTCTTTTCTTGGGGAAGACACGCCCTTTAGGGAATTATCTCCTTCACTTGACTTGTTACTTTGTCTCACAGACGTATTTTAATTTCACCCTTGCCTGGGTCAGCACTGACTATTGAAAATGAATGATTTAAAACAGGGGGAAAAAAAGACAGAGAGGAAATGTTAAATAAAATCCCCTTTTCAAAGCCAGTCTCCCCAGCTCCCAAGGCTCACCAGTCAAGAGCCGGAGTTGCTGCCTGGCTCTATGTGCTGCTTTTTTGAGCTTGGCCGACTCCAAAAGTCTCTGTTTTACTGTTTGTTTTTTTTCTTTATGAGCCCCATCTCCTCTCTGCCTGTGAGACCTCAGAGTCACTTTCATGCTTTCTTTGGATTTATCTGTGCTCAGAGCTTGTATTCATCAGCCCAAATTTGCTGATTAAAACCACAACTGGAACTTGGTTAAATTACCTTCCTTTGCTCCTAGTAGAAACTGCTTCTCTTTCCCATGAGGAAGTGTCTCCAACATAGCCTTATTTTTTTGGTGGGGTGGGGCATCAGCCTCACAGTTTGGACACTTTACTGCACTATGATCTCAGCCTTATTACCTCTTCCAGTCTGGTGTATTATGTGTGTCTGCTCACAGATGTCCCCCAAACAGTTGTTCCAGACAGTTCCTGGCTATTTACTAGCTGTTCTAAAGGAAGAAGTAAATTCCACAGCTCTCTATGCCACCATCTCACCCCTCCTCTGACTTGTAACTTTTAATATCCTTTGTTCCACAAATCATTGATCATTCCCCATCTCAATTATTTTTACATGATTTTAGATGTCTCACACTTTTTTTGCAATACAGAATTTGTGATCCACTTCCTTATATCATTGTTGTTTTGAGTTAGTTTTAAGGTGGTTTCTGAATGTCCCAATAATGCCATTTGGAGAATTTTCCCCAAATTCATCCATTGAATTTCTTTAATATGTAGTCTGGTAACCTTTATCCAAAATGGTTCCACAGCTTTTCTTTGTCTTTCTCAATATGTTTTGTTTTTAAGAATATAAGTCAGTTGTTTAATAGAATCTTGATTTATATTGTTCTAATGCTTTTCATGATTAGATTCATGTTATACATTGCAGCAAAGATGCTGCATAAATGATGCTTGCCCTTTTCAATATATCACATTATAAGGCACAAAATGTCAGTTCTATGGTTTTTTTATATAAACTGATCCCTTGTTTCAAGTGATATCTTCAGATTCTTTCACATTTTAGTAATCCATTTTTATATGAAAATATTTTATCTATATAATTATCTTATTCACTACCAAAATATTACCAATAATTTCAATATCTACTAATGGTACTTGCCTGAATATATAATTATTATCATATATAATTATTATCATAATTATAAATTTTGACTTTTCTAATACTATCATTCTTCAATATCTATTAGTTGGCATTTGTTCGTTCGTTTATTTTTCAAACGATTATTTAGTCATATGAATTCATAGGCTCTTATTCTATTCAGTGCATTATGATCCACTGTTGTCCTTTTTAATGTTCAGAATTATTGCAAATTGGCCAGTGGAAATCCTTTCAAGCTTCCTTGTATATCTATTTTGCCATGAACATAAGGTTGCTAGAATATTTATTTTATTTCAGGCACATAGAATATGTTCAGTGCTCATCTGAAACTTTCTCTCCTTCATACCTAGAATCAACCATTACTCCAAGGAGCACTGATTTTATTTAGTGAGATTTTAGAAGCTAGAACTTGTAGTTTTTGCTCACATTTCTATAGAACTGGCTATAAACAGATGTGTGAATATATTTGTGTATGTTCACATTATGAGTGATGAGCTTATGGTTAGCCCTCTTCCTTGCCTTTATATATATGTCTCTCTCTTCTCCCACTGTTAGAACATAAACTCATAACATCAACCATTTACTCCTTCGGTTTTTTCTTTCTTTTTTTTACAAAACTCATTAGAAACAATGACATTAGTATACAACTTAAGATTTATTTGTGGTTATAGTTGTCTTTAGCCTGAGAGTACATAGCCAAAGTAGTATGTTCAAAACTTACTTGGATTAGTATTTTTTCCTCCTTCTGTGTGATTATGTTATTCACTTGAAATATAGGAGTTTCATTTGATTGTACCATTTGTGGAATATACATTTTATATTTAGTAATTTAAAAGTTAAATAAAACTTTAAGATGATCTTGGTATCACATATGCTTTTAAATAATTTCTCTGTACCCATGTATATATATTAATAAGTTTAAGCATATTGATATCTAGACTACTTTAACAAATCACATAGGACAAAAAATGTGGTCCAACTCTCTAAGATCAGTTTTTGCATTTCTCTGGGATGGAATGATTGTTACAAATGAAAGCTTGTGTAATTACTACCTATGTGCATTTGAGTATTTAATATCCCTCTTATCTAGCCAGAGAGCATTTTATTTCATTTAGAAGATGGAGTCTTAATTTAAAAATTTTGTTGCTCGTTGAGTTTAGTATACATTTCAAGGAAAGGAAATTTTTGCGGGTGCGAAAACTGATTTTTTTTGCAATATTTGATGTGCAAATTAAGATAAAGTGTTTCCTTATAGAAGAACAGAAACAGATGCATATGATGAATTTAACAAAAACAGAAACAGATGGCTTACAGTATGTATAACATCTTAATTCATCCCTTTTTATGTAATACAATTACCATAGCAAATATTCTATATTTAACCAGTTTTCTTAGAATCTGCTGGTTCCCTAAGGAGTTAGCAAAATGGATTTTTGAAATGTAGTACACATGCATATACACACAGTGTTTCCTTGCTATTGTTGTCATTGGAATGTATTAGCATTCCCAATCCTTTAAAAAATATACACACTACATTATAGATTTGTGTGAACTAATACATAAATGTCTTCCATTGATTAAAGCAAGTGCACAATAAAATAAGTTTCAAAGAATAATAATTTGCTATTTCAAGCAGAAAGGAAATAATTATCTCTGCGTCACTCCAAGAGAAATATATGTGTGAATCCCTCTGCTTTACTATGATCTACTTCCTTGAATATGTTTTAAAAGTGTTAATTTTACCATTTATTCATGTCAGAGCACATTATTTTGTACATTTGAAGAGAAAGTCTAAATGCAGATGGGTTTTGAATATGAAGAGAAAGATTAAGAGAGAATTTAGGCAATTATATGAAAACTCCAGTAACTGAAATCCTCTCAAGCTATTGGGATCTAATAAGATTTAGACTTGGTTTATTCAGATTGATAAATTAACCAAAGGACTCCTTCATTCTCTATTTGAATATTATTGGGTGATTACAGACTTAAAATAAATCAATGGTCATGACATGTCCAGATAATTTGGGTCACTATATCCTCTTTAGTCTATAGACATAATGTCAGTTGCTTCAACCTGCCTTACAATCTTTTTTGTTCTAAAAGACTGTTTTGTAATATAATCAATTAGCAACATTTTGCCTAAACAATATAAAGCATGTGCAGCAGTAGTAATACCTAAGTTATTTTCCAATTTTCATCAATTTCATTGTTATGTTATTGGCAAAACTATAGTCTCAACATTTGACATTAAGCAAAATCCTTAAAAGTAACCTGTCTGTGTTTGAAACTTTAAGGAAGAGTTTATAGGTACATTTAGTCTCACAATTACAGAGCCTTACTAGGGTACAAGTTGTGATAACATACTTTATGAACATCATTCTATATATCTGTTTGGAGATCTATCCTTATAATCACATTAATTCTTCTCACAAAAACACTTCATTGTTAAAATATAAAGAGATAAACATATAGGAAAGGCAGTTGGGTAAAAAAGAAATACTGAAATTCATTTTCCTGAAAATGTTATGCATTGAACTCTTACTAAGAGAAAAACAATGAGTAGTAAGAGACACATTATTTTTATGGATGGACATATAAACCTAGTACAATCACTTTAAAATAAAATATTTTTAAGGCAAGGTTACATCCAAACAATATAAAACCCAAACTTCAAATTTTTTTCTATTGTCAGATTGACTACATATGGAAAATATGTTGAGTTTCTAAGTTGAGTCATTTCAGCTAATGTTTACTAGAAGAAGGCAAATTCTAGCATGTACTAAGCCAGAAGACTTAAGAAACAGATTAAAAAGCAATCAAACTAATAATTCAGTGATCTGTCTAACATTATTTTCTTGATCACAGATATTTATTTAAATATTCACTGCATATTGTTAATAGAATAACTGCTACTAGTAATAATAGGTAAGTTTAATACCCATAATTGATTGAGTCATATCTCCACGGAGATAATTTAATCAAGTTTCCAACCTATAATACTGAACAGGGATTAGAAGAAACTATTGCTTTCAAAAGATTGATTAGGTTTAAAAACATGGCTTTTCAGGGTACATGAATCATTTGAAACCGGCACAGTAGTAAATGTGCTGATTGACTCATTCAGTTACTTAAATATTGTCCACTGACCCTCCCTTTTCATTGAGTGCGAAGTTTTGGAGAAGTGAAGTCTGAATCTAATGCATTTATCTTGAAGTCACAATGGAATAGTCTGTCCAAGATGCAAATCCTCATGCAGATGAGAGCAGAGCAGAGACAAAACTTATTCTGGCTCCTGATTCATTATCTGAGCTCTTAGGATGTGTTGCACTTTCTGGGCTTTTTGGATTTTTAAAATTTGAGTGAAACAATGAAATTCCCTTTAGTTTTAAACAGTTTTGAGTGTGTTTCTGATTCTTACAATAGAAAGAATCCTTACTTATAGAATTCCATTCAATAGAAATAAGATAGAGCAAACTTTTTTTCTTTCTTTATACTATTGTTACAGAATATTATCTAGACATTAGAATTATGGTCTCTCAAATTATAAAATATACTAAAAACCTTTATTCCAGTGATAAAAATATAATACAAAGCAAAACTACTGTGGCTGACATAGGGGTAGTGCCTTCTTCACTTCCTCTGCCCCAAACATCTGTCCCTTCAGTGGTCCTAGAGTATGGACCTTTGGCTGAATTAGGAATCTACAGAGCACAATTGCAAAAGTAACCATTAATTCCATTCCCTTTTTATCAAAATAATGTAATGCATGAATTTTTGAATCTATTTGAATCCATTCAAATCTTTTCTCTACCTTTATTTAACTTGAGCAAAAATAGTTTTGTTTTTCTATTCTGACAGCAGTAATGACATTGTTTTCTAATTATTTAACCATTTTGTGCTTTCTTACTTAGAAAATGCATTTATTATATCTGTCAGATTGACAGTGATTTATTAAGACCCAACCTATAAGTAAAGTACTTTACAAAGCTTGGCAGCCATTTAATAATTGTATTTTACTATGTTAAATAAAATTGATTTATTGATCAGTGTTATGAAGATACAAAAAATGCTTTACCACAGTGGAGACATAACATTTATCACATATTTAATACAACATGTCTGTCATCTTGAAAGGCAGGGATAGTTTACTTCACTTTCGTGCTAGTATTTATCTTATTTTGTTTACATTTTTTATTGCTATAACACAGTTAAAAAAAATTCACAAATATCCTAGTACATATTTATAAGAATTTAACTAGGTATTGAAACTATAATCAGAAATCCTGGGTTGTAAGATTCACATACTCACAAATCTGTTTATCAAATTTTAAGATGCCATTAATTGTAAAATGTACCATTATTTTAGGTAACAGTCACAAAGAAAAAAGAAAAGCAGGTATTAATTTAAAAATGGATCACATGTATGAGTCACCAGATATAAAAATATAAGGTACAAGGGTAGTTCAGTGGTAGACTTTCCATCTGCATACAGGAGACCCGGGTTGTATTCCTAGCCCATGCGCTCCCCCGAAACAAGCAAACAAGCAAACAAACAAATATACAACCAAACAAAAAACAAATATTCAACAAATGGTGCTTCAATAAGGAGATACTCACATGGAAAAATAATGAAATGTGACCTTCATCATACAGCATACAAAGAAAAAAATATATATGTATAAAATACACAAAATAGAGTCAATGAAATATAATTGAAAATGATATTATTTTTCACTATATATCTTCCTATCAGCCAGCCAATACTAAAATTTTCTGACTTTAATTTTATCAATATATGGTCAGTGTACAATTATGTTTCCATTATAGCTGCATTTACATGTTTTTATTACCGATGAACTAGATCATTTTTCACATATTGATTAGTTATGTGTATTTCCTGTTTCATCAGGTGCACATTTTGTCTTTTGCATATCTTCATTGAATTATTTTTCTTTATTGATTTGTTGATATTATCAAAGTATTCTATATTTCAGATTTTTAGGTGGAATTTTTAAAACCTCATGAGGAACAGAAGCTCTTCATATTAATGTACTCAAATTTATTAGTTTCTTCGTTTATGGTTTGTACTTTAATGCTCTATTTAAGAAATGCTTTCCTAAGAGTACAAAAATATTCTCCTAAATTATATATATATATATATACACAAATATATGTGTGTGGGTGTATATATGTGTGTGTGTGTGTATATATATATATACATATAAATCTTTCTTTGATTATTTTATCATTATATGTATGTGATATAAGGTGGGGACAACCTCTTCATTTCTTTCCCAATGTGGACAAAAAAAAAAAAAAATTATTGATCAAGTCATCTTTCTCCAATAATATGCCGTGCTGTGTCTATCATAAATCATTTCTGTGTAAGTGTGCATATCTTTTTCTCTATATTCAATTCTACTGAATGGAGTATGAATTCTTAAATGCAGCTATAATGTTTTGTAGCTCAGTTAATTTTGATAGCTGTAGAGCAAGTTTCCTCATGTTGATCATTTTCAGAAATATATCTTGACCCTTCTTGGCCCTTTTCCCTACATATTTCAATTTCCATGAACAACACTTTTTAGATTTAGTTTGAAATTTTATCAACTCTGGAAAAATTGATATTTCTTAAAATACTGAATTTCCTCATGCATCAATTTTATCTCCACATTTACTCAAATTCTCTCAATACATTTCATATTTTTGTACTATATCCCTTGAAGATACACAGTAAATTGTGAGGTTTTATAAAAATATTATAAACAGACAGACAAAAAATATATATATATATATTATAAACAATTTTAAACAAACAGTTTTATTGCCAGTCTAGATATTTGATGGATTTATGCTTCGTGATTCTAAGTCCATCAACCACGCTGAACCTTCCTATTAATTTTAATAATTTTTAGACTATTATCAATTTTGTGTGAAGATGATTTTCCTCTACAAGAAGAGGTTAGGGCTAATTACATTTTTAAATATTTTTAAATTAATCATAAAAAGACTTATGTCCACATGGGCTAGTGGGAAAGCCTGTCTAGCCATTACTCTGTTTCTGGTATTCTCCCTCTAGTTGCACAAAGCCTGGGATATTTTATATATTTTCCAATAAAGAGAAAAGGGGGGCGGGCCGCGGTGGCTCAGCGGGCAAGAGTGCTTGCCTGCCGTGCCGGAGGACCCCGGTTCGATTCCCGGCCCCAGCCCATGTGAAAAACAAACAAACAAACAAAATATAATAAAACAAGAAAATGTTTAAAAATGTTTCCCTTTCTTCCATCCTTCCTTCCTTCTCTGTCTTTCCTTCCTTTCCTCCCTCTCTTAAAAAAAAAAAAAAAAAATAGAAAAGGGGCCTTGAGTTTCAAGACCAATTATGAAAATGACTATTTTTGGTGTCAGTCCACAGAGATCATTGGAACCTCATGCTTATGCTTTACACAATGGCTGGGAAACTGCCAACCCACAACATTTCTGGTGCTAGATCTCAGCTTCCACAGAAGTCGCACGTAGCCTATCCCTGAGGGTAATTGCACCCTTCCCAAGATGCCGCAAGGGTGGGTATGAGGCTGTCAATATTCTTGGATGATTTCCAATCTCTAGGACCCCACAATCTTTCTTTTTTGTTACTCTCACAGGCACTACATATTCTTTCTTCATAGTAGCCACATGTCTTCACATGGTTCTAGTGCAATTTCTTAACTGAGTTTAGGTTTTATAGAAGAAAGAAAAAGCTACTAACTTTGAATAACTTCTGTTTATTGTCCAGGTAGGGAGAGGGGATTTGGGGAGAACTGGGGTTGGAGAGAAAACATTTCTTGAAAAGCAGATGGGTTTGGCAGAGTGAAAATTCATGTCTTAGACTGTATTGCCACATTTTTAATAGGGATCTGCTGGTAAGGATGCAAGCGGACTGAGAAATGGGTCATTAACGTTGGAAACCTCCTAATTACCCAAATCTATGCTGATTTCACACACATACCATCCTCTGTATTAATTTCCTATTGTTCTTGTAACAAATTACCATAAAGTCAGTGGTTTGAAATGTCTGGAGGTCAGATGTCCAAATTTAGGCTTACAAATTTAGGGCAACAGATGAGCTGTCAACAGGGCTGGCTCCTACTCGAAGCTGAGTGGAGAATTAATTTTCTGGCATTTTTCAGTTTCTAGAGGGCACTTGGTTCCTTAGCTCATGGCCTCTTCCTCACATCATGAAAAATCTCTTGCTTCCTTTATACATCTTTTACTGCTTACTCTGATTACTTGCCTCTTGCTTATAAAGATCCTCATGAATATATCAGGATAGCCCAGACAATCCAGACTACTTTTCCCATCTCAAGATTTTTAACGCAAACCTATCTGCAAAGTCCCTTTTACCATATATGTAACTTCCATAGTTTCTGTGTATTTCAACATGGAAATCTTTGAGGTAGGAGCTATTTATTCAGCCTACTACATAAGACTATTAACAACCACTATTTGCATGCCCATGGAAATTTCAGCTGAAACTATTTAAATGACTAATTTTCATTTTCTTATGGACTTTTTCTCCATATATTACAGTTTATGAAAGCAACCTGCTCAAGTTCATACCTTGCAGCCATCCTATATTTCACTCTTTTCCCCACATCCAATAAATTTGCAAACACTTTTCTTTCTTCATAAAATCTTGGAAACATTCAACATATGGCTTATAAAAGTGAGGCAGGAAAACAGGTTATAAAAATTTCCTTGCCTATTTAAGTTACATTTTAAAATTTCCTTCCATATTTCTTATGTTTTAAATTAGTTCATATTTTTTCCTCCTGTATCTCCTCTCAGATATTGATAATTAACTAGTTTAAACTAAGAGTATTTCTTTGTCATCTTTAGGAACTAAGAAAAGATGGAAAAGCTAAGTACACCACATTCTAATCCACTACAACTTGAGTAAAAATGAAAGCCAGGTGGGAGCAGGTTGTGTTGTGGGCTAAGGAGAAAAGAAACAAGCAAATTTGTGCCTCAGGCTGAAAGGAACAAAGTGAATATAAAGCTTAACTTGCTGACTAGTTGCGAAACATTATCCACAATCAGAAAAATAGTCTGTGGTTAAGATTTAATTAGTTCAAACTAAAAATTTAAGGCTGTTCTACTGGTTCTTGAATATTTTTCCATATTCTGACGTATTTCCTCCGAAACCCAATGTATAGATGATCCAACATAATATGTAGTTTGCTTGATTTCTGTAAAGATGGATGGATTTAGATAGTAATATACAGTACAACATTATTCTAACAATGTGATCTCTAATTTTGTTCATATATTTGGAAATAATACAAATGATCCTTATTTAAACTACTTTGAATTTTTTTTAATTTCAGCAGTGTTTATTATAATAAATATGAAAAAGAATTAGATATTTCTTTAAGTTAATTTTCATACCTGCTAAAATGGTATTTATTTTTTGTTTGTTTCTTTGCTTGCCTCTTAGGTAGCACTTATTATTGTTGTCCTCTTTCTACATTTTTACACTTTATTCTTTCATTCAGTCAAATATATCTGTACATTAGCATGCCTGCAGGCTACATTTACCACTTGCTACAATACAAAAATGAATGAGGCATCTCATGCTTCGGTAAGATCAGTCCTGTGCAAAAAGAGAGGCAAAAATAAAATTAAGTTCACTGAGGATAGAAAATGGGGAAGCTTCTAAAGTCAACCCAAAAAGAGAATGAGTATTTTAGAATGTGAAGCAACCACCCAGTATTTGGATTGGCTTGTAGAGAGATTTTATTGTATAAATCACCCCTTGAAGGGTGATTTAATCCATATGTTTTTTTAGCTTGAATTTTGACACATTCTATTTAGAGAACTCCATTCTCCTACCATATCCTTCATTCCTGTGAATGGACTACAATATACTGGGTTTGCACTGAGGGTAGATTGGAAGGGTCCTTTATATTGGTTATTCATCCAATTGATCAAGAATACCAAATTGTTGAAGAACAACTTTCTCTGGTATTGTTTTTTTTTTCTATTTTGTCTTCTGATAGGATTTTCTAAGCAATAGTTAACTTTACCATCCTATCCCTCATCTCTACTAGCCTGACTCTACACTCTGGTAAATAACCTAAATAAAAACATTGTGCTCACTGTGCAAACTTAGATTCAAATAGCATAGAATCACCCTCTGAGTGTGTGTGTTGACACATAGTCAAAATTAACCTAATGCAAGCAGTTCTAAAATAACTTCCGTGACCCCCGACCACTTCCAATCATATTGCCCCTCCTTAGCTTTCCATTAGAGAAATTCTAGAGCAGCCACCATTATTATGGAAACCTGAATGATGTTCCCTGCCTCAGGTGGAACAACTATGAATTTATCACTGATAAAGTCTCCTCAGTTTGTGGTTACATCAATAACGCAAATTAGTAAACTGTTAAGGCCTTATATATTATTTTACTCTTTTCATAAATGGAAGGAGAGCATGGTACAATGGCACAGAAAATAATAGTCTTATAAGAATCAAACCTATGCTCCTAGTTATGACTGTGGCAATGAGTAACCATAATGCAGCTTTGGTAATTCTCTAACCAATCTAAGGCACATGATAGTTTGGCAAGAAACTCACATTGAGATAGTATGCATGCATGCATTTATTTTTTGCTAATAATAATTTCTATTTCTCAGTGTTCTAGTTTGCTAGCTGCTGGAATGCAATATACCAGAAATGGAATGGCTTTTAAAAGGGATAATTTAATGAGTTGCTGGTTTACAGTTCTAAGGCTGAGAAAATGTCCCAATTAAAACAAGCCTATAGAAATGTCCAATTTAAGGCATCCAGGGAAAAATACCTTGGTTCAAGAAGGCCGATGAAGTTCAGGGTTTCTTTCTCATCTGGAAAGGTACATGGTGAACACGGTCAGGGTTCCTCTCTCATCTGGAAGAGCACATGGTGAACATGGCATCATCTGCTAATGTCTTCTCCTGGCTTCCTGTTTCCTGATGCTCCCCGGGAGGCATTTTGCTTCTTCATCTCCAAAGGTCGCTGGCGGGTGGACTCTGCTTCTCGTGGCTATGTCATTCTGCTCTCTCTGAATCTCCCATTCTCCAAAATGTTTCCTGTTTTATAGGACTCCAATAAACCAATCAAGACCCACCCAAATGGGTGGAGACATGTCGTCCCTTAATCCAGTTTAACAACCACTCTTGACTAAATCACATCATCCAGGGAGATGATCCGATCACAGTTTCAAACATACAGTATTGAATAGAGATTATTCTGCCTTTACAAAATGATATTTTGATTAAAAAATGGCTTTTATAGGGGTCATACTTCCTTTCAAACCAGCACACTCACTGTATTTTATAGTCATTGTCAAGGGATTATTTGCAATTCCATATGCAAAAACTGTTTTCTAACACCATTAATTCTGTGTTAAAATTGTTTGAAATTAATCATGCAAATCACGTCATAAAATCACTACTAAGCCATAAAAGTAACAATGGTATTACTTTGCATATATAAAATTTAGTTCATAAGAAATACTCTGGCAGAATTGGAGATACAGTAAACATAATATTTTATAACATAGCATTGACTAACATGCTTTTCCTTTCAATTCAAGGTGAATTAAATCATCAATCCTAAAATATCAAAGTTTACTTTAGAAAATGACCCATCTGTGGCAAATATCTTGAGATATGATGGCAAGTTTCATCCATTAACAATTTTTGAAACAAACATCTATTATCAAGAATCATCAGGTTTGAGCAATTGTATATAGTAAGATCCTTAAATAAGTTAGAGGAGTTACTTAATGGACACTGAAAGCAAACCATTAACAATTTATGTTGTTATAAACAATATAATTTACAGGATACTACAGTGTCAAATGTACTATATTCCTCTGCCAATTGAAGGGAATTTTATCACGTAAGATGCAAACTGAAGGCACACCTCGAATATGAATTGCACCCCAACTAGCCTCAATTCATATGAAAAAAAATGGTTATTCTCTAAGGAATAAAAAACATGACAGAAGTAAATTTGTGGTATTCTTCGGAGTTTGAAGACAGAAGAAAAAGTGGCATTCTCTAAGTTTTATTTTTCTTTTGAATTAATTTTCACTCATTCATTCAGATGGCTGATTTTAAAGGCAGTATGATTCAGAATTGCAGAACGAAGTTGCTTCTACTTTTGATTCTTTTTTTTTTTTTTGAGTAAAGATAATTATTTGACAACGCAGAAGCAAGTTAAGAGGTACATCTTTTTTTCTCTCTCTTTATCATGGTATAGAAATGGTGTATGAAAGGGAATTGGTATCTGGGCAGTGAGAGAAATATTTCAGAATGTGAAACTTCAAAAATAAGTTTAGCAAAATGTGTAGAGGCCTAAAGGACAAATTTACATGACTTCCCCACTCACTCTGTGCTTAGATCCTGTGATCTAAGATGTTATGCTTGTCTGAAGGGTGGATGGCTCTACTGTCTTGCCCCAAGATCCCGAACCATGTGCCTTGCCTTCCTACACATGACTTTTAAAGCATCTGCAATTATAATGCTTTGAGATAGCCTTCGCAATTATATTTTGAATCCCCAGATATATCATTCTGTTGTTTTATATTTCACCAGAATCATGTATCCCTATTTTTCAATGACTTTTGTGATATTTTTACGGTTTTCCCTCAGAATTGCTTAACATTTAAGGAGAAGTTATAAAGTTAGTAGAGTTCCTGTATAACCTTCACCCAATTCCCCTTCTTGTTAAAATCTTTCATTAATATGATGCATTTAACACTAGTGAAACAATATTGATACACTGTTATGAACCAGAGTCCACAGTTTTTCAGATTTTGTTAATTTTATTCCAATTTTTTTTACAATTACAGAATCTTATCCAGGATATCACAATATGTGCATTCATCATGTCTCCTTAGTCTCCTCTTGGCTGCTAGGAGTTTCTTAAAATTTCTTTTGAAGGTCTTTGACGGTTCTGGGAAATACTACTCAGGTGTTTGTAGAATATCCTTCAATTTGTGTGTCTGATGTTTTTGTCATAGACTGAGATAATGATAGAAAGATCACAGAGTGTTGTGGATGAACACATATTAAGGTGCAATTTTCATCACATCCTATTAAGAGTATATGCTATCAACATGATTTATGACTGCTCTTGGCTTTGATCACCTGGCTGAGGTAATGCTCATCAGGTTTTTCCATTACAAAATTACTTAGTCTACCACATCCCCTTATTGTACTCTTCGGAATGAAGTCACCATGTACAACACACACATGAAGGATATGAAATTGTGTTTCACCTCCCTGCAGGGGAAGTAACTACATAAATTATTTGGAATTCTTCTGTATGACAGATTTATCTTTTCTCCCTCGATTATTGATTTATTCAATCATTTATATCAGTATGAACTCATAGATATTTACTTAATGCTTGGAGTATTACTGTACTGTTTTCCTAAAATTCTTCCAGCTTTGGCCATTGTTTTCAGTTGGCACCTCTGTTCCTTTGACAAACCTCCAAAAGTTTGGTGTTTGAGCATAGCCTTCCTTTCTGACATGATAGGGTGCACTGGACTCCGCTTATATATTCTGTGCATCAAACCTAAAGTCAGTCATTTCTCCAGGGACTCCTGGTTCCTTTTAATGGAGAATAGTATTACAACACAAGGTCTAGGCGCTGGTTGTGCACATTGTTACTGGGTGGTCATTGCTTTTAGGCTGTCTCAGCAAGAGCTTGTAAATGTCTGCATATACTCTAACAACATGTATACAAACATATTTGTAACTATTTTTATAATTTTCCATCTGTATTTCTACAAGCAAAATATGAGTTTTTATTGATGTCTCCAAATCTATTCCAGTACTACATAGTTAGGGCTAGCTACTGCCTCCTTGCTTGTCCCCTCCCATGCCAAAAGTGAGAAAGTTGGATCTCATCATCTGCCATGTATTTTACTTAATTGTTCAGTTTCAGTATACAGGTAGAGTGGCTTCAGAATTAATAATCCATACCCAAGAGTACTTTGAAAATACTTGAAGTGCTTTATTCCTATGTTTCTCTCACTTGGTATTAAACATTTACCCTTAAATGTTCAATTAATAAATTTCTTCACAACCACCTATACACCTGATACATTTCTAGAATTAATAATGTATAGATCCAAAGTTACAAAGCCAAAAAAAAGCACAGAATACATTTTTCTTGAAAACCACAATGGAATCTTAGCCTTCTATCACATAAAATCTTATGAAAGAATGTAAGAGATAGATAAGATTTTTTAAATTTTTTATGTTAAAAAATATATAAATTATTTTCTTCTGTTCAAAAACTGAAAAATCTCTGGTTTTTAGAGTTAACTGTATTTATTTTCTCACTCACACTGTTCTCTCTTTATTATTATTATTATTTTATATTTTTAAACCTTAGATGCAAAGAATTACTCTGTACATGGTGCGTTATCAAAAATGTTTGGTACAAAAAACCTCATTTATTTTTCTATTCATTTACTTATTAATTCATGCCATTCTATTCCCATTCACTATTTCTATTTTCCTGTAGCACCATGAAGAGTCATTCTAATGGGCTTTATGAAAATACTTTTACTTGTGCGTGTGTCTTGTAAAATGTGCCCCTTTCTTTTATGGTTGTGAATTTCAATTTACAAAATAAAATGGCAATATTATATATATATCTTATGTATTTGTTAGAGTTCTTGTGCTGGCTTGAAAGGAAGTATGTCCCCCTAGAAAAGCCATGTTTTAATCAAGATCCCATGTCATAAAGGTAGAATGGTCCCTGTTCAATACTGTATGTTTGAAACTGTAATCAGAACATCTCTCTGGATGGTGTGATTTAGTCAAGAGTGCCTGTTCAACTGGATTATGTGATGACATGTCTCCACCCATTTGGATGGGTCTTGATTGGTTTTTTGGAGTCTTATAAAAGAGGAAATGTTTTGGAGAATGAGAGATTCAGAGAGCAGAGCAGAATGACATAGACATATGAAGCAAAGTCCACCAGCCAGAGACCTTTGGAGATGAAGAAGGAAAATGCCTCCCGGATTCCTTCATGAAACAAGAAGCCAGGAGAGAAACCTATCAGATGATGCTGTGTTTGCCATGTGCCCTTCCAGATGAGAGAGAAGCTCTGACTGTGTTTGCCATGTGCCTTCTCACTTGAGAGAGAAACCCTGAAGTTCATTCATCGGCCTTCTTGAACCAAGGTATCTTTCACTGGATGGATGCCTTTGATTGGACATTTCTATAGACTTGTTTTAATTGGGATATTTTCTCAGCTTTAGAACTGTAAACTAGCAACTCATTAAATTCCCCTTTTTAAAAGCTATTCTATTTCTGGTATATTGCATTTTGCAGTTAGAAAACTAGAACAGTTCTCTAGAGAAGTAGAATCAACAGGGAATATCTGTAAAAATAAAATTTATAAAAGTGTCACATGTAACTGTGGGACAGAGAATCCCAAATCCTAGGGCAGGCTGTGAAACTGATGACTCTAATGAAGGGTCTGAATGAAGCAGAAAGAAAGCCTGACTCTTCTGAATCCTCCTTAAAAGGCTTCCAGTGATTAAATTAAGCATCACTCATTGCAAAAGACACTCCCTTTGGCTGATTACAAGTGGAATCAGCTGTGGATGAAGCCAACGTGATCATGATTTAATTCTATGAAATGTCCTCATAGCAACAGATGGGCCAGCACTTGCACAACCAGACAAACAGGTACCACCACCTGGCCAAGTTGACACATGAATCTGACCATGACAGTCCACCCCTTGTCAACTTGGCAGCCATTCAAATTATGTTAAACTATTCCTAATTTCTAAATAGAAAACAATAAGAGACACGTTTCCCTCATCTAACGATACTCAACTGTCCTGTATATAACCGAAACACATTAAATCTCCCCAGAATATGGTGCAAGTCCTTGGGTAATATTCATTATTAAACTTCATATCTTACAACTTAAATAGTATAACATGAACACAATAGCATTATAGTCCTTGCTTCTGTAACTGATCATGTGGTCGTAGTTCATATTTATCACTACCGACTTCCACTACCCATTCCATACCCCCTTTACCCTCAGCAAGCACTTCAGCTGACTGTGGTTCCTTGCCTGGTGGTATGACCCAAACCTTCATTCCTGAAGTTTCAGAGCCATTGGTACTCCTGCCTGGATAGGGTTGTTGCAGATTTCCATCGGTTTTAATCACAGGGCATGGTAGCTTTGGCAGAAGAATTGTGTGCAGCGAAAGCGAACCCATATCCAGAGTATGTGTCTATTCCAATTAGAACAAACTGCTGCCCCTTCCATGAAGGGAGTGGTCCAATGTAATCAACCTGCCACCATGTAGCCAGCTGGTCACCTCGGGGAATGGTTCCATATCAGAGACTGTGTGTGGCTCTCTGCTGCTGGCAGATTGGGCATTCAGCAGTGGCTGTAGCTTAGTGAGTGGATGTCCATGCTGCAGAGCCCATGCATACCCTCCATTCCTACCACCATGACCACTTTGTACATGACCTCCATTCCTACCACCATGACCACTTTGTTCATGAGCTCATTGGGCAATGACAGGAGTTGCTGGAGAAAGAGGCTGACTGGTATCCACAGAACAGTTCATCTTATCCAATTGATTTTTAAAACCTTCTTCTGCTGAAGACACCCTCTGGTGCACATTCGCATAGGACACAAATATCTTCATGTTTTTAGCCCACATGGAAAAGTCTATCCCCATACCTCTTCCCCAGACCTCTTTGTCATCAATTTTCCAATTACGGTCTTTCCAAGTCCCTGATCATCCATCCAAACCATTAGCAACAGCCCATGAGTCAGTATACAAATGCACTTCTGACCAGTTCTCCTTACAAGTAAAATGAACAACCAAGTGCACTTTTTGAAGTTCTATCCACTTGGAGGATTTCCCCTTGCCACTGTCCTTCAAGAACAACCCAGAAAGGGGTTGTAGTGCTGCAGCTGTCCACTTTCAGGTAGTACCAGCATATTGTGTTCTAGTTTGCTAGCTACCAGAATGCAACACACCAGAGGTGAATTGGCTTTCAATAAAAGGGAATTAATTTTATTAATGTATAGTTCTTCAGAGGGAAGGCAGAAAACTTTCAACTGAGGTTCTTTCTTACATGGGAAGGCACAGGGAGATCTCTCCTGACCTTCTCTCCAAACCTCTGGGTTCCAACAACTTTCCCTGGGGTGATTCCTTTCTGCATCTCTAAAGGCATGGGCTGAGCTGCAAGTGCTGAGATGAGGTATGTTGAGATGCTTGGGCTGTTCTACATTTAGCTCTCTCATTTAAGCACCAGCCAATTAAATCAAACACCATTCATTGCAGCAGGCACCCCTCCCAGCCACTGCATATGTAATCAGCAACAGATGAAGTTCACATGCCATTGGCTCATATCCACTGCAATAAAACTAGACACCTTCACCTAGCCAAGCTGACACGTGAATCTAACTACCACACATGCCAAATCATCTTTAAACCAGGCACCAGTTTTCTCTTGCTCAATCAATTCACTGTGAAGCCATAGCTCTGGTCTGGGTAAGAAAAAAGTAATGTTTCAGGAGTGGAGACCATTTGTGCCACTTCCTCGTGTAACTTACTCATGCCTTCAGGACCTTCTCTGGCCCTATCTCATATATACCATGTCCATTTTATGATGGAGTGCTGCTGCACACACCCAACATTATGGCATGTGGGTCAGACAACAACCAGCTCATGATAGGAAACTCAGGTCTCATGGTAACTTGGTAGCCCATGAGTAAGCGTTCAGTCTCTACTAAGACCCAGTAGCAGACCAAAAGCTGTTTCTCAAAAGGAGAGTAGTTATTTGCAGCAGATAGTAAGGTTTTGCTGCAAAATCGTAGGCGTTTGTATTGTGATTCTCCTACAGGGGTCTGCCAAAGGCTCCAAACAGCTTTCCTATTTGCCACTGACACTTCGAGCACCATTGGATCTGTTGGATTATATGGGTCAAGTGGCAGAGAAACTTGTACAACAGCCTGGACCTGCCTCAGAGTTTCATCTTGCTCAGGTCCCCACTCAAAATTAGCAGCTTTTCTGATCACTCAATAAATGGGCCAGAGTAGGACACCCAAATGAGGAATATGTTGTCACCAAAATCCAAAGAGACCAAATAGGTGTTGAGCCTCTGTTTGATCATAGGAGGGGCCAGATGTAGCAACTTATCCTTCACCTTAGAAGGAATATCTTAACATGCCCCACACCACTGGAAACATAGAAATTTCACTGAAGTGGAAGGCCCCTGTATTTTTGTTAGATTTATCTCCCATCCTGTGATATGCAAATGCATTACCAATAAGTCTAGAGTAGTTGCTACTTCTTGCTCATTAGGTCCAATCAACATGACATCATCAATATAATTGATGTTTTGATGTCTTGTGGGAGGGAGAAATAATCGAGTTACCTGCAGACAAGATTATGACATAGGGCTGGAGAGTTGATACACCCCTGAGGTAGGACAGTGAAAGTATATTGCTGACCTTGCCATCTGAAAGCAAACTGTTTCTGGTGGTTCTTACAAACAGCTATTGAGAAAAAAGCGTTGGTCAGATCAAAAGCTGCATACCAGGTAGCAGGGGATGCATTGATTTGCTCAAGCAATCATACCACATCTGGAACACCAGCTGCAATTGGAGTTACCACCTGGTTCAGCTTACAATGAACCACTGCCATCCTCCAAGACCCATCTATTTTCTTCACAGGCCAAATAGAAGAGTTGAATGGGGCTTTCTCCGCCGGACCGCTGCGCGGCGCACACGCCCCGCAGCAGCCGAGCCGCCCGACCTCCCTACCCCCTCTCTTTCTCCGCCGGACCGCCGCGCGGCGCACGCGCCCCGCAGCAGCCGAGCCGTCCGACCTCCCTACCCCCTCTCTTTCTCCGCCGGACCGCCGCGCGGCGCACGCGCCCCGCAGCAGCCGAGCCGCCCGACCTCCCTACCCCCTCTCTTTCTCCGCCGGACCGCCGCGCGGCGCACGCGCCCCGCAGCAGCCGAGCCGCCCGACCTCCCTACCCCCTCTCTTTCTCCGCCGGACCGCCGCGCGGCGCACCCGCCCCGCAGCAGCCGAGCCGCCCGACCTCCCTACCCCCTCTCTTTCTCCGCCGGACCGCCGCGCGGCGCACGCGCCCCGCAGCAGCCGAGCCGCCCGACCTCCCTACCCCCTCTCTTTCTCCGCCGGACCGCCGCGCGGCGCACGCGCCCCGCAGCAGCCGAGCCGCCCGACCTCCCTCCCCCCTCTCTTTCTCCGCCGGACCGCCGCGCGGCGCACGCGCCCCGCAGCAGCCGAGCCGCCCGACCTCCCTACCCCCTCTCTTTCTCCGCCGGACCGCCGCGCGGCGCACGCGCCCCGCAGCAGCCGAGCCGCCCGACCTCCCTACCCCCTCTCTTTCTCCGCCGGACCGCCGCGCGGCGCACGCGCCCCGCAGCAGCCGAGCCGCCCGACCTCCCTACCCCCTCTCTTTCTCCGCCGGACCGCCGCGCGGCGCACGCGCCCCGCAGCAGCCGAGCCGCCCGACCTCCCTACCCCCTCTCTTTCTCCGCCGGACCGCCGCGCGGCGCCCACGCCCCGCAGCAGCCGAGCCGCCCGCCATCCTTCTCCCCCTTCCTCCCCCTCCTGCTCCGGCTGCTCTCCAACCAACACGGTGCCCTCTTCCCCCGCCTTCACCGTGCTCCTCCGCCACCAGCCTCGACAGCCTTGCCGCCCTCACCTTTCCTCCTCCAGAACAACTACTGGGGGAGTGGAGATAATACAGAGCAGCTCCCGGAGCCACGAGGGAGATCAAAGGGACAGCGTACCCCATCCTGGAACGGCTGACTATCTGGGAGAACCAGCTCCGGTGAGATCACCAAGGGGCACGGGCTTTCCTGGGTGGGACAGCAAGCGACCGGAGTCCCTCCCTTCCACCTTCCCAGGCCAGCTGGTAGAATTGGACAGGCGGTCCCCTTAGGCCGCGGCGGCTGGTGCCCCCACCACACGAGGCCCCCCGGAACAACTGAGATAGTTGGGTCGGAAATCCCCAGACTGCGGAGAACAGTGACCGGGGGATCCCTTCCAAACACGTGACTCCCCCGTCGGCTGGGAGCAGTGCACTCTCCCGGGCTGCGACAGCTGGCGCCCTCCCGCCACACTTGGTGCCCCGGGCCGACTAGCTAATTTGGCCGGACGCTCTCCTGTGCTGCGACAGCCGGCGACCCTCCCCGCGTTTGGAACCCCGGGCCGGCTGGCATTCTTCCAAGACGCTTCGGTTGCCGAACCTCCCCTACGGCGAGAGTTTTCCAGAGTTGAGGGACCCACAGCAACTTTTGCTGGTGGAACCCACAGACAGGCGTGTGCCACGTGCGCCACCTACTGGGCAGAATAGGAAGAACAGAACCCAGAGACTGCGCAGAAAAATCTTTCAACCTGTGGGGTCGAACACCCAGGGAAATCTGACTAAATGCCCAGACGCCAGCAGAAGATAACGGATCACGCTCAGAAAATTGAACATATGGCCCAGTCAAACGAAGAAACCAATAGTTCAAATGAGATACAGGAGCTGAAACAACTAATGCTGAATATACGAACAGAAATGGAAAACCTCTTCAAAAACGAAATCGATAAATTGAGGGAGGACATGAAGAAGACATGGGCTGAACATAAAGAAGAAATAGAAAAACTGAAAAAACAAATCACAGAACTTATGGAAGTGAAAGATAAAGTAGAAAAGATGGAAAAAACAATGGATACCTACAATGACAGATTTAAAGAAACAGAAGATAGAATTAGTGATTTGGAGGATGAAACATCTGAACTCCAAAAAGAAACAGAAACTATCCGGAAAAGAATGGAAAAATTTGAACAAGGTATCAGGGAACTCAAGGACAATGTGAACCGTACAAATATACGTGTAGTGGGTATCCCAGAAGGAGAAGAGAAGGGAAAAGGAGGAGAAAAACTAATGGAAGAAATTATCACTGAAAATTTCCCAACTCTTATGAAAGACCTAAAATTACAGATCCAAGAAGTGCAGCGCACCCCAAAGAGATTAGACACAAATAGGCGTTCCCCAAGACACTTACTAGTTAGAATGTCAGAGGTCAAAGAGAAAGAGAGGATCTTGAAGGCAGCGAGAGAAAAACAATCCGTCACATACAAGGGAAACCCAATAAGACTATGTGTAGATTTCTCAGCAGAAACCATGGAAGCTAGAAGACAGTGGGATGATATATTTAAGTTACTAAAAGAGAAAAACTGCCAGCCAAGACTCCTATATCCAGCAAAATTGTCCTTCAAAAATGAGGGAGAATTTAAAACATTCTCAGACAAAAAGTCACTAAGAGAATTTGTGACCAAGAGACCAGCTTTGCAAGAAATACTAAAGGAAGCACTAGAGTCAGATACAAAAAGACAGAAGAGAGAGACATGGAGAAAAGTGTAGAAAGAAGGAAAGACAGATATGATATATATAATACAAAAGGCAAAATGGTAGAGGAAAATATTATCCAAACAGTAATAACTCTAAATGTCAATGGACTGAATTCCCCAATTAAAAGACATAGACTGGCAGAATGGATTAAAAAACAGGATCCTTCTATATGCTGTCTACAGGAAACACATCTTAGACCCAAAGATAAATATAGGTTGAAAGTGAAAGGTTGGGAAAAGATATTTCATGCAAACAACAACCAGAAAAGAGCAGGAGTGGCTATACTAATATCCAACAAATTAGACTTCAAATGTAAAACAGTTAAAAGAGACAAAGAAGGACACTATATACTAATAAAAGGAACAATTAAACAAGAAGACATAACAATCATAAATATTTACGCACCGAACCAGAATGCCCCAAAATACGTGAGGAATACACTGCAAACACTGAAAAGGGAAATAGACACATATACCATAATAGTTGGAGACTTCAATTCACCACTCTCATCAATGGACAGAACATCTACACAGAGGATCAATAAAGAAATAGAGAACCTGAATATTACTATAAATGAACTTGACTTAACAGACATTTATAGGACATTACATCCCACAACAGCAGGATACACCTTTTTTTCAAGTGCTCATGGATCATTCTCAAAGATAGACCATATGCTGGGTCACAAAGCAAGTCTTAACAAATTTAAAAAGATTGAAATCATACACAACACTTTCTCGGATCATAAAGGAATGAAGTTGGAAATCAATAATAGGCGGAGTGCCAGAAAATTCATAAATACATGGAGGCTCAACAACACACTCTTAAACAACAAGTGGGTCAAAGAAGAAATTGCAAGAGAAATTAGTAAATACCTAGAGGCAAATGAAAATGAAGACACAACCTATCAAATCTTATGGGACGCAGCAAAGGCAGTGCTAAGAGGGAAATTTATTGCCCTAAATGCCTTTATCAGAAAAGAAGAAAAGGCAAAAATGCAGGAATTAACTGTCCACTTGGAAGAACTGGAGAAAGAACAGCAAACTAATCCCAAAGCAAGCAAAAGGAAAGAAATAACAAAGATTAGAGCAGAAATAAATGAAATTGAAAACATGAACACAATAGAGAAAATCAATAAGAACAGAAGTTGGTTCTATGAGAAAATCAACAAGATTGATGGGCCCTTAGCAAGATTGACAAAAAGAAGAAGAGAGAGGATGCAAATAAATAAGATTAGAAATGAAAGAGGAGACATAACTACTGACCTCACAGAAATAAAGGAGGTAATAACAGGATACTATGAACAACTTTACGCTAATAAATACAACAATTTAGAAGAAATGGACAGGTTCCTGGAAAGACAGGAACAACCAACTTTGACTCAAGAAGAAATAGACGACCTCAACAAACCAATCACAAGTAAAGAGATTGAATTAGTTATTCAAAACCTCCCTAAAAAGAAAAGTCCAGGACCAGATGGCTTCACATGTGAATTCTATCAAACATTCCAGAAAGAATTAGTACCTACTCTCCTCAAACTCTTCAACATAATCGAAGTGGAGGGAAAACTACCTAATTCATTCTATGAAGCCAACATCACCCTCATACCAAAACCAGGCAAAGATATTACAAAAAAAGAAAACTACAGACCAATCTCTCTAATGAATACAGATGCAAAAATCCTCAATAAAATTCTAGCAAATCGTATCCAACAACACATTAAAAGAATTATACATCATGACCAAGTAGGATTCATCCCAGGTATGCAAGGATGGTTCAACATAAGAAAATCAATTAATGTAATACACCATATCAACAAATCAAAGCAGAAAAATCACATGATCATCTCAATTGATGCAGAGAAGGCATTTGACAAGATTCAACATCCTTTCCTGCTGAAAACACTTCAAAAGATAGGAATACAAGGGAACTTCCTTAAAATGATAGAGGGAATATATGAAAAACCCACAGCTAATATCATCCTCAATGGGGAAAAATTGAAAACTTTCCCCCTAAGATCAGGAACAAGACAAGGATGTCCACTATCACCACTATTATTCAACATTGTGTTGGAAGTTCTAGCCAGAGCAATTAGGCAAGAAAAAGAAATACAAGGCATCAAAATTGGAAAGGAAGAAGTAAAACTATCACTGTTTGCAGACGATATGATACTATATGTAGAAAACCCAGAAAAATCCACAACAAAATTACTAGAGCTAATAAATGAGTACAGCAAAGTAGCAGGCTACAAGATCAACATTCAAAAATCTGTAGCTTTTCTATACACTAGTAATGAACAAGCTGAGGTAGAAATCAAGAAACGAATCCCATTTCCAATCGCAACTAAAAGAATAAAATACCTAGGAATAAATTTAACCAAAGAGACAAAAAACCTATATAAAGAAAACTACAAAAAACTGTTAAAAGAAATCACAGAAGACCTAAATAGATGGAAGGGCGTACCGTGTTCATGGATTGGAAGACTAAATATAGTTAAGATGTCAATCCTACCTAAATTGATTTACAGATTCAATGCAATACCAATCAAAATCCCAACAACTTATTTTTCAGAAATAGAAAAACCAATAAGCAAATTTATCTGGAAGGGCAGGGTACCCCGAATTGCTAAAAACATCTTGAGGAAAAAAAACGAAGCTGGAGGTCTCGCGCTGCCTGACTTTAAGGCATATTATGAAGCCACAGTGGTCAAAACAGCATGGTATTGGCATAAAGATAGATATATCGACCAATGGAATCGAATAGAGTGCTCAGATATAGACCCTCTCATCTATGGACATTTGATCTTTGATAAGGCAGTCAAGCCAACTCACCTGGGACAGAACAGTCTCTTCAATAAATGGTGCCTAGAGAACTGGATATCCATATGCAAAAGAATGAAAGAAGACCCATCTCTCACACCCTATACAAAAGTTAACTCAAAATGGATCAAAGATCTAAACATTAGGTCTAAGACCATAAAACAGTTAGAGGAAAATGTTGGGAGATATCTTATGGATCTTACAACTGGAGGTGGTTTTATGGACCTTAAACCTAAAGCAAGAACACTGAAGAAGGAAATAAATAAATGGGAGCTTCTCAAAATTAAACACTTTTGTGCATCAGAGAACTTCATCAAGAAAGTAGAAAGACAGCCTACACAATGGGAGACAATATTTGGAAATGACATATCAGATAAGGGTCTAGTATCCAGAATTTATAAAGAGATTATTCAACTCAACAACAAAAAGACAGCCAACCCAATTACAAAATGGGAAAAAGACTTAAACAGACACCTACCAGAAGAAGAAATACGGATGGCCAAGAGGCACATGAAGAGATGCTCAATGTCCCTGGCCATTAGAGAAATGCAAATCAAAACCACAATGAGATATCATCTCACACCCACCAGAATGGCCATTATCAACAAAACAGAAAATGACAAGTGCTGGAGAGGATGCGGAGAAAGAGGCACACTTATTCACTGTTGGTGGGAATGTCAAAGGGTGCAACCACTGTGGAAGGCAGTTTGGCGGTTCCTCAAAAAGCTGAATATAGAATTGCCATACGACCCAGCAATACCATTGCTAGGTATCTACTCAAAGGACTTAAGGGCAAAGACACAAACGGACATTTGCACACCAATGTTTATAGCAGCGTTATTTACAATTGCAAAGAGATGGAAACAGCCAAAATCTCCATCAACAGAAGAGTGGCTAAACAAACTGTGGTATATACATACGATGGAATATTATGCAGCTTTAAGACAAGATAAACTTGTGAACCATGTAATAACATGGATGGACCTAGAGAATATTATGCTGAGTGAATCCAGCCAAAAACTAAAGGACAAATACTGTATGGTCCCACTGTTGTGAACGGACATTCGAGAATAAACTTGAAATATGTCATTGGTAACAGAGTTCAGCAGAAGTTAGAAACAGGGTAAGACAATGGGTAATTGAAGCTGAAGGGATACAGATTGTGCAACAGGACTAGATACAAAAACTCAAAAATGGACAGCACAATAATACCTAATTGTAAAGTAATCATGTTAAAATACTGAATGAAGCTGCATCTGAGCTATAGGGTTTTTTTTTGTTTTTGTTTGCTTGTTGGTTTGTTTGTTGTTGTTGTTTTTTACTATTACTACTACTTTTATTTCTTTTCTTTATATTAACATTTTATATCTTTTTCTGTTGTGTTGCTAGTTCCTCTAAACTGATGCAAATGTACTAAGAAACAATGATCATGCATCTATGTGATGATGTTAAGAATTACTGAGTGCATATGTAGAATGGTATGATTTCTAAATGTTGTGTTAATTTCTTTTTTTTCTTTCCGTTAATAAAAAAAAAAAAAAAGAGTTGAATGGGGATGTGGTGGGAAACACCACCCCTGCATCCTTCAAGTCCTTAAGAGTGGCAGTAATCTCTGTAATCCCCCCAGGAATACAGTATTGCTTCTGATTTACTATTTTGCTGGCTAGGGACAGTTCACGTGGCTTCCACTTGGCCTTTCCCACCATAATAGCCCTCACTTCTCAAGTTAGAAAGCAAATGTGGGAATTCTGCCAGTTGCTCAGTATATCTATTCCAATAATGCATTCTGGAACTGGGGAAATAACTACAGAATGTGTCCGGGTGCCCACTGGATCCTCTGTGAGATGGACCTGAGCTAAAACTCCATCAATCACCTGACCTCCATAAGCCCCCTCTCTGACTGGTGGACCAGAGTGTGTTTTGAGTACTCTGGAATTAATGCCACTTCTGAACCAGCATCTAATAATCCCCCAAATATCTGATCATTTCCTTCTCCCCAATGCACAGTTACCTTGGGTAAATGTCGTTGTTCTCCTTGGGGAAGGCTTGGAGGAAGATTAGCAGAATAAATTTGTGGTAGTGTAACAAAGTCCTCCCCCAAAGGGACCTGGTCTCACCCTCATTCAAGGGGCTCTAGATCTGTAAATTGTTTCAAGTCTGGAAATTGATTAAGAGGCCATGACTCTTTGGTTTTGTAATTCAAGTTAGACTTCAGTCCACCTGACCTAGAACTCTTTTGTTTATACAGCTCAAACAAAAATTTAGTAGACTGTCCTTCTATTGTACTTCCAGGTACTCCATGATGTACTAGCCAATGCCACAAGTATCTGTGAGTCAGATTATTTTGACTCCTGGTTTAAGTCTTCTGTCTATTATTATAGCCACATCCACCATACTTGGTGATTAAGTACTGTCACCTGGCTTCTGTCAACTTGAGATCCAGTCATCCCCATTATGTTTAAGGATTACAGCTTAGAGACAGCAATTCCCACAGTAATATCTGATGTACAGAGAAATGCAACTACAGAGCTCTTCAGGGATGATGGCATTACTTTCACAAATTTCTCACTGTTCTGGCAAAAGGTGCATCCTCTGGACATTCCTGGGGTGTAAGAGCAGACTTTACATGATAAATTCACTCTAACATTCCAGTCTCTCTAAGCCTTTAGATCCCCTCATCTACATTATACCAGGGCAGTCTGGCATTTCAACCTCAAGAAATGTCGGCCATCTTTTGACCCATGTTTCAACCAACCATCCAAACAAACTGTTGCCTTTTCTAATCCATCAAGCTATAACATTGAATGAAGAATCTCTGCTTCATTGGGCCATATCAATAAATTCAGTCTGATCCAGCCTTGTATTCCTTCCATCATTATCCCATACACTTAAAAATCCATTGCCACACATATTCCCCTATTTCTGTTTGTATAAATTGAAAAACTCACTCAGTTCTTTTGGAGTATAATGTCCTTCTTCATTAGTAATACTTTGTACCTCACCTTCAACACCTGTTAGGACTTTAGTTATAGGTCTGGAAGAGGGATGGTGGGCTTGGGTTATGAAAAGAATTAAAAGTATCTTCCAAGCCATTTACTTCAGGGCATTCATTTGCAGCTTCAACTGGTGAAACATGATTAATCACTCTACTGATAATCCTTTCAGGTGGAGGCTGGGTGGCCAGCTCCTCAAGGGAGGCTGGAGCTGGGGTGGCTACATCCTCAGGGCAGACTATTACAGGGTTATCTAGAGAAGACTCAGCATGACCTAGGGTTTCAACCTCACCATCGACATCATTATCAATCCGTATGTCACCATCCCATTTTTCAGGGTCACACTCCTTTCCACTCAATGCCCTCACTTTAATGGCAGGAACCATGGAACATAGAGTATAAAATCCATAGTGCAGTTTGTGAGGCTGACAACTCTGATGGAGGATCTGGATGAACTCCACAGGAGAGGCTTTCTGGCTGAAGCAGGAAGAGAGCCTGTCACTTCTGAATCCTCTTAAAAGGCTTCCAGTGATCAGATCAGGCATCACTCATTGCAGAAGACACTCCCCTTGGCTTATTGCAAATGGAATCAGCTGTGGATGTAGCCAATGTGATCATGATTTAATTCTATAAAATGTCCTCATAGCAATAGACAGGCCAGCACTTGCCCAACCAGACAAACAGGTACCACACACCTGGCCAATGACACATGAACCTGACCATGACACCTTATTATTTTTCTATTTTTTTCATTCAAAACTATGATTTTAAGTTCTATTCATGTTGCAATTATGCAACTATTATGTTGCTTCTACCTGCCCTATTATTTAAGACTGTACATCTAAAGAATGCTACTGATGGTTAGCTCCATTGCTTCTATTACCATCATGAACCAAATAATTGAAACAATGTTGGTGGACATTCTATTAAAGCTTCCTTTATATACTTATGTGAAAATTAACTGTAGATATATCCCTAGGGGCAGGATTACTGGAACATAGAACAAGTATAATTAATTTATTACCACCAGAATTATCTCCAGAATGTCTGCATTTGGAAGAAACCCATGAAAATTTTACAACCTATATTCTCACCAATTGATATTATTGAAATATTTATGCCATTCCCATAAGCATACATCTTTCTATAAGTTGTGTTAAACCATTATTTTGGCCCTGACAGTGAACAAAATCTGAGTATTGAAACTGTATTCAGAAAAAAAAAAAAACATGCTTCAGTATGAACATGAATATCACTTCAACAATTTAGCAGCCACATATTATATCAAGGGACATTGTAATTAGAATAAGAATGATAAAACCCTGTCTCTTAATTTATTGAATATTTGAAACATGCAAGATGCTGTTCTCTGTGCTTGGGAACAGTAGTGAAAAAGAAACCCAAAAAATTCTGTTATGCACCTTATAGCAAAAAGCACTTTTATGGCTCATGAGTTTATGAGTAACTGGCATAGCTTTACCAATTTTAGGTATATTCACCCACATGTTTGCATTGACTGATCCACAATCAGTCTATATTAGCTAGGGTTCTCTAGAGAAACAGAAGCAGCAGGAGATATCCATAGATTTAATGTTTGTAAAAGTGTCTCACGTAACTGTGGAATGTAGAGTCCAAGGTCTGTAGGGCAGCCCACAAGCAGGTAAGTCTGATGAAGTCCACAGCGAACTCTCAGAAGAGGCTGGCTGGACAACCATGGGAATTTGAGTACAAATCCATAGGGCAGGCTGTGAAGCTGGTGACTCCGATGAAGGGTCTGGATGAACTCTATAGGGGAGGCTCACTGGCTGAAGAAGGAAGAGAAACTGCCTCTCCTGAATCCTCCTTAAAGGCCATCCACTGATTAGATTAAGCATAACTCATTGCAGAAAACACCTCCCTTAACTGATTACAAATGCAATCAGCTGTGGATACAGCTGATATGATCATGATTTAAGTCAATGAAATGCCCTCATAGCAACAGACAGACCAGTGCTTGTCCAACCAGACAACTGGGCACCACCACCTGGCCAAATTGACACATGAACATGATTATGATACAGTCAAATATGTTGAATTTGTCTGGGTTTTCTCACATATTTAGGACTTGGATGGGTGTAGTTGGCCTAACATATCCTTGACTGACACAAATGGGCTCTTCTCCAAATGATCTCCTGTTTTCCCTTGACCTAGGTTCCTTTTTCTCATGGGGGAGGCAGGTGTCCAAGAGAGACTTTTTCAGTGAGCAAAGCATCTTAAGACCTAAGCTTGAAAGTTGCACACATCACTTCAGACACATTCTATTGGCTAAAGGAAATCAGACAAGAGTAATACAGATTCAAGGGGTAGACAAATGGGCTCTATTTGTTAGACAGAGAAGCTACAAGTCACACAGCAAAGAGTATTGCTATAGGTTGGGGTGGAAAATTGGGACCATGTTTGCAATCAATACAAACACATGCACACACACACACATTTATAAAAAGGGCGCTGATATGTGGTATGGAGGGCAAGAAAAGAAGTGAAAAGGTCATTGATCCTAATAGCACAGAAATCTGGACTATTTTAATACTTTGGGCTTTTTGTTGAAGTGAAAAGGAAAGTCATTGGTTTTGAATAAAGAAGTGCTATCCACATGATGAAATAAAGGAGGGGATTAAAAAAAAAGTCTGGAGTTCCAAGAAGTCTAGGTGAAAATATTAATGTAGTAAAATCTACTAAAATTGTAAAGTTCCATTGAATTGCGTTTATACCATTATTAATAAATAGGCATTCTTCAGAGTCAGAATGGACCTCCCATACAAGATTTTTTTTTTTAATTCTACATTGTCTTCCACCCAACCGCATGCATTTATTTGATATCCTGTATGGGAGGTCCAAATTAGTTCTTATCCTTTTATTCTCCTTCTTTTTTTTCTTTTAATGGGCAGATAATTCCTTAGATTATAAAGTAAGACTGACCTTGATGGTCCTTCTGAAGTCCTTGGTTTGAAGGTAGACAGTTAACATATCAAGGAACTATTAAGTGCCAGCTGCTAATCTTTGTATCTTCAGAGTCCAGGTAAACAATCCCTGAATGTGCTGTAGGTTGATCTGAGCATTTTTTTTTCTTGTGTTTTAACACTGGTTACCGTGTTAGATTGATTCAAACTGTCCATGTGTTAAGCACCTAAATCTAGCAACTGTCTTTTGTTCTTCTTTCAGTTGTATTCCTTTCCTCTAAACAGATAATTCAGTAAATAGGTGTACAGAGTAAGCCCCATTTCCTGAACCTATTCTGGGAGTTCATTGTTTCAGTCTTGTAGGGTATTTTCTACCACATTACCTAGCCAGCCAGATGAATAGCCGATTGCTCTCGTTTTGAGACAAGAGTTAAAATTATGAAGATAATTATTTTTCTTTGAATACTTCCTCATATTTTTCCCTTCAGCTAAGGTAAGGATTATATAAAGTATAATTAGAATATATTAAGATATCCTGTAATTGTAGGTCAAATATTCAGGAAATTTAGAAATAATTAATTTGCATAAATGAATATCCAATGTCTGAAAGCAAGCAGAATAATTAATAGTAGTGAAAAACCTATGCTTATATAATAACTGTGGAATATTATCATGTATGGAAATAGTAAATAACCCCCAAAGAATTAACAAGGACATAGTTTTTAATATAGGTAATGTTATTAATGAAAATGTAATATTTTAACAGTTTCAACAAAGAGACAAAAAAGAGACTAACATACCACAATTTTATAAGAAATGAGGCTTAAAATTGTTATTTTGTATTGGCATGTTTTGCAGGGTTTCTATTAAAAGAAATTACCTATAGAGGATATTTATGGACTAGATTCTAGAGTTAGGAAAACTCAAAATTTATGAAATTTTCTTTAAGAAACTAATTTTGAAAATGAGCAAAACATATTCTTGTACTAGTTTTCTAAACATAAAGTGTATCCATTAGAGAAAACTTAGGAAACATGTTAAAATATCTGAGGAAAAAAGATAATTATATTTCCTATAATCCTTCATTATTTTCTATATATTTATATTCTACTAAATTTAAATCATATTTAATATTCTATATATATAAATTGTAAATTTACAAATTAAGAATTAAGATTTTCGTAAAAACAACTAATTGGTGCTGACAAAATTAGAAATTCACTGTCTTAACTTGAATTTTTTTTTGAATTGTCAAAATCCTTTTTATTCAAAACTCTGAAATTAACCAAAGGCTGGAAACAGTCTGAGACGTGTTTATTTAAGATAAATGGCCAAATCTTGGTAAGATTCCCATCCCCCTTTCCCAATTATAGGGACTGTATTTTCCACCTTTATTTTCCCAATATATTTGAAGCATACAAATCCTGTTCTCAATTCTAATAGTATTTAATTTTGAGGTGTTTTATATTTTTAAAAATGACAAAGGCAACCACAATATACTAAATTTTAAAAAACCATTTATAAGAAAAAATTTTGTTATTTCTTCCTCTGGTCCAAATCTGCCATGGTAATATTGTGTGGTAAAGGGAACTTACTATTATTTTAAAATGCATTATGCATTTTCCTTTACTTTATTTACAATTTTTTACCTTTAATAAAATTATCGTCAAAGCTCACCATGATTCTATAATAACTGGAACCATTAAGTTCTATATAGAATTAATATATTAGCTTTTAAAAGTATATTTATGTTATGGTTGTTCCATTTATATCAGATCTCTTATTTCAAATACTTTACACATTATTTGGATTTAAATGAATTTACTAGTTATCTTTTGAATATTAATATTGCTCTAGAATTATAGACAAAATCATGAGTATATAGGTTCTGTATAATAACATCTAGTCATTTAACATGTGAAAGTAAACAGCAAGAAATATTTGCTTTAGATAACCTATCCTATTCAGCCATGATATCTTACAATCTACAGCAAAGTTAATTGTTTAGTGAGGGATAAAATAATTCTAATTGACAATCTTTGTGTAAGTTAATGACCCATCCATCTTCCATGCCATTTGCATTTTTCTGCTAGAGCAACAAATTATGTATTTAAAATCATGACACATAGAAATGGAAATGATATTAAAACGAATGATCTTATGCCATACTTAATTCCTTAAAAGATCACCAGAAACATAAATTTTCTTCAATTTTTAGCTAAAATTATTGTATAAATTCTTTTCAGAAGTACTTCCCCATTTTTCATATCAAAATCACATTTTCATTCATAAAATATTTTAGGGAATTGACGTTTATTGTTGCCTTTTAAGTCTAGGGCACATGTATGCCCTTTTCAAGTGTTATAGAAATTAATTCTGAAAACATCCCTATGAGATTGTTTCAATTTGCTAGTGCTACCAGAATGCAATATACAAGAAATGGATTAACTTTTATAAAGGGGATTTATTAGGTTACAAGTGTACAGTTCTAAGGCCATGAAAATGCCCAAATTAAGGCATTAGCAAGAGGACACCTTCACTTAAGAAAGACTGATAATGTCCAGGTTTCTCTATCATAAAGGAAGGCATATGGTGACTTCTGCTGGCCCATCTCTCCAGGTTTCTGGTTTCAAACAGCTCTTTCAGCTTCTGGCATATCCTGAGGCATTTTTCTGTTTGCGTTTTCAAATGTCTGCTCTCTGTTGAATCTCCAAGCATCTGTGCTTTCACCCTCTCAAAGGATACCAGTAAGTGGATTAAGACTCACCTTGAATGGGCAAGGTCACAACTCCACAGAAATAACCTAGCCAAAAGCTCCCACCCAATAATAGGTCTGCCCGCTCAAGATTGGATTAGAAGATCATGGCTTTTCTTGGGTACATAACAGTTTCAAAACAGCCCATAGACATTTTTTTTGTCCATTTTACAAGTAAATGATTAACAGTAATCAATGGGCTGTGTTGCAGGTGAAACAGCTGTTCAGTGTCAAAACTGAGAGTAGAATCATGGCAATGTGACTATCAATTACATATTCTTACCCTCCCTATACTTTCTGCTGTGTTAGGGCTATGATGAAATGATGTGTCTAAATCATCATGTTTATGCATTATTCTTCACCTTTTTAATTTAACAAACAAAACTATATGTCAATATCAGTCATGTACATTTCTTTCTAGAACTAAAACATCTGATATTCATATTATCACTGAAGGCCTGAAGTTCAAGTTATGATAATTTGAAGATTGATGTTTACCATTTTCTGTATGTACAGGTAAATGCCAGCCTAACAATATCCTCATAAGATTCATATCCAGACACTCCTTTTGCATCCCTTGTATTCACTAAATACTCCCCTTGCATGGTACGATGAGCATTACTTCAGTATCCATGTCCAAAATCCACTAGCATTGTTTTCTGTTTTCTCAATTCTTTTTAGGACACTTTCCATGGCACTCAGCTCCCTTTCCTAAAACCCAGGCACATATCCATTCACTCTCCCCACACACTCAGATAAAACACCCACTCAAATTGACACAATGTCTTGAATTTTTTCACTTGTGTATATTGCTAATCTTTTCCTTTGCTCTCCTAGATTCTTTTCCTATACCTTAATTCCCTTATTCTTGTGTTCCACACCTAGCATGCAAAGCAGAGTTTCCTTTCACACATGCCCAATAGTCACTGATATCTCCAATCTTATTTGGAAATTAACAATTAGTTTCTTCATAGCCCCTTCTTTTCAATTCTACTCACTACTAAAACAAGTCTTAACTCCCTTAATTCCAGATTGCACCACAGTCCAAGCATATTGCCAGGGAGTTTAATATAATGATCACATGTTTGGGAGTTTTTTTTATGAATGCAAGGATTCTAGGTACTTTAAACATTCATTATGTCCTAATGTATTTATCAAGATTATGCTAAATTGGCCACACTGAATTGTTAAAAATTATGCAGAAATAATACTTGTTTTTAACCATTAACCAGATAGTAAGAGTTTTTGTCTTACGATATACAGCAATTATAAGAGAATTAAAAACAATCTGCTTCCATTCCAAAGGAATTCTATTTTAGGTAAGAGAAAAGTCAAAGTAATGGAGAAGCAAATTAAACTCACTAATTTCACATTAATAGCATATTTAATATCATATTCAAATTAAATATTTTCTGGAAAGAATTTTAAGTAACTACATTCATGTTAAAGCATTTTATATATTATTATTTTGTTCTGTATGTTGATTCCAATATAGTTTACAGCAGAATTTTCACAGTGAAACAGTATAAGCTCTGAAATTTATTATTTATTTCTGTGGGATATGTTGTTCAAAAAAATCCATATGAATCAGTAGATTAATATTTTATGGTTTCCATTTTACTGTCATTCTTTTGTTAGTTCACCATTATTTCTTGGGACATTTCATTTAACTATTGTTCAAATACATTCTTTTTTTTTTAAACTGGTGTGAGCACCATTTTGGCTGTATTTGATATAAAATTGTCTTTAATAATAAACTAAAAAGAAACTAAAGAGGCAATCAAAAGAGTCATTAAATGCAGTATCATATGAAATAACTTGTTTTGTTTTGTTTTTACCCAAAGGAAACCTTAGTGGCAAGATGTGATTCAGAGTGATGGCATTCATTCAATTGAAATTGATGACATAGCTTTTTTTGAGCTTTAAAAATTTACTTGCATGCTCACTGGCTATCTTCTTCTAAAAAAGACAAACCAAAATCTTCTTCACTTCACTCTTAATATTTTGGATGAACAAAAGGTATGAAGAGGAGACAGGGGCAATAGAGCATCTTAGTGGGGTGAGGAATTTAGTTCATTCTCCAGAGCAGCTAGAAAATAGCCAGGAACAGGGTAGAACAACTGTTGGGGCTACATCAGCAACTGGACAGACAGCATGCACCAGTATGGACAAGCTGGGCTGGCTGGGACCCCACACAGAACAGTAAGTTCCCCAGACGGCAGAGGCCAGTGTCCCTCCACCCTGGGTATGGCAGCCTGGTTTCCTGAGGGGAAAGGAAACAGACTTTACTAGCAGTAATGGTTTAGCTCAACCAGGCTCCACTTGCAGAATTAATTAATAAGTACTGACTACTGAAAATAAGTCCCCAGCACAGAGAAACCTGGAAAAAGCATTGAAGTTACTAGGAGTTTTTGTCCCAGCAAAGGGGGCAGTGCTGAGAGAAAAATAAATAAATAAATAAATACATAAATAAATAAATAAATAAATAAATAAATAAATAAATAGAAAACAAGGCTTTTTGAGTCAGGCAGTACAAAATACTGCAAAAGGGTTGGACCCAGGATTCCAAGACGATGGTGAAACAAAGGGTTCTGGGAAGATGGTGGATTAGAATAGGTTGAGTTCATCACTGATCCAAGAAACAGCTAGAGAAGGGACAGAAAGGCAATTGAGACAGCAATCCCAAGGTGTAAGTGATATGGGAGGGTCTCCGTTATCACACAGGGAGACTCTGGTTAGAAAAACTGAAGAATTGAGACTCAGCGAACCAGAGACCATCCAGCTGGTGCAAATACCCCAACACACCCCTTTCCAATTGGAAGACTAGAGCCCTCAGGAGTGCACAAATGGGGAGACCAGGACTAGGAATATTTTATCTCTGTTTTCCCCATGCTGCACCTTGCTCCTGCACTCTAAAGTCTGCCTGAGTTGCACCCCAGGTCCATGGCCCCCACACTGCACTTCTACATCCCCACAACCCACACCCCATGCTCAAAGGCACTAGCTTAGTGCCTCCAACTTGTGTCTATCCCTGCACTGCTTTTCTAACACATCACTGCACTGTTGTGCTTTGCCTCATGCCCTGCATCCTGCTCCACTTCCAATCCACAAACACAAGCTTTAACCTACTGAAGGACATCAACTTTTTTTTTATCTTTTTTTTATTAATTAAAAAAAATTAACAACAAACAAAACAATAAGACATCATTCCATTCTACATATATAATCAGTAATTCTTAATATCATCACATAGTTGCATATACATAATTTCTTAGAACATTTGCATCAATTTAGAAAAAGAAAAAAGACAACAGAAAAAGAAATAAAATGATAATAGAGAAAAAAAGTTATACATACCGTACCCCTTACCCCTTGCATTCATTTACCACTAGCATTTCAAACTAAATTTATTTTAACATTTGTTCCCCCTATTATTTGTTTTTATTCCATATGTTCTACTCTTTTGTTGATATGGTAGATAAAGGGAGAATCAGACACAAGGTTTTCACATTCACAGAGTCACATTGTGAAAGCTATATCATTGTTCAATCATCATCAAGGAACATGGCTACTGGAACATAGCTCTATATTTTCAGGCAGTTCCCTCCAGCCTCTCCACTACATCTTGAACAACAAGGTGATATCTACTTAATGCATAAGAATAACCTCCAGGATAACCTCCCAACTCTGTTTGGAATCTCTCAGCCTTGAACAGACACCTCTCAGAAGAGGAAATACAAATGGCCAAAAGGCACATGAAGAGATGCTCAATGTTCCTGGCCATTAGAGAAATGCAAATCAAAACCACAATGAGATATCATCTCAGACCCACCAGAATGGCCATTATCAACAAAACAGAAAATGACAAGTGCTGGAGAGGATGCGGAGAAAGAGGCACACTTATCCACTGTTGGTGGGAATGTCAAATGGTGCAACCACTGTGGAAGGCAGTTTGGCAGTTCCTCAAAAAGCTGAATATAGAATTGCCATATGACCCAGCAATACCATTGCTGGGAATCTACTCAAAGGACTTAAGGGCAAAGACACAAACGGACATTTGCACACCAATGTTTATAGCAGCGTTATTTACAATTGCAAAGAGATGGAAACAGCCAAAATCTCCATCAACAGAAGAGTGGCTAAACAAACTGTGGTATATACATACGATGGAATATTATGCAGCTTTAAGACAGGATAAACTTATGAAGCATGTAATAACATGGATGGACCTAGAGAACATTATGCTGAGTGAGTCTAGCCAAAAACTAAAGGACAAATACTGTATGGTCCCACTGATGTGAACCAACATTCAAGAATAAACTTGGAATATGTCATTGGTAACAGAGTCCAGCAGGAGTTAGAAACAGGGTAAGATAATGGGTAACTGGAGCTGAAGGGATACAGACTGTGCAACAGGACTAGATACAAAAACTCAAAAATGGACAGCACAATAATACCTAATTGTAAAGTAATCATGTTAAAACACTAAATGAAGCTGCATCTGAGCTATAGGTTTTTTTTGTTTGTTTGTCTGAAGGACATCAACTTTTAAAGTAAACCAATCAAGATATTTACTTGCAGAGAGGCGCGCCAAACCATGGCTAATCAGTGCAGGCTCGCCCAGTATCTGCGCTGCTCTCAGTGGTGAGGAAGAATGGAGGAATCCAAGCAAGAGGCAAAGGCCAAAGGGCACCCACATCAAGGGACAGCTACAGAAACCACCACAATCTCTACTCTGATCCCAATAGGACTTGCTTTGGGAGTGCTCTAGGAGGTGGCATTGTGGGCCAAGATACTCTGATGAAAAAAAGGATATTTACATGCCATGAAGACAGAAGATGATCACTAAGTATATCACGATGCAGAGAGATATACCCCAGCCTGATGACCAAATTAAAACACTGGAGGAGACACAGGCATTGGAACAACTAATCAAAAATAAAATAAATGGGATGGCTAATGACATAAAAGAGATCAAGAAGACACTAGAAGAACATAAAGAGGAATTTAAAAGAATGAATAGAAAAATAGCAGAAATTAAAGATGCAGTATACTGAATTAAAAAATATACTAGAGACAGACAAAAGTAGATTTGGAGTGGGGGAAGAAAGAATAAGTGAACTAAACATAGGACAACAGATTTCAAACACTCAAAACAGCAAATGACAAAAAAGATTGAAAAATCTGAACTAGGTCTCAGGAAAATGATGGACAAGGCAAAGCACACAAATATAATATCAGAGGTGTCCCAGAAAAGAAGAGAAGAGCTAGGAAAATAAGTTGAAGATATAACGGGGAAAAACTTTCCAATCCTTACAAAGGACAAATACACAATTCAAAGAAGCCAAACAAACTGTAAATAGAATAAATCCAAATAGGCCTCTCCCAAGACACATACTAATTAGTCTGTCAAATGTTGAAGAGAAGCAAAAAATCTTGAAACAGAAGGGAAAAACAATCTACTGCATATAAGAGAAACCACATAAGACTGAGTTGAAACTACTCAGCTAGCATTTTGGAGGTGAGAAGGCAGTGGTATGATATATTTAATGTCCCGTGAGAGAAACACTTCCAGCCAAGAACTCTGTACCCAGCTAAACTGTTCTTTAAAACTGAGGGAGAGATTAAAATTCTGACAGAAAAACAATTCTGAAAGAATTTGTCAACAAGAGATCAGTCCTGCAAGAAATACTAAAGGAAGTACTGCCAGTTGAAACAGAAAAGATAGATAAGGGAGGACTGGAGGAGGACACAGAATTGAAGATTACCTGTAAGGGTGAATTAAAAGATCGAAAGAGATAGAGGGCAAAGAATATGTAGATCTGACAAACAAAATCCAACAATAACATGATGGATTCAAAATACGCATTTTCAGGAATGCACTTTGAATGTTAACAGACTAAATTTACCAATTAAAAGACATAGGTTGGAGGAATGGATTAAAAAATATAATCCAGATATATGCTGCTTATAGGAGACTCATTTTAGACATAAGGAAACAAATAGATTCAAATTGAAAGGATGAAAAAAGATGTTCCATGCAGACTGTAATCAAAAGAAAGCAGGAGTAGCTATACTAATATTGGGCAAAATAGACTTTAAATGTAAAGACATTATATGAGACATAATCAAAGAAGATGTAAATAGGTGGAAAGACATTCCCTATTCATGGATAGGAAAGGTAAATATAATTATAATGCCAAGTCTATCAAAATGGATCTACAAGTTCAATGGAATTCCAATCAAAATTCTAACAACATACTTTGAAGACTTGGAAAAGATAGTTACCAAATTCATCTGGAAGAGAGAGAGACCCCGAATCATGAAACACATCTTTAAAAAGATTGAAGTTGGAGGATTAACACTTCTTGATTTTAAGAGGCAGCCAACTGAATGGGAGAAAATATTTGTAATTCATACATCAGACAAAGGTTTGATATCATGTATACATAAAGAAATCATACATCTCAATAACAAAAGAACAAACAACCCAAATATAAAATGGGCTAAAGGTATGAATAGGCACTTTTCTGAAGAGAAAATACAGATGGCTCAAAAGCACATGAAAAGATATTCATTTTCATTAGCTATAAAGGAAATGTAGATCAAGACTACAGTAAGATACCACCTCAGAACTATGAGAATGGCCGCTATCAAACAAATAGGAAACTGCAAATGTTGGAGAGGATGTGGGAAAAATTGCAACACTTATGCACTGCAGGTGGGAATGTATAATAGTACAGCCACTAGGGAAAACAGTTTGATGGTTCCTTAGGAAACTAAATATCGAGTTGCGCTATGACCCAGCAACAACAGTACTTAGTGTATACTCAGAAGAGCTGAAAGCATAGGCACAAACAGTCATTTGCACACTAGTGACCATAACAGCATTATCCACAGTAACTAAAGAAAGAAGCAATCCAAATGTCCATCAACAGAACAGTAAATTAAAAATATGTGGTATATGCATTCAATGGAAAATTTTACAGCAGTAAGACAAAACAAAACAATCTCCTGAAGTACATGACAAGATGGATGAGCTTTGAGGACATAATACTGAGTGAAATAAGCTGTACACAAAAGGATAGATACTGTATGACTCCACTTTTATGACCATGGTAAAGGTAAAATTGGAGGCTTATAATACAGATTATAGGGGACTTAGAAATACATAGAAGCTAGAGTGGGGTGAATGGTTAGCTAATGAGGTTGAACACAAATGTATGGGAATAGATAGAATGAAGGCAGTTCTCTAGTGCGGTTATAAGTAACATTACCATATTGAAGGTGAACACAACTGAAAGGGGTTGTATAGATCTATGTGTCTCACTTTTTAACACTAGAAAAATAAGTAAGTTCTTTCAAGAACTACTTCAGAGGTATGAGTGATGTACAAAGACTGTTTCAGCCCAGGTACAGGGGAAAACAGCAGCACTAAACTTAACCCTAACAACAACACTAAGCCTAACAATAACCCTAACCCTAAACCAAGACACAAACCTAACACGAACCCTAGACCGAACCCTAACACCAAACCCAACAACAACCCTAAGCACAAACCTCAGGTTTATACTGAACGTGCACACAAAAGCAGCGCGAAACGTAACCCTAACTCCAAACCTTACTCTAACCCTAACCCTAACCCTGACACTGAGTTAGCCTTCACATCATTGGTTTCTGAGAAATGGATCTGGTCCCCATGGGACTATACCTTTTTTTAGGTTAAAACGGCATTGTTGAATGTATCTCACCTTCTTCTTGCTGAGAAATTCTGTGAACGGGTTTGTAGAACTGAGCGACATTCTGGCTCCATTCATTTGGATACACGTCTTACGTGAGTGAAAACTACCATTTTCATAGAAAACTCAACAATTGTTATACAAATCCCTTAACTTGTACTGTTTTGAAAGCTAAGGGACTGATTCAATCCATTCACTTCCATGCGCTTTGTGGACGGAAAGTCCTTACTTCAGGGAACACTATCCTTAACCTAACCTAAAACTAACACTAGCAATCCCTGTAAATGTACAACGACCTCCAAACCAACGACCGACACAAACCAACGCCAAGCTTCTCACCAATCTTACTCACACCCTAAGCAGAATCCAAATCCTAACCCTAGCCTAAGCTGAACTCTGACCCACAAGCAACCACTAATACAGGCCAAACCTAAACACTGAACCTAACTCTGAGCCTAATATGAACATGAACATAACCTGTCTCAAAAAACAAGTAATATTAACATCTGCACGCATTTCTAAGCATTTTTCATAGAAAACACCACTGCAAACTAATGTTACCCACTAAAATAGGGGACCAGTCTCTACATGTACTTTGAGAGCTCATTGACTTAACCAACTCCATTCCCTTTCAATCAATTTTGTTGGAGAAAAGAAGCATTTCTGCGGAGCACTCACCTACAGCAATGGAAACCATTACTTAAACAGGTTTGGAAAACTCAGCATCATCCTTCTTCCATTCACTGGCATAAGACTTTTTTACCAAAACTGCAATATTTCAGAGGACCCTCTCTTTCACTTAACTTAACTCTGACACTAATGGAGACACAAACACTAACAGAAACCACACCAGCACAAATCCCAACTTCCAAAACCAGTCCAATAATCGACCCAATTTCTGACTTCAACCCAAACCCTCACACGAAATCTAACCCTAAACCTATCCCTAAGCCTAGACCCAACCCTTCCTTCAACCCTAATCCAAAAACTAACCTCAAACCCAACACCAATCCTAAAGTCAACCCTGAAACTTACAGCAACCCTACACCCAAACACACACCTAAATTTAACCCTAACACCAACCCTAACCCTAACCCTAACACTTAACCTACCCCAAATCCTAGCCCCAACCCTACCATTAAACCAAGCCCAAACCCTAATCACAAATCCCACAACAACACTAAATGCAACACTCAAATTTATAACAAATGCACACCAAACTGCAGCCCTAAACTTCACCCTAATCCCAATCCTGATGCAAACCCTAACCCTAACCCAAATCCTACCACCAACCTTGACCCGAAAACTAACCCCAGGTCCAATGCCAACCCCAAACACAGCACTCAACATTTTACCAACCCTACACTAAACCACAAGCCTAAACTTGGCCCTAACACCAACACTAAGCCTAACCTAACCCTAATGCTAACCCTAACCCTAAACCTAGACCCAACCATACCATGAACCCTAGCCCGAACCCTAACACCAAACCCAACGCCAACCCTAAGCACAAGCCTCAGCTTTACACCGACCCTGAACCCAAATGCAGTGTGAAACGTAACCCTAAACCCAACCCTGACTCTAATCCTAACCCTAACCCCAACCTTGACATGGAGATAGCCTTTACATCATTGGTTTCAGAAACTGAGAAACCTGGTCCCCACACCACCATACCTTTTTCTAGGTTAAAACAGCATTGTCGAACATATCTCACTTTCTTCTTGCTGAGAAATTCTGTGAATGGGTTTGTAGAACTGAGCGACATTCTGGCTCCATTCATTTGGATACACGTCTTGCGTGAAAACTAGCATTTTCACAGAAAACTCAACAATTGCTATACAAATCCCTTACCTAATACTGTTTTGAAAGCTAAGGGACTGATTCGATCCATTCACTTCCATGTGCTTTGTGGGCTGAAATTCTTTCTTCAGGAAACACTATCCTTAACCTAACCTAAACCTAACACTAGTACTCCCCGTAAATGTACAATCACCTCCAAACCAACAACCGACACAAACCAACGTCAAACTTCTCACCAATCTTACTCACCCCCTAAGCAGAATCCAAATCCTAACCCTAGCTTAAGCCGAACTCTAACCCACAACCAACCACTAATGCTGACTGAACCTTAACCCTGAACCTAAGCCTGAGCCTAACACGAACATGAACATAACTGGTCTCACAAACCAAGTAATTCTAATATCTGCACACATTTCCAAGCATTTTTCATGGAAAACACCACTGTAAACTAATCTTGCCCACTAAAATAGGGGATCAGTCTCTACAAGTGTTTTGAGAGCTCATTGACTTACCAGCTCCATTCACTTTCAAGCAGTTTTGTCAGAGAAAAATGGCATTTCTGCGGAGCACTCACCTACAGCAATGGAATCCATTATCCTAAACAGGTTTGGAAAACCTAGTATCATCCTGGTTCCATTCACTGGCATAAGATTTTTTTACCAAAACTCCAATATTTCAGAGGACCCTCTCTTTCACTTAAGTCTGACGCTAACGCGGCCACAAACACAAACAGAAACCAAAACACCAACGAACCCATACTAGCACAGATCCCAACCTCGAAACCCGGTCCGAAAATCGACCCGATGCCTGATTTCAACCCACACCCTCAAATGAAATCTAACCCTAAATCTAACCCTAAATCTAACCCTAGACCCAACCCTACCTCCAACCCTAACCCGAAACTAACTGCTATTATGAGCTATGTTTAACAGGAAAATATCAGCAACACCACAGCAATTGCAGGGGTAAATAATGGGACAAGAGATGAGAGTTAAAGAAGGTTTAGCTTTCTTATTTGGTGAGGGTTTGTTTATAGTTTGTCTTTCTCTTGGGAACAATGAAATTGTCTAATATGGAGAGTGTTGCTGGAGTGCGGACTTTGGGCGTTACACATGATGCCTAATGAATGCAGTTTACTGAAGGATGCACTGACTTGAAGTGGTTTGGCAAATGATAGTGTATACATATGATTGCATATTGTGCTGCTACAAAAAGGAACAAAGTCAAGAGGTATGCAATAATGTGAATGAAGCTGTGGAACATTTGTTGAGACAAAATAAGCCAGAAATGAAAGAACTATTATTGTATGTCCCCTTTAGAAAATCCTTATAAGAAAATAGAGGGCAAAATTCTAAGTTCCTGAAATCTGTTCTACAACTAATTGTTGTGCTGTGCTTTGACATTTATTTCTTTTTTTGTACATATATTCTTTTTCCCATAAAAGAAAAAATAAGTCAATTGTGCTGATAAAAAAAAAATATTTATTCCTTCTAGCTTCCTATGTTCTGGAGCACCTAGAAGGAAAAAACTGAGATGATGGTATGGTAGTCCATGATGAATTGTGGGATCTGTCCTGTAAACACTTGTTGACAAGTGCTTTGAAAATCATTGCTTTTTTCTTTTTTTAGTTTGTATATATGTCATATTATACAATTTTAAAAGTTTAAAGAAAAGATAGGAGCATATTTACAGTTGGCCAAGATGGTGGCATAAGACACTCAAGTTGCTGCTACTCAACAAAATTTTTGAACAACTGTCAAAATGTGGAAGAGACACCTTACCCAAAATTCTGAAAACATTTAAAGACTTGCATTAACTAAATATGGAATAAGGAAAACAGCATGCTAAAGTAGAACTGCCAAGCAAGAAGTTCATATTTGGTGAGACTGTCTTTCAAAACGGAGGGGCAGGTGTAGATATTCTTGGAAAATCAAAAGCTGAAAGAGTTTACCACCAGACCTGCCCTATAAACAATGGTAAAGGGAGTTCTTAAGATTAAAAGGAAAGGAAATAGTGGATTGAAGTGGCATAAAGAAATGAAGACTACCAGTAAAGGTATCCACGTGGTAAATATAAAAGCCAATATTCTTGTATTGTATTATTTCCTTTGGTATTTAACACCAGTTATTCCTTCCTACAGGTTCTAAGATGAAAATGTATAAAAACTAGTGATAAGTATATGGTTTTTGACATACAGTATGTAGAAATATAATTTGTAATCTTTTCCAAAAAGAAGGTGGAGGGTGGAGGAGTATAAAAATATTTGTGCATATATGCTATCAAAGTTAAGAGGGTCTCAAATAAAAGGCTATTGTTATATATTCAGGATGTTAGATTTAAGTCCCATAATAATCACAAAGAAAATATATGAAGAAATATATAATAAATAAGTGTAAAAGAACTCAAAATCACACACAATGTTAAATCAAATAAATATGAAGATTGATGGACAAAAAGGTGACTTGTATATATCAAAATGGTAAAAGGAAGTCTTGTATTATCTGTAGTCACTTTAAATGTAAATGTATTAAACTCTCCAGTTGAAAAACAGAGATGGGCATAGTAGATTAAAAAAAAAAAAGCGCAGCCCAATATGCTGTTTAAAAGAGACTCACCTTAAATTCAAATGCATAATTAGTTTCAAAAATAAAACGTGGATATGTGCAATGTAAATAAACAGAAAAGAGCTGGGTAACTATACTAATATCAGATAAAATAGGTTTTAAGTCAAAATTTGTTTCACGGGACAAAGAAATAACTATATATTGATAAAAGGGTCAATTCAGCAAGAAGGTATAATTATAACTATACACCGTCCTAGTAGTAGAGCCCCAAAATATATGCAGCAAATACCGGTAGATTTGAAGGGAGAGATAGACAAGTCTACAATAGTAGTGGGAGAATTCAATGTTCCTATTTCAATAATGAAAAGAACGTCTGGACTTGAGAACAATAAGAAATAAAAGATCTGACAGATACATATAGAGCACTTCACCCAACAGCAGCAGGATACAAATTCTTCTTATGCATCATTATCCAAGATTGACTATATGTTAATGTTAGGTCATAAAATGCATCTCATTATATTTAAATAAACTGAAATCATACAGTGTGTCTTCTTTTACTACAATGGAATAAAACTGGAAATGAACAGAGGGAGAACTGAGACATTCACATATAGGTAGAAATTAAACAAGGCACTCAGATAAAAAATACCTTCAATAAGAAATCACATGGGATATTAGGAACTATCTGTAGTGAATAAAAAAAAAGACATAACAAAAGTTATGGGATGTAGCAATAGTAGTGCTGAAAGGGAAACCTGTAACCCTTAATACCTGCAATAAAAAAGAAAACAGATCTGAAATCAGAGACCTAACCTCACAACAGTAGAATCTAGAAAAAGAAGACCAAACTAAACTGATGCATGTAAAAGGATAGCGATAGAAAGATCAGAATGGAGATAAATGAAATAGAGAATGAATGGGGGAAAAATCAATAGAATCAATGAAATAAAAAATTGACTCTTTGAAAAGATCACTAAAATTGACAAAACTTTAGCTAGACTGACAAAGAAAAAAGAGAGAAGACGCAAATAATTGAAATCAGAAATGGAAGGAGGCATTGCTACTGAACCCACAGAAATAAAAAAGTATTATAAGAAAATACTATTAAAATGGTATGCCAACACAGTAGATAAATTATATGAAATGGACAAATTCCCAGAAACACAAACTACATACACTGACTCAAGAAGATATAGAAGATCTCAATTGACCAATAAAATGTAAAGAGATTGAATTTGCAGCAAAAATCCTCCCAACAAAAAAAATGCATGAACATATGGCTTCACTGGTGAATTTTACCAAATATTCCAAGAATAATTAACACTAATCCTCTCCAATTGTACCAAAAAATTGAAGAGTAGGACTTACTCCACGATCCATTCTATGAGGCCATCATACTCATACCAAAGCCAGATAAAAGTATTGCAACAGACTTATCTAACTGTGGGCTTGTGATCAGCTCTGAGAGCACCATGGCTACTGTGCTTTACTTCCATGCTCTCACAGACACCGTCCGCCAGTGGATGCTCCTCCCTGGACCCTGTGCAAGAGCCTACAGTATCCTGGGGATCCAGAGTACAAATGAGAGCACAGGGGTGAGCCAGCAGCCTGGCATTTAGATGCTGGCATGAAATAGGTGCACATGAGGGAACTTAGCCTGCTCTACTTTTACATCACCTTCGAAAAGCATATATTTGAGAAGTTACAAGCAATCACTGATGAGGAGAATTAGATATGCTTGATTTGGTTTATGGCCTAATAGACACATCATGATTGGGCTGTCAAATCTGTGTGACAAAGTCTGTGGATAATGTGATTGTTTGAGTATCTGATGCCAACAATACAATTATAGGAGAAAAACTCCTAGAGTACATAGGAATATTTCAATGAAAATTTACCTATTTCTATAATTATTTTTAATGTAATTAAATGAGAAAGTAGATGAATGGATTTATTATTATGACTAGCTTTTTTATTTAATTCATCTTGTGTAACTACTGAATTTTGCAGTTTGGAAAGTATGCTATCTTTATTTTGGTTAAATTATAAAAATGTCAATAAATATTAGGAAATAGTTAATATGATGAAACAATATATTTTGCCTTGCATTTGTTTAGTGACTGTCACAAAACATTTTCATATAAATCTTATATCTGCATACCTATAAGGTAAATTAAAAAGTTGTTATTATCCCTATTTGATCTGGGAGAAGACAGAGATCTAAAATGTCTTGCTAAGGCCAGACCACTAATTAGATAATCTGGTGTTAGAACCAAATCTTGTCACAAGTTAAATGGTCAAACTGAAATTAGAAATTTTATGACTATCTTACTTAGAATAGTAATTAAATATGAATGTGTATGGAAAATATTTAATTGCTCAGTGAATAATTTCAATACAGTTATTAAATTAATTTCAGACAATATTGACATAAAAATATTTCAAAATTTGATTCATTGAGAAGTATAAATCTAAACGTATTAATTATAATACTATGAAATAAGTTGATCTCTGCTCTGACAATACAGGAAGAACAAACTAAATATTAGATATCTTTATTTTTTATATTCTATGTAGAATGATCTATATTTGTAATGTTTTAAAAAGAGTGCTGAATTGTAAATCTCTGACTGAAGTAGAATGGGAATTTTATTAATTTGATCTTTTCTGTCCTGAGCCAGAAAATGTTGCTGCATTGCACAGCTCCAGTAGACACCATTCTCTTAAACCAAGATTAACTTTATTTGTCAGTCATAGAAGTGAGGGAAGGGTTTTCCGTACCATGGATTACCAATTACAAATATAAAATATTTGTATCCTTATTTTTATGAAAATTAAATCTGTATAAGTCAACTAAGGGGTGCACAGTTTGGATTTTGAATTACAGTAAAACCAGGACTAATTGTAGGATCAGAACAAATCAGTGAAAAAAAATGTGAACTTTAAAACAACTGAATTAGCTTCCAGTACGTCATTTTTACAAATGTTTGCATGACCATTTTTATAAATATATATTGAGTACCATATTTGATATAAGATACTATATTATACCCATTGGGGAATGCAGGGCTAAAAAAGAGAAGCAATATATTCAGGCAGCGCACCTTTAATCAGCAACAGATAGAATTTATGCACAAGTAATTTGCTTGAACTAAACCAATTTGCCAAATAAGGGTTCTTTCAAAGTAATTAGTATGTAAATTGTGATTAGGAAGAATATGGGGCTTCCAATGTCATCAGCTGTTTAATATCTATTGTGTTCCTTCTATGTAGAGAACTTCAAAGTAATGCGCTCTCTTAAGTAGCTTCAATAATCTCCTTGTATTGTCACACAGATTACTCCTTTCTAGAGCTATGTGTTTTTAGATTTCAAATTAGAAAAGTTCAAATTAATGAAGTTGAACTGATTACCAAAATAAAGCCTACTAAACTTATAAAAGGTACTACTAGAAAAGAAAATTACAGATCAATACCCCTTTATGAATATAGATGCAAAAATCCTCAACAAAATAATAGCAAACTGAATCCAGTAATACATTAAAGGAATTAAACACCATGATGAAAAATGTTATCGTCTTCTTTTCTTGGAAAGTTAATCATTTACCATTTGCAGATGACATGATTATATAGATGGAAATTCTGAAAAATCCACAATAAATCTACTAGAACAAATAAACAATTTCAGAAAAATGGCATGGTTCAAGATCAAAATGCAAAATCATTAGTGATTATGTATATACTAATGAACTATCTAAAGTAGAAATCAGAAAAAAAATGTTTCCCGTTATAATAACAACTAAAAGAATCAAATATCTAGGAATAAATTTAAGCAAGTATACAATGGATTTACATTCAAAATATTAAAAACCATTCCTGAAAGAAATCAAAGATGAAAATAAAAGAATGGACATTCTGTGTTTATGGATAAGAATAAATATCATTTAGATGTCACTTCTACAAAAAACTATCCTCAAATTCAATGCAATCCCAACAAAATTCCAATAGCTATCTTTACAAAAATTAAAAAGTTAATCATCAAATTTAAATTTATGTATAAGGACCGGGAATAGCCAAAATCATCTTGAAAAAGAAGAATGAAGTTGGAGTAAACATTTTCCCTCTTAAATACTTATTACAAACTATAGTTATCAAAAGAGTGTAGTACTGGCACAGGGCAGACACATAGACTAATGGAATCAAATTGAGACTTCAAAAATACACCTTCACATCCATAGTCAATTGATTTTTGATAAGGGTGCCAAGTATACTCAAAATGAGAAAGAACAGTCTTTCAAAAATAATGCAGAAAAAATTGCGTATACATTTGCAAAAATAATGAAGATGTATTCTTTCCTTATACCATAACAAAAGTGAAATAAAAATTGATCAAATATCCAAATATCAGAATCATAATGAAAAACTCCTAGAAGAAAACTTAGGGAAGGGCCATGTTAGGCAATGGTTTCTTAGACTTTACACCAAAAGCATGAGCAACAAGAAATAATAGATAAATGAAGCTTCATCAAAATTTAAAATTTTTGTACATCAAAGGACTTCCTTTGAAAGTAAAAGGATAACCTATAGAATAAGAGAATATATTTGGGAATCAGAAATTCAATAGAGGTTTAATACCCACAATACATAAAAAATCCTACAACACAACAACAGACAACCAAATTTAAAAAATGAACAAAAGTTTTGCACAGACACGTCTTCAAAGAAGACATACCAATTTCCAAAAATCTGTGAAGAAATTCTTAGCATTGTTATTCATTAAGGAAATGAAATCATTTTGCACCCACTAGAATGCTTAATATTAAAAGTTTTTGAGAAGATGTGGAGATATAAGAGCACTCATTCATTGTTGGTGGGAATGTGAAATGGTCTAGTTGCTGAAGAAAGCAGTTTGGCTGTTCCTCAGAAAGTTAAGTGTAGGATTAACATATGACCTGGCCAACCCACTCTTCTGGGCATATAAAAAAGTTTGAAAGTAGGGACTCTAACGAGATATTTGCACAATGATGTCCATAATTTCATAGCAGCATTATTCACAATTATCAAAAGATGAAAGCAATGCAACAGATGACCAATGACTGAATGGATCAACATAAAGTGTGTATATATATATATATATATAGACACAAACACACACACAGTGGAATATTATTCAGCTGTGAAAAAGGAATTAAGCTCTGATATATGAGATAACACGGATGAACCTTGAAGACATCATGTTGAATGAAATAAATCAGACACAAAAGTACAAATATTGTATAATCTCAATGATATGAAGTAATTAGTATGAGCAAATTCATAGAGTCAGAAACTACAATACAGGTTACCAGGGGCTATGTTGGGTTTAGGGAATGGGGAGTTGATTAATTGGCATAAAGTTTCTGTTTAGGGTAATGGAAAAGATTTAGCAATGGGTGATGCTAATGATAGCTCAACATTTTGAATGTTATTGACAACAATGAATTATATATTTGAACGTAGTTTAAGGGGAAATTTTAGGTTGTAGATATATATATACATTAATAGAATAAAAATTTTAAACCATAAGCATGTACAAACAAAACAGTGTACTATGGGCTACTGTTACTAGTACAATGGTAATCATGTTCAACCAATTGTAACAAAATTACTACACTAATGCAAATTGTTAATAATAAGGAAAACCGCATGTGATGGTTTGTACATGGGAACCTTATATTCTCTGCATGATTTTCTGTAAACCTTCAACTTCCCTAAAAAATAAAAACAATAGATATGATAAAGGAAAAAAACATTTTTCTTTGTAAAGTGTGGTAGCAGAAAAATATTAATATGTACTGAAGTTAGGAGGATTTTCATTTCTGATTCTCAAAATCCCAGTAAATATTGGAAAAACACAGAACAGGGAAAAATAGTCAGACACTATTAATCTCCTCAATCAGCTATGGGCTGTTCCAATCAAAAACAAATGCTAGTGGATGCACATATGTTTTCAGGAATTCACATGTCAAATTATAGTATCTGTAAAATGCTTAGAATTATGTCTGTACATATTGTAAGTCATATAAAAATTAACTGTATTAATAAAAATAACTGAAAATGTATTAAACTTAGATGAAGTACATTTTGCATTGTTCAATGAATTAAATGATATCTATTTTAAGAATAAAATAATTGGCAACAAGAACCTTAATTGTTTTACTGACTCTAAAGTTGCTATCACACTAGGGGAGCCAGAAAATGGCCTATTTAATATCTGAAATAATACTCCATACAACAAAAGGATTTTATGTAGAAAGAAAAGTCACTAATGCTCTATTGTCCAATTTTCTAGTCTCATTCTTTGATATGACATATTTACATTCCTACGAGCAACTCTGCACCCACATACCTTTTGCCTTTAATCATAAATGAACAATCTCTACTCTAAAGCCATATAGCCAGATCCTATCTCCTCCAACCTATGCCAAGACAACACTCTGTTTGTTAACCTTTTACCTGCTAGATAATCTACTCTTTCCTATGTCCTAAAATAGACATGCCAACATTTAAACATATTGCTATTTCTCCCATTTTAAACAAACATACACAATTTTTTGATCCATTTGTTTTACCAGTCCCATTTTTTTTTTGCTGTTCTTTGTAGCAGTATTCCCCATGAGTTGTCTAGAAATAGTTTCCAAATCCTCTTGGAAACTGACTCAATCTAGTTTTGAAACTCTTTCTGACTTACCTCCATAATGCTCAATCCAATCAACTTTCAGGCCTTCTCTAACTTGACATATCACCAACATTTAATAAGTGGATGATTCTCTTGTCTTTGATTGTGTACTGTCTTGGTTTTCCTTCAGTCTCACATATCCCCTCTTTTCAATTCTAATTTCTATTGCTGGTTCCTCCTCTTACCCTCTTCTTTTTGTAGTGCTCATATGTTCAGGCATTGGCCAACTTCTTTTTACTCTGAATATACCCTTCTTTGCTGATTTCATCCAGGCTCTATGATCCAAATTTATATCTCCAGTTCTAACCTATTTTCTGAATTCCAAGCTCGTATATCTTTATACTTGACATTTTCACTTTGATACTTATTATGTATCTCAAACTAAAATGCCTAAATCTGAACTCCTGCTCACCATCCACAAACCTGCTTTACCCATGATTTTCTCTTAACATACTTAATGGCATAATCTTGGACTTATTGTTGATTTCATTTTAAAATTGTATCCAGTATTCCATATATCAGAAAATTTCCTTGAAATATATGCAAGATCTAACCATGTGTTAAAACTTTCTACCCTATTTTGTCACCTTCATCTGTGCCTGGATTACTGCAATACCTCATCATAGGATATTAACCTTTCCTGGCTATTCTTAACTTGTTGCCAAGGTGATCCTTACATGATTAAAAATTAAAATAGATATTCCTTATTGACACAAGACATGCCATTCAGAGTAAATGTCAATTCCAGGACCTGTGTTCTTAACCACTAGATTGGATTGCCTCCAATGGCATCACTTCTCATCTTAGATTGAGAGAGAAACACAACAAAACATTGCATATTTCTCTGGCCTTATTTCCTTCATTGTCCTCTTTTTCTCCAACTCATCTTCAGCTACATGGCTTCCTTTCACTTCCCAGAAAACATCAAGAAATTTCTTCCTCAGGCATTTTGCATTTGTTTTTATCTCTACCTGGAATTATCTTCCCCAGATGTGTGCCATGTACCCTCATATTCATGATACCTCTGTCAAATATCAAAATGTTAAAGAGGCCATCCCTGCTCATCCTGTGCAGAAGAGAAAAATACCTCTCCCTCTGTAAACCTCTCTCCTGCCCTTTTGTACACTTTTCTGCTTCATATAATTATTTGTTACATTTTTCTTTTAATAGGAAAAGAATCAAAATCAGGTAATGAGATACTAACTAATTTAAATTTTCTAATATTTCTTTTGCTTTCTCAGTTATAACCAGAGTCCAAAAACTTCAGGATATTATTTCAAATTAACTAAGATATTGCATGAAATGATTGAACTTTTGTATGAATAAAAATATGATGGTTAAGTATATTGCTAATCATTTCAGACAACATAACAAAAGAAATGAAAGCAGAATAAAACACTAGTAAAAGCTCATTAGGAATGAGGACATAAATGTTAAACTACTATATATATATATATATATATATATGGAATTTTAAATGACCATATTCAATATTTTCTCATCAAAGTAACATACAATATAAAGAAAAATTGATTTCTGCACAAGTGTGTGCATGCAAATAGGCACCCAGGCACACATGTGCAATAAGGGTCTCAATTTAGTACATGTTAAACATTTTAGAGTTAAAACTTCCCATTAATTCCCTGATATCTATCTGCATTAGGTGATACATTAAAATATATGTGTGTGTGTGTGTATATATATAGTTTATTTTATATATATATAGTTTATTTTTCCTGCTTTTTAAGTGTGAAACCCATAGAATACTGTTTGAGTCTTTTGACTAAATGCATACAGGAGGAGGAAAAAAGCAGCAGCTTTGATAAAGGCAACTATAATTCTTGGTATTCAGTGTTACTTCAAGGACACTGTACTAAGATACCAGAGACGACAACAGGGAGAAAGTGTAATCTCCCAGTATCTGCCACAACAGAGTGAAGTGCTCTGTTATCTGTGGGGGCTGGAGAAAAACCAGTGTTTTTTATCACAATTTGAGTATCACAGCTTTGGGAGGACCTATGACCACATCCCACATGGGAAGAAGTTATAGAAGCAATGGCTGAATACCCGCAGCAGATGCTACTGCTCAGCAGAGGAACTTTAAGTGAGCAAAACCATTGGGGTCACAGGCTTGTACTTGAACACAAAGGAGAAACCTACTGAAAATTATGAGGGATTGGGGAAGAGGAGGTTTAGGATGAGGGAAGCGTATGGTTTGATGAATGTTGATTTTTTAGGTATTGCTCCGGTGGCAGTAAAATAAAAAAATTAAATTAAAATTAAAATCAATGTTTATGTAGCTGGGAATGTTACCGATGTTTGGTGGGCTCATATCATGTTTTGATTGCAAATATGTATTTATATACAGAGAAAAAAATGACAATAGATTATTATATTTCTTATTTGTTTTTTAAAACCTATAAATTTGATATAAATGCAAAGTGTATAAGGACAATATTTTACAACTTCTTTCAAAACCTGTGCATTTCTATTGACATTTGAAATGCAATCCCAACTACATTTAGTTTTAAGAAAGAATAAGGAGAAAAATACTTTCAAAAATATGAACGCAAAACACTGAGAAGGACAAAGAGCATGAACAGAGACATGGATTTTAGAAAAAAAAAGTTACTTCATAAATGACTAAATCCCTTTCAGGTTGAATTCCACAGTCTATCAGCCATTCTTCCTGTTGCCCTCCCTCTAATCTTCTTTCTCTTTCTTCAAGTATTTGTTCTTTGAAACGGTTTTTACATTTAAAATCTAATGCTACAAAAACAGAAATAAAAGTCATCAAAATTCTACTTTTGAGAAATAAGCTTTGTGTTCTCCAGTGTACACATTTCTTGCATTCCCTTTTGGTTCTGCCAATGGAATGTAGGTAAACCCATGAAATTGTGTTACAGAAAATTATTAACTATAACCCAACTCCCATTCCTACAGTCCTAGATGTTACCTCACACAAACTTCAATTTGAACACTCTTTGTCAAGATCAATATTAAGCAAAATAAATTTAAAAAAAAAATCTGATTGTAGCAAGGGAAAGCATGGACAGAAAATCAAGGGTGTGATAAGAGACTACAAGAACTGAGTGAAGGTTTCAGAATAAATAAAAACATGGCAGAAGCATAAACACTATCTCCCTGCTTGCTCAACTGATATTGAGAAAAGTAATGGCCAAAAAAAAAAAAAATCAAAGAAGCTCTGTTATGTGTAAAAGAATGCATGACCATAGTTTTAGAAATGATATTGACTAATTTCATCCTTTGAAGAAACTAAGTTGAGAGAGGGGTTGGGGAGGGACTGGAGAGGAAGATAAGGAAAATAACAGATTATTCTTTTATAGCTACAGTTTGTCTACAAAAATCACAAAGTAGGAAGGGAAATGTGGTAAAGGTATTTACTGACCGTCAAATTTTAGAGATTTAAAACCAGATCAATAAGAATAGAGGCAGACAAGAAGTGCTATAAAAGGCTTACTGCTTCTCAATAGAAAACAACTGAAAATTGTTTTTAATTATAATTCTATATGTAATATACTCTAAATAATAAATTATTAATAATGCATTTAAAATAAAAATGGCAAATAGAAGATAAAATTTCCAAAAATAAGTAGGTATTCTTTTAATGAAAGAAAGTATAGTGATATTGATACATTCTATTACTATTGAATTAATGGGCCTAACATGGATGTCACATTTACAAACTTTCTTGAGTAATGGTTAAGACACAGACACACATATAAATTCTTAAAACAGCTTTAAATCAATCACTGACTGAACTATATCATAAGATTATTTCCAATGCAGATAATAGCTGAGAATATTTCATTTTTATCTACATGGCAACATTTTATTCATCTGTGGGATGAAAATTGGATGGCCAATTTGAATGTCTACAGCCTCTCTGAGTATTTTCCCAATATTGTACCTTCTTAGACAAAATTAATACTCTACATAGAATACATTTAAAATAAAAGATTACTGAACAATTCATCCTTTATTCTAGAAATATTCTTTGAACACCTGCATGTGAATAAATACACTAAATTAATTTCAGAATGTGATTATTCCTATGAAGAAAATAATTTAGACTGCCATGATGAAGATTGAATGAGGACTACTCTAGATTAAATCCTCAAGTAAGATCTGAAAGGAGAAGATAATTAACTGAATCCTGAATATTAATCAATTAATCACTGAAAATCATTGCAGTGACAATTGTAGGAAGACTACTATTACTGTCTAATGGACATTTTTGGCATTACACAGTTTGTTCATATATAAAAATTTAAAGAAAATCTTGAACAATCCTATATTGTTCATAGATGATAAGATCAACCAATTTTCAAGGCCAAAGTTGTGCATGAGTCATTCCATTGGAATAATAGTATAACATGAGCTCGCACCAGGTGATGCGACCTTATGAAATGCCTCTCATATGTTCTCACTGAAGCAGTTGACAAATGAATTACCTCTCCCCTTTGAAATTTTTGTCATCTTGATGAAACGCTAGGCATGATAGATATTAAGATCTATAAATTGCATAGGAAGAATTAAATGACATCCTAAAGGAGTCTGAAAAAAATCAGAATCAGAGGACGGGTCTCTTTAAGGGTAAATTCAGCAGTTCAAATAAACAAATCCACCAAGCAACATAAAATGCATTCATCCTATAATTTGCATTTGCAAATAAAGAATTCTATGCAATGATATTTCAATATCTATGGAGTTGTGACTCAAGAAGGAAATCCATGATTGTGTGAGAGATAACAGATACAAGAATTAGGAAAATGAGAGAGACTTCAGCTGATGAAGTAAGAGTTTAATGTTTATCTTCAATCGTAGAAGAAAAAAATTAAGAATTACACTCACTGCACATGTAGAAAGCAGGTTCAAGTAGATTGGGCAAACAGATGTGAGCTAGATTAGAAAGGCATAATTGAAAGCTTAGATGGAATTCTATAGAGATAACAAATTAGGTACCAGATATCAAAATAGTGTCTTTGGAGTGAAGAGGACAAAAACTGTAGCATTAAATATACCATCATTTACAGCATTTTAAATGCCACATAGTAGGGCCAATGAAATGCTCCTGGAGAGGAAGTGACATTACATGGTTAGAATAGCTCACAGATATTCTGGAGGAAGTTATAGACACTGTTCTAGGGATTGTCATCAGCAGTGAGTGATTGAAGGCAAGAGTTCAGTTGGAGGAGAGAACAATATAGGCAAATATACAAATTTAGGAAAATATAGAATGTTTGTAGACTACAGTCTATCAGTACATTAATTTGACTGAAATGTTTGCTTTCCAGTTGGAGGAACAATTGTATAGAAAACTGGAATGACATATTGCGGGCATGTATCAGTCACTGGATACAAAACTGCACCAATTTTGTATTTAACTAATTTGATAAGCAATAAGGGAGCAGTGGTGGTTGTTGAGCAAGAGAATAACATGAAGAGAGCTTTGGTTTAGAGAAGATTAATTTAGCAGATGTGAGACTTTCTCTTTGAATATTTGTTATTAATGTCTCACTGCTTGTAATCAGCTATCATTGTTGATAGAGTATCATGTTCACTTTGACAAAATCTTTCTCTTGTTAGAAAGCATATTTTAAGATCTAAAAAAAAAATGTAGCATGTGCAGCATACTGTGTACTGATTTTGCTTCTGAATTACCTGCTTAGCATTGATTTGTCATTTAACAAAAGGTGAATGAAAGAAATTGAAAGTACGCAATATGGGCTGAAGATTTATGAAAACATGGTTTTACAAAGATCAGAATGATAAACATAGCACCTATCTGCATAAAATAGAAATCTTTATTAAAACATACAGGTATACCACTGTATATTTTATTTTGCTTTACTTTATTGTGCTTTGAGGATATTACCTTTTTTAACACATGAAAGGTTTGAGGCAACCCTATCAGTGCCATTTTTCCAACATCATGTACTCACTATGTTTCTCAGTATCACATTTTGCTAATTTTCACAATATTTCAAACTTCACTGCAGTTGTTTTGGGGTGCAACGAAGCACACCCATAAAAGACAGCAAAATTAATTGATAAATGTGTGTTCTGACTGCTCCACTGACCCACCATTCCCCCATCTCTCTCCCTTTCCTCAAGCCTCACTATTCCTTGATACACAAAATATTGAAATTAGGCCAATTAATAGCCCCACAATGTACTTTAAGTGATCTAGTGAAAGGAAGCGTTGCACAGGTCTTAAAAGAATAAAAAGCTAGGATGATTAAGCTTAGTGAGGAAGTGATGTCAAAAATCAAGATAGGCTGACACCAGGGCCTCTTCCACCAAACAGAACCAAGTTGTAAAAGCAAAGAAAAAGTTATTGAAGAAAATTAAAAGTGCCACTTCAGTGAACACATGAATAGACAACAAAGTGAGACAGCCTTACTGCTTATATAAAGTTTTAGTGGTCTGAATAGAAGATCAAACCAGCTACATATTCCCTTAAACCAAAGCTCAATGCAGAACAAGGCCCTAACTCTCCTCAATTCTATGAAGGCTGAAAAAGATGAGGAAGCTGCAGAAGATACATGTGTTAATTAGATTCAGTTGTCAACTTGGCCAGGTGAGCATACCTAGTCTTGTTGCTGCGGACTTAAGCCAATGGTACGTGAACCTCATCTGTTGCTAATTACATCTGCAGTCGGCTAGGAGGCGTGTCTGCTGCAATGAGTGACATTTGACTTAATTGGCTGGTGCTTAAATGAGAGATCACAATGTAGTACAGCTTGGCAGCTTGGCATTCCTCATCTCAGCACTTGCAGCTCAGCCCAGGCCTTTGGAGATGCAGAAAGAAGTCACCCCGGGGAAAAGTTGTTGGAACCCAGGGGCCTGGAGAGAAGACCAGCAGAGACCATCCTTTGCCTTCCATGTAAGAAAGAATCTCAGTGGAAAATTAGCTCCTTTTCCTCTGAAGAACTAACAAAATAAATTCCCTTTTATTAAAAGCCAATCTGTCTCTGGTGTGTTGCATTCCAGCAGCTAGCAAACTAGAACAATACATTTGAAGGTAGCTTATGTTGGTTCATGAAGTAAAAGGAAAGAAGCCATCTCTATAACATAAAAGTACAAAGTGAAGCAGCAAGTGCTGCTATAGAAGGTATAGCAAGTTATACACAAGATCTAGCTAAGATAATTGATGAAGGAGGCTATACTAAACAACAAAACTTCAATGAGACAAAGCAGTATACTATTGGAAGAAGATGACATCTACGTCTTTCATCGCTACAGATGAAAAGTCAATGCCTAGCTTCAAATCATCAAAGCACAGGGTGACTCTTTTTAGGACTCAATGTAGGTGACAGTAAGGTTAAGCCAATGCTTATTTACCATTTCAAAAATCCTAGAACCCATAAGAATTATGCTAAATCTATTCTCCTGTTTTTCTCTGACAAAAAACCTGAAGAATTGCATGTGTTTGCAACATGGTCTACTAAGTATCTTAGGCCCATTGTTGATACCTACTGCTCAGAAAAAAAAAGTTTCCTATCAAAATATTTCTTCTCATTGATAGTGCAGTTGGTAACCCAAGAGCTCTGATGGAGATTATTTCAGTTTGCTAAAGCTGCTGGAATACAATACACCAGAAATGGAATGGCTTTTAAAAGGGAGTTAATAAATTGCAAGTTACAAGTCTAAGGCCATGAAGATGTACAAATTAAGGCACCAAAAAGAGGTTATCTTCACTCAAGGAAAGCTGATGCCATCCATCATGGCATCATGTCAGCATGTCAGCTGGGATGTCATGTGGCTATGTGGCTGTCATCTCCTGGTCTCTTACTCCTGGGCTCCCTTGCTTTCAGCCTCTGCTTCCTGTAGCTTCCTCTCTAAGCACCTGTGGGCCTTCACTTAGTTCCTCTAGGACACAACTCTGGGTTCTGGTTTGCTTAGCAATTCATGGGAAGGTATATGGTGACGTTTGCTGAGCTCCACCTGTGTCTAGGTATCTGTTCTTAGTCAGCACTCCAAGCATCTCCAAATGTCTGTGTCTCTGTTAGCTCTGAAATGACAGTTCCACAAATGCCTGTTTCTCCAAAATGTTTCCCCTTTTAAAGGACTCTAGTAAACTAATCAAGACCCACTTTGAATGGGTGGAGTTACATCTTCATGTAATCAAAAGGCCACACCCACATTTGGACATACCGCATCTTTTGGGGGATAATCTAATCAAAGGTTTCTACCCTGCAATATTGAATCAGGATTAAAGGACATGACTTTTCTGGGTATACAACACTTGCAAACTAATTTAGAGACGTTCAATTACATTTATGTTGTTTCCATGCTTGCTAACACAACATCCATTCTGCAGCAATTTTTACTTTCAATTCCTATGATTTAAGAAATGCATTTCATAAGGCTATAATTGTCATAGGTAGTAGTAATTCCTCTGATGGATCTGGGAAAAGTCAATTGAAAACTGTCTGGAAAGGAATCATCATTCTAGATGCCATTCTAGAACATCATGAAGAACATTCACAGTTCATGGAAGGGGGTCAAAATATCAACATGAAGTGCTGTTAAAAAGCTGAAGGATAGTTTGCCACTTAGAAAAGAACTTGATAGCTTAAAAGATGAATTGTCACATCAATTGAAGCTCTCAGATATCAGGTGGCAGAGAAGCTGGGGGATTGCCCACCACTGTAGCCAGCTGCATAGTTTAGGCAGTTCAGCACAGCAGAACTTGAATATACTTAGAAATGCAAAAGGATTTACAATAATATTTACAGACCGTTCTGAAAGGAGTGCAATGGGCCATGTGATGCTAGGAACAATGGTTGTCCATCATCACTGGACAAAACTTTTTGAAAGATTGCCAAGTTATTTGGACCTTCAAAGGAGATTGATATGTCTGGAAGACCGAATAAGCTATCTTCTAGGTGGCATAGAAGAGTTGCAGCCAGTAATGACACTTGAAGAATATTACTCTCTTCTTGATATGTTCTATAATAGACTATTGAAAAGTAGAATACCTCTTCACCCTCGAAGTCTGTGTGGTGTAAAAATGATTGTTAACAGTGATAGATATGCTCCAAGTCTAGATGAACTTGGGCATTTTAACATCCCCACACTCTGTGATCCTGCCAGCCTCCAGTGGTTTATTCTCACCAAAGCCCAGCAGGCAAGAGAGAACATGAAAAGAAAGGAAGAGTTAAAGGTCCTTGGAAATAAATTGATACAGGCTTCAACAAAGAAATTTTCTCTGGAGAAGTTACATAAGGAGCCCGGCGTTTCTAGTATACAAATGGTGGGTTGTTCTAAGAGACCTCTGGAACACTCGCTACCTTATCTACAAGGGATGCACCTCTGTGTTTCACATTTTTATTCTGCCGTGCAAGATGGAGACCTTTGTATTCCTTGGAATTGGAAGAATGGAGATGCCATTAAATAACAGAAATCCATTTTTTTTAAAAAGAGAAACAAAAAAGTTAAATAACTTATTTAAATCTATAATTTGATAAACAGTATTATACATATTATAAAGAACCAAGTTTCTAATTGTAGACTTTTTTATAAAATTAATTCCTACTAGGAAACTTGTGTTAAAATAGGTTTTATCCCCAATTTTCTGATGTTTCTTATCTGATTGGCAAGATGAGGTAAAAGAAATGTATTTTTAGTGGTATATAAATGAAGGATTCTCCAAGATTAAAAGACATGTATTTTTATTTGAATGGCAGTTAATTCGGGGGCTGGCTAAGTATGTGTGTATAAGTATAAACAGGTCTCATGTTCAGTGTGGCTCTGAAGTAATGGAACTCATTTCCACATGTAACCTCAACATGTTACGTTATGGTTACATTTCCTGCCTGTACACACACACACAGATCAATGCGCAAAATGATGATTGATAGGTAGCAAAAATTAGATGACCAAATTTTACCTATGAAAAAGAGTACAAGGGAAAAAAGCAATTGAATAAATATATGATAAGCAGTCTGATACCCATTTATTAAAGATCATCAGTGACGAAGAATTCAGTTTTAAGCCCATAATTTTTCCTACTCATTCATTAAAATATAACTGTTGGTAGCATGGAATCAGCAGACAGTAAATTTTTTTGAAACACTTAATGAGGTAACTCATTTGCTTCCATGGGCAAACACTATACAGGAAAATCCTTGCCTGTTTCCCAGTGAGTTCTAGGAAGTGTAGGGTCAGGTGTAAAATGGTGCAGAACCCCTCTCTCCATCCCAACCATCCTATTCCTACCAAGGTTTGAAATCATTTCGCTTGCTTTGGCTTGGTTACCTGTCCTTGGTGACTCTCTGGACTGTCCTAGAGTCCATAACACAGCTTGAACCCGGTGGTTTATGTGTACACAGAAGCAAGCTGCTTTACCTCTAGATGACAGTACTTCTCTCTCTGCAAATATTTTCCCAAGTATAATATTTTTAACCAAATTCAAAGACTCTGCAGCTTGCTTCTCAAAAGAAGAAGGTAAATCCTGTTTTGGAACACAATTTTTATGACTCTTACTGCTGAAGAAATTGGAATTTTTCCTCGGTGAATTAGAAAAGGAGATGTTAAAATGTTTTTGAAGTATTTTTAAAATTAACTTTACCTAAAATACTAATTGTTTAAGCAATTTAAATTCAATTCAAAAGGAGTACTGATTTGTAGTTATTATAGCTTGTGCATATTAACCCTTTTAACCTGTACCTAACGACTGTCCTTAATTTTTATTTCTAATGTAGCATGTGCTTGTCTGTATAGATTTTCCAGAGCCAAATAACGGAATTGAAAAATTCCTTAAAAGTTATCTTAGAAAAATGTATTGGAAAATTAGGTTTCAATTATGCCATTTCTAAAATCAACTCCTGCAGAATCCTCAGTAATACGTTTGGAATTGGATCTTGTCTCAGAACTAATTGTCAATAATATAATGCCTACATCAATTACAACAACAGAAAATCAACATGAACAAGTGCTTGGAAGAAGTAGATTCCAATCTTCATGGATTGCTTTAAAGGGCTAAAGACTTCAGTTGCAGAAGTAACTACAGTGTGGTGGAGACAGCAAGAGAATAATGATTTGAAGTGGAGCCTGAAGATGCACTCCTGTAATTTCATGATTAAAATTTGAATGTATGAGCAGTTGCATGTTAGGGATGAGCAAATAAAGTGGTTTCTTGAGTTGGAATCTACTCCTGGTGATGATGCTGTGGACACTGATGAAATGACAACAAAGAATTTAGAATATTATGTAAACAGTTGAAACGCAGCAGGAGGGTTTGAGAGGATAGACTCCAATTTTGAAAGACGTTCTACTGTGGGTAAAACGCTATCAAACAGCATCCCATGCTACAGAGACATATTTTATGTTTGGAAGAGTCAGTTGGTGCAGTAAATTTTATTTTTATTTTATTTTAGGAAGTTGCCACAGCCACCCCAACCATCTGGAACCACCACACTTATCAGTCAACAGCTGTCAACATCAAGGCAAGACCCTCCACCATCAACATGATTAGAACTTTCTGAAGGCTTAGATGATGATGTGTATGTTATAATAATATAGTATTTTTAAATTAAGGTATGCATGTTCTTTTTCAGACATAACCCTCTGTCTTACTTATTAGCCTATAGTATAGTGTAAACATAACTTTTATAAACCCTGGGGAACCAAATAAATCATGTGATATGCTTTATTGTGATATTGTTTATCTTGGTGGTCTGGAACCTGCAATATCTCATACATCAAATTTGGTAAAATATCATTATGATAATTGGTCATAATCTGAGTGTATGTTTGCTTAATAGTTGGCCAAAGAGTATGATTATTTAGCAATACTAACTTGCATGTTAAAGCATGTCATTGACTGAAAAGAGAACTTAATTAAAATGTGTCTTGAAGAATGCAAACCTACTGTCTATAATGGAAAACAATATTAAATGTTATTATTTTGTATTAGTAGTCTCCACTTTTTGAGATTATGTACTAATAGGCATATGTGAGATTAAGAGACATTAAACCAGATCTGTGTTAAACCAATTTAAAACTCTTTAAAAATAAAATCTCTTGACACAAAATTATTTCCACCTTATTATGGAAATTTGATTAATTTCCACTTACTAGAACATTATGACTTCCCTGCAATGGCCAATATATTAGTGATGGACTAATAGTTAATCTATTAGTTATCATATATAAATTAGAAAAATAGTGAAAACCCAATGTTAAACTCATTACGGGGAAGAAGGTGTCTGAGACTGGAAAGCCTCATCTAAGGAAATTCAGAAAATTTTTAAGGGTTAAAATCTTAGGTTATTTTGGGGGGGCAGATCATCACAATCCATATTCTCCCAATTTTATGCATTGAGAATTTGACTTACAGAGCACTCAAAACATATATAATGCTACAGAAATAGAAATTAATGAAACCCATGGTAATATTTACTAGTCCCAGTTTATATTTTAAATCTTGCTTTCCTAAGTAGAGCAGCAAAAAGCAGAAAAAATAACCAGAATTACCTGTCAACAGATTTTATTACTTTCTATATTCATCACTTTGCTTCTAAATTTATCCTCAGCATGTATTAATTCACATAGTCAATTTCAGTATTGAATGAAGTAGCAGCATTGCATCATTATGCTTATCTAGGCATTGCAGCATAAGACAGAATGAAAACCAGCTGGAGCAAATATCCTGGACAAAAATGTCCTCTGGCACAGTCCTTGTGGAATAATGGCACTTGAGCTAAATAATATTTATCTAGACTATGTTTAAAATATCCTATAAATTAGCTGAATGTTGTTACACAGCATCATATTTGGCCTTATTAAAATTTGCTAATACAGAACACTGGAAGGCACTGGCCACACATGACATAAAGTGAAAGTGGGTCAACTTAGTTCTTACCAGTCTATTACACAAAATTTCTATGGAAATCGTTGTTACTGTTGGTTAGATTCCAATTATTCATAATATCCTTGAAATGGATAATACTATTTTCTGCATAATGTTGCTCTTCAGTATAATAGCAAGCTAGAGAGCCTAATGATAATGTCCTTAAGAAAGTAATTTCCAGAGAGTTATTTTTGGACAATGCAGTTTTTGAGTCCATAAAAATAAACATGTACTCATATAGAGAATATGTATTGATTCTAGCAACAGAAAAATTGTTAACTATAAAAAATTTTATGTAATGACATGCAGTATAGAATTATAATTTATATTGGGTAGAGGCAGATCTTGCTTTGCACTGTACTGTATTAAGTGAAATTTGTGGCTGTTGGAATTCTCTCCTCACTTTCCACAGTCCCATGGTAGCAAATTACTATAATATATTGCCTGTAATCTAAAAGGGAAATTTCTCGTTCAACTCAATGACCTAGCTGTTTCAGGATCAACAAACTCGTGGGATAGGAATCTGTGTAAACCAAGTTTACACCCAGCATTTAAGCCTTTTATCTCCACTTTCTAAACAGCTTTCTGTAATGCTCAGGCTGATTTAAATTACTCTCTATATTTTAATTTAGCAAACCTATATGGTTTTCTTCCCAGTGTCTTGTATTTCTAGTTTTATTCTTATGTCATGCCCCTTCTACTATTTCAATATTATAGATTAGAAATTCTTTAGCTTTATGATCTTTTGCTTAAAACATAGTCTTTATAGTCATGAATATATTCCACTGGGGTTTGTAATAATATTTACTCAGTATAATTTGATAAACAAGGGCTTTAAATAAGTAATCAGTGCAATATAATAAAGAGCATCAGTTTGACTATTTATTATTCATTTAGCCATTTTAAGAACAATTGATTACACACATATATACACAAGTAATTATTTGCAATCATCACATTATTGAATTTTAAAACATTTGTTTTTTTATGTCTAATTTCACCTCTTCATTGTTTTTTTTTTAGGTACATGGTCCAGTAATTGAACCCAAGTCTCCCGCGTGGAAAACGGGACTTCTCTAATGCCTTAAAAAATGTTTATAGCAAAACTTAAGTACCATTTTCTATATAATTTTCCCATTATTTTCCAAATATGTTGGGAGTATATTTTCTGGCAATTTTTTAATAAATTAAAATAATCTTAGGCAACCAAAGTACTGCCTTGTCCGTGGCCTTCATGTTTAGTCAACTTAAGTCATTGGTCTTCATCTGTTATGTGTACATATTCAACCCAGAAGAAATTAGTGGTTTCTATTTGGGAAGTCTCTATAGATTTTGGGTGAATAGAGCTCATGAGTTCTGGAGAGAAGCTTGCTTTGAGATAAGGGGTTGAAATACACAACTGAAGGAAAGATATCTCATGAGAGAAAAGTCATTAGGAGGCAAGTTATCACAATGAATGAAGGGTGAGAGTTTTTCATGAAACCATATGGAGAAAGTCAGATGAAAATACAAAGATTGATAGATCAGACAAAAGTAAACTAATGGTGGACAGTTCAGCCAGGAATAATGTCCCTCTACCATGTCCAAAAAATATTAATAAAAGTCAACATGGGGATTTGTTTTCTTTAGAAGTCTTGGTCCAGACTTCATTTACATTGAGTCTTGAAGTGGAAGCAAAAAACATTTGTGATATATTATTGATACAAGAAGAGTATGCATTTCACTTAAGCTATTTCCAGCATATGTTGGTCACGCATCTGCCATGCATACTATGTCGCAAGCAGTACATACACACAGGACATGAAAAACTATTTAAATAGCTTGCAGTGGGCTGTTTCAAGAATATGATAAGAAGATCATGACAAAGAACTAGGTCCAAAAGATAAATTCCTTGTTGAAGAATTTCACTCTGATTATTACAGAAGGCAAGATGAAAACAGTCTTAAAGAACAAAGTGAAATGCAAGATAACTCCACAACTATGCATAAACAGTTAAAAAGTACCTGTAATTGAGATACAGAGGTGAGCAGAGGAAAAGAGGGGGTGAAACAGAAGGAAAGGAAAGAAAGATAGAAGGAGAAAACATGAGTAGAGAAATTGAACCTGAAGAAAAACATGACCAGAACCACATTACCAGTCGCAGAGTTTCCAACTGACTTCTAAAATCAGGATTGTCTCCAGCACTATTATACTTTATGTTTCTTATTGTTCCAGTGAAAACTTCTTTGATACATCTCTTGGAACACATACAATGTGAATGAATAATGTAGGGAGGAGATCATAGAAAGAATTCCTTGGCCCTGTGCCTGAACCAAGCAATGAGAAAGAGTAACTGTGGTAGTTCAGAGCGAGTGTGATTTTAAGAGAAGAAGGAATGGCTGATTATAAGCTCTAAACATTCTCAGGTGTTTTGGGAAGTAAAATTTTCTTAAAAGATTGTGAAATCATTTAAAATCTAAGTTACATCAATTTCCAAATATGTTGTATGCATCATTTACTTATAATATCAGCTACAGCATACTTATCTTGGTTATTCTATTTTCCTCACTTCTTGAATGTCTTTCCCATCTCCTCCCTGTTGCTGTATCATCTCTGGTCTTCCAATTCCTGCCCAAATAGGACTTTTGATTGACTTTCCTAGAGGAGAACATATTTTATGGGATAGTAATGATGATTGTCGTTTTAAGCAATGCATGGTAAATTTTAGGTGAAAGAAATCTTGGCGTTTAGAAGTAGAGGATTAGGTGTGGAATAAAAATCAAGATAGAAAATATTGATGTGGAAATATTTAAAATACAGATGATAGTTGAAGCTGCTCATCTACAAAAGATCTCTTCGTAAGTGATACCTTCAGGAAATGTTCAGAGCCTAAAGTTAATATTTAAATTATGGTTTTGAGGTAAGAACCTTCTAAATCATTAAAAATATGAAAGTTTGCAATGTGTATCTTGCTTTAAATATGTTTTACAGAATTAAAATTCTTTGAGGGTTAGGAACACATGTGTAGTAAATAGAAACAATCCATGAATATTCAAAAATATTTTCTTTTACCAGGCAACTAACAAAATACATCACATTATTTTTAATTGGGATGCAAAAACATTTATCTTCATACATTCCAAATTACCATGTGAGAGGAAAACAAGAACAATCATAATGAGAAATCTGCAATATTTCTTTACATTATGCTGAGGAAACTATTATTCTTTGATTCTGTGCAGATAAAACATTATTGAAATGTTACATAAAACCAAGTTTTTAAAGGTATATTATTTGTGAATCAAATAATGGAATTCAAATGCGGAATTCTCATTTTAAATAGCTCATGCAAATGTATACTCAGCGATCCCTATTTTTATTAGTATAGGGGTTTTGAGTCCATTTAGAAATAATAGTTATTTGTAGTTTAAAACTTATCTTATCAAAATTTTCTTTATTTTGTCAGTAGAAAAAGTAAACACGTCTTTTATTTGTGATCCATAGGGTCGGTAAGGCAACAATAAAGAGTCTTGGTATGAACAGAGAGACCTGTCCTATCATGCATTAACTCTTTCAATATAACATTAACTGTTGTGTATCCATTTCTATAGCTTTAATTCTTATGTAAAAGTGTTATATGCCTAATTCCATGAAATAAAATAATTTCAATTTATCTTAATAACTTTCAATCCCCAAATCTGTATTTTCTATGATTTGAATAGCCGTAACTTTACATATTATAAGAAAGAAAATACTACATTTTAAATTATTACACTGTAATAAAAGAGCTACTATTCTCCCAAAGTAGTTTCACCAACAATATATCTCCACTTATAAACATGATATGCTTTTCTTTTATTCCCAAATTTGCAAAATATACTAAGGATGTTACATTATGTGCCATTCTTAGAATGGAAAATTTTTTAAGGTACCTAATGAACTTTTATTTTTCTTCTTAATTGTTTGAGATATTAAATAAATAAGCCGAGTAGCTTTTGTAATGTTTTTATTACTAATATAATAGAACATTTAATATAATGTGAATTATAACACAAGTTAAATATATCTGAAAATAAGAGTAAATCATTAACCTTAAAATTAACAGTTAATATTTCATTTTAAAATATAAATAGCATCAATAAAATATTCATTATATAAATATACCATAGATAAAATATTTTAATAAAATAATTAACATTCATATATTGCTATTAATGTGAAACAGAATTTGAAGCAAAATAATATGAAATAACACTTATTTTACATTTTCATAATTAAAACAAAGAAAAATTTCTCAAATACCCATAAAAATCCCTATCCTGGGATTAATAACATGAATAAACCACAAGAGAAATCTTTGAGACAACCAGCATAATACTTTAACTGTTAACAGGATTTCAGGACAATGACTCTTTTCCTGCATCATTTTTGAGTAGACCCCTTTCAATATTTGCAAATCACATCTATTTCACAAACACTGGCTCTAAGTCAACTCCTAAGTCAATGACGTTTTTTGCAGGAAAGGGAGTCAAAAAATGGAAATAAATCAATGGAACTGGTAAATAGATGTTAAAATTTTAATTATTGTTATGTATAAATTAATAGCCACATAAAGCCCTGGGTGGCATTTAGTGAATATGTACTTTGCCATTCCAGATCTATTTATCTACATGCGTGAGCAAGAGTAGCGCCTCGAAAATACTTGTTGATGTATTTTTGATGTATGCTACTGCATTACCACTAATAAAAAATTCAACTAGGACTTACACTGAAAATGCTTTGAGTTACTCTACTATGTTACTTTTTCAGCATTTTCGAATGGAAATAATAATGATATTCTGTAACGCCTTTTGGAACAGGACATCATTTACATGACTTAAAAAATCTGTATTTACCATCTTCCTTAGAATCACAATTCAGAATAAACTTGCTTTTGTTTTCTAAGGATTGAAATATTTTATGAATTATTTTACTTAAGCTGCACTAATTGAGATATAAAGCTTTGAATTTATATTCTGTTAATGAAATAAGTAGATTTGATGACCAGAGTGAACAATTCTTACGAAATAAATGTTCTTGACATAAAAAACCCTCAAGTTGTTTGCACTGTAGTAGATATTAGATGTGGTGTTCACAGAAGTGATTTTCATTTTGATCAAATGGTGCAAGTTTCAATTAGAAAGGATGAAATAGGGATGGGTACTGAAAGTTTGTAACACACATTTTTAAGAAATCACAAAGAATGAAAAGGAGGAAAACAATGGGAGATAGTAAAGGTCCTTTAGTTCCTGAAAATTAATATTTCACACACTAATAATGACTTTGTCTTGTCAGTGGGTGTGAATACACACCCAGCCTATGCCTCAATCACTGAACATACGTGACAAGAAGAAATCAATAAAATAGGATCAGGGTCACTGTCTGATTTTACATGATTAGTTTTAGCATTGAGTTGTGCTAATAAGCAGGACTTTTTTCCACATAATAGGCAATTATTTGCTCAAATAAAAATAAACCTCAGTCAGGACAAATTCTGTGAGGAGGTGATTTTCTTCCTTATTATCCCTGCTTGAACCAGATTCTTAACTGTAGGTTTCACCAATTCTAATACAGAGATATGGCAGTTAGTAGAGGGGTCTTTAGCTCATCACTTTAAGTAAACTATAAAAGTACTGGCGATTATTTGTTTAGAGAGGCAGTCCTGCATGGGTCTGGGGCATTCTCTGCTTATTTTTGCTGAATATGCCAGAACAGAAAGTTTTTCGGATACTGAGCAGTGTCTGTAGCTAATCTCACATGCAACTAGTAGGTCAAGAAAACTGCAGGGTGTCTACTGTGATTTCTCCCCAGGAGAGGGCAGACTTAATGTGTTGCTTGCTATAATATTTGCCACTTGCTACAATATTTGCTCAAGTTTCACAGCTGCATTTCTCAGATGTTCCACTACCCACTCATCCAGCTTTGGTTAGCACTAATGGCATCACCCAATGGAATCTGGGGCTGGGAAACTGGTGCACACACGCAGACACTCTGATTCCTGCTCTATCTGTGAATAGTCTTTCTCTCCCACTCAGGAGTTTCAGATTTTCTGTCAACAACTATGGAATTGTGGCTTTTACATGTTAACTTGTAAATAGACTAAAATCTCATAGTTCTTGATATGATTGAACTCTTGATTGTATATTTTATCAACATTTAATTTAAACATAAAATAGAAATACATGTATATATTTCATTATACAGTTCTGAATGCAATCTCAATCACCTTTTTAATTAATTGTTAATGATAATGTTTCCAACAGTAATACCAAAGGCTAGAAATACCTTCATCTAAATAGCATTATCTTATTCATTATTTCAATTCTGTCAATCATTTTCTGCTTCCTTCTTCCTTTTCCCAAACACGCCTTTCTAAAATTTTGTTGTCCTCCTAAATTTCTAAACTCTTGGACTTTTCACCTGAAAATATTCAAAAGTTTATATTTAGGTAGTCTTTATAAGACTACATATCACTAAATTGGTTATGCTATATAAATTATTCTTCATGTTCTTAAAACTATCCAAAATATATTTTCCTTGCTTATCCTTTCAGCTTCCCTCTTTCATGTGTGCTTTTTGTTCTGGACATGTGATCTCTGATGTTCTAAGTTATCTATTCTGTTGTATTCTCTTTCATGGTCATTTTGGAGGTTAGCCTTTTCTTTCTTGAAGCTGAGGCTAAAAACTAATCCACTTCTTTGTAGTAAAGTGATATTAAACCCCTTTCATCTGAGAATCAAAATGAAGGGTTGCTTTTATTAAAATGAGGACTTTATCAGTAGGTGACATGTATATGGTTCTTAGCAGGTAGCAGACACAGTTTTAAGCACTCAGATCCTTTACAATGAATGACATTAAATGACTTGCACAAGATTATATACACCAGTGCTTGGAAAAACTAAGGGTCATACCTGGAGAGACTGACTCTAGCATCTACATTCGCAGGTATTAAACTGAGATGCATTAGTTTGAATAGTGAATAAATTCAAAAGTTGAATTCCAAGAATGTTTCAATTTTTTTAGTGCTCTCATGGAAGCAGCATCCAAATTAATAAAAAACACTATCAAATTTTTCCACAGTGCCACCACCAAAAGCAGCTACTAGTAACATTTCTAGAGTTTCAGTTTCCTTCACTGAAAATGAGAGATAATATGTTCCTTATAGGATTATTGTGACTTTTAAGTGACACTACTATTTATGTGACACAGTTAAGCGTTCAACAAATACAATTTCTTTCCCTTCTTTGCAAAGTATATCATGGATTATTCTTTAATATCCAACATCTGTTTCAATTTCACACATCACTGTACTTTGGCATATAAAATGGAAGACCATAGTACATATTCATTAAATTACCCAAACAAAAAAATTAAATTAAAGGCTGGATCTTTATTGCAGTGAATTCTATGGTGAATTCTTTGTTAAACAATATTCTTTTTTTGAAAGAGAAATCTCCTCTTTCATTTTCTATTTTAGTTTTAGTAGGAGAAATACAGATCAATAATAATTTTTTTAATATTTGAAAATGAATTAATTAATATAAATTATTTTGCAAAAAAGCAATGCATTTTTTGCTTAAAGTAGGTGCTTTATAACTTTAACTTTATTCTTTCCTATAACTGTTTCATCCTCTTCCATTAAACAGGTTGGATGGGGTAAGCTCTAAATACCTTTCAGGAAAAAATCCATGTCATTTATTTAGCCTCAGAGTTGTCTATTTAAATTAATCCACCCTCGTATGGCAAACCAATTAAATGACTTTTAATACCAAGCTCTTACAAAGATAAAGAATGCAAATACTGCAGTCTATTAGGAGTATGAATGAGCAAAGAGTAAAATTGGGGCTCTATGCAAGCTAAGGTCTAAGGTACTATATAGTTTTAGGTAAGCTAGCGTGCTAGTCTCATGATGCTGGTCCCCTCTGCCAGTTAACAACATTAACTTGTCTATCGTCTATGTCTAACATGTCATGACAGAATTGGTAAGAATGAATGGGGCTTATGGGAAGAGGAAAAAGCACATGAAATTAATAGAGGCCTAGTGGGCCAGTATTGCCTCAGTTTAAAACAGGAAGCCAATTTTCACTAGATCACAAATAGCTGTTTTACTATGCTGCAGATGCTATCACTTGGATTGAGAAGTGGAGTTCTGTATAAAGTAGGAGTGAGTGTATCTCCGGGAAGCGTGCACTGAACCTTTATAAGCTGGGCCAACACTGGGCCAACACTGAGCCAACAGATGGCATAACAGCTCAGTCCAGTGGTCTCCTGTCCCATTGCTGCCCCCCAGGCAATAGAGAAAGGCAAATAACACAAAAGCTTTCCAATTGTCCCTGGCCATGGGGCTTGGGGTATGAAAGGGTGTGCATACATAACTTTAAAATATTTGAGAAATTTCCTTTTAGCCCATAGTCATGTTGATGCATAGGAGAAGGGCTCAGGATCTTGCACCATTTTATAATACTGGGCTTCAATTTAAGGCATTCAATATTATGGAAAAGTCACAATAATTCCATTTGGTTTCCAGGTTAAGATGAAAAATCTCCACAATTTATTCAGATGGGTCACCGAATCCATCTCTGCTGGTTGACCTCTCTCTTGAACATCTTCCAAAGAAAAGTCAAAGATTTTTCAAGCACACTTCCCTCCTTTCCCTTATCAGAAAGGAGGAAATTGCACAAATACACATCTCCTCATAATAATATCAATTATATGTTAAATATTATATTACACATTAAAATATCATAGATTTAGTATTACACAGTATATGTGACATGCTATATATTATATAGCACACTTGCAATATATGTTATTTATCATGTACTATTTGACTATGTGATATAGTCTAGAAAGGAGGAAATTGCACAAATACGCATCCCCTCATAATAATATCAATTATATGTTAAATATTATATTACACATTAAGGTATCATATATTTAGTATATATTATATAGTACACTTGCAATATATGTTATTTATCATGTACTATTTAGACTATGTAATGTATTTTATACCCCACAATATACTTTATATTATAAATTTAACATTTGTGTATGCTAGACACTCATATAAGTCTTCTGCATGACTTATTTAATTCTTACAAGAATCCTTTGAGGTAATAATTATCATTGTCCATATGATACACGTGAAGATTAAAACAAGCAATGTAAAGCATATTGTCCTCCTCTGCTTTTCTAAAGACTGTTTAAGATTAAAAGTCTGGAGATTAGCTATATCCAAAGAAGAAAGCTCATTAGGTCACCTGTGGATTTCTCTGATTTTATTTGTGGTAGGAATAATTGCTGCCAAAGTGCTGTTGGTAGTTTGGTGACCTTTATGGCCTTATAGTTTTCTTTTCTTCTTGAGATGCCTTAATTTGCTGTCGCTAGGAGGCACTCTTGCACCACAGGACTGGACATTCCGGCTTTGAATTTCGTGGCTTCTGAAGAGGGTCAGACCTCTTAAAATTTTGCAAAGAGCTCTTTGACACACCTGGTCACTGATGTAAGGCAATTGTGAACATTCAGGGATGGGAGTGGGGGGCGGAGGTGAGTTGTGGGGTGTGGTGGGACGAGCTTCAGACTGCCAGGCAGGGAATCCAGGGTGACAATCAAAGGATGCCTCATCAATCAGAAGAGCTTGAGCTGAAATGTGGAAACTCTAATAAGAAGTCAGAAACTACAGACTTTCAGAGAGTGTGAGAGGGTGAGGACTAAAACTTGATGAGCATTCGTGAGAGGTAAAGCTGTAGGACGGTTTTTTCGAGTCTTTCTGGCTGCAAATGGAGAGGGAGTGGTTAAGGAAGCTGATCAAACTCAGACTGAATTAAAACTATGAGTAAAAATTGGGAGAATGATTCCAGCTTTGGCCTTATTTATAGTACTATCTGTACATATAGAAGCTTGATTTTAACAGGTTTTCTTTATATGAGATCACTATTAGCATCACATAAAATTAAAACTGAATATTACAACAAAATGAATTTGTCAAAAGTTTTCATACTGAAATTAATTATGAAGCAGCTCTGTTTTATCTGCAAAAGGTTCTCCTATACTTTATCTTGTCACCCCTGCCTGTGTGATTTTCAGTAGGCCAAATGCCTCTGAACTAATTTTTACAATAGTCTATAAATACACTCAAAGTCTTCTACATCCTCACAGATTTAAATTCCTCAGTTTCTAAACAAAACAAAACAAAAACAAAAAACAAAAAGGCAGGTCACAGCAACAAAATAGCAAAATGGATTGTGTAAAAATTTTGAAGTGAGACTGTATTCCCTGAACATGAAATACAAAAGGGAAAGCATTGTTCTTAAATGTTTGATACAGTGATTTCTCTTAACTGTTTTCCTCCTGCTGTAAGAACATGGCTTAACAACTGTGATGTTTAATGAAAACTGAGGGCTTTTTTTTAAGTCAAAAATAAATAAATTGGAGTGCTTACCCAGAACTGCGACAGCTGTGTTTTGATGTTTACAACCACAGATGTTAGATGTTTCCAGATGGAAACAAGGTTGTCAGTCTTCAATTTCCTCGAGAAAGAACTATATAATGATGGGTAGTTAAAAAACAGTTTCGTAGTTTTTTGGTAATGTTAGTCATGAAGTTCTACAGTTTTCTTGAAATATACATTTAATGCAGATTTTGTCTTGTACATATTTAGTTAAACATTTCAAACTATCTGTTCATTTAATTTTATTCCACATAAAAGACTGACAAGAATGTTCATAATAGTGTTGAAATTAGAGTTATCATTTTTTAAATCTTGACTGTGGCCTAAGTTATGGTTATGGACTCTTAAAATATTAGCAGATAAAATAGTGAGAATTAAAGAAAAGAAATTTAGCTCTTCAGTGATTGTACCAGGTTCTGGCAAAACTCCATAAACGATAATGGTTTTTAGTATCTGTTACACTTTTTACTCCATGAACAACACAGTGCTAAGGTTTTATATGGCATTCTGTTTCATAAGCAAGCCGTGCAATGATTCCATGAAGTAAATAGTATTATCATCCTTATTTCAGCAGTGAGTAATTGAAACTTAGAGAAGTTAAATAGCTGACAGAACTTCAAACATCTAAGCAAAGTGTAAAAGCCCAGATTAATTAATATTTAGGGATCTGAATTCCATCTATATGTTCTCAACCAATATATGCTATAGCCTCCAAATATGCCATATTTTGAACACGTGTGATCTTGTTTCACAAGCCCTGCACTTTTATGAAATCAATATTGTTATACTATCTTAAATTTTTAGGAGGAAGAAACTGAAATACAGAGATAGTGATTGAATTAAGATCAACAAAGAGCCTTTGAGTACTGCAGATCAAAAATTCTAGAAGTCCGTACAGCCCTCTAAAGCTGCGGATCAGATGGAGTCATAAAGATCCATGTCACTTCCTATTACCACATGCACAAGAAAAAACATTTCCCAATGCCAAGAGGTGGACAGGCATGCTTTGCCTAATCAATCCCCAATCCCTGGATTCTCTTGTAATCCAAAATATCAAGTGAATATCACTATAGAATAAAGACATTTAGACATGAAAATTCTCCAAAGTTTTCCTATCATGCACCCTTCTTAGGAAACTGCTAACAGCTCTATGCCACTAAGGTGAGGAAACAAAACAGGGAAAAAAGGAAGACAACTAACAGAATGAAGTAAAAAAGAAGCCTACATTAGAGATTTCTCCAAGATCATGAAATTGCTGGAATGCTCAAAGTGCTCAGATAAATTGGAGCTAAACTGGTGATATATACATTGAAAATGCTTGAAAGCAATAGATAAAGAGAGGCAAACACATAAAGCAAGGCAATGGTTAATGCTAGGAATAATAAAATTATATGAAGAAAAACTAATCATATGCTTATATCTGCATATAACCTTTACCTAGTTATAATAATAAACACAAAATATTCATCTAATCATAGATTATATAACTATATTGGAAAGATGAAAGGACAGCAATATTGCCTCTGGGTATAGTGAATGGTAGAAGAAAAAAAGTAACTTCTCTTCCAAAGTAGCAAGCCAATACATATGTAATGTGAAATATTTTAATAAAAGAAGTAGCAGTGCAAGTCGGTTATTTAGAGATAATACCAAAATAAGCAATTTTAAAAGTTTAGTTTGTGTCAATGAACAAGAAATGGGAATTTGTCATGGTTTTCCATAAAAAAACTACAACAACATTGTGAATCTATTTTACTTTTTAAACTTTGGGCCTAATTAACTATGATAGAATTAAATGCAATGGACAAGCAATTATTGCTTGCATGTTGTGATTAGACATTTTTCATTAAGTTTTGACAATACAAAAAAGTTTTTGATAAATTATTTCTTTTATTTTTGATGATGATATCTCTCAGGAACTCCACTCTGTGAACTGTTGATTTATATTTGTGTACACATATGCATATTTGTGCTTGTGTGTATGGATATGTGCATGTGTCTGTGTGAACTGTAACTTAAACTTTATTTTTACTCCATAGTCATTATGTACAAATAATAGTAATTTCCATTGTAAGTCACACCACTTTCTTAGTTTCCCAGCTGCCATGACAAGTACTACACAGTGGGTTGACTTAAACAACAATAATTTATTGGCTCATAGTTTGGGGACTTCTTCCCCGGACCAGTAGGGTTCTGGCTAGCTGGAAAATTCTCGGATTCTTTGGCTTTCTTATCACATGGTGATATTCTCTCCTTTCTCTCCTGCATTTCATTTGATTTTCAGCTTCTGGCTCCTTCCCATTACTTTTTCTTCATAAAGCCTCCAGGATTAGGATTCAGATCCATCCTGATTAAGTTGGTCTCACCACTAAAAATAGCATCTTCAAAAGGTCCTATTTACAGAGGACTCACATCACAGGAATGCAAGTTAAGATTAAGAATATGTTCTTTTCCTGTGATATATAACTCAATCTGCCACAAGCATTGTCTCATTTTACTTCAGAAAATTAGTAAAAGCAATGCATGAAATCCTACCTTGGTGTATTGGACAGCATTCTTAAATAGCTTAAAAATTTGTAGCCCCTAGTGTACACATACCTTCTCCCAGTTTTTCAATCCAACATTATATTAGGTGCTGCTCTGAAGGGATTTTGCAGGGATATTTAATGATCTAAATCAGTTGCTTTTACGATTTTAAGATAGGAAGATTATCCTTGGTGGGAATGACCCAATTAGGTGATCCCTTAGGAAACAAGGCTCTTCCTGGTGAGAAAACTTCAATGCATGTATAAAGTGTTTTGATGCATAGAAGATTCTCCATTGCTGACTTGAAGATGGAGGTAAGAAATACACTTGTTCTCTGGGAGTTGAGAGTGGCTGCAGGATGGTCACCAGCAAGAAAATGAGGAAGTCAGATTTATAGCTGCAAGAAACTGAATCCTACCAGAACCAGGGGGGCGTGGAAGAGAAGACTCAGTTCCAGATGAAAACACAAGTTGGTTAACACCTAAATTTCAGCCTACTGAAACTTGAGCAGGGAACTCAGATGCTTCTTGCCCAGACTCCTAATCTACAAGAACTGTAAGATAATAAACGTTTTGAGCTTCTAAGTTGCTGAAAAATTTTATGCAGCAACAGAAAACTAATACACATGGAATACTCTAAAACAGTGTGTTGAAACTTTGGGAAGGACTGATTTCTTATAATAAATATTATGGGAATGTCTAATTTTGGAATCACAAAGCTTCATACAAGTATTTTATGTTTGAGGTCCCAATCTAGAACTTTTGGAAATAATTATATATTTCAAAGCTTCACAACATGCTAATTATTAGAATATGCACAAACGGCTAAGTAGGAAAAAGACTCTGACAAAGTGGACTAGTAGCCAGGTACAAATATAGTATCTGTGTTATTTCTTAGCTTTGAAATGCCAGTAAAAAGTGAATGGGGTGTGTTCTAGTTCGCTAGCTGCCGGAATGCAACACACCAGAGACGGATTGGCTTTTAATAAAAGGGGATTTATTTTGTTGGTTCTTCAGAGGAAAGGCAGCTAACTTTCCACTGAGGCTCTTTTCTTACGTGGAAGGCACAGGATGGTCTCTGCTGGTCTTCTCTCCAGGCCCCTGGGTTCCAACAACTTTCCCCGGGGTGACTTCTCCAAAGGCCTGGGCTGAGCTGCAAGTGCTGTGATGAGGAATGCTGAGCTGCTAGACTGTGCTACATTGCGTTCTCTCATTTAAGCACAAGCCAATTAAGTTAAACGTCACTCATTGCAGCAGACACGCCTCCTAGCCGACTGCGGATGTAATTAGCAACAGATGAGATTCACCTACCGTTGGCTCATGTCCACAGCAACAGAACTAGGTGCTTTCACCTGGCCAAGTTGACAACTGAATCTGACTACCACAGGGTGCAACTGAGAAAAGCGACAGCAACAGCAACAAAAACTTGTAAGGTTTAAAACTGCTTGGGCTCACTTAAATGTTCAAGTATATAAAGAATGTGAACCCAGCATCTTCTGAAGATATTAGTAACTCTTTGCATTCATAATAAGGGGAAGATTAGGAAGGTACTTGCAAGTCTCTCTACTTTTAACTTACTATAGGAAGCATTCGTATCTGTTTCAGATATGGCTGAAGAGCTTGGGTGTCAAAACCCTAAACTTGGAAATGCCGTAAAAATCAGAAATTCAATCAGTGAGGAACTGCTTAACCTAGGATAGGTGCCGTGAGGCATCAAAAGTTCAAGATGTTCTAGGGAAAGCTTAGCTAGCCAACATTTGGAGTTAATTGCATTCTATTGGCAAACAATTTTTCAACAACAATGGATAAATATTTGAATTCATGGAGAAGCTAGTAAACTCATAGTCGATGAGAATAGTTCATCTCTCCCCAAATTGTTTTCTGTGTACAACCTGCACAGCTGTATGTGACAGTCCTTCATGTGAAAGTACCAAGCAAAAGTAGATCTCTGCTGCTTGGCCTAATCACTAACCAGAGAGTGAGTAAGAATGATCCTTATGTATTAAGGTAAAAGAGACTGTACAGAAGAAGGGACAAAATTTCAAGGCTGCCTCGATATTAAAAACAGTATTCCTGAAAAATACCCTTTATTAAAAACCCCAGTTACCAGCCATTGTTTTACTTATATTATAGAAAGTAACAGGTTAAAAGATGAGAAGGGAAGTGAAGGAAGATAATATGACTACATAGAAGTTCTGGTAACATCTGCAAATATGGAGCCCCAAATAGAATTTGTGTGTTTGTGTGTTTGTGTGTGTGTGTTTGTGTGTGTGTGTGTTTGGTTTGCCTAACATTTCTTCCATTTTTTTTCTTTGAATAGACCTCACCCCATTTTCCAAATCAGGGTGCAGGGGAGGGATAAACCTGACCCAACGAAGACACCTGATTCATTTTCCAAGATTTTGCTAACTATAGCATCTGGGAAAGATTTTTTTTCTTGACAGATAAGAAAGCTTTTAGTGTGAATTCAAAGCTACGAACAATGTGATCTTCCCACTGTAAAAAAGCCTAAACACTAGAAGATAATTAAATCAACCCATGAAGGAAAGCAAACAAACCTGATATAGAGAGAATCCTGAATACATTCAATTTCCTGGTTCCATTCAACCTTGTCCTTCCTGGATACATGAACCAATAAATCCCATTTTGAACTTGATGAACAACCATAGGATACTGATGATTACAGAGAACTTAATACAGCAGCTGGAAGTTGTGACCATGACTCTATAGACTTTCAAGTAAAATGCATGCAGGGAATCTTTTTTGCCATCTCCAGAGCATAGATATCTGTGGAAAAAATATAAGTGGCCCAGAGAACCAGAAAGTGAAGTTGACCATTAACCTATTATAGATAGGAGAAAGGAACTTATTCACGAACATCATAGATGAAAAGAAAACCATGCCAAGCTCCCTGTGGTTCCAGAATACCACAGAAAGCTAAGGGAAACGTGAAGGGACCCAGTGCCCGCAAGAGTAAGTTCATGTCAGATGAATACTCCACCCATTAGGTCACAGAGTTGGGTGAAGCACACGGAGGTTGTATGCTTGCAGTGGTGCTGGGGCTGGATACTATATTTGGAAACTCATTTTATGGCTACTGTTTAAACCATCTCACATCATAATAATTGTGTGAATTAATATTATTCATTTTGAATAAGGAAGTCCACATTTACCTCGATACATGATGCTTATAATGCTAGAAGTTTGTGAAGAGGTATTAAAAATATCAAAAGATAGATGTAAAGGGGTCGTATGACCAGAACCAAGTAGATCAAAATGGATGACCATGTAACAGGCTCAGACAGCTCTGACATGTTTAAACCACTCCCCTAGACAAGCGGGCATTATATGGCAGATTATTTTATAGTCTTCACATCCACATATTTATGCTAGAGCTAAAATAGTAGGTCAAAGTTTTGATGTACTACCAAGCCTTTATATTGTTCCAATCTCATCCCTAATTAAAGCTAGAAAGCTAAAACTTCCAGAGGTCTCTCAAGCATTTAGAGCTTATAATGTCCTAAAGAGAAATAAGAGCAACCCTGAAAATATACATCACTCTCAGGAGAGAACATTATCACAATTATTTTAAAAAGGAATTGTTTTTGAAGCTCAGTACTTAGCATAGTTTATTTATAAAAATCTACTCCAGGGTTAGAAAGCCATGTAATGAACTCTGCTAAAAGAATATGTGTGGGGGCAGTGGGGGGGGGGGGGGAGCAGGAGGCGAGGGAGATCCAGAGCATGTCTAAGCTTTTAAAGGAGGCAAGAAACACTCTGTGCTGTCATTGAAGACTTATTTATATGCATGTGCAGCCCAGGCTACACGCTACCACAGAGAAACAGGTGAGTTAATGAACCTTAATTGGAACTCAGTATAGGTCAGTATTTGCGAATTGCAAAGAAAGGCAGGACCAGTAAATTAGGAGCTTCATAATGCCATCAGTTAGCCAGGTTGGCCAGAGTGGAAGAGGGCAAGATCCTTGCTTCTCTGGACGTATGGACCGTCTACCCTTTCAAATACTCTTAACAATGATTGAACAGTCCAGAATACCAGTTGAAGGCTCCAGAATGCCACCTGAAACAAGCACATAAATACCTGAAACAATGTTTCTAAAACCCTGGGTGGTTGAAATTCTCATGAAGCAGTCAACTGCTCCTGAAAATCAACTCACAATCATAAGGGACAAAAACACAAAGAAATAAACTACCATGAGGAAGAGTTCATGGATGAAACAGGAAATAGCACTCAAAAACTTTATGCAAGTGAAAATCAGAAAACAGCTACAGATAAAAATGGATCAAATGATTAAAAAGATAACATTAAGAATAGAGCTCACAATGAAAGAATCAAACAGCACAAAGTGCACGGGAAATTATGGAACTATTGAAAACTAAAGGGTTTGAAACATAATGACATATAGCATTTAGAATATTGGATGATTGAAAATATAGACATTGAAATATAAATATTTTTCTTTTTTTTCTTTGTATGCTGTATGGCAAGGTCACATTTCATTCTTTTTCCATGTGGGTATACACTTTTGCAGCACCATTTGTTGAATTTTTGTTTTTGTTTGGTTTTTTATTTGTTTATTTACTTGGTTGTTTGTTTTGGGGAATTGCAGGGGCCGGGAATCAAACCCAGGTTTCCTGCATGGCAGGCGAGAATTCTACCACTGAACTATCCTCACACCATCCTGAAATATAAATTTTAACACATAGTTTAGATTACATAAAGAAATGAAGATTCTGAGAACTTTACTTATCACAATGTAGCACTAATAAATAAGGATGGAAAAATGTGATCTGCTAAGAGAAACAAAGCACAAATAAAATAGCTCAGTGTTTGTTTAGCAGATATTCCAGATTGAGAGATTGAATGAATTGTGAGATTTTTTCATAACTGAACAAATATACGGCTCTTCAGATTGAAGATGCGTGTGGGATGCACTGAGCTAGAGCAGTACAAGAACAGACGTACTAGTGCATAAAGTTATAAATGTACAAAAAAATACATTACAATGTATGTAACATAATCCCCCTATATATGTATTTACATATATCTGGACAATTCCATACTTCCAAAATCTATCCATGTATCTATTTCTTAAATCCTTTCTGTTAAGTTAAGCTATCATAAATGTTCCTTTAATTTTATGGAACTGTTTCTTTGTCTAACCCTTGCTAGACTAAAATCCATTTTCTACTGTGTAATGAGAGTGAACTGGCTAACATAAAAATTTAATGGAACATGTATCTGTGAGTTCACATTTCCTTGGAAAAACAAAGTCCAAAGTCCTTAGCAGAATATTATATCCTCCATGGTCTGTCCACAGTCATGTCCGCATTCATAGTTCAGTTTACTGACCTCCTATAGTTTCTTGTTCTCTGGATTGTGTGGTCTTTAATTACTCTCGCCTTTGCCAAGAACATGCATCTAGGCTCCTCCCCTCCCCCATAATATGTGCACACACATACACACACATGCATACATGCACATGCACGGTTGACTCTGCTCAGACAAATAGCCCAGATGCCCAAGGCTAGTGTAGGAGGTGCCTGCAGGGCTTTAATACAACCTTGCAGACTCCCATTCATAATATATATGAAGAACTTGGTGATGCTCATGCCCTTCCTTAACTCCATAAAATAAGTCCTCTTGGGAGAGTAAGTGATTAAAAAAAGGAATAGTCTTATTCCTCTTTTTAATCACATACTCCTACATGCTCAAAGAGTATTTATTGAATGAATGAATGAATGAATGGTGATATACTGTATGTTTTTATACATCAGTATTCATAGCATTCCTAATTCATTCAGCAGACATCATTAAAAGGGTGATTTAAATACGTATGGTCTGTATTTATGTGGTTAAATCTGATACAGCAAATATGAAAGTATTCCTAATAATGTGAGAAAAACTTACATAGTGAAGTTCTTAAAATATTCCTTTGATGTTTTACTTATAAAGTATGAAATATGGGCAAACTGATTAACATTTCTGTCAGTTTACTAATATGAAAAATCTATATGCTCACAGATATTTCCTTATGTCATTTTTAAGAATTAAATGTGGATCATATGCAAAAGTTACTCCACATTGGCTGCCAAATTGTTGAGGCACATAAATATCATTCCCCTTGTTGGTTGATACATATATAGCTAGCATGTCTCCCTCATCTCAGGAAAATAAACTTCTGAAGGAATGTTTGGAAGGACTTTCTTACTATTGTCAAATCACTATAGACCCACAAAATTTGAGGAAGACATATACTTTTTATTTTATATTGGTTTCAAAGGCACATGAAGTAACATATAAATGTTTAGCACAGAAAACCATTGGTTCCCCAAAAAGAATTTTATTCAGTGTGGTAGACACTAATAGATGACTTCTCCCTGTTCTTTGCCTACAGAGCCCCAATCTTGTTTGAGGCCAACGGGTGCCTGACTGCAAGGATATATCATGACCACTCTCTGCCAGTCATAGTAAGCCCACTTTCCTTTGACAGATACTCACACTTCCAGACTCCCTTATGTCCACAGGTGGCCATATGACAGGAATCTGCCAATACACCTTTTGCTTTCTGATAGTGACATATCATGAAGACAACTAACTTCTGCTGTTTACTTTGCTTCTAATCTTTCAGCACAGTTTAAGGATGTGATTCCAGGGTCTACAGCCCCATGTGCATGACCCTGAGGTAAATGAAACAAAATGCTACTATTTTGTGGATGTCAGAATAGACACAGGTTGCCTGGATCCTTGATTGCTTCCCAGAACAACTACATCAAAACTTGGACCACATACCTATAGATCCCATGTGAGGTAAGCTTAAATTTCTGAGAATTCATTGTTTTATGACTTATGACAAAATCCTTCCTACCTGATGAAATACCCAAATAGGGAAAACACTGAAGTAGAAAAGGAACTGGGCATGATATCAGTGTTGCAGTACTGTACTGAAAAAAAAAAATCAGGTCACGTGGTCTGTAAACTCTGTAACCCCTTAAAAATTCTGGGTGTGTATGAGTTAAGTTGAAAGCAACACAAAATTATATTTATGTAGACATGTTGGGTTAGCCTAAAGTCTGTTTCATGTTTTACTTTCTGTTTGTTTCCATGGTGTTGATTTTGTAATTCTCTTAAAAATTCCCTAAACTAGAGTTTAGGGAAACTTGAAAAACATTGGGGAAATAATAATCATGTTGGATCATCAATTGCAAACAAATGTAGCATGCTAATGCAAGATGTTAATAATAAGGGAAAGTATAGGGGGTGGGGAGTAGAAGGCATACGGGAACTCTGAAATTTATGTGCAATTTTTCTTCTGCACACTGAAAACTTCTCTAAGAAAGAAAGCCTGTTAAAATATTGAGATTATCAACATATCGATGCTTATCTTCCTCTTTATATTATTGGCGATTTCATAGGCCATACAAATTTTATCTGGTGGATTAATTCATTGCTTTATTGATACATTGCAGTTATCAGAGCCACATCTGACCTTAAAAACTTCCAATCCTTTCCTCTGCCGAGGAGGGTTCTAATTTTGATAAAGGATAAATTTTGGCAGGGTGGCAGGTGCATATTCAGGAAATTGAACCTGAACTCAGGTCTCCCACGTGCAAGGCAAGCGTTCTAACACTGAACCACCTGTGCCACTTGATAAAAGATAAATTTTAGAAAATAAAAGAAGGTACAGCCTTTCATGGTAAAGGATAAATGATTTATGAACGTGTCCATCAATCTTCATTTTTCACAAAAATATGGCGGGTTTTACTTTTAAGTGATGATGACTTGATCATTACCTCTCGAATGGTTCCTAGGCAACAGCTTACTTGTGAGGAAAACCATGCTTGGAGTAGGTATTTGACTATGTAAGAAATTGACTGTTATGTTATGAAGACATAAGATGAAGAATACTACATATTTTGGATAATGAATCAAAAATTCTAAAGAAAAACAGATAATCCCAAGGCACGAATTCTTCTGAAAATAGTTTTAAAATGTATGAAATTGCTGCTTCTGCATAATTTTTACACCTTTTGAAGTAGCACAATCAAAGGGGCACAGTACTTCCAGATTAAACATATTTATTGATTTTATCTTCAATGGAAAGAATGCTTTTGAGGTTTCATTTGTACAAGTTTGAAATATCTGGCTTAAAGTTTTATTTTGGCACTGCGAATGTCTCACAAGCATACATTGATCAAGTAGTTTTCTCCCTTTGATTTGCACTGGTTTATCAAAGAATCAGTCCCTTCACATAGGTACTGCCAAAAAAAAAGTAGACTGTTTATTTGGCATGCAGCCAAATAAATGTAATTAAAATTATCCTGAATTCACATAAAGTGAATTAAGCCAAAGAGAATCTCAAATAAAACAAATCCGATCTGAATGTAACAAATAAGTATTATAGTGAAATGAGCATGAGACTAACAGCTACATGACTTGAGTTCTATTTCTAGCTGTATATCACTCATAATTTATCCAAAAAGTTCCTAAACTCTTCTAAAATGCTACTTTCCCACCTGAAAAATCTGAATAATTTGATGAGAAGTAAGCTATTTCTGAAAAATAAAAGTGACTAAAAAGGATGCTGTTTTTAAAATGCTCCTTTAATAACTATTATTTTAAGTCCCTTGAAATAGTTTCTATTCCTTGTAAATGAAATTCCTTTAAATTTCAAAAGGAATTTTGTACTTATTAAATTTAAACTTTGAGATATTTTCCTTAACTCATCACATCACGCTTTTTTTTAAATTCTCTTTTTCCCTTCTAATAATGCTCTGGATATTTTTAAATTATTATTATTATTTATGTCTCCTTTTTTTTTTTTTAGCTCTTCCTTCCTTCTTTCCTTTCTTCCTTCCCTCCTTCTTTCCTTCCTTTGGTCCCCCCTTACTTCCAGTTGCTTTTTTTTTTGAGTGTCAGAAATACTTGAGAAATTTTTAAAACCTGTTTACTCTCTTCCCCATAAAATATCATACTCATGGATACTTATCTTTAAAAGTGTTCATGGACTATTTACTCATTGGTGGAGACAAGATTAAAGATTTTTGTACTAGAAAAGTATAATAAAGGAGCCACCACCCAAGACCAAAGGAACACATGACATCTCAGTGCGTTACTTCCAGTGGCTCTGATTTTAGCACTTCTCTTTCACCTTGGCTCATGAAGGAATTTTTGCCAGAGCAAAGAATCTTAACAGAAATGTAGGATGTGATCAAGATGATAGTGATAAAATGTACCTGGCAAACACCCTTCCCCTGTTCACCCCCCAAAACAGTGAATAATGTGTAGAATCTGTCAGAGTCAACTTTCTCAAACATCTGGAATTTAAGTTAGACAAAAAAAAAAAAAAAAAAAAAAAAAATCAGCAAATGCTGAATAAGAAAAAAAAGTAAACTAAAACTGGTAGGAGAGCAGACCAAATTTATCCATACTTTCAGGCTCCTCCCCCTCCCCCAGTTCTATGTGGAGTTTGTGCAACCCACTGTTGCACTTCAGTATCCCAGGAACAATAAATTGTGGGTAATTGGCACATGATAACTGGTCTATCTAAGCAAAATATTAGATGTCTTTTTACATCTGCCCTAACTGATTCTGTGGACGACAGACTCAGGGAACCTGTCTGAGTCACCTAACCTAAAATTTACCGTGGACGGAGAAGTGGTGCACAGTGGGGGAGAGATGCATGGAATAGAGCTAGTGTGGAAGGATGGAGCAGAGCCCTGGAGCACAGCACTTCCAGAAAGGTGGTTGGGAAAAATGGAGTGGCCCATTCTGAGTGGCTCAGAACAAAGCTGAGCTGACCATAGCTGCCTTGGGTAAATGGCTATGATTGAGACAAAATGCACAGCCCAGGGTATTGTGAGGAGAAGCTGGGAAGATAAACAGCTTCACCTACTAAGGAATTCTTGAAAGCCACCCTGTTTACCCAAGACAAGATATATGTTCAGAGAGAACTGAGAAGAACCTAATTATTCACAGGACTGTTCTATAGGTTCAGTAAAAGTAGGGCTAAGGACTGAAGAAGAGCATCAAGACAGAACCCATTTACACTAAACCCTGGGTAAGAGGTAGAATCTGACTTCCAGATTCTGGGCATTAAAATATTCAAATGCCCAGACTACAACAAATGATTGCAAGATATGCAAAAAAACAGGATGAGATGGCTCATTAAAAGATATTTGTCATAGCAACCTGGAAAACTAATATAGTTTTGGGTACTGGAAAGTGGGGTGCTATTACAAATGCTTAAATATGTGGAATTGACCTTAGAATTGAGTAATGGATAGAGGCTGGAAAAATTGTGAAACACTTGGTAGAAAAAGTCTAGATTGCTTTGAAGTGATTCTTTATAGAAATATGAATGTTAAAAGTACTTAAGATGAGACCTTAGGGAAAATTGATGAAGGCGATATTGGCAACTAGAAGAAAGGTGATCCTATTTATAAAATGGCAGAGTGCTTGGTGAGAAACTGTTCTGATATCAGATGGGAGTCATAACTTGTAAGTGATGAATTTGGATAGCTAGGCAAGGAGCTTTCCAAGTAAGTGTGGAAGGTACAACTCTATGTCTCCTTGTTACTTAGAGTGAAATAATAAAGGGAAGAGATAAATTGAGGAATAGACTATAAAATGCAAAGAAATCAGCAACTGATGATTTTGAAAATGCTCAGCTTACCCCAGGTAATGTGCTCTGAGACTAGGGCCATCCCTAAACTCCTGGGAGGTGGATTTCCAGAGCAACTGATGATTTTGAAAATGCTCAGCTTACCCCAGGTAATGTGCTCTGAGACTAGGGCCATCCCTAAACTCCTGGGAGGTGGATTTCCAGAGCAACTGATGATTTTGAAAATGCTCAGCTTACCCCAGGTAATGTGCTCTGAGACTAGGGCCATCCCTAAACTCCTTGGAGGTGGATTTCCAGAGAACTGGGATCCTTGTATAAGTGCTAAGCAATCCTTTGCTAAAGTTGGCATGGCTAAACATTCCATTTCAGAGGCAGTCAGGATTGGAAATGCATTTATCCAGAAAAGATTTGTGGAAAATGTTCTGGTTTGCTAGCTGCCAGAATGCAATATACCAGGAATGGAATGGCTTTTTAAAGGGGGAATGTAATAAGTTGCTAGTTTACAGTTCTAAGGCCTAGAAAATGGCCCTACTAAAGCAATTCTATAGTAATGTCCAATCTAAGGCATCCAGGGAAAGATACCTCGGCTCAAGGAGGCCAACTGTGCTGGTTTGAAAGGAAAGGATGTATGTCCCCTAGAAAAGCCATATTTTAATCAAAATACCATTTCATAAAGGCAGAATAATCCCTATTCAATATGATATGTTTGGATCTGTAATGAGATCATCTCCCTGGAGATGTAACCCAATCAAGAGTGGTTGTTAAACTGGATTAAGTGATGACATGTTTCCACTCATTTGAGTGGGTCTTGATAAATTACTGGAGTCCTATAAAGGAGGAAACATTTTAGAGAATGGGAGATTCAGAGAGAGCAGAGCAGAATGAATTAGCCACGAGAAGTAGAGAACCCACAAGCCAGTGACCTTTGTAGTTGAAGAAGGAAAATGCCTCCCGGGGAGCTTCATGAAATTGGAAGCCAGGAGAAGCTAGTAAATGACACCGTATTCACCATGTGCCCTTCCAGATGAGAGAGGAACCCTGACTGTTTTCACCATGTGCCCTTTCACTTGAAAGAGAAACCCTGAACTTCACAGCCTTCTTGAACCAAGGTATCTTTCCCTGGAGGCCATTGACTGGACATTTTTATAAACTTGTTTTAATTGGGATATTTTCTTTTCTTTAGAACTGTAAACTAGCAACTTATTAAATTCCCCCTTTAAAAAGCCATTCTGTTTCTGGTATATTGCATTCCGGCAGCTAGCAAACTAGAACACCAATGTAGTTCAGAGTTTTTTCCTCAAGTGGAAGGGCACATGGTGAACATGGTCAGGGTTCCTCTCTCATCTGGAAGGGCACATGGCCAATACGGTGTCATTTACTAGCTTCTCCTGGCTTCCAGTTTCGTGATGCTCCCTGGGAGGCATGTTCCTTCTTCATCTCCAAAGGTTGCTGGCTGGTGGACACTGCTTCTCGTGGCTGTCATTCTGCTCTGTTCTCTCTGAATCTCCTCCATTCTCCAAAATGTTTCCTTTTTCATAGGATTCTAGAAACTAATCAAAACCCACCCAAATGGGTGGAAACATGCCTCCAGCTAATCCAGCTTAACAACCACTCTTGATTAAATCACATCTCCGGGGAGTTGATCTAATTACAGTTCCAAATATTCAAAACTGAATAGGAATTAGAAGAAATGGCTGCCTTTACAAAATGGGATTAGGATTAAAACATGGCTTTTCTAGGGCACATACATCATTTCAAACCAGCACAGAAAATATTTTTGTCTATGGTCCAGACTCCCTTGAACTCCACACAAATATAACAAGGGTTTTGAAAAATTTGTGTGACCAGAAGTACTGACATCCTGAAATGAAAGAAACAAAGCAGAGATAAACTGAAAGAAGAGTAATTTCAAAGAAAGAGCTATTGAAGTAGAGGTCTTAACCAAAAAAGATATCCTTCGGCCAAGAGAGAAGGCTCACTTATGTGTGTAGAAAATCTGGGTCCATACCTGCACTTAGAGAGGGAAGGCCACTTGTTCTGAGGTTCAGGAAAAATTCAGCTATCATCTCAAAGCTCAGACAGAGTGAGAACTATTACATGTGTTTAAGGGTAGTTCAGCCATCACCCCTATTTGTAGCTGATGTTGCCTACAACTCAGTTTTCAAAATTATTACTGAAATGGCTTAAGGCTTTGGGGATATTGATTCAGGTGAATGTATTTTTCATATGAAAAGAACGTGTTTTTTCAGGTTCCAGAGAGTGGACTTCAGTGCACTGTATTATGTGCCCCAACTTAGACATGAACTTGATCTTTATATATAAGCCATGGGGAGAAGCCAGAAGCTAGAAGTCATGGAACACAGAGGACAAAGAAGAAGACACTGCCCTTTGATGGGAAAGTTAAGGAACCCGTAGGAATGCCAGGAAACAAGCACCAGAGGCTACTGACCCTAATAGGAAGCAAGTCTTTTAACCCCTGTAATTGTGACCCTATGAATTCCTGTTAAGCCAAGCTATTGTGGTGGGTTTTTCACAGAAACCTGGAAAACTAACACAAGGAGATAAGACAGAGGGACAAGATTTAAAGTGCTCAATAAGAAAAATTGCCAACTAACTATTCTATGTCTCACAAAACTGCTCTTCAAAAATAAGGGAGAGTTTAAGACAATCTCAGATAAACAAAATCTGAGGGAGCTCATGACCACCATTCCTACGCTATAAGAAATTGTAAATGCTTATTCAAGTTAAAGGAAAGGAAACTATTATTTAGTCAATAGTCATGTGAAGAAATAAAGATCTCCCTTAAAAGTAATTCCATGGGTAATTATGAATGTCTGTATTACTGTATTTTTGACATATAACTCTATGTTTCATTTCTTACAAAAATATATAATACCTAAGAATTAATTCTATTTCTGTGATATTGGGCAAATGAAATATAAAGAGGTAATGGGTGAAAGAACAATGTGAACAGGATAAAATGGGGAAATGATGTGTTATAGGAGCAGAAATTGTATATGTTATTGAAGTTAAGTTGGCATCAATTCAAGTTAGATTGCTAATTTAGATTGCTAGTTTAGGATGTTAATTAGATTATTATTTTAGGATTTTAAATGTAAACCTCATGGTAATCACAAAAAAAATACCTAAAAAATATACAAACACAGAAATTAATATCAAAGAATTTCATCAGAAAAGAGCAACCATATACAAAAGAGGGTAGTAATTAAGGAAATAATGGGCAAAAATGGTATAAAATTTACAAAAAAACAATGGTAAAATCACCAAAGTAAACCCTACCTTATTAGTAATTATTTTGAAAGTACATGGATTGAAATCTTCAATCAAAAGACATAGATTGGTAGAATGAAGTTTTTAAAAAGAGCATAAGTCAACTATATGTTGTTTATAAGAGACTCATCTCAAATCTAAAGATACAAATAGGTAGAGAGTTAAAGGCTGGAGAAAATACTAATAACTAAAAAAGAACTTGAGTGTCTAAACTAACATCAGACAAAATAGATTTTTAAAGTGAAAATCTGTTACAAGAGACAAAGAAAGACACTAGATATTAATAAAAGAATTACTTTAACAGGAAGATAAAGCAGTTATAAACATGCATACACCTAATCACAGAGCCCTAAAACACATTAAATACTGACAATAATGTAAGTAGTAATAGAATGGCTCCACAATAAGACTTGGATACACAAATATGTCACTATCAATAATGTTCAGAATATCTAGACAGAAGAGTTATAAGGAAACAGAAGACTTGAATAATACTGCAAAAGAACTAGACCTAACAGACATATATAAAACACTCTAATGAACAGTAGCAGAATGCACATTCTTTTCACAGGCAAATGGATTATTCTCTGGGATAGTTCATGTGTTAAAGCACAAAACAAGTCTCAATACATTTTTAGAGATTGGAATCATACAAAGCATCTTCCTTAACCACAACAGAATAAAGCTAGAAATCAATAAAAGAAGGAAAATAGGAAAACTCACTAACGAAATTAAAGAACACACTTTTAAGCAACCATTGTATCAAAGAAAAAATCACGAGGCAGACCAGAAAGTTCTTTGAGACAAATGAAAACTAAAATACAACAAGTCAAAATCTATGGGATGTAGCAAGGTAGATTTATAGCTACACATGTCTTTATAATACAAGAAGAAAGATCTCAAATCAATAGCCTAACTTCACATCTTGAAGAAGAGAAAAAATCAAACTAAACCTAAAGCTAGTGAACGGAAGGCAATAATAAAGATTAAAGTGGAGATCACTTAAATAGAAAATAGACAAACAATCTAGACAATCAATGAGACCAAAAGTTGGTTGTTTGAGAAGATCAATAATATTGACAACTCTTTAGCAAGACTGGCAAAGAAAAAAGAAGACACAAATAGCTAAATCTGAAATGAAAGTGGGGACATTAATACTCATCTTGCAGAAATTAAAAGGGATATAAGAGAATATTAAAAACAATTGAATGCCAAGAAATTAAATAATCTAGAGAGAATGGACAAATTCCTAGAAACATATGATTTATTAGTACTGACTCAAGAAGAAAGAAAAGGGCTCAAGAGAGTTAAAGCAAGTAAAGTAGTTGAATCAATAACCAAAAATCTCCCGATAAAGAAAAGTTCAGGACCAGAGAGCTTTACTGGTGAATTTTACCAAGCATTTAAAAATTAACACCAATCCTTCTCAAACCCATCTAAAAAATTGAAAAGTAGGGGATTCTTTCTAACTCACTTTATGAGGGTAACTATTCTGATTCCAGAGCCAGATAAAAAAAAAATCATAAGGAATAAAACTACAGACCAATTTCCCTTATGAATACAGATGCAAAAATCCTCAAGACATAGAAAATAAACAGCATATTAAAAGGATTAATGGGGAAGTCTATGGGAATTTATCCCAGGAAAGCAAGAGTGTGAGAACCAATCATTATAATATACCACATTAATAGAATGAAAGAAAATAATCGCATGATCATCTCAATTCAGAGAAGGCATTTGACAAAATCCAACACTCTTTCATGATAAAGAATATTTGGAAAAATAGGAATATTAGAGAACTTCTTCAAGGTGTTAAAGGAAATGTTTGAAAACCACAGATAATATTATACTTAATAGTGAAAGACTGAACGCCATCCCCTTGAGAACAGGGACAAGACACAGATGTGAATTTTTGCCACTGCTATTCAAGATGGTACTGGAATTTCTTGCCAGAGCAATTGGACAAGAAAAAGAAATAAAGTCACCAAAATGCAAAGTAAGAAGAAAAACTATCTCTGTTTGCAGATGCTATGATCCTGCATGTAGAAAAATTTCAAAGAATCCATAAGAAAACTGCTAGTACTAAAAAAATAATTTAGCAAATTTTCAGACTACAAGATTAACACGCAAAAATCAGTTGTGTTTCTATACATCAATAAATTAAAAGTCTGAAATGGAAAATTTTTAAAATTCTTTTCATAATACCATCTAAAAGAATAAAATACCTAGGAATTAATTTAACTAAGGAGGTGAATGACTCATACATTAAAAACTACAAAATAGCTTTGAAAATAACTGAAGATTTTTCTAAAGAAATTGCTAGACATTGCATGTCCATGGACAGGAAATCTTAATATTTTTGAAATGTGTAAACTACCCAAAGTGATCTAGAGATTCGTCAAATCCCTATTATAATCCCTGTCATGGTCAGGTTCATGTGTCAATTTTGCCAGGTGGTGGTACCTGTTTGTCTGGTTGGGTAAGTGCTGGCCTGTCTGTTGCTATGAGGACATTTCATAGGATTAAATCATGACCATGTCAGCTGAATCCACAGCTGATCCCATTTGTAATCAGCCAAGGGAAGTATCTTCTGCAATGAGTGGTACTTAATCCAATCACTGGAAACCTTTTCAGGAGGATTCAGAAGAGAAAGGCTTTTCCTGCTTGAGCCAGAGAACCTCTCTGTGGAGTTCATCCAGGCCCTCTATCAGAATCATCAGCTCCACAGCCTGCCCTGTGGATTTTGAACTCTCCATTCCCATGATTACATGAGACATTTTTTATAAATTTTATATTTACAAATATTTCCTGTTGATTCTGTTTCTCTGGAAAGAATCAGAATTCTGTATACAGCTTGGTACCAGGAGTGGTTCTTAAGAAATAGAATCTTAAAAATGGGTTTTTATGAATGGTTTTCTATTCTGACTGGACTCAAAGGCACTAAGGACTCTGATCCCCCATAATCAGAACTATACTGCCAATCCATGGGGTGAGTTGGCAAAAGAGATAGTCAAAATATCACTATTTGATTTTTCTAATGCTTCACTTGTACGAAGCCATGCTCTGAGGAATAATGTTTTTGATGACTTTATGGAGTTTTGTGGAAATAGGAGGCATAGAGATGTGGGCTGGTTGTTGTTAGATACAGTGTATACATTATACACTGAGTGAAAGGGGGTGGGCTTAAGTCTTCAAATGAGAAGCTTAAGCACTGTCTGACAGATGTAAATATTTCTATGAGTGTCCTGAAGGAAAATCTTATTTTGTTTAGCCATAGACTTGAGATCTCCAAAAATCAGACTTAAAATCTTATTGTTAGAGTAGCAATTTTACAATGTAAATTGAAATCTCAATCTTGCATCATGTCTGCCATTAAAGTGAGGGCCTTGATTGGAAAGGAGTGGGACCCTGAAAAATGGGATGGTGACATATGGATTGATAGTGATGTCCGATTGAAACCCTAGGACATTCTGAGTCTTCTCTGGATAACGCTGTAATAGTCTGCCCTGAGGACATAGCCGCCCCACCTCCAGCCTGACTTGAAGAGTTGGTCACCCAACCTCCCCCTGAAGGGATTAGCCCTAGAATGATTAATCTTGTTTTACCAGATGGAACTGCAAATGAATGCCCTGAAGCAAATGGCTTGGAAGATGCTTCTAACTCTTTACATGACCCAACCCCACCACCCGTCATTTCTTCCTGGTTCCATGCTGTATTAGATAGAGTTCTCTAGAGAAACAGAATCAACAGGAAAATTCATAAATTAAATTAACTGAATTAAATCTCTTGGCCCTAATTCAGTGGATATAATATGTTCTCAAAATTTGCCATCTATTTCAGAGTCTCTCCACATTTTTTATTCTAGGTCTCTGCATTATTTGCATACTATACATTATCTTAAGCATGTTTCCACTTAAGTTCTATATCCCCTTCTCTTCATTCAAATTGAGAATCAAATCTCAAACCCACACAGATGACTTTGACTTCCAACACAGTGCTCCAAGTCCTTTGATCCAAAAGCAGAGTGGCCCCACTGTGGGAACAACTGCGATGAGAGACTTTACCTGTCTCAAGAACTCTGTAGAGTCTCACTTATTCACTCATGTTTGATTGTCATACCCTTACAGTCACCCAAGATCTGTCCACAAGAACTTTTTCCAAGCCTGCACTCTTTCTTTATCAGAAGTGTTTACAAATACACAGATCCCCATGATGCAACCCCTGTTCCTCACACAGAGTGGCAGTGGGGACCCAGAGTGGCAGTGGGAACGCAGAGTGGCAGTGAAGAGAAGATGGTAAAATATGCTGTCTCCCCTATGAGGACTCTGTCATCCTATTAAATGAACACCTGCTTAAAGAGACTATTTATCAAAAGGGCATAATTTATTCAACCTCATATTGGGTGAGTAGAAAACTAGAAATTAGAGCAAGTGCTTAGTACATGAATCCATTTTTTCTACATCCCGTTGCAAATGTGCCAGACTATTCCTGCCTTCCCACTTGCTATATTTATTGGAAAAAAAAAAATTCAGACATTTGTGTCCTTTAATGAAATTGACTCATTAAGACTTTCATAAATAGAAAATAATTTTAAGTTTATGATTGTATATTCCAAAATAATAAACAATTTATATTTTAAGATTTTGCTTCCTTCTGGTAATGCTTTACATTAAATTTCTTAAGTAAAAATTATAAAAAATAAAACAATTTGATTCACAATTATCAAAATGTTACTTCAATTTTATTTATACTTTGTGAGTTAGAATTCTTTATTATAGAAATAAACCCATCTGATGAAATAATGACTACATTTCTAACCAATTAAGTCAAATAAAGAAATTCATTCATTTTTGTTATCAAAGCACATAAAATCTGCATGTATTCATAAAGATATAAACTCTTAAGGTAGTGATATTAAGTCATCCATTTAAAATAGTAGGAAATGAGTGTTCTCTCCAGGTAACTACCCAGAAATTGAGTATAGGAACAGGTACAATGCAGAAGTTTCAAGATCTACAATTAGATTTTCAAAAATAAGTAGGGAAAAGTCATCTCATGTGAGTGAATAATTAATATTACATATGTATAATATTGCATATTCACTGCAGTAACCCAATAAATTCATTTTTAAAACCCATATCTCTGGTGGTGATATCAAATCATTTTTGTTTTTAGCAATGGAAGTTTTAATGTTTGCATAAAGTGTTATAACATATTTTATATATTTATTCAAATAACATTCCTAAATGAATTCACTTTACTGAATTTGGACAAAACAATTTCAGTTAAAACTGAGAGAGAAAATTTTTATTTAAAATGAAAAGAATATGGTTTGAATCACAAAATAAGAATGGTTATAAATGTCAATTTAGATGTCACTTCTGAAGGGGAGCTTTCCCTTCTGGTGAAGTTAGGCTAAGTTGTTTCTGTCATACGTTTTCTAAACATCATCTTGTACTTGCCTTTTATAGAATTTATTACATTTAAAATTGATTGTGTGATTATTTGCCTAAATTTTGTCTTTTTTTCAGGAAACTAAAGGCTAGAATTTCAGTACTCCTTGCAACTAGCCTCTTTTCCTTGCTTATAGTAAGCACTCAAGAAAAGAATTTTAAATGAATGATTATTAGTCACCTATTTTTTTACCAGCTGTTCTAGTTTGCTAACTGCCAGAATGCAATATACCAGAAATGATATGGTTTTTAAAAAGGGGAATTTAATAAGTTACAAGTTTATAGTTTTTAGGCAAGTGTCTCAAGTAAGGCAAGTCTATAGAAATATCCTATCTAAGACATCCAGAGAAAGATACCTCGGTTCAAGAAGACTGATGAGGTTCAGGGTTTTTCTCTCAGCTGGAAGGGCACATGGTGAACATGGTGACATCTAGTTTCCTCTCTAGGCCTCTTTCTTCATGAAGCTCCCTGGGAGATGTTTTCTTTCTTCATCTCCAAGGGTCACTGGCTGGTGGACTCTGTGGTTTTCTCATGCTTCTGTCATGATTCCACAGCTCTCTCCTAAAAAGGAACTCTCTCCAAAATGTCTCCTCTTTTATAGGATTCCAGTAAACGAATAAAGATCCATGTCAAATGGGTGGAGACACATCTCCATCTAATAAAGCTTGATACCCACTATTGATTGAGTCACAGCTCCATTGAGATAACCTAATCAAGTTCCCAACCTATAGTGCTGAAAAAGGATTAGAAGAAACCACTGCTCCCACACAATTGATGAAGATTAATACATGGTTTTTCTAGGGTATCTAAATCCTTTTGAAACAGCACACCAATATTGCAGGAAAGAAAGTCCGTTCAATCTCCTAGCCCCATCATTAAAAGAGATAAGAGTTTCTTCATAGATGAGTCCACAGTCTCATTGAGATGTTGATAGCTATTGTTCTGACAATACAGACCTTTATCCTTCCTTCTACTGGATTTTCATTAAATTTTGAAATGAATCAATTTTTAAAAAAAGTGTGGCAGCCCTTTTAAGTTAACCAGGATATCATAAAAGATATCATAAAAGTCATAAAAGAAAATTACAGCCCTGTGAAGAACACAGTCGCTTCAATTATCTGAAAGACAGGTCTCTATAAAGAGAATTATAAAGTACTCATCTCTATTTATACATGTGAAAAATCATATAAATAAAGTTGTGAATGTGAAGGTAAGAAGATTCTTTCAGGAACTAAAATGTCAGATTACTTATGAAGATTACTTATTGAACAATTGGAATAGTAAATTATATGACATTATTTCTTCCTATTACAGATCCTACAATTAAAGTCATCAAGACCATGATGCTGAGGAATGTAGAAAAGGTTATAAAAATTAATTAGTTTTAAAACTACCTTTTGAACTTCAGGCAAACATTCAAAAAATGCAAAGCAAGCACATATATGTATATATATATATATATAGCATTGCACCTGGCAATATAATTGGCTAATGCAATTAAAAAAAATTGTACAGCATGTCAGTATAATTTTTCTGTGCAGTAAACAATGGGAACATATGCTTGCTTTTCTGATTTTTGTAATTTAAGCTTTACTTTCAAGGGTTTCCATATTGAGTTTTAGTTTAAGTGTTTAAAACTTTATACTAATAAGGCAAATTCACACATAAGGCTGTAACATCTCAAGGAGATGGGATCATTTTTTTCTTCATTATGTGAACTGCATTTTAAAAATGAAGGACTGAGACCTGAATTGCATTTGACTTGCCCAAGGTTACATAATCATAAGGGCTGAAATCATTTTAAGTTCTTTTCTTTATTATTAAATTATGGTACAGTGTCTCAAATGAATTCTCTAGAGTAAAAATTAAAAACATTAGAGGATAATCTATAAATATCTGAATATTAATATTTTACATAATAAATTCATACAATAAATATTGAATGCTTATCATGGCTCAGGTCCTCCAGATATAGATATGAGCAAGACAGACAAAAATTTCTGCCCTTGCCAAAGTTTATAGTCTGGTGTTCCAAATTAAGTTGAATTTCTCTGTCAGACATCAACTGAGTCAGGTCTAAATAATAAATAGTTTTGGAGTCATCACCTAAAATGCATGATTGAATTTGGAAAAGCTCCAATTGCGTCAGATGGGTAAAGTATTTAAAATCACATCTCTCACCTTGTATAATATAATAGAGTTACCCAGAACTTCATATATAGGGTGTTTATTTGCTGTTCTTGTTCAGATTCAGAATGCTGTAACTGAGAAATCAGGATTTAAGGGATGATTTTGATTACAAAATCATTACATAAATATTCCTCTTTGTCTTCTGACATATTGGAGGAGACAGAGGGAAATTCTTGAAATCTCTAAATTGTAATCCAGTTGCCCTGATTTCTTAAATGATTGTGAAAGCCCTTATCTTGTGCCTCTGTGACTATAAGATCTGTTATGCCCTTTCTCTGGTTATTTTCTTGTGGGCCAAGGTCCTAATGTTGATGAAGAATTGGAAGTCAGCCATTAACTAGCTTCAGCCCTGGACATTCATAAATCATATCAACTAGATTCTGCTATTGAAAGATAACTTATCTCCCTTCCTTTTGGCTAATACCTTTAGTAATGGAGTGATAGCCTGCCTCACATCCTTTCAACTTATGTTCTATTGAAATGAGAATTCTAACACTGTCTCGTTTTCTGTTTTGAACTTGCTATTCAAAATGACCTCATCTCCCTTTGCTAAAATCCTTAACACCTGAAACCCCTAAACTTGGGGAGACAGGTTTTGTTACTGCTAGGCCATCTGCTTTCCTACTACATGCCCAGTAATAAACTCTCTCTCTCTGAACCCCTGGCGCCTCAGGAATTGGTTATTGAGTGGGTTGGGCAAAAGAATCCATGGCCTTTATCTGGTAACAAAGTTTCAAATAACTTTTGCAAGAATATCTTATAAAATAGATATTTTCTACATAGAATTTTTAATTCAACTGCTATTCTTTTTTTGTTCCACCTGTTCTTCTGGATAAATACATTATTACATATTTTACAATTGTAACTCATTATAGTTACTTTTCCATAGAATAATTTTTAATTAATACTCTATCTTCCTGACAATTTGAAATATACGCTATTGATGTATTAGTTACAAAGACCAAAAATTGTGCATCATGTACATTTCTTAGAGTAAGCTCGTATATATTTAGGGTAAATATATAAGTCCCTTTGATCAAACTAGGTTTTGCTCAAATTTGAAATTCAAAACACAGATGTATCTGTAATCACAAATTAAAACAGAATCCACAAAGCACCTACTCTACCAGGAAAAAATGACTGTCTCCTGACTGAGAGTAACTAGGTATTAAAATGTTTAAAATTTGTATTAGACTCAGCAGTACAAGCTGACCGAATCTTTTCAGACTAGATTCACTAAGCACAAGGTCATTTATAATGCTCCCCATTATAAAATAAACTACCCAAGGGACAATTTTCTTATATTCTCCTGTATGTTGCAGTCTTTCTAACAGAGCTGACCCTTTCGAAGATAGCTCTTTCCATCAACATTTGAAAAGTGCTGAATGTTTCCTTTAGTGATTTAAATTGCTTTTAGCAGGTCAGGTCATCTCATTTAATAGTTTCACATTACTTTATTCAGTTTACAACTCTTAGAAACACAAAAACGTTTCCCTTGATTCTCCTTTTCAATGGAACTTAATATTGTGTTCCTAGGGGTTAAAAAAATTACTTTCTGGTGTATGTGCTTCCCTTTCTTGAATATTGCACTCTCTCATAGCCTTGATTTTAAATCTTGAATAAAATTTTAGAAATTGAAGTTTTAAATGTGTCTGGTGATCAGAAAAGCTATTGTGTTTTCCTTAAGTGCTTTGACATTTGCTCTGTTTTTATTAGAGAAGTTGTGGGTTTACAGAAAAGTTATGCAGAAAGGACAGAGTTGCTATACTCCTTCACCCACACAATTTTGCCTTTAACACTTAGCGTTAGTGTGGTACTTTTGTTATTTGAATTATAGTGTTACAATTATATACCTAAATTATATTACTGACTTTAGTCCATAGCTTACAAAATGATTTTTTTTAATATTTTTTATTCTGGTAACATATATGCAATCTATAATTTCTCATTTTACCACTTTTGAATATACAATTCAGTGGTGGTGACTACATTTGCAATGTTGTACTGCCATCACCACCATTCATGGCCAAAACTTTTCCAACACTCAAAACATACTCTGTACAGATTAAACATTAACTCTGCATCCCTTACCCCCATAATCTGTATTTTACTTTACATCTCTATGGATTTGCATATTCTAACCACTTCATGTAAGTGAGATCATGCAAGATTTGTCCATTTACGTAGGGATTTTTTTATATTAAATTAGTGCTATTTAATCAGTTGCATGTATTGAACAATGAACAGGACAAGATTGTCTTGATTAACTTTTCACCTTGGAATGCATGAATTGCCATCCATTATGTATACATTGCTTCCTGAATTTTTCTCTCTCTCTTAAGAGTTTAGGGACATTCAAGTTAAATGCCTACAGCTTTATATTTTAAAATACTGTTACTTTTTGTAGGGAATTCCTCTGAGAAGTACCTCAGGGCTGACCTAAATGCATTCCTTTCGAGGCTTTCAAACCAGGCCTACCTATATTAAATAGCATTCTCTGAAATCTCTCACTTTGGGGATTATTTGAACCTGGCCCAAGCCCTCTATTTACTTTCTACTTTCCATTTTATTGTCAACTTACTGCTTAGCTGCTTGACAGAAACCTGTGGAGAGAGAAGATTCTGCTTTTAAAATTATACTTTCTATTTTATCAAGAAAATGAATCCAATAATGATGTAATGATATAATAAAATAAAGGTAATAGTAATAAATCTTTGATAATTTCAGTTAAATGGATTGACACTAAAAGGTTTTCTAATTTGAACAATTATTTTATATCCTTTCATAATGAAAATTTGTGTCTGTCTTGAATTAAAGAATACTTAGCAAGCATCTTCCACATGAATTATTTTCAAATGTAAATCACCTAAATTTCAAAATCAACTGTAGCCTTAGATTATAGAATAAAAATTCAATAATTGTTCAGTGGTTGGAACTTTTTCTATTGCTATTGTGTTTTAAATAATTAGTTTTTAAAATTCCACAATATATATGTGTAGGAATAAAATTAGGTTTAGCTTTCATTCAAGATGGCACAGGAAAGGGCTGCAGGACAGCTCAAACTGATCTTACAGGCAGGGAAGGAGAGAGCCTCTGACATAAACCTCTGACAAATTGGCACCAAATAGGTAGAAACAAGTTTAGATAAGTAATGGCCAGGTTACTGAAATACAAAGCATAATCAAAAGCAAGAACCTTTGGTGGCAAATTTGAATTAGTTTGACTATCCAGATAGGCTGTAACCTCTAGAGTACCTAAGCAGTGGAGAAACAGAGAGGGACCTGTGTGTTAGGTTTAGATAATGTATGCTACTGGTTTTGGTTTCTCAGGGTGTCAGCCATCATTTTTTGACTACATGCTCATTCTTTCAAGATTGTTAATAAATTATTCTTTTCTCCACAGTGGGTGAGTGTTTATTCTCTTTCAGGTATGGCTTTCTTTCTAACAATTTTGGGAACTCATCCAGGATCCAAGGCTTTGGAGGAGGACCCCCAGGGAGGATGAAAGGGATGTGTGTCCCACTGATTGAGTGGTCTCCATCCGCACTCCACCACTGGGGATCCACACTGACAGCCAGAAGGACCCGAGATTAGATGTTTGATTCCCCCAACTGTGATTGAGAAAAACTTGTTGGGAAGAGACTGGATAGCACTCAGAAGACTGGCTAATGGGCACAATCTGAGACTACTGCATAGAAAGCCAGCAAGTGTTGTGGGAACTGTATAAAGAGAACCACTGCCAGTTGGGATTGAGAGGGACAGGAAAGGGACAATGTAAAGGCAAAATAACTTTAAAAGCAGGATTATAGAAGCTAAAGTCTTAAGTCAAGAAACCTCAGGCCAGTAAGAGTCACCCCCAAGAAAACCTCTTTTGTTGCTCAGATGTGGTCTCTCTCTCCAGCCAACACAACAAGCAAACTCACTGCCCTCCCCCTGTCTACATGGGGTGTGACTCCCAGAAGTGTGGACCTTCCTGGCAATGTGGGACAGACATCCTAGAATGAGTTGAGACTCAGCATCAAGGGATTGAGAAAAACTTCTTGACCAAAAGGGATAAGAGCAAAATGAGACAAAATAAAGTGTCAATGGCTGAGAGATTTCAGAGTCAAGAGGTTATCCTGGAGGTTATTCTTATGCATTAAATAGATATCACCTTGTTAGTCAAGATGTGATGGAGAAGCTGGAGGGAACTGCCTGAAAATGTGGAGCTGTGTTCCAGTAGCCATGTTTCTTGAAGATGATTGTATAATGATATAGCTTTCATAATGTGAGTGTGTGATTGTGAAAACCTCATGTCTAATGCTCCTTTTATTTACCTTATCAACAGATGAGTAAAACACATGGAATAAAAATAAATAATGGGGGAACAAATGTTAAAATAAACTTAGATTGAAATGCTAGTGATCAATGAAAGGGAGGGATAAGGGGTATGGTATGTGTGAATCTTTTTCTGTGGTCTTTTATTTATTTTTCTGAATTGCTGCAAATGTTCTAAGAAATGATCATGATGATGAATATGCAACTATGTGATGATATTGTGAATTACTGATTATATATGTAGAACGGAATGATCATATGTTAAAATGTGTTTTTTTGTTGGCATATTTTTTTTTTAGAAATTTAAAAATTAATTAAAAAAATTTTAAAAAAAAGAAACCTCAGGCCAGGGGAGCAGATGCACCCAAATACTTGAAGGTGAGTTTGCCGTGACAGCAGAGAATGGGACTTCCACCTTAAGGGCGGAGGAGTGGTGCTGCCCAAGGCCTTGGAGAGGGTTGAGCACATTCATTGAGGATTGGGAAAGCCTGGCTACTGCCAAGTAGAGGGGTTGGGCTTGTGCCCCAGAGATGGCAGAGGGCCTGGGTATGGCCCCAATGCTTAGAGAGGGTAGAGCTGAGAAGGGTGTGGTCTCCACATTTTCCCCAGGGTTGCATTTGGAGAGAGTTGGGCCACTTTGTAGGCCCTTTGAAATGGTGGGACTGTCACTTTCTAAAACCCAAAGATGAATGACTTTCAGACTTTGAAATCTAATGGAGTTTGTCCTACAGGTTTTCACTGCTTGGGTCTGGTTACCCCTATATTCTTTCCAATTTCTCCCTGTGGAAATGGGGGCATTTATCCTATGACTGCCCCTCCCTTATATGTTGGCAGCAAATAACTTATTCTGACTTTTACAGGTCCAAAGTCAGAGGAGAATTTTGCCTTAGGACATATTCATGCCAGTAGCTGACTTTGCAAAGGGCCTTTTGCTTAAAAATTATGTACTGGCTTTGTCCTCTACTCTATCATCCCTCAGCCACCATGGCTCACTGGCCCAGACCCCACCTCTTGAATTTGCTGTCTATCAACACCAACCTGGCAGTTGGGTCTTCATCAAATTGTAGAAAGAGTCCAATCTCCAACTGGCCTGGGAAGAACCCTATTAAGTTTTGTTGACAACTGAGATGGCTATCTGGATGGCAGAGAAAAGCTGGACTCACTACATCTAAGTGAAAGGACTAGTACCTGAGGTAGACAATAAGTACCCAACAATGCAGTCCAAATTCTGGGAAATAACTGCAACTTTGAACCCTTTAAAAATTATGTTAAAGAAACAATAGTTGGGAGAAGGGGTTTTTGGATTTGGGGCTTGAATTCTGTATTCTAATCTAACATAGTTAATATTGAAACTTGGCCAAAGGAAATTCTTACCCAAGGAAGACAGATGAGGGATCTGAGACCCAATTTAAGAAGGAGAATAATTATACTAGTTATAATGTTCCAAATTGGGGATGCAAGAAACCCCATCAGATTGGTGGTGAGTGTAACTGAAGGTTTAAAGTCCCAAACTGTACACTTTGATGAAAGACAAACTCAGCAAACTCACCAAGAAGAAGGTAGGACAAAAGAGTTTAGGAAAAGGTTTTATTTCAAGGAGAAACTGAACTGCTCTGGCAGCATTTCTAGACAGAGAGAAAAATGGCTGCCCTGAGGTAATGGGGCATAGGGTTTTTAAGGTTTAGGGTTAGGGAGTTGGGGGGCAAGGCTTAGGAAGGTCTCTATTGGCTAGTTCCAGAAATAGGGAACTAAGTTTGGATTTGGCAATTTTTTATTGATAAAGTTTAAAATTTAAATGCAGCCTTAAGCATGCAGGGTTAAAAATGCTGGAGGGCATATAATGAATAAGGGGAATTTAAACACGAACACATTTTCCAGAGAGTGGAGGCTGAATAATGGGAGGTTATTATGAGAGGGCAGCTGATGGAGGGTGAAGGAGACACCAGGCTGGTATAGTTTGGGATGAGAGAGGCTTTCTGAAATATTTGCCAGGGGCAGGTTATGTACTGGGGGGAAAGGATCCTGTCCTCCAGGCTAAACATTTGATGCTTGCCAAGTAATAAACTGCAGAAATTTAACAAGTCAACAATAACTGAGTGGGGAAAACAAGTACTTGTGTCCAGAACCAGTAAGGGGTGTTACAGTTGTGCCTCTCCCTGCCCCTGCTATAATGATGTATGATAGACTACCCAGTTTCAAGGGTGGACCATGAATATAGGACTAATTTCATAGACCTAGGGGCCATTAAAAGACAAAATAACCTTTACATAGGAAATTCTCCATCAGACTGCCAAGATCTTCAGTGCAACTCCATATTGATAATGATCAAAAAGGCAGACAAAATCAATATCACCACTCAAGGTGGGAGTGGTGAGCTCAAACAGATATACCTCCCCTAATTGAGTATATGGAATGGGGGTAGGCATTACTGGGAGAGACGATCTGGGAAGGTTCGGGATACAAGTCTTCTCCCAACACCAACAATGCCCTCTCCAATCAACTCTTTAATGGTCTAAGGATACCCAGCTGGAGATTAGTGCCCCAATGCAGAATGATCCCAAGGTTGTTAGGGTGGTCAGGGCAGAAAATTTGAAGCAAACCATAGAAGTAGAGACAGAGTATGGAGATACAAATGCCTGGTTTGAGTGGATTAAATATACAATCCAGAGTCTAGATAAAAGCAACTGTTATGCTTGCACAACAGGCTGACCCACTGCTCTTGTCATGCCCTTTCCAATGGGTATGGAAAAACATGAGAAAGAGTTCAAATGCTTGGTACTCCTTTTTCCTGGTGAAGTTGCAGTGCATTGTCCTCTTTTCGCTCCAATCAGGGGCAGGAAAGTAAAAACCATACCAGCTTCCTGGCTCAGTTCAGGAAACCACTCTGCTTGTCTCTCTAGCTGGGGAAAAGGGCTCCAGGGCCTTGGGACCATGACCTCATGTACCCACGCATGGCATGTGACTGAGGATAGCACTGGCGATTTCCCCATGTTAACCACACCCCGAGCAGACCTTTGGTGGTATTGTGGAAAGAAAGGGCATCCTCTGACCAGTATTACCTAAGTGGAAGGGGACCTGTGCTCTGGTCCAATTGGCCATCATTTTCACCCTGGCATTTGAAAAAGAGGAAAAAAGAACTTGTAAAACAGGTGTGTGAAAACTGAGATGAGATAATCATCCTGTAAGTAGTTTTGTCTACTCCTTGAGTCAATTTGTGCATGCACATATTGAGCAAATATCACACATCTTATTTCACACTACCTGAGTTTATGGTTCTTTTTTCCCCCAGCAAAAATTAACTTATTACTTTTATCAAAAATTTCCAAGGGGCATAGAGGTTATAGATTGCAAAAATATCCCTTTTAAAAAAATGTCAAGGGACTTACAGAAGAGATGCAAAATAGTATAGGAAGTCCTTTTATACTCTTCAAAGTTTAACATGCTATATAACCATAGTGTAGTTATCAAACAGAATGAAATAATAATATATTTTATTTATTTAAATATTTATTTAAATTCACAAGTTATTCTAATAATTCACTTTATCTATTCCTGTATCTAACCCAGTGTCCCATGTTGTAGTTAATTATGTTTCCTAAGTCTCTGCCAATCATGATATCATTTGTCTTTCTTTGCTTTTCATAACATTATTAATGTCCCTCAGTTTGCATTTGTCTGATGTTTCTTATGTTTAGATCCAGATTTTAGATTTAGAGAAAGAATTCCACAAAAGTGATGCGTTCTTTAAATGCATTTTATCAGTGGTTACATGATGCTGATATGTTTTCCTATTGGTTTTAAATAATCACTTGGTTAAAGTGGTTTCTGCCAAGTGTCTCTACAATAAAGTTACTACTTTTCCACAGATAGTTAATGGACATTTTTGAGGAGGTAGGCTGAATGCTAGGCAAATTTCCTGCTTCTCCTAAAGTTTTCACACGTTAAATTTATCATCCATTTGTAGGATCTTGCCCATAGGTAGTCATTACTGTGGTGTTCTAATGGTGACTTTTAAATTCCATTCACTTCTTTTCCGTTTATTAATTGACTCTGGTATAAGAAGAGTTCTCTCTTCTCTCCCAATTATATATTCGTTCAATTATTTATCTGTGCCAGTATAGCCTCATGGACATTTATTCTATTTTTGTGTTATAATCTAAAATCATCATTATTCATTATTTATTCTGTTGTTTAATGTGTTCCTGCTTCTACCATTGAAAGTTATTTCAGGTTTTCTTCCATATTCTTTTGACTTTCCCTAATACTTTTAAAATTTATTTTAATTTATTATTTTATATATCCTGCTTGGTCTACTTCGAGTTTTTATTTCTGTACTGTGGCATCTGTCATTCATTTTAGAAAATTCTTGGCAATTATTTTTTTTAATTTGTCTGCCTTATTCTTCTTTCTTCTTCTGGGATTCCCATATATTAGACTGATATTTTCTCACAGTTTTTGGATATTCTGTCTTAATTTTCTCACTCCTTTTCTTTTTCTTTTCAGTTTGGTTAGGTTTCATATGTTTTCCTTTTTTATAGGTTCTATGAACCTATCTTCAAGATCACAGTTTCTTTCATTTACTAAAACAAAAATGTTGATGAACTTGTTGAAAGTATTCTTTATCTTTACCATAGTTTTCCTTTCTAGCATTTTTAATCACTTCTTTTTAATAATTTCCACTTTTATGCTGTAATTTCTAATCTATTCTTTTATGCTGTTCACTTATTTGAGCAGAACTTTTAACATATTAGTCCTAGTTATTTCAAATACCTTGTCAATTAGTTTCAATATTTGGGTCATGTATGAGTCTGTTGCTGATTTTTCCTTTGTTTCTTGAGAGTATGCTCCTTTTGATTTATTTCATCTCTTTATAATATTTTATTTAATTCTCAGACTTAAAATGTAGGCATTCAAGTCAACCTAATTAATAGTTGAGCTAGATTTAAATTTGTTTTAGCTCTTTTTTACTTTCAGTGCTCTCTGTGAGCCAAATTCTGCTAGCAATATTGTGTTTAAGGGTGGAAACTGTCTCTGCAGATACTTTTTTTCCCTTCAAAGTTTGTTTTCAGTCAGCTTGGTCTAAATTTGTACTGTTTAGCTTCTCTCTTTTAAATTACTTCATACCTGATGATTGTTCACCTGGCCTTTTGGACTGGGGATGTCCTGTTCTAATTACCCTTCAGATTCTGTATCTGTGTCTAAGGTATGACATTCTAGTGTTTGGTCCTCTCCAGCTTTGCTTATGAGTTGATCATATGTTCTTCTTCCTCCTCTAGATGTAGAAGAGGCTTCTTTCCTTCATTCCTTCCTCCCCCTCTCCCTTTCTTCCTTTCATTCTGTAATGAGTTTTCATTAGTGCTCTAAGATTGATGGTGATTGTGGCCTTCCCACTGAAAAACCTCCTAGATTAAGAATGTTTTTTCTGTATATGAGGTAGGATTCCTGGTGGCGTTTTGTGTCGTGCATGGTCCTGCACAATGAGGGAGATATTCTCAGGATACTCCCAATCTTTTCTGTGAATACCTGGTGAGCGTCTTAGCAACTGATCTGGACTCCAACTTTAGGTATGGTCCCCCTTGCTTTCACACTTTCTCGCCCATGAGCATTTGTTCTCTACCATTTTTTCCAATCACTCTAGATGAATTTTATTGCCCAGGTAAGTCAACGTTTCACTTTTACCTCTTGCTGTTGATGCTTGAACCCCTTTAGATTTTGAACCAGTTGGTTGTCATTGCACAGTGGGCTCAAGAAAAAAATCATGAACTTGCTATTTGTTTGCCTGTTTTTAATTGTTGTTGTAAGACTCAGAATAATACTTGCTCCAGTATTGAAATTTTTTTTTCTGAATATTGCAATTATTACAAATTAATTTCACCTAGGAAAATGATTGTGTGACTTGGTTTGAAACTGTTGTGTACCCCAGAAAAAAACATGTTCTTTAATCCAGAGTCAATGGGTGGGATCTTTTTGATTAAGTTGTTTCCATGGAAATGTGACCCACCCAACTGTGGAACCTTTTGACTAGGTGGTTTACATGGAGATATGCCACCATCTGTTCAAGGTAAAATTCCACTTACTAGAATCCTTTAAACGGAACATTTGGAAAAAGTTCAGAGCTGACACAGACAAAGATCTTTGGAGACACAGAAAGAAAATGCCTCCAGGAAAGCTGTTTGAGACCAGAAGTCAAAGTACCAGCAAATAGCAGCCACATGCCTTCCCCGATCTGCCTTTCTTGAGTCAAGTTATCATTGCCTGGGTGCTTTAGTTTGACCATTTTTATGGCCTTAGAAATAAAAACTTGTAACTTAATAAATTCCCTCTATAAAAGCCAACCCATTTCTTATATATTGCATTTCTGGCAGCATTAACAAACTAAAACAGTGTCTAATAGATAATATGTTTGGATTAGAATTTAATATTCTCCATAAATTATTTGGAATTAACTTGATTTTTTTTTTTTTTTAGTGAGACATGGTGGAGTCAATGGGTGGGATCTTTTTGATTAAGTTGTTTCCATGGAAATGTGACCCACCCAACTGTGGGACCTTTTGACTATGTGGTTTACATGGAGATATGCCACCATATCTCCATGTAAGATGGAGGTATACGGTAACTGGAACTTTTAAACTCAGAGTCTTAAAATGTAGAATATAGGGAATCTAAAGAGACAGAAGCTAGAGAAGGGGGAGAGGTTACCTAATATGTCTTTGATCTATTTTGAGTTAATTTTTGCATAGGGTGTGATGTAGGGGTCCTTTTTTATTCTCTTGAATATGGATATCCTGTTCTCTGAGCAACGTTTATTAAAGAGACTATTCTGTCCCAGTTTAGTGGATTTTGGAGGTCTTGCAAAAATCAAATGTCCATGAATTTGAGGATATATTTGTGAACTCTCAATTTGATTCCATTGTTCAATAGGTCCAAATTTGTACCAATACCATGCTATTTTGACAACCGTGGCTTTATAAAAAGCTTTAAAGTCATAAAGTATGTCTTCCCACCCTGTTCTTCTTTTTTGGGATAATTTTGGCTATTCAAGGCCTCTTTCCCATCCATATAAATTTAATAATTAGCTTTTTCAAGTCTGCAATGTAGGTTGTTGGAATTTTGATTGGTATTGCAATTAATCTGCAGATCAATCTGCACAGAATTGACATCTCAGTGAAATTTAGCCTTCCTATCCATTAACATGGAACGTCTTTCCACCTATTTAGGTCTTCTTAGATTTTCTCTATCAATGTGTTGTAGTTTTCTGTGTAAAGGCCCTCTATATTTTTGGTTAAGTTTATTCCTATGTATTCAATTTTTTTAGTTGCTTTTGTGAATGGAACTTTTTCTTAATTGCCTCCTCAACTATATCATTAGTAGTATATAGAAACACTATTGATTTTTGCACGTTAATCTTATATCCTGCCATTGTACTGATTTTGTTTATTAACTCAAGTACATTCATCATAGATTACTCAGGATTTTCCAAATATAGAATTAGGTCATCTACAAATAGTAAGAGTTTTACTTCTTCTTTACTAATTGGATGCCTTTTCTTTCTTTTGCTTGACTAATTATCCTGGCTAGAACTTCTAGCACAATTCTGAAAAACAGTGACAATAGTGAGCATCCTTGTCCCATTCCTGATCTTAAGGGAAAGACTTTCAGTCTCTCACCATTAAGTATGATGCTGGTTGTGGGTTGAGTATGATGTGGTCTTCACCCCACTGTCATGAAGGGGTTAAGCATGTGCCCAGCAATGGCAGAGAGTTCAGGTGTCACCCAAATGCTGGAGGAGGGTGAGGCCAAGAACAGGGTGGTCTCCCCAATGCACCCTAATACAACAACCCTTATTCCAGTGTTTGGAGAGAGTAGGTAAGCATTTTAAAGGGTAAAACCACCACTCTCTCAAATCCTGAGGATAAAATGTCATTTCATAAATGACTCTCAGACTTTTAAATCTAATGCAGCTTGCCCTGCAAGCTTTTGGAACTCTTAGGGTCTGATCCTTGTTTTCCTTTCAATTTCTCCCTATGGAAATGTGAACATTTATCCTATGACTGTTCCTTCTTTGTATTTTATATTTTGGCAGCAGATACTTTGTTCTAGGTTTCACAGTTTCACAGCTAGATGAGAATTTTGGCTTAGGACAAATCATGCCTGTAAGTGATTGTGATGAGTCTTTATACTGTTTTTGACTTTGTATTGTAACTGAAATTGTTTAAGACTTCTGTGATATTTTCATGGAAAGAATGTATTTTATCTATGGAATGAACATATCTTTTGGAGGTTCAGAGGGTAGAATGTGCTGGTTTGAATCTGTTATGTATCCCAGAAATACTTTGTTCTTTTAAGCCAATCATGTAGGGACAGACCAGCTGTTGGCTGGGACTTATTGATAAGGTTGCCTCCGTGGAGATCTGACCTCACCCATTCAAGGTGGGTCTTAATCTTTTTACTGGAGTCCTTTAAGAAGGAGACACTTTGCAGAAAGCACAGATGCTTGGAGTCAGAAAATGCCCAAGGAGATTCTAAGCTAAGGGATGAAATCCAGAGTTTGCCCCAGAGAAGCTGAGAAAGGACCTTGGAATCAGAAGCTGAAAGCAATGCACAGGCAGCCAGGACAAGCAGACACCAGACACATGTCTTCTTAGCTGACAGAGGTGTTCCAATGCCAGAGGCTTTTCTTCAGATTCCAGGTATTATCTTTTTGATGACTTATTTGGACATTTTCATGTTCTTAGAACTGCAAATCTGTAACCTAATGAATCCCCTTTGTAAAAGCCAATCAATTTCAGGTATATTGCATGCTGGCAGCTTTGGCAAACAAACCATCAATCTTGTTGATCTTCTCAAGAAATCAACTTTTGGTTTTATTGATTCTCTGTGTTGCTGTTTTCATTCTCCAATTCATTTATTTCCACTTTAATCTTCTTTATTTCTTTTATTCCATTTGCTTTATGATTAGTTTGTTGCTCTTCCTCTAGTTTCTTCGGTTGTTCTGCTAGGTCTTAGATTTTACCACTTTCTTTCTTTTTAATGTGGGTGTTTAGAACTATACATTTTCCTTTTGGTACCACCTTCAGTGCATCTCATAGATTTTAATTTGTTATAATCTCATTTTCATTTGTTTTTCCAGATATTTAATGATTTCTCTTGCAATTTATTCTTTGACCCACTGATTGTTTAAGAGTATGTTGATTAACCTCCATATATTAGTGAAAATTCTGTTTCTTTAGTGGTTATTGATTTCTAGCTTCATTCCATTATGATCAGAGAAAGTACTCTGAATGATTTTGATCCTTTTTAAATTAATCCTACTTTATTCTCCAGCATATTATCTATCTTGGAGAATGTTCCATGAGTACTTGAGAAGAATGTATATCCTGCTGTTTGGGGATACAACAATCTATATATTTCTGTTAGATCTAATTCTTTTATCATATTGTTTAGGTTCTGTATTTCTTTATTGATCCTCTGGTTGTTTTATCTTTAGAAGACAGTGGTGTATTGAAGTCTCCCACTATTATTGTAGAAAACTTCAGTTTTGCCAGTGTTTGCCCCAGGTACTTTGGAGCTCCTTGATTTGGTGCATAAACATTTATGATTGTTATTTCTTCTTGGTGAATTTCCCCTTTTATTAATATATAGTGTCATTCCTTGTCTCTTATGGCATCTTTGCATTTAAGGTCTATTTTGTCTGATATTAGTATAACTATCCAAGCTTTTTCTTGGTTACTATTTGCATAAGATAAATTTTTCCATCCTTTAACTTTCAATTTATTTGTATGTTTGGGTCTAAGATGAGTCTCTTGTAAACAGTATATAGATGGATCATCTTTTTAAATCCATTCTGCCAATCTGTCTCTTTCAATTGGAGAGTATAATCTGTTAAAATTCAAAGTAATTACTGTAAAGACAGTTCATGATTCAACCATCTTATCCTTTGGTTTTTATCAGTCAAATTTGTTTTTTTCTCTCTCTTTTTATCCTTTAAGTTATGCTTACTAATATTCTTTAGTTCTGTGCCCTCCTCCAGACCTCTCTTTCCTGTCTTTTTTTTGTTTGTTTTTGTGTTTGCTTGTTTCAACTGACAGAGCTCCCTTTAGTATTTCTTGAAGGGCAGGTCTCTTGTTAACAAGATCTTTCATCATTTGCTTATCTGTGAAAGTCTTAAACTATACTTCCCTTTTGAAGGACAATTTTGCTAGATAGACAGTTATTGGCTGGCAATTTTTCTCTTTCAGAATCTTAAATATATTGTACTACTGCTCTCTTACCTCCATGAGGAATTTAGCACTTAGTTTTATGTGGCTTTTCTTGTATGTAATGATTCACATTTCTCTTGCTGTTTTCAGGACTTCTCCTCTGCAGTACTCGGCAGTCTGATTAGTGTGTGTTCTAGTTTGCTAGCTGCTGGAATGCAACACACCAGAGATGGATTGGCTTTTAATAAAAGGGGATTTATTTTGTTAGTTCTTCAGAGGAAAGGCAGTGAACTTTCCACTGAAGTTCTTTCTTACATGGAAGGCACAGGATGGTCTCTGCGGTCTTCTCTCCAGGTCCCTGGGTTCCAAAAACTTTCCCAGGGTGACTTCTTTCTGCATCTCCAAAGGCCTGGGCTGAGCTGCGAGTCCTGAGAAGAGGAATGCCGAGCTGCTTAGGCTGTGCTACATTGGGTTCTCTCATTTAAGCACGAGCCAATTAAGTCAAATGTCACTCATTGCAGCAGACATGCCTCCCAGCCCACTGCAGATGTAATTAGCAACAGATGAGGTTCACATACCATTGGCTTATGTCCGCAGCAACAGAACTAGGTATGCTCACCTGGCTAAGTTGACAACTGAATCTAACTAACACAGTGTGTCTTCAAATACATCTATCTGAATTTATTCTATTTGTAGTTTATTGGGCTTCTTCAATTTGCAAATATGTCTTTTGTAAGGGTAGGAAAGTTTTTCCCAATTTCTCCTCAAAAATTCTTCCTAGACCTTTTTCTGTTGTGCATTTGATTCTGTTGTCCTATCCTATAGCTCACTTATTCTTTCTTCTGTCTTTTCAAACCTGCTGTTGTGTTTCTCTGGTATATTTTTTATTTGATCTGCAGTATCTCTCATTTCCATAAGATCTGCTATTTTCCATTTCTTGTTTCAAATTCTTCTTTATGTTCCATTACTTTCTTCTTGATATCCTTGATGTCTTTATCCAACCCACTGAATTTATTGAGGAGATTTGTTTGAACACCTTTGATTAGTTGTTCCAAATTCTGTGTCTCCTACAGGTTTTTAATTTGGTCATTTTGTTTGGACATATCTTCTTACATCTTCATGTATTCTGTGGTTTTTTGTTGATTCCTTGGCATTTGATTATCTTATTACGTTTATTTAAAAGTCAGTAGGTTTCAGTATGGAAGCTGCAACTCCAGGGATGGGGGTGAGCCCAGCGCAGCTTGGCTGAGACACCGCCGGTGTGTACAATGTACCTGGTGATTCTCTGTCTCCTGTTTGGAAAAGCCTTGGGCTGTGAGACTGAAAGGTTCAATTTCCTCAGCTAAGAGCTGACCCAGAAATGTTCTGCTTTTTGCCAGCCAGCAAGATCTGGGTTTGTTTCCAGGCACTGCTTTGACAGTTGATTCTTCCATATTTCTCAGCCCAAACAGGGCCAAGTACCCATGCAGGGGGTGTAGTCAAGCTCCAGTGGTCCTGGGATAGGGGCTGCAGAGGCACTAAAGAGCCCTGAAATTTCCCTGCACTTTCCAACCTGCCCAGCAGCTGACACTGTTTGGTGACTTCATAGTCCTCAAAAGCTGTTTATCTCCTGGAGCCCCTGGCAGTGTCTGACTGGGCGGGACTAAAACTGCATGGTTTCTGTGCCCTCACTTTGTCACCTAGAATCTAGTTCAGTGTGATGCTGCATTTCCCCACTTCACTTGCAACAAGGATTTCTCTAGCTGCTCCAGTCTACAGCCATCCCCCAGGCAAGAATCAGGCCACCTGCTGCTGGTTCACCCCAAGGGCTGGGGAAGGGCTTTTGGACCCAGGATTGGAAACACAGTCTGTCTCCACATATTCTCAGTCTCTTTATCCCTCACTAACCTGGGCCTTGAAATGTCCTCCTCTGTTCCCCAGGTCCCCAAACAATTAATTTGGGTATTTTCTGCTTGGCTACTTGGTTGCTTTTAGGGAAGATTTTGTGGTTCCCTCCCTGTTACTCCATTTTGGAAAATCTTCCTTGCTGCCTTTTTGTATTCTGCCCTCCCCCATGGCTTAAGTAAATGGGACCTTTCGATTAGGTTATTTCAATTGAGATGTGACCCTCCCCACTCAAGGTGGGTCTTAATCCTTTATAAAAAGATAAAAACTGAGAGAGCTCAGAGAAGCCCACAGAAGCTGAAAGAGCCACTGAAGCCAGAAGCTGAAAGCAAAAAAGCCCGAAAGAGAAGGACCAGCAGATTTCATCCAGGTGCTTTCCCATGACAGAGATGTCCCAAATGGCAGCAGCCTTTTTTTAGAAAAAGAATCTTCCTGTTGATGCCTTTACTTGGGCATCTTCATGGCCTTAGAATTGCAACTTGTAAGTTAATAAATCCCCATTTTAAAAAGCCAGTCCATTTCTGGTATATTGCATTCTGGCAGCTTTAGCAAACCAAAATAACAACTGTAATAAATAACATCAAAAACTTCTTCCTTTGTTGGCCAGATGGACTAATTTTAGACTAAATGGCAAAATGTGTTTTTGAGCTTTTATTTCTAGTTTTCTTTAATTTAGCACCCAGGATCATAAAAGAGAGTAATAATTATTATTTTTCATATTCATTTACACTTACCATGACATTTTTCATTCTACAAATGTTAAATGAAAGAGTTTAATTAGAAGCAATGTTTAATACATTGTTACTTGAATGAATCCCTATTTCCTCTAGCTAGATTTCCTTGGGAGGCTTAGCATGGAAACATTTCTCAAGTGTTCAAGGTAATTGGACTGATTAATGTGGTCATGTAAGTACTACTTAACTAAGGACAAACTGGCATGTGTATCATTTCACTGAAGGGGCACCACCTTTCTTACCAGGACTTTGTGTCCTCTGAAATACTGTCAAAATATAAAGACAAAATTGGCAATTGTGAGGGAATTTGGTATTTTAAAGAAGAAAATCAATAAACATAATGGTTCTGAAATTTCAAACATGTATTTGTATGTTATGTGAATGCAAGTGCAGCACAAACTATAAAAATTAAAAGAAAAGTAGGATGGTATATTTAATTTAGATTCATTTTTTTCTCTCAAAACAAAAATGGCTAGAACAGCTGGGACATTGTTCTCTCTTTTTTATTCAATAAGTAGGTTTTGCACAGAGTTATAAAAATATTTTTCAATTCAAAGATACATTTCATAACTTTTATTCCAACAATATATCATTAATTAGGTATTTGTAGAATTTTCAATTATGAAAGTTATAGAAAAAGAAACCATAGGAGTAGACGGATAGGAAACACAGAGATGAAAGAAGGTGTTAGTTTTATTTAGCCTATTTAGGGAAACTTGCTTAAAAATGAGTTGAAGGGGTTGATACCTCTATCTGGGCTAAGAACAGGGCAAATATGCCAGAAATATAAACAGTTTTTGGAGCCCCCATTAAGAAAATGAATTCAAAATTAATTTTGAAAGTAAACATTTATTTATATTAAGAAAAAAATGACACCCAAATATATATTTAAATCAGCTAGAAATACTACATATGTCAAACCCAGAAAAGTAATAAATATTTTTATAAGTTAATTTTTATAAATAGATTTACATGTAAATAAACTTTATAGTGTATTTTAATATTTATAATATTTTATGTTCACTGCCTGACATCTTTAATCTCTATAATAATTTTTCTGTATACTTTTGGTCACAAAACTTGTGTTCATTCTTTCAAACTAAACATTTTAGGCATGTTTTTGAAAGAGGATGACTGATTTTGTCTTCTCTTGAGTGTGATTTATAAAAATTTTTTTCTGCTTTTAATTGCTGATTTAGAAAGTGTCTTTTGGTTTCACAGTATGTACTTGGTAGTACATGTAAATATTTGAGACTGCTATTGATTTGGGGAATACATGATCAAGTATCCTTTGTATTGTCTCCTGTTCAAAGGAGCATGAGGATGAAAAGCCCTGAGATGAGGGTTCTCTTTAAAGGAAGAGGAAAGTGCTGAGAACACCCTGGAGCGACAAAAGCAAGGGACATGTCCCAGAAAAGGAAAATAGAGGTGTCAGAGATCAAGTGGGGTCTTACAGTCCACTCTAGGATACTTGTCCTTCACCTGAGTGGGATTAGAAGCCAGTAGAGGATTCTGAGCCAAGAACACTAACCTGATTTCACTTAACATTTTAATGTGTCTGGCTGCTTATGGAAAAGCACTGTGAAAAGAATAAGTGGAATCAGAAAGAACAGTCCAAAGGTAAGGGCAGCCAAATAATTACAACAATATACAAAAGCATATAATAAGTGTTGGACTAGTTATTTGGGGAACACAGAGTAATGAGCATTTTAAACATCCCCCCAAAATAACCTTTTTAGTAAATGAAAAGCACATTTAGTTTCTGTCCTTTCCCTTATTGTATAGAGGTAGTCTCAATGCTATTTCTGACTTGATACCTTGAGTATCCTACCATCAACAATGATAATGGAAAACACAGTGTTATTTCAATATCTTAGTAGAAACTTATTTTAGAGGCAACTGTTATAGTTCTATTCATGTGTCAACTTAGCCAGGTGATTGCGCCCAGTTGTCTGGTCAGGCAAGCACTGGCCTAGCCATTACTGCAAAGGCATGTTTTATCTGGTTCATAAACCACAAGGGTGGATTATGAAATCATCAGCACATTGATTACATCCATGGCTGATTACATCTGCACTGGGCCAAGGGGTATGTCTTCTGCAATTAGTGATGCTTAATCTAATCAGTCAAAGGCTTTAAAGGAGAAGTCAAAAAGAGAATTCCTTTCTCTGCTTCAGCCAGCTACCCTCTCCTGGGGGATTCACTGAAGACCTTCATTGGAGTTGTTAACTCAAGGTCTGCCTTACAGAATTTGGACTTGTGCATCCCCACAGTTACATGAGACACTTTTATAAAATCTCTTATTTACAGATGTCTCCTGTTGATTCTATTTCCCTAGAGAACCTTGACTAATATGGTACGTAACTTATCAAAATGTAATGATTAGATTTTCTTACAGAAGAGTAAAATACTCTGCTTGATCCAGCAAAATAATATCTGATATTTAAATAAGAAAAAAGATGATCATTTTATCCATGAATTTAAATTTTTGAAAGGAAAAATTTGCTTTGTATTAATTAGCAGTTACCAAATGTTTATTCTGTTATCTTTCATGTTTTTAGAATAATTTAACTACTGTTATCCATAGACTGCTCTGAAGCAGAGAAGCAAGTCCATTTCACTCCACTATTCCCACCCAGCTTCTAATATAATAATGGGGCATATAAATAATGGCTAATAAATCATTCCATTGGTGGGAAAAACACATAAATTTCTTCACCATATTGGTGAGAAGTTTTAGAGAATAATTTCAGGCATTGGCTTCAGATTTAGATTGACTCCTGTTTGAATCTTGGCCACCCAGCGACAAGCAATTTACTAATTGATTTAAGTATTGTAGAAGAAACAATACCATTCAATCACTCAATCATTCATGATATGAACAGATCTTTGAATATAGACTTTCTAGACATTTGAGTCTTTGAAGCACAATGAAAAGATTTTCTTATTCCTCTTTTCGTATATTATTCTTACTCTTTTCTTTTAAGATAAGAACATTTAAAATGCATCATCTATAAAACAGTACCACAATTATAGAGGTTTTCTCCAATGACGCTTACACAGCTGTCTTTCCACTCAGCTTTTGTTTGCAGAAATAATTGCATACAATTTAACATCCAGTCTTACTTATGATTTACACAGTTTTGCTTATTTGGGTTTTTCAAATTTCTCACCTAATTTTGGAACACGCCTGCTCTAAACGTGTGCTATGACTCAGGCTAATGTATCATTACCAGGTCAGTTTTTATCACAGTACTTCTGAAGGTGTATTGTTACAGGGTATCATCACAGCGGGGTCTGGTAATGATTTATTAGGACGCTGTGTCATATGATTGATAGAGAAGAGAAACTGATCAAAGAAATAATTGGCAATTTATAATATTAAAAATTGTACATTATATATGGAGCTTTTCCCCATTTGTAGGAATTGACATGTTCATTTATGCCACCTGTTTAATTCACCTACATGGAAAATAAATTAAGCTATGTTTAATTAATACTAGAATCACTTAATGTTTTATTTTCCCTGAAAATATATAACATAGCAATAGAAATAAAGCATGACAGAAATTAGTGTGTATACTTTTTTTACCAACCTGAGGTGATGAAAAATAGTCTAAAAGAAGATGATATACTATTATAAAACTGATTATTTGTGTTAAGAAAATATACACACTAAATTCCTCTCTATTAAAAGGGTGGTTTAAAGATATTTTATTTTTCAGAAGAAAACATGCATTTTTATGAAGAATAGATAAATTTTGTCCTTTATTTATTAACTTAAATGCACTGTAATAAAACATTTACTTATTGCAAAGCCTGAATTTGATTTTATTTTAGATCTAAAAATTAAAAAAAAATTGTTATAGATCTATAAATGATATTTACAAGGAGTCAAGTTATTTTATCAATGATAAAATTCTTATGATTAGAATCCTGAAGTCTAGAGCAAATCTGAAAACCATACCCTCAAAATCAATTTTTTTCTTTTTAATGGTTATTTGATCCTATGATTCATTTGAGGCCAATAAAACTTAAATAGAAATTATATGTGCAACTTTCAAGTGATCTGCAACTTAAAAAAAGCCTCTTAGACTAATGTGAGAATAAATTATACTTTATAATATTATCTTCTCAATCGTGGAGACAGTATATAGTTCTAAATATATATATATATATATTTATTTTATTATTGTAAGCATGTATTTTTATTATATTTTCCAATTATTTGCTATTAACAATAAAATAATTTGCTTTTTAAATAGTCATGCATTCATCAAACCTTGCTATTTTTTAATAATTATTAATAATTTTTAATAATTATTTTTAATAATTATAGCAATTTAGTTCTAGATATTATTTTGTGTTTTCTATGAACAAAATTATATTATCTGGGATTAATGACAATCATTTCCTAATCCTTACATCTTTCATTTCTTTGATTATATTCTGCATAGACTAAAACTTACAGTGTAATGTTAAATAAATGTGGTGATTGAGAAAGTACTGTTTTTTTTCTAATCACAAGACAATGTTTTCATCACAAAGTTTACTCTGATGCATTGTTTAGAATTTTTGTGTATATATTTCCGAGTGAAAGGAGAATCTTCCAATACTTAACTACAAAAATTTTTAACCCAATTGGATTTTTAGTTTAACTGAGTCTGTTAAATTTTGTTTTTTCAGTGATTGCAGAAATGGTTACCCTCCACTACCTTGTTAATGTGGTAAAATGCACGAATTTCTCAAGTTAGAAACTTTGCTTCCCTGTGGTAATCCTGACTTGGACACGATGAATTTTTTTCCTACATTGTTGAATTACATTAGCAAATTATTTTATTTTGGATTCCTATGTTCGTGTTTCTCATGAGAGAGTTTACAACAAAATTTTTGTTTTAAATGATGTGTGTAAGATTTGTTGTATAACGGTTATGCGAACTACAGACCATAATTTAGAGTGAATTCAACATTTTCTCCTATTTGGAATGATTTGGTTAAAAAAAAAAAAAGAGCTATATTTACCCTGAATATGTGATATATCTGTCTGTTAGATCATCTAGGCTGGGATTTTCTTAGAAGAAATATTTTAAATTATTATTTCAATTGCCCTAATTACCTTATTTATTTAGCCAGTGTATATTTGGTGTACTATATGCCAGGCACTTTTCAAAGTAATGAGAGTAGAGTAGGGAGTATAATTGAAAAAGATCCCTGCCTCATAGAGCTTGCATATTTTGAAGAAAATATATAATCAAAAATCTAAGCACAAAAAACACTATATTGTAAGTGCTATTAAGAATAACAAAGCAGGGTTTGGGAATAGAGAGTATCAAGACAGGGTTAGTTTTATGTACAGTTCATAAGAAAGGCTTGCTGAGAAGCTGAGATACAGGTAAAGACACAGAGGAGATGAAGAAATAAGTCGCATCGATGCCTAGTAAATAATTTTCCAAGCAGAAGGAACCGCAAACATGAAAGGTCTTGTTCAAGAAGCACACTGGTATGACCAAAAAATGGTAAGGAGGAAGTAAAAACAGATCAATAATGGGGAAGAAAGATAATAAGCAGCCTCGGTCATTTTAAAACTCTAACTTCTATTTGGAATGAGAGATCAATCCTTGGCAGACGTTGCGTATAAGAATGACATGATATAGATTTCATTTAGTGACTATTTGGGAGCTGTGTTGAAAATAAATTTTAGGACTGCAAGTGTGGCTATAAAAAGGCCAATCAGAAGACTGTTGTAACAGAGACAAAACATAATAATGGCTTATTTTTTTTGTTAGTTGTGAGATGTGGTCAGATTTTGGATGTAGTCTGCAGGTAGTGGAAATAAGATTGACTAACACATTCAATATAGTGTGCCAATGAAGGAGAGCGGCAAAGAGTTACGCCAAGATTTTATCTTAAACAAACATATGAATTGAGTTGCTATTCCTTGAAATTGAAAGACCGTTACAGGAGCAGCTCTAGTTGAAAAGGAAGTTCAGTGTACCAGTTTGGGGAATAACAGGTTGAGCTGTCTGTTAGATGTATAAGCGGAGATGTTAAATAGTGAGATTTATGTGTCTTGAGTACAGAGCAAGAGACTGTCTGGGAGATAAGAATGTGTAAGTCATCAACACAGAGTCATGAGACTGAATGAGACAAACACGGAATGAGACTAAACAGAAAAATAAAAAGAACGAAGAATTGAAACATGGAACAATATAATTTATTTATTTAAACATTGTTTTAATTAATTTATTTTTCTTTATGAGAGAAGGTGTGGGCTTAAAGAATAATCATGCACAAAATACAGCCTTCCCATACACCTACCGACCACCGCCAACTTGTGTTGGTGTGGACTGTTTGTTAGAATAAACGATAGCACATTTTTATCCTTACGCTATTAATTAGCCCATGGTTTAGCTTGGGATTCACTGCTTGTGTGGCATAGTTCCACAGATTTTTTGAAAATTTTATTCTGTTACCATATATACAATCTAACATTCTTCCTTTTAATCATCTTCAGATATTTATTTCAGTGTTGTTGTGCTCACAGTGTGCTCCCATCACCACTATCCATTATCAAAACATAGCCATCATTCCAAATAGGCGCCCTGTACATTTCAAGGCTTAACTTCCCATTCCCTATTCCCACTCCATCCCTGGTAATCTGCTCTAGATTCTGAATCTATGAATTTACTTATTCTAATTGTATTAAATCAGTGAGATCATACAATATTTGTCCTTTGGTATATACAAAATGGATTAATCTTTGTCAAATGCTTCAATGTCAGGGAAATGAATGCTGAAAATTGATCTCTGATTTTAGTAGAATGGACCTTTGAGAACTTTAACAAGAATAGATTTTGTTGAAGGAAAAAGCCCAATTGGAGTGTGTGCATGTAAAAGCAGGAGAGAAATTAGAGACTGCAAGTGTAAATCATTCTTTCAAAGTTTTTTGCTATGATGGGAAGAAGAGAAATGAGGCTGCATGTAGAGAAAAAGTAGGATAGAAGAGTTTCCATTTTAAGATGATATGCATCTTTTAAAAGATGCAACAATGTGTTTATATGCTAATGAAAAGACCAAGAACATAGAGAAATTTTGCATATGATGTCCTTGAGAGAGACTAGACAGGATCTTAGTGCAAAAATGAAAGTATCTGGCTTTCCCAGGAGCTCAGACTATTCATTTCCAGTGATAGGAGGGAGAGCACAGTATATGTATTCATGCATATATTGTACATATAGCAAAAAGGGCTTCTAAAGTTCCTTGTTGTTGGTTCTTTTCCTTTCAGTAAAGTAGTTCATTGTTATTATGTTTGTCTTCTGTATTCAGACAATTTTGCAAATGCACAGATATATAGAGGTTTGGATTTAACTATGTTTGAAATTTGTTTAAAAAAAGTATGCCAAATCAATAAAGAGGCAATTCAAGTGTGTGATTATAATGATTGTTCATGAAATAAAATCTGGGTAGAGGAAAGTGAGCACATGAGAGGAGAGGAAGAGTGGTATAAAGGTGGACTGTAGGAGGCGGAGTAAGTTTGAAAGATACGGTGTTTGAGAATGGAAGGCTTAATGTAGAAAGCATAAAACAGTTTTCACTTTCAAGGTAGTGACAAGTTCTGGGTTATTACCATGAATGTGAGTGGATGAAGTCTGAGAAAGAATGAAAGTATTATCGTACAGGTAGTCAAAGAATTGAGAGGCCTGCTTATTGCAAAGATATAGGTAGAAATTGAAATCACAAATCATGCTGACAGACTTAGTGGTGAGAGAGAAACCATAAGGCAGAAACTGCAAGCTTTATGGAATAACAGGAAATGTCTCCGAAGATAGTAGATCACTACAACAAGGAATATTAGAGACTAGAATATTCATGTCATAAAATTCAACCCTGAGGCTTTTGGAGATGAGAGAGAGAGAATGCTCTTGAAGCGCTGGTGAGTATCAGAGGACACTTACCCTGTCCTAGGACATGAGAGTGTATGTGAGAAACATGCAACACTGGGAAGGCCATGGGGAAAGAATGTCCTCAGGGAAAGTTAAGTTAATTTCAGAGAAGTTTTGAGAGACATAAAGAAAAATTTACTAATTACTGACTGTAAGTTCCAGAGGGCAATGAAATTGTTCTAAATTTGATTAGATTTGGAAAAATTTTTAAGCGAAGGAAATATGTGCAATTAAATGCTGAATAGACTCTCAGTGTTGAGGGTGCCTGTTTTATTGTGGTTACTGATATCAAGAGTTAGTACTTGAGGTCTCAATAGTGAATATTCTGTGTATCCTAATAACAGGAGGGAGTAGGAACTTATCATGATAATTCAGTATTTTCCTAGTCAGATCAATGCATAAGTAGGAGTATGGTCCTATTTTGAAGCAAAGAAAAAAAAAAAGAACTCCTGAAATTCATGATTCCCAAAGGGGAGAAAAAGCAAAATATCCTAATTATGGAAGGTTTATTTGCTACTTGCTAGATTAAATACATTTATTAGCTGTTTTAAACCATCACTCAAGTATAACAAGAAATGAAAAGCTACATTTTAATTATTTCTTTGTTCTACATTAGTATTTTGAGTATAATTGGTTCTTAAGCATATACATTTTTCAAAGTTGCTGGTTGATTCTTTAATTCAGCTTCTGTAGAAAACAGATCCTGAGGGAAAACTTGCCAGTTACAACTCTATTGGTGCATGCAATCCCATGCAAGCATGAGTAAGGAAAAAGAGAAATGGAAAAAGCAAAATGAAAAAAAATGCATTACTTAGATTGTTTATTATAACAAATATGTCTGCTTGCTCAGTCCCACAGGACCTTTTCATAGAGGCCAAATGAGCTTACTGACTCTTAAAACTGTCTTTCTAGAAGGATTAAAATAGAGGAATTTAACCCCTGCGTCCCTTACATTTTAAGTTTTCTATGAGTCAAAGTCCAACCCATGGAGAAGTAACTGCTCCACGCCCCTGGGTTGCTCCTCAGTGCAGTCGTTGGGGAAGCCAGAGCCTCCGCAGTTCTTGCCCTACAAGTAAGGAGGCACAGAACCCTTTTCTGGGCATTTGGTGGCATGCAAGGCTACTTGACTGGTTATTGCAGTGGAGGTAGCAGGAGCAAACTGCTCTTTGGACTCTGGAACACTGAGAACACTTGCTAAGGCCACTTAGGTGGCTTGGATGGCAAGTGTCCAAAACCTGAGGAGATGCCTGTACTGAGTGAAGTGCAACTTCTCTTTAGGCTTGCTTCCACTCACATCTTCTTAGGCTAAAGGAACAAAATGCCTTCACTTCTTGCTGAAGAGGTTTAGTATAAACCCAATCCTTCAATGTCAAGAGCAGTATTCTCCTGAGAGATTAAAGAGAATTAGAATATCAAACTTCAAACCTTGTCCTGGCAGAGTTCTAAATGTTATCCATTACCTCATCTTGGCCAGACCATTATTTAAGTTGAGAAGACACAAATCTCCTTCTGTCTCACATAAGGAGACAGCCCCTTCAACACTGCCCCTTCAACTTAACTACAAAGCACAAAAGCCACTTTTTACCAGCAAACTTTGATCTTGAGGGAAATAAAGGATGTCTTCTCTAGCTAGCACAGTAATTTCTTTCTTTGTATGCTTCTCTTCTAGGTCAAAGAACTCAAACGACCAGGTTGTATTTATATCTTCCAATTTATTGAAATCACATGTTCTTCTGGCAGAATGGTGTCCCAAGGCAGGAGCAGAATCTCTTCCTCTCCCACCTAAAGCTGCAGAGACAGGAAGCCCAAATTCCACAAGTGCATTCCAGGGAATGATGATAAGGAAGGTCTGTCTAACCCTTTGATTTCCAGACTCAGAGTATTTCAAAGCACAAAACCATTCATTTGTCAGTTCTTAGTATCAGAGCATTAGGGTCTATTGTAACAACAGTGAATCCTGTAACTATGCAATCACTGTAATTCTGTGGTATAATGGGACCCTTAGGGTGAGGGCAAGTTGTGGGAAACTGAGTGAATAGATCTGGCATTCTAAAAGTACTTGTGTTGGTAGAGTCCTTGTGCCCGTGAAAGACAAACCCGTATCCAGAGTGTATCTGTTCTGTTAAGGAAAAGTGTTGCCTCCACAAAAGTGGAAGAAATCCAATGTAATGAACCTATCACAAGTTACTGGTGGGTCTACTTGAGATATGTTGACATACTGAATTCTCTGCCACTGATAGGCAAAGCATCCAGCAGTGGCTGTAGCTAGATCTGCTTTAGCGAGATGAAAGTGATTCTTTTAGGTCCACATAGAGTCTTGTTTCTGCTATTATGACCACTTTTTTCATGAGTCTATTGAACAAAGCACTAGGATTTCTATAGAGAAATGATGGTTGATATTCACAGGATGAGTCAACCAGTCTATTGGAATGGCAACAATTTACTCTGTAGTGGATATTTCCTGGAGAAATTAATATGAGATACAAAGACCCAAATACTTTATTTCCAGTCCTCTACTTTTATCTACATGGATCTCTCTTAGACTCCCCCAAGGCATTTTCCTCTGCATGGGAGTAAGTATATATCACAAGGTCATGATACTTTTCCCCTCATACAAATTGAATAGCAATTGTACTGTTTGCAGCTATACCTAGTGTTAAGATTAAATGTAATGCTGCTCTTTATGACCACTGCAGTATTGAGTTTTGTGGCAAGTATATAATTTGAGCTAATGCTAATGGATTATATGAACTCGTCCTTAAGCCATGCTCAATTCTTCCTCCACCAAAATGAATTGAGAAAGAAAGGCCAGTACAATACAGGTAGGTGATAAGGAATCTAGGTAATCTCTTCATGTAGTTTGCTGTGCCATCTCAACTAGCTAAGGTGAGACCAAATTAAACTAGCCTGACTTCATGACTCAGTAGGTTAAATAATTTCTAACTTCTTTCTCATGTATCACTAGATGCAGTCACTTGGTTCAATACTATGGAGCTGTTTTTGAAATGGAGAGTAGTTCTCAGCTGCAAAAGGTACAATATTGTTTCAGTACTATAGGGATCTACACATAACTGTATTTTGTTAGGACTTGTCCGAGATTCTACAAATCATTTTTACCTACCCATCATCTTCTTTTTTTTGAAGCTATTGAATTCAGTTTTAATTTAGAAACAGATACATCTGACATGGCATATAAAATGATAAGTGAATCCTAATGCTTCCCTGCTGCATCCCTACCTCTGCCTATTATAGTAACAGGTTGATTCCTTTCCCCTTCTTATTTTCTCCTTTTCTTTCTTTACATTATTTTCTTGGGAAGTCTTTCTCTATAGAAGAATCTATGAAGTTTTATGTTCTACAGTATAAAGAATAACAAAACTGTACTTTTGTAAAGAAATATAACATTACCAGAACTTTAAAAATTACTTAGGTAACCCTCCCGGTTGCATTCCCCTCCCTAATCACCAGAGGTAATATTTACCCTGACATTTCTCTTACTTGTTCCTTTGCTTATCATTACAGTTTACCTAAACAGGGTCTTTTCTTTTGTTTTGAAAACCTGAATGGCAAGCACACCTAGCTGGTTAATAAAGGGGCAATATTGGTACTATTAGATGAAGATTTCCTAGAGAGGATTAGCTAATCAGAGTCTCTCAGTCATAGTCTGGCTTCAGCTTCTCTGAATTAACAAGGGCCACTTCAGGGGAAGTCAGGGGGCCAGGTCAGGATCAGTCCAGGGCTCACCAAAGTTAGAGCACCAGCAGGTCTGTTTGCCCAAGAGTCATCTTAAACAGTTGTATATATTGAGTATATGGTACAAAACAAATTTTAGACTAACCTGGATGTGCTGCCAACCTTTTCCTCTCTATACCTCACCTGCTAAATGGGTCAGAGAACTTTTTTCAAGGGCTATAAATGCTGCCTTTAAAATGCAGAGCAGCCCATAAAAAGTTCTGTCTCCTTCTTGATGATAGGAGGTATAAGACAGGAAAATTCTTCATTTAACCTTAAGAGAATGTCTTTTTATGCTGCCAATCAGTGATTCTAAAACCTTCGCCATGTGGCAAGCTTCTGAATCACTGTGAAGTTTGTCTTCCACCCTCTGCAATGCATGCACCTTTCTAGGAATTCTAGTGTGCCTGCTACTTCCTAGTCACCAATTTTGATGAACATGAGGCCATTAATATTGTGAAGAGTATGCTGTTCTGTGAGTGTTAAAACAGTCAAGGGTGTGGGCAAGTCATTGTGTTCAAATGGAAGTCGTGATTTATTTTTTAATTTATGGTTGGTAAGTATAAAATATCAATACAACTTTTTTTCTACTCTCTGTTCATATGATCTTGGGCTCATCTTCAAAAGAAGTTGAAGATATTTTAAAAGATGCAATTTTGTCAGTTCAATAAACTTGCAACCATCTGTAAAGCTTTTGGGTCCCATACTCTAGAGATTTTTACTTAACTGATTTGGACTGGAGCTGAAGCTACGTTTTTTAAGTTGTTTCTAATGTACAGACAAGAGCTGAGAATCAGTTTAATTGGACCCTTGGAGAATGGGGAATAAGTATCAAGCCAAGGAATATAATTTATTAAATATCCATAATTGCCTCTGCTCCTAGATTAGAAAATAATAAATGTCTAAAAATGATAGCCAATCATCTCTATCCCACCATCCTCTAAGGGACAAGTAATTATTTCATTTTAATCTCTTATTTATTAATGTCTAATGGGCTTAGCTCTTTGGAAGTCAGGGACGTAGTAGCAGACAGAACTCTTGGTAAAAATGCTACCCCATTTCCACTACTTGACTTTGGGATTAAACATGGGAGGGTTGCTGGAAGAACTGATATACAAACTTATATTTATATATGTGATTTTTAGTGTTTGCTGTTTTCCTAAGAATTTATGGCATTTGAAGTTTGTTTTGGGTTTTCATGTGCTTAGTTTTTGATATACTAGTGATGCAGAAACCAAGTTACTGTGCATAATTAAACTCAACAAAGATTTTCAAACAATTCCCATTCCTGAGCAATGTTTTAGACACTGGAATGAGAAAAGATCAGATAGTTCCTCTTTTCAAGATGTTCAAAATCTTTTGGAAATCAATTGGAATTTGAAAAAATAACATCATCATATAGTTATCCTTTGCAAGTCATATTTATCTTACATAATCCTATACGCTTTAAAAGATAAACATTTTCGTATTTAAAATGCAATTTGAAAAAAAGCAAACTGAATCTAACTGAGATTAGGTAAATCAATGTTTTCATAGTTAACTTCAGAAATGAGATTTGAATTAAAGTTCTTTTAACCATTGTAATTACACTCTGTCATTTTACTTATGGTCTCAGATTTCCAGAGAAGTGTTTCAGTAAACATAGTAAAACTTTAATAATTTTTATTAGATGAATACATTTGATTCACTAGCAGGACTCAAATTAACCAGTTTTTCCTTAGTCTTAGGGACAAATTATTGCCACAAAAATCTGTTAAATGTGTCTCTAATTTATTTAATTAAATTCTTAGAGAATTATTCTATAGAAAATTATGAGTTTATAAATGCTTTTATCCAAGCTCTTTTATGTTTTATGAGATCTCAGAGAAATTTATTTTTTAATTCAAATTCTTTTTATCTCTGAAGCAGAATTCTGTCGACTTTTTTTCAGTTAAAACTTTCATTCAAATCTCATTGTTGAAATATTAAGTTCAATGACAAATATTTTTAGTGTCTCTTAAATATGAATTTTTCTTACAAAAGTCCCTGCTGTAATGAAAAAGTTTTAAGAGAAAATGACCTATGTCCATTTCTCCTTTATCATTTCCCCAGAGTCCCTTTAATTTGCTTGGAATTCCCACATACCATTTTCTTAGAGCTCACATAGAAATGTATGATGAGCTCAACCCATAGCTTGTCTTTAATGCAAACTTTGCAGCAGTGACCCAATTGGTTATTCATTCCGTACATTTTTGTGTTCTTGTTGAGGAATAATCTTCGTAAATGCTTATTATTTCAAATATGCTAGTGATAGGTAAAAGCAATATTGTAGTTTATTTAACCATACTAATTTTTCTCCCTTTCTCCTTTTCCCCCATTTTGTTTGATTTCTTATATGTACCTTTCAAAAGAGATCTTTAAAAAAATATATTAAATGCTTCGAGATCTGTGAGAGAAAAAATGTAAATTTCATCACCTGGTTTTCACAGTTTAGAGACATAAAGTCTAAGGCCACTACTCTTTCAGCTGAAAGTGTCTCCTGAGGTCTATAAAATCTACTGCATCTAGAGCCTGAAACTTAAATTGAAAGCATTTTGACATTGATATGCCTATTGTAGAACATCATTTTTTTTCCATTAACCTCCTTATCTTCTCTTAACATCTAGACAAGATGATTTTGTCACCTGTGGACTCACCTTTGATGAAAATCATTTTCAAAACTAAACATTCGCTACATAGCAATAATGAACTTTGTCATATGAATCATGATAGAACAAATTTTGACATTTATGAATTTCTGCTTCCTCTATAAATCTCATGCACATTTTATATTTAACACTATCATTTTAAGACTGTGTCAGTAGACTCTCTTTGTCAAAGATGGCTTAGAATATGAATCTCTTTCATTTAAAGATGAAGTCATGTTCAGGATTGTATTTTTACATATTTGTTGATTAATTATAAAAATGAGTATTAATGGTCTTACTATCACTAGATAGGGTAATACAGAATAATAAAATCACAGCTGTATTTATTTAATTTATATTTCTCTGCTAAATCTCACCAGTGTTTCAAACTCTGATATTAGAAATATTTATACAGGTGTAATGACTTTTGTTTAAATTAATATTGCCTAAATGATAGCAGTGTATTAAAGAATTTTGCTAACTCTGATTGATGTAATTAAGAATGTTGATTGTTTATATTTAAAGTCACAAAGATGACTGCAATTTGATTTATTTTACTAATAATTATCAATTCCATTTTACAAATGATCTATATATATTTTACTAATGTGTTTTTTCTTTATTCCAGTCAGCATCTTTTGCTGCACTTAAAAAGTGTGAGTAAACTCCAGTGTCATTCTATTGGCAACTAATTAGTAATCAAATGGAATCAATCTTATATGTAGTCAGTGTAATGTTTTGAATTTCATTTATTGATTCTTTTTGTATTTGATACTTCAGAATACAATAAAATACTTCAGTGTGCTGACTCATAGACACTTTGCTAATCTATGACTACTCATTACACTTCTTCACATTTAATAACTAAGCAATTGTGAATTTTATTTCTGTTTACAACTCTTATTATATTGAAATGCAAACAACAATGACAAAACACCACATTCTATATGTATGTAATAATCAAAATTTTTTAATGTAAATTAAAAATCACTAGACATAACAGGAAATACAAATGTAATCAGACTAAAATAAATCAAATTAATTAAATATACATAATGGAAATTATACAACTGTATGAAGGATAAATATCTTTTAATAAGCAGAAATTAATACTCTTCATTTCTATGAGAAGACTCATTAGTATTAAGATGTCAATTCAACTTTGAATTTACCTGTAAATTAACACAATTCCAATCAAAATTTCGATGTAATAATTTTGAAACTTGACTGAATGACCCCAAATTCCTTTTCAGTAAAAAAACTCCAAGGAGCTTATCTGAAAATACAAAAAATATGTAGTATGTGATAGAAGTTTCCAGAAGATTCAAATGTTTTCCCGTTCCCTCCTCTACAAATATATCCCTTGAGAGATAGACAAGGAATCAAAGGATACTTTAATGTGGTTTATGACAAAAACTCTCCCCAGTTACAAGCTCCATACATGATGAGTACATGATGAAGAATAAGTTTCCTCCTATTTTGGGAAAATCTCCTGCCCCTTAGTTCTTTAGATTTTCCTTAGTAATAATTATTATATAACATGTTAGCTCACTTCAGACAAGGTCTATGCTTATAAAGCATATATGTTCACTCATATCTTTCCCTTTCTTTGAAAGCTTAGTGGCATACTATACACAATAGTTGACTTGAAATAATATATTCAGAGATCATTTTTTATCAATATTGATATTAATCATGTAATCATTGTATATTATTGAATTGTAAATAAATATGATTTAAATATCCTGATGGATATGTAGGTTGCTTACTACATATTAGTATTATTTAAATAACTTTGGGAAATGAAAATGGCTGTAAGTAGAAAGGTTTAAGTGAGATTAATCCTCATATATTCATACAAGGAGAAAATAATAAACTCTCTAATTTTTAAAAATCAAGAAATGGTGATATACACATTATTTAGTTATATGGAAGCAATTCTTCTTTAGAGATAGGGATGAACATAGCAAGGTACTTTTCATTATAAGCCCACTTGTCATTTGTGTTTTTAAGCTATATAGCCATTTTATAATAAAAATAAGTTAACCTTGAAAATGAAAAAAAAACAAAAACAAATGTATTATCATTGAGGGCCTACTATAAAGTATCTTGAGTGCATGTAACAGAACAGAATTAAGATGTAAGCACTGAAATGAAATTTGTTTTGTCCCTTTTCCAATTTGTTTTCTGTGTTCTCATGAGTCAAACACCTGATCCAAATTGATAAATTTCTTGCTTAAATGAGTTCATAGGTAGCCCAAGTAATTGTGGACTTAAGTATATTTACTAACTAAAAACAACAAATTTCTCCTTGATTTTCTTAACCAAGGACAAATGACCCATTATTTCATCCATATTTTAATCATTAGATATATCTGGTCATTCAGTTATCCCTCCTACAATTTTGAGGAAACATAAAAAACATATGAATTAAAGAAGTGTGAATTATAACAGGAAGCATTAAAGTTGTTCCATGTATAATGAGCAACATTTTGTTGTTACTGCTGTTGTTTTCTAAACCTCTTCAAGAAAAATGCAATTTTATGTATAACCAAAGTCTTTCTAGATTACCCAAACTTCTAGGGCCCAATAAAAACACACTATCCACCACAAAGATATTAGAAGAAAATAAATAAAATTAATTATGAATTGTTTCTAGCTAAGAAGACAAACATAGGGAACAAGCAATATTAAGCCAGCCTTGTCAATCTTTACCAACATGAATTTTAATAAACATTTCACGTTAAAACTAGTTGAACAAAGGTGGTCTTTTAGGTTATTGGCTTTTTTTTTAGTGTTATCTGATATTTTTGAGCAAGCAAACTATTTATCATGTACGTAGACCTTTGATGATTGACAAAAACTATACTCAATTTTTTCAAGCGTCATAGATAATTGATATCTAATAATTCTGTAATGCCTGCACATACAGCATGGTAATCTCTTTCTTTTTTTTTTTTGTTTTTTTTTTTACATGGGCAGGCACTGGGAATCAAACCTGGGTCCTCTGGCATGGCAGGCAAGTGTTCTTGCCGGCTGAGCCACTGTGGCCTGCCCCAACATGGTAATCTTAAAGCTTGACAAGTGTTTTTTACTGTCATTAATTCTCATTTAATTCTTATTAAAATTAAATTTTAATGCAACATTTTATGTCCATATTCTTAATGCACAGAACTCTTTCTTTCATTAAACTTTTGTAACATAAAATAATTTTTGTTAAATATCCCCAATATAACAATAGTCATTTAAACCTTTTTGAACCACAAAATGAAATCTACTTAGATATTAATATATATGGAATTTATTAAATACATTTTAGTGATCCTTTTTATGTAATGTGATATAGCAAGAAGAAAATGAAATAATCTCCTATGGACAGTTTTTCCAGTCATGATTGTAATTAAAAAAGGAATTTGCATCATGGCTCCATTTGTAGGAGATGAAAGAGCAAACCAAAATGAGAAATGCAATAAAAATGTATTATTCATATATAAATTTTTATATGTAATTTTTATATTTTATTATAAGAAGAATAAAAAATGAAGCAGGCCTTAAGTGCAGTGAATACACTGGGCTCTTCTAGAATTGACAGGTATTTCGTCAATTTCATCCCATCCCAGAACTTTGCTTGTTTTCATTGTCTTGGTTTTCTTTCCAGTAATTCCATATATGCACACACACATACACATAACACGCATATAGATAGGGAGGGAGGGAGGGAGGGAGGGTAGCTGGTAGATAGGTAGGTAGATCAATGATTGATCTTTAAATAGGGTTATGTATATTTTTCCTTGTATATTTCTACCTACATATATTCTTATGGTTAGGTGCAAGTTTCAGTGGAGGAATACAGGATGAGTCAGGTTAGTTTTCCAGCTGCCTTCATTTCTTATTATGCAGAAGTATTTAAAACTTGGCCGCTCAGAAACGTTATGATAGGTGAAATAATCCAAACAAGAAAGACAATATATTATTTTATTTATATAAAATTGTCAGAGAAGTAAGAATCTTATAGAGACTGAAAGCAGATCACTGGATAGCTGGGACTAGGATAAAAATGGGGACTGACTGCAACCACCCAAGAGGAAATTTGGGGAGGTTTTGGAAACATATGGATTGCAATATTGTATACTTTATATATTTACTACTACTGATTGAAGCAAACACTTTAAAAAGCAATGCAGATGAAAATCCTATAGTAGAACTAAAGCCAAAAAGAAAAGTGAAGTTAAGAACACAGATTTCCTTGGAATTAAAAAAGTAAAAAAGATTTATAGATTTCTCAGGATAAATGGAGACCTATAAATCTGTGCCTTAGTCTTCCTATATCAGCTTAGAATGAATCTAACAATAGGATATGTAGATAGTGCTTCTCTAGAAACCGGATACACGCATTCTGCAAGCGGCCCTGCACTGTTCTATGGCTCTCTGATGTACCTCACATTTTCTGATCGCTTCATGCAATTGAGAGCAAAACACAAATAATTATCTTTCAACCATTATTATTAGAGTTAGACATGATAAGAATTTTAATGTAAATTCTGTTATAAAAATAAATCTGGTTTGAAAATCATTGCTGCTCTCTAGAGTACACATTTAGGCATTTAAAATGCATGAATAAGGTCCTAAGGAGCATTTTAATTTTATGGTATAAGAAATCTTATCGTGGATAATGAAAATTAAAGTGACAAATAAGAAAGTTCATTTGAAATGCTTTCCAGTGACAAAACTTTAGATTCTAAAGCCCTATAATGTGAATTTGTAGCATTTTATGAAGAGCATTTAAAAATGACTTGAACATTTCAGCTACCAAATAATTCAATCATAAATAAACATAAATAAAATTTGAAAAGCAAAGAAGCAAACACGTAACAAATACCCCATCGTCTTTTATTCTTAACGTTCCAAATATTCATTTCTCTAAGGGAAAATGGAAAGAAAAATGTGCCATGCAGAAACAGCTATCGATCAAGATGGACAAGAAAATAGAATATTTGAACTCTCTTATCTCTCTTTGGACCAGATCCTTTTTAAAAGCCTAGATGTTAACTCAGCAAATAAAAAATGAAAGACGCACTTCTGAGACAAATGTTAGAGAAATATATTTCTAAGGATTTGATTCTCATAAGCATTTCTCTGAAAAATACTATCAAAATATTCTTTGAAGAACAAGTATTATACGATCTCATTTAGAAAATACTTCTAGGAGGACTAGGGCTTGGACTGTGGCCTCTTGTAGCAGTCACATTTGGTCCAGAATCGTTATTGTCATTTCCGGATTTCGTGAGGCGGTTCTATGTATGTATATCCTAGTATTTAGAGATGAGCACAAAGCCAATTGAGTCAAGATTGAGGTGGTTCAGAATGCAGGGGTAAGGAAGATGGTGTCTGTATTTTAGAGCTTTGTCTACTCTTTGAGACCAGGGGAAGAAAGGTTTATTTTGTCGGTAAATAAATTTTCCATAGCACAAAATCTGACTCAGTCAGTCTGGATGTATCATTTGGACAATCCAGGTACAGGGAGCCCAGACTGGGAACGAGAGCCTTTGACCCTGTATTATTTGATGTGGTGCCTGGATGCATCCCAGAGTATGTTATACAAATGATCAAAAAAGTGTTGATAGAGTACTTAGGAGAAGGAATATGGAACTATTGAATTTTACCAATGGGGAGACTGCAGATGCTGTGTCAAGCATTGGGGATGCCCAAATTAATGAGCCAAGCTGTTCATCTTGAGGCTTACACTTGTGAAGTTTGTGTATGTCCAGGCGTGGAGTTCTTCCTGGAAGCGTGGGAGATGACTTCCGAAGATGGGCCTGGCCTTGGCACTGTGGGATCAATGATGCCGCCCTGATCAGAAGAGGGAAAAAAGGTGTCGCAGATAAGTTATCAGTGGCTGAGAGGGTTCACATGGAGTTGAGGGGCTGCTCTGGAGGTCACTCCTGCATAGCTTCAATTAGATATTGTTAGTTATCATAACATGCCAAACCCCAATCAAAGATTATTATATAAGATTCTACAAAGGTTCCATGCACTAGAGTAACTCTCCAGAAGCCTACAACCTCCAGATGGGTCCCTGGACCAGTAAGCCCTGGAATGCAGAAGACCCAGTCTCTCCAGAACATCAACTAGTTCCATCTCACTACCCCATATTATTGAGTCCCTTCCAACATGAAAAAGTTAGAATGGGCATAGCTCAAATACCCCTAAGGAGTGGGATAAAGATCAAAGTTGATGGTAGAGTTATACAGAGAAGGTCAAGTTTAACATATGAATATGATTGCTGAATCATTATGTTGATATTGCTTTTAGTCTCCAGTATCTTTGAGTAGTGAGAAGTAAAAACCTAAAATTGTGGAATTGTAATTCGTATCAAACTCTAAAATCTGTTCTACAACTAATTGTTGGGATGTACTTTGAAATGTATTGCTTTTATGTATATATGCCATTTAAAAAGAAGAAAGAGTATAACAGAGAAGATAGGATTTAACAAATGAGTATGAGCTGAATCATTATATTGATATTTCTTTTGGTCTCCAGTGTCTTGGAGCAGCTAGAAAAAAATATGAAAAATCATTGAACTGTAACCCATACTAAACTTTAAAATCTGTTGTATAACTATGTGTTAAAGTTTACTTGGAAATTTATTGTTTTTTTGTATATGTTATATTTCACAATTAAAAAATTTTAAATAGTCTTTGCTGATTTAATTGGAAGTGATCTGTACAAGTCATAGAAAGAATAGATAATTCTTAACAGTCAGATTAGAATTTCTTAACTTTGTGAAAGTTTAAAATTGCAAATAATACAGTAATGAAAATGTTGAAATTAAAGAGTATACAAAATTTATTTGAGACACACACACACATGCATGAACAATCAGTGGGAATCATAAAATGGTTCAAGCTGTCTGGAACACCCTGAGACACTTCCAGAGGCTCCACAAGGTGAAGACCATATCCATACAAACACTAAGGCAGTATTTGTCTTTCTAGGCTGTTGGCACTTGCACAGTTGTTATGAAATCATGCAAGAATAAGGCTTCTGATGTTTTGACATAAATGTAGTGTCTCCAACGTGGATTAGTTGTCACTGTATTCCTGCTGGGGAAAAAAAAGCCAGTTTCACTAAAGAATGTCCTTGATAGAAAATGAAGTTAGTTTATTACATCTTGATTTACTTAAAAATATTCTGTGCCAACAAAAAGGGGAGTATTCCGAAAGGTGTGAGGTTTGTTTTTAGAAAAAATATTTGTGTGATTATGAGTTGAAGTAGCTGATTTTTTTCACCTATCATCACTTTACTTCAAAGAATGACTGACAAACTATGGTCATTCAGATTTAGGTGTTGGACAGTTAGATTCTTGAAAATGAAGTGAGCAGGCCATTTCAAGGAAAATCAGTAGTATTTATTGCTAATCATAAAATACAATCCCTCAATTCAGAATATTTTAGGGAAGCCTGTATCTATCACTATAACTTTGATAGATTCCCAATACTTAAGACTTTTGGAAGAAATCAAATTTTTTCACGTTAAATAATAAATGTGTCAGTTTTAGACCATCTCCATATCTCAGTGCACCAGTATATTCCAAATATAAAAAATCATTGATAAGGTTTCAGTTCCACAGCATGACTAAACTATAAGAAACTGCCACCTGCCAAGTTTTGAGGTGGCCGGAAAGAAAATATCCACAATCATCTGACAAATGTTACAATACTCCTCCATTTTCAACCTCATATCTTTGTGCTACCATATTTTCTTCATACACTTCAACCAAAAGAAGATATTGAACACACAGAGTGCAGAGGAAAATAGATAAATACAGCAAATTTCTATTTGTCATTAAGGAAATTTTAAAAATATAGATCAATGCTATTCTTTCTCTCTCTTCTTTTTTTTCTTTGATTTTGAAAAATATAGTTATTTTTCTTGGATATATGTTGTTTATTTTGACAAGTAATGGACTTATTTTTATTATTTGTAAATGAATAAAAATATATTTAAAACAGTTTCAGTTTTAATAGAGTAAATGGAAATAAAAATAGCACACCAAATCAAAGTAGTTTAAGGTTTTCAGTATTTTGAGTACAATGAGTTTTTGAGAATGACTATTGAGAATTCATATATATATATGAATATATATATATATATATATATATATATATGAGAGAGAGAGAGAGAAAGAATCTCCTTACATATTTAGAGTAGCTCCTGTTTTCCATATGGAATCCTGATAGAAAGTGTTTTTGAAAGATTTATTTTCCAGGAAATAATCTTTAAAAATTAAAATTACACACAGTTGTCTTATGGGTATAGATATGCACCTATTCATGATATAATCATCAGAAATTTGGGATTCTTGTAGTGGTAGTGAATGGCAAACTTTCTTAATTTGCCAGTTCTCAATGAAAATACCACACAATGGGTGGGCTTATTAGGCAAGAATTTATTGCTCATGGAGATCACAGGCGCAAATCTAGAGGTCAAAAGTTCCAAATCAAGAGGTCACAGGTCTCAGATAAAGGTTTCAGCAATGCCATACTTTCTTCCAGAGTCAAAATCATTCTGCTCATGGTTTCCTACACTTCTCAGGCCTCCTTGACTGGCATGTCTGCTTCTATTACATGACAATGCTTTTGGTCTTTCTCACTTCTGATTCTACCTCTTCTGGCTTCTCTCTATGAGGTCTCTTGATCTGAATTCAGGTGTGTTCAGCTTGGTCACACCTAACTAGGATTTTAGAAGATCCTTTTCACAAATGAGTCCATAATTAAACTGATAATACATCTTCAAAGTGTTCTCTATTTACATTCAAGCTCATACTTGCAGGAACAGTGATTATTATTAAGAATGGGACTTTTGTTGGGGTAAGTGATTCAATGCACCACACAAGCCATTGAAAAATATTTATTTAATTAATCATGAATTTTTCCTATTTAAGAAAATATATCTATACTTATATGAAACATAGAAATAGTTAAAAATTTGTAAGTAAGAAAACACTCATGTATACATGTGCATGCATGCACATAGAGAATTCAATTAGAGAAACAAAATGTAGAAAAGCAAATTAGAAACTAATCAAAATGCTTCTCAAATTAGGTGAGTGGAAACTGGGAAATAAGATTGGGAGTGAGAGCTTTGATGTTTTGTTTTTGTTTTTCAAAATATAACCTTGACTCTGAAACATGCAATTGATTTACCTATTTGAAAAATAAATACTAATCAAGAAAGAAAACAAATACTAAAATTGTACACAAAGGTAAATAAACCTAACTCTAAATTAAATTGGCAACATAACCAAATAAGAAAAAATTAATTAACTTTTTAACACAGTAGTCTTTTATTGGGATATATTCTATGCTTAAAAATTTCACTACAGAACATTTTTATAGAAGCAATAATGGTATTATAAGTATGAAAATATTTATGGTTATTGTAATATAACAGATTAATTAATTAAACTTAGGGAGTGCTAAGCCTTTTCTTGAAAAAAACTAGTGTTTTTTAAATAGGAAAAAAATCAAGTTTAAAAGAGGCTAAGAAAAATCTTATAATATGAATTTTTAAATGGAAATATCAGCTTGAAATTAAAAATATGACAGCCTCACTCAAAAAAGAAACAGAAAATCCATAGCTATTACTGATTCATAGCAATTCTGAATTCCAGTCTAGCACATATTGCCAACTCTTTAATTAAGGCCCAGTTTTGCTGCCTAGAAACGATGTTACATGACTTTTGGCTCTTTCCTCTGCATTCTTGCTCCTACCCCCTAAATTATCCTTTTTTTTTTTACATTAAAAAAGAATCAATCTTTTTTTCTCGTTGGGTAGTTTTCTACTACTGGTACCAGGTTGTGGGTATAAAGATGTCTTTCCATTTTGAACAGTCTTTATTATTTCCAGTCCAATTTGATATATTTCCTTTAAAAATATTGGCAGCTCCCTGTATATCAAATTATAATACACTCCTGGAGAGAAAAGCCAAACACAAATTTTTTCATGCAAAGCTCTCTCTGCCACAGACCCCCTGCAAAGCTAATGTGATATGATGGTTTTAAGATTCTTAGAAGCTGTGTTATTTAACAGAGCTGGATATGACGATTCGCTTCTTTGAACCTTAGAAAGATTGAACTGAGAGGGTCTGTCAGTAAGTCATGACCTTTAGACTTTCTGTGGTCTGAAAATAGAGTCCAAATGTGTTCTCAGTTCTGCTGCAGTCATCTGTTGTTGCAAAACAAGCTACCTTAAAACTTAAGAGTTTAAAGTAAACGTTCTATTTTGCTCAGATTTTATGGGTCCAAAATTCAGGAGGCCCAGTTGGGCAGTTCACCTGTGATTCACATATCATCACCATCACATGGCCTAAGGAGCTAGAGGATTGACTTCTAAGATAATTTCTTCACTTCCATGGTTGGCATCTTGGCATTCCTCTGTCTCTCTCAGAGTATATAATAATGCAGCTCCTGGCCCTCTGTTCTTGAGCTACTGTTTCAGATGTAGAATTTGAAGTTGCCAGTCTTTTAAGGCCTGGGACCAGAAACAGACACAGCAACTTCACACAGTAAGATATTATGCAAAGTAGTCACAGTATCTGTCCAAATTCAAGAGAAGGCAAAATAGAGCTATTGATGAAAGGAGTGTCAAAGATTTGTGATCATTTTTTCATTCACTGTAAACGTTGGGTGTATCATGCAATATGACATACCAATATTATCTATGAGTGACTCTCACTTGAAAATGTTTCATCTAGATCAAATCAATCTCCAGACCTACCATCTGACTTTAGAGAAAATATAGAAGTTAGAGGAACAAGTAAAATATTTCCAAAATTAAAAATTCAGATGAATAAAGAATGTTGGTTTGTTTCTTACTTAAGTTGAAGTGTTTGGGGTGTGAATAAAACTTTTTAAAAAATAAACAGAAAGATACGAGTTCTGGAGAAAATGTGGAGAGATTGATGCACCTGTTCACTGGTGGTAGGGTAGTAGCAGCCCCTCTGGAAGGCAGTGTGATAATTCCATAGGAGGCTAAGTATAGAGTTGCCCTATTATCCTGCAGCCACATTATTAGGTATATACTTGAAAGAACTGAAAGCGGGGACATGAATGGACATTTGCCACTAGTGTTTATGGTGACATTATTCATGATTTGCAGTGGATGAAGGTGGCCTAAGGGTACATCAGCAGATGAATGGGAGCAATTGCAATGTTTGGTTTTTTTTTGTTTTTTTTTTTTAAGAGTTCATGGGCTGGGAATTGAACCAGGGTCCCTTACATGGCAGGCCAGGATTCTACCACTGAACTACCCATGAATCCCCTATAACTGTTATTCTAAATTCTGAGATGCTCAGCTCTTTGTGTATAACCTGGCCATTCCCTAGAACTTTGGGTATCTGTGTGACACCTGAGATTCAGAGCTAGAGCTCTGCAGATATAAAGTCAGCACTACCCCATCAGCAACGGTTAAAAAAAAGCTGAAAAAGAAATTAGACTTCTATTACAGATATGAATGAAGCTGATCTGGTTAAGATTAGGTTAAATCAGGCTAAAGGGTAAAGGATGATTTGGTCATGTTTGAAAACTTTAACTTTTGTGTGAGACCAAAGGAAGAGATGATTATTTGGTATAATATATATATATATTTTTTTTTTTTTTCTGTAGCATACTAGCTAATTTAACCTGTATCGTGAGTGCATCCAAAAAACATAATTACACGGAACTTTGAATAGTGAGTGAGAACTTGTTGGTTTGTACAGTACAGGTTACTGTAATGACTCAATATATCCTTGAGTAATTTGGGCAGAGAATAAAAAAGTATTAGTAAAGTTTCCTAGAGGGACTGGGAAAATATGGAAATATTATACTTCCCCACCTGGAGAAGACCTGATATTCTCACAAGCATTAGGGACTACTAATTTAATGGGCCAAGCACTCAATCTTGGGGCTTACTTTATGAAACATATTCCTGCAAAGAAGAAGCTAAGCTTAGTCATAATTATGCCTAAGAGTTTACCCCCTCTTTTGTTGCTCAGATGTGGCCTCTATCTCTAAGTCAACTCTGTAGTAAACTCATTGACTTTCCTGCTTTGTGGGACATGACTTCCAAGGGTGTAAATCTCCCTAGCAATATTGGACATGACTCTTGGGGATGAGGTTGGGCCTGGCATTATGGGATTGAGAAAGGCTTCTTGAACAAAAAGGGGAAGATAAATGAAATAAAATAAAATTTCAGTGGCTGAGAGATTTCAAATATACTTGAAAGGTCATTCTGGAAGTTATTCTTAAGCATTATATAGATATCTCTTTTTAGCTTTTAGTGTATTAGAATAGCTAGAAGGAAATACCTAAAACTGTTGAATTATAATCCAGTAGTCTTGATTCTTGAAGTTGACTGTATAACTATATAGCTTTCAGGGGGTGTTTGATAGTGAAAACCTTGTAACTGACACTTCCATTATCCAATGTATGTATAGATAAGTAAGAAAATAAAAACAAAAATAATAGGGGGGTGTATTATCTAGCATTCTCTAGAGAAACAGAATCAAGAGGGAACGCTCGCAAATATAAAATTTATAAAAGTATTTCACATGATCGCAGGAATACAGAGCCCAAAATCCGCAGGGCAGGCTGTGAAGCTTACGATGCTGATAGAGGGTCTGGATGAACTCCACAGGAGAGGCTTGTTAAGCTGAAGCAGGAATTGAGCCTGTCTCTTCTGAACCCTCCTTAAAAAGCTTCCAGTGATTAGATTGAGGTTCACTCATTGCAGAAGACACTCCCTTTGGCTGATTACAAATGGAATCAGCTATGGATGCAGCTGAAGTGATCATGATCTAATTCTATGAAATGTCCTCATTGCGACAGACAGACCAGCACTTGCCCAACCAGACAAACAGATACCACCACTTGGCCAAGCTGACACATGAACCTGACCATGACAGGGGGATAAGAAGTATGGGATGCTTGGGATGTTCTTTTTTGTTTTTGTGTTAATTTTTCTCATTTTTATTTTTATTTTTGGAGTAATGAAAATATTCAAAAATTGTTTATGGTGATGAATGAAGAAATACATGATTATTCTATGAACCACTGGCTGTATACTTGGAATGATTATACGGTATGTGAATATATCTCAATAAAATTGCATTAAAAAAAGAATGCTGGCCCTTCTACAAGACTTCTATCCTGGATTCCTCAAAAAACTATTATTAAAAATAAATGGGGGCAATGGTGGTGCAGTGGCAGAGTTCTCTCTCACCTGCCATGCCAGAGACCCGAGTTCATTTCCCTGCACCTGCCCATGCAATAAATAAATAAACAAACAAACAAACAAACAAATAAATAAATGGGCCCATATAACTCTACAGCACAAAAAGTAAAACCTAACACAAAGAATGAACAAGAATTAATATCATAATTATGATAATATTAGCTCCTTTATTGTAACTGAAGTACCACACCAATGCAAAATGTTAATAATAGGGAGAACCAAGAGTGTATGTGTGTGTGTGTGTGCGGGGTGGGGAGTTATATGGGAACTTTGAACTTTCTCCTTGATTTTTTTGTAAACCTAAAATTGCACTAATAAAATATATTAATTTGAAAAGAAATGGTGAAACTTTTACAGGCTAAAAGCAACAAAAGAGGTATAAATGTCAACTGAGATTTATGAAGCTACATGGATTAATATTATCAAAGTTATTGTGATATTTAGGAACATTTTAACAGGAGCAGATATTTGATTATTATGTGGAATAATTGTTCATTTTCTCATGAGTAAAATGTTAATGAGGTTATACAGAAGATTGTTCTTATTTTATAACCATTATGAAGTATTTAATAGTGAATTATCTTAAGGTCCAAGTCATTACTTTCAAACAACACAGTAATGACAATAAAAATTAAAATAACATAATATATGCTATATAATTAATGTAATGATTAAATATATATAATTTATATAGAGATCAAATATATATAATTTATATAGAATCAAATTATTAAAATTTGCCGAATCTGCTAGAGAATATATGGCTAATCCTTGCACCCATTTTTCAAATTCTACATGTTTGAAACTTCATTAGAAAAAGTGGGGGCAAACAAGTGAAATTTTAAAATGAAAATATCGCACCTTAGTTGCATGGCACAAGATCAAACAGCTGTTGTCAAAGTTATGGGAGGAAAAAAAAATACCAAAGATTGTGAATGAACTGACTGCCCACAGGAAGAAAATTACAGTATAAGGTTTTATTATATTGGACGAAGACAGTAGAGAAGGTTCAATAATAGATTGTCTTAGAATTATCTTATTTTATCCACCTAGAAGGTTTTGTATCAATATTAAACCCATGTTTAATCCTGCAACTTGAAATGTCAACATTCACTGAATAGCTTCATTAGTCCTCTTGTATGTAAGATTTAATTAAAGAATGAAGATTAAACAAATACACCTTCAGAAAAACAAAAGCTGGGAGATTTTGCCACTTGATGAACCCTAATAAAGGAAATACTAAAGGTGAATTTTCAAATAGCAGCAAATATATATATAAGATATAGGATCAGTGATGCAGGAAATTTAAACATGTGAGTTAGTTTAAGTAAATATTTGTACACAACAATAAAATTTATTGTGTCATAAATAATGTGTGTGTGCATGCATGAATTTTATTTATGATCATGGCAAAGCAACTGGCTATAATTAATTTGAAAACCAGAAAAATCATGAAGAATAACTATTTTAAAATCTGGAAATACAGGAAGTACAAAACTATAATCCCTGAAAGAAGTGAAACAAACAAAATGAGAATCATCATTGCCTCAACTTTCTGCAGGAAGCACTTTCTCACCAAGGTAAGAAGACAAAGTAGAAGTTTGGGGTACTGAGGTGACTAGAATTTATGGGTAGAATATCAGAAAAGAGGGAACTTGAATAGGAGCTCCGCATATCTTCACGGGAGTTCCTTTGAGCATTTGGCCAAATTTAAGCTGAACAATCACTAAGTGAAACTCCATGGGACCAGTCAAAACCAAACATTGGGGAAGGAAAAAAGAAAAAAAAAAAGCAACAAGAAGTGTATTGCTGAAAAACTCCAGGATCTCCTTTAGAGCTGAAAGGTCCAAATGTCCTCTAGGAAAAACACTGTTGAACAACCCAGGCTTTCACTATAGTCTACAGAAAATCTATACTTTAGGAATAGAGCTAATATAGGTTTAAAAGATTACCAGGACATAAGTGAATAAAGCTTTATGTTATAAAACAGTCCAGGCTGACCTGTAGGAAAATTAGCTACTTTCTGGAACAAAATCCAACCCTATTATGGAAAACAATAGCATAAGACATTGCACAGCATAATGCCCATAATATCTTACATGTAATAATAAATGATTGTTGATACAAAGAACCAAGAAATTGTGATAATGAACAGGGGAAAATAGGTCAAGAGGGAAAAAAGTAAGAAATGACAGAGACAATGGAATCAGCAGACCAGAACTTTTAAGTATCCTAGCATTTATCATATGTGTTCAATAATGTAAAGGTAAAGATGAAAGAATAAAGAAAGAATGTCAAAGAAAAACGGAAATTATACCTTAAAAGAACAAAATGATAATTCTAAAATAAAAAATGCAGTATCTACAGTTGCATATTCAGATAAACTCTGAACTCTAAAAGTACTCCGAATTCAAACAAGGCATTGGGAAATATCAAAAATAAATCACATCTAAGAAAAAGGATTTAGCACAAGCAAAATATTAAAAGTTTATGTGAGGTTTAAACAAGTTGAAATACAATAACAACAATGACACAAGGATGGAAGGGGAAGAAATAAAGGTTCTTGTGTTATATATAAAGCACTGAAATATTTTTAAGTAGATCATAGTAAGTAAGAAATCCATGTAATACATGTTAGATATATTAATTTTCCATTGCTCTAATTTTAAATTTCAATTTATAATTATAGGATCTTAAAACCATACACATCAGTTATTTAACACTTCTAAGTCAAAAGCTCTCCCCAAATTAAAAGTAAGGTATATGCAAGAGTGCATTGCTTTCTGGAAATGCTAAGAGAAAATACATTTCCTGAGGAATCAATTTGTTGGCAGAATTCAGTAGTTGGCTATAGGATTGAGGGACTCACTTCCTTACATGCTGACCTCTGATGGCCCTTCACAGTTTTTAAACGCTGTCACATCTTTTGGCTCATGACTCCTTCTTTGCGTCTGCAAAACCAATGAAGGCACGTTGAAGCTTTCTCAATATTCACAACTCTTGACTCCTCTTAACATTGTTTATCTTTCTCCCCAATCCATTTGAGAAAGTTTCTCTAATATTAAGGAATGATGTGATTAAATTGGACTCACCCAAATAATCTAGGATAATCTCCTGGATTTCAAGGCCTTAACTTTAACCATATCTGCAAAGTCCCTTTTGCAAGGAAAATTAAAATATTCATAGTATCTGGGAAACTGGGTGTGGACATCTTTGGAGATCGTTATTTTGTCTACAATACTATGGTCACCATTAGTATTATAATAAAATAAAGGACACACTAGGGCATGGATGTAGTTCAAAATACATGATGCAAAAGCAAACAGAACAAAGAGATACTAGGAAATTGCACAAGTAAAACAGAAGATATCAACATGTATTTGAGTAATTAATAGAACAACTAAATAGAAAATCAGTAAATAGAACATAAATAGTGCTATCATACAACCTGAACTATTTGACATGTATAAAACATCACTCTCAAAAATGGCAAAATGTACATAATTTCGGTGTGCACAATGAGTGGTCACCTTGATAGTAGATATAATAGGTCATAAAACAGTCCTCTACACACATAGAAAATTATAAACTGTGAAGAACATATGGTTTGACCATTTGGGAATTACATTAGAAATTTTTAATAAAATGGTACCTTAAAAATAATAGGTAATTAAACAATTCAATCCTAAATAACCCATGAATCAAGAAAGAAACGCTGGAAAACTTAAAAATATTTAAACAGAAAATAAAATAAAAACTAATCAAAATATGTGGATGCAGCTAAAGAAATGCTTAAAGAAAATGTTGTAGCTTTAAATGTTTATATAAAAAAAGACAAAGTTTAAACATAATGGCCCAGGGTTCATTAAGAAACCAAAAAAAGATGAACACATTAAAACAAGTTCAGTAGGAAGAAGGCAATGATAATGATACGAATGGAAATAAATGAACCAGTAAACAAATAATAGGAAAACAAAGCAAAAGTAATCAAAAGAAAAATTAGTTTTTGAAAAGAGCAATTAATTTTATAAACCTCTAGCTAGACTGATCAAGGCAAAAGCAAGACCTCACAATTTAAAACTAACAAATAATAAACATAGGCAATTGGAAAAACTCTACATCAGTTAAAATGGAATTAAAGATTTAAAACATTTTCTCAAAGACTCTTCAAATTATTATTGTTTCACTGGTAAATTCTATCAAACATTGCTGAAAGAACTAATATTGAATTTACTTTTTTCAGATAATAGAGGAATAGGCAAACTTCCAAATTTGTTTTAGTAGGACAATGTAAACCTGGAATAAAACTATAAAAATTTGGAAAATTATAAAATATTGAATCTAGCTATATATAGAAAGTACAATACAAAATTTTTAAGCGAGATTTGTACCTGGGATGCAGACGGGTTTAGCAACCCAATAAAAGGCATCAGCAAAAAAATCTAGAGATGATATCTTAATTGTGAAAGACTGAGAAATATCCCTCTATAACTGGAAATTAAAAATAATGTATAATTGCTCTACTTCTATTTAACATTTTAGAGGACTTGCTTTCCAGTGCAGAAAGACAGTACAAATATGTAATAGTCATACACATTGTTAATAAGATATGTAGTTGACTTGACTTTCAGATAACATGACCATGGATATAGAATGTAAATACTAGAGCTAATGAGTGAATTCAAATTTGTTGAAGAAAGGTAAACATTCAAAAAAATCAATCTTTACCATATATACTACCAAAAAGTATTTGGATGATTAAACTTTAAAATGCCATGTAAAATAACATTAAAAACAGAAAATATTTAGGGATAAATTTAATAAGCATATAGAAGATATGTATACTTAAAACTACAAAACACTGATGACTGAGAAAAAGTAAAGACCTAAATAAATTAAAAAATATACAGGTTTCAGAGATTGGAAAATACAAAATTGTTAAGATTTCTGTTCGAATCAAATTGATCTAGAGATTCAATTGTCTGCTTTTATGAAATGGGATTTTGATTAAAACATGGCTTTTCTAGGGGGCATACATCCTTACAAACAAGCACATTTCACACTCTGGCCCCTAAAAAAGACATGTTTTTACCATATACAAAATACATAAATTTTATAACAATATCAGAAATCCTAAACCTTTCAGTAGCGATACAAATGAAGTACAAAATTAGAGACAGTACACAATCTCATCAAGTCAGTTACAGACATAGTCTGTCCAAGGGCAAAATTTTCTGCATCTGCTCTGGACCTTTGAAAACTCATAACAAGTTATTTGCTCCCGAGATACAAAGGAGGAATATTCATAGGATCCATATACACATCTCCATAGGGAGGAAGGAACCCAGGGCTCACCAGACCCACATAGTTTCAAAAACCTGCAGGGCAAAGCCCATTAGATTTCAAAGTCTGAGGATCATTTGTCCTTGGGGATTCTGAAAGTGGCAGTACCACCCTGGTCAAGGGCCCACACAGAGGCCTGCCTCTCTTCAAATGCAACCTTGGGGGACACTGGAGAGACCACCTTTTTTTCTAGGCTCCACCCTCTCCAAGCATTGGGGCTTCAAATAGACCCAGGTTTGTTTCCTCGTGCCTGGCCATGCAAGAAAAAAAGAAAAGAGAGTACATCAAAATAGCCCTATTTTACTCTACCATTTCAAAGCCAAAAATGCATGCAAATGACTTAGAAATGGTATCAGATAGAGGTTTAAAGTGGTCAAACAAATTCATCAGGTCTTTTGAGTTTTCACTTCTCTTCCCCTGCACTGGAATTTCTATCATCCTAGAGTGGGCTTCCATCAGCTTTTCCTTGGACAAATACAAGAGTTTCCCTGCTAAGTGACTTTGTAACTGATTCTATGAGCTCTATTCTATCCAGTCTCCAAGATCATACTGCATGCAGTTCCAATCATGCTGCTTCTCTGATCCAGAGCATTTAGTGGTTCCTCCCCTCTCCGAACGAGTACAAACCAAAGTATTTCATGTGATATGGCAGTTGAACCTAGAAATTTCCCAGCACTTGCCTCTAAACACGGTATGCTTCAGCTAAATTGGGTTACTCATAGTTACCAGGCTGACCCTGTACTTTTCAGTATCCATACCTTTCTTCTTTTCTGCTTGCCTAAATAGTCTCATCTTTCAGATTCAATAAAAATATCACCTGTGAAATTAAGTCACGCTCGCTCTCTTTAACTTGAGGTCATTCATGCACCTGCCAAGCATTGGGTTTGTACATCTCCAATAACATTTGTCCTGTTGCGGTTTGGAGCATAGCAGAGGACATATTTTTGTTTGGTTTTGTTTTTGTTTGTTCCTTATAGCCATCAATCTGGTAGTTTCCAAGCTGCCATGACAAATGTCATACAATGGGTTGGCTTCAACAATTGGAATCAATTGTCTCATGGTTTTAGAGGATAGGAAGCTTGCTTTCGAGCTCTCAGCTCTGGAGCTGACTTACTGGAAATCCTTGGGGTTCCTCGGCTTTCCTGTCACATGGTGATGCCCTCTCCTTTCTCCTTGCTCTTCTATTTCCTCTGACCTTCAGCTTCTAACGCCTCCCTGTGGCTTTCTCTTTAGAAGGCCTCCAGTAATCAGGTTATGAGACTGACACCCACCCTCATTCAACTGGGCAACACCTAAGCTGAAAATAATAACTTCAAGACATCTTATTACCATGGATTCATATCCAAAGGGGCCCAGATTAAGAACATGTTTAAATTAGGGGATATAATCCAACCTACCACAATACATTCCCACCTAGAGCAAAGGAAATAATGTTTTCCTTCTCAATTATTTCATTTGTTGGAGAGAGTCAAAGGATAACTCAGGGCATAACTCAAATAACCATTCCATACAGTGTTCGAAGTATACCATTGCATCCTGTTTATTATGCTGAGAAGAGATGATCTTTCCTGCCTTTTTAGTTTGTCACATCCACTGATCTATATCTAACATTCCATAACATTCATGTCTTCGAAAATGGCACAGCTAAAAGGAATTAACAGAGAAGCTGCAGACTGATAAAATCATTTAAACATATTTCATAGACACATGTTTATTATTCAGAATAATTGAAGATTGAAAAAAAACAAACGACGCCATGGGAAAAATTTGTGGGCAAAGGAAACGCATATGTCATAGGAAAAATATAAATGGCATTGAACATATGAAACTGATCAATCTCAGTTTTTACCTGTGATATAAAAATATAATTTTATCTCACATAAGTAAGATATATTATAAAGATAGTATCAATTATTAGCAAAGATGTGGTAAACAGTTGCTGTTAGTATGAGTGTAAACTTCTACACTTACTTCTGTGGGGAAAGGGGGGCGCAGATTTGATTGTTTCTGTTAATTTTTAAAGTGTACACTCTATACAGGCCAGAATCAACTTAACTGCATCTCACCTAGAGAAGTAACTGCACTATAAAAAAGTAGGCATGTACCCAGTGTGCACAAAAGCATTTATTTTTAGAGTGGAAAATAATGTCCATCATTCTTTAATGACTACATAATCACAGTATATTGTATTTTTAATACTATGCAGCCACTAAAGAAAACTATCATCAAGAAATAAAAGTGAAAAAAATAGAAAAATTATAGAGAAGGTATCATTTACAGTACTCAGATAAAGACAGTATCTGTTTTTATTACTATATTCATTTATGCATATAAATGCCTGGATGGATACAAAACCCAACTGTTAATGGTGGGAAATGCAAACAGGCTGAGACATAACTTTCCAGAACATTCTCCTCATTTTACACACATTTACGTGTAGATTTACACATATAACTGTATTTTATTCTTCTTGCCTGATTTTACCAAATAAGGTGCCTGCAAAACTTAGTTTTCATACTTAAATACCACTTATATGATGAGCATACCTAGAGTTCTGTAGATAGAAGCAAAATACAAGTTTCATGCTTTCTACTTTCTTTTTGTCTATGTAAATATAAATATAAACACATACATCCATCCATATTATTCATGAATGCAATAATATCATACAGGGTTCTACTTTTTTAATTCTGTAGGTATTTTTTAAACACTCATGTTGCTGGCTTCTCTAATTCCTATTCTCCTTATTACCTCCTCTCATATTTCTCCCTTCCCAGATAAACAAGTACAACAAATCATTACGCATCCTTTCCTAATTTTCTCCATGTTCGTGCATCCATGAACTTTTCACTTACACTCATTCATACACACATAAACATACATGCAAACATATTTATAAACAAAAAGAGAGCTTATTCAAAAAATTAAGTGCTTTATAAAAATGGGATCACATTACATATGCCTTTATTATTTCACATTCTAAGTCCCATTACACGTAAACTGCGTTTATCTCAAACACATGAAATGTGTTCCACATAAACTGATAGAGATGGAAATCATTAAACATGATGCCTATGTAATATTACATGATGTGGCTGTACCCTAATTGATTCAACATTCCTCATTGCTAGATATTTGTTTCTAGTGCTGTGATTAGAACATTGCTGTAAACACAAATATCTTTGAACACTAATAGTATTTTTATGTCATTATGATAGAGCACCAGGAATTAAACTGTTGAGTGAAAATCTGTGAAAGAAATCCAGAGCGTGTAGAGATGGAGAAGAATTATTAGTGACACAATGGGACTGAGAGCGGTGTAGCAATGAAGTATAGAGTCTTGTTGATTGCATTAAACAGATTTGCCAAGGCTATCACTGAAGGGCTTTAAACCTCGAGAAAATGAGATAATAACTGAGTTTTACAAAGGTTATTCTGATGATTTCTGCAAGAGGGCTAAGAGAGGGTAGACTGAATGGTGTGAGATGAATTAGGCACATTTTCCTGAACATCCAAACAACAGATAATGACTGCTGGCAGGAAGGAGGGACCCAGATATAGCAGAGATATGCTAAGCATTTAAAATTCATAAGACACAGGATTGGAACTATTGAGTGGTAAAGGGATATCAGGAATGGTTCCTAGGTTTTGGGGCTAGACAATTGGGCTGATGTACTAAGTTCAAAGATAACAAAGAACATCTAGTACGGTAGACAAAATCCTGATGTTCAGTTCAAGATATGTATGGGTTTTAAGGAATCTTTGGGACAATCTGAGAAAAAGTGTCAAGTTGAAAACCGGGCATATAAGTCTGGTGATCACAGATTGTCTTGGATACACATTCATAAGATGGTAATGGAAACTGATATAAAATTTCACACTATGGAATCATAGAATGATATTACAAAGGATGCCCAAACTATGGTGGGAATACCTCAGTTTCTAAACCATAGAAACCTAAAAATTTGTGAACTGCAGAAAAGAGTTTTGAAAACTTCCTAAGATGAACCATGGAGTTTCTATAAACCATAATAAATAGACTTGCAGAGAGAGATGGAGTGAATGACCAAACCGATTACAACGTGGGGATGCTAACTTCTTGGCACTTAATGACTTGGCTATTTCCCGCCTCAGTGGACCATCACACCGCCACATTTTGCAAAGACAGCCACATTCAGAAGACTGCAGGCTCTGTTCAATCAAGTTGGTGGTTTGATTGCCGTGTAAATTCAAAGTGTGCTCTAGTGTGTGTTAAGAATATAGTTGACTCCGCAGTCAGAGTGCAAACATTCAAGAAGGCCAAAAAGATACACGGTTAAGATTTTAGGCAAACCTGTGACTTTCCTCTGTTATGTCTACAGGAGAACACTCCAAACAACTTGAAGATTGCAACCCTCCTTGAAGGAAGCAAACACTGGATGGGGGAGTTACGGTAAAGCAGGGATGCTCGAAGGAGCTATATCTTCTTAGAAAGATAGAGAGCACAATAATTACAGCTCATCCTGAGCCATACTGCACTGAGTTCAAATCCTGTTTATGCCATTTATGCCACTGTAGCCTCTGGTAGGTTATCCCTGTAGGCCTCAATTTCTTTATTTATAAAATGGGAATGAAAACTGCAATACTTACTTTTGAGGGCGATAAATGAGTTTATAAATGTGAAACAGTTAAGAAAAAAAGGAAGAAGGAAGGAAGGAAAGAAGGAAGGGATGGAGGGAGGGTAGGAGGAAGGAGGTGGAGGAGGTAGAAGAAAGAGAGAGAAAGGGGCAAGGGAGGAAGAGAGGGAGGGAGGAAGGAACGAAGGAAAGAAAAAGTAAAAAGGAAAGAAAAGAAATAGACCTGTAGGATCTGAAGGACATCTAGGCTGACAGTTCTACCTTTTTCCATCTCCCTGGGCAGCTGTGGCTACCCTACAGTCAAACTCCTTCATAAAATGAAGAAGCACAAATGCTTAAAGTTTACCTGGCGAGTCTGAGAACTGGAAGGTAAGAGGTTGGTGTAGAACCATTACCAGAACTATTTGGAATAGATTATTTGTGCCTCTATTGAGATTTGTTTTAAATGTCTATTATTTTTCTATTGCCCTGATTTCCAATAACCTAGGTTGACCAATAGGATTTATGATTAAGCCTAAGATGAATGCAGATTTAATGTTATGATTGCCAGGGCATTTATCTGCATAAAAGCTGAAATGGAAACATTTTCTACATTCATTCAAAGAATCATAGGTTATCACAATTGTCTTGCTGTGCTTTCATGGCAGATAGGAAATATTAGTAATTTAAGATTCAATAAAAAACTGAAAATGCTTGAAATTAAACCTAATTCAATATATTAAATCACGAAGTTAAATACATTGATTTCTCGTGGTTCAAGGTGGAGTTCATTTCAGTTCAACAAGTTATTTCCAGATACATTAACAACCACGGGGAATAAAGAGATTGAAAAGACCCAGTGACTTCTCTGGACAAGCTTCGAGAATTGTCGGTTAGGGGGTCATAGTAAGAGAATAATCAATAAAATAAAGGAAAGGGTGCTGTGGGTGAAGTGTTCCATGTTCTTTAATACACCTGGAATATAAATCAAGTGATACGCAATAAGATTAATGAGGGGAAAGCAGTGGTATCATGTCACAGAAGATCCTCCTATGCTAGGGGAAGGAGTTTGGATTTTTTCATATAACGTGAGAAGATTAAGGTCTAGACAGCTCAATTGAGTGACAATTCCAATAATCCATACAATGTATTATTATAAAGGCCAGATTTACTCAGTTAATCAAAAAGGACTCATTGAGGAACCATTTTAGGACAACCAAGCCTTAGAATCTAAGGATTCAGTAACAAACACAAGAGATAGTCTCTGTCATTCTGGCACCTACATTATATAATAAAATAAAAAAGAAAGTAAATAATGACAACTGGGCAAATTGCTGTAAAGGAAAAGCTATGATGTTACTGCTGTATATCATAAAGTTCCTAACCATTTCTATGGAATTCAGGGAAAGCTTCCCAGCCGTTAGTGTTATGTAAGATGTGACCAAAAGGACCAGTAACATTAGCTAGAAAAACGTGTTGAGGGTGGTGGTGGGCAAGACGGGGAAGCCTATTCTATTCAACATATGATAGCGTCATGAAGCAAGAAAGGATTATCCAATAAACGAACTAAGAAAATGACCAACATGACTAGAACTAAGAATTACAGAGTGAAGTGAGATGAGGGTAAAGTGATAGAACATGCCACACTGGGCAAAAATGATAAATATAAGGCTATTTCCATATGTTGAAAAGATTACTCTTACTTCTGTGAGGAGAATAGAGAGATAACACAGTGGTATTGGAAAGGTTACTTAGAAAATTAGATGAGAGGTAAGATGGAGATAGAAAGTTAGATGGATAGGTAGACAGACAGAGAGATGCATAGATGGCTGATATAATGATATGGCCAAGATGGCAAAACATTAAAGTTTGTGCATCTGGGTACTGGGGTATGGCAGTGTATTGGAGTTTAATGTATGAGGTCTGTATTATCTTTGCAACTGTCCTGGAGGTTTGAAATAATTTCAAAATGAAAAATTTTAAAAATCATACAGTTACTGAAGAGTCCCTTTATCACAGCCCCATTGGCTGAATTTTTTGTTTGTTTATTCTGTTGGTTTGTTCTGTGTCTTGGGAGGGGAGTGCACGTGCAGGATATCGAACTTGGGTCTCCTGCATGTCAGGTGAGAAATCTACCACAGAACCACACTCACACCCCCTCTCTCTTAATTTTTAAAGGTGAAATTAGTGAAGACAGTTGAAACCCTATGCAGGGCACATCATAAACTCTCTTATACTCATCAAACACACTCAAGGCCAGTCAGACAGAAACCAAGGAGGGCACTGAGATACATAGGCTGTTCTGATCACCAGGGGTTGGATTAGTTCTCCAAGGCCATAAGAATGAAAATTAATTTAAGACAAAGAGGATCAGTGACAAAATGAGGGTCTGTAAATCCTCCCTCATGAAACAAGTGGCCCAGAGGGCTACAGGTGTGGGAAGACATGGATCTCCTTAGTTCTTGGGGACAGGAAGGATCGAGCATGGTGAGACCCTTAGACCATCCCTTCCAGCCTCTAGTCTGGTGCGTATCCCCTCAGTCATGTGATGTGCTCACAGACTTTGTGGGCTCAGGTGTGGGGAAAGATGGAGGCACCGTTCTTCCTGCCCCTCCCCCACCTCCGCTGAGGTCGGTTTGGTTGCCGGGCTGTGGTGTTCTATCTTGTGTTGTGGTTACAGGCTCCTGCTGACCTGAAGCCACCGAGCAAAGGCTTCAGGAGCCTCAGAGAGGTGGCAGAGAGTCGTGATGCTCTGGACACTCCTGATCCTGGAGGCCTTGTGCCTGCTGTTGGCAGCACTGCCAGAGGACTTTCTACCAAGCCTAGAACCCCAAGGAATGCTGTGGGCATTGGTGGCTGGCACATTCACAGTAGGGGTGTTTATCATTAAATCTTTTTATGATGATGGAAAGACATATGAAAAACTGAACGCTGACATTTCTGCCCTTCTAGAAGAAAGACAGCAAGTTGTTGATACATTTCACCACATTGAAAGAATATCTCGAGACGTTACACGAACCATAACAGAAGACAAGGTCCTAAACGAAGTATCTAAAATTGGACATGTGAAGACCAACAAAGCTGTGGAAAGCTACAACTCTTTCCTTGGACTGAAGGGAGATTTCTCTGGAATATTATGGAAAGGAGAGACGTCTAAATGTTTACGGGATGTTCAGACGATGGATGGCATGGCAAGCGAGACTGCTCCTCTAGAAGACTCAACAAACCAAACCCAACATCAGGTAGCACCAACTGAATCATCTTTCAAAACAACTCGGGAGGATACAGGACAGCTTCACACAGCAGTCGCGGAAGCTTTGGAGGGAAATGCCATGCTTGGAAGAAGCAAAAACCTCTTTTCCCTGGAATCTGAAAAACAGAAAGGAAGAGTTTTGGGCAAATTCACTAAAGGGAAAATTCTCTCAGAAACCTCTAGTCTGCCTACAGAGTCAGGTCTTGAAAATACAGTGGGTCGTGTCGAGCCTGTAGGTGAGCCCCTGTCAAAGATGCGCAATTCGACCCCTGCTCTCCAGGAAGATAACGTGGATCCTGGGACCGTGGAACTGAATATACAGAGGACATCAGGCAACGGAGATCTCGTAGCTGACGAACCTAAAGTACGGTTGGTTAACAGGATGGATTTACATACTCATCTACAAACCCTCAAGGGAAAAAGAAAACAAATGTACGTGGCATTGCAAGAAAACACTAAAATGATCAATGCATTGAAAGATCGCAGGGAAAGATCCCAAACGGAAAAGGCCTTGCTCCAGGCAGAAATCAGCCAACTGGAAAGGCAGAGGCAAAAGCTGGAGCAGAAACTTCAAGTCCAGCCTAAATGTCATCGAGTCACGGGAACAGATTTTTTAACAAGGTTCAATTTGCGGAGAATTTACCCCATAAAGATAGAGGAGGACTTTTCCAAACCAAATAAAAACAACAGCAACACCTGTGAAGACCTGAAATTTTATACAATTCAAGAAGAAATTCTTTCAGAAGAACTCAAAACAGTCACACGGTTTTACCAAAACCTCCTCAGGTCCCAGGACAGGAAAGCTCATGACATGGGGATACGAGCTTGGATCGCTGAGAGAAACCTCTACGAAGTGAGAAAGGAAACGGCATACCTGATGCAAAAATTATCGGAGGAAGAACAGAAACGATCGGAAAGTTACCGCTGCATCCCTGATGTTCCAAATGGAGCGTTTGATGGAGTCCGCAAAACAGGTCCAGGAAACGAGACGACCAACAGATCCCCAAGGAAGGAAGAGCATCAGGCCGAGATGATAACGGCATGCAAGGCACGCCCCGTATCCACCAGTGGCAAAATGCCTGAGAATCTTCAGCCTGGCCAACCCCATCCTGAGGCAGCGGGTGTCACCAGAGACCAAGACGGAGCTCGTCTGGGGGCTCCTTGCCCAGGCAGAAGCAGCTCCGTAGCTTCTTCTCATTCAAGCCTCGGACGTGACAGCGCAGCATCTGCCCCAAGCTCTGGTCCTCCACACTCCCCGCCCGTCCAAAGTCGGCGGTTAAGAAGGAGCGCGAGAAGAGGCCTCCTGAGAAGAGGGCAGCCTGTGCTTTCCACCATTCAGGAAAGTGGACAGGAGGCGGCTCCCCAAGAGTCCGTTTGCTAAGGGACTTCCCTGGACCAACACTAATCTCCCCTGCTAACAACAATGTATCAACACCAACCTAGGGACTCCCACATCTGCTCACATAACCCACCCGGAAACAAATGTTTCCCCTGCTGTGTGATGCTCCCACCATTCAGTCTACTTCCAGGAGCCGTGACAACAGCAACATGTTTTCATCTCACCTGATAAACTTTATTTCCTCTCTTTTAGTCTTATTCTATTTAGGATTTACAAGTATTCATAGGTTATAATTGTTAGTGTATTTTATAACTGTAGATTGTATGATGTGAATCTTATAAGTTAATTTGTTGTATTTAACAATAGTTCTAGGTATGCTTAGAATATCATCTGTATCTTCAACTGTGTTAAGAGTTTCCTATGAGGTATTTCACCAGTGGAAACATTTGAAACTCAAGGTGTGTTTCTATATATATATCAAGAGGTCAGTACCCTCTGGTTACAATAATAATATCATTTATCAATATTCAATTTGGATAGTAAATTTAAAAAAAAAGTTCTTAAATATTTTGCATGCTTTATTTATTGAAAGGTCAGAAAAAGGGAGTGTTTATCAATAAGGAACAACGTAATCCATCTTAGCGGCCTGTGTTTTCTAACCTGTAATTTCTCATGCGGTGGCCTTTATGTAATCCTTGTTATTTCTATAGGTTTGCATTTCTGAACATGGACGAACCTTGGAAACCGTCCATCAGGCAAATGGAACAGGCTTCCGTGTAGGCCACATGTTTTGTCCTGTAGCTAAGGCCCCAAGATTTCAGGGAATCAGGCTGTCTTACTCATCCCAGCTTCCCCAACCTCGAGAGTAGTTCCTGACAAGGAGTAAGAGACCATAATAGTTATTAAGTAAATAAATGACAAGAATCAATTTTTCAAACGGGTAATATTTCACTCATGGTGCCAAACCCATTCATTTTTACCCTTTGTAAAAACATATTTCATAGCTTTAACACATAATGATTCATTTAGTATGGTAGGTTGACCTGGGAATGCCAGGTGGGAAAAGCAAAACAAAGCAACCACAATAAACTTGTTCTAAATCTTAATACTGGTCATATATCCCCACTAAATATAGCACCTAAATATAGTGATATAATGCCTCACCTTGATATATGACAGGGATGACTGATTTCTGATTTCAAAGCAAATGCTTCGGGTAGTTGCCCATTTTGTATAGTTACTCAGTTTTCTGTCCTAACTCTATTTGGAATTTATTTTTCAAAGTTACTTTCATTGTGTGTTTATCCTTGTTACTACAGGAATATTCTGTTAGCACTCATTACATATTAAAACCTTTATTATTACAAAATGTATACGTCTTCATTTCTTGACATTTTGGGGGGATGGGGATTCATTTCTTCTTTTGGTTATTACCCTGGTTTCAGCATCTGGGATCACCACACTCCCACTCCAAGGTCACAGGGTTTGGGTCAATAATCCCAAAAGTCGCTCCAGGGTGAGAAGAGCATTGCCAGAGTGTTCAGTCAGAATGCCATTGGGTGCTACAGGGATAGGAATAGGTACAAAGCCAGAATAACGAGCAAGAACACAGTGGATTTTGATCAACGGGAAATAGTTGCTCTCTATTTTTCATTGCTAAACTGAACGGTAGTAAGCCTAGAGCTGCTGGGCATTGAACAGCCTGCTGGGGCTCAGAACAACCTGCTGAAATGAACAACCAACATAGGTAGAAGCTTCCAAAAGGGGTAGAAAAGAGATCGTCATGTTTCTGAGGAAACAGATCAAGTCACATCTTCAGGTATCTGTCCCTTTGGACATTTAGTTACGAGATCCGATACTTATCCTCTTCTCAGAGGGATTTAGTATATTTGAGTTGAATTTGTGTTACCTCCCACCAAAAAGCCCAGCCAATTTAAGCAGTGATTATTCTGGTATCTATATTTTCTTCCAATGTGTTAGATCAAAATATGACCTTTAGAAAGATAGGACTATTGCTCTATCTAATATGCAATGACTAGGTGGAAAGATGTCTTTAAGTCCTTTATGTAGTAACAATAAGAACAAGTAAGCTGTATGAAAGGAAAAGAGCACTGATGACCATTATATTCCATCACATAAGGAAAATTGGAATATTATTTTCATGTTAGATATCAAATATGGTTAACAGCTTTTAGGAACATTAAAACCAAAACATGGGGTTGTTATATTTTTCTTCAATAGGACAAAACAAAACATATACGACAAAAATTATTTGCAACTCATCCATCTCCTACAAGGCAAAAATCTAATTGTAAACAGCATAATTACTGACTTAGCAATGGTCAATATTGATAAAAAGGATATTTGCCCCTAGAGATGAATCAGGTAGCTTTCCTGACTAAACCATGGAAGAGTGGAGGAAGTATTTAGTATTTCTTTCATGTTCTGGTTAATTTTTCTGGCAATTCTCATATTATTAAGAGAAGCAATAAATGAATATAAGTAGGCAAAATGGAGGGATGTTTTTTAAGGATTCTTGATCAAATTGAGATGCTAAAACTTCTCAGGCCTGCATCGGATCCTGAAGGGCAGACTAAAATGGACACAGCTCTGTGCTTAATTGTGATATTCAGCCTAAATCTCTAATGTTGGACAAATGCAATGAGGTTGGATTTTATTCAAATTACACTGTCAGGAAATCTTCCTGCCATTGAACAAACATATACAGCTCAAAGGTCACTGAACAGTTTAGAACAGAACCAAATATTCACCCTTCATATCCCACCATGCACCTTTCCTCACTTTCTGTCTCCATAGCTCTTCAGATTTCCATTAGGTACCTTTGCACACAGAGTATAGTGTGTATCTTTTTGCTTATTCTACCCTCCCTGTGGACACAAATGGAGAATAGATGAAACGGAACAAAGAGAGTACAAGTTCCTCTTTTTCAAGGTGGAGGCTCTACCTGATTCACTACACCATTTCTGAATTGTCTGCTCAAATTGAAATGGCAGACTGAGAAACTTCAAGGTGCCATTCCCCTACAGAATAACCAGCAAGAATTGGAAGAAATGTCATTAATGACGCTCCAGATAGAGTTCAAAGACGGCAGCCACAGGGTGAAGGTTCAATGAAGAAAAAGGCAACTTAAAAGCTTAGGATCTCCTGGAGGCCTGCCTGGCTCCTCCCTCACCAGCTCCACACACTTGCCCCATGCACTCAGTGGGGATCTGTGTTCCCATTAGAGGGGAGCAAAGTATACCTTGCGTGCATAGAGAGGGGAAGTATATTTGGCCCAGTCTTCTGGTGGTCCTCTGAGAGACTCGATGTCACAGAACTGTTACTGCACAGAGAAGGCAGCTCAGTGAGCTCCCTTACAGAAAGCTGAGGGAAAGCACACAAGTCATGCTGCCTGGGACAAGGGATTGATAGCTACAATGCAGTGGAGAAGACCATGAGGCAACTGTTTCCTAGGGCAGAGAGGACACTGGTATTTGGGGAAACCAGGTAATTCCTAGGGGCACACAGATGCCAAGAAAAGAGGCATGTGCAGAAAGGATCAGGGAGGGCATTAATCAATGACCTGGAGGTACTCTTCAAATCACTCTTTGGATAAGCACCGAAGGAGAAAACTCGCTCAGGTCAATCTTTAAAGACTGAGCAACGCTTTTTGCTCTTTTCCTAGTTCTTCTTCCTCTTTTTTTTTTTTTGTTGTTGTTGTCAACTCAGTGTCTAAATTCCAGTGATAAACACACTAACCTCTTAAAATGCATAGTTTACGACAAAATATTACAAAGCATATATAGAAATAGGAAATGATGGCCGAGGGAGAGGAGTAGGGAAAGACTTAGAAATCATGATTTAAGAGTTACAAAACAATTGTATAATAGATAAAATTTTTAAAAATTGGTCTGAAATATACTCAGTGGGCTACAGGCAAACATAGATAAAGAGCTAAAAGAAATCAGGAAGATTTTAGTTGAACTCAGATATAATATCAATAAAGAGATCGAAATTGTGAAAAGGAAAGAAACTGAGGTGAGAAACACAGTAACTGAAGTTGAAATCTCCCTACAAGGGTTCAACAGGAGACTGGAGTTGGCAAAAGAAACAATGTGTGAACTTGAAAATCAGTCGTGAACACACATGTGTGTTGTTCTAGTTTGCTAGCTGCCGGAATGTAACACACCAGAAACAGAATGGCATTTTTTTTTTTTGTAATTTGGGACCTTGTTTATTGTTTTTTTTTTTTATTTTTTGTTTTAATTTATTCATTTATTAATTTTAAAAAATTAACAAGTGAACTAAAACATTAACATATATAATCAGTAATTCATAACATCATCACTTAGTTGCATATTCATCATTTCTTAGAACATTTGCATCGATTCAGAAAAAGAAATAAAAAGACAACAGAAAAAGAAATAAAATGAAAACAGAAAAAAATAAGATTATACATACCATACCCCTTACCCCTCACTTTCATTGATCAATAGGATTTCAAACAAAATTTATTTTAATCTTTGTTCCCCCATTAATTTTTATTCCATATATTCTACTCTTCTGTTGACAAGGTAGATAAAAGAAGCATCAGACACAAGGTTTTCACAATGGCACAGTCACATTGTGAAAGCTATACCATTATTCAATCATCCTCAAGAAACATGGCTACTGAACACAGCTCAACATTTACAGGCAGTTCCCTCCCACCTCTCCATTACATCTTGAATAACAATGTGATATCTACTTAATTCATAAGAACAGCCTCCGTGATAACCTCTCAACTCTGTCTGGAATCTCTCAGCCATTGACCCTATGTCTCATTTCACTCTTCCCCCGTTTGGTGAGAAGGGTTTCTCAATCCCTTGATGTTCAGTTTCAGCTCATTCTGGGTTCTTCTCAATCCCTTAATGCTGAGTCTCAGCTCATTCTGGGATTTCTGAAGCTCCACACCCCTGGGAGTCATGTCGCACGTAGACAGGGGGAGGGTGGTGAGTTTGCTTGTTGTGTTGGCTGGAGAGAGAGGCCACATCTGAGGCACAAAAGAGGTTCTCTTGGGATTGACTCTTAGGCCTAAATTTTAAGTAGATTTTTACCTATCCTTTGTGGGGTTAAGTTTCATACGAATGAACCTCAAGACTGGGGACTCAGCCTATAGCTTTGGTTGTCCACACTGCTTGGGAGAATATCAAGAATTCAACTTGGGAAGTTGAATTTCTCCCTGTTCTCACCATTCCCCAAAGGGGACTTTGCAAATACTTTTCCACTCACTGATCGAATCACTCTGGGATTCATTGGGGCATCACTCTGGACAAACCAACAAAATCTCATGTCCTACCTGAGATTCCAAGTACTTACGGTGTTCAATCAAGGTATCTATATAAGTTATATTAGGAAATGCACTAGTCAAAATATAAATTTTGTACCAAATAAACCATTTTTTGCTTTAGTGTCACACATAAGGTGAGTTTTTAAAATATTAATTACCATCTATTTTCAGCACCCTGCACTAATGACATTCCTTTGTTCTTCCTCATGCAAAAACATTTTTAAAATTTGTACATTTAGTCACTAATATTATATACACTAGGCATTCCTAGATGATACCATCTCAATCTTTAATGTCTATCTTTCTTTCTGATTTCATTTATGCCCCCAACCCTCCTCCTTCTTTCATTCTCACATGCAGCTCCATTCAGTGTTTTAACATAATTGTATTACAGTTAGGTAGCATTGTGCTCTCCATTTCTCCGTTTTTGTATTCAGTCCTGTTGCACATTTTGTATCCCTTCAGCTCTAGTTACACAATATCTTCCCCTAATTCTATATCCTGGTGGTCTCTGTTACCAATGAAATATTCCAAGTTTATTCACTAATGTCAGTTCATATCAGTGAGATCATACAGTATTTGTCCTTTAGTTTTTGGCTAATCTCACTCAATATAATGTCCTCAAGGTCCATCCACATTGTAACATACTTCATAACTTTATTCTGTCTTAAAGCTGTATAATATTCCATCCTATGTATATGCCACCGCTTGTTTAGCCACTCGTCTGTTGATGGACATTTTGGCTGTTTCCATCTCTTGGCAATTGTAAATAATGTTGCTATAAACATTGGTGTGTAGATGTCTGTTTGTGTCTCTGCTCTTATATCCTTTGAGTAGATACCTAATAATGGTATTGCCAGGTCATATGGAAATTCTATATTCAGCTTTTTGAGGAACTGCCAAGCTGCCTACTACAGCCGTTGTATCATTTGACGTTCCCACCAACAGTGAAAAAGTATGCCTCTTTCTCCACATCCTCTCCACATCCTCTTGCTGTCCCACGTTGGCAGGAAGCTCCACACCCCTGGGAGTCATGTCCCCATGTAGACAGGGGGAGGGTGGTGAGTTGGCTTGTTGTGTTGGCTGGGGAGAGAGGCCACATCTGAGCCACAAAAGAGGCTCTATTGGGGGTGACAATTAGGCCTATATGAATGCACTTGTCATTTTCTGTTTGTTGATAATGGCCATTCTGGTGGGTATGAGATGATATCTCATTGTGATTTTGATTTGCATTTCTCTAATGGCCAGGGAATTTGAGCATCTCTTCATGTGCCTTTTGGGTATTTGTATTTCCTCTTCTGAGAAGTGTCTCTCAAGTCTTTTTTCCATTTTGAAATTGGATTGGCTGTCTTTTTGTTGTTGAGTTGAACAATCTCTTTATAAATTCTGGATACTAGAACTTTATCTGATATGTCACTTCCAAATACTGTCTCCCATTGTGTGGGCTGTATTTTTACTTTCTCAATGAAGTTCTTTGATGTGCAAAAGCGTTTAATTTTGAGGAGTTCCCATTCTTTCTTTCTTTCTTCAGTGTTCTTGCTTTGGGTGTAAGGTCTACAAACCCGCCTCCAATTATAAGATTTATAAGATATTTCCCTCCTTTTTCTTGTAACTGTTTTATGGTCTTAGACCTAACACTTCAAAGGATAGGAATAGAAGGGAACTTACTTAAAATGGTAAAGGGAATATACGAAAAACCCACAGCTAATATCATCCTCAAAGGGGAAAAACTGAAAAATTTCCCCCTAAGATCAGGGACAAGACAAGGATGTCCACTATCACCACTGTTATGCAACATTGTGTTGGAAATTCTAACCAGAGCAATTCAACAAGAAAAAGGCATCAAAATTGGAAAGGAAGACATAAAACTCTCACTGTTTGCAGATGATATGATACTATATGTCGAAAACCCTGAAAAATTTACAGCAAAACTACTAGAGCTAAAAAATGAGTACAGCAAAGTGGCAGGTTACAAGATCAACACTCAAACATCTGTAGTGTTTCTATACACTAGTAATGAACAATCTTAGGGGGAAATAAAGAGAGGAATCCCATTTACAACTGCAACCAAGAGAATAAAATATTTAGGAATAAATTTAACTAAAGAGACAAAAGACCTATACAAAGAAAACTGCAGGAAATTGTCAAAAGAAATCACAGAAAACCTAAATAGATGGAAAGGCATACCATGTTCATGGATTGGAGGCTAAATATAGTTAAGATGTCAATTCTACCTAAATTGATTTACAGACTCAATGCAATACCAATCAAAATCCCAGCAACTTACTTTTCAGAAACAGAAAAACCAATAAGCAACTTTATCTGGAAGGGTAGCATGGCCCAAATAGCTAAAAGTATGCTGATGGGAAAAAATGAATTTGAAGGTCTCACACTGCCTGACTTTAAGGCATATTATGACCCTACAGTGTTCAAAACAGCATGGTACTGGCAAAAAGATAGCTATATTGACCAGTGGAATCAAATAGAGTGTTCAGATGTAGACCCTCTCATCTATGGACAATGGATCTTTGATAAGGCAGTCAAGCCAACTCACCTGGGACAGAACAGTCCCTTCAGTAAATGGTGCCTAGAGAACTGGATATCCATATGCAAAAGAATGAAAGAGGACCCATATCTCACACCCCGTACAAAATTTACTCAAAATGGATAAAAGGCCTAAACAGAATGGCTTTTAAAATGGAGAATTGAATAAGTTGCTAGTTTACAGTTATAAGGCCGTTAAAACGTTTCAATTAAAGCAAGTTTAATAGAAATGTCCAATCAAAGGCATCCAGGGAAAGATACCTTGTTTCAAGAAGGCCGATGAAGTTCAGGGTTTCTCTCTCAAGTGAGAGGGCACATGGTGAACCCAGTCAGGGCTTCTCTCTCAGCTGGATGGGCACATGGTGAACACTTCATCTGCCAGCTTTCTCTCCTGGCTTCTGGTTTCATAAAGCTCCCTGGGGAGCATTTTCCTTCCTCATCTCCAAAGGTCACTGGCTGGTGGATCTGCTTCTCATGGCTATGTTGTTCTGCTCTGCTCTCTCTGAATCTTTCTCCAAAATATTTCCTCTTTATAGGACTCCAGTAAACCAATCAAGACCCACCCAAATGTGTGGAGACATGTCATCACCTAGTCCAGTTTAACAGCCGCTCTTGACTAAATCACATCATCCAGAGGGACGATCCAATCACAGTTTCAAACATACAGTATTGAACAGGGAACAATTCCAAACAAAATTGTAATAGGCAGTTCTGTAAAACGTAAAAGCTCATTCTAAGATTTAGATAGAGTTTAAAAGGACCCAGAACTGCCAAAATCATAATGAAGTAAAAGAACAATTACATCATTTGATTTCAAGATTTTTCAAGCTACAATGTTCAATAAATTGACAAGGTGTTGGTAAGACAATGAATAAATGGATTGGATTAAAGAAAGAATCCAGAAATAGACCCACAATTTTTAAGTCAATTAGTTTTTTACTAAGGAAGCAAAGCATTTCACAACTTTACAACAAAAGAAGCTGACGTCACTGGTAATCTTTTTAAAGAAATCAAATTTAAGTCCATGAACTGTACCATACACAAAAATTTCATTTATGTTGAATCATAGTCCTAACTAAGAAATTTAAGTTTATAAATCTTCTAGAATAGTATGGATCATCTGCAAGCTGTTAATACAAACCAATATTTGTCAGAATATATCCAGAAAGCACTTAATATAAGAAAATAAATAAATTAAACTCATTAAGATAAAACTTCTATTCATCAAAATTTATTGTTATGAAAATGATAGTCACTTTAGAATCTGGGAGAAAATATTGATAATACACGTATCTGATAAAGGACTTACATAAAAAATATATAGATAACTCATACAACTGGAAGCAAAAGGCTTTAAAAATCTAATAGAATAATGAACTCAATCTTGAAGCATCACTGTTGGATTGCACAAATGTTGACACCCTCCTTGCTGTGCCAAACTATTAATCAGAAACAGAAACCTTCAATGAAGCTTCTCAGTGCACGGAATGTAGTGAAGAGCATACAATGCTTATCAACATAAGCAGCAGTCTTAGGATCCCAAGTCATTCCATGGTTTGCAGGTGCTGGTCACAACAAAAGCACAGCTCATACAGGCTCTGATGGCAAAATATTTTCTCACATAGAAAAGAGACAGAACTAATCCAGTCTCACTAGTGCACGTTGGTCACTTGTGGTCAGCAGGTCTGAATCCACTGGTCAAAGTCAGGAACTCTTCTACGTGTAGCACCCTCTTGTGCTTGCCATAGTGGAGGAAACTTACTCATCACCATCAGAATCAGATATAGTATTGTAAGGTAAGCTGTATGTCATAAAGCATGCCCACTTGTCTCCAGTGAATGTTTGCATATGCTCAGAGCAATAGGAGAAGGAATGCACCAGCTATCCATTATATACCAGGGAATTTTGTTTTATAATATGAGGCCAACACATCTAGTCTCAGGCTCAGGATATATTTGTGGTCCCCTGAAAGGTAGCAGGCTACATTTAGGTCATCCCTTAGGTCATCCCCTACCAGAGGCACTTTCAAAAGAAGATCTGTGAATCATCTGATAATGAAACTGTGCTTAATTAATTTGCTGTCTAGGAAATTCAAATTAAAAATCACAATGACATACTAATCCACATCCAATAAAACACCTAAAATTAAAAATATTAGCAGAAAACAATTCTGGCAAGTATGTGGATCGACTGGGGCTCATATATTGCTGACAAGGGAGTGCAAAATGATAAAATGCCTATTGAAAATTGCTAGGAGTTTGTTGTAAAGATAAAAAATACACTTATTTATGGGCCAGAAATTCCACTTTTAGAAATGTATCTCGAAAAATGAAAACATTTTACTAAAAAAAGTGTTGAAAAATATTCATTTCAGCTATATTCATAATAAGATCATATTGCAAACAGTAGAAACATCATTTTATAGGAAAATAAATCAATCAATTGTAGAATATCTACATCAAGGATATAATGTAGATGAACCTCTAAAACATATTGATGAGTGAAAAAAGACACAAAAGATTTCACACTGGGTGATTCAATTTATAAGATATTCTAGAACAGGAAAAAAGATCTATGGTACAGTACCCTGGTGTCCTACTGGGTAGGTGGGAATCAGTGTCATAAGTGAAATCCAGGTTCCCAAGAGTTGATTCCCTACAATTATTTCCTACTTCATGTTCAGTGATGTCAATTTGGCAGCTTAAAATGGGCTTTGATTAGATCATTGATACTACGGAAATGGGCAGATACTAAAAATTAGGGTGTTTTATGCATTCCAATGTCCATCAAAGAAAACAGTTTTATAATAGCATACTACTGAGGGTATTAACTGGGAAAGAGCCTAAAGGATGTTCATTTCAGTTTCCTGGTTGCTAAGAAAACCACTATGCAATGGGTTGGTATTACAACAGAAATCTAATGGCTCATGTTTTCAAAGACTAGAAGGCTTGCTCCTTCAGAGGTCAGAATCTTCTAGCTGACCAGAAATCTTTGGATTTCCTTGACTTTTCCATTACATGGCAATGCACGTAACATTGTCTTCTCCTTTCTCCTCCGGTTTTCCTTGACTTCCTGTTTATGGATGTTCCCTGTGGCTTTTCTTTCCAAGTTCAATTCCCTTTGCTTACAAGGACTTCAGCCACGGTGGATTATGGTCCACCCTCATTCAGTTCACTCACACCTTAACTAATAACATCTTCAAAGGTCCTATTTACAAAATGGATTCATGCCCACAAGACTGGGGTTGGAACCTGAATATGCTTTTTGTGGGGGGCATGATTCAATATCCAACAGTCATCCTCTGGACCCACAAAAGATACATTGATTTTGTCACAACATCCCAAAAGCCTTAAGTCATTTTGGAACAATGCCAAGAACAAATTCTCATTGAAACAGGTGTAGTCTATCTTTGGGCAAAATTCCTTTATCTGATGGACCTCTGAACCCTAGAAGTTATCTGTTAACAATATTCTAGGGAGGGGCAGGCATTGGATAAAACAACTTCATTCCAGAAGAGAGAAGCTGAAAGGAAAACAGGAGGAATTGGAAGGGATCCCTGATCCCAAACAAATCTGAAATCCAGGAGGGAAAATTCCATTAGATGTCAAGGTCTGAGAATCATTCTCTGTACTAGTGTTCTGTCCTCCAGTCTTGATAGAGCAGCATCCAAGTGTTTATGTAACAGATGATTGCTGTCCCAGTGAAGGCTCAATTATTTCCAAGCATCATTACTGCAGCCAGGCTCTCCATGAACTTTGAGGCACAGGCCCCACCATCTCTGACCATTGGGGTAGCAGTGGTCTCCCTGAACAATGCAGTACAAGGCCTACTACCTTCAAGTGGGAGGGACAGATGACTTGCCCCCTTCAAGATAGGGGTGGACTCATCCCCTACACATATGTGGGTGGACCCGCTCTCTTGGCCCAAGGAAACCTAGTCAGTCCAGAACTCAGATTCCATGGTTCTGCCCTTGGAGTCATTCTTCCTTCAATTTGTCCCTTCTCTGTCCTTTTCAGGCATTGCTTCAGTTCATACAAATTTTGCGAGAGATTTGTTGGCTTTGTGAGCAGTTTCAGGGGGTCCAAACCATCAGACAATAGAACTTTTCACAGACCCTTCCCACATAACCACATTTTCAATCCTGACTTCCACTGAAACAGCTGGCTGGATCCACATTCTGCCATATCTTCTTTAACAAAGAAAGTTGTTCAGTTAACCCTCAATGGGCCCCTATTGTTGGATACTTGCTTTCTGGCAGCTCAAGGAGAGCCCTGATAGAGCCATTTCTGGCCCTAGTCTAAGAACACACAATGTGAATAGGTGAGAATTTTTCAAATCATTGCTGATTTCTTTGTGCTTAAGAGTTATTATTAGCTTTTCCCTTTCCACTAACAATTTACTATAAACTATAAGGAGAAAGCAGACTGTGCCTTCCATACTTAGCTTAGAAACGCCCTCACCTAAATATTCAAGTTCACCTTGTACAAGTTTCACTTTCAGTCCAACATCAGAACACAGTTTTGCCAAATTCTCTGTCATTTATGAGAAAAACTTTCTTTCTTCCAATTTCTGGAACATATTCATCATTTCCTTCCAAGGACTCACTGGAAGTACATTTAGTGTCCATATTTCTACCAACAGTACCATCGAAGCTTAGTTTAGGCTTTTTCTATCTAAAACTGGGATACACAATTCAATCTACCCCACTGCTTCTAGGCTAGTGTAAATGTTTGTATCTACTAGGGTGGTGGGGCACACAGGTATGTTCAACTGTCAATTAAATATTGCAATACAAACCAGAAAAATACATATAAGTCAGGAGATGTGAAAAAGGAGTTGTGCTGGTTTGAAAGGAAGTATGCCCCCTAAGAAAAGTCATGTTTTAATATAAATCCCATTTCTTAAAGGTAGAATAGTCTCTATTCAATGCTGTGTATTTGGGACTGTGATGGGATCATCTCCCTGGTTGATGAGATTTAGTTAAGAACGATTGTTAAACTGGATTAGGGGATGACATGTCTCCACCCATCTGAGTGGGTCTTGATTAGTTTTGAAGTCCTATAAAAGAAGAAACATTTTGGAGAATGAGAGACTCAGAGAGAGCAGAGAATGCTGCAGCACCATGAAGCAGAGAGTCCACCAGCCAGCGACCTTTGGAGATGAAGAAGGAAAACGCCTCCCGGGGAGCTTCACGAAATAGGAAGCCAGGAGAGAAAGCTAGCAGATGACGCTGTGTCTGCCATGTGCCCTTCCAGCTGAGAGAGAAGCCCTGACTGCGTTCGCCATGTGCCTTTCCAGATGAGAGAGAAACCCTGAACTTCATCGGCCTTCTTGAACCAAGGTATCTTTCCCCAGATGCCTTTGATTGGACATTTCTATAGACTTGTTTTAATTGGGACATTTTCTCGGCCTTAGATCTGTAAACTAGCAACTCATTAAATTCCCCTTGTTAAAAGCCATTCCGTTTCTGGTATATTGCATTCCAGCAGCTAGCAAACTAGAACAGATTTTGGTACCGGAGAGTGGGGTGCTGCTGCTGCAGTTTTCAAATACCAAACATGTTGGAACGGCTTTTTAAATGGATATGGGGAAGATTCTGGAAGAGTTGTGAAAAGCTCGATAGAGAAGGCCTAGAATGCTTTGGAGAGACTGTTGGTAGAAATGTGGACTCTAAAGATACCTCTGATGAGGTTTTAGAAAGAAATGAGGCACGTGTTATTGAAAACTGGAAGGAAGGTGATCCTTGTTTTAAAATGGCAGATAATCTGGCAAAGTTGACTAATGGTATTGGCTGGAAGGCAGATTTTAAAAGCCATGAACTTGGATATTTAGCAGAAGAGATCTCCAAATTAAATGTCGAAAGTGCAGTCTGGTTTCTCCTTGCAGCTTATAGTGAAATGCAAAAGGAAAGAGATAAGCTGAGAACTGAACTCTTGAGTAAAAAGAAACTAGAAATTGAGGTCCTGGAAAATGCTGGGCCTCCAGAAATGGAGACCCCAGAGAATAGTGCTCCATGTGAGGATTTGACCAGATGTGGAACCAGTCAGCCATTTCAGAGAAAGTCAGGATCGGACAAGGAGTTATCCAGGAAGGATTTGTGGAAACTCCTTATGTCTGATGGGCATGATCCAAGGCTACTGCATAGAAAGCCAACGAGAGTGCTGTGGGACCTGTATAAACAGAGCCACTGCCAGTCTGGACTGAGGGGTTCAGAGAAGGGACCCATTGGAGGAAAAATAACTTCAGAGGCAAAACCTTGGAGACTGAGGTCTGAAGTCAAGAAGCCTCGGGCCAGGAGAGTGGACCCACCCAAGCCCGTGGAGAGGGTGAGTTTGCCCCAAAGGCAGAGAATGGGCCTTCCACCTCATTGCAGTAGAAGAGTAATGCCGCCTCAGGCCTTGGAGAGGGTGAAGCATGTTTCTTGGGGTTGGGGGAGAGCCTGGCTGCCACCACATGGAGGGGTTGAGTGTGTGCCCGGGAGATGGCAGAGAGCCCGGGTGCGGCCCCAATGCTTGGAGAGGGTGGAGCCGAGACAAAGGTGGTCTCCCCAATATCCCCCAAGGTTGCCTTCAGAGAGAGGCAGGCGTAGGCATTTGGAAAGGGTGGGACTGCCACTTTCTAAAGCCCTGAGGATAAATGACTCTCAGACTTTGAAATCTAATGGACTTTGCCCTGCGGGTTTTCGAAACTGTATGGGTCCAGTGACCCCTGTGTTCCTTCCTCCCTATGGAAATGTGTCTATGTATCCTGTGAATGTTCCTTCTTTGTATGTTGGCAGCAAATAACTTGTCATGAGTTTTCAAAGGTCCAGAGCAAATGGAGAGAATTTTGCCTTAGGACAGACCATGCCTGTAACTGACTTGATGAGATTTTATACTGTCTCCAATTTTGTACTTCATTGTATTGCTACTGAAAGGTTTAAGGTTTCTGATATTGTTATGAAGTTAATATATTTGTATATGGGAAAAACATGTCTTTTTTAGGGGCCAGAGGGTGGAATGTGCTGGTTTGAAAGGAAGTATGCCCCCTAAGAAAAGTCATGTTTTAATATAAATCCCATTTCTTAAAGGTAGAATAGTCTCTATTCAATGCTGTGTATTTGGGACTGTGATGGGATCATCTCCCTGGTTGATGAGATTTAGTTAAGAACGATTGTTAAACTGGATTAGGGGATGACATGTCTCCACCCATCTGAGTGGGTCTTGATTAGTTTTGAAGTCCTATAAAAGAAGAAACATTTTGGAGAATGAGAGACTCAGAGAGAGCAGAGAATGCTGCAGCACCATGAAGCAGAGAGTCCACCAGCCAGCGACCTTTGGAGATGAAGAAGGAAAACGCCTCCCGGGGAGCTTCACGAAATAGGAAGCCAGGAGAGAAAGCTAGCAGATGACGCTGTGTCTGCCATGTGCCCTTCCAGCTGAGAGAGAAGCCCTGACTGCGTTCGCCATGTGCCTTTCCAGATGAGAGAGAAACCCTGAACTTCATCGGCCTTCTTGAACCAAGGTATCTTTCCCCAGATGCCTTTGATTGGACATTTCTATAGACTTGTTTTAATTGGGACATTTTCTCGGCCTTAGATCTGTAAACTAGCAACTCATTAAATTCCCCTTGTTAAAAGCCATTCCGTTTCTGGTATATTGCATTCCAGCAGCTAGCAAACTAGAACAGGAGTTAAAATGTTTTGATTTTGCTTTGTCATGTAAGAAGTTAAAATAAACTTAATATTACAAACTTATAGGTCTAGAATGCACAATTTACTTTTTAGGGTAACTACTAAGAGAATGTTAGAATATATTTCCAAACTAAAAGAGGGAAAAAGTAGAACAAAGTACTTACTCCGAAAGTCTAAAAGAGAGAGGAATAAATATAGAAGTCTTAAGACAAGAAGAAATGAGTAGGTAAAAGAATAAATTGAAAATTAATAAATAAATGTAATCATCCTCTGAACATTTCCTATTCAAACTCTTCCTATGAAACTTCAGGATTTTAATAAATTCACGTGAACCCTTGAGATATCTTTTGTCATTTCAGTTCTCACCATCTGAACTCTTGTCACTTATCATCTAAACTATGCAGCTGCAGCATTCAAAGAATGATGGAGGTTTAAACACCAGTAATTAAAAATATAGTTTTGCACATTTAAAAATACACGTTTTGACATCAGTACTTAAAAATACATGAACTTTAAAAAAAGATGACCTTTGGTGGGAGCGTCAAATGAAGACATTTGAAGTGCTATTAATGTTCCAATTCTAATTTTCCTGTGCACTGTTTTGTATATTACATTTGTATTTCAGTATTATATTTTATAATAAATGTTTACAATAGAGATTCATGTACAAGGATGATATTACATTCCCCTCTTGACTCATACATTTGGATTCTTTATATGATGGGTGAATGTTAGAATATGACTTACTCCATGTGTCAGTTTGGTTAGTTTATGATACCCAGTGTTTTATTTTTTTGTTTGTTTGTTTTTATTTTTGTTTTTGTCAGGCACTACCCTGCTTGTTAATGTAACAGCATTTGAGATGGGATTTGCATCTATATTCATTTGGTTACATCTGTGGTTAATAAAAGAGATTATCTTCAGCAATATGGGATATCTTCATCAAATCAGTTAATGTTTTAAGTGTGTTTATTTGTTTTAACCTCTTGCTTCTTATAGTTACAGAGTTAAGATTTCTGAAAACCAAACATACAGTCTCATCAGACAAGTAGCTAATTTACAATGCAAAATTAAATTCCCAAACTTAGAACGTTTTTGTTGCTAAACAAGTGGGAGAATTGGTTGGGAAGGAAAAGGATCCTATAGATTGAAAACAGAACAAGTGGGCAGATCATCATTGGGATGGGTAAACTGAACCTCTAAATTCTGCTGAGTCTTCCTGCTGGATACACCAATCATGGCATTCCCTAAGGAAGCAGCCCTTCCATTCCTGCCTGAGGAGGTGAACCATGCTTTGTCAGACAAATCTATAATTACAACTCTTGAGGAACCAGCTCTTCTACTTCCATCTGAGGTTAACCCTGTTTAATAGAAGTGATACTAATTCACTGAATCCCATGAGTAGTTAAGTTTTAAGATATTGCTAATTTCTCTCATGGTGCACCCCAGCACCCCTTTTCTCCTCCAGGTCAAAACTAGACTGAAGTCCCAGAGTGCCCTGAAAGATTAGGTGCAAGGTGTGAACCATGAGAGGGTGGTGAACCACAGAAGAACTACATGATTTTCCCATATTATACAAATAGAAATGAGTGGGTTATTTATGAGAATAGACAATAAGGGTGTGGAATAGTAGTAGAGGGAACATAAAGTTGGATCAAACTGAATTCATTGATATGGGTCCACTAAGCAGAGAATCTAGAATGAATGTTGTAGTATGGAGAGTTAGAAAAGTCATTGTTTGGTTGTTGGCTGCAAAATGAACTAAAAAGTGATCTACATTAACTAATGTTGAAATGATGTAATTGCCTTGGTATAATGTTTTTGCTGTTGCTTTTTTTTTTTTTTTTTTCTTTTGCATGGGCAGGCACTGGGAATCGAAACTGGGTCTCTGCTTGCTGAGCCACTGCAGCCCGCCCATGACTTGAAATAATGTTGAAGAAGGTATCCAGTGGCTTAGAATGACTAATTTTAGAGAGTATTTATTAAGTAAGACATGTTTCCCACCCAAGAAGTGTCCAGAGGACTGTGAGGAACACGTTCATGAGAAAAGTCCTAGAATTTCTGAAGAGCCCCATGGTCATTTTTCTCTGTAGGTCGGGTATTATTGTTGGAACTTCTGCCACTGCATTAGGATTCTTAAAAACAATGGTGGTGATTGGTTCTTGGACTTGCAGGAGTCAAGTGGCAGTACTTAATGACCAAAAACAAGGTGGGCATTGCTACCATAATGGACAGCAGACCCAAAGTGGTAATCAGAATACTCAGACTTGCAGAGACCTATGGAGTTGGCTAGCTGATCATGGGATTATCTAGAAGAGAAATGGGTGGGGCAGTCTACTAAATTTTTGCTTGAGAGATATAAATGGAAGAATTCCAAAGCAAGTGAACCAAAGTCCGACTAAAATTTAAATAAGACAAAACAGAACAGGGTCACGGTACCTCAATCAAATCGCGTACTAGAAACAGTTTACAGATCCAAAAGCCCCACTTAGAGAAGGACCTTGCTACACTGCCAAAAATTTATACTGTTAATATTTCAATATGGTCAACAAATTAGAGTCTTAACTAATGGAGTTCAGGTGATCAATGGATAGCTCACATAGGTACAGTGAGTCCCTAAATCCATTCTATGGTTATGTGCATAAATAGAACAGAGTGCATAATTGGAATAGACATACTCATCAATTGGCAGAATCTTCACATCTAGTTACCTAGCTGTGGAATGAGGGTATTATGGTAGCAAGGCTTAATGGAAGCCACTAGAACAGTTTCTACCTAGCAAAGTAGTAAGCCAAAATCAGTACTAAATTCTTGGAGGAAATGTAGAGATTAATGCCATCATCAAGGACTTGAATGATGCAGAGGTGGTAATTACCATTACCTCTCCATTCAATTCTTCTTTGTGGTTTGTGCAGAAAACAAATGGATCTTGGAGGATGGGAGTGAATTATTATAAAACTATCCAGGTGGTAACTCCAATTACAGTGGTTGACCTAGATATGACATCATTACTTGAGCAGTGCTCTGGTTCCTTGTATGCAGCTATTGATCTACCAAGTGCTTTTTTTCTTTTTTCTTGATACCTGTTAGTGAAGATCCCCAGAAACAGTTTTCTTTCAAGTGACAAGGTGAGCAATACACCTTCACTGTCTTATTTAAGGGATGTTTCAACTCTCCAGCCCTATATCATAATCTAGTCAACAGGGACCTTGACTGCCTTTCCTCCACACAGAATGTCATACTGGTCCATTATGTTGATGACATTATGATGATTGGACCTAGTGAGAAAAAATGAGTGCCACTCTAGATTTATTGGTAAGACATTTGCATGTCAGAAGGTATGAAATAAATCCAACAAAATTTCCAGGGTTTTCCACCTCAGTGAAATTTTTAGATGTTCAGTGGTATGGGGCATATTGATATATCTCTTCAAAGGTGAAGATTAAGCTGTTGCCCCTGGCTCCTCCTACAACCAATAAAAGAGCACAAAACCTGGTTGGCTTCTTTGCATTTTGAAGGCAACATATATCTCATTCCAGGGTGCTACTGTGACCTATGTTCCAAGTGCCTCAAAAGGCTGTTATTTTAATTGTAAATAAGAAGAAAAGGCTACTACAGGCCCAGTCTGGCATGCAAGTTACTATGCAACTTGAGTCATATTATCCAAGAGATGTGGTGGTGCTTGAAGTGTCTGTGACAAAGAAAGATGCTCTTTGGAGTCTTTGGCAGGAATTTATGAAAATTACAGTGTAGACCCTCAGAATTTTGGAGCAAAGTCCTGCCATCCTCTGCAGATAACTACCCTACCATTGAGAAACAGTTTTTGATCTGCTGTTGGGCATTAGAGAGACTAAATGTTTAAACATGAGCCACCAAGTTACCATGCAAGCTGAGGTGGCCATTTGGTTGCTGTCTGACCTACTAAGCCATTAAGTTTGGTATGCACTACAGCATTCTGTCATGAAATGGAAGTGATGAAAATTAAATCAAGTTCTAACAGGACCTTAAGGTGCAAGTAAATTACATGAGGACGTGACCCAAAACCTATGGTTCCCACTCTTATCACATTACCACCTCTCCCTGAGCCTACTGCTGTGACCTCTAAGGAAATTTTCTAAGATTCAACTAATTGAGGAAGAAAAAACTCAAGCCTGGTTTATACATGGTTTTGCATGATATACTGGCACACCCTGATACTGGACAGCTACAGAGATACAGCACTATAGTCCTTTTCTGAGACATTCTGGAAGGGAAATAATGAAGAATAATCTGTCCGAAGGGCAGAACCTTGAACATTGCACTTGGTTTTCATTGTACTTAGAAGGAGAAATGGCCAAAGGTGTGTTTATATATTGATGGTTTATATACCAATGATTTGGGTGGATAATCAGGGACTTGGAAGGTATGTGGTTGTAAAATTGGTGGCAAGGATGTCTAGATGAAAGGTATTTGGCTAGACTTTTTTAACTGTGTGAAAATCATGAAGGCATTGGTATCCCATGTGAATGTTTACAAGAGGGTGCCTTCAGCAATGTGGAAACCAGTCAACTTTTATATGTTTTTCTTGCTGCAGTAGACACTCTGGTTATGGATTTGACTTCCCTGCACTCATATTTTTATCAATACTATCATCCATGGACTTAGAGAATATTTTATTCACCATAATGGCATTCCAAACACCATTGCTTCTGTTCAAGGAACTCACTTTGGAATGGGTCCATACTAATGGAATTCACTGGTCTTACCATGTTCCCCATCATCCTGAAGGATATGGAATAATGAATGGTGGAATGGCCTTTTGAAGACTCAACTACAACACCAGTTGTCTATCAATACCTTGCAGGGCAAGGACAATATTTTCCAGGAGACTGTTTAGGATGTAAATCAACATCTAATCTTTGATATACTCCCATAGCCAGTATTCATGGGTCCAGGAATCAAGGGGTAGAAATGGGAGTAGCATGCATATTAACCTTTTGATCCATTAGCAAATCTTTTGTTTCCTGTACCCGTGATGTTTTCTTCTGGTTCATATGCCTTTGTTCCAAAGAGAGGCATGATTCCTCCAGGAGACACAATGATTTGTTTGAACTGGAAGTTAAGGCTTCAACATGGCCACTTACAATTCCTTATGCCTCTGAATCAAAAGGCAACAAAGGCAGTTACTATGTTGGCTGTAGTGATTGATACTGATTATTAAGGGGAAGTTAGGACTGCTACTATACAACGGCAGTAAGGAAGAGTATATCTGGAATACAGGAGATTCCTTAGGGGACTTTTTAATTCCTTTATGCCCTAGGACTCAAGTCAATGGAAAACTACAACAACCTATCCAATCATGACAACTAATGGCCCAGGCCCTGAGAAATGAAGCTTTGGGTCACCCAACTAGGCAAAGAAATACAAACAGCTGATGCCTGCTGAGGGTAAAGAGAATATGAAATGGGTAGTAAAAGAAGGTGGCTATAAATATGAGCTATGATCAAGTGACCTGTTGCAGAAACAGACTGTAATAAATAGCACTCTCTCTTATATTTTATGAATATGTTGGCATATATCTTTGTTTTATTCCCTTTCTTATTTCCTTATCATATACATAAGTTGTATTACATTTAAATAATAGTATTTAAATTACAGGCTATCAACAATAAGGGTGAATATCATCCAAGGACTTATACTCTTATAACTTTTTCTTGGGAAAGGGTTGGTGAGTTTTTGGTTGTAGATAGTGCAATGGTATCATGCTGTGTGAAAGTATGATTATGTCATTGTCTTTTCTTTTGGAGATTGAATATGATTTAAAGTAATGAATGTGAGTGCCAAATTTAAAAGGGATGGACTGTGATGGTTGATTTCAAGCGCTATTTTGGTTAGGTTATGATGTCAGTTGTTTGATTAAGCACTGGCCAGCTTGCTAATGTGGAAGTATTTTAAGATGGGTTACACAACTATAGTTAGATGATTGCATCTAGGATCAAAAGATGGCTGCCTTCAGCAAGGTGGGGAGTCATCTCATCTAGTCAGTTGAAGGTCTTAAAAATCAGAATTATGGATATCAGAGGTCAGAAGAGGAATTTGGGCTCAACTTCAGTGTTGTTTCTTGATGGAATTTTCGGCTTACCCTGCAGAATCTGGTTTAAGGACCAAGTCCAAAAAAACTCATTTTTATAGGAGTTTGTAGCCATGAACCTGCCCTTCAGAATTTGGACTTGCCAGGCTTCCACAGTCACCTCAGTCAATCCCTCATTAATATATTATATTATTTATGTATATATAACAGCCCACTTTGGACTGCTTATGCCTCTGAATCAAAAGACAAAGAAGCAGTTACTGTACTGACCAGTAGATTCTGTTTTGCTGAGTTGCCTGAATAATAAAATGACAATGTATCACAGCAAAGTTAATTAGCTCTTGGTCTCCTTACTGAAATGATTCAATGTATTCCCTTGTATCTATGTCCATATTAACTCCATGAAAATGTGTCACAATTTAGGGACTTTGACAATCTCATAGTCCCATAGGGCATTATGCTGATTTATTATGTAGCTAGCATCAAGATTTGTATATTAGAAAAAGGGCAAAAATGTGGTGCTGTTCTTCTGTAGCCAGAATGCATGGACAAAAGAATCAAGAGGTGGATACAAGAGTGGCTCCTTTCACAGCTGCTCTCAGGTAAAAATTGTAGTAGTGGCTGCATAATTCATTTTGCTAATAAATATGATAAAGGCAAAATATACTTATTTAATGGGGGAAAAAGGCTTAGTATATATTCATGTAAATAAAGTGATTTGAGCTCTTCCTAATTTCCTGAAAGCCAAGTTTGGTTTTCCCTGAACCTTTCTCCCTACAACTTTCCATGGATGCCTAAGCTTCTGGTTCTTTCTCATAAATTCCTTATGCATAAAATTTCTACAGTCATGGCTGTTGAATCAATGCTCAACACTCTTCAAGTTAAATAAGTATTGAAGATACTAGTTATACTGCAGATAAGACTGGTACTACAGTCTCTGCACATCCTGTTGGTGTTTTTCTTCACATACCTGGGTTTGTTTAATGCTTTACCAAGTAACAAGATCTGTTTTCAACCTTTTTCAGATAAGAAATCTTTGGACTGAAAATGCTATAAACCGAACTTGCAGCAGCTTACAACGTCATAAGAATTTGCTGTTTATGTAAAAATAACTTTTAAGATGGGGTGGCCTAGGATGGAGAGTCTGGTGAGTAAAAGGATGGCACCCAGAGGATTTCCTTAAACTTTAGTTTTGATTTTTCCCTCACATTATGTGTTGCCTGCAGCTTTGAGTATTGCAATTTTTTTTGTTTGCTGTTTTGATTTGTTTTGTTTAGCATATGAATGTAGATGGAAGGAAGAAGAGAGTATGATGCTCAAGCTATTAAAGAAAATGAGATGGATATTGGTTGGGGATATAAAAGATGACCCAAATTTCCTGTTTCAAATCTTTAGTGTTGGAGTTATACTGAATCTGTCATCTATGTTTTCCTCATTTTCCTTAACATATTTGCTATAATTCCATTGGACATAAATGATGAGAAAATGTTAATAAATGAGCAATCATTAAGTTAAGAATAGTATCAGAATACATGACAAAGTCTCTGCGCATGAGAGGGCCAGATAACAATTATAGTGGTAAGCTGGGATGAAATATGGAAATAAAAATCCAGCTGAATATTTAATGATCCAGATATAAAACCTATCCAGTAGGTCTGAAGTACAGAAAATGCAGTCCCTAAACATAGAGATAGAGTAGTAATGGAGAAAGAAGGGTAAGTATCCTCCTTCCATTTTTCTTTAACAGTTTGAGGGTTTTATTGTCTTCTTCCCAGACTCTCCATGCTCTTTGTCAGCCTTTCATTCCCAGCAGTTTTGTCTGTACACCATTTTATCCTTTCTACTTCTGCCTTATTTCCATTTGCCACGCCAATGTCTAGACTCACTTGATGTTTAACAACAACAACAAATCCTAGAGAAAGCTTCCTAGTAAATATTATTTTCCATATTCCATATGGGTCAAATTCTATGCCCCTGGTTCCTGCTGTTGGAACTCTACCAGCCATGGTGTCCCTTATTTTATTTGAAAGTCATTAAGACTGCATTTCCTGACATTAAAAGTACTCATTAGAGGCAAATGGTTACGTTAGAAACTAAGTTCTACCTTTCTTTCTATACCTTATGTCACAATGGCCTCTTCTAAGTAAAGTGAGTACTCACAGTGCCAGAGATATAATGAAAATCCAGACTCCATTTGCTTCCTTGCTGTGTGCTTTGCCATGTTGTCCTTGCACCTGGGCTATTGTCATTCCTACTTCATACAAACTCACCAGTCACTCTTCAATGCAAAAATTAAGTAAATATGTAAAGATTAAATAATATAGATTTTGAGGGTAAGGAAAACAAAATGGAAAGATAGAATATGGTAGTATATGAGAGTGTGGGCTCTAGAACCAGACAGCAATTTCTGCCACTAGCTGAATTTTGGAAATATACTTATTCTCTTCATACTTCAATTTCGATAACCGTAAAGGAATTTAAGGGCATTATCTACTTAATACTACATTTATGAATATTCAATAATGAATCTTTATATAGTGCTTAGAGGTACATAGGAAGACTTAAATATTTCCTAAATAAATGAAATAAAAAAGGATCTGATAGCAAAATGTCTATGGCTGCCTTATTGGACCTCAGAAACAAACCACATCTTTAAGATGAGGAGGTGAAGGAAATTTCACATTCTGTTAAAATTTATCTTGACGAAAAAAAATCAATCTTCAGGCTATAGATGAAGAATTGAGATGCAGTCTTTGCCTGAAATAGGAGGAGGTCTTTCAGGATCAGGGACAGGTCTCCTTTTGTTTAGGATTCCCAAGAATGGATAAGACCGGCTAAAGTGAAGTCAGCTACTCCTGGACAAATGAAGGACAGAGGAAAGTGAGGGAAAGGATGGTTTTCTAAGAGAGATGAGTTTGTGGCTCAGCTTGGGCAGCAGTCCTCCAGATCCCTGCTACTCAGAGTGAGTTCTGCAGACTTGAAACACCATAATCACCTGAGAATTTGTTAGAAATGCAGTTATGTTAAGGACCACCCTACCCCTAATGAATCAAATTTACTGGAAGTGGAGTCCAGTAATCTTTGTTTTGACAAGCTCTTCAGGAGATTCTTATGTAAGCTAAATTTTAAGGACCACTTCTCTTTATTGCACTTGCCTTTGGTATCATTGAATTGTAAGAAAATATAGAACTATGAGGAGATCCACGATTGTACAGAGGTAGTATAGGAAAAAGCAGTGGCCCATTTGGGTTCAGAATGGGGAAACAGAAGTGATAGTTACAAGATGCTGTAACTTGGTCTGTAGGCTGAAAGCAAAAACATCAACTTTGTGGAAAATGAGAAGGCCCAAGAAGAACAACATGAAAGATCTGTTTTTGGACACATGTCCATAAACATTTGAAACTCTCAGAAATTTCTGGGTTACAAATTACTTGTGGAAAATTATGACAATTAGTCTGTCTAAGACTCAGGCATGAATAACATAGTTATGGAAGGAAATGGGAAGAGATGAGGTCTGGCACAGGAAGCATCTATCTATCTAATCTATCTGTGTGTCTGTCTGTTTGTCTGCTTATATCTATCTATCTATCTATCTATCTATCTATCTATCTATCTATCTATCTATCTATCTATCTATCTATCTATCTATCTATCCATCCATCCATCCATCCATCCATGCCAGTACAGTGCCCCAGTTATATCCGGTTTCTCCTTAATTCTTGCTCTTATCCCTCAAAAAGATGGAATGTACTCTCCACCAGTAGTGAAATCCCTGCTAAAATGTGACAGACTTTCCCAAATCCAAGATACATACTTACCTGTTTGGATTTCTGATTTCTCAAATGCCCTGTATCACTACTATAGAGGTGACTCACCTCTCAGGGAACACATTGTCTATTCTTTGATACTTTTAAGTTCCTCAGCTTCAACATCCTTCTTGCTTAAATTGACACTATCCCATTATAACATGCCTTGAGTGTGGATCTCACTTCCATGAGTCTGCCTGTGTACCCAGCCCACTCCTGGAAGTGAGTCACTTTCTGATTACAGCTCCTAAGACTCCCAGGAGAGTCAGCTGGTTGTCCCAGTAAAGCTGCAAATATTCATTCCTGTCAGGAGGTCATAACAACGGAATTGCATTACAGAATGTGTAAAAGTACATTCTGATAATGGTTTGTAGTCTTCTTTAGCACTTAGAGCCTAGAACATGGCCCACGTGCAATGATGTCCCAGCAATTATCCAATGAAGAGCTTACACACACGCTCATGCGCATACGTATGTGTATGTAAATCACTCTTCACCCTTACACTGCTATTTATCTTAAAATAATTAAAAATATCTCACTATGTGCAAATGGCTTCACAGCATTTTTAATAAGACAGTATACATTTTTAAATCAGCTTTGTTACTTCTTGGCTATGTAACACGGGTTGTCTTAGATTGCCAGGGATGCTATGAAAAATACCGCACCCAGCATCAGTTTAAACAGCAGGAATCTATTACCTGATGGTTTTGGAGGCTAAAAGTACAACATCAAGGGATTGGCAGGTCTTGCTTTCCCCATGTCTGTAGCATTCTGCTGGTCCTCTGTCCCTTGGCGAGCTCGCTACTTATTTTTGCTCCTCTGGTATTTGCTGGCTTCTGGCTTCCTCTGATTTCTGGCTTCTAATTCTCCTGCTCAGCCATCTGTGTTTCTGTCTAGACTTTCTCTCCTTATAGGGACTTCAGTCACATGGATTAAAGTTCACCTTGTTTCAATTTTGTCTTATCTAAATATCATCTTACAAGGTCCTATTCACAAATGAATCCAGTCTTTAAATAATAATATCTTCAAATATCCTATTTACAAATGGGTTAATACCTACAGGACTAGGAGTTAGGACTTGGACATGTCTTTTCTGGAGGCCAACATTCAATTCTTAACATGGGGTTAATAACTTCACTTCCCTGCACTTTACTTGTGAAATGGTCATCATAATTAATACCCCTAAAGTATGGCAATAAGCTTGACTCAGTGGTATATGGTGAGTTATTGCCTCATAGACTATACTATTAATTACTATCCTTATTATCACTACCACCAATACGAGTTAAATGGTATTAAGAACTAATTTAGCTACAGTAGATCTTTAGTTTTAACACATTAATTTTAATGCATAATATATTAAATATATGCATGTCATTAATACATGAATGTGAGATATATATATATGTATACAGTTTTCCAGTACTCCTCCCTGAAATCTTGAGTAGAAGCTATAATTATTTCCTGTTTACAGAACTTTTAAATTCATAAGAACAAAATAATTTCTCCAAGTTTATACAGATAAATATTGGTTGAAAAAAGATTGATGTTCAGGTCTGTCTGATATCAATACCTGTGCTCATACTGGTTTTAACTGTTAAGTGCTAAGCAATTTTAAATAGGATATGTAAGAGGGGGAATAGAAGATTGGAAGAGGGAGCAAAAGCGGAAGGAAAATAGAGGTTCTCAGGTCATGTAAAGAAAAAAATCACCTCAAAAGTACTACAAGAGCAATTTTCATGTTATTATTTCATCAGTTTATATATGTGTAATACATCTGGTATTATGATTTCTGATTTAAACTGAGTGCTGAAATAATGACATTTGATTTCTAAGAGGCAAATAGTAATTAATGAGCAAGTGTATATCTGGTATCTTGTGGTAAAATTGCAGTTTACCATAAAATATCAGAAAATAACTGACAAACTAAACTCATTTAGTTTTTAGCAAAAGTTTTCATGGTCTAATATATATACAGTTTAAAATATAAGTAAAATAAAATTATTGAAGGAAGTAATGTGAATGAGTATAATCAGGAAATGTTTGACTTAATTTATTTAAAAGAAAATAACTGTAAAAATTAGAAATCAAAAATATAATATGATTTATATGATTTATATTGAAATGCGCTCATGAACAAAATATTTCAAAAACCTTTTAATATAACTTAAAAATGAGTTTGTGTTCCTAATGGTGCATCAAAAGTTGTTACTCAAGATTATTTTCAAAGATGATTAATATTTAAAACTAACACTTATTAAGGATCATATACGTGAAGAGTGATATTAAGTAAACACAATCCAGACAATAAATACTAATTAATGTTAACTGAAAGTTTATCTGTGCTTACTTACTTTCTCAACTCAAAATATGGAAGTCATTTTTATTTTAATGTGAAGATTTAATCTTTGTTAAGTCATATTAGCTGTCAGAGTTATTGAATTATATAGAAAAAATCCTTAGTTAATAGAAATTTAAAACAATTTAAACTTCCCAAGATTGTTAAATCTCACATCTGTAATGCCTCTGCAATGACAATAGAATATGCCACTGTTAGATATTCAAATGTAGTCACTGTTAGATATTCAAAGGTAATCTGTAGGCATTCCATAATAATAATGAGTGCAAATTTTTATAGGCATAAAAGGTAATGCAAAAATCAGGTAGAGCGTATTATAAGTCAAGACGTCCAAAGTTTATCTTCACAGAGCAGATTCACTGCAAATAGAAAAATATCAAAAAATAAATTAAACATACATAATGTTGGGCACTTGCTTCTAATAATTTATAGTGGCAAGCTTAGACAGATAAAAAGAAATAAACTAACTATGCACTGTTGGTCAATTTAAATATTTAGCAGATCGTCTGTTCTGTAATTTTACTGTGTGGTTGATGCTAAATTTGCTGGTTTAAGTTTGAATATATGTTAGCCATGACACAATAGAAATAATAAAGTATACTGATTGTTGTTAAGTATAAATGAGATGTAATATACTTAATCTAGCCGACAGACCTTACCACTGATTTTTAGAAAAAAATTCATTCTTCTTACAAGTCATTTTCTTTCTTCAAGGTAAGATAGTATTGATGAAATGAGTGAATTAAATACTGGACTTGTTAAAATTTGTGTTTTGATCCTCTATACAGAAATTTCCAAATACAGTGTAATCTTCTAATGATACGTAAACACTAACATTTCCTCCAAATAATGAATTTTTATATATCAATAATATATTATTTCAAAAGACTTTGAAATACCAACAAATTGTGTTACTCAATTTAAAGTTTTGGATCTTTCACTCTGCTAAAATCATTTGACAAAACTGAAGGGGAATTTAGTTTTGAGTAAATATGGAAGAATTAAAGAAAACCTATTAAGGCATTATCTAAGAAACATGAATAACTTTTATTGGTATCATTACTGTAGCTTTTCAGTTTTGCTAAAATGTAGCTTACTGACATAATTATAAAAGTAAATCATTCATGTTTTTGTTTTGTTAAAAAGAAAGTGACTAACACAGAGGCAGAGAGAGTGAAAAAGTGATAAGGGGAAGACAAGTAGGATGGAAAGTAGTAAGGCAGGAAAGAAGGGCAAGGGAGGGAAAGAACGATGGAAGGAAAAAAGAAAAGAAAGGAAAAGAGAAAGGAAAGGGTTATAAAGAAAGCAGGAAAGGAAAGAAAGGAAGCCTAAAATTTTCAATATATAGCATTGTTTAAAAACAAAGACTCAGGAAAAATATAAACTCTGATTTGAATTATACGTCAATGTTAAACTACGTAAATTAACAAAGAAATAAACCATTTCCTGATCTGAAAATAACTTGTAAATATTTTTGAGAATTAAAAAAAATATTATATAAATAGACATATGGCACACTACCTTAAGGAGCAGAAGTTCCATAATAATGTTAATAATAAAATCTTTATAACTAGAAGATTGTGTTTCATCAGTGAAAATCAAAAGCAGGTAACTTCTTCTCAAGAATATGGTAGAGTAGGGCACTCCAGGACTTAGTCCTTGCAAAAAATAACCATTAAACTAGTAGGACCTTGTTTAATAGTCTGAAACAACTATTTCAGAACTCCAGAGTCTAGAGAACACTGTACAGTATTCAGGGAAGAGTGGGTGAAAAAGGGAGATAAATTAGGGTGAAAAACTAAAAATTAGTCTTTGTGGTGTCTACCAGTGGCCATCCTCCATTCTTGCTGCATACAACCAGGGGTCCAGTCACTGTTTAGCTGCTGGTGACAGAGAAGAACAAAAAACTCCCCACCATCAAAAACAAGGGTGGGACTGCCAATCACTCATCATAGCTTTTGATTAGTGAATTAGGATCACTGGCTCCCAGTTCTGAGTCCAGTTATTGTTTCAACCTGCCCTGGATAAAGGCTAAAGGCAGCAGCAGTCACTGTTTCAAGCCTTCCCAGACAGGGGCAGATGCACTGGAAATTTAAAGATGGAGCACTTCCTCAGGCCTTCAGGGAAGAGCTAGCTGAAAGACTGCATTTGCTGGGCAACTAGGAAAGCTCAGCTTTGGGGACCTGTTTAAGAAGATTTTAGAGCCCTTCCTGATCCCTTCTCAAGGGTAATTTGGAACCAGAAAGTATCCATAGAGGTTCTTGGCCCTGATTTGGCTGGGAAAGCCTGGCTGGGGAAGTGTTCCCTGCAATAATCTTCCTCAAAGAATTTGCTCTTCAGGCAAAAGTAGCATGAGAAAAGGAAAAAAATACAGAGGTGGACAGTCTGAGCAAAAGGTCTACTATTTTTAAGTACACTGGAGCAGGAGGTCTGTCTCCTGGTAACCAAAGGGGACAACCAAACTCCTGCAAACAGGGGACCTCAAAACAACTAACAAACAATAGCCAAGGACAAGACAGAGGCCCAGACAGACAAGGAAAATTGTGCCCACAGCATGTGCCTTGGGAAAATCTTCCTGATTGGAGGGCTGAAGCTCAAGAGAATCTCTGTATTATCCCCAGGTGATTACAAAACCAAGAAATAGGCATCCCAGGAGTACATCCCACAGTTAAAACTTTAAACATTAAAACATTAAAATGTTTTATTAAAACGTCAAAATGTACAGAGTAAAAATAAATTGTACAGAAGTACAAAAAAAAAGCAAAAGACAAATAAGCAGGAAATGATAGTCAATACAAAGGAATAAGGAATAGAATAAAAATACAGAAACAAAAATTCAGAAGACAAGAATATGGATATACTGAACACAGGCTTTTACAAAAATGATCTTAAAAATACTCAAGGAGATGAAGGAAAGTACAGAGGAGAAAATTAAAGCATATCAGGGTAACAATGAAGAAATGAGAGTCTAAGTATAGAGACAGAAATTACAAAAAGAAGCCAAACAGAACTACTGTAGTTGAAGACCATAATAGCTGAAATAAAAAAAATGCCCAGGAAGATTTCAAGAGCAGAATGGAGCTAGCAGAAGAATCACTGAACTTGAAGACAAGACACTTAAAATGAATCAGGCTGAGCACAAAGAACCAAGGAGTATTAAAAGTGAAAATACCCTAAGACAGCTATGGGACACCATCAAGCACCAATATGAGAATCCTAGAAGGAAAGGAAAGAGAAAAGGGGCAGAAGGACTATTCAAAGAAATAATAACACAAAACTTCTCAAACTTACCAAAATATGTGAATATACACAGCCAAGAAGTTCAGAGAGCACCAAACAGGTTAAATATGAAGAAAAAATAGCACTATCATATACTGATTACACTATTGAATTCAAAAATTAAGGAGAGTGTTCTAGAAGCTGCAAGATAAAAGCAACACTTTATGGATAAGGGAGTCCCAATTAGATTAAGGGCCAATTTCCCATAAAAAGTCATGGAGGCAAGAAAGCAGTAGGTTGAAATAAAGTATTGAATGAAAACAACAGCCAGCCAAGAATTTTATATGCAGCAAGACTCTCAAAAATGAGGGACACATGAAACCATTCTCAAATAAATAAAAGCTGAGGGATTTCATCACTACTAGACTTAGCCTACAGCAATGCTAATGGGAGTGCTTCAGACTTAGAGGAAAGGACACTAGACAGTGGTTCAAAGCCACATAAAGAAATAATGACCTTCAGTAAAATTGCTAAAATACGAATACATGAGGAGTAATGATAATTCTAGGCTTGAGGGCATGCAAGGTGCAAAGATATAAATGGTATCAAGTACAAATAAATGGTGGGGGTACAGAGTGGTAAAGGAAAAGTATATGTGAATGCTACTGAGGTTAAGTTGGTATCAAACTACACACGATTGTTACATATTTAGGATGTTAAATTTTAACCCCACAGTAACTGCAAGGAAAATAGATGAAAGAAGTATATTGAAATAGAAGTTAGAAGGCATTCAATGTGGTAAAACACAAGAAAAGCAAATGAATATCGTTAATCTAAGTGAGAGACATTAAAACGTATAAAACTTACAAAGGCTAAAGATCAAAATAGCAGGAGAAAAATCCCATATTATTCTGTATTAAGCTCTTCAGTCAAAGGGCAGAGTGGCAGAAGGCAAAGAAAAGTATGATCTAAAAATATGCTGTCTGTAAGAAACTCACCTTAAAGACAAAGATACAAGTAGGTTGATAGGGAAGGCATGGAAAAATTATGCCATGATGTAATAACCAAAAGAGAGATGGGGGACAATATTAATATAGGATAAAATCTAATTTAAGGGAAAAACATTTACGAGGGAAAGAGATGCTGACTATGTACCAATAAAGAGGACAATTGAAGAGGAAGATGTAACAATTATGAATATATATTCACCTAATAACAGAACCCCAAAACATCTGAAGTGAGTATTGACAGATTTGAAGGAAGAAATTGATCTACAATAATAATAGGAGACTTTAACTCTCAATAATGGATAGAACATCTAGTAATATCAATAAAGAAATATAGAACTCTAATGATACACTAAACTAGCTAGACCTAACAGATATATATAGAGCATTGCATCTCAAGAAACAGAATACACATTCTTCTCAAATGCACATGGGTCATTCTTCAGAATAGCCTATATGTTGGGTCACAAAATAAGTCCCAATAATTTAAAAAATGCTGAAATCATACAAGATGTATTCTCAAACAAGAGGATGAAGGTAGAAATCAATAACAGAGGAAGAAATGGAAAATACACATATGCCTGGAAATTAAACAATACATTCTTCAGGAATCAATGGGTTAAAGAGGATATTAAAATCACAACTAGAAAATTTCCTGAGACAAACAAAAATGAAAATACAATATACCAGAACTTATGGACACAGGAAAGGCAGTGTTCAGGATGAAATTTATTGCTCTAAATGCTTACATTAAAAAAGAAGACTTCAGAATAGAGACCTAGCTTCAAAACTGTAAGAACTAGAGAAAGAAGAGCAAACTAAGCCTAAAGTGAGCAGAAGGAAGGAAATAATAATGATTAGTTCAGAGAAAAATCAAATAGAAAACAAAAACCAAAAAGTGAATCAGCAAAACCAAAAGTTGTTTCTTTGAAAAGATAATAAAGTCAACAAACCTTTAGCTAAAATGAGAAAGGAAAAAGAGAGAGAATACAAATAATGAAAATCAGAAATAAACAGAGGACATTACTACTGACTCAGCTGAAATGAAAAGGACTATAAGAGGATTCTATGAAGCACTATATGCCAATAAATTCAATAACCTAGATGAAATAAACAAATTCTTAGAAACACATAAACTGCCTAAATTGACTCAAGAAGAAATAGAAGATCCTCAAAAAAATACTAGCAGGTCAAATCCAACAATACATTAGAAGAGTCATACACCATGATCAAGTGGGATTTATCTCTGCAATGCAAGATTGGTTCAACATAAGAAAATCAATTAATGTAATACACAACACTAAAAGAATGAAGGAATAAAAAACACATGATCATCTCAATTGAATGTCAGAAAAGACGTTTGACAAAATAAGGCACCCTTTCTTGATAAAAACACTTAGAATATGAGGAATAGAATGACACGTTCATAATATAATAAAGAACATACATGAAAATTCCACAGCTAATATCCTACTTAATGGTGAAAAATAGAAAGCTTTCCCTCTGTGATCAGGAACAAGTAAAGGATGCCCACTGTCATCATTGTTATACAACATTATACTGGAAGTTCTGCCAGATCAATTAGGCAAAATAAATAAAATATATCTCAATTGGAAAGGAAGAAAATTTTCCCTATTTGAAGATGTTATTATAAATAGAGAATTCTGAAAAACCCATAAGAAACCTCCTATAGCCAATAAGTGAATTCAGCAAAGTGGCAGGATACAAAATCAACACTGAAAACCAGCAGTGGGCAATCAGAAAAAATCAATAAAAAAATTCATTTTCAATAGCTATTAAAAGAACAAAATATCTAAGAATAAATCTAACCAAGGATATAAAGGACTTGTACAAAGAAAACTAAAAAATATTGGTTAAAGAAATTTAAAAAAATCTAAACAAATGTGAAGATAGTCTATGGTCATGGATTGGAGACTACATGTTGTTAAAATGTCAGTACTACGAAAAGAAATGTTTAGATTCAATTCAATCTCAATCAAAATTTCAACAATCTGCTTTGCAGAAATGGAGAAGCAAGTCATCAAATTTATATGGAAGATAAGGGAAGCTGAATAGCAAAAACCAGCTCAATAAAGAAGAATGAGGTTGGAGGGCCCACACTTCCCATCTTAAAACTTATTGCAATGTCACAGTAATAAAAATAGCATAGTATTGGCACAAGGACAGTTATATGGACCAGTGGAATAGAATTTGAGAGCTCAGAAATCAACCTTCACATTTATGGTCTACTGATTTTTGACAAGGCGGCAAAGACCACTCAACTGGGAAAAAATAACTTTTTCAACAAATGGTGTTGGGAAAACTGGATCTCTCTTTGCAAATACGGGATGATCCCCACATCACACTACAAACAGAAATCAACCCAAAATTGATCAAAGACACAAATATAAGAGCTAGAAATATCAGACTCTCAGAAGAAAACATAGGTAAGCATTTTCAAGAACTTCTGTTAGTCGATGGTTTCTCAACTTTACACCCAAAGCACAAGCACAAAAAGGTAAAAGAGATAAATGTGACCTCATCAAGAATAAAAACTTCTATTACTCAAATAATTGATCATGAAAGTAAAATGAAAACCTACATAATAGGAAAAAAAATTTGGAAACCCACATATCCCATAAAGGATTAAAATCAAGGATACATAAAGAAATCCCTGAACTCAATAACAAAAAGATAAATAACCTAATTATAAAATGAACAAAATACTGGAACAGACATCTCTCAAAAGAAGATATACAGATAGCCAGAAATCACATAAAAAATTGCTCAACATTATTAACCATCAAGGAAATGCAAATAGAAATCATGAAATACTATTTCACACTCATTAGAATGGCTGCTATTAAAAAAATAGAAAATAACTAATGTTGGAGAGGATGTGAAGAAATGGGAACATCCACTCATTGTTGGTGGCAATGTAAAATGATGCAGCCACTGTGGAAGACAGTTTGGTGGTTCCTCAGAAAGCCAAGTATAGAACTACCATGTGACCTGGTATACCCACTACTCAGCATACACCCCAAAGAATTGAAATCAGGAATTCAAACAGATATTTGCACACTAATGTTCACGGCAGCATTATTTCAATTTGCCAAAGTAAGAAAGCAACCCAAATGTCATCAACTAATGAATGGATAAATAAAATGTAGTTCATAATACAAAAGAATATTGTCCAGCCATAAAAAGTGATGAGGTCCTAATACTTGTGGCAACATGAATGAACCTCGAAGGCATCATATTGAGTGAAACAAGTCAGCTGCAAAACTACAAATATTGTTTAACCTCACTGATTTGAATAATTAGAATAAGCAAACTCATAGAATCAGAATCTAGAATATAGGTTACCTTAGGATGAGGCAGAGATAAGGAATGGGAAGTTAAGGTTTAAAATGTATAGGGTTCCATCAGCTAGTTTCATCTCCCTAACTCATATTATCAACAACCCCTTCCAACATGAAAAAGTTAGAATGGGAAGAGCCCAAATACTCTAAAGAGTGGAATAGAATGATCACAGGTGATGGGGAGTTATACAGAGAAGGTAGGGTTTATTAAATGGGTATAACTGTCGTACCATTATATTAATATTTCTTTCAGTCTTCAGTATCTTAGAGCAGATAGAAGTAGAAACCTAAAATTGTGGAATTATAACCCATAGCAAACTCTGAAATCTGTTCTAAAATTAATTGTTGTGCTATGCTTTAAAATTTATTGCTTTTTTTAACAAAAAAGAAAAAAATCTATTGTGATAATAAAAAAACATGTATTCCTTCTAGCATCCACTGTTTTGGAGCAGCTAGAAGGAAAAATCTGAGATGGTGGTATGGTAGCCCATGACAGACTCTGGGATCTGTCCTGTAACTACTTGTTGAAGAGTCCTTTGAAAACTATTGCTTTTTTCTTTCTTTTCAGTGTATATATGTTATATTATATAATAAAAAAAAAGTTTAAAAATGTATGGGGTTCTGTTCTAGTTTGCTAGCTGTCAGAATGCAATATACCAGAAATGGAATGACTTTTAAAAGGGAGAAGTTAATAAATTGCAAGTTAACAGATTTTAATCACCATGAAAATGCCCCATTTAAAGCAAGTCTATAGAAAGATCCAATCTAAGGAATCCAGGGAAAGATACCTTGATTCAAGAAGGCCAATGAAGTTCAGGGGTTCTCTCAAGTGGAAAAAGCACATGGCAACCATGGTCAGAGTTTCTCTTTCATCTGGAAAGGCCCATGGCGAACATGGTCAGGGTTTCTCTGTCAGCTAGAAGGGCATATGTCAAGCACAGCATCATTTGCTTGCTTCCTCTCCAGCTCCCCAGGAGGCATTTTCCTTCTTCATCTTAAAAAGTCACTGACTGGTGGACTCTCTGCTTCACGGTGCTGTCGCATTCTCTGCTCTCTCAGAGTTTCAAGCCTCCTCCAAAATGTTTCCTCTTTTATAGGATTCAGTAAAGTAATCAAGACCCACCTATAATGGGTGGAGACATGTCTCCAGCTAATCCAGTTTAAAACTACTCTTGACTGAGTCACATTTCCTGAGAGATAATCTAATTAAAGTTTCAAACATACAGTACTGAATAAGGATTAGAAGAAACAGCTGCCTTTATAAAATGGGATTAGGATTAAAACATGGATTGTCTAGGGTACTATGCATCCTTTCAAACCAGCATAGTTTCCCATTTGGAATAATGGAAATATTTTGGTAACGGAGGGTAGTGATGGGAGCGAGCATTGTGAACACAATTAAAAACACTGACTTATATATCTGAATATGATTGAAAGGGGAAATATTAGGTTGGACATAGGGTCACAGAACAAAAATGAAAAAAAAAATCCATGCACTAAGCGAATAGTGAATGCTAAGTTAAGTCATGAACTTTAAATAATAGTACAATTGTAAAAAATACAATCAGAGGCTGCAAGGGTGGTAGAATTCTCTCCTGCCATGCGAGAGACCTGGGTTCAATTCCCAGTGCATGCATTTCCCAGACAAACAAGCAAACAAATGAAAAAACCAAACAACAAAAATTAAACAAATGGTACTGCAATAAGGGATATTCACATGGAAAGAGTAAAATGTGACCCCCACCATACAGCATACTAAACAATTTAAAAATTATTTTATATATATATATATATATATACTATCATCAACTGTAAGAAATGTTCCACACTAATACAAGATTTTGGCAATGCAGTGGTGTATTAGTTAGGCTTCTCTAGAAAGACAGTACCAGTAAGAGATATCTATAAATGTGAGATTAATAAAAATGTTTTATGCAACCGTGGGAATGCAAGAGTCCAAAATCTGTAGGACAAGCTGTGAGGCTGGCAACTCCTATGAAGGGTCTCAATGAACTCCCCTGTAGAGGCTCACTGGCTGAGAAGAAATGAAAATTCTTTCTTCTCCCTTAAAAGTCTTCAACTGATTTGTTCATACCCTTACTTACTTGTAGATGTAATCAGCCACAGGTGCAATCAACTCACTGATGATTTCATAAACAGCCTTCTGGTTTATCAAACTGCCACGAAATATCCTTGCAGTAACAGTCAGGCCAGTGTTTGCCTGACTAGACATCTGGGCACCATCAGCTAGCCAAGTTGACACCAGAACCTAAGCATCACAGATAGTATATTGGTGGACTCTCTGCTTCGTGGTGCTATGGTGTTCTCTGCTCTCTCAGAGTCTCAAACTTACTCCAAAATGTTTCCTCTTTTACAGATGATATAAAAGAAAAATAGATTGTCAAGCTTACACCTGTGCATTCCCTTATCTGCAATACCTTGGTTCCTCAAGACCTAGCTGCCTTGACAACCCTTCTTTGCAATTTTTCTTTCTCCTTTAAACTATGCTGGCTACTCTGTGTCTTAGAAGCAATTTCTGTCCAGCTTCTTATCAGTATCTTTTCCCTTGAAGACACAACAAGTATCCAAAGGAAAACAGCTGTGCAGAAAATTGGACTTAATGCATTGAGCTTCTGTGCTCATTGGCATCTGCCTTCAAGTCAAGAATGTCTTGGCAGATAATACTGTATTTTAGATAATTCAGTATTTTAGATAATACAGTATTTAATCAACCCTGTGACACTAAAATGCAGCTTTATTTTGTATACCAAAAAAGAAAATATCTGCAAAATAAACAACACTATTATTTGTTAATATTTAAAATTTTTAATGTATGCTTGCTGAAAGAGTTATTGAACTATATTTAGGCAGATTTTTAATATATAACTCTGGTTCATACATAAGAAAGAAAGAAGTCTTTGAATTGTTCACATTTTGAATCTACTCCTTCTAAATTATTTTCTATTTCTTGTCATCAATAATATGTTTTCCTTCCAATGTCATCCCTGTTGCCACCAAAATTGTTGGTGATATAGTATTGTGTGTGGGTTTGTTTGAGGGGCTTGTACAGCCAAATAGTCTAATGACCTTGATGCCGGAGCCCCAGGAGTCCTCAGTCAGATGCTGCAGAGACCTGGGATGCATATTTTTAAAAAATCCTGCCCTATCCAATATTTCCTAGAATTCTTTTCCAAGCCACTGACCTCGTATTCTATAAATATAAATGCTTGCATTTTCCTATTTCTAAAACCTCATTTTCTTTATAGATTAGCATATATCTGGAATTTAAGCACCTTCTGCTTAAGACCAAGAGGTCTCTGACAAATTGACATTCATATTTTAATGATGGTCCTGAGCAATACGTGATCATCCTCTTATTGCTTTAAAATGTCATTCATTTCTTCTCTGGAATTGACCAATTCTGTCTTTCTTGAGTTACTTTTCCCAGTGTGTAATAGGAGATTATTTGGAACATATCTTAATAAAAAAAATGTAAAAAAATGTAACAAAATTTTAGCTACTCAAGGGTATCTTCCTTAGTTTCCATTTAGCTATTGGTTGTATTACAAAAGAACTACTGAAGTGTAATATTATTTGTTCAATTATATTCTTCACTGATATCGAGGTATTGCCACTTTAGTGCCTTTCTGCATAACAATGACTTGCCGTTTGAATACCAGTTTATAATGTCATCTTTTAAGATACATTTGAGAAGCACCTAAATGCAACACATATATAACAACAATGCACCTAATGCAATTGAAATGTCAAAAATATGAAAAGCTCTGAACAAGTGCATACATTACACACACACATAGACAATGGCAATTATTTTATAAATGCCAACAGCAATTATACAACACTATTAATCTAAGATGCATTACAGTTGCAGATATGTTAATATATGAAAACAATGGGCATCATAAAAGTGAAGAGAAGCTCTGTTGCAGCTTAGAATGTAGAAATGTGAAGCAGATCATTGCTTACACTGAGATCAGTGACCATTTTCTTCACAAAAGCATCTGATTATGGACAGTAGTCCACTAGTCTCATCATAGACAAAAGGATTCTGTTGGAGGAAATAAAATCTGGGAATCTTTTAATTGTCTTGTAGGTATATTAGAACCCATTCCTGGTTCCCCCATCTGATGCTTTTCAATCTTGAGAATTTTGCTGAGTACACTGGTAACATGTGTGGATGAGGAACTGGACAGAAGCAGAGAGAATTATTCCACAGTTGTGTCCTCAAAGCATTTAAGTCCACAGGTGAAGCGAACTCAGCTAAATATATGACATAACCCAAAATTAGCTCAATTAAAATGGATCAAAGAATTCTGCCCCTTATAGTATTTTCCTAGTAGAAGAAGAGGATTGTCCTCTATTTGGGAAGAAATAATGTCAACTTTTGTTTCAAGGTCCTTTTATATGAAAGACGGATAATCAGAGATGCAGACAAATGAGATCTATAAATAAGAGAAAAAAATATGACAAAGAAAGACGATCCAGAAGATGGTCAAGAGTTTGGAATTTAAACTTTAAAATAACAATTAGATACACTGAGTGAATTAAAAGAAGAGTTTCAACAATAACAAAAAAATCCCTAAAATGAACCAAAGGAGCATCCTCAAACTGAAAAATTAAATACATGAAATCAACTTTTAATAGTTGTGACTTAATCAAATTTAGTAAAACATAAAATCAATGAAATTAAAGGTAGATTAATAAGAATTACCTTAACTGAAACACAGGAAGGAAAAAAATGACAAGACAAAATTGATTTGACTTGCGGGACACTGTCAGAAGTCCAGCACAAGCATTATGGGTGTCACAGAGCAAAGGGAGAGGATGAAGGATGATGTGGCAGATGCATATTTTCAAGTGACAATGGCCAAGAACTTTTTAAAGTCATAAAAAAAAGATATCAACTCAGTATTGGGAAGCTGAGTAAAACACAAGCAGAATATGTAACAATAATAAACAGAACCCATTTAGACATATGAGAATCAAACTGCTGTAAAACAAAGATAAAAAGAAAATCCTGAAAGTCAGAGATAAAGGTTACCTTCTTGATAGAAACTATGAAGTTCAAAATAAAATTGAATGGACCTTTAAAGTATTTATATACATAAAGAAAAAACAAGACAATGACCACAAAAATAGGCTCCTGCTCTCCTAGAATTATACTGAGAAAAAATAGTTTTCAGAAAAATAAAAGCAAAATACAGCTCAGGTCTGATGGCAATAAATCATCTGTTTTATTTGCCTGAAACAATGCTTTCAGACAATCTATAAGAAACAGTAAAATAAATTTTCCAAGGTAAAAATAAATTGACAATGATAATGCAGAAGGGAATAAAAGTAAAGGACTCCAAAGTGTCAATGGGTATGTATGCAAAAATAAGTTAAACGATAATAAATTATCCATGATCACACCATTATTTGCATTAAGCATAAATGCGGTACACTAGACACACCAAAATTAGATTGTTAGACTGGGTGAAAAACAAGGCCCAGACATACACATCAGTATACATGATATGTATGTCTTATACATCAAACTACTGGAATTAAAAACTGAAATTGTAAATTCCTTTGGGTCTTTTAATATATATAGCCATTTTATATGAGAATGAACACGTTCAGAGAATAAAAACTCAACAACGTTACTTATACCTTTCCAATCCTTATGCTATGTATGTATGTTTTCTGTAAGTAGATGTTGCCTTATTGCAGTGGCTAAGAAATTCTGATAAATATTGAATAGAAGTGATAAGTGGTTTCCCTTGGTTTTTTCCCAAAATGGGTGGAAACAATTTAAGTTAGTTGTAGTGTTTTTTTTTTTTTTTGGTAGATGCTTTTTTTTTTTCAGATTAAGGAATTTCCTGCTTATTCCTTTTTAATAAGGCAAAGTAGAATTGAAGACAATATTAACAGAGAGGTAAATGTATTAGTAGCAAGACTCAACTTAAAAACATTAGGCTTTAGTTTGATGTCTCTGTGTACCACTTGGGCTTTCCTCATGCTCATAGTTCTGAGAATAATGTTATCATATAATATCATCACAGAATAGGAGAGAAAAGGGATTTTGCTTCATTCACCTTTCTGTTGCTTTATAAATATATATTAAAAAATCTTTGCCCAAAGACCTCCCTTCTGAAATAAAGAATTTTTGCCATATTTCTTTATTTAGAACAAGTTCATGTGACCACTATAGTTGCAAAAAACTGGCAAAATGAGTGTCTTGTATTCCAGCTTCTATATCAAGAGGTGAATTTCACCAGAAAGAAAAGAAAAAAAGTGGGAATGGATTAAGTGATTGATTGGCATCTCCCTATTGAATCAGGATAGATTAGGATACACTGTGTTAGGAAACAGCCACAACAAAATCTTACACCACACAGTCTTATTTCTCATACTAAAACTTCAACAAGTTCAGCAGGCACTCTGCTATATATAGTCATGCAAGGATCAAGCTGAGCATATGCCCTGATGTTTCATTCTAAGGTCTCCATGGTTACTTTGACAAAAATCACCAGAAATCTTGAGGGGATCACAAATCTGCTCTGTAATGCTTTGACATAAGTCACACATATCAGTTTTTAACATGGGCCATTGTTGACATTTATCATGCAAGGATCTTGGGAATGGTAAGGGGTCAAAAGAATATTTGGTGAGCAGAACCAAGCTGATTAAGGCTGTCTACAACCTAAGATCATAGTTTTAGTGACATGAAATCTTGATAGTATTAGAGAGCAATTCCCTATTGTGGTCATGGTCATTAATTGTTTTCACAATTAGGTACCTTCATTCCATAATTATGCCATGGCTGTACAGTATAAATCAGAGCTAATAAGCAATTTGAAAAATATTAAATTAAATATTTAATGCTCAAATTTTTAATGTTCAATGGGAAAAACTATTAGAAAAGAATAGAAAAAAGGAGAAGAGGACAAGTGGATTTTAAAAAGAAACAAATAGAATTCTTGCAATGTAGATGTGTATTCAATGAACAGATTTAAATAGAAGGAGAATAATTAAACTGAAATGCAGAAGTAAGAGGTATAACTCAGAATGAAGCAAATAAGGACAAAAGAGAGGAAGTATTTAAAAATAAATTAAGAAACAGAAGATATGCTAACTAATGTTCTAGAATAAGGAAATAGTTAAAATGAGGAGACTCAAATTTCAAAAAGATAATGTCTGTTGAGTTCACTGTTGCAGTTCCAATGCTTGGCAAAAGATCTGTCATGTAGCCCATATTTGATAAACATTTATTGCTTAATAAATGTTTTCAACAAGCTTGAACTCAACACAAGCTTATGTTTTCACCTTTAGTTCTCAGGAAATAATCTCAGTGTCAGTATAGCATTTTTTTTTTCTCAGATGCATTTCTACTAGAGAGATCTATGCTTGAATTTTTATTTTAATATCAGGGACTGCTCTAATCTTGTCTAACTTCTACAAAGCATAATCTGTGAAATTCTATGATTCTTATACATTTTAAATAAATACCAAATATTTTAGTCCAATTAATACATAGATTATATTGCAATAATAAAAATGATCAGAAGTCACTGCTTACTCTGTTCAAAATAGAGTTTTAGGTGAATTATTTGCTGCTTACAACTTTCTTATGTTCTGATTCTACCATTGTCTCCATTTTATGCAAGTTTGTCAAAACCGCAATTTTTAAAGTAAATTTAACACAATTATTTCTCATGTCAACTTCATTGTTCTTAGTCATTATAGATACTTGCTCCCTAAAAAATATTATATCCAGAAAAAAATTAATTGTATTTTAAAGGTTTGTTTTCAATTTTCTACCTCACTGTTATTGTAGAATTCTCCAATTTGGGGGAAGTTTGGAATTCATCTTTCTTATTGAATTTGCAGCCAATAAATATACTCATACTGCTCAGGTCTCAAAATAAATGCTTTGAACAACCATGATTGTAGTAGAATTCTAAAGACTATAATAATTTCATATCTTTTACTTTTCAAATTTATTTTGAGATACAATAAAAATATATTTCAAATGCTGATTCATAGAAAGAAAATCAAATTAGTGAAAAGGCTGCAAGATATATCAAGAGTTGAAAGTTTTCATAATATATAATAAGGAGAAAAGATGACTTATGCATGCAAAGGTAAGCTGTATATTAAAATAGTTAAAGTTTTCCCCCAAATAAAGAGATTAGATTTATTGTGTGGCATTCCAAAGAGCAGAACTGGTGCCATTGTGTCTAGTTTCAATTAAACAGATTCTAAATAGTAGATGTTTTTTCCTGACGGTAAGTTCAATCTTAGGAAATAATATGCCTCACCCTCTTCTTAAGAATGCTTAAATATAGTCTTAAATGATGATTTGCTCATATGGTAATGGGAGAATGTGCATGGGAATTTGCACGCAAGATGATTTTTAACAATCCTGAATTTGAATCTCAGACTCATTAAATGAATGCTTCAAAGTATGCAAAAGTGGGAGGAAGTAGTGACAAAGAAAATTCACTGAAGAAGAAATAGAAATGGTTAGGTCATTAAGCATAGAAAAATGTCCAGACTTAAGACCAACCTGTTCTAGTTTGCAAAAGCTGCCAGAATGCAATATACCAGAAATGGAATGGCTTTTAAAAAAGGGAATTTATTAAGTTGCTAGTTTACAGTTCCAAGGCCATAAATAAGTCCAAATTAATGGAAGATTATTAAAATGTTCAATCTAAGGCATCCAGGGAAAGGCATCTTTGTTCAAGAAGGCCAATGATGTTCAGGGTTTCTCTCTCAGGTGTAAAAGGCCCGGCAACATCTACAAGCTTTCTCCTCAATGGCTTCCCTGGGACTCTGTTCATTCTGTTGACTCTGTCAGTTCTGGTGGCTTTAAAGGTCTTTCTAAAATGGTTCCCTCTTAAAGGACTCCATGAAACAACCCCACCTTGAATGGGTGGGGACATCTCCATGGTAGCCATTTAATCAAAAGTTACCACCCACAATTGGGTGGGTTTGACATCTCCATGGAAACAATAAAGAAGCTCCCATACGTAATATTGAATGAGGATTAAAAATCTTGGCTTTTCTGGGGTTACCTAACAGATTCAAACCTGCAGACAACTCCAAATGCAAATTTTAAAAAGCATGAACATTATATTATAGTATCCTTTACATTTTGCAAAACTTAAAAATTAGTATTTATTGTTACTGAAGTTTTGGAAAACAGAACTTTCAAAAGATAACTCGTTCTCAATTATTACAATTATTCTGAAAAGAAATTTTATGACAAGTAAGAAAATGTTTGTGGCTTTTAAAACAGAAATTTTGCTTCTAAATGATTATTATTTCCCCAAATGATTTTGAGGATTTTGATTTTATCTCTGCTATGAAGAATATTTAAACATTTTGAAGAAAAATTGCATGTTCAAAAATGTAAGATTATGTAAATAGTCGAGAATATGCCCATATAGTGTAATACTATATGGCTATTACATTTGTATATTTATTGTGCATATTATATATGCCAATAATATTTGTCTGAGCAGTGAAGCTATGGGTAAATTTTCTATTCTTCTTTGTAGATTTTTTCTTTATTGTTATGTATTTTATGTTTGCAATAAATAACAATGGTTACACAAACACAACCTTAATTAGGGTACTAGAAGTGCCTCTTTGAAAGGATGATATTAAAGAGCTGATACAAAAGATGGGAAAAATCAATCAAACAGTATAAAAGTAAGAAAGAATTTGGGGCAGAAGAAATAAAATCTAAGAAGACTTAAATTGGAGCAGACCAAGATAGCTTCAAGCAAATAATTAAATTCTACACAAGTGCAGACTGATGAGTAAGAGACAATTTTGTGTGGCAAGTTTTTAGAAATGTGGTCATATTATGGAAGAAGTTAAGGTCATGGCAAGGAATTGGAATTGTTTTCCTAAGTGTAGGCATGGAAGTGACATAGTCAATTTACATTTTGGGAAGCCCATTCGGACTTCTGAGTCTAATGGTTTGGAGAGGCACAGGTGTGGAAGCAGGGCAACTAATAAGAAGCTGTTGTAAAAATACAGTATATATATTATGTGTGTCTGGTCTAAGATGGTAACAATACAGACAGAATTTTACTGATTCTAGATATATTTTCCTCATTTGTAAAGCTAGAGAAATGAAGACATCAAAGATGGTTATTGGGTTTGGGTTTTGGACAAACGGGTGAATGATGGTAAATTTCCTGAAACTGAAAAAAAGGGGGGAGAGGAGATTCATTTGGTGAATAAATATTTCCATTTTAGACATCATATATTTGAGTTTTGGGATACATACAACTGGAGGTGTCAAGGCAACAGCAGGAATCTGAGTTCAGAATTGTTATTTAATTAAATTACTTGAATTGGCTGTTTTGTGCTTTCTTACACAATTGATGGGAACATCTGTCCTGGAGTAGTAATGAAGCACAGGGACAGTATCATGGAACATGTGAAGAGTCATCTTAAGAACACTTCAATGTTGTATTCACTTTTCTTTATCACTGCATCCACTTTTCAGGTTGTCTGCTTTTACCTATTATCAGCACTAATATACTGTCCTCATCTATAAATATTCTATTCTGCCTCTGCATTTACATATCTTTCCTTTTATTAAGCACTGTATTGCAAAAAGCTTTCTTGTGAAAGATAATATGATTTTCCAAATAAGCCCTGTGCAGATATTACAGCTATACTGTTTAAAGAAGCAGATAGCCTACAAAGATTTTAATAAAACATAATAGGTTCAAATATTGAGTCTTGATCTTTTTTCTCCACTGAATATTTTTTGTTGTAAAAAAAAATTGAACAAATGAATCTATATAAAAAAATTGTAGATTTTCAAGCTTTATATAAATAATACAAATTTAGGAAATGGGGCCAGTAAATAGCATTAAAAATGAGAATGAGTTATAGAAACTTCCATCAGCTCTCTCCATAATCTGGGTAAATGGAATATTCCTAAATAGGTGATGGAACTGCCAATGCTACTACCACTATTTTTAGTTTTCCAACATTTCCATGGAAATTTTATGCAAAACACTGAGTTCATACTTCCTTAACCTTCTCACCTCAATAATCTATTCCTCTGGTCAGCTTCAATCACCAAATTATAGCCTAGACATTACAAACACCAATAATTTCATTGCCATAAACGTTTAGAATTTTTCATCTCATTCTCTGAAGCCCTGCCTTTTTCTACTGTTAGCCCTTCTCCAATAATTCATTGACCCGACTTTGGCATTCTAACAATTGATGCTGCATTCTATCAACTGATGCTTGCTTCTGTTTTTATCCTCTTTAGCTAGTTTAGATTCAAGTCCATCACTGGAATATAATCACTCATTACATACACTCTAAGCTCTATTATCATTATCGTATTCATATCCTCACTTGGCAAAACTGCAGCCATGATTAGACCTAAATTTCTGCTTAAAAATTGCTAAAAAAAAAAAAAAAAAAAAAAAACACTACTGGATAAAAATCAACCATGTAAATTGCTCTTTCTTCAGATTATGGCTTTAATGTTTAAGAAGCCTTTAGGCCCTAGCAATCAATTGTACTATATTTTCAAAATCCATTCACTCCCCTGCTCTCTTAGCCACGGTTTAATATTTTTTAACTCTACAGACCACCATTAAACTCTCCCTCCACCTCTCTCAGAAGTAACCTTGCTTATTATTTCAGTGAGAAAACAGAAGTAGAGTAGTTCTTTATCATCATCTTCTTCACCACCAGTTCTCTAAATCTATGAGTCTACTTGAATTTGTACCCATCTGGGTCCATATATACGGACATCCATGCTTTATACAAAGAATGACCTGTATAGTGTTTCTAGCCTTCTACACTGGATTCTATTCAGGTCTAACAATCAAGGACAGTGATCATGTAATTATTTTTCTGTTTTTGTGCTTTATATTTTCCACTTGCTTGGCCATTCTCATTAACACGTATGCATACGAGAATATCTTCTGTCTTGAAAAGTGACAACATTTAAAAAGCACCTACCTGTTGTCTTCTTCTGCCCTCTCTACTATTTCTTCTGCCCAATGTCTCTACACCTCTTCATAGTAAAGAGAAGAGTAATCTGTAATTCCTGTCTATATTTGCAAAATCTTTTCTTAACCTACACTAAAGAAGTGTTTGTTCCTTTCATTTTGCTGGCTTTCATGTTTTTAGTTTCAAGCATTAGTTCTTAGTCACTCTAGAACTGAAATTCTCAACAGTCTTGGATGGGATGGATCACTCCCCACTTCCTGAAATATATTCAGCATTGAGCTACTAGAATACAAACCCTTGTTTTGTCTTCAATTGTAATCAAATAAACTTTCTAATGTTCTTAGCTTCTCTAGTTAGTTCTTCCCCAAGATCCTCTATATGTGCTGATCCTTCTTCCCAAAAGATATTTCCCACAAGCATTCACAGGCTTATTGCTCATTTTACACAGGTCTCTGTTCAAATGTCACTTTTCAGAGAGGTCTAAACAACCAAATAAAAAAGTAGCTCAACCCTGTTTATCCCCTTTTAATGCTTCATTTATCGTCATAGTACTTGTAATCTCCCGATATTGGATTTTGTTTTTGTAATTTGTTTGTTGTACATATCCCTCAATAAAATGTTAACTCTTTAAAGGGAGTAACTTTTTCTTGTCTCTACTCTCATCTACCATACGTAGAAGAAAGATGATGAGCCAGTATTCAATATACATGAAATTGTTGCTGTTGAATAGAGCAATTAATGTATTTAAATCTACCAAAAATGCAAAAGAAAATGATGAAAGATTTTGAGAATGAGAGGATTTGAGTATGCATTATATATAAAACAATTAGAAGGCATTTCCTATATTAACTCCTGTTTAAATGGGAGAATTTGCAATTATCTATTCTCTTTTGAGTTTAGGGAGAGATTTGGCACTTTATAATATACAATTAATCAATTGGGATGGCTTTCACAGTAAACGTATGCAAAAGTATAAGAGCCTTTTGTTTAATAAGAAGCATAAAATGCTGATTGATTCAAATCACATTCATTGAGTATCTCCAATATTGAAGACACTATTCCACATAATGGGACACAGCAGGTAGCAAAACAATTGTCCTTTATGGATCTTACATACCATTGGAAGGAGACAGATAACAAACAATTAAAATAGTCCATCTAGTATATCAGAAAATGATAAGAACTATGGAGAAAAATAGAGCAAATTAAGGAGATATGTATGCTAGGGAGATGAGAAAAAAATTCAAGTGTAGAATTAGGGGAAAAATTCTTGTGGTGCCTTTACTGTAAGGGACATTGTTCTGAGTACGTTGAACACTGTATCCCATTTTATATAATGCTCATGATAACCTTATTAATACATGCTACTTTTTTTATTTGTTTGTAGGTGAGGTAACTGAGGTTCACTAAAATTAAATAACTGTTTAAAAGTCACACAGTTTTTAAGTAGAAAAATAGAGATTCAATGGTAATCTGCCTGAATTCAATGTGTGAGATAACACAATTTATTTGTGCAGTATTTAAGAAGGAGACAGTAATGGAGGAATTAGGTGAAAAGCTCTTCAATCATGGAATACTATAAAATAGTCACCTATTGATAAAACATAACTTTTTCTATTAACAAAGTTACATTGTTCACTGAGTTTAGCTCATCATAACAAAGATAATAAGAAATACTAATTTCTTATTATAAGAAATTAATTGTAAGAAATAATCTTCGGTTAGTGAATGTGCTGGTTTGAAAGTACTATTTACTTCATGTTTAATCCTCATCCAATTTTGTGGGAGCAGCTGTTTCTTTTAATCTTGATTCAATACTGCAGGTTGGAATCCTTTGATCAGATTATATCCACAGAGATGTGGCACACCCAGTTGTGGGTGTGACGTTTGATTAGGTGGAGATGTGACCGCACCATTCCAAGTGGGTCTTGACTAGTTTACCAGAATCCTTTAAAAGAGGAAACATTTTGGAGAGAGACCCAGAAACCACAGAAACCTCAAAGCCAACAGAGAGCTGATAGAAATTTCAGAGCAGAAATGACACAGAGGCCAACATTTGGGAAACAGAGACACAGATGTTTGGAAATGCCTAGAGCCCAGCAGACATCGCCACAAGATGCAAGCCAGACCTGGAGAGAGCCAAAGGAAGGCAAAAGAAAAAAGCCAGCCCTGGAGAAACAAAGTAAGGCATCCCCACAGAAACAGAGTCTGAAAGCATGGAGCCCAGGAACAAGGGACTAGCAAGGGACCAGCATGCTTTCCCAGCTGACAGAGGTGTTCCCAATGCATCAGCCTTTCTTCAATTAAGGAATCTTTCTCTGGGTGCCTTAGTTTGGACATTTCCATAGGCTGAGAATGGTAAATTTGCAACTTATTAAATTCCCTTCTTAAAAGCCATTCCAATCCCAGTATGTTGCATTCTGGCAGCTTGCAAACTAACACAGTGATTTTCTGAAAAGTCATTGTACCATTTGCCTATCAAGGATATTATTTCACACAAGCCTAATTCTTAACTATTAAACAGAAGGGACAGCAGAATTAAATTTCAAAGTGCAGTACAGTGGATTGGTCGGTTTTCCAAGATTACCATTTTCTGAATGCACCAATAGGGAGTGCACGCATTAGGACTCACTGCTTAACTTCCACGGAATAAAATCGAGATTAGAAGAAATCTGAATTCATAAAACTTAGAGACTCTGAGCCACCAAAACTAATCAGCATTAGTAGAATGTTTACAATGACTATGAGTAGCAGAATAAACTGAAATTATCAAATTAATATATGATAAAATAATTTCTCTCTTCTTCAGATGGAATGACTTACAAATATCTTGAAAAATCATTTTCAGTATTATGCACTTATCTTAGCTCCTGGCATCAGTAGAAGCATTTGCTTGGAATGTTAATTGAGTGTTTTTTCCTCTTTCAACAACACAGCAAGCAAAATACCTAGTATTTGACAATTGCTGTGCTTAAGAGATAAGATAAGCATGTCTGACAACATGCTCACTTCAAAGTACACCACACTAAATTCCACTATAATTTCACCTTATAAACAGATCTTTTTAAACGCTATTTAATGTTCAATTCTTAATGTTTTTGCTCACTGTATTTTATTTTTCTCAAGTAGATAGTAGACAAAAGGTTTAGAAATTATTATATCCAATTTAGTAGTCAGGTAGGATATTACTGCCAAGTTTCATGCACTAATTGGATATTAAGAAATTTCAAAATGCCATTTTTTGAGGGGGTTGTTCATTTTTTTAATGGTAATGCTGCTACAGAAAAGAGGTGTGCATTACCAAAAATTGATTTCTCAATGAAGTTTGAGGGCAGTGGTTATAATTTTCCACTGGGATTCATAGAGTCTATAGCTGAATAGAAGGTACCCTAGAGGAAATTTCTTGGAGTTACTAGTGAACTGATGATGTGGTTCCATTAATATGTTCCCAAATCAGAAATTTTCATTATGTCTCAATCAAAACTTCCAAGGAAGAGCTTTCTTGTGATTGTACAGAGATTTTTTATAGCAGTCATTTTCATAATTCATTGGCTATTCTAGCAGCTGTATGTCACAGGTTTAGGGGCAAACCTTAAACAATTGAAGGTCAAGTTCATAGAAGGAGGAGTGGAGGATACAACATTAATAATTATTGATAGGTATACTACAAACAGTCAGTTTAAGATTTCAAATTGCTTCTCAGTATATAATTTTGAACTAAAACAGTCTAAGAATTTAATTTATTAAGTGAATAGAAGACATGAACAGATGCTTCACAGAAGAGGAAATATAAATGGCCAAAAGGCACATGAAAAGATACTACTAGGGAAATACAAATTAAAACCACAATGAGATATCATCTCAAACCCACCAGAATGGTCATTATCAATAAAACAGAAAATGACAAGTGCTGGAGAGAATGTGGAGAAAGAGGCACACTTACTCACTTTTGGTGGGAATGAACATAAAATGGTATAACTACTGTGGAAGGCAGTTTAGCGGTTCCTCAGGAAGCTAAGTATAGAATTGCCATATAATCCAGCAATACTATTGCTAGGTATCTACTCAGAGGACATGAGGGCAAGGACACAAATGGACATTTGCACACCAATGTTTGTAGCAGCATTATTTACAATTATCAAGAGATGGAAGCAGCCAAAATGTCCAACAACAGACGAGTGGTTAAACAAGCTGAGGTATATACGTATGATGGAATATTATGCAGCTGTAAAATAGAATAAAGTTATGAAGTAGGTAACAACATGGATGGACCTTGAGGACATTATGCTGAGTAAGATAAGCCGGAAACAAAAGGGCAAATACTGTATGGTCTTACTGATATGAACTAACATTAAGAATGAATTTGGAGAATTTCAGTTATGAACAGAGACCATCAGGAGATATAAATAGGGGAGATACTGGGTAATTGGAGCTGCAGGGATATAAATTGTGTAACAGGACTGTTTGTAGAAATTCAGAAATGAATAGCACCAAGACTACCTAAGTGTAATAGAATAATAGTACACTGAATGAAGCTGAATGTGCAGATGATAGAGGGAGGAGGGCTGAGGGCACAAATGAAATCAGAAGGAAAGATAGATGATAAAGACTGAGATGGTATAATCTAGGAATGCCTAAAGTACACAATGATAGTAACTAAATGTACAATTTTAAAAATGTTTTGCGTGAGGAAGAACAAAAGAACGTCAATACTGCAGAATGTTGAAAATAGACGGTAATTTGTATTTTTAAACTTTAACTTATGTGTGAGACTAAAGCAAAAAATGTTTATTTGGTACAAATTTTATATTTTGACTAGTGCATTTCCAAATATAACTTATGTGGATGGTTTAATTGAACACCATAAGTACATGAAACCTTGAGTAGGGCGTGAGATTTTGTAGGTTTGTCCAGAGTGTTCCCCTGATAAATCCCAGGGTGAGTTGAACAGTGAATAAAAAAAGTATTTGCAAAGTCCCCTTGGGGAAATGGCGAGAAGGGGAAAATTCAATTTTCCCACGTAGAGAATTCCTGATAGTCTCACAAGCAGTGGGGAAAACCAAAGCATTAGGCCAAGGCCTCAATCTTGGAGTTTGTTCATATGAAACTTATCCCCACAATTAATAGGCTAAGCCTACTTAAAATTAGGCCTAAGGGTCAACTCCAGAGAACCTCTTTTGTTGCTCAGATGTGGCCTCTCTCAGCCAACATCACAAGCAAATTCACTGCCTTCCCCCTCTCTATGTGGGACATGACTCCCAGGGGTATAAATCTTCCTGGCCACATGGGACAGAAATCTTAGAATGAGCTGGGGACTCAGCATCACGGGATTGAGAAAACCTTCTTGACCAAAAGGGAGAAGAGAGAAATGAGACAAAATAAAGCATCAATGGCTGAGAGATTTCAAACAGAGTCGAGAGGTTATCCTGGAGGTTATTCTTATGTTATATAGATATCACCTTTTTAGTTGGGGTATATTGGAGAGGCTGGAGGGAAGTGCCTGAAAATGTAGAACTGTGTTCCAGTAGCCATGTTTCTTGAAGATGATTGTATAATGATATATCTTTAGCAATGTGACTATGTGAGTGTGAAAAACTTGTGTCTGATGTTTTATCTATGATAAGGACAGATGAATAAAATATTTAGATTAAAAGTAAATACATAATAGGGGAAACAAATGTTAAAATAAATTTAGTAGATTGAAATGCTAGTGATCAATGAAAGGGAGTGATAAGAGGTACAGAAAAAATAGGAGAAACAAAGGCTAAAATATATTGGGTAGATGGAAATACTAGCAGTCAATGAGAAGGAGGGGCAGGGGGAATAGCACATGTGAGTTTTTTTCTTTTATTTAAATTTATTTTTGTGAATTGATGCAAATTTCTAAGAAATGATCATGGTGATGAATATACAGCTATGTGATGATATTTTGAGTTATTGATTATATACCAAGAATGGAATGATCATATGGTAAGAATGTTCATGTTTGTATGTTATGTTTAAAAAAAAATTTTAAATGTTTTAAAAAGTATTTAAGCTCTCTAGTCTCCTATATTCTGGAGCAGCTGGAAGGAAAAACCTTAGAGGATCATATGGTAGCCCATGACAAACTCTGGAATCTGTCCTGTGACCACTTGTTGAACAGTGCTTTGACAACTATTGCTTTCTTAATTTCTTTGCTTTGTATAAATGTTATAATATACAGTAAAAAAGTTTTTTTAAAAAATCAACAATTTGCCTTGAAAGCCAACCTTGGTGGCCAAGGGCTCAAGCTGGACCTTCTTATTATCAATTCTGGAGAGACACTTTAAGATCAGAGGAAGGGTGTCTTGCAGCAGAATCAATTGAATCCCCAGTCACCATAAACCGACCTCCATCCTGAGTCACCCCTTTCTTTGCATGGGTTACTTGGTCTATGACTTTGGCACTGGCCTTGTCAGAAGAGTGTGTAAGGGTAAAAGATGGTCCCCTGCCCCCAACACCACCCCATGGTCCTCAAATGCAAGCCCATCGCCTACCCTTGGGTACATTCTTTCTCAAAAGGCTCCTAGTCCTGTATTCACGTTGACTCCTGGCTCACTTAAATGTGAGCTTTTGAACACATCAGGATCGTGGGGCAGTCACAGAGGTGTTAAATCCTGATTTCTGGAAAAAAAAAAGATAGAAAATTCATATCAGAAAATCACTGATTAATTTAATTAAGAACTACTGGAGATTTTCTTACATTATATATGATGAAATGCACATTTACTGTGTTATAATAATATGAGAAATACTGATAAAAATGGATAAATAAAACGTGGTGTGTAGATATAATGGATTATTCAGCCACATAAAGGAATGAAGTCCTGATACATGCAATAACATGAATGAACTTTGAAGATATCATGTTGAATGAAATAAGCCAGGCAGAAAAGGACAAATATTCTATGATATGAAATAATTAAAATAAGCAAATTCATAGGGTTAGATTTAAGAGGGGTAGGGATATGGAATTAGGAGTTAATATTTAAATTGTACGGCATTTCAATTTGGTGTGATAGACTATTTTGGTAATGGATGGTGGGTATGGTAATACAACATTATGAATATAATTAACAACACTGAATTACATTTGAATGCGGTTAAAAGGAAATTTGGGGGTTGTATAAATGTTACTGGGATAAAATTTTTTAAAAAATCATAAAACAGCACAACAAAAACAGTGAACTTCAATGTAAACCATGGACTATAGGTAATAGTACAATTACAAAACTGTTCTTTCATCAATCATAATAAATGTTCCATACTAATGCAAAGTATTAAGTATAAGGTTGTATATTAAAACTCTGTATTTTATAATTAATTTGTCTGCAAAGATGCAATTTTTATAATAAAAAATAATACTAATAATAATAATTGTAACTCCTTAAAGAGAGAACCAGTAATGTATTATTACCTGGGCTTTCCCTTCTAAAATTTAGAACAGCAGCTAGCTGAAATTGTTACTTTACTCTCAATGGAACCAATAGTTAATTAAAAAAATGAAAAAGGCAATCTGAAGGAAATTCAGGTTCTACTCAACTTCTACTCAACACTAGGTCATCTATATATCAATGCACCTTAAAATTGTTGCTCAAAACACTTCTGTGTCCTAAAAGCCCACCTTTATTATTCCAAAGAGACAATTACAGTTATTGTCTAGTGCATTCTTTTAGGTTCAAATGTTTTTACCACCCTCTCTAGAGTTTGCCACCCAATCAATCCCAATATGGAAAACTGGATTTTGTACACAAGTATGCATTTGGTTATTAAAAATAAAAGCCAAACCAAACAGGAAAAAAATCTATCTCTTAGCTCCACTGAAAGAAGAATTTTGTTGATAAATAGTTTCAATTTAATTACAATTAAGTGAAAACTATCAAAGAGATCAACTTCTGATTATTACTATTTTGGTTGTTAAAAAACTCAGGTTGACTAATATATTGTATAATCTAAAATAAACTTGATGCATAAAATTTAAAAACCTTTAAAATGTACTTTAATTTTAGGGTTAGCCATGCATAATTATAGTTGTAAAATAGAGCTGATTTCCCCATAACCATGTATCACGGCCATCCATTCTTCATCCAGTTCTCATATACCTATTTCCACTATTTGGATTTTTTTTTTTATTTAGCCTCTTTTCCCACAAAACTATGATATGATATTAGATTCCAAATAGTCATATATATATATATACATATTGATTTTTGAAATCTTACTTAGAGCAGAAAAATTACAAATATCTAAACTCAGGAAAGGTCCAAAATGATTTATTCAAGTAAATGCAGATGTGATGATGCCCTTATTATCTTAAATTTCTGTGCAGATTTCAATTGAATCATGATATTTACACATACTTGAGATAAAAGTAAAGTAGTTTATTTTATGGGTGAACTAATCTATTTTTCAATTCCAGCTTTATTATTTGTGATATAAGAACATTGATGCTATAAGAATAATTAGACTAATTCTCAACACGGGAAAATATAAAAATTTGAAAAATAATTTGCACTACATTTTTTATTATAAAAATACTAAAGTTTTCACATGCAACATATTTGAGGTCTTAATTACATAGATGGCCTTCCTTAAATGTCATCTAACCAATAAAAATGCATACAATTTTTACATAGTTTTAATGCACATGAGCATAACTATGTATCTAGTCTGCTTTTATATTATATTAGGCCAAGAGGAAACAAAATACTTTTTTAAATCCTTAGGATTTTCTGTAAATGTTAAAGGGCAATTGCTATACTTTTATCTAGGCAGAAAATAAACCAGAAGTGTTTTGATGGACTCTAGCTCTATGTAATATTATGTATTCTGTTATCACAATGTACTCTAGTAATAAAATTTGAGAAATTAATTGTCCCAATAGATTATCCTCCCAAAAGCAATGTCACAGTTCTCAGAGGCCTGAGGTAAAACAATCAAATACACAATTCAGCAATAAAAACAGCAATAAGAAGAACAAAAAAACAAACATATAACAGAAACAGTTTAACTCAGTGTTAAACAGATGTTTTGATTGAGGGATTTTTTTTTAATAAAACTGCACTTTGTGCAACCTAATTTTGGAATCAATTGAGATTGAATGCATTCAATTTTATGTTGTATCCAAAAAATGAAAAACTGGGTTTTAGGTCTTTGGTCAAGACTATATCACGCAGCAGTGAAAAAATAAAATATGGCAAAGTTATGTTCTACACTCCCTTAGTCGGATTACTGACTGTGCAGAAAGTAAATATGATTAAGGATAATCGCTACCATTGAGGCTTATAATTAGGCTCTGTGCAATGTGCTAAGTAAATTACATTTATCTTGTTTTTTTATTACCTTATTTTAATATAGTTTCAGATTCAATGGGAACTTCAAAATTCCTCTATTGGTATATTCTTAAAATGATATTTTAAATGTATCTTATTATTATAAAATGCTATATAATTTTCTTGTATTAGAGTTTCATAAATTATATTTTAATATATATTGGATTTAACACATGCTTCCTGTATTTAAATTCTTATCATTGAGAAAATATACAAAATAAATTATAAAATACTAATTTGGGCTGGTGCGACGGTGGATCAGTGGCAGCATTCTCGCCTGCCATGCCAGAATCCCGGGTCCTATTCCCGGTGCCTGTCCATTCAAAAAATAAAAAAATAAATACTACTCCTATTCATCATTCTTTCAAATTTTAGAACTATGCAGAATTAGTTCAGAAGGAAACTTGGACTCCTTATATCTAAACAGAGAGGCAGCCTGTGTAGTATAGATAATCAGCTCAAAATTTAATAAAACACTACCAGTTACTAATTATTTGACCTTACACAAGTCACTTAATCAAATTTTTGGTCTCATTTTCTTTCTGTGTTAAATAAAGAAGTTTTTATCAATGCTGTTCTTTTTTAAACTGATTTTCATCTTTAAAGTATTAATAAAAATAAAGTATACCTTTAGTACATGGTAGTCAATAACCAAAAATATTTTCCAAATATTTTTTACCTTTTATATAAAGAATTTTCATAATTCTTTTGTTTAATTTACTTATTTCTATCACCAAAGACTAAATCCTTCATGACTTTGGACATTAAATTAGCTTGAATTACTACTCCTGTTAATAATAACAGAATTATCAAATAAAAAGAATAATAAGATTAATTTTAGCTACCTAACATTTTGAGATAATAATCATCCTCAGAACTGTAATTCCCAAAAGATTCCACGTTCATTCCTTATCAGCAATGAACATACTATTCTTCCTTTCACTGCTGTCAAAATCTCTGATCTTTATCTTGTCCTGAGTACAAATAATGGGGAGAAGGTGAAGGAGATTGTCATCTACAATGTCACAAGATCAGGTATCGCATAATTATTTATTTATTCACTGTAATTTATTTACCTGTATAATAAAATGATAAACTCTCCTGGAGTTTTCTTCTTTTGTAAATGCTCTAGTTCCTCAGCTCCCCTTCCCTTCTCTTCTCTTCAGACTTAACTTCACATGGTGCAGGTGGAGGGGGAAGAGGTGGCCAGGCCTACACTTTGGGGAGGGGTGCTGGTGGTGGTTGGAGGTGGGTGAGCAATCAAAGCCTCTGGATCCAAGTTATTTGAAAGAATGGAGAGAAACCATGGAGGGAAAAGGAGCTGAGCAATAAGTTGCTCTAACTACTGCCACCGTAGGTAGGATTTTTCATGAGGTTACTTCAGTTAAGGTATGACCCACCTCTATGATGGTTGTTAATCCTATTACTGGAATTCTTTATAAATAGAATTAATACAAAGAGAGAGAGGGTGAAAGAAGAAGTAAGGAACTGAAATCAACAAAACCCTGAAGAGAAGGGAAAGACCAGGAGACATGTGTCTTGCCATATGGCAGAGAAGCCAAGGATCACTGGCAGGAAGAAAGCATCATCCTGATGACTTGATTCGGACATTCTCTTGGCCTCAAACATTTAAACTAGTAAGCTCCCATTCAAGCCTCCAGATGACTCAGCACCTTTACAGCCTTGCACAGAACCCATCAAAGCTCTGCCCCAGAGCTCTGGTGACCTATAGAAACTGTGAAATAATCAATGCATGATTTTTTAAGATGCTGTTCATGGGGATGTGGTATGCAGCTATATAACCATACATAGGGGCATGACCACCACTAGCACCCTTCCCTGAAGTGCAGGTCTGGACACCTCTTCCCTCTTCACCCCACTTGTGAAGTTAAGTTTGAAGAGAGGGCAAGAGAGAGCCATGGACATGAAAGAGGAGGATCCAACTGGAGCTGAGGAACCAGACTCCACAGCCCATTCGACAATTTGCTCTAGATAGTGGCAAAACAAATTAGTGACTTAGAGTTCCTCAGCTTAATAAATCTAGGCTTGATTTTAGTTTAAAATCTCTCCAAACTACCTGAATGTAAAGCCTGAGCTCAGTGACAATAGAATCTTTGGAGGTCTGGACATGTAAGAAGAAAAACTTCTGAATATCACACATCTAAACTTAAGTGGGAGTAAACTGATAGATATCAGCACGTTGGAACCTTTGAAAAAGTTGGATTGTCTGAAGAGCCTGGATCTGCTTCACAGAGAGGTCACCAACCTGAACGACTGCCGTGAGTGTCTTCAAAGTCTCCTTCCCCAGCTAACCCATCTGGATGGCTATGACTGAGAGTACTGGGAAGCCCTTGACTCTGGTGCCGAGGTGGATGGTGTAGGTGAGGAGGAGAAGGAGAAAGAACGAGAATAAGAGGAGGAGGAGGACAAGGAGGGTGAGGACAGTGATTTTGATGATGAAGATGATGGAAATAAAAACAAAGACATAGGAGGGGAAGAAGATGAAGAAGAAATCAGTGGGGATGAAGATGATCTTGGACATGATGGAGAAATGGATGAAGACTAAGAAGATAAGGATAAGGATGAAGATGAAGAGGAGGAAGAAAGTGGGAAAGGGAAGAAGGAAGAGAGAGACAGGATGAAGGAGAAGATGACTAAGACCCCAAATAATCTGCAAAAAGGAACTATTCAGCTTTGGTTGGACTTCCTCCTTGGATTTGGTAGCTGTTTTTTTTAATTTCTTTGTTCTGTTTTGTTTTAAAAAAAGGTAACTGCGCTACAAACCTCTGGAAACCCACCTGTACTCAAAGAATCAAAGAATCATTCCTCTTGCATTCTGCCTTCCTTCATTTAGCCTATCTATAAAATCTACCACTTGGGGACCATACCCCAACAAAATTGCAAGTGTTGTTATGTTTTAATGCAAGAATTACTGTAACATGGCTGTGACCAATGATTCCTAACCACCCATGGCTACCCATTACACAGAGGTTGTAACAGCATTTTTACTTTCTGTACAAAAAAGAAGCTCTGTAAATAAAATCTTAGCATTTGGGGGGTTGTTTAAAAAACAAGCAAACAACAGCATCAACAACAAGGTCCTACTTACAGTTTTCAAGTGAAAATTGTGACTAGCTAGTCTGGGCCCCCAAAGCAGGTCAGCTTGTGGCTTAAAGCCACTTCAACTTATTTTAATGGGATGATAGCTGTACCAAATTTTAACAATAAGTGCAACTCTTCTGCTTTTTTAATGTATATTTGTAAATTCAAAGTGGAATAACTTTGCTTTCTCAAATTTATTATTGAGTTGACTGTGTTCCTTCTCTTACAATCTCACTGTTCCCCTCCCCCTTTCCTAAGGCAATAGTACACAAGTTAGGTTTTTTTTTTCTCCAAAAATTTGAAGGAAAAACTTCATGCTTCATGTCTTTAGTAAGACACCTGTTTTGAAATGTAATTGCTCACTCATGCCTGTTAAATAAATACATTTCCTTTCGTAATTAAAAAAAAAAAAGGTCCTGCTGACACCCATGGGAATGCATTAACTTTAAGAATGTTTCTCTTGGGGTACAAATAGCTTCAAAGCACTACAGGCCCTATTCCAACTCAATCAAGTTATCAGCAGAGTTATTTTTCTTGCAGTTGAAGAGTTCAGGATAATTCCTTTTTTAGAAGTCAGCAACTGAGAGAGACACTCTAGAGTCTATATAACAAAACATAATTATGGAAGTGACATCCCTTCACCGTTGCTATAAAATGTAGCATAATCACAGTAGTGGCATCCTATCACCCTTTTCACATCCTATTGGTTAAAATAAGGCAGAGAATCTCCCTGCACTCAAAAGCAGACAATTATAGAAGGGTGTTGTCATGGTTAGGGACAGGTGTCAACTTGGCCAAGTTGTGGTACCTGTTCATCTGATTGGGTAAGCGCTGGCCTGTCTGTTGCAATGAGGACATTTCATAGGATTAGGTCATTATCACGTCAGCTACATCCACAGCTGATTCCATTTGTAATCAGTCAAAGGGGAGTGTCTTCTGCAATTAGTGATGCTAAATCCAATCATGGGAAGCCTTTTAAGGAGGACTCAGAGGAGACAGGTTCCATTCCTGCTTTGGCTGGTGAGCCTCTCCTGTGGAGTTCATCCAGGCCATCCATTGGAGTCATCAGCTTCGCAGCCTGCCCTGTGGATTTTGGACTCTGCATTCCTACGGTCACATGAGACACTTTCATAAATTTTATATTTGCAAGTGTTCCCTGTTGATTCTGTTTCTCTAGAGAACCCTAACTAATACATCTTGGTACCAGGAGTGGTTCTTAAGAAACGGAATCTTAAAAATGGGTTTTTATGAATGGTTTTCTACTCTGACTGGGCTCAGAGACACTAAGGACTCTGATTCCCGTAATCAGAATGACACTCCCAATCCATGGACTGAGTTGGCAAAGGAGATAGTCAAAATATCATCATTCGATTCTCCTAATGCTTCGCTTGTACGAAGCCAGACTCTGGGGGATAATGTTTTTGACACCTTTACAGAGTTTTGTAGAAATAAGAGTTATAGAGATGTTGGTTGGTTGTTGTTAGATACACTGTCTACATTAAAGGGTGAAAGGGATGGGCTTAAGGCTTCAAACAAGAAGCTTAAGTGCCGTCTGAAAGATGTAGAGGTTTCTATGAGTATCCTGAAGGAAAATTTTATTTCCTGTAGCCGTAGACTTGAGATCTCTGAAAATCAGACTCATAATCTTATTGTTAGAGTAGCAACTTTACAACATAAACTGAAATCTCAGTCTTGCATGGTGTCTGCCGTTAAAGTGAGGGCATTGATTGGAAAGGAGTGGGACCCTGAAAAATGGGATGGTGACATATGGATTGATAATGATGTTGGGGGTGAGGTTGAAACCCTAGATCATGCTGAGCCTTCTTTAGATAACCGTGTAATAGTCTGCCCTGAGGACATAGCCGCCCCTCCTTCAGCCTGCCTTGAGGATTTGGCCACCCAACCTCCTCCTGAAGGGATTAGCCCTAGAGTTATTAATCCTGTTTCACCAGATGAAACTGCAAATGAAAGCCCTGAAGCAAATGGCTTGGAAGATATTTCTAATTCTTTTCATGACCCACCCCAACCACCCCTCATTTCTTCTAGACCTATAACTAGACTAAAGTCCCAACAGGCCCCTAAAGGTGAGGTACAAAGTATCACACATGAGGAGGTACGTTATACTCCAAAAGAATTGTGTGAGTTTTCCAATTTATATAGACAGAAATCAGGGGAATATGTGTGGCAATGGATTTTAAGAGTGTGGGATAATGGTGGGAGGAATATAAGGCTGGATCAGGCTGAATTTATTGATATGGGCCCACTAAGCAGAGATTCTGCATTCAATGTTATAGCTCGAGCAGTTAGAAAAGGTGTTAACAGCTTGTTTGGGTGGTTGGTTGAAACATGGATCAAAAGGTGGCCAACATTACCTGAGGTTGAAATGCCAGAACTGCCCTGGTATAATGTAGATGAGGGGATCCAGAGGCTTAGAGAGATTGGGATGTTAGAGTGGATTTATCATGCAAAGCCTGCTCTTACACCCCAGGAATGTCCAGAGGATGCACCTTTTACCAGAACAGTGAGAAATAAGTTTGTGAGACTAGCACCATCATCCCTCAAGAGTTCTGTGGTTGCACTTCTCTGTAGGTCAGATATTACTGTAGGAACTGCTGTCACTGAGCCGGAATCCTTAAACACAATGGGGATGACAGGATCCCGAGTTGGCAGAAGCCAGGTGGCAGCACTTAATCACCAAAGACAGGGTAGACGCGGGTATTATAATAGACAACAAACTCAAAGGAGGCATCAAAATTATATGACACGCAGAGATTTGTGGCATTGGCTAGTAAATCATGGGGTGCCTAGAAATACAATAGAAGGGCAGTCTACTAAATTCTTGTTGGAGCTGTATAACCAAAAGAGTTCTAGGTCAAGGGAACAGAAGTCTAACCTGAATTACAAAAACACAGAGTCACGGCCCCTTAATCAATTTCCAGACTTGAAACAGATTACAGACCCTGAGCCCCTTGAATGAAGGGGAGGCCAGGTCCCTATGGGGAAGAAACCTGTTACACTGCCACAAATTTATACTGTTGACCTTCCTCTAAGTCTTCCCCAAGGAGACCGACGGCCTTTTACCAGGGTAACTGTGCATTGGGGAAAAGGAAATGATCAGATATTTCGGGGATTTATTAGACACTGGTTCAGAAGTGACATTAATTCCAGGGGACCCAAAACGTCACTTTGGACCACCAGTCAGAGTGGGGGCTTATGGAGGCCAGGTGATCAATGGAGTTTTAGCTCAGGTCCGTCTCACAGTGGGTCCAGTGGGCCCCCAGACCCATCCTGTAGTTATTTCCCCAGTTCTGGAATGTATAATTGGCATAGACATACTGAGCAATTGGCAGAATCCCCACGTTGGTTCTCTGACTTGTGCAGTGAGGGCTATTATGGTGGGAAAGGCCAAGTGGAAGCCACTAGACCTGCCCCTACCAAGCAAAATAGTAACGTCACTTTGGACCACCAGTCAGAGTGGGGGCTTATGGAGGCCAGGTGATCAATGGAGTTTTAGCTCAGGTCCGTCTCGCAGTGGGTCCAGTGGGCCCCCGGACCCATCCTGTAGTTATTTCCCCAGTTCCGGAATGTATAATTGGCATAGACATACTGAGCAATTGGCAGAATCCCCACGTTGGTTCTCTGACTTGTGCAGTGAGGGCTATTATGGTGGGAAAGGCCAAGTGGAAGCCACTAGACCTGCCCCTACCAAGCAAAATAGTAAATCAAAAGCAATACCGTATTCCTGGAGGGATTGCAGAGATTACTGCCACTTTTAAGGACTTGAAAGATGCAGGGGTGGTGATTCCCACCACATCCCTGTTCAACTCTCCTATTTGGCCTGTGCAGAAAACAGATGGGTCTTGGAGAATGACAGTGGATTATCATAAGCTCAACCAGGTGGTAACTCCAATTGCAGCTGCTGTTTCAGATGTAGTATCATTGCTTGAGCAAATGAATACATCCCCTGGTATCTGGTATGCAGCTATTGATCTGGCAAATGCTTTTTTCTCAATAGCTATTAGTAAGGACCACCAGAAACAGTTTGCTTTCAGCTGGCAAGGTCAGCAATATACTTTCACTGTCCTACCTCAGGGGTATATCAACTCTCCAGCCCTATGTCATAATCTTGTTCGCAGAGACCTTGATCGTTTCGGCCTCCCACAAGACATCACACTGGTCCATTATATTGATGATATCATGTTGATTGGACCTAGTGAGCAAGAAGTAGCAACTACTCTAGATTTACTGGTAAGACATTTGCGTGTCAGAGGATGGGAGACAAATCCAACAAAAATACAGGGGCCTTCCACCTCAGTAAAATTTCTAGGTGTCCAGTGGTGTGGGGCATGCCGAGATATCCCTTCTAAGGTGAAGGATAAATTGCTGCATCTGGTCCCTCCCACAACCAAAAAAGAGGCACAACGCCTAGTTGGTCTTTTTGGATTTTGGCGACAACATATTTCTCATTTGGGTGTGCTACTCTGGCCCATTTATCGAGTGACCAGAAAAGCTGCTAATTTTGAGTGGGGACCTGAACAAGAGGAGGCTCTGCGACAGGTCCAGGCTGCTGTGCAAGCTGCTCTGCCACTTGGGCCATATGATCCAGCAGATCCAATGGTGCTGGAAGTGTCAGTGGCAAATAGAGATGCTGTCTGGAGCCTTTGGCAGGCCCCTATAGGATTTTGGAGCAAAGACTTAGCATCTGCTGCAGATAACTACTCTCCTTTTGAGAAACAGCTTTTGGCCTGCTACTGGGCCTTAGTAGAGACTGAACGCTTAACCATGGGCCACCAAGTTACCATGAGACCTGAGTTGCCTATCATGAGTTGGGTGTTGTCTGACCCACCAAGCCATAAAGTTGGGCGTGCACAGCAGCACTCTATTGTAAAGTGGAAATGGTATATACGAGATAGAGCCAGAGCAGGTCCTGAAGGCACAAGTAAGTTACATGAAGAAGTGGCACAAATGCCCATGGTTTCCAGTCCTGCTGCCACATTACCTTCTCTTTCCCAGACCAGAGCTATGACCTCTTGGGGAGTTCCTTACAGTGAATTGACTGAGGAAGAGAAAACTCGGGCCTGGTTTACAGATGGTTCAGCACGATATGCAGGTACCACCCAAAAGTGGACAGCTGCAGCATTACAACCCCTTTCTGGGGTGTCCTTGAAGGACAGTGGTGAGGGGAAATCCTCCCAGTGGGCAGAACTTCGAGCAGTGCACCTGGTTGTTCATTTTGCTTGGAAGGAAAACTGGACAGAGGTGCGTTTGTATACTGACTCATGGGCTGTTGCTAATGGTTTGGCTGGATGGTCAGGGACTTGGAAAGACCATAATTGGAAAATTGGTGACAAAGAGGTCTGGAGAAGAAGTATGTGGATAGACCTTTCTGAGTGGGCTAAAAACATGAAGATATTTGTGTCCCATGTGAATGCACACCAGAGGGTGACTTCAGCAGAGGAAGATTTTAATAATCAAGTGGATAAGATGACCCGTTCTATGGATACCAGTCAGCCTCTTTCCCCAGCAACTCCTGTCATTGCCCAATGGGCTCATGAACAAAGTGGTCATGGTGGTAGGGATGGAGGTTATGCATGGGCTCAGCAACATGGACTTCCACTCACCAAGGCTGACCTGGCTACAGCCACTGCTGAGTGCCCAATCTGCCAGCAGCAGAGACCCACACTCAGCCCCTGATATGGCACCATTCCCTGAGGTGACCAGCCAGCTACATGGTGGCAGGTTGATTACATTGGACAACTCCCTTCATGGAAGGGGCAGTGATTTGTTCTAACTGGAATAGACACATACTCTGGATATGGGTTTGCTTTCCCTGCACGCAATGCTTCTGCCAAAACTACTATCCGTGGGCTTACAGAATGCCTTATCCATCGTCATGGTATTCCACATAGCATTGCTTCAGATCAAGGAACACACTTCACAGCAAATGAAGTGCAGGAATGGGCACATGCTCATTGAATTCTCTGGTCTTACCATGTTCCCCATCATCCAGAAGCAGCTGGATTGATAGAACGGTGGAATGGCCTTTTGAAAACTCAATTACGGTGCCAACTAGGTGGCAAACACTTGAAAGGCTGGGGTAATGTTCTCCAGGAAGCTGTGTATGCTCTGAATCAGCATCCGCTGTATGGTGCTGTTTCTCCCATAGCCAGGATCCATGGGTCCAGGAACCAAGGGGTGGAAATGGGTGTGGTGCCACTCACTATTACTCCTAGTGATCCACTAGGAAAATTTTTGCTTCCTGTCCCTGCTACCCTGAGTTCTGCTGGTCTACAGGTTTTAGTTCCAAAACGGGGTGTGCTTTCTCCAGGAGAAACAACAGTGATACCCCTGAACTGGAAGTTAAGATTGCCACCTGGCCACTTTGGGCTACTTATGCCTCTCGATCAACACACCAAGAAGGGGATTACATTATTGTCTGGGGTAATTGACCCTGACTATCAGAAGGAAGTAGGACTGCAACTACATAATGGAGGTAAAGAAGAGTTTTCTTGGAATATACTAGATCCCCTGGGGCGTCTATTAGTACTACCATGCCCTGTGATTAAAATCAACGGAAAACTGCAACAACACAATCCAGGCAGGACCACTAATGGCTCTGAGACTTCAGGAATGAAGGTTTGGGTCACCCCACCAGGCAAAGAACCACGGCCAGCTGAAGTGCTTGCTGAAGGGAAAGGGAACATGGAATGGGTAGTGGAAGAAGGTAGTGATAAATATGAACTTCGACCACATGATCAGTTACAGAAACGAGGACTGTAATGCTGTTTCGTTTGTGTTATACTATTTAAGTTGTAAGATATCAAGTTTAAGAATGAATGTTGCCCAAGGATTTGCACCCTATTCTGGAGAGATTTAATGCGTTTCCAGTTATATGTAGGACAGTTGAGTATTGTCAGGTAAAAGAAAAAATGTGTGCTTATTTGTTTTCATTTGGAAATTAAGTATGGTCTAAGGTGATATATATATATATATATATATATCTATATATATATATATATATATATATGTGCCAAGTTGACAATGGGTGGACTGTCATGGTTAGGGACAGGTGTCAACTTGGCCAAGTTGTGGTACCTGTTCATCTGATTGGGTGAGCGCTGGCCTGTCTGTTGCAATGAGGACATTTCATAGGATTAGGTCATGATCACGTCAGCTACATCCACATCTGATTCCATTTGTAATCAGTCAAAGGGGAGTGTCTTCTGCAATTAGTGATGCTAAATCCAATCATGGGAAGCCTTTTAAGGAGGACTCAGAGGAGACAGGTTCCATTCCTGCTTTGGCTGGTGAGCCTCTCCTATGGAGTTCATCCAGGCCATCCATTGGAGTCATCGGCTTCGCAGCCTGCCCTGTGGATTTTGGACTCTGCATTCCTACGGTCACATGAGACACTTTCATAAATTTTATATTTGCAAGTGTTCCCTGTTGATTCTGTTTCTCTAGAGAACCCTAACTAATACAGGTGTGAAATGAACACCAGGAAAGAAGGGATCGTAACAGTCACCTTAAATCCACCTTCCATATCTGGATGTCACATAAGAGGATTTGGGAGGGATCCATGGTCCCTTATATTTTTTCTTCTTTGAGAAAATCAGATCTCTGCAGGATTCTAAGTGTATAATGCTGAATTGTAAACATTAAATAATGTGCATGCAAGATTGGGAAGGCAGAGAGACACAGACACTATTCTACCCCAAGGTGTGGTGGAAACTGAAGTTGGTATGGTCAACAGAGAGATTCTATGGTTCAGTGCCTAAGAACTAGCTTTGCAGAAGTGGGTCCGCATTAGCAATGGTTTCCTGCAGGACAGTGAGTGGTTGCAACAGCAGCTTGCTGACTGCTGGACTGTAGCAGCAGTTGTAGAGGCATGAACATGAATCCCAGTGGGAGGAATCTGACTTCATTTCTAGCTCTTCCAACAATTATAATTTGAAATATCTATGGTAGTTTCAGTTTCCTGTATTGAAACATGTGTCAGCATCTTCAAAATGCAGAGTTCACTGACAATGGGGACTAGCCCTCAAGTCTTCTATAAATGTCTGTGCCACTTTGCCTGGGTTAGGAATGATAACGACTCTCAAGTCTCTGGTTTTTTCCTTGTTCAGTGGAACAAACGCTGAAATTTTCTGATGCTTACACCTGCACATTTAAGCTTTACCTATTTTTGATTGAACTTCTGTGTGAATGTAAATAATTTACCACTTTCATTTTATTTCATTCATAGGCTCATTGTTGTGTGGATGATTTCCAAAAAGAGCTGTCAAGAATTTCATAAACATGAGACTTAATAAAAGTGAATAAATGGTGTGTGTGTTGTTTGTTGATTTAATATTTTTAATAAAAAGCACATTTTAAAAGAGACATAAAATGCTATAATAATTTTAGTTCCAGACAAAGCCAAAAATGCTTGCAAGACCTCAGATTCATTCTTCAAAGAAGTGCTTAGAAAATACAAACCTACAACATCAAGAGCTCTATTTAATTAGTTTTAAGAAAAGTAGGCACAAAGAGAAATGATGCTACAGCACTTTAAGCTAAACATAGATATATTGCCGTACATTTAAATGACTGAAGAAAAATTATTTGCACAAAGGAGATCTTCAGTCAAATGACAAGAGGAAGAAAGCTGCAAGCATAGAGCATCACTTATGTTATTAATCTGAATGACAAGGAAGAAGAAAAAATGATAACAATAGGTGCTGACAGTGCATAGTGTGAGCCATGAATTAATTTGCTCTGACAATGACACCTTTGAGAGGACACTCGGCCACAAGCCATAATGTTATGCACAGAATATAAATTGCACATATAACAGAATCATTTCTTATTCTTTATAAAAACATACAGGATCATGTTAGTGAATATTTCTCTACCAGGATTAGTGGTATATGTCATGCTATTAATAAAGAATCCCTTATTTATTTACTGTCTTGAACCAAAAGCAGTTGGTTATAGTGACCTCTATAAAAGTGAATTTATTCTAAGAAAGCTACAGCTTCAGAACTACAGCTGACAGAGTTTGTTTTTTAAAGCATTATGTCTTTAATAAATCACCCCAGGGTGAAGGAAGCTTCTCTATTTCCCAACAGAATTTAGGGGCAAATGTGTTCCAACCAAAATTAATATAGTGTCATAAATTGGGAAATCAGAAATCGGTTATACCTCTTCAAATAGAGAATTGCCCTAGGAAGTTTAGGTTGGCTCAGTTCACTTTCTGTTCTTTCATCTAGGGCAACAAATTGGAAGCAAATATTAATCCCACTCTGCCTCTGCACTCTGTAGCACAAAGTTGGTTCAGGGGATGGGGGCTGGATTTACTAGGCTGATTATTTGCAGTTTGCACAGCTTTCAGAGTCATTCTCCAGATGCTAATGGGGAAAGGCCTCCTTCAACTGTCTACCCCTCTGCCTGAGAGTAAAATTTTCTTAATAAAATACTGTCAATTTATAAAAACCTTGCTAGCATCCCCAGCAGGGTGTTGTGAAATAGATATCAAAGAAAGCAAGGGACTACATCAACATCAGAACACCAGTGCCTAATGAATTTCAGTATTGACTGAAAGTGAAATTTGCTAATCAAAATGGGCCTTAATTTATTGTTTTCCTTTCTTTTGTCCCAGGAAGAAGAAAAAGAGAGAGTAGGAAAAGTAGCTTTACACATACTTGCAAAAAGTTGGAAAATAGTTTCTCATTAACATTTGTCATTAAAACTTCTCTTAAGAATCTGTCATTGCCTGTGAAATATCTTGAAAAAGGCATGAGCATGTAAAATTATCCTTTTTCAAGCTTAGGAATGACCAGAACAGTCCTTTGGCGGGGGGGGGGGGGGATGCAAACTCGGGTGTGGTGGTGCTGGTGACGATGGGGATATGCTTCTGAACTTGGAGACAGTGAAGGAAGAATGGTGGAACTTGCAAAATGATAGAAGGCCATAGACTCAATGATTTTAATTCTTGCCACAAAAGGCAAGATCTTCACTAAAGCTAAAATAAATTAAGAACTGTTTGTTTGAGTGGATTCTCTGCAGGAATTGATGAAAGAGCAGACTTTGCCTAGGGATTGCTACCTTGTTGCTGAGCATTAAAGAAGAGATTGCCTGAGGAAGGAAAACATGGAACTTAAAAACTATGAGAAGATCTCTGAGCACTGGTGATTATGTCAAGTTTAATTACACATTTACATGCACACATTTAGACATGCATATGTATTATTTACATTAATATACCATTTCTTTCCATGAAAAATGCAGTTCTCATGGAAAAAACCTCATTGTTATTTCATCAGCGTGCATTTTTCCCTAAGCTCCAAAATACAGAGGAAAAAAAAGAATTTATATTTGCCACATAATATACCCATTTGTAAATAGAAGATAAAGCATTTAGCAAAAATTTGGGACTGATACCCCCAAATAAACTTGCACATCGAAAAAAAAAGGTTAGCTTTGGGAAAAAAAATAAATCTTCCCAGAAGCACAAGTAATATTTTCTGCCTCTACCAAATGCATGGGTGCAAAACTATTTCCCTGTTAACTCATGATTGTTAGACTGATCATTGTAGGGGTATAAGTTTCAAATATATAGTACATATATGCTACAGAAATCCTCCAAACAAGAAATCTTCTTCTCCCACTGTCAAATTCAAATTGGTTCCAAGCAATAAGATCCTTGGGGTACACTGATTGGTCTTTGTGATGCTGTTACAATTATCCATGAGCTTATAATTTTAAGAGCCAACAAATTTCTTTTTTATTTCCACGTCATTATGAATTAAGTTTTTCACTTATTTAATATAAGAGTATTTACGGATATGAGAAAAAAATTTTTTTTTATTCTGGTAGCATGGCCAGAGAGAAAATATTAGAAGATTTTAAATCAGGGAATGAGAAAAATGATAATTTCATTCCTGTTTGTAGCATGGAAATGATTGGAAAATGGAATGTAAGAAGAAGGGAGAAATTGGATGTAGGAAAGAAGGAGAAACATTATAGTGAATTTAAGTTAGATACAATGGAAATAGTTTTGATTAGAAGTTATAGGTGGGATAGAGCAAAGCAGTGGAAATCTAGAAAATTTTAAGGAAAATAATTGGAAAGATTTGGTGATAGAATGAATATAAGGAGTAAGGGAGATGATAGACAAAACCATCTTGCAAATGAAGACCAAAGTTGGAAGACTTATGTAAAATTCCTAACTTTAAAAATTATTACAGAGATACAAAAATCACAAAACACATGTTACTTTATAGACCAATTGAATCAAGACGTACAGCCAATTGGATCAAATTGAGAGTTCAGAATAAACTCTAATATTTCTGGTCAATTGATTTTGGGCAAGGATTTCAAGTCCACTCAATAAGGAAAGAATACTTTTTCTACAAATGGTGCTGGGAAACTAAATAGGCACAGGCAAAAGAATGAAGATGGACCTTATCTCACATGATATACAAAATTAACTCAAAATGGATCAAAAACTTAAACATAAGAACCAAAACTATAAAATACATAGAAGAAAATAAAAGGGGACATCTTTAGGACGTTTTGTTAGGCAATGGTTTCTAAAATTTTCCACTAAAACAACAAAAGAAAAAATAGATAAATGGGACCTCATCAAAATTTAAAACGTTTTTGCATCAAAAGAGTTTATCAAGAAAGTAAAAAGAAAATGCACAGCATGGCAGAATATATTTTAAAACCATATATATTACATTGGTTTTATAGCTGGATTAGATAAAGAACTCTTACAACTCAATAACAAAGACAAACAACCCAATAAAGATATGGATAAAAGACTTAAATAGACATTTCTCCAAAGATATATACAAATGACCAATAAGCACATAAAAAGGTTGCTCAACATAATTGGTCACTAGGGAGATGCAAGGTATCATTTCATACCCACTCAAATGGCTACCATTAAAAAAAAATCAAGGGTCAGAAAGGATGTGGACAAATAGGACACCTTTTATGTTGTCAGTAGGATTGTAAAATTGTCAAGCTGTGTTGGAAAACAGTTTGCTAGTTACTCAGAAATGACATACAGAATTATTATAGGACCCAGTAATCACATTTCGAGGTATATACACAAAATAATTGAAAGCAAGAACTTGAAAAGATATCTGTACACCAATATTCATATCTGTATTATTTGCAATTGTCAAAGGTGGAAATGACTCAAGTGTCCATCAACGGATGAATGGATAAACATAATGTGATACATACATACAAAGAAATATAATTTGGTGGTAAAAAGGAATAAAGTTCTGGCACTTCCAGGAATATGGTGGGATAGGATAAACTGAGTTCACCCATGTTCCATGGAACAACTAGAAAAGTGACAGACAAGTGGCTGGGACAACAGTTCCAGGGCGCAAGTAACCAGGAAGGGTCTACGGTAATATATAGGGAGGTCCTGGATGAAAAAACAGAGAAATTGGGACAGAGTGAATGGGGTGTATGTGCTCAGTCATGATTCCACTGGGGACAAGAGGTGGCATGCAGGAAAATGACTGTGACTGCAGATAGCTTGAGAGATTAGTACCCTCAGCTTGACAGCTGGGATCCCCTGTAGTGAATCTGGAAAGCAGCACACTAGCTTTCCCTGCACATAGAGATCACTGCTCCCCATTCCATGTGGAGGCCAGGAACCCTCAGGAGTACATGAACAGAAAAGCAGGTAAAAGAAGCAAGCCCCACCACCTGTCTCATGCCGTGGCACCCACAACCCACACCCCAGTGCTCTTTTCACACCTCTGCACTGTGCCCCACCCTGTGCCCATCCATGTGTCATGCTCCATGCTGTGCCTCTACTCACATATCATGCCCCATGCCCCTCTGCCCCACCTCAAAGCCCTGCTCTATGCCCCATGCAACATCCCATGCCCCACAGCCCCATGCCCTGTGCCACACACCCCTGCACCACAGCCCACAGCTCCATGTGGACAGTTGAACTACCCAGTCCCACAGACCAAGGCCATTCTAGGCAGAGGACTGGGGCCACCAGACCCATCAGACCCACAAGCAGAATTGCTGTTGTGGTGCACAGTGCCTAATCCTAGAACTGGGGTGGGCAGCCTTCAGTATGTACCAGGACCAATGGACCTGGTTGGGATTGTAGTGAGTCTCCATCCATCTCAGTTGTGTGCCACAGTCAGGGAGAGGTGGGCCTGAAGGAAAGAAGAGAAAATCTGCTGGGACAAAATTGAAAATGCAGTCTGGAAAACTGCCTTTCTGTCTAACTTTTAACAGCTCCTCAAATAGAACTGCATGTTTTGCATGATGTCCAGGCCTTGGTTTGGAGGGGAATTACTGACTAGCCAAGTGCCAAAAGAGGCCTTCACTGCAAATCTATGCAAATACAAAACCTTAGACGAGTGAGAGAAAATGACTTTCAAAATAACCCTATCAAAATAATCAAATATCTCAAAGCCAACAGAAAACCACAAAGCATATGAAGATGCAGCCATATTCGGCTCAGCCAAATGACCAAATTAAAACACCGGGGAGATACAGAAGGTGATTTAAAGAGACAATGGGGGGTAATTCTCAACACTTATAAAAGACATAGGTATGCAAATCAAAGAAGCCCAACAAACTCCAAATAGAGTAAATCCAAGTAGGCCTGCTCCAAGACACATACTAATCAGTCTGTCAAATGTTGAAGGGAAACAGAAAGTCCTGAAAGCAGCAAGAGAAAAGTGACTCACCACATGCAAGGGAAACCACCTAAAACTGAGTTCAGACTACTTAAGCCACTATGGAGGTGAGAAAGCAGTGGTAAATCGTATTTAAGATCCTAGAAGGGAAAGTTTTACAACCAACAATTTTTTATTCAAAAGAGGAGAGATTATAATTTTCACAAACAAAGGCTGAGATAATCTGTCAACAAGAGACCTGCTCTAAAAGAAATAGTAAAGGAAGTTCTGTAGGCTGAAAAAATAAAGACAGGAAAGGGAGGTCTCAAGGAGGGGACACAATTGAAGAGTATAGTAAGGTATTTTAAAGGATAAAAAGAGAGAGAGGAAAAAGAATATAAAGATCTGATAAATAAAAACCAAAGGATAAAATGGTAGATTCAAGAAATGCCTTTAAAATAATAAACTTTGACTGTTAATGAACTAAACTCACCAATTAAAAGACGTAGATTGGCAGAATGGATTAAGAATATAATCTATCTAAATGCAGTTTATAAGAGACTCATCTTAGACCCCAAGGGTACTGTGCCAGTTTGAAAGGATTTATCTACCCAAGAAAAACCACGTTTTAATCCTAATCCCATTTTTGAAAGCAGCTTTTCTTTTAATCTCTATTCAGCACTGTAGGTTCCAAACTTGATTAGATTATCTCCACGGAGGTGTGACTCACCCAATAGTGGGTATTAACCTTTTGATCAGATGGAGATATGGCTCCACCCATTCTGGGTGAGTCTTGATTAGTTTACTAGAATCCATTAAAAGAGGAAGCATTTTGGAGAAAACTTCAGAATAAGAATCATGAGAACCATGAGAGTCCATACAGCCAGAGACCTTTGGAACTTCATGAAGCAAGAAGCCTGGAGAGAAGCTCTCACCATGTTCACCATAGGCCTTTCCAGTTGAGAGAGAAGCCCCGAACTTCATCGGCCTTTCTTAAGTGAAGGTAGCCTCATTTGTTGGTGTCTTGATTTGGAAATTTTTATAGACTTACTTTGATTGGGATATTTTCACAGCCTTGGAACTGTAAACTAGCAATTTACTAAATTCCCCTTTTTAAAAAGCCATTCTATTTCTGGTATACTGTATTCCAACAGCTAGCAAACTAGAACAGATACTAATAGATTGAAAGTGAAAGGATGGAAAAAGACGTTCCATGAAAGCTGTAACCAAAAGAAAGCTATACTAATATCAGGCAAAATAGACTTTAAATGCAAAGACATCATAAGAGACAAAGAAATCATACAACTCAATATTTAACAGGAAAACATATCATTGTTATTTTTTTCTATCTTCAGTTTTGTATTCCCTCTATACTACATAGATTTTTGTATCATTTTACACTTTAAAATTTCAAAGTGTAACCAAAGACCAGCTGGCAATCTAAGTCTGAGAGAAAGCCATATGTTAATAGGAAAGTCTCGGTGTCTGCAGAGAATTATCCCCTGCTGAAAAAAAAATCATAATTTCTTTAAGGAAAAGATTATCCAGGAAAAAAATGTTGTCTTTATCTACTTTACCAAACTGCTTGGGCCATTTGAAATAATATTTTGAGACAATGCTCAACACAAAAGTCAAGTCTTCATGGTCAAGATTTTGTTCAAGGCAGAATGGTACATTTGAATAAAATTCTGAATTATTTGGGTCATCAAATTCACTAAACAACAAATCCGATGTCAACTTATTCTCTTCCTAATTAGTTACGTGTATTTGTCAGTATATTTGTAATTGTGTTCTATAAATAAGTATTGTTAAAAAAAGTAGAGAACTATGTTGAATCATAACCAATTTATTGCAAATAAACATAGATACCACTCAAAAGTTCTAACACCTGATTTGACTCAGAATTTTTACTCCTGTATCTCTTCCTTTTATCAGATTTAGAGGAAATTTACCAATTGACATATCACTTACTTTATTTACATGAATTCACAGTGACACTAACCCACATAATTTTGACCAGGGCATATATTTTCCCCTTAAGACACAGGTTTTCAGAAGGAAATTATTTTGTATATATCTGACATTTAATTCTATTCAAGACTTGTTATTACGTCAATGAATAAAAAATAATATAGAAAATAAAGAGGATATGCAAAGAGGGATTTCTGGAGAGTCAGCTCTTAATATATCACTTTATCCTGGTAGAAACTTCTATCAATGGTTAATTTAAGATTTTAAAACATTTGTGCTGAATTTTCTAGATTAAAAAATAAACAACACACATGTATATATGAATAGATGCAGACATATAAACCTAGTGTTTCTAACTAAGAGATGAAACAAAAAAATGTTGATAATATTACATGATTACATGGGATTTTGGATACATTTAGTGTTAACATATGATTATATCATATATAATAGTAACAAAGATTAGTACAAAATATTTTTTGCTATAATCTTAAATTAAAATTCTTCAGCTATTGTTCATTCATTTTTTGAAGAATTTTATTCAGAAATAATGTTTGATACTAGCTTGATTTCCATGATAATTAGAAATAAGTTTAAATGTAGATGCATATATATACACATACAAATAGTCATGTAGATGCAAAATTAGATATAAGTGTAAACATGGGCTTTTATTTAGATATAGGCATAGATATAGGCATAGAAACAAATAGAGATACATTGATTCTGACTTAATGAAGATTATATTCTCTCAATTGTAAATTGTTCAGGGCAAATTTTATACTTTCCCATTATAAGGACCAAGTACAACATTTAGAATTTGTTCATATATTTGCTTATTTTCCATAAATTTTATTAGGGATTTCATTATTCATCCACTCAACAATATTGAAAGATTACCAAGAAGAATACGGCCCAATAAATATGAAATTCTTCACTATGAATGTGATAATTGAGGAAAAATCATACACAAGGGGAAATGTTAGAATGCTACTAATGAAACAATCTAAACCTTAGATTCATTATCTATAAAAAGGGGATTATTATAATCTCCCCTGCCATGCAGTGTGTCTTTGAAGATTTAACAGGATATCATATCCAACATATTATCTGGCACAGTCTATGTGCTTAATATATTATATTATAATTAATAATCTTCAGAACAAACATTGGGATCCCCTGGCAAAGAAATGCTTTAAATACTTCTTGATTTGACTGCTTGCTTAATTCCAAATTCATCTACTCTGGGATTTATGCTTAATGTGCCAGAAAGTGCATCTAGCAGTTATTTCTGGGCTAAACAGATATATTAGAGGTAGAGAAAATTTAGAAGTAGGAACTTATGCTGTATCATGGATATCATTTTTTCTCTCCATGAGATGTGAGATGTTGATCCAAGCCATTCAGTGCCTGACCATATATGGCTTAATGGAAAGGCTTTAGAAAGGAATCTCCATGAACTTGTCTGGAAGCCTTAGAACTTCCCTGGCTCCTGATCTTCTAAGGTTTGGCTCTTCAGCCCTGACTTAGAATCGTCCAGTTAGCTATTCCATAATCTTTCTATTTTATGGCTGGTGTCTTTGGGTATTGTTGTTTTGGGTTTATTTGTTAATTTATGTCATTTCTTCAAATGAAAAAAAAAACTGTGCTCTCTTATTTAGAACTGTTTTCTCTTTCTTTAGACCAAAGGAACTTAAATAATAGAATTTATATTCAACAATAATTTATCACATTTCAAGATAAATATGTCATGATTTTTATGCTTAAGGAGCTTGGTGTCAAAATTGGAGAAGGAAGTTTCAAAAACAAGTACTTTTTTTAACACCATATAAAAATTGCTATTTTATTATTCAACTCAGATTGTAATGGCAGTAGTGTATAATATAATAAAATATCAATGAGGAGAATGGGAAAGAAAACATAGAAAAATATAAAAATGAGCCACAATTAAAAGACAAATGAAATTTAAATATTTTATTGATAAAATATAATAGTTTTCTCCTGTATCATTCACTTGCTCAGAGAAAAGTAGATATTCTTTGATCATATTAAAAGAACACTAGGGAGAAAAAGAGTATGACTTTGCAGGTAGGAAATGGTAAGTAATACATGCTGTAAAGTCAGAATGACGTGAATTAGGAAATGAGAAAATCAAATGTAAGTTCATTGTTTACAGAAATCTTCATTCAAATATATAATGTGCAGAACAGATCTGCTTAGAGCACAAAGAAAATAGGTTATATAATTTTATGTGGATAAAGGATAATATATAAATTTATATGAAACTAATTTGGTATAAAAATTTTTAAAGGGTAATATATTTTTAAACATTTTTTAGACACTTTTTCTATATTAACATGGAGCAAAGGCAAATAATTGTTTAGGTATATGTGATTCAAGGATAATTGAAACATGTCATACTCAAGAGGCTTATTTTAACTTGAAGCTAATTGGTCTCAAATATGATTCATTTTTAATAGGTTTGAGAGAACTGACTTGTAAGTTTATATTTATGTGTCCCGATGTGTATGTATATGTAGTCTATCCATCGATCTCTCTGTCTTTATATAATTCATCTATCTGGCCCTTTGTTCTAGAAAGATCTGAGGCAGTATCAATAAAACAGAAAAGGAGTCTGTTAGCAAAGCAAAGTATTTTAACCTTCACAGGGTGCATAATATTACAGTAGGCTTTTGGAATTCCCTGGGAGTTAGGACATCTGTTAGGGCTGAATGCCAGCAGTTTGTGAAGCTCTCAGGGACAACAGGGAATACAAATCAAAACTGTTCAAAGGATGTTTTTCTTTACTGCCATTTACCAGGAGTTTTAAAGAATATTTAGTGGCTATTTAATCTGATATGAAATGGGAAATTAGCGGTTGCTTTCTAACCACATCTGGTGATAAGTGAGGCCACAACACAGTCCAGATGTCATTCAATGCCGCATATATCCTAGTTCCCATTTTGTCTGGCATTTCTAACTACTTCAATATGGCATAGCATACGACAGAGAAAGAGAAAGAGAGAGAGAGGACTATAATTTTGATGAATAAAGTGAATAAAAGTCTATTTTCAGTGAAATAAACATTTAATATGATTTTAAAAAGTGAAATTGCTTCCACCCTTTCGTCCAACCAGCTTTTCTCATTTGCCTAAATTTTCTCAATTGTCATTTACTGAAGGAATTAGTGATTCAGTATTCATTTTAGCTAATACATGAAGAACCCTTTTAAATTACGTTATTCTAAAGTTAGGATGACCAATGCTAAATATAGTATTTAAGTGAATATTTGATAATTTCTAAAACAGCAATTCAACTGTCTTTTTCTTTGTTTGTTTTATTCTTAAGTCTTTTAGCAATAGAGTTCCAATTCTTATTTGCCTTTTGAATGCAGACATTCATTTTGCTAAAGGCTTTTTCGATTTCCTCTTAGATAATGATTAAAAATCACAATTCTTTAGAGTATATTGCCCTTTAAGATTCAAGTCATATCTCTTGGTTCTTGTTGTTAACAAACATTTCCTTTCAGTATTTATAAGCTGTTTTATTTTTTGTTTGTTAAAAGTACTTATAGACTAATGTTGTGTTCATTCTGAATATCAGAATATCAGAAGATATCCTGAACATATCCTCAATTACTGTACTTCCCTGTCTATAATAATTGCTATATTATATCTGAGCAACTAATATTTTGGAAGAATTCCATTTGTCATTGCATCTGTCCACATTTATCTTTTATCTAAAATAAATGTGTCAGTTGAAAGTATTTCAAGAGTGCTCCAATGCTAGCTCTCAGTATAGTCCTCCAGTTTTATATTTAGCATATTGAATTGTATTGAGATGTTCAAAATTCCACTGGTAGAAAAATGTAATGCATATGTCTCATTTATACATACTTTACTTACAGCTTACCATCGTAGTGCCTAGAATGCAATGCATTGGTAAGCCAACCATCCATAGGAAAATATTATTGACCTTAATGAAACAGGTAGATTCAAAATCAACTTTTACCACTTGCAAATAATAACTAGGGTATTTTCTTCATAAGGAAAATTTTAAAGTGCTGGTAATATTGCAGGAAATGTATTCATTCTACATGAAAAAAAAAAGCTGTAGAAGAGACTAGGGTTCTTTCTTAAAACCTTTATTTTCACTTCCCCTACCTCCACCCTCTGCCAAGTCTCATTTTGCTTTTTCTCTGCCTCAGGGTTGACTCAGTGTGGACAATACTGGCAGGTTGCAGGGGAATCCTTTGTCACTGGAGCCTTTCCCAGGACTTGCAGGATGCACACCATCTTGGTCCTTGCATGAAGAGCCTTAGTACTCCCAGGGCATTATGACAATCAAAAGTGCCCCTTCAGAACTTCCAGTTCAACTGAGGGTATAGAAAGCTGCAAATGGCACAGCTCCCACTCTATAAAACCTTACAGCTAATAACCTACTTGAAGGTGAATGAGTGTATGCTTTTTCTCTAAATTTAAAGAACAAAACAAGGACAAGATAAAGAGATATTTCATGTGCATAGATTAGAAGACAAAATTTTAAGGTGTCAAATTTTCCCTAACATAGGAGGAATATCAATCAAAATTTCAGCACATTTCTTTTAAATGAACAGATTATTAAATGCTCATAGAAAAGAAAGAAAGGACCTAGAATTTTCAATTTAATTTTGAAAATGAAGAAAATGTTGGAGGATTTATACTCTCTTACTTCCAAACTTAAAGTTTCAAAATTTAAATTTACACCAGTACAGACATTATATACTGGTGGGAAAAAATGACATAGAGGACATTGGAAGAGAGCAGAGGATCAGGAAACAGACCACATATTTAGGGACAACTGATTTTTAAAAATGGAACTAAGGTGATTCAATGGATGAAGAGGAGTTGTCTTTTCAACAGGTGGTGCTGGATGAATTGGATATTCATGTGAAAAAAATGAACCTCCAACTATAACTTAAACAAATGCACACACAAATACTTGAGATTTATCATGGAGCCAAATAAAATAGCTACATTATAACACCATTACAAAAATAAGGAGAAAACTTTGTGCTTTGTGGTTACATAAAAATTACTTAGGCAGGACACATAAAATACAAACTGTAACAGAAAAAAAATGATAAATTTAATTTTATTGAAATTAAGATTCTCTGCTCTTCAAAGAGCAGTTAAAATATAAAGATAAGCTTCAGACTGATAGAAAATATTTTCAACACACATTCAGAATTTATAAAGATTTTTTGGTTCAATAATGAACAAACAACTCAGCATAACATAGGTAAATGATTTGAATAGGCACTTTTACCTAAAAAATATATTAACACATGAAAAAATAATCCACATTGTTCATCATTAGGGAAGTGGAAACCAAAACTATAATGAGATGCTACCATACAGCAATATCTATTAAAATTGCTAAATTTCAAAAAATAAAATAACTGATTACACCAAGTTCAGATAAGTTTGCAGAGCAACTACAATTCTGGTGTATTATGGTAGGAATTGTAAATAGCACAGCAAAATTTATTTAAAAGCATTTTAAATTTGCTTATAAAGTAAAATTTACTCTTGTTATGTGACCCAAAAATCCTAATCAAAGGTATTTAACCAAGAGAAACATAACATTTACGCCAACACTAAGACCTTTATTTATAAGCACTAAATGCTAGAAACAATGAAAATGAATACTAAAAGGTGAATAAGTAAGCAAATTTTGATAAATCAATGTAATAAAATATTACTTTAGCAGGAAAAATAAACGTTTGATACATGCAACCATTAGATGAATATCAAATGTAGTAGGCTACGTGAAAGCTACCAGACACAAAAAGCTATATACTGCATGAAACCACCTATGTGAAATTCTGGAAAAACTTAATAATAGAAGAAAAAAATATCATCAGTAGTTATCATGTTACGGGGAAAGGAAGATTTATTAAAAAGAGCTGAAGGGAATTTTTGGAGGGTGATACAATCATTCAATATCTTGATTATGGTGTCATTTGCTCATACAATTGTGCATTTAAACATGATAAATTTTACTTGTGCAATTACACCGCAGTAAAGACAAGTTTTATAAAAAATGTTTCACACATTAATATGTACTCTCCAGGAGGAGAGATATTTCACCTATAGAGAAACACTGCTGTAACCCGAACATGACAATTACATTACCTTTTCTCAACTTGCATTGCAGTTAGCATTATCAAACATTGGGTTTCCTTCTGATAGAAAGCAGACCCAAAGAGTTTGCTTTTGAAGATTCTTTCTCCATCTTCCTTCCTTAGAAATAGTTGTACGAAGAAATAATTTTTGAAGCTGACAGCATTCTTGCATCCATGACAACAATATGAAGAATTAATAAGTAAACATGCTTCAGAAGGTGGTGCAGAAGTTTCTCCAGAGCCTGGGTGCTTGACGAAGTCATTGAGCTATTGATATAGACCATGAATTCACCTTCTCCAGACTTCTTATTATGTGGCATGCTATGTATGAGGCTAGCTGTTAACTTCAGCCAATCTATTCATATAGAGAAAGTGATCATTGGATGAAGGACAAAATTGGGGTAGAAGAGGATGTTCCTAAAGGCTTGACTCCAAATATTGCTACCCCATCTAAAAAATATAGAAATGAGTAACTTACAAATGGATCTTAGTGTGACATAGATATAATACAAGTGATGGATTTCCAGACATTGGATTTTAAAAAGGCGGTTTACATATACATTAGCAGAAGCAACAATGCAACCCTGGCTATTCTCATGGCTATTGACTTCTACACTTCTACTTCCATTAAAGTTTAATTCATTCAAAATTGATATTGAACTTTTTCTGAGCTTTCCCCCTTTCTTTTGTGGCAAATGTTCAATGTCATCCCCCTTCTCTTAAGTCCTTTAACATTTAAAATAAACAAGATGACTACTGATGGAGTGTGTTCAAAGGAGCAAAACAGGCCTTCTCTTATTCCTCTCTCAATAGATAGTAAAAATATTTTGTGTTTTCTGCCAGTATCAACAATAACTAAAAATTAACTTATTAATTGTCAGTAGAGCAAAATAAAATCTCAGACACATCAAAATCATCGACTGTTTTGAAACAGAAGGCAAGATTCCTGGTTCGGAAGCATAAGACTCATGGCATAGCAAGCAGAAGGAGTGTAGATGCATGGGCGGGTTCCTCTCACCCCAGGTCCCATGGAGGCCATTCTGTGTGGACCCTGATGAATACTGCCCACGCTCTGAGTTTACGTTAACAACTGAAGATCACTGAACCTGGGAATCCTGCTATTTTATATTTCATATGACTGCAAGCAGTAAGCAAGCCTATTCTTTGTCACAGAGAAAGATGTACCTCATTCCTTAAGATAGTTCACTGCAGCATAGACTGAAAAACGTTAAAGGACTATAACGGCTTGATATTTTTGCATACCTAGCAAGGATGGGCCAGGACACTCAGAGCCTATGATGAATTGTCCAAGCCAATATAATATAGGTCTCCTCTGTATTTCACTGGTCAGTATTGGACCACATACTCACCAGTAGCATATAGACTTAGATCAACTGTCAACCATAAATCAAACCACAGAGGCCCTCATTACAGTTTATAAAATATTGTAATCCCATTACCAAAGATGAAGTGGAAAACTGCTATTAGGTAGGCAACTACAAATGTCATAATTTATCTAATCTAAATGATGAGAAATATTTCTTTTGCCAATGTGCTGGTTTGAAAGGATGTATGTACCCTAGAAAAGCCAAGTCTTAATCTTAATTCCATTTTATAAAGGCAGTCATTTCTTCTAATCCTATTAAGTATGTTTGTTTGAAACTTTAATTAGATCATCTCCCTGGAGATGTGACTCAATAAAGAGTGGTTTCTAAGCTGGATTAGGTGGAGATGTGATTCTACCATTCTAGGTGAGTCTTGATTACTTTACTGGAATCTTATAGAAGAGAGATTCAGAGAGAGCAGAGAAGAATGACAGATTCACGAGAAAGCCACAACAGAAAACGCTGCAGAACCACGAAGCAGAGAGTCCACCAGCCAGCAACCTTTGGAAATGAAGAAGGAAACTGTCTCTCAGGGAGCTGGACAGGAAGCTAGCAGATGACTCTGTGTTCTCCACATGCCCTTCCAGCCAAAAGAGAAAGCCTGAACGTGTTCGCCATATGCCTTTCCACTTGATAGAGAAACCCTGCACTTCACATCAGCCTTGAAACAAGGTATCTTTCCCTGGATGCCTTAGATTGACTTGCTTTAATTGGGACATTTTCTCGGCCTTAGAACTGTAATCTAGAAACTTATTAAATTCCCTTTTTTAAAAGCCATTCCATTTCAGGTATATTGCATTCTGGCCGCTAGCAAACTAGAGCCATCAATTACCCTGGAAGGTTACTATTGGAAGTTTTTTATCATCTAAGAAGTAAATAATCTTCAGTGAGTTGGAGTTTGAGGTTAATTTGATTAATCAGAAGGCTTTCCTCCAAAGTTTAGGCTTAACTATTTACAATGAGAAAGATGTTTTAATTGAGAAATAGAAAATTTAGAAGGGACACTTGACCAGGCTGAGGGAAAGAACAAAGATAAATGTACAATAAAAAATTATGGATGAAGGACATGAAAAGAAGGAGAAATATGAGAACATAGAACACAGGCAAGAGCAATTATTCCTTATAATGTTGTAATCCATTATTTAATCCTCATATCAAAGTTCCTTTTAATTTATATAATCAATGATATGGTTTTTAAATGGGGAATAGTAAAAATATCTCCAAAAAATTGAACAGATAAAATTGAAAATGAATGTATTGATACATTCATGGTTTAGTAAATCCTAAAAAAGGGACATATGGGTGAAGATCTTCCTAGTAGTATGTTCACATAAATTGAACTGATATGCAGAGGCCTACTTCCAGAAGGAAAAACACTGAGCCAGTTGTTTGTATAATGTTGATCTAAGGCCCAGATAATCACTTTTTTATATACATTGTGATGCATGATGATTTATTTTTGCTATTACAGACTTTAGCTTTGTAAAGAAGATACTATATGTTATTTCCTTTATTCTGGAATGTTTTGCTGTGCACTTTCTTTGTGACAAAGACTCAGAATCATAATGCCAGTTGTTCTGCATGAGCTTGAAAAAGTTAATTAAGCTCATCAGTTGGTCGTCCTTTTCATCTATGCAATGGGAATGAAAACACATCTAAAAATGGGTGTAAACTTAAAACTGTTTTTGTCTTTCCCCATCTCCTTTCCTCCACCCTTCACAGCAAATCTGTAATTTTGGCATTGATAAACAAAATTGAGTTAATTTTATTTTGTATTTATCCTCTCCAAATACGTTATCAGCCACTAAACTTTCACTATACATTTAGTAAACTAAATGTTCATGAAAGTGTTGGACAGATTTTACTGCATATAAGGAAATTTAGTTGGCCTTTGGAAGAAACTCTGTAGTTTAACTACATGGCTGAAAAAGTTATGCAGTCTTACCATACGGATTAATTTGCATAATATTATGTGGCTTAATAAAAGGCCAGCCTGAATTTTTATAATCCTGTATAAATATGTTTAACATTAATTAGCATGCAAACACTAATTTAACAACACGAAAGGACATTTTACAAAAGAGACATAAATTCATAGGCTCATTTCTCATGTATCACAATTATTTTATAACTCTTGATTTCAATATTCTTCTATTTATTCATTTTGCACATAACTGTATCATGTTTATATATCTTACTATGTTTCATTATTGCTCTTATTATTTGCCATCCTGACAATATTGATATATTTAATGTATTTATATATATTTATATAACATATGTAATATATTTATTTAACTAAACAAATAAAATAAAGTATGGATGTGCAATACTAGCAGGAAATTGTGGTGCTGAAAACTACAATAAATGTTAACACTAAAGACCACTAATTTTTATATCTTTGTGAACAATTTCTGTTATTTAAGAAAGATTGTTTTTGACTATAAATTCAATTTCATGCAAGTCTCTGTGATTTTGATTCCATGTTCAATCCTATTTGCAATTATGAATTAATCCTCAAAGCTTATTTATGATATACTTAGGTATTAGTTACAAAGGTTTATAGATACAAGTGCCTCCAAAATGATGGTTTGATACATAATCTCTGACATAACTGTACATGTTAGTATCATTCTTAAATTGATTTTGTAACTTCTCTTGTTACATGTCTCTAATTATGTTTTACTAAATGAGAAATGTAGAGAAATTAGTATTAACCTTTAGACTACTAGGCAAAGCAAGCATAATTCATCGTTCTTATTTGATGCAAGAACCCACAATTCTTGCTCTTGTAGGTCTACTGTGATATATTTATGCCATATTCTACTTTAAATTTGCTTTTAATATTCCCTAAAATGCATATTCTTCTATTATTCTGAATAGTGAGATGACAAGGTATACAGTATCAAATTTTTAATTCATTTACAATAACATATTTTTTATTAAAAAATTATTTTCCATTCAGTGGTACTAAATGATTATAGAACAAATGAGAATATCATCCTAACTTGAGCAGTGGTGAACAGTTCAGACAATATAGCCTGATTAGACAGTGAGTTTGAATTCAAAGGAGATGGCTAGAACTATATTACTGCCAACTAGACCACACAAAGGACTATTGTAACGAAAAGTCGTGAATTAAAACTAAATGTTGCTATTGACATCTTCACAAGAGTTAAAAGTTAATATATCCCAATATTTTAAAGTTCTAAATCATGCCCAAGCTTTTAAAGAACCTTTCCTGTTGTCATATCATGACAAATATGACTTATAAGGAGAAAAGTTTGAAGAGATAAAGAATATATTTTTTGATTAGCTAAATTTAGGATTATGACTGCCAATTTAAAACATTGGCTCTCTCTGTGAGACCCTATGGAAAGTGGGGCTTAGGAACCACCACATAAATGTTGCGACTCTACCAACAACTCTAGCGATTACTCAAATGCTCTTGTTCTCTGACACAGGAATCTTTCAACATCACCGATGAGAATTTGCGCATCTAACATGTTAGCTTACAAGAAAGGTAAAAGCTCTTAGCCTTCACAGTTCATGGAAATGTTATGGTATTAAATAATAACATATATAATATATTCTAAATTATTAAATAATAAAATAAATTTTTAAATTAATTAAGCTTCATTTTTGAATAACTGTTTATTATGTAGCTATGATCAAGATTTTTATATAATATGGGATTACTGACAATAAGAATCTGTGGTATTAAATAATGAAATTCAAAATATATTAAAATAAATATATGATCAAACATGCAAATTAATGTAAATGTAAAAAATCAAAAATTAAATTTCCTAATTATTTCTATAATTGTTGGCAAATATTATCTTGCTCAAATATCCTAAAATGTCTGTAAAATTGAAAGTTTAAATACAAATAAGAATTAATAAAATTAAATGGTAATTTTAACTAAATCTAAATAGCATATTTTTTGAAAAAGTAATTAAATCCTAAATATTTAGATAGAAAGAAAATTAATCTTTGCAATTATATGGCAATATTGAATATGAAAACAGTATGTTAGACTTCATGCAACTACGTTTAGAATACATATAAACAATTTAAGGTTCATATGTGGATTAATAAACAAAATACTCCTCTTTAATTAGGGGAAATGGAAACTGGGACAAGAATAAATAGTATAGAGCTCCTCTGGAACAATCTCATTGCTCAAGGATATGACGTTTAAAAATGGAAGAGAAGTGTTGATCTACTTCCCTTTTCCCTGATTCAAATCCTGTGACAGCGTATTAATCAGGGTTCTCTAGAAAACAGAACCAATATGAGATATCTGTAAATATGAGATTTTATAATAGCATCTCATGCAACTGGGGGGATGCATGTGCCCAAATTCCATCGGGCAGGTCATTAGCTGGCAACTCCAATGAAGGTCACCAATGAACTCTGCAGGAGAGACTAGCTGGCTGAAGAAGTAAAAGTTCTCTATTGTTCCTTAAAAGTCTTAGACTGATTGAATTAAATCCAGCTGATTGGATTATCTCATTGTGGCGCACGCTCTCTTAGTTTGTCATACATGTAATCAGCTACAGATGCAATCAGGTGACTGATGATTTCATAAATTAGCCTTCTGGCTTACTAACTAGCCACAAAATGTCTTTGCAGTAATGGTTAGGCCAGTGCTTGCTTGACTAGACAACTGGGCACTATGACCTGGCCAAGTTGACATATGAACCTAACTATCACAGACAATGTCTGTGCTTTTTCTAACCTAACATATGAAACCTGAGATTGAGCCCAAGTTTTTGGTGCCTTCCCAAAAAGGAATAAGAACAGAAAAAAGGATGCCAATGTACTTAAGCACTAATAGAACCAAGGCTGCATGTTTGGCTTATCACAGTTAGTGGAGAAGTGGAGAGAACTAACCAAGTTGTATAATATTCTTAGCTGTATTTAGGAAAATGTTACAATAGCTTCTGAAACTATTTAGCTACACTTTTCTCCAAAGCACCATACTCAAAGAAATGTTTGGTTTAATTATCATCAAAGGTATGAAGACCTGGCCTCCTTGCCTCAATTCAAGATAACTCTAAAATGCCCTCCCACCTCAAAGTTCCCCAAATTGGTTAAAATCTTTGTTCTGACTTCACTGCAGTTCAGTGTCTTCCTCTGTTCAGTTTTACTTCTTTCCTTCCTTCACAATAGTTGACCCCTGGAGCACATCCCAATAAGTTATTTATTTGCAGGCAAATATTTGTCTCAGAATTGATTTCCTAAGAAACCCCACCTGGAGTTGGAGCCTGACACATTCCAAGAAAGCAAACATTAAAATGAGATTTTGGAATTGGGCCATCCACTGGGCACCTGGCAATAAGTATCCCATCAATATGATAGCTGTTATATTGATATAACTTAGTATACTATAGCTATATACTGTAACAATTGTGGTGCAAATTGTTAAACTTTTTTTCTTTCAAATGGTGAGCATGGATGGAATACCAGTGAAAGGGAAGGCACTATCACAGACTTTAGAGAGGTTCAAGTGAAGTAGTAATTGCAAGGACAGTAAACATCCATGCATTAAAAAGGAAAATAAAATACTGAGGATGATTTTTCACCACTTGAAAGCCAATTATGAAAGTCAGAGGGATAAAAAGACTCCTATTTCTTGCAGCAGGAGGGCAGACAAAACTAAGTATACATCCTAGGAATTATTAATTTTAAGAGTAGTAGAGCTCTAGATTAGGTGGAATTCTCAACCTCAGTTACTCTCCTACACAAACATAAAGCCCTGACTGGGAGGAAGCGGGATTCTGTGATGGATGGGATAAGGATATTTGAATCTATGCATTTGAAAGCTTTGAAAACTACCAACCCAAGAACGCTCTAGATCTATTGGAGTACACCAACCTATTATGTCAGAGTCTTGAAGATGATGCAAAAGATAATGCTTCACAAGCTAACATCCCATCCCATACCTTGTCCCCAGCATCTGTCCTTCACACACTATCCTGGCCGCCAGACCTATAATTAGAATCAAATTACAACATATCTTAGTGAAGTAGGAAATGGACTTTACCCAGAAGGAGCTTTATGACCCCTGCACGTTTGACATAGGATCCATTTCCTGTTATACAGGATTTGACATCTGCAATTAAAATAGGAATCAGCCTGCCCAGTGCCACCCACCTGGTAACTATCCCAGTCAGTTGCTCGGCCTTTTCCATCTGTACCCATCACTCCATGCGGAAGGGTCTGCATGTCAGAGAAACTACCTTACAAAGTCGCCGCCATCAGCTTGGCATGTTGGGGATGTAAGGCCTTGGACATCACAGAGAAAAAAACGCCAGGCCTGATGCACATGCAGGAGATGTACTTGGCCTCCAAGCCACAGAAGGGCACCTGCATCACTGGCTGCCTTCACATGACTGTGGAGGTGACTGCACTCACTGAGACCCTCCTTGTCCAGGGTGCTGAGGTACCATGGTCCAGCTGTAACATCTTCCACACCCAAGACCATGCAGCAGTAGCCATTGCCATTGCTGGCATTCCAGTGTACTTCTAGAGAGTTGAAATGATGAGGAGTACTGGTGATGCAAAGCAGACACTGTACTTCAAGGATGGATCCCTCAACATGACTCTGGACGATGGCAGCGACCTAAGTAACCATATCCAGTACCTGCAGCTCTGTCTGGCATCAGAGGTGTCTCTGAGGAGACCTCGGCTGGGGTCCTCAGCAGCTACAAGATGATGGCCAATGGGATCATGAAGGTACCTGCCATCATTGTCAAGGACTTCATTACTAAGAGCAAATTTGAGAATCTCTATGGTTTCTGGGAATCCCTCAGAGATGGCATCAAGTAGGCCACACACATGATGATTGTGGGGAATGTGGTGGTGGTGGCAGGCTATGGAGATGTGGGCAAGGGCTGTGTCTAGGGGTTTTGGGGCTTGTTCCATCGTCAATGAGATTGACCCCATCAGTGCCCTGCAAGTTGCCATAGAGGGCCATGAGTTGACCATGGATGAGGCCTATAATGAAGGCAATACCTTCATCAGCACCACAGGATATATACTCATCATCCTCAGCTGGCATTTTGAACACTTGAAGGATGATCCCATTGTGTGTAACACTGGACACTTTGTTATGGAGATTGATGTCAAATGGTTAAACAAGAACACTGTGGAGAAAATGAATATTCAAACCCTAAGTGGACCACTACTGGGTGAAGAACGGTCACCACATCATCCTGATGGCTGAGAGCAGGCTGGCCAACCTGGGCTGCACCATAGGCCACCCTAGCTTCTTTATGAGCAAATCCTTCACCAAGTAAGTGCTGGAACAGACTGAGCTGTGGGCCGACGTGGACAAATAACCAATTGGGGTCTGCTTCCTGTCCAAGAAGCCCATCTGGGAAAGCTCAGTGTGAAGCTGACTGAGCTGATGGAGAGGTAGGTCCAGTACCTGGTCATGTTCCATGACAGCTCACTCAAGCCTGATTACTACCACTACTGTGAGCCAACCCCTTGCCCTTTGTCTTTCAGCTGGCATCCCTGCCCTGGTTCTATCTCTCCTCCAAAGAACAAATGTTACCAACTTTGAAATTGAATTGTCAGTCCCAGACTCTCTGGGACTGATCACTCAGACTTTGGCTTCTGCCACTTTCCTCATACTGTTTAAAAGTTGTCAAGGGACATTGAGAAACCCTCAAGCCCTGATCACAATAAAAGTACAAGTGAGACACCACAGAGAACTGTGAGTTCAGGGATCTTGGAACTACTCACTTAGTGCTTAGTCTTGAAGTTAGCATCAGTGTTCTAAAGCCAATGCACTTTACTGTTTAGGTCTTCACCTGACCTTATGGACTTTATACCCATGTGCTTGGTTTATAAGTTCACTGGTTCGTCCACCAATGACAGTTGAAGAAAAGCAGTCTTGAAGGTCAGGGAGGAACTGTTGGAGTTCGAATGCTCCTAAAAACCAGGTTTAGTGCTAGTCATTCTCCTAAACCTCAGAATAATGAAATTAGTACTTTGAGTCCTCATTTTACAGGAATAAGAATAGATTGTTAAGGGGACAAAAGAAGTGACCATCAGAGGTTGAGAGGGACCAGAAAAATGTAAAAGCAGGCATAGGACTGCTACCATTTTGTAACATGATGGTTCTTATCACAAACCTGGTCCAAAAAGAAATTATTTTGGTTTACAATGTGTTATAAGAGAGCAAGAAGGTGGGTAAATAAAAATTTTGATACTTAAAAAAAAGTGGAATCAGCATTAACACGCTGTTACTATAACCCTTAGAAATGTGGAAAAGACATGACCCACACTAAATGTGGTAGAATTACCAGAATTTTTATGGCAGATGGTGAAAGATAAGACCCAAAGAATCAGATAAGTGGGCATGCTCAATTAATATGCCACATAACTCTGGAAAATCCACCCATTGAATATACTACATAGGACAGCCCAGAGGAAACTCTGATTTCAGAAACAATGGAAATATATCAATGAGGGACAATTGAATTATTGAGAGACTAAGTAGCTGCTGTCCCCTGTTAATGAAGGCTGACCGTAGTTGCTGCTCATTGAGAATTTTACATTCTCATAGCAATGGGGTTAATAAGATCCTAAAATAATAGATGTTTGTTGTTTGGCTAAAATGTCAGTAGCAAGTCAGTTAAAATTATAATAAGCCACAAGACCAAATGGTAGCCAGTATGGAATGACCATTGTGAGGATGGTTCCTAGTGCACTAAATCTCTAGGGAAAATTTTTAAAAAGTGACTGAATGTTTCTGTCAGTGCAGTTAAAAGATAGCAAGAATCTATTGCTGTTGCATTGACACTTCTTCACTTCCTACCTTTGGCTATGAAGGTCTTTTATGAATTTTTTATGGAGAAGAAAAATGATCAATCTTGTTTTAAGATCATATATGGATGCACTCTATAAAATGAGTCTGCATTACAGACTCCTTTCAGGGACTACAAAAGTCAGAAAAGAGGAAAATCCCTCCCAATAGCCAAAGCATTTATGGAAAGAGAAGAGGCTGAGAAAAAAAAAATGCATATGTGAACAGTGGCAAATAGCCTGTCTATTTGGTCAGAAACATAGAAAGAGAAGGATTGGGAGATTGAGAACAAACAAATCTGGGGACAAAACACGTGGTGGATGGGAGTGAGTACAAAATATGAAGACATTTGTATCCCATGTTAGCAAACACCAGAAAATATACACCATGAAAGAGGCAATACATAACCAGGTAGGCAGAATGACTTGGCCAAATTGAGTTTGGCAAATCCCAATTCAGACACAGTGGGCACAGTTATAATGTAGCCATAATGCAAGGATAGAGAATGCAGACTGTGAATTGGTCGGACATCATGTTCTCCCACTCACAGAGCCTGATCTAGCTACCACTGCAGATGAGGGTCCAACCTGCCAGTATGAGGCTGATGTCAAGACCCCAGTAAAGTATTATTACGTGAGGAGACCTACTAGCAACAACTTGGTGAGCCCTTAATTATTACAATGGGGTTTTTCCATTTCTCATGGTGCAGTGATTCATCTTGGCTGGTAATGAGTCATATTCTGGACATATATGACAAAGACCTTTCTTACACAGTTTCTGAGCAGCAACATTATCCAAAGTTTTATTGAATATTTGTTCTGCCAACACAGTATATATGGTATATTCCCATGTAGCACTGCAATGGACCATGGAAATGGTGGTTTTATAGCATAGGAGATGCAGTTATAAGTATATGACTATAGGATAGGCAGATCTTATCACATACCATACCAAGAAGAAGCTGCCAACATGAGGGTAATTGAACAGACTTTTGAAGCATAGCTGTGGTATTAGCTTAAATGTGTTGTAATTCAAGGATGGGATGCTATCTTACAAGATGTGACATATATCATAGATCAAATATGATTATATAACAGTGTACTCAACAGATAGAACAAATCAGTCAAGGAATAAAAAAAGCTAGAAATAGGGTAGCTGAATGTCCTGTCTCCCTGCTGGCTTTGAAGGAATTTGTGCTTTCCATCACTTTGGGCTATGCCAATTTTGATACCCTGATTTGTAGAGAAGAAATTCATCCACAAGAGGACATAGTAAATTTTAAAGTATTCCTGCCATTTGGACACTTTGGGCTCTTCATGCTAAGTGATCAGCAGGCAAGAAAAAGTCATAATCCTTATGTGAGTAATTGACCATGCTGATCCAGAAAAAGTAGGGTGTTAAAAAATGGGGGAAAGAAGAATATGCTTAGCATTTATGTGACTATAGAGGTTTCTTTTAGTATCCCTTTGTTTCATTTTGATAACAAATGAACAAGTGTGGAATCCATACGCTGAGAAAGTTATAGTGATTGGGAATCCTGATCCTCAAGGATGAGGCAGGTAAGCCATCTAGATGGTGAGGAAAATTTGGACTGTGTAGTAGGGGAGAAGCCAATAAGCATCAATTGCAGTCTGTTTGTTTCTAGTAATTGTCGTCCTGTAAGTTTGCCCCCAAAAAAAGAACAACAATTCTGAAGTAGCTATTCCTATAATTAGTTAAATAAGGGAAGCAGAGCACAACATTTCAAAGAGTGCACTATAATGTATTTGTAGTATGTTATCCAGATTCTCTTTTCAAGAGTGAGTCACTACTTCCACCAGCTGCTGGAAATGGAATGGTGGCTGCTCTGGGCTATCAAGTGAGAAGATCTCTACGAATCGCCTTTGGCTAAATACAGCCTTCTTACCTGATTTGCAATATCTCTCTGGAGCAGTCCACATCAATGCCTAGTTGATGTTGCCTGCTTTGCCTTCAGGCAAGACAATTCTGAGGGCCACCCCAGCCCCAGAGCTCCCCATGGTATTAGGTATTAACTGAGGATGCCTCACTGTGACTGCATTGCAGTTCAAGTCTGACCGCTGAGCAATCCTACCTCCTTCACATTCCAACAGACTGTTTGGCTGTCAACTTTTCTCTTAGTGTGTGTTTCTGGGGAAACTGCCCCAAGATAACTAACTATCTATAAGATTAAATTTGTTGAAAGTTCTGGTTGGTTTTAATTCAGAAATCTCATTACTTATATAGATTGTATGTGGTTAGCTGTTACTGTACGATTTTCTTCCTCAAAAACTTTTATGTGGAAAATGAATCAGAAAATGTATCCTTTCTGTTTCAGATTGATGCTGATTTTATGGCATTTGTTCTGTATTTCTACTTACATAATTAATGAATAACTTGCCTTTGGGATTTAGCACATATTATCTCAATATCTGTTCAAAGGCATAATTTAAATTCTAATTGTAATTCCAACTGATAAATGAAGTTGGTTGCCTGACAGTGAAGATTATTCAGTATCTTATTTTTCCCTGACTATAACAAACTGGATGATATATCCTTGGCCTGAAGTTAACAAATAATCACTATTCCAGATACATTTTATGGTATGATAGAGTTATAGGGCAAGGGATTCTTGAGGTTATCTATTAGTTTAAGATCCTAGTTATTACCAAAATATACCAGAATGCAATATACCAGAAATGGGTCTGCTTTTACAATGAGGATTTAGTAGCTTACAAATTTGCAGTTCTAAGACCATGCAAATGTCCAAATGAAGGCTATAGAATGATATCTCCTCTGAAGAAAGGCAGCTGGCATCTAGGTGACAGTGGGAAGGCATCCTTCTCTCTCAGATTTCATTACTTTCAGCTTCTGGTTCCAGTGACTTCCTCTCTGAGCTTCTGCAGGTCCCCTCCTACCTTCTCCAGGGATTTTATCTAAGTTCTTTGAGCTTTTTCTGTTTTTTACCCTCATAAATGACACCGTAAATTATTAAGACCACCTTAAATGGGCTGGGTCACATCTCAATTGAAATAACCTAATGCAAGTGTCCCACCAACAGGAGCTTTGTACCCACAGGAATGGATTAAAAGAAAATGGCCTTTTCTGGGGTGCTTAAGAGCTTCAAACCACCACACCAGTTAAAAACAAAAGAAAACATCTGCTCATGTAAGCAGAAAGGGAATTTATTAAAAGATATTGAATTTCTCAGCAGCTTTTCATTTGTATGTATATGTGTGTGTGTGTGCGCATAGGTACATGTATATATATGCATATATTTTTTATTCTGTGCTACTTACAAATACCTTTCTTTAGAGGTTTCAAAGTATGTTCTCGTGTCTGGTGGATGGACCCCTCATTGCTGTTGTTTTCTTTCTCCCTTGACTGTTCTTACTTATTATGCAAAATGAATTCTATATTATAGCTGTGTATCTCAAGGAAATGAAAAACTGATGAAGCATTTATTGGGATCACCTCACTATATAAAGACAGAGAATTGACATCCATTTGTTTGGATTCATCTGTGTCTTTCAAAAACAACATGAATCCTCTAGTGACTTCATCTTCTCTCTTCCATCTCTCCATTATATTTATTGCAATATAGTACTATAAAATATCAATTTATAGTAATATTCTCTTAGTCTCAATTAATATCTCAAGAGTAGGGGTATGTAAACTTTTTCTATAAAGGTCCGCATAGCAAAGATTTTAGGCTTTTCACGCCATCTGTCCCACCTGATTAAGGCTCCCTTTTTAGTGTGAAAGCAAGCACAGTATGTAAATGAATACAGCTGAGTTTCAATAAAACTTTATTTACAAATATAGGCAGCACCTGGATTTGTCCCAATGCCGAGTTTACATGGTCTAGTCAGTGAATATATTAAACTTTCCATGTACCCTATTCTCTACTAGTCCCACGTATTTTTGGATAATTTTGTTAGATCTACATTGTCAGAAATTGAACAGATTACGTACTGGACAGTCACTCCCACGTATTTTTGGATAATTTTGTTAGATCTACATTGTCAGAAATTGAACAGATTATGTACTGGACAGTCACTCCTGGGTCTACCTTTGGTCTCAGTGCTAAGATTAAATAATACGTATATATAATTATTGTTCATTTATACTACATTATTTAGATCATGTTATGTTATTTCTATACTGTTCTATATTATACTATACTACACTATATTATATTATATTATGTTATATTATATTATAATGTGCGTGTATCACTCCAGACTCTTTCAATGAGACTTCTCCAATTATAGTTTGTTTCCTGAGTTTCTGCATGCTCATAAAGGCTGTTCTATGACCTTTATATTTAAAGGTCAATTTGATTGCCTGTAATATTCTTGGTTGAAATTATTTTTTATATTCATCCCTTTCTCTTTTTATTCCAGTACAACATATTGTCATCAAAATACCTGTCACTAAACTAATTTTCTTTCCCTTAAAAGTTACCTGTACTTTTTGCCTGGGTGACCACAGATTCTTTTTCTTTTTTTTCTTTATAATTCAATAGTTTTACCAAAATTTTACTCAGTGTTGTGCACTCTGTATTATTTTCCTCTCTTATGCCATGTCCCCTTTTAAAAAGTGTCTGCATTTTCTGTTACTTATTATTTTATTGTGGTTTTTAGAAGTTTTCCTTTCTTACTTTAATTTTCTTTTTTAGGAATTGCTACACTCTATAGAATAGATCTTTTTGTCTGTCTTCTACATACAAAAATTTCCCTCAAAATGCTCTATATATCTTCTTTATTACTGCTGTAATTTAAAAATATTTTTCTTAATATTCCCCACTTTTCTTCAAATATTTCCTATATGTTTATTTTTATTACTTCTAGTTTAGTCTTGAATAAAAACCTTCTTCTTTTATTACTGATGTTTATTGAACAAGCAGACTCTTTTTTCATTTTCTCCTTTGTTAAAATTTTTGGAATAGAGCAAGCCATGGTGGCTCAGCAGGCAGAGTTCTCGCCTGTCATGCCAGAAACCCGGGTTCAATTCCCAGGTGCCTGCCTATGCAAAAAAAACAAACAAAAAAAAGATTTTTTTTTAATAACATTATTATAATTGTGCTACTAACTGCAGTCCATAGTGTATATTAGGGCCACTGTTTGCGTTATTCATCCTATATTTCTTTTTAAAGTTTTTATTCTAGTAACATATGTTATATGTTACTATAGCCTAAAATTCCCCTTTTAACTACATTTGAACGTAATTCAGTATTGCTATTTACAGTCCAATGTTGCATTATCATACATTACCAAAAATTTTGCCCTAAACAGAAATTCTGGACTAATTAAGCACTAACACCCCATTCCCTTCTCCATACCCATCCCTGGTAACCAGTATTCTAGATTCTGAGTCCATGTATTTGGCTCATTCTAAATATTTCATATCAGTGAGGTCATATAATATCTTTTTGTTTCACTCAACATGATGTCATCAAAATTCATCCTTTTTTTTTTTTTTTTGGTGGTGGGGGGCATGGACAGCCTCTGGGAATTGAACCCAGGTTTCCAGCATGGCAGGCGAGAATTCTGCCACTGAGCTACTGTTGCACCGCCCAGAACTTCATTCTTTCTTATGACAATATTATTCATTGTGTGTATGTATCACATTATGTTTGTCCATTGATCTACTGAAGGACACTTGAGTTGCTTCTACCTATCGACAATTGAGAATAATAACACTTTGAACATTGGTATGGAGATATCTGCTTGAATTTTTGTTCAATCTTTTGGGATATAAACCAAAGAGTGGGATTGTTGGGCACTAAGGTAATTCTATACTTGATTTTCTGAGGAACTGTGAAATTAGTTTTCGATAGCAGCTGCACCATTTTACATTCCCACTAGCAGTAAATGTTCCCATTACTCCATGCCCTCTACAACATGTATTTTCCTTTCTTAAAAAGATAGTAGCCGATATAGTGGGTATGAAATGGTATGTCATTGTGGTTTTGATTTGCATTTCCCTAATGGTTAATGATGTTGAGCACCATTTTTTGGGCTTTTTGGTCATTTGTATATCTTCTTTGGGAAAAAGGTCTATTCAAGTCTTTTGCCCATATTTAATTGGACTGTTTTCTTTTTGTTGTTGAGCTGCAGGATTTCTTTATATAATCTGGATATTAAGCCTTTATCAGATAATGTGGTTTCCAAATATTTTCTGCAATTCTATATTATCTTTTGATCTTCATGAAAAGTTCCTTTGATGCACAAGAGTTTTAATTTTGATGAAATACTATTTATCTATTTTTTGTTGTTGTTGTTAGTCACACTTCTGGTGTGAAGTACAGGACGCTGTTGACTAACACAAAGTCCTGAAGATGTTTCCTTAACTTTTCTTCTAGGAATTTTATAGTCCTTGTTCTTATATTTAGGTTTTTGATCCATTTTGAGTTTATGTTTGCCTGTGGTATGAGTTAAGAATTCACTTTCAGTTTTTTTACATATAGATATCGAGTTTTCCCATTAACAATTGTTGAAAAAAACTATTCTTTCCCAATTGGGCAGACTTGAAAACCTTGTCCAAAATTAAGTGGCCACAGATGTGAGGGTTAACTTCTGAATTCTCAGTTCTATTTCACTGATCAATGTGTCTGTCCTTGCACTAGAATCATGCTATTTCAATTACTGCAGTTTTATAATGACTTTGTAAACTTGGGAAAAGTGAAACCTTCAGATTCATTCTTCCTCATCAAGATAGTTTTGACTATTCTGGGGCCCTAAATTTCCTTCATTTTTGCAAATGAAGCTGTTGGAAATTTGGTTGGGATTATATTTAATCTGTAAATCACTTTGGGTAGAATTCACATTTGATGATGTTTCACTCTATTGCACTTAGTAGTAATGTACTTTTTACAAATTGAAAGTCGGGGGCAAATCTGCAAAGAACAAATTTATCAGCTTTATTTTTTCCAATAGCATGCACTTATTATTTGTCTCTATATCACATTTTTATAAAAATATATTTTATATATATATATTTTAGGCATAAAATTATTGCACACCTAATAGACTATAGAATAGTATAAACATAACTTTTATATGAACTGGGAAACCCAAAATTCATGTGACTTGCTTTACTGCAATATTCACTTTACTGCAGTAGTCTGAACCGAGCGCACAATATCTGCAAGATATGCAAATTCTTGAATAAGGCATGTCCTTCAATTTATTTATATCTTCTTTGCTTTCTTTTAGCAATATTCTGTAATTTACCATGCAAAAGTTCTTCATATCCTAGATTAAATTTAAATTATTGCTAGTTTTTTTTTATTTTTTAGTACCTTTGTACATATAATTTTTTTCTTGATTTTCTTTTCAGATTGTGCATTATTGGGGTATTGGAGCACAATCGATTTTTTCTTGTTGCTCTTGCACCATGCCACTTTGCTGAATTTGTTTATTAACTCTACTAGCTTTATAATGGATTTTTCAGGATTTCTTATATATATGATCATGTCATCTACATTTTCAATTTGGTTACCTTTTATATCTTTTCTTGCCTAATTTCTCTGGCTAGAACTTCCAGTACATTGTTGAATAACATTGGTGACAGTGGACATCCTTGTCTTGTTCCTGATCTTAAAGGGAAAGATTTCAGTCTTTCACTATAAACATGAGTTTCTGAAATGCCATTTCTATACCAATTGAAATGATCATGTGGTTCTTTTTCTTCATAGTATCAATATGGTGTATTATATTAATTACTTTTCTAATGTTAAACCACCTTTGCATTCTCGGGATAAACCCCATTTGATCATTGTATGTAATTCTTTTTGTGTGTCATTGGATTCAGTCTGCTTTTACTTTCTTGAGGGCTTTTGCATACATATTCATAAGGAATATTGGTCTGTGATTTTATTTTCTTTTATCTGGCTTTAGCATTAGGGTGATATTGGTCTCTTAGAAAGAGTTGGAGAGTGGTCCCTCCTCTTCAAAGTTTTAGAAACATTTAAGCAGATTGTGTTATTCTTCTTGAAATGCTGGGTATTAACCAGTAAAGCTATCCAGACCTAGGCTTTCATATATTTTTTTAATTATTTGCTTATGAATTCACTCTCTTTAATTGTAGCTCTCTTGAGGTCTTTTATTTCTTCTTGAGTCAGTGTAGGTTGTTTCTTGAAATTTATCCATTTGTGGCATCTTGGAGGTATGTACCCCAGAAAAACATCATCCATTCCTATGGCTGGGAATCCCTTCTATATAGGACCTTTTGATGAGGTTATTCCAGTTAAAGCATGGCCCAATCTTAAGCCTATGACTGGAGTTCTTTATAAGCAGAATGAAATTCAGACACACATAAAGAGAAAGCCACAGAAAGAAGTTAAAAGTCAAAGGAACCCAAAAAAAGTGAAAAAGAGATTACCATGTGCATTGCCATATGGCGGAGAAGAAAGGACAAAGATCTCGGGAGTCCAGCCCCAGAATACCACAGTCTTCTGGAAGAAAGCACTGCTTTGATGGTGGTTTCATTGTGGACTTCCCCTAGCATCAAAACTCTGAGCAAATAAATTCCATTGTTTAAGCCAACCCATAGCCAGAAAACACCTTTCATCCAGTTTGCTTAATTTATTGGCATACCTTTGCTCATAGTATCCTTACTATCCCTTCCTATCATTTCTGCGGGTTAATAGTAATGCCTCCCCTTTCATTTTTGATTTTAGCTATTTGCAGTGCCTCTCTTTTTGTCTTTTGAGTCTATTTGCTAACTTTATTGAGCTTTTTAAAAAGCCAAATTTGGTTTTACTGATTCTCTTCATTATTATTTTTTATTTTATGTTTCATTTTCCTCTGTTCTAATATTTTTATACCCTTCCTTCTGCTCACTCTAGGTATGGTTTGCTCTTCATTTGCTAGACCCTCCAGTAGTGAGGTTAGGTCTATATTTCAGATCTCTCTTCTTTTTTAATGTCAGTTTTTAAAGCTAAAATTTCTTCCTCAGCACAATTTGGTCATCCCACAAGTTTGGTTTGTTGTGCTTTCATTTCATTTGCCTCAAGATATTTCATTAGTTCTCTTATGAGTTCCTCTTTGACCCATTGCTTTTTAAGAATACTCTAATTTCTACATATTTTCAAACTTTCCACTTCTCTTTCTATTATTCCTTCCTAGCTTCATTCAGCTGTGGTCAGAGAAGTTACATTGTATAATTTCTATATTTTGAATGTATGGAAACTTGTTTTATGATCTAACAAATAGTCTATCCTGGAGAATTATCCACGTGCACTAGAGAAGAATGCGCATTCTGCTTCTATTACATGAAGGATTCTACATATGTCTCTTAGGGCTAGTTGATTTATAGTAGTGTTTCACTCCTCTATTCCTACATTGATCTTCTGTCTAGATATTTTATCCATTATTGAAGGTGTTGTTGAAGTCACCTACTATTAATGTAGAACCATTTAATTCTCCCTTCAAATCTATCAATATTTGCTACATATACTTTGGGATTCTGCCATTAGGTTCACATATGTTTATAATTTTTACATCTTCATGTTGAATAAACCATTTTATTGGTGTATAGTGACCTTCTTTTCCCCTCATAACAATTTTTAATTTAAAGTCTACTTTAATATTAGTAGCTACTCCAAACCTATTTTGATTGCTATTTTCATGACTTATTTTTTTCTGAGCTTTCACTTTCAAACCACTCACACCTTTGAATTTAAGGTGGGTCTCATATACATGGCATGCTACATTTCTCTTGCAGTTTTCAGAACTCTTTCCTTGTCCTTGACTTTTGACAATTTGAGTACTATGTGTCAGGACATGTATTTTTTAATTTTTCCTGTTGGGGCGTATTGGTTTCTCAAATGTACACATTTGTGTCCATTGTAAAAATTTACGTAAGTTTTCTGCCAATATTTTTTTAAATATTCCTTCTTCTCCTTTCTTTTTTCTCCTTCTAGGACTCTAATAATTTGTATATTGGTATGTCTGCTCATGTGCCACAAGTCTCTTAAGATCTATTCACTGTTTTTTAATTATTTATTCTTTCTGCTCCTCATCATGAATCGTTTCCATTGTCTTGTTTTTTAAGTTACTGATTATTTCTTCTGTCAGCTTTAATCTTCTGTTAAGACTTTATAAAGAATTCTTTATTTCAGATATTCTGATCTCAACTCTAGTATTTCTGCTTGGGTCCCTTTAAAAACTATTTATCATGATTCTCTTATTGTTTATTCATGGTTTTCCTGATATCATTTCGTTCTTTCTTTTAGTATGTATTCCTTTATCCTCGAGCATATTGAGGATCATTTTTTTTTCCTCTCTCTCCTTTTCTTTTTTTTTATTAATTAAAGAAAAAAAGAAATTAACACAACATTTAGAAATCATTCCATTCTACATATGCAATCAGTAATTCTTAACATCATCACATAGATGCATGATCGTCATTTCTTAGTACATTTGCATCAATTTAGGGAAAAAATAGCAAAACAACAGAAAAAGATATAGAATGTTAATACAGAGAAAAAAATAAAAATAATAATAATAGTGTTCTAGTTTGCTAGCTGCCAGAATGCAATATACCAGAAATGGAATGGCTTTTCAAAAGGGGAATTTAATAAGTTGCTCATTTACAGTTCTAAGGCTGAGAAAATGTCCCAATTAAAACAAGTCTATAGAAATGTCTAATCAAAGGCATCCAGGGAAAGATACCTTGGTTCAAGAAGGCCGATGAAGTTCAGGGTTTCTCTCTCAAGTGAGGAGGCACATGGCGAACACAGTCAGGACTTCTCTCTCGGCTGGACAGGCACATGGCGAATATGGTGTCATCTGCTAGCTTGGTCTCCTGGCCTCCTGTTTCATGAAGCTCCCCGGGAGGCATTTTCCTTCTTCATCTCCAAAGGTCGCTGGCTGGTGGACTCTCTGCTTCATGGTGCTGCAGCATTCTCTGCTTTCTCTGAGTCTCTCTGAATCTCCAAAATGTTTCCTCTTTTATAGGACTTCAGAAACTAATAAAGACCCACTCAAATGGGTGGAGACATGTCATCCCCTAATCCAGTTTAACAACCATTCTTAACTAAATCACATCAACCAGGGAGATGATCTCATTACAGTTTCAAATATACAGTATTGAATAGGGATTATTCTACCTTTAAGAAATAAGATTTATATTAAAACATGGCTTTATTCAGGGGGCATACTTCCTTTCAAACCAGCACAAATAGTAAAAAAAAAAAAAAAAAAAAAGAAAGAAAAGGAAAAAGAAAAAAAAAGACACAAACAAACAAACAGACAAACAAAACAAAACCTATAGCTCAGATGCAGCTTCATTTAGTGTTTTAACATGATTACTTTACAATTAGGTATTATTGTGCTGTCCATTTTTGAGTTTTTGTATCTAGTCCTGTTGCACAGTCTGTATCCCTTCAACTCCAATTACCCATTATATTACCCTGTTTCTAACTCCTGCTGGTCTCTGTTACCAATGATGTATTCCAAGTTTATTCTCGAATGTCGGTTCACATCAGTGGGACCATACACTATTTGTCCTTTAGTTTTTGGCTAGACTTACTCAGCATAATGTTCTCTAGGTCCATCCATGTTATTACATGTTTCATAAGTTTATTCTGTCTTAAAGCTGCATAATATTCCATCGTATGTATATACCACAGTTTGCTTAGCCACTCGTCTGTTGATGGACATTTTGGCTGTTTCCATCTCTTTGCAATTGTAAATAACGCTGCTATAAACATTGGTGTGCCAATGTCTGTTTGTGTCTTTGCCCTTAAGTCCTTTGAGTAGATACGTAGCAATGGTATTGCTGGATCGTATGGCAATTCTGTATTCACCTTTTTGAGGAACCACCAAACTGCCTTCCATAGTGGTTGCACCATTTGACATTCCCACCAACAGTGGGTAAGTGTGCCTCTTTCTCCGCATCCTCTCCAGCACTTGTCATTTTCTGTTTTGTTGATAATGGTCATTCTGGTGGGTGTGAGATGATATCTCATTGTGGTTTTGATTTGCATTTCTCTAATGGCCAGGGACATTGAGCATCTCTTCATGTGCCTTTTGGCCATTTGTATTTCCTCTTCTGAGAGGTTTCTGTTCAAGTCTTTTTCCCATTTTGTAATTGGGTTGGCTGTCTTTTTGATGTTGAGTTGGACAATCTCTTTATAAATTCTGGATACTAGACCTTTATCTGATATGTTGTTTCCAAATATTGTCTCCCATTGTGTAGGCTGTCTTTCTACTTTCTTGATGAAGTTCTTTGATGCACAAAAGTGTTTAATTTTGAGGAACTCCCATTAATTTATTTCTTTCTTCAGTGCTCTTGCTTTAGGATTACAGTCCATAAAACCACCTCCAATTGTAAGTTTCATAAGATATCTCCCTACATTTTCCTCTAAATGTTTTATGGTCTTAGACCTAATGTTTACATCTTTGATCCATTTTGAGTTAACTTTTGTATAGGGTGTGAGATACAGGTCTTCTTTCATTCTTTTGCATATGGATATCCAGTTCTCTAGGCACCATTTATTGAAGAGACTGCTCTGTCCCAGGTGAGTTGGCTTGACTGCCTTATCGAAGATCAAATGTCCATAGATGAGAGGGTCTATATCTGAGCACTCTATTCGATTCCATTGGTCGATATATCTATCTTTATGCCAATACCATGCTGTTTTGACCACTGTGGCTTCATAATATGCCTTAAAGTCTGGCACCGTGAGATCTCCAGCTTCGTTTTTTTTCCTGAGGATACTTTTAGCAATTCGGGGCAACCTGCCCTTCCAGATAAATTTGCTTATTGGTTTTTCTATTTCTGAAAAATAAGTTGTTGGGATTTTGATTGGTATTGCATTAAATCTGTAGATCAATTTAGGTAGGATTGACATCTTAACTATATTTAGTCTTCCAATCCATGAACACGGTATGCCCTTCAATCTATTTAGGTCTTCTGTGATTTCTTTTAACAGTTTTTTGTAGTTTTCTTTGTGTAGGTTTTTTGTCTCTTTAGTTAAATTTATTTTTAGGTGTTTTATTCTTTTAGTTGCAATTGTAAATGGGATTCATTTCTTGATTTCCCCCTCAGCTTGTTCATTACTAGTGTATAGAAATGCTACAGATTTTTGAATGTTGATCTTGTAACCTGCTACTTTGCTGTACTCATTTATTAGCTCTAGTAGTTTTGTTGTGGATTTTTCCAGGTTTTTGACGTACAGTATCATATCGTCTGCAAACAGTGATAGTTTTACTTCTTCTTTTCCAATTTTGATGCCTTGTATTTCTTTTTCTTGTCTAATTGCTCTGGCTAGAACCTCCAAACGATATTGAATAATAGTGGTGATAATGGACATCCTTGTCTTGTTCCTGATCTTAGGGGGAAAGTTTTCAATTTTTCCCCATTGAGGATGATATTAGCTGTGGATTTTTCATATATTCCCTCTATCATTTTAAGGAAGTTCCCTTGTATTCCTATCTTTTGAAGTGTTTTCAACAGGAAAGGATGTTGAATCTTGTCAAATGTCTTCTCTGCATCAATTGAGATGATCATGCGATTTTTCTGCTTTGATTTGTTGATATGATGTATTACATTAATTGATTTTCTTATGTTGAACCATCCTTGCATACGTGGGATGAATCTTACTTGGTCATGATGTATAATTCTTTTAATGTGTGGTTGGATTTGATTTGCTAGAATTTTGTTGAGGATTTTTGCATCTATATTCATTAGAGAGATTGGTCTGTAGTTTTCTTTTTTTGTAATATCTTTGCCTGGTTTTGGTATGAGGGTGATGTTGGCTTCATAGAATGAATTAGGTAGCTTTCCCTCCACTTCGAATTTTTTGAGGAGTTTGAGGAGAGTTGGTACTAATTCTTTCTGGAATGTTTGATAGAATTCACATGTGAAGCCGTCTGGTCCTGGACTTTTCTTTTTAGGAAGCTTTTGAATGACTGATTCAATTTCTTTACTTGTGATTGGTTTGTTGAGGTCATCTATTTCTTCTTGAGTCAAAGTTGGTTGTTCATGTCTTTCCAGGAGCCCATCCATTTCCTCTAAATTGTTGTATTTATTAGCATAAAGTTGTTCATAGTATCCTGTTATTACCTCCTTTATTTCTGTGAGGTCAGTGGTTATGTCTCCTCTTCCATTTCTGATCTTATTTATTTGCATCCTCTCTCTTCTTCTTTTCGTCAATCTTGCTAAGGGCCCATCAATCTTATTGAATTTCTCATAGAACCAACTTCTGGTCTTATTGATTTTCTCTATTGTTTTCATGTTTTTAATTTCATTTATTTCTGCTCTAATCTTTGTTATTTCTTTCCTTTTGCTTGATTTGGGGTTAGTTTGCTGTTCTTTCTCCAATTCTTCCAAGTGGACAGTTAATTCCTGAATTTTGCCTTTTCTTCTTTCCTGTTATAGGCATTTAGGGCAATAAATTTCCCTCTTAGCACTGCCTTTGCTGCGTCCTGTAAATTTTGATATGTTGTGCTTTCATTTTCATTCGCCTCGAGGTATTTGCTAATTTCTCTTGCAATTTCTTCTTTGACCCACTCGTTGTTTAAGAGTGTGTTGTTGAGCCTCCACATATTTGTGAATTTTCTGGCACTCCGCCTATTATTGATTTCCAACTTCATTTCTTTATGATCCGGGAAAGTGTTGTGTATGGTTTCAATCTTTTTAAATTTGTTAAGACTTGCTTTGTGACCCAGCATATGGTCTATCTTTGAGAATGATCCATGGGCACTTGAGAAAAAGGTGTATCCTGATGTTGTGGGATGTAATATCCTATAAATGTCTGTTAAGTCTAGTTCATTTATAGTAATATTCAGATTCTCTATTTCTTTATTGATCTGCTGTGTAGATGTTCTGTCCATTGATGAGAGTGGTGAATTGAAGTCTCCAACTATTATGGTATATGTGTCTATTTCCCTTTTCAGTGTTTGCAGTGTATTCCTCACGTATTTTGGGGCATTCTGGTTTGGTGCATAAATATTTATGATTGTTATGTCTTCTTGTTTAATTGTTCCTTTTATTAGTAGATAGTGTCCTTCTTTGTTTCTTTTAACTGTTTTACATTTGAAGTCTAATTTGTTGGATGTTAGTATAGCTACTCCTGCTCTTTTCTGGTTGTTATTTGCATGAAATATCTTTTCCCAACCTTTCACTTTCAACTTATGTTTATCTTTGGGTCTAAGATGTGTTTCCTGTAGACAGCATATAGAAGGATCCTTTTTTTAATCCATTCTGCCAGTCTATGTCTTTTGATTGGGGAATTCAGTCCATTAACATTTAGAGTTATTACTGTTTGTATAATATTTTCCTCTACCATTTTGCCTTTTGTATTATATATATCATATCTGATTTTCCTTCTTTCTACACTCTTCTCCATACCTCTCTCTTCTGTCTTTTTGTATCTGACTCTAGTGCTCCCTTTAGTATTTCTTGCAGAGCTGGTCTCTTGGTCACAAATTCTCTCGGTGACTCTTTGTTTGAGAATGTTTTAATTTCTCCCTCATTTTTGAAGGACAATTTTGCTGGATATAGGAGTCTTGGTTGGCAGTTTTTCTCTTTTAGTAATTTAAATATATCATCCCACTGTCTTCTAGCTTCCATGGTTTCTGCTGAGAAATCTACACATAGTCTTAGTGGGTTTCCCTTGTATGTGATGGATTGTTTTTCTCTTGCTGCTTTCAAGATCCTCTCTTTCTCTTTGACCTCTGACATTCTAACTAGTAAGTGTCTTGGAGAACGCCTATTTGGGTCTAATCTCTTTGGGGTGCTCTACACTTCTTGGATCTGTAATTTTAGGTCTTTCATAAGAGTTGGGAAATTTTCAGTGACAATTTCTTCCATTAGTTTTTCTCCTCCTTTTCCCTTCTCTTCTCCTTCTGGGACACCCACAACACATATATTTGTGCACTTCATATTGTCATTCAATTCCCTGATCCCCTGTTCGAATTTTTCCATTCTTTTCCCTATAGTTTCTGTTTCTTTTTGGAATTCAGATATTTCATCCTCCAATTCACTAATTCTAGCTTCTGTCTCTTTAAATCTACCATTGTAGGTATCCATTGTTTTTTCCATCTTTTCTACTTTGTCCTTTACTCCCATAAGTTCTGTGATTTGTTTTTTCAGTTTTTCTATTTCTTCTTTTTGTTCAGCCCATGTCCTCTTCATGTCCTCCCTCAATTTATCAATTTGGTTTTTGAAGAGGTTTTCCATTTCTCTTCGTGTATTCAGAATTAGTTGTCTCAGCTCCTGTATCTCATTTGAACTATTGGTTTGTTCCTTTGGCTGGGCCATATCTTCGATTTTCTGAGCATGATCTGTTATCTTCTGCTGGTGTCTGGGCATTTAATCAGATTTCCCTGGGTGTGAGACCCAGCAGGTTGAAAGATTTTTCTGTGAAATCTCTGGGCTCTGCTTTTCTTCTCCTGCCCAGTATGTAGTGCTCCTGGCACTCATCTCTCTGCTGGTCCCACCAGTAAAAGATGCTGTGGCTCCTTTAACTTTGGAAAACTCTCGCTGTAGGGGGGGGTCACCAGCCGAAGCGGCTTGGGGGAGTGCCAATCCGAATCTCCCATCCGGCCTGGGGATCCGCGCGTGGGGAGGGGCGCCAGCCACTGCAGCTTGAGGGGACCCCCTGTCCAATTCTCCCAGCTGGCCCGGGAAGGAGGGAGGGAGGGACTCCGGCTGCCTGCCGCCCCAGCCCAGGGAAGCCCGCGCCCCTCGGCCATCTCACCAGAGCGGGTTCTCCCAGTCAGTCAGCCATTCCAAAATGGGGTACGCTGTCTTCTTGGTCTCTGTCGTGGCTCCAGGAGCTGTTCTGTATCGTTTCTACTTTCCTAGTAGCTGTCCTGGAGGAGGAACTAAAACCCGCGCGTCTTACCAAGCCACCGTCTTCTCCGGAAGTCTGAGGATCATTTTTTGAAGTCTTTGTCTGGTATGTGCAAAGTCTGGTTCTATTCATTTATATTCATCTGTTGCTTTAGATAGGCCATCATTTCCTGTTTCTTTTTATGTCTTGTAATCTTTTGTTGTGTACTGTATACTTGACTATTTTAAAGTGTGATCTATGGTATTTATTTCCTAAACTGTTTGTACCTTAATTTTATATCCAACTAGTGATGTAATGAAGATTTCTTTTAGTGCTGAGAACTAACAACAACTAAAGGAAACCTTTGCAGAAAACCTCTTTCACAGTTTTGCAAATTGGCTGTATGTTGGCTAGTGCTCTCCTTCAAGTATTTATCCCTCCTCTGAAGAAGATCAATCTGAGGCAAATGTAAAGTAAAGAATCCTCTCAGTCTTTTCCAAACCTGTGTCCTGCTTGGGTTTGTGCTTGTTGCTTGCCTCAGAAATTATTTCTCTATAAGAAATCAAATCCCACCTCTATTCACTATGAAACAGATTTTCTCCCCCTCCAGAATGCTCCATTGTACACTTAAAGCAAGTAATCCTTTGCCTTGGGTCATGGTGATTTAATTGTTTCATAGGATGCTTTAGCTGTCTGCGTATAGCTCCAGCTTGCAGGGCAGGTTCTGGGAGACACTAAAATGCGTTCCCTGGTATAGTCTTTCATGCTGCCACCTAATATATTGGCACTGACATACTAGCAGTGTCAGTCTGTACACAAGTGTGTACATAGGAGTTGCTCTATTCTCTCTGCAACAGGACCAAGTAACCTTAGTGGGAATACAGACTGGCACCACTCGTGCCTGTCAAGGGGTGGGAGAGGGACATACAAGTGTGGTATGAGTTTTCCTTTGGCTTTTGAAGTTCTGTTTTCTTGATTCAGGTCTTGCCCAGTGATTGGTAACTTCTAAGTGTTTTCTTGAGTTTTGAGTAAAATGGTTCTGCCAGATTTTCCTGGTTATTCAAAGTCTGTGAGGGAATAGCAACCTGCAGTAAATTATGCTTACATCTTTGTTAATCATAAGCTCTGTCTCTTAGTTCTGGCAAAGGTTTTTCTTTTTCTATCAAGATGGCTCTTTTACTTCTGTAGGAATTAAGTACCAGTGTGCTGCCACCTTGACATTACTTCATTCCTTTTAATATTTGGAAGATTTTATTATACAAGCAAGCCAAAATTTATTTCAGGAAATTAATTTTTATAATATGGAATTGCAAAAGTTGATTTAAGAGGTATGTACTTTAAAATTGCAATGGATATTAAAAATTACTGCTCTAAATATAAAGTCAAAGAAAAAATCTGCACTAAACGGTGTTCAACAGGCAAGCATGAATTTATTCAAAGCTGTATGTGATAGAGAAGAAACAGACCAGAATACTACTATGATAGACAGAGAGATACATTGGAAAGCTTTCACAAAAGAGTTGAACGAGAGAGCTCAACCTCACTGAAGTATAGGACAAGAGAGTTTATAAAAACTGGGATGAGATATTAGAAAAATGCTGGCAGGAGAGACCAAGCAATGGGATGTGTTCATTACATGTTGTTATATCCTGAGCTTACTGTCGAGACCAGGTAGGACATCTTCTATCTGGATTCTTTAAAGGCCAAGGGGATGGAGGTGAAGACCTAGCTTTAGGAGGAAGTCCGTCTAAAGTTTAGTCAAGCTAAGGAGAAGTGAAGGCCATCTTGGTCACTAACACAATGGATGAGAGATTTCTTAACCTATATTGTTTTCCAGAATGACAGGGTCCAGGTAAAACTCAACAAGTCAATGATGACAACAAAAATTCCTATTAAGAATGACTTAGTATGCTCATCTCTAACATATGTAATTAATCTTTTATATATTTTCTCATAATATGTGTAAAATGTGATCTGATATCATATAATTTGTATTCAAATATTCCCAATGATTGATAAGATTAAATGACGTATTTCTCTTCAAATTTTTTCAGTTTTATCGAATTTATAAGATCCACTTATAAACAGAATATTCTGCCTGTGATTTATATTGCAAAATTATTCAGCAGTTTGTTATTTGACTGTTGACTTTGTACTCTGTGTCCTTTGTGGTAAATTTATTAAACAAATCTCTTCTTCCTTTTTGCTTTCTTTATAACTTCTTGTTTAAGACAACCTTAATAACGTTTATCTGATGTAGCCTAAAAAGGGCTAATAACCTTTTTTATGACGAATAGGACTTTTGGTTTTCTTTTGTTCTCACTTTTTCTGAAAATATATTTCATGTGTGAATTAACAGCAAAGAAAACCCAAACCCTATAGTCATGGAGACATGTAAATTCAGAAAGCATTTAAATAGATTTGTTATCCCTATTAATAAATCAAGCAGGGGAAAATTCAGTATCATTTAATTTAGAGTTCTTCATTATTTTTCTTAATGTAGCCATTTTGTTGGCATAGTTCAGGGTAGAACGTAGCATATCAATTGCTCAGTACCTGCCGTTACTTGTGATTAAGAGACAGACGCTGTTTAGAGGAAATTGTCTTGTAATTACTCTAAAAAAGCAGGCAATCAATGCAAGTGTTGTCTTTATATTTTAAAGAGTGTATGTGACAGCCCAAATTATACCAGAATATGACTTGAACATCACAACTCATTTAACTTAAAACTATTTTCACAAAATAGGTGCCACCCAGAGTGATGTCTCCCAGCATCAGCTGTTCCTCCACTCACAAAAAAGTAATCTGACCTTTTATATCCTTATATTCTATTGAAAAATTGCCAAAAAAAAGAGAATATAGTGTTTTTTAAGGTCTTATGAATGAATGGTTTAATATTTTTCATAATTAGCGTATTAGTATATTCAATCATCTTCAGTACCACGGTTTTGATGTTAGTTTTGTTTTCCTAAATACCTACCCATTTGAAAGAGTGGTAGAAATCAGTTTTAGAACAAAAACGCAAATATTTCCTGAATAGGAGAAAAAGCATTTTGAGAATTATTCGTATGTATCTTTTTACACTGAGAGAAAATAATTTGAAAGAAAGGAATTGGAGAATTTTTTTTTTGTTTATTTGTTTCTTTTTCTGGTTATTTTAAAAAATGTTTATACTAGGGAGTTCCAAGTAATAAAATAATGTGCATAACCTTCCTTTTAGCAAAATGAAAACAGTGGAAACACACAATTACAACAGGAAACTCTAAGTTATATTCAGATAGATGGACAAATTAGTAGGTTCATTGTAAGCATTCAATAATTGTTAACCATTATTTTTGTTATTTTAAGCGCTGGAGCTATAAATACAAAGAGACAGAGTTCTTTTTCTCAAGGACAAAGCAATGAGGAGAAGTACAGACAAGTCAATAACTGCAAAGCAATGTGGTAAGTGCTATAATGAAAGTATACAAGGGAAGGCAGTAATTGCATAGATAAGTAATTACTGATTCTGCCTAGAAGAATCAAGACAGCACCACTGTGGAAATTTCCACCTAAGTATAACAGCATTTAAATGAATTTGCATGGTCTCACTAGACCCATTGTTTTGATCTTTAACTTTTCACTGTATTTAGGGCTAAAAAAATAAAATATGATAATCTGTACTGATAAATCAACAAATACATTTGCTATCTGTGAAATTGACAACTTTTAAAAAAAATTTAGGTGACTGATTTATAATGAGTTGACGCCACATTTTTCTTTAATTTAGCCTCTATTCATAGCTATTACACAATTTCCAGAATGTTTTAGTGTCAAAATTCACATTCTTACTTTTCATAAACACCACATAGTCACAAATCCAATATTCATGTGGATTTTGCTGAGTAGTACGGATTTTTTATTGTTAATGGCTGTTAAAAGTTGCTGACAAAGCAGAGGCTTGTGAGAATGTCTATTGTTTGTCTAAAGTCAAACTACATGGGTTATAAGTTATATGTTATGTCACAAGCTATAAATTATATGTTATGTGTTTCTCTTGCCAGCAGCATTTTATGGACTCTATTCTAAAGATGATCACTTATTCATTTTCAATTGCAAATGAAGAAGTAAATATTTTTGCATAATAGGGTAATTTTTAGGCATTATATTAGGGTAATTTTTAGGCATTACAGTGGCATTGAGGTTTTATAAAAAAAGTTGAGCAACGTAAATGCTATGGTTAGGCAAAGTAAAATATTACATATTTGGTAGTCCCAGAGATTGAGAATTTCTAGATAAAAACAATTTTGGATAGTGTTTACCTTTCTGATATCACATGTGTATACATACACTCAAGCAATATCTTAAAAAAATAATTTTGATTAAAACAGAATGGTTTCACAAATTTTCTTGGATTCTTAATAAGGTAGTTGTTATCCCTATTTTTATGACTTGAGGTGCAAAAAATTATATGGTGTTCTCTTCAAAGTCCATTATAGTGCACAAACTTTAAACAGTCCTTCATTGATAGTCTCTGCACATAATAGTCACTGAGTACTCATAGTGGATTCCAGAAAGGCAATCGTATATTTTAGAATATAAACTGTAATTAGCACCTGATTAAGTTATGTTTCAGAAAATTGAAAATAACTGAATGGTTTGGCAAAATATTCCTGTTTATCTACTGCATCATCACAATTTATCTGAGTTCAGAGTGTAATTATTTATTGAGTATATATTTTACTCTAGATACTGTGTGAAGGTATTTATGTATATTATCACATGGAATCTACATTACTCTAAAGGCCTTTAAAATATAGTTGAAAAGTTAAGTCAATGTCATGAAACTAGGAAGTGGAAAATTGGGTTCTGAATTTTTGCTCTTTAATCTGAAAGTCATAGCCTTATACCTTAACTAAACTTTCTCGTTTATAGACTCATTCATGTTTCAACAAGAGACATTAAGTACCCATAATCACCCCAGGTGATCTTTTTCTTTGCTCAGAGTAGTATATGCAGTAAGTGGTAACAAATTGGAATGAGAAATAAGTTAGATTTTAGCAAATTTTAATTTATTGCTTATTTTTATCATTATTACTAGATCTAGACAAGAATAACCAAATTATGCATGCAACCATTTAATTATGACCAATTCCTACAAAAAAAATAATTTTTGCTAAGTCAATGCATTTAGCACTGATTAAAATTTAAAGCATTTTAAATGAATCTAAGATGAAATAAACTAACCCTTTTTAATGTCACAGGAAAATGAACTGACACAATAAAAAAGATAAAAACTATAATTGAACAAAAATTTATTGTCTCTTTAAATGATTTATTTAATGACAGTAAGATCCTAAAGCCTGTAAACTTTTTTATTATGCAGAAAGAGTATTGGTTAACATGACAATGTACTTTAGAGCAAAATGCTAATTTTGGTACAGAAACATTAGAGAGTTTCCAGAAAGGTTAGCTGAAAACTTTGAAGAGGCAAGCAAGGATTTGTGATAAATATTTAACTTAGATAAAAAGAGATTAAAAGCTCCCTGAAGAGGAAGAATCTGCCTTTCCCACAGTATCTACCATTTAAAGACATTCAGAACATTCTTTAATGACAAATTTATATTGGGCTAGATAATACTAATTTTCAGCATTTTTCAAATGTCTTTGGAAAAATGAAGAAACTCTACTCATTTAAGTGACAATAATAGGAAAAGACAGTAAAAAACTCATAATTTCAATCTCATTGGTCTTATACTCAAGTTATCTCAGCAGAAAAATCACACAAACTGAACATGCAGGGTGCATTATTCATATTGTGTTTAGACTTGCTAAATGTTTGATTAAAACACATCTATTTGGGTTTTGTTTTCTTTTGCTTGATTGTCTGCATATAAATGTAAAGAAAACCATGTAGAGGTCTGAAAGCCTGCTTTATTAATTTTTTTAATTGGTTAATCAATATTCATTATTTAAAATTAATTGTTATATCAGGATTAATCCCTATTATGATGAGAAGTAATCTTTCAAAAACAAGGATTTTTTTACATGCAAACTTATTTTCAAAATTTATTTTTTCTAAATCATAAAAGCCAGGAATCAGAAGCATTTAGTAAACATTGTTAGTCAAGCAATTATATGGCTTCATAACATAACCAAAAAGTTTTCAAAATATAGAAAGTTTTCATATCGTCACTTATATAAAGTTATGTTTTATTGCATTTCTTCCATTCATGTGTAAATGATTCTCTTAATATGCTTAAAATAATTGAAAATAGATGAACATTTTAAGCATAAGAAAGTTCTCTATTCAAGTTTTTCTCCTCCTTAGAAAACCCTTTCTTTGATCGTGGTGGGTTATGACTACAAAGGTATTCTTCTTCCTGTATGAATATGATGCATTCCAAATGAGCAGATCTGAATTAATGACATCATGAGATCTTAATGAAATTTAGAAGTTTCTCTGTGAATTTAAAACTCTTAAAAAATATTTGCTAGGCCAGTTTTTATTCTTGGCATACTTTCTCTGATATGGTACTTAAAGTGAAGCCTACAGGATTGTTTTTAATCTTGAAAAAAATTGCAGTATAAAAACAATTGTAGACAAAGAAAGCTCTTATATTTTGGGCTAGACAAAGTGAACATGGAAGTCAGCATGGATTTGATACTGCCTGAAACCCATGAAAAGTTCCTAAAAAGAAAAGACCTAAAGATTATTATAATAATGGAGTAATTCCATCCAGACATACTCTCTATCGTGATACCTACTTCCTGAAGATCTGTAGTGCCAAATTAACTGCTTGAGTCAAATGCCCATCAATGAAATCCATGGCCCTAGAAAATGGAATCTTTTCATGGATATTCAAAAGTCAACATCGTCAGTTATTGCTAGGATATTTATTTTATTGACCTCTCTGACACCCAATGCCAGAAATGAGGGACTGCCTATACAAAAGTTAAAAGGTTTCTGAAATAGTTTAGTGACTTGGAAGCAGCATTTATGTAGGTTAGAGCTTTGTGGTGACGCCTTGTTCGAAGCTTTGCTATGACGACTGCAAAACACCATCTCACAACCTTAAAAAAAGCTTTCTTTCAAGATCCAGTTTAAATCCAGAAAAGGAATGCATGCAAAATATTATGAAAACTATGGAGAGCACAGTGGTATATCTGGACCATCGGAGTTCTTGCCCACCAGTGGGCCCTCCTGCTTTTGAATTTATCACTTTATAATAAGCTCTTAAACAGAAATATGAAGTTCACCTATTATTTGATGGACCAAACTGCATTAACCCTCCTCCATGAAATATGAAGTAGATTATATGAAATTGGAATGGTAAATAGCTTTACAAATCATCTTGATTTGCTTGAACTTCCATTTTATCCAGGAAACTACAAAAAAGAAACAGGGGAAATAAACCACGCTGACATGCCAAAGATCCCTAGTGATGCTGACAGAGAATCCTGCCCTTACTAGGAAAGAAAAGCTGTAATAAATAAGTCAAGCTAGTGCAAGCCAGTCTGGTAACCTTCACCATAGAGCCACAGCCTTGTGCAAGGTTTTGCTTGTTTGCTGACTAATGGACTGTGTGACCCAAAGACATCTTGCTCCAGGCAACTCATGTCCCCCTCACAGCTCAACTAGCTCACACTTCCACAACTTGCAACTCACTTCTCCTTTACCCTTCTCATTCCCCCACGTCCTCCTTTTGTCTCAAATAGGCATATAAGATGCCTAAACCCAGTCTTTTAAGCAGAAACCCCCTTTGGTTCTGCTCTGCATTAATGCTATTGTAGGTCAGTAAACTTCCATGCTTTGATTTTCAAAGTCTGTTCTTTCTGTTTTCAGTTTAACAGTAACAGCAAACATACAGTGAGATTTCTCCCCTAGTTTTTATTGGACAATCTCCACTCACATGCATTAGTTATTCTGAATTACACCCAGTGTTAGAAATGGTGAAGGTAGAAATATCAGAGGTGTTTTTCATGGATCAGTATAAGAATATCAGGTCTTCTTCTCTAACAGAAACGAAACTCCATAGAAAAATGATCTCACTCCACAGAGAGTTGTATCTAGTTCTGGGTGTTGTGTATGCCCATATTTCCCAACGCCAAACTGATTGAACAGCTCAAATGTTCCAACACTGTATGCACCTTCTGAAATCACACATATTTTTTATTGGGTCAACTACTATTAAATTTTACAATGTTGTTAATATATTTCCTTTTTTACAATGGCCTAAAATATTTTCATGTCTCTAAAATGCTTTTTTTTCTTCATTAAGTGGGAGTATTTCTCTAGCTGGGAATTGGAATTGTTGCTGATTTAAGGGATCTAAGATATCAGGCCTTGAATAACATGAATAGATTATTATGCTAAACCAGGTAATCTTCTACAGCACAAGGCCAAACGGTTCCAGATAAAATTTCCTAAAATACTTTACTATGTAAACAGGCCAAATATGTGGCACAAAGCCTGCCACCCACTTATGATCCCAGAACCTAAGGTAGTTTTCTTAATTGATTGAAGTTCTTTTCTTAGAGATGATGCTGAATTTCTTCAGCAGTGTTTCAGGAAGCTGTAACCAAAAGTGTCAGGGCAGTGTGGCAAAAATAAAATGTGCTGTCCTTGCTCTCCCACTTATATGCTCTATGCCTCCTTCCTTAATTATCTTCTTTCATTTTTTAAACGTATAAGATAACAGGAAAATTTAACTCCCATATAATGTTCATTCATTTACCATAAATTATTCAGGCTTTGCTATGTCACTAGTACTGCTTTCAATACTAGCGTTTGAAAATAAACAAATATATATACAAAATCAATTACTTTAATGGAGCTTATATACAAATTGGTAAAATAGAAAATGAGCAAGCTGAATAAAATAAACATCTAGCATATTGTGGTCATTTGAAACCATATGTGTACCAGAAAATAATTTCTTGAAACTAACCCATTCCTATGGGTATAAACCTGTTGTAAGTAGAACGGTTTAAGTTACTTCAGTTAAAGTAGGGCCCAGGATGGATATCAGTCCTTTTCCTGGAGTCCTTTATAAATGGGATGAATACAGAGAGAGAGGGTGAGAGAGAGAGAAAGCCATGGAAGAAAGAAGTTGAAAGCAAGAAAATCCTGAAAAAAAGTGCTTGCTTCCATATTTGCCCTATATGAGCTTTCCCTTTTCATACCGTTAGTGGAGCGACCTTCTACTTTCTCGATGGAAAGCCGCCTGATTAATAAATAGCTCAGTAAAGTGGTGAGATCCTAAATTATATAACATGTTTTTCTTCTAACATCTGTAATGACAAGCATGGTTTCCAAAGGTGACTACCAAGGACTCTGGAGACAATGAGAAAGCAGGTGAATGCTAAACATTTGAGTTCTTTGCATTCCCTGCTCTTTCCGAGGATTGTTGATCAGTCCTTCTTGGATCCAAGCTCCAGATCCTTAGTGTTGGAATGCTCCAATCTCTCTAGTCTTTAGTCCAAGGGTTAGCAGGTCAGTCTTGTGAACAAAAGTGCACATTTTGAGCTTCAGTCCTTAACCTTTTTGGTGCAATCTGAAGTTTCATTTAGACAGCTACATTTCATTTACATAAGCTAAGCCTATCTAACAAAACAGCAAAATCTCACCGAAGACAACCTACAGTAGCAGTGGCTGTTATGGGCAATAATCCATTTGGACAAAATCTCAGAGGTACACTCAAGTAAAAAGGATCTCAAGATTTCTGCGGCTGTATTAACTGCTCGCAGGTCCTGGACAGGGCAGAATTCCCCTGTTTGAGCTTTTTTCATGGGCAGCAGTGGAGTGTTCCATGGAGAGTTGCACGGTCAGATGATTCGGTGTGCTTCTAACCACACCTAGTGGCTTTGCATCCCTTCCAGAGCCTTTTGAGGGATCGGATACTGTCGCACTGCCACAGGAGACAAATGACTTCATCAAAAATATTGAGTACAGGACTTCCTGGAAGATGGCGGCTTAGTAAGACGCGCGGATCTTAGTTTCTTCTCCAGGACACCTACTAGGGGAGTAGAAACGATACAGAAAGCGCCCAAAGCCACAACAGAGATAAAAAAGACAGCGTACCCCATCCTGGAACGGCTGGCTGGCTGAGAGAAGCAGCTCAGGTGAGATCGCCGAGGCGCGCGGGCCTTACCGGGCGGGGTGGCAAGCGGCCGGAGTTACTCCCTTCCCCCTTCCCGGGCCGGCTGGGAGAATTGGAGAGGTGGTCCCCTGAAACCAAGGCGACTGGCGCCCACACCACGCGCAGCCCCCGGACCAACTGAGAGAATTGGATCGGAAACCCCCAGGCTGCGGAGAACGGTGACCCCGTGACTCCCGGGGAACGTGCACTCTCTCGGGCGGGCCGCTGCCGCTGGCGCCCTCCCGCCACGCTTGTTGCCCAGGGCCGACTAGGAAATTCGGACGGGCTCTTTCCCTGGCTGCGGCGACCAGCAACCCTCCCTGCGTTCGGACACCCTCCCTGCGTTCGGACCCCGGGCCGGCTCAAGCCGCTTCGGCTAGCGAACCCCCAGGACGGCGAGAGTTTTCCAAAGTTTAAGGTCCCACAGCACCTTTTACTGGTGGGACCCGCAGACAAACGTGTGCCACGAGCGCCACCTACTGGGCAGGATAAGAAAAACAGAACCCAGAGATTTCACAGAAAAATATTACAACCTTGCTGGGTCCAACACCAAGAGAAATCTGAATAAATGCCCAGACGCCAGCAGCAGAAGATAACTGTCCACGCTCAAAAGATTGAGAATATGGCTCAGTCAAAGGAACAAACCAATAGCTCAAATGAGACACAAGAGCTGAGACAACTAATGCTGAATATACGAACAGAAATGGAAAACCTCTTCAAAAATGAAATCGATAAATTGAGGGAGGACATGAAGAGGACATGGGCTGAACATAAAGAAGAAATAGAAAAACTGAAAAAACAAATCGCAGAACTTATGGAAGTGAAAGATAAAGTAGCAAACATAGAAAAAATAATGGATAGCTACAATGATAGATTTAAAGAGACAGAAGATAGAATTAGTGATTTGGAGGATGGAACATCTGAATTCCAAAAAGAAACAGAAACTATAGGGAAAAGAATGGAAAAATTTGAACAGGGTATCAAGGAACTCAAGGACAATATGAACCGCACAAATATACGTGTTGTGGGTGTCCCAGAAGGAGAAGAGAAGGGAAAAGGAGGAGAAAAACTAATGGAAGAAATTATCACTGAAAATTTCCCAACTCTTATGAAAGACCTAAAATTACAGATCCAAGAAGTGCAGCGCACCCCAAAGAGATTAGACCCAAATAGGCGTTCTCCAAGACACTTACTAGTTAGAATGTCAGAGGTCAAAGAGAAAGAGAAGATCTTGAAAGCAGCAAGAGAAAAACAATCCATTACATACAAGGGAAACCCAATAAGACTTTGTGTAGATTTCTCAGCAGAAACCATGGAAGCTAGAAGAGAGTGGGATGATATATTTAAAATACTAAAAGAGAAAAACTGCCAACCAAGACTCCTATATCCAGCAAAATTATCCTTCAAAAATGAGGGAGAAATTAAAACATTCTCAGACAAAAAGTCACTGAAAGAATTTGTGACCAAGAGACCAGCTCTGCAAGAAATACTAAAGGGAGCACTAGAGTCAGATACAAAAAGACAGAAGAGAGAGATATGGAAAAGAGTGTAGAAAGAAGGAAAATCAGATATGATATATATAATACAAAAGGCAAAATGTTAGAGGAAAATATTATCCAAACAGTAATAACACTAAATGTCAATGGACTGAATTCCCCAATCAAAAGACATAGATTGGCAGAATGGATTAAAAAACAGGATCCTTCTATATGCTGTCTACAGGAAACACATCTTAGACCCAAAGAGAAACATAGGTTGAAAGTGAAAGGTTGGGAAAAGATATTTCATGCAAATAACAACCAGAAAAGAGCAGGAGTGGCTATACTAATATCCAACAAATTAGACTTCAAATGTAAAACAGTTAAAAGAGACAAAGAAGGACACTATATACTAATAAAAGGAACAATTAAACAAGAAGACATAACAATCATAAATATTTACGCACCGAATCAGAATGCCCCAAAATACGTGAGGAATATACTGCAAACACTGAAAAGGGAAATAGACTCATATACCATAATAGTTGGAGACTTCAACTCACCACTCTCATCAAGGGACAGAACATCTAGACAGAGGATCAACAAAGAAATAGAGAATCTGAATATTACTATAAATGAACTAGTCGTAATAGACATTTATAGGACATTACATCCCACAACAGCAGGATACACCTTTTTCTCAAGTGCTCATGGATCATTCTCAAAGATAGACCATATGCTGGGTCACAAAGCAAGTCTTAACAAATTTAAAAAGATTGAAATCTTACACAACACTTTCTCGGACCATAAAGGAATGATGTTGGAAATCAATAATAGGCAGAGTGCCAGAAAATTCACAAATACGTGGAGGCTCAACAACACACTCCTAAACAACGACTGGGTCAAAGAAGAAATTGCAAGAGAAATTAGCAAATACCTCGAGGCGAATGAAAATGAAAACACAACATATCAAAACTTATGGGATGCAGCAAAGGCAGTGCTAAGAGGGAAATTTATTGCTCTAAATGCCTATATCAGAAAAGAAGAAAAGGCAAAAATTCAGGAATTAACTATCCATTTGGAAGAACTGGAGAAAGAACAGCAAGCTAACCCCAAAGCAAGCAAAAGGAAAGAAATAACAAAGATTAGAGCACAAATAAATGAAATTGAAAACATGAAAACAATAGAGAAAATCAATAAGGCCAGAAGTTGGTTCTATGAGAAAATCAATAAGATTGATGGGCCCTTAGCAAGATTGACAAAAAGAAGAAGAGAGAGGATGCAAATAAATAAGATCAGAAATGGAAGAGGAGACATAACTACTGACCTCACAGAAATAAAGGAGGTAATAACAGGATACTATGAACAACTTTACGCTAATAAATACAACAATTTAGAGGAAATGGACGGGTTCCTGGAAAGACATGAACAACCAACTTTGACTCAAGAAGACATAGATGACCTCAACAAACCAATCACAAGTAAAGAAATTGAATTAGTCATTCAAAAGCTTCCTAAAAAGAAATGTCCAGGACCAGATGGCTTCACATGTGAATTCTACCAAACGTTCCAGAAAGAATTAGTACCAATTCTCTTCAAACTCTTCAAAAAAATCGAAGTGGAGGGAAAACTACCTAATTCATTCTATGAAGCCAACATCACCCTCATACCAAAACCAGGCAAAGATATTACAAAAAAAAGAAAACTACAGACCAATCTCTCTAATGAATACAGATGCAAAAATCCTCAATAAAATTCTAGCAAATCGTATCCAACAACACATTAAAAGAATTATACATCATGACCAAGTAGGATTCATCCCAGGTATGCAAGGATGGTTCAACATAAGAAAATCAATTAATGTAATACACCATATCAACAAATCAAAGCAGAAAAATCACATGATCATCTCAATTGATGCAGAGAAAGCATTCGACAAGATTCAACATCCTTTCCTGTTGAAAACACTTCAAAAGATAGGAATACAAGGGAACTTCCTTAAAATGATAGAGGGAATATATGAAAAATCCACAGCTAATATCATCCTCAATGGGGAAAAATTGAAAACTTTCCCCCTAAGATCAGGAACAAGACAAGGATGTCCACTATCACCACTATTATTCAACATTGTGTTGGAGGTTCTAGCCAGAGCAATTAGACAAGAAAAAGAAATACAAGGCATCAAAATTGGAAAGGAAGAAGTAAAACTATCACTGTTTGCAGACGATATGATACTATACGTCGAAAACCCGGAAAAATCCACAACAAAACTACTAGAGCTAATAAATGAGTACAGCAAAGTAGCAGGTTACAAGATCAACATTAAAAAATCTGTAGCATTTCTATACACTAGTAATGAACAAGCTGAGGGGGAAATCAAGAAATGAATCCCATTTACAATTGCAACTAAAAGAATAAAATACCTAGGAATAAATTTAACTAAAGAGACAAAAAACCTATATAAAGAAAACTACAAAAAACTGCTAAAAGAAATCACAGAAGACCTAAATAGATGGAAGGGCATACCGTGTTCATGGATTGGAAGACTAAATATAGTTAAGATGTCAATCCTACCTAAATTGATTTACAGATTCAATGCAATACCAATCAAAATCCCAACAACTTATTTTTCAGAAATAGAAAAACCAATAAGCAAATTTATCTGGAAGGGCAGGGTGCCCCGAATTGCTAAAAACATCTTGAGGACAAAAAACGAAGCTGGAGGTCTTGCGCTGCCTGACTTTAAGGCATATTATGAAGCCACAGTGGTCAAAACAGCATGGTATTGACATAAAGATAGATATATCGACCAATGGAATCGAATAGAGTGCTCAGATATAGACCCTCTCATCTATGGACATTTGATCTTTGATAAGGCAGTCAAGCCAACTCACCTGGGACAGAGCAGTCTCTTCAATAAATGGTGCCTAGAGAACTGGATATCCATATGCAAAAGAATGAAAGAAGACCCATCTCTCACACCCTATACAAAAGTTAACTCAAAATGGATCAAAGATCTAAACATTAGGTCTAAGACCATAAAACAGTTAGAGGAAAATGTTGGGAGATATCTTATGGATCTTACAACTGGAGGCGGTTTTATGGACCTTAAACCTAAAGCAAGAGCACTGAAGAAGGAAATAAATAAATGGGAACTCCTCAAAATTAAACACTTTTGTGCATCAAAGAACTTCATCAAGAAAGTAGAAAGACAGCCTTCACAATGGGAGACAATATTTGGAAATGATATATCAGATAAAGGTCTAGTATCCAGAATTTATAAAGAGATTGTTCATCTCAACAACAAAAAGACAGCCAACCCAATTACAAAATGGGAAAAAGACTTGAACAGACACCTATCAGAAGAGGAAATACAAATGGCCAAAAGGCACATGAAGAGATGCTCAATGTCCCTGGCCATTAGAGAAATGCAAATCAAAACCACAATGAGATATCATCTCACACCCACCAGAATGGCCATTATCAACAAAACAGAAAATGACAAGTGCTGGAGAGGATGCGGAGAAAGAGGCACACTTATCCACTGTTGGTGGGAATGTCAAAGGGTGCAACCACTGTGGAAGGCAGTTTGGCGGTTCCTCAAAAAGCTGAATATAGAATTGCCATACGACCCAGCAATACCATTGCTAGGTATCTACTCAAAGGACTTAAGGGCAAAGACACAAACGGACATTTGCACACCAATGTTTATACCAGCATTATTTACAATTGCAAAGAGATGGAAACAGCCAAAATCTCCATCAACAGAAGAGTGGCTAAACAAACTGTGGTATATACATACGATGGAATATTATGCAGCTTTAAGGCAAGATAAACTTATGAACCATGTAATAACATGGATGGACCTAGAGAATATTATGCTGAGTGAATCCAGCCAAAAACTAAAGGACAAATACTGTATGGTCCCACTGATGTGAACGGACATTCGAGAATAAACTTGAAATATGTCATTGGTAACAGAGTTCAGCAGGAGTTAGAAACAGGGTAAGACAATGGGTAATTGAAGCTGAAGGGATACAGACTGTGCAACAGGACTAGATACAAAAACTCAAAAATGGACAGCACAATAATACCTAATTGTAAAGTAATCATGTTAAAACACTGAATGAAGCTGCATCTGAGCTATAGGTTTTTGTTTTGTTTTGTGTTGTTTTGTTTTGATTTTACTATTATTACTTTTATTTTTTTCTCTATATTAACATTCTATATCTTTTTCGGTTATGTTGCTAGTTCTTCTAAACCAATACAAATGTACTAAGAAATGATGATCATGCATCTATGTGATGATGTTAAGAATTAATGATTGCATGTGTAGAATGGTATGATCTCTAAATGTTGGGTTAATTTCTTTTTTTCCGTTAATTAAAAAAAAAAAAAAAAAAAGAGAAGGGATAATTGGAGATGAAGGGATACAGACTGTACAACGGGACTGGATATAAAAACTCAGAAATGGACAGCACAATACTACCCAATTGTAATGCAATTATGTTAAAACACTGAATGAAGCTGCATGTGAGGTATAGGTTTTTTGTTTTTGTTTTTTTTGTTTTTTTTTCTTTCTATTATTGTTTTAATTCTTATTCTGTTGTCTTTTTATTTCTTTTTCTAAATCGATGCAAATGTACTAAGAAATGATGAATATGCAACTATGTGATGTTATTAAGAATTACTGATTGTACATGTAGATTGGAATGATTTCTAATTGTTTTGTTAATTCTTTTTTTAATTAATAAAAAAAAAATGATAAAAAAAAGGATCTCAAATTAAACAGACTGAATCGTATACCTATGTTACTTAGCACTCAGAGTCTACTGAGGCATTACAAGACTCTAAAATATCATTTCAAAGACTAGTGATTTTTTTAATTTATGTTTTCTGTGTTTCTGTCTTTTTATGTCTGAGTTTCTGTGTTTTTATAACTGACTCATGGCTGAAAATTTTTTAATTGAAGCTATAAACTCTCCATTTGTGACTATATGTTTGATGCGTGATATTTTCCTACTTCCAGATGGTATTACTAAATTAACATCTAAAACTTCTTTAAAATAACTCTTTCAAATAAGATTAGAGATAAATAAGCAGTTATATGCAAATTAATACTCCTACAGTTTCAGAAATAAAAGAAACAAAACTTCTAATATTTGCAATGAGAAAAGATTATATCTAGAACTAAACCCAAATGCTTTTCTTTTTTAAATTTAAGTTCACAAAATTCAGATAAACATTTGACATACAGGACTAGTTTAATATGATCAGTTAAACAAAAAGGCTTTGTCTTCTATGTTATCTATGTTAAGTACAATGCAAACATACAATTTTATTCTGCTTGACTGTGTTCTTCCTAAATTTATGTAGGTTTACTGATCAAATAGGCTAGCATTATATCTACTATACCTTTTAAGATGATGAAAAATGTAAGTTTGCATTTTAAAAAATTGGGCTATTACTCTGACAAATTTTGTTCAAGAATAATTGCTGTAAGATGTTGGCTTAAAGACAGTTTCCATAATCTTTTGATAATTTAAATATGTAAGGTATATGTGCTAGTTAGATTCAGTTGTCAACTTGGCCAGGTGAAGGCACCTACTTCTGTGGCTGTGGACATGAGCCAATGGTACGTGAACCTCATCTGTTGCTGATTACATCTGCAGTCGGCTAGGAGACGTGCCTGCTGTAATGAATGATGTTTGATTTAATTGGGTGGTGCTTAAATGAGAGAGCTCAATGTAGCACAGCCCAAGCAGCTCAGCATAACTCATCTCAGCACTCACAGCTCAGCCCAGACCTTTGGAGATGCAGAAAGGAATCACCCTGGGGAAAGTTGTTGGAACCCAGAGGCCTGGAGAGGAGGCCAGCAGAGATCACCCTGTGCCTTCCCATGTAAGAAAGAGCCTCAGTTGAAAGTTAGCTGCCTTTCCCTGAAGAACTAATGAAATAAATCCCCTTTTATTAAAAGCCAATCCATCTCTGCATTTTGGCAGCTAGCAAACTGGAATAGTATATAAGATACATCCTTATCAAAGAAAAAGAGAATAGCTTTCCGCAAAACAAAATGACTGGTTACTGCAGAATGAAACAGGAATATGTAGGACAAAAAATGAAAGAATATAGACTGTTGTACCAGGGTTTCAAAATGGTAATGTTATTTGCTGTTGTCAAGGTTGGCTAAGATTTGATAGGTTTATAAGATTTTTAAGTGTTTTCTTGTCAGGCAGTATCTTCATGCAAAACTTGAATTTTTCTCTCTGTTAAAATGACAAAATTTTCTTGGATTATTGGACCGCTCTCAGTAAAATTTGCAAACTTTTTTCTTAACTATCTGAATAATCTGCTTAAAAGGCAAAGATTCCATAGCTTACCAGAATAATCTTCAGTTTTTTATATTGGCTTCATCCTTTATTGTTTTAGAAAACATCGTCTTTTCAAAAATATTTTTATTGAGATATCTTCAAGCACAAATACAATTCATCTGAAGTGTATAATCAGTGGTTCAAAATATCATCACATTATTGTGTATTCACCATGATCATTTTTAGAATATTTGTGCATCACTCCAGTAAAATATATAAAAAGACAAAAACAAAAAAAACATCCATCCAATACACCTTACACTACCCTCTCATTGACCACTGATATTGCAATCGACTCATTTTTTTTAATCCCATCCCACCCTGTTATTTATTTATTTATTTATTTACCTTATTTCTTTATTCATCTGTCCGTATTCTTGATAAAAGGAGCATCAGACACAAGGTTTTCACAATTGCATTGTGAAAGGTATATATAAAATCACCTTTAAGAATCAAGGTTGCTGGAATAGAGTTCAACAGTTTCAGATACTTCCCTCTAGCCACTCCAATACACCATAATCTCAAAAGAGATAGCTATAGATAGCTATATATAATGCATAAGAATAATCTCCAGGATAACCTTTCAATTTTGTTTGAAATCTCTCAGCCACTGAAACTTTACTTTGTCTCATTTCTCTCTTCCCCCTTTTGGTCAAGAAGTCTTTGTCAAACTCGTGATGCCAGTTCCCAAATCATCCCAGGGGCCCTATCCCATGTTGCCAGGGAGATTTAAACCACTGGGAGTCATGTACCACGTAGAAGGGAGGGCAGTGAGTTCACCTGCTGAGTTGGTTTAGAGAGAGAGGCCACAGTTGAGCAAGAGAAGAGATTCACTGGAGGTGACTCAGGCATAATTATAAGTAGGCTTAGCTTCTTTTTTGCAGAAAAGAGTTTCATAGGGCCGAACCCAAGATCAATGGTTCAGCCTATTATTTGGTTGTACCTATGCTTGTAATTCCAAGTATTCCAAGGCAAATAGTTCTTTATTCTCTGCACAAATTATTCTCGGATTTATTGGGGCATAACACTAACCTACACAAAGCAACGATATCTCATTCTCCATGCAAGATTCCATGTAATCATGGTGTTTGGATAAATTGCCTATACTAGTTAAATTAGGTAATGTACTACCAAAAATATGAATTTTACATGAAATAATCTCCCTTTGATCTCACACAGTCTGGCTTACCTTAGTCCTATCCGAATAAGCTTCATTTTATATCTCTACTTGAAGCCTGCTTATGTCTTCAACTTAAAACAGTTGCTATGTGGGGAAATGCTCACTTTCATAGCTTCAAAACTCTAACTCTGAGTCTCAGGTGTCACAAAAATACTCGAAGTTCCAGAGAATGGCCAGGTTATACACAAATAGCTCAGCATCTCAGAATTTAGAATAGAAACATTTTATTTTTAAAGATCTGCTTTGACTTTTATGACCATGTTAACCCCTCTTTATTTTTAAAAGCATTTATTTTCACTTTGATTAAATAGGGTATAAAATATTATTTCACAGTGACCCATTGTCCTAATTAACAAAATGTTCAAAACTGACAATTTTGACATTTTACTTTCGCAAAATTGAAACCTAAATAACACCTTCTTGATTTCACATTTCCCTGGGATTTTCCAGAGGACTGTGGAATATCACAAGGGATTTGTCCTTTCACCTTGTAAGAAGATAAATGCTAGACATATTTAGGTTTATTTGATATGTTTTGACTTGCATGGGGATTGGTGTCAAATTAAAAAAAGGATTTTCTAACTTTCTGTTAGTTAAATTTGTATGAATAAAATGTTATCACTATAAGCATTTCAGAAGCTGTGTAAAGTCCCTGGTAATTTGTTAATGTCCTCACCGTCCCTGAGATGCCCTAGTATTGATCTGCTTCATATCAGGCATCAATAATATTATTGGTCATAATTAGGTTATTCTCTAAGTAATGTTTAATGAATTGTCATCAGATTGTTCACTATTGTGAAACAATCAATTAACCACATCATTTAAATTATTTTTTCATTTACAGATAGTTTCTATTCTGATGCTTCCCTGAAAACTTGAAATCAGCCCCAGGCCACAGTGTTTCATCTTCCACAAAATAGACTATCTCAGAGACCCCTGAAAAGGACTAAGCCAGGCACTTTGTGGCACAAGCTTGTAATGGCATTACTTAAATAACTTTTCATATCACTGAAATGAATCAAGAGCTCCAAAACTCTTGTAAAGAAGTTTAAGGGTTCATGAGATTAGCATAGTATCAAACAGAATAAAATTTAATTACCTGTGACTGAATGAACTGATAAAAAATTGATTATAGTTTTGTTTAGATTATTGCTGATGCTTTAATGTTTTATTTTCCTGATGCAAGAAATCACTTAGATACCTATAATTCATAAAACATTCAATTTTTCTCCTTGCCTGATACCGCCAGAATTTAGAAATTCTTATGATATATTCTTATTTTTTTGGTAATGCATTATTTGAATAGGTTCAGTCAGAATCTGTCCTCCTTGCTAAGAAGACATAATTGGAGACACTGTTTGTATAATCAAGACTTTGACTAGAATGTCACGTGTAAAAACGATGTCCACTGAATGAGACATGACCAGAGACTAAGGAATTAAAGTTGACTTTATGGAGGCAGTACTTAAAAAATGATCTTTAAAAAACTAGTCTGGGACCTGGCTTCAGGTTTCCCTGCCTCTCAGGTCAGTAAAGAAGGTTACTTTCAGGCAAGCATAAAAATCATCTGATATCCTGTTGACCTCAAAAAAGAGGAATTAACTCAAATATGTAAGTACTGCAGGTGGAGTCTTCTGTCAAGTTCATGGCTTGGCTTACTACCTTTGAGAGGCTTTTAAAAGCCCAATCAGACCTTCCGTATGAAAACTACCAACAGAGCAAACTTAAAAAGGCCTATATGGTAAATCGCCATTCTTGCTACCCTTATGTGAATGAGTGAGGCAAATCTCATGAAAACAGCCTTATTTAATGATCAAGAATAAGCTTTCTGGAGTTATCTGATCAAAAGGAGAATGACTAAAGAGAAAAATTTTGTGTTTCAGTTAAAAAAAAAAAAACTACTCCACACTTTTTTGGGTTACCAGATTCTGCCTGCTCTTATTCATTGATAGCTATCTGCATTCTTTTTGCAAATTGCAGATGACTGTCTGGTTTTGTTACTTACCAATAAATTCGACTAAATCCTGTGGTCTTGCATGTATTGCTACTCTAAATGCCAGCCAGACAGCTAACTTAGGATAAGCTATTTCCTTACCTACAGTCTTGGTCTAATAGATTTGGGGACAAACTAGCATCCTTTGGATTTATGCTTTTAATTGTAATTATTAGTCTATGTTTTTAGTTCTGTACAAACTGCTTTTCATGACCATGTTCTAATTCTTTGTTATCCTTAAGACAGATGGTTGTTTTTTTGTTTGTTTGTTTGTTTGTTTTTTCTGGCATGGGCAGGCTACAGGAATAGAACCCAGGTCTCCGGCAGGGCAGGCAATAATTCTACCACTGAGCCACCATTGCCTGCCCTAAATGGTTGATTTTAAGCTAACTAATCAAAAGCAAAAGGAGTTAGAAGTGGGCTTGAGACTAAAAATAAAAAATAATAGACACCCTGACTCAGAAAAATGACTGTAATCTATAATTCATTCAACTGAATAGATCATTCCACTCCAAGGGTTTTAAATGTAATTAAATAGCCATCAAACAAACCTCATTGCAATCAAGAGAAGAAACAAATATGATAAAAATAAAATAAAAAAGAAACAAAATGATTGACCAAGCTTACTTAACCGTCTTCCAAGGAAAGAAATAGTGATCATGAGAAGAGTGTTGGTCAAGTCTCCAATGAGATCATTGGAAAAATGACCAAAAGTGAGGGCTGTTAAGTAAATTAAAATGATTGCCTATAATGTATGCATTGCTGGGAGGGGCACTCTTTCCCAGAAAGGCTTTCCCAGAAGACAAAAACAATTGAACTGAAGGAATTTTTCTGAAGAAAATGCAACACTAAGTACAAGGTTGCTGATAAGCAACATCTTATACAAGATGTAAATCAGTTTTGGGCCAGCAGAGGTAACTGATCAGAATGGACAAGCATGCTGTACTAATCAACGTACATCTGATTTCCACTTTGTAAGACTCCCTTCCCCATGTACAATAAAAACAATGTCAGCCACTCAGAACATTTCCTCACTTGCCTCTCTATTTGTCCTTAAGAGGGTCCCCCTTCTCTTCCTTTGGTGAAGCAATCTTCTACTTTCTGGATGCATTGCTGCTTGGTTCATGCATTGCTCAATAAAGCTGTGATATACTAAATAACATGGAAAACTTTTCTTTTAGCAAATGCTATCAGTAAAAACAAAATATGAAAAGAAGACATGGAAGGTGTATTTGGAAGAGAAGAAGAGGGGAGGGAATTTTAGACCAAAAATGACTTTGGAGTATTGGCCTGGCAGAAGAGTATTTGAGTGAGAAGGAAAAGTAAGTGACAAATCTTGCTGGGGAGTTCAAGGAACAGTAGGAAGGCCATTGCGATTAGAGCAGAGTAAGGATTTGCATTTCCTGCATGCCTGTTTATACATTATCTCACTGAATTCTTCCAGCAGGCTTTCAGTGGAATAGGCATCAATACACAATTTTGCATGGGCGAATATGGAATCAAAAATTTACATAATTTACCTAAAGTCTAGTAACTAGTAAATTGTACCTTTCCCGGTGAGATACAGGTCTCTAGAAAACATATTCATCATAAATTCTATTACAGCACAGATGCCATTTTCTAACTAAAGAAATTGCTAACCTTTAAAATGGAAACTATCCTGCCACAGAGTGTCCCTGGCACCCAACACAAAACAGCATGCAGACCATGTGTTGACAGTAAAATCACCATTTCAACAGCTTAAATCAAGCTGGGTAGCCTTTTGTGGTTTTGTTCATCCATGCCAATATTCTACTTGATATGTACGTCAACTAACTAAAGGACTTTTTTTTTTCATTCTGTACACAGCATATTCCTAAAAATATATATTATAAAAATGGAATGAATGTCAAATTGCAGATGTTCTTTTTCTAAGGGGAATTTGAATCACAATGAGTCACAATTGCTAAATTAATGAGTAGCATTTAAAGTTGAGAAATTGTTTTAATTTATGTCTTGTAATACTTGATTACAAAGTAGATTAGCTGAAGTCCAATGTATGATTCATTTTAAAATGAAACTTTTGAATTTTTCAATCTTAATTAGTCACAAATTTTTTTTAACTCAGTTAAATGTCTTCTTAAATTTCTCTTCAACAGGATTAATAATTTTAATTTCCTACTAATTTAAATAAAGCAGCTCCAGACCCTCCTTTCAGATTGCCTATGATAAATAATTAACCACAGTTAAATACAAAATTCCCTGCTATTATGGGCCTTGGAAATGTCTATAGTAGAGTTGCTTATGTAAGAAGCAGCTATAAAATTAAATCAACATACGCAATCATGAGGAATTTTCCCCGTTTCTTTTGATTTGGGGCTCATTACAAAATTAATATTTCTTTTCTCTGTTGTCTACTGGCTGAAATATTTGACAAACCCCTGATCATCTGTCAAGAGACTCTCTTCATTAATAACTTTTTTAGAAGGTGATTAAGATGACTGTTTATTTGAGCTATCACATGGAATACCTAAAATTTATTTTTGTATGCTTAAAAGCATCTATTTAAATGATTTCATTCAAACATAATATCCAAATTTATTGAAAATCCATTTTGGCCTTTACCAGTGATGGGACAAAAGACAAACGGAAGGTCTATTTATTTTTTAAACTATATCAACACTTAATAAAATAATTAAATGCCTTCTTTATAAATATGGAAACTGCCTGGTCCTATTTAAAAAAGCAAACAAGAACTAGATGTGTGCACATCAATAGCTAAAAATTTTATTTAGTTATTTATGGAAAAGTCACAGGATGCCTCAGGATATCAGTACGTACTGTACCAAAATTCACACCATTTGACATAAAGTTCAAGTACTATAGCTATTTTTGTTTTGATTACTTTTTTAATATTTTGGATCCATAGTCTTTGTTAAAATATCATAAAAAACAGATTATTTTTATAACAGAGTCTGACTGTGAAGTTGACAAAACTGTCCCAATAATGCAATTTCTCTTAGTTTTTCCTGTATTTTTTTTAGAAATAATACTGTCTTTATTAGCAGATGACATGATTTTACATGTAGAAAGTCCTAAGAAATTCATGAAAATGTAAAGTAATATAACTACTAGACAAGTTTACTATTGTCTTTAGCCTAGTGAGACCAGTTTTGGACTTTCACATCCAGAAATGTTAGATCATATATTTGTGTTGTTTTAAAGTCACTAAGTTTATGGTAATTTGTTTACAGAAGCCATAGTGTATCAATTGCAGTGGTTCCAATTTTCCTCAAATCGATACATAGATTCAATGAAATACCAGTCAAGATCCCATCCCAATTTTTTTTTTTTGTAAAACTTGACAAGCTTTTCCACAAATTAATATGGAAATGCAAAGGACCTAGATCACCCAGAAAATGTTTGGAAAGGAACAATGTTGAAGGTCTTAAACTATCTTATTTCAAAACTTACTATAAAGCTACAGTAATCAAGACAGTTTGGTATGGCTTTAAGAATAGGCGTATAGAACAATGGAACACAATTGAGCATTTGGTTGGGACTCTTTATGGTCACATATAGGGTCAACTGATTTTCAACAGAAGTGCCAACACAGTTTAATAGGGGAAAGGATAGTGATTTCAGCAAATTATGCTAGGGCAATTGGATAGTCATTTAAAAAAAGAACTTGTACTTCACACCATATACATAAATTAATTCAAATAGATCATAAATCTAAATGTGAGAGTTAAAACTATAAAATTCTAGAAGAAAATATAGGAGAAAATCTTTGTGATCTTGGATAAAGTAAAGCATTCTTAGACATGATTTGACAATATTTAAATAGATATTACACCAAAGAGGATGTATAAATGGATAACGAACACAGGAAAGAAAAAATGCTCAACAACCATGATCATTAGGGAAATGCACAGTAAGACTACTCTGACCCTTTCCGTTCATTAAAATGACCATAATCAAAAAGGTAGGTAATATCAACTAGTGTTGACATGTATGTGGAGAAGCTGGAACACTCATCCAATTCTGGTGAGAACATAAAATAAGGCAGACAATTTGGAAAATAGCGTGACAGTATCTGAAAAAGTTAAAACACAGGTATCATACTGCCCAAAATTCAATTGCTTTGAGATATGGTCACATACCACATAATCGTACAAAGTGTGTGCAATCAATGATTCATAGTATCATCATATAGCTGTGCATTCATCACCATGATCAATTTTTCAACATTTTCATTATTCCAAGATAACTAAAAAATAAGAAAAAAAAAAAGCCATAAACACCCAGAACAGCCCATACCTTTTCCTTTTATCTTTCCCTTTTACTTATTTATTTTTTGTCCTTATATTTTTACTCATCTATCCATACACCAGATAAAGGGCGTGCCAGCCATAGGTTTTCACAATCACACGGTCACACTGTAAAAGCTACATAATTATACAATCAACTTCAACAATCAAGGCTACTGGATTACAGTTCAACAGTTTCAGGTGCTTCCTACTAGCTAATCTAATACACTAAAAACTAAAGAGGGATATCTACATAATGCATAAAAATAACCTCCCTGATGATCTCTTGACTCTATCTAAAATCTCTCAACCACTGAAACTTTATTTTTATTCACTTCTCTTCCCCCTTTAGGTCAAGAAGATGTTCTCAATCCCACAATGCCAGGTCTAGCCTCATTCCCAGGAGTCATGTCCCACTTTGCCAGAGAAATTTACATCTCTGGGAATCATGTCTCATATAGGGCAGAAAGCAATGAGTTTACCTGCAAAATTGGTTTAGGGAGACAGAGGTCACATCTGAGCAAGAAAAGAAGTTCTCTAGGGGTGACTTTTGCCATAATTATAACCAGGAATACATTTCATAATAGCAGCCCCCAAGTTTGAAGGCTTGTCTTATAAAATTGGTAGTTCCCATGCCTGTGAGAATATCAGGAATTCTCCAGTTGAAGAAATTTAATATTCCCACCTTTTACACAGTCCCTTGAGGAGCTTTGCAAATACTTTTTATTCTCTGTCCAAATTACTCTGGGATGTATCAGGACATCACACTAACCAATGCAAACCAACAAGATCTCACTCCCTATTCAAGAGTCCATGTAATTATGGTGTTTGAATGAACTGACCATACAAGTTGAACTGGATAATGTGCTACAGAGAATGTAAATTTTGCACCAAGTAAACATCTCTTCCTTTGTTCTCACATAGAAGTTGAAGTTTTAAAACACAATCAATATCATCCTTTACCCTTTAGTCTGATTTACTTTGTCCTAACCAGATCAGCTTCAGTCATATCTCCATATGAAGTCTGATCTCCTTTTCAGGATTTTTAACAGTTGCTGTTCATGGTAGTGCTGACTTTCATAGCTGCAGAATTCTAACTCTGAGACTCAGGTGTCACACAGATACCCAAGTTCCAGGGAATGACCAGGAACTTTGTTATACACAAAGAGCTCAGAATCTCAGAATTTAGAAATAACCGTTACAACTCAGAAACAGAAGTGGCTGCTGTAAGAGCTTAGAATCTAGGAACCTTAAATAATCCTTCCCATGATAATCTAGTTCTTGGATTCCATTCTCAGAGTTTGCACATTATAGTTAGTCCATATTAGTGAGGCATTATAATATTTATCATTTCGTTTCTGGCTCATTTCATCTAACATACTCTCCTCAAGTTCCATTCACCTAGTTGCATTCCTTACTTCATTTCTTTTGCAGCAGCTCAATACTCCACTCTATGTATACACCACAATTCACACTTCATTCATTAGCTGTTGTACACTTAAGCCACCTCCATCTATTGCAAATTGTGAACACTGCCTCCATAAACACCAATTGTACCATTTTCTAAAGCTAGAAGACAATGAGGAAATAGTACTGATCAAGTTTCCAGTTTGATTAGTGTTCTGGTTTTAATCTGTGGTGGGCCCCAGAAAAGCCATGTCTTTTAATTCTCGTTCAATATTCCTGTGTGGGACCATTTTGATTGTTCCCATAGAGATGTGACCCAGGCAATTGTGGGTGGTAACTTTTGATTAGATGATTTCCATGGAGGAGTGTCTCCACCCATTGAAGGTGGAGTTGCTTACTGCAATCCTTTAAAAAAATAAACATTTTCAAAAGAGTCCCTTTTTTGAAGAACCACAAGAAAGCCAGCTGATGCCACCATGTTCATGTGCCCTTACAGCTGAGAGAGAAATGTTGAATGTCATGAGCTTTCTTGAATCAATGTAATTTTCCCTGGATTCCTTAAATTGGACATTTCTATAGATTTGTTTTAATTGTGACATTTTCTCAGCCTTAGAACTGTAAACTAGCAACTTCCTAAATTCCCCCTTTTAAAAGCCATTTTGTTTCTGGTGTATTGCATTCCGGCAGCTAGCAAACTTGAACAATTAGGTTTAGACATTTTAGACATTTTGTCAATTGAAAGAACTCAAAAATAAGTTAAAATAATAAGTAAGTAGATAAACTAATAATTCCCTAGTATATGTAATTGTCTTTTAACTGAGGGTGCTTCCATTCACCTGGAATGGTTTCTCTTTTTCCTTGTCTGGTTTCTTAAGTAACAACTTAGAAGGTAATTCTCTGTAAAGTCTTCGAAGCTCTTACCAGGATTGGGTCAGCTGTCACTCTTATGCAGTCCCATAAGAATCTCTGTGCTAGCATATATGAGGGCATTTATCAGACTTGATTTTAAATCCATTTTTTTCTGAAACTACCACTAGATTCTTTTGCCAGATTTCTTTTTTGTCAAGATAGCCCCAAAGTCAAGAATAATTTTTAATATATTGTATCTAAAGTATATATATTTGTTAATCAAATAAGAAAAAATTAAAGCTTTGCTGTATTGGCAGATATTTTTAAATGATAGAACTAGTCACAAAAATTATAGAGTTGACATTATAAAATGTCAAATAGTATGACATATTCACATGATACTTTGAAGCATACCAAACACTGACATATAATGGGGATGTGCAGAGAAAAAATGAGCAGTGCTCTTCTTTTTAAAGTATAATTAGTCACTGACATATTTAGCAGTGAATTTTCATTTCTTTAATAAAAAATAATTAAAAAGTAATTAAGAATACAAACCATGAGTATTTACCCATAAATCTTTCTAAGTATTATAAACAACTGATATGAATATTTATTTTTATGCAATAATAAATACATCATATTTATTCCCAATTTAATACAAATTTCTTTAAATAATTTTATGTAATAATTTATTAAGAATCCATTATACACAGAACTGCAAAAATTAAAATGTTATCATGCATAATCTATTTTTCTAAGCCTGTGTTTTGCCGAAAAAATTTAAAACTGGAATTGATAGCATTATTAAAAATGGCAACAAGTGGTCAGGAGGGCAAATGGCAGTCACATGAGTGAGCCTGCATAAATGCTGAACCTATTGAGTTGAGAAAACTTGAAGGAAATAAGGAGTTTATCCAGCTCTATCATTTGAAAGATACTCTCTCCTTTAGAATAGAGAATATATCATGCATAATATTATATTTCTAACCCTTATCACTTTTCTCATCACATTACAGATACTCAGTGTACATTTGTTAATAATAATCCGTAATATGAAATTGATTTTCTCAGAAGATACATGGTTGAACTATGCAATAAATGCACAGTGATATGGGCAAAATATGCCAAAGCTTCGTCATTGACACAAATATGCAAAAAATAAGACCTTAATAAAATAATAAAACTAGAAGCACAGTTTTCAAATGTTTGATGAGTGAGAACTATATAAACACTACCATAAACATGGCATTTTAGTTTGGAAAAGATCTGAAATCTGCTTTTTGGTAAGGCATTAGAAGGGGGATGGCTTGTGACTCATTGTGAAGTGATAGAAGGAGGGTTATCTGATATTGAATGTGGTGAACTGAAGTAGTTGGTAAACACTTGAGGGGGGTGTGTTTGCATTCATTTTGTGCATTCTATGTGCCTTAATCCAATGAGGTGTAGCTTTCTGCATTGATCTAGTCCTTCATGTGGACAAAATCATGCATCAGCAAACCCAAAATTTCTGTTATATTTTAATTATTCACTCATATATCAATCACCTTGGAAAATATTCATGCTTTCAAAATAAACATTGTAACTGAACTGACAGTACTATATTTCTATATCCAGAAACAATTCTGACCTACAATATTTTTTAGGCACATATTTACTTTCTCCTAGTAGAGTATACAAACTTAGGGGGTAATTGATGTATCAGTCATAATTATATATCCCATGCCCTTTAGTCTATCAGGTAATTACACTGATTATTTTAATTGGAATTGCTTGCCCTTGTTCTGGGGACCATGATATGGACTGTTCTCTCAATACATATTTAGTAATTTCTCAAGTAACTGCTTTACATGATTTTTAAAGAAACAAGGAAATAAATGAAAATGACAAATCTTATATGTAATGGTACCCATGAACATTTTATGGATAATAACATATTAAAAAGTAGAGGACATTTGAATAACATTCTTATAAAAGTCCCCAATTTTCCTCTTTTTAAAAAAATGAGAGACCCTAGCCAATAGTATTTATTGCATTCTTGTCTGCTCTCCTTTTGCTCATTTGCATCTACTGATTGTTCTCCAATAATCCATTGGATGACTTTATCCCAAACCATTCTATTTATATACTTCCTTATGCTAGATGCTTATTAAAAATCTGAAGAAGATTACTAGTCTCTGCATGATAACAAATCAAAATCCACTTTCTCTACAATATCTTCAGTGATATTATTGATGGAATTTATTTCCTCCAATATAGCATTGCCTTTCTTACAGCCTGTAGATATCTTTTCCCTCTATTTGCTAGGTACCACTAACTTTTGTTTTGTTGCCTGCTGCCTCTGAAGTTTGCTCTCATTATTTATTTTATTTATGAATGGGTTTACAGAGGGAATTTGATAATTTTTGCCAGACAGAGTATCTTACCATTTGGAAAGATAATTCCCCCTTGACATAAACCTACACACTCTTTAAATTCCTCTGTAAAATTCTATTTTAATTTAAGTGAATTTTATTTGAATAAATGTGTGTTACAATACTAATACTATCCTAGAAAATAGTAAGAACAAAAAATATGTATTGCATTTTTAATGAAATGCAATAATGTAATAATACAGATAATTTCTAACATTGTGCTTCTAATGACTTCTAAAGAACTAGATTTCTGTTAATAGAACCGAACTATTTGGCTTCAGAAAAGAGTGTGAGAAATATGATTACATCTCTTGATTGTTTATCATGTGCACAGCATGGGCTAGATGATTACATCTATTTGCTCAATTAATTTTCCCCCAAATCTCTAAAAGAGGGATTTTTAACTGCATTTTTATATGCCATATTTTATAAATAACATCCTGTTACAGCACTTAATTTTCCAACAAAAGCTAACCTCAAAGATCTGGTAGAATTGAGTTTGAGAGAATTGTTAGGTAAACCCAATCATTGCCCTGCCATCCCATGGATATGTCAGTTAAAAATATACTCTTTTTTTATTATCTAGTTTCCTTGACTTGAAATATTTCATTTTAAAATATGAATTATAAAATTATAATTATAAAACATGAATGCTACAATTATAAAACATTTATTATAAAACATGAATATCATATTATTTTTGATATTAGCTATAGTTCACTAAATTTTAATAAATAAAGCCTGCTGATAATATGCTATTTATTTTTCTAAATCTACAATCTGGACCATTCATTTCATGAGTTTTGAACACTCATCTTCACTTTTGGAATTGCACTAGTTAACAAAAGCATCTAGTTATCAAGATACTTTAGGTTTGCAAGAGTTGTTCATTATTTACCTTTCTAACCCATTAGCTTCTTTGAAAGTGCCTAACAAGTCAAATCAACCAGCTATTCCTCGTGCAGAAGAATGTGTGAGCATGGCTTTTGTTCTTTCAATTGCAAGAGTTAAATGGGGAAAAAAGAGGAATTCTTGAAAGCTTTGCTAAGGTGCCAATTTTATTTGATAATCAGACAGCAGCTTAGCTGAATAGAAAGAAAACGTACACACTTTATATCCTTTATGCAAGCGGAATATTTTTGCCTTCCTTATCTCAAAAAAAGTTAATTAAGGAATTCATAATTCATAAAGACAGAATGGCACTAGCTTTTGATTTTGCTTCCTTTAAATTCTATAATAATGAATATTTCTACTGTATTGAACATTCTTTTTTAGTGGTGATCATTGTTGGTATTTTTGTAGGTTTTAAACACTTATTCCTTTTCACATTTGTTGGCAGCATTATACGTTTGTTTTTTTGTCAGTGATCATAGGATTATAGAATACCAGTAATTAGCTACATAATTTGGTTTATGGAATGCCAGTAGGGCACCACATATTTATAGAAGCTCAGTGTGCTATTGTGTTGATGAATATTATGATGATGATGGCTGATGTACTTTTTGTCTGTACAGCAATAATCCTCATTGCTTTAATCTCTCAGTGCAACAAAATTAATCTAATAAGAAACCATATGGAATATACACACTATTCAACATAAATATTCATTATATATTGTACAATATGAGCAATAATATGTATAAATTTTCTTCAGATTTAAAATTAATACAATAGCACATAAATTTAACAGCTTACTGAAAAATAAGCCTAAATTTTACATTTTATGCTATATGTATTAACAGAATATCTGTCTCTTGGTTCACTGAGAATCTCTTGTAATTAAATAGTTAGTGAAAGAAAATGAGTAGCATGTAATTAGCTTTTCCAAATAAGCCTAATTAGAAGTAAAATAGCCACAGAGTAATGCATATGAATACTGTAATTAAATAGAATAGTGAAAATAATCCTTCAAAAGTTGCAAAGAGATTTTGGTAGAAATTTATTTTAGACAAAATGATGAGCAATGACTGAATTTGAGACCCTGAGTCTAATAACTGCAGAATAATTATATGTAAAATATTTCCCTTTTTATACTTTTTAATGTGTTAACATTTTTAAAATCTTATACAAATATGCTCACAAAATAATTAGCAACTGTTCCAAAATTATTGATGATGGAATTATTAATATACTCTACTTGAGTAAACAAACAAAATTATCTTTATCAACTAGAAGAACACACAAGAAAATAACTTTTCAAAACAATTAATATCCTACTCATGTTAATACACTATTTTTTTATCCCAAATGCTTTCATATATTTCTTCCTTAGCTTTTTAACTCTCTGAAGTACTGAAACCATTTTATCAACGAAGCTTTACGAATATGTGTTTTTGTTACCTAGACATTCTTGTCTGTGATCTAAATGGTGTGATGTTATCCTTTTAGAATATTTTTAAACATGACTTAGAACTATAATATTGCATTTTTTAAAAAGCTTTTGAAGACAATTTTTATATAACAACATTAAATTTGCATTTAATTTTAACTTGGGAACTAGATTTAGAAAGTCCAGGGGCTGGCAGGCAGATCAGCTCAAATATCCTGAAAATAATTAATTCACTCCACTCCACCACAGCTCCCAGAGAGCAATTCTTTGCACTTCTGGATATAGAGAAACAACTTGGAAATGCGTAAGGGGGAGGGATAAAACCAAAAAGATCTCCTGAGCCACCTCCACCTGAGGACTTTAAATACCAAGTGCCCATTTTTGTTGATTTGGGAAGAAAACAGAGAGGGGATAGGGACTGTATTTGATCTGTAGAACCACTGCTCAATGAGGAGAGATGTTAGATGATAGCTTGCGTATGACGCGTCACTTCATTAATTTCAGAACATCATTTACCTGAGCTTATTTTTTAAAATGTATAAACATAACTTTTTTCTTATTATGTAGTCGTATGCTCAATCTTTCCAAATAAATTTGTTGAGCTTTTTAACTTTCCCTTTGTCCATCTTTTATTATTTTATATGATTTATTTTAGATTCCTACTATCTGTTTAATTTGAACATCACATTTAATGCTTAATTCAATAACAAAAATAATTTGATTCATACTGACTATCTTGCTAAATATAAAGAAAGAAATAAAAGTATAAGAAAATAGTTCATATTCTATATGAGAGATGCTGGGTTTATTTCTACTTAAGTCCTGTTGCTGGTCCATAAAACCGTTTCTGGTAAAGTAGAAAGAAAATCTCTTTCCGGATGGGTGCAACCCTGTAGTTGGATGGCTTGGTGCGTAAACAGTATTTTGTGTATAGGAAAATGTACTATGCGACATGACGTATGGTGTAGCACATATGCTTGATCGTACCTCTTTCAACCCCCATGGTGAGAAATCCTGCCACGTGCACACACTGCACAAATTGTGTGGCCATTCTGCTTGCAGCAGCAATCCTTTCTATCCGCTACAGAGCAGCATCCATTTCTTCCTCTGGGCCCTCCTACTGTCTAACTCTAGGCATCACCTAAAAGTAAAAGTTAACGATAATGTCACAAAATTGCCTCAACTAAAAAGTATATTATTTTATCAGGCTGGAATGTACACTCCAATCAAACCCTACATGCTACTTCCCCTGTGCTCACAAAGGCAGGAGAACTCTGTGCTTCTCTAGGAAATATCTTTGAAATGAGAGAAGAGATTTATATCCTTATATCTCATTACTAAATATGCTTTTAGGTTATATTGAAGCACTTGTGACCTAGGAAATAAATTCTCTGAAAAGACCTTACCACAAAAGAAAGTAGAAGGCAGGAGGTGCTCAAGAGGCAGGTCCTCATTACAAGCCTAACTTTGTAATCAATGCAAGTCATCAAATGTTTGAAACTTCCTAGTGGGACTCCTGAGGAAAGGACCTAATAATGTAACATAATGGAAATCGGACTCTCATCACTAACAATTTTGTGAATTTTCTTAATTCCTGGCTACTTTCCTTTAATCACGAAGCAGTTAAATATACTTTCATCAAAACAAACTAACAAAATAAACATTTCCTGGGCTTTGTCTCCTTTTGTTTACAAAGATCTTCCAAAACCTACCCAGGACATTTCTTATGGAAGATGACATACCCTCTAACTTCAAAAGTTATTGCACTCGTAATTCCATAACTTCTCTTCATCTTTGCTATAAACTTATGATATTCCACTCCTAGATTTTTGCCTTTCCCCAATTATTTTGTCCACTCAACACATTCCTTTCTTACTCTTCTAAGAATTTACTGTATCAGTTGTCTTTTCTCAATTGAAAGTCTTCTTAATATCCCTCTCTTGTAGGTGCTGTCAGAAACAAATACATGTGTATCCAATGAAATTTATTGAGAGCTTAAAATGGAGAGGCCGTAAAGATTCTCTCACCTTTGACAGCAACAGCAATGATAGGAGGAGTATAAATAATAATAAATACCATATGTCATCCTATCCATCCTCCAAGTAATGTCTCATTTCCTTTGACAATTACAGTCATTTTGTTTTGCTTTGTTTTGTATGCTGTATAGCAGGGTCACATTTCATTACTTTTCCATGTGAGTATCCTGGTATTGCAGCATCATTTGTTGAATTTTTGTTTGTTTGGTTTTCTTGTTTGTTTGTTCATTTTTTTGAGGAAGTGCATGGCCCAGGAATTGAACCCAGCTCTCCCACATGGCAGGCGAGAATTCTAACACTGAACTACCCTTGCACCCGTTGGCAATTACAGTTTTATTGAAACAAAAACTAATTCTCTCCAATTCAGTTCCTTTCTTCTCTCAATACTACATGAAAAATACACCTAACACTCAAATGTTTAAATCTCAATATCACATGTCAGTCTTTATTTGATTCAATCACTTGGAATTTTAATTTAAAAACCCTTTTTTTTGAAACACTCTTCTTTTCTGGTGTACATGAGGCCAGTCTCTTTCTGAGTCTTACTCTCATGTACCTTGATCACCTCACTCTTCACTCGCTATGATTTCCTTTGTGCACATTTAAAACATTTCTACACCAAGGCCCTTTGTTATTGCCTCTTCTTTTCGAACTTTGTGTTCTCTCCCAGCACCCTTCAAAAAGAGTGTCACAAACGTGAACACATTGAAAACACTGTGTTCTCTCCTTGTATACTTCAAAAAGAGTAATAAAAATTATGACTTAGTATTTAAAGCATTTTTATTTATGTTGGTTAATACTTGCAATGTTTAACAAGGATCATTTAAAATGATTGCTTCCATGCATATGTTTTAGACAATCAGTAGATTTCTGTGTGTGTGTGTGTATGTGTATCTGTGTGTCTGTTTGAATGATACTAATCACCAAGAGTTTAAACAAGGATTAAATTTCTCTACATTTTAAGATGAATTCTTGTTTTTCCTGCCATTTGTAATGGCTGTAACAGGTTTGAATTCCTACATTAAATACAAACTGTGTATTTCCAAATGTTAATGCATGGCATCTCAAATATTGGCCACTTACCTTTAGGTACTCATTTATTTTCTGCTTCTCTAGATTACTGAATTGGCTAATTACCTACAAAACACTGTGTCAAGTATTCATTTCTGTTAAAAGCTGATAATGTCTGAGTAGGAACAAGTGTTTTCCTACAACATGTTTTTGTAGACTCAAAATGCCCTGTATGTGTCTTGTCATAACAATGAGAAGAAAAAAATAAAAAGCCCAAACAAAAGCTCTTAGTGGCAGCATGATTTCCTTCTGTCCACAAGTATTCTTGCTCAAGAGAGCATGGATTAACAATCATCAAAGTCATACATGAATTGTAATTGATGAAATGAAGAAAGAGCTGGTTCATGAATATGAGAAGCTAAAAGTTGGTCATTAATTGCATAAAATTCTATTTTTTAGATAAGGATAAGGCAGAAAGTTTTTTTTTAATGTTTCATTGCTTCAAGCAAAGCAGAAACAGCTTTTTTATCTTTGAAACAATTCTGTGGTACTGTAACATTAGCAGACTACACACCTGCTTGCAAAGAAAGTGACATGGGGTCAATGGGTAAATTATATTTACTATGATATGTTTTTGCAAGTTGAATCAATACTTGGTACAGAGCTCCAAGTACACACTTAACTATGGTAAAAACTCTTAAAAGAGTATTTGAAGGCTGAGAGAGCCAGAAGGCCTCAATCCTACATTGCTTTCTATGGCTTATGTTTTCTTCTGAACCAGGAAAGGATATGGAGACATAATCTCTTATCACAGCTTGTGCACAAAGAATAAAATAAGAAAGATGTGGATGTCTGTGTGGGGAAAGGTTAGAAAACTGGGCATGGCATTTTATGAATGCTAAAAACTTATATTATTGGGATTTTTAATTCCAAGTACAATTTTAGAAACAAATATATCTCCATGTACTATGAGACTGAAACATGGTTCAGCAAAACAGCCAATGTAGAAAAACGAATTAAATGAATAAGAAATACTAGTACTCTTCCTGATGAAATTGCAAAATATATGGTTATTTTTAAATGAAGAAAATACTAATTCCATTTAAAACACCACCACAATTGATTCAGTGTTCATTACCTGATAAAACGCTCATAGTTTAAAACTACCGAGATCTAATAAGTTATAACTAGCTAAACCCGCCTCCACGTTTATTCTAAAGCAGGGCTGAAATCATGACATTGATGAGAATAATACTTGATATGAAATGATATGATATGCTATATAATATGATATAAAATTTCATGTGATACTTGAAATATAGAGGGGAGCATCTTTTAAGATATCAGCTCTTTATTTTGGATTAGCTTCAGAATGCCAGCCTTGAAGGGAAAAAATATTGAATAAGTGCTGTGTTATTTGGAAGAGAGATATATAGCTAAGCAACAAAGAGATGCAAATGAAATCTAGGAATAAACTCAGGTAACCTGAAATGAAAAACTGTAGATACAACAAAAGGAAAACAGAAATTATGACAAGGTAAAATTTAATAAATATAAGGACATACATGTAACTGTGTTTATACATATTGTTTTCTGGGTTCCTGAATTAAAACAAAAAATCAAAAGCACACAGTTACTTGTACGCATGAGGCCTCTTTTCTTCATCCCCATAATATCTATGACAGCACTTTCTATGAGCCTGAACATATTCAAAATCCTTGTGAAGAGAGATTCTCTTTCTGATTCTAGTGGGCACATGCAATATGCATCGACACAGTCATTACAGTAGGTTTGGTGCTTAGATATATCAAAGTACCACAAGTACTTACAGGGTGATGTAGAGGTTTATAGAAAATATGTACAGTATTTGGCATTGTATGGATCTAAATTTGAATTTTAACTCCACCCATTGTTAATTTTATGCTTTCTTCCTCTGTTATATTAGAATAATATTACCTATCTCACATGAATCCCAAGCATAATACCTTCCACGTAGTAGACATTTAGTATTTATTAAGATGTCTGTTCTAGCTTGCTAGCTGCCAGAATGCAATATACTAGAAACAGGATGGCTTTTTAAAAAAATTATTATTATCATTACATGGGCAGGCACCAGGAAATGAACTGGGTCTCCCGCATGGCAGGCGAGAATTCTGCCACTGAGTCACCATTACCCATGCTGGAATGACTTTTAAAAGGGGGAATTTAATGAGTTACAAGTTTATAGTTCTAAGGCCATGAAAATGTCCCAATTAAAGAAAGTCTATAGATATGTCCAATAAAGTATCCAGGGAAAGATACTTTGATTCAAGAAAACTGATGAAGTTCAGGGTTTCTCTCTCAAGTGGAAAGGCACATGGCTAACACAGGGGCATCTTCTGGCTTTCTCTCCAGGCCTCTTGCTTCATGAAGCTCCCCAGGAGACATTTTCCTTCTTAATCTCCAAAGATCGCCAACTGGTGCACTCTCTGTTTCTTGTGGCTATGTCATTTAGTAGCTCTCTCCAAAATCTTCCTATTTTATAAGATTCTGGTAAGCTAATCAAAACCCACAACGAATGGGTGGAGACACATCTCCACCTAATCAAGTTCAATACCCACATTTAGTTGAGTCACATCTCCATGGAGATAATCTAATTAATATTTCCAATTTACAGTACTGAATAAGGATTAGAAGAAACGGCTCTTTACAAAATGGGATTATGATTAAAACATGGATTTTCTAGGGTACTAAATCCTTTCAAACTGACACAATGAATTCCTTAAATGAAGATAGTGCTTCAATCATAGCTTCATCCTTAATTTAGCAGGTGTCCCAGCAATGAGTTGCTGAGGTCAATTAGAAGTACTGTAAAATACTTCTGGAAGGAGTTTCAGGTTTATTGGATTGAGACTTTCAGTTGCTTATCTTGTTTTGCTTCACTACCCAGAGAGAGTGACACAAAAAGACAAATCTGGGCATGCAAAGGTAATCAGTGGTAGAATTCTCACCTGCCATGCGGGAGACCTGGGTTCTATTTCCAGTCGATGCACATCCCCTCCCCTCTCCACCAAAAAACAAAAACAAAAATCCAACAAATGGTGCAGCAATAATGGGAAACTCACATGAAAAAATAATGAAATGTGGCTCTACCATATAGCATTAAAAAAAGAAGAAGAAGAAGAAATCTACCTGCTTTTGCTCTTTGGCAGGCATCACATTCAGTGCTGATATCTAAATCTTTCTTCAAAAACCAAAGATCTATCTTTTCCAGCAGCCATGTAGAAGACATCTGCTGAACCTGGAAGCATATAGTTCTGTGTGATGCAGGCAAAGTGATCAGAGAATCAGAGTCACTGCAAGTAATATTACCTGTCTCTGACAATGCATTATTGGTTACAGGGCTCTGAACCCCATTGCTATGGTTTGAAATTTGTTCCCCCAAAAAGATAAGTTCAGATACTAAGCCTCAGTCCAGAAAATGTGACCCTATTTGGAAATATCTTTGACATGTAATTAGTTAGAATGAGGCTAAACTGGATTAGGGTGGTATCCTTGATTAAAAGGAAATTTGGATGCCTAGACAGACACCAGGGAGAAGGGCATGTGAACATGGAGGTAGAGATTGGAGTTATGAATGCCAAAGATTGCCAGTAACCAAGAGAAACTTGGAAAAGACTAAGAAAGATTCTCCTTTCTAGAGAGCAGGGCCGTTCTGACAGTTTGATTTCAGACTTCTAGTCTCCTGAACTGTGAGGCAATAAATTGCTATCGTTTTAAACCACTAGTTTATGGTACTTATTTATGGCATAACTAGGATATTAAAACATCCATCAATGATTTTTTGTTGCTAAACATCTGATTGGATGCAGATTTGACAATACATGTGCCCAATTAAAAAAAAGGAACACTGGGTTCTCCTGTTGGTGAATAATGGAGAAAACCAAAGGCTTTGGGGGAGCACAAGGGAGGAACCAGGCACTTTTTTATTCAGAGGAAGTATGCTATGTTTCTTACAAAAATGAAGGGAAGCACAAAACCTACTGGGGAACTTTAACCCATGCTTTCATCATACCTGCTTCCTTTAATGACTCTTACTCAACTCAACTTGTAAATATATTAAAAACCATTGCTAGTTTCAATGTGCCCAGAATCATCAATTAGTCAAGTACCATTGAAATGGTCGATCAGTTTGACATCAGAAGAAATGTGCTCTATTTGAAATCATCCTCATTATTAAAGAAATTCCACATCAAATTAGAATGTTTTGATAAATGAATCTCCTTCTTCATTGTCAAGTACAAAACCAAGCATTAAGTGACATCAGTGAGAACAGAAAGCTATCATTCCCCTCTACGGTGTTTCCGAACTCGCTAAGTTCACTGCCGTCTCTTATGGCATCTAGGAAAGAACTAATATTGAGTTTCTCTGTCACAGGATTTTTTTTATACCTCTATCATTCTATTCTCATCCACTCCTTTGAAACTCTTCCACTTTCCCTTAAAATCAAGATAAATAATATGCGGGCTTTGGTGGCAGTTTCACTGAAGGGAAAGAATATTTAAGTTTCCTTATATTCTAAATATAGGCTGCTTGAAGAAAATCTTCACATAGTAGAAGAATAGAACTGATGGCAGGATTTATTAAAGAGACAGTTTTTCTGTTTTAATTAGCCAGTCATATTCTGTAGACAACAATTAAAAACATCGACAAATGTAGTTTCAAATTCAGATAGAAATCCCTGAGAAATGTGAAATGATTTTCCCATAGAGATCACCCATGCCCCAAACCAAAGTATAATGCCAACAATTTATATCAATTGTTGCATATTAGAATCAACAAAAATGAGTACAGTGATGCTTCTTGAAGGTTTCAGCTTGACTTTTCTACAGTAATGCATTGGGACAGAATATGTATGCGGTCTGGGCTACATTGGGCCATCCACCCTCCCATGGTTTTCCAAAAGAAAAATATTATAATCTTTATAAGATATTTTTTTTAAATATTGGGAGTTATTACACAGTGCTTCAGGCACCACCATCCCTTAAATATTTTTAATATCCTTACATACATTGGTAGGGATAGTAAATATGGGAAGGCTTATTTTTCTGATTTCTTGCTACTGTTTCTCAGGCTATTAAGTACAGAACATAATTCATTAAGCTATGAAAAATTGAAAATGCTCATGGGTCAATTTGAATTTGCCTTTACCAGATTTAATGCTCAAGCTTCTCCAAATTCTTTCAAATTCAATTACATTAAGATATACCTGCATATCCAACATTTCCAACAAGAAATTCATATTCCTGCATATTTTGAGACATCCTCAACCATCCAGTATTTGGAAGGAAGTTAGGTTTTCTGAACTTTCCCGAAACATCTTTGAATTAGAAAATATTCCATATTCCATCAGGATGAATGCATGTTTTGCCTTTCCTGAAACAAGAGTATCTACTGATGTGAAAATAAAATAACTTCCAATTAAGGAATCTACAGCATTCTGGGCTCAGCAGACTTTAAGTTTATCAATCTTTTATGATAATCTATACATATCTTAATTTTCTCTGAGTTCTTCTGCACTACCAAAAAAAAAAAAACACAGTTAATATGGACTTCATAATTTGAGATAATGATGTTACTTGGTAATCCTTTAATCTCTCAAATAATTGATTTTCCTTGAGAAAAAATAATTTTTGCAGACCACTACCTTGCAAAAATTAATTCTGAGGTCTTGCAAAATATTAAATGTAACTCTCACTTTAGCATCTCTGCCATCTTTTCACAATAATGGAGGATAAAATGGTATTTAGCTGTAATTTTGGTAGTACTGGATAATCATAATAGTTAAATTAGTTCAAATAAGTCCTTTTGTGTTTTACCAATATAAGGTGTAAGACAGAGTATGCCTCTTTCTGTCTTGCAGTCCTATTTCTTGGTTTGCAGCAACCACAATGCATGTAGCTCAAGCTGATAAAGTTAACAATCACATAATAATGGGGCAGTACTTGAAATAAATCTGATTATATTGGGTAAAAGTGCAGGATTTTCTCATACTACCATTTAATGTTCATGATGTTTCTCATCTCCAAAACCACTGTGGAGGTTTTCAAGTTCGCCGTAACCCACCCTATGAGGAGATGAGCCTATCTTAATTTATATTTTCCTGCTCCTACTATATCACACAATAGAACAGAAACAAAATACTACTGTTAAGATTTGAAAAAAAAATAGAAACTAATGATACTGTCTCAAACATTTTTATTGAAACGTTTATCTGTTTTTCCATAATTCTATGAAGTGGGTTTGTCTGAGCAAGGTGATATCAATGTTAACCTGCCATGCAGGACCCCGAGTAGATGCGAATGGCTCAGGATTGTGAATGTAATATTGTTTCCTCAGAGATTACACAATATCTTCATTTTTCTCAGAGCTCCACAAAGTAGTCTTAAGTTGGGTCTATAGCTCTTTTTACCCTAGAAAGTGTAGTTTGGCATACCCTAGGCCCTAAGCATCTCCACAGTCTCAAAAAAATTTCTCCCTCAAAATTTTAGTAGAATCTGAGCTTCTGTATTTGCAGATAGAGTCTATATGGATTCTTCCTCCCTTCTTATTAGTATTTGTTCCCTCTACACTGTCCTATTTTTTTAATAATTAACTTTATTTTTAGTGTGTTTAGTTACTGAAAGCCTTTGCAGAAAATACATAAAATTCCCATATATATCCTGCACACACATAGTTACCCTTATTATTAACATCTTGCATTGGTGTGGTACATTAGTCACAATTGATGAAACAATATTGATACATTACTAATAGATAATTCTATTGTTTTCATTAGAGTTCACCCTTTCTGTTGTACATTTCCAGGCATTTTGGAAAATGCATATCATTGTGTTACCAGCATTGTGGTACCATCCAGAACAGTGTCACCACCCTAAAAATGCCCCCTACACCACTTATTTTTTCCTCTCACCTTCTCCTGAACCCCTGTCTATCACTAATCTCATTACTACCTTGGTAGTTAAGCATTTTCTAAATATCATATAGTTGGAATCATACAGTATGCAACCTTTTCAAATTGGCTTCTTTCACTTATGTTATGCATTTAAGTTTGTTTCATGACCTTTTGTGGCTTGATAGCTCATGTCTTTTTATCGATGAATAATATTCCATTGTGTGGATATATCACAGTTTGTTTTTCCATTCACCTGTGAGAGTTAATCTTGATTGCTTCCAAGATTTGAAGATTTGACATAATGAATAAAGCTACTATAAACATTCATGAGCAAGTTTTGCACAGACTTAAGTTTCCAGCGTCTTTGAGTAAAAACCTAGGACCCGCAAACCTATTCTATTTTATATTTATTCTTCTATATTCAATATCTCTATCTCTTTAAAAAAACAAAACAAAACACAAAGCAAAATAAACACAACAAAACTTGCTATATCTCCTTAATAAGTCAGCGATTTCTAAGGCTCCTCTTTCATCTTATCATACAACAATTGGTATTTCTATACATTCCCTTTATAACTTCTGCTCTCAGAGAGATGGAAACATTAACTTTTGGATCCCATGGGTGAACAGAAAAAAAAAACAAAAAAAAACATGTTAACACTGAGTTGCAGTTAGTTCTTTTCCCCAAGAAACTGAAAGGCTCAAATACATTTATCACTAACCTACTCTGTGGGGGGCTAATTTCTTCAATGATTCACAGAAACAGATTTATGCTTCCCTTGTTACATAATCTTGAACTGATAGCAAACAAGTCTCTTTTACCCTTCTCCCAAGGATACATTGAAGGATATGAGTGCTTATGACTCTCCAATTATAAGATTTCCCTATGAATGGCATATTGTTAGTTAAGAAAAAGAACAGAAAGTTAGTCGGGATTGTACCCTATCACCACAGGTGGGAAAATATTAGCTATGGTAGTAAATGCTATTTGGATGGAAAACATTAAGTTTGGCTTTATATAGTTAAGTCTCTAGCATGTGGGTGTTTGCCCTTGGTTTTAAAGGCACCAAATTTAGCCAACAACTACAGTTCTGAATTTTTTTTTTCCGATGAGTTAGTTTTTCAGTTTTCTCTGGCTATACCTACCTTGTTTGTTTTACTATGTTTTTGTTTCTATCCTGCCAAGTGGCAGGCACCAAGACTACTGAACTTCCTCAGTATTTTTTTTTTCTGAGAAGAGAAAAGGAATTGCATTATAGATTATACAGGGAAGTACAACAAAATTTGAAAACAACAAGAAAATGGGAATATAGGCAGATTTCTGAATGGATGATATCGGCAGTGGGTTATAGATTCTGCTCATCCTAAATATGAGGTCAATAATCAACTAAGGGAGTCAGTGATTTATAATATGTGAAGTTATAAATGTACAGGAACGTAAGTATTATAGTCTTCTAATTAAATCATTTTATTTTTCTTTCAAATGTTATTTTATTTCATATGTATGATTTTGACCTATTTCAATCCTTTTTGAAAGTCAACATTCAAAACTTAAATTTTTTAATTTTGGGGACCAAACTTTCTCAGCACAAAATTTCTTGAGTAGACAAACTATAAACACAACCATAGTAATTTATTATTTTTTTGAAGTTTAAAATATATTTTAAAGTTAACATATAAATAAGATATTTAATGATATTTCTCATTGATTTGTTTTTTATCATCATACATACATCTTACACACATTGATTTCTTTCTGAGAGTTTCCTTTCATTTTTCTATAATAAAAAGAAATATGCTTGGCAGGCCACAGTGGCTCAGCAGGCAGGAATGCTTGTCTGCAATGCCAGAGGACCCGGGTTCGATTCCTGCTGCCTGCTCATGTAAAAAAATAAAAATAAAATAAAAAAAAAAAGAAATATGCTCCTAATTATTAAAAACAGTATTTACTCAGTGGCAAATTAAAGAAGTAAAGCATCGAAATTGAACGCATGTTAACTTCCCGGTTCATTTTCTGTTAACAGGAAGTGAACAGAAGTACAGAATCATCTGGCAACTGGCCCAGGTGTGATTTCAAAGGCCCAGAGAGTCCATCCACTCCTCCCGCTGCTGTTAGGGGGGAATGGCCACAAGTGACAGGTGTCCAGGCCTGTTGCCAGAGTGCCTCCTGCAGGTAGAAGCTGTGAGGAAGGGGTTGGCAGGGGAGAGGGTGACTGCTTTTGAAAACACACTTAAAAGATGATGAATGCTTGGTCTGGAAAGTTAATAGGCTGTGTCAGATAACAAGATGATAAAATGGCAGAACTGGAGGAAGGGAATGGAAAACCATCTAAGTTCCTGTTCATTCTGTGGAGCCCCCGAGGCAGGGCTCGTGCTGGGGTTTGCTCTCCATCGTGGCCTAGAGCACTGCCTGGCCCAGGTGCTCAGTGAACACTGAACACAATGAACCATGAGTTTAAGATGCCTCAGGAGGTGACACTATAAGCACCTTCCTTAACCAATTCACTTATTGTCTGCATAATTAATTATTGAACATTTCCTGCAAAAGGCACCACATTCCAAATAGACATAGACCCAACAACAACAACAAAAACTCAAAGGCTTGTACTCTAGTTGATAGTCCCCTTCTTCCCCCACGGATTGGATTAACAATTTTGTAGTCACTGCACTGGTTTCAGTTTCCTATTGCTGCTGGAACAAAATACTATAAACTGGGTCCTTAAAACAACAGAAAGGAGGACAATCTCTCTTGTTGATGTTTTTTGACTTTTTTTTAATTGTATAACATACATACAAAGCAAAGAGAGAAAAAGCAGTAGTTTTCAAAGCATTCTTCAACAAATAGTTACAGGACAGATCCCAGAGTTTGTCATGGACTACCAGATCACTCTCTCAGATTTGTCCTTCCAGCTACTCCAGAACATTGGAGCTAGAAGGAATATGTATATATATATATATCTTAGCAAAATTGGAATGTATCTAATCTTGAAAATGAATGCTAAGGAGGCTGATATGACATCCAATAATGATGCAATCTTGGAGTAGATGGAGTACAGGTGTGAGCACCAATTCCATGTTCCTAAGATTGAGACAAAAGCTTTAAGCATTTATCCAATAATTTAGTGTAAAGTAATTTCTATTTTTTAACCATATTAAATGACTATACATAGGAATCCACACCTGGCTTAAAAGTCTGCTTTATTCACTTTACTGGGGATTGATTTTATCTTTCAAAGAACAACCATTAAAATTTCACTTCTCTCACAAGATTTTAAAAATAATCAAGCATTATGTAGAAATACAGAAAGTCTTATATAAAGTATTACATGAAAAGTAGAAGTCAAAATATTATGTACATTGACAGCAAGTACACTGGTATACTCTGCACCAAATGAGACTACCAAATCTACAAACTCTGTAAACTGGTGATATAGGACAGTAATTCCCAAAGAATATACTTAATCAGACCCTCAGAGTACTCTAGAAACTGGTATTTTAAACAAAAGACCCAAGGATACTAGGTTTTGATTAAAACTATGGTTTAGGAAAAGCAATTCACCTTCCCGTATGCCACATTAAATATACAATAAAGTTAAATTATAAATCATGTAATTGAACAAAAAATTTCTCTCTAGAAAGAATTAACAGATATCTACATACAGTAAGGTTTAAAAAGTGAGATAGGATGAAATTGCCTATATTGTAATTGTATTCATAAAATATGCTAACCAAAATCTATACAACAATGTGAACCATTAATGGAAAATCCAACTACAAAAGAAGATGTTACTCTGAATTTGTGTTTCATTGACTGTCAAAAACCACTGATGTTTTAGTCCTCTTCTCGTACATTATTCTGTATACACATTCTCTGCATCTGATTGGATCGCTGGATTTCATTTCATTTTCTGTGTGACAGTCTCCACAGATACAGATACCAGATGCTGCTTTGGGGGTTGCATTTGGGGGTGGCCATTGTTAGCTACAGCACGGAAAAATCTCCTCATCCAAGGATCGCAAATAGTACTCAGTTTCTATATAAATTTTTTATCATGATTTATTTTAAATAACATATATACTAAAAAACAAATTTCAAAGTACAGCATAACAATTGGTGGTAGAACGGGTTTCAGTGTTTGAATGGGTTATATTCCACAATTTTAGGCTTTTATGTCTAACTGCTGTAAAATACTGGAGACTAAAAAAAAATATCAATTTAATGATTCAGCAATCATATTCATTTGTTAAAACCTACCTTCTCTGTATAATTCCAACATCACCTTTAATCTTTCTACCTCACTCTTTAGGGGTATTTGGGCTATAACCATTCTAAATTTTTCACATTGGAAAGGTCTGCCACTAATATGGGGTAGAGAGATGGAACTAGCTGATGTTCTGAGGAGGCTGGACCTTCTAGATTTTAGGACACATCTGGTTGAGGGACCTATCTGGAGGTTGTAGGTTTCTGGAAAGTTACTGTAGTGCATGGAACATTTGTAGAATCTTATATATTGCTCTAGGTGTTCTTTAGGATTGGCTGGAATGGTTTTGGTGGGAATTTGTGGTTATGATAGGTAGCAATGTCTAACTGAAGCTTGCATAAGAGTGATCTACAGAGTAGCCTCTTGACTTTTTGAATTCTCTCAGTCACTGATGCTTTATTAGTTACTTTTCCTTTCTCCCTTTCGGTCAGGATGGAATTGTTGATCCGATGGTCCCACGGCTGGACTCATCCCTGCAAGTCATTTCTCACATCACCAGGGAGACTTTCACCCCTGGATGTCATGTCTCATATAGAGGGGAGGGCAATGATTTCACTTGCTAAGTTGGGTTTAGAGAGAGTGAGACCACATCTGAGCAACAAAAGAAGTCCTCCAAAAGTAACTCTTAGGCTTACCTATAGGTAGACTAAATTTCTCTTGTTACCTACATAAGCTTCACAGGAGTAAGCCTCAAGATCAAGGGCTTGGCCCATAGTTTTGGGTATCCCTAATGTTTCACACAGTATCAGGGGATTCCCTGCTGGTAACATTTAATAGTTTCATATTTTTTTCTCCCATCCCTCAAGGAGCTTTGCTGATATGTTTTGATTATCTGCTTAATATATTCTACAGTGTCTTCCTTACCCATGTGTTCTGAATTAGTTTAATCCCAACTTTATCGGCTTCATTCTTATCTCTGAATACTAGGCTATAGATATATAAAACAGTCTTTCAAAATCCAGAAATAATAGTTATTCCTTTGAACTAAGTGTGTCTGTTACAAGAGCTTACAATCTTGGTCCTATTTTCTTACAAGCATTTTTTAAAGGAATCCATACAATAATTGTTCTTTCTTTTCTGACTTATTTTGCCTCATGAAATGTCCCACAATTCATTCATATGGTTGCATGCTTCATGATTTCATTCCTTTTTGTAGCAGCACAATATTCAATCATATGTATATACTGTCTTTTGCCAATCTGCTTCTCAGTCAGTGCACCCTTCTGCAACCTGCTTTCACTAGGCATCACGTATAATGCCCAAAGTCCACAGTACATCAGTACTCTCCATTTTAGATAATTTCATTGTTTCCAAGATAAAGATAACCAATAAACACACCCTCACTAAATAGGAAATCTAAACCTCCCCTTACCTCTTGATCGTCCCGCCATCATTTACCCCTGCTGTTGCTGTGGTAGTGTCAATGCTTTCCTTTTAAACATAGCCCATAGAATGCAATAGCAATTTTCCCCTTTTACTCTGGACTTAAACACGCTTTGTAAATGAATCACACCTTTGAAGTAGTTCTTGCAAGAACTGATTTTTATTTCTGGGGTTAATCAGTGGGACACAGAGGTCTATACAACACCTTTGATCTTGTTCAAGTTCAATATGGTAATTTTACTTATAGACCAACTAGAGAATGGCCTTCACGTCTATCTATTCCCTTACTTGAGTTCAACTTCATTAGCTAACTGTTCACACATCTCTAGCTTCTATGTTTCTCTAAGGTCCATATATTTTGTAAAATAAGCCTCTAATTTGACCTTTACCATAGTCATAAAAGTGGAGTCATATGGTATCTATTCCTTTGTTCTGGCTTATTTCACTCAGCATTATGTCCTCTAGGCTAATCCATCTTGTCATGTGCTTCAGGGTGTCGTTTTGTCTCACTGCTGCATAATATTCCATCATATGTATATACCATGTTTTATTAATCCACTCCTCTGTTGATGGACATTTGGATTTTTTCATCTCTTGGGAATTCTGAATAATGCTTCTGTGAACATCAGTGTGCAAACGTCTGTTTGTGTCACTACTTTCAGCTTTTCTGGGTATATACCAAGTAGTGCTATTGCTGGGCCATAAGGCAACTTGATATTTAGTTTTCTAAGGAAGTGTCAAACTGTCTTCCATAGTGGCTGTACAATTTTACATTCACACTAGCTGTGGATAAGTGTCCCAACTGCTCCACATCCTCTCCAACATTTATAATTTCCTATTTATTTCATAGCAACCACTCTTATAGGTGTGAAATGGTATCTCAGTATAGTCTAGATGTGCATTTCCCTTATAGCTAATGAAAATGAGCATCTCTTCACATCCTTTTGAGCCATCTGTATTTGCTCTTCAGAAAAATGCTTATTCATATCTTTAGCTTATTTTATAATTAGGTTATTTGTTCTTTTGTGGTTGAGTTGTATGATTTATTTAAGTATACAGGATATCAAACTTTTGTCTGATGTGTGATTTCTAAATGTTTTCTCCCATTGAGTTGACTGCCACTTCACCTTTTAGACAAAGTGAGATTTAGAAGCATTCAATTTTGTGGAGTTTTTATCAAAATTTATCTTTTCTTTTCTTTTTTTTTTTGTTGTGTATGTCTTAGATGTAAAGTTTAGAAGCTACCTCCTATTAGTAGGTCTTGAAGATGCTTCTCTACATTTTCTTCTAGAAGTTTTATGATGTTAGTTCTTATATTTAGGTGCTTGAACCACTTTGAGTTAACTTTTGTATAGAGTATAAGGTAAGGGTTCTCTTTCTTTCTTTTGGCTATTGCTACTCAGTTCTCCTATGCCCATTTGTTGAAGAGACTATTTTTGGATTTGGGGGTCTTGTCAAAAATCATTTGGCCATAAATTTGGTGGTATATTTCTGAACTTTCAATTTTATTCCATTGGTCAATACTTCTATCATCGTTTCAGTACCTTACTATTTTGACCACTGTGGCTTTATAATAAGTCTTAAAGTCAGGAAGTCTTAATCCTCTCACTTCATTCTTCTCTTTTAGGATACTTTTAGCTCTTCAGGGTCTCTTTCACTTCCAGATGAATTTGCAACTAGCCTTTCCAAGTCTTCAAATTAGGTTGCTTGAATTTTGATTGTTACTGCATTGAATTTGTAGATCAATTTGGGTAGAACTGAATCTTAACTATATTTAACCTTTACCCACGTACAGGGACTGCCTTTCCACATATTTAGATATAATCTGATTTCTCTTAGCAATGTTATATAGTTTTCTGAGTACAAGTCCTTTATGTCCCTAGTTGAGTCCATTCCTAAGTACTTGATGCTTTTAGTTGCTATTTTGAATCAATTTTTTTTTGCCTTAACTGACTCCTCAGTTAGGTCATTGCTTGTGTATAGAAACATTACTGATTTTTACACATTAATTTTATATCCTGTCATCTTGCTGAATTTGTTTATTAGCTCAAGTAACTTTGCTGTGGATTTCTTCCAGGTATAGTATCATGTCACTGCAAATACTGAAAGTTTTACTTCTTCCTTTCCACTTTGGATGCCTTTTATTTCTTTGTCCTGCCTGATTGCTCTAACTAGAACTTTTAGCACAATGTTGAATCTGCACTGACAGTGTAGTGACAGTGGGCATCTTTGTCTCATTCCTGAACTTACGGGGAAAGCATTCAGTCTCTCTCCATTGAGTACAATGCAGACTATATGTTTTTCATATATGCCATTTATCATATTGAGGAAGTTACCTTTGATTTCTATCTTTTAAAGTGTTTTCATCAGAAAGGGATGTAGAATTTTGTAGAATGCTTTTTCAGCATCAGTCAAGATGATCATATTTTTTTCCCTTTGGATTTGTTAATGTGCTGTATTACATTAATTGATTTTTCTTGTTTTGAACCACCCTTACATTCCAGGTATAAACACCACTTGGTCATGGTATAATTCTTTTAATATGTTGTTGGATTTGATTTGCCAGTAATTTGTTGAGAATTTTTGCATCTATATTCATTAGGGAGCTCAGCCTATATTTTTCCTTTCTTATAGCATCTTTACCAGTGTTTTAGTTTGCTAGCTGCCAGAATGCAATATACCAGAAATGGAATAGCTTTTAAAAAGGGGAATTTAATAAGTTGTTAGTTTACAGTTCTAAAGCTAAAAAAAAGTCCCAATTATAAAAAAGTCTATAGCTGTCCAATCTAAGGCATTCAGGGAAAGATATTAAAACAAGTCTACAGAAATGTCCAATCTAATGCATCCAGGCAAAGATACCTTGGTTCACAGAGGCTGATGACATTCAGGGTTTCTCTTTCAGCTGGAAGGACACATGGTGAAGTCTTTCAGCTTTCTCTGCCAGCTTCTCATTTCATGGAGCTCCCCCAGGGGCATTTTCCTTCTTCTTCTCCAATGTCTCTGGTAGCATGGGCTCTCAGCCTTGTGGTTCTGCTCAGCACTGGTGTGACTTTCTGTGGCTTTCTTGCAGCTCTGTCATTCTTCTCCCTCAGAATCTCATGGCTTTCTCTCTTGTCATTTTCTAGTTTTTTTCAAAGTGCTTCTTCTTTTAAAGGATTCCAGTAAAACCTGGAATGGGTGGAGACATATTTCCAACTATCAAGTTTAATACCCACACTGACTGAGTCATATCTCCATGGAGATAAGCTAATTAAATTTTCCAACATACAGTACTGAATAGGAATTAGACAAAACCATTGCTCCTACAAGGTTGATTAGGATTAAAACCTGACTTTTCTAGGGTGCATAAATCTTTTCAAACAAGCACACCCAGTTTGGGTATTAAAATGATATTAGCTTCATAACATGAGTTAGGTAGAGTTCCTTCTTCCTCCATTTTCTGGAAAAGTTTGAGCAGGATTGGTGTTAGTTCTTTTTGGAATGTTTGATCAAATTCCCCTGTGAAGCCATCTGGATCTTTTCTTTGTAGGAAGATTTTTGATGAGTGATTGAATCTTTTGCGATTGTTTTATTGAGATTTTCTATTTCTTCCTTAGTCAGTGTAGCTTGTTTGCATGTTTCCAAGAATTTGCCCATTTCATCTAAGTTGTTTAGTCTGTTGGCATATAGTTGCTCATAATATCCTCTTTTGATGTCTTTTATTTCTTCAGGGTCTGTGGTCATGCATTCCTTCTCATTTCTGATATTGTATTTTTGCATTCTCTCTCCTTTTTTCTTTGTCAGTCTTGCTAGTGGCCCATCAGTTTTACTGACTTTCTCAAAGAACCAGATTTTGGTTTTATTAATTCTTTCTATTGTTTTGTTCTCCCACTCATTTAACTCTGCTTTAATCTTTCTTACTTCTCTTCTTCTATTTGCTTTAGGGTTAGTGTACTATTCTTTTTCAAGTTCCTCCAGGTGAGCAGTTAAGTCTTTGATTTTTGTTCTTTGTTGTTTTTCTTTTAATATAGACATTTAGGACAATAAATTTGCCTTTCTGCACACGATTTCCTGCATCCAATAAGTTCTGATAAGCTGTATTCTTATTTTCATTCATGTCCAGATAGCTACTGATTTCTCTAGCAATTTCTTTTTTGACCCACTGGTTGTTTAAGAGTGTGTTATTTAATCTTCATATATTTGTGAATGTTACTGTTCTTTGGTGGTTATTGAGATCCAGCTTCATTCCATTGTGATCAGAGAAAGTGCTTTGAATAATTTCAATGTTTTCTTTAATTTATAAAGAGCTGTTTTGTGCTCCAGCATATTATCTATCCTGGAGAATATTCCATGAGCACTAGAGAAGAATTTATATCCTCGTGCTTTGGGGTGTAATGACCTATGTATGTCTGTTAGGTCTAATTTGTTTATCAAGTTATTTAACTTCTCTATTTCCTTGCTGGTGTTCTGTATGATTGTTCTATCTGCAGAGAAGAGTGGTGTATTGAAGTCTTCTGCTATTATTTTTGAAAAATCTATTGCTCCCTTCAGTTTTGTCAATGTCTGTGTCATGTACTTTGGAACTCCTTTATTGGGAGCATAAACATTTATGATTGTTATTTCTTCTTGGTAAATTGTTCCTTTAATTAATATATAGTGTTCTTCTTCATCTCTTATGATGTCTTTACATTTAAAATCTATTTTGTCCAATATTAGTATAGCTACTCCTGATTTCTTTTGGTTACAATTTGTGTGCACCATCTTTTTCCATCCTTTCACTTTCAATCTATTTGTATCCTTCTGTCTAAGATGAGTCTCTTGTAAGCAGCATACACCTGGATTACTTTTCTTAACCCATTTTTCCAATCTGTATCTTTTAATTGGTAAGTTTAGTTTGTTAACATTCAAAGTTATTGCTGAAAAGGCATTTCTTGAATCCACTGTCTTATCTTTTGAATTTTATTTGTCAAATTTATATATCCATTTCCCTCTTTCTCTTTTTATCCTTTAAATTACCCTTACTGGAATTCTTTAACTCTGTGCCCTCCTCCAGAACTCCCTCTCATGTCTTTTTTCTTTCAACTGGCAGAACTCCGTTTAGTATTTCTTGTAACGTTGGTCTCTTGTTGACAAATTCTTTCAGGATTTCTTTGTCTGTGAAAATTTCTTCCTCAGTTTTGAAGGGCAACTTAGCTGGGTAAAAAATTCTTACCTAGAGGTCTTTCTCTTTCAGGATCATAAATATATCATACCACTGCTTTCTCACCTTCCTGGTGCCTGATGAGTAGTCTGAACTTAGCCTTATGTTGTTACTCTTATACATAGTAGATGGTTTTTCTCTTGCCACTTTCAGGATTTTCTGCTTCTCTTCAACATTTGATAGTCTGATTAGTATGTGTCTTGGGGAAAGCTGTTGGATTTATTCCATTTGGAGTTCCTTGAGCTTCTTTGACTTTTATATTTATATACTTTATAAAGGTTCAGATGTTTCCCCCCATTATATCCTCTTTCTAGCCCTTTACTCTTCTCTTCTCCTTCTGGGACACCAATGTTTCTTTTATTTGTGCACTTTGTTTTGTCTATCATTTCTGTGAGATCTAATTCAAATTTTTCCATCTTTTTGCCATTTGCTGTTATGAGTGTTTGAAATCAGTTGTCCTGTCTTCTAGTTCACTTATTCTTTCTTCCGCCTCTTCAAATCTGCTATTGTGTGTCTCTAAAATGATTTTTATTTGGTCTGCAGTGTCTTCAATTTCTGTTCTGCTATTTTTCTATTTATTTTTTCAAATTTCTCTTTATGCTCTTGTAGTATATTTTTGATCTCCTTTACATTGTTATCCATCCCATTTATTTTATTTAGCAGAGTTATATGAACATCTTTGGATAACTGTTCCAATGTCCAATGTCTCCCCTGGTATTTTAATTAGGTTGTTAGGCTGAGCTGTATCTATCTTCATCATGATATGTTTAATGATCTTCTCCTGTGTTTGCGGCATGTAAATAGTTTGATTGCTTTACTTTGGAAGTTGATTTCCTTCAGTAATCTAAAGCTTTGTATTTGTGAGATGGATGTGAAGCAGCATGCAAGGCATGGGGGGAGGCACAATAATGTAGTGATGCATTGCAGCGCAGGTATAGGCACAGATTAAAGATGCTATGCTGAGGTCTCTGAACATGAGTGCCCAGCAGTAGGGAAGGATATGGCTGTGCAGCTGCAGGGTATGGCCCTGGTGCATGCTTGTCTAGGGTTCAGGGCCATTTGTACACTTGCACAGAGATAAGGCAGTGGGTTGACATTATGTCTGCATGGGCTGGGAGTGGATGTGACCAGGCTACATAGCTCAGTGCTGTCCCAGACCTGAGGGTTGTGACTGGGAGCCATGTGCATGGGCAGATCTGGATGTGCCATAGCCTAAGTACCTGTGCGCAGAGCTTGGGGGTGGGTGGGTTAGGGTTATGCAGCTGTGTGGGGTGGGCTTGGGTGTATTCTGTGTATAGAGTCAAGAGCCAGCAGCCTTTATGAGCTGGAGACTGCCTGCATGGGGCAGGGACTGTGAGATAGTGCTCAGGAGGGGTAGAGTGAGACTGTGCTGGCTCTGGAGAAGTGGGTTGGGCTGCACTTGAGGTGGAGTTATGGGGCGGGTACACGCTCAAGGGGTTCATGGGGTGGGGGCACTTGGAGCATGGGGAGTGGGGACAGGTGACAGGGTTCAGGTGCTTGGGGTGTGGGGTGAGTCACAGTCCAGCTGAGCTGGTGAGGGCAGTGAGTTAGAGGAACATGGCTTGCTTACTTCCTGGTTCTGACCTCCCCATCTGTCTGCGAACTCCTGAGGGCTTCAGACTTCCATATTAGGCTCTCTATGGTTGATTTTATGTGCAATCAACTGAATGTAGCTACAAATTCTATCTATGAAATCCCCTCATAATATCAGGCAGGCCAGAGTTTGACTAAACATTATGATAATCCAAGAAAGATGGCTTGATGTTAGTCATTGTGATGGTTGATTTCATGCGTCAGGTTGATTAGGCTATGGTGTCCAGGTGTTTGATCAAACACTGGCTCTCAGCATAATGGGTAAACTCCTTATCCAATAAGTTGATACTGTTAACCTCCAGAACTGAAGGTTTCAAATTTCAAGAAGAATTTCTGCATCATCTTCAACATTGAGCAAAAGGGGGACTGTTGAGTAAAGCAAAATGGTCACCAACATTGCTGGGAGGTCCAAAAAGGACTCTTCTCAAAGAGAAGAACAATTGCCATGCATGAACTTTCTGAGAAAATGGAAAACCATCTAGAGAGTTGCTGATAAGACAAACCTGGAGATAAACCAGTTTGGTCCAAAAGAGATAGCTTATCAGAATGGACAAGCATCCATATTAATCAATGTATATATGCACCATATGGCAACTCGCTCCACAGTAATTCTTTAAAAAATGTAATGAAATATATTTGAAAATATCTGAGTTTGAGTACTGTCATGGTCAGGTTCATCTGTCAACTTGGCCATCTGGTGTTACCCATTTGTCTGGTTGGCAAGTGCTGACTTTATCTGTTGCTATGAGGACATTTCATAGAATTAAATTATGATGACAATGGCTGCATCCACAGCTGATTGCCTTTGTAATCAGTCAAGGGGAATGTCTTCTCCAATGAGTGACACTTAATCTAATCACAGGAAGTTTTTAAGGAAAATTCAGAATCTTTTTCCTGCTTTGGCCAGTGAGGCTCTCCTGTGGCATTCACCCAGACCCTTCACTGGAGTTTTCAGCTTCACAGCCTGCCCTGTGGATTTTGGAATCTATGTTCCCACGGGTATGTGAGACACTTTTGTAAATTTCATATCTATGAATATTTCCTACTGATAACTTTTCTAAAGAATGCTAGTTAATACAGCTTGGTACCAGAAGTGGGATGGTTTAAGAAACAGAATGTTAAAAGTGGGCTTTTATTATAGGTTTTCTACTCTGACTTGACTCAAAGAAACTAAGGACTCTGATTCCAGTAATCAGAAAGACACTGCCAGTCCATGAGTTGGCAAAAGAGATAGTCAAAATATCACCATTGGATTCTTCTAATGCTTTGTTTGTATGAATCCAGGCTCTAGAAGTTAATGTTTTTGACACCTTTATGGAGTTTTGTGGAAATAGGAGGTATAGAGATGTTGGCTGGTTGTTGTTAGATACACTGTATACATTAATGAGTGAAAGGGATGGACTTAAGTCTTTAAATGAGATGAGAAGTGTACATGCTGTCTGACAGATGTAAACATTTATATGAGTGTCCTGAAGGAAAATCTTTTTTTCCTGTAGCTGTAGACTTGAGATCTCCAAAAATCAGACTCAGAATCTTATATTTAGAGTAGCAACTTTACAACATAAACTGAAATCTCAATCTTGCATGGTGTCTGCCATTAAAATGAGAGCATTGATTGTAAAACAGTAGGACCCTGAAAAATGGAATGGCAACATATGGATTAATAATGAAGTCGGTGAAGAGGTTGAAACCCTAGGTCATGCTGGGTCTTCTCTAGATAAACCTGTGATAGTTTACCCTGAGGACACAGCTGCCACACCTCCAGCCTGCCCTGAGGAATTGGCAACCTACCTCCACCTGAAGGGATTAACCCTAGAGTGATTAATCCTGTTTCACCAGATGAAACTACAAATGAAGGCCATGAAGGAAATGGCTTGGAAGATACTTCTAATTCTTTTCATAACCCACCCCTATCACCCTTCATTTCTTCCAGACTTTTAACTAGACTAAATTCCCAACAGGCCCCCAAAGCTGAGGTACAAAGTATTACACATGAGGAGGTACTTTATACTCTGAAAGAATTGTGTGAGTTTTGCAACTTATATACACAGAAATCAGGGGAATATGTGTGGCAATGGATTTTAAGGGTGAGTAATAATGGTAGGAGGATGATAAAGCTGGATCAGGCTGAATTTATTGATATGAGCCCATTAAACAGAGATTCAGCATTCAGTGTTATAGCTTGAAGGGTAAACATGGATCAAAAGATGGCCAACATTACCTGAGGTTAAATGCTAGAATGGTGAGAATGGGGAGAAATTCAACTTCCCAAGTTGAATTCTTGATATTCTCCCAAACTGTGTGGACAACCAAAGCTGTGGGCTGAGTCCCCAGTCTTGAGGTTCATTCGTATGAAACTTAACCCCACAAACGATAGGTCAAGTCTACTTAAAATTTAGGCCTAAGAGTCACCCCCAAGAGAGCCTCTTTTGTTGCTCAGATGTGGCTTCTCTCTCCAGCCAACACAACAAGCAAACTCACCACCCTCCCCCTGTCTATGCGTGACGTAACTCCCAGGGGTATGGAGCTTCCTGGCAAGATGGGACAGAAATCCCAGAATGAGCTGAGACTCAGCATCAAGGGATTGAGAAGAACCCAGAATGAGCTGAAACTGAACATCAAGGGACTGAGAAACCCTTCTCACCAAACGGGGGAAGAGTGAAATGAGACATAGGGTCAATGGCTGAGAGATTCCAGACAGAGTTGAGAGGTTATCCTGGAGGTTGTTCTTATGCATTAAGTAGATATTACCTTGTTATTCAAGATGTAATGGAGAGGTGGGAGGCAACTGCCTGTAAATGTTGAGCTATGTTCCAGTAGCCATGTTTCTTGAGGATGATTGAATAATGGTATAGCTTTCACAATGTGACTGTGCGATTGTGAAAACCTTGTGTCTGATGCTTCTTTTATCTATCTTGTCAACAGGAGAGTAGAACATATGGAATAAAAATGAATGGGGGAACAAAGGTTAAATAAATTTAGTTTGAAATACTAGTGATCAATGAAAGTGAGGGGTAAGGGGTATGGTATGTATAATCTTATTTTTTTCTGTTTTCGTTTTATTTCTTTTTCTGTTGTCTTTTTATTTCTTTTTCTGAATCGATGCAAAAGTTCTAACAAATGATGAATATGCAACTAAGTGATGATGCTATGAATTACTGATTACATATGTTAATGTTTTAGTTCGCTTGTTAATTTTTTTAAATTAATAAATGAATAAATTAAAACAAAAAATAAAAAAAACAATAAACGAGGTCCCAAATTACAAAACAACAACAACAAAAATGCCATTCTGTTTCTGGTATGTTGCATTCCAGCAGCCAGCAAACTAGAACAACATACATGTATGTTCATGACTGCTTTTCAAGTTCACACATTGTTTCTTTTGCCAACTCCAGTCTCCTGTTGAACTCTTGCAGGGAGTTTTCAATTTCAGTTACTGTGTTCCTCACCTCAGTTTGTTTCGTTTTCATAATTTCCATCTCTTTATTGATATTATCTCTGTGTTGAACTAACATCTTTCTGATTTCTTTTAGCTCTTTGTCTATGTTTGCCTGTATCCCACTGAGTATATTTCAGACCAATTTTTAGAAGTTTTATCTATTATACCATTGCTTTGTACCTCTTAATTCATGATTTCTAAATCTTTCCCTACTCCTCTCCCTAGGCCATCATTTCCTGTTTCTATATACGCTTTGTAATATTTTGTCCTAAACTATGCATTTTAATAATTTAGTGTGTTTATCACTGTAATTTAGACACTGAGTTGACAACAATAAAAAAAAAAAAGAGAAAGAAGAAGTAGGAAAAGAGCAAAAAGCATTTCTCGGTCTTCAAAGACTGACCTGAGTGAGTCTTCTCCTTCAGTGCTTATCCAAAGAGTGATTTGGAGAGTACCCCCAGGTCATCGAGTAATGCCCTCCCTGATCCTTTCTGCACATGCCTCTTTTCTTGGCATCTGTGTGCCCCTAGGAATTACCCGGTTTCCCCAAATACCGGTGTCATGGTTAGGGACAGGTGTCAACTTGGCCAAGATGTGGTACCTGTTTATCTGATTGCGCAAGTGCTGACCTGTATGTTGCAATGAGGACATTTCATAGGATTAGGTCATGATCACGTCAGTTACATCCACAGCTGATTCCATTTGGAATCAGTCAAAGGGGAGTGTCTTCTGCAATTAGTGATGCTAAATGCAATCATGGGAAGCCTTTTAAGGAGGACTCAGAGGAGACAGGTTCCATTCTTGCTTTGGCTGGTGAGCCTCTCCTGTGGAGTTCATCCAGGCCATCCATCGGATTCACACCCTGCCCTGTGGATTTTGGACTTTGCGTTCCTATGGTCACGTGAGACACTTTCCTAAATTTTATGTTTGCAAGTGTTTCCTATTGATTCTGTTTCTCTAGAGAACCCTAACTAATACAACTGGTGTCCTCTCTGCCCTAGGAAACAGTTGCCTCATGGTCTTCTCCACTGCACTGTAGCTATCAATCCCTTGTTCCAGGCAGCATGACTTGTGCGCTCTCCCTCAGCTTTCTGTAAGAGAGCTCACTGAGCTGCCTTCTCTGTGCAGTAACAGTTCTGTGACATTGAGTCTCTCAGAGGACCACCAGAAGACTGGGCCAAATATACTTCCCCTCTCTATGCACACAAGGGTTACTTTGCTCCCATCTAATGGGAACACGGATCCCCACTGAGTGCATGGGACAACTGTGTGGAGCTGGTGAAGGAGGAGCCAGGCAGGCCTCCAGGAGATCCTAAGCTTTTAAGTTGCCTTTTTCTTCATTGAATCTCACCCTGTGGCTGCCATCTTTGAACTCTATCTGGAGCGTCATTAATGACATTCCTTCCAGTTCTTGCTGGTTATTCTGTAGGGGAATGGCACCATGAAGGTTCTCAGTCTGCCATCTCAATTTGAGCAGACAATTCAGAAATGGTGTAGTGAATCAGGTAGAACCTCCACCTTGAAAAAGAGGAACTTGTACTCTCCTCGTTCTGTTTCATCTATTATCCATTTGTGTCCACAGGGAGAGTAGAATAAGCAACAGGATACACACTATACTCTGTGTGCAAAGCTACCTAATGGAAATCTGAAGAGCTATGGAGACAAAAGTGAGGAAAGGTGCATGGTGGGATATGAAGGGTGAATATTTGGTTCTGTTCTAAACTGTTCAGTGACCTTTGAGCTGTATATGTTTGTTCAGTGGCAGGAAGATTTCCTGACAGTGTAATTTGAATAAAATCCAACTGCATGGCATTTGTCCAACCTTAGAGATTTAGGCTGAATATTACAATTAAGCACAGAGCTGTGTCCATTTTAGTCGGCGCTTCAGGATCCGATGCAGGCCTGAGAAGTTTTAACATCTCAATTTGATCAAGCATCCTTAAAAACATCCCTCCATTTTGACTACTCATATTCATTTATTGCTTCTCTTTATACCATGAGAATTGCCAGAAAAATTAACCAGAACATGAAAGAAATACTAAATACTTCCTCCACTATACCATGGTTTATTCAGGAAAGCTACCTGGTTCATCTCTAGGGACAAATATCTTTTTTATCAATATTGCCCATTGCTAAGTCACTAATTATGCTATTTACAGTCAGATTTTTGCCTTGTAGGAGATGGATGAGTTGCAAATAATTTTTGTCGTATATGTTTTGTTTTGTCCTATTGAAGAAAAATACAACAACCCCATGTTTTGGTTTTAATGTTCCTAAAAGCCATTAACCATATTTGATATCTAACATGAAAATAATATTTCAATTTTCCTTCTGTGATGGAATATATTGGTCATCAGTGCTCTTTTCCTTTCATACAGCTTACTTGTTCTTATTGTTACTGCATAAAGGACTTAAAGACATCTTTCCACCTAGTCATTGCATATTAGATAGAGCAATAATCGTATCTTTCTAAAGGTCATATTTTGATCTAACACATTGGAAGAAAATATAGACACAAGAATAATCACTGCTTAAATTGGCTGGGCCTTTTGGTGGGAGGTGACACAAATTCAACTCAAATATACTAAATCCCTCTGAGAAGAGGATAGCTATCGGATCACATAACTAAATGTCCAAAGGGACAGATACCTGAAGATGTGACTTGATCTGTTTTCTCAGAAACATGATGATCTCTTTTCTACCCCTTTTGGAAGCTTCTATCTATGTTGGTTGTTCACTTCAGCAGGTTGTTCTGAGCCCCAGCAGGCTGTTCAAGCCCCAGCAGCTCTAGGCTTACTACTGTTCAGTTGAGCAATGAAAAATAGAGGGCAACTATTTACCATTGATCAAAATCCACTGTGTTCTTGCTCGTTATTCTGCCTTTGTACCTATTCCTATCCCTGTAGCACCCAATGGCATTCTGACTAAACACCCTGGCAATGCTCTTCTCACCCTGAAGCGACTTTTGGGATTATTGACCCAAACCCTATGACCTTGGAGTGGGAGCGTGGTGTTCCCCAATGCTGAAACCAGGGTAATAACCAAAGAAGAAATGAATCCCCATCCCCCCAGAATGTCAAGAAATGAAGACGTATACATTTTGTAATAATAAAGGTTTTAATATGTAATAAGTGCTAACAGAATATGCCTGTAGTAATAAGGATAAACACACAATGAAAGTAACTTTGAAAAATAAAGTCCCAAATAGAGTTAGGACAGAAAACTGAGTAATTATACAACTCATACATGAAGCCAAGCACAAAATAGGCAACTACCTGAAGCATTTGCTTTGAAATCAGAAATCAGTCATCCCTGTCATATATCAAGGTGAGGCATTATAGCACTATGTTTAGGTGCTATATTTAGTGGGAATATATGACCAGTATTAAAATTTAGAACAAGTTTATTGTGGTTGCTTTGTTTTGATTTTCCCACCTGGCATTCCCAGGTCAACCTACCATACTAAATGAATCATTACGTGTTAAAGCTATGAAATATATTTTTACAAAGGGTAAAAACGAATGGGTTTGGCACCATGAATGAAATATTACCCATTTGAAAAATTGATTCTTGTCATTTATTTACTTAATAACTATTATGGTCTCTTACTCCTTGTCAGGAACTACTCTCAAGGTTGGGGAAGTTGGGATGAGTAAGACAGCCTGATTCCCTGAGATCTTGGGGCCAAGATACAGGACAAAATATGTGGCCTACACGGAAGCCTGTTCCATTTGCCTGATGGACAGTTTCCAAGGTTCATCCATGTTCAGAAATGCAAACCTCAGAAATAACAAGGATTACATAAAGGCCACCGCATGAGAAATTACAGGTCAGAAAACACAGGCCGCTAAGATGGATTACGTTTTTCCTCATTGATAAACACTCCCTTTTTCTGACCTTTCAATAAATAAAGCATGCAAAACATTTAAGAACTTTTTTTTAAATTTACTATCCAAATTGAATATTGATAAATGATATTATTATTGTAACCAGAGGGTACTGACCTCTTGATATATATATAGAAACACACCTTGAGTTTCAAATGTTTCCACTGGTGAAATACCTCATAGGAAACTCTTACCACAGTTGAAGATACAGATGATATACTAAGCATACCTAGAACTATTGTTAAATACAACAGAATAACTGATAAGATTCACATCATACAATCTACAGTAATAAAACACACTAACAATTATAACCTATGAATACTTGTAACTCCTAAATAGAATAAGACTAAAATAGAGGAAATAAAGTTTATCAGGTGAGATGAAAACATGTTGCTGTTGTCACGGCTCCTGGAAGTAGACTGAATGGTGGGAGCATCACACAGCAGGGGAAACATTTGTTTCCGGGTGGGTTATGTGAGCAGGAGTGGGAGTCTCTAGGTTGGTGTTGATACATTGTTGTTAGCAGGGGAGATTAGTGTTGGTCCAGGGAAGTCCCTTAGCAAACGGACTCTTGGGGAGCCTCCTCCTCTCCACTTTCCTGAATGGTAGGAAGCACAGGCTGCCCTCTTCTCAGGAGGCCTCTTCTCGCGCTCCTTCTTAACCGCCGACATTGAACTGGCGGGGAGCGTGGAGGACCAGAACTTGGGGCAGCTGCTGCGCTGTCACGTCCGAGGCTTGAATGAGAAGAAGCTACGGAGCTGCTTCTGCCTGGGCAAGGAGCCCCCAGACGAGCTCCGTCTTGGTCTCTGGTGACACCTGCTGCCTCAGGATGGGGTTGGCCAGGCTGAAGATTCTCAGGCATTTTGCCACTGGTGGATACGGGGCGTGCCTTGCATGCCCTTATCATCTCGGCCTGATGCTCTTCCTTCCTTGGGGATCTGTTGGTCGTGTCGTTTCCTGGACCTGTTTTGCGGACTCCATCAAACGCTCCATTTGAAACATCAGGGATGCAGCGGTAACTTTCCGATCGTTTCTGATCTTCCTCCGATAATTTTTGCATCAGGTATGCCGTTTCCTTTCTCACTTCGTAGAGGTTTCTCTCAGTGATCCGAGCTCGTATCCCCATGTCATGAGCTTTCCTCTCCTGGGACCTGAGGAGGCTTTGGTAATACCATGTGACTCTTTTGAGTTTTTCTGAAAGAATTTCTTCTTGAGTTGTATAAAATTTCAGGTCTTCCCAGGTGTTGCTGTTATTTTTATTTGGTTTGGAAAAGTCCTCCTCTATCTTTATGGGGTAAATTCTCCGCAAATTGAACCTTGTTAAAAAATCTGTTCCCGTTCCTCGATGATATTTAGACTGGACTTGAAGTTTCTGCTCCAGCTTTTGCCTCTGCCTTTCCAATTGGCTGATTTCTGCCTGGAGCAAGGCCTTTTCCGTTTGGGATCTTTCCTTGCGATCTTTCAATGCATTGATCATTTTAGTGTTCTCTTGCAATGCCACGTACATTTGTTTTCTTTTTCCCTTGAGGGTTTGTAGATGAGTATGTAAATCCATCCTGTTAACCAACAGTCCTTTAGGTTCGTCAGCTACGAGATCTCCGTTGCCTGATGTCCTCCGTATATTCAGTTCCAAGGTCCCAGGATCCACGTTATCTTCCTGGAGAGCAGGGGTCAAATTGCTCATCTTTGACAGGGGCTCACCTACAGGCTGGACACGACCCACTCTATTTTCAAGACCTGACTCTGTAGGCAGACTAGAGGTTTCTGAGAGAATTTTCCCTTTAGTGAATTTGCCCAAAACTCTTCCTTTCTGTTTTTCAGATTCCAGGGAAAAGAGGTTTTTGCTTCTTCCAAGCATGGCATTTCCCTCCAAAGCTTTCGCGACTGCTGTGTGAAGCTGTCCTGTATCCTCCCGAGTTGTTTTCAAAGATGATTCAGTTGGTGCTACCTGATGTTGGGTTTGGTTTGTTGAGTCTTCTAGAGGAGCAGTCTCGCTTGCCATGCCACCCATCGTCTCAACATCCCGTAAACATTTAGACGTCTCTCCTTTCCATAATATTCTAGAGAAATCTCCCTTCAGTCCAAGGAAAGAATTGTAGCTTTCCACAGCTTTGTTGGTCTTCACATGTATGATTTCAGATACTTCATTTAGGAACTTGTCTTCTGTTATCGTTCGTGTAAGGTCTCGAGATATTCTTTCAATGTGGTGAAGTGTATCAACGATTTGCTGTCTTTCTTCTAGAAGGGCAGAAAAGTCAGCGTTCAGTTTTTCATATGTCTTTCCATCATCATAAAAAGATTTAATGATAAACACCCCTACTGTGAATGTGCCAGCCACCAATGCCCACAGCATTCCTTGGGGTTCTAGGCTTGGTAGAAAGTCCTCTGGCAGTGCTGCCAACAGCAGGCACAAGGCCTCCAGGATCAGGAGTGTACAGAGCATCACGACTCTCTGCTGCCTCTACAATGCTCCTGAAGCCTTTGCTCAGTGGCTTCAGGTCAGCAGGAGCCTGTAACCACAACACAAGATAGAACACCACAGCCCGGCAACCAAACCAACCTCAGCGGAGGTGGGGGAGGGGCAGGAAGAACGGTGCCTCCATCTTTCCCCACACCTGAGCCCACAAAGTCTGTGAGCACATCACAGGTTTGAGGGGATATGCACTAGAGTAGAGGCTGGAAGTGATGGTCTAAGGGTCTCACCATGCTCGATCCTTCCTGTCCCGAAGAACTAAGGTGATCCATGTTCTCCCACACCTGTAGCCCTCTGGGCCGCTGGTTTCTTGAGGGAGGATTTACAGACCCTCATTTTGTCACTGATCCTCTTCATCTTAAATTAATTTTCGTTCTATGGCCTTGGAGAGCTAATCCAAACCATGGTGATCAGAACAGCCTATGTATCTCAGTGCCCTCTTTGGTTTCTCTCTGACTGCCCTTGAGAGTGTTTGATGAGTATAAGAGAGTTAATGATTTGCCCTGCGTAGGGTTTCAACTCTCTTCACTAATTTCACCTTTAAAAATAAAGAGAAAGGGGGTGTGAGTGTGGTTCTGTGGTAGATTTCTCACCTGCCATGCAGGAGACCCAAGTTCGATATCCTGCACGTGCACTCCCCTCCCAAGACAAAAAATAAACCAGCAGAATAAACAAAAAATTCAGCAAATGGGGCTGTGATAAAGGGACTCTTCAGTAACTGTATGATTTTTTAAAATTTTCGTTTTGAAATTATTTCAAACCTCCAGGTCAGTTGCAAAGATAATACAGACCTCATACATTAAACTCCAATACACTGCCATACCCCAGTACCCAGATGCACAAACTTTAATGTTTTGCCGTCTTGGCCATATCATTATATCAGCCATCTATGCATCTCTCTGTCTGTTTGTCTACCTATCCATCTAACTTTCTATCTCAGTCTTACCTCTCATCTAATTTTCTAAATAACCTTTCCAATACCGTTGTGGTATCTCTCTATTCTCCTCACAGATGTAAGAGTAATCTTTTCAACATATGGGAATAGCCTTATATTTATCATTTTTGCCCAGTGTGGCATGTTCTACCACTTTACCCTCATCTTACTTCACTCTGTAATTCTTAGTTCTAGCCATGTTGGTCATTTTCTTAGTTTGTTTATTGGATAATCCTTTCTTTCTTCATGACGCTATCGTATGTTGAATAGAATAGGCTTCCCCGTCTTGCCCACCACCACCCTCAACACGTTTTTCTAGCTAATGTTACTGGTCCTTTTGGTCACATCTTACATAACACTAACCCCTGGGAAGCTTTCCCTGAATTCCATAGAAATGGTTAGGAACTTTATGATATACAGCAGTAACATCATAGCTTTTCGTTTACAGCAATTTGCCTAGTTGTCATTATTTACTCTCTTTTTATTTTATTATATAATGTAGGTGCCAGAATGACAGAGACTATCTTTTGTGTTTGTTACTGAATCCTTAGATTCTAAGGCTTGATTGTCCTATAATGGTTCCTCAATGAGTCCTTTTTGATTAACTGAGTAAATCTGGCCTTTATAACGCATTGTATGGATTATTGGAATTGTCTCTTAATTGAGCTGTCTAGACCTTAGTCTTCTCACGTTATATTAAAAAATCCAAACTCCTTCCCCTAGCATAGGAGGATCTTCTGTGACACGATACCATTGCTTTCCCCTCATTAATCTTATTGCGTATCACTTGATTTATATTACAGGTGTATTAAAGAACATGTAGCACTTCACCCACGGCACCCTTTCCTTTATTTTATCGATTATTCCCTTATTATGACCCCCTAACTGACAATTCTCGAAGCTTGTCCAGAGGTTACTGGGTCTTTTCAATCTCTTTATTCCCCGCGGTTGTTAATGTATCTGGAAATAACTTGTTGAACTGAAATGAACTCCACCTTGAACCACAGAAACTTCTTGATTTAGTACGTTGAATTAGGTTTAATTTCAAGCATTTTCACTTTTTCATTGAATCTTAAACTACTAATATTTCCTATCTGCCATGAAAGCACAGCAAGACAATTATGATAACCTATGATTCTTTGAATAATGTAGAAAATGTTTCCATTTCAGCTGTTATGCAGATAAATGCCCTGGCAATCATAACATTAAATCTGCATTCATCTTAGGCTTAATCATAAATCCCATTGGTCAACCTAGTTTATTAGAAATCAGGGCAAGAGAAAAATAATAGACATTTAAAACAAATCTCAATAGAGGCACAAATAATCTATTCCAAATAGTTCTGGTAATGGTTCTACACCAACCTCTTACCTTCCAGTTCTCAGACTCGCCAGGTAAACTTTAAGCATTTGTGCTTCTTCATTTTATGTAGGAGTTTGGCTGTAGGGTAGCCACAGCTGCCCAGGGAGGCGGAGAAAGCTAGAACTATCAGCCTAGATGGCCTTCAGATCCTACAGGTATATTTCTTTTCTTTCCTTTTTCCTTTTTCTTTCCTTTGTTCCTTCCTCCCTCCCTCTCTCCTCCCTTACTTTCTTTCTCTCTCTTTCTTCTACATCCTCCACCTCCTTCCCTCCCTCCCTCTCTCCATCCCTTCCTTCTTTCCTTTCTTCCTTCTTCCTTTTTTTCCTAACTATTTCACATTTATCACCTCATTTATCTCCCTCAAAAGTAAGTATTGCAGTTTTCATTCCCATTTTACAAATAAAGAAATTGAGGCCTACAGGGATAACCTACCAGAGGCCACAGTGGCATAAATGGCATAAACAGGATTTGAACTCAGTGCAGTATGGCTCAGGATGAGCTGTAATTATTGTGCTATCTACCTTTCTAAGAAGATATAGCTCCTTCGAGCATCCGTGCTTTACCGTAACTCCCCCATCCAGTGTTTGCTTCCTTCAAGGAAGGTTGCAATCTTCAAGTTGTTTGGAGTGCTATCCTGTAGACATAACAGAAGAAAGTCACAGGTTTGCCTAAACTCTTAACCGTGAATCTGTATGCAGTATGCTCTTGGAGACTGGATAGATTATTGATGGTAGAAACTGTTACAAAATCGCTCAGCAGGGAAACTCTTGTATTTGTCCAAGGAAAAGCTGATGGAAGCCCACTCTAGGATGATAGAAATTCCAGTGCAGGGGAAGAGAAGTGAAAACTCAAAAGACCTGATGAAAGCAGAGCAGCATTTGTTTGAACATTTTAAACCTCTATCTGATATCATTTCTAAGTCATTTTCATGCATTTTTGGCTTTGAAATGGTAGGGTAAAATGTAGCTATTTTGATGTACTCTCTTTTCTTTTTTTCTTGCATGGCCAGGCACGAGGAAACAAACCTGGGTCTGTTTGAAGCCCCAATGCTTGGAGAGGGTGGAGCCTAGAAAAAGGTGGTCTCTCCAGTGTCCCCCAAGGTTGCATTTGAAGAGAAGCAGGCCTCTGTGTGGGCCCTTGACAAGGGTGGTACTGCCGCTTTCAGAATCCCCAAGGACAAATGATCCTCAGACTTTGAAATCTAATGGGCTTTGCCCTGCAGGTTTTTGAAACTATGTAGGTCTGGTGAGCCCTGGGTTCCTTCCTCCCTATGGAGATGTGTATATGGATTCTATGAATGTTCCTCATTTGTATCTTGGGAGCAAATAACTTGTTATGAGTTTTCAAAGGTCCAGAGCAGATGCAGAAAAATTTGCCTTTGGACAGACTATGTCTGTAACTGACTTGATGAGATTGTGTACCGTCTCTAATTTTGTACTTCATTTGTATCGCTACTGAAAGGTTCAGGATTTCTGATATTGTTATGAAATTAATGTATTTTGTATATGGGAAAGCCATGTATTTTTTAGGGGCCAGAGAGTGAAATGTGCTTGTTTTTAAGGATGTATGCCCCCTAGAAAAGCCATGTTTTAATCAAAATCCCATTTCATAAAAGCAGACAATTCCCTGTTCAATATTGTATGTTTGAAACTGTGATCGGATCGTCCCTCTGGATGATGTGATTTGGTCAAGAGTGGCTGTTACATTGGACTAGGTGACGACATGTGGGTGGGTCTTGTTTGGTTGACTGGAGTCTTATAAAGAGGAAAAATTTTGGAGAAAGATTCAGATAGAGCAGAGCAGAACAACATAGCCATGAGAAGCAGAGTCCACCAGCCAGTGACCTTTGGAGATGAGGAAGGAAAATGCCCCCTGGGGAGCTTTATGAAACCAGAAGCCAGGAGAGAAAGCTAGCAGATGACGTGTTCACCATGTGCCCGTTCAGCTGAGAGAGAAGCCTTGACTGTGTTCACCATGTGCCTTCTCACTTGAGAGAGAAACCCTGAACTTCATCAGCCTTCTTGAACCAAGATATCTTTCCTTGGATGCCTTTGATTGGACATTTCTATTAAACTTGCTTTAATTGGGACATTTTTATGGCCTTATAACTGTAAACTAGCAACTTATTAAATTCTCCATTTTAAAAGCCATTCTGTTTAGGCCTTTTTTCCATTTTGAGTAAATTTTGTACGGGGTGTGAGATATGGGTCCTCTTTCATTCTTTTGCATATGGATATCCAGTTCCCTAGGCACCATTTATTGAAGGGACTGTTCTGTCCCAGGTGAGTTGGCTTGACTGCCTTATCAAAGATCCATTGTCCATAGATGAGAGGGTCTACATCTGAACACTCTATTTGATTCCATTGGTCAATATAGCTATCTTTATGCCAGTACCACGCTGTTTTGACCACTGTAGGTTCATAATATGCCTTAAAGTCAGGCAGTATGATACCTCCAACTTCATTTTTTCTCCTCAGCATACTTTTAGCTCTTTGGGCCACCCTACCCTTCCAGATAAAGTTGCTTATTGGTTTTTCTATTTCTGAAAAGTTTTGTTGGGATTTTGATTTGTATTGCATTGAATCTGTAAATCAATTTAGGTAGAATTGACATCTTGACTATATTTAGCCTTCCAATCCTTGAACATGGTATGCCCTTCCATCTGTTTAGGTCTTCTGTGATTTCTTTTAACAATTTCTTGTAGTTTTCTTTGTATAAGTCTTTTGTCTCTTTAGTTAAATTTATTCCTAAAAATGTATTCTTTGGGTTGCAGTTGTAAATGGAATTTGTGTCTTGATTTCCCCCTCAGATTGTTCACTACTAGTGTATAGAAACACTACAGATGTTTGAGTGTTGATCTTGTAACCTGCCACTTTGCTGTACTCATTTTTTAGCTCTAGTAGTTTTGCTGTAAATTTTTCAGGGTTTTCGACATATAGTATCATATCATCTGCAAACAGTGAGAGTTTTATGTCTTCCTTTCCAATTTTGATGCCTTTTTCTTGTTGAATTGCTCTGGCTAGAATTTCCAACACAATGTTGCATAACAGTGGTGATAGTGGACATCCTTGTCTTGTCCCTGATCTTAGGGGGAAATTTTTCAGTTTTTCCCCATTGAGGATGATAGCAGCTGTGGGTTTTTCATATATTCCATTTAACATTTTAATGAAGTTTCCTCCTATTCCTATCCTTTGAAGTCTTAGGTCTAAGACCATAAAATAGAAGAAAAAGGAGGGAAATATCTTATAAATCTTACACTTGGAGGTGGTTTTATAGACCTTACACCCAAAGCAAGAGCACTGAAGAAAGAAATAAATAAATGGGAACACCTCAAAATCTTACACTTCTGCGCATCAAAGAACTTCATCGAGAAAATAAAAAGATAGCATACACAATGGGAGACATTATTTGGAAATGACATATCAGATAAAGGTTTAGTATCCAGAATTTATAAAGAGATTTTTAAACTCAACAACAAAAAGACAGCCAATCCAATTTCAAAATGGGAAAAAGACTTGAGAGACACTTCTCAGAAGAGGAAATACAAATAGCCAAAAGACACATGAAGGGATACTCAACTTTCCTTGCCATTAGAGAAATGCAAATCAAAACCACAATGAGATATCATCTCACATCCACCAGAATGGCCATTATCAATAAACAGAAAATGACAAGTTCTGGAGAGGATGTGGAGAAAGAGGCGTACTTATTCACTGCTGGTGGGAACCTCAAATGTTACAACCACTGTGGAAGGCAGTTTGGCAGTTCCTCAAAAAGCTGAATATAGAATTGCCATACGACCCAGCAATATCATTGCTAGGTATCTACTCAGAGGACATAAGGCCAAAGACACAAATGGACATTTGCACACCAATGTTTATAGCAGCATTATTTACAATTGCAAAAAGAGGGAAACAGCCAAAATGTCCATCAACAGTCGAGTGGCTAAACAAACTGTGGTATATACATATAATGGAATATAATGCAGCTTTAAGACAGAATAAAGTTATTAAGTATGTAACAACGTGGATGGACCTTGAGGACATTATACTGAGTGACATTAGTCAAAACAAAAGGACAAATAATGTATGATCTCACTGATATGAACTGGCATTCGTGAATAAACTTGGAATATTTCGTTGGTAGCAGAAACCAACAGGAGATAGAAATAGGGGAAAATATTGGGTAATTAGAGCTGAAGGGATACAGATTGTGCAACAGGACTGAATACAGAAACTCAGAAATGGACAGCACAATGCTACCTAACTGCACTATAATTATGTTAAAACACTGAATGAAGCTCCATGTGAGAATGATAGAGGGAGGAGGGCTGGGGACATAAATGAAATCAGAAAGAAAGATAGATGTTAAAGATTGAGATGGTATAATCTAGGAATGCCTAGTGTGCATAATGTTAGTGACTAAATTTGCAAATTTTTAAAATGTTTTTTCATGAGGAAGAACAAAGGAATGTCATTAGTGCAGGGTGCTGAAAAGAGATGGTAATTAGTATTTTAAAATCTCACCTCATGTGTAAGTCTAAAGCAAAAAATGTTTATTTGGTACAAAATTTATATTTTGACTAGTGCATTTCCTAATATAATTTATATGGATAGCTTGACTGAATACCATAAGTACTTGGAATCTCAGGTAGGACATGAGATTTTGTTGGTCTGTCCAGAGTGATGCCCTGATGAATCCCAGAGTGATTCAATCAGTGACTGGAAAAGTTTTTGCAAAGTCCCCTTTGAGGAATGGTGAGAATGGGGAGAAATTCAACTTCCCCAAGTTGAATTCTTGATATTCTCCCAAGCAGTGTGGACAACCAAAGCTATAGGCTGAGCTCCCAGTCTTGGGGTTCATTCATATGAAACCTAACCCCACAAAGAATAGGTCAAGTCTACTTAAAATTTAGGCCTAAGAGTCACCCCCAAGAGAGCCTCTTTTATTGCTCAGATGTGGCCTCTCTCTCCAGCCAATGCAACAAGCTATCTCACCACCCTCCCCCTGTCTATGTGACACATCACTCTCAGGGGTGTGGACCTTTCTGGCAAAGTGGGACAGAAATCCTAGAATGAGCTAAGACTCAGTATTAAGGGATTGAGAAAACCTTCTCGACCAAAAGGGGATAGAGTGAAATGAGACAAAATGTGGCAATGGCTGAGAGATTCCAAATAGAGTTGAGAGGTTATCCTGGAGGTTGTTCTTATGCATTAAGTAGATATCACCTTGTTATTCAAGATGTAATGGAGAGGCTGGAGGGAACTGCCTGTAAATGTGGAGCTGTATTCCAGTAGCCATGTTTCTTGAGTATGATTGAATAATGATATAGCTTTCACAATGTGACTATGTGATTGTGAAAACCTTGTGTCTGATGCTCCTTTTATCTACCTTGTCAACAGATGAGTAGAACATATGGAATAAAAATAAATAATAGGAGAAACAAATGTTAAAATAAATTTAGTATGAAATGCTAATGAAAGCGAGGGGTAAGGGATATGGTATGTATAATCTTTTTTTTCTGCTCATTTTATTTCTTTTTCTGTTGTCTTTTTATTTCTTTTTCTGAATTGATGCAAATGTTCTAAGAAATGATGTATATGCAACTAAGTGATGATATTGTGAATTACTGATTATATATGTTGATGTTTTAGTTCATTTGCTAAATTTTTTAAATTAATGAATAAATTTTTAAAAATTAGAAAAAAAAATCAATGGAGAACTACAACAACCCAATCTAGGCAGGACTACCAATGGCTTTGAAACTTCAGGAATGAAAGTTTGTGCCTCCCCACCAAGCAAATAACCACGGCCACATGAAGTGCTTGCTGAGGGTAATGGGAACATAGAATGGGTAGTAGAAGAAGATCGTGATAAATATGAAGTATGACCACATGATCAATTGCAGAAACAAGGACTGTAATGCTGTTTTGTTCATGTTATAGTATTTAAGTTGTAAGATATCAAGTTTAAGAATGAATATTACCCAAGGGCTTGCACCCTATTCTGGGGAGATTTAATGTGTTTCCCATTGTATGCAGGACAGTTAAGTACTGTTAGGAACGGAAAAAAATGTGTCTTTTATTGTTTTCTATTTACAAATTATGTACAGCTTAAGGTAACGGGTACAGCTGCCAAGGTGACAAGGGGTGGTCTGTCATTGTCAGGTTCATGTATCAACTTGGCCAGGTGGTGGTACTCATTTGTCTGGTTGGGCAAGTGTTGGCCTGTCTGTTGCTGTGAGGACATTTCATAGAATTAAATCATGATCACAATGGCTGCTTCCACAGCTGATTCCATTTGTAATCAGCCTAGGGGAGTGTCTTCTGCAATGAGTTTCACAATTTTATCACTTGAAGGCTTTTAAGGAGGATTCAGATAGAACACTCTTCTTTCTGCTTTGGCTGGTGAGCCTCTCCTGTGGAGTTTGTCTAGACCCTTCATCAGAGCTTCACAGCCTGACCTACAGATTTTAAACTCTATGTTCCATAGTTAGATGAGACACTTTTATAAATTTTATATCTACAGATATTTCCTGTTGATTCTACTTCTCTAGAGAACCCTAGCTATTGCAAGTACTATATAGTTTTGGAAAAAACAGAGAGTTTGTCTTATTATTCTATTTAACTTGTTAATGTATATAAGACAAATAATAATCATGTCATAACTTTCAGCTATTACTATAATTTTTATAACACTATCCATACTTACTTTATTTAAATATTTAAGGGTTTCATGAGATTTTTATGAAAGATTGTTGTCTCCTTCCTTGGCTTTTGGATCGATAACAGGTCCCTTTTTTCCTTCTTTTTCCCTCCATTACCATATAATCTTTCTTTGCCTCTAAATCCACTTTCCACTTCTTATAAAGATTGTTTAGATTATATAGAGAATACCAATATAATCTCAATAATATCCTATATCAAGATCCTAAATAATATCTGAAGAGTTCCTTTTGCTATATAAAGTAACTTGATAACAGGATCTGAGGGTTGGAATGTGGCTATGTTGAGGTGAAGACATTATTCAACTGACCAAATATGATATATTTTTAAGGAGAAATAATGACATAAGATATAATCTATTATATAAAAATCAGTAGGAACTAGATATTCTAAGCATTTGCATTTTATAACAATTATGATTTTTATCCTTGTTTTTAAAATAATTGCTTAATTTTAATTCCAGATTAGTAAAGAAAGTTTAAGGAAAGTTTTCCTCATTTTTGTCCGTGAACCGCAGTTCCATTATTGGTGTGTTCTAAATATTCTGTACTTATGATCTAATGTTATCTGAAAATATTCCTACTACTGGTAGGAAGCTTTAAAGCAAACTTTAAGAAATAAGATATGAATAACTTTGTAATTAAGAATTAGAACCATTCTAAGGTAAAGTATTTTTAATGATGTTATAAAGAACTAATTACACTAAAATATTACTAATAATTTTACTCTGTCATTCCTGCAAGAATGAGAGTAGAATCAAAGGCCAAGTGAAGTTGCAAAAAAATACAATTGTATTACTTTTACATGTATTTTCAAAAGATAGCTTTTCATCTGTAATATTGATGGCTCAAGATTTGTAGTGTCTTAAATGTTACAGTAAATATTATTAAGCAAATATAGACTGTACATATTCCAAATTTTTTAAGTAAAATACATGGGAAATGAAGACATAGAAATATTGACAAGACTCAAAATAGATATATACATATAAATAAAATGAAAAATGAGAAGTATCTGTTTTCAAATACTTATAAAGAGAATAAACATTCTTAGAGGTCACTCCTGGCTCAATGGAAAAGTAAAAAAGTTTCAATAAAAAAATTTAAAAATACCAATCCTAAGAAAAATGCAGCAAAAGAGCTACATGGTTTGGCAAAATATTTTTAGAAGAGAGCAGATTGCTTTAAAATCCCATTACTGAAAACAAATAACAAAACTAAGTGCACTAGTGATTGAATCCAACGAGCTAGAAAGCAGACATGGAAAGAGAAGAGTATAGACACGATTGGAGAAGAACAGTGGGCTTCGTCTTTGAATTGGCTGGATTTAATGATAAGAGTAAAAACTCTATTCAGTGTAAAACCCAAGGCCTTCCATGAGTCATGGTAATTTGCTCCTCTGCAGAGGATAGACAAGTTCCTAGAGAAGATTTTCCCATTTTTCCACCGCTGGCCCACACCTCTGATCTCTAAATTTTCTGGGTTGTTAGTAGGGTTTGTCACATACCCTCTACTTTATTCCTGAGATAAAGCACTGTTATTTCAGGCAAGGAAATTACCTTTAATCTTGCTCACTTTTTAAAAGTTTATTCATTATATGGCACAACCAACATAATCATTTGGGTTGTTAGTGGTCTTTTTGCATTGGTTAACACGTGGTGGGAGGTGTCAAATTTTCTTATGAGCTGTCCTTCCTAGGAAAACCTAGAATATGGATTTAATGCAAGTACTCATATCACTTAGATAACAGAAGAGTCTATACCCAAAATCACTAAACCCTGAAATCCATTTATCCTGAAATCCATAAACAAATGAATTCAAGCACATTGACCCCATAACCTTCAAATCTTGTTCATGTTACTTCCAAATTATATACCTTGATGCGTCACAATCTTAACAAAGTCTTTTATTTAGGTGCTCTGTCTTCCTCTCTGGCTTCCCTGCTTTCTTTCTCTAGCCTCTCCACTAGCAGTAGAAAAATAATTTTGAAAAAGAAGATCTTGCTATCTCCAACTTGAAGTCAATGATTACTCATTACACCTAAAAATCATTTGAAATGTTTAACCATAACAGGATAAAACCCTGCATAATCTAGCCCTGTCTGTTGTTGTCAGCATGTAAAATGCCCTAATCATTCACTTCATTCTAATCAAGATGATCTTTGACAATTCCTAGAACAATTATGACCCATTTTCCTTTGTTTCAGAGCTTTGGCATTTGCTCTGTACCAAACACTTTTCTGCTGCTGTCTGGCTTTGCTGTTTCCTAGCACCCTGCAGATATCAGCTTAAACATTATTCCCCCAGAGAGGTTACTCTGCTATTCTGTATCACACACACAGCCTCGCAGCATTTACTTCAAGGAGCTTACTCCATATTTATTTGTATAGGCATTTAAAAAATTATTTTATGTCTTTTACACTGAAATGTAATTTACATTATGGCAAACATCTTGTCTTTTCTTCTCAAAGTGTTATATCCAAAGTGTGGAGTCCTAGGTCCAGTATTTCTGTACTGCTGATTAAAAACTGAACTGTAGGACAGGCCACGGTGGCTCAGCAAGCGTAATTCTCGCCTGCCATGCCATACACCTGGGTCTATTCCCAGCGCCTGCCCATGCAAAAATAAATAAATAAATAACTGTGATGGAATGTTAAATATTTTCTTGTGCTTCACAACACACCTTTTACTGAACAATAAATGACTTTTTCACATATAAACGAGAGACGAATCATTAGAAAGGAAATGATTTAAAAATACTTTGAATCTGGGGCAGAACTCCAGAGACAGTAACAAAATTAGGCAAAAAATGAAAAATAAGTAAATTTCTCCTTTCTTGTTTGGAGGTAATAAAGCTATTGGCAAACATGACCTAGCAAGGGTTGGAAATGATAATGTGTTTACCACAGTATCAAAATTTGTTTTTGCATGGGCATGCTCACGGGAATCAAACACGGGTTTCCAGCAAGGCAGACGAGAACTCTGCCACTGAGCCACCATGGCCTGCTCAAGTATCAAAAGTTTTAACAAAACTCGTTTAACTAGCAGATTTATGAAGACAATAAATATGAATTGTCACAAGGGGCTCCAAAATGTTTTTGTACATTATAACAGTCTTAAGCACATTTTCTCTTTTTGTGCTTTTTCTTTTACTTGAAAATATAGCTTCATAGTGCTTTGAATATTGTAGTCAGTCAACAAATATTTGTTATGAAATAACTTTATAAAATATAATATATCAAACTTGATTTCATTTTTCCATTATTTAATACTTTTTAGTTCATTGTCATTGAGTAATAGCTGAACTCCTGTTACAGCATTGACCATCTTATAATATCTAAGATGCTTTAGTATTTATAACAACTCATGCTGTTTATTTGCTCCAGTGAAAACACCATATATTCTAACTTCTCCTCTCCACTGGGTCCATTTACAACCTCTCTGCTCATGATCCAAGATTCCACCCAGGTGTTCTGTACAACTTCATTGTAACTCCTCTGGTTGTTGGCCACTCTTCCCTCTGAACTCTCAAATGCATTTTGATTTGTATTCTATTTCCATTATCCCAGGGCTTTCTTATTTTGTATTCATCTTCCTTGCAGTATTTTATGCTCTTTGAAGACAGGGGACCAATTCTTCATTATCTTGGCCTAACACTTAGGAAAGTATGAGTTGTAGAACAGGTTTCAAATTCTCAAAATATTATATTAACTTGAACTGAAAACTAGACTCACAGCTATCTGATGAGTTCACATAACAAAGAAGTTGGAGTGAACAGTCAGGGGATGAATTCCCCTAATGCTCAACCATCTTTTTAAATTTCAAATCCAAATCAGCTTTAGATAGCTCTGGTTGTTCTAGTATTTCCCTTCTCATGATTTTTAATATATCTGTAATCCCAAGAACAGTTACAGATCAGATACTGGGTTTTGATGGGCACCATACACACCAGCAGTCTGTGCTCCTGGAGGTTGCCCACACACTCATTATCAGCTTAGAACTGCCATCCTTGGCCTGAAAAACCATGTGCTCTCTATCTTGCTTTAAATCTTTCCAGAGACATTAACTGAATTTCATTTGGAGGCAGTAATGATTTGGTTGAAAATACACTATATTTGGTATCAGGAATTCTGTATTGCTGCTCTGAGTTGATAATTTATTTGACGTGTGGCTTGTCTTTAGATAAAATACTTAATTAACTTACCTTTTATATGTGTTAAGTTTTCAATATTATAACTGTATCAGAGGCTTTTAATAAAAATGTGGTAAGACAATAGATGCCAAAAATGTTGGTGCAGTCATGGAACATCATGGGTAATGAAAGTAAATTAGCTAAACGCAGAACTAAATGATTGCCTGCATGTCATAGAATGAAAGTATATTTCAAATGCTTTAAACTAAGTGTTGTATTAAACAAAAATTAAAACTAATATTAATGATATAAATTTTAAGAGGAAGAGAACTTTAAATACTCTTGGAATCATTTTGTTTTCAAGTTATATAGACAAAAATTTTCACTAGAGAATTCCAGTTAACTGGACATGCGTTAAAAAAATAAAAGAATACCACTATGTCTAATTGCACTGTGGCTTACATTTTCTTCTGGAAAATATGCTTATTGCTAGAAAAAAAAGTAAAAAAGCTACAAAAAAGATGCTTCTTACATTCATGAAGTATTTTTGAAGTTTTCTCCTAATCTACTAATTTATATGAGAACTTATTTACTGATTTTCAATCTGATTAATATTATATTCTCCTATAGATAATTACAATATCCTTATTTATATGAGGCAGATATATCTTTTGAAATTTCAATATACAACATTTTTAATTTTCTGGTTTAAATATAATAAATCCTGAGAGTAATAGGCTAGATACATTCTCATCTTACCTTTACCTTTTCCATTAAAGGTACTATATTGGCTTACTTGCAAAGGAAATTATTTATTTATCAGGAGTATATCACTATGTTTTATTTAATTAGCATGGGAAATATTTCCCTATGGAAAGTTATACATAATATTTAGAATAACACAGATATGAAAATTACTGAAATAATTTTTTAACTTCCTATAATTTTGTGTTTTCTGTGTTGTTTTTGACTGTTTCTATAATTTTGTATTTTCTTCATTACATTTAAGATTGCATCATCCTCCCACAGTGAACAATTTATGGTTCATAACAATCAGATTCTTTGACCAATTTAGATCCATTTCCTCAGAAATGATAGTGATGACAAGTGATTGCTCATACTGGTCCAAAGATACATGTTTATTAGGAATGTAAATTCTCAAGTGATTTTCATTGCAAAAGATCCATTATACATCAAATTTAATTATATAAATATCATTAACAATTAATTTAAAGCCTTGACATCAAATCATTCTAAGAGAGCTGCAAAAACTAAAAAAAGTAGTCATTTCTTAATAAAATAAAATAAAATATAAATTAAATTAGTTATATCTCTTTCCTGCATATCATTTGTGTATATACTTTCATTTTGTTAAGAGTCAAAGCATTTTTTGAATGAAAATCAAGCAGTTTTCAACAATTCAAAAGTTTGGAAGAAACTGAAACATGTTTTTAAACTTATTTTTCCAGGAGTAAGAACATCAGTTATTCTTCAGGCTAAGTTAAATGTATCTATTTCAAGAAAAGAAATAAAGAAGGAACAACTTTGTAAATCCTTATATACAATCAAAAGTGAGAGTTCATAGATATTAAATTGATTTGAAATGGATAATTAAAAGAAGAACAAGACAGGATGCAAGATGGATTTTTATTTCTCATTTTGAAGTTTGCTGTAAGGAATGCAGTATACTTCTATATTACAAACTAATAGAAAAATAGGCAGTGATCTACTAGAGACCTGAGAATGGTGGTGAGCTAGACTACAAATGGACCTCTGATTTCCCAATCATATCTGGTGACTTTATGGTTATTACTGTGGAAGTAAAAATTATTAATTCAAGCATCTCTGATTTCAGCACTGGTTAAAATGAAGAGAAGCAATAGATCACAGTAATATTTGTGTCACCTTTGGAAGAAAGAATCCTATTAAGAAAATCCTAATACTGTCTGTGTCTGATTAAGGAGCAGGGCTAGCAAATTCTTTTTGTTTTCCATGACTACAAAGATCAAGGCTTGCATTTAAGAGAACACTCCACTGATATAAAATGTACTAATGGAATTTTATTGCATGAAGCTCATTAATTCTCTTATATTATGTATTAAAAAGATCTGTTACTAAAAAGATTCTTTTACAAAAATAACTACTTTTTTATCTTTTAAATACATTTAGAATAAAAATTTGAATATGCATTCGTCATTGAATCTATAGTTTTTTTTTGTTTTAGGAAATAAAATGTAAAAAATGAATAAAATTGTAAATGTTTTAAATCATGAAACCATTTATTCATGTTAAAACCTCAGGTTTATCCTTAAATTATTTCTTTATCTAAAGTCCCTCATGCAGTTTATCAGTTTAGCATAATACTTTCCTCTCAAATATATCACTAATTTTACCATAAGCTCCATCACTAACATCCTATCAAATCACCATTATTTCTCCTGTGGACTATAGCAATAACTTATAACTATTCTCATTGTTATCAATTTACCTACAACTTATCTCCATTGCTCCAAACAATTTTTTACTGGAAAACTACAAAGTAATATCATAAGAATCTCTATACATTTGTCAAAACCCATAGAATTGTACATTCAAAGACTGCATTTACTGTATGCAAATTTTAGAAAAATCAACTCAGGGAATCCCAGGAGGAAATGCAGACTGTGACAAAAGATTATGTATTAAAAATGTATTATATAATCTCACCAAATGGATTGAGAGTGGAAAAGAAAGGAACTAATTTAAGTAATTTTGGATGAGAGCATTTGACTAGCTACTCTGCTTAAAAGGACATAAATACTATACTATAGCATCCTGATTTATTTCTCATAGGGATAGGGGCTAACAATTCTGAAGCTATAGTATGCTGATAAAAGTATTACTGAATGCTAGAGTTGAATAATTTCATACATACACACATACATGAATAATTGATAGTGCAGCCAGATTTTGCACTATCAGAGAAAGAATTTACAAATAATCAAGAGGCTGAGGTTAGAAGTGAACCCTGTGGTGTTAGATGAAAGTTCGAGATATCAATATGAAATCATGTTTATTTTTATATAAATATAGATAAATCAATGCAGAAATAATTATAGAAATATTACATGCATGGGATACTATATATGTGTGTGTTTTTCCTGTCCCCTGAAATAGCCTAGAATCAGTGACAATCCAATTTCAATAAGCATATCTTATTGTGTGTGAACCCACATCTTATTTTTTAAATACCATTCACCAACTAAAGGATCTTGGGATTGCTGGAGAAATGATTGCTTCTAATGCTGTGACTAAGAAAATATAAAATGAGCCTATATCATGTAGTACCGGAAAATAAGAAAGTCTTCAGAAAATAAAAGGATGGGGTCATGTGAAAGGGACACACAGCCAATCTAAATTTTTCTACTCAGAAGTTTTCTACCGAGTAGAAATTCTGAGTAGAATATTTTTCGACTCAGTAAAATTGCCTACAGATACTCTTTATTGTTATCTCTAAAGCAACTAAATCTAGAACAATTAGAGCAACAATATAAATACTGATAGTACTGGACTATAATACAAAGAACAAAATACATATCTATAAATCCGTACTGATAAAGACAAGAGATTAATTAGATTAACAAATGTGAGAGAATTATCCTTCCTTAGAGAATAATTCCAAACTATAAGTTTGGAAGAAATGAGGGAAATAGAAAATCACCATTAGAAAATACAGTATAATTTCTGCAGGCAACGTCTACAATTTAATGTTAATATAGACAGCAAAATAGTAACGAGAAATATGATAATCAAAGGGCCTCAAAGAATTGCTCCCGAAATATTTTTTAATTTTGTGATAGTATAAAAATATCTGCAAATTCTTTGTTGTTCCTTCTTCCTGGAGGTGGTGCTTCTAACAACTAGAGTTTGCAAAGGGGGGAAATAGTAATTTGAGCATGGAGAAACCTGGGAAGACATTAGGTTATCCAGAAGATCAAGGCTAACAAATCTGGCAATGCCATGCTGTTATCATACCCCTCCTCTACCCCATATGATGCAAAGAGGGTACTTCATCTCTTTGGTCTTCTTCCCCCAAGTCAATAATTCCAGCCTAGTCATGTAAAATGCCTGACAAATTCACACTGAGTAACAATCAACAAAATGTGTGAGCAGTCATGAAAAAAAAAAAAAAACAAAAAACACCAAGCTTCAAGGGAAGACTGAAAAATTGTCATAGACTGGAAGAAACTAAGAAGATGTGGCGATATAATGTTCTGAATTGGATCCTTGAACAGAAAAGGACATAAGTAGAAAAACTGGTAAATCTTGAGTAATTATTTAATAATGTTGTAACAGTGCTTACTTCCTTAGGTTTATTCAATGTAACATGGTTAAGTAAAATGTTACTAGGGGAAACCATGGGAAGGATATACTGGAACTCTCTGAACTATCTTTAAAACTCTTCAGTACTATCTTACATTATTTTAAAATAAAAAGTTGAAATAATTAATAATGATAAGACAATACTCCTTGCAGAAATCCTTTGATACCTTTCCATCACATTCACAATTATTTGCAAATTTCTACCTTGGTCTACATAGCCCTAGAGAATTCGACCCTGGTATTCTGGAACTCATCTATTTTCCTTGCTTTCTTCCTTACTTCCTTTTCTGTAATAGAAAGGGTCTTCTTACCTTTTGTTCCTGGCTTAAGGCTTTGGAAATTCTTGTTCCTCAACAAAATTATGTGCTGCATACCTTACTCTATGATAGCATCTACATATTTCTTCTGCTATTCCTTTGGTCTACTTTCAATTCTCTTTTAAATGATACAACTATAAAATCAACTAACTGAATTTTAAAACTCAGTTTAATTTTTCACTACATCATTATAAAATACCTTCCCTAACTCCTCGCTTTCATGAAAACTTAGGATATAGTCAATTAAATAATATATATTTTTAATTAATTTAAAAGTCTGCATTTGGTGATGGCTTGCAAAGCAAATTAGTACAGAATATGATTGAATTAATTATTTGTGCTTTTTATAACAGCTTAAAACACTCTACTTGAGCAGATGATTTAATAGATAATTTTTAATAGAAGAAAGGGAGCTCAGTCTACTAAGGGCTTTTTATTTTTCAAAGATGGAAACACATGCCAAAAGAGAGATTGTGGCATGGATGCATAATATAATACAGGCAATCAACACAGTCCTTTGCTCTAAAAAGTCAAAAAATAAAATGGTGTTTATTATTTATCAAGACACAAAGATAACTGGCTTATTGTTCTCAGATACCCTCAACTTCTTAAAATTATCTTCATAATAAATGAAGAATAATTGTTACACAATTTTTGCATTTGGAGGGATTATGGAATTGACTGAAAAAGTAACGGTCATATTAGTCACACTTAAAATGAGGTAGAACTTCCAATATATGTCAGGCACATTTTTTATTGAGATAAATTGATATGAATACTTAACTTCTCAAGCAAAGAAGTTTCACAAAGTTAAGATGCTCCTTCTGTGAAGAACACTTAAGAGTATTCATGAAATATTAGAAATGGTAAAACTGGTAACTAAGAATAGGGCAAAAACTTTGTATTGATTGAATGCAGAAGTAATGACTGCTTCTTTGAAACATTAATAACTTCTTAAATTGCACATTAAAATCCCATCACATGAATTTATTATTTAAAACTCCAGTAGATTTAATGTTATCTCTAAAGCAACTATTATAGAGACTTAATGGATTTCTTAATTAGGATATAGTATTAATGGTTATAGAACACTAATTAAAATGGAGGATTTGAGAAATAGCGAAATTGCAAAGAAATTATTCAAGCAATGATGTTACTTCTTTAAAAGTAGAACATAGTTTTATTCAAAATGTTTTAAAATACTGTACAAATCATGCAACTCCTTTAATCAGTATAATCTTTTCCATAGTATTAATATGTAGTGTTCCATTCTAAATATATGCTCTATTTTACTGTAATATCTTGGGAGTTATATAATTCACCTTATTTTACAGTCTTGATTTTATATAGAAGTTAAAGTAAATTTTCCATGATTATATTATAATTCGTAGTTCTGGAATTTATTTAATAGGTTTGCTTAGTTGAAGGTAGATTTCCACTACAAATGTATCACTGCAACAAAATTGTATCTGGATAAATTTATTTGGGAAATATTTGCATCTGTAAAGAATTGTTATAAGTAAGGCTATTTAGAAAATGATTTTGAAATTAGTTAACAAAGAGCATAATCTTTGAATTCAAACAAGTAACATAATTCTACCTAGAAATATCGTCTACAGATATTCTTAAGCCATTAATATCTATGTTAATAATATACACATTAATTCTAGGATCCATATTAGATAACAATTATTTACTAATTTCTGATTAGGTGGTCAAGGTACTTCTTTCATGTAATATCAAATCATTTCCAAAGAGTGAAAACAGAAAAGGAAACTGAGCATAGAAATTCAAGAGCATCTTATGGGACTGAAGACTAGGAAGCACCACCAGGATTCATATGAACTGATGCCTGGAACAGGGGACTTTTCAAGAAGTTTGGAGCTCTTCACTGCCTTTTCGTTTGTTATGATTTACATGGACTTAAATTTCTGCTTTTCTTTATTTATCTACTTTATTCCTATCTTTTTGTAAACTGAATTTTACTTCTCTAATGCTCTTGTTGCAAACATGTCTACTTTTATGATTCTCAAGACCTCAAGTAAGCCAAAAGAATTGAAAGGAATTATTCCCAGTTCCAAAATTCTTGGCAAGAGAAACTAATAGGCCTCGCCTGGTCTACTGTCCATTGCTGGGACAGTCAACAGTGATATGGGACTTGGATCCTATTTATAATAAATGAGTGTGTTAATGTCCAGTCTTGTGTATGAACAAGCAGTTCTCAGAACAGGTGAGCAAAGATCTCAGGCTGCCATTCTTCAGAGGGCTTAAAATATATAGGGAATGAGTTACTCATCTATCACATTGGAATAGTTAATGTGCTTTAAGTTTATAAGAATCAATCTTGCATCAATGCTGAAATATTACCACTCATTTATTAATTCATTAACATTATTAACAGAGTTCAATTATAACTTAAAAGAAGTTATAAGTTCTTTTATTATTAATATACATTATTAATAATAAATATACATAATGTATATATAATATATTACATATTATATAATAGTACAATATAGTATATAATATATAACATATATTATTATATTTTATTAATAAAATATTTAAAAGTTAAATATTTTAGGAAAAATATTTGATGACTTGTACAAAATTCATGTTTTAATGCTCATAGTTGGCAATATTGGTGTGGCCCAGAATTATTTTAAATGAAGCCTAGACTCAACACCATAAATATATATATATATATATTTTGGGGGTGGGTACTTGATCCGGGAATAGAACTGGGTCTCCAGCATGAAAGGCCAGCATTCTACTACTGAACCACCGTGCACCTTAACACCACATTTTAAAGATCTAATTTATGTATTCTTGCAGTTGATAGAATATATATTAATCTCTAAAGAGTGAGTATTTTACCTCAATTTCAAATAGATGTAATTGTCACCTTTTAATCTTCAATAGGATAGAGCCTTCGGCTATTAAACAACATATTTAAAATTGCCAATCAATCAAGGTGCTTACTGATAGGTACCATAAGTGCCTGAGACCACTCTAAGATATATTTCTAAAAAAGTCTAAGACAGTTCCAATATCCGTAGGGCTTCAATTAAAACTGATATAATAATGTACTTTATTACTTTGGGGTTTAGATTTTATGATGATTTGTTTAAGCCCATATCAAGCATATTAGAGTTTTTGATCCACCATATATTCTTTAATAGAATACCCTACTATATATTTAAAAAACAAAGACAAAATAGCTCATACTATCCCAACCAATTAGACAGTAGTTTTTAGTATCCTGATGTTAGGGTCTGTATCTTGTACAGTCTCTGATGGTTCCATCAGAACCATATTTATACAAAATATAAGTAAGTGGATAAGAATAACAAAGTGTATCTCATCCTGCCTTGGATAATGAATAATTAGATATCTATTTCTTTCATCAGAAGTGGTGATTTGGATTGTCTTTTTCTGGATAGTTTGTTCATTTATTAGTTTCAAGGAATTTATAATTTCTTAAAAACTTAATATTTTGAAATTAAAGAAAAGATATTCGCCAATATCCATTTTCAAATTCATCTGATTAGCTTATATAAATAATAGCTTATAATAGCTTAGAGTGATATACTCTAAGAACTTCCAAAATGAATAAATTGTTTCTGACTATTTATAGTCCAGCATAACTTTTCATGTTGTCGATATTTTCAAACTATGATGTCATTACGGGCATACAAAAAATACTCAAATCTTATCAAGTAAATGGGTGAATAGATGAAGGGGATAACATTTCTAATTAGTCTAGGGATTAAATTAGTCATTAGGGAAGGCACTTAAGCTTCAGGTTCATTAATGGGAATAATCACTTTATCATCTATGAATAAAATTAGATCATAATTTTAAATGCCACATCACTTTATATTCACTTTTACTTTCCCTAACTCAGCCCTAGAACCAGTCATTTCTCCTATGAACCTAGTTCATCTTAGCAAAGAATGATATTTATAAGACCAGATCAGTTTGCTAGGTATAAAAGTTTTCAAATCTGAAAGTTTGAGAACAAAACCCTACCAGGTAAATAAAGCTGTTTTCACAGAAAGCGACACAGAATAAGCAACACTCACTAATGTTTTTGTTAAGTTCTTATTTTTAATATACTCTCACATACTAATTCAATTTTCACAGAAAAACTCTTAAAAGTGTAAAATATATAAAAATGGTCAATGCATTTGCGCAGGGAATTGAAATAGTAGTAGTAAAGTAACTGTTCAAAGCTATAGTTCTACTCCTTCTACACACCATATTGCGATTAAAAATTAGCTCTTTTTTGCTTTAGAAAAAAAACTTATATTCTGGAAATGCTTATAAAAAGTTAGAATTGAAGTGTTTGTTTAAAACTACATTAGCTTAGATTATAAGAAATATATCTTTACATTTGATAATTGTACTAGTTAAATAACTTTAATTAAATATATTAAGCTGTGGACATGCCATATTATTTTATGATCTATGTTACATATATAATATTACACATATACATATACACTCACAAAATGGAATTATACAAAATATAAGTAAGTGGATAAGAATAACCAAGTGTATCTCATCCTGCCTTGGATAATGAATAATTAGATAATCTATTTCTTTCATCAGAAGTGGTGATTTGGATTGTCTTTTTCTGGATGGTTTGTTCATTTATTAGTTTCAAGGAATTTATAATTTCTTAAAAACTTAATATTTTGAAATTAAAGAAAAGATATTCGCCAATATCCATTTTCAAATTCATCTGATTAGCTTATATAAAAGTAATTCCACTAAGAACAACTATAAGGGATGGACAAAATTACATTTATTCAAAGACTTCAGAGTGCAACTTAGGCAAAAAAGCCTTGTGGGCCAATCTACCCAAGAGAAGACACAAAGAAGAGAAATACATTGAGGTAGTCCTAGATTAGATGTTTTGTCTTTTGGCTACATTCCAGAACCCACAGTATGGAGCACAGAGGCCAAGCTCAAAGCTGTGGCTCAGAACTTGTAGCAATCCCTCTTGACTGCAGAAGCCACAGGAGCAATCATAGATTGCCATGGCATCCAGGATTTGAGAATCCAAGATCCTGGAGAAAAGAAAACCCTAGAGAGATGAGCCTGACACCCTGTGTGCCTCAAAATCGCTTTGAGGATTTCGCCAATTCCTGAATTAGGCTTGAGCATGCATGACAAAAGAAGAGTAAAAAACTAAAAGCAGCTTCTAAGAAACATAAAACCTAAGCAGAACTTTCAGCAATCTCATAGCTCTAAAAAAGACAAAAAAATAAAAAATAAAATGGTGTGTATTACTTATCAAGAAAGATAGTCTCAGGAAAACAACCCCAACTTTGAGATGAGAATACAAAAGGACTGTACTCTTGGTACGAAAGCAAACAAAAACTGACTAGCTCTTATAAAGCTTGAAGTCTAGCTGTGGAACTTGACAACTAGTGACTGGGACAAGGAGCCCAGACATTCTCTAACTGCTAGACACAAAAAATTAAACCCTCTTGGGATGATCAAACAAAAACTTAACATTTTTTTCATAAACAACATAAACATTCGTTTAGCGATTGCCTGGCACACCAGGATCACATAAATGAAAACCATAAAAAAACTAAACAAAACATGTACATATTCACTAAGGATCCAGATAATGGAGTTATCAGACCAAATAGGTGAATGGAAATAATATAAAAATTACATAAAATTCTTCACTATTTTAAGAATCTCAACATAACCCAGACTAACAAAATGAAACAAAATTTATAATAGAAATTTTCTATGAGACAAAGTTATCAACCAATTTCACAAATAATATTAAGTAAAAATATTTCTAGTAAAAAATATTAGCTGCTCTAAATGGAGGTACAACTTCATATAATCTCTTTGAACAACTATTTGACATTTTCAATTATATCGGAATCTCAGTATAATTTTTCACCCAACAATTCAATTCCTTTTTACATTTTAAGTAGAAAGACATTCACATTATAAAAAAATGCCAAAAGAATGTTCATAGAAACATTGTTTATAATAGCCAAATTTGCAAATAGCCCAGAAGTAGGGTATTTCACTTTTCCTTACTTTAAATATTAAATATTAAATAAAATTATGTAACTATTTTCTTTTAATACGACTTCACAGTACTTTTGCTAGTGTCACATATTTATAGTCTACCCACAAACAGATTGTATTTTATGAAATGTGATCATCAAATAGCTATCAGTTCTAAATAAAATATATTAATTTTTAATCTATAGGAATAAAAAGAAACAGAAAGCAGAAAATATTTATGAATCTCTTAAAATATCTTTATAACTAGAGGTAATTTCTAAAATTCATTTAAGTTTATGAAAAATATTAATGGGTTGGAGTAATTTTAATTTTTGACATAATTCAGGAGTATCTACTGACTCCTGAAAAAGCTGAAATTTAGTACTGTATGTGTTTTCCCATGACCCACAATGATAGCTATATAATTAACACTCTGATGTCAACTTCTATAATATTTATATCGGTTCTGTTACTAGAATCCCTATAGGTAACTCATCTTGTTTTAAAAGATTAATGCTTATCTTTGTTCACATCTTCTCTATTCCTGAGTTTGTTAGCTTATATTCACGTTGTTTTCTGAGAGCTTTGTGTAATAATCTTTTGTTCTAGAAAACTTCAAGCTTCATGGTGCAGTCCTCTCAGAGTTACTGCTGGCTTAGATAAATACCTTAGAGAATGAATGCTTACTCTCTGCCAAGAATTCTGTCAGGTGCCTTTATGCATTATCTAATTTATGGTACAGAAGACCTATTTTATGTTAAAGTGTTTTGTTGTTGCAAAAAACTTTATTGTTTACACTTGGTTCATGTTTTGTTCCAGGGCCACAAGGTGGTTGTTAAAAAGATGCCTTCTGTCTGGATGGAGGGGCTCAGGCAGAAGCCAGGGAGCCAGAGGAATACAAAGGAGCCCCCGAGGCAACTAGCCCCAGAGACTCCCAGTCTTGCTTAAGTGTATGCGCTTGAGGGTGAGCCTTTCCTAGAGATTCTCCACCGGCCCTGTCAGTGTCCTGACAGGCAGCAAAGATTGGTCAGGTGGTCACCAATCTTCTTGATGTGTTTCAGCACCCTTTCCAAGATCAGCTCTTTAGGAAATCACGAAGATGAGGAGGTTCTGTGTTGGCAAGACCCAGTGCATGCAGATCCAAAAGTGCCTGGTTAGGGTTCTTCTCCAGGGCCCTGGTGGCTTCCATGGCTCCCTTGATTTTACTCAACTCGTATTGGGATAGCTTGTACCCTCCTAGAAGAAGTCACAGTCATTGTACTTGTTGCATCTTCCACAGAGGATGGGTATCTTCAAGCTGCCTTGTTGCAGTCAAAAGAGAAACCCAGAGATGGGTAGGTGTGGGAAGTACTGGGATGCAAACTGACCAGTGCCTGACAGAGGCCTTCACTTCCTTGGAAGGATTCGGATGGATGGATCTGGGAGCTCAAGATTAGTCGACAATGAGGAACTGACCACACACACACACACACACACACACACACACACACACACACACACACGCATGCACACAAAATCCGGAAAAAAAATAGTGCTAATTGGTCCCAGAAGTAGAGGATGGCTTAGGAAAGGGTTCCCAAGGTTATAACTGTAGAGGAAATTGGAAGGTGGTTGGAGGCTGAAGGGGCGAAAGTCCCTGGGTCAATGTTGAAGCAAAAAACAGATCCGTGGGATGGCAGGGCCTGCTGTCCTAAATTAATACTTTTGTTCTTCCCATTCAAAAATGAAAAAAGCCTGGTGGAGAGGCTATTCACAATGGTCAAGTAAGTAATTGGAGTTGGGACTTGAACCCCCAGAGGCTAGAAGCTCATAACGCTTAACAAATTTTATATACTACAATTTAATATACGTATTGCTCCTTATGTTTGCTATCTATGATATTTTTTCTTTCTACTTAATAACATCACTTGAAAATAATTTTGTGGTTATCAATTTGAAACAAGTTCTCTTGGAATAACATTTTTCTTTCCCAGCTTCAGTTTCAGTCCTTCTTCCTTTCTCAGAATTGTTCCTTGTGTCTTTGGGGATACGTATTTTTTTTTCATTTTCAATTGCTCTCTTTGCTATTCCCGGTACATTAATTAGTCATGCACTGGATACCCTATGTCTTTTCCTTATTCCTCACCTTTTATATGGTTTTATAATTTTGTTCTTCCTACCTTACTTTTGTGTGATTACCTGAAACCTGTATCCTATATCCTTTATGGGTTTTAGATCACGTTTATTCTACTTCTGATTGTTTTGGTATAGGCTCTGTCTCTGTATTTTATTTTTCCATTCATTGAATTCTGAACTCTGCCAGAGATAGTGGTCTGTAAATTTTTGAGCTATGAAAAGCTATCTGTTTGAAATCTGCCGTTTTTCCTGGGCCATATTTCATTTAATATTCTTTATTCACCTTTGGCTTATGTTTTTTTTTTTCTCTTAGTTATATCACACCATATATAAATAGAACTAAACTAATTCAGATGATATATCCTTGAAATATCATCTGGGGAGAGTTGACAGTGAAAAGGCACAATTGAAACTTCCCATTCAGATTTTACTCTCTGAAACATTATTTCACTAAGTCTGATATTTAAGTATCTTTAGGGTTGAGAAATATATAATCTTTATTTCAATGGAAAAGGCATTTTTAAAATTTCCCATACACTGGGTCATATATTTTTTTTCTTTGTGCTTTTATTAGTTGTCTTTGTGGGAGAGGGACAAACCTTTCATTCCAATATTTTCAACCAAAAATCTCTTTCATCACTAAATTTCATTTCATGCAGTATTTGCCTTAAAACAATTATATTATTGCATTTTAATTTTTACATTGCTTTGAAGTCTATTTTTCTAAATATGTAATATACCCATATCTAATATCTTGGGATTGATATCTTTGTTATTTTTTCACAAGTAGATAATTATTTGATATTCTTAATGGCTTCTGTGATGAATATCATATTTTAATGTGTACTATAATAATATATATTAAGGATTAATAATAATTAATAATAATTATTGTAACTAATTATTGACTCATATTCTACTGATTTTAATCTACATTCACAACATACTACTCTGTGCGCAATAGGAAACCACTGGATTTTTAGCAAGGAAGTGATGGTGTTAAATTTAGGATTTTAGTTTTAGATTAGTTGTGGGGTATGGAGGAAGAGAGGAATAATGCATGACTCTAAGGTGTTTTGCCTGAGTTAAATACACGTACAAGAGAATATTTCACAGTATTTGAAATAATTGCTAATAAAGGATTTTCAATGGCAATTGGGGCATAAACCAAATATAATTTTAAAATTAAATGTATTATATAAAATTTATATATAATTTGACCACCGTGTATATTATTTTAAAATAAAATCTCAAATATAAATTTTTTAAATTGTTAGCAGAGTTTATCTCTGGGATATAAGGTTATGAGTGAATTTTTTCTTAGATATTTTTCATTTGTCAATTGCTATTTTAAATATTAAGTGAAGACCACAGAAAATAAATATCTTAGTTTCTTTACATAACTTCATATCATTATAGAGTATAAAAAGCAATGTTTTATTATTTTTTCCAAAGAATATGAATAAATTATTCTATAAATAACATGGAAAAATATATTAAGTAAATTATACTGTATTCCTATCCAGTATATTAGACAGGCATTTTTATACATTCATATATTTACTGTAAAAGCTTTACATATACTATATAAAATGTTTGTCTCATTATTATTCTTCATTATATATTCCAAGGTATGTTTTTTATGCTATCAAAGAAGCAAATAAAAAACTATCACTTCATCTTTTAACTTTATTTTGAAATAATTTCAAACATATCTTTGCAGGTATTTTTTTAAATAAATATGCAGAATTTGTTCATTATGTTTTAAAAGTCAATACATAAAATAAGTATTCCCATTAATAGGAAGTGACAATCTATTTGTATTCTTGTAAGTAGCATATAGCTGAATTTGTTTCTTAGTCCATTCTACCAATCTGCATCTTTTAATTGGTAAATTCAGTCAACATTCAAAGTTATTACTGAAAAAGTGTTTCTTGATTCCATCATCTTATCCTTTTAATTTTATTTGTCAGATACATATATTCTTTTCCCTCTTTCTCTTTGTCTTCTTTAAATTAGTACTCTTCAATTCTGTGTCCTCCTCCAGACCCCCCTCTCCTGTCTTTTTTTTCAACTGGCAGATGTCATTTTAGTACTTCTTATAGGGCTGGTATCTTCTTGACAAATTCTTTCAGGACTTCTTTGTCTTTAGAAACTTTAATCTCTTTATTTTGAAATAATTTCAAATGTATTTTTGCAGTTTTTGACAGAAATTATTTTTAAAGAAGTGACACAAATGCAAACTCTAGGAGAGAAGTGAAGCAAAACGTAACTTTCTTTTCATGAAATGCTAAGAAAATGACAAGTGAGGCTTAAACTATTTTGTGGCTATAAACCCTGAATTCATGTACATTGAACCTCACAATAATCAGAACTTACTTTTATATGTTTAAATGAAGTGCTGCAGTATAGAAAACTGCATTCTGATACAAAGTATATGATAGCAAATAAACCCAGAATATCTAAAGTGAGCCTACACATATTTGTTAGTAGCATTCACTTACACTCAATAAATCAATTTAGAATACAGTTATTCTCCAATTTAAATATACTGTTTAAAATATTAATTTATTTTTAATAGCACATAGTTGTTCACAAAATTAGAAACCCAGACTTCTGAAATGCTAAGAATGAAAGGGAAGATTTACTGAATCTTACACCTACAGCAAAGGACATTTTAGCCAGTGAGAACGTCAGCACCTATAGGTATAATAATTATATATATAATCTAACCTTTGCTATGCTGAATGCAATGCTTCCTTTTTACAAATTAAGATTTGGCGTCCAACATATCTTCTGGTTTAAAATTAATTTATAATTCCATCATACTTTCTAAATATGTATTAATTGTTCAAACATTTTGCCTTTTGGAAATTAATTTTTAAATTTTAAAGGATTGCTATGCAATTTGACACTTATTTCAGTGGTTTCTATAGTTGAAAAAGTTGGCTTACGAAAATACATGGCTCCAAGTGGCAGATTTAAGCATAGATTTGAGTGTAAATTCAGTTAAAACAGAATAAAAAAATACAGAAATCAGTTTCATCCAGTATATCTAAACTGCAATATGACCTAAGCCTCTGAAAAAAATAATGTATATAAAAGGCAAACCTTTTCCCTGAGGGTATCTTACTGTGAAGGATCCCAGGTTTACCTGCATATTAAATAACAATTAAAGCACCCCTCTCCTTCCTTTTTCTTCTCTCTCCTTCACCCTCCCTCTCTTTCTGTCTTTTTCCAGGTAAACAGCAACTAAACAGAATTTTTAACACAAATATTTTAATATGTTAAGTGCAGATTTCTGGACCATACTCAGAGGAATTATGATTCAGTAAATTTCAAGCAGGCCTTGGTTCCTCCATCTGATAAGCTGCTTGGACTTCATGGCATGGCACCCCAGGAGAAAGTCTAAACTCAGAGTCCACTTGATGTACAGCATCCAGTACAATCTGTCCACAATTTCCAACTATATCTCCAGCCTTTCCTTTCTGAAAAACAGTTTTGTCTCCCACCATTCACTATAACATCTGCTTTGTCTTTTCTGTTCCTTCTACTGGGATGATACTTCTTATCTACATAATGAATTTGCTCAATCTTAAATATCATCTAAAATGCCATCTCTTTTTTGAAGATAAATGGGGATTCTTTGTCCTCAACCATACTTTCTCGTTTTCTTTATATCAAAACCAACTCATATTTTATTGTTCTATAGTTTCTAACATCTATCATTATGGGTGAATTCTTTGTATCTGACAAAATACAAAATTGTTCAGTAGTTTGTTGTCATGTTCACAAGAAACATTTAAATTATCAAAACTATATTATGAAAATAATGTCTAAACCACGTTATGAAACGTAGATTAGGAATTAGAAATTTTCGGACTCTGAAGCTATTCTTCCAATAGATACTTTATATCAAAGGTCGTTTTCCTTTTTGTGTGTGTTGTATTTAAAGTGGACACCTTCCCCAGCAACAATCCTGCATTTGAACACATCCAGATTTGCTCAAGAGTAATGGCCTGTCTTTTCTTATCATCACCATTAGTAAGGCACACGCTCTTTTTAGCTTTATCATTCATTATTTATGATAAAACACAAAACCATTCAACTAAAGCAGCTGCCTTTAGAGGGTAATAGCTTTTTTATCTACCTGCAGCAAAACTCCCAACTAGTTGCAGACTGAAATTGTTCTAACTGCTATCAGACTAGACACTGCAAATGTGTTCCTTAAATTAATTGATTATTTTTGTACATCGAAATCCTGCCAGGAAAACTTACTTTGTAGAAGAAATGAAGTATTAAAAACATTTACTATTATGGGTGGCCAAATCTTAAAAACTTCCCAAAATATTTAAGGTACCCAGGTATCAGCTTATTTTGCTCATCCTTTACATGACAGATGATATACATGTTTTAATGAAATTGATTGAAAAATGATAATTTTTTGTTAGAGAGTTGTTAAACAGATATCAACAATTTTATTAGTAATAGATGTTAACAGGATATAGGGTGCATATGTTTATTTTAAAGTACCATTTATAATATGATCTGTTCCAAAATATGTTTTGAGGTGGAAATATGCCTAGTTGTTTTTTTTTTTGTCAAATTGCTTTTTATTTAGGAGAATCATTTTAAAAATGACAAAACAGAGATAACGTTTCAAGAAAGTATTAAGATAGTATTTATAAGAGATCTTTATATTTTTTCTTACAAGTAAAATGCCAGGGCTATAATTATGAAGCATAACATAAAGATGCAAAATATGGCATGAAAAGGTGGAGCACAGTGCATTTTAAGGGCAGTGAAACTATTTTGTATGATTATAATTGTGGCTAATGACATTGTTTATCAAAACCCATAAAACTCTATACACAAAAATTGAACCTAATGTAAACTATGGGGTTTAGATACTAATAATGTATTGATATTGGTTCATCAATTGTATCAAATCTACCACACTAACGCAGGATGCTAACAATAGGGGAAACTATGTGTATGTGTGTGGTGGGGATGCAGTTTTGAGAACTCCACGCCCACTGTACAACTTTTCTGTAAAGCTAAAACTGCCCTACAAATAAAGTTTATTTTTTTAAAATTAAACACAATTTGCTACTTTATAAAAAGATAATATAATATGTATAACTAAATCTTAGGCCATGAGCAAATCAGAAATAATGTAAACATTGCTGATAACATGATTTCCTATATGACAATCATGTATAGCTCACATTCTCATTTTTTTACTGAATGTTTTATGATCTTATCAGTTACTAATATTTTCTAAAATGCAGGTAAGTTTATGTTTATGTGTTGGAAGACAGTCCTTCTTTGGTAATTTATTCTTATATCTTCAAAGAAAAAGTCATATTAGTCTCAAGTATATAATTTGACCTACAAAAAAATATGGGAGAGAACTTCCTATAATAGAGAACTGTTGGAGATATAAATAGCCTTTCTTGTTAGCTGAAAAATTTATATATGCTTGAGAAATAAACCATTATTCATGTCACTTATTGATATCTAAGGATTATGTGTCATACATTTGTTTTGGCAGGGGACTAATTTCTTTTTTCTGGGAAGTATGCCAAATATTTCCTAACAAAAATTCTTTTGAAATTCCATATGGTCTCAAGAATTTGTGCTAATTCTCTAATTAGGACAAGATATGTGTTAATATTGTTAATGAGATTAACAATTTTCATTTCATAAAACACTGAAGAAATTTAAATTTGATGTGGAAAGAGTAAATAATGGTAACACCACCTATAATTTCACTGCTTTTGAGTTGTACGACCTCATGTTAAGTTAGCTGAAAAATTTGTTTCAAAGTATGATGGACCTGCTGAGCATAATTTATATCAATTAATTTAAAATATATAATTTCTAATAACATTTATGAATTAGTATAATTGCATCCTCATAAAATACCTGCTTATGGTAATTCAAACATGTTAGCAACATAAGGAATTATGATTGTCTTATTATTTTCTATGGCAGATTGGAGAAGAGTGACTATTTGATTGTCATTTGTTAAAAGACTATTTCTCCCCATTTGAAGTGGTTACAATGTCATTATACTTGGGAAAACATTGTGGTATTGGAGTTCTATGTAGAGACTGTATCATGCTATTATGACTTGGCAGAATTTTTTATGGAAAAGTTGAGAATGCTAGAAAGAACATACCATGGTATATCTTGTGTCATGCTCTCATGACAAGGCATGGCCATTCTAAAGTCCAGCTGTTTAACAATTTTTAAATAATCAATTTTGTTATCACAATTTTTGTGAATTAATTCTTAAGGATGAGATTTCTGAGTTGGTTCTGGGATTTTTGGAGTTGATTCTCTAATCTAATTAGTTTCAAGGGCACTAATGATTCTATTTCCAATAATCAACATGGCCTGAGATGGCAATAGAAATATACAAAATATCACCACTAGATATGGTTACTCAAATGGTTGTATGAGGCAAGGCTCTGGTTGAGAGTGTTAAAGTTGACAATTTGTAACAGAGTTCTGTGGAGTTAAAAAGGTACAATGATGGGAGCGCCTAAATGCACTGGATACAATTACAAAAGTAAGGGATAAGCTGAAGTTTTAAAATTTGCAACTTAAGCACAGCAAGAAGGATGTGTAAATTTCTGTGTGTGTCCTGAAAGAAAATCTTATTTCATGTAACCACAGACTTGAGGTTTCTGAAAACCAGACCCAGAGTCTCATTGTGCAAGTAGCTGAATTATTTATAAATTAAATTTCTAACCCCCGTGTCTGCTGCTGAAGTGAGGACATTGACTGGACAGGATTTGGATTCTGAAATTTGGAACGGGGACATATGGATTGATAATAATGGCTGTGGAGACCGTTAAACCCCAGATTCTGCTAAGTTTTTTCCAGATGTACCTATAATGGTTTGCCCTGAGGAAACAACTTCCTGACCTCCAGCCCGCTCTGAGGAATCTTCCATCCAACCTCCACCTGAAAAAATTACTCCTGTTATGCCAGATAAATTTGTAACCAACTCCCCTGAGGAAATAGTCCTCATTACTTAGTTTGAAGAGTTCACTCCTGTTTCAACAGATGAAACTGCAATGGAATATCCTGAAATAATTGGCTTGCAAGACACTTGTAATTCTTCTTGCGATCCACCCCCCACTCCACTTTCCTTCCAGACCTACAACTCCATTAAAATTCCAACATGTCCCAAAAGGTGATGGGCAAAGTAGGAATCACAGGGAGGTATGCTACACCCCAAAAGAACTGCATGATTTTTCCAATTCACTAGACAGAAATCAGGGGAATAAATGTGAGGGTGAATATTAAGAGTGTGGGATAATGATGGAAGGGAATATAAAGTTGGATCAAGCTGAATTTATTGATATGTTCCCACTAAGTAGAGATTCTGGATTCACTTGATAGTCTTGCTGGGTCCTGGAACAGAAAAGACTTTCATGGAAAAGTCAATCTGTGTGAGAAAACAAAATTCAATATATTATATCTTAATATTGGTAATCTATTTGCAATGGATTCATAAAAAAATGGCAACCAGTTTACTTGCTATGTGGAAAGAGATAGGTAACTAATCAGACATTTGTTTTATAAGATATGGCTGTAAGAGCAGGTCCATTCATCGCTCCCACATAGTGTTACCATGTGTGCAGAGCAAGCAGACACTTCCCATTCATATTTCTGTGTCTTTTTTCCCAACTGTTTGATATTATTTTTTAAAAAAATTATTTGATATTATGTTTTAACTAAAGGAATTAGACATGTAAAATTCTAGCTTTATAAACTTTTATTTACAACTGAAGAAAGCATTATTTACAGAATTGTCTCTCAGATCAAAGAAGCAGATACATTAAAACAGTCTTATCCCCTTTTGAGTAGGTATAAATTTTCCTGGTATCTGCACCTCTTAGGAGTTCTTTGTTCCTTACACTAGGTCATATTGAGATTTGAGCCATATGTTAAAATTTCCTACATACTGATATTGAAAATATGCCAACCTTGTTCTCCAAAAATTGGAGAAAAATAATTGCTAAGCAAACAATATTATAGATTTTATTGATAGTTATACATAAGTTATGAAATGTGCTTAAGTAATGCAATGAATGTTAATTTCATAAATTTTCCTAATTTTCAATGATCATGATTCATAATAGTATGCCTTCATTTAAACATTAAAAAAGCATATTATACCTAATATTTTCATTGGGTACCCTACATAAGAAAAATTGCTATATTACCTTTTTTTTTTTTGCATGGAAAGGCACCAGGAATTGAACCCAGGTCTCTGGAATGGCAGGTAAGAACTCTGCCTGCTGAACTACCGTGGCCCGCCTGTTATATTACATTTTAAATTCCAATTCGAATCTTTATGAAATGATTTTTAGTGCTTAACACGTTTGAAGTGATTCACATTGTATATATTAACTTTGTAAAAGAGAATATGAATATACTAGTTAATTGATTAATCATTATTTATTACAATATAAAATTAAAAAAAAATATTCTCTAATGACATTGTTTGGCTTCATATTAAATAACAAAAATAATTGGCATTTTAAATAATTTGATTAAATAGCATTACATTTTAATTCATTTTAGTTTGTTCATTCAAATGTGAAGTCTACTAAGGGTTATTGAGTAACATAATTGTTATTTATTTTAATCAAGGATCTGAAAAAGAATATTGAGAAAATATTTTAATATTGACATTGCAATAAAAGTAGCTTTAACATTTTAACATAACATTTTTGTGTTTCAGGTGTTTGACATTTACGTGAACACATAAGTTAAATGCACAATTATTTAAAAACAGAAAGGACAGATATGTGGGTCAAAGAGCATCTGACAATAATTTAGAATGCAAATTATTTTCATGCAGTCACTAAAGAGTCTCATTTAGGGTTTAAACAACTGCAATATTCCAAATATTTAAAATAGTTAATGGCCAGATTTTCAATATATGGTCACTGAACTTCCGAAGGATACTCAATTGGCCTAATCCTACTTTTAAAAATACAATAGAACAACTAAAACCACAATTGCTGTCACCATCAAAAAACCTTTTTGGTAGACTGAAATACTAGATTTTCAACTCTGTCTTTCAGGCTTGGTCATTTAAGTACCATCTTATTTCCTTACTCACTACACTGGACAGCACACAAGTTCCTGGCTACAGGTTTTCTCGATAAATTTGTTCTAGATAACTCTCCTGTTTAATTTACAGATTCAGTGTGCCATGTTTTTATTACTATGTTTTATGACCTTCTTCTATTTAGATTCTATCTTTTTCTTGGACTTCTATAGCTTAAGATAGGCCACATCCACAGATCCAGGAAGAAGTACTTCTCCATGCTATCTCACGTCCACAGAATCCTACTCTTCCTGACTTTCTATTTCCCACAGATAAAGGGAGATTTATGGATTCTTCCCATAATGAAAGATGAAAAACTTATTTACTCATACAACTTCAGAAAGCAAAAAGATGTTCTGTGCACCGGTTTGAATCTGTTGAGTACCCCAGAAAAGCCATGTTCTTTAATTCCCATTCAATATTGCTGGGTGGGACCTTTTATTCTTTATATAGAGATGTCACTCACCAGTTGTGGGTGGTAACTTTTCATTAGGTGTTTTCCATGGAGGTGTGTCTCCACCCATTCAAGGTAGGGATGCTTACGGGAGCCCTTTTGGAGGGAACCATTTTGGAAAAAGCTGCAGAGTCAACAGAGCGCACAGAGCCAGAGCCCTTTGGAGATACAGAAGGAAAACACCCCTGGGGAAGCCTTATCAAATGAGAAGAGAAAGTTAGCAGACATCGCCATTTACTTTTCCAGCTGACAGAGCTGTTCTGGACCCATAGGCTTTTCTTGAATCAGGTATCTTTCCCTGAATGCTTTAATTTGGACGTTTTCATGGCCTTAGAACTGTAAACTAGCAACATAATAAATTTCCATTTTAAAAACCATTCTGTTTCTGGTATATTGCATTCCAGCAGCTTTAACAAATTAAAACACTCTGTACTCCATCTTTCATTCCATTTCCAAAAGTATAGAACAAGTATTTTATTTATGCATGCAAATTACACACACACACACACACATCTATGGCTTTGCTTTGTCTTTACTGAAGAAGCTGTAAAAGTGAAGTTCAGGAACCTATAGAAGTGCCAAGAAACTTTCAACAGGTCCAAAAAGTCAAAATCATTTAAAAATTATGCTAAAATGTTATTGCCATTTTCACTGTCATTCTCTTATGAGGGAATACCTAAGTTTTTCAGATACTAGAAGATGTGATGATATCATTCTGATGATTACAGAATAAGTTCTTGTGCATCTGTGTGTTTTAAAATTTTCCAAGTTTAGTTAAATATTGCAAATAAATATACACAATTAATAATATTTTAAATTATTATACAAATATGACCATGCATAGTATATTCTCAGATAAACAAAAGTTATTTTAGGCCCTCACTACTTTTTAAATGTCTAAAGGAGTTCTGGACAAATAAAGATGAGGACTACTGTGATACTGCATATACCTTCCACATGTGTCTTACAAAATTTACAAGTTGAGTTTTATTTTCTACATCAGTTTAATTGTCAGACATTATATATGCAATAATTTGTAGAGTAGTAAATCTAAATATTAATCAGCTAACAGGTGTTAGATAACTAACTTTTTAAAGATCCTATACTGTATCTGATTATTTTCACATTTCTCCTTTAGCAGGGTAAAGATAAATACAGAAATGGAAAAAAAAAAGATGTAATGAGAACCTAAACTCTATGTACCTTGAGAGTGTCACTGAAGAGATGGAATAGGATTGGTTTTAAAAAATGATTCAGAAAACAATCTGAATTTTTTTTATCAGCAGTGCCATAGTTACACAGTTGAATGCTTCAGTAAGTGCATCAGAACGTGGTACATATTATTTTCATCCTTTGAATCAAAACCTCAAGTATGTTATTTCCTGTAAGAATTCTCTGCAAGTAAAGCGGTACATAGTCGGTACTTAAAGTAACTGTAGGGAACGACGCCCCTCCACCCCCACCCTGTCTTTAGCTAGTCCTCCTTAGCACAGAACCCCATCTCCTTTTCCAGGTAACAGCATGAGACAAAAACTACTTGTTATAGTAATTTAAAATGCTTTTATTCCCTGCACTCCCAAGTTTTCAGGACCGTTTCCCTTACAGCTGTATACTTATTACGGCTGAGTACTCCTTCATGCTGTGTTAAGGGAGTGGAGTTATAATCTACTCAATAATGTATCTTGTAGACTAATATATCCAGTCTTCAGGTATTTCATCTGATGTGGTCACTGAGTTACCAAAAATTCAGGCAGAATATTAATCCTGATATGCCTTAGGATTCATTAATTTAGCATCAGTAATCATAAATAAAAAGAAAGAAATATAAAAAGGGATGTACAATGTACAAACTTTTTGAGTCCCTTACTTCATTGAATTACATATAGAGCCCTTGGTGACTGATCAAAATCAATGCATTTCCTTTCTATTGAGTGAAATGTTCTTAGTATTTATCAATTTTTAAAGGTTTAAGCTTTATTTTGTTATGAACATGTACATTTTTATAGTTATTGCATTTACATGAAACTTAGCTTTAAAATTGATGGTAAGTATGTGAACCAAATTTGTTTTTATTGATTTATACATGTGAATTGTTTGAAAAACAATGGCAAACCACATATCACTATTGATAGAACACTCTACATCAGAGGTCAGCAAACTATGGCCTGTGAGCAAAAACAATCCCACTGGAGTCTGGACATGACACCATAGGATCAATAATTCCATCCTGACCAAAAGGAGAAAAAAAAAAGTAACTAATAAATTATCAGTAGCTGGGAGAGTACAGATAGAGTCAAGAAGCTACTTTGGAGGTCACTCTTATGGAAGCTTCAGTTAGACATTGCTACCTATCATAACTTGTCAAATCTCAACCCAAACCATTCCAGCCTATCTTAAAGAACACCTAGGGCAATACATAAGATTCTACAAATGTTCCATGTGCTAAGGCAATTTTCCAGACACCAACAACGTCCAGATAGTCTCGTGGACCAGATTAAGTCCTGAAACCTAGAGGCCCAGCCATTTCAGAACATCAGCTAGTTCCATCTACCTACCCCCATATTACAGAAAGCCCCTTTCAACATGAAAAGTTTAGCATAGTCATAGCCTATATACCTCTAAAGAGTGGGATGGAAAGATCAAAGGTGATGATTGAGTTATACAAAGAAGATAGGGTTTAACAAACAAATATGATTGCTGAATCATTGTATTGATATTTCTTTTAGTCTCCAGTATCTTAGAGTAGCTAGGAGTAAAAACCTAAAATTGTGGCATTGTAACCCATCCAAACTCTGAAATCTGTTCTACAGCTAATTGTTGTGCTATGTGTTGAAATTTATTGTTGTTTATGTTATGTTATTTTTCACATACAAAATATAAGTGATAATAAAATTATATATATATATATATATACATATATATATATATATATATATATATATATATATTCCTTCTAACCTCCAATGTTCTGGAGTAAATAGAAGGAAAAATCTGAGATGATGGTATGGTGGCCCATGACAAACTCTGGATCTGCCCTGTAACAACTTGTTGAAGAGTGCTTTGAAAATGATTGCGTTTTCTTTCTTTGCTTTGTATGTATGTTATATTACACAATAAAAAAGTTAAAAAAAAAGATTATGAAACAGCAACAACAACAACAAAAAGAAACAGAGCTACTGCAATACCCTCCAATGCTGCAGGGACCCTGTGAGTACTGGAAGACAAGGCTAGAACTTAAAATAGAGGGATCTTTGGTGCATAAAAAAAAATAAACTAAAGATGGATCAAAGACCTAAATGTAAAACCTATAATTTTTAACTCTTAGAAAAATCATTATAGTATATCTTTTGAACTTAGATTTGTCATTAGTTTCTTAAATAAGATCCAAAAGGATGAGCACCAAAAAAAAAAAAATTAGATAATTTGGACATCATCAAAGTTAAAAGTTTTTTGCTTCAAAGGACACTGTCAAGGAAAAGAAAACCTATGTAATGGGAGATAATTTTTGCAAACCATGTATCTGCTAAGGGTTCTGTATCTATAACATATAAAGACTTCTTATGACTCAATAATAAACAGACAGTTCAATTTAAAAAAAAATGGATAATCTGAATAGGCATTTCTCCTAAGAAGACAGAAAAATGGCCAATAAACGTATGAAAATATTGTTGCTGTGATTAGCCATCAGGTAAATTCAAGTCAAAACCATGAGATGACACTTTGTACCCACTAGGATGGCTGCAAACAAAAATAAGAATAACGAACCTTGACAAGGGTGCTGAGAAATCAGAACTTTTGTATAGTGTTAATTGTGAATGTGTAATGGTGCAGTTACTTTAGAAAACAATCTAGAAGTGCCTCAAAAAGGTAAACATATAATTAGTATATGATCTAGCAGTTCCACTCCTATGTATATAATCAAGAGAAAAAAACCTATGTCTATACAATGATTTGTACACAAATGTTCATATTAACATTATTCATAATGATAAAAAAGGTGGCAACTTAGTTTGTCTTGGCTTCAATAATGAATACCAGGCAATGAGTTGGCTTAAACAACAAGAATTTATTGTCTCGTGGTTTTGAAAGTACAGCTTCAAGGTCCCAACAATACATGCCTTCTCCACAAAGTTAATAGTATTCTGGTGCTGTTTGCCAAAATCCTTGGTGTTTCTTGGCTGGCATCTGTTTCTGTTACATGTTTTCCTCCTATGGCTTTCTCTTTGTTCTGTTTTTTTGCTTATCGTTTTTCTGACAGCATCCAAATTTTATCTCTTCATAAGTTCTCCCAGTAATGCAAATTAAGACCTATCATCAATTTGGCCATATCTTAATTAACAATAACACCTTCAAAAGGGCCTATTTACAAATGGGTTAACAACCACAGGGATACAAATTAAAATTGAGAATATGTATTTTGTGGGGCACATTTAATCCCCACAGGTGGAAACAACCAAAGTATCCATCAACTGATAAATGTATAATAAAAATGTTATTCTCTATCTATGTAAATGTATACAATGGAATATTATTCAGCTATGAAAAGTAATGAAGTTTTGATACATGTTACAGCATGGATGGACCTTAAATGCATTATGCTAAATGGCAAAATACTATGTGCTGTATGAAATGTCCATAATAAACAAACTATGGAGACAGAGAATAGATTAGTGGTTACCTAAATTTGGCAGTAGGGAGGTTGCAAGGATGGGGTATGACTGCTAATGAATATGAGCTTTCTTTTTGAAGTGATGAATATGTTCTAAAATCTATCGTGATGATAGCTGTACAATTCTGAACATGCCAAATTCTATAGAATGATGCATTTAAATGGATAATTTAAATATGGAATGTGAATTATGGCAATAAATGTGTTTTTAAACAAACAAGTGAAAAAAAGCAATTCCACTGCCCATATTTGTACAACCCATGAACAAAGAATAGTTTTTCATTTTAAATGGTTAAAAACACAAACAATATACATCATCATATCTGAAATTTATATAAAATTCAAGTTTTGGTGCCCATAAATAATGTTTCATTGGAGCACAACAAAACCTATTTGTTTGCATATGTCTATGGCCGCTCTTGACCTAAAATGGCAGTGTCGGGCAGTTGCAACAGAGATTAGGACATGCTTTCATGTACTTCATCACCTACTCACTAATTCCCACTTTTTAATTCTTACCTAGATTCCCTTCACTATATACCCACTGACCACAAGCATTCTGGAGTCCACATCAGATCTCTGAGAACAGCAGAGCACTTGAGAAACCCCTTCTGCTGGAGATGTGAATGCTAGTTCATCTGTCCCCAAAGAGCCATCACTGCTTTACTGTTTATAACCATGCTGCCTACCCTGTGATTCTCTCCTCTTTTGGTCTAGCCATATTACAAAGAAGAAAAACCTAAACTATTATTACTTAAACACAATCAATAAAAAATTTCCAAGTATTTATTTCTTGTTATAGTAGCACAATCATAATATCCTTGAAATTGCCTCTGGCCTGGAAACCAGCAATATTTACTCCTGGCATGAATTGTAAGCCCTATGATGGCACAAAGACCTATTTTGATCTCTATTGTAGTTCTGTAGCTTATGGCCACACCATAGATATCAATATGCACTTGAATATAATTATTAAGTGGAAAAATGGTGGAAAGATTTTGCTTCAAGTACTTTGGTTTAAATGCGGTAGATTGAATCACACCCCCCTACAAAAACCTGCTTAATTCCTAACTCACATTCTGTTGTGTGAACTCCATTTAAAACAGCCTCTTTTAGACCCCATTTGGATAAGGCCAAATTGAATCAAGGTAAGCCTTTATCTCATATGGCTGAATTCCTTATGCACATAGGAAATTTAGACACAGTTAGTTAGTAGGAACCAGCAGAGGAGATAGTACATAGAACTATGTGATAATGATTGCCTGTAATCACCACCAGCACATTACAGACTCTGGGAGAAAGCATGGGCTGATGATACCTTGATTTGGACTTCTCCCAAACAAATTCTTCTTATGTAAGTCAATTAGATTGTGCTACATGTTATAGCAACCCTGCCAAACTAAAATATTGTCCAATAACTGAGTTGAACTTGTTCTTTTCCTTTACCTATCATCTATTTATGCAAGTTGCGAACAACTTTCATAAGTCATTTTCAGCTCATTCCAACTAACAGTGATCTTATTTAAAGATATCATTTTGTTTAGTATTCATTTGACACTGAATTGTATATTTTGTTTTGTATAACTCATTTATCATTTTCTTGAATTGTAAATTGTTACTCTACCCATTGCTTGTTTGCAGGGAATTAGATGCAATGTCACTTGAGAATTAAGGTCCTTTGCAATGGTTTTACATGTTATACACCACCTGTTAAATTATTATGCATGAGGTGAATGCTAACACATGTCTGTGGGGCTAACTGAGTCACTTGCTAAATGAAGGAGTTGTCTCCACAAATGGAAAACTGAGCTTTAGCAAAACAGAATACCTGTCATCTTTCAAAAGTAATCTTAATGAACATGGAGTTCAGTGATATCCAGAAAAAATTAAGAACCCTCTATATTAGGTTTAGTAAAAAAGTCAAGGACTTAGCAATACCTGTTCGTACAAATAACTTTTTTTTTTGCATGGGTAGGCACTGGGAAACAAACCCGGGTCTCCAGTGCGACAAATGAGAATTCTGCCACTGAGTCACCATTGCCCACCCCAAATACCCTTTTTAAATAAGCATAATATAGCCAAAGATTTGACATATAATTATGAAATCTCTTGATACATTTCTGAAAAGATGTATCATGAGATTAACATTGTTTTCCTGCCTGCTGACACGATATCCATTCTGCAGCCTATGGACCGAGGTTCATTTTGACTTTTAAGTCTTATTATTTAAGAAATACATGTTGTAAGGCTATAGCTACCATAGAAAGTGATTCCTCTGATGGACCTGAGAAAAGTCAATTGAAAATTTTATTGACCATTCTAGACGCTATTAAGAACACTTATGATTCATGGGAGGAGGTCAAAATATCAACATGACCAGGAGTTTGGAAGTTGATTTCAATGCTCATGGATGACTTTGAGGGGTTCAGGACTTCAGTGGAGGAAGTAATTGCAAATTTGCTGGAAATACCAAGAGAACAAGAATTAGAAGTGAAGCCTGAAGATATGATTGCCAGCTCATGATAAAACTTGAATGGATGAAGAATTGGTTCTTAAGGTTGAGCAAAGAAAGCAGTTTCTTGAGATGGAATCTATTCCTAGTGAAGACAGTATGAACATTGTTAAAATGACAACAAAGGATTTAGAGTATTGAATAAACTTATTTGATAAGGCAGCACCAGGGTTTTAGAAGATTGACTCCAGTTTTGAAAGAAATTCTATTATGGATAAAATGCTGTCAAACAGCATGTATGTTATGAAGAAATTTTTCATGAAAGGAAGAGCTAATAGATGTGGCAAACTTCACTTTGTCTTGTTTTATGAAATTGCGATAGCAACGCAAATCTTCAGCAACCACCACCCTGATCAGTCAGCAGTCATCAATAGTGAGCCTAAACCCTCAAACCTCAGCAAAAAGATCACCTTCAGTGAGCTGATGTTAGAAATTTTTAGCAATAAAAGTTTTAAATTAAGTCATGTACATTGTTTTTTTTAGACATAAAGTTATTTCTGACTTGTTATTACACACTATAGTGTAAAATAACTTTTATGTGCACTGGGGAACCAAAAAATTTGTGCAACTTACTTTATTGTGATATTGGCTTTATTGTGGTAGAAGCCAATATATCTGAACCCAGAATATCTCTGAGGCATGCTTGTATATGTTACTAGAATACAAATTAAAACAACTAAAACAAACCAGAACTGTAACACAAGAAGGAGCCCTAATGTAAGCTATTGACTATAGATAATAGTATAATTATAATAATACTGTTTTATTAGTTGTATCGAAGGTAACACCCTATTGCAAAATGTTAATAAAACAGAATACATGCGTTTTGGGTATATGGGAACTCTATACTTTCTGCATGATTTTTCTGTAAACATACAAATGATTTAATAAAAAAATGAAAAGGAAAAACAGAAATGCTCTAATCCAATAATGAATTTATTTCTGATAGAATCAAATTATCTGTTTTTTTTTTAATAAAAATTATTTTGGCAATCTTTAAATGAGAAATCAACCCTTCCATATTGTGTATCAAAGCTTAGGAGATGAGTTCCTCACACTTCAAAATTAAGCTTTTAGGAGCTCCATTCTCAGCTTCTCCCTTGTCCATCTGTTATCATTCCCTGACAGTTTGGAGCATGGTGACTAATATAATATTAGACTCTGCATCAATCCAGAAAACAATGGAATGTGAAAGTTAAACAGGATTATAGAAACCATTTGGTTTAGCATTCTTTAAAATTAAAAACAGGTATGGAAACAAGTGGCTCAGAAAAATAAAGTGATCAGTCCAAATGTTAACTGCCCAAGAATACACACCACCAGGTTGACCAATTAGCTTTTAGGTTCTTTTCAATGTTTTGCCTTTGCGTTCCCATTACTATTGACAGTTTTTTCAGGGGGATCAGTATTCTCCATTTTTAGACTTAGTGAAATATTGATTCTGCTATTTTTCTCCTTTCTATTCCAAGCTTTCTGATCAATATTCAGTTTGAACATCATGTTTGTTCTAATAAACAGCATTTACAGAACATCCCACATGGCCTTTTCCATCTTTGAAACCAATAAAAGAGCATCTTCCTTACATTCAATCACTCTCAAGAATCTGAAGAATCCGTATATATTAAGGGTTACCTAATTAGGTCAGAGTCATAGAGATAATGTTCTATCTTAAATCAACTCATTCGGACCTTTATTACAAAACTGCAAAATCTTCATACCAGTACCTGGATTAGTACTTACTCGAGTAACTTGGACAAGGTGTGTGTATACCAGTATGTATGGAATGTTTGAGGTCACCTTCAAATTCTGCCTAAAAAGGTATACATAGCAATAAAATCAGTAAAAGAACAGCAAATTTAATCTAAAGAAAACTAAAAATGAAATAATACAAATTACAGCAGAAAAAAATGAAATCAAAACTAAATGTATAAGATTTTTCTTTTTTTGGAAAAAAAAACTTAAAAGTTGAGAAAGCATGGGTTACCAACATAAGATATTTAAAGGAGGCTTGATTACAAAGCATACAGATATTAAAATGATATAAAAAGGACATTTTGAAAAGTTTTCTATTAAATAGTCTGAAAATTTAGGTTGCCATGGAATATTTTGAGAAATACTGATCTTACCCAATATTATACATAAAAAAACTTAATAACTGATTATTCTTTTAGCCATTTTATAAATTAAACACATAAACTCTATCCATGAAGAAATGCCCAGATCCAAATGCTTCCTTGATGGAATCAACCAGAAACTTAAGAAGTAATACCAACAGTTCACCAATTTTTCCATGGTATACAAAAACTGAGAAGTTGATTTTAAAATTTATTTGCAAATTTAAAGACCTGGAAAAGTCGCAATGAGAAGATTAAGCTGGAGAAATAGAATATCGATTTTAAAAAGCCGCTTTTAATTAAGAAAATGTATTTTTCAGACATCCAAAAAAATAGGCCAACACAATGTAATATAGAAATCAATAAGTGCACACATTTTCAGAAGCTTGACTTCGAACAAGTGGACTTAGAAAGATTTTTAGTGAATGTCGCCAGGTCAATAGAAGTTATGGAGGAAAATTAATCTTCTTTCCATTAACCTCTGATAAAATGTTTTCTAGATGTAAAATATAAAAAAATAAAGTTCCTAGATTAAAACATACACAAGAATATCTTCAAGGTGTTTGCATAAAAACCTATGCTTAAAAAATATATTTAGGGCGGTGCGATGAAGGCTCAGCAGCAGAATTCTCACCTGCCATGCCAGAGACCCGGGTTCTTACCCAGTGCCTGCCCATGTTAAAAATAATAATAATAATATATATATGCTTAAATGGGATATAATTGAGACCATCATAAAGAGAATCAGATTGATAAATCGGACCATATTAAAATTAAAATGAAAAGCTTCTGATATTTATCAGAATATAAATATCAGAGGGTATTTATATTCTCTGATGGTTAAAATCAGAGGTAAAAGCAACACACAGAGTGGGAGAAGATATTTCCTATACACATATCCAAAAAAGAAATTGTCTCCAAAATATATAAATTCCCAATAACAATTAGCAACAAAACAGAAAATGATCAAAAGACTTAAATAAGCACTTCCTCAAAGAGGCTGTTCAAATGGTCAATGAATTTAATAAAAGGTGTCCAATCTTATTAGTCATCAAGGAAATACAATTTCAAACAAGAACATGTAACATTTACACACCCACCACAAATGCTACAATGAGAAAATATTTTTAATTAAAAAATTGGCAAAGGGTTGGAGCAACTAGAAGTCCTGTACATTGCTGGTAGAAGGGTAAATTAGTGCAATCACTTTGGAAAGCTGCTTAGCAATAGGTACTAAAATTGTTTATATACTACTCTAGCAATCCTGCTTCTAGAATATACCCAGCAGATGTGTATGGTTGTGTACGAGTGGCATGCACAACAATGCTCCTATCTGCATTAATCATAATAGCCCAAATCAAGAGCAACACTAATATTGACCGATAGAAGAATGAAAACATAAATTTCAGTATATTCACACAATGGAATAATATATAGCAATAAATTATAAATAAAATGTAGGGCAATAAAATAGCAAACTTCTGCATACAACAGATTGGGGGATATCATAGGTATAATCTATTTATAGAATATTAAAATTCTATTAATACCTATTCTTTTAGAGTTAAGGATGGTGATTTCTTTTGTGGAGGTTCTATAGAGCCTGGGAGGGCCCATGAGTGTGCCTCTGGGGTGCTGATTATATTCTATTTCTTGATCTGAGTATTTATTATATGAGTATATTCAGAAGCATATTCAATTTATGAAAATCTACTATTTGTGTACTTTTATGATGGCATATTTACATTTATATTGCATATATATGCAAGCATATATTATACATGTATATTTGTGCATATGTATTTTCACACTTTTATGATTTTGTATCTGAAATTGTTTCCTAAAAGAGACAATCTCATTGGAACATTCACGTTCTGAAATGAAGCAGATCCTAGCTGCTTCTAAACAACCACTTTGTTGTAAAAGAGCAGTGAAATTTGGCTTAATTTATTCTCTCTCCTCCTTGAGCATTAGAATTAAGAATCTGAGACAGTGAAATAACCATCCACCAGGGAACACTATGGTGATGATTTCTATGCCAATTCTTGGACCACAGGGTTTTTCTTACTCACTCTATAATTCACATGGAAAAGGAAAATTCTCACCCCAAGACAACACCCAAGATTATATTTCTTTTCCTAATTCCTTCTAATTCTGACCATGATTCAGCAGAACTTAGAGCTTTTTCTAGCTGATAATTGCACAGGTTCTCAGATTTCACCATCCAATAGCAAGTGATGAAATGAGGCTGGGAATTTTACACTTTACTTCTTGTGTCAATGTCTCTTCTGTCTTAATAATGAAAGAATTATAAAGGACATGTGGCATTGATGGCATTGAGGTCCTTTTCCCTCTCTGAGCAGAGTTAGACTTGTTCAGTGAGCTAATATTTTCTAGAGCAATGCAAAAATAATTTAATTGCCATCAAGTTTGATAATCAATGTTCATTAATTTGGCCTATATATTTTTAAGTGTATATAAGTAAATATAAAAAGTTAAGAGGTATGCTATTATCTAGTTGCTAATTTGTATTTTCTAATTATGCTACAAATATAATCTAATTGTATCATCTTTTTTTAATTGGTGTTTTCCCTCTCTATAAATGTACATTGAAATACTTTGTCAATCTTTATAGAAACAATCGATACAATGGGTTCATTAAAATTCAGTGCTAAGATCAACTCTTTAAGGAACCATGCCTTTTTCTCAGGAGTCATTATATTTTCTTCTACTCTTGCATTTATTTTGAAGGCTAAAATATCAATTTATCATATCTAAATTACTACCCTAAATATAACTCCCTAAATCTCACATTACTATTCTTTGGATCATTCTCTGAAGGAAGAATTTGCCTGAAGTATAGAACTAATAATTGCAAATTTTTTATCTAACTACTACTGAATCCACCACAATATTCCACATCACTTGTATACAGAAGCACTCGAAAATATCTATATAAATTTGATTTGTGTCTACATGTCTTCAACTCTCATTATACACATGTCTCTCAATTACCTAATACTTGGGTAATGCTCTTTATCTTCAGATTCTAAAATCATGATTATTCTAAAGAACCTGATACTTATATTGCCACTATGGGCCACATCTTTTTTTTTTTTTGGTCATTCTACTCTCCACTATTTGCTATATGTCTTTTTCTACGTGTCTTTTAGCAATAAATAACCCAGTGAAATGAAATGATTTTACAACTATTTACAATTTTGAGAAATTTACTAACATAACCAATACTTATATTTGACCCATTCTGTATCTTTTATCTTTGAAATATATCTCATAACTCATATCTCTAAAAGAGATATTTCTGGCTTAAGGTACCTTTCTGGGCCATAGACTGACTGGCCTCCATTCAGCTCTCATGTTTCAGCATAAAAAGGTAACTTTTCAGAGTGGATTTCTGTGAATCTCAACCCAATTAGAAATCATCATTATTTTCTCTCATCACCTGTATTTCTTTTATAAGGTTTGACACCAACCACTGAAAGATATATGGTAGATGATGGTGATAGAGTAGATAGATAGATAGATAGGAGATAGATAAATAGATAGATAGTAGATAGATAGATAGATAGATAGATAGATAGATAGATAGATAGATAGATAGATAGATAGATAGTAGATAGATAGATACAGATACAGATATGTGGGGAGCTTATTTTTAATATCTGTGACACCCACTTGGCTATAAGCTCCAAAAGGGTAGAAATTGTTTCTATTTTGCTCATTATGGTGAATCCAGGTACTTCATAGAGCCAGCACAATAAAAAGTATTCAAAAGCAATGAATGAATCCAGAAAAAAAAAAGTCTCCTCTTTCTGAAGGACACATGGACACATTCCCCCAGAAAGCATGCAGAAGGTCTAATACTACCCTAGAAATGATACCCCACTGTTTTTTGCCTTCAACTTCCTCAATCTGGCAAAATTCTATACATCATACTCACATATATCTGAAATTTTGACAACCAAAGTGATGTACACATATTTAAAGCACAAAGGAATTTTATTATATCATCCATCCACATACATATATTATTTGGGATTTTGTGTTTTGTTTTATAAAATACCTGAGTGGACAGAGTCCATTTCATCATTCCCCATGTTAATGCTTTCTTCTCTGTCATTTCTGCCAAGGTGACAAAATACTTGCCAGGGTCATATATATTGATCTCACATGACATGCACCTCACCAAAAGAGAGTATTCTTGGTAAAATAGCTCTACTTGTGCAAAAATACTCATCAGGACACTCTCATTTATAAACTGTTCTTCCTCTCCCAGAGCCTCAGATTTCTCCTCTGTCAACACATTGCTAAGGTACTGCAGCATGAGAAGCATCAGCATCTACAGTCCCAGGACCACAGTATTTTGGAAGCCCCATGGTGGGCAGAGTATTATTCTCTGAAGAATAAACACAGTGCTAGTAAATTTCTCAAAATTGTTAGTAGTTGTAAAATTATTTCACTTCACTGGGCTATTTATTGCTAAAAGACATGTAGAAAAAGACATATACCAAATAATAGGGAGTAGAATGACCAAAAAAAAGATGTGACCCATAGTGGCAATATATATATATCAGGTGCTTTAGAATAATCATGATTTTAGAATCTGAAGATAAAGAGTATTACCCAAGTATTACGCAATTGAGAGACATGTATAATGAGAGTTAAAGACATGTAGACACAAATCAAATGCACACACGTGAGTTCAATATCACTTTTGAAAATGTAGTGCATATATCAAGCAAACTCCCAATGACCCCAGACACTAACTACTGGCGAGGTGTCAGAAGATACAATTAAACGGGAGTATGAAGCCCAGAAAGAGGAACTTTTGCTTTCGTGCATAATCTTAGATAGAATTTATCCATGTCTTTTAGCAAAGGCACCTGGAGTCCTGGATATAGGCTGCCAAGAGTCGAACAATGATTTGTGGCAAGAACCGTCTTACTCTGTCCTGCCAAGGCCAATGATATATCACAAAACAGGTAGCAGCACCTGCATGGCCCCTTCAGGTACTGTAGGCTTTACTTTGCTCTTCTGCTCATTGAAAAACTGTTCCTTTTCATGCTGTGACTCTTGGAGATGGCTTACCAGAGTTCCCATTTTCTATGAATTCCCTTTCCCCAAGGTAGATGTCATGAATGGAATGGGATGCTAGGACTGAACAAGTATTCCTCATTTCTCATATTTCTTATTTTCCACTGGTTTGCTTCTGACCCTTCCTTTGTTTCTCTCCTTTGACTTACCTGATTGCTGCATTCAGAAGGAAAGGAGCATGTTTAGCCCAGGCCCTTCTGGGCTCTATTTATTTTAGATCTTCCCGCCCAAAGCTAACGTAGGATTTTTTTTAAACATGATTGATGTCAAGTTACTGCGGCATCTCCCCCCCCAGAAAATCATTGTGCTTGCCCAGCTGTGGCAGGCTGTGTAACACTCAGGAAGAATATTAGCAGTCATTCAGTCCACAGCTGAAGCTCTGTCTCCATTCAATCCCATCATATTGAAACATATATTCTCTCTCTCTGTTTCTGAGCCTCATGCTTTACTTATCAGAGGGTTGTGAATTACAGAGATAAATTAAGGATTTCTAATCTATTGGTTATTCACAACACAACTGTATATAATGCAGGGGGAATGAAAAATAAAGGAGACATAAATTCTTCCTGGGAATTTAGGTAAAAATCATATGAAAGATAATCCTTGAAAAATGAACCATAGCATGGTTATATTTTCACTTGACAAAAAAGCAAATGGGAATGAGGGATACAGACTAAAGACAACAATGAGGCTGCCATTTTGGGAATTGAAGTCAATTTCTTGATGACGGAAATCTAAGTTTCAAGATGAGGAGACAATAAATGCAATGAAAGAGAAAGATTATACACAAAAGTATATCTGATAACAAATATTGATATTACTGTATTAGACATTAGATAGTGTATCATATAATAATGACAGGTGTTGAAAATTTCAGAACATTTTAACTAAGTGCTGCCTGGGTGCTATTATGGAAGTAAGCATTTTTTGCTTCATTCATTTATGGATTTCATTTCTCTACAATAAAGAAGACATTAAAAATATTTATAGTTACAATTGGTTTCAAGTGTAGCATGTAAAAGCACAGATTTAAAATAGTAAATGAGAGTTGGGTGATCCACAAAATAGTCTACATTTAGCCTATAACCAGGGGAATGAATAGCAGTGGCTCCTGGATAAAGGATTGAATAATTATTGCCCCTTGTAACATTTAAGATTCAGGTGTCAACTTGGCCAGGTGATGGTGCCCATTTGTTCTGTTGCTGCGCACTTAAATTATCAACATGTGGATTTCATCAATGGCTGGCTATATCTGCAGTTGGCTGAGAGGAATGCCTTAATGAGTGAGGCTTAAAAGGAGAGGATAGAAGAGAGAGAACCAGTTCAGCATGACTCCGAGGAACACAGCACAGCCCAGCACAAGCAGCTCAGAGCTCAGAAATGCAGACCCAGACATTTGGGAATGCAGAAAGGAATTGCCCTCCCTGGGAAAAGCTGTTGAACCCAGAAGCCTGGAGGGAAAACCAGCAGAAGTCACTGTGTGCCTTTTCAAATTAGTGATTTGGAACTAAGTAAATTCCCTTTTTAAAAAGTCATTCCATGTCTACTGTATTGCATTCTGGCAGCCTTAGTAAACTAAAACACTCCATGATTAGATAAATAGATCAAGAAATCATGATAAAAGTGTAACCCAATTTCATGTAAAAACTAAAAGGTGAAGCTTAAGCTAAAGCCTGTTTGTTTTGAGCCATTAAAAAATATCACTTTACTTTCATGGCAAAGGACTGGTGAGATTTTGCAGAAAGAGATCAGTAGACAGTATGTGATCTTGACTGAGAAGAAATGGGACCTACTGACATGCAAATTTGACAAAATGACTTTAAAATCATATTGGAGTTATGAAAATATAGTTTTTCATTTCAAAATAGTTATGTTAGTTGAGAAAAGATGTGTTACTAGAATAAACTGATCTTAAATGACTCTTAAAAAGCATCAATAAAACAAGTGTGCATGGCTGGGTCAGTGGTCGAACGCTTGTCTTCCATGCAGGAGACCCAGGTTCGATTCCTGGACAATGCACGACCACCACACCAGAACAAACCAACAAAACAAACTGAATGTCTCATTCAGACAAGCAAAAAGAAGCAAGAAAAGCTGCTAAACACTAGAAAAATAATAAGAATTAGATGTCTCACCACGATTAAATAAAATCCCTAAGGGAGAAAAATATTTTTATGTCTATGTTGGTAAATGTTAATGATAGCTAATAAGCACTATTTTAGTTAGCATTCTGAATCTATTTTCAAAATAAATTAGAATGAAAATATTTTTCAAGGAATTGGTCAGTCCCTAGTCTTCTTGAATAATCTACATAACAAAGAATTAGCTCATTTATTGATTAATGGCATCTGAAAATAAAGTGCTAGATAAAGAAAGAACCTGTTGATGCAAAGGGCCTCAATGAATATTAATACTAAGCCAGAGAACTCTGAAAATATCTCCATTTATTGTGATACATTATGCAAGACAAAATATTTGTACTGGTACCTGTAGTTCATTCAAAAATCACATCTCCTTTCACAAATTTTTAAAACAGAGTACAAAATATTTTTATTTCTTCAGTCTAGGTTACTTAGACTTCAATGGATAAACTAACATCTCCTACATCAAAATTGGTTATTACTTCAAACTTAATTATTCTTCCCTCAGTAGTGAAAATTCTACAGCCTTGAAGAATAACCTTCCTTATTAGAATTTTATGTTTTGCATTGTCTAGGTTTGTCAGGGCTGCTATGACAAGTGATGTGCACATTGGTTTAATCAGCAGGAATTTATTGACTCACAGTTTAGGGGATCAGGAGTTCAATATCAAGGCATCAGTAAGGTCAGATTTTCTCTTGGAATATATAGCATTCTGTTGATGGCAATCCTGCATCACATGATGAGCTCTTTCTTTATATATATATATCTTTGTATTTGTATTAATTAAAAAATCTGACAAGAAAGAAATACAAGCATTCTTAACATATGATCATTCCATTCTACATATATAATCAGTAATTCACAATATCATCACATAGTTGCATATTCATCATCATGATCATTTCTTAGAACATCTGCATCAATTCATAAAAAGAAATAAAAGAAAACAGAAAAAGAAATAAAACAAAAACAGAAAAAAATTATATATAACATACCCCTTACTCCTCCCTTTCAGTGATCTCTAGCATTTCAAACTAAATTTATTTTAACATTTGTTCTTCCCTATTATTTATTTTTATTTCATATGTTCTACTGATCTGTTGATAAGGTGAATAAAAGGAGCAGCAGACACAAGGTTTTCACAATCACACAGTCACATTGTGAAAGCTATATCCTTATACAATTATCATCAAGAAACATGGCTACTGGAACACAGCTCTACATTTTCCAGCAGTTCCCTCCAGCCTCTCCATTTCCTCTTGGATAACAAGGTGATATCTACTTAATGAGTAAGAACAATCTCCAGGATAACCTCTCTACTCTGTTTGGAATCTCTCAGCCATTGACACTTTGTCTCATTTCACTCTTACCCTTTTTGGTCGAGAGGATTTTCTCAATCCCTTGATGCTGGGTCTCAGCTCATCATTCTAGAGTTTTACTCAATCCCTTGATGCTGAGTCCCAGTTCATTCTCGGATTTCGGTCCTGCATTGCCAGGAAAGTCCACACCCCTGGCAGTCATGTTCCACGTAGACAGGGGGAGGGTGGTGAGTGCTTGTTGTGTTGGCTGGAGAGAGAGGCCACATCTGAGCAATAAAAGAGTTTCTCTTGGGGTTGACTCTTAGGCCTAAATTTAAGTAGGCTTGACCTATCCTTTGTGGGGTTAAGTTTCATATGAACAAACTCCAAGACTGGGGGCTCACCCTATAGCTTTGGTTGTCCACACTGCTTGTGAGAATATCAAGAATTCAACTTGGGGAGGTTGAATTTTCCCCCATTCTCACGTTCTCCTAAGGGGACTTTGCAAATACTTTTTTATTTACTGATCAAATCACTCTGGGATTTATCATGGCATCACTTTGGACAAACCAACAAAATCTGATATCCTACTCAAGGTTCCATGTACTCATGGTGTTCAACCAAGCTATCCACATAAGTTATATTAGGCAATGCAGCAGTCAAAATATAAATTTTGTACCAAATAAACATTTTTTTGCTTTAGTCTCACACATAAATTGAATTTTAAAATATTAATTACCATCTATTTTCAGCACCCTGCAGTAATGACATTTCTTTGTTCTTCCTCATGCAAAAACATTTTTAAAATTTGTACATTTAGTCACTATCATTATGCACTCTAGGCATTTCTAGATTATACCATCTCAATCTTTATTGTCTATCTTTCTTTCTGATTTCATTTGTGCCCCCAGCTCTCCTCCCTCTATCATTCTCACATTCAGCTCATTCAGAGTTTTAACATAATTGTATTACAGTTAGGTAGTATTGTGCTGTCAATTTCTGATTTTTCATATTCAGTCCTGTTGCACAATCTAAATCCCTTCAGCTCCAATTACCCAATATCTTACCCTATTTTTATCTCCTGATAGTTTCTGTTACCAATGAAATATTCCAAGTTTATTCACTAATGTCAGTTCGTATCAATGAGACCATACTGTATTTGTCCTTTTGTTTCTGGCTAATCTCACTCAGAGTAATGTCCTTAAGGTCCACCCATATTGTTACATACTTCATAACTTTATTCTGTCTTACAGCTGCATAATATTCCATTGTATGTGTATACCACAGTTTGTTTAGCCACTCATCTGTTGATGGACATTTTGGCTGTTTCCATCTCTTTGTAATTGTAAATAATTTTGCTATAAACATTGGTGTGCGAATGTTCGTTTTTGTCCTTGCCCTAATGTCCTTTGAGTAGATACCTAGCAATGGTATTGCTGGGTCATATGGCAATTCTATATTCAGTTTTTTGAGGAACCGCCAAGCTACCTTCCACAGTGGTTGTACCATTTGACAGTCCCACCAACAGTGGATAAGTGTGCCTCTTTCTTCACACCCTCTCCAGCACTTGTCATTTTCTGTTTTATTGATAATGGCCATTCTGGTGGGTGTGAGATGATATCTCATTGTGGTTTTGATGTGCATTTCTCTCATGGCCAGGGAAGTTGAACACCTTATTGTGCCTTTTGGTCATTTGTATTTCCTCTTCTGAGAAGTGTCTTTTCAAATATTTTGTCTATTTTGTATTTGGATTGGCTGTCTTTCTGTTGTTGAGTTGGACAATCTTTTTATAAATTCTGGATACTAGAACTTTATCTGATCTGTTGTTTCCAAATATTGTCTCCCATTGTGTAGGCTGTCTTTTTACTTTCTTGACGAAGTTCTTTGATGCACAAAAGTGTTTAATTTTGAGGAGCTCCCATTTCTTTCTTTCTTTCTTTCTTCAATACTCTTGCTTTGGGTGTAAGGTCTATAAAATGACCTCCAATATACATTTATAAGATATATCCCTACATTTTCTTCTAGCAGTTTTATGTTCTTAGACCTAATGTTTAGGTCTTTGACTCATTTTGAGTTAACTTTTGTATAGCGTGTGACATATGGGTCCTCTTTCATTCCTTTGCATATGGGTATCCAGTTCTCTAGGCATCATTTATTGAAGAGACTGTTCTGTTCCAGGGGAGCTGGCTTGACTGCCTTATCAAAGATCAATTGTCCATAGATGAGAGGGTCTACATCTGAACACTCTATTTTATTCCATTGGTCAATATATCTATCTTTATGCCAGTACCATGCTGTTTTGACCACTGTAGCTTCATAATATGCCTTAAAGTCAAGCAGTGTGAGAACTCCAACTTCATTTTTTTCCTCAGGATTTTTTTAGCTATTCGAGCCACCCTACCCTTCCAGATAAAGTTACTTATTGGTTTTTCTATTTCTGAAAAGTAAGTTGTTCTGATTTTGATGGGAATTGCATTGAATCTGTGAATCAATTTAGGTAGAATTGACATCTTAACTATATTTAGCCTTCCAATCCATGAACATGGTATGCCCTTCCATCTATTTAAGTCTTCTGTGATTTCTTTTAACAATATCTTGTAGTTTTCTTTGTACAGGTCTTTTGTCTCTTTAGTTAAATTTATTCCTAAATATTTTATTCTTTTGGTTGCAACTGTAAATGGAATTTCTTTCTTGATTTCCCCCTCAGATTGTTTATTACTAATATATAGATACACTACAGATTTTTGAGTGTTGATCTTGTAACCTGCCACTTTGCTGTACTTATTTATTAGCTCTAGTAATTTTGCTGTGGACTTTTCGGGGTTTTCGACATATAGTATGATGAGCTCTTTCTTAATCCTTGGGTCTGCTCCTTTGGTTTACAATGACTTCTGGATTGTATTTCCTTCTCCAATTTTTTGGTCATAAGGACTCAAATTAATGGAGTTAAGTCCCATTCTGATTCAATTTGGCCCCATATAAACAGGATTTTCTAAAATCCTATTCACAAATGAGTCCACACCTTAACTAATAATACATTTTCAAAGGTCCTATTTATATATGGGCTCATACTTGTGGGACTTGGGGTTAGAACTTGAAATACTGTTTTTTGGATGACCAGATTCAATCCCAAAAAAGCGCCCTGCAAAAAACATGGTATATAGTAGCTAAAGATCTTTTTTGGATATTAAAAGTTTAATTAATATACATTTGATTTTCAATTTCAGTTACACAACTAGTTGAATTTTTATTTATATAATGTATATAAAATAATTTCAGCTGTGGCTACTTTCAAAGGTATAATAATTAGTGTATTCAATTTCATTACAATTGTGCTATATCATAAACTCACGATTTACTATTATATGGAGAATTAAAATAATGATTATACTGTTAATAGAAGACCAACAGAAGGATTAATATAATTCTAATATAGAAAAGCAAATATTTCCAAATACAAATGTGTTTTTAGAACCACAGAAATAATTTAAAAATATGATTCCTCCATACTATGAGTGCAATTTTATTTTAAAATCATTTTCTATCTTAACTGCATTTTATTTACTATTTTTATGCATATTTCATATTATATATACATTATAGATTTCTATATTCATGTAGAATAAAACAACATAGGACAGAAAAAAAAGGCTCAATTCAATTGATACACACTTGCATTGCTAGAAAATGGACATTTTTTAAGTGTTCTACATTTTGACAAAGTTGTACAGAGGATATTGTAAGAAGATAGCAGAGTAGAAATCTCTAGGAATTGATTCCTCTACTGAAACAACAATTGAACTGGCAGGAACTTCATGAATCTCTATGTTAAAATTCTAAAGTCCAGTGGATCATTCGAACCATTCAAGGAAAAGATGAAACAAGAGACTAGAAAATTTCAGTGAAATTCACTTTTTGCAAAGTCCATCTTCTTTCACCCCTACATTGTGCCACATAGCTCTGGAAATGGCAACCTGTGTTCCTTGTTTAGTTTGCTAATGCCAATGTAGGCAATAAGGATTTTACCTTCTAAATATCAGTGTTGTGTGTTCTGACTGTTGATTGATACTTTTAATTTCTGAGGGCCATCACACAGGGTGGTTATTGTTTGAAAACCTTAGGCCTGATGAGACAGATGGTATAGGAGATTTAAAGAAAAGTACCTTTTCCTCCATTTTTGGTAGCAAACATATTATGGAAAAGTCACAAATGGATAGCTTCAAGCCTTATGAAGCAAAAATTAGCAATCCCTGAGGAATGGGAGAATTAGACCTCCAGAGCCACCGCACCATAATGCTGAGAATAGTCAGTTTTCCATAACAACAAAAATCATAAAACATACGAATAAGCAGAAAACTATGGCACATGACCAGAAAAAAAAGGAAACGATGAAAATCATCCCTGAGGAATTTCATACATTGGAATTATTAGTGAAATATTATATCAACTCTCTTAAACATAATTGGTGAACTAAAGGTGGTTATGAGCAAAGAACTAAAACGATTAGGAAAATAATGTCTGAACAAAATGAGAATATAAATAGGGAGATATAAATTATAAAAGGTAATGAATCAGAAATTCTCAAACTGAAAAAATTATAATAACTGAAATGAAAAATTCAGTGGAGAGATTCAAAAGCAGATTGGGGCAGGCAGAAGAAAGGATTAGTGATAAATCAATGAAATTACCAGTCTGAGGAGCAGAAAAACAAAGAAACAAGAAAAATGGACAGATCCTAAAGAAGTCGTGGGGCTCTATCAAGCATACCAATGAATTATAGACATCCTAGAATGAGGGCTGGAAAGGACCAGAAGAATATTTGAAAAACGAAGTCCCTAAATTTCCCAAATCTGTTGAAAGATGTGAATATACACATCCAAAAAGCTTGAAAAACTTTAATCAGGATAATCTCATAGAAATCTATTATCATCACATTGTCAAAACTCAAAGACAGAAAAATTATAAAGCAGGAAGACAGAAATATCTTTTCACATAAAAGTTTACTTCAATTTGATTAACATCTTATAAAAATGGTAGTGGGACATGTTAAAAGTCCTAAAAGAAAAGAAAAGTCGATGATGAAATAAATATTCAGAAAAACTATTCTTCAAGAATGAAGGATAAATTAAGACAGCTCACATCAGCAATAGCTGAGGAAGTTCATTATTCAGTATACATGCCTTACCAGAAGTACCAAAGAAAGCTTGTCAAGTTGAAATGAAATTTGAAACCATTAGGAAGAAAATAACATTGCATTTTAACTTCACAGGTAAATATAAAAACCACTATATCTGTACTTTTAGTTTGGTTTATATTTCTCTCTTTTTGCTGTATTATCGAAAAGGAAAATACATAAACATTAATTATAAATCTGTGCTAGTGAACATAACATATGTAAAGATGTAATCTGTGGCAACAGTAATATAAAGGGAGAGAAAGACAGAGCTGTATAGAAGTATAGGGTTTGTAAACTATGGCAACTATGTTGCTGTTATCCAAAATTGTTTATCATAAGTTGAAGATATAAAAAATATTTTTAAAAAGAAAAAAGCAGATAAAAAAGATACACTGCAAAAAACCTCCAGAATATTTTAAAAAGCAGTAGTAGAGGAACAAGGGTGAAAATACATATAAGATATACAGAGACTAGATAGCTAAATGGCAAAGGTAAATGCTTCTTAACCAGAAATCACATTAAATATAAATGGATAAAACCCTCTTATAGAAAGGCAGAGATTGACAGATTAGCTTTAAAAAAACAAGATACTGTTTGTTTACAAACAACTATATGTGATCTACAAAAAACACTTTAGATGTATGTGCACAAAGAAATTGAATGTAAAATGATGAAAAAAGATGTGCCATGCAAATAATAACCAGAAGAGAGGATGACAATGATATTATTGTCATAAAAATATAGAATTTAATAAAAAATGCTACTATAGGCAATACGATAATTGTATGTTGTATATTGGTAAAAGATACAATGTGTAAGAATATATAAAAAATTTAAACACATATGCACCTAACAACAGAACTCATATATATATATATGAAGGAAATATGACATAATTGAAGGATAAATACACATCTGCAACAAAAGTTGCCAACTTTAATACACCACTTCCAGTAATGGATAGAGCATCTAGGCAGATGATCAGGAAGGTAACAGAGGACTGGAACAACACTACAAATCAATTGACCCATCAGACATATATAGGACATGACACCCAGGAACAACAGAATACATATTTGTTCAAGTGCTCATACAGCATTCTCCATGAAAAACTATATGTTAGGCTACAAATAAAGTTTACATATATTTAAAAATAAATAAATCATGCAAAGTAATATTCTCTGACCATTATGGAATAAAGCTAGAAATCAATAACAGAAATAAAACTGGAAAATTCACAAATATGTAGAAATTAACACATTCTTCTATAACCAATGGGTTATAGGAGATATCACAAGGGAAATTAAAAACATACTTAGAAATGAATGAAAATGACAACATGACATATAAAAACTTGAAGGATGCAGCAAACAGAGTTCTTTGTGGGAAATTTATAGTTGTAGATAGCCACATTAAAAGAGAAGAAAGGACAAATCAGCTACCTAACTTTGTACCTTGAGGAACAAAAAACAGAAGAGCAAACTAAATCCTAAATAGCAGAAGGAAGAAAATAAGGATTTCAGTGGAGATAGATAACAGTGAATAGGAAATTAATACTAAGAATGAATGAAATCAAAAGTTAGCTCATTGAAAAGATTAATAAGATAAAAAATTGTTAGCTAGACTGACAAAGGAAAAGAGGGAGAACATGCAAATAACTATAATTAGAAATAAATGTGAGGAAATTAATACTGATCTCGTAGAAATTAGAAGGATTACAAGAGACTGCTCTGAACAACTGATATACCCACAAATTAGATGACCTAAATGAAATGGACAAATACCTAGAAACATACAAATTACTTAAACCGACTCAAGATAGAACAGAAAATCTCAAAATAAATATATCTGCAATCAAAATCCTCCCAAACAAGGAAAGTCCAGGAAAAGATGACTTTCCAATAAATTTTACTAAACATTGAAAGAAAAATTGCCACCTATCCTTCTCAAACTCTTCCAAAAAAGTGGAAGGCCAGCATTTCGGTTAAGAAACTTCATTTGTAGAGTTTGTTATGCTCAACTGATGTTGCCATTGCATGACCATGATAATAAATTGTTGAAACGTGCTCTCCAGCAGAGAGGAAGGGCTAACCTCCCAGAAGGAGATGTACTTTTATAAAGTTACCTAGGTCCCAGGAGAGCTCCTCTTGGTCCCTACACAGTTCTCACAGGACCAAGTGGGCTGAGAGAGAGAGAGAGAGAATTTTACCTGGGAAGAGGACACTCTGCTGTGGATTTTCCCCCGTCAGGTCCAGAATGCTGTCTCGGGGATTCCCCAGTGCTCCTCTTCAGGTGTCGGTGCTGTCCCATCTGGTGATGTAACTATGTTTCATTTCTAACAATCTTTTAATTACTATCCTAATAAATTCTGTTTTTATATCACTGAAGTCTGTGCTGTCTGCAAATCCGAGTCTCTAAATTAAGTGGCCACACATTACATTGCCTTTCGTGCAACAATTGTCCTGATACGAATGGCAGAGTAAGACTTCACAGGATTTCACAAGAAAATTACAGATATTGAACCCTATCCAAATAGATGCAAAATCCTCCACAAAATGCTGGTGAACTTAATCCAACATTAGATTAAAAGGATTATACCACGTGACCAAGTGGTACATATATCAAAAATGCAAGAGTGGTTCAACATAAAGAAAAGTAAAACTATTCAAAATAATATGCCACATTAATAGATGAAGGAGAAAAAAAACACACACATGATCAATTGTTGCAGAAATTTCATTTTAAAAAATCCAATAACACTTTACAGAAAACTAAGACTATTAGGGAACTTCATCAATATCATTAAGGCCCATTTATAAAAACCCACAGCCTATTTTATATTAATGGTTAAAGACTGAAAGACTCCTACTTAAGATCAGGAACATAGCAGGGATGCCCTCTTTCACCACTTCTATTGAACACTGTACTAGAAGTTCTAGCCAGAGTTAACTAGGCAGGGAAAAAAGGTCATCAAAATTGGAAAAGGTCTCCTTCTCCTTAAACTATGCTGAGTTGGTTGGCCTGAAACTAAAACAAAGTTTAGGGTTTTCCTTTCTAACATATATCTTCCTTCCCTTCATTTCCAATGCTTAAAATTGGTCTCTGCAGTGAGAAAAGTGCAAGTTAAAGCAAACTAGCCAGCAAAGGAAGAAGCAAAAGAGTTTATAGCTGATCAAGTATTTTTACCAATATGTAGGACAGAGGATATTGATTCTCATCTTCTCATTTCAAATTAATAACATTGGACCTAATTTTACTTGACAGGGCAAGAGAGATGAAAGAGGAGCACAGAACTGATTGAAGTTTATTCAGGGTAAAAATACTGAAGAATGCTTTTCGACACCAAACACTCAGGCAGAAAAATAAAGAGTGTGAGAATATTCATAGTTGTTTTCTTGTTGTTTGGGGTTGGTTTTGTCCTTCCTTCTCCGCTGTAATTTGCCCCATTCAGGAACAGCCAATTATAGCTTTTTAACGTGTGCAACATTCTTCACATTTGAAGAAGGTGTCTTTTTTATTTCTATTTTTTGTTTCATATTATGACTTGATTAAACCATTTGTGGTCAGAAGGTGGAAATAATCTTGACTTGAGTTCACTTTAGGGATCATTAAGTATACTAATATGTATTCAAAATTTAATGGGCAATAGTAACAATACAGTAAAGCATCTATACATACAGACATATAGAACATGCTCAAAATTTCACTGTTTACTAGGCAGATATCTAGCAATAGTCCAGGAAGTGATTCAATACAAGTCATTCAGTACAGGACTAGTGTGCAACATACTTTTTATATTATATTTATAAAAAAAATACTTTACTTGTTAACAAAATAACAGCTACCTGTCCTTATGAAAGAAAAAAGTGTCACTGTATGTACAATAATTGGTGTTGTACATTTTAAATCAGGCTATCCTAATTCTTAGTGATTACCTTTCTTCTTTGGCCTATGTGAAGTTTATTTTAATTTTTTACAGTTTCTTCAAGATTAAGTTCTTTACCTACATACCTTGGCTACCACAATGAACTTGATAATGCTTCAATCTTATACAGATTATGAATAGGGAATTAAGATTGTAATGCTTTGAGGTATTTAGAGTACATTGCATTGCTTGAGTTTTGAACTATACCACAGAAATGGTGGAGAATCCAATAATGACTAGTATACAGAAATTACTCCTACCATCTGCTGATAGGATTCCTCAAAAAACAGGTTAGTGCAGAGAAAACTAAGATGATTTGTCTTGTTAGAATAATTAGTCATTCACGTATTGATGTTCATGAAAACAATCAGCTCATGTAGGCACTAAGAAAATTATAGAGACAGTCCTGATATGATTTTGAAGATTCCTTTTATATTGCCAAATGCCAAACTACTAAAGTGTCATTATATCTGGCTATTAGGCTTTTATTGTCTAAACTTTTCCCATTAACTTTTGCAAATTTTTCTCCCTCATTACCTGTATTTTCGTAACTTAACAAGTATTTAATAGGTTGGCATGGTATCTTATATTAAAATATTGAAATTGCAATTACAACTCTTTCTTTAATCATACGGAACAGAATGCAGGGATGAGGATGAAGTCAATATAAACATTAGAGTAAGGCACAAGGACAATTAAAAAAATTAGAAGCCTTATAGAACCAATTCCTGAAACAAGCTGCCTGCTGCATTTTCATGCATAATTATATGCAAAAGCTTTCTGAATCTATTATGATAATCTATGAGGTGTATGCATATTAAGATTTCAATGGTTAACTAAATTATTCTTCCCAGTCCTCTTCAATAATATAAATATTTTGCATTTAATTTGCATATAAATTGCATAGGATGTAATTTAAGTATTTGGTAATAAAAGCCTTTCCGTTTTTATTTATTCCTTCATTTTAAATTTCTAAGATTCAACCTTATACTTGTATAAAATTAGAATATTCTAATATTGTGTAACATTTGAAATTATACTTCCATAATTTCTAAATTGGACTGGGATATAGCTATAGTAGAATTTGAATAAGAGACTCTCAAGCTAAACTTCTAGGTTCAAATTCTAACTGTGGAACTTAATGGTTCTTTGGGTTTGGACAATTTATATATCCTCTGTGTCTCATTTTCTAAATTTTTGCAGTGGGGACAAGAATGGTGTTTAATTTATAGAATTGTTATGAAGATTATATAATGTTAGTTTCATCCTGGATATCATTATCAAGAGCAGTATTATGCAACAGCAGTTGCCATATCAGAATCATTATTTTCCTAACAATTTTCTTAGCACCCTTTTATGTAACATCAAATATGTGCTGAGTTGGTCCATGTTGCTATTCATTCAACTGTTTCCTCAAACCCTCTAAAGTGGGTCAGGAATAACAACACAGATGTCTATAGCAATTAGGACGTGGATGAATAGGGGAGGGAAAAGTAACAGGGAGTGTTAGGGCAATTGTTCAATGGAGAACACAAGTTCCCTGTAAAACAGCAATCATGAGTTCCAGAAGGTTCCTGTCATGTTCAAATAGTTCACTGTTGTCAAAACTTCTGTTTTTCAAAAGATGCAATTATTTACATTTTTATGTGAAATTTACAACTGATTAATATTAGGAAGTATTAACATAAGTTCTCATTCTAAGGAAATCACGTCACATGGACCAATAAAAGAATGTCTGACAGCTTCTTGTCTATCTTGGAAATAAGCATGCAAAGGGAAAGATGAATGGCATAAAATCTTGAAGTATATGAGTGGTTGAGCTAAGATTTTAAGCCAGTGCCATGCAACTCCATATACCACTTTTTAATGGTGTTGAATAGACCACTTTTTAATGGTGTTGAATAGACTCCTCACTTAGGATATGAACTCAAAGCCGAAAGAATTAATATTCATTTGATTACATTATCATTTTCAACACATCTCTAAAGACTGTTTCCTAAAAACTGCAAATAAATTTTAAAATTTTAAATTCATTTTTCTTACTTTTTACTTTCAGTAACATCTTTTATTTTTCAACAACACTGTATGCGAGCTCTTTGCTGCATACTTAGAAGGATTACCTTTCCTGTTCTGCCTTCCTGTACAGGAACTACAAACCCACATCTGTGCAGGACCAGCTACATAATTTTCAGTGCCTAATACAGAATAAAAATGTGGGATTCTTTGTTCAAAACAGGAATTCAAGAGAGTGACAATAGAGCAATAAACCAAGCACAGGCGCTGCTGAGCATGGAGTCCTGTGCAAAGGTAGAGTTTGCTCACCTATGGAGTCGCCTTTGTTCTATGACAAATACAGAATGAGATGACCTCTTCTAAATGAGCAAGTCCCCAAATTATCTACATATAACATCAGGGCTTACTAAAATTTGTTCATATCCAAGTGTTTCTGAATGCTGTATCTACAACCCAAACTCTTGCAATATTTGTTTCTCCTCTAAGAATTTAGTTTAACTTACTATTTGATGCCTGGAGACAAATATGAATATAACCAAGTAAGTGTATATGAGCATCTTTAAATTATTTAAATTGTTTGGCTTTAAGTTACTCACTTACATAATGATAAAAGCTTGTGTCATTAATTTAAAGAGATGATATTTATCAAATAGCATTCTTCTACCATGAGTGATGAAACACTCCTCCCCTCCTAAATAGGACACCTGCATTTATTTACACATTCCAGTAGTTGAAATAAGGTTAAAAAAATTGCTCTATAAATTTTTTGAGGGGGAAAATAGTAAATTATGGTATGTCATCATTCTGCCAATATTACATTTATAATTTTAGTACACAATCCAGTTACATTGCCTTTAATATTTTATCAGCTACTGGAAAATTTAATAGGCAAATATAAAAGCTATTTTTGAATGAGTGGTATTGAAAATATAATAAAATCCGCTAATGACTAGGCTCCTTAGGATATTCCATAAGCTATATTCTTTACAGGAATAAAAAGCTGCCTTGCATTTTTCTAATATGGTAAATTTAGGGCAATATTTTCAAATAACGTTGCACGCATAAAATATACACATTGCTGAACTCCAAAGGAGATAAGTGCACAGTGTGAGGAAGGTATTGAACTCCACATCCCCCCTTATGCTTGCACTAACTTTAACAAATCAATATGTGATAAAGACAAATTTTGTAAATGATTAATCATGAGATAACTGTAAACACTTTAGGATGCTTACATATTTGAACATCATATCCTTAAACTTACACAAATGATAGTTTCAGATTTCTCAAAGCATGAAAAATGCATAGACTGTGATGTTTAGTGAAAGAACATATACAATTAGGTCTACATTTATATAAATAAATATATACATTTGCACACACATGTTTAGATACGTTTATAGATACATATATCATACATGTATAGCAAAACACTGTTAAACCATTAATAAAAATAAATCATCCTATGTGTAATGGTGTATGGGAAAAAGTATAACCTAATAACTTCTAAAAAGGTAAACCATTATCCATCACACTGTCGTTGGAGATTGAATCATGCTTCTAACAAAAGGCATGTTCAAGTCCCAACCCCTGGTCCTCTGAAAGCATGGTGTAAACCCATTTGCAAACAGTATCTCTGAAGATGTTATTAGTTAAGGTGTGTTCTAATTAAATGAGCATGGGTGTTAATCCAATTAGACTGAAGTCCTCATCAGCAGAGGAAATTAGACATAGAGGAGAAGTCACAGGGAGAAGCCAGAGACGGAAGTCAACAGAACCTGAGAGAAAAAGGAAAAGATGCCAGACCTGAGCATTGCCATGTGACATTAAAGCCAAGGACCAAGGATCACCAGCTCCCAGCTCAAGGATACCATAGTCTTTGGTGAGAGAGCATAGACTAGCTGATGCCTCAATTTTGGGATTCTCCTAGCCTCAGAACTATGAATCAATGAGTTCCCATTACTAAATCCAACCCATTACATGATATTTAGCCACCAGGAGATGATAACTATGAACATTCTTTCAAACATAAATAAAAGTAAGGAAGTTGAACACATACAATTACAGAAAAAAAATGTTGTTGATAAATTTCAGAGGGTGAAGTTTTTTGAAGCATATCATTTATAATAATATTAAGAAAACAAACATACATAGGTCAATAGGATTTTTATGTGAAGAAAATATTGAATATCATGTCTTCATAACTATAAGATTTTTACACATAGCACACATGAAAAATCTCTCTTCAGTAAGCTAAAAGTGCAAGTTTGCTAAGGGAATCACAGACAAGACTTGAGGCCATCTCCCTGCCCTTGCCTAGCCTCTCCTTTCCTATTGTGTCCAGATGTCTAATATTTTTCCATTAGCATCCCAAGGCAGATATTAGGTCTATTGGAATGACGCGACCATGCCTTGAGCCCCAAACCAGGAACAAGCAGTTCTGCTGCTTATCAAGGAAGGAATTCTCAGTGACAGGACACCATCTCTCTGGGTGAATACCCTGTTTCTGGGCAGCACAAGCGTATCTCCTCTTTGATGCAAACTGGGACATGTGGAGTGGACTGGTATCCATGACCTCACCTGAGCATATGTCTTCCCTAGGGGTCTGGGCATGCTAGGATCTCTTCACCTGCTCTTTCAGACAGTTTGTGCTGTGTAAGGTAAAATGAAAAGTTTTTTGCTGAACATACGTGTTATGACTGAGCCTGTGTTTCCAAGACAAAACTGGATAGCAACGTGCTCCACAGAACTAGTTCTTGTGCACAAAATAGAAATTTATATGTATTTAGGAGAAAATACAAAATTTTCTTCTTGGCTAGCTGACATTCAGGTGTCCTCAGCTCCATTCTGTCATCAGGTCTAAGCAAGATTCTCAACAGCACCAGATGTTCATGAAATCTTGGAATCCATTATAGTTTCAAGTTATCTCCACAGAATCCTAGAAATGAGCAATGAATGATATTAAATGACTACCAAAGAAGACTGTGGTCAGTCATCATTTCTTTTGACACCAAATTGCATTTCTAAAGTTTTAAGCAGAGAGTAATGAGAGGTAATGGTTCTTTCAAACATATTTTGAAATAGCATCAATGAACTACTTATTAAAATTCAGTCTGAATCTGCTGATTTTCCTTCCATATATGTCTCCCATATCACAAAGATAGGCTAACAGTCAGACCTAGAGTTTAGTGATATGATATATTACCTTTTTATTCATTTTCATATGGAGAAAGTATCTTATGATGTTTAAGAGCATGTTCTGCAGTCAAACAGACATTTCTGAAGCCATGATCTACTACCAACTAGTTGTTGGATAAAACTGGGAGTTTCTCTGCTTTCCTGTTAATTTTATGATGGAAAATTATATTACTCACACAGATTAAAAGTTAATCGAAAACAAAAGAAAAACAAAAGAAAAATATAAAAGAAAAGGCTAAATAATTTTTCTTGCATATACCACTTTATATAGTCCTGATTAAATTATTTTATTTAAATTATTTAATAAGGGACATATATATATCCTTGTGTCTTGAAAACTTAGCTACTTAATTTCTGTAAATATTAAGAACTAGGAGACATGGAGGAATGCATGAGAAGGTGATAGAGAGGAAAATTGTATCTGTATCTTTCCCAGTAGTAATTTTGCTGCTAATTTTGTTTGATAATAATGGTAGTGGATCAAAAAATTTTTTCTGTACTTTTACAATCAGTTTTATTATTCACCAAGTTAGGAAGGTGATTAATGATCAATTAGGCCGAAGTCTTTCATTATTGCATCTTGTGGAAATAACTTTCAGGTTACCCTAGACTAATGATACCACAATCTGTAAGTAGCATTGAAACTATGTAGCACTTTCTTAATTAAAATGCATACTGAATAGAAAATTAGAGAGGAGAGCAACAAGACAAGGCTTTTTTTTTGTAATGAGAAGGATTATTTGAAACATTTAAATGTGCAGGTTGAACATTTGGAGAGAAACATAGTAAACAAAACTTAAAATATAAGAAGACAAAAATCACAAACATACAGTCAAAAATAAAAAGCCAGCCAAAATTTGAATCTAAACATAGAGAGGAACTGATATTTGCAGACTGCTTGCTTTTCACATAATCTGCAATTTTCAAGTGATTACAATGATCATTTCTTTCATTAATTAATTCTATGCCTAATAATTGTGACAGAAATGATAGCATATTTTGACTTAATAATATGCATCATGTACTATGTTAAAATTCCTAAAAGAGTAGCTGAATATATATGTCTAAAATTACTAATTATTTAAATAGAAACTCACCAATCAATAAATATAGGTCAGTAAGTAGATGTTTCTGCACACTTACTATGAGCTTAGATTGCATTTTCCACATTGCACAATATGAAAAAAATCTTATGTAAAATTAAAGTAATAGATTATCATCATATACATCATATTTTAATGCTTAGAAAGCAATTTTATATCTAGCACATGTTTTATCTTTTCATGAATATTTCATAAAATATTTTATCAGACTCTGGAGGAGATTCATCTCTAACTGCTCTCAAAAAATAGAAAATTTGACATTAAAGAAAATATTTCACATTAACAGCAAACAAAAAGATATAATGGCTTTTTTCTTTATTAGAGAAGCTGTTGGTTTATAGAACAATCATGCATAAATGTCAGGATTACCATACATTACCCCATTATTAATACCTTGCATTAGTGTGGATTATTTATTGCAATTGACAAAGGCACATTTCCATAATTGTACTATTGACTGTAGTCCATACTTCAACTTAGAATTCACTATTTGTTAGTATGGTTCCATGGATTTTATTTTTTAATTATCTGTTACCAAAAATACAGCCTAACATTTCCCCTCTAATACTCATTCAAATATCTGTCTCCATGCTGTTAATTACATCCACAACTTCATGTTATCATCATGACCATCCATTAGCACAGTTCCAAATAGGAACCTTGTACATTTTAAGCCTTAACTTCCTATTCCCTATCCCCACCCTGTCCTCTGTAACCCATGTTGTACATTTTTACTCTATGAGTTCTCTTTCTCTAATTCTTTCATATTAGTGATATGATATAATGTCTGTTCTTTTGTGCTGGCTTATTTCACTCAGTATGTTGTTTTCAAAGTTCATTCATGTTGTCACATGTATCAAGACTTCATTCCCTTTTATATCTGAATAATATTTCCTTGTGTGTATATTATACTTTTATTCATCCATTCATAAGTTTATGGACACGGGTTGCTTTCATTTTTTGGCAATTTTGAATAATGTCACTATGAACCATTGGTGTGCAAGTATTTGTTCAAATCCCTGCTTTCATTTCTTTTGGGTATACACATAGTAATGGGTTTGCTGGGACATATGGTAATTCTATAGTTAACTTTTTGAGGAAGCTCCAAACTGTTTTCCATAGCATTTGCAATCAGTGAATGTTCCTATTACTGCGCTTTATCTCCAACATTTGTAGTTTCTCATTTTTTTAATAGCAGCATTCTAATGACTATGCAATGGTTTCTCACTGTGGTTTTAATTTGTATTTCCTTTATAGCTAATGATGTTGAGTATCTTTTCATATACTTTCTGATCATCTGTGTATCTTCTTTGGAGAGACAAATGTCTTTGCCTATTTTTTAATTCAGTGTCTATCTTATTGTTAAACTGAAAGATTTCTTTATATATCATGGATGTTAAACCTTTATCAGATATATAAAATTTCAAAATCTTTTCTTCCATTGTGTGGGATAGCATTTTACTTTCATAATAAATCCTTTGAGGGTTAAGCATTTTCAATTTTGATGAGGCTCCCATTTATCTATTTTTCTTTCATTGATTGTACTTTGGGTTTAATATCTAAGAAAACATTGCCTAATACAAAGTCGTGAAGATTCCTTCCTGCATTTTATTCTAGAACTTTGATAGCTCTTACATTTAAATTTTTATCCATTTTGAGATGATTTTTTTATATGGTATGAGTAAGGATCCTCCTTGTTTTTTTTTTTTTTTTATTTTGCTTGCTTTTTTACAAATGCAGATTCAGTTTTCCCAACACCATTTGTTGAAGAGATTATTCTTACCCAATTGAGTGGCCATGATCCCTTGTCAAAAATCATTTGAGCATAAATGTGATTTCTGAGCTCTAAATTCAATTGCATTGATCTATATGTTGGCTCCTGTGTCAGTACCATACTGTTTTTATTACTGTGGTTTTGTAATTAGTTTTCAGATTTGGAAGCATGAGTCCTACAACTTCATTCTTCTATTTCAAGATGGCTTGGTTCCTTGGGGCCCTTACTTTTACATCTACATACAGCGGTTGGCTTTTCCATTTCTACAAGGAAATTGGGATTGTGTTGAATATATAAATTGTTTTGGGTAAGACTAACATCTTAAATACATTTAGTCTTCTAATTCATTAACCAAAAATGTCCTTTCTTTTACATAGGTCTTCTTTGAATTCTTTTAACAATGTTTTATAGTTTTCCTTGTACAAATCCTTTACATACTTGGTTAGATTTATTCTTAGATATTTGACTCTTTTAGTTGCTATTCTAACTGAAATTTTTCTTAATTTGTTTTATTGATTGTTCATTGCATGTGTATAGAAACCATACTGATTATTGAGTATTAATCTTGTACCACATCACATTGCTGAATTTTTAAATTAGCTCTTATAACTTTGTTGTGGATTTTCCAGGGTTTTCTATATAGGATTTTGTCATCTGCAAATAGGGTAAGTTTTACTTCTTCCTTTCCGATTTGAATGCCTTTTATTTCCTTTACTGCCTAATTGCTCCGGCTAGAACTTCCAGCACAAAGTTGAATAACATTGGTAACAATACACATTCTTGTCTTGTTCTTGATTTAGAGGGAAATTTTTCAGTCTTGTACTATAAATATGATGGGCAGCTGTGGGTTTTCCATTTATACTCTTCACCCTGTTGAAGCAGTTTCATTTTATTTCTAGTTTTCTAAGTGTTTTTATCAAGTAAAGGTCCCAGATTTTCTCAATTGCCACTTCTATGTCAGTTGCAATGATCATGTGGTTAATTAATATGGCATATTGTATTGATTGACTTCTTATGTTAAAATACCCTTGCATTCCTGAGATAAACCCCGCTTAACCATGGTATGTAAGTCTTCTAGTGTGCTTTTGGATTCAGTCTACATAATATTTTTAAGGATTTTTGCACCATTATTCATAAGGGATATTGGTCTGTAGCTTCCTTGTGTTGGTTTTGTCTTACTTTGGTACTAGGGTCATATTGTTCTCTTAGTATGAGTCAGAGAGTGTTACTCCCTCTTCAAATTTTTGGAAGGGTTTGAGTAGAATTGGAGTTAAGTTTTCTTGGAGTATTTGCTAAAACTCCCTTGTGAAGACATCTAGTCCTGGACTTTTCATTGTTAGTGGGTTTTTGATTGCTGTTTCAATTCCTTTAGTAGTAAATGGCTTGCTGAGATCTATTTCTTCTCAAGTAAATGGAAGCAGTATTTGTGTTTCTAAGATTTTGTCCACTTCATCTAAGTTTTCTAATTTATTGACACATAGTTTTTCAAAATATCCATTTATAGCCCTTTTAATTTCAGCTGGGTCAGTAGTATTGTCCTCCTTAACAATTCTGATTTTTGTTATTCATATCCTCTCTCTTTTCTCCCCCTGCCCTCCACCTTTTGGCTGTCTAACTAAAGTATTAGTAATTTTATTGTTCTTTTCAAAGAAAAGTTTTGGTTTTGTTGATCTATTTTTTGTTCAGTATCCATTTATCTCCACCTTAATCTTTATTTCCTTCCTTTTTCTCTCTTTGTATTGTGTTTGCTCTTCCTTTTTCTAGGTCTTGCAGTTTTGAGGGTAGGTCTGCAATTTGAAATCCTTCTTTTTAAATGTAAGTATTTATAGATATAAATTGGCCTCTCAGCACTGTCTTCGCTGCATCCCATAGATTTTGGTATGTTATATTTTTATTATTATTCACCTCAGGATATTTTCTAACTTCTCTCATGATTTTCTGTTTATCCCCTTGATTGTTTAAGAGTATGTGGTTTAATTTCCACATATTTGTGAATTTTCCATTTGTCTCTTTGTTATTGACTTCTTCATTCTGTTGTGGGTGGGGAAGACATAGTGTATGATTTCACATTGTTTAATTTATTGAGACTTGTTTTGTGGCCTACCATTTGGTCTATCCTGGAGAATGATTCATGTCCACTCAAGAAGAATGTGCATCCCATTATTGTTGAGTGAAGTTTCTACATGTGTTTGTTGCATCTAGTTAGTTTAAATTACAGTTCAAGTCTTTTATTTCCTTATTGATCTTCTGACTAGATATTCTATCCATTTTTGGAAGTGATGTATTAAACTCTCCTGCACTTTATTTATTTATTTATTTATTTTTAACATGGGCAGGCACTGGGAATTGAACCCGGGTCCTCTGGCATGGCAGGCAAGCATTCTTGCCTGCTGAGCCACTGTGGCCCACCCAGCCTGCACTTATTTAGAGCCATGAATTTCTCCCTATGAATTTGCCAGTATTCTTGATATATAAATGCATAATTACTCCATTTTCTAAGTTAAATTGTTTCTTTTATCAGTATATAATGAACAGCTTTGTCTCTCATGCCTGCTTTTGACTTAAAATCTGCTTTATCTGATATTAGCATAAACCATTCCAGCTTTTTCTGATTACTACTTGTATGGTATATACATATACCATATTTATATGGTATATACATATACATATATATGTATATATATATATATATATATATACGTGTGTGTGTGTGTGTTTGACATCTGTGCTGGTTTGAAATGATGTATGTACCCTAGAAAAGCCATGTTTTAATCCTAATCCCATTTTGTAAAGGCAGCCATTTCTTCTAATCCTTATTCAGTATTGAATGTTTGAAACTGTAATTAGATCATCTTCCTGGAAATGTGATTTAATCAAGAGTGATTGTAAACTGGATTAGCTGGAGGCATGTCTCCACTCATTTGGGTGAGTCTTGATTGGTTTACTGGAGTCCTATAAAAGAGGAAACATTTTGGAGAATGAGAGATTCAGAGAGAGCAGAGAATGCTGCAGCACCATGAAGCAGAGAGTCCATCAGCCAGTGCTTTGGACATGATGAGGGCAGACGCTTCCCGGGGAGCTTCATGAAACAGGAAGTCAGGAGAGAAAGCTAGCAGATGACACCATGTTCACCATGTGCCCTTCCAGATGAGAGACAAACTTAACTGTATTCACCAGGTGCTTTTCCAGTTGACAGAGAAACTCTAATTGTGTCCACCATGTGCCCCTCCACTTGAGTAAAAACCCTGAACTTCATCGGCCTTCTTGAACCAAGGTATCTTTCCCTGGATGCCTTAGATTAGACATTTCTATAGACTTGCTTTAATTGGAACACATTCTCAGCTTTAGAACTATAAACTAGCAACTTATTAAATTCCCCTTTTTAAAAGCCATTCCATTTCTGGTATATTGCCTTCTGGCAGCTAGCAAACTAGAACAACATCCTTTCACTTTCAACCTGCTTGTATTGTTGAATTTAAGGTGATACTCTTCCCAATAGTGTATAGTTGAGTCATGTTTTTTATCCATTTTGCCAATTAACTAGAGAGTTTAATCTTTTTACATTTAAAGACACTACTGATACTGAAAGATTTTTTGCTATTTTTCTACTTATCCTTTGTGAATCTCATACCTTTTGCCCCTCAATTCTTTCATTAATGTCCACTTTTATGTTTACTTCATTGTTTGGGTTGTACAATATTGACTATCTTCTCATTTCTCTCTGGATATAGTGTTCATCTAATTTTCTGTGGTTACCATATAAGTAATATAAATAAATATTATAAATAAATAAATAAAATTTATTTATAATATAAATAAATATATAACTGACAGGTAACAAGGGATGAAACTCATGACCGCCCCTCCTCCCCTTGCTGCAACTGCTGAAACTCATGACCCTTTCCCCCCTTCCCCCTTACTGCAGCTCATGACTCCCCTTGCCAAACATTCCTCAAGGCAAAAAAATAAGGAGTAAACAGGTCAAAACAGACACAGTGAATGAAGTAGAAATGCACCCTCCCCTTCCAGCATTCTTTAAAACACAGCTCCCACAATAAAGGGCCGGAGCCATTTTTCCTTTCCTTTCACTAGCAGGTTTCACTGGCTCCTGCCTACCTGCTCTCTCTCTGCTTTCTTTCCCTTCAATAAACCTGATTAACTTTAACTCACTGTCCTGCATGGATTCCTTAAGGACTCTATGCCTAACAATAACGATCATATTTGGTTTGATGCCAACTTAACTTCAGTAGCATACACACATAGTTTTCCTATACCACTCCAGAACCCCACTTTTTATTTTTTACCACTTAAATCTTTGTACACAACATATATTTATCATTACTTTTATTGCATTTGCATTTTATCATCTTTAGAAAGAAGCAGAGTCACATACCAAATGCTGCAATAATACTGGCATTTATAATTACCCAAATGGATTTTTATTTTTGGTTTACCAGAGGTCTTTATTTTCTTTATTTCTGTCTAGTATACCATTGTTTCAGTCTGAAGAACTTAGCATTGCTTGTAAGGCAGGTCTAGTGGTGACATACTCCCCCTCAGCTTTAATTTATCTTAGAATGTCTTAATGTCTCCCTTATTTTTTGAAAGAGAGTCCAGCTGGATATAAAATTTTTGGCTCACAGTTGTGTTCATTCAGCACTTTATTTCAACCCACTGGCTTCTGTCTTCCATGGTCTATGACGAGAAATCAACAAACAATCTAATTGGGAATCCTTTTTCATTAACATATTGTTGTTCTCTTGCAATTTTCACAACTTGTCCTTTGCATTTGATAGTATTATACTGATGTGATGGGTGATGATTTTCTTCAAGTTTATCCTGACTGGTGTTCTTTAGGCTTCTTGAATATGTATAGTCATGTCTTTGGCTAAATTTGGGAAATTCTCTGTCATTATTTATTTGAATATTCCTTCTGCTGTTTTTTTTCTTTCTTCTGTTTCTGGGACTCCAATAATGTGTATATTGGTATGCTTGATGGTATCCCAGCACTTGGACTATTTTACTTCTTATGGTTTTTTCTTCTTTCTGCTCCTCAACCTAACTCTTTTCAACTGTATTGTCTTTCAGCTCACTGATTCTTTCTTCTGCCAGCTTCAATCTACTCATGAGACCCTCCTGGACATTTTTCACTTCTGTTACCGTGGTCTTCAACTCCAGTAGTTGTTTGGTTCCTTTTTAAAATTTCTATTTCTTTACTATGACTCTCAGAGTGTTCATTCATTGTTTTTCTGATATTGTTTTGTTCTTTCTCTGTATTGTTCTCTTCTCTTTTATCATTGTTAGGCCTTTTTTTTAAGGGCTTTGTTTGATATGACCATATTCTGGTCTTCTTGGTTCATGTTTTCTGGATTTTTATCCTCTTCTTTTGGTTGAGCTATCATTTCCTGTTTGTTTGTCTTCTAATCTTTTGTTTACACATGATACCCTTTAATATTTAAAAATATATTTAAAGATGTTAACTCTGGGATTTATTCCCTAAAATGTCTGTGTATTGTAACCAGCTAGTGATAACACAGAGATTTGTTTGAGCTTCAGTCTTCCTATCAGGAAGATCTGCCTTGGGCAAATGCAGTGTTAGCATCTTCTCTGCTTATCCTGAGCTTGTACTTGTTAATTCTTTTGGAGTTCCCTTGTTTACAAGAATCTAATTGGCCCCTCTTTTTTCCAGGAGACAGACTTCCCTCTCCCAGGTGTATGAAACATACAAGCCTTTGTCTGAGACTGTCTACTCTATTGTTTCTTACACTCCTTTCAAGTCTCAAGTTGATTTCACCTGGAGGGCAAATTTTGGGAGGTGGAGCATGTTGAAGAGGACTTTTCCAAGTCTGACTTTCCCAGTTGAAACAGGGCCAAGAACCTATTAACAGAGACTGACTCCAAAGGGGTTGTGGATAAGGATTGGTGCCAAGAGCTTCTTCCATGACTTCCCGAAACTGATCTTTCTTAACCTGCCTGGAGATGCATCCCTGCGATAAACTGTCCCCTAACCCCTGAGTAGGTATGGTATCTTTAAGTCTCCTCCACTCTTGCTTTTATTGTGGCAAGCCTCAGAGCCAGACCCCCAGTGATCTAACTACTCTAATAAAAAGTTGTGATCAGTTATCAGTTATACCCACCCCCGGTCTTGGGGAAGAGGATTTTTTTTTTTTTTTGCGTTTAAATAGGGGAACTTAATAAGTTGCTAGTTTACAGTTCTAAAGCCAAAAAAAAAGCCCCAATTAAAGCAGGTCTATAAAAATGTCCAAATTAAGACACCAACAAGAGGCTGCCATCACTCAAGGATGGCCAATGACATTCAGGGTTTCTTTCTCAACTGGAAAGGCGCATGGTGAAATGGTGACATCTTCTAGCTTCCTCTCCAGACCTCTTCCTTCATGAATCTCCCCCAGGGGCATTCTTCTTCATCTCCAAAGGTCTCTGTAGTTCTCGGGTCTCTGCCACTTTCATTATTCTCAAGCTTTCTCCAAAATGCTTCCTCTTTTAAAGAATTCCAGTAAAATAATCAAGACACATCTGGAATGGGTGAATGCACATGTCCTTTTATTTAAAAGTTAATACCAGGTTCGTTTCCTGGTGCCTGCCCATGCGAAAAAAAAAAAGAAAAAAGTTAATACTCACAAAAGGGTGAGTCACATCTCTGTGGAAATAACCCAATCAAGTTTCCAATCTATAATGTTGAATAGCGATTAGAAGAAATAGTTGCTCTCGCAAGATTGATTAGGATTAAAACATGGCTTTTCTAGGGTATGTAAATCCTTTCAAATTGGCACAACATGTAAGTCAGGGTCAGTTAATGACATTTTCCTACCTTTGCCCCAGTCAGCACAAGGTGTGGCATCATGTAAGAATGCAATGCCTGCCTCTACAAATTGGCTTTCCTGCTTTATTTTTCTTCCTCTCTGTTTATGTCATCTAATCTACTGTATGGTTTACTTGCTCTTATTATTATTATTTTTTTTAGTCTGTTTCCCTCTACTAAAATGTAAGCTCAGTGAGGTCAGTGGGTTGTGGGAGGGGCTGACTCACTTCTTTTAGTTCCTGCTGTATTGTGCACCACGAAGGATGGAATTATCACTGGAGTTAAACAGATATTTGCTGAATGAAAACATGCACAATGCTTTGCTTATGTTATCATCCTTCATCTTCATCATGACATGAATAAACTGAAACTCAGACAGTGAAGGAAGTGGATGTTTATGTCTCTTCCTGACACTAGAAATCTAGCCAAGAACTGAACCCCATGATAGCCTGACATCAGATGCGTGGCAGATGTATGCCAGTAGCTGTTGCATGGCAAAGGCAATTTGCTGTTCTTTACTGTACTTTACCATCCTCTTCTTCCTGCTCTTTCCTGGAGGCCATATAGTGTTTTTTATTGACCTCCAGAATTTCAAAAATAGTTGTTTCAGATAATTCCTGCAGATTTAATAGGTTTTCTGGTGGAAGCACAGAGTCTGGAGCTCCTTACTATTCTACTATCTTCCCACAATCTGTCTAAATGAATGTTTATTTTAGAATGTGATAATTGACACAAATTAAACAATAGATTTTACTGTATTTTACCATCCTCTTCTTCCTGCTCTTTCCTGGAGGCCATATGGTGTTTTTTATCAACATCCAGAATTTCATTCTGTTCATTATAGAGAAAAATTCTGAATTTAAAATAATTGAATTTATAATTTAAAAAGTATGATAGAGTGTAAATATATTTAAAAATGACATTGCAAATATACTGTGGAAGGAATTAAATCTTCATACAAACCAAGATTTTTTAGAATGTCTTTCAAATTGGATCAATTGCATTCATATTATGAAATTTTAGAAGGAATCCCACAAAAGCAGTATTTGCCTTTTTAAATGCATCAGAGCCAGTAATCACACGATGCCAATTTTATGCAATAAGTATGATGATAACTTTGCTTCTTTAAGATGTTGTCCTCGAAGTTTCCCTTTTGCAAAATTATCACTTGTCTATATGTAATTGATAAGTAGTTTTATGGAAATAATTTGAAGTTATGTACATTTCCCAGTTCTTATCTAATTTTCATCAGTTTTAGCACCTGTTGATGAATTTTTAACTCCATCATAGATTCTAAATTTATTAGCCATTATTATTTTTTAAAGAAAATATTTTTTTTCTTTCTATTTTTTTCTTTTCTCCTTCCTTCCTTCCTTCCCATAACATGATGAACTTGGGGACATTTAATTATTAATTGCATATAATTGAGCAATATCTTTAGATTGTTAAAATTGTCTCAAAACTTGTCAGTGGAAGTCCTCTGAAAATCTGTGGTATTTTGATACACCATTGTTAATCTTTGAAGATGTACATACTTTCTGGAACAAAAAGATATGCCCTTCTCTAATTCCAGAAACAGCTTTTTCAATATGGATTATAAATAATTGGAATGTGCATTGCTTTAATACCTTATTATTAGAATTATCACTTCTAACTTGTGGATATTACTTTTAATTTACATTTATGAAAAAGAGTTCCATTATATTCATCTTCAAATTAGTATCATATATTTTATATATAAGTATTTTAATTTAAATTTCAATATTTAAAAAAATGTCCACAATGAAATAGCGTAATGGAAAAGTGTGTATATTTTGAATATATGACACTGTACATATTATAAAATCCTTGCATTTATTAGGCAACCTAAAACTTTTTCAGCATTTGCTTGTTTTATTGATCGGGCTTTGATTTTAATAATCATGAAAATACTGAAGGTTAACACATTTAGGAAGTGAGAGAACTATGAAATCTTACTCTTCATAAAGCATATTATTTTCTATATCAGTCAATTTGCCATTTACCAAACAAAAATGTATTTGTTTAGTATGTGTGATGGTTATATTAATGAATTAACTTAGCAAGTTACTGTGCCCAGTTGTTTGTTCAAACACTGGCCTACATGTTGTTGTGGAGGTATTTTGTAGATAGTATTAGCATCTACAATCAATTTGCTTTAAATAAAGGAGATTAGCTTCCATACTGTGGGTATGCCTGATTAAAGAAGCCTCTGGAGAGAAGAAGAAATTCTGCCCTAAAATTATACCCTCTGTTACTTGCTTAGTTTCCAGCCTGTTTGCCTTCCGTACAAGTTTGGAGCTGAGATTTTCACATCAACGCTTACTGGAATTTCAACCCGGCCAATTTCTCTAAGACGTTTGAACTCAATTATTTCACATCTTTCTATTCCCTTCCCTGTGAAATTCAAACTTGCCACCATCCACAATTGTATGAGCCAATTCCTTAAAATAAATCTTTATTATACACACACACAAGTGCACACGCGCGCACACACACACACTATTGGTTCTCTTTCTCTGGAGAATCCTAATACAGTATTCAGAGACCTTTCTGTATGTTTTGCTATGGCAGGGAACAAGAACATGATATTAAGTTAAATCAAGCAAGGTGAATAAAAAATTCAGAGCATCCAATTGAATTCTATGAGAGAGCAATATAAAATTGTTGTCTCATGAAAAAGTCAAAGTTAAAATATGCTCAGACACAATCTAGCATAAGCTCCATACTAAATTCTTTACAACTTTCTAAGCACCTGTCTCCTCCTGTTCTGAAGTAAGTGATTAAATCTTAAACATATTGCTCAGAAACAGCTGTAAACTATGGAAGAGTTCTGAGACAAGTGCAAATACCATTTACATTTTGATGCTTAAGTAGAAGCACTTTGTCAGTGTGGAAAATTAGAGGTGAAATGCAGGCTTAAAGCAAATTGGAGGTGAAATGCAGGCTTAAAGCAAATTGGAGGTGAAATGCAAGCTTAAAGCAAAATATCTGTCATCTTAAAGACTAATGCCTGCATCACATTATGTCAAATAAGAATTGTGGTTACAACACTGAATAATTTCACTTAATAAAAGTTCATTTTACTAAGAAACTTAAATTTTTTTATGAGTCATCATAAAATATGCATATTTAGTAAATATTACATTAGAGCATGTAATTGTGAGGGGAAAAAGGCAGATATTAGTACAAATGTAGATTTACCATAATCTTTGCTCTACTTTGTTGCTTACCACAGTTGATGACTGTATTAATCGGGGTTCTGTCAGGAAACAGAATTGACAGGAGATATCTGTAAATTTTATGAGATATTTCTAATAATTGTCTCACATGACTGTGGGGATGGGCAAATCCAAATCCTGTAGGTCAGGCTGCAAGCTGGGAACTCCAATGAAGTTTCAAATGAATTACCCAGGAGAAACTGCCTGGCTGAAGGAAAAATGGAAAGTTTCTCCTGTGACTGTTGAAATCATCACTTTTTTTAAAGCCTTCAGTTGATTGGATAAGACTTCTCTCATTGTTGAGGGTGATCGCCCCAATTGATTGTAGATGTAATCAACCATAGATGCAATCAATTGTTGATGATTTAAGTCCATAAAATGTCTTCCTGTCTTTACAGTAACAAGTGGGCCAGTGCTTAGTTGAGCAAACAACTGGACACCAAAATATGACAAAATTAACACATGCACTTAACCATTAAATTCAACTCCTGTCAAATTGGCAGCCATGCACATCTCCTCAAATCATACTTGGTCTAAATAAAAACAATAAGATTCATATTCTTGTTAACAATACTCAACTGTCCTGCATACAAATGGAAGCAAACTGACTCTCCCCAGAATAGTGTGCAAGTCCTTGGGTAATATTCACTCTTAAACTTGATATCCTATAACTTAAATACTATGAAATGAAGCTAATATAGTATATGACATATGATACGGGGTAAGAGAGAAGAAAGCAAAGATATTTGCTTTATGTACATATATAAAAATACTCATATCAAAATGAAGAAATATTCATAATTATTAATCTCTGTTTTTGGAACTGGTTACATGGTTGTAGCTTGTATTTATAACTATCCTCTTTCACCATTCATTCTATTTTTCCTTTACCTTCAACAAGCACCTCAGCTAGCCATGGTTCTTTGCCTGGTGGATTGACCCAAATCTTCATTCCTGAAGTTTTTGGGCACTGGTAGTCCTGCCCAGTTTTAATCACAGGACAAGGTAGTACTAGGAGATTGCCAGTATTCTAGGAAACTATTCTTATCTCTGTTGTATAGTTGCAGTCCTATTTCCACTTGATAGTCATGATCAATCATCCCAGCCTGTATAGTAATTCTCTTCTTTTTCTGTTGATTCAGAGACATTTGGTGCCCAAAATGGCCAGGTGCCAGCCTTAACTTTCAATCCAATGGAATCATTGCCATGTCTCCTGGTAGAAGTATTCATCCTTTTGAAACTAAGACCCATAGATCAACACAGTTTAAAGTTGCAAGAATGAGAAGCAAAATTTTTTCCAGTGGATCATTGGGAATAATAGTAATGTCATTCCTATTTCCATCCTTTGATTCCTGGACTGTGAATCCTGGCTCTGGAAGAAACAGCACCATAAATTGGATGCTGATTCAAAGCATAAAAAGCCTCCTGGAGAACATTGCCTCATCCCTGCAAGGTATTGCCACATAGATGGCAGCACAATTGAGTCTTTGAAAAAACCATTCCTCCGTTCTATCAATCCAGCTGCTTCAAGATAATGGGGAACATGGTAGGACCAATGAATTCCATGAGCATGTGTCCATTCCCACATTTCATTTGCTGTGAAGTGTGTTCCTTGATCAGAAGCAATGCTGTATGGAATAACATGGTGGTGGATAAGGCATTCCATAAGTCCACAGATAGTAGTTTTTCCAGAAGCATTGCATGCAAGGAAGGTATATGTCTATTCCAATTAGAATGAATTGCTTCTCCTTTCATGATGAAAATGGCTCACAATAATCAAACCGCTAACAGGTAGAAGGCTAATCACCTTGGGAAGTGGTGTCATATCATGGAATGAGTGTTATATCAGGAATGAGTCTCTACTGCTGACATATTGGGCACTCAGAAGTGGCTGTAGCCAAGTTGACCTTAGTAAGTGGAGGTCCATGATGCTGAGCCCAAGCACAATCTCCATTCTTGGCACCGTGAGTATTTTGTTCATGAGCCCATTCCCACAGGGAAAAGAAGCTAAATGGTATTCACAGAACAGGCCATCTTATCCATTTGATTATTAAAACCTTCCTCAGCTGAAGTCAGTCTCTGATGATTATTCATGTGTAGGACAAATATCTACATGTTTTTTTGTCCACTCAGAAAGGTCTATCCACATAACTCTGCTCCAGACCTCTTTGTCACCTATTTCTCAATCATGTTCCTTCCAAACCATTGATGACAATCCATGAATCAGTATGCAAATGAAGTTACAGCCACTTATCCTTCCGAACAAAATGTACAACCAGGTGCATTGCTCAAAGTTTTGCCCACTGGGAGGATTTCCCTTCACTACTGTCCTTCGGAGATGTCCCAGAAAGAGCCTGTGGTGCTGTAACTGTCCACTTTCAACTGATACCTGTGCATTATGCACCACCATCTGTAAACCAGGCTTGAGTTTTCTCTTTTTCAGTCAAATAATTGTAACGAACTACTGAAGAGGCCATGGCTGTTGTCTAGGAAAGAGAAGGAAATGTTGCAGGAGTGGGATTCATGGGTATTTTGGCCACTTCATCATGTAACATGCTTGCACTTTCAGGACTTCTCAACTTTATTCTGTTATCTGGGTCAGACCACATCCAGTTCATGATACGCAACTCAGGTTTCATGGTAACTTGGTAGCCCATGGTTAAGCATTCAGTCCTGTCAAGGTCCATAACAGGCCAAAAGCTCTTTTTCAAAAAGTGAGTAGTTATCTGTAGAGGATGGTAAGGATTTGCTCCAAAATCCTAAGCATCTGCTTTGTGACTATCCTACAATAGGCTGCCAAAGACTCCAGGAGCCTCGACGTTTCTAGAATCTTTGGATCTGTTGGATCATTTAACCTAACTGCCAAAGCAGCTTGCACAGAAGCCTGGTCCTTTTGCAGAGCTTCCTGTTTTCCCCGTCCTTACTCAAAACAGCTTTTCAGATCACTCAGTAAATAGAGTGGAATAGCATACCCAAATGAGAAAAATGTTCTCTCTAAAATCCAAAGTGGCCAATTAGGCACTAGGCATCATGTTTCTTTTCTTGATTGTAGTAGGGCACAAATACAACAGTTTATCTTTCCCCTTAGAAAGCTTATCTTGACATGCCCCACACCACTGGACACATAAAAATTTCATTGAGATAGACATCCTGTATTTTTTTTTTTAATTTATATCCAACACTCTGATATACAAATGCCATACCAATAAACCTAGAGGAATTTCTTCTTCTTGCTCACTATGTCCAATAAATATATCAGCAATATAATGGAGCAGTATGATGTCTTGTTGGAGGGAGAAATGATAAATTTGCTTCTGAACTAGATTGTGAAATAGGGCTGGTGAGTTTATATACCCTAAAGGTAGAACAATGAAAATGTATTTCTGGTCTTACCAGCTGAAAGCAAAGGGCTCCTGGTGGCCTTGACTAACAGCAATTGAGAAAAAAACGGTCAGTTCTTTGGCTTTCCCTATTGTAATAGTTCTCATTACACAAGTCAGGGAAACAATATAGGTATTCTGCCAGTTACTGAATATGTCTATTCCAATTAAGCATTCTGGACCTTGGAAAATAATCAGATAATGTGGTCAGGGATATGCTGGACCCATCTGAGACAGACCTGTGCTAAAACTCCATTGATCACCTGATCTTCATAAGCCCCTACTCTCACTGATAGACCACAGTGACATTTTGGGTCTCTTGGATTAATGTCACTTCTTAGCCAAATTCTAATAAACCCTAAAATGTCTGATCATTTCCTTTTCCCCAATGCACAGTTACCCTAGTAACTATTCTGTTCCCTTTTCAAATGTCATTTATTTCTGAGACATCATTGCTAGAATAAGCATTCTCAAAATCTTTATATTACTAGGCAACACCATAAAAATGTCATATGTAAAGCAAAATTTAAAACTATCTGAAAGTCATCTAGCTACTAGTAGTATAAATGTGAGTCTTCCAAAGTACCCTCCAAGTACTATAAAAATCAATAGGAGGTATAAATGAAATCATACAAACCCATGCTGCTACTGTAAGTAAAATAAAACTTCAAATTCCCTACAAAAAAAATAAGATGAATTTTTTCACCTGCAATATTTTACAAGCTAAGAAGAGAGAAAAATATGACCAATTCTCAAGGGAAAAAACAAGCAATAGAAGACAACTACAACACGACTGATTAGCTAGAACTACTATTCAGGATGTGTGAAAGCTATTATATTTATGCTTAAGAAGGTAAGGAAATTCCCAAATTAAACGAAAAGAAAGAATTTCTGAGCAGAACAATAGACATACTTATAAAAAGTAAAACAAAATGAGCAAAATCTAACAATAAAAATAAACAAAAGGAATTGGCATGAAGCTTTAAAAAAAATCTGAAATGAACAAACAAAATCATTGGATAGACATTAATAGAAGGACTAAAGTAAGTAAACTTGAAGATGGGTCAACAGAAAATGTCAAATCAGAAGTAAAGGAGAAAAAGGTTAAAGAAAAGTAATAATTTTATTAATTGTTACTTTCATCTAATAGTAAATTCAAAATATCTACCATATATGAAAATGGAGTCCTAGAAAGAGAGGAGAGAATAGGGGGAGGCAAAAATATTTAAGGAATAATGGCTGAACATTTCTCAAATACAATGAAGGACTTAAATTTATAGTTTCAAGAAGCTGAGGAAAACTCAAACAAGATAAATTCAAAGAGAAGCATAACTACGTACATGAAAGCCAACTTCTGAAAAATAAAGATAAAGAGATTATCTTGAAAGGAAATAGGGAAAAATAAACAAATAATGTGGTTGCTCTGAACCAGCCCTCTCACACTTTAAGCCAAGAATACAGTGTGTTTTTCTTCCTATTCAGTGCTTGAAATAATGGTGAATTATTGGTACAGCTCACTAATGCTCTTTAGCTATCATATGTACCTTCATTTTGCTAAGAAAAAACTTCAAGGAATGCAAATGGAATAAAAAAGATGCTGTTACAACCTTCGTCTGTTGACTAAGAGGAAAACTCTGGATTCTTTCCATTCACTAAATCACAAATTATTGATGAGGAGGGAGGCAAGACATTTTCTGTATCCAGCACAAGTCAGGGTGTAGTTTTTCGTTTGTTTGTTTTTGTTTCCAGGATGAGACTCTAGCAAGTAGTTATCAAAATGAATGTTAGGTAATAAAAAAGTCTTTGGGTTTGGGAAGCCTGAGACGGCAAGAGAATAGCTCCAAGTGAAGCAAAAGAATAATAATGCAATTTTGTAGTATTGCCCTTTGCTTGGGATTTACAAAAAGGGTGTGTTTGGAAGTCTTGAGAAAAATGATTATGTTTCATCGCTATTATAATCAATATTATCATACTTATGCTAATCAAACCTTCCCTCTCACTGTCATTCTCCTTTCATTGGATAAAAAGTTCAGATGAACCTTGAAGAATAGGTTTTTATTATTTTAATTCATTACTGCTATAGTATTAGTTATTTCACATGCAAATTATTTAACTTTGTTGCTTTCATTCTACATTTGTTTTAAATCATAGAATTTTTAAAGCTTCAGTTATATTCATGCACTATTTTATTTCATAATATTTAATTTTAATACATATAACAATATAATGCATTCAATTGAATATTTAGAAAATGAATTGTTAAATTTTCAGATCTAGCTTGAAAAGAGTTTAATTTTTGGCTTTTTGTTTCAAATGTAAAATTCATTATGGCATTAGTCTGACTCTCATTTCAACTTACTAAGATAAAGAAGTTATTAAAATTGAAAGCTTGCTGGTGTTTCAGTCCTCTTACTAGTTAACTCATTGTTTTGAAGCACTTACTAGAATTTAAGTTACTTCAACTTAACATGGAGCTTTAACATTGTCTCACTTCTAAAATTATGTAAATTATACTTTCTTCTGTACTTCCGGGACTTATTATCAATGTTCCTTTTACTATTTAGCTTTATAAATACAATAGTTGGTCAAATGATGTTCTAGTTTGCTAGCTGCTGGAATGCAACACACCAGAGATGGATTGGGTTTTAATAAAACGGGATTAACTTTGTTAGTTCTTCAGAGGAAAGGCAGCTAACTTCCAACTGAGGTTCTTTCTTATGTGGAAAGGCACAGGGTGATCTCTGCTGGTCTTCTCTCCAGGCCTGTGGGTTCCAACAACTTTCCCTGGGGTGATTTATTTCTGCATCCTCAGAGGCCTGGACTGAGCTGCGAGGGCTGAGATGAGGTAGGCTGAGCACCTTGGGCTGTACTATGTTGAGTTCTCTCATTTAAGCACCAGTCAATTAAATCAAACATCATTCATTGCAGCAAGCACACCTCCTACTTGACTGCAGATGTAATGAGCAACAAATGAGATTCACATACCATTGGCTCACGTCCACAGCAACAGAACTAGGCACCTTCACCTGGTCAAGTTGACACCTGAAACTAACTACCACAAATGGTCTTATTGATTGATCAACTGTGTTTGTTGCATTTTACAAAACTTTTTTGTGGCATAGCCTATTAGCTATTACACAAAGTTTAGAATTTGTTATTTTATTTGAGACATGATTTTATTGCTAATGTCATAAAAAAGGGTCAAATTCTACTTTTCTTTTGATGTGTGCATATAAACTTCCAACTAAGTTAAGGCAATTTCTCTGATCTCAAATGGCAGAATATTTTTAAGATTTCAAATTGTCTCATTGGATATGTCTTATTGTCGCATGAATTGCAAATGAGTTAACCTTAAAATTCTCTTCTTATGGTGGTAAAAAACATTTTATTTTAAATATTTATTTAAAGTAAACATTTCAAAAGATAAACCACATTTTATTATAATCTATATCCTCTCTTTTAATTATCTGCAAGCATATCCAGTTCACAGAATTTTGTTAGAACTGGGTTGTTTTGTTGTCACATAAGACGTGACTTATTGATGCCATATTTTGACATAAGACTCAAAACAAAATCATGATCTTAGAAAATACTTTCCTGGATGATTCATAATATTATTGCCTTTAATTTTATTTCATACTTGGGATAATAACTTAGTCAAGTAGGAAGCATCTGGATGATTGAAAATGGAATTTGTTAAGTTGCAAGTTTGCAGTTCTAACGCCATGACAATGTCCAAAGTAAGGCACCAATAAGAGATCACCTCCATTCAAGAAAGGCTGGTATCATCCAGAACAGCTCTGTGAGTTGGGTAGGCACATGGCTGGCTTCTGCTGGGGTCTTTTGCTTCTGGATCTCTCTCTCAGCTGGGAAGGCACATGTGACATCTGCTAGCTTTCTATCCCCGTTTCATAAGGCTTCCCCAGGGGGCATTTTCCTCCTGCATCTCCAAATGTGTCTGGCTATGTGGGCTCTTTTGGCACTGAAACTTTTTCCAAAGTGGTCCCCTCTTAAAGGGCTCCAGTAAGTGACCCCACCTTGAATGGGTGGAGACACTACTCCATGGAAACAACCTAATCAAAAGGTACCACCTACAATTGGGTGGGCCACATCTCCATGGAAATAATAAAAAAGATCCCACTCAGTAATATTGAATAAGGATTAAAGAAAATAGTGTTTCAGTTTCAAACTGTCACAGCATCCTAAGCTAATATTTTAAGAAGCCATGCTTCTAAGTGTAGTCACAATGATTTATCAGGACACAATTTCAATATTCTAGAATAAAACAGCCAAACTTTACCTTTAGCTCAGTAAAAACATACAGAAAGCTAAAACTGAAGCATTAGTGAAGAGGGGGAAATCCGGATTTTTATGATGTTATTTTCTTTTCCTCTCTGGCCTGATGGCTCCTATAGATTTACATTTCTGTAAATAAAAGTTAAAAAAAAATAAATGCATGCAGTAACTTGTAAGTTTGTTTCTTGTTACTTTAAAAGGGCCCTGCTGCAACTTAGGGAGGTCCTTAGAGAATGAAAACTTTCTCTGATGACATAATTTGCCCACTATCAAATTCATTTTTAAGAAAAATTGCTGCTCTCCAGTTGATCAAGGGTCACAGGAGAAAAGAGAGACTGCAGAGTACCACAATCATTCTCCACAGGTGAAAGCCCAGTTTCAGTTTGAACGGCAATGGTAACAAGGCAAAGAGCTTCCACACTAAAATTCCATCAGAGAAGTTATTATAGTGTTTGGCCTTATGGATTCTGTCAAAGAGAAACGACTTCAGCTGCAGCAGACTGCTAGCTCTAACCCCTGCCAAGTTCTGTATAGAAGGCCGGTAGAACAGCGTGTTGAAATTTCAGTAGACTGACGTGTGGAGGAGGGGTAGTCATACCTTATAGTCTTCATTTGAGCTGCATCATGACTTTCTGAGAATTCAATACAGTTTGTGTTTATCTCTTAGTGTAAATCCAATCTGAGAAAATCCCAACTGTATAATTCTTCTTGGCAGTTGATTCAATACAACGTCTCAATCTTATAAAACCTGCCTCGTAAGTAAATATTTGAATCTAAAAGAAAGCTATTTTCACTGGGCTGGAGTGGCAGATTTTGTTTATTTATTTATTTGAAGCCAATCAGCATATCAGCATGTTTGTTCTTTCCCACATTTGGTCTTTTTGTGTGTGTGTGTGTGGGTTAATTTCAGAAAAAAATATATACCTTACTAATTAGTAAAAAAATACAAGATTATTTCAAGTTCCAATAAAATAGTTCATGATGGAATCAATATTTAAGTACTCCTAAAATACATTAATAAGTTCGTTCCTGTGTCATAAATTCGCAAGGAAGAGAATAGCCTAAGTCATGGAAGCAATGCATTATATCAAGTCTCAAACAAAAAGCATTGACTGGCTAAAATAGTTATCTAAATTTTTAGTTTGACTTATTACTCTTCAAACACTTTTCAGACCCATGGAGGAGAGACAGCTTGAACTTTCTTAAGATTATTGGGGATATATAACTGTCTATGTCAGTGACTTAAAATGTTCTCTCTGGAACCTAATATGTCTTTGTCCTTGATGTTATCTTCAATTTTAAACCTTTACAAAGTGAACACTATTGAATCTGGTGCTGTACCAGAGAAAAGCAATAAGATTCTATTCCATTTTACCAAGAAAGCAGCCAAATAATTTTATTTTCCAGGCATTTGTTGTATCAGTCAATAAAGTCATAACAGAAAAAAATGCACAATTTAAAAAAATCAAATTCCTACTTAATATTTCATCATCTTCTGAAGAAAGTTTTGAGAAAGGTAGCAGCTTAAGTAAAAAGTGAAAATAAACAATTGCCCATTACTGCTTCTAGGGATTAATTTACAACATATTGCGCAATCTAAATTTCATTAACAATCTATGATTAAAGTATACTATTAGAAATGCTGATTATCTGAACTAAACTTATTTACATTTAAAATGACAGACAAAGAAATTCATGTTTATAGAAGATAGTGGCATATATCATCCTTTGTTAAGAATGTATCATTTCATAACTTATTGAAACTAAGAGTGGACAATGCTGGTGATTAAATGTACAAATACAAGAAAGTTTCTATAAGAGTGAGAATAAATAAATGTCACCATTGCAAAGTGTGGAAAATGGAATGGTATATGGAAAAAAACAGACAATCAATGCAAACTATAGTTGACAGTAAAATTTTAATGTGCTTCCATTATTTGTATCAAAGACAATATACCAAAGCTAAATGTCAATAAGGGGTTGCTGTAAGGGAGACGAATGGGATCCTTGCTGTTGTTGTTTTTTCTACTTTTTATTTTTTTATTATATTTTAAAAATTATTTTCCCCTTTTCTATTTTTGTGGAAGAAATGGAAATATTCTCATATAGATTGTAGTGGTGAATGCATAACTATGTGATTATACCAGGAGCCATTGATTATTTACTTTGGATAGATTATATGGTATGTGAATAGAACTGTTTAAAGAATAAGTAGAAAATAAAGTGCTGGAGAAAATTTAGAGGGATATACCTATTCACTGTTGGTATGGAAGTAGATTGCTGTAGCCTCTAGAGAGGACTCTAGGTTATTCCACAGGAGGCTAAGGATAGGGTTGCCATATGATCCTACAACCCTGCTAATAGGTATATTTGTGGAAGAGTTGAAAGCAGGGACATGAATGGACATTTGCAAACTGGTGTTTATGGTGGCAATATTCATGATCTGCAATGGATGGAGGTGGCCTAAGGGTACATCTACTGGTGAACGGAAGGGCATGCATATGATGGAATATTGAGTGGCTGCATGAAGGAATGAAGTTGTGAGGTGTGCAACTAGGTGAATAAAACTTGAGGACATTATGTTGAGTGAAATAAACCAAAAATGAAGGACAAATATTGTAAGGCCTCAATAGAATGGACTAACTAAAATGAGTAAATTGAGAATTGAGTTTGGAAACATAGGCTATCAGGGGATGGCATGTGGGCAGAGATTGGGCAATTGATGATGAAGGAGTACAGAACATTCAATTAGGTTCATTTTAAAGGTTCCTCGATTGTAAACTCTTACAGCAGTCACATCTGTTCCTGAGTTTTAACTGTTATTTCTAAATTCTGAGATGCTGTGCTTTTTATGTATAACCTGTAGTTACCTGGAACTTTGAGTTTCTTTGTGATACCTGAGGCTCACAGAGTTCTGCAGCTCTGAAAGTCAGCATTACCCCACAGAGCAACTATTTAAGAAGCTGAAAGAGAGATCAAACATCGATTAGAGATATGTATAAAACAGACTTGGTTAAGACTAAGGTAAATCAGAATACAGGGTAAAGGATGATATTGGCTATATTTTAAAACTTCTGTGTGAGACCAAAGGAAGAGACACTTTGTACAAAATTTACATTTTCCGTAGCACACTAACTAATTTAACCTGTATGGTCAGTTTATTTAAACAAAATAATTACATAGAACCTAGAATAGGGAATGAGATCTTTTCATCCTGTAATATCCTGATGCATCCCAGAGTTTTTGGGGCAGAAAAATTTTTTTTTCAAATTTCCTTTGACAGACTGGGAAAAAAATGTGGAAATATTAAACTTCCCCACCAGAGGAATTCCTGATATTCTTGCGAGCATAAGGGGGTGTTCTAGTTTGCTAGCTGCCGGAATGCAACACACCAGAGATGGATTTGCTTTTAATAAAATGGAATTGTATTAGTTAGGGTTCTCTAGAGAAACAGAATCAACAGGGAACACTCGCAAATATAAAATTTATAAAAGTTTATCACGTGACCACCGGAACGCAGAGTCCAAAATCCGCAGCGCAGGCTGTGAAGCCAACGATTCTGATGGAAGGTCTGGACGAACTCCACAGGAGAGGCTCACCAGACAAAGCAGGAAGAGTGCCTGTCTGTTCTGAATCCTCCTTAAAAGGCTTCCAGTGATTAGATTCAGCACCACTCATTGCAGAAGACACTCCCCTTGGCTGATTACAAATGGAATCAGCTGTGGATGCAGCTGAAGTGATCATGATTCAAATCTATGAAATGTCCTCATTGTAACAGACAGGCCAGTACTTGCCCAAACAGAAAAATAGGTGCCACCACTTGCCCAAGTTGACACATGAACCTGACCATGACAGAGATTTATTTCGTTATTTCTTGAGAGGAAAGGCAGCTAACTTTCAACTGAGGTTCTTTCTTACACAGGAAGGCGCAGGGTAATCTCTGTTGGCCTTCTCTCCAGGTCTCTGGGTTCCAACAACTTTCCCCAGGGTGATTCCTTTCTGAATCTCCAAAGGCCTGGGCTGAGCTGTGAGTGCTGAGATGAGGTATGCTGAGCTGCTTGGGCTGTGCTATGTAGAGCTCTCCATTTAAGCACCAGCCAATTAAATGAAACATCATTCATTGCAGCAGACATGCCTCCTAGCCGACCACAGATGTAATCAGCAACAGATGAGGTTCACACACCATTTGCCCATGTCCACAGCAATTGATCTAGGCACCTTCATCTAGCTAAGTTGACAACTGAATCTAACTACCACATGTCCATTCTTTATCAACTTGGCAACTACACACATCACCTTAAATTATATTAAGGTGCAAAAAATTCTCTTCTAGCTGTGGACCTATGAATCTCAAAATAAGTTACCTGGTGCCAATATGCAAAGGAGGACAGTCACAGGATCCAAAGGGAGAAATTGGAAAGAAAACCTGCAGGGCAAACACCATTGGATTTCAAAATCTGAAAGTGATTTATCCTTCAGCTTTAGAAAATGGCAGTCCTACCCTTTCCAAGGGCCTATGCAGTGGCCCACTTCTTTCCAAATCAACCTTGGGGGACAGTGAGGAGACCACCTTTTTCTCGGCTCCACCCTTTCCAGATATCGGGACCACACCTGGGGTCTCTGTCATTTCTGGGGTACATGCTCAACCCCTCCATGTGGTGGCAGCCAGGCTATCCCCAGGCCCCAAGGAGTGTGCTGTACCTTCTCAAAGGCCTGAGGTGGCACAACTCTTCCACTGCAGTGAGATGGGAGACACAACCTCTGCCCTCAGGGCAAACTCACCCTCTCCATGTATATGGGTGAGTCCATTCTCCTGGCAGAGGTTTCTTGATTTCAGACCTGAGCTTCTATGGTTCTCACTCTGCAAACTCCAATTTGTCTCTTTTGTGTCCCCCTTTGTCTATATTGGTAGTGGTTCCGTTTATACCAACAGTCTCTTTAAGCACTCCAGGACTTCTCCATCATTCTCTTCACAGTTCCTCCAAAATCTTCCCCTTAGCCATCCAAAAAATCATTCCAACATATTTGGTATTTGTGAACCAGGATACAGCAGCACCCTACTCTCAGTACCAAATCTGTTCTAGTTTGCTAGCTGCCAGAATGCAACACACCAGAGACAGATTGGGTTTTAATAAAAGGGGATTTATTTTGTTAATTCTTCAGATGAAAGGCAGCTAACTTTCCACTGAGGTTCTTTCTTACGTGGGAAGGCACATGGTGATCTCTGCTGACCTTCTCTCTGGGCCTCTGGAGAGACTTTCCCAACAACTTTCCCCAGAATGATTTTTTTCTGCATCTCCAAAGGCCTGGGCTGAGCTGTGAGTGCTGAGATGAAATACGCTGAGCTGCTTGGGCTGTGTTATGTTGAACTCTCTCGTTTAAGCACCAGCCAATTAAATGAAACATCATTCATTGCGGCAGGCACGCCTCCTAGCTGACTGCAGATGTAATCAGCAGCAGATGATGTTCACACAGCACTGGCTCATGTCCACAGCAATAGATCTAGGCACCTTCACTTAGCCAAGTTGACACCTGAATGGGGAGTTCCAATTTAACAAGCCAAGCCCTCAGTCTTGTGGCTTGTCCTTATGAAACTTATTTGTCCAATGGAGAGGCTAACACTACTTATAATTATGCCTAAGAGTCACCCCCAGAAAACCTCTTTTCTTGCTAAAATTTGGCATATTCCTCTAAGCCAACTCTGCAAATAAATTCATTACCCTTCCCCTACAAGAGACATGATTGCCAAGGGTGTAAATCTCCCTGGCAACATGGGACATGATTCTCAGGGATAAGCCTGACCCTGGTATCATGGGATTAAGAAATCCTTCTTGACCAAATATTGAAAAGAAATGAAAATAAAGTTTCAGTGACTAAAAGATTTCAAAAGGAGTCAAGAAATCATTCTGGAAGTTATACTTATGCATTATATATAGTCCTTTTTAGTTTCTAGTGTTTTAGAACAGCTAGAAGGAAATAGCTGACAGCATTGAACTCTAATCCAGTAGCCTTGATTCTTAAAGTTGACTATATAACTATATAACTTTCACAAAGTGACCATGTGATTTGTGAAAACCTTGTGACTGACTCTCCCTTTATTCAGTATAGATGAGGAAGAAAATAAAGACTATAAATAAAGAAATGATAGGAAGGATAAGGGATATGGTACGTTCTTTTTAATTTTAATTTATTTTTTTACTTTTTTAGTGTAATGAAAATATTCTAAAATTGATTGTGGTAATACATGCACAGTTACATGGTGATACTGTGAGCAATTGATTGTACTCTTTGGATGATTGTATGTCATATGAATATATCCAAATAAAATTGCATTTAAAAACATATTTCATATGTCTTTTGATGTTCTAAAGGAAAATTTAAAGAGGAAAAAGAAATAAAAAGCTTCATTAACTATTCTTTCAATTATGTTCTATTTGATGTCTGTGATCTTTTGCCCTAAAAAAATTCAGGATGTATCTCTACACTCCAACAGATTGAGGAAGAGCAGCTGTCATAGAAGCAGGCAGGAAACATAAATTCTCTGATTGTCAATGAAACTGAAGAGTGGAATGCACCAATAATAATTTCTGCTGGGTACACAACATGAAGATTAAAGCCATAAAGCAAGATCAATGAACTATATCAACTTCCCCTCAAATAAAATGAAACTTATCTTGAATGCTTCTAATAACTATACTGACTGATGCTTTTTGCACTGGTAGAATTAAAATCAGACATGATAACTCTATATAGTGCAAGCTGATAACTTGAAATTGACAGCAGTAATAAAATAATACTGCTTTCATGCAAGTTGGAAATGTTTCCCCAAATAGCTGAAAATAGATGATAATCCAATTCATTCTAAAGCTCCAAATTTCAGTCATTTGTCAGTTCATCTTTAAATTAGTAACTTGTAACCATTTTGATTGGGAAAGGGTGGTTAGTTGTCCTAGGTAGGCTTATCATGGATTTTTTTCCTACTAAAATATCTTTCACCTTATTTAAAACTAAACGATTCGAACACCCGAACCCTCACTGGTCTCATTTCCAAAAGCACCAAGACAATTACAAGCTTTCAGTAACACTGTTAAATTTTTGTAAAAATCAAGCATATCTTGAGGACTAAAAATTATACCTACTCCCACTCTTTATGTGGTAGTACTTGCTGGTTGAACATGATATTTTTGAAAACCATACTAAATATTTCACAAAACAACCACTTTATTCATGCCAGCTGTGGATCACAGCATGATTTAGTGTTATCTGGGACAGGAGAGAGAGACAGAAAATAAATTTTCTGTGATCTAACTTATCATTATCAATTGCTTAAAATTCCATGACTGGGGAACTCAAGACACTAATGGCAGAAAGTATTAATTGTGCCTCTGTGTGAGTTGTCATAAATTCATGCCAAGTTTCACAAATTTTTCATCCGTGCTTAGTTTTTCAATGTACAGTCCTGCAACATATTCTAAACCCAAATCTTCCTTTGGCTCAACTTTTATTCTTGTTCTGACAACAGTCTTTATCCCAATGGTAGCACAAAGATCTCTTTATGCAACCTATATATCTACTGCAGTTCAAACATAGTTCTATGACAGGGATCCTTCTGAAAATGCAGATTTGCTCCAAGATGATTGATATGTTAGGCAACAATTTAAGAATAATGGAAATGTGTATCTGTTAATGTGTGATTTCATCAGAGTAAAACCAAATTAATAAACAAACTGTACGCAGCTGGACTGAGTGGTATTTGTTTACATAAAATGCACGTCATGAACATTTATCAAGGATGCCAGTTACCCAAGGATATGAACCCTACTCATTCACATGTATTACGAAATTTTGTTCCATTTCAGATAAGCATTTGTCTCTTACTTCACCATAACTCACAAGGTACAAGCCTTCAAACGTCACTGTCACAAAAAAACCCATGTCACTTTCAAAGTAAGATACCATATTCATGTTAGTATTTATACATTTGTTTTGATGTTTATATATTTCTTAAAGTAATACTTGTTAAATAGTGCTATTGTTTTACATTTGCTTTATACTTTTAGAAATATTTTGCCGATAAGATTTTGTACTCATTTTTTCCCCATAAACCCTGCTGTTTTCTTGTTTAATTTTGTGTGGCATAGTGATTTTTAAGTATACACATACACATTATATGGTACAGCTGAACTCTGCATTTTATTCTGGAGAGAATAGTCGGGGAAAGTGAAAAAATGCAGTAGTAGTAAAATCTGAACCCTCCTCAATATTGAAAATTCATATGAAAGCAAACACTATCCAGTTTGAGCTTGTTTATTTTCATTTGGACTGGAATTTTGCCCTTGTGAACTTTACATCGGTTGCAATCAGGTCTTGGTCTCCATTAAAAAAAAAAACACACACACACAAAACAGGAAAGCAACAACAAAAAACCCATATTTTTGCAGCCACTAAATTCATTTTGTAAAATTTGAGAAACACTTCAAATGTCCTAAAGATATATTTGTAGTTTGATGACTGATTTTTTTTTCCCCAGTGTTACTTCTTTTTCTAAGCCACAGGCACCCACATGAACAATTTCCTAGAGGGTAAAGTGCCACTGGATGTTAGAAATTAGTGCTGGATTAGATACCACTAAGTATTGTTAAATCCATTTGACAGAGAACTTCCTGACAGCACTCTTGGTCTACAAATTTAGTCTACCATAGTACATGAAAACAAAGTAGCAAAGGATGTCAAAGGTAAGAGGAAGATGTAACCTAGTTTAGTCCTACATTTTAAGGTTATATTCCATGGGACAAAGATTAGAAACATGGAGGATAGTTATCAACACTTCTAGTCGCAGTAACATTATGAATATAAAAATTTATTAACAGTTTTTTTTTCTGCCAAGACTGAATTAAGATGCAACACTGTGCACCCAAAGTATAGTCATTATCAATGTTTAAGAATTTGAGAAAATGTAACTAAAAAAAGAAAATAAATAAATGAGAAATTCTAAATAACATACAATATAGAAATTACAGAACAGAAGGAAAAATGAGAGCATGAGGAAAAGTGATTCTGAATGTAAATTTGAGAATGTGTGAGAATTTGTGAGGCATGACAGTGAACAAATCCTGAGCTTTCCTTGGGAAATACCATTATATTTATTCATTCACTAAGTCTTTCTCCAAATAATTAAAGCAATCAGTTTATTTCTCACAAATTATCCAATTATGCAATATTAATTACTTTTCAGCCAGAGAGGAAGTAAAGGCTTAGAGAAACCAAGTAATCCAAAATATTACAAAGTGAATATATAATTGATCAGGAGTTGGAATGCTTCATTAGTTTGTAAGTTCCCCAGACATGTGAGGAGATTTTTTTGTGCTCACTTTTAAGAGTCTATACTGAAATAATTGAAAGCACAATAGGAAAATAAGTGAAGAAGGTGATATGACAGGTGTTTTGCAGATTGCATGTGATCTTGAAGGACACGTTAAGGAATGTTTACTTCAATCATATGCGATAACCTCTGAACATTAAATTGAAACTATAACTTGCTCTAAAATGATTGGAAAGAGTCATGTCATATGAGATCCTATGAGATGAGACGGAAGAGATACTTCAGAGGAAAATAATAGCTTAGAATGCTTTGTGTCCTTATAATAAGAAACGCTGAAAAATAATTAACTAAGATTTCAACATAGTAAGCTAGAAAAACTATTGAATATAAATCACAAAGATGTAGGTAGAAGTAATTAACCCAAAGACTGAAGCTAATGAATCAGAAAATAAACATAAATTGATAAATTAAATCAAAAGCTGGTTGTTTGGGAATATATAACAATAAACCAATGCCAAGCAAGGGTGGCTGAGAAAAAAAGAAAGAAAACTATTATGCACATTACGAAGAGGAAAAGTGTTCATAGCACTCACTGTTATTCCTCTATGCTTAACTCCCTCCCCTTCATTTTAATAATAGAATTCTCCCAAACTTCCTTGCAGTCAAATGTGACCATATAACAAAGTTCTTTCATGTGGATTATGAGTGAATTAATTTATGTAAAATTTAGAAAATCGTCTTACAAGAAGGGAGCATTCTTCTACTTCTCACTTTCTCTCTAAGACTAAGTCATAGCAATGGTAAGCAATTTATGATGAATACTGTCCGAAGGTATGATAAAACAAAAAGATGGACCGGGATGACTTTGGAGAAAAGAACTCCCCTAATTCACTCCTACTGCGCTTCCATAGTCTAGCTTTTATGAGATGAAAATTAGTTACCTTCTTAAGTGATTGTTAAATTGATGTTTGTTAAAATAGTTAAGTCAATACCAAAGTAATGCAGTAATAAAGCTACTAACGTGCATATGATTTTTAAAAGTTAGAAATTAGAGATTGAAAAGAAGCATATAGAATGTATTATTTGAACATGCAACTAAAACTGTTTTGAAAAATGTTTGTCCTATATTATTGATTTGCCACACCCTGTAATTTTGTTCAATTAATTAGCTTATTGATGTTCTATGCTTGAGACTGGGATTACTTTTTAGAAAACAACAGAATGAAATGAAGATAACTTATTGAATTTACCATCTAGATTTCAAGGATAATTTAAAAATAATACCCTTCTGGCTTTACTATAATTATTGCTTTTGTCATGGATAATGTGGCCGTTTGTGTTTGTATTTAAATCTTTCCTGAATTTCTTGTAAGCAACGATTTCAGCACAACGTGTAAAGTTGTCATTCACTACAGTGTATAGTCAGAGATATGTTGAATGAAAAAGCAAAGACAGCAAACAGTGTAAATAAAATCTTCCATATCCGTAACAATGGTAAATTAGATCAGAAAGACTGCAGGCAAATTATAATGATGTGAATGCTCAAGGATGTCTAACTCTTTTAGAGTTCCTCTCTCTGTCTCCACTTTTTATTCCTGGAGGAAAGACTCTTAACAGTCTGATTGTCACAACAGAGTGCACATTTTAGTCTATTTCTTATCTTTCTTGAACATTTATTTGCATTTAAATGTTTTCATTTATATTTGAAAAGTGGAAAATGCTGCATTGTTAAGAATAGAGTGGTATGATGGTGTTTAGTTAGATAATATTTTAAGTGAGGGAAGATGACCTTCTTTGCTGCCAATTATGGAATAAAGTGGATGTCTCATTCCTTCACACATACCTAAATCAATCCTTCCTATTTTTGTATACCTATCTTATGATTACTAAGAGCTTAAGTACTTTGCTACTAACTTTTTCTATGTGTTACACTCTTCTCAGGAATGACCCAGAACTACTGAATTCCAGGGCCTGCAAGTACCATGAGCAAAAGGTGCCTGACTTTGGGGCTTTTCTATAAATTGTATCCTTGCTCAACTACTTTCCATTCTCTGTAATGCTTCTGTTCTAGTTTATAAGCTGTTGGAATACAATATATCAGAAATAGAACAGCTTTTCAAAAGGAAATTCACTAAGTTGCAAATTTACAGTTTTAAGACCATGAGAATGTCCAAATTAAGGCAAGGCTGTAAACATGTTCAAATTAAGGCATCCAGAGAAAGATACCTTGGTTCAAGAAGGTCAATGACATTCAGGATTTCTCTCTCAGCTGGAAAGACACATGGTGACATTTGCTAGCTTTCTCTCTTCATTTCATAAGGCTTCCATAAGGGTGTTTTCCTTCTGCTCCAAAGATCTCTGGCTGTGTGGGCTCTGTGGTTATGGTGGCTCTAAAGTCTTTTCCAAAATGGTTCCCTCTTAAAGGACTCCAGTAAGTAACCCCATCTTGAATGGGTGGAGACACATCTCCATGGAAACCATCTAATCAACCATTACCCCCCACAATTGGGTGGGTCACATCTCCATGGAAGCAATTAGAAAGACCCAATCCAACAATACTGAATGAGGATTAAAGGATACAGGCTTTTTGGGGTATGTAATAGCTTCAAACCAGCACAGCTTCCTTTACTTCTCTATCAGTTTTGCCTCAAACACTTCCTTAAGAAGGTTGTTAGCACACATCTTATTAAGAACCTGCTTCTGCAGAATCCAACCTAAGAAAACAGACACAGGTTACTTTTGATGAAGTAACCTCATCAGAAGATCCTACTTACAGTGAGCCCACAGCCACAAGAATGGATTAACTTGAAGAAGATGCTTTTCTGGGGTACATACCATTTTAAATCACAACAGACAGATATGGAGCCTTTTGTTGTTGTCTTGTTCATTATCATTGTTTCTGTGCCATGCATTGTACATGCTGTGATGATAAATGAAGATGAGTGGGGTCAGTCAAGCAAAGTCTTTAGTCCTGACCCATGAAGATTGATGGTGCAAGAAATTACAAATGTTGTTAACTAGGATTCAGAAACTGCTCCTTTATTATATGTGACCCTCAGTGGGTATGTATGTTTGTCTGTGTGTATCTGTAATATTGAAATAAATGATTAAAAAAATAAAATGAGGAGTGATTACATTAATTATCTCTTGCTAAATAACAAGTTTCCCATGAATTTAGAGACTGGAAAGAAACCAAACATTTATTTTGTCTTATTTTATTTTCTTGCATTTAACTGGGTGTCTCTGGATAAAGGTCTCTCAGGAGGTGTCAAGCTGTGAGCCAGGTCTGCATCAAGCCTTATCTGAAGACTTTAGTTGGGGTGGGGAATGAGATCCACTCCCCTACTCACATATCTGCTTGTTGTCTGGCCTCAGTCCCTCACCACATTCTTCACAGGGATGCATGTGGCATAGAGACTGGTTTCCTCCAGGATGATCAATCTAGTTCAAGAAAGCGAGAATCCCCAAGACGGAATTCATAGTCTTTTGACAATTTGACACTTGTCAGTGACAAGTGACAACCCAACACTTCTGCCTTAAGGGGACAGGGTTCCACAAGGACATAACCACCAAAGGGCAGGATCATTGTGGCAATTTTAGAGGTTGCCTATCATAGCCCTCCCTCTCGTTCCCAGTGATTCCCCTCCTTCCAACATGCAGCTATCCCTGTCCCTACCTATGGTCCCTGGAAGTCTCATTTCATTACAGCACCAGCTCAAAGTTCAGAGTCATGTCATCTAATTAGGTACAGTCATAAATAAATTTTTTCTGAAGTAGTTTCTTAAGTATATCACTTAAGTACAGTTTCTCTTAATCTATCCTGTAAAACTAAGATGAAAGTTAACTGTTCTCTCTATCTAACATCTAACATATAATGGTGGAATAGACCTGCTTCCTGCACTTCCTGCATTTATAATTGTGGAGATCAAAGGCCTTTCTTCATTCATCATTGACTGTTTTCCTCCAATCCAAACTGGGAATTAACGTTTCTTCATAAATAATCCTTTTAAAAACTGTGTAGGTTTTTTGGATATCTTCTTAGGCTTCACTCCATTAGACAAATGTCTTCAACATAAACCTTTCTCACACTTGATTATTTGAGAGAATATGTGAGGCAAACCCCTAATCTTCTTAAACCTTATACTGAGGTCCCACCTTTGATCATTCTTTGGTATCAAAAAGAAATTATAGTCATACTCAGCTTCTTCTGTAGGCTTCATTTTCCTGGCAGTATACTGGATTTGATCTTTGCTCTGAAGCCATTCATATATTTTAGCCTAATTTGATCTCTGGAGAAGTTGGAGTTTTCAGAATGTTAAATCGTGGCTCCTTTATGTTTAGCAGTACTTCCTTCAATGTATCTTCCTCCATCCAGGTATATTTAATTTATCTTCAATGCATTTGATGATGCATACAAGAAATCTTGAAAATGTAACTGGATAATCAAGTCTTTCTTAAATAATCAGTAGTATCATGGGGTTTTGGCATTGATTTGACACATGTTGTTTTACTTGAAGTGAGTTATCGTCCTTACCACTTACCTTCCTCTCCTTCTTCCTCCTCCTCCTCTTCCTTTCCCTCCTCCTCCTCCTTCATCTACCTCTTCCTTTTCTTCTCCTTTCATTCCATCCCCTGTTTTCTTTCTCTCGCATTTCCCTGTTTTAAAATCATAAGCCTAGCAGAGTAACTTAACTCTCTCAAAATTACAAGGCATAATGATATTCAAGGGGAAAATTATAAAACATTACCAAGGCTGCTATTAACTTAGGCAAAATGTTTTATTTTTAACTCCTAAGAAACAACTTAGCTGAGAAAGAAAGAAGCATAATATGGATTTGGAGAAATGTCTAAGCTACTAATATTGAGTGTTCTTGAGTTAAGACCAGTGGAAAAGGTAGTGTTGGGGTAACAGTCTGGGTTCAGAGAAGCCAGCCAGGCAGCTGCCCAGGAAGCAATACATACAGCACTTAGATGATTTACAAGTTTGGTGCCAGTAAACTCATGTTTTCACAGTTTACTCCTTACTGGAAAATTAAATCATGCATAATCTACTAAAGAGGTTATGCCTTACAGTATAAATTAAACCAACATGCTCAGCAAGTGAAAGCCAATTTCTGCTAAGAAGATTTCACCGTGTACATGCAAGTAACAAGAAACAAAGCACACCCAGCTAGTCTGCAGTCAACTGAAGTCAGCAGAGTGCATGGAGTTGATTACCAAGGATAAATTACTTAATATTACCTGGGTTTCTAACACCTTAATATGCTACCTAGAATCAGTGTGGTTTGTAACATCCTAATGTGAAAATGGAAAGAGAAAAAGAACTGAGAAAGGTTAGTAAACTTTTTTTTTTTTTTTTTTTTTTGCATGAGCAGGCACCAGGAATTTACCTCAGGTCTCCAGCGTGGCAGATGAGAACTCTACCACTGGGCCACCATCACACCATCCTTGTCAAACATTTTAAATGGTCATAATGAGCCCCACTGAAAATATATTTAGGTATTTCCATACAGATAGCATCTTCTGCTTGGGTATAACTAATGAATTCTAGTTATCAGTGAAAAAAAGTAAGGAACCTAAAAACAATCACAGAAAGTTTAGATGTCATTTTTTAGGACATATCATTAATATCTTATTTTTAACATAAAAATGATAATTATAGGTAGGAATCAGTGTTTTACTTTTTCTAAATTTTGAGTGTTCTAGGTTCTAAATTTTGAGAACTTTAAACCATAGAGTTCTCAATTTTGAATTCTATATGTTATTTTAAATTGCATAATTTCTTGCTCAGGAGTATGTATTTGCCACCATTTTCCCTGCTGCTATAAATATAGCTGGTTACCAACAGTTAATTTAAATATTTGATATTTTGATTTAAATCTGCTTGCAAAGGTTACACATGGAGCATTTTGTTTTATTTTGCAGAATAAAAAGTAATTTTAATGAGGGGACTGAGATGTAAGGTAAGCTCAGGCAGGACAAGGCAAATGTAAACATAACTTTGTTCTCAATTTCAACCCAAGTGTGGAAAGGGATTAGTTCTACTCCATCGGGCAAGGTCTTCTGTTTGTAATATACTCTCTTCCCATAGGAAATGTGGTGTATACTTGGAAGACATTCCATTTGGAAGGGACGTTTTTCCTTTTCTAAATTTTAGCAGTCATCATGATTGATTTTTTGACCAATCAGGTCTTAGAACCACAAATCACAAATGCTTTTCTGGGCTAGTTGGGCAAAATGAAGCAGAAAAGGCTGGTGTTTAGTGGTATTACGGACACATTTTTGGAATGAGATCAGGCTCACCTTAAACCAGACAGAGTAGTAACATTCAGGGTTTGTAACTAGTGCAAAATATTGAAATTGTTCTTTCTCACGTTCTTTTTCACTAAATCATGTTTCTCATCTTGGTCTCAGGGACCAGCATACTCAATCAGATTCAATTTCCTGCATATAGCAGGAATGGTGCTGGAGAAAAAACTGAGAGAAAACAAGGTTATTTTGATGTGTAAAGGGGAGAGATTCTATTAGTTTTCATTGAGCCCCTGTTAAAGAAACTTGGACATCACCAGTATTAGCACTTTGGCCTAAGCAAAAGTTGGGATCTTGTCGAGGTTATAAAACATATAGGTCAAAAAGCATGAGAGTGGCACTGCATAAGTATAAATATTGCTTGTATATTTAGTTATATTTACAAAATCTGGAGTTCTGTTCAGAAGAGACAATGAGTGTTATGAAATTGTTGTATAGAGCAAGTGCACACTCAATTCAATATTGGAACGGTAGGAAAAAAGAAATGAATAAAAAAAGCATCAAGAAGTTGAAATGTAGAAATGGACAATAAAGGAGAGAATGTCTGTTTGGAAAGACCTAATATTTAGAAGTGACAAGATTGAAAAATTCAAAATATGCAGAAAGCAAAAGAGATTTAAATGTCACATTCAAAGAGAAAACACAGTTTGTGTAGTTATGCTAGTCTTTCCAAGATACTGCATCTTAGCATCATAATCAAGCCTTTAAAAAATTGTCATTTTTAACTTTTTTATCCTATCATTAAATTAATTGCAGTTCATTGGGGAAAATTGTAAATTAACCTCCTTATTCAAGAGTTTTCAAAGTTGTTTTAATTTCACAGGTAGAGGAGTCAGGACAGCTGCCAAGTTTCAGGAAATAGCCTGTCAAAGCCAAAACCATTAAGCCTAACTCAAATTCAGGTTACATGAACTCATAGTATATCTCCCAACACAGCTCTATCACAATATATCATAGTTGTATGTGGGCAGTAGAAAATTAGACCCTTAATGAGTTGAGAAACTGAGCTATCTCTATGCTCAGTTCAGAAGGATCACAGAAAATTTACCAATATTGGAGATGATGGGAAAGGAAACAAAATGACTGTATTGGGGTTTTGTTAGGAGAAAGTCGCTAAAAGAAATCAAAGCCCCAATGCAAAGCTTATTTTAACAATTCACCGTAGATTAGAATCCACAAGCCTATAAATAAGCATAAAAAATTAATTCAGGGCAGGCCATGGTGGCTCAGCAGGCAGAATTCTTGACTGCCACACTGGAAACCCAGGTTCGATTCCCGGTGCCTGTCCATGCAAAAAAAATAAATAAATAATAATTCAAGAGTAATTATAAACTTGAACATCAGGGCAGGAAAATAATGGTATAAAAGGAAACTTTTAAAACCATACCACATATGATGCCTCCCCCAAAAAATGTTATTTCTGAAGATTAACTAATAATAAATAGGGTTTTTAAAAACTAAATACTTTTTTTGCAAACTCCTCCCATTGATGTCTATCAATACCTACACAAATCATAGATGTGCATGTGTGTGCATGTATATGCAGTTTTTAAGAGGTATTGGAAGAGTGCCAAGGCAGGGAGGATTTTCAGGAATCAAATCCAGGAGAAAAGGCATCTATAATGAGGAGTTCAGAATTGATGCATTTTCTTCCCTGTATAGTACTATCTATTTCAAAACAGTTTTTTAGAGTTCGCCTCCAACAGTCTCATATGAATGGGGTGATTACAAAATGGTAAGCACTCTGGGATTTTAGTTGGACTTAAAGGGGTATATCTAATAGTAAGGATAAACTGTAAGACGACGTTCACAAGAAATGATGCCCATTTTCAAATAACTCAAGCATTTATTGATTTAAAGTGATCCCATCATTTAAAGTGAGCAAAATCTAATCCTTTTTCAGAGGGAAACAACATCATTCAGATTCTCAAATTATGTCCATAACATGTCTACCATATTGAATACCTGGCAAATGATAAATATCAGCTGAATAGAAGGAGAAGAAAGATGGTCACATAGGGAGCTCTAGGACTTAGTCTGTCCTCCAGGGAAGCTAAGAAAGAGCCAGAAACTATCTGAAACAACTGTTTGGGGGACTTCAGAGACCAGATACATACTATACACCAGCCGGGAAAAAGTGGAAGAGCAAGACTAGTAAATCCCAGTGAGGAGCTTCAAGTAATCCTTTCACACTGTAGAAGCTGGTATCCCTTCCCTGCTTGCATAGCAGGATAAATAAGCAGCCACTCCCTGGTGGGAAACAAAAGCCCTCTCTCCTGGAACAAGGGAAAGAGGACCCTGCCAGACAGAAATTGCAGATTTGATTAAGAAATTAGGCCTGCTAATAATAGCTCTGAGTACACATAAATTTACAATACAATCAAGAAAGAAACCAGAACTTCTGTTTCAGCCCCATTCCTAGAAGGAAGGAAACAAGGTTGATGGAAAGGCAGAGGATTCTGGAGTTGACTGAGCTCAGATTGCTGAAAGGAAGCTATTGCCAAAAAAAGAGGCACATAGACTCATCTACCAACTCTAACTCTTGATTGGTGAACCTGGGGATGCTGGGGTGTAACTCTGAGAACAGCTACTTTAAAAAAAAATAGTCCATTAAAGAAAGCAGCCATCTATTTCCGTTTTCAACCCTGCCTCAGGCAGGGGTAGAAGCAGGGTTGACTGAGAGACACAATTACCAATCAGGTGATGGATATGGTTCCATAAAGGCAGATCTATCCCAAGAAAATATGGGGGCGGGGGGGGGGGCAGGCCCAGTGGAAGTGGTGGCTCTCACTTGGAGAATTTAGATCCAAGGGCCTTGGGATATCAGTATCAGTTCCAACCTACAAAAAGCCCTGCTCAACCTTTGACTCAAACACATACCAGAAAGGGCAGATGTGGAGCTGCCTAAGAGTCACTGTAACTTTCCTGTCCTTTGGGGAACAGGAAGCTGAAGAGAGGCACAGCAGCAAGAACAGCGGGAAGGGGGTAAGGCCCAGCACAGGCAGCTGCAATTAATTAGAAAATTCAGACCCCAGGGACTGGGAAAAGAGAAGCAGTTTCAACCTGCTTCCTCCCCAGCAGCCTCAGTCTCAACCACATCCCCAGCAAGAGTGGGGTTAGCTGAGAATTAAAGGCAAGGGACCAGCGTAGGCCTGTGGAAACCAGCAGGCTGACAAGTACCATCTGCTGATCAGGACAGGGAAAGCACAGAAGAGAAAAAGGGCAGAAAGAATTGAGAAAATAAATGCTGAAAATATCCCTACTCTTATGGAAGACATCAAATTGTAGGTCCAAGAAGCCCAATGTATCCCAAACATAATAGATCTAAACAGACTTACTCAAGAAACTAACTAATAAGTTTGCCAAATTCCAAAGTCAAAGAGAGAAATCTGAAAGCAGTAAGAGATATTGCTCTATCACACACAAGGGAAACTCTGCAAGACTATGTGTAGACATCTCAGCCCATGGAGATGAGAAGGCTGTGGTATGATATAATGAAGATACTGAAAAAGAAAAACTGCCAGCCAAGAATTCTATATCTATCAAAACTGTCCTTCAAAAATGAGGGAGAGTTTAAAATATTTGCACAAAGTCAGACATTGAGAGCATTCATAAACAAGAGACCTGCTCTAGAAGAAATATTAAAAGGATTAGGACAGGCTGATAGAAAACAACAGGAGACAGGTTTGGAGGAGATTATAGAAATGAAGATTATCAATAAAGGTAACCAAAAGGATAAGAAGAGAGAAAAAATAAGATACGCTATATAAAATCCAAAGGACAAAATTGCTGAAAAAAGTAATGTGTTTACAGTAATAACATTGAATGATAATAGACAAAGCTTCTCAGTAACAACATTGAATGATAGCTGTCAAAATTTCCCAATCAAAAGACTCATACTGGCAGAAAGGATAATAAAAACATGATTCATCTATATGCTTTGTACAAGAGACTCACTTTATATCCAAGGATAAAAATAGGTTGAAAGTGAAAGGTTAGAAAAAGATATTCCATGCAAACTGCAAACAGAAAAGAAGGGGCAGCTATATTAATATCAAACAAATTAGACTTTAAATGTAAAACTGTTAAAAGAGACAGAGAATGACACTATGTATTAATGAAAGGGACAATCCCTGAAGAAGAAATAACAATCATAAATATTTGTGCATCCAGCCAGAATACCCCTATATACATGAGGAAAATATTGGCAACATTGAAAGGAGAAATAGTCACCTCTACAATAATAGCTTGAGACTTCAATACACTACTCTCATCAATGGATACAACATCTAAGCAGAGGATCAATGAGGAAACAAAGAGTTGAATAGTATGATAAATGAACTAGGTTTAACAGACATTTACAGAATATTGCACCCACTATAGCAGGATATACATTCTTCTCAAGTGCTAATGGAGCATTCTCCAGGATAGACTACATGTTGAGTCACAAAGCAGGTCTCAATAAATTTACAAAGATTGAAATTACAGATCTAGTCATATCATAATGGTTAGGTCATAATGGAATGAAGTTAGAAATTAATAACAGGCAGAGAACTGGAAAAATCACAAATATAAGCAGGCTAACCAACACACTTAAGCAAGTGGGTCAAGGGAGAAATTACAAAAGAAATCAGTTTTAAGTATCTCAAGACAAATGAAAATGAGATCACAATACATCAAAGTTTATGGGATGTAGTAAAGGCAGTGATGAGAGGGAGATTTATTGGCCTTAAAGACTATATTAAAAAAAAAAAGTTAAAAAAAAATGAGTACTTAACTGTACACCTGGAGGAAAAAGAAAAAGAACAGCAAACTAACCACAAAGCAGACAGAAGGAAATAACACAGATTAGAGCAGAAATAAATGAAGTTGAGAACAATCACACACATACCCACACACACAGACACACAAACAACAATAGAGAAAATCAACAAAACCAGAAGTTGGTTCTTTGAGAAAATCAATGAAATCAATGGGCCCTTAGCTAGGCTGCTAAAGAAAAAAAAGAGAGAGGATTCAAATAAATAAAATCAGAAATGGGAGTAGTGACATCAATACTGACCCCACTGAAATAAAAAAAAAACAGTAATAAAAGGGTACAATGCACAACTGCATGCCAACAAACTAGACAACTTAGATGAAATGGGTAACTTAGAAACATGGGAGAAAAAAAAAGCGTATGATGTGATGGTGGCTCAGTGGTAGAATTCTTGCCTACTAAGCTGGAGACCTGGATTTGATTCTCAGTGCCTGCCCATGCTTAAAAAAGAAGAAACACACCAACAACGATTTATAGATTCAATACAATACCAATTAAAATCTCAACAACTTACTTTGCAGAAATAGAAAAACCAATAATCAAATTTATTTGGAAGGGCAGGATTCCCTGAATAACTACAAACGTCTTGAGAAAAAAGAAGACATATTACAAAGCTATGACTGTCAAAACAGCATGGCACTAGCATAAAGGTAGTTATACTGAACATGGATAAACTGACTAATGGAATTGAATTGAGAGTTCAGAAATAGAGCCTCTCATGTATGGACAATTGGCAAGGTGGCCAAGTTCACTCAGCTGGTAAATAGCCTCTTCAACAAATGGTTAAGGGAGAACTGAACATCCATATCCAAAAGAACGAAAAAGAAAACCTATCTCACACCTTATACAAATTAACTCAAAATAGATCAAAGACCTAGGCATTAGTGTAGGAGTTAAAAGGTTGATGTTTGACCTAAAGCTTGCAAACAGAAGTTGTAAACTATGAGGAAATACAGACTTGAGCTTTCAGGATCTGGAAGTTCAATAGAAGCTTAAATATGCAGATAAAGCACAATGAGGTGTGGAAGAGACTTGCTTAAAGGAAATTAACATTCTAACCTTAGAAGTATTTATTTCCTGGAACTTGTTTTGCATTGTATGCTCCTTAGCTTTTGCATGCAAACAACCTTTATCACCTTTCTTGCCAGTATATAATTTCGCACTTGGCTGAAAATAAACTTGTCTGAAGACAGATATCTCCGGATCCCCTGATCCCTTTCTCTTTCGTTTTACGTTAACATTCATTAGGGTCATAGCTGCGGACAACACATTAGAGCTAAGACCATAAAAAAATTAGGAGAAAATGTAGGGAAATATCTTAAAGATCTTTGGTAGGGGGTGGTTTCCTCAACCTCATACCCAAAATGCAAGCAATGAAAGAAGAAATAGATAAATGAGATCTCCTCATAACTGAATAGTTTGGGGTATTAAAGAACTTTGCCAAGAAAATAAAAAGGCAGCATACTCAATTGGAGAAAATATTTGGAAACCACATTTCTGTTAAGAGTTTAATATCCAGAATAAATAAAGAGGTTCAACAACTGAACAACAAAAAGACAAACAACCTCATTAAAAAAATAGGCAAAAGACAAGGCTAGACACTTTTCCAAAGAGGAAATTACATAAAGCATAAGGAAAGATGCTGAACTTCACTAGCTATTAGGGAAATGCAAATCAAAACTACAATGAAATGCCACCTAACACCTACTATAATGGCCACTAAAAACAAAACAAAACAAAACAAAAAAACAAACATAAATCTGCAAGTGCCGTAGAGGATGTGGAGAAATAAGTAGACTTATTCACTATTGGGGGTAATATATAATTGTGCAGCTATTCTGGAAGTCAGTGTTCCTCAGGAAGCCAAGCATAGAATTGACAAATGGTCTGGCAATCCCATTGTGAGGTATATAGTCAGAACAACTGAAAGCAGGGACATGAATAGACATTTGCACACCAATGTTTCTAGCAACATTATTCACTATTGCTAGTAGATGAAAACACCTCAAATGTCTACCAACTGAAGAGTGGATAACCAAATGCTTTCCCACTAAGATTAGGAACAAGACAAGGATGCCCACTGTCACCATTGTTATTCAACATTGTACAGATGTTGTATAAGCATTTGATGGAACATTATGCAGTTGTAAGACAGAATGAAGTCATGATGCATTCAACATATGTATGCACCTTGAGGTACTATGATGAGTGAAGTAAATCATAAGAAACATGACAAATACTGTTTGGTTTCCCTAACATGAGTGAATTATAATGAACAAACTCAGAGATAAATTTAAGAGCACAGGTTATCAGGTGGTAGAAAGAAGGTAGATGGCAATTGATGCTTGACAAGTACAAAACGTTCAATAAGGTTGATTGTAAAAGTTCAAAACTGGATAGCACAATACTGTAGGATGGTAGCACAAAAATGTAAGTATAATGAACAAAGCTAAGTGTGAGTATTGTTGAAAGAGAAATGTAGGTCACCAGAAGGAAACTAGAGGATACAAAATGGGTCTATATACCTTAGCAAATCCCAGAGTAGATACTGATGGTGGTTAACTTTACAAATATAAGAAAAATTTTACATGAACTAGAACAAATATATGTCACAATTACAAGGTATTAAAATGGAATGGTATATGGACAAAATACAATGCAAACTAAGGTCTATAGATAGCTGTACTGTAACAGCCTTTCATGGTTAGGTTCATATGTCAACTTGGCCAGGTGGTGGTACCTGTTTGTCTGGTTGGGCAAATGCTGGCCTGTCTACTGTGATGTGGACATTTCATAGAATTAAATAATGATCATGTCAGCTGCATCCACAGCTGATTCCATTTGTAATCAGCCAAAGGGGAGTGTCTTCTTCAACGAGTGCTGCTTAATCTAATCACTGGAAGCCTTTTAAGGAGGATTCAGAAGAGACAGGCTCTCTTCCTGCTTCAGCTGGCGTCTCCTGTGGAGTTCATCCAGACCCTCCATCAGAATCTTCAGCTTCACAGCCTGCCCTGCAGATTTGGACTCAACATTCCTGTGGTCACATGAGATGCTTTTATAAATTTTATATTTGCGAGTGTTCCCTGTTGATTCTGTTTCTCTAGAGAACCCTAACTAATACACAGTCTTTCATTAATTATAACAAACCACTATACCAATCCTAAATGTCAATAATAGGGGGATATAAGAGGGGTATGGGGTTTTTTTCTTCTTTCTTTTCGGGACAAATGGGAATATTCTCATCTAAATTGTAGTAGTGAATGAATACCTATGTGATTTTATCAGGAGAATTTGATGGAACACTTAGGATGGATTGTATGGTATGAATTAAACTATTTCTAAAAAAATAAACAGAAAACTCCATGTGTTGAAGATGTGGGAAAAAAGGTATACCTATTCACTTCTGATGGAAGTAGAATTCTGAAGATGCTCTGGAGGTCAGTATGGTAGTTCCTCCGACAGCTAAGTATAGAATTGACATATGATTCAGCAATCCCATTACTAGGTATATACTCAGAAGAAATGAAAGCAAGGACATGATTAAACATTTTCACACATGATGTTTAAGGCAGCATTATTCATGATTGTCAATGAATGGAGAAAACCCCAAGGTCCATCAACTGAGACTGGAAGGACAAACCTTAATGTATACATATGCTGGAATATCGCGCAGCTACAGGAAAGGGTGAAGTCATGATGCACGCAATGACATGAATGAATCTTGCCGATATTATGTTGAAATGAATTAAGCTGGAAATGAAAGGACAAATGTTGCATGATCTCAGTAGTATGAATTAACTATAATGAGCAAACTTTGAGAGTTAAATTTGAGAACATAGGTTGTCAGGAGATAGGAAGATGGCAGAGATTGTGCAATTGGTGCTTAAGGAATTCAGAAGAATGTCTAGTAAGGTTGATTGCAAACGTTTGAAATGGATAGCACAATACTGTGTGATGGTAGCATAATATTGCCAGTGTAATTAACAGAGCTGCATGTGAATATGGTTAAAAGAGGAAAATTAAGGTTGTATATGTCACAAGAACAAAAGCTAGAGGGTTAATTACTGTACTGCCTGCCTTAGCAAAACCTAGAGTAGATGATCATGATGATTAATTTTACAAATATAAGAGAGTTTTCACATGACCTGAAACAAATCTATGTCATTATTACTAAGTGCTAATAATGGGGTGGTATATGGGGAAAATGCAATTAATGCAAACTAGAGTCTATAGTTAACAGTAACATTGTAATATTCTTTCATTAATTGTAACAGGCACTAATAATAGGGCAATAAAAGGGAGGAGTGTAAGATTTTTTTCTTTCTTTTCAGAAGAAATAGGAATGTCTTCTGAAAAGACAGACACAGTCTATGAGAACATGGACTGTGGTGTAGAGAACATAACCATGATTACACCAGGAGCCACTGACTGTACACTAAGAATCGATTGTATGGTACATGAATAAAACTGTTTTGTTTTGTTATTTTTAAGACTAGGGATAAGGGTTATGGCATATTTTGGGTTTTCTTTTTCATTTCATTTCTTTTTTCTGGAGCAATGAAAATGTTCTAAAATGGATCATGGTGATGAATTCACAACTATCTGGTGACAATGTGAGCCACTGATTGTATACTTCAGATGGATTGTATCGTGTGTAAATACACCCCAATAAAATTGCATTTAAAAAATTAGCAGAGCATTGCAAAAACAAGGATAGTTGAAAAAACAAGAGCAAAAATAAAACAATAGAAGAAACACATGGGAGAACAGATTATATTTTCAATGTTCTTGAAATGTTGGAGAAATAGTAAAATAACTAATTTATATTACATTTTAATAAGTCAATCAAGCAAATGGTATTCACCAAATCACCATTAATTAAAGGAACCCCAGGGAGATGAAATAATAAAATGATGTAATCAAAAGAAGGGAAGACATGAAAGAAAAGTATAGAGAGCAGAAAGGAGTGATAAATGAAATATTTAAGTGATTGTTTTAAGTATATCAGAAATAAAAATAAAGAAAAATATTAAATCCTCAATTAAAAGTTAAAAGTTTTCATACCAGATTTTAAAAGTCTTCTGCCTATAAGAAACTTCTTCAATATAAGTGTACTGAGGACTTCATTGTTAAATAACTGAAAAGATATACCATACCCACACTAATAAAAGTAAAGTTGAATTATTTATTACAGCATAAGAGAGGACTTAAAATGCAATAAATAGTGTTAGAAATAAAGAAATTGAAAAATAACGTCCGATAAAAATTTGTAAGTTCTGTATAGAAAATCAGCAGAACTTTTGTTAAGAAGAATCAGAGATTCCAAGTAAATAGTTGGATTTTCTATATTAATAGTTTGAAATGTGCAATGCTGAAAAGATATCAATTTTCCTCAATTTGATCTACAGAGTTGCAAGAAAATCTCAAAATATATTTCAGGGTGTGGTAGTCAGATCTGGTTGTCAACTTGGCCAGGTGAAGGCACCTAGTTTTGTTGCTGTGGACATGAGCCAATGGTATGTGAACCTCACCTGTTGCTGATTACATCTGCAGTCAGCTAAGAGGTGTGCCTGCTGCAATGAAGGATGTTTGACTTAATTGGCTGGTGCTTAAATGAGAGAGCACAACAGCACAGCCCAAGCAGCTCAGTACACTTCTCAGCACTCACAGCTCAGCCCAGGCCTTTGGAGTTGCAGAAAGAAATCATCTCGGGGAAAGTTGTTGAAACCCAGAGACCTGGAGAGAAGAACAGCAGAGATCACCCTGTGCCTCCCGGCATAAGAGAGAACCTCAGTTGAAAGTTAGCTGCCTTTCCTCTGAAGAACTAATGAAATACATCCTCTTTCATTAAAAGCCAATACATCTCTGGTGTGTTGCATCCTGGCAGTTAGCAAACTAGAACACAAGGAAATTGAAACACTGTTTCTAAAACATATACAAATATGGAAAGGGCTACACAAAGAACAAGGAAGTTGGAAAATCTATTCTACCAGATAAAATTACTTCTCATAAAGCTACAGAATTGTTATCAGACAGGATAAATAGACTGATGGAAGAATAAGAAGAGTTGAGAAGCATTTCCTCACATTTACTTTTAAATGAAAAGTAATGTTTCATTTTTTTCATTTTTATACTTACTTTTTAATGAAAAGTTGTCATTTACTTCTGTAAATCAAAGTATCATAATCCAATGAGGGATATATGCTGTATCTTACAAAGGGTATAAAGTACTAATACATTTTAAGTGATCTTTCATGTTAAGATTTTAATTTCAAGAAGTTAGAAAGACCACTCAATTTGCAGTGTACAAAGTCAGATTTTGCCAGCCTAGGGAAGAAGGAAAGGGCACAAGAAAATTCTCTCCATTTTTCATATTGGTTGTCATGGCACTTACCTAGCTATACTTTGATTGATGCTTATCAACTTCCAAATGAAGCATTATTATATTGCTGAAAAGAGAAGGTGAAGTGAGGGGAGAAAGGATTCTTTTATTACCATTAGCCCTTTTTTGAGAGCCTGTTAGGCATGATTCAAGGATTCCTAATAACCAACTAATTTCTAAAATTCTACATGTGGCCACCATCCAGTAAACTAGGCATTACCCAGCTAAAATGTATCCCATGTGCATCCTTTTCTACTGCAACACAGTATTTTCGTCATACCCACTGTTATTATTTTTAGTATATTGGATAAAATGTTGCTGTAATATGTGACAACTTTGTTAGAAATAAGGATAGATTTAAAAGGATACCACAACAGTAAAGAGTATTAATTTATCTGTGCATTTTAAGGAAAAAATAATTCCAGTTCTTCTAAAATGCTTTTAAACAAATTTTAATCTGTTCATGAAAATAGTATGTTTCTGAAAATTTTAGTTACTAGCATTTAGGAAATGAGTATTCTAAATATCAGATAATTTACTATGAGATGTTTTAATTCAATTTTATCAATAAAATATAAAATAGACTAGAGAAAGAAGCATAGTCGAGTGGACATATCTATCTTATTACTACTAAAATTCAGTCTAAATTTATTAGCAGGAATCCCTTGGTAGAGGAATAGATTTAAGGTCATTCATTTTGTAGTCAGACTTTATAAAAAAAAAAAAGCAACACTCAGCAGGAACAGGAGTTTAGAACAAGAATATCATCAGCAGGGAACAGGGAAGAGCATTTGATTCAAAATAGGATTTGAAGTTGAAAGCATACTTACCCATTCAAGAAACAGCCAAAGACTGACAAGAATATTTTCATCATGATCTCTATTTTCATTCTTAGTTTTTCTGCCCTGTATTCTTTACATTTCTTTCATGATTTCTCCCGGTAAGCACCCTACCTCTTATCTCCTATCCTCTCAAAGAAAACTGAAATTGACCATCTGACCAGGGAAAACATAATCTACCTTAGGCTGCCATTTAAAAGCTGCAAAATTCCAGGGTTTTAATTGCATACAGAAAAGCAATCAAGCACATCAACTGGAAACCACCCCTCTTTGTGAGTGAATAAACCAGCCAAAACAGCATTCTCCACTATCTTGACCAGCAAGAACTGTGAAATCACCAGCAGAGGCAATCCTAAAATAGTCTGCCTGTGTGTCCTTTGAAAGGATGTTTGCTCTTATATAGAGAGAAATATTTGAGAATGCTTTCTTTTTTTTGGTGTAGAGTATTAGAGATTGTTGAGGACATGCCTACCCTCAAAATAATCCTGATTTAGTAAAATATAAGAACCATCTGAATTTCAAAAAGTTAAAGATTCTTTACAAGTTACCAGAGCAAGTCAATTAAATTGGTAGTTTTGGACCTCGTTAGAAATAGACCAGGTTGATATAAACAGTAACTCCATTCCAATGTAATTCAGTAATATCATAGTTATTTATTAAACAATGCATAAGTAATTAAATATTACAAATATATTTCTGTTCTCTGTCAAAGTACCAAAAAGTAGATAGATATAGGACTTCTTAAATATTCCATATAAACAGAATTCATATCAAGAATTAAAACATTACCAACAACCCAGTAGCTCATCTTCCCAGTAATTAAGCAGGCAGAGCTAATTAACACACTGAATTTTGTGACTATACATTAGTTTGGGATATAGTGAACATTATATGCATTGAATTACAGGAATTTGAGTACATTTTCTATGTCTCATTTCAATCACCAGTATGATTGGAAGATTCTTCCAGTTGTGGATAGCACCATGTTAATTCTCATTTCTCACTACAATTCACTGCAAGAATATGCCACAATTTAGTGATGCATCCTTGATGGATATTTGGGATTATTTTGCTAAGGTCATTATGAACATATTTTTATATATCTTTTGATGAACATATTTACACATTTCTTTTGGCAATGGACTTACTACTTTGAATGTGCACAAGGTATGCATAAATATAGCCTGAGCAAATAAAAGTCAGTATTTTCCAAAGTGTTTGCATTATATAACACCCACATTTTTAGAACTTCTGGATGCTTTACATCCTGTCAACACTTCTTTTATTATTAACCTTTGACCATCTTACTGCAATTTATTTGACTGTGATTTGTTTTGCATTTCTTCAATGATTGATGGAATTGACCAAAGTTTGTTAGTTATTTGGATATTGGTTTGTTTAAAGAACCTGTTCAAGGATTTGCCAGAGTTTCATTGGGTTGTCTTTCTTTTCATATTGATTGGTTGTAGAAGCCAAGAGTTTAAAGCAAGACCTACAGAATTTGTTGCAAGCTGCTGGCCTCGGGATGGCAGCGGTAAACTGTGGCGATTGTTATGTAGAGCAGTCTGGGAGGAAGAGAATGTTTACCCAAAACAGTTATGTTAAGTATGAAGGACACTGTGAGATAAGAATCTTGCTCCCTCAGGAAATGCCTGCATATCTATTGACATCTGTGGTATATAACTAGGATATGGTTGAGAATAAAGTTGTCTGAAGTCTGACTGAAGTAAACTCAAGCTTCAGACCCCCTGAGCCTGTCTGTGTCTTTCTTTCTCTCTTTCTTCCTTTCTCTCTCTCTCCTTCTCATCATTCCTTAATATCCTTCAAGCTCTGTTTCTACAGAAAGGACAATTGGTCAATTTTTTTTTAATGTATATATACTTGAGTGCTCAGTTAGATATATGCATTACAATTGTTCTTTTCCACTCAATGGCTTCCATTCTGACATACTTAAAGGTACTTGTTGAATGAAGGGAAGCTCTTAATTTTAACCTAGCCAATGTATCATCTTTACTTATATTACTGGTATTTTTGCATCTCCCTTAATATACAGTGCTTACTCCAGGTTTGTAAAGAAAATATCCTAGATTACTTCTAGAAACTTTACCATTTTGCATATTATATACTACAATCAATCTGGAATTGATTGTTATTATGGTGTGAGGCAGGGGCCAAACTTAATGTGTTTTTTTTTTTTGCTGTGTTGGCATCCAATTGACCCAGAATCACATATTTTAAAGTCCAGGCTTTTTTTCTGTAATGCTATTACTTATATTATAAATTAAATGACATTAAAATCGGAGTCTGTGTCTAGATTGTCTATTTTATTAAATTGGTGTTTTTCTAGTTTTGTGCCAATACTATACTTTGTTAGAAATTAGTGCTTTAAAATAACTATTGCTATATAACATTAAATTTAAATTATTTAAGGTAATTTTTCCTACAGTGTTTTTGTTGTTATTGTTTTATTTTTGTGTGTGTGTGTGTGTTTTTTTTTTTTTTTTTTTTGTATTTGCTTGGGCAGGCACTGGGAATCAAATCCAGGTCTCAGCATGGCAAGCAAGAACTCGGCCTGTTGAGCCTCTGTGGCCTGCCCTTCCTATGATGTTTTGCATTTCCATATGCCTTGTGTTCCCAGCAACAAAGGTTTATGCTTGTTTTTTTAATGCATTTGTGTGTTCAGTTCTTTAAGAAGTAAAAGACAGCATTACAAATTTACCCATACTGTTACCTGCATTGGAGATCTTTATTTCTTCATACAACTTTGAGTTACTATGTAGTGTCCTTTCCTGTCAATGTGAAGCAGTCCCTTGACTATTTTCTGTAAGACAGGTCTGGTGGTTATGAATTCCCTCAGTTTATATTTGTCTGGAAATGTCTTAATTTCTCCCTCATTTTGAAAGGACAGTTTTGCTAATTATATAATTGTCTAATCAGTTGTTGAGCACCTCTACTGAAATTTTCATTTCAATTATTCTACTTTCAGCTGCAGAGTTTCTACTTGTTTTTCTCTATATGTCTATCTCATGATTAAAATTCTCATTAAGTTCATATATTGGTTTTCTTTATTTCTCTACCCATATTTTCCTTTAATTCATGGATTATTCAAGAGTGTTGTTCTAAGGTCTTTTATTAATAACTCCGGAAACTGAGCTTCCTCAGGAATATTTTCTATTGAACTCTTTTTTTTCCCAAGTCTAAGTCATATTTTCCTGTCTCCTTGTATGTTTTGCAAATTTTTCACTGAGAACTCAAAATTCTTGTTTTTATGTTTTAGTTACTCCAGAAGTCTTATATTTTCACTCCTCAGTCCACCAGACCAAGAAGCAGCAGTAGCAGCAGAACAACAAGATAAACAGAATGAAAGGAAAGAAAAAGAGAAATAAATAAAAATAATGCTAACAGACAACACGCACGCATACATACCAATAACAAAGATAAAAGGAGGGGAAAAAAAAGAAGGTACAATGCTTTCTTACATGCTCACAGGAAACCAATGCTCCTATTCTCATGGTCAAAATCTAGGCCAGCATTCCTGCTAATCCATGGGGATCTACTAGATCCCAAAACACACACGAAAAAAGAAAAATAAAGCAACTAACCTCCCACCACTCCCACTATCCATCCCACCCCACCTCAAAAATACTACAACAAAAATGAAGGTACACTGACTCTTTATGACCTGGTCCATGTTTGGAACAAGGCCAAGAGATGTTGTTTCTGAACACTCTGCATCTAAGGCTAGGGTGTGCACTGGGCCCTCAGGTACCCAACAGAGTAAACATAAGAAAGAGAAAGAAGAGGGCCAACCAAAACAAAATAGCTACACTGACTCTTTATGTCCTGGTGGATGCTCCTGGGAAGCTACAAGCTGCTGCTGCTGCTAATAGGGCTGAAAGCAAGGTCAGTTTCTAAACTGGGCCCTCAGGACTCAGACTAGGAACCAAATAAAGTGCATCAGTTGTGTGTGGGTGTGGGTGTGGGTGTGTGGATGCTGCTACAGGGAAGCCAGAAGCTGCTGCTGTGGAGAAGGCCAAAACTGTGGCCAGCTTCTGTGCTGGACCCTCATGGATCCCCCAGATCAATTTAAACTCTCAACCCCAATTTTTGAAGGTGGATATTTACTCTGTCCATCTTGGCTTCAGATAGCCACTTCTGGAATCTGGACTGAATTGCTACAGCCTCTGCCAGTTTGGCAGTAGGTGCTGAAGGGCTATAGAATAGCTTTCACTTAAAATAGCTGAATTCTTGGCAGTTTCTCACTTTTATGACACTCCAGTAGTTGTTCCAGATATCCATTTGTTTCCAGGGTTACCACCTACATCATTCCAATCTCTTTTTCCACATCATTCATTTTTCCATTTGGACGAGAGATCTATGAAAACTTCCTACTCTGCCAGTTTTGTGTTTGCAACTACAGGTTTTTTGCGTTTATTGATGAGTGAAGTTTATCTATAATTTCCTTTCTTATAATATTTCTGTCATGTTTTGGTGTCTAAAATATGCTGCCTTTAGGTAATAACTATTGGCAGAATTAATTTAATAGATATAGATTTTCTGATTGCTCTTATGTCAGTTTTGTATTTCACATGAAAATTTTCGAGTAATCTAATTTTCAAGCTATTGGTATAAATTTGTTTAAAATATCTTCATGTTTTAATATCTGTAGAATACATACTAGCAGTTCCCTTTTTATTCTTAATATTGGTAGTTTTGTATTTTACTTTCTCATAGGCAGAGTGTTTTCTCCTGTTGTATTTTTATTCCAGTTCATTTACAAATCTTTATTTTTAATTTTCTGATATTTTTATTTTTGCTTAATTTTCATTTTCTCAAATTTGAGGATGTATATTTATAGCATTGTTTTTCAGGCTTTTTTTTCTTCTCTTGTATAAGCGTTCAAGGAAATACAGATTCCTCTAATTATAACTTCCAGTTAAATCGACAGTTTGCAGTATTGTTTTTTCATTATTATTCAGCTCAAATATATATTCTGTTTTCCCTTGTTGATTCTTCTTAGTCCCTTGTATTATTTTGATGTTTCATTGCAAGCTTTTGTGAATTTTCTTATCTTCCTGTTAATGATTCCTAACTTAGTTCCACTTGGGATGGACAATCTTCTTTATTTGGATACATTTCTTTGTAATTTGCTGAGACGTGTTTTCTATCCTAAGTTTTGGTAATTTTTGTAAATGGTCTAGGTAAACTTGAAAACTATATATTTTTCATCTACTATAGGAGTTGATGTATATTAATCAGGATAAATATATTAATTGTATCATTTAGACCTTTATTTTATTACTCTTTTGTCTGCTTGATCAATTAGTGATTGACAGAGAACCTTAAATTTGCACAATGTAATTGTAGATGTTCATATTTCTACCTTTATTTTTGTAAAATTTTGATTCATTTTTTGAAGTTAGGTTGTATGCAGATTATATCTTCTAGTTGAATTACCTTTCTGTAATTATGAAATATCCCCTCTTGAATCTAGTTATGCTTTCCATATGTCTACCACATATGTTATTTTAAAAGATACACTTGTTAATGTTTCAGGGTACATAATTTTCTATGATTTCACTTTAATCTTTTCAATTTTCCTATATTTAAAGAGCATTTCTTATAAGGAGCATATAATTGGATTGTTTTATCTATTAAAAAATGACAGTTTTAGTTTCATTATCTTTTATCATAGTGCTAATAATTTGGGGTCAAATTTGCGACTTTTTCATTTGATTTTTATTTCATTTTGCCCTTCTATTCTTTATTTTTGTTCATCAGTTTAACTTTTGTAGGTTAAATAATAATTTTAAATTTCAATTTTTTCAGATCATCATATAGTACATTTGACTTTTTGTTGTATGGTTCTATGAATTTTAACATACAACTAAATTTTTGTAACCTCTATCATGTCCATCACCCTACAACAACCTTTCGTGTCATCCCTTTGTGGTAACACTCTTCCCTCGCTTCATTCCAGAAACCATTGATCTGTTCTACTTCATTCTGGTTTTATTTTTTTCAAGAATATTTTGAGAATGTCATATAAACTGAATTATACTGGCTTCCTTTCCTTTGTGTAATACATTTATGGTTTGTGAAAGTTGCTGTGTGTATCAATAGCCTATTCCTTTCATTGCTGAGTAGAATTTCACGGAATAGATTATTATCTTTGTCGATCCATTCCTCTTATGAATAACCTTTGAGCTGTTTCTAGTTTGTGGATATTATGAATAGCTGCTTAAACATTTTGTACTAGTTTTTAGTGAACATGAATTTTTATTTCTCTAACATAAGTAACCACGAGTGGGGTTACTGGGTTATACAGTGATTGTGTGTTTAACTTTATATGAAAGTCTGTTTGTAAGAGTAGTTGTGCTATTTTATATTCACAACAGCCATGTCTGAGAGTTTTAGTTATTCCACATTCTCATCATCACTTAGTGCGGGGAGTATTCTGGTTTTAGCCATTTTAATAGATATGATTTATTATCTCATCATGATTTTAGTTTCATTTCCCCTATTATTATTTATGTTCAACATCTTTTCAAGTGGTTGTTATCCATATATCCTCAATGTGAAAGATCTATTTCTTTTTTATTTTTTTTTGTCTATTTCAAAATGTAATGTTATTTTCTACTATTGATACTTGACTGTTCTTTATATACTCTGGTTATATATTCTGCTCACAAGTCCTTTTTAGCTACTTGATTTACACATTATTTTCCTCTCTGAGACTATATTTCATTCTATAATAATCACACTTTTTTGAAAGCTACCTAGCTATTGAAGTTATTGTTTGTTTGTTTCCTGCTGGATTTTATACCCTCAAACCGTACAGGGCTTAAAAATGCAGCACTGCCTTGTTGGAAAGTCACTAAATAGAATAATCTATTTTCTACAGTTCTGTGGTAGATTTCATGTTTAATTCTTTGTCTGCTGCTTTCTTTTTTATTCATATATATACATATATAAATACAAACATGTACAAATAACTTTCTAATACAAATGTATGGAAAATAAATTTCTGAATCTTTTTTAAAAAATATTTTTATTGATAAGTTTTCACACACATACATTTCATACATGGTGTACAATCAACAGCTCACAACATCACCACATAGCTGTCCACTCATCACCATGCTCATTTTTTAAGAATATTTGCATCACTCCAGAAAAAGAAATAAAATGAAAAAAGAAAAGTCTCATACATACATGCTCCTCATCCCTCCCTCCCATTGACCACCAGTACTTCCATCCACCCAATTCATTTTACCCCTTTTTCCCTTCTTATTTATTTTCATCCATATTTTTTTACTCATCTGTCCATACCCTAGACAAAAAGAGCATCAGACATAAGATTTTCATAATCACATAGTTACATTGTAAAAGCTATATCTTTATACAATCATCTTTAAGAATCAAAGCTACTGGAACACAGCTCAACAGTTTTAGGTACTCCCTTCCAGCCACTGCAATACACTAAACTGAAAAGGGATATCTATATAACGCATAAGAATAACCTCCAGGATGACCTCTCAGCAATATTTGAAATCTCTCAGCCACTGAAACTATTTTGTCTCATCTCTCTTCTCCTTTTTGGTCAACAAGGCTTTCTCAATCCCTTGGTCCCAGCTCACCCTGAAATTTCTGTCCGATGTTGCCAAGTAGAGTCACATCCCTCGGAGTCATGTTCCACACAGGGAAGAGGGCAGCAAATCCCCCTGCTGAGCTAGCCCAAAAAAAGAGGCCATACCTGAGCAACAAAAGAGGTACCCTGGGGCTGACTCAGGTATAATTATAGTAAGCTTAGTTTATCCTTTGGAGGACTAAGTGCCATAGGGGCGAACCCCAAGATTGAGAGTGCAGCCCATTGAATTGTCTGTCCCCATTGCTTGTGAGAATATCAGAAATTCTCCAAATGGGGAAATTGAATATTTCATCCTTTCTTCCCAGTCTTCCAAGGGGACTTCACAAATACTTCTTTATTCAATGCCCAAATTGTTCTGGGATATATCGGGGCATCACATTAACCTGTACAAACCAACAAAATCTCACACCCTATTCCATGTACTTATGGTGTTCAGTTAAACTGACCATACAATTAAAATAGGAAATGTATTAACCAAAATATAAATTTTGCACCAAATAAATATCTCTCTCGTTGGCCTCACACAGAAGTTGAAGTTTTAAAATATGGACGATATCATCCTGTACCCTGTATTCTGATTTACCTTAGTCCTATCCAAATCAGTTTCATTCATATCTCTACTCAAAATCTGATCACTTTTTCAACTTTTTAAACACTTCCTGTATGCGATACTGCTGAGTTTCACAGCTTCACGGTTCTAACTCTGAGTCTCAAGTGTCACAGAAATACCCTAGTTTCTGGGAAGGACCAGGTTATATACAAACAGCTCAGTATCTCAGGATTTAGAAATAACAGTTGCAACTCCTGAATATATATGGCTGCTGTACTTACAATCTAGGAGTCTTTACAATAGGCCCCAACCTGATAACCTATGTTCTCAGTTCAGCTCACTGAGTTTTTATATTATACTTTATTCTTATGATTGACACATGGTAATATTTGTGTTTTTGTTCCTATTTCATTCAGCATACTGTTCTTAAGGTTCATACACCTAGCTGCATGCCTCATAATCTCATCACTTCTTGCGGCTGCTCAGTAATCCATTGTATGTATGCACCATAGTTCCCCCTTCTATTCCTCAGTCATTGTACCCTTAGGCCACTTCCATTCATGGTGGATCAGGAACCCTACCACCATGAACTCCAATGTGAAAATGTCCATTCATGTCCCCACACCCAATTCCTCCAGGCATATACTGAGCAATGGGGTTTCAGGATCATATAGCAGCCCTACCCCCAGCCTCCAGTGGAACCACTACACTGTCCTCCAAGAGACTGTGCCTCTCAGCTTCCCTACGGACAGTGAATAGCATCTTTCTCTCTGTTCATTTTTAAACAATTATATTCACACCTCATACAATCCAACCTAAGTAAATAGACATGCCTTTGGTATCATATCTATATAAAGACATTTCCTTTTCTTCTACAGAGAATCCACACCCCTCCCCTATGTAATCACCCCCCACCACCACCTATTCACATTTGGTTTTGGCATGATGCCTTTGTTAACTTCAGTGGAAGCACATTACAATGCTACTGTTAACTATAGACCCTAGCTTGCATTGATTGTGCTTTTCCCCATATACCATCTATTTGCAACACTCTGCAATACTGACATTTCTCTGTTCTTCCTCATTCAAAAAAATTTTTTTTATTTGTACACTTATTAATCATCATTGTCCAGTCTAGGCATTCCTAAATGATACCATCTCAATCTATATCCTCTGTCTTATTCTGATTATTGAAGTCATGCGTTTGACCCAGAACACTAATCCATTATTGCTTCTTCCTTCATGATGTCTGTCTTTGCATATAAATAGTTTCAGGATTTTTATTATTTGTGTGCTAAAATTAAATGATGATGGTCACACAAAGAATCCCCCAGGAACAGATTCTGAGACAAAAATGTGTATGCAGAACATATACTGAAGAATGCTTTCCTTATCAAGAGCTATGGAGGGGAAGGAAAGGAACAGGATTAGACAGGGAAAGAAAGTGAGTTTTGAGGTAATGGGAGCTGCAGAATTGTTCCCAATTGTGAAAAGGGAGCCCTTCCTTTTGAACCCCTATATTGACCATCATTAAATGCAGGCTGCTCCCAGGAAGTTGGGAGGGGGGTGTTTGGATAAGGTGGACTTAGGCAAGGGCAATTGCCAAGCATTGGTACTGAGGTGCAAGCTGTCAGCTGTCAAGGCCCCCAGACAATGAGAAATATTCAGTTCAGTCTGGAATAGAGGACTGATCTGTAACCAATCTGTATGAAATAACTAGCTTTACATCTATTTTCTTTCAATACGCTAGGGGGAATTTTGATGTGTCATTTTAGTTTTGATACTCATACTCTCATTTGAAAAAAATGTTCTTCAATTACTTATCTGATCATTTCCTACACTCCAACATCTTTACTTTAGGAAATTCTTGAATAAGTCCTCTAATTTTCTGCTTCTTTATATTGTCTTTCCCATTTTTTGATATTTTGCTATATTTTCTGAGAGAGAAATTTTCTGGTCTTCATTTTCCATCCTCATTTTTATCCTACTTCAATTATCCAAATGAATTTTTTGCATTGGTTTTTTGTTTTTAAATAAGAATATACTTATTTTCTTCTTTTATATATGTATTATCTTCTTTTATATCTCTAGGATATTGTTAAAATTTTTTGTCTGCACTCTGAATCATCTATATTGTCACCAGAATTTTGTTTTTTTAATTTTTTTCTAGTTTTTTCCAGCTTTTTGTCTTTTCTGTAATGTGTAGTGACCCTCCTCTGCCTGTACCCATTTAAGGGTATTCATTAAAAGGAAATTGAAAACTTTATTTAATATCTGGTATTATTAAATATTGCTGAGACTAATTGATCTCATGATTGCCACAAGCTATTTTTTATTATTGAGAGACTCTCCAAATGCCAGTTGTTATGTCTTTTTTTCATGGGCCATGCAGTTCCTCCATGGGGAGTGGGGGGGGGGAAACTCCCATCTATTCCACAGTGTCTGTGGTGTGCATGTGCAAATGTGTAAACTTGGCTGCCATAATTCCAGACGGAGAAAGAGCAGAGAGTGATCTGTGGGATTTTCATGATGAGGTATGCATATTTCCCCACTTTCTACCATGCTATAAACTGGGTTAGGAGGTTCCTTAATCCAGTTTCTCTTAAAAATATTCTTCTTTCCAGGATAAGGATGATGGAGTAGAAGCCTGGGAATCCTAGCTGCTCTGTATGCAACCTTAACTAAATTATTTTCAGTCATTTTTGCTCACCCCATGTTTAATGTCTCTTGAACCTCCTAGCTATGAGACATCTAGAATTCTAGATTTTGTTGGGTAATTTGCTTATTTGCTCATTTCCATGCTCCAAAAAAAAAGGCTAATGTCATTAATTCATTATTGTTTCTTCCCTCATGATGTCTGTCCTTCCACATATATATATATATATATTTTTTATCCTTTACTGTAATGTCAGTGAGCTTTTAGGAGGGTGAAGAAACACGCATGTGGGTTGAAACATTAACATGAAATTGTATCAATATTATACAAAGCTCTCCTGGTGATTTTTTTACCACTGTAGTACATCAGTGTTTTTACTAAATTTTGTATATTCACATATTTAATATATTGACAAACATACTACAACATAACAGCATTAGTTTCCTATGAGGATGAGGAACTAAGAGTAGTCAAGTTATCAGGATTCTGTAAGAAAAATTTGGAGAATTATTTATATACCTTTGGAAATAATTTGAAATTGTTGTTGAATTTATAAGGTTTTTCTATGTGAAGCTGGAATCTTATTTTTCAATACTTTAATATTACAACTCATTGAAAGAAGCCCTGTTGGGAAACTGCAACAGAAATTCTCCTCTCAATGGCCCTATAAATGGAATATATTCAGTGAAACCAATTTCTACTTATAGACTTGTTTAGCATGTTTTATTATAAATATAAATTTATTGAAGTTTTGAATTGAAATAACAAGAACATATATTCAGGCCATTTGAAAATTGAATGCTGTGGTTTTGAGACCTAAAATTTTTTGGTAAGTTTCGATATTGTTTATGTTATTTAAGCATTATCAGTAGAAGGTAAATTTGTTGAAAATAATTTTTTCCATAAATTAAAAATGCATATAATCACTTAAAATGTATTTCATGTCCCTGGGTGCTTGTCACATCATTCAGCCTATATAAACAGAAAGAATAATATGAAATATATTTAACATATATTTGAAAAAGACTAAGGGGCAAACGTGCATTATGATGTATCTAAATGATGGGATGACTGAGTCTTCTACTACGTTGTGTCCCTGAAAATTGTATCTCCATTTACACACTGACTGATTTTACCAAAGAAACTGTGCTTCGAGATTTTGTCATATATATTATGTTGTGACATATAAATTTAGCCAAAGAGTACAACGGCTAATTCGTATGAATAATCCCCGTAATATATTGCCTGGTTTTATAGACACAGGTACATATTTAACCCAGTAACATTTTTGTATATCTTTTTTGCACTGCAGCTGTTTATAGAAACCAGGTGACAAGATGGAAGAGATAGGCTTTTAAGTTTTCAAATATTTTATTTGAAACTTGCCCAGTATTACTTGGGTTTTTTTTTAAAGGAATTACTAAAAAAAAAAATTAATCCCAGCAAATCTCAGTTTGCATGAGTAAATGCATTTGATCACTGAATAGCCAGTCCCTCATTCATTAATGTCTAAGGCTTGCAGGAGTATATTGTAGAAATTTAAGGTTAGGTCAAAACAAAAACAGAAAGCTTAGATAAAATTAACACACGAATACACACATGCACACCTATATATACATATATACAGACATATATATGTATATATGTTTGATAGTTTAGAGATCTGCTGAGGCAGTCAGAATTTAAGAAGCCAAGATCATGACGAAAGAAACACAGAGAAGAGAACACAGAGTCATGGAAGTCACTGTTTCTTGATGGCAATGCAAGCAGCACTCTGCTGCCAAAGTGTGCAGACAGTAGGGCTTCCCTCAATATCATGGGGTTAGAAAGATGAACAATTGGAATATAGGGTATTCAGAGAAGCCAGGATTTGAAGGACCAAGATATCTTGATATCTTCTGGGCCAGATACACAGTAACAAAAATCAGATTACCATCAAATTTCCTAACCTAACACTAGATGCCAAGAATCAAACTGAAAATACCTCTAAATTCTTAGGTGAAAATAATTTTCAAGCTAGAAATCTATAACAAGGTATTATATCGTTCAAGTGTAAAAATAGAATAAAATATTTTCAAATCAGTATTCAAAAAATTTATTTTGTATATACTGTAAAATTGGGAAGTTATTTGAGATATTATGTGTTTATTTATATTCAAGGAAGAGAAAGACAAGAGAGCACAAAAAATATATTCCTCAGAAGAGTAAAAAGGGAAATCCCAGGACACCTATTGGATAAAAGAATCAGAGAGAAAACAACCAGTAGAGGACAGAGAAACTGGAAAGCTCTGAATATGTGCTCATTGTAGAATAATGTGTGAATGTATGGAAATAGTTTTATTATTACATGTTACTATGTTTAAGAAAATAGGCAATAATTATAGAGTAAATTAGGGAAAATTTTAACTGACACAACCAAAATTTTATCTCCAGCAAAAGCCAAAAGTTATTCATAGAAGGCTTTAAATTCATTGTGCATATCTTTGATTTAACAATGTAAATTCTTACAACTAAGAATGCAATTAATTTTGGAGTGTGGGGACCATGAAAAGACTAGTAGTTTCAGTAAGTGAACTGTCAGATATCTTTCAAAGTGTTCCATAGGAAAATTTAAATACACTAAAATTAACACATTAAGAAATAGGTGTGAAGTTTCTGTAGAATAAATTAAGAAAAGTTGAATTTCTTTGCCTTTGGAAAACGCTTTGAATGATTATAAAAAAGAAGGAGTAAACTAGTTCTACTTTTTATTAATGCCTTTGAATTATATTTCCATATATATATATATATATATATGCACTATATAAATAGCATTTATATGCCACTTAATAAACAATCACATTTTTAACCTAAATGCAAAATTCAAGAAAGCACATTTTATACAATTACGCAACATTTTACACCCAAATTTTATACACAATTGGGTGCATGAGATTAATTTTTTATTGTTAGATATTTTCACTGTCCAGAGAACAATAAAGCAAGAAAAGATGTCTTTCTGAATATCCACCCCAACTATTTCTGAATGACTCAGTGTTAGACTTGAAATATAATTAGAAAAAAATATATAAGAGATTAGATATATACTCTCTTTGAACTTATTTCCTTTAATGAGAATTTTTACTTTATATAATGTTTATGGAAATCAGAACAAGGAATGATTTTCAGAATCTGGGAAATAGTAGCTTAAAAGCATGTCCTTTATATATGCATATAACTATATCTATATTTATATATAAATACATAAATAACTTTATATATAATATAACTCTTGCAGAAGATAAATGGCAACAGATAAATGGCAACATTCAATTGTCTGAGTAATCTACCAGTGGGAAACCTAACAATCAATAATCAGTATTTTCATTGGATTGGATAAATAGATAAGTTAGATAGGTAGATATAGGTATAAATACATACATGCACAACCTGTATATAATAATATAGAATAGAAAGATAAAATTCAAGGTAGTTTATAGAGAAATATAAATAGAAGTTATTGTTTTCTAAACTATTTTGTCTGTAATGTTTATCCAGAAAATGTGATCATGATTATGCCTTCAAATATAATTACATTTGGAAAACATCTTGATATATACAAAGTTAGAAAATTAGAATGCATTTCCTAGTTACTTATTCAGTTATCCTTTATGACAGAAGAATGTCTCAGTCTCACAAAATGTGTCTAATTTGCACAGCCCCACCTCAGAGCTATCTATAATGAGCAGGGAAAGGTGAGGATTGCAAAGCGGTAGCATCATATAAATCTTCTTCAACATGGTATTTCCTGATTTCAAAATGAAAATATGTAACTTTTTGTTTTATAGCAGCATTTTTTCTCTCTCTAAATTTGCTGGAGCTTAACCAGTACATGGGGAAAAAAAGTTCTTACTTGTCCAGCTATGGACAGAGAATCTCAGTAGTCATTGACCACTGTGCCCTAAGACACGACGACTGTGTCTAGACTATTAAAGAAAATTACAGGTAGGAAGCCTCCTGAAACACTCCCTGATGAACTTTTGACTCCAGAAGTTATAGTGTTTCCATCCTATTTAATGGGTTTGAAGTTTTAATCCAGCAGAGATGCAGCAGCATCCTGTGGTCAGTTGAATGAGCTCATGCCGTGTACTTTGTGCTAGAAATGTTTTTATTTCTCTGGAGTATTCCTTTTCCACATAACAGGAACAATGAAAACTAGAGAAAGCACTTCCCATTTAAGAGCATTAACACATAAAATGAACATTATACAGTTTTGCTCATTTTAGTTGATATCTAAGTTATTTGAAAGACTGAAAGTGCTCTTTGTTTTGTTTAAACTGCATATTTGACAGGATAGGATACTTTTGAGCTTAAACGATTAGATTATATTTTCTCTTAATGCAGGTATATCACATACTTTATTTAAAATATTTCCTTCATGGTATCTCTGGATGAAAATATAAAAAATTATGAGTGGTACTCAGATAAGCATACAAATAGGTGACCATTCTGAATTATGATATGCTATCCTTTTGTGTGGAAATGGGATTATTTACTGTCACTATACTATTACTTATTTAAGACTTTTTGCTAAATAATATTACTTATTCATGCTTTGTTGTAATGGATCTAAAATTATGCATAATATTTATAATTTCACTCCATGAGTTTAAATTAAATTTGGCCAGTCAAAAAAATATTGGTTAGGAGCGCATTCAGATTTTATTCCTGAACTTTAGTTAATTAACTTAGTAGAAAAATAGAAAATTAGTAAGAAATCTCTTTTTTATTATAATGTGGAACAGGTTTCTACGTGGCATAAACGTTCCTAGCTTAATTCTTATTTATATAAAGTTATACCACCACAAATGCTCTGATGGCTTTAGTATGCATGCATGCATACACTGATTTATTCAGCTAATATTTATGGGATATTTGCCTACTGGGTGCCAGACACTTTGAATTTCAGAATTGAGTCCTAATGTCACCTTCACCACAAGTCACATTTTATCTCTTAAATTATGAGTAATTTATACATATTTTTAAATGACCTTGTTTTAATTCATTGAACCTTATAGAATGTGGTTTATGCTAGTCTGAACTGTTAAAATTTACTGAAATTTACATAATAGTATAATATATGAATAATGAGATAAGTAATCCATGCCCGTTTGAAAAGAATAAAGACTATCCCAATAGAAAGAATGAGGATGAAGGTGTGTCATAGTTTTTAAACATCACATCAGAAGTTACAGGATGTAATTTCTCCCACCTTCCATTTATTAGAAGTGAGTCACTAAGGCCAGCTCATGTTCAAAAGGAGGTAAATTAGACCCCCATCTTCATGGAAGGAGTACCAAATGATTCAGTGAAATATTTTAAAAGAATCACAGTCAGTCTTCTAGACACAAATCACATAGTTTTCTCCACATACTAATTCACGCTGACACTTCCATTATCCTCTAAAAATCTCATCTATTATACCAACAGTTTCAGGTTCAAGCTTCAGGAGTTGGTAATCTAACTCAGATTCAGGGACAGATGAGATATTTTGGCTACAATTCTTTGGGTACTGCCCTTCAAGTAACATTCTTTTCAATCCGAAGTCCTGGGCATCTACGATTCTCAAAATCCAATAGTGGGGCCAGCATAATGTAACTCCAGCAACTTTCCCACTAGAAAAGAGGAAAGAGAGGCACTAAGCAGAGAGCAATTAATGGTGATAAGAAGGTGCTGGTATTTTCCTCAGGAGTATTTTGACATTTGGAGAGGCAAAGGATGAGAAATCACTATTTTTTGAATCCCATCAAATCTTGTTTTTTTATATATATAACAATTTATACTTTAACAATCTTTCTCCTCTCTTACTTCACTGTGGGCAGCTAGAAGAAACCAGGCAGTCTCTTCAGTGCTGTCTGAAAATATCATTAATTAAATCATTAGGTACCTTTTTCTATTTGGCATCATCTATTCAGTGTCAATGTTGCTAAGCTGCTTTATGCCACTGTGTTACAGGGAACCACCTTCCTCTAACTTTTAATAGCATTGTTCTCCTCAGTTAAAAAACACATAACAGTAACATAAAATAATGATCTTCTTGGTGGCTGCCTTTCAGTTATCTTTTATGCTTCTGTATTTGCCTGAACTCATGTAGGTGGTTCTCGTTCAAGGTCCATCAGGTACTTGTAAGCAGATGAAGGCTGGGGCTACATTCATCATGAAGTTTTCCTCACACGTGTGTCCTCACTCAGGTATCTGGTAGACCCAGCAGGGGCCAGAATTATAAAATGTTGTAGTAAAAGAAGGTGATATTTTAATAATTTATATATGTCAGAGAAATTAATGGTGATAAGAATGTGCTGGTATTTTCCTCAGGGGTTGAAAAGCTAGATATAAAATTATTTCATGAAAATGACAAAAACATAGACATTTTAGGGTACACAGGTGGCTCAGTGGCAGAATCCTCGCCTGCCATGCTGGAGACCTGGGTTTGATTCCTAGTGCCTGTCCATGCCAAAAAGCAAAAAACAAAGAATCAAAACAAACAAACAAAAAACATCTGCTTTGCCTAAGGTTGCTCAAAGAGAAGAGAGAGAAAGTTCCCAAGAGTCAAAATGTTAAAATTCTGTTGATATGACAAGTAGTTTCTTTGCTATAGCTCCACTGGGATTTTTACAGTTTTGACAGAATAATCACACTGCTTGGCAAAGCAGATGTTTTAATGACTACGTTCCACCATCAGCCCCAGAAGAAGGAGGAATTACTGCACTGTGAAGCTGAAATGCGAAACTACTATGATAATTAACCATAGGACATCTACTTGCACAGGAAAACTAGCAAGACCTCTGGACTACCATTTGGCTTTATCTCTCTTAATTGCGTTCCCTAGATGATCTCATTACATAGCCCCTTGCTCTTTAAGCTTAGAGGTCATGCTGGCCAAAAGGCCTAAAGTAAAAGTGATACTAAAACCCCAAATCTGGGACAGGACAGAGAATTTCTATGTGTGTATCTCTGATCTCAGCTAAAGGCCAAATAAACTCGCATCTCAGCTTCTTTTTTTCGACAACTAAAACCAGGGTAGTAGGAGTTAGACCCTGCACTAAATAGAATGCTCAGATTCTATCAAGATTCTACCTTCAGGAAATTAACAGCAAATCCACAACTTAAAAAAGAGCAGCTGTCAATAGGTATTAATTAAATTGCATATATATAAATTGCATTTGTACATATATATACAAATGAATGTTTAGCTGTCTATATATGCACACACACACATGCAATGCATATAGGTATTTCCTGAAAACTTCACAGAGAACTGAATGTATAAATACTGTTTTCCACATGGCAGTCATTCAGTAAATTCTTTATTAGCATTACTATTCAGTTTTAAGCACTTATAGAAACGATTTACCCTGGGCAAGGTTACATTCATCATACTATATTAGAGGCATAGAAGCAGTGTTTCATATTTGAAATGAGAATTGAACAAAATTAACTTCAGTCATCTTGGTTCTTCATTCTTAATCTTACCTAAATCTATTTAATGTATGGTTTTGGGCAGGTCTCAGTCTGTTAAGACCTCATTTTCTGCACATCTTAAATGAGAATGATATTATTTAAAGTCACTTCCAGCATCTAAGATGATAACTGAAATTTGGAATCAGCTCTAATTCATAAGGTTATTATAAGGATAAGTAGTACAACTGCTTTTTGAAATGGTTTGAAGGTCTATGCACTTAAAAAGAAACTATTATTTCTTTTTTTTTCTTTTCAGATTCTTGACTGCCTTATCTGAGCAATGTGGAACTTTTCCTCAACAGTAACTAGACTATTTCTTTAATGTGGGCTATTATAAAGCAACATAATTGTAAGTTGCAGAATGAAATGAATATTGACAGCTAATTTATGGGTTATCTATAACAAAAAATAGTAATATTGAAACACAATTCTGGTGCCAATCTGATGCTAACATGAGTTTACTAGGATCTAGTGATTTAGATGTGCATGAAATCTATGATCTGAATTCATAGCAGACATCTCCGTGGGAAAATTCAATTTATTCTTTTCTTTCAGCATTTATCAATAAGCTTCTACGTTTCACATATTAGGCTGACTTCTTGACAAGAATATATCACAATTCTTTCTCTTAAGGATCACAGGCTTTAGCTGGAAGCCTGCATAGTTACAGTGTACAAAGTTTGATAAAGAACTATGGGAGCAGAGAAGATGGGAGAGTCACTCAGAAAAAACTTTGGAAATATGAATAGATGAGATTAGATTAAAGCTCCATCAAGTTCCCCAGGTGAATGAGAACACAAGTGTGACTTTAGGGTGAGTAAAATGAAGTGCAGATTCTTAGACTCATGAAGATGTAGAGTTCAAGAATTACAGGTGACTTCAAAGTCTATCAGGGAGCGAGTCCATGGCTAGGCTAGTTTATGTCACTTGTTCCTGCTTGATCCTTATCCTTCAAATTCATGTAGCAAAACTTTTTTCTAACATGAAGGGTATTGGCTATTTAGAGCAGAAAGGGATTGTTTTTCCCTTAAAGTTGAATCCCTGAAGGGGAAAAAGTGCTATGATCTGCCATGTCCATCACTAATGCTGGGACCAGGAGCAAGAAGAGGCATATCAGATGTAGTAAATTTGACTGTCTTTCTAAAAGAGATGGATGGATACTAAAGGATTCAGAAACACAATTGAGAAAAAAAACCATGTAAAGTTTTCCATGTACAAATTAGAAGCCAGAAAGGAACCTTGAGCAAAATAATTGAATACCTTAAATAGGGTACTATAATCAAAGAGGAAGGAAATAAGAGAAAGTTTAAAGGATATTTAATGATATAGGCCAAAAGCTTAGACATATTTCATTTGAGTGACTAGGGAAATGTGTGTGCACGTCTGATAGGTTCAGTCTGAAACAACCTGTCTTCATTTTTTAAGCTGATAATCATGTATCAGAGTAGGTTTGGGCACTATTCCTGCTTGTCATTTTTAAGTTAAAAAAAACACTGAAATGTTTCCTGGACTTTCCTTAAAATAGTTACTGTTTAAAGTCTTTAATTGGTCTGAATTCAATAGATATAAATGATTATCATTTTTGAAAAATTTCTTTTTATTGAAAGCTTAATACACATCGGATATTATGTATATGTTTTACAAGTATTATCACATTTGCTCTCCACAAAACACTATGGAAAATATTATCATTACTTAAATGAACTTTTAATTTGGAATAAATTTGGATTTAAAAGTAAGTTGCAAAAATAATAAAGAGTTCTGATATACCTCACACCCAATTTCACTGACATAGTGCATTTGTCAAAACCAAGAAAGCAACCTATATTCTAATTAGTTTCACCCCAACTTCACTCAGATTTTGCCATTTTTGTACTAATGTTTTTCTTCTGTACTAGGATACAACCTGGGTACCACCTTGTTTGTCTCTTTAGTTTCTTCTTGCATGTGTCACTTTCTCAGTCTTGCCTTATTTTTCATGACCATGACAGCTTTAAGGTGTATGACCACCCATTCTGCTCACTGTCTCTCTCAATTTGGATTTGCCATTGTTTTCTTTATGGTTAGACTGGCACTATAAGTATAGCAATCAGATATGACGTGCCCTCCACATCACATTGAATCATATGGCATATGATATCATAGATGATTATATTCATTTGCTAAATGTTGTTGAAATGCAATGTACCAGAAATGGAATGGCTTTTAAAAAGATAATTTATTAAGTTACAAATTTGCAGTTCTGAAGCCATAAAAATGTCCATAGCAAGGCATTCAGATAAACATAACTTGACTGAAGTAAGGTTGATGCCTGTCACATGGGAAGGCACATGTGTTCCTTGTTCCTGATTCCATAGTTTCCAGCTTCTGATGCCAGTGGTTTCCTCTCTAAGCATCTGTGGGCCTTCATGTAGCTCCTGTAGGGCACAACTCTGAGTTTTAGCTTACTTAGCATCTCATGAGAAGGCACATGCCAACATCTACTGGGCTCTGCATCTCTAAACCTCTCGTCTAGGCATCTATTCTCTGTCAACACTCCAGGCATCTCAAATGTCTGCATCTTTGTCAGCTCTGAACGCTCTCCAAAATGTTTCCCCTTTGAAAGGACTCCAGTAAACTAATTAAAAGTCACATTAAATGGGCAGAGTCACATCTCCATCTAATCAAAAGGTTATTCACACAACTGTGCATGTCACATTTCCATGAAAGTAATCTAATCATAAGGTTACACCCATAATTGGGTGCGTCACATGTCCATGGAAATAATCTAATCAAGAGTTTCACCCTACAATCAGGATTAAGAAAACATGGCTTTTCCGGGGTACATAACAGATTCAAACTGACACAGTGATGTTAACCTGCATTATTTCATTAATATAGCATTTGCAGTCTTGCCCACTGAAATGATATTGCTTTCCCCGTTTGATACTCTTTTCTTTGGATTTGAGGCACTAAGCCGACCCACATTTAAGGGGACAGAATTGAGCTCCGATTCTGGGCATATTCTTATATTACTAGAAATGCTTTTTTAAGGAAGATTTGTCCTTGCTTTTCCATTATATGTTTATTAATTTATTTACATGAGTACAGTCCCTTGTATATTCATTTTATATTTTAGTTTGCAATCCAATATCATGCTATTTTTTTTATTGCTCAAGTTGTTTCAGCTTTGTCCATTTGGAACTCTTTTAGGTTACGCTCATGTCTCTAAAAAAAAGCCCCCATTCTTCTGTGTCTTGAGCATTTCTTTGCTTTCTGGCACTGAAAGATGCTCCAGGTTCATCTTGTATTTTCCATGCCTCAACCCTAAAATCTGTTATTTCTCCAAAGACCTGTGATTTGTTTTGTTAGAGAACAATATTTGAACCAAGATGTGGGCACAGAGTTTGCCCAGTGCCACTGGTCTGTTACTATTTCTTGGCCTTCTTAACAGAGACCTATAAATATGTAGATGTATATTAACCAGTTTATAAATACACACAAATATAATTAATTCAGTATACATCAATTGAGAGTTTTGGGTGTGTATGTATGCATATGTATGTGTGTATGTATATGTGCAAATGTATTAAACTTAAGAAGACATTTGTATTTCCATTTCGAAGATAAAATTATTGAAATGTAGGGAGGTAATGTGTCCAGTTACCTTGTTAATAATTGGTACAATTGTATTTTTCAAATTTCACTTACAATCTCATTGCGTATTGCAATTATATAAATATCTTCTTCAATATGTCCAGAATTGAACTAACACTTTTGCCACTATATCCCAAACATTTCTTCTTTGATCATATTTCAGGGCAAGGAACTACCTTCTCTTCAGATATCTGCCTAATAAAAAATATGAATGTGATATTTGACTCCTTTTTGTCCACCATCACCCCCATTTCCAGCCAAGCAATCACAAAGTTCTGTCTTTTAGCAATCTGAGCTTCGTCAACCTTTCTTTGTTCTTATCACCACTACCATAGAACAGTCTTACACAGTTTCCCCTACAACACTGAGGCAGTTTCATTCCTTTTATTTATTTATTTTTTTACCCCGTCCAGTCTTGCATCCCTGGAAAATACGTGGAGTTGAATTTAGAGAAATTTATAGACGTGGGTTTTGGTACTGGACCTGCCGCTGCAAGCTGGGTGACTCGGACCATATTTTTAACCTATTACTAGTTAAATCCTTTATATTGCCAGTTATAGACACTCAACATAAACAATCTTAAGTTAACAAAAATCTCAAGGAAGAATTAAGCATTTGAATTTCAAGAAGAGCAGGGATGCCAGTGTAGCTCAGGGTAAATGTTGTCAAGGACTAGAAATACACAAGATCCTTCTTTCAGTTTTGCTGATCATATCTTTGCACATCTCTTTTTTTTCTGCCTGCACAGCGATTTAATATTAACGTGTCCCATGAGAGACTGATAGGACATTTTTTCTGCCCCGAATCTTATACCTAGCTCAGGGGAATAATTCTATTGGATCAGTTGATTGAAGGGTCCACCCATGTACCAATCATCCATGACCAAGAAAAGGGGCTGTCTTTTCCTAAAAATGTGGTTGTTATATGAGAATGGATTTCTATAGAAACAGCCTTTTTGGCAAAATGGGGCATTCCAAAAAAGGCGATCATACTAATATTTACCTTAAAATGTTTATGGTGAGTAATGTAATGAATTCCCATATACCATCTCTATCATATCTTTTAATGTGGATGCATTTGTTTCACTCAATGTTTTAGGAATAAAAGAAAGAAGTAGGTGGACATAGAGGTAAAATCCCATGGTGTTGCTTCCTGATCTCTTCTCCTTTCTGTCCCTACAGTGCTAATGTGGGTAACTCAGCTTGATGTGTCTCATCCCCAAGCTTTACTTTTTCTCTCTTACAATTGCAAAACATATTAGTTATCCAGATCAATATATAGTATTATTTGTCTCATATTTTTAAATTTTGAATTGATGGTATCAGATAGATATTATTATTGTTTGTCTTATAATTTTGCTTGTTTCCCTCAATATTGTTTTTGAGATTTATCCATGTTGATAAAGGTAATTCTTTCTATTCATTTAAAGAGAAGTAAATTATTATATCATGTAAATATATATTTACATGTATGAAATTTTCTGCTGATAGATGATTAATTTTATATTTTTTTCTTCTAGGTGTTTTATATTTTGGGGTTTTACTTTGAGATCGAAGATTTATTTTTTGTTAATTTTTGCGTATAGTCTGAGATATGTATAGAATTGTTTTTATTTTTTCATCTGTGGATATCCAGTTGTTCCAACAATTGTTGCAGGAAAAACTATCCTTTATCCACTGATTTGTCTTTGTACCTTTATCATATATGTGTTGGTTTATTTCTGGATTCTCTATTTGTTCCTTTTAGATGTTTTTCCACATTTATGCCAATATCACAGTCTTGATTATCATAGCTTTATAGTATCAAAATCAGTACATTTTTGTTCTTCTTTTTCAAGGTTGTTTTGGATCTTCTAGGTCCTTTGTAATTTCCACATAAATTTTAGAATCAGTTTGTCAATTTCTAAAAAAAAAAGGCAACATGTTCTGGATGTAACGTTGAATTTATAGATAATTGGAAGAAAACTGGCATCTTAAAAACTATTGAGCTTTCTGAAATATGAACAGGGTAAGTTCCACCATGTTTTTAGCTTTTTTTACTTCTAAAATATTTGTTTTCAATATTCAGGTCTTGAACACATTTTCACAAATGCATTCCTAAGCATTTTAGAAGTTTTGACGTTATTTAAATGGTATTGTTTCATGTAAATTTCTTATTATTACTATTATATAGAAATAAAACAAATTTATACTTTTCTTGCATCCTGCAACCTTACTAAAGGTTAAAATCACATTTTATATATAAGCAATCTTGTTTTTTTGTAAATAAAAAAAAGTTTTATTTCTTCTTTTGAAATCTGAATGAACTTTTTTTGCTAACTGCACTTCCTAGATCTTCCAATAGATTGTTCAGTAGCAGAAATCTATGTGTTCTTCCTGAGTTTAGGGATAAAGAATTAAGTCTTTGATCATTAAGTAAGAGGTTGTCCTTAGCATTTTTGGTTTTTTTTCCCTTCTTCCTCTTCTTCTTTCCCTCTTTTTCCCTTCTCTCCTTCCCCCCTCTCCTCCTCCTCCTCTCCTTTTTTGATGGCCTTTAACATAGTGAGGAAGTTCTATCCTTACTTTCTTGGGAATTTTTATCTGTTATGTATTCTCTCAGACGTATTCTTTGCAGCTATTGGGGAGATTATTGGTTTATTTTCTTTATTGGTTTATTAACATGGTGAGTGATATTGTTTCACATTTGCACATTAATCCAGGCTTTTATTCCTGGGATAAACTTTACTTAACCATTACATGTTGTCCTCTGGATTTATTGCTGGTTTTACTTTTCTAAAATTTTGGGTAGAATTTATTCTTCATGTATGTATGAGTGATATGTCTATGGTTTTCTGCTCTCATATTTTTCTATTTTGGACTTGTTTTCATATCTAGTTCATCCTGGTCTTACAGAATAAACTGGAAAACATCACTCTTCTTGAACACTGAAGAAGAGTTTGTACATATTTTGCATTATTACTTTAAATGTTCAATAATTCACAGTGAAGCCATTTGTACCTGGAACTTTCCTCATGGGAAGGTTTATAACTACAAATCTAATTACATTTGTAGATATAGGACTAACCAGGTAGCTACTTCTTCTTGAGAGAGTTTTGGTAATTTGTATCTTTCAAAAAATAGGATGAGTCATCTAAATTTTCAAATTTATTGGCATAAATTTAGCTATAATATTCACATAGTATCTTTTTAATAACTCTTGAATCTGTAAATATGATACCTCTGACATTCCTCTTGTTGATTATTTGTATCCTTTCTCTGTTTTTTTCCATCAGTATAACTAGAAATTTATCAAATTTTTTGAACCAACCTTTGGCGTTTATGATTTTCCCTGTTTTTTCCTGTTTTCTCTTTGATGGATTTCCACTCTGGTATTTATACTATCTTTTCTTCAATACTTCAGCTTATTTTTATTTTATTTTTTTCCTAGTTTCTTAAATTGCAAGCTGAGATTACTGATTTGAAATCTTCCTACCTTTTCTAAATAGGTATTAACTGCTATAAATTTCTATCTAGTTACTGTTTTAGTGGCATTCCATTTCCTAATTTCCCTTTTGATTTTTTTTTTTTTTACTCATGGGTTATTTATGGAAGTTTTTTTTTTTTTTTTGGTTTCCATATATTTGAGTGATTGATGTTCTAGAGATCTTCTTGCTATTGATTTCTCATTTAATTTTTAATTTCATTGTGGTCAGACTCATTTGTATGATGTCAACTCTTTTAAATTCAATGAGATTTTGAACTTTTGGGGGGGTGTAGTCAATTCTCTTTCTTGATAAATGCTATATTTTTACTTGCAAAGAGTGTGAGGTCTGCTACTGTTGTCAGAGAGTTCTATAATTCTCAAGTATGTGAAATTGATCGATACTCAAATATATTCTATCCTTACTATGTTCTATCTAATTGTTCTATCAATCGAGAAGGATATTGAATTATCTGACTATAAGTTTGGATTTGTCAGTTTCTCCTTGAAGTTCTATCAGCTTTTGCTTCATCTTTTATGTGAATATTAGCATTTTCCTCTGTTATTGGTTGCATATATATTAATGATTGTTATAGCACTTAATGAATTGTCTCCTTTTCTATTTAAAGATGTTCTTTTTATACCTAGTCATATTATTTCCTCTAAAATCTACTTTGATATTAATATAGCCACTCCTGTATTCTTAGAATTAGAATGCTGTATCTTTCTGCATTTCTATACTTTTAAACTACTGCATCTTTATATTTAAAGTGCATTTTCCCCCCCATAGGAAGCAAATAGTTAAATCTTTTAATTTTGTATTGTTTTAATCCAATTTGACAATCTCAGCCATTTAATTGGAGTGTTTAGTCCATCTCTATTTAATACGGCTGTTAAAATGGTTAATTTTAAATATCTCACATTACCATTTGTTTGTATTATCCCACCTGTTCTTTGCTCCCCTATTCCTTTTTCTGCCTTCTTTTTGAATAATTGCAAAATTTTATGGCTCCAGCTTTTCTCCTTTGTTTTCTTATTAACTATAATTCTTTTATTTCAGTGGTTTAATGTTTATAATGATCTTTGACATATCATAGTGTATTTTCAAGTGATAGCATTACATTGCACATACAGTAAAAGCACATTAAGACAATATATATGCCATTTCTCCCCTTCTGATTTTTGTGCTATTGTTTCATACATTTTACTTTTTATATGTTATAAAACCACATAATGGTATTATTATTTTTGTCTAAACAATCACTTACCTTTTTTTTCTTTTTTTTGTATGCTGTATGGCAAAGTCACATTTCATTGTTTTCCATGTGAGTATCTCGTTATTACAGTACCATTTGTTGAATTTCTTTATTGTTTGTTTGTTTTCTGTTTGTTTTGCTTGTTTGTTTGTTTTGGTGGAAGGGCATAGACCGGAAATCGAACCCAGGTGTCCCACATGGCAGGGGAGAATTCTACCACTGAGCTACCCTTGCACCCCCCAATCGCATATCTTTTAAAGGCACTAAAAGAATAAGTCAAAATCATCTACGCATTAACCATATGGTTGCCATTTCTGGTGTTCTTCATTGCTCCTGTGGATCTGTATTTCTGTCTGGTGTCATGGTCCCCGACCTAACAATAGCCTTTAACATTTCTGAGGATGCAGGTCGACTGGAGATACGTACTTTCAGCTTTGCACACTTCTGTATACATTTAGTTAAAAGATATGTTTTCATGAGATATGTATAGGCTGATATTGATTTTCCTTGTTTTGCTTTTTCTTTCTGATTAATAAAGATGCTGCTCTACTCTTCTCTGCCTCGAATTATCTCCAATAATAAACCTACTGACATCTTTTTCTTTGATACTCCTTTATAAGATCTCTCTTTCACTCCCCCCAACTGTTTGTAATATTTTCTCTGTTTCATGGATTTTGAGCAAATTTGATTATGATGGACCATGTTATAGTCTGCTTGGTGGTAGTGCTTGGAGTTGTTTGAACATCTTAGGTCTGTCAATTTATAATTTGGAAAATGTAACAATTGTTTCTTCAAATATTTTTCCCAGACTATTTCTTCTTTTTGGATTCAAATTACATACACATCCGATGACTGGTTGCTCTACAGCTCACAGCTACACAACACATCTGTTGTCATTCTTCAAATTGTATTTTCCCTCTGGGTTTTCTTTAAGAAAATATATATTGACATATCTTCTAGTTGGCAATTTTTCCCTGAAATATCTAATATGTCACTAGACAAATTTTTTTCATCTTACTTATGGCAATTTTCTTCCTCAGAACTCTAATTTGTGAATTGTAATAAATATTTTTCATGTGTCTACTTAATTTTTTGAACATATGGAATACTGTTATAAAATGGTTTTGATGTCCTTGTGTGCTACTATCTCTCTCAGATGTGGGTCAAATTTCAATTGATTGGATTCTCTACTCATTTCAGGCCATGTTTTCCTGCTTCTTTACCTGCCTGGTTATTTTTTGCTGAATGTCTACTAGGAATTTTACATTGTTGGGTATTGCATATTTTGTATTGCATAAATTCTTGTGAGTTTTAGTTTGGGATGCAGTTAGATTCCTTGGAAACACTGATACTTCCAGCTAGCACTTTTAAGATTTGTTAAAAGTAATCAGAGAAATATTCTAACTAGGGTGAGTTGTTCTTAACTGCTGAGTTAATATAATACTGAGTCATTTACCCAGTGTCCAGTGATTTATGAGGTTTTTCAATCTTAGTTATCGAAGCCATCACTATTCTTGGCTTTGTATTCACTCTAAGCACTGTTAGCGCTAGTCTTTCCGAGAGAGTCTTTCCCCAACTTCAGACTGTTTTCCTCACATATGTGCACTAATCAATGCTCTGCAGAATATTCAAAGTGAACCTCTGAAGCTCTCCAAGTTTTCTCTCTATGCAGTCCTTTCTCTGTACTATGAACTATAGCTGTCTTTCACTCCATAAGCTCTCGGCTCCATCCCCTCAACTCAACAAGTCTACTGGCCTCTGGTATCCCTTTCTTATATTATGGTTTGGAAACTTCTCTCAGGATAGTAAATGGGGTATTTGTAGGGTTCACCTCATTTGTTACCATTCACTGTCCTTTGTTGCCTAACGTCTAGTGACTTAAAAATCCTTGATTCATATAATTTATCCATTTTTTCATTGTTTCACCTGGCAGGGTAAATATAGTTCCTGCTTTATATTAAAGAATCTAGTCGCTTGACTAGATTTAAATGATCTCGTCTGTAGGAATGTCTTCTCTTTCATAATGCTTATAAAAATAAAAGTCATAGAATGCCTGTTATACACGAGACTTCAAAGTGCCTTCCACATATTGATTCACTTAATCCTTACAACAACCCTGTTAGGTAAGGATCATTATTATTCACATCTCATAGATCAAAAAATTGACAGAGATCAGAAAACTTTCTTGCTAAAAGCACACAAGGAATTAGTGATAGATTCTAGCATAGAACACAAGCAGTTTGACTCTATGTTCTGTGTTCCTTATGCTGTCACACTGCACTTCTCGATGTAATATGATTTCTCCTGTTTAATAAACTCTATTGGGAGGTGATTCTCCAGCAATTTCTAAAAATCAGTTCTGTTCATCAATTCTTCTGCAAACATACATGTGTGAGTTTCTGAAAAATATCTTTTCTACTTATCGTTAGACTGATTTTAATGATTGTAAACATTTAGGGTGACAAAAAAATACCTCTAAGTTGAGTATTGTCTGGTTCTTCAATTCAATAAATTCAAGACAATTTATGCTATAGGTTCCAAAACATAGCCCATAACCCATTTTCACATGTGATTTTTGCATAATAATCAATAATTTTCCCTTTTGCTATCAAAATTGCCTTATTTTATGGCATGGTGGCTCGGTGACAGAGTTCTCACTTTCCATGCCAGAGGACCTGGGTTTGATTATCGGTGTCTGCCCATGTAAAAAAAAGTATATATATATATATATATAGCCTCATTTTAGACAATGAAGAGTCCCATCACCTCATAATAAAGCACTTATTTGATTGTTGCTTATCTAAAATAGAAAACATTGCCCAGAGTAATGAAAGTTAGAAAGCTATTTTTGTTTTGTTTTGTTATTCTTTTGATAGAGCGATAGATTTTAACTCTCACATTGAGTTTCACTAATATGTAAACATTTTCATTAAAAATTGAAAATATTATTTCTCTCAGTATGGACTCCAGGAGATACCAAGAAAACAGTAAAAAATCTAGGACAATGTTCTACTTTGCTAGATGCTGGAATGCAATATCCCAGGAATGGTATGGCTTTTTAAAAGGAGAATATAATAAGTTGCTAGTTTACAGTTCTAAGGACAAGAAAATGTCCCAATTGAAATAAGTTTATAGAAATGTCCAATCAAAGGTATCCAGAGAAAGATACCATGATTCAAGAAGGCTGATGAAGTTCAGGGTTTTTCTCGCAAGTGAAAAGGAACATGACGAATATAGTCAGGGTTTCTCTCTCATCTGGAAAGGCACGTTGCAAAGACAGCATCACCTGCTAGCTTTCTCTTCTGACTTCTGTTTCATGAAGCTCCCTGGGAGGCATTTTTCTTCCTCATCTCCAAAAGTCATTGACTGATGGACTCTCTGCTTCTGTGGCTACATTGTTCTGCTCTCTCTGAATCTCTCTTTCTCCAAAATGTTTCCTCTTTTATAGAATGCCAGTAAACTAATCAAGACCCACCCGAATGGGTGGAGACATATCTGCACCTAATCTGGTTCAACAACCACTCTTGATTAAATCACATCTCCAGGGAGCTGATCTAATTACAGATTCAAACATACAGTATGGAATAGGGATTAGAAGAAACGGCTGCCTTTACAAAATGAGATTAGGATTAAAACATGGTTTTTCTAGGGTACATACATCCTTTCAAAGTGGCACAGACAGATAATGTATTATCTAGTTTTGATGAAGGAAGTACAATTTTGGTAGTAATTCTTTTTGATGAAGGAAGTACTATTTTGGTAGTAATTCTTTTTGACATACTAATACATTTGATATTAATAAGACATAATGATGATAAAGTTAATGCTGTGATTTCCTTCCCAAATTATTATTTCTATGAAACTACTGTTTAATTATGTTGTACAAGCTGATAAGTAAAACTTTATATAATAAAAGAGAAAGCCAAATAAGAGGAGAGAGTTTTGGGGATGCCATATACGGTGGTAACAAAGGATAGGATCCATCAGGGACTACTTTAAAGATCTGATGCTCATATTTATGGGTTGATTAAAAGTATAATAATTTGTGTCCACTCTAGAGAGACTGGATGGACTCTCTCCCAGATAATATTTTGGATTTTGCCATAAGTATTAAAAAATTTTTGTGTGCTGCCTTGAAATCTGTCTTACTTTGACTAAGACACTTGCTTGAACACTGATCTTTGGCCTGTTAATAAGTACCTATCTAGCTTCAGGCTCTCAGATCCCCATTCCTTTCCTGTTTTGCTTGCTTTTATTCTAAACTAACCAATACTTTACTCCCACAGGAAATCTACTAGCCCCTTCCCCTGAATTGCGGTAAAGTTGCAAGTCCACAGGTTCCCCTTCTCCACTTGTGTCCTTGCAGTCCACTGGTTGAGCCCCACTAGCCCATTGCACTTCCTGCTGACCTTTCGTGGTATCCCTCTCTCTGGGTCATGTGAGTAACACATAATCTTTTTCCATGCATTATGGCCTCAGTTTCCCATTGTGTCACACTTGACCTTTATTAGATCCGCATTTAAAATCCAACTTAATTAAGTAGAAACAGATATTGAATCTAATAACAACAAATACACCAAGAGTGTAAGAAAAAATTTTATGACTCACATCCTGGTATTTTCTTGGAAGAATTAGGAAGTTCCTTAAAGTTATGAAAATAGCTTGAGTGATCCAGAAGAGACAATTATCTTTGGCTTTTATTGTGTTTAGGGAGTAGGACTAGAGTGAAGATCCCACATTGGCTGCAGCTTGCGTGGGTATAACTTCCCACTGGTGTCAAAAGAGGAAGCACCCAGGCTTTCTCATTGAATGGATCAGAAGGGGGATACCCGATAAATCCCAGAGTGATTTGAACAGTGAAGAAAGAGGTATTTGTAAAGTTTCCTTTGAGAGTGGTGAGGAAGGGGAAAAATTCAACTTCCCCATTTGGAGGATTCCAGATATTCTCACAAGCAGTGGGGACAACCAAATCAATAGGCCGAACCCTCAGTATTGGGGTTTGAACCTATGAAACTTATCTCCGTAAAGGATAGGCTAAGCATATTTAAAATTAGGCCTAAGAGTCATCTGCAAAGAACCTGTTTTGTTGTTCTGATGTGGCTTATCTCTCTCTCAATCAATAAGGCAAGTAAACTCACTGACCTCCCTCTTTCTGTGTGGGATGTGACTCCCAGGGGTATAAACCTCCCTGGCAATGTGGGTCAGAAACCCTAGAATGAGCTGGGACTCAGCATCAAAGGATTGAGAAAACCTTCTCGACTGAAAGGGCGAAGAGAGAAATGAGATAAAAAGTGTCAGTGGCTGAGAGATTTCAGAATTGAGAGATTATCCTGGAGGTTATTCTTATACATTGTATAGATATCCCCTTTTTAGTGTAAGATGTATTAGAAATACTAGAGGGAAGTGCCTGAAACCGTAGAGCTGTGTTCCAGGAGCCGTGTTTCTTGAAGATGAATGTATAATGATATAGCTTTCATAATGTGACTATGTGATTGTGAAAACCTTGTGTCTGATGCTTCTTTTTTCTACAGTATGGACAGAGGAAAAAATAAAAATATGGATTAAAAATAAAGACATAATAGGGGGAACAAATATAAAAATAAATTGAGTAGATTGAAATACTAGTGATCAATGAAAAAGAGTGGTAAGGGACATAGAAAAAAATAGGGGAGACAGATTAAAATATATTGGATAGATGGAAATACTAGTAGTCAACGAGAGGGAGGGATAAGGGGTATGGTATGCATGAGTTTTTTCTTTTTTCTTTTTATTTCTTTTTCTGGAGTGATGCAAATGTTCTAAAAAGTGATCATGGTGATGAACATATTACTATGTGATGATGTTGTGAGCCATTGATTGTACACCACGTATGGAATGTTTGTATGTTAAGAATGTTCATGTTTGTACGTTGCTTTGGGTTGTCAATAAAAAACAAAAGCAGGTCATGAGAGAACAAGGGATGGGTGGGTTCAAATTTCAAATATCAAGAATAGAGTCAGACCCTTTATTAAACATGTTAACAAGCAGTATTAATAAAAAAAGTAATTTTCACTCACAGTGTATAGGAGGCCATTAGTTATAGATTACATTCGTCAAATTTCTAAAAATGAATAAACTATAAAGATTGATAAGATATCTAAGTATGAGTGACTATAGAATCAAATGTACTTTTTAATTTAATAAAATGTCTAGTTTTAAACATTTTATTTATGAAAAATGTCAATGCAATGCCATTTGGACTACCACCATCTCACAATGTATGTCTCTAGAAGAAGAAGTTAACGAGAAAAACAATTTTCAATTATTAGATCTTAATGGCTTACCGCCATTTGAATATTTTTCAGGAAAAATTAGAGTCAAAATATTTCTTATGAAGGCATAATTCTATGCTAAAATGAAATTTTCTATAAAACGCTAACCCATAAAATACAAGGAAGAAGGGAAATTTCAGGGAACTCATAACATTGTACTTGGGGAATTAATTTCTGTGTTTTTTTATTGGAATTAAATTCTGAAGAATTTTCTAATGAAAGCGGTCTCTACTAACAATAGACTTTTGTTGTTGTTGTTGTTGTTTTGTTTTGTTTTTTTGCCTGGGCAGACTCAGGGAATCAAACCCGGGTCTCCGGCATGGCAGGCGAGAGCTCTGCCACTGTGCCACCATTGTCTGCCCTAGAGTTGTATTTTCTTAGACAATACAATGTAGTGATGATTTGAAAACAACAACAAAAAGACTTTTTTTCTGGTTTAAACACTCACTATGGTACTACATTATTTTATATTTTTGTTAAACATTTACCTGGCCTCCTAATGTCTTAAGTATGTAGAACCCTAAAAAAGTTTAAAATCATGACATTCTATGTTCATATGTAAATATGGGCAGTTGGAAGGGAAATACTTATTACCTCATCCTATATTTTCTGATTAATCTAGAAATCTTTACTTTTAATTAATTTATTTTTATCCTAGATTTCAGAAAAAAAATGCTTTTGTCCATTTGTAATTGACCAAATATACTTGTAGTATTCAAAATATAGTTGAACTAAAAGTGAAGGCTTAAGGAGAAAAGTTTTACTATGTATTAGGTAGGGCAGGGGAAGTTACAATAACAAATAGATCCGAATACTATAACATTAATCATGGAGAAATATATTTCCACTCCATTAACAACCCTGTTACAGAGTAGCTGGTGGGTCTTCTCCATGACTGGTTCATGCTGTGAAGCTCTTTCTCTCTTACAGCTGTGCTTTCCTCTGCCCTTGTCCTCTTATTTATTTGTACAGAAGAAAGGTTGGGGGAGGGACAGCTATTGGAAGTCCAAACTTGACAATTTTGTACAATACATCATACATTCTATTGACTAGAATTTAATAAGCATGGCCAGAATTAACTGCTAGTGGGGCCATGTGAAGCAAAAAAAGAGGAGAATATATATTAGGGGATAGGCATCAGTATTCACCATATGTTGCTAATTATTAGGATTATGATTCAGTATCAGGGAAATTAATGGCCACAATGAAAAGTAACTACTTAATTGAAAAATCACTATACACTCCATTTGTACTTTTTGTTGAAGACCTAACAGTAATGCTTATTTATGATATTAATTTATAGTGTTCTAATTTTTAATAGTTTTAAATAATAACAAGAACTCTTGTCTCATGTTGCCAGCTACTGACAGATTTGGCGAAACTGCTTTCATCTGGGACACATCCCAGAAGATATAATCAAATGTTGGAGTTTGAGTAAATATTGATAATACACAACATAGATACAAATAAAACACCATTAATAAAGATATTTACTTATTTATGAATGTATTATAAAGTAACAATAATAGATAAGCAGGAAATATAAAAAACTTAGAGTGAATTTCATTAATGCATTATGAAACTAAGGAGGAGGAGGAGTTTGGGTTTCTAATTATAAAACTCACTAATAGATAATAACTTTTTTTTTGCACAGAAATTGAACTGAGTCTCCGGCATGGTAGGTGAGAATTCTGCCACTGAGCAACCACCACACTGCCTTAGATAATTACTTTTAATAACATTTTCAACTTTTTTTTCCCAACAACATCCCCTGTGCCTTCTCAACTGTTTATTGTGTCTTTCCATTAGTAAAAGGTTATCCATAATTCTTTTTAGATAAGCACTACAGGCTTTTCAAACTATAATTGCCAATTAACCTTTGTGCTTTGATTTTTTCATATCTAAAATAGATGGTAATACATAACTCAAAACTTTGTTGTTAAGGTAAACAATTGAGAAGCTATATATTAGAATAATTACAACATGTTTACCACACAGTATGGGCTCAATCAGTGTTAGAATACTTTGCTCTTTCCATATTAAAAACATATCTATTTTAGAAATGCATAAGGATGAAATACCAAGATAAGGTGTCTTATAACTGATGCATAAGATTCACAGTTCAGTATGTGTAAAACATGATAGAACATACTAATAAATAGCAAGAGTTCTGAATTCGGGGCTCGAGTTCATGGGTTTGATGTTAAAAAAACATGCTATTTGATCTTTCTAATCGCATTTCCCCTTCTAAAAATTAAGCATAATACTAGTAACATCATATCAATGAATTATGTGTAAATTAAATAAGATGATTCCTGGGAAGAACTTATAATGGTTCTAGCATAATAGATATTATTAGCGAATATCAGTAGTAATATCACGTAGCAGTGATTAGTAAGTAATATCACGTAGCAGTGATTAGTAAGTATCATTAACTAGCATTAGTAGTAATAGTTGTAGCATAAGAAACTGATACCTATCGAAAGAGGGACACGGTAGTCATTTAACAGCTACCAGATACAGGAGGAAGCTATTCTGACATACTGCTGCTGAGAAAGATTAACAGAGGCTTAATTCTTTAAATCACAGAGTTCCTGTACTTTAAATAACATGTTTTTTGTTTGTTTGTTTTAATTGACAATTGAGCATCTCCTGAATGGAGACTGTTAGGTAATAGCAAAGCAAGCATGGCATTTCCTGATAGGAGAAGTTTCCTCTAATAATGTTGCTAGAATGAAGGTAGCTGTGCTGTTCTTCTGTAGGGTTGCAACCTCAAAGGCAGTGATGAAACAGAATCACAAAGCTTTAAAAAAATATATTTTTTTTAACTAGAGTATGTGCAATAAAACTATTTCCTATTTGAGATACATCTACTTTCTAGTCAATAAATCACCTAACAAATATGTATAAATATCATCTAAGCAACTTAATTCCTTTGAAAAACAATTCTTTTTGAAGATGAATAAGTTTGTAATGTATTTCTTTGATTTTTATAAAAGTAGCAATACATATATAAGAATATAAAAATTTAAGCTGGGAAGTAGAAATTTGGCTAGGAATTGTCTGTTTTTGGTTGAAATTTTTACTATATTAGAATGCCCAGTTCAGAAAAGACCAGCCTTCCTTCAGCTCTGTTCGTGTACTCATTAACGCTCTTAGATTTTAACTTACGTACTCGATTTGACTCTTTTGGATTGGGCATCCTGGCTCTATGTCAAACAAGGTCTTGTCAAGGAATTGCAGGCACGAAGTGCACCCATACACTCCTTCAAATTCTTTAGAACCATGGATCACTGCAGTCTTACAGAGATGTATGTGAACAGCGGCATCTGAACAGATATACGAACATCAAACTTCAACGAAAGAGTGGAACAATTTTTTTAATTCCTTAAAGAACTCTCTCTGCTGGGAACTCTGTTGAGCTGCTGGGCATTGGTGAGGTGGTCCTCTCATGACTGCTTATGAGTCTTTCCAACCCATCGTTTCTTCCTTTTGTTATCCTTTAATATCCTTTCAGTTTCATGTGCTGTGTTAGTTAGTCTCACCTCTGACGAGAAATTTTTTCATAGGACTCATTTTTTTTGTAATAACTAATCACATAGTAAAACCCACATCATTGTCTTGATAATTTTCCCAGTCTAGGCTTCTCTGCTTACAGTTCCAGGGCTGCTGCAGCCATCCACTCATTTTTTTTTACTTTTTGGTGATATATCAGACACCCTTATATAAGAGGTCCAATTGCTAGGAGCACATGTTAAACTAACAATTTCTCTCTCTGGGTTTGTGGTAGCAGGAGAGTCTCTCCATCATAATGAGAGTAGGAGATACAACAAACAGCTTTACAACAATTTTTGATGAGATTCCCATACGAGAATCTCATGTTAAATTACCTTTTGATACCTTACTTACCCCTTCAGTAAATTCTGCCTTGTCCCTTTCATTAAATATGTGGTGATTTAATAACTGTAGGGTCATGAGTATAGAATATTCATTATATTATTTGATATAATTTTCTGGTTAGCTTGAAATAGTCTACCCCCAAAGATGACTGTGATAATCATATCAATAAAGAAAAGAAGGAAAAAGGGGAGAGATAGAGGGAAGGAGAAAGGGAGGGTAAACTAAACATAATTACAGAGGACCTAAACTGGCATGAGCACTGGTACCATAATTTACGAGGCTCAGTGCAAAATGAAAATACAAGGCCCTGTGCTGAAAAATGTATCAGGAATTGCAAGATGGCAGCAGCAGAGTCTTTAACTGCATGTGACAACACAATCTCACACCTGTGAGCCAGCCCTGTCTGGCACAGTAGAAAAATAATTTAAATGAACTATCTTTCTGTAACCTAAAATCAGACAGGAAACTAATATAACCTACAAACATATAAATTTATTTTAGTTACAAAGTATAGTCTATAATAATTTTAATTTGATTTATTTTATTTATTTTACCACGTATTTTACTGTAAGGGTGTAATTTCCTTTCACATGCTTTTCTTAAAGATCTACATATTTAATTGTCTACAAGTTTTCTGTTAATGAAGTATCATATTCTAATACAATGATTGTGATACAGTGAACTAATTTGACAGTATTCAAAGTGGCTTTCCTGTATTTCTGTAATTTCTCATACTGATACACATATATCTTCCTTGTGTTCTGATGATAAAGTAGGTCTTAACTTTTGAACACCCTCTGTTGGAATTTCTGGTTTTGAAAGGCATGTGTCCCAAATCCAATGAAAAAACAGATAAGTCTGTAAAGAATAATTTACATTACTAAGTAGAAATATTATTCTTAGAATTTAACACCACTATTAAAAGCACATAGGGGTGGGCCAGGGTGACTCAATGACAGAGTTCTCACCTGCCGTGCCGGAGACCCGGGTTCAATTGCTCGTGCCTGCCCATGTTAAAAACAAAACAAAACAAAACATATAGGCAGAATTTAGAGAACTTATATTTTGTCGAGAATACAGCAATTGCTCTCCAAACACATACCAATTGAATGATCCTTCTTTACCTCACAAATTTTCTGCATAATAAAATTATTGTTTACACTCTGCTTGTTCTGGCTTTTTTTTTTAAAAAGCAAATTAATTTTGGATTTACTGGTTCTTTATTGGATGTTGTCGTTATTAATATCTTCTCTCTGATAGTTTTTATCCCTTTACATTTCCTCTGAATTCTCAAATCTGACATCTGTTTTACTGAATCTGTGTCACACAGCCCAAATTGAGTTCCTTTATGAACTTGTCATACCTTGTCCATTTCCTGTGGGGACCTAAGGGCCAAGCCATTCCTAGGTCTCTGTAAAACTGGAAAGCAGATAGCCACTTGCATGGCCTGGGTCGGTTACTGTTGAAGCTGACCTCCCTATGGAAGGAGGAATGTGCAGAGGGTCAAAATATGTAAGAGAGCAGATCCTTCTCTGTGCAGGATGCTAATCTGCACCCTAACTCCTTCCTGAAGTCCTTGCTTGTGATGTTATCATGCTTATTGTTATCTACAAAGCAACCTATAATCCCTGTGCATATAAAATACAATCAAACTTACCCTTATGTCATGAGACCCAGCTGCTGTACCCATGTTCTCATACTCGATAGAATGTCTGTCTCAGTCCTTTATAACTAGTCCTGTTGATTCCTGACTAAATGTGGACTACTTTCACCTGAGCTCTGAATAGACTTCCTTCCAAGCAGCACAATTCCCTGATTAGTTTCCTTCTTTACTCCTGTAAGTAAATTACTATAATAAAGTTCCTAGTCCATACCTAGCACTTTCTTTGGTCTCTCAGATGGGAAGGGCCCTGTGGGTTGGGACAACTGGCGATCCAGCCAGAAAGCCAAACAAATCCCCTCTTCTAATGGCATGGGCTTGGGAATAGGAAATTTCCTGGATGGCGTACTGGACTGGCCTGCAATGTCTATGGCTACCCTCCTAGATAAATAAGGTCCACTGAGAGAATATGGAAATGCCTATAGCTTCCTGGTTGGACTAAAAGCAGGAGGTCACAGGACAGTTAGGATTTTATAAGGAAAAGAAGTGCTGCCAGGCAGCCTGGTTATTGCTGGATGAGGCATGTAAGACTACTGAGAAGGTTGAAGTAGCAGTTCACCTCCTAGAAGAGGATAACACAAGTAGAATTGAAGGATGTGAGGTTAAAGTTACTGGAGGAAAACTTGGAGATTTTGGCATATCATTATGCTAGAAAAAGGGAGCGAAAATTGCATAAGTTCCAAGTAAGGCACATCCTTACTTCCCCCAAGTCTGATCTGAAGGTATGGAACCCCATGAATTTTCCCTCAGATGAAGAAGATCCATAATTGGACTGGGAAAAGGAAGTGGAAAAGTGCAAATTAGTTCACCCTTTAGTACAAAAGAAGTTCAAATCCAAAACTGTTGCTGTCCCACAAGAGCGTTGGCAATGAGGACCCCCAGACCAAACACACGATGCTCGTTATTTAATGAGACTTCATTACCTATGAACTGAGGGAAATAGACCTTCAATATGGGTAGAAGCCCAAAGAAACTTTTGCAAACTGGCTGTTGTGATTACAAGACATGGGTGCTGATGGCATATTGCTCTCAGGGTATGGGTTAAGCAAATTAGCTTCTCTCCCTACTTACCCCTTGCTGTATCAGTGCATGTATGCAGTGGACCCTAACCAAGAAGCACACTCATTACTGGATTGTCTTGAGCTCATGTGTAAGGAAGCGTGGCCCAGTGAGGGAAATTTACACACACAGACCTCAGTGGAACATTATTGATGAACCCCAAGATATGCTATGGGGATTAGGCATGAAGCAGGTAATTTAAGAACCCCACTTTGCTGGACCTGATTGTGTAAATTTCACTACAGGAATGTATGAAGCAATCCTTCAGACCATGCTCAATCAGTGGTATGGGGCTTTAATGCCGGTTATCAGTCAGATGGTTAAACAACCATCTCAGAGGGTGCTCAGACAATGGTTTGTCTGGGAGAGATAGACCACCTGCGATACAACCAGGCAGGGGTTAGGGCCATGGGACATGTGCCAAGGGAACATGATTGCCCAAATTAAGCATAATACTTGCTGCATATATTTGTAACTGTTGCCTCTTATCTGCCTTAACATGCCCTAACATATCCAGACATCTCTCGTTCTTGCAAGCCTTGCTATTCTAACCCCCTGCCTAACAACTCCTGAGCATATATCGCACCACCTTTTCACCTCTTCTTCATTAGACCATGTACACTCCTCACTTCACCACCCATTATAATATTCAACACACCTCCTAACCAATCCACATCCTATACGACACCATACCAGCTGCCCATCAAAGTTTCTTCACCCCTAATTAACTCCCCCTCACCAACCCTATATATTCTTTGTGTTTCCTCCTGTCGGGGTCTTAGCCTGTAAGCCTTGCCAGCCAGCTAAGTCCCGCGAGCCCTATGCAATAAATTACTACTATTATTCTTTAGTCTCGGTTTATTGTGCTCGTGCGCCCTCCAAACCTTCGAGCCCCGTGGTCTCGGCTGACGCCGCTCTCCAGCCGAACCACATCCGAGGACGAGACCCCAGTGCGGTCGGGCTAGGCAAGCCCCAAGCCGCAATACTGACAGATGTGGGTTGATTTAATAGCTGCAAGAACTAAGACCAAAGATATTGATAGACAGCCAAACATAATGTGTGTCAAATTATGGAGGAAGCTGTCCAAAGAACAAAGGTTTATTAAGCTTCAGACCAGGCACTGGAGGACGAATAAGATATTGACCGGAAGGCTTGACTGATGCCCTAGAAAGAACCCTTCACTCCACTGGCTAAAGAGATCTGAGAAGCTCCCTTCCCCTTAATTAGGGGGCAGGTTGGTTCTCCAAGTAAGAGCAATTTGGGGGGATGCTGGGGATCAGAGACCACACATAGAACTAACCATTTTTTGGTCCCCAACAAATGACAATAAGGTTTTAGCATTAGAGGACACCAGAGTGCAATGTAACTTAATATATGGGAAATAGCCACAGACCAGAGGTCTCACATTAACTGCAGCAGCATATGAGAGCCAAGAGATTAAAGCCACAACATCAGCTGTCAATGTGGATTGGTTGGTTGTTCCCCCAAACTTATACAGTATATGTATTCCATATCCCAGAGTATATATTAGGCATTGATATATTACAAAACGTTACTTTGCAAACTACTGTAGGTGAATTCTGCCTCCAATGCTGGTGGTTACGGTCATCACGAGAGGCCATGCTAAGTGGCCACCAGTGAAAGTACCTTCTCCTAGAGTCATGGTGGCAGCACAACAATGCAAACTACCAGATGCCATCAGGAAATAACCACCACTGTTAAAAGCTAGAAAAAGTAGGCATTGCTATTCCAATGTATAGTCCTTTCAATAGCCCTGTCTGGCCAGTGAAAAATCTAGTAGAACTTGGAAGATGACAGTTGAGTATAGACAACTAAATACAGTAACTCCTTTTTTGTTTGCAGCTGTGCCAAATATTGCCACTCTACTGCAAGACATAAATACTCATTTAGGACAATTTCACTTTGTATTAGACCTTGATAATACTTTCTTCAGTATTTCTTTAGATCCCTCCAGCCAGTTGCACTTGCATTCATATGAGAAGGACAATGGTGGACATTTACTGTGCTACCCAAGGGTAACTTCACAGTCCCACTATTTGCGTTGGGCTGGTGGCACAAGACCTAAAGGCGTGAAAACCCCTGAAAATGCGACTCTTTTTCATTACATCGATGTCATGCTAACTAGAACTAGAAACTCCGCTAACACAGTGGTGAACCACTTTGAAAACCAAGGATGGGCAGTAAATTGAGACAAATTTCAAGGGCCTGGATGTTTACTTGAATTTTGGGGAGTTGTTTGGTTAGGTAAGAATAAAACTATTCCCTCTGCTATTGTTGACAAAGTACAAAATTATCGCATCACCTCTACTCCCAAACAACCAATGCCAATCCTAGGTTTGTTAGGATATTGGAGACTACTCATATCACTCTTAGTGCAAATCCTAAAACCTCTGTACACATTAGTTTGAAACGGGAAAGCTTGGGAATGGGATAAACCCCAGAAGGCTACCTCTGTAAAGTCCAAATGAGCTATAGCACAGGCACAAGCACTAAGGGGGGTGGATCCAGACATACCTTGTGATTTGGACATGGCCAGTACTGATACTGGTTTTGGATGGAGTTTGTGGCAATGGCAACAAGCAAAACATGTACCTATTGGATTCTGGCCTCAATTGTGGAAAGAAGCAGAGTTGAGATACAGTCCTTTATAAAAACAGTTGTGTGGACCTATAATGCCTTGCTGCAAGTGGAAGGACTAACTCAAAAGTTCCCAGTGACTCTGCAAACCATCATCCCCATACAGGGGATGCAAGACACACCCAATAACCCCTGTTCCTGGAGTGCTCAGCTTAGCACACTGATAAAGTGGGACGCCTATCTCTTTCAGTGAGGTGTTTTCAGCAAGAGCCCTTTAAGTGCAGAAATACATAACATCTTAGGACGAGCCTCCTACGTAAAGAACAATGCTGACCCTGAGCAGTCTTCTTGCTGACCCTCCCAAAGTGGTTCTTCTTCCCAGGCCCATGATTGATGGAAGTGGGAGCATACCTGGCTCCACCTGGTACATGGATGGGTTGGCACATGGTCAACCTGTTACGCGGTCAGCTGTGGCTGTTTAGCCTATCACTGACACCATCTGGTGGGAGGTTGGTTCAGCCAGTGAGTTAGAACCTAGGGATGCAGTGACCATTTGCACAGACAATTGGGCCATGTACCAAGGCTTATCAGCATGGATGGCCACATGGAAACTGAAACAGTGGATAGTGGTTGGTCATCTCTTATGGGGGAAAGAGATGTTGGAAGACATCTGGACTGCATGCCATAAACACAAAGTAATTTCCATGTTTCCACCCATAACACTAATTCATTAACAGGCAATGTTGAGGCAGATGCTTTGGCAAAAATCTATAACTGAATGCCTGCAGCAGCACATGAAGCTGCTGAGTGGCTGCACTGGAAAACAGGACATTGAGGGGTATCCAACCTCATGGTGACTGGCACAATAATTTCAGCTGCTTATAACACAACAGCAGATAAAAGAAGCAGTAGAAGCATGCCATTCATGCCTACTATGATGGCCTAGGATGCTTCATGTCAACTTGGTGACACTGGGCAGGAGAAGCTTCTGGTCACCTGGTAGTAAGTAAACTATGTAGGACCTCCCCCACTGTCTGAAGGGGCAAAGTATGATTTTACAGCTGTAGATATGGCTGCAGCACTGCTGCTGGCCTTTTCATCTGGAAAGGCTAATCAAAGGGCTATGATACAAAGCCTAGAGAAAGTAAATGCTTTCTTTGGGGTCCCTACCCATGTGGATAGTAATAGAAGGACCCTGTTTACCAGGCAGTTTATTCACCCTTGGGCAATGGAGCATAATGTTTTATGGACTTTCCACTTACTTTATAATCCAACTGCAGCAAGTTAGTTGAAAGGATGAACAGCCTCTTAAAGGAGCAACTAAAGGATGACAAAAGGTCTCTGTAGCTGCGGACTTAATGGGTGTGCTCTGTCATGACCAATATCAGCTCTAGGCTCAAGGAAGCCACCCCAGGGCCCATTGAGATGGTGATGACTGGATCCATGCAGGCCCTGAGGATATAGGTAAAGGGACCCAGTGGCATTGCAGCTACAGAGAGGTTTTGATAACAACTTGCTCTTGCCTATGCCACAAACATTAGAGAATGGGGAAAATAAGGCCTATTGGTCCTGGTCTTGGACTATGCAGTCATGATGGTTGGAAATCTTAAGTCCAAAGGGTGATGTGATTGTTCAAAATTTAAGTATCAGGCCACAGTTCTCTCACAAAAGGCTCCAAACTGTTTATATTGCTACCCTTGGACCCCCATACCACAAAGCAATGCATATACGACATTATGGACTCTTATGATGCCCAGACTAATTGTAGACAGAACTCACAGGGATTATGCATCACTTCTGAGGGAAAAAATCTGATATCTGATGTCCCCCGCCATCACACACCTTTTTGAGGGAAAAAATATGGTATCTGAAGTTCCCCCGACATAACACTATCGGAATTTAGCATGTATATCATTAGACCACCATGACCTGACCCTTATTGTACCTCATAAACATCTTTCTTTTAGCCTGTAGTATTGTGGGAAATACATTTCTACCATGGGCTTCTACCGTAACTATGCATACAGTAGGTCTCCGTGCTGTGTATGTACTGAGTTGTTGTCATCTAGCACCATGGCCACCCATGGACTGTTGCTCCTGCCAACCAAACGCTGATATGGCAGAATACCTGGCAGGGGCGAGTTTGAGAAAACTTTTCTTTCTCATCATCACCAGAGACTTTGCCTTCTAAGTCTGATTTTTATTCTTACATACACGACATGGTCCAGGAACAAGTTGACAAATTCAGGCCCATACTTTGATACCCAGTGTTTGATGGCTCCAGAACTAAACTTTGTAATGTAACCATCCATTTGCAAAACAGCAGCCTCTTTCAATGCTAAAATGCAAGTCATAAGCATGGGGCTTCCCCTTCCCCCAAGGGGTGACTCTGGACCTGCGGCCTAAACAAACGGCTGGCCCTACTTGCCCTCTAACTGGACTGGATGATGTAAATAGGGGCATGTAACTGCTGCTTTTTATGATACCTTGCCACACATGCCCAGTAATTGGGAAGTGGTAAAAGCCCAATATAGAATCAAGCGAGCTTTCTGGTGGTTCTATCCCCAAGCTATATTCATCTGAGGCGTTGCTGCTATAGTAACTGAAAAACACGTAACCACTGTACCCAATCACACTGCATGCACACTCAATGAATCAAAATTAACTGTATCCTTAATTAATGAAGAAACCACACAATTTAGAAAGATAGTGTTTCAAAATATAATGGCACTAGATATTCACCTCAGCACAAGGTGGCACCTGTGCTTTAATAAATATCCAATGCTGTGTAAATATGCCTGATGTTACACAACCTTTAAATCATATGCAAAGTCACTTGCAAAACATTGAACACTTATAGGTTGCTCCCCTGATATGATGGCTTAATACTCTAACGTGGTCATTGTGCCATCGGCTAGTAGGATTACTTTCTTATGTGCTGGTTTGTTTGTACTTTGTTGCTTGCTACATTGTTGTGGATTATTGATGCAATGTCTGTCCTATGGTCAATACAAACTGCTGAATGAGGGTGGATTGTGGGGACCTAGGGTCGGAACTATCGCGTCAGTCTTTGTAAAACTTGAAAGGATGCAGCCGCTTGCCTGACCTGGGTCAGTTAGTGTTTAAGCTAACTTCCCTACAGAAGGAGGAATGCGTGGTTGGACAATGTATGTATGAGACCAGACCCTTCTCTGTGAAAGAAGTTAATCTATACCCTACCTCCTTCCTGAAGTTCCTGTGATGTTATCCTGCTTACTGTTATCTACAAAGCAACTTGTATTCCTTCCCCGTGCACATAAACTATAATCAGTAGTTGTGTCATGAGACCCCTCTGCCCTACCATGCTCTCATATTCAATGAAATGCCTGTCTCAGGCCTCTATTACTGGCCCTGTTGATTCCTGCCTAAGTGTGAAGTGATTTCACCTGAGCTCTGAATCGACCACCTTTGTAGCAGTGTGATTCCCTAATTAGCTTCCTTCTTTACTACTGTAAGTAAATTCCTATAATAAAGTTCATGTATCAGTCTGTACTTAATGCTTTCTTCAGTCTCTTGGCTGGAAAGACCCCTGCAGGCTGGGACATTTCCCATTCATTATATTTTCATCTTAAACTCTATCTCTTTATTACACTATTTTTTTATCTGAACTTTCCTGTTTGGTTATATATTCCTGTTTGGTTATATATATGTTTGGTTATATATATTTCCTGTTTGGTTTCATAGGGACCAATTGTTCTCATACTTTATGGTTGATACTAAAGTCTTGTGGAATTTTCTTCTGAATCAGTCAATAAATCTTTTTGATTTGTATTCCTTTCTTATTTTAAGTCTTCATGTTTTTGCTCTTATTATAAGTATATCTCATGTTGGATTTTTCTTCTTAATCAATATCTTGCAGTGTTCAATATTGGTCTAACTTCAGGATTTCTCTAATGATTTCCCTGAATGAATTACCCTGCCCCAACACTCCACATGGTTTTGTATTTAACAGCCAATTGAGCTGGAGGTCAAATTAACGTCTAAAATTTTCATTCAAACTCCAACTTCCCAGAGGCCTTTACACAGTCAATTCCTTAAAGTTGAAGATAATGGTTTATCTGACTTCTTTTGTTTTGTTATAGGAAATGGGAACTGATGGAGGACACAAACAAAAACTCTATACCATGTTCTGCTGAAAGACTTGAGCTCTTCTTTTCTCATTTCTCATTATGACATTGTTTTTTTAGGGAGACTACATATTCTAGGATACAAATCACATCTAATATGCCTGCCTTCCACTTCCTTCATTCTCTCTGTTCTACACTAGATGCTGTTTTGGAAGACATTATGGTCCAGTTTCCAGAAAAGAACCTGAGTCTTTGTGTAGTGAAACTGAATGAGGAATATATGACATTTCTTCCTTGTATTTCCCTGCTTTATGTGCTTGTGAGTTGTAACATTGCTACAGTACAAGACAACATGGGGTAATTTTTATTTCCCTTATTTTGTGTTGCTTTGTTCCTTATTAATCCTTCTTAATATACATTGAAGATGATAGTTTTTTTCTCTGAGTTTATGTTTTTAGTTTTTTGTCTGATTTTCTTTGTGTGTGTATTTTTTTCCCGGCATCTTCAGTATTTTTATGAGATAGTGGAATGTGTTTAATTTAAAGTTCCTACACTGATCTGTTCACTTACTTTTAGAAGGCAGAATGTTTAATGTTAAAGATTGAATAAAATTATGTTATAATTATTAGAATTCTCCAGGATCCTCAAATTCCTCCTCCCACTCTCGTGATGTAGCTAACCCTTAACAGATGTCTCCACAGAGCAGTTACAGACTGCTTTTCTGGGATAACTCTTTGACCCAGCATCTGCCCTCAGGCAACTGCATCCCTGTGATAAACCCCCTTGCTCAATGCCCACCAAAACATAGCAGCATTTAAATTTTAAACCCCACCAATGAAGGGCTCACAACTTCCTGCTTGGCTCCCCACTTCTAACCCAACCAACAAAAACCCCTGAGTTTCCCATACCCACCAGAATTCTCAGTCCCTCCACTGTAAAGGACCTTCCCTTGTCCTCCCCAGATGGGCTGAGGTATGACTTCAGACCCCCACCATGCCAGTGCCTAGATAAATTTCTTCATCTGTGGTCAGCATACCTCTGAGCCTTATACGAACCTAACAATAACCTACCATGAATGAATGATGGGGAGGTGGGCATTTTATAATTGATTCACTTTTACTCTCATAGACTGGAAATGAGATACCATTCAGGGAAAAGTAAGGTAGGTACAACCAGATGCAGGTTAGATGAGGAACAGAATAGTTTGTTTTTCATATTTGTGTTTTAAGTGTAAAAGTTGGATAGGACAATACTCCATTTTTTACTAACTTGACTTTCAAATAGCAGGAACTTAGCTTTTTAAAACATATTGCTATTACCAGAAATTGACCAACTGTAAGTTAGCCGCAGTAACACTGAGTGACCTCTGGTAAATGTTCTAATGCTAAAAATTCAATAGTAGAACTAGAATTGGCAACCTTTGTCAAATAGTGCTAGATTATTTTGTTATCTGGCTGCTAGAGGAGGTTGGTGGCATTCACCTAAAGTGAAAGAGCATAGTACCTTCTTAAATCTCTAGAAAAGTTCCTGCATTAATGCAGAGAATAGTTTGAATCATCTTAAGCTGTGATATTTAATACAGTAGCCACTAGTCACCTGGGTCTATTAGGCTTAAAATAAACAAATCAAATAAGTTAAAAATTCAGTTCCTTAGTCATTCTGGCCACATTTCAAGTGTTCAGTAGCTTCATGTGTTGAAAGAGGGTATAGAATCAGACACACCTTGATTCAGTCCCTGAATCTTCTAAGGTGTATAGTTAATTCTGATCATTAAATCTTTCAAGGCCAATTTTCCTTTAAGGGAAGTATATATAATATAGTATTTACCAGTAAAGGTTTTTTAAGATTAAATAATGCAAGAAAAATGCTTAGGATTGAGCTTGGCATTGAATAACTGTCTAGAAAAAATTAACTAAAATTATTTTTAAAAATCACCACTTTGCTTAAATATAAAACCACAGCTTTAGGAAAGATGTTTTAAGAAAACAGTTTTTCAATATACCTGCATCTATATGTTTGCACTTACCTGAAAATGCTTTGTATTTGTTGAATTTCACCTACATTTTGAATGGGGTATTTTTGGGTAGAAGATTGTTTTATAGATTTAATTTTGCCATTTTATCTTCTGTCAACTTTTTATAGATATATGAAATTCAAGATTAATAAACTTATTAATAAATACTTAAAGGAAAAAGATTAACTATTCTACTTTATGTCTTTGAATATATCTAAAGAGAAAAAGGATAGCTTTTGCTGGTTCTAAATGGAAATAAATTTAACAGAAACTTAGAGGCTCATGTGAAACTCTTTTTCATCAAATTCATCAGTATTATTTGATGCTTTTTTATTCAGTACTTTGAAATGTATTAAATATATACTATTTCTAATTAAATTGCCAGAAAAACAGTAATTTCAGATTCAAATCCCATGGAAGAAAGATAGTAATGGAGTGAGATGTATAGCCATCCCAACCCAATATAATATGTTTATGAAATTTAAGAAATATAAATTTTCCTAATTTGAGCAATAGAGGCTTAGAGGATTATCTGTATATATGCCAGATGTGCAACTTTGTACTAAGAAAACAAAAATAAACAGTACTTTTAAACTTTAATTCTTTGGGAGACAGGGAAACAGATAGCAGAACCAACTACCACAGTGCAAAGTGTTGAATTAGCTCTGGGGTGAAGATAAATACTATGGAAGAAAAAAGAAAAACTTTGGAAATTGGTTGGAGTATGTTGGTAGGGTTCATCCAAATTTTTAAAATGGTCTTATACTTAAGTTAATGATTACTGAACAATTAACATTTTATTAGAAGTAAAAGATGTGGCAAGAGGAAAATCAAGACACTGTAATAGGGAGAGGAAATAGCTTGCTTTCAGGTCTTTATTTTTTTATTGGTTGTTTGAAACCCAACAGTTCAGCAAAGAGAGTGTGAATTTCAAGGAGAGTATGGCAAGAATGTCTAAACAGGTAAACTGAGACCAGATCTTGACAGAACTTATGTCTGAAACTGAGGACAAAATTTACAGTGAAAGTCCTTTCAGTTGTTTGAAGATTTTCAAATACATATGTACATGCCTTAATCATATTTGTCTTGTAGAAATCTTATATTGACAAAAGTGTGGTTAATTGGGGAATGAAAATGATGCATGTGGAAATATCTGATCTGTTAAACCGTATTGGATTAATCTAGAAGATGAGGGGCTGGACCAAGACAGTGGCCATGAGAATCTAAGGAGAAAATGTATTAGATAGCAATAGAATCTTGTGATACATTGAATATGGGAAATAATAGAGGTTACTAATGAATTAAGGGTTTTAAAACTATTTCTACATTATGAGTAAGATTAAATCATGAAGTACTATATTAATCCAACATTTATGATTTGAACCTTTAGCAATTACTTTTACAGGAAAAATATTCCTTTTTGCTTACTGGTCTCTGGCAGGGCAGGCAAGAATTCTGCCACTAAGCCAATGTTGCACTACCCTGTTCAATCTTTTTTTATTCTCTTTGTAATCTGTCTTCTGTAAATAATTCTGTATATCCATACTACGTTGTTTTCACAGGGTCAGTCACCAAGGGGATTTGCCAGTGTTTTAGTTTACTAATTTACAGTTCTAAGGCCATGAAAAATGTCCAAATTAAAGCAAGGATATAGAAAAGTCCAATCTAAGACATCCAGGGAAAGATACCTTGGTTCTAGAAGGCCAGTGAAGTTCAGGGTTGCTCTCTCCACTGGAAAGGCATGCGGTGAACATGGTGATGTCTGCTAGCTTCCTCTCCGGGCCTCTTGTTTCATGAAGCTCCCAGATAGCATTCACCTTCATCTCCAAGGGCTGTTGGCTAGTGGACTCTGTGGTTCTCTAGTCATTTTGTCATATTTGTACAGGTCTCTCTGTAGGAGCCAAGTGTTAAAACAAGACCTGCAGAATTTGTTGGGACCAGCTGGCCTCAGGATGGTGGCAATAAACTGTGGAGATTGTTATGTAGAGCAGGCTGGGAGGAGGAGAATGTTTACCCCAAATGGTTATGTAAGTATGAAGGAAGAGAACACTGAAAAATAAGCTCTCTGTTCTTTCAAGAAATGCATGCATTCCTTTTGTCACCCTGCAGTATTTAAGCAGGATCTGGATAAGAATAAAGTTGTCTGATGTCTGATGTAAAGTTAAGCTTCAGATCCCCTGAGCCGGTCTCTGTCTTTCTTTTTTCCTTCCTTCCTTCCTTCCTTCCTTCCTTCCTTCCTTCCTTCCTTCCTTCCTTCCTTCCTTCCTTCCTTCCTTCCTTCCTCCCTCCCTCCCTCCCTCCCTCCCTTCCTTCCTTCCTTCCTTCCTTCCTTCTTTCCTTCCTTCAGCTTCAGACCCCCTGAGCCCATCTGTGTCTTTCTTTCTTTCTTTCTTTCTTTCTTTCTTTCTTTCTTTCTTTCTTTCTTTCTTTCTTTCTTTCTTTCTTTCTTTCTTTCTTTCTTTCTTTCTTTCTTTCTTTCTTTCTTTCTTTCTCTCTCTCTTTCTCTTTCTTTCTTTCTTTCTTTCTCTTTCTTTCTTTCTCTCTTTCTTTCTCTCTCTCTCTCTCTCTCCCTTCCTCCCTCCCTCCCTCCCTTCCTTTTTTTCTCATCATTCATTCTTTAATATCCTTCGAGCTCCATTTCAATAGGAAGCAACAACTCTCCTTATTCTCAAGAAGGGAACTCTCGAAGAAGGGATTCAGGGGAGGGGACAAGATGGCTGCTTAGCAATGTGCACGTTTTAGTTCATCCTCCAGAACAACTACTAAATAACCAGAAACAGTACAGAACAGCTCCCGGAGCCATGATAGTGACCAGACACAGAGCGTACCCCTATCTGGACCAGCTGGACTGGCTGTGAGTCTCCTGAGCCGTGAGTTCCCCAAGCCGCAGCACATGTCGCCTGGCGCCCCTCCCCAACAGGCGGCTTCCCAGAGGGAAAGGAAAGAGACTTTAACAGTAGCAGGGACTGAGTCCAACCAAACACCAATTGTGGCATTAATTAACAAATTCTGACTACTAAAAATAGGCCTCCAGCTCAGGCAAAACTGGTCAAGGTGGAGGTCTCTTATTGGGCTAACCGAAAAAGAGGAAAGGGCATGAAACAGAAGTTTTTGTGGCTGTTTCTATGGAGGCTTGGCTGCCTCTGGATTCAGCAGGGGGACTACTCAGGCTGCAGTTGCCCCAGGCTTAGGCAGAAAAAGACTGCTTTCAGGGCTGTCTCCCGTCTGTTCCCCAGGGGAGGGGTGAAGCCCAATTTAGGTGGAATTCCTCTCTCAAGGAATTCAGACCCCACGGCTAGGCAATTTGAAGCCATTAAAGCCAGCCTATAAACTCTCCTCAGTCTCCACCATGCTCCCAGCAGGGAGAGCCTTCCAAAGTTAAAGGAACCACACATCTTTTGCTGATGGGACCCACAGGCAGACAAGTGCCAAATACTGGGCAGGATAAGAAAAACAGAGCCCAGAGACTTCACAGGAAAGTCTTTCAAACTGCTGGGTCTCACCCTCAGGGAAACCTAATGCAGGTGACTCCTTCCCCCTGATAGGAGGCCAGTCTAGTCCGGGAAAACCCGCCTGGAGTCTGTAATACCTATGTAGACCCTCCTAAGGGTGGGGAAGGAAAAGGCACCTTACAAGCAGGACAAGAAACAAGAAAACAAGAACTGAAAAATTACCCTCTGTTAAACAAAACTTAAGCTAGAGGCCCAGAAAAAGCTGAATGGAAGGTCAAAAAACAGATAGACCACAAACTCATCTAGCAAGAAAACCCTAGGTAAGATAAGTGAAAACAATCTCCAGAATAAACTAATTAAGGTAATTAAATGTCGAGACACCAGCAAAAAATAACAAATCACATCAGGAAAATTGAAGATACGGCCCAGTCAAAGGAACAAACCAACAGTTCAAATGAGATACAAGAGCTGAAACAATTAATTCAGAATATACGAACAGAAATGGAAAACCTCATGAAAAACCAAATCAATGAATTGAAGGAGGACATGAAGAAAGCAAGGAATGAACAAAAAAGAAGAAATGGAAAGTCTGAAAAAACAAATCACAGAACTTATGGGAATGAAAGATACAGTAGAAGAGATGAAAAAAACAATGGAAACCTACAATGGTAGATTTCAAGAGACAGAGGTTAGGATTAGTGAACTGGAGGATGGAATATCTGAAATCCAAAAAGAAACAGAAACTATAGGGAAAAGAATGGAAAAATATGAGCAGGGACTCAGGGAATTGAATGATAATGTGAAGTGCACAAATATATGTGTTGTGGGGGTCCAAGAAGGAGAAGAGAAGGGAAAAGGAGGAGAAAAACTAATGGAAGAAATTATCACTGAAAATTTCCCAACTCTTATGAAAGACCTAAAATTACAGATCCAAGAAGTGCAGCGCTCCCCAAAGAGAATAGATCCAAATAGACGTTCTCCAAGACACTTACTAGTCAGAATGTCAGAGGTCAAAGAGAAAGAGAGGATCTTGAAAGCAGCAAGAGAAAAGCAATCCATCACATACAAGGGAAACCCAATAAGACTATGTGTAGATTTCTCAGCAGGAACTATGGAGGTGAGAAGAGAGTGGGATGATATATTTAAACTACTAAAAGAGAAAAACTGCCAACCTAGAATTTGATACCCAGTAAAATTGTCCTTCAAAAATGAGGGAGAAATTAAAACATTTTCAGACAAAAAGTCACTGAGAGAATTTGTGACCAAGAGACCAGCTCTGCAAGAAATACTAAAGGGAGCACTAGAGACTGATACAAAAGACAGAAGATAGAGGTATGGAGAAGAGTGTAGAAAGAAGAAAAATTAGATATGACATATAAAATACAAAAGGCAAAATGGTAGAGGAAAATACTATCCAAACAGTAATAACACTAAATGTTAATGGATTGAAATCCCCAATCAAAAGACACAGACTGGCAGAATGGATTAAAAAACAGGATCCTTCTATATGCTGTCTACAGGAAACACATCTTAGACTCAAAATAAACATAGGTTGAAAGTGAAAGGTTGGGAAAAGATATTTCATGCAAATAACAACCAGAAAAGAGCAGGAGTAGCTATACTAATATCCAACAAATTAAACTTCAAATGTAAAACAGTTAAAAGAGACAAAGAAGGATACTATGCACTAATAAAAGGAACAATTAAACAAGAAGACATAACAATCATAAATATTTATGCACTGAACCAGAATGCCCCAAAATATGTGAGGCAAACACTGCAAACACTGAAAAGGGAAATAGACACATCTACCATAATAGTTGGAGACTTCAATTCCCCACTCTCATCAATGGACAGAACATCTAGACAGAGGATCAATAAAGAATCAGAGAAGTTGAATATTACAATAAATGAGCTAGACTTAACAGACATTACACCCCATAACAGCAGGATACACCTTTATCTCAAGTGCTCATGGATCATTTTCAAAGATAGACCATATGCTGGGTTACAAAGCAAGTCTCAACAAATTTAAAAAGATTGAAATCATGCATAACACTTTCTCAGATCATAAAAGAATGAAGTTGCAGATCAATAGTAGGCAGAGTGCCAGAAAATTCACAAATACGTGGAGGCTCAACAACACACTCTTAAGCAACCAGTGGGTCAAGGAAGAAATTACAAGAGAAATCAGTAAATATCTCGAGGTGAATGAAAATGAAAACACAACATATCAAAACTGATGGGATGCAGCAAAGGCAGTGCTAAGAGGGAAATTTATTGCCCTAAATGCCTATATCAAAAAAGAAGAAAAGGAAAATTTGGGAATTAAGTGTCCATTTGGAAGAACTGGAGAAAGAACAGCAAACTAACCTCAAAGCAAGCAAAAGGAAAGAAATAACAAAGATTAAAGCAGAAATAAATGAAATTGAGAACATGAAAACAATTGAGAAAATCAATAAAACCAGAAGTTGGTTCTATGAGAAAATCAGTAAGATTGATGGGCCCTTAGCAAGATTGACAAAAAGAAGAAGAGAGAGGACACAAATAAATAAGATCAGAAATGGAAGTGGAGACAGAACTACTGACCTCACAGAAATAAAGAAAATAATGACAGGATACTATGAACAACTTTATGCTAATAAATTCAACAATGTAGATGAAATGGACAACTTCCTAGAATTTTGACTCAAGAAGAAATAGATGAGCTCAACAAACCAATCACAAGCAAAGAAATTGAATCAGTCATTAAAAAGCTTCCCAAAAAGAAAAGTCCAGGACCAGATGGCTTCACATGTGAATTTTACCAAACATTCCAGAAAGAATTAGTACCAACCCTGCACAAACTCTTCAAAAAAGTTGAAGTGTAGGGAAAGCTACCTAATTCATTCTATGAAGCCAACATCACCCTCATACCAAAACAGGCAAAGATATTACAAAAAATGAAAACTACAGACCAATATCTCTAATGAATATAGATGCAAAAATCCTCAACAAAATTCTAGCAAATCGAATTCAGCAACACATTAAAAGAATTATACATCAAGACCAAGTAGGATTCATCCCAGGTATGCAAGGATGGTTCAACATAAGAAAATCAATTAATGTAATACACCATATCAACAAATGAAGGCAGTAAAATCACATGATCATCTTGATTGATGCAGAGAAGGCATTTGACAAGATTCAACATCCTTTCCTTTTGAAAACACTTCAAAGAATAGGAATACAAGGGAACTTCCTTAAAATGATAAAGGGAATATATGAAAAACCCACAGCTAATATCATCCTTTCAGCTTTTCCCCTAAGATCAGGAACAAGACAAGGATACCACTATCACCACTATTATTGAACATCATGTTGGAAGTTCTAGCCAGAGCAATTAGACTAGAAAAAGAAATACAAGGCATCAAAATTGGAAAGGAAGGGCGGGCCGCGGTGGCTCAGCGGGCAAAGTGCTTGCCTGCTATGCCGGAGGACCTCGGTTCGATTCCCGGCCCCAGCCCATGTAACAAAAACGGAGAAACAGAATACAATAAAACAAGAAAATGTTTAAAAATGTTTCCCTTTCTTCCTTCCTTCCTTCCTTCTATCCTTCCTTCCTTCTCTCTGTCTTTCCTTTAAAAAAAAAAAAAAAAAAAAAAAAAAAAAAAAAATTGGAAAGGAAGAAGTAAAACTATCACTGTTTGCAGATGATATGGTACTATATGTCAAAAACCCTGAAAAATCCACAGAAGAACTACTAGAGCTAATAAACGAGTGCAGCAAAGTGGCAGGTTATAAGATTGACATTCAAAAATCTGCAGTTTTTCTATACCCTAGCAATAAACAAGCTGAGGGGGAAATCAAGAAACGAATTCCATTTACAATTGCAACTAAAAGAATAAAATACCTAGGAATAAATTTAACTAAAGAGAAAAAAGATCTATACAAAGAAAACTACAAGAAACTGTTAAAAGAAATCACAGAAGACCTAAATAGATGGAAGGGCATACCATGTTCATGGATTGGAAGACTAAATAGAGTTAAGATGTCAATTCTACCTAAATTGATTTACAGATTCAATGCACTACCGATCAAAATCCCAACAACTTATTTTTCAGAAATAGAAAAACCAATAAGCAAATTTATCTGGAAGGGCAGGGTGCCCCGAATTGCTAAAAGTATCTTGAGGAAAAAAAACAAAGCTGGAGGTCTTATGCTGCCTGACTTTAAGGCATATTATGAAGCCACAGAGGTCAAAACAGCATGGTACTGGCATAAAGATAGATATATTGACCAATGGAATCGAATAGAGTGCTCAGATATAGACCCTCTCATCTATGGACATTTGATCTTTGATAAGGCAGTCAAGCCAACTCATTTGGGACAGAACATTCTCTTCAGTAAAAAAGGGCAGAATTTATAAAGAGATTGTTCAACTCAACAACAAAAAGACAGACAACCCAATTACAAAATGGGAAAAAGACTTGAACAGACACTTCTCAGAAGAGGAAATACAAATGGCCAAAAGGCACATGAAGAGATGCTCTATGTCCCTGGCCACTAGAGAAATGCAAATAAAAACCACAATGAGATATCATCTCACACCCACCACAATGGCCATTATCAACAAAACAGAAAATGAAAAGTCCTGGAGAGGATATGGAGAAAGAGGCACACTTATTCATTGTTGGTGGGAATGTCAAATAGTGCAACCACTGTTGAAGGCAGTTTGGCAGTTCCTCAAAAAGCTGAATATAGAATTGCCATATGACCCAGCAATACCATTGCTAGGTATCTACTCCGAGGACTTAAGGTCAAAGACACAAATGGACACTTGCACACCAATATTTATAGCAGCATTATTTACAATTGCAAAGAGATGAAGACAGCCAAAATGTCCATCAACAGACAAGTGGCTAAATAAACTGTGGTATATACATACGATGGAATATTATGAAGCTTTAAGACAAAATAAACTTTTGAAGTATGTAACAACATGGATGGATCTTGAGAACATTATGCTGAGTGAGACTAGACAAAAACTAAAGGATAAATACTGTATGGTCTCACTGATATGAACCAACATTAGTGGATAAACTTGGAATATGTCGTTGGCAACAGAGACCATCAGGAGATAGAAATAAGGGTAAGATAGTGGGTAATTGGAGCTGAAGGAATACAGACTGTGCAACAGGACTAGATACAAAAAGTCAGAAATGGACAGCACAATACTACCTAACTATAATATAATTATGTTAAAACACTGAATGAAGCTGCATGTGAGAGTGATAGAGGGAGGAGGGCTGGGGACGTAAATGAAATCAGAAAGAAAGATAGATGCCAAAGATCAAGACGGAATAATCTAGGAATGCCTAGAGTGTATAATAATAGTGAAATGTACAATGTACAAATTTTAAAAATGCTTTTGCATGAGGAAGAAAAAAGGAATGTCATTATTGCAGAGTGCTGAAAATAGATGATAATTAATATTTTAAAATGTCACCTTATGTGTGAGACTAAAGCAAAAAATGTTTATTTGGTACAAAATTTATATTTTGACTAGAGCATTTCCTAATATAACTCATGTAGATAGTTTGATTGAATGTCATAAGTATTTGGAATCTCAGGTAGGACATGAGATTTTGTTGGTTTATCCAGAGTGATGCCCTGATGAATCTCAGGGTGATTTGATCAGTGACTGGAAAAGTATTTGCAAGCCCCCTTTGGGAAATGGTGAGAGTGGGGAGAAATTCAACTTCCCCAAGTTGAATTCTTGATATTCTTACAAGCAGTGTGGACAACCAAAGTTATAGGCTGAGTCCCCAGTCTTGGGGTTTGTTCTTATGAAACTTAACCCCACAAAGGATAGGTCAAGACTACTTAAAATTTAGGCCTAAGAGTCATCCCCAAGAGAGCCTGTTTTGTGGCTTAGATGTGGCCTCTCTCTCCAGCCAACATGACGAGCAGTCTCACCATCCTCCCCCTCTCTGCATGGGACATGACTCCCAGGGGTGTGGACCTTCCTGGCAGCATGGGACAGAAATTCTAGAATGAACTGAGACTCAGCATCAAGGGACTGAGAAAAACCCTAGAATGAGCTGAGAATTAACATCAAGAGATTGAGACAACCTTCTCGACCAAATGGGGAAGAGTGAAATGAGACAAAGTGTCAATGGCTGAGAGATTCCAAACAGAGTTGAGAGGTTATCCTGGAGGTTATTCTTATGCATTAAGTAGATATCACCTTGTTGTTCAAGATGTAGTGGAGAGGCTGGAGGGAATTCCCTGAAAATGTAGTGCTCTGTTCCAGTAGCCATGTTTCTTGATGATGATTGAACAATGATCTAGCTTTCACAATGAGACTCTGTGAATGTGAAAACCTTGTGTCTGATGCTCCTTTTAGCTACTATATCAACAGAAGAGTAGAACATATGGAATAAAAATAAATAATGGGGGGAACAAATGTTAAAATAAATTTAGTTTGAAATGCTAGTGGTAAATGAAAGTGAGGCGTAAGGGGTATGGTATGAATAATCATTTTTTTCTCTATTATTGTTTTATTTCTTTTTCTGTTGTCTTTTTATTTCTTTTTCTAAATTGATGCAAATGTTCTCAGAAATGATGAATATGCAACTATGTGATGATATTAAGAATTACTGATTGTATATGTAGAATGGAATGATATCTTAATGTTTTGTTTGTTAATTTTTTTAATTAATAAAAAAGTTTAAAAAAAAAAAAAAGAAAGGAACTCTCCCAAAATGTCTCTTTTTTATAGGATTCCAGTAAACTAATCAAGATCGACATAGAATGGGTGGAGACATTTCTTTATCTAATCAAGTTTAATACCCACAATTGATTAATTCACATCTCTGTGGAGATAAGCCAACCAAGTTTCCAACCTATAGTACTAAATAGGGATTAGAAGAGACCATTGCTCCCACAAGATTGATTAGGATTCAAACATGTCTTTTCTAGCATACACAAATCCTTTCAAACCGGCATACCAAAGGACTGGCTATTTTAGTTTGCAAATAGAGGCCTAAGCTACAATTTCACAAGCATTTTTATTACCATGAAATGATCTTTTCATCTCCAATTATTTCTTGTATTTTGGTTACAAATGGGTGTAGGACAAAAAAATAGGGAGTATTATATTTTGAACTGTCAAAACCTCAACACATGGTATTTAATTTTAGAGCAGGAAATGTGCATTCTTTTTTTGCAATCCTTTCAACCCCTCAGTATGATCATGCTAGGAAATAAAGTAGTAGTACTATATTGAAAAAGGCAATTATCAGGGATTCAAAAACCAGGTTCTGGCATAAAGACTATTACTATGTAGTGCTGTTGCTAGGCACATGTATGGTACTTAAATTCTGATTTTGAATAACCTGTAAAACAATGGAGCAAGACCAGATGAACTTTAGAGATTTTAAATACTGAAGTCCTTTCATAAATACCAACAAAACCCTTTCTTAAAATAAAATGAAAGCAAAACAAATCCCCTAAGACAAACGTAAATTAATAAATAGGGAAATGCAAAAAATAAAACTAAAAATTAAGTCTATATATTAACAGATAAAACTAAAAGGTCCTTTTATGGTCAGAATCACATAGACTAAATTATAAAGTTTTCCCTTATATACATTTTATCCGACATATTTATCCAATATAAACTTAACTTTCAAAACTGTGATGATATCCACCCATGATTTGAACATTTTAGCAAAGTAGATTGCATTTCTAACTAAAAGCAGTGTATCCTAGAACCAGATAAATGATCCTGAAAACAGCTTTACACCGATGACTTCTAATTGAAATTTAGGATGTTAACCTTAATTTCACCAGCTGTTAATACTGGAATAGAAAGCCTCATGAAAAACACAAAGTTAGATGTAGGGATTTACAAACACATGTTTTAAGTGGTCAAGCAAGATCTTAAAGACAACAAAGTTTCTATACTTGAGCCAGAAATTTTTAAATGTTAGCACCATATTTTACTTCTCTTGGTAAAGAGAAATTTTATTTTTATTCCCCCTATTATTTATTTTTATTCCATACATTCTACATGTCGGTTGACAAGGGAGATAAAAGGAGCATCTGACACAAGGTTTTTACAATCACACAGTCACATTGTGAAAGCTATATCATTATTCAATCATCTTCAAGAAACATGGCTACTGGAACACAGCTCTACATCTTCAGGCAGTTCCCTCCAGACTCTCCATTACATCTTGAACAACAAGGTGATATCTACTTAATGAATAAGAACAACCTCCAGGATAACCTCTCAACTCTGTCTGGAATCTCTCAGTCATTGTCCCTATGTATCATTTCACTCTTCCCCCTTTTGGTGAGAAGGGTTTCTCCATTCCTTGATGTTCAGTTTCAGCTCATTCTAGGTTCTTCTCAATTCCTTGATGCTGAGTCTCAGCTCATTCTGGGATTTCTGTCCCATGTTTCCAGGAAGCTCCATACCCCTGGGAGTCATGTCGCGCATAAACAGGGGGAGGGTGGTGAGTTTGCTTGTTGCGTTGGCTGGAGAGAGAAGCCACATCTGAGCAATAAAAGAGGCTCTCTTGGGGGTGACTCTTAGGCCTAAATTTTAAGTGACTTGACATATCCTTTGTGGGGTTAAGTTTTATAAGAATGAATCTCAAGACTGGGGACTCAGCCCACAGCTTTGGTTGTCCACTCTGCTTGGGAGAATATCAAGAATTCAACTTGGGAGGTTGAATTTTTCCTCATTCTCACCATTCCCCAAAGGGGGCTTTGCAAACCTTTTCCAGGCACTAATCAAATCATCCTGGGATTCATCAGGGCATCACTCTGGACAAACCAACAAAATCTCATGTCCTACCTGAGATTCCAAGTACTTATGGTGTTCAATCAAGCTATCTACATAAGTTATATTAGGAAATGCACTAGTCAATCATAAATTTTGTACCTAATAAATATTTTTTGCTTTAGTCTCACACATAAGGTGATATTTTTAAATATTAATTACAATTTATTTTTAGCATTCTGCAGTAATGACATTCTTTTGTTCTTTCTCACGCAAAAATATTTTTAAAATTTGTACAGTCTCTGTTATTATACACTCTAGGAATTCCTAGATTATACCATCTCTATCTTTAACATGTATCTTTCTTTCTGATTTCATTTATACCCCCAGCCCTCCTCCCTCTATCATTCTCACATGCAGCTTCATTCAGTGTTTTAACATAATTACATTACAGTTAGGTAGTATTGTGCTGTCCATTTCTGAGTTTTTGTATCTAGTCCTGTTCCACAGTCTGCATCAATTCAGCTCCAATTACCCAATGTCGTACCCTATTTCTATCTCCTGATGGTCTCTGTTACCAACGAAATTAAATAAAGAGAAATTTTTTTATTAACTAAAAAAATTAACAAACAAAACACTTAGAAATCATTTCATTCTACATATATAATCAGTAATTCTTAATATCATCACATAGTTGCATATTCATCATTTCTTAGTACATTTGCATCGATTTAGAAAAAGAAATAAAAAGACAACAGAAAAAGAAATAAAATGATAATAGAGAAAAAAACTATACGTACCATACTCCTTACTCCTCGCTTTCGTTTACCACTATTTCAAACTGAATTTATTTTAACATTTGTTCCCCCTATTATTTATTTCTATTACATATGTTCTACTCTTCTGTTGAAATAGTAGCTAAAAGGAGCATCAGAGATAAGGTTTTCACATTCACAGAGTCTCATTGTGAAAGTTATATCATTATTCAATCATCATCAAGAAACATGGCTACTGGAACACAGCACTACATTTTCAGGGAATTCCCTCCAGCCTCTCCACTACATCTTAAACAACAAGGTGATATCTACTTAATGAATAAGAACAACCTCCAGGATAACCTATCAACTTTGTCTGGAATCTCTCAGCCATTGACCCTATGTCTCATTTCACTCTTCCCCCTTTTGGTGAGAAGGGTTTCTCAATCCCTTGATGTTCAGTTTCAGCTCATTCTGGGTTCTTCTCAATCCCTTGATGCTGAATTTCAGCTCATTCTGGGATTTCTGTCCCATGTTGCCAGGAAGCTCCAGACCCCTGGGAGTCATGTAGCGCGTAAACAGGGGGAGGGTGGTGAGTTTGCTTGTTGCGTTGTCTGGAGAGAGAAGCCACATCTGAGCAATAAAAGAGGCTCCCTTCGGGGTGGCTCTTAGGCCTAAATTTTAAGTAGACTTGACCTATCCTTTGTGGGGTTAAGTTTCATACGAATGAACCTCAAGACTGGGGACTCAGCCTATAGCTTTGGTTGTCCACACTGCTTGGGAGAATATCAGAATTCAATTTGGGAAGTTGAATTTCTCCCCGTTCTCTCCATTCCCCAAAGGGGACTTTGCAAATACTTTTCCACTCACTGATCGAATCACTCTGGGATTCATCAGGGCATCACTCTGGACAAACCAACAAAGTCTCATGTCCTAACTGAGATTTCAAGTACTTACGGTGTTCAATCAAGCTATCTATATAAGCTATATTAGGAAATGCACTAGTCAAGGTATAAATTTTGTACCAAATAAACATTTTTTGCTTTAGTCTCACACATAAGGTGAGTTTTTTAAATATTAATTACCATCTATTTTCAGCACCCTGAACTAATGACATTCCTTTGTTCTTCCTTATACAAAAATATTTTTAAAATTTGTACATTTAGTCACTAATATTATACACACTAGGCATTCCTAGATTATACCATCTCAATCTTTAATGTCTATCTTTCTTTCTGATTTTTTGTATGCCCCCAGTCCTCCCCCTCTGTCATTCTCACAACATGCAGTTTCATTCAGTTTTTTAGCATAATTATATTACAGTTAAGTAGCATTGTGCTGTCCATTTCTGAGTTTTTGTATCCAGTCCTGTTGCACATTCTGTATCCCTTCAGCTCCAATTTCCCAATCTCTTCCCCTATTTCTATCTCCTGATGGTCTCTGTTACCAACGAAATATTCCAAGTTTATTCACTAATGTCAGTTCATATCAGTGAGATCATACAGTATTTGTTCTTTTGTTTTTGGCTAATCTCACGCACCATAATGTCCTCAAGGTCCATCCGTGTTGTGACATACTTCATAACTTTATTCTGTCTTAAAGCTGTATAATATTCCATCCTATGTATATACCACCACTTGTTTAGTCACTCATCTGTTGATGGACATTTTAGCTGTTTCCATCTTTTGGCAATTGTAAATAATGTTGCTCTAAACATTGTGTACAGATGTCCGTTTGTGTCTTTGCCCTTATGTCCTTTGAGTAGATACCTAGTAGTGGTATTGCCGGGTCATATGGTAATTCTACATTCTGCTTTTTGAGGAGCTGCCAAACTGCCTACCACAGCCGTTGTATCATTTGACGTTCCCACCAACAGTGAATAAGTATGCCTCTTTCTACACATCCTCTCCACATCCTCTTCCTGTCTCACGTTGGCAGGAAGCTCCACACCCCTGGGAGTCATGTCGCACGTAGACAGGGAGAGGGTGGTGAGTTTGCTGGTTGTGTTGGCTGGAGAGAGAGGCCACATCTGAGCCACAAAAGAGGCTCTATTGGGGGTGAAAATTAGGCCTAAATTCTAGGTAGACTTGACCTATCCTTTGTGGAATTCAGTTTCATATGAATGAACTTGTCATTTTCTGTTTGTTGATAATGGCCATTCTGGTGGGTGTGAGATGATATCTCCTTGTGGTTTTAATTTGCATTTCTCTAATGGCCAGGGAAGTTGAGCATCTCTTCATGTGCTTTTTGGCTATTTGTATTTCCTCTTCTGAGAAGTGTCTCTCAAGTCTTTTTCCCATTTTGAAATTGGATTGGCTGTCTTTTTGTTGTTGAGTTGAACAATCTCTTTATAAATTCTGGATACTAGAACTTTATCTGATACGTCACTTCCAAATATTGTCTCCTGTTGTGTAGGCTGTCTTTTTATTTTCTCAATGAAGTTCTTTGATGTGCAAAAGTGTTTAATTTTGAGGAGTTCCCATTCTTTCTTTCCCTCTTCAGTGTTCTTGCTTTGGGTGTAAGGTCTACAAACCCGCCTCCAATTATAAGATTTATAAGATATTTCCCTCCTTTTTCTTGTAACTGTGCTATGGTCTTAGACCTAACACTTCAAAGGATAGGAATGGAAGGGAACTTCCTTAAAATGATAAAGGGAATATATGAAAAACCCACAGCTAATATCATCCTCAATGGGGAAAAACTGAAAACATTCCCCCTAAGATCAGGGACAAGACAAGGATTTCCACTACCACCACTGTTATGCACCATTGTGTTGGAAGTTCTACCCAGAGCAATTAGACAAGAAAAAGGCATCAAAATTGGAAAGGAAGAAATAAAACACTCACTGCCTGCAGATGATATGATACTATTTGTTGAAAACCCTGAAAAATTCACAGCAAAACTATGAGCTAAAAAACGAGTACAGCAAAGTGGCAGGTAACAAGATCAACACTCAAACATCTGAAGTGTTTCTATACACTAGTAATGAACAATCTGAGGGGGAAATCAAGAAAAGAATTCCATTTACAACTGCAACCAAAAGAATAAAATATTTAGGAATAAATTTAACTAAAGAGACAAAAGACCTATACAAAGAAAAGTACAAGAAATTGTTAAAAGAAATCACAGAAGACCTAAATAGATGGAAGGGCATACCATGTTCATGGATGGGAGGCTAAATATAGTTAAGATGTCAATTCTACCTAAATTGATTTACAGATTCAATGCAATACCAATCAAAATCCCAGCAACTTGCTTTTCAGAAACAGAAAAACCAATAAGCAACTTTATCTGGAAGGGTAGGGTGGCCCAAATAGCTAAAAGTATGCTGAGGGGAAAAAATGAAGTTGGAGGTCTCACACTGCCTGACTTTAAGGCATATTATGTCCCTACAGTGGTCAAAACAGCATGGTACTGGCAAAAAGATAGCTATATTGACCAATGGAATCGTATAGAGTGTTCAGATGTAGACCCTCTCATCTATGGACAATGGATCTTTGATAAGGCAGTCAAGCCAACTCACCTGGGACAGAACAGTCCATTCAGTAAATGGTGCCTAGAGAACTGGATATTCATATGCAAAAGAATGAAAGAGGACCCATATCTCACACCCCATACAAAATTTACTCAAAATGGATAAAAGGCCTAAACAGAATGGCTTTTAAAACGGAGAATTTAATAAGTTGCTAGTTTACAGTTATAACGCTGTGAAAACATTTCAATTAAAGCAAGTTTAATAGAAATGTCCAATCAAAGGCATCCAGGGAAAGATACCTTGGTTCAAGAAGGCCGATGAAGTTCAGGGTTTCTCTCTCAGCTGGATGGGCACATGGTGAACACTTCATCTGCTAGCTTTCTCTCCTGGCTTCTACTTTCATAAAGCTCCCCAGGGGGCATTTTCCTTCCTCATCTCCAAAGGTCACTGGCTGGTGGATCTGCTTCTCATGGCTATGTTGTTCTGCTCTGCTCTCTCTGAATCTTTCTCCAAAATGTTTCCTCTTTATAGGACTCCAGTAAACCAATCAAGACCCACCCAAATGTGTGGAGACATGTCATCACCTAGTCCAGTTTAACAGCCACTCTTGACCAAATCACATCATCCAGAGGGACGATCCGATCACAGTTTCAAACATACAGTATTGAACAGGGAATTGTCTGCTTTTATAAAATGGGATTTTGATTAAAACATGGCTTTTCTAGGGGGCATACATCCTTACAAACAAGCACATTTCACACTCTGGTCCGTAAAAAAGACATGTTTTTACCATATATAAAATACATTAATTTCATAACAATATCAGAAATCCTAAACCTTTCAGTAGTGATACAAACGAAGTACAAAATTAGAGACAGTACACAATCTCATCAAGTCAGTTACAGACATGCTCTGTCCAAGGGCAAATTTTTCTGCATCTGCTCTGGTCCTTTGAAAACTCATAACAAGTTATTTGCTCCCAACATACAAAGGAGGAATATTCATAGGATCCATATACACATCTCCATAGGGAGGAAGGAACCCAGGGCTCACCAGACCCACATAGTTTCAAAAACCTGCAGGGCAAAGCCCATTAGATTTCAAAGTCTGAGGATCATTTGTCCTTGGGGATTCTGAAAGCGGCAGTACCACCCTTGTCAAGGGCCCACACAGAGGCCTGCTTCTCTTCAAATGCAACCTTGGGGGACACTGGAGAGACCACCTTTTTCTAGGCTCCACCCTCTCCAAGCATTGGGGCTTCAAACAGACCCAGGTTTGTTTCCTCGTGCCTGGCCATGCAAGAAAAAAAGAAAAGAGAGTACATCAAAATAGCTACATTTTACCCTACCATTTCAAAGCCAAAAATGCATGAAAATGACTTAGAAATCGTATCAGATAGAGGTTTAAAATGTTCAAACAAATGCTGCTCTGCTTTCATCAGGTCTTTTGAGTTTTCACTTCTCTTCCCCTGCACTGGAATTTCTATCATCCTAGAGGGGGCTTCCATCAGCTTTTCCTTGGACAAATACAAGAGTTTTCCTGCTGAGTGATTTTGTAACAGATTCTACTAGCTCTATTCTATCCAGTCTCCAAGATCATACTGCATGCAGTTCCAATCATGCTGCTTCTCTGATCCAGAGCATTTAGTGGTTCCTCCCCTCTCCGAACGAGTACAAACCAAAGTATTTCATGTGATATGGCAGTTGAACCTAGAAATTTCCCAGCACTTGCCTCTAAACACGGTATGCTTCAGCTAAATTGGGTTACTCATAGTTACCAGGCTGACCCTGTACTTTTCAGTAACCATACCTTTCTTCTTTTCTGCTTGCCTAAATAGTCTCATCTTTCAGATTCAGTAAAAATATCACCTGTGAAATTAAGTCACGCTCGCTCTCTTAACTTGAGGTCATTCATGCACCTTCCAAGCATTGGGTTTGTACATCTCCAATAACATTTGTCCTGTTGCGGTTTGGAGCATAGCAGAGGATATATTTTTGTTTGGTTTTGTTTTTGTTTGTTCCTTATAGCCATCAATCTGGTAGTTTCCAAGCTGCCATGACAAATGTCATACAATGGGTTGGCTTCAACAATTGGAATCAATTGTCTCATGGTTTTAGAGGATAGGAAGCTTGCTTTTGAGCTCTCAGCTCTGGTGCTGACTTACTGGAAATCCTTGGGGTTCCTTGGCTTTCCTGTCACATGGTGATGCCCTCTCCTTTCTCCTTGCTCTTCTATTTCCTCTGACCTTCAGCTTCTAGCCCCTCCCTGTGGCTTTCTCTTTAGAAGGCCTCCAGTAATCAGGTTATGAGGCTGACACCCACCCTCATTCAACTGGGCAACACCTAAGCTGAAAATAATAACTTCAAGACATCCTATTGCCATGGAGCAAAGGAAATAATGTTTTCCTTCTTAATTATTTCATTTGTTGGAAAGAGTCAAAGGATAACTCAAGGCATAACTCAAATAACCTTTCCATACAGTGTCCGAAGTATACCATTGCATCCTGCTTATCATGCGGAGAAGAGATCATCTTTCCCGCTTTTTATGTTTGTCACATCCACTGATCTATAGCTAACATTCCGTAACATTCATGTCTTTGAAAATGGCACAGTTAAAAGGAATTAGCAGAGAAGCTGCAGACTGATAAAGTCATTTAAACGTATTTCATAGACACATGTTTATTATTCAGAATAATTGAAGATTGAAAAAAAAAACAAACGATGCCATGGGGAAAATTTGTGGGCAAAGGAAATGCATATATCATAGGAAAAATATAAATGGCATTGAACATATGAAACTGATCAATCTCAGTTCTTACCTGTGATATAAAAATATAATTTTATCTCACATAAGTAAGATATATTATAAAGATAGTATCAATTATTAGCAAAGATGTGGTAAACAGTTGATATCCACTGTTAGTATGAGTGTATACTTCTACACTCACTACTATGGGGAAAGGGGGGCGCAGATTTGATTGTTTCTGTTAATTTTTTAAGTGTACACTCTATACAGGCCAGAATCAACTTAACTGCATCTCACCTAGAGAAGTAACTGCACTATAAAAACGTAGGCATGTACCCAGTGTACACAAAAAGCATTTATTTTCAGAGTGGAAAATAATGTCCATCATTCTTTAATGACTACATAATCACAGTATATTGTATTTTTAATACTATGCAGCCACTAAAGAAAACTATCATCAAGAAATATAAGTGAAAAAAGTAGAAAAAGTATAGGTAAGGTATCATTTACAGTACTCAAATAAAGACAGTATCTATTTTTATTACTATATTCATTTACGCATATAAATTCCTGGATGGATGCAAAACCAACTATTAATGGTGGGAAATGCAAATGGGCTGAGACATAACTTTCCAGAACATTCTCCTCACTTTTACACACATTTACATGTAGATTTACACATATAACTGTATTTTATTCTTCTTGTCTGGTTTTACCAAATTATGTGTCTGCAAACCTTAGTTTTGATACTTAAATGCCACTTACATGATGAGTATACCCAGAGTTCTGTAGATAGTAGCAAAATACAAGTTTCATGCTTTCTACTTTCTTTTTGTCTGTGTAAATATAAATATAAACACATACATACATCCATATTTTTCATGAATGCAATAATATCATACAGGGTTCTACATTTTAATGCTGTAGGTATTTTTTAAACTATCATTTTGCTGGCTTCTCTAATTGCTATTCTCCCTACTACCTCCTCTCATATTTCTTCCTTCCCAGATAACCAAGTACAACAAATCATTATGCATCCTTTTCTACTTTTCTCCATGTTCGTGTGCCCATGAACTTTTCGCTTACACTCATTCATGCACACATAAACATACATGCACACATATTTATAAATAAAAAGAGAGCTTATTCAAAAATTAAGTGCTTTATAAAAATGGGATCCCACTACATATGCCTTTATTATTTCACATTCTAAGTCCCATTACACGTAAACTGCGTTTATCTCAAACACATGAAATGTGTTCCACATAAACTGATAGAGATGGAAATCATTAAACATGATGCCTATGTAATATTACATGATGTGGTTGTATCCTAATTGATTCAACATTCCTCATTGCTAGATATTTGTTTCTAGTGCTGTGATTAGAACATTGCTGTAAACACAAATATCTTTGAACACTCACAGTATTTTTATGTCAATATGATGGCACACCAGGAATTAAACTGTTGAGTCAAAATCTGTGAAAGAAATCCAGAGCGTGTAGAGATGGAGAAGAATTATTAGTGACACAATGGGACTGAGAGCTGTGTAGCAATGAAGCATAGAGCCTTGTTGATTGCATTAAACAGATTTGCCAAGGTTATCACTGAGGGGCTTTAAACCTCGAGAAAATGAGATAATAACTGAGTTTTACAAAGGTTATTCTGATGATTTCTGCAAGAGGGCTAAGAGAGGGTAGACTGAATGGTGTGAGATGAATTAGGCACATTTTCCTGAACATCCAAACAACAGATAATGACTGGTGGCAGGAAGGAGGGACCCAGATATATCTGAGATATGCTTAGCATTTAAAATTCATAAGACACAGGATTGGAACTATTGAGTGGTAAAGGGATATCAGGAATGGTTCCTAGGTTTTGGGGCTAGACAATTGGGCTGATGTGCTAAATTGAAAGATAACAAAGAGCATCTAGTATGGTAGACAAAATCCTCATGTTCAGTTGAAGATATATATGGGTTGTAAGGAATCTTTGGAACAATCTGAGAAAAAGTGTCAAGTTGAAAACTGGGCATATAAGTCTGGTGATCACAGATTGTCTTGGATGCACATTCATAAGATGGTAATGGAAACTGATATAAAATTTCACACTATAGAATCATAGGATGATATTACAAAGGATGCCCAAACTATGGTGGGAATACCTCAATTTCTAAACCGTAGAAACCTGAAAACTTGTGAACTGCAGAAAAGAGTTTTGAAAACTTCCTAAGATGAAACATGGAGTTTCTGTAAACCATAATAAATAGACTTGCAGAGAGAGATGGAGTGAATGACCAAACCGATTACAACGTGGGGATGCTCACTTCTTGGCACTTAATGACTTGGCTATTTCCCGCCTCAGTGGACCATCACACTGCCACATTTTGCAAAGACAGCCACATTCAGAAGACTTCAGGATCTGTTCAATCAAGTTGGTGGTTTGATTGCCATGTAAATTCAAAGTGAGCTCTAGAGTGTGTTAAGAATATAGTTGACTCCGCAGTCAGAGTGCAAACATTCAAGAAGGCCAAAAAGATACACGGTTAAGATGTTAGGCAAACCTGTGACTTTCCTCTGTTATGTCTACAGGAGAACACTCCAAGCAACTTGAAGATTGCAACCCTCCTTGAAGGAAGCAAACACTGGACGGGGGAGTTACGGTAAAGCAGGGATGCTTGAAGGAGCTATATCTTCTTAGAAAGGTAGATAGCACAATAATTTCAGCTCATCCTGAGCCATATGGCACTGAGTTCAAATCCTGTTTATGCCATTTATGCCACTGTAGCCTCTGGTAGGTTATCCCTCTAGGCCTCAATTTCTTTATTTATAAAATGGGAATGAAAACTGCAATACTTACTTTTGAGGGAGATAAATGAGTTGATAAATGTGAAATAGTTAGGAAAAAAAGGAAGAAGGAAGGAAGGAAAGAAGGAAGGGATGGAGGGAGGGAGGGAGGAGGGAAGGAGGTGGAGGAGGTAGAAGAAAGAGATAGAAAGAAAGCAAGAGAGGAAGAGAGGGAGGGAGGAAGGAACGAAGGAAAGAAAAGAAATATACCTGTAGGATCTGAAGGACATCTAGGCTGACAGTTCTAGCTTTCTTCATCTCCCTGGGCAGCTGTGGCTACCCTACAGTCAAACTCCTTCATAAAATGAAGAAGCACAAATGCTTAAAGTTTACCTGGCGAGTCTGAGAACTGGAAGGTAGGAGGCTGGTGTAGAACCACTACCAGAACTATTTGGAATAGATTATTTGTGCCTCTATTGAGATTTGTTTTAAATGTCTATTATTTTTCTCTTGCCCTGATTTCCAATAACCTAGGTTGACCAACAGGATTTATGATTAAGCCTAAGATGAATGCAGATTTAATGTTATGATTGCCAGGGCATTTATCTGCATAAAAGCTGAAACGGAAAAATTTTCTACATTCATTCAAAGAATCATAGGTTATCACAATTGTCTTGCTGTGCTTTCATGGCAGGTAGGAAATATTAGTAATTTAAGATTCAGTAAAAAACTGAAAATGCTTGAAATTAAACCTAATTCAATATAGTAAATCACGAAGTTAAATATATTGATTTCTCGTGGTTCAAGGTGGAGTTCATTTCAGTTCAACAAGTTATTTCCAGATACATTAACAACCACGGGGAATAAAGCGATTGAAAAGACCAAGTGACTTCCCTGGACAAGCGTCGAGAATTGTCGGTTAGGGGGTCATAGTAAGAGAATAATCGATAAAATAAAGGAAAGGGTGCTGTGGGTGAAGTGTTACATGTTCTTTAATATACCTGGAATATAAATCAAGTGATACGCAATAAGATTAATGAGGGGAAAGCAGTGGTATCGTGTCACAGAAGATCCTCCTATGCTAGGGGAAGGAGTTTGGATTTTTTCATATAACGTGAGAAGATTAAGGTCTAGACAGCTCAATTGAGAGACAATTCCAATAATCCATACAATGCATTATTATAAAGGCCAGATTTACTCAGTTAATCAAAAAGGACTCATTGAGGAACCATTTTAGGACAATCAAGCCTTAGAATCTAAGGAGTCAGTAACAAACACAAGAGATAGTCTCTGTCATTCTGGCACCTACATTATATAATAAAATAAAAAGAAAGTAAATAATGACAACTGGGCAAATTGCTGTAAAGGAAAAGCTATGATGTTACTGCTGCATATCATAAAGTTCCTAACCATTTCTATGGAGTTCAGGGAAAGCTTCCCAGCCGTTAGTGTTATGTAAGATGTGACCAAAAGGACCAGTAACATTAGCTAGAAAAACGTGTTGAGGGTGGCGGTGGGCAAGACGGGGAAGCCTATTCTATTCAACATACGATAGCGTCATGAAGCAAGAAAGGATTATCCAATAAACAAACTAAGAAAATGACCAACATGGCTAGAACTAAGAATTACAGAGTGAAGTGAGATGAGGGTAAAGTGGTAGAACATGCCACACAGGGCAAAAATGATAAATATAAGGCTATTTCCATATGTTGAAAAGATTACTCTTACTTCTGTGAGGAGAATAGAGAGATAACACAGTGGTATTGGAAAGGTTACTTAGAAAATTAGATGAGAGGTAAGACGGAGATAGAAAGTTAGATGGATAGGTAGACAGACAGAGAGATGCATAGATGGCTGATATAATGATATGGCCAAGATGGCAAAACATTAAAGTTTGTGCGTCTGGGTACTGGGGTATGGCAGTGTATTGGAGTTTAATGTATGAGGTCTGTATTATCTTTGCAACTGTCCTGGAGGTTTGAAATAATTTCAAAATGAAAATTTTAAAAAATCATACAGTTACTGAAGAGTCCCTTTATCACAGCCCCATTGGCTGAATTTTTTGTTTGTTTATTCTGTTGGTTTGTTTTGTGTCTTGGGAGGGGAGTGCACGTGCAAGATATCGAACTTGGGTCTCCTGCATGGCAGGTGAGAAATCTACCACAGAACCACACTCACACCCCCTCTCTCTTAATTTTTAAAGGTGAAATTAGTGAAGAGAGTTGAAACCCTATGCAGGGCACATCATAAACTCTCTTATACTCATCAAACACACTCAAGGCCAGTCAGACAGAAACCAAGGAGGGCACTGAGATACATAGGCTGTTCTGATCACCAGGGGTTGGATTAGTTCTCCAAGGCCATAAGAATGAAAATTAATTTAAGACAAAGAGGATCAGTGACAAAATGAGGGTCTGTAAATCCTCCCTCATGAAACCAGTGGCCCAGAGGGCTACAGGTGTGGGAAGACATGGATCTCCTTAGTTCTTGGGGACAGGAAGGATCGAGCATGGTGAGACCCTTAGACCATCCCTTCCAGCCTCTAGTCTAGTGCGTATCCCCTCAATCCTGTGATGTGCTCACTGACTTTGTGGGCTCAGGTGTGGGGAAAGATGGAGGCACCGTTCTTCCTGCCCCTCCCCCACCTCCGCTGAGGTCGGTTTGGTTGCCGGGCTGTGATGTTCTATCTTGTGTTGTGGTTACAGGCTCCTGCTGACCTGAAGCCACTGAGCAAAGGCTTCAGGAGCCTCATAGAGGCGGCAGAGAGTCGTGATGCTCTGTATACTCCTGATCCTGGAGGCCTTGTGCCTGCTGTTGGCAGCACTGCCAGAGGACTTTCTACCAACTCTAGAACCCCAAGGAATGCTGTGGGCATTGGTGGCTGGCACATTCACAGTAGCGTTGTTTATCATTAAATCTTTTTATGATGATGGAAAGACATATGAAAAACTGAACGCTGACATTTCTGCCCTTCTAGAAGAAAGACAGCAAATTGTTGATACAGTTCACCACATTGCAAGAATATCTCAAGACCTTAAACGAACCATAACAGAAGACAAGGTCCTAAACGAAGTATCTAAAATTGGACATGTGAAGACCAACAAAGCTGTGGAAAGCTACAACTCTTTCCTTGGACTGAAGGGAGATTTCTCTAGAATATTATGGAAAGGAGAGACGTCTAAATGTTTACGGGATGTTCAGACGATGGATGGCATGGCAAGTGAGACTGCTCCTCTAGAAGACTCAACAAACCAAACCCAACATCAGGTAGCACCAACTGAATCATCTTTCAAAACAACTCGGGAGGATACAGGACAGCTTCACACAGCAGTCGCGGAAGCTTTGGAGGGAAATGCCATGCTTGGAAGAAGCAAAAACCTCTTTTCCCTGGAATCTGAAAAACAGAAAGGAAGAGTTTTGGGCAAATTCACTAAAGGGAAAATTCTCTCAGAAACCTCTAGTCTGCCTACAGAGTCAGGTCTTGAAAATACAGTGGGTCGTGTCGAGCCTGTAGGTGAGCCCCTGTCAAAGATGCGCAATTCGACCCCTGCTCTCCAGGAAGATAACGTGGATCCTGGGACCTTGGAACTGAATATACGGAGGACATCAGGCAACGGAGATCTCGTAGCTGACGAACCTAAAGGACTGTTGGTTAACAGGATGGATTTACATACTCATCTACAAACCCTCAAGGGAAAAAGAAAACAAATGTACGTGGCATTGCAAGAAAACACTAAAATGATCAATGCATTGAAAGATCGCAGGGAAAGATCCCAAACGGAAAAGGCCTTGCTCCAGGCAGAAATCAGCCAACTGGAAAGGCAGAGGCAAAAGCTGGAGCAGAAATTTCAAGTCCAGCCTAAATGTCATCGAGTCACGGGAACAGATTTTTTAACAAGGTTCAATTTGCGGAGAATTTACCCCATAAAGATAGAGGAGGACTTTTCCAAACCAAATAAAAACAACAGCAACACCTGGGAAGACCTGAAATTTTATACAATTCAAGAAGAAATTCTTTCAGAAGAACTCAAAACAGTCACACGGTTTTACCAAAATCTCCTCAGGTCCCAGGAGAGGAAAGCTCATGACATGGGGATACGAGCTTGGATCGCTGAGAGAAACCTCTACGAAGTGAGAAAGGAAACGGCATACCTGATGCAAAAATTATCGGAGGAAGAACAGAAACGATCGGAAAGTTACCGCTGCATCCCTGATGTTCCAAATGGAGCGTTTGATGGAGTCCGCAAAACAGGTCCAGGAAACGAGACGACCAACAGATCCCCAAAGAAGGAAGAGCATCAGGCCGAGATGATAAGGGCATGCAAGGCACGCCCCTTATCCACCAGTGGCAAAATGCCTGAGAATCTTCAGCTTGGCCAACCCCAGCCTGAGGCAGTGGGTGTCACCAGAGACCAAGACGGAGCTCGTCTGGGGCCTCCTTGCCCAGGCAGAAGCAGCTCCGTAGCTTCTTCTCATTCAAGCCTCGGACGTGACAGCGCAGCAGCTGCCACAAGCTCTGGTCCTCCACACTCCCCGCCCGTCCAAAGCCGGCGGTTACGAAGGAGCGCGAGAAGAGGCCTCCTGAGAAGAGGGCAGCCTGTGCTTCCTACCATTCAGGAAAGTGGAGAGTAGGAGGCTCCCCAAGAGTCCGTTTGCTAAGGGACTTCCTTGGACCAACACTAATCTCCCCTGCTAACAACAATGTATCAACACCAACCTAGAGACTCCCACATCTGTTCACATGACCCACCCGGAAACAAATGTTTCCCCTGCTGTGTGATGCTCCCACCATTCAGTCTACTTTCAGGAGCTGTGACAACAGCAACATGTTTTCATCTCACCCGATAAACTTCATTTCCTCGCTTTTAGTCTTATTCTATTAAGGAGTTACAATTATTCATAGGTTATAATTGTTAGTGTGTTTTATTACTGTAGATTGTATGATGTGAATCTTATCAGTTATTTTGTTGTATTTAACAATAGTTCTACGTATGCTTAGTATATCATCTGTATCTTCAACTGTGGTAAGAGTTTCCTATGAGGTATTTCACCAGTGGAAACATTTGAAACTCAAGGTGTGTTTCTATATATATATCAAGAGGTCAGTACCCTCTGGTTACAATAATAATATCATTTATCAATATTCAATTTGGATAGTAAATTTTAAAAAAAGTTCTTAAATGTTTTGCATGCTTTATTTATTGAAAGGTCAGAAAAAGGGAGTGTTTATCAATAAGGGACAACGTAATCCATCTTAGTGGCCTGTGTTTTCTGACCTGTAATTTCTCATGCGGTGGCCTTTATGTAATCCTTGTTATTTCTGTAGGTTTGCATTTCTGAACATGGACGAACCTTGGAAACCATCCATCAGGCAAATGGAACAGGCTTCCGTGTAGGCCACATGTTTTGTCCTGTATCTAGGCCCCAAGATCTCAGGGAATCAGGCTGTCTTACTCATCCCAGCTTCCCCAACCTCGAGAATAGTTCCTGACAAGGAGTAAGAGACCATAATAGTTATTAAGTAAATTAATGACAAGAATCAATTTTTCAAATGGGTAATATTTCACTCATGGTGCCAAACCCATTCATTTTTACCCTTTGTAAAAATATATTTCATAGCTTTAACACGTAATGATTCGCTTAGTGTGGTAGGTTGAACTGGGAATGCCAGGTGGGAAAAGCAAAACAAAGCAACCACAATAAACTTGTTCTAAATCTTAATACTGGTCATATGTCCCCACTAAATATAGCACCTAAATATAGTGCTATAATGCCTCACCTTGATATATGACAGGGATGACTGATTTCTGATTTCAAAGCAAATGCTTCGGGTAGTTGCCCATTTTGTGCTTGGCTTCATGTAAGAGTTGTATAATTACTCAGTTTTCTGTCCTAACTCTATTTGGGACTTTATTTTTCAAAGTTATTTTCATTGTGTGTTTATCCTTATTACTACAGGCATATTCTGTTAGCACTCATTACATATTAAAACCTTTATTATTACAAAATGTATATGTTTTCATTTCTTGACATTTTGGGGGGATGGGGATTCATTTCTTCTTTTGGTTATTACCCTATGTTTCAGCATCTGGGATCACCATGCTCCCACTCCAAGGTAACAGGGTTTGGGTCAGTAATCCCAAAAGTCACTCCAGGGTGAGAAGAGCATTGCCAGGGTGTTCAGTCAGAATGCCATTGGGTGCTACAGGGATAGGAGTAGGTACAAAGCCAGAATAACGAGCAAGAACACAGTGGATTTTGATCAATGGGAAATAGTTGCTCTCTATTTTTCATTGCTAAACTGAACCGTAGTAAGCCTAGAGCTGCTGGGCCTTGAACAGCCTGCTGGGGCTCAGAACAACCGGCTGAAGTTAACAACCAACATAGGTAGAAGCTTCCAAAAGGGGTAGAAAAGAGCTGGTCATGTTTCTGAGGAAACAGATCAAGTCACATCTTCAGGTATCTGTCCCTTTGGACATTTAGTTATGTGATCCGATAGCTATCCTCTTCTCAGAGGGATTTAGTATATTTGAGTTGAATTTGTGTCACCTCCCACCAAAAGGCCCAGCTAATTTAAGTAGTGATTATTCTGGTGTCTATATTTTCTTCCAATGTGTTAGATCAAAATATGACCTTTAGAAAGATAGGACTATTGCTCTATCTAATATGCAATGACTAGGTGGAAAGGTGTCTTTAAGTCCTTTATGCAGAAACAATAAGAACAAGTAAGCCGTATGGAAGGAAAAGAGCACTGATGACCAATACATTCCATCACAGAAGGAAAATTGCAATATTATTTTCATGTTAGATATCAAATATGGTTAACAGCTTTTAGGAACATTAAAACCAAAACATGGGGTTGTTATATTTTTCTTCAACAGGACAAAACAAAACATATAGGACAAAAATTATTTGCAACTCATCCATCTCCTACAAGGCAAAAATCTAACTGTAAATAGCATAATTCGTGACTTAGCAATGGTCAATATTGATAAAAAAGATATTTGTCCCTAGAGATGAACCAGGTTGCTTTCCTGACTAAACCACAGAATAGTGGAGGGCATATTCAGTATTTCTTTCATGTTCTGGTTAATTTTTCTGGCAATTTTCATGTTATTTAGAGAAGCAATAAATGAATATGACTAGGCAAAATGGAGGGATGTTTTTAAGGATGCTTGATCAAATTGAGATGCTAAAACTTCTCAGGCCTGCATCGGATCCTGAAGGGCAGACTAAAATGGACACAGCTCTGTGCTTCATTGTGATATTCAGCCTAAATCTCTAATGTTGGACAAATGCAATGAGGTTGGATTTTATTCAAATTACACTGTCAGGAAATCTTCCTGCCATTGAACAAACATATACAGCTCAAAGTTCACTGAACACTTTAGAACAGAACCAAATATTCACCCTTCATATCCCACCATGCACCTTTCCTGATTTTCTGTCTCCATAGCTCTTCAGATTTCTGTTAGGTAGCTTTGCACACAGAGTATAGTGTGTATCCTGTTGCTTATTCTACTCTCCCTGTGGACACAAATGGAGAATAGATGAAACGGAAGGAGGAGAGTACAAGTTCCTCTTTTTCAAGGTGGAGGTTCTACCTGATTCACTACACCATTTCTGAATTGTCTGCTCAAATTGAGATGGCAGACTGGGAAACTTCAAGGTGCCATTCCCCTACAGAATAACCAGCAAGAACTGGAAGGAATGTCATTAATGATGCTCCAGATAGAGTTCAAAGATGGCAGCCACAGGGTGAAGGTTCAATGAAGAAAAAGGCAACTTAAGAGCTTAGGATCTCCTGGAGGCCTGCCTGGCTCCTCCCTCACCAGCTCCACACACTTGTCCCATGCACTCAGTGGGGATCTGTGTTCCCAATAGATGGGAGCAAAGTAATCCTTGTGTGCATAGAGAGGGGAAGTATATTTGGCCCAGTGTTCTGGTGGTCCTCTGAGAGACTCGATGTCACAGAACTGTTACTGCACAGAGAAGGCAGCTCAGTGAGCTCCCTTACAGAAAGCTGAGGGAGAGCACACAAGTCATGCTGCCTGGGACAAGGGATTGATAGCTACAGTGCAGTGGAGAAGACCATGAGACAACTGTTTCCTAGGGCAGAGAGGACACCAGTATTTGGGGAAACCAGGTCATTCCTAGGGGCATACAGATGCCAAGAAAAGAGGCATGTGCAGAAAGGATCAGGGAGGGCATTACTCGATGACCTGGGGGTATTCTCCAAATCACTCTTTGGATAAGCACTGAAGGAGAGGACTCAGGTCAATCTTGGAAGACTGAGAAATGCTTTTTGCTCTTTTCCTACTTCTTCTTCCTCTTTTTTTTTTTTTTTTTGTTGTTGTTGTTGTTGTCAACTCAGCGTCTAAATTCCAGTGATAAACACACTAAACTATTAAAACGCATAGTTTAGGACAAAATATTACAACGCATATATAGAAACAGGAAATGATGGCCTAGGGAGAGGAGTAGGGAAAGATTTAGAAATCATGATTTAAGAGGTACAAAACAATGGTATAATAGATAAAACTTTTAAAAATTGGTCTGAAATATACTCAGTGGGCTACAGGCAAACATAGACAAAGAGCTAAAAGAAATCAGAAAGATGTTAGCTGAACACAGAGATAATATCAATAAAGAGATGGAAGTTATGAAAAGGAAACAAACTGAAGTGAGGAACACAGTAATTGAAATTGAAATCTCCCTACAAGGGTTCAACAGGAGACTGGAGTTGGCAAAAGAAACAATGTGTGAACGTGAATATCAGTCAGGAACATACATGTATGTTGTTCTAGTTTGCTAGCTGCCAGAGTGCAACATACCAGAAATAGAATGGCATATTTTTTTTTTGTAATTTGGGACCTCGTTTATTGTTTTTTTTTAATTTTTGTTTTAATTTATTCATTTATTAATTAAAAAAATTTAAGAAGTGAACTAAAACATTAATATATATAATCAGTATTTCATACCATCATCACTTAGTTGCATATTCATCATTCTTAGAACATTTGCATCGATTCAGAAAAAGAAATAAAAAGACAACAGAAAACGAAATAAAACGAAAACAGAAAAAAATAAGATTATACATACCATACCCCTTACTCCTCGCTTTCATTGATCACAAGCATTTCAAACTAAATTTATTTAACCTTTGTTCCCCCATTAATTTTTATTCCATATGTCCTAATCTTCTGTTGACAAGGTAGATAAAAGAAGCATCAGACACAAGGTTTTCACAATCGCACAGTCACATTGTGAAAGCTATACCATTATTCAATCATCCTCAAGAAACATGGCTACTGGAACACAGCTCAACATTTATAGGCAGTTGCCTCCCACCTCTCCATTACATCTTGAATAACAAGGTGATATCTACTTAATGCATAAGAACAACCTCCAGGATAACCTCTCAACTCTGTCTGGAATCTCTCAGCCATTGACCCTAAGTCTCATTTCACTCTTCCCCCTTTTGGTGAGAAGGGTTTCTCAATCCCTTGATGTTCAGTTTCAGCTCATTCTAGGTTCTTCTCAATCCCTTGATGCTGAGTCTCAGCTCATTCTGAGATTTCTGTCCCATGTTGCCAGGAAGCTCCAGACCCCTGGGAGTCATGTAGCGCGTAAACAGGGGGAGGGTGGTGAGTTTGCTTGTTGCGTTGGCTGGAGAGAGAAGCCACATCTGAGCAATAAAAGAGGCTCTCTTGGGGGTGACTCTTAGGCCTAAATTTTAAGTAGACTTGACCTATCCCTTGTGGGGTTAAGTTTCATACGAATGAACCTCAAGACTAGGAACTCAGCCTATAGCTTTGGTTGTCCCCACTGCTTGGGAGAATATCAAGAATTTAACTTGGGAAGTTGAATTTCTCCCCATTCTCACCATTCCCCAAAGGGGGCTTTGCAAGTACTTTTCGAGTCACTGATCAAATCATCCTGGGATTCATCAGGGCATCACTCTGGACAAACCAACAAAATCTCATGTCCTACCTGAGATTCCTAGTACTTATGGTGTTCAATCAAGCTATCTACATAAGTTATATTAGGAAATGCACTAGTCAAAACATAAATTTTGTACCAAATAAACATTTTTCGCTTCAGTCTCACACATAAGGTGACATTTTTAAATATTAATTACCATCTATTTTCAGCATTCTGCAGTAATGACATTCCTTTGTTCTTCCTCACGCAAAAATATTTTAAAAATTTGTACACTCTCTATTATTGTACACTCTAGGCATTCCTAGATTATACCATCTCAATCTTTAACATGTATCTTTCTTTCTGATTTCATTTATGCCCCCAGCCCTCCTCCCTCTATCATTCTCACATGCAGCTTCATTCAGTGTTTTAACATAATTACATTACAGTTAGGTAGTATTGTGCTGTCCATTTCTGAGTTTTTGTATCTAGTCCTGTTCCACAGTCTGCATCAATTCAGCTCCAATTACTCAATGTCTTACCTTATTTCTATCTCCTGATGGTCTCTGTTACCAACGAAATTAAATAAAGAGAATTTTTTTATTAATTAAAAAAATTAACAAACAAAACACTTAGAAATCATTCCATTCTACATATATAATTAGTAATTCTTAATTTCATCACATAGTTGCATATTCATCATTTCTTAGTATATTTGCATCGATTTAGAAAAAGAAATAAAAAGACAACAGAAAATGAAAGAAAATGTGCCGCTGATAGCTTCAGCCCGGCCACGCGACCGGTACACTGGGTGGGTTTGGGGCGAGCTCGCAGGAATTAACCTGGGTAAGCTGGAGCCGGCGCTTTCCCCAGCCGGCGGTCGCGAGAAGTCGTCACTCAGGCCAGATGCGGGTTTTAAGCTTTTATTGTTACACTCCGGGATGGGCCACCCGGGAACCCGAGGAGTGAGACGTCTGGGGTCCAAAGACCCCGGGGCTCGGACGACCCAGAGCGGGGTAAGCGTGGGGCTTAAGTACTCTCGGGGAGGGGTGGAGTCTTGGGCGCACACGTCAGGAAGGGACAGCCAATCACACAAGGCAGGAGGCAGTTGCTAGGCTGAGGGCTTAGGTTAGGTATAGAGGAGTGAAGAGAATAACAGGAAGGCTTGCGGTTTAGTGGTGAGCTACGGAAATGGGCGGTCTACAACAAGAGGGGGAAGGGGGGAACAGAGAGGGGGGTTACAGATACGGAGGGCAGAGAGTGAATGTAGAGAGGGAGAGAAGGATTAAAAAATTTTAAGCATGGCTAGGCTCCAGTCCCTGAGAAATATGCCACAAAAATGATAATAGAGAAAAAAAAAAACTATACGTTCCATATCCCTTACCCCTCGCTTTCGTTTACCACCATTTCAAACTGAATTTATTTTAACATTTGTTCCTCCTATTATTCATTTCTATTCCATATGTTCTACTCTTCTGTTGATGTAGTAGCTAAAAGGAGCATCAGACATAAGGTTTTCACATTCACAGAGTCTCATTGTGAAAGTTATATCATTGTTCAATCATCATCAAGAAACATGGCTACTGGAACACAGCACTACATTTTCAGGCAATTCCCTCCAGCCTCTCCACTACATCTTAAACAACAAGGTGATACCTACTTAATGAATAAGAACAACCTCCAGGATAACCTCTCAACTCTGTCTGGAATCTCTCAGCCATTGACCCTATGTCTCATTTCACTCTTCCCCCTTTTGGTGAGAAGGGTTTCTCAATCCCTTGATGTTCAGTTTCAGCTCATTCTGGGTTCTTCTCAATCCCTTGATGCTGAGTCTCAGCTCATTCTGGGATTTCTGTCCCATGTTGCCAGGAAGCTCCAGACCCCTGGGAGTCATGTAGCGCGTAAACAGGGGGAGGGTGGTGAGTTTGCTTGTTGTGTTGGCTGGAGAGAAAGCCACATCTGAGCAATAAAAGAGGCTCTCTTGGGGGTGACTCTTAGGCCTAAATTTTAAGTAGACTTGACCTATCCTTTGTGGGGTTAAGTTTCATACGAATGAACCTCAAGACTGGGGACTCAGCCTATAGCTTTGGTTGTCCACACTGCTTGGGAGAATATCAAGAATTCAACTTGGGTAGTTGAATTTCTCCCCGTTCTCTCCATTCCCCAAAGGGGACTTTGCAAATACTTTTCCACTCACTGATCAAATCACTCTGGGATTCATCGGGGCATCACTCTGGACAAACCAACAAAATCTCATGTCCTACCTGAGATTCCAAGTACTTACGGTGTTCAATCAAGATATCTATATAAGCTAGATTAGGAAATGCACTAGTCAAGATTAAATTTTGTACCAAATAAACATTTTTTGCTTTAGTCTCACACATAAGGTGAGTTTTTAAAGTATTAATTACCATCTATTTTCAGCACCCTGAACTAATGACATTCCTTTGTTCTTCCTCACACAAAAACATTTTTAAAATTTGTACATTTAGTCACTAATATTATACACACTAGGCATTCCTAGATTATACCATCTCAATCTTTAGCGTCTATCTTTCTTTCTGATTTTTTTTATGCCCCCAGTCCTCCTCCCTCTGTCATTCTCACAACATGAGGTTTCATTCAGTTTTTTAACATAATTGTATTACATTTAGGTAGCATTGTGCTGTCCATTTCTTAGTTTTTGTATCCAGTCCTGTTGCACATTCTGTATCCCTTCAGCTCCAATTTCCCAATCTCTTCCCCTATTTCTATCTCCTGATGGTCTCTGTTACCAACGAAATATTCCAAGTTTATTCACTAATGTCAGTTCATATCAGTGAGATCATACAGTATTTGTCCTTTTGTTTTTGGCTAATCTCACTCACCATAATGTCCTCAAGGTCCATCCGTGTTGTGACATACTTCATAACTTATTCTGTCTTAAAGCTGTATAATATTCCATCCTAGGTATATACCACCACTTGTTTAGTCACTCGTCTGTTGATGGACATTTTAGCTGTTTCCATCTCTTGGCAATTGTAAATAATGTTGCTCTAAACATTGTGTGCAGATGTCCGTTTGTGTCTTTGCCCTTATGTCCTTTGAGTAGATACCTAGTAGTGATATTGCCAGGTCATATGGCAATTCTACATTCAGCTTTTTGAGGAAATGCCAAACTGCCTACCACAGTCATTGTATCATTTGACATTCCCACCAACAGTGAATAAGTATGCCTCTTTCTACACATCCTCTCCACATCCTCTTCCTGTCTCACGTTGGCAGGAAGCTCCACACCCCTGGGAGTCATGTCGCGCGTAGACAGGGAGAGGGTGGTGAGTTTGCTGGTTGTGTTGGCTGGAGAGAGAGGCCACATCTGAGCCACAAAAGAGGCTCTATTGGGGGTGAAAATTAGGCCTAAATTCTAGGTAGACTTGACCTATCCTTTGTGGAATTCAGTTTCATATGAATGAACTTGTCATTTTCTGTTTGTTGATAATGGCCATTCTGGTGGGTGTGAGATGATATCTCCTTGTGGTTTTAATTTGCATTTCTCTAATGGCCAGGGAAGTTGAGCATCTCTTCATGTGCTTTTTGGCTATTTGTATTTCCTCTTCTGAGAAGTGTCTCTCAAGTCTTTTTCCCATTTTGAAATTGGATTGGCTGTCTTTTTGTTGTTGAGTTGAACAATCTCTTTATAAATTCTGGATACTAGAACTTTATCTGATACGTCACTTCCAAATATTGTCTCCCGTTGTGTAGGCTGTCTTTTTATTTTCTCAATGAAGTTCTTTGATGTGCAAAAGTGTTTAATTTTGAGGAGTTCCCATTCTTTCTTTCTTTCTTCAGTGTTCTTGCTTTGGGTGTAAGGTCTACAAACCCGCCTCCAATTATAAGATTTATAAGATATTTCCCTCCTTTTTCTTGTAACTGTGTTATGGTCTTAGACCTAACACTTCAAAGGATAGGAATGGAAGGGAACTTCCTTAAAATGATAAAGGGAATATATGAAAAACCCACAGCTAATATCATCCTCAATGGGGAAAAACTGAAAACATTCCCCCTAAGATCAGGGACAAGACAAGGATTTCCACTACCACCACTGTTATGCACCATTGTGTTGGAAGTTCTAGCCAGAGCAATTAGACAAGAAAAAGGCATCAAAATTGGAAAGGAAGAAATAAAACTCTCACTCTCTGCAGATGATATGATACTATTTGTCGAAAACCCTGAAAAATTCACAGCAAAACTACGAGCTAAAAAACGAGTACAGCAAAGTGGCAGGTAACAAGATCAACACTCAAACATCTGAAGTGTTTCTATACACTAGTAATGAACAATCTGAGGGGGAAATCAAGAAAAGAATTCCATTTACAACTGCAACCAAAAGAATAAAATATTTAGGAATAAATTTAACTAAAGAGACAAAAGACCTATACAAAGAAAAGTACAAGAAATTGTTAAAAGAAATCACAGAAGACCTAAATAGATGGAAGGGCATACCATGTTCATGGATGGGAGGCTAAATATAGTTAAGATGTCAATTCTACCTAAATTGATTTACAGATTCAATGCAATACCAATCAAAATCCCAGCAACTTACTTTTCAGAAACAGAAAAACCAATAAGCGACTTTATCTGGAAGGGTAGGGTGGCCCAAATAGCTAAAAGTATGCTGAGGGGAAAAAATGAAGTTGGAGGTCTCACACTGCCTGACTTTAAGGCATATTATGACCCTACAGTGGTCAAAACAGCATTGTACTGGCAAAAAGATAGCTATATTGACCAATGGAATCGTATAGAGTGTTCAGATGTAGACCCTCTCATCTATGGACAATGGATCTTTGATAAGGCAGTCAAGCCAACTCACCTGGGACAGAACAGTCCCTTCAGTAAATGGTGCCTAGAAAACTGGATATCCATATGCAAAAGAATGAAAGAGGACCCATATCTCACACCCCGTACAAAATTTACTCAAAGGATAAAAGGCCTAAACAGAATGGCTTTTAAAACGGAGAATTTAATAAGTTGCTAGTTTACAGTTATAACGCTGTGAAAACATTTCAATTAAAGCAAGTTTAATAGAAATGTCCAATCAAAGGCATCCAGGGAAAGATACCTTGGTTCAAGAAGGCCGATGAAGTTCAGGGTTTCTCTCTCAGCTGGATGGGCACATGGTGAACACTTCATCTGCTAGTTTTCTCTCCTGGCTTCTGCTTTCATAAAGCTCCCCAGGGGGCATTTTCCTTCCTCATCTCCAAAGGTCACTGGTTGGTGGATCTGCTTCTCATGGCTATGTTGTTCTGCACTGCTCTCTCTGAATCTTTCTCCAAAATGTTTCCTCTTTATAGGACTCCAGTAAACCAATCAAGACCCACCCAAATGTGTGGAGACATGTCATCACCTAGTCCAGTTTAACAGCCACTCTTGACCAAATCACATCATCCAGAGGGACGATCCGATCACAGTTTCAAACATACAGTATTGAACAGGGAATTGTCTGCTTTTATAAAATGGGATTTTGATTAAAACATGGTTTTCTAGGGGACATACATCCTTACAAACAAGCACATTTCACACTCTGGCCCCTAAAAAAGACATGTTTTTACCATATACAAAATACATTAATTTCATAACAATATCAGAAATCCTAAACCTTTCAGTAGCGATACAAATGAAGTACAAAATTAGAGACAGTACACAATCTCATCAAGTCAGTTACAGACATGCTCTGTCCAAGGGGAAATTTTTCTGCACCTGCTCTGGACCTTTGAAAACTCATAACAAGTTATTTGCTCCCAACATACAAAGGAGGAATATTCATAGGATCCATATACACATCTCCATAGGGAGGAAGGAACCCAGGGCTCACCAGACCCACATAGTTTCGAAAACCTGCAGGGCAAAGCCCATTAGATTTCAAAGTCTGAGGATCATATATCCTTGGGGATTCTGAAAGCGGCAGTCCCACCCTTTCCAAGGGCCCACACAGAGGCCTGCCTCTCTTCAAATGCAACCTTGGGGGACACTGGAGAGACCACCATTTTCTAGGCTCCACCCTCTCCAAGCATTGGGGCTTCAAACAGACCCAGGTTTGTTTCCTCTTGCCTGGCCATGCAAGAAAAAAAGAAAAGAGAGTACATCAAAATAGCTACATTTTACCCTACCATTTCAAAGCCAAAAATGCATGAAAATGACTTAGAAATCGTATCAGATAGAGGTTTAAAATGTTCAAACAAATGCTGCTCTGCTTTCATCAGGTCTTTTGAGTTTTCACTTCTCTTCCCCTGCACTGGAATTTCTATCATCCTAGAGTGGGCTTCCATCAGCTTTTCCTTGGACAAATACAAGAGTTTTCCTGCTGAGTGATTTTGTAACAGATTCTACCAGCTCTATTCTATCCAGTCTCCAAGATCATACTGCATGCAGTTCCAATCATGCTGCTTCTCTGATCCAGAGCATTTAGTGGTTCCTCCCCTCTCCGAACGAGTACAAACCAAAGTATTTCATGTGATATGGCAGTTGAACCTAGAAATTTCCCAGCACTTGCCTCTAAACACGGTATGCTTCAGCTAAATTGGGTTACTCATAGTTACCAGGCTGACCCTGTACTTTTCAGTATCCATACCTTTCTTCTTTTCTGCTTGCCTAAATAGTCTCATCTTTCAGATTCAATAAAAATATCACCTGTGAAATTAAGTCACGCTCGCTCTCTTAACTTGAGGTCATTCATGCACCTTCCAAGCATTGGGTTTGTACATCTCCAATAACATTTGTCCTGTTGCGGTTTGGAGCATAGCAGAGGATATATTTTTGTTTGGTTTTGTTTTTGTTTGTTCCTTATAGCCATCAATCTGGTAGTTTCCAAGCTGCCATGACAAATGTCATACAATGGGTTGGCTTCAACAATTGGAATCAATTGTCTCACGGTTTTAGAGGATAGGAAGCTTGCTTTTGAGCTCTCAGCTCTGGTGCTGACTTACTGGAAATCCTTGGGGTTCCTTGGCTTTCCTGTCACATGGTGATGCCCTCTCCTTTCTCCTTGCTCTTCTATTTCCTCTGACCTTCAGCTTCTAGCCCCTCCCTGTGGCTTTCTCTTTAGAAGGCCTCCAGTAATCAGGTTATGAGGCTGACACCCACCCTCATTCAACTGGGCAACACCTAAGCTGAAAATAATAACTTCAAGACATCCTATTGCCATGGAGCAAAGGAAATAATGTTTTCCTTCTTAATTATTTCATTTGTTGGAAAGAGTCAAAGGATAACTCAAGGCATAACTCAAATAACCTTTCCATACAGTGTCCGAAGTATACCATTGCATCCTGCTTATCATGCGGAGAAGAGATCATCTTTCCCGCTTTTTTTGTTTGTCACATCCACTGATCTATAGCTAACATTCCGTAACATTCATGTCTTCGAAAATGGCACAGTTAAAAGGAATTAGCAGAGAAGCTGCAGACTGATAAAGTCATTTAAATGTATTTCATAGACACATGTTTATTATTCAGAATAATTGAAGATTGAAAAAAAAAAACAAACGATGCCATGGGGAAAATTTGTGGGCAAAGGAAATGCATATATCATAGGAAAAATATAAATGGCATTGAACATATGAAACTGATCAATCTCAGTTCTTACCTGTGATATAAAAATATAATTTTATCTCACATAAGTAAGATATATTATAAAGATAGTATCAATTATTAGCAAAGATGTGGTAAACAGTTGATATCCACTGTTAGTATGAGTGTATACTTCTACACTCACTACTATGGGGAAAGGGGGGCGCAGATTTGATTGTTTCTGTTAATTTTTTAAGTGTACACTCTATATAGGCCAGAATCAACTTAACTGCATCTCACCTAGAGAAGTAACTGCACTATAAAAACGTAGGCATGTACCCAGTGTACACAAAAAGCATTTATTTTCAGAGTGGAAAATAATGTCCATCATTCTTTTATGACTACATCATCACAGTATATTGTATTTTTAATACTATGCAGCCACTAAAGAAAACTATCATCAAGAAATATAAGTGAAAAAAGTAGAAAAAGTATAGGTAAGGTATCATTTACAGTACTCAAATAAAGACAGTATCTATTTTTATTACTATATTCATTTACGCATATAAATTCCTGGATGGATGCAAAACCAACTATTAATGGTGGGAAATGCAAATGGGCTGAGACATAACTTTCCAGAACATTCTCCTCACTTTTACATACATTTACATGTAGATTTACACATATAACTGTATTTTATTCTTCTTGTCTGGTTTTACCAAATTATGTGTCTGCAAAACTTAGTTTTGATACTTAAATGCCACTTACATGATGAGTATACCCAGAGTTCTGTAGATAGTAGCAAAATACAAGTTTCATGCTTTCTACTTTCTTTTTGTCTGTGTAAACATAAATATAAACACATACATACATCCATATTTTTCATGAATGCAATAATATCATACAGGGTTCTACATTTTAATGCTGTAGGTATTTTTTAAACTATCATTTTGCTGGCTTCTCTAATTGCTATTCTCCCTACTACCTCCTCTCATATTTCTTCCTTCCCAGATAACCAAGTACAACAAATCATTATGCATCCTTTTCTACTTTTCTCCATGTTCGTGTGCCCATGAACTTTTCGCTTACACTCATTCATGCACACATAAACATACATGCACACATATTTATAAATAAAAAGAGAGCTTATTCAAAAATTAAGTGCTTTATAAAAATGGGATCCCACTACATATGCCTTTATTATTTCACATTCTAAGTCCCATTACACGTAAACTGCGTTTATCTCAAACACATGAAATGTGTTCCACATAAACTGATAGAGATGGAAATCATTAAACATGATGCCTATGTAATATTACATGATGTGGTTGTATCCTAATTGATTCAACATTCCTCATTGCTAGATATTTGTTTCTAGTGCTGTGATTAGAACATTGCTGTAAACACAAATATCTTTGAACACTCACAGTATTTTTATGTCAATATGATGGCACACCAGGAATTAAACTGTTGAGTCAAAATCTGTGAAAGAAATCCAGAGCGTGTAGAGATGGAGAAGAATTATTAGTGACACAATGGGACTGAGAGCTGTGTAGCAATGAAGCATAGAGCCTTGTTGATTGCATTAAACAGATTTGCCAAGGTTATCACTGAGGGGCTTTAAACCTCGAGAAAATGAGATAATAACTGAGTTTTACAAAGGTTATTCTGATGATTTCTGCAAGAGGGCTAAGAGAGGGTAGACTGAATGGTGTGAGATGAATTAGGCACATTTTCCTGAACATCCAAACAACAGATAATGACTGGTGGCAGGAAGGAGGGACCCAGATATATCTGAGATATGCTTAGCATTTAAAATTCATAAGACACAGGATTGGAACTATTGAGTGGTAAAGGGATATCAGGAATGGTTCCTAGGTTTTGGGGCTAGACAATTGGGCTGATGTGCTAAATTGAAAGATAACAAAGAGCATCTAGTATGGTAGACAAAATCCTCATGTTCAGTTCAAGATATGTATGGGTTTTAAGGAATCTTTGGGACAATCTGAGAAAAAGTGTCAAGTTGAAAACTGGGCATATAAGTCTGGTGATCACAGATTGTCTTGGATGCACATTCATAAGATGGTAATGGAAACTGATATAAAATTTCACACTATAGAATCATAGGATGATATTACAAAGGATGCCCAAACTATGGTGGGAATACCTCAATTTCTAAACCGTAGAAACCTGAAAACTTGTGAACTGCAGAAAAGAGTTTTGAAAACTTCCTAAGATGAAACATGGAGTTTCTGTAAACCATAATAAATAGACTTGCAGAGAGAGATGGAGTGAATGACCAAACCGATTACAACGTGGGGATGCTCACTTCTTGGCACTTAATGACTTGGCTATTTCCCACCTCAGTGGACCATCACACTGCCACATTTTGCAAAGACAGCCACATTCAGAAGACTTCAGGATCTGTTCAATCAAGTTGGTGGTTTGATTGCCGTGTAAATTCAAAGTGAGCTCTAGAGTATGTTAAGAATATAGTTGACTCCGCAGTCAGAGTGCAAACATTCAAGAAGGCCAAAAAGATACACGGTTAAGATGTTAGGCAAACCTGTGACTTTCCTCTGTTATGTCTACAGGAGAACACTCCAAACAACTTGAAGATTGCAACCCTCCTTCAAGGAAGCAAACACTGGACGGGGGAGTTACGGTAAAGCAGGGATGCTTGAAGGAGCTATATCTTCTTAGAAAGATAGATAGCGCAATAATTATAGCTCATCCTGAGCCATATGGCACTGAGTTCAAATCCTGTTTATGCCATTTATGCCACTGTGGCCTCTGGTAGGTTATCCCTCTAGGCCTCAATTTCTTTATTTATAAAATGGGAATGAAAACTGCAATACTTACTTTTGAGGGCGATAAATGAGTTTATAAATGTGAAATAGTTAGGAAAAAAAGGAAGAAGGAAGGAAGGAAAGAAGGAAGGGATGGAGGGAGGGAGGGAGGAGGGAAGGAGGTGGAGGAGGTAGAAGAAAGAGATAGAAAGAAAGGAAGAGAGGAAGAGAGGGAGGGAGGAAGGAACGAAGGAAAGAAAAGAAATAGACCTGTAGGATCTGAAGGACATCTAGGCTGACAGTTCTAGCTTTCTTCATCTCCCTGGGCAGCTGTGGCTACCCTACAGTCAAACTCCTTCATAGAATGAAGAAGCACAAATGCTTAAAGTTTACCTGGCGAGTCTGAGAACTGGAAGGTAGGAGGCTGGTGTAGAACCACTACCAGAACTATTTGGAATAGATTATTTGTGCCTCTATTGAGATTTGTTTTAAATGTCTATTATTTTTCTCTTGCCCTGATTTCCAATAACCTAGGTTGACCAATAGGATTTATGATTAAGCCTAAGATGAATGCAGATTTAATGTTATGATTGCCAGGGCATTTATCTGCATAAAAGCTGAAACGGAAAAATTTTCTACATTCATTCAAAGAATCATAGGTTATCACAATTGTCTTGCTGTGCTTTCATGGCAGGTAGGAAATATTAGTAATTTAAGATTCAGTAAAAAACTGAAAATGCTTGAAATTAAACCTAATTCAATATATTAAATCACGAAGTTAAATATATTGATTTCTCGTGGTTCAAGGTGGAGTTCATTTCAGTTCAACAAGTTATTTCCAGATACATTAACAACCACGGGGAATAAAGCGATTGAAAAGACCAAGTGACTTCCCTGGACAAGCGTCGAGAATTGTCGGTTAGGGGGTCATAGTAAGAGAATAATCGATAAAATAAAGGAAAGGGTGCTGTGGGTGAAGTGTTACATGTTCTTTAATACACCTGGAATATAAATCAAGTGATACGCAACAAGATTAATGAGGGGAAAGCAGTGGTATCGTGTCACAGAAGATCCTCCTATGCTAGGGGAAGGAGTTTGGATTTTTTCATATAACGTGAGAAGATTAAGGTCTAGACAGCTCAATTGAGAGACAATTCCAATAATCCATACAATGCATTATTATAAAGGCCAGATTTACTCAGTTAATCAAAAAGGACTCATTGAGGAACCATTTTAGGACAATCAAGCCTTAGAATCTAAGGAGTCAGTAACAAACACAAGAGATAGTCTCTGTCATTCTGGCACCTACATTATATAATAAAATAAAAAGAAAGTAAATAATGACAACTGGGCAAATTGCTGTAAAGGAAAAGCTATGATGTTACTGCTGTATATCATAAAGTTCCTATCCATTTCTATGGAGTTCAGGGAAAGCTTCCCAGCCGTTAGTGTTATGTAAGATGTGACCAAAAGGACCAGTAACATTAGCTAGAAAAACGTGTTGAGGATGGCGGTGGGCAAGACGGGGAAGCCTATTCTATTCAACATACGATAGCGTCATGAAGCAAGAAAGGATTATCCAATAAACAAACTAAGAAAATGACCAACATGGCTAGAACTAAGAATTACAGAGTGAAGTGAGATGAGGGTAAAGTGGTAGAACATGCCACACAGGGCAAAAATGATAAATATAAGGCTATTTCCATATGTTGAAAAGATTACTCTTACTTCTGTGAGGAGAATAGAGAGATAACACAGTGGTATTGGAAAGGTTACTTAGAAAATTAGATGAGAGGTAAGACGGAGATAGAAAGTTAGATGGATAGGTAGACAGACAGAGAGATGCATAGATGGCTGATATAATGATATGGCCAAGATGGCAAAACATTAAAGTTTGTGCATCTGGGTACTGGGGTATGGCAGTGTATTGGAGTTTAATGTATGAGGTCTGTATTATCTTTGCAACTGTCCTGGAGGTTTGAAATAATTTCAAAATGAAAATTTAAAAAAATCATACAGTTACTGAAGAGTCCTTTTATCACAGCCCCATTGGCTGAATTTTTTGTTTGTTTATTCTGTTGGTTTGTTTTGTGTCTTGGGAGGGGAGTGCACGTGCAAGATATCGAACTTGGGTCTCCTGCATGTCAGGTGAGAAATCTACCACAGAACCACACTCACACCCCCTCTGTCTTAATTTTTAAAGGTGAAATTAGTGAAGAGAGTTGAAACCCTATGCAGGGCACATCATAAACTCTCTTATACTCATCAAACACACTCAAGGCCAGTCAGACAGAAACCAAGGAGGGCACTGAGATACATAGGCTGTTCTGATCACCAGGGGTTGGATTAGTTCTCCAAGGCCATAAGAATGAAAATTAATTTAAGACAAAGAGGATCAGTGACAAAATGAGGGTCTGTAAATCCTCCCTCATGAAACCAGTGGCCCAGAGGGCTACAGGTGTGGGAAGACATGGATCTCCTTAGTTCTTGGGGACAGGAAGGATCGAGCATGGTGAGACCCTTAGACCATCCCTTCCAGCCTCTAGTCTAGTGCGTATCCCCTCAATCCTGTGATGTGCTCACTGACTTTGTGGGCTCAGGTGTGGGGAAAGATGGAGGCACCGTTCTTCCTGCCCCTCCCCCACCTCCGCTGAGGTCGGTTTGGTTGCCGGGCTGTGATGTTCTATCTTGTGTTGTGGTTACAGGCTCCTGCTGACCTGAAGCCACCGAGCAAAGGCTTCAGGAGCCTCATAGAGGCGGCAGAGAGTCGTGATGCTCTGTATACTCCTGATCCTGGAGGCCTTGTGCCTGCTGTTGGCAGCACTGCCAGAGGACTTTCTACCAACTCTAGAACCCCAAGGAATGCTGTGGGCATTGGTGGCTGGCACATTCACAGTAGCGGTGTTTATCATTAAATCTTTTTATGATGATGGAAAGACATATGAAAAACTGAACGCTGACATTTCTGCCCTTCTAGAAGAAAGACAGCAAATTGTTGATACAGTTCACCACATTGCAAGAATATCTCAAGACCTTAAACGAACCATAACAGAAGACAAGGTCCTAAACGAAGTATCTAAAATTGGACATGTGAAGACCAACAAAGCTGTGGAAAGCTACAACTCTTTCCTTGGACTGAAGGGAGATTTCTCTAGAATATTATGGAAAGGAGAGACGTCTAAGTGTTTACGGGATATTCAGACGATGGATGGCATGGCAAGCGAGACTGCTCCTCTAGAAGACTCAACAAACCAAACCCAACATCAGGTAGCACCAACTGAATCATCTTTCAAAACAACTCGGGAGGATACAGGACAGCTTCACACAGCAGTCGCGGAAGCTTTGGAGGGAAATGCCATGCTTGGAAGAAGCAAAAACCTCTTTTCCCTGGAATCTGAAAAACAGAAAGGAAGAGTTTTGGGCAAATTCACTAAAGGGAAAATTCTCTCAGAAACCTCTAGTCTGCCTACAGAGTCAGGTCTTGAAAATACAGTGGGTCGTGTCGAGCCTGTAGGTGAGCCCCTGTCAAAGATGCGCAATTCGACCCCTGCTCTCCAGGAAGAAAACGTGGATCCTGGGACCGTGGAACTGAATATACGGAGGACATCAGGCAACGGAGATCTCGTAGCTGACGAACCTAAAGGACTGTTGGTTAACAGGATGGATTTACATACTCATCTACAAACCCTCAAGGGAAAAAGAAAACAAATGTACGTGGCATTGCAAGAAAACACTAAAATGATCAATGCATTGAAAGATCGCAGGGAAAGATCCCAAACGGAAAAGGCCTTGCTCCAGGCAGAAATCAGCCAACTGGAAAGGCAGAGGCAAAAGCTGGAGCAGAAACTTCAAGTCCAGCCTAAATGTCATCGAGTCACGGGAACAGATTTTTTAACAAGGTTCAATTTGCGGAGAATTTACCCCATAAAGATAGAGGAGGACTTTTCCAAACCAAATAAAAACAACAGCAACACCTGGGAAGACCTGAAATTTTATACAATTCAAGAAGAAATTCTTTCAGAAGAACTCAAAACAGTCACACGGTTTTACCAAAACCTCCTCAGGTCCCAGGAGAGGAAAGCTCATGACATGGGGATACGAGCTTGGATCGCTGAGAGAAACCTCTGCGAAGTGAGAAAGGAAACGGCATACCTGATGCAAAAATTATCGGAGGAAGAACAGAAACGATCGGAAAGTTACCGCTGCATCCCTGATGTTCCAAATGGAGCGTTTGATGGAGTCCGCAAAACAGGTCCAGGAAACGAGACGACCAACAGATCCCCAAAGAAGGAAGAGCATCAGGCCGAGATGATAAGGGCATGCAAGGCACGCCCCGTATCCACCAGTGGCAAAATGCCTGAGAATCTTCAGCTTGGCCAACCCCAGCCTGAGGCAGCGGGTGTCACCAGAGACCAAGACGGAGCTCGTCTGGGGGCTCCTTGCCCAGGCAGAAGCAGCTCCGTAGCTTCTTCTCATTCAAGCCTCGGACGTGACAGCGCAGCAGCTGCCACAAGCTCTGGTCCTCCACACTCCCCGCCTGTCCAAAGCGGGCGGTTACGAAGGAGCGCGAGAAGAGGCCTCCTGAGAAGAGGGCAGCCTGTGCTTCCTACCATTCAGGAAAGTGGAGAGGAGGAGGCTCCCCAAGAGTCCGTTTGCTAAGGGACTTCCTTGGACCAACACTAATCTCCCCTGCTAACAACAATGTATCAACACCAACCTAGAGACTCCCACATCTGTTCACATGACCCACCCGGAAACAAATGTTTCCCCTGCTGTGTGATGCTCCCACCATTCAGTCTACTTCCAGGAGCCGTGACAACAGCAACATGTTTTCATCTCACCTGATAAACTTCATTTCCTCGCTTTTAGTCTTATTCTATTAAGGAGTTACAATTATTCATAGGTTATAATTGTTAGTGTGTTTTATTACTGTAGATTGTATGATGTGAATCTTATCAGTTATTTTGTTGTATTTAACAATAGTTCTACGTATGCTTAGTATATCATCTGTATCTTCAACTGTGGTAAGAGTTTCCTATGAGGTATTTCACCAGTGGAAACATTTGAAACTCAAGGTGTGTTTCTATATATATATCAAGAGGTCAGTACCCTCTGGTTACAATAATAATATCATTTATCAATATTCAATTTGGATAGTAAATTTTAAAAAAAGTTCTTAAATGTTTTGCATGCTTTATTTATTGAAAGGTCAGAAAAAGGGAGTGTTTATCAATAAGGGACAACGTAATCCATCTTAGTGGCCTGTGTTTTCTGACCTGTAATTTCTCATGCGGTGGCCTTTATGTAATCCTTGTTATTTCTGTAGGTTTGCATTTCTGAACATGGACGAACCTTGGAAACCATCCATCAGGCAAATGGAACAGGCTTCCGTGTAGGCCACATGTTTTGTCCTGTATCTAGGCCCCAAGATCTCAGGGAATCAGGCTGTCTTACTCATCCCAGCTTCCCCAACCTCGAGAATAGTTCCTGACAAGGAGTAAGAGACCATAATAGTTATTAAGTAAATTAATGACAAGAATCAATTTTTCAAATGGGTAATATTTCACTCATGGTGCCAAACCCATTCATTTTTACCCTTTGTAAAAATATATTTCATAGCTTTAACACGTAATGATTCGCTTAGTGTGGTAGGTTGAACTGGGAATGCCAGGTGGGAAAAGCAAAACAAAGCAACCACAATAAACTTGTTCTAAATCTTAATACTGGTCATATGTTCCCACTAAATATAGCACCTAAATATAGTGCTATAATGCCTCACCTTGATATATGACAGGGATGACTGATTTCTGATTTCAAAGCAAATGCTTCGGGTAGTTGCCCATTTTGTGCTTGGCTTCATGTAAGAGTTGTATAATTACTCAGTTTTCTGTCCTAACTCTATTTGGGACTTTATTTTTCAAAGTTATTTTCATTGTGTGTTTATCCTTATTACTACAGGCATATTCTGTTAGCACTCATTACATATTAAAACCTTTATTATTACAAAATGTATATGTTTTCATTTCTTGACATTTTGGGGGGATGGGGATTCATTTCTTCTTTTGGTTATTACCCTATGTTTCAGCATCTGGGATCACCATGCTTCCACTCCAAGGTAACAGGGTTTGGGTCAATAATCCTAAAAGTCGCTCCAGGGTGAGAAGAGCATTGCCAGGGTGTTCAGTCAGAATGCCATTGGGTGCTACAGGGATAGGAGTAGGTACAAAGCCAGAATAACGAGCAAGAACACAGTGGATTTTGATCAATGGGAAATAGTTGCTCTCTATTTTTCATTGCTAAACTGAACCGTAGTAAGCCTAGAGCTGCTGGGCCTTGAACAGCCTGCTGGGGCTCAGAACAACCGGCTGAAGTTAACAACCAACATAGGTAGAAGCTTCCAAAAGGGGTAGAAAAGAGCTGGTCATGTTTCTGAGGAAACAGATCAAGTCACATCTTCAGGTATCTGTCCCTTTGGACATTTAGTTATGTGATCCGATAGCTATCCTCTTCTCAGAGGGATTTAGTATATTTGAGTTGAATTTGTGTCACCTCCCACCAAAAGGCCCAGCTAATTTAAGTAGTGATTATTCTGGTGTCTATATTTTCTTCCAATGTGTTAGATCAAAATATGACCTTTAGAAAGATAGGACTATTGCTCTATCTAATATGCAATGACCAGGTGGAAAGATGTCTTTAAGTCCTTTATGCAGAAACAATAAGAACAAGTAAGCCGTATGGAAGGAAAAGAGCACTGATGACCAATATATTCCATCACAGAAGGAAAATTGCAATATTATTTTCATGTTAGATATCAAATATGGTTAACAGCTTTTAGGAACATTAAAACCAAAACATGGGGTTGTTATATTTTTCTTCAATAGGACAAAACAAAACATATACGACAAAAATTATTTGCAACTCATCCATCTCCTACAAGGCAAAAATCTAACTGTAAATAGCATAATTCGTGACTTAGCAATGGTCAATATTGATAAAAAAGATATTTGTCCCTAGAGATGAACCAGGTTGCTTTCCTGACTAAACCACAGAATAGTGGAGGGCATATTCAGTATTTCTTTCATGTTCTGGTTAATTTTTCTGGCAATTTTCATGTTATTTAGAGAAGCAATAAATGAATATGACTAGGCAAAATGGAGGGATGTTTTTAAGGATGCTTGATCAAATTGAGATGCTAAAACTTCTCAGGCCTGCATCGGATCCTGAAGGGCAGACTAAAATGGACACAACTCTGTGCTTCATTGTGATATTCAGCCTAAATCTCTAATGTTGGACAAATGCAATGAGGTTGGATTTTATTCAAATTACACTGTCAGGAAATCTTCCTGCCATTGAACAAACATATACAGCTCAAAGTTCACTGAACACTTTAGAACAGAACCAAATATTCACCCTTCATATCCCACCATGCACCTTTCCTGATTTTCTGTCTCCATAGCTCTTCAGATTTCTGTTAGGTAGCTTTGCACACAGAGTATAGTGTGTATCCTGTTGCTTATTCTACTCTCCCTGTGGACACAAATGGAGAATAGATGAAACGGAAGGAGGAGAGTACAAGTTCCTCTTTTTCAAGGTGGAGGTTCTACCTGATTCACTACACCATTTCTGAATTGTCTGCTCAAATTGAGATGGCAGACTGGGAAACTTCAAGGTGCCATTCCCCTACAGAATAACCAGCAAGAACTGGAAGGAATGTCATTAATGATGCTCCAGATAGAGTTCAAAGATGGCAGCCACAGGGTGAAGGTTCAATGAAGAAAAAGGCAACTTAAGAGCTTAGGATCTCCTGGAGGCCTGCCTGGCTCCTCCCTCACCAGCTCCACACACTTGTCCCATGCACTCAGTGGGGATCTGTGTTCCCAATAGATGGGAGCAAAGTAATCCTTGTGTGCATAGAGAGGGGAAGTATATTTGGCCCAGTGTTCTGGTGGTCCTCTGAGAGACTCGATGTCACAGAACTGTTACTGCACAGAGAAGGCAGCTCAGTGAGCTCCCTTACAGAAAGCTGAGGGAGAGCACACAAGTCATGCTGCCTGGGACAAGGGATTGATAGCTACAGTGCAGTGGAGAAGACCATGAGACAACTGTTTCCTAGGGCAGAGAGGACACCAGTATTTGGGGAAACCAGGTCATTCCTAGGGGCATACAGATGCCAAGAAAAGAGGCATGTGCAGAAAGGATCAGGGAGGGCATTACTCGATGACCTGGGGGTATTCTCCAAATCACTCTTTGGATAAGCACTGAAGGAGAGGACTCAGGTCAATCTTGGAAGACTGAGAAATGCTTTTTGCTCTTTTCCTACTTCTTCTTCCTCTTTTTTTTTTTTTTTTTTGTTGTTGTTGTTGTCAACTCAGCGTCTAAATTCCAGTGATAAACACACTAAACTATTAAAACGCATAGTTTAGGACAAAATATTACAACGCATATATAGAAACAGGAAATGATGGCCTAGGGAGAGGAGTAGGGAAAGATTTAGAAATCATGATTTAAGAGGTACAAAAAAATGGTATAATAGATAAAACTTTTAAAAATTGGTCTGAAATATACTCAGTGGGCTACAGGCAAACATAGACAAAGAGCTAAAAGAAATCAGAAAGATGTTAGCTGAACACAGAGATAATATCAATAAAGAGATGGAAGTTATGAAAAGGAAACAAACTGAAGTGAGGAACACAGTAATTGAAATTGAAATCTCCCTACAAGGGTTCAACAGGAGACTGGAGTTGGCAAAAGAAACAATGTGTGAACGTGAATATCAGTCAGGAACATACATGTATGTTGTTCTAGTTTGCTAGCTGCCAGAGTGCAACATACCAGAAATAGAATGGCATATTTTTTTTTTGTAATTTGGGACCTCGTTTATTGTTTTTTTTTAATTTTTGTTTTAATTTATTCATTTATTAATTAAAAAAATTTAACAAGTGAACTAAAACATTAACATATATAATCAGTATTTCATACCATCATCACTTAGTTGCATATTCATCATTCTTAGAACATTTGCATCGATTCAGAAAAAGAAATAAAAAGACAACAGAAAACGAAATAAAACGAAAACAGAAAAAAATAAGATTATACATACCATACCCCTTACTCCTCGCTTTCATTGATCACAAGCATTTCAAACTAAATTTATTTAACCTTTGTTCCCCCATTAATTTTTATTCCATATGTCCTAATCTTCTGTTGACAAGGTAGATAAAAGAAGCATCAGACACAAGGTTTTCACAATCGCACAGTCACATTGTGAAAGCTATACCATTATTCAATCATCCTCAAGAAACATGGCTACTGGAACACAGCTCAACATTTATAGGCAGTTGCCTCCCACCTCTCCATTACATCTTGAATAACAAGGTGATATCTACTTAATGCATAAGAACAACCTCCAGGATAACCTCTCAACTCTGTCTGGAATCTCTCAGCCATTGACCCTAAGTCTCATTTCACTCTTCCCCCTTTTGGTGAGAAGGGTTTCTCAATCCCTTGATGTTCAGTTTCAGCTCATTCTAGGTTCTTCTCAATCCCTTGATGCTGAGTCTCAGCTCATTCTGAGATTTCTGTCCCATGTTGCCAGGAAGCTCCAGACCCCTGGGAGTCATGTAGCGCGTAAACAGGGGGAGGGTGGTGAGTTTGCTTGTTGCGTTGGCTGGAGAGAGAAGCCACATCTGAGCAATAAAAGAGGCTCTCTTGGGGGTGACTCTTAGGCCTAAATTTTAAGTAGACTTGACCTATCCCTTGTGGGGTTAAGTTTCATACGAATGAACCTCAAGACTAGGAACTCAGCCTATAGCTTTGGTTGTCCCCACTGCTTGGGAGAATATCAAGAATTTAACTTGGGAAGTTGAATTTCTCCCCATTCTCACCATTCCCCAAAGGGGGCTTTGCAAGTACTTTTCGAGTCACTGATCAAATCATCCTGGGATTCATCAGGGCATCACTCTGGACAAACCAACAAAATCTCATGTCCTACCTGAGATTCCTAGTACTTATGGTGTTCAATCAAGCTATCTACATAAGTTATATTAGGAAATGCACTAGTCAAAACATAAATTTTGTACCAAATAAACATTTTTCGCTTCAGTCTCACACATAAGGTGACATTTTTAAATATTAATTACCATCTATTTTCAGCATTCTGCAGTAATGACATTCCTTTGTTCTTCCTCACGCAAAAATATTTTAAAAATTTGTACACTCTCTATTATTGTACACTCTAGGCATTCCTAGATTATACCATCTCAATCTTTAACATGTATCTTTCTTTCTGATTTCATTTATGCCCCCAGCCCTCCTCCCTCTATCATTCTCACATGCAGCTTCATTCAGTGTTTTAACATAATTACATTACAGTTAGGTAGTATTGTGCTGTCCATTTCTGAGTTTTTGTATCTAGTCCTGTTCCACAGTCTGCATCAATTCAGCTCCAATTACTCAATGTCTTACCTTATTTCTATCTCCTGATGGTCTCTGTTACCAACGAAATTAAATAAAGAGAATTTTTTTATTAATTAAAAAAATTAACAAACAAAACACTTAGAAATCATTCCATTCTACATATATAATTAGTAATTCTTAATTTCATCACATAGTTGCATATTCATCATTTCTTAGTATATTTGCATCGATTTAGAAAAAGAAATAAAAAGACAACAGAAAATGAAAGAAAATGTGCCGCTGATAGCTTCAGCCCGGCCACGCGACCGGTACACTGGGTGGGTTTGGGGCGAGCTCGCAGGAATTAACCTGGGTAAGCTGGAGCCGGCGCTTTCCCCAGCCGGCGGTCGCGAGAAGTCGTCACTCAGGCCAGATGCGGGTTTTAAGCTTTTATTGTTACACTCCGGGATGGGCCACCCGGGAACCCGAGGAGTGAGACGTCTGGGGTCCAAAGACCCCGGGGCTCGGACGACCCAGAGCGGGGTAAGCGTGGGGCTTAAGTACTCTCGGGGAGGGGTGGAGCCTTGGGCGCACATGTCAGGAAGGGACAGCCAATCACACAAGGCAGGAGGCAGTTGCTAGGCTGAGGGCTTAGGTTAGGTATAGAGGAGTGAAGAGAATAACAGGAAGGCTTGCGGTTTAGTGGTGAGCTACGGAAATGGGCGGTCTACAACAAGAGGGGGAAGGGGGGAACAGAGAGGGGGGTTACAGGTACGGAGGGCAGAGAGTGAATGTAGAGAGGGAGAGAAGGATTAAAAAATTTTAAGCATGGCTAGGCTCCAGTCCCTGAGAAATATGCCACAAAAATGATAATAGAGAAAAAAAAAAATATACGTTCCATATCCCTTACCCCTCGCTTTCGTTTACCACCATTTCAAACTGAATTTATTTTAACATTTGTTCCTCCTATTATTCATTTCTATTCCATATGTTCTACTCTTCTCTTGATGTAGTAGCTAAAAGGAGCATCAGACATAAGGTTTTCACATTCACAGAGTCTCATTGTGAAAGTTATATCATTGTTCAATCATCATCAAGAAACATGGCTACTGGAACACAGCACTACATTTTCAGGCAATTCCCTCCAGCCTCTCCACTACATCTTAAACAACAAGGTGATACCTACTTAATGAATAAGAACAACCTCCAGGATAACCTCTCAACTCTGTCTGGAATCTCTCAGCCATTGACCCTATGTCTCATTTCACTCTTCCCCCTTTTGGTGAGAAGGGTTTCTCAATCCCTTGATGTTCAGTTTCAGCTCATTCTGGGTTCTTCTCAATCCCTTGATGCTGAGTCTCAGCTCATTCTGGGATTTCTGTCCCATGTTGCCAGGAAGCTCCAGACCCCTGGGAGTCATGTAGCGCGTAAACAGGGGGAGGGTGGTGAGTTTGCTTGTTGTGTTGGCTGGAGAGAGAAGCCACATCTGAGCAATAAAAGAGGCTCTCTTGGGGGTGACTCTTAGGCCTAAATTTTAAGTAGACTTGACCTATCCTTTGTGGGGTTAAGTTTCATAGGAATGAACCTCAAGACTGGGGACTCAGCCTATAGCTTTGGTTGTCCACACTGCTTGGGAGAATATCAAGAATTCAACTTGGGGATGTTCTCCTAAGAATTTCTCCCCACTCTCACGATTTACTGAAGGGGGCTTGCAAATACTTTTCCAGTCACTATCAAACCATTCTGGGATTCATCGGGGCATCACTCTGGATAAACCAACAAAATCTCATCTCCTACCTGAAATTCCAAGCACTTATGACATTCAGTCAAACTATCTACATGAGTTATATTAGGAAATGCTCTAGTCAAAATCTATATTTTGTAACAAATAAATATTTTTTGCTTTAGTCTCACACATAAGGTGACATTTTAAAGTATTAATTATCATCTATTTTCAGCACTCTGCAATAATGACATTCCTTTGTTCTTCCTCATGTCAAAACATTTTAAAATTTGTACATTGTACATTTCACTATTATTTTACACTCTAGGCATTCCTAGCTTACACCATCTTGATCTTTAACAACTATCTTTCATTCTGATTTCATTTATGTCCCCAGTCCTCCTCCCTCTATCATTCTCACATGCAGCTTCATTCAGTGTTTTAACATAATTACATTACAGTTAGGTAGTATTGTGTTGTCCATTTCTGAGTTTTTGTATCCAGTCCTGTTGCACAGTCTGTATCCCTTCAGCTCCAATTACCCACTATCTTACCCTATTTCTATCTCCTTATGGTCTCTATTACCAACGACATATTCCAAGATTATTCACTAATGTCAGTTCGTATCAGTGAAACCATACAGTATTTGTCCTTTAGTTTTTGGCTAGTCTCACTCAGCATAATGTTCTCTAGGTCCATCCATGTTGTTACATACTTCATAAGTTATTCTGCCTTAGAGCTGCATAATATACCATCGTATGTATATACCACAGTTTGTTTAGCCACTCGTCTGTTGATGGACATTTTGATGATGGTATGACTTTATGCATGAAAAGATTTATAACTATTATTTATGGGGACAATTAAGGATAATTCATAGTTCAAAGTAACATGTTGGCTTTATTTTTCCCTTTGGTACTATTTAAGAACCATAAACCAGATGCTGCAATAATCTCAATCTAAGATATAATTTTTACAAAATCTATATTGAAATATTTTTCTACTTACTTACTTGTACATATTCTACATATGTAAAATTTTAACTATGTTTACCTATTTAATTTAAAAAATAATTTAATATTTTCTTATCTCCCTGCACGTAGCTATTATTCTCTAAGCAAGAGATAGCCAGGCTACACACGAAGGCCGTATGATAAAAATAAATATCAAGAAGGAAAAAACTGAAAGCGCAAAATTGATAAAACATAGTTAATAACATACTATGAAATAGTTAATAACATGCTATGAAATAACATTCATGAAGTCATGAACACATAAAAATTGGCTTCCAATATGCCTAAGGATATTACAGTATTTCTTTGATAATCTCATTTTGACTCTTTTGTATATCCTGTTTCATGCCTTTCTTAGTTTCTTAAAACCATCTATTAAGTTTTATCCTTTGGCCTTCCTTTCAGGAAATGACCTATTTTATTTTTATTTATTTATTTTTTTACATGGGCAGGCACCAGGAATCGAACCTGGGTCCTCGGGCATGGCAGGCAAGCATTCTTACCTGCTGAGCCACCGTGGCCCACCCCATCTTATTTTTAATTGATAAAATCAAATATAGCAGTTTGAAAACTGTGCATTTATCTACCATTAAATCTCCAAATATCCTTATGTTATCATTTCCCATTAAATAAAAATTTCCTCTGGTCAAAGGCTTGTACTTCCAGTGCTTGAGATTGGATTTTTCCCATCTTCCCGAGTATTATGCACATTCAGTTAATGCTCTCTCACCTGCATTTGCACCTCTCCTTCTCTTCTGGATCTTTTCCATCAGCAAATACACATTCTCTCATTTTAAAAACAAACCATGCAGCCTTAAATAGGAATCTTTCCTTTTTCCAGTTACTCCTATTTCTGGGCTCCCTTTTCAACACGAAATTTTGAAAAACTATCTGCACATGATATATGAACTTCCTCACTTGCCTTTCACTCTCTAATGCACACTTTCCTCAGCTGTCTGCCTATACTTTTCACAAAACAATCAAAGAAAACCATTTCTTTCTAAATAATGATTTTCACATTTCCATATCCAAGGGCCATATTTCAGTCTTCATATTTCTAACCTTTTAATTTCAACCATTGCAATTGAAGTTCTTCTCTCATATTTGGCCTCTGACACTCAACAATGTCTATCTCTCATCCAAAGCTCTCATTTCTTTTTTCTCCATCAGTGTCTTTTGCTGAATTTTCCTGTATTACCTAATTCCTTTTGACTTTACCCTAGGCAATTTCCTGGGCCTACTTTATTTTTTCCTATCTTTACAACCTGCCCATAAAAATTTTATCCATTTCTAGGTGTTAAATTGGCTGATTTTAGGTAATTTAGTCCTTCACCCCCTGACAAAACTATCATCTCATCTGCCTCAAACAAATCCAGGGACACAGGATTGCTGACTTATTTTTAATTTTGGCTTCTGTTACCTTGTTTCCAGTTCTGCCCCTTCTTAGTTTTGTTATTATCACTTTGCTAGAAGGTATGTTTCTACCTGGTGTCATCTTGTGTCACGTTGTTGCGCAAAACCAGGGACAAGGCTGCAAGCCTCCAGAATATTATGCAGAAATAGAACACACCAGTGCCGAGGCTCTGAAGTTTCAGGAAGTAGGTTTTTATGCATCTATGGCCATAGGGTTCAGCCGAGTAGCCTCTGAAAGTCTGAGCCCTGAACAGAAGGTTAACATCAGTTTTTATAGACAGGATGACATGTTAAAGACAAGGTAAATGATTGGCTGGTTTAAATTGGGAAGGGTGCAAAGCTGGGTTTACAAAAGTGGATGAGCACCTACAAGGAGGGGTTTCTTTACAGGGATTTGTCTTATCTTGCCTACGTGCAGTTTTACCACTTCTTGGGGCAAGCATCCTGCTCCCATGTAGCTCTGACTCCTCAGAGGAATTTGGGGAATTTTTAAAGAGGAGGTACTTTAAATATGCAAGGAGGGGTGAGGGGCATATTTGTTGCAAGGGACCTGCTTGCTACAGGGCAAAGCCTGATAAAATATGTCAGAGGATGTTTTTTCTATTCCCTTCCTTGCCAAGAATTCCCATACCCATGATAAACAGTTAATAAATACACTCAACCACGTATTATTTTATTACGTCATTAGTAAAAAATAATCATTGAATCAAACCCAGAAAACTTCCACCCCCAAAAAAGAGCCAAAAATTTTAATTTGTTTTTGTAAATAAATAAAAATAACATGAATTAATGTTCTTTGCAATCCAAGAAAACACAATGAAGAAGTCATATATCTATTCCAAGTCCATATAAATCTAAAATCATTCATGTTTTATAAACTTATCCGTCTAGGTAATTTTTTTTGCAGTCAATTTAAAATGAAATACATCTTTAACATTTCCTTAACATAATTAGAAACCTAAATTCACCTATACTTTGAAAGTGCTTCCTCCTACAGGATGTAGCAACCATTTTGAGAGATTCTTAGAGCACACTACACAACTCAGAGGAGACGAGCGATTTTGAGCACTGTTTCCTCCATGTTTCTGGCATAGACAAGTGGGGTTGGCCTCAGATGTTCACACCCTACTATTTCCCTCATCATCTCCTAAACTGTGACAGGACCTCTGTCTCTGACACACGCTATCTACTGAACATCAGATGCTGGGGAAACTGTATGTTTTCACTTTGGCTGTGAGCCACAGCCTTAAAGACAGAGAAAAGTGACAGCGCAGCATCCAACCCGGTGTTCCATTTGTTCTTTTTTCATATATTTCTGTATGAAGTTGTTGAGTTTTTGTCAGTAGGAATGTCATCGCTCCTCACACAGGAGGACATGTCAAAACAGGTGTGAACAGATTAAATAACTGTTTTCCTGAATATCTGCATCGTTTTCAGTCATAGGATTAAAATCAAACACACTGCATGTTGAATGTGTTTAAATTCATGCAACAGTTAGTGATAATTTTTCTGAAGAAGTAAATAATTTGTAATAATGCTTACTTTCTCTCTTTTTTTCTCAGAGGATATATGGCTATATATCCTCTGTACTTTCTCATTCAGTATCAATCCACAGCCCCTGAACACATGGTCTAAGTCAGTTGTCTGCTCCTCTATTCATATTTGGACTTTAATTTGTCATAAGTTTCACTAATGAGAGCTAGGAGAATCTTAATAGAATAGATTGATGATAAGAAAAATGGACTATTGTACTTCTGGATTAAGTTGAAGTCCACGGTGGCATTTCTACCAAAGCGCCCCAACCCCTCACCTCCCCACATACATACCTGCATTCCTACATGCTGACTTAAACCTATGGATGAGGAATAAAAGAGAATATTGTCCAGTAGAAAATTAAATCAACATTACAAATAGGAGACCACCTCGAGATTTGAATAAAAAAAAAATCTCTTCTTTTCAAGCTTTAAATTCTACCTAAATTATCAATCTGCTTCCAAGAAGATGATTTCTCTTAGCCATTGTGTTTTCATATGTATGCATATACATAATACATACATATGTAATTTAATATTAAATTTAACAAAGTGTTTATTCATCCTTCCATTTTTTTGGAGCTAGCAGTATCTTACCTGACAAATTATTAATCAACTATGTTAAAATAGTCAACAAAGCACATGGTCTGTAAAATTGAATCTTTGTCTCTGGTCACTCCTCAGCAGAAACTCTGATCTCACAATCTTTACAATGTTTCTTTCAATAGTTTCCAACACATATAGATGTTCCAATAAAACTAGATTATTTGTTGCACCTTAAAAATGCCCTTTATTTATACTCTTTTTTGAAATTTTGTTTATGTTCTTTACTCTGCTTATAATGTTTCCAGTCTCCTTTATTTTATCTAGATTCTGAAACTTAATTGAAAGGTATTTTTAAAAATTCTTTGAGTCAGATGAAAGTGTGGCCTGAGGAACTCTTTGGACCCATTCTCAAAAAGAAAATCATAACTAGTGAAATTATTTTTAAGAAGCAATCACTTACAGCCTCTGGAAAACGTCTTTAGAGCATATAACAATGAAGACTCATTTATTCAAGAATAATAAATCAGCAAAAGAAAGAGAGACTTTATGGCACTTGAACCCTGGTCTGCTCCTTCCCCCTGCAGTTCAACTGAATGGAAGTGTCATTTCAGATGGTTGACCAAGAAGAATGTACTGCCTCTCCCCATCAATCCTAGTCAAGGCTTGTGGCATTGCCCCAGGAGGAGCAAGCCATCATCATTTCTCATCCTTCCAATTCTGTGTTTCAGAGACTAAATTCCACGTAAGTGTGCCCAGAAGGCCAGGGGCTTCCTTCCTTTGTCCAGCTCCCAATGGTAAGATGGAAGCTTTGCACCAAGCCTAGCAAGCTTGTACTTGGGCTCCAGTCATCTTCACCCTAGCTTGTAGGATGCAATTCTATGCCCACAGAAATAAGGTTAGAAGATCAGTGACTACTACCCTTGTCCTGCACAATGTTCATAGAGCAGAGGAAACACTCTGAAAGAGGATCACTATCCCTGCACTTAGCTATGGAACAGGGGCTCAGAGAGTTTGCCAGGGGAAGAGGTTGGCCATATCATCAGAGAGGCCTGAGTCTCTCCTCAAGGGACCTGACTTTATTTGGAAGAGAAAGTAGGGAAATTCAAACATAAGGGTACTCTCAAAAACAATGGAGATTTGGGTAGTGAGCAATGAAGAGGAGGTTGGTAGCTCCAATTATACGACAAGCTAAAACTTATATGAGTTAGTTTACCAGATAGAACCAGGGGAAAGGATAGCTAGAAGATTCCTACGGCGGTCAGAACAAATCTCAAAGACTGGTCTCAAAATCTACAAATTATTCATATATTTATTAATATATTATTAATAATATGAATAAGATATTCACATGTCCTAGAGAAATAACAATATTTTTCATCAATTTGACCATAATTCTCTATATTTCACTAGAAGTGAAAGTACATGATAGTTACTTTCTGAAAGTGGGGTGGTACAGTTTGTAAATACCAAACATGTTGAAATGGCTTTTTCCATGGATAAGGGAAGGATTCTGGAAGAGTTGTAAAGAGTTTAATAGAGGAGGCCTAGAATGCTTTGAAGAGACTGTTGGTAGAAATGTGGACTCTAAAGATATCTCTGATAAGGCATTAGACAGAAATGATGCATATGTTATTATAAACTGGAAGGAAGGTGATCCTGGTTTTCAAGTGGCACCACATATTGCAGAATTATGTGCTGCCGTTGGATGGAAATCAGAATTTAAAGGTGACCTCCCAGGATACTCAGCTGAGGAAATTCCCAAACTAAATGTGGAAAATGCAGACCGGATGCTCCTTGCAGCTTATAGTGAAATGTGAGAAGGAAGAGATCAGTTGAGAACAGAATTCTCAGGTATAAAGAAAATGAAAATTGGTGTTCTGGAAAATTTGGGGCTTCCAAAAAGTGACACCAGTGAATAAGGCCCCACCCGAGGATTTATCCAACCATGGAAGCAGTCAGCCATTACAGGACAAATGAGGATTAGAGCTTGAGTTATCCAGAAGGGATTTATGGAAAGTCCTTTAGTTTGATGGGCAGAATCCCAGTATATTGCATAGAAAACCAACAATAATGTTGTGGGATCTGTATAAATGGAACCACTGCCATCTGGACCAAGAGGGACAGGAAAGGAGCAAATTGGAGGAAAAATAACTTCAAAGGTAGAACCAAGGAAGCTAAGGTCTGAAGCCAGGAAACCTTGGCCAAGGAGAGCAGACTCACCCAAGCACTTGGAGAGGGTGAGTTTGCCCCAGAGGCAGAGTGTGCCTTCCACCTTGCTGTTCCAGAAGGGTTGTATCCCAGGTCTTAGAGAAGCTGGAGCACATTCCTTGGGGTTTGGGGAGGGTCTACCTGCCACCACGTTTTTATGGAGGGGTGGAGCATGTGCCCCCGAGATGGCAGGTAGCCCAGGTGTAGCCCTGATGCTTGGAGAAGGTGGAGCTGAGAAAAAGGTTGTCTCTCCAATGTCCCCCAAGGCTGCACCACATCCTAGCATTTGGAGAGAGAACAAAGCTGCTGCATAGGCCCTTGGAAAGGGTGGAACTGCTGCTTTCTGAAGCCCAGAGGATAAATGACTCTCAGATTTTGAAATCTAATGGAATTTGTCTTGTAGGTTTTCAGAACTGCTTTGGTCCAGTGACCCTGTGTTGCTTTTGATTTCTCCCTATAGTAATAACAACACGTATCCTATAACTGTCCCTCTGTATATTGGCAGCAGATAACTTCTTGTAAGTTTCATAGGTTCAGAGCTAGAAGAGAATTTTTACCTTATAACAGATGATGCCTGTAGCTGACTTTGATGACATTTCTACTGGTTTTAATAGATTGTATTTTTATTGTACAGATATTTTTAAAGCTTTTGTGATACTACAATGGAGTGAATACATTTTGCATATGGAAAAACATGTCTTTTTGGGAGTCCAGAGGGTGGAATGTGCCAATTTGATAGTATTATGCTTTAAAAGTCATATTTTAATCCTGATCTAATATTATTGAGCAGCTGTACCTTTTAATCCTGATTGAATAATGTAGGCTTTAGACTTTTGACTAGATTATCTCCATGGAGATGTGACACACACTATTGTGGGTGTGAACTTTTGATTAGATGGAGATGTGACTCCACCTATTCCAGGTGGGTCTTGATTAGTTTACTGGAATCCTTTAAAAGAGGATCATTTTAGAGAGAGCCAGAAATGACGGAAGCCTCAGAACTGACAGAAACTTCACAGCAGAGCTGACACAGATGTGGACAGGTGAGAAACAAAGATGTGGATGTTTGGAGAGTCTTGGAGACCAGGAAACATTGCCATGAGATGTTAAGCAAGCCAGAATTTGGAGAGAGTCAAGGGAAGCCGAGAGATGACAACTAGCTCCAGAGAAGCAAAGTGAGGAACCCCACAGAGGTTGAAAGCAATGGAACCCAGGAGCAAGGGACCAGCAGATGCCAGCCACGTTACCTCCCAGTTGATAGAGGGGTTCCTAACCCATCAGCCTTTCTTGAGTGAAGGTAACCTCTTGTTAGTGCCTTAATTTGGACAATTTCACTTCCTTAGAACTGTGAACTTGTAACTTATTAAATTCCCTTATATAAAAGCCATTCTATTTCTGGTATACTGCACTCTGGCAGCTTGCAAACTAACGCATATGAGATAGAAAGATAATAACCAATCCTGTGGGAAATAAGATATGCATTTGGAAAAGATATAGTAAAACCTTTTTTAAGAACTCTAAAACAAAGAATGATGGATTAAAGATATTTATCCTCTGAGCTTAACAGTTCTTGTGACTCATCAGACTAATGTATTAATTAAATCTGGGCATAAATATAGACATATAATTTGGATTTCAGCACAATAGGTACATTTTCAGTTTTGAAAATAAATAGTAAGATGTATTAATTAATTTTCCCTTCAACTGATTATTCAAATTGAAATCCATACAGTTAAATTTATAATGTTCTTGTTTCCCCCTTGTTATTAAACTGAAACTCCAACTGCTTTTCTTAGGTGTACATATTCTTGTATCTGAGGGGGTGGCAGCTGAGATAGATGCCATTAGATAAGGTGATAACACCATGGAGACAGAAGTTAATAACATCTTCCGACCAGTTTGTAAGCAATGATATGGGAAGCCAAAATTATTCTGTCTATTTTGGTAGGAGTGTGATTAAGTAATAATCAACATTCTTTTGTGCAGAATCATAGTAGTGACATACCATTAATTAGTAGATTTATAAACACCCCCTCCATGTAGTCTGCCTACATAGACCATTTCACCTCCATACATAACTTCCTGTTGTTTGGGAAGGTTGCTACCTCTCAATGCATACAGAGATCTCAGTGAAGGAAATTGGTCAGGACCTCAAAGAGCACTGCATAAGACAGATAGCTGTCTTATTTTGTGATGATCACACACAGTTGATCACAGTTGCTTGAGGAAGACAGTGGGGGAAAGACTGCAAGAAGGAAGATTGTCTGAAAACCATACAAACATTCACCTCGGTTTCTTGGACAATGAGCTCTGTGGGATTTGCTTTCTACTTGTCACAGATGGAGAAATGAATCTAAGCTCAATTAATCAACAGTTGGGGGGAGTTCATCCCCCCACGGGAGAACAGAAATATCTCATGGGTCACATAGTCCCCAGGCACAGGGCAACTGTGCTGGTACCAGTATTGTGAACAGGTGACATACCAATTCTATTGCTAAGCAGCCTATATATTGCTCATAGTCAAGGCTAATACATGCTTATCTTACTATAGAAGAATGAAGAAAGAGAAAAGGGGTCCACTAAAGTTATTCATGCTGTACTGGCCCCAAACTAATAAAATGTTAGTTTTCCATGCAGCATAGGAAAGTATCACAATTTTAATGGCTTAAAATTTCACGTTTCCATAGGTCTCAAGTCTGGGCATGGCATAGTTGTGCTCTCTGCTCAAGATCTTGCAAGGCTGAAATCAAGGTATTGGCTAGATTGCATGATCATTTGAAGACTCTATTAGGAAAAGATTCTCTTCCCAACTCCCTCACATTGTTGGCAGAATTCATTTACTTGTGGTTATAGAACTGAGGCCCTCAGCTCCTACAGGCTATTCCTCTTCACAGGTAGTTCATAATATATCCTTTTTTTTTTCAAGCCCAGTAAGAGATTATCTCTTAATTTAAGAGAAGCCCATGTTTTTTTTTTTTTTTTCTTTCTCTCTCTCTCTTTTTCACTAAATCAGGCCACCTAGGAAAATCTCCCTTTTGAGTAATCCCAAATCAACTGAATTAGGAATTTAATTACATATGATAATCCCTTCACCTTTTCATATAATGTAACCTAATTTCTGGATTAACATTTCACATCCATGGTTCCCTCCCATACCGAAGGACCAGACACTGATTATGCAGGGTGTTTGCCCAAGGGCCACATTAGAATTCTACCTACTTCAAAGCTTTTCTGTGCCGTAATGGGAAGTTTAGGAGCATTCCTTCCCTTGCTTTGCTGATCCTTAGCTTGTGTAAATATCTCCTTTCTGCACTAAAGTCTCTATGTTAAACTATTCCATGTTGAATTCAAACAGAATTTTGATAAATGCAGGACAAATAGAGGCTCCATATGGTAGAGCAAGTTGACACTTTGCCCAAATGGGAAGTTCACAATACCTTCCCATTTGTTTCAAGAGGTATATGTGTGGGCACACATGCGTGTGTGTTTTTGTAAGAATATGTATATTAAGAAAAAACGTGTTTACACAATTTTTTCAACTCTGTGTGCCTTATAAATTGCTGAAGTATTAAATATATAAATGTAGACTGTAATCACTAGAATCTGGCTGTCTGCATTTTCATGGCCACTATACTACTTATTAGCTAGAAAATATTAAAAACTGTATTTACATTTTCTGCATCTGTTTTTCTTTGTTTGAACAGATAGAGTAGTACATTCCTCATATGGTGGTAGTGATGCAAAATTGGGTTAATCACCTAATCAGTGTATAACATATAGGAAAGAAATTTTACATGTTATCTTTATAATTAGTTTTATGGTAAAAGGTCACCTTTTAGTTTGAATTTCACAGGTTGATATAAATGGGCATGTTCATGTACTTCTTTGTTCCCATAGGTAGTTTTTAGAAAAATTGGGAAAGAATGTCTCAAGGGTTGCTAACAGGATAATTTCAAATAGGAAATCCCAAATCCATATACTTAAAAAACAAATGAACAGATAAGCCTAGCATTCTTTAATGCAACTCAAAGAATATTTTTAGACCCTCACTAGATCGATTTCTACCCTAACTACAAATAAAGGTAAACCTCAGATACATCTGATAATGACCAATTATAAGGTTGAGCTACAGATATTAAAACAAAATAATAAATTCCACTCATTTTTAATATAATAATAACAAGAATATTTTTATAGCGTGGCTCGTAATGATCACAAATTAGCTATAATGTAAATGAAAAAAAATTAACAATACTTCCATGGAGATTTGAAATCAAATATACCTATTCTGTTGCAGGGTGCTGAATAAGATCTCAGAATTTAAAGTTGTAATAAACACATTTGGGAATAGCATCATATTAGTAATAGGCAATGGTTGATTATTATTTTGCAATTTATAATGTGCTTTTGCAGATATTTCTCATTCAATCTTACTCCAAAATATGTTTCATAATCATGTGCTCATTTTTCAAATGAACAAGCTTTGCTTCAGTTATATCCCAAAATGTCCAAGAGTAACAAGGCATTGTAGCTATTAATTGAGCCATGTCCTATGTTCTAAATCTAAGGTATTTGTCCTACACGACAACGCCTATATTATAGACTGAGTGAAAAGAGCCAAGCTGTTACCCTAAATTCAAATAAGATATCGATATTCATAATCTTTTTTAAAATTTCATTAATGTCTGTTACTTTTACTTACAGAACAGTTCAAAAATTCAAGAGGTACAAAAACATTAACAGTGAAAAGCCTCCGTGCCCTCCTGTCCCCCAGGTACCTAGCTCCATTCCTTGGAGGCTACTGGTGTTACCAGGTTCAGAGAAAGTCTATCATATACCTCAAATATAAACATACATACATATATATATTTTCTTTTTATACGTAAATTTGTACATAATATCATGCACATTGTTCCACACTTCATTTTTTTCAAACAGCATTGTCTAAAGTGTTTCTTTATTCTTTTACCATTTGTTAAGCTAGTTTTATATTATCTTTAAAAAAATTTCTTAGCAGTTTTCATCTGCTTAGCTTTCCATAAGAACATATAATAATTTATGTATTATACTTCCCTCAAATAGAAAATTTAATAGTAGCAGAATTCACTATGCAAATATAAATCTTTCCATTTATTATAGTCTCCTTTCCTGGGGTTTCTAATACAATTATTAATTACAAATAAAAATGTAGGTACCTCATTTCTTAAAATCCTTCCACTCTTGGGCAGGCCACGGCGGTTCAGCAGGCAGAGTTCTCACCTGTCATGCCAGAGGCCTGGGTTTGATTTCCAGTGCCTGCCCATGCAAAAAAAAGCCACAAAAACCTCTTTCACTCTTGTTTCATGCATCATTACATCAGCAAAAAATTCCTGAACAGTATTAAATGATAACGCTGGTAATGGAAATTAATATCTAACTAGTTACTAATGGGTGTGATTAATGCTTCACTCTTAAAATGCAGCATGTAACTGTTTATAATTCCCAACAGGTAAAATATTGTCTTTTAGCCCTTTTCCTTTGTAAAGGCTGTTGTTCTTGTCCAATTAAAGGGTCCCATTCTCTGGTTCTATCTGACACAACAATGGTATACAGCCCTTCAACACTGGGTAATTTTTTTATACAGGAATCGTTTTAGGTCATCCACCATGTTGAATTCTTTTTCCCACAGGATCAATCTTCATGCCTTGATTTCTGTTCTGGGGTTACCTGTTTCTCCCTGCTGTCCCTAGGTTCATGATCTTTTAATATAATATTTCCAACAGAAGTGTTTGTCATTTGGTATAGATTATATTTCCAAATTATGAACACTGAGAATAGTGCATACTGTAGTAAATTATATGGCTGCTTTTTAGAAAAAATGTATGAAACAAAAATTCACATAAAACATTTTAGCTAAGTTAAAATGACCATAAATTCAGTCATATATCCTGTGCTTTATTTCAATGCATCAGAATATCTGTTTACCCAGATTTTGATCTTAATTCAAAGTGCCATTTTTCCATATTCCTTTTTTTTCTTAACTAAATCTTGACTAAATTTAAATTGCCTTGTTATATAAAGCACATTTATTTTTTCTCCTCATAGTAGTTATGTTTAGGAGATAAAACTGCAGCTGTACAAGCATCTTTAATCACAAAGCCTCATGTTATTAGTCTTTAATGCAATTTTATAAAATGGAAGAGAGCTTCATGTGAGATTACTAACAATATATCTCCATTAAAGATTGTCAAAGAACGTACGATAATTTCAAATCTGCAAGCATATTGTTAGGCTAGAAAGTAAAGCAGTTAGCATATTAACTTGTTTTGTTGATCGGTATAAAACTTTTGTAATTATAGGAGGAAAATGAAGTTTGGTTTCTTTTAAACAGTTAAGAGGGTTAAATACAGAAGTGGGTTTTTATATATCTTGTGTTTTAATTAGTGTCTGAACTAATACTAGAAAATTTTAATAATGTTTTTAAGTTTTTGAACTTCTATTAAAAGTGACATCAACTACATTTCATAAAAAGTACATTATGTGTCTTTCAAAATGTTATAACAGTTTCTTTTAAATCTTTTAAGTTATATTTGATAGATCATCCAGGCTAATAAGACAGCAATCATATTTCAATCCAAAAATGTTTATGTATTTCTCAGTCATGTTTTTCAAGCCATAATTTTTGCATTCACATATTCATGATCACAGGCCTCAAATCTCCTTGGATGAAAATTGTTTTGATTTCTGTTTTCAAGCCTTCTTACTTATAATATAGTATAAGTACCTCTACCCCTATTAATGCTGCTGCTGCTATTTTATTAGTAATAATGATGAAAATAACTGTTTGTATTAGCTAGGTTTCTCTAGAAAAAAGAGAATTAGCAGAAGATATCCATAGATATAAAATTTATAAAAGCATTTCACATAACTGTGGGAATGTAGGGCCCAAGGTCTGTAGGGCAGGCTGTAAGCTGGCAAATCCTATGAATATCCTCAATGAACTCTCAGGAAAGGCTGACTGGATAACTGTGGGAATGGAAAAGTGCAAAATCCACAGGGCAGGTTGTGAAGCTGGTGGCTCCAATGAAGGGTCTGGATGAACGCCACAGGAGAGGCTCCCTGGCTGAAGCAGGAAGAGAGCCTGTCTCTTATGAATCCTCCTTAAGAGGTTTTCAGTGATTTTAGATTGAGCATCACTCATTGCAGAAGACCCTCCCCTTGGCTGATTACAAATGCAATCAGCTGTGGACACAGCCACCATATTCATGATTTAAGTCCATGAAATATCCTCATAGCAACAGACAGGCCAGTGCTTGCCTGATTAGAAAACTGGGCACCAACTCCTGGCCAAGTTGACACATGAATATGACCGTGACAGTCCACCTTTTGTCAACTTGGCAGCTATACACATCACCTCAAATCATACTTAATCTCTAAATAGAAAATAATAATAGACATATTTTCCTCGCCTAACAATATTCAACTGTCCTGAGTACAACTGGAAATGCATTAAATCTCCCCAGAATAAGATGCAAGTCCTTGAGTAATATTCACTCCTAAACATGATATCTTATAACTTAAATACTATAGCATGAACAAAACAGCCTTACGCTCTTGATTTCCATAACTGATCATGTGGTCGTGGTTCATATTTGTCATTATCTTCTTCTACTACCCTTTCCATGTTCTTTTTACCCTCAACAAGTACTTCAACTGGCTGTGTTTTTTGGCCTGGTGGGTGACCCAAACCTTCATTCCTAAAGTTTGAGAACCATTGGTAGCCTGCCTGGATTGGGTTGTTGTGGTTTTCCATTGATTTTAACCACAGGGCATGGTAGTACTAAAAGACGCCCTAAGGGATCTCCTATATTCCAGGAAAACTCTTCTTTACCTCCATTGTGCAGTTGCAGTCCTATTTCCCCCGATAGAGTCAATCATCCCAGCCAGTAAAGTAATCCCTTTCTTGGCTTGTTGATACATGGACATGAGTAGCCCAAAGTAACCAGGTGGCAGTGTTAGATTTCAGTTCAATGGAATCACTGTTGTTTCTTCTGGTGAAAGCACTCCTCCTTCTGGAACTAAAACCTGTAGAACAGCAGAGCTCAACGTCACAGGGACAAGCAGCCAAAATTTTCCTAGTTGGTCACTAGGTGTAATAGTGAATGGTGCCACTCCCGTTCTTGGTTCCTGGACCCATGGATCTTGGCTATGGGAGAAACAGCACCATACAATGGTTGCTGATTCAGAGCATACACAGCCTCCTGGAGAACATCACCCCAGCCCTACAAGGTATTGCCACATAGTTGGCATCATAATTGAGTTTTTGAAAGGCCATTCCACCAATCCAGATGCCACTAGATGATGGGGAACATGGTAAGACAAGAGAATTCCTTGAGCATATGCCCATTCCTGCATTTCATTTGCTATGAAGTGGGTTCATTGATCAGAAGCAATGCCGTGTGGAATACCGTGACAATGGATAAGGCATTCTGTAAGTCCACAAATGGTAGTTTTGGCAGAAATATTGCATGCAGGGAAAGCAAACCCATACCCAAAGTAGGTGTCTATTATAGTTAGAACAAATAGCTGCCCCTTCCATTATGGGAGAGGTCCAATGTAATCAACCTGCTGCCATGTAGCTGGCTGATCACCTTAGGGAATGGTGCCATATTGGGGGCTGAGTGTGGGTCTCTGCTGCTGACAGGCTAGGCACTCAGCAGTGGCTGTAGCCATGTCAGCCTTGATAAGTGGAAGTTCATGTTGCTGAGCCCATGTATAACCTCCATCGTTACCACTATGACCACTTTGTTCATGAGCCCATTGAGCAATGACAGGAGTTGCTGGAGAAAGAGGCCGACTGGTATGCATAGAACGGGTCATCTTATCCACTTGATTATTAAAACCTTCCTCTGCTGAAGTCACCCTCTGGTGTGCATTCACATGGGACACAAATATCTTTATGTTTTTAGTCCACTCAGAAAGGTCTATCCACATACCTCTTCCCCAGAACTCTTTGTCCCCAATTTTCCAATCATGCTCTTACTTAGTCCTTGATAATTCAGCCAAACCATTAGCAACAGCCCATGAACCTGTATATAAATGCACCTCTGGTTGGTTCTCCTTCCAGGAAAAATGAACAACCAGATGCACTGCTTTAAATTCTGCCCAGTGGGAGAATTTCCTCCTACTACTGTCCTTCAGGGACATCCCAGAAAGGGGTTGTAGTGCTGCAGCTGTCCACTTTCAGTTGTTACCTGCATACTGTGCAAAATCATTTGTAAACCAGGCCTGAGTTTTCTCTTCATCAGTCAATTCACTGTAAGGAACTCCCCAAAAAGCCATAGCTCTGGTCTGGGAAAGAGAAGGTAATGTGGCAAGAGTGCAGACCATGGGCATTTGGACCACTTCCTCATGTAACTGACCTGTGCCTTCAGGACCTGTGCTGGCCCTATCTCATATGTACCATTTCCATTTTGTGCTGGAGTGCTGGCTGTGCATGCCCACCTTTTATGGCTTGGTGGGTTAGACAACACCCAGCTCATGACAGGAAACTCAGGTCTCATGGTAACTTGGTGGCCTATGGTTAAGCTTTCAGTCTTTATTAAGGCCCAGTAACAGGTCAAAAGCTGTTTCTCAAAAGGAGTGTAGTTATTTGCAGCAGATGTTACCATCTGCTTTGCTCCAAAATCCTAAGGGTCTGCATTGTGATTCTCCTACAGGGACCTGCCAAGGGCTTCAGACAGCCCCTCTATTTGCCACTAACATTTCCAGCATCATTGGATCTGCTGGGTCATATGGTCCAAGTGGCAAAGCAGCTTGTATACAGCAGCCTGGACCTGCCATACAGCCTCCTCTTCTTCAGGTTCCCATTCAAAATCAGCTGCTTTTCTGGTCACTCGATAAATGGACTAGATTAGCACACCCAAATGAGGAATATGTTGCCTCCAAAGTCCAAAGAGATCAACTAGGCTTTGTGCCTTTTTTTTCGTCATAAGAGGGGCCAGATGCAGCAACTTATTCTTCACTTTAGAAGGTGTTCTAGTCTCCTAGCTGCCAGAATGTGATATATCAGAACTGGAATGGCTTTTCGACAGGGAAATTTAGTAAGTTCCTAGTTTACAGTTTTAAGGCCACTGAAATGTCCAAAAGCAAGTCTAAAGAAATGTCCAATCTAGGGCATCTAGGGAAAGATACCATGGTTCGAGAAGGTCAATGAACTTCAGGACTTCCCTCTCCACTGTATAGGCACGTGGTAAACAAAGCTATGTCTACGCACTTCCTCTCCAGTCCTCTTGCTTCATGAAGCTCTCAAGTGGCCTTCTCCTTCTTCATCTCCAAAGGTTACTGGCTAGTGGGCTCTGTGGTTCTTTCATCATTCTGAAGTTCTCTTCTCATTCTCAAAAGGCACTATCTTCAAAATGTCTCCTCTTTTACAGGATTCCAGTAAGCTAATCAAGACCCACGTGAAATGGGTACAGATATGTCTTCATCTAACCAAGTTTAATACCCACAACTGATTGAGTCATATCTCTGTAGAGATAACCCGATCAAGTTTCCAACTTGTAGTACTGAATAGGCATTAGCAGAAGCCATTGCTCTCACAAGATTGATTAGAAGTAAAACATGGTTTTTCTAGGGTACATAAATCCTTTCAAACTGGCACAGAAGGGATATATCAACATGCCTCACACTACTGGACACCCAGAAATTTCACTGAGGTGGAAGGTCCCTGTATTTTTGTTGGATTTATCTCCCATCCTCTGACACACCAATAAGTTGCTACTTCTTGCTCACTAGGTCCAATCAACATGATATCATCCATATAATGGACAAGCTGTGATGTCTTATGGGAGGGAGAAATCAATGTTCCCGTGGACAATATTATGACATACAGCTGGAAAGTTGATATACCCCTAAGGTAGGACAGTGACAGTATATTTCTGGCTATGCCAGCTAAAAGCAAACCATTTCCGGTGGTCCTTACTCATATCTACTGAGAAAAAAAGTGTTTGCCAGATCAATAGCTGCATACCTGGTACCAGGAATCACTACCCTTGCATCCTTAAATTCCCTAAGAGTGGCAATAATCTCTGCAATCCCTCCAGGAATATGGTATTGCTTCTGATTTAGTATTTTGCTAGGTAGGGCAGTTCTAGTGACTTCCGCGTGATCTCCCCTACCATAATAGCCCTCATCCATGAGTCAGAGAGTCAAAGTGGAGATTCTGCCTGTTGTTCAGTATGTCTATTTCAATTATGCATTCTGGAACTGTGGAAATAACTACATAATGGGTCCAAGGGCCCACTGGACCCACTGTGTGATGGGCATGAGCTAAAACTCCACTGATCACCTAACCTCCATAAGCTTGCACACTGACTGGTGGACCAGAGTGATGTTTTGAGTCTCCTGAATTAATATCACTTCTGAACCAGTGTCTAATAATCCCCAAAATGTCTTATTTCTTTTTCCTCAATGCACAGTTACCTTGGTAAAAGGCCATTGGTCTCCTTGGGGAAGGCTTGGAAGAAGGTTAACAGTATAAATTTGTGTCAGTGTAACAGGGTCCTCCCCCAAAGGGACCTGACCTCCCACTCATTCAACAGGCTTGGGTCTGTAAACTGTCTCAAGTCTGGACATTGATTTAGGGGGTGTGACTCTCTGTTTTTCTAACACAAGTTAGACTTCTGTTCACTTGACTTAGAACTCTTTTGCTTGTACAGCTCAAACAAGAATTTAGTAGACTGCCCATCTATTGCACTTCTAGGTACCCCATGATCTACTAGCCATCACCACAAGTCTCTGCAAGTCATATTATTTTGACTCTTGCTTTGAGTCTGCTGTCCATTATGACAGCCACGTCCACCTTGTCTTTGATGATTAGGTACTACCATCTGGCTTCTGCCAACTTGGGTTCCGGTCATCCCCAATGTGTTTAAGGATTCCAGTTCAGTTACAGCAGTTCCCAAGGTAATATATGGCCTAGAGAGAGGGACAACCTACAGAGCTCTTTAGGGATGATGGAGCTGGTTTAACAAATTTATTTCTTACTCCAGTAAAAGGTGCATCCTCTGGACATTCTTGGGTTGTACGAGCAAGCTTTCTGTGATAAATCCACTCTAACATTCTAATCTCTCTCTAAGCCATTGGATCCCTTCATCTGCATTATACCAGGGCAGTTCTGGCATTTCAACCTCAGGTAATGTTGACCACCTTTTGATCCATGTTTCAACCAACCATCCAAACAAACTGTTAATACCTTTTCTAACCCCTCGAGCTATAACATTGAATGCAGAATCTCTGCTTAGTGGGCCCATATCAATAAATTCAGTTTGATCCAGCCTTATATTCCTCCCACCATTATCCCACACCCTTAAAATCCATTGCCACACATATTCCCCTGATTTCTGTCTATATAAATTGGAAAACTCACACAGTTCTGTTGGAGCATAATGTACATCCTCATGTGTGATATTTCATACCTTGGTTTTAAGGGCCTGTTGGGACTTATAGTCTAGATATAGGTCTGGAAGTAATGAGGGGTGGTGAGGGTGAGTCATGAAAAGAATTAGAAGTATCTTCCAAGCCATTTGCTTCAGGGAATTCATTTTCAATTTCATCTGGTGAAACAAGATTAGTCACTCTAGGGTTAATCCCTTCAGGTTGAGGCTGGGTGGCTGACTCCTCAGGGTAGGCTAGAGGTGGGACAGCTATGTCCTGATGGTTATCTAGAAAAGACTCAGCATGACCTAGGGTTTCAACCTCTCCACCACCATCATTATCAATCCATATGTCACTATCCCACTTTTCACGGTCCCTCTCCTTTCCAATCAATGCCCTTACCTTAAAGGCAGACACCAGGCAAGATTGAGATTTCAGTTTATGTTGTAAAACTGCAACTCCAACAGTGAGATTCTGAGTGTGATTTCAAAGATCTCAAGTCTGCAGCTACAGGAGATAAGATTTTCCTTCATGGCACTCATAGAAACATTTACCTCTGTCATATGGTGCATAAGCTTCGCATTTGAAGCCTTCAGCTCATCCCTTTCACTTATCAATGAATACAGCATATCGAACAATAACCAGCCACCAAGTCTGTACCTCCTGTTTCCACAAAACTCTGTAAAAGTGTCAAAAACATTATCCCCCAGAGCCTGGCTTCATATAAGTGAAACATTAGAGAAATCTGATGGTGATATTTTGACTATCTCTTTTGCCTGTTCACCCCATGGATTGGCAGTGTCATTTTGATTATAGGAAACAAGAGTCCTTAGCGCATATGAGTCCAGTCAGAATATAAAACCAATCATAAAAAATATTTTGGGATTGTTTCTTAAGAACACTCCTGGTACCAAGCTGTATTAGCAAGGGTCCTTTAGAGAAACAGAATCAGCAGGAGATATCCATAAATATACAATTTATAAAAACATTTTACATAACTGTGGGAATGTAGATTCCAAAGTCTGTGGGCAGACCACAAACCAGCAACTCTGACAAAGGTTCTCAACAAACTCTCAGGTAAGGCTAGCTGGACAACTGTGGGAATGGAAGAGTCAAAATCCACAGGGCAGGTTGTGAAGCTGGCAGCTCCGAGGAAGGGTCTGGATGAGCCCCACAAGAGAGGCTCACTGGCTGAAGCAGGAAGAGTAACTGTCCCTTCTTAATCCTCCTCAAAAGCCCTCCAGTGATTAGTTAAGCATCACTCATTGCAGGAGACACTCCCCTTAGCTGATTACAAATGCAATCAGCTGTGGATGCAACCAACTTGATCATGATTTAAGTCCATGAAATGTCCTCATAGCAAGAGACAGGCCAGACAACTGAGCACCAGCACCTGGCCAAGTTGACACATGAACCTGACAATGACACGATTATACACATTTTTCCTTATATGATACATGACTGTATACATTTGACATGCACTATCACATTTCTCACTTATGATGTCCTATATGTTAGATGCTTTTATTAGTCATAGTTAACATATGGGAACATTTTAATTTCCCACATTCACATAGATAATAAGTGGCTAACCAACTATCCCAGGAAAACTGACTCAAAAGCTTTCTCTTATTTCTATCTTCTTGCTGTATAGAATAATAATTTAATATTTGTTTTACTACAACTTATTGTAATATAATAGTTTGATTCAGAAAATTAATGTCAAATTACTTTTAAAATGTAATCATAAACACAGAAGGTGGACATCTATTGATAGTGTTTAAACACAGGCTTCTCTGTGCTCATTAACCCACGTTACAAAATTTTTCACTTTATCTCCTTTAAATCTCTCATTTGTTGTGCATATTATATAACCATGGATTTTTAGTACCCCCAACCCAATAGACACCCTTTTTTTTTGGAGCGGGAAGGGGTGCATGGTCTGGGAATGAGCCCAACACCTATTTTTAAGCATTTCTTAAAGGTAACTTTCTATGATAGTTCTGTGCTTCTTTTGCGAGTTTTTTTCCTCAGAATATTTCTTCAATGATGGCCATCTGTAAAACACCCTTTAGACTGTGTCTCCCTCCAGGGCAAAGAGGAGATTTGTTTGCTGTCTAGGTTAAGAATGATAATGTATTGCTTGGAGCAATGACTGGCAGGGTTTTCAGAAGCTCACATTTAAGACTGGGAGTTTCTTGAACTTGGGGTTCCTTAGCTGTGACGCAAATTCAGTGTGTGCGCATCATCCAGTTTGGCCACTCTGCATCATCCCTATGGGACTTGGAGAACAAGAAGGACCCATGGTAGTCTGCAACGACATGAATAATGAAGCTCTTTGTCTCTGACCCAGGGGTCTTCTGTTTTCTAGATGCATCTATGAAACTATGGCATTGTGGGCTAATTTGTGGGCTGGAGAGTAGAGTAAAATCTTAGACTTTTCATAGCACTTAACAGCCATACATTTCATTCTTTCAAGCTATCATGCTCAAGATTATATTTTTCCCATTATTCCTTAACATGTCCCAACATTCCTTAGGAAGTACCAAGTTATAAATGATTGGAGCAAAAATGATTTGCAAAATTGAACAAAAATTCAAACCAGGCAGAGATATAAGATGATGCAACAGGATAGTTCAGTGGTAGAATTCTCACCTTCCATGCAAGAGATCAGGGTTGGATTCCCGGCCCATGCACTTCCCCCCTGGAAAAAAAAAATGCAACAAATGGAGCTGCAATAATGGGACAGTCACATGGAAAAAGAATGAAATGTGATCCCCACCATACAGCATACAGATAAAAAAGATAATGCAATAAGCAGACTCAGAAAGTGTGCTGTAGTTGGTTACATGATCACATGACATATCAAGATAGATCAAAAGAAAATCATGTAGAAGGAATGATCCATTCTGTAATGCTTATAGACTGGTGACTACTGTAATCCAAGATAAACAAATCTTTATGTTTAATATATTTCTATCTACAAATGAAGAAACGAGCCCTAGTTTTCTATCTTATTTTCTTCCTGCACAAAGTCCTGAATGTCCATAAAGTGACCTTGATACCTTAAATAAAAGGAAATATCTTAACATAATGGTTCAGGAAAAACTGATAACCAAGAGAATATAAAATTTTATATTCAGTTGTCTAATAGATCACTTTCTAAAAATTAACAAATCTAACTTTTAATGGTAATAATGCAAGCTATGATGAAAATACAAATATTTTTTTTTAAATCACACTTCTAAAACCTTAGAAAAAATCCTTTATATTTGACTTGCATAATTCTATGAAATATCTATTAAAATATAGAGGAAAAGATAGCTAAAAATAAAAAGGTTTATTTACTTGGTACCCTTGTCAATAATCAATTGACCATTAGATGTGTGTGTTAATTTCTGGACTTCTAGTTCTATTCCATTTGTATATCCTTATGCAAGAAGCTGCAATTAATTACCACAGCTTTATAGCACATTTTGATTTGATTACTATAGCTTTGCTGTACATTTTGAAGTTGGGATATTTGAGTTCTCCAGCTTTTTTCTTTCACAAAATTATTTTGGCCACTTGGGCCCACTTGAATCCCTACAAATTCAAGGATTGGCTTTATTATGTCTGCAAAACAAACAAAAAAAATCCTGCTAGAATTTTGATAAGGATTACATATGGATAATATTGACATTTTCACAAAATTAAGCCTTTCAATCCATGAATACATTATGGTCTTCTTTAATTTCTTTAAACAGTGATTTTTAGTTATTAACATAAAAGTCTTTCACGTCTTAGTTAACTTTATTCATAAATATTGCATCCTTTTAGGCTCAGTTATAAAACAGAATTATGTGGCTGTGGAGAAGGCTGAAATTAAAGCCCATCAAGGATCCACCTGTCCTGGAAGTACACTTACACTAAAGAAAGAAAACCAGCAATATAAAAGGTACTCTGGCTTTTTCTGCCCTGCTTGATGCTGGTGGTAGCAGGGCAGAATCCACTGCTGTCCAAGGGCAGAAAGTTAGATTAGAATCTGCTCTGGCCCCTCAGGGATCCCCCAAGACTGACCTTAAATTCCAATCCCAACTTCGGGGGTTTCCCCAGTCAATCTTGGCCCCAGCTTGCCACACCCAGAATTCATGCTCTATTTTAGCAGCTGCTCATTGAGTGGCTGGGGAATGGATCCTGGCCTCTACTCAGGCCTCTACCTACAAAAGCTGAAAGTTTGGCAGCACTCTCATGGATTGTATTATGAGTCCAATCTGGTTCCAGATCTAACTCAATAAAAACATGTTGGTGTTTTCATTGGAGTATTACATTTATATGTTTCTTAAAGGAAGAGTTTTGCCTTCATAAATCTGCTTCTTGTTTTCCAAGAACAGAATGTGACTTTTCATTCGCCCATTCTGTCTTTGTGACTTTCTACCCTGTGTTAATGGTTTTCTCATCAAAAATTTGTACCTTCATTGCTATTATAAATTTGACCTTTTCTCCCAACTGGTTACTAATTATATATATGAAGACTATTCATTATGCATATAACTTTATATCCTACTAATAATTAAGTCTTTTTTTTATTTATAGTAATTCTTCTCTGGTTTCTCAGATATGCAATCATATAATCTATAAACAGAGATATTTCACTCCATTTTCAATGTGTATGATTCTAATTGACACACAAAATCCAACATACACATAATTTCTGATACTGGAGAAGAAAATCAAATAAAACAAAACCAATTAAAGGCATTTAAAATTATGTCAAGAAAAATTGAATGAAAAAAAGATTATTTGACATGATTCATGGACATGTGCAGAATTTTATCCAGTTATTATCAATTCGAAGTTACATCCTAGTGAAATAATTGGTCTTATTAAAGATGAACTTAAAAAATAACTTAGTAATAATAACTTTAGGCATTTAAATTTGGTGATAAGTATGAAATTATGGGATGAATCTTTATGTATAGTGTGTATATTTTAAATGCCCTGCCAAAATTCCCCCTTTTGCTTTTTGTAGAACTAATATATATTGCAGCTTTTATTTCACCCTTCCTCTCCATTGCCCTTATATCCCCTTTCATATATTTTTATGTCTTAATCTTCTGGGTGAATAGTTAAGTACTTTCTTCAAAAGTCATTAAATCTTCTGATCAGATTTTAATGTCAATTACTATTTTTCATACATGAGTAGATTTGTTTCATTCATAAACTTTTGCTTTATAATGTTATTTTATGTATTTTTAAAAATTTTGGAATGGGGGTATCTTTCCCTTTATATTCTTAAGTATTTTAAATTCACCAATTTTATTATTTTGTAATTATTCAACTATTTTAATTTAATTTGGGATAAATTCATCTCAATATTGTTGACTGCTAATGTTAGCTGACACATTATTTTTTCTCAAAAACTCTTTTTCTGGTTGATAAACTTGTCTTGCAGTCCTCCTCTGTCACTTGTGTCTCTTCACTTCTCCATGTTTAATAGTTTTAAGGTTGTGTCCAGGCAATATCAAGTGATCTACAACCTTGAAGGCATTATTTTATTCATAACTCAAGGCTCCTGCCTGCAGTTGTAGAGAAAACAGCACAGTTTCAATCACAAACACAGCAGGTTGGCCCAGCTATGTGGCCTTATGTGTATTTTTTCTATCCAGGATTTTTTTAGGAGGGCGTCATTTTTGTATAAATGCATCTTTGCTCAGACAGTACATGTTGCAGGTTTTAATCTCATTTCAGAAGTTGGGAAACTTACTTATCTCAAGTTTCTAAGAAAGAACCTGCCTCCAGACTTGCCCTTTCAGTGGATACTTTTATGTGAGTTAAATCTTAAATCAGAATTGAAAGTAAGTGTTGTGAAACAGCTCAGACCAAAATTTGAACATTTGATTTAGAATCTAGCAAGTCACAGGTAATTATTCAGAAGAATATTTGAAGCTTCCTTGAATTTTTTTATGAGGAAATATTGATTTTAAAAAGATGAAGTAGTGTTTTATTTCATGATTCTCACTCATTGAGGGAAGCAAAAAATTGGGGTAATGCTGATAAATGGAGCTGAGATGATAGGAGGAATCTAATACTACAGACGATAAGGATACAGTGAATATAATAATAAGCATTATTTCTTAAGTACTCGAGATGTTTAAGAACTTCAGAATTTTAAATTAAGTTATTAAATCAATAATACAATCCTCACCTTATCGATTAGATGGTATTAATGTTACTATATTAAAGTCCATTATCGTGGTTGACAAATTTGAGAAAATAAAGGATTAACTAACTTGTCCAAGATCACACAGTTAAGAAAGTAATTTAAATAGAGGCTATAGAGGCTATCTGACTGCAGATACCTCTAATTTTAATGATTTCATCCTGTAAAGGAAGAGAGAGATGAAGCCGATGTCATTACATTGATAGAGACAGTTTCATCACACTCTTTTCTTGCCTCTTACCTAGCCCATTTGTGAAAGAAGGATTCCACCCTATGGTTCTAAGAATGGCTGAACATATAACACCTGACACTGAACAGAGGAGACTCACAGCAGTTAATTAGTCACATATACTCACAGTCCAGGAGAGGAGGGCGTTGCACACCGTGCAAGCTCACAAGAGGGCTGCACTTGGGAACAGACTGAACAAGAAAGAGCTATGAGAGACTGGCTCTGTAATAATGAGGGTGGTATAAACTCCTTTCCTTGGGAAGGTGAGATTGACTTGTTTTAATAATTCTGTAGGATAGCAGTTAAGTGAAACCCTTTAGGTTGAGTATGGGTGAGGTGCAGCTTGTCCACTTGGTAGGGGAACTAGCCATGTAGGGAACATTTTCTGCTGGGTAGGTGGCATATCTAATGAGAGCAGGAGAATTCACATTTAGCCTTTGAGGCCCCATGATACTAAAGACATCAAGGTACCATCATATCTAACCTTAATTTCAGAATTTACACTCATACTCACCTACATAAAGCATTTGTATTGAGTAGGATGGCCAAAAACAAGGCCCACTACAGTTACAAGAGCATGGGATGGAAGTTTGAAGGGGGGGGTTAGTACAGAAGACTTTCATCAGACAGCTTTAAGAAGAAACAAATTTCATTCTTAACCCCTTTCTAATCCTCTATTACAACCTCTTAAAAATGTTTTAAGAAGAAGCCAAGTGCAAAAGAAAAAGAGTAAATTGGTAAAATTGAAAATGCACAAGGATGAAATGGCAGATCGATTTCTCTTGCTTTTATTATATTTTCTGCAGGACAGATAAAAACCCAAAAGTGGGTGTGTGAATTAGAGAATTCATGTATACATGTGTACATAAGAGTCTATAAGAATTATGCTAATTTCCATTTTAAAGTACGAATGCAAAGGACTAACTTTAGATTGCTTTCTATTGTAGTTAATCCACCGGCATCAAAGATACCCTTGACAACAGTTGGGCTGCCTTGGGTGTGGAACAAGAATATATAACAATACAAAACTACAGAAAGATGAAAGTGAAACTGATGCAAGCAAGGAACCAGAAGAAAAGTACCAAGAGCACGGTGAGGCAGAGTAGGAAGCACTAGAACGTAATTCCACGCTGATGGGGAGCAAGACAGTCCAAAATCCCATGCGGTCGTGCTGGTGTCGGAGATAAAGCAACTAAATTTTAACAAAAATCCCATGCTGTGAGTACGGAAAAGAAGTGCTGTTAAAAAGATACTGTGAGCCATGATCAGAATGGCTATGAAGATCACAGTATATCTCCCTCTCATTTATACTTATAAAATAATATATACTTAAAATATTATATTATTTTATTACATAATAAAATAAAATCGGTATATATAAAGTGGGAATAATATAAAGAGAGAAAGAGAGAAGGTGGGAGGAAGGGTGAGAGGGTAAGAGAGAATAGAAAATTTGTTGTAATTCAGTTAATTAATACATTTCTTAAAAATAATTTTGTTCAAAACAATAATCTTTTCAAGTTTGCTTCTTTGATTTATTTTTTTCTTGATTTTGTTTCTTCCACTTATTTCTACTGATTTCCATTCTTATTTTCCAATTTTGTTAATTTTTCCTTTAGCTAAATGAATATTTAAAAGCCTATATCCCATTCATGTAAATACATTATATTCCTACAAAAATAACTAAATGTATAATATTTAGTATATATGTATGATTACATGCCCATAATCATGAATAATTCAATGAAATTTAGTCCTATTACCCTTTGCCCTAATTCATTTTCTTTGTGACTGGATTTCTCCCCTTCATGTTCTTTATCTCTTGCCTGCACCTCATTCTCATCTTCTTTTCATGGATAAATGGAGCTCTATTTATTTAAATTGTAATGGTTTATTTATGTGACAGAACGGTCTCTGAATACTAAATTCGGTGGAACATCAGGTGACTTTTTTACAATAAATGATTGTAACCGCATATCTTACTAGGGCACGAATTAAGTTGGTCTGTTCCTCCTTTTCTTTCCCATGACCAGCGTTTTTGTCTGTTTCTCTGCACATTATTGAGGCTAAGGATAATCAAGGTAAAAATATCCCCCATTGTGTCGCATGTGCGAGACAGAGACACATAAATTTCTATGTGCTGGTACCAGCTTTTTCTGTTATTCCTTGGACTTTACTTTTGAAGTTGATCATTGACTGTATCATGGAAGAGATTATTATTCCTGGGCTGCTTCTTTGAATAAAGCTGCTGTTCCCTCATACTTGTACCTTTTAGTGAGAATAAATCGTATGAAATTCTGCTTTTATTCAGAGCTACAGAGCCCCAGGTAAGAGGATGGAGTACTTACCTGATAGTTCCTACACACCTGAGGGCTCTTCTCATTTCCCTTTATCATATATATGAGTTGAAGCCCCTTTCTTATAATTTTAAAGCCTATGGGGCCACAGAGCCTTGGGCCACTAACTCAGGCTCCTTTCTTGATTTTGTGTGTTTCTCCTCCCTTCCTTTTACTGGAAACAGATGATATTTCTTCCTGTCACTCTTATTTTTCAAAAATTTACTGCATTTAAAATATTTTGTGGATTATTACTGCAGAGGAATTACTGTATCCAGCAGAGTTTGTATTTTATGCATTTAAATCAATGAGCAAAAACCATTTTGGTTAATTGTTATTGAAGTAACCAAGAATAAATTTGTAAAAATACAAAGTTTATAATGTTAAATTCCATCTCATATTTTTTGTTATGTTGGATGCAATAAAAAATATAAAATAGTCATATGTTAAAAGCAAAACCATAAGACAAGGAGAAGAAAAAATATGCCTACATGTCTATTTATCTGTATTTTTCTTTCACAGCATTTTGAAATTTAAATAAGGGTACACATGATGAAAAATAATAGAAGTAACAATTATAAATTCAAAATGCCTGCTGTTCAAAGGTCACAATAAAAGAAAATTTAAGGAAATTAGAAAAATAAAAATAATGTCAACATACATTGTCCATATTAATATTCTACGGTTCTAAAATTGCCCTTTATAAAGGCTTCACTTTTTCGGAGGACAACTTAACAATGTATTTAACAATATAGGTTTGCTTTGAAAAACAAGTCCACTTATATAAACCAAACTTAAAAAATTAATTTAAAGGCCTGTAATTCCACTGCTATAAATATATTCTGAGAAATATGAAATGGGTACCATCTCTATTCATATATATTATTTATAATTGCAACAAAGTAAATGCCCAAAAATCATACAAGTGATGCATTTGTTTAATGCAAAACAATGAGATATTATGAATGAATAAAAATTAGTAATTTGCAAAATAATAAATGGAGCTAACAATCATTGATATAAGACCGTAGTAAAAAATATTTTTACGTTTCTGCTCAGTTAGGGCTTTCTAGCAAATCTTACTGGATCATAGCCTTACACATGGGCCTGGAAATTAAGCTGTGACTGTATAGCCAGTGAAAACACCAGAGAGATTCACTTCCCAGAAGATATGTACTTACATTTCAAGGTGAGACATAAGACCTAGAACAATGAAGATATCCTTTAGTAGTAAAGGTGAAAACAACGGTTTTATCTTCTTTAAGAAAGATTTATTTACATCCTAAAGGGTAAAGAGTTAGGGCCCTTCCCCTTTATGTTCCCAAAGAAAATTTGTTTGCACTGAGCAGCAAAAGATTTCTCCCTCAGTATAGAATAGTTACAGCTGTCTCTCTTCTGTATAACCAACCGCCCAGCTTCATTTGGGAGGTGGAGGGAGGGGTGCACCTTGCTTATGGTAAATTACATTATTTGTAAAATGACATCTGGTTCTCATCAAGTTGGGCCATTGGCAAAATTGGGCAAAGGGGTGCTGACGTGGTGATGGCTCTATGTCAGTGGTAACTGGCTGCTCGGCTCCAGAAACCTCACATTGGCATTCAGGATAATACCAATAGGTGTCGACATTAAAAACTGAATCAGAATGTAATTGTAAATAGAAACCTAAATCTTATGACTTGTGTGACCCCAGTTACTGTTTAGAGTTCCAGGATTTTGCTTATTACTTCTGTTTGACTAGTAAAAACCAAATTAATTAGTTTCTATAAACATAGTAACATAGATCAAAGGCTAAAATAGTTAAGTATGTAGTTGTATACAGTCATTCAAGCAAAGAATACTATAGCACTTTTTTTTTGACCTTTCAAAGATCTTTACTGAGGTATAATTTATATCCAAAAAAATGCATCCATTTTAAGTCAAGAATTTCATAAAAAATTTATGCAGTCTTTTGCCTGATTTCTTTTTTACTTAACATAATGATTTGGAGATTTATCATTTCTATTTGTTTGTTTTGGTTTGGTGTATCAGTAATGTATATCTTCTTATTGCTGATAAATCTCCCATTTATGATTATACCACAATTCGTGTATCCCTTCATTTGTTGATTGACATTTGACTTTAGCTCGATTTTTGGCTATTTTAAATGAATTGTTATAAGCATTCATGTAAAAGTCCTCAAACTTATGTGTTTGGTTTTTCGGGGGAGGTAAGTACAGGAATGAAACTGAAACTGCTAGGTCATTTTTCAAGCTTATGTTTTGCATTATCAGAAACTGTCGAGTTGTTTCCAAAAATGGTGGATGCCATTTTATATTTCCCCCAGCAGTATATAAGTGTTTCAGTGGTTCAACATCCTGGTCAGTCTTTGTAATTCTAGTTATTCTAATAGGTGTAAAGTGGTATGTCCTGATAGATTCATTTCACGTACTTGATGACTAAGGACCTTGAGCATCTTTATTTTGTGATTATTGGGCCATTTTTATTTCTTCAGTGTTTCTTCAGATCTTTAGCTGGAATTTAATCGGGGTTCTTTTCTTTTCTTACTGAGCTGTGAGTTTTATTTTTGTACTTTCTACATTCTTCTATCAAATATATAGATTGAAAATAAACTCTTTCACTCTGCATCTACCTTTTCAATTTTGTATTGACGTCTTTCAAAAATAAGTTTTTATTTAGGTTAGCTGTGAAGCCTTTCAAAGAAAAGTTACTTGAACTAGCTGAACTCTAATTCATCACATTTTAAAATAACTTATCCCTTCTGTATTGTAGTTAAGTTAGCTTTGTTTCTTTTAAAGTAATGAAGATGTTCTGCCATGTTTTCTTAAAAGGTTTTATAGTGTTTATGTTATGTGTACACAGATGATCTATTTTCTAGATTGCTTTTGTCTGTAGTGTGAAGTAATAGTAGTGATTCATTTTTCCAGTTGTTTCATCATTATTTCTTAAAACTAATATTCCTTTTGCATTAAATTACTTTTTCATCTCTTTCAAGTATCAGTTGACCATATATATGTGGCCAAATTCTGGATTCTCCTCTCTGTTCTATCACTCTATCTGTTTTTGAAAATATTTTATTTATAGTAAGTCTTAAATTATTCTTTTTTCTTATTTTTCTTATTCTTACATTATTCTTTTTCAAAATTATTTTGACTGTTCTAGATCATTTTCATTTTATATAAATGTTACTATCAGTTTATCAATTTTATAAAAAAAAACTGCTAATAGTTGATAGGGTATAAGTCATGTATTTTGATAAGACATGGCTGATAAGATGCCCTGAGTTTCCCCAAATGGCCCCTGTGGTTTGAAACTTTCAGTCTCCAGTGTCCACGGGAAAAGCCCTATTTTCCCCCTCTGGGTCACAAGAGAGCACCTTTTGAAAGTGAGTCAATCTTCTCAAACTCTGCTGTTACTTTATCAGCTAAGTTTATGCAATATTCCTATTTTTTGTTCCTATTTCAACAACTTTCGTGGCGTCTTCACCAAGAGTATTTACATCTCAATAAACCACTTACTTTACTCATCCATAAGAAGCAACTCCTCACCTTCAAATTTCATCATGACATTTCAGCAATTCCATCTAACCTTCAAGCTCCATATATAATTCTAGCTCTCTTGCTATGTCCACCACATCTGTGGTAATTTCCTCCACTGAGGTCTTGAATTCCAAGTCATTCATGAGGGCCACAATCCACTTCTTCCAAACTCCTGTCAATATTGATATTTGACCTCCTCCAGTGAAAAGCAAATATTCTATTAAGATGCTATGAAGCAAATAGAATGGAGAAGCCATTCTAGAAGGTTTTCAATTGACTTTACCTAGATCCATCAATGGAATCACTATCTATGGCAGTTATAGCCTTATGAAATTTATCTCTTAAATAATAAGACTTTAAAGTCAAAATGAGTTCTTGAACCATGGGCTGCAGAATGGATGTTGTGTGGGAAAGAATGAAAACAACATTAATCTCCTGGTACATTTGCATTAGAGTTTTTGGGCAACCAGCTCCTTTGCCAATGAGCAGTTATATTTTGAAATAAATCTCTTGATCCTTTGTTTCTGAGAAGTAGCTCTCACTAGCGGCTTAAAGTATTCAGTAAACCATGTTGTACACAGTTGTTCTGTCTTCTAGCTCTGTTGTTCCATTTACAGAGCACAGGTAGAATAGATTTAACATAATTCTCAAGGGATTTAGGATTTTTGGAATAGTAAATGCGAATTGGCTTCAAATAAAAATCAACAGCTACATGCCAGCTCCTAACAAGAGAGTCACTCTACATTGACGCTTTGAAGCCAAGCGTTGACTTCTTCTTACTAGCTATGTAACTCCTAGATGGAACCTTTATCCAATGAAGGGCTATTTCACCCACATTGAAAATCTACTGTTTAATTTAGCCACCTTCATTAATTTTCTTAGTTAAATACTCTAGATTACCTGCTGCAGCTTCTCCATCAGCACTTGTCACTTCACCTTGCACATTTTTTGTTATAAAGATGGATTCTTTCCTTAAACCTCCTTAAACTTCTGGAAAGCTCCTGGAACTTCAAACTTTGCTTTTGCAGCTTCCTCCCCTGCTCTTAGCCTTCATAGAATCAATGACAGTTAAGGTCTTGCTCTGGATAAGACTTTGGTTTAAGAGAAAGTTGTAGCTGGTTTGATCTTCTATCCAGTCCACCAAAATTTTCTTCATATCAGCAATAAGGTTATTTTACTTTCTTAACATGTGTGTGTTTACTGGGGTAGTACTTTTAATTTCCTTCAAGAACTTTTCCTTTTCCATTCAGCTAACTGTTTGGTTCAATAAGCTTAGCTTTTGACCATCCGTGGCTTTTGACATGTCTTCCTCACTAAACTTAATTCTTCTTATAGTGAAAAGTGTGTGACTCTTCCTTTCATTTGAACACTTAGAAGCCATTGAAGGGTTATTAATTGGCCTAATTTCAATATGTTGTGTCTCAGGAAATAGGGAGCCCAAGGAGAGGGAGTGAGAGAGGGGACCAGCTGTTTGGGCAAGCAGTCAGGGCACACACCGTATTTATCAGTTACGTTCACTGTCTTTTAAGGATACAGTTTGTGGTACCCAAAAACAGCTACAATAATAACATCAAAGGTCACTAATCACAGATACTGAAAACAGTTATAATCACAAGGTAAAAGTTTGAAATTTTATGAGAATTACAAAAATGTGACACAGAGATTCAAAGCAAGAACATGCTGTTGGAAAAATGATATCTATAGACCTGCTTGATGCAGGGTTGCCACCAACCTTCAAAATGTAAAGAAATGCAATATCTGTGAAGTGTAATAAAATGAAATATGCCTATATAAGATCTAAATAGCATTTCTAGTTTAATCAGAATTTTTGGTTATTTGAAAAATGGATTGAACCTCAGGATACTACAACTGCAAACCAGAAAATATATTGTAATCTTTAAAAAAGCAGGGTGAATTACTTTCTCTTCATTCCTTTTAGCATACTCTTCAAAAAAATCTTTTTACTTGTACTTTATGTCTGAAATATGTTGCTTAAGTTTCATTCTATTTAGAACACCCATTCAACATTTTCATTCACACCAAAAATTAAATGATGTTATATGTACTCACTATCAAGACACTCATATAAATTATTCACAACATAATGTCAATAGAAATACCAAATGAGACTCATTACATCAATGTTATCACATTTTCTTTTGCACAATTAAAAAAATGGGAAATTCATACGTAAAATAAAAAAATTCACTTTTAACCCTATACATTTAATTGTTAAATATTTTAAATCTATGATAAAATGAACAAATGAAAAGTAATTATTTAAAATAAACATTGTAATTTTAGTCTTAATAATGCCTAATAATTAAATCAACCACTATGTACTCAGTCTTGCTGACTCATTCCTTCAAGATATATCTGCTGTTTTTAAATAATGACAATCTCCTTCCTTCCCTGGTTAGAGACGATGTTCACAGTTTCCTCTGTGTCAACTATTTCACTATGTGTACACTAAAAAAGTGTAGCACTTTTGGAAAACAAAAAATTCAAGGTTGGTTTATATTAGCTGTCCCCATCTGAACTCTCAAAACTAACTAGGAAATCTCTTCATTTCCTATTCAACGGATTCTTTAGAAGACACTAGAGGAAAATACAAGGTGGTGTGTTTTTTCCTTCACATTTTGAGGAAGCGTGCTTATGTAAAGGTAACTATATTGTTTAAAGCATTATGAATTATTCCAACCTGAACAGATACATATAAATGCCACTCAGGTTACAAACAGAACATTACTAGCACTGAAGAAATCAGCCATTATGCTCAAGGGTAACCGCTATCCTGCTTTCTAACACCATAGGTGAGTATTTTTATTTTTGCTTTTTGTTTTCCCCTAATTTTGTACTTTCTGTAAATTGAGTCATATAATGTGTATACTTCTGTGTCTGCCTTCTTTTGCTTGTATTTTGTTCCTGGGATTCATCTATATTATTATAAATAGTTATAGTTTTCCTTTTTACTGTCTTAAGATAACATTTTTATTATGCAAATATGTTATTATGTATCCATTCTACTGTTGATGCATATTTGGCTAATTTTCAAGTTTGGGCTACTGCAGATAGTGTTTCTTCAACATTCTAGACCATTTCTTTTGGTGGGTGCAAGGTGCATGGCTGAAGCCAAAGTCAGATTGTGATTGCTATGAATAAGGGCTTAAATACTAAGAGGCATAGTTCAGTGCAAGCCATCAACCCACCAATCAACAGTCTACCATGCTTTTGATAGACATGAGAAGGAACAATTACATTTCTCTGAAATCTGGAGTACATAAGAAAAATATCTGGTTAAAGGGATCAGCATCAAATAGGAAATGATCATCTCTTCCATGTTAACAGGAGAGAAGGAAAACTAAATAAGTGTGGGTATAGAATATTTGGTACAAATTTCTTTCTGTAGGAAGAGGAAAGATATCTTTTCTAGTCTTAAGTTTTCCTTTGGAATGGCAATGGTTATCAACTACTTCTGTGTAAGAGTTATTATTATATCAACAAAATCTTGAATTTTGTTTTGTATATAATGGAAAGTGTCATTTTAAATACCTATATTATCCCAACAGATATCCAATTCTGCCAAAATTAGTGTCTTTTTTGGGATTTCAGACAGATTTCTAACTCATTTTCTTTGAATAAATTTTAAGAAAAAATTGAATATAGTTCAAATTTTATAAAATTATATTCTTTCAACCTAGTGTTATGGTATACTGTCAGTATATTTGCTTTTTTCATTTAGTATAATAGATACATATAGTTCAGTAACATTTAATATTAAATTTATATAGGCATTATTCATTGCATTTTGGATTAATTTAAATTATTTGATGATTTTTGTTGCAATGGGTAGGATGCTCTTTACAGAAATATTTTGTATTATGTGCTTAAGTGTACAGTTATCATGAATATTTAAAATTCTAATATTATTTTTAAATTTACTTGCAATAGCTTTTTCATAGGCATTCAAGCTATTGTTGTTTTCTATGTATTTTCTATTCCCATGCTTAATTTTTGTGGTTTTCATAACAAAGATTCTCTACATAGAGAAATATATTGAAAAATATTCCATAATTTTCTTTACTCTGAAACAAATATTTTAAGAATAATCAATCCTTCATGGCTTGATAAACTTTCTCTTAAACTTTTGGGCCTGCTGTATTTTTATGTGATTTTTTTGGCATCCCCTTTTAAATTCATCCCTGGCTATATCTATAGTCAGATTATTCACTTCATTTTGAATTATTTTTTGTCATTGAGTGTTCTAAATAAATTATTCATTTCATCACATTTTAAATTGATTGGTAAATATTAGTACCTTTATTATAGTATCATTTTATTTGAATCTTAATGTCACATATTCTCTCATAATGTTTATTTTGTCTTCTTTTGTTTTTTCTTGATGAGATTTAACAAAAAAATTTATATACAAATAGGCTTTCCAGATCTTTATGTTATTGATCTAGAATATTATTTTGAGGTTTCGTATTTTATTAAATTTTTTCTTTTTAAAAATAATTCTTTTTTTATTTATATGCTTGTTTGGCATTTATTTTGTGGTTCTTTTAGAGCTTCTTGAGTTGCATATTTAAGTATCATCCACTCACTTTTTAATGTCCAAAAAATATATTTATTTAGACTCAACATTTTTTTAAGTCTGTCCGAAGTGACTCCTCTATGTTGATATCTGGTTCTGTACTTCTCCTTCTTTATAAGTTACTTAGAAGCTGTAGTTTTAGTTTAGTTTTTTTTTTTTTTTTTTGTGGCTATTGATATTATCGCTGTTTGGCTCCCAGAGTAGCGGAGGATATGTGCTGGCAGAAGCCATTCAAGACTCAGTAGGCATTGTTGCCCTAATGGACAGTAGAGAGAGAGTGTGTTTACTGCAATTGTTTCCTTTGCAAAAAAAAAGATGAGTAGTGGCTATTTGTTCAAGGTGTCCTTAACATTGAAGCAGATGGGTATCCTCATGAGACTTGCATACAACATTAATGTGGTAGCACAAAAGCCTTAACTTGAGAACTACAGTGAAGAGTCCCAGATCGGTACCAATTTTTAAACTGGAGGCATTCCATGGGCCCAGATCCCTTTAGATGGGAAGCTGGTTTCTTTATACCCTAGTGACAATTACACAAGTAAATCTTCCTCTTAGCTTTTTTTTTTAAGGGAATTTTAATTCTTATCATGCTGGGTGTGCACTGGAGAATGGAAAATGTATGGACACTATCTATGACTAATTCCTAGGGACCCAAAATACCACAGTAGGGCAGCAGACAAAATAGGAATTTTGCTCCAAAATGATGTGGAATATTTGCCTGTGTTTATTTCACAGAGGCAAGTGGTTCTATTACTTCATAACCTGCTCCTGAATGATATATTGGAATATGCAGCCTTCATTACTTGTAGGGTCCACATGACTCCTTTACTTCTGGAGTAAGGACAATTATAATGAGAACAAACACGTGAACTTCTATTACTAAGGCAATAAAATTCCTCCATGTTCCTGGAGGAATTACAGGCATATATATCACAATCAAATGTGAACGTTGTAAGACCAGTGATTTTTCTAAAGTAATTTTAATACAACATTTTGGCTAATGTGATGAGGTTTGAATCTTAAATAATGACTAGATCATTATAACCTTAATCAAGTTGACTCTAATTGTATTTGTAGTTCCAAGTATGTTCATTTTACTACAGCAAACTGACATAGTCCCTGGCAACTTTTATGAGTTCAAATATATTTAAAAAATACTAACAGACAAAGACCACCAGAATCTGCTTTCTTTTAGCTGGCAGGAATAACAACATACCTTCATTATTTTAGCTCAGCACTGTAACATCTTGCAGACTTTCTATCAAAAACTCCTTTGCAGAGTCGTTGACAGTTTTTTCATCCCACAGAATGCTATCTGTCTCTAATGTTAATGAAATTCAGCTACCTGGATTTGATGAGCAGGAATTGTGGGCAAATTAGATAATCAATCATTGTGTTTTCTAGTGGGGAATATATAAATGCCAATACAATTCAGTGATCTAGCTCCTCATTTAATTTCCTTAGGGTCAGAAGTTTGAGAGAGCTTTATAAATACTCTTTCAATTACAGGAAAACTGGCTCTAACTTTAATTCATTACTACTGAGAGAGAGAAATAATATTTAGAGGAACTTTTATGGATTCAGGGGTTACGTACATGCCACATTGTTGTGCCATTCAAACACAGTTATTGAATAACATATGAAGCTGCCAACTTCAAAGGGACCTTGACCAAAGAAATGGCTTTGCAGTGGAACTGCAATACATTGCCAGAGTTCTGAGTCAGCCGGTCCACCATCTCTTGTGAATCAGGATATACTATGGAGATTTTAGCAAGCCTAAGTAGGAAAGTCACAATGCAAATCCCTAGAAATACTCAAGAAAATCATGCTAAATTTTGCAAGTCATAATGCTTTAGAGGAACTGGACCTGGATTGCCCTTGAGTGCGGTTACATATTGAGTGACTGACTCTGGAATTCCAAGTTACTTAATGGCCTTAGCTATCTAGGATTTTGTCATTGTTGTAACGCCATATGATCCAAATGGGCATGGTCATCAGAGCAGCATTGTTAAGTGGAAGCACAACATATGAGTTGATGAATAAGCGGCTCCTGAATGTACCATCATCTATTACCTTACCATATTTTTCTCTATTTTCTCTTACACCCTCATGAGAGTTCCTTCTAACCAAAACAATACAAACATGGTTTATATATAACCCTATGGGATTTGATAGCCCATGTTGAAAGTGGAGAGTTGTAGGTCATTGCAGGGCAAACTAAAGGACAGTGAAAATGTAAATTTTCACATTTCTGAGAATTTCAGATAGTCATGGGGTTGCTCAATCTTATAAGAAAGAGTGGTATCCAAAGATAGAATCAATCTCTCATTAAATGCCAGGGATAGTTTGCCCAGATTCTCAAAGACTGGGAAGTATGTAGATAGTAAAATTTAATAGCAGAATAGTCTCAGAAAATGTGGATGAACTCTTTGAATGAGCATATTGTCAGAATATTTGTGTCCTATGTGAATCTTACCAAAAATACTTTAGGAGAGTTTTCTAAATCAACTGGAGAGTGGGCCATGGTGGCTCAGCAGACAAATTTCTCGCCTGCCATGCAGGAGACCCAGGTTGGATTCCCAGTGCCTGCCCATGCGAATAAATAAATAAATAAATAAATAAATAAATAAATAAATAAATAAATTGGAGAAGACCATTTATTATTTGAATGTCAGTCAGCTTCTCTTGCTAGCCCATACTGGGGTTCCTCAACTGGCTCCTAAAGTGACCATGTCAACAGTGATGGATTAACAACTTGGACTAATTTTTACAATGGCTTTTCCAGCTATTATCAGTGATGAGATCCTAGTTGTCTAAGAACACAGACCAATCTGAACCTCAATATCACACCATATTCTGAAAAAAAAATTCTGTCATCTGTTGGCAAGGTGATAATTTAAGGTCCTTTAATCATGGCTAGGAAGAGAGTTGTTTTCTTTTTTAAAAGATCAGATTGCCTTTGCTGAAGGAAAATACCAGGATCTGAATGCCTTATTCTCAGTTATGTTGCTCCCTGGGAAATAGCTTCAAATCAGTGAACTCAATTTACAGCACATGAAGTGAGACAATGCACTAACACTGGCCTTATGTAACAGTGGAAAAACATATTAAAGACTCAATCATGGAAAATAGAGAAAAGAAGCTTGGGAGTTTGGAGTTTATATATACATAAAATATATATATTTGTCACCTTTACACAATATGAGATATACTCTTTAAAGAAGACATGGGACTGAGATTCAAGTGGTAGAAGTAGGAAGGTCATTGCTCTGTATTGTACCTAGTGATTCCACTTGGAAAATGATTTATTTCCATCTAAGAACTTGGACTTTACTGATTTAGATGTCCTTGTCAAAATGATTCAGATAGATGATAGATTATATAGACAGATATAAGGACAGACAGACAGAAAGACATAGATCAATTCTTTCATCAAGTGAATAAACAGTAATTCAACTGAACTGGATGTAGGGAATGCCATTTGGAAATTTTGTCCTGTGCATGCCATTAATTCAACAAAGGATTAGAGAAATTGATTGCTTTTGAACAATAATTGAAGATGTGTATCTTTAAAATCGAGATATTTTGGGTCTTGATCATACTTCCATATTCATCCAAACATTAATTTTTAAAAAGCTTCTATCAATCCAATCAAGACTTAAAAAAGAATACCTAGTACTGGGATTTAAATTTGAGCTATTCCGCTAACATTCAATCCTGTTAAGCTGAGATATTGGCTTGGGATAAAAGGAATTTAGAATGAATAATTTAAGTAGGGTGGTATCAATACCAACTATAACTTCACAAACAGTTGTGGAAACCAGAACTGAGATCCATATCTATATTTTCTTCTTTGTTTTCTTTGTATATGTTAAATAAAATTCATTTTTCCCTGTCTGATTTCTAGGTAGGTTAGTAATGGTCATATTCATAGTGTTGTTCTTAAGTTACTGAAAAACAATATATAATTTTAGCTGAACAAGAAGTTGGGATTGGGATGGTTCAGTGGAAGAATGCTCGCCTTTCATGCAGGAGACCAGGATTTGATTCCCAGACCATGCACCGACCCCCTCCCCCCCCACCAAAAAAAAAAGAAGGAGCTGGGATTGACCTGTTCTCTGGTTGGCTGCATTGAGCCATAGACTTTTCATGTCTTCATTTTGACCTAAGTGTAAATTCATATTAGTTTTTAAGAGGAACATTTGCCTTGTGTTAAGTTGGAGCATGTTATTGTTCCTTAAGTTGTTATTTGCAAGTTTATATGTGAGCCAAAAGGAGCACAGACATGATCAATAGTAATCCAGAGGATTGTTTTTGGTATTGTCTATTACCCCAATAGCAAATTCCCACCCTTGCAACTTTCTGGTAACTTTCTAATTCCCTGTCATAAATCTCTTTCAAGCAAGAAATATGCTAATTAATTACTTCACTCCACGCACTTTAACTAGTATACTACTGTCTTCTTTTTCTTCCTTCCCTCAAAATAATTTGGATGCATTTTGGGTTTTCATGCATTTATTGGTTATTGGCACAACTTTTAAGAGACTTCTACTTATTTATTTGTCTTCAATAAATGTGAGATAATGTCTGCTTCCCTTTTAGTAGAATGATATTAACATTGCCTCTAATTTTATGCCTCCTCTCCATACCTTATTTTATTTGAATTTCTCATTTTACTTTGTTGCTCATTCCAGGAACTTTCTTCCTAATGTAATCTAGATGAGCATTTTCTTAGTATTGTTCAATAGTTGTAAACTGGAACTCCTTTTTGAAATTTCCTGTTTTGAAAACACTATTTTCTAGGTCTCATGTGTTCCTCTAAAAAAATACTTGGTAGAAAAATATTTTGCATTCCTAAAATTCTCAGTTTGTTTGCTTTAGACTCAAGTGGTTTAAAATATATATATTTGGCACCTTTACATTTTAAAAACTGTGATTAAATTTTCAAAAAAAAAAAAACAATGAAATTAACCATGAAGTTAATCATGAAATGAATATACTCATTCAGGGAGTTCCATGCATATACCCCATGGTTAATTCTATGATCTCACTGAAAATTTAATCATAGGTTTAAAAATGTAAGCATGCCAAATATATATAAATCTTCTTCCAAAAAAAGAGAACTGTACTTATTTTGCTTTCCCTTTCCTTCTCATTTCATTATTAAGAAGCATATGTGTATCATTTTAAGTTGTAGTAGGCTATTATTGATTTGTGTGATTGCATTTGTTGAATGTGTTACTTCTAACATTTCTCATGTTGGATTAACCTCAATTTTAGATTGCTATTGATTTGTTATTTTAAAGCATTTAGACCCTTCTACTATGGTTTAATAATTTCCTTTTTATACTTCTTTCATGTATTACACAGCCCCCTTTTCATTTGTTTTCCTCAGGGCTTTTAGTTGGGCATGTGTAGAGATAAAATCAAATTGCAGATAGAGAGAAAGGAACAGAGCACACCCTCAGCCACTTTTTCTCAAACACTCTCTTTATTTACAATGTATTGATACAGTTTTGTCCTGAAGGTAAACATTAACATGGGAATGGCCTATAAAATGATATATATATATTTTCTCTCTGCACTTAACATAATGAACATATTCCTCTTAGGAACAAATCTGAATTCAACTCCTTGCCAGAAAAAGGAGATGAAATTTGTGGCTTGATGTGCCAAACTGGGCAAAATATCCATCCCTAATTCTAAATAAAAAAAAATTGTATGTTAGTTTTGTATGTTAAATTTTTGAGACTTTAATTATTTTTATTTAGATTTTTGAAAATTCTGGAACAGAGATTATCTTTAATGACTGGCTAAAATCTTTCTAAATGTAGACACTCATAAATATATCAAATACTTGCTAAGTTTTAAAGTATAGAGTGGTGGAGCAGACAGAGGGTAAGATAGTGCATAAGATGGTCCCAGAAATGGCCAAGTGTGTCACAAAATAAGGAAAAACTGGTTTCTACCCCTGGATCCAGAGGCAACACAGGCACCTCTTGAGTCAGCAGAAGTATGCACATGTAACACCATTCATTAATTTCATACATATTGATTGACAATCTGCAGTACTACTGTTAAATATTAATCATAATCCACATATTATTGTTAAGTAAGGAAAATGCTAATATAATGCATGTATCACACATATTAATACTGAGTGGGTATTCTCCACACAATGGTGATTTACAGTTATTATGCGACATTGATAGTCATTCTCCATGCAAAACATATTTTTTAATATTTTATGCATTGGCACTTCATGTTTGTTCAATAGATCATTCAAAAATGAAAACATTGCAAGTATGTAACTGGTTACTTATGTTAAATATTGTTAATTTTTAACTTCTAGAATAAGTGATTGTCAAAAAAGTAGTTATGAAACGTGCTACATAAGACTTTATCAAAACACTGTAATCTAAATATAGAAGAGCATGCACACCCACAGCATTCTCATAAAAAGTGGAAAAATTATACTAAAGTATACGTGTATGTGCATCTTATTTTAACTCTATGTAATTATATAATTGTGAATTTTGTACGTGAAGTTTTTTATAGTAAAAAAATTATAAAATTACTATTTTTTTAATTATAAAAATTTTATAGCTATCAACCTAAATCCATTATGGACCTTTTTTAGTGCAGTATATCATTGCATGCTCATTAGATGCTCATTAAGTATTATTTGAAATATTGTTGAAGTGGGTGTATGACAAGATAAATTACAGAAAAATATAAGCTGCTCTTACATAAAACTTATTGTAATTTATTTCGTTTTATTTATTTCACTTAAAATTCTATACAGCATTCTTAGTAGCATTCAGAGGCAACATAATCACATACAAACTTACTGTGAACCCCTCACCCCCTGCATACATAATAGTCTCCCCTGCTTCACAAAGCTAATCATTTAATCAGCATGGACTGTTTTCAAAATCACCCGTTTATGTTAATGGCTACTGAGTTACAGAGTGCATATTCCTTTAAGGTGACCCTAAGTGCTGCCAGCTAAAGAAGAAAATTCACTGTGAGATGGCATCGTAGAGAACTGAGGAATGCTTGTCCACTCGCCTTGGGAGTATCAATGTCGTGATGCAACTTATTAGACAGACCCCATGACATCCATAATGACATTGATCATAGCTTTGACCTGTGTAGAGCCGAGTCTTTCAAATGAGATATGAATACATTTTATATCCACCTTGGAGTAAAGTAGAAGACTTTAATCTTGAAGAATTAATCTGTGACTGTCCACTCTGTTTTCCCTTTACTCTCTACTCTTTCATTATAACCCTTACCATGGTGTATCTTCCAGTTCCAACACACAGATAAACCAGAAATATGATCCAAAGATAAAAACTCCTAATTGAATTTTTGAGAGAAAGATTTGTATACACTTGCAAAAACATGTTTCTTCCCTGTGACTGGATGCGACTTAGCTTGGTGAAAGGAAAGTTGCCATTTGAGGAGTGAAATGGAGTGGAGAAATATCTAGATGCTCAGAAAGCTTAAGGAGCTGACACATACATTTATGTATGCTCTCTTTTCTATCAATGAGCTCCACTTAGCTGGACACCAGACCTGTGGCACCCAGATGACTAGGAGATCCCAAAGACAGCCTCACCTGTAATAACCAAGCACACTGGTCAGCCTCATCTCCTCCCACAGTAAATGATCCTTTTGAGAAATAGGGGTGGGGCTGCTGTTGTAGACAGGACCAGAAGAAATATTCTCTATGAGTTAGAAAAGTAACCAAAGTAACAATAAAGATACAATCAGATTGCATGAAAAAAAGATTGATGAACCCAAACAAATGTCATCAAAATAAGATAAAACAAAAGTATGCACTTAGACATACTTAGGACAAAGTAACCATAGAAACAAAAGAAATTGTTATAAATTTTAAGTGATTTTTTTTGTGCAATGCTAAACAATTAAAATTGAAAGCATGAATTAAAAGGATAATTTTCTAGAAAAAATTTGAAATTCCAATCCTGAAACTGAGAAGAGAAAACTCAATTTTGTGCTCTACTTTAAGTGATAAATTAAAGGAAAAGCAGTTGTCATTCAAATGAAAAGATAAGGGAAGCAGAGATCATTAAGTTAATATCATACTAGATCAAATTCATGTCGAAAACAATGCATGAGAAGAAGATTGCACTTCATACTACTAAACATTACAACTCACAGTGAAATACAAGTTATATATATTCAACAAATATAAAGACAAACAGAAGACACAAGCAAAATAAACATAATATGAACAAGAAATTTTAATTCATCTCACTCATTTCAACATTAAGAAAAAAGTAATGATTAAGAAAAACTTAATGAGTCCTTTGAAAAGTCTCTCTATCTTTGAGCTTATATTTATTATTTTATAACACTTCATTGTATATGCCCAAGATATTCTCACCTAAATTATCACAAAATATTAATAAAATAAATGTTATGAAGGAGATATAGCATCATGCTTTTAATTCACTGCAATCGGATTAGAAATAACAAATTTGAACTCAAATATAAACTTAAATCTAGCATTTTTTAAAAATCTTAATATTTAAATAACTGTTCTGTTATTTCAAAAGGGAAATGCAAGCTGCAATTTAGCGTTCTCTAGAAAAGAGTAATAATTAAAATACTAGCAGCAGATCCTTTTGTATAAAAGGATGAACAATGCTCAGGAAAAAAATTCTAAGTGTTATATGGTTAAGCCAATTAAAAAGACCAAATTAAAACATGCTTCAGGCATGCAACAACTCAAATTATTATAAAATAGCATAAGTAAATGGAAAGAAAGAAAAATGAACAAATAGTAAACTTAAATACAGAAATTAATGAGTTACGAAAGAGGAAAAAAGTGTCAGAAAGCTGAGAACTGAAACTAAAACTTGTTTGAAAAATAATAAGAATATATCTGAATCCTAGCTAACATCATACTGAAAAAGAAAGCAATAATATATGAATTTAGAAACTATGCAAGTGAAGACGCCACAGAACTGAGGAATATTTTTAAATATGCAAATGATTCCTATCAGTAAACTTAAAAACACATATATAAATACTCTAACATAAAAGTAGCTTGAAGCTAGCTACATATTGCAAGAATGATTAAATATTAGAAAAAATTTAAACACAAGTCATAATATTAATGCACCTAAGAACTAACAAAACAATTTATATACATAGACACAGATCAATCATTTGGTAAAAATTAAAATAAAACTTAATTTAAAAATAAAGTTCTTAATAAACAAGAATTAGTATTTCTTTGCATTATATGGATAACTATACATTCGTATGTCCATATAATATAAATTGTACATTGTACATGTATGTATATATTTACCTGCACCATATACACAAATACATTTTTGATATATAAGTGTAAAAATATGTGTCTCTATGTATGTATATATCATTTCTAAGGCCAGCATCATACTCAATAAATAAACATTGCAAGCCTTCCCACTCATGCCAGGAAAAAAAAAGGTGACCTCTATTTCTCTATATTGAACACTAGAAAAGATGACCTGTAGAGTTTTAGTAAATGAAATGATGTGAGATGTATCAATGTGTGTAAAATTTTATCAACATCAGTATATATAAACATGTCATTAATATACTAGAAAATACTGAAACAGTACAGCAAGGGGGAGGAGTGTCTGAACCAATCCAGTACTATAGCATATCATTAAATGACTAGACGAACAGAGCATTGGAATGCCTTATACATTCCAAAGATAGGCCCAATTACTGATGAAAATTCAGTACTTAATACAATTAGTTTTTCAAATTGTAGCAATGCAATGTTTAATCAAGATGTGAGGGAAAAGTCTCATTTGGAAAATTATATACTTTTGTCCATTATCTCATGATACCCCAAATGTTAGAATATAAAATCATAAAATTACTAAAATTTAAGTGAAAATGTATTTCTACATTTAGAGTGTAAAAGTAAATTCTAGTAAGTCTAAAATGCCAGGAATACAAAATATCTTTTATGGAGGATGGCATAAAATTTACAAATTTTGTATGACCTTTTAAATAAAGGAGCAAAGACAAATAAAAATCAGTAAAAACCAATTTTTGAAACTCAGGTCCTAGAAAAAGTTTTCCATCTTCCTAATATAGATAGCTCTTTACACAGCAAAGATCCCACTAGTAAACACTGAATAAAGGAGATGAATAGATAATTAATAAAATATAAAAATGGTAATGAAACATGAAAAATGCTCCTTAATCATAATAAAATTATGTGATAATTAAAATACTCAGAGACTGCATTACTAACCGGATTAGCAGAAAACCAAAATTTGGCAGCACATTCTGTTTGTGAGGCAGTGGAGAAATGGGCACACTTAACCATTGTTTTGGGGAATGTAAAATTATATACACTTCAATAAGGGGAATTTGACAATATCTATTGCAAATAAAATTTCTCTTTGCTTCTGCAATTTGTCTTCTAAAAATGCATCCTATGTTTATACCTGTACTCATACAAAATTATGTTTGTGCACTGCTTATTATTGTGGCTCTCTTTGCAACCATACCCACGCACACACGAAAGAAAAATAATATCCAAGAGTCTGTTTCTATGGATATAGTCAATTATTTGATGATATAACCACTTATTGAAATGTTCAATAGTTACATAAAAGAATGAAGAAGATCTCTATACTGGTTTAGAAACATTTCTAGGATATATATTTTTAAATGGAAAAATATGGTATAGAACAGTTCTACATTGTACAGTGTAAGAGGGAGGAAATACAAATATGTTTTATTTTATAAACAAATGTTGGGAAAAGTCCCCAAAGTGAAAAGTTGTCCCTGATGAATTAAGGGAGTAGATTTGGGATAGATAGAGACATGGATGAGGCAAAGATTTTTCGCTTTATACTTTTTTATATTGCTTTTATTTGGGGCCATGTAGATGTTTTAATGATATATTACCTCTTTGGAAAAAAAAATAGGTTCTTAAAAGACTCTACCCAGAATATTGAATTACATGATTAAGGGTGCATATGCTAGAAAGGGCCCATAGGATATTAGTGATTTGTGAACATTGGGAAAGTGTAACTGTGGATTTAGTTATTCAGCATCTTGCTACAGTGACAGAAATTGCTCCTTTGCCAATTATAAATAGTTCTATTCTGAACATAGCCTTATTTTGAGGAGCAATTAGCAGTGTCTCAGTGTAACCAGCCATCCCATGGCTCAGCACATTTCTTAGACAATAAATTATTGATGTACACTGCCAGAGACGACTTCCAATTTGCTTTCATGGACAATTGTGCATGGGAATTTTTATAATTGCTCTATCATTTGGAGGCGTATTTTACATAATACTATGAAAATGACAACGCTGTTAGAGATCACTGGCAAACAAACGCCAAAGATGACAAGGCCTACAGATGCAAATTTGCGTGCTGTGTCTACTTAAATTCAGAATATCATTCTTTCTTAAAGCTGGCACTTTGTCTTTTGAGTTGGTTTTGTAAATTTGTATTTCACAAGTAACCCAAGCCATTTCTTCTTATAGTTTAGCCTCAAATGCTCAGGAGGAAATAAGAAACTGTTGGCCCAGAATCTTTAGAGATTTTCTAATTCTAATAGCCATTATACAGCACAAGAGAGGGAGTAAGCAGTCTCAGTGCAACACTGAGTCAGAGATGAAAGTTGAGAAATACTTTTATAAATTATAGTCTTATAATAACTGTTCAAGTTGTGGCTTGGCAGATCTAAAACCTCTGCAAATCCAACAAATAAATACTTGCATCTCTAGGATAAAGAAGAGAGGATAATATGGAGTAAAACCTGAGAAGAGACATTTTCCACTTCCACCACACTCTTTGAAAAGCTCTAAGACTTTAATACACTTACAGGTTTTTGGATTTTATAAGCTCTTCCCCATAAAAGCCATGTAGAATAAAATTCCACATTAAACATATTTCATACTGGAATTGGTAATTTATATACCCTAAAAGATAAATATATTTCCAAATGAAACTATAAATAATTCTACAATTTAGAAGTCCTTTTATTTTATCCAGTTATTATGAATCAATTCACAACCAAGTAAATATGAAATGCAAAGTTGTAGTCATTCAAAACCAATACGCTAGAGCTCTATTTGAAAGTTCTCTCTGAAGGCACTAGTAATTACATTCTAATATTGAATCTCTTACTGAAAAAAATTATTATAACTCAATTAACTGATCAGTATAGCATGCGAAACTACTGCTTCTGTGGTTGACTGACCCTTTTGGCAAAAGGTCTCCACCTGCAAGTCTTAGGTAATAACTGCCTCTTTCATTTCTGTTGCATTTGCTGCTCTTATGTAATTGTACTTTTTACATGGAGTTATAAAAATAAATTTTGAATTAGTCAAGAGGTACTATTAGAGCTTTCAAAATACCTGATAAAATACTGCAATATAATTATCTATTCTGCCCAATTTTGTTTTAAAATGTGCAATTTAAAATTTAAATTAAGATAAATGGTTCTGTTTAGAGTTGTTCTTTAAATAATCCCACAGGTTTTTTTTTTAATGCTTAGGATAAAGGGAATAAAAAAGGAATGAGAGAATGAGAGGCTTATATTAATACTCCATGAACAGGCAGAAGTGCAGAGCATTTATTTTCTAGCTGAAACAAATAGCTTGATATAAGGTAGAAACAAATTTCTTAATAAAACAATCCCAGGAAAACTATTTCAGTTTATTTTAAATACTGATGGGATCAATTCAATGCAAAGATGTACAATGTGGCCCTATTAACTATTCCCAGATTCTAAAATTATCAATTGTGTCTAATTGTCAATATCTCCATCCATATTCCTCCCTCTTTTTTTTTTTTTTTTTTTTTTTTTTGCATGGGCAGGCACCAGGAATCAAACCCAGGTCCCTGGCATGACAGTTGAGAATTCTGCCACTGAGCCACCACCACACCGCCCCCTCCCTCATTTTTCTTTGAAGCAAATCCCAGATATATCATTCAAATTAAATATACTTCAGTATGTATTTCTAAAATCAAGGAATATTAAAAAATAACCAGTTTACCATTATTATACCTAAAATAGCTAAAATAAATTTTAATATTTCTTAAAATTTTCAAATATCCAGTAAGTGTTCAAATTTCTAATTGCATTAGAAATATTTTAAGTCTATTTTGTTTATTTTTAAAAATCCAGATGCTAATAATTGTTCCATAGTTGAATATGAAAGTATTTCTATTTTGCAGCTGCATTATTCATCATTGTGTGGATGCTTATTCAACACATCCTCTTTGAGATAAGCATTTGGGTCGCTAAAAGTCTTCTTAGGAAAATTAGTCCTGCGATGATGAGTTTTGTGCATTTGTCTTTTAAAATATTTGTTGTTTTACATTTGAGATAAATTCCTTTAAATAATATTGCTCTGTCAAATGTTAAATGCTTATGTAATGTTGCTACATATTGCCAAATTTCTTTACTTCAGATTTTTAGTTTTTACATTTTTTAACATTTCCATGTGAAGGCTATTTCCTCAGTACCTCACTGAAAGATGAGGTCAAAATTAGGATATTTCCAAATCTAGCAAGTGAGAATTGAGCTCTCAATAACATATACTTTAATATTTATTTTCTTACCATACAATGTTGAGCATCTTTTGAATTGGTTAAAACTGCTTGCTTTTCTTCTGCAACCTGTGTCTATTCCTCTAGTTCATGTTTTTTCATTGGGTTGATTTTTTTATTTTGCATTTCTCTATTTATAGAAACTCTTTCTATGTTAGAAACATAATTTGTCTTTGATATGTTACAAATGCATCTTTTCCCTGATAGCCATTTGTTTCGTTACTCTGCTTTGTTTTCCCTTTTCCATGAATCTTTATTGTTCATTTATTAAGTTTAACTTTTTTCACTCACTTACTTCTTCTTTACTTAATACATTGGAAGTTTTTTCTTCATTCTCAAAAACTGTAGATCGTAAAAATGTTCACAATTTTCTACTTCTCCCATTAAAATGAAGAAATTCCATTTCTTTCCCCTTGAATCTCTGTTGGCCAAGTGTCTTGGTAACCAATAAAGGCTTACCAAATATGACAGGTTCAAACAGAGGTTCGAAAAGTGCTTACACTTTTGGGCTTTCTTTTCTCTGCTCTCAAAACCCAGATAAGCCTTGACTGGTCAGCTAAATGATGAGAGATGTATCACCCCAGCTGATATCGAGGTAGACTCCAGACAAAAGGCAATAGTCATTCAATGAGCCAGTAACCATCAAATGCAACAACTGACCACAGACACATGTGATGAAGTCAAACTGTGATTACATGAGACCACCCCAGACAAGAACTGACCTACAGAAACAAGAGCTAAGTATGTGATTGCTATTTTACCATTAAGTTTTGAGGTTGATTGATTTACATCAATATAAAAGTATCTATTATTCCACATTTTGTTCTGCTCACATTTTGTTTCAGTTCTTTTAAGTTTTCATTTTTTGCAATTAACTCTGATCCATTTTAAATTTATCCATATATAAGAAATATGTTGAATTGTGTCTTGTTCTCTATGACTAGTCAGCTACTTCAACATCAATTATTTAAACATTAATTTCCCCCATTGATTTTTTTCCATTGATTTTAAATGTCAACTTTGTGGCAGCATAGAGATTTAAGGAGAAAAATTTTCTGAATTTTCTATTCTGTTTCATGGTTGTTTATATTTTTAATTCATTTTTCTTTTTAACAATTTTCCAGTTTACTCTTTTTTTCATCCAAACAAGTTTATAATCAAATTACATAGCCCCAGAAAAACACTTACTGGGGTATCATTAAATTAAAAATCATCTTGAGGAAAACTGATATATTTTGACTCTTCTTAATTATGGAATGAACTGTCTTTGTACCTGCTCAGATCATCTTTTGTGTCTGTCCAGAAAATTTTATGATTAGCCTTGTGTACATTTTGAAGTCTCATTCACGCCTGATTTCTTTTTTAATATGTGATTCTATCTTAACCCCTAACAGAATATATAGTAGCACAATATAGTCAAAAGAAACAAAGGCATTCAATACAATTTTTCTAAGATGGGGAAGGGGAGAATTCTATCACTCTAGAATAATGTAAGTATTGAAAAAAAAAGTGGAATCAACAAGCAATACTCAGGTGAAAGAAAAAAGGCTTCATTTAACCCTAGGACATTCTGAAAATCAGAATGGGGTAAAAGTTTCTTGAAATTAAAATAAAGTCAATATTGATTTGGAAGATAAATCTTACTATTTTGCTTTTTTGAATGAGCTATAAAGCACTATTTTACAGAACATAATACTTTCTTAAAGTTTTCCAGTCCCAATTGTGTTTACTCATTACTATGCATTCCTATAGTGAAAAAGTTATTAGATAGAATGAATGGCTTTACAATAATGGCTCCAAATATATATTCTGCTCTAGTAAGCTTAAGCCCAAACATTTCCATTCCATACCAGATGGTATAGACTCAGTCCTGTGACAGTAATTATAGATGCAATTTGTATCATTATGGGTTAGCAAACAAGTATTAAACAGCTTCAACAATATATTTGTGACAAAAAAGAAGCATTTCTGTGCTAATGTGTCAGTTATTACACACAAAGCTCATTGCCATTAGCAATAAAAGTTTGGATTGATAAGACTCGTTCTAAATGCATTATGTGACAATGCATATGGAAATTCTACTACCCATTAATCATGAGCAATGTTCGAATAGAGCAATGCTGTGTTGAGTTAGTTTTGAATAATATTTTTGAAGATCTTTTACTTCCACTGAATTTCATGTGACTAAGAGAGAAGGCAACTATATTTTCCATCGTGTCCCATTAATTACTCTTCATCTGAACTATCAATAATCAGCTCCTTAAAAGTCCATCCTGTTAAAATTGAGTGGAATTATTTATAAAAATCTTAGAGTTTCAGGAATTGAAGAGAAATTATGAGATAATCATTCACTGTTGACTTTAAAATTTATATAAATAAACAGTGGCTGAATTTCCTTTCTTCAGTGAACCACTCATTAAAGATGCAATATTTGAATCCCCATGTATCTAGACATTTGTTTAGAATTGAGTAATAGAAGTATGAACATAAAACAATTTCATTTCTGACAGAGCTTTCAGTCTAGTAAGATCGATTCAAATATGTGCAATACATGTTATGTATTACCAAGGTATATATAAATGAATATTTTCACTTTTAAAATATATTTCCATGTTTATGTTTGCCAACTAATATGTAAGACTTTAAGCTGCAGTCTTTGCAAAAATAAGAATTATTCTGAATTAATAAATTGAAATTTAAAAAAAAAAAGAAATAGTAGAAAAATGTGGGTACATAGAAGAAAATGAGGCATTATAATGTGTCATACAATAAACACTATAAATTTCAAATATTGGTGACTTAACAGTTAAAAACCTTTGCTACTTAGTAGAGTAATTTTACATATAATAAATTATATAAAGAATTCTACTAACTTTTATGACCCTTTTGTGGGTTAAAAATTTCAACCCATTAGAAGGTAGAATACTTCCTCAGAGAAAAAACACACGTACACACATAAGACATATTTTGACAGTCTTCTTTCAAAATTATCTGGGTTCTAAAACAAGGAACAAATTGTTCTTGCCAATCTAAAATGGAACTCAAAATTCTGCAAATATGCCTCATTTTATTTTGATAATAGCATGTATTATACGGTTGTGAATGTTAGTACATAGATAGATGAGGAGGTGGAACTCTAACTTCTCTTCTTATTTCTGCAATTTTCTTAATGAGATAGGAAAGCAATCATCAACTAAATGAAATGCACAGGAAGATGGAATTAGAAGTTTGAGAAGAATGTAGAGGCTTTGAAATAGTTCCCGGGATAGAAGTGGGGCAAATAATGAGGAAACAGAAAGGCTTCTGTGTTGCTTTACTTGAGATTGTCAGATTGCATTAAGGATATACTTTTAGCTTTATAGTTATATATTTTAACTACCAATCAGTAGGGTTATGTATTATTCTTGGTCCAAGTTGGGCTGCAGGGATTTGGATGTTTATTATGGAGAAATCTGTGCTAAAACAGGGCTTAGTTTTGTCATGAAAGTAGTACTAAGCAATTAAAGGAGAGTTGAGGATGATAAGAGACAGTGATAAACTGGATTGACTAAGGAGTTTTAGCTTTGTACAAAGAGACCTGACTACTTGGGGCGAGAAATGAGGGACACTGTAAAGTTGATAGAATTAATGGATCTTTGATATAAAACTGTCAGAAGAAAGAGAGCATTTCTGGATCCAATGTTACTAGAGCCATAACGTTACAAAATCAAACCAAAACACCTACACTACTGTGCTCTAAGAATCAATAAGATAAACTTACAAAGAAAAAACAACAGTCATTGCTTAAGAGATTGGTGGAGGAAATCAGTGTTCTTAGGGGCAGATCATGTCTTAGAAGAAGAATGGAAAGCTTGGAAAAAAGTTGTGAATCTTATGACTGTTAGACTGAATTGCAAAGGGCAAAGTGTAAGGGTTTCAGGAATAGCCATATGTCTCTTCTAGGATTATAGTCATTGACGTAATTCTTTAAAAATGTGTTCCCATATTCCCAAATAAGCACTTTATACCACCTAAAAAATATAAACAGGTAAGTTAGGAATGGAATGCTATTGTTTGAATTTCTAAGTACCGTGAACAGAATGTGTGCCATTTTCAAATCTACTTAGGGCCAGTATGTGTAATCAATGTTTTTTCAATGGATCTAATAACTGCAATATAGATTTATTTTTCAGTATTTCAATAATGACTTAATTTCCAGGAAATGGTCTTCACATGTATATGATATATATATATATATACACATATATATATATTTCCATTCATATATGTATGAATGGAAAGGGGCTAAACGTCCATTTCATTTTGTCATTAGATAATTCCTGACATTCTTTTTTAGTAAACTTATGAAAGAAAACAAACATTTAGTGTCATCCTAATTCCCAAAGACAGATGGCAATAAAACTCTGTCTTCCTGGACTCATTATATATCAATTTATCTAAGAACAATAAATGCTGAGGTTAATTTGAATAACTTAAATGTAAATATTTCTTCTCCAGCAAAAGTTAAATCATCAAGGCAATTAAAAAAAATAAGAATCATGTCTCTCTATTATTAAACTGGTCTTCAACATGTTGAAAATATATTTGCTGTTTAAATGAAGCAAACTTTGTTTACTCAATTTCTAAAAATCAATCTGTGCAGCAGTTTTTTCCACCATATAAAGTTTGTTATGCTTTGGAGCAATTTTTATAACTGCCATCATAGACCCTGGTTGAAATGTGACAGATAAACTACTTATATAAATATAACTATATATATATATATAAATATATAAACATAAATATAAGTAAAGAGAATATATATATATATATATATTATATACATATAGCTGTGGTACCATTATAAAATGCTTTAAAAGAAGTAAAACTATACAATATAGTACTGAACTATGTAATGTTAAATGACGTGTATACATTAAAGAATAAAGAAGTACAACAAAGTGATAAACATTAAATAGGTAGATATGTATTTAACAACAGAGATGGATGGCGAACAGCAGCATACACGAAACAGACAATTTAAAACAATTTTAATAAATGCTTTTTAGTATTTCTTACAAATTCATTTCTTTATTTTCTACCTGAATTTACAAAGACCCATATATTCTAAGTAATTACTTTTACTGTTTTGAATTAAATATTTAAATATTATGTTAACAAAAGTTTTATATATGAACATTAAGTTTACGGTAATTTCATGTGAAGATCTAAACAGAATAGATATGAATTTAAATTAGAAGTTTACAAGTTATTAGGTATTATAATTAATATTTAAGAATAGCATTTCTGTTTAAGAAATATACACTACATGATATCTAAATCGTTTTTTACTCAAACATTTTAGTTCAAAAAATCACCTGGGTATACATTTAAAAACATAAATTCCTGGTGATCCAAAGCCAAAAGTTTATATTTTGCAAGTTTTTGCATTGTTTAAAAATCTACATATTTAAAAGTATTGCAGGTGATTCTGACAAAGGTGAATGAAAAACACTCAAATTAACACACTCAAAGTACATTTAAATGCCCAAATATTTTGAGTTCTGCTTACCCCAATAATACATCAGAGAAGATGAATCAAAACACATTGATCAAAAGTCATCACTTTGTGGACAGTCATGTAGCATTTTTTATTTGGTTGAGACTGGTTTCATGAATATGATCATTGCCTTATATTTAATTAGAATGTAATTTTTTTTGAAAATTGAGAAACATCTCTCTTTCCCAGGCATTGGAACTTAATATGTTTTTCAGCAACTGAAAACACAAGCTCAATTCTCTTCTGCAGAAACAGTACTTGTAAGACCACTTGTTAAACATTTTTATTTTAAGATAATTTTAGATTTTTGGAAGGATTGTGAAAATGTTATAGTGACTCCCCATATATACCTCAATCAATATCCCCTTATGTTAATGGCTAATATAATTATGGAACAATGATCCTAAAGCTATGGAGTTAATCCAATTTATTATTTTTTAATTTCACTTTCTGTTCGAGGATCCAAACTAGAATGCCACATTCCATTCAATTGTCATACCTACTTGTTTTTTTTTTTCCTGTGTCAACACCTCAGTATTTCTTTGTCTTTCATAACCCTTGACACTTTTTTTAAGAGTACTGATCAGTTCTTTTGTAGATTGTTTAACAATTTTTCATAATTAGAGTGAGATAATGTATTGTTAGGAAAGATACTACAAAGGTGATGTGCCTTTTTCAGTGAATCTCACCAAAGCTAATGATGTCCATAATGAAGTTGTCTGCCAGTTACTATTTTTTCTTTTATAATTAGTAGATACTTGGGGGAAAATACGTTAATATTGTGCAAATATTTTGTTTCCTTTTAATATTTTGTCCACTAATTTCAACATCTGTCAGTGGACCTTGCCTGCAGAAATTTTATTGTAGTGTAATGATATTCTATTTATTTCATTCCTTCTACCTTCATTATTTTAAATTCTTCTGAAAAGTATTGTCCCTTCTCTAGTTTTAAAAAATTTGCTACATATTTATATCAAAAGATATCAGGATATCCGCATAAGTTTTTGGTTATAATCCAATTCTACTGTCATTTATTTCAATTTTGTTGCTTAAGTTGTCCTCGCTTTGGCAATTGGAAACGCTTTAAGGTTGGCTCGGGTGTCGTTTTTTTCGATATGTACCTCCCACACTATTTGTTTAAACAACATTATTTTTTGCAGTAGAAAATTCTCCAGGTTCGTCTTACACTTTCCTTGTCCTAACTCTAGAATCAATGATTTCTCCAAGGACCACTTGCTGCTTACAATTACACAAAGGTGCCTAGAAACCGAAATCTGGGTGCTGAGTATGTTTATTGCTACTAGAGTGTCACTGTTTCTAGTCCCTTCCAAAGGACAGAATTATGATATATATGTATATTAACACATGCAAGTACATACATATTTATTTCTGTATATATCCGTATCTATCTATATTTCTATCTTTTTATCTAATTTATATGTTTTTAAATATGTGTCCAAATTGGTAACTCCAATTCTAACCCACTACCTAGGTTTATTCTAGGCGTCCTTCTTTCCTTTATTGTCACTTCTTCTGCTGACAGTGGGAAATTGGCCCTCATTTTCATCAATATATGTAACCATTTGTTTAACTCTAGTAGCCATACTCAGATTGCTAATAATACCCAAAGGAAACAATTTATAACTTAAGTACAGTGTTCTTACATAGTTCACTTGTCTTTAGGCTTTTAGCATCTAGTCAAAACTTTGTATTCCAGTCACTTAGATCAGCTTTTCTCCTTCCCCATTCCTTTCAGGATGATTATGGTATTTGTAATACAATCTAAATTGAATCTCTCCATCTTTCCTTCCACATCCTATTTGATTTTGTTTTTAAATTACATACAGTAAAATTCCCTCTTTTGGTGTACAGTTTTATGGATTTATCAAATGCATAGCATCATATTTTCAGAACCATAGTTCCATACTGAAGAGATTCATTAAACCTAAAATTCCTTCATGCTTCTCCTTTACAATTTACTACTCACTCTTACCTTCAAACCTCTTCTAATAAATGATTTGTATTCCATTGTTGTAATTTCACTTTGTCCAGAGTGTCATAAAAATGGAATCATACCACAGGAACACTTTTAGATGTAGCTTTCTTCACTTTGCAAAATGCATTTAAGATTTGCCCATGCTGTTGCTTGAATCAATAGCTCATTTTTTATTTATTGCTGACAATTAGTTCATGTTATGGATGTGACACTGTGTATCCATTTACCTGTGAAAGGCATGTGGGTTGCTTAAAATTTGGGGAATGATGAATAAAGCTACTGTAATTGTCCATATTAGGTTTTTGTGTTTAAAAATTTCATTTCATTTAGGTAGAATCCTAGGAATAGATGTTCTGGGTCATTGTGTAAGTATATATTTAAATTTAAAAAGAATATGCTAAACTATTTTACTAAGTGGCTGTATCCTTTTGCACTCTACCAGCAATATAAGAGAATCTCAATTGTTGTGAATCTTTGCTAGTATTTGAAAGAAAGTTATTTTTAATTTTTGTCTTGTCAGGTTTAAAACATATGAAGTATTATCTCATGGGGCTTTTTTTTCTTCCTTTTTTATTAGAGAGATTGTAGGTTTACAGATAAATCATGTACAAAATACAGAGTTCCCATATAGCACCTTATTATTGATGCCTTTCATTAGTGTGGTACATTTCGTACAATCCATGAAAGGAACTTTTTATAATTTTACTAATAAATCAGTCTATTGTTTACAGTAGTATTCACTGTTCATGTTGTACAATGGTGTTTTTTTAATCTAATATCCTATGTACAACCTAAAATTTCCCTGTTTAGCCACATTCAAATATATAATTCATTGCTGTTAATTATGTTAACAATGCTGTGCTACCATCATCATCATTTATTACCAACACTTTACAGTCAACTCAAATAGAAGCTCTGTATAATTTATGCATTAACTTCCCATTCTTTGTCCCACTCTGGCCTCTGGTTACCTATATTTTAGTTTCTGATTTCATGAATTTGCTTATTTTAATTATTCCATATTAATGAGATCCTATAATATCTGTCCTTTTGTGTCTGGCTTATTTCAATCAACATGATGTCAGTAAGGTTCATCCATGCTGTCAGATGTATCAGAATGTCATTCCTTTTTATGGCTGAATAATATTCCATTGTATGTGTGTGCAACATTTTGTTTATCTGCTCATTGGTTGATGGACACTTGAGTCAATTCCAGCTTTTGGTAATTGTAAATAATATCACTATGAACATTGGTGTCCAAATATCTTCAGTTCTTTGGGGTATATACTTAGAAGTGGGACTGCCGGGTCATATGGTAAATCTATTCTTAGCTTTTTGAGGAACTACTCAACCGTCTTCCATGGCAGTTCCCACCAGTAATGAATTCTTATTTCTTATTTCTCCAGATTGTCTCCAAAGCTTTTAATTTACATTTTTTAATAGCAGCCAACATAGTGGGTGTGAAATGGTATCACATCGTAGCTTTGATTTGCATTTCCGTAATAGCTGATGATGTTGAACATTTTTTAATGTGCTTTTTGCTGTTGGTGTATCTTCACTGGAGAAATGTCTATTCAAGTTTTTTGCTTATTTTTAAACATGTTGTCTTCATATTGTTGAAATATAAGTTTTCTTTGTATATTTTTGATATTAAACTGTTACCAGATATGTGGTTAACAAATATTTTCTCCAGATGCAGAAGACTTAGTTTTTTAATTTCATAATGAAGTCTTTCAGTAAGCAAAAGTTTTCAGTTTTGATAAGGCCTCATTTAACTATTTTACTTTTGTTGCTTGGCTACAGAGGTTTTAATATATAATTCCCAAACGAATGATATTTCTGAGTAACTTTTAATATACTAATTTGCCATACATGTATGCATCTTACTAAGCAGTGTCTTTCAGATAATTTTTCCATTTATTATTGTTTTTCAGTTTTGTTTGTGTCCTTGGGTTTTAAAAGCACTGTATATGATCTGGATACAAACATATGTTAGAAATGTGCTTTACAAATATTTCCCACTCTTGTCTTTTTATTCTGTTAAGAGTTTGTGATAGCTAATTTCATGTGTCAACTTTGTTACAGTGTCCAGTTGTTTGGTCAAGTCCTGGCCTGCTTGATACTGTGAGAGTATTTTAAATAGGATTTGCATCTATAATCAATTTGTTTCATCTACAATCAACAAAAGAGATTACCCTCAGCAATGTGGGTTGTCCTCTCATCCAGTCAGCTATTTAGAGATCTTAAAAGCCATAAGTGGGCATTTCAGAGGTCAGAAGAATAATTTCTGACTCAACTGCATCATTGGCTCTTACCAGAATTTTCAGCTAGTAAACTTCTTTTGTGGAATTCAGACTAAAGACTTCATATTTTGGCCTTCCCAATGGACTCCAGTCTTGCCAGTCCCTGGGTTTGCCTAAGCCAAATTCCTTATAATAAATATTTAATATATGTACATATCCTAATGGTTTTGTTTCTCTAGAGAACTGTTATTAATAAGAGTATTGTTTCACAAAGCAAAGGTTTATATATTTAATAAAAATCTTAATGATCTGTATCCTCTTTTGCAGATCACATTTTTGGTGTCATGGTAAGGAAAATTTTGCCTAACCTAAGGTCACACAAATTTTTTCTTTTATTTTATGGCCTTCACTTTACTTTTGGGTCTATTATTCATTTTAGGTAGATTTTTATAAAATGTGTATGGTAGTGTCCCTTTTGTCCTTTCATTTATTTTCTTTATGTATGTTGTTTTTTTGGTGGTGGTTGTGTTTATTTCTTGTTTTTTTTTTCCCCTAGTACCATTTGTTAAATAAGCTGTCCTTTCTCCACTGAATTAGCTTTTCATCTTTGCAAAAATGAGTTGAGTATAACTTTGTGGGTCTATTTCTGGTCTTTTATTTTTCATTTCTATTGAGTTATGTGTCTAATTTTTGCTGCCACCACACTATCTTGACATTTGTAGCTTTTTAGTAAGCACTGAAATCAGTAAAAATAAAAACTACATTGAAGAATTCACACTACCTGATTTCAAATATACTATACAGCAACAACTATCAGAGTTTGGTTTTTTGATAACAACATATAGATCAGTAGAAGACAATTAAGAGTTCAAAAGTAAACCCTTACGTTTATGATCAATTGATTTGTTTGTTTGTTTGTTTTTGTCTGGGCTGGCACCAGGAATCGAACTCAACTGATTTCCATTTAAGTTGCTGAGGCATTTCAATATGGAAAGGATAGGCTTTTCAATAAATTGTGCTGTGTTAATTGGGTATTCATGTATTAAAAGATTAATTTAAACATGCACTTCACACTATTGAAAATAAATAACTCTAATGATAAACCTAAGCTTAAGGGCTAAAATTATAAAGCTTCAAGTAGAAAACAGGAGAGAGAATTTTTTAAGTGCTCATTTCCAAAAAAATTATTTAGATATAACACCAAAATCATGGTCCATTTAAGGGAAATGTAGTGAATTTAACTTCACCAAAATTAAACATATTTATTCTTATTAGGATATATTAAGAAAATGAAAATACAAGCCAGAAACATGGATGTTATAGTTTCTTGTCGTATACCTAATAAAGGATGTGTATTCAGAACAGGTAAGAACATTTTCAGCACAATAATAAGAAGACTAAAAACCCATTTTAACACAGAGAAAATATTTGAATGAACATCTCAACAAAGAAAATACATATATAAAAAATATTCAACATCATTAAACCTTAGGGAAGTGCAAATTAAACCATATTAAAATATCGTACTGTTCTTAATAGAATGACTATAACAAAATGATTGACAATACCAAGTGTTGACACGGATGTAGAGAAATTTTACTCACATAAATTTAATGTAAAATTGTACTGCTGTTTTGGAAAACCACTTGACGTTTTTTTGTGTGTGTTAAACACTGACCTTCAATAGACTCTAACACTCCCACTCTCAGTTTCAACTGGAGAGAAAGGAAAACACATTTTAACACAAAGATTTATGTGCATATGTTCCTAGAAACATTATTCAAAATAGCCCCAAACTTGAAATAATTCAAATATATCTCAACTAATGAATGAATACATAAATATGGCATAATCATACAGAACAATACTATTCTCAAATAAAAAGAAATTAACTGCATATAAATGTTATGATGTGGATAAACCCCAAAGCAAGGTAAGAAGTGAGAGAAATAATATCTGAGGCAACATATTGTATGATTCCATTTGTATTAAAATTTCCAGAAAAAGCAAATATACAAAGATAAGAAGCAGAATGATGGTAACCTGGGAATGTAGTGAGAGTAGAAAGAGACTGTAAACTCACAGAAAGAACTTTGGGGAATGGTATTAATGTTATAAAACTGGACTATGTTGGTGGGCCACGGTGGTTCAGCAGGTAGGAATGCTTGCCTGTGATGCCAGAGGACCTGGGTTTGATTCCCGATGCCTGCCCATGTAAAAAAAGAAAAAAAAAAAAAACACTAAAAACTGGGCTATGCTGATATCTTCATGATCCTATATGTTTATTCTAAATCACTGAATTGCAGACGTACAATGGGTGAAATGACATAAATTATACGTAACTATGCTTCAGTAAATCAGTCTAAAAGGAAAAGAATATTAAAGTCACCCAAAGATCATCCATATAATTGAGATGATGCTATGAGAAGATAAATAGCTTTTATTTAAATATTTTTAAATGTTTTTGTATGCATCAAACATAACTTATTAGCTCTGGCAACAGTTTTAACTCTAAAGTAATGAGTATTATATAAAGTATCCATAAAATATTCAATCTTTTCTGCAAGGTTGTTATAAGAATATGCTTTACCTGTTATAATAAGATGATGTTACTGCAGTTGGTTCTGTTATGCTCACTGTTTCATTATCTCAAATTATTTTTCTAGTTATCACATATTCTCATAGATATATTCAACTGGTCAGAAACAAAATTTGGGAACCGAGTGTCAATGGTTAGATGGCAATACATTAAAGTATTGATTTGTTTTGTTTTCTGAACAAATTGTTCCATTTTCTCAGCAACTTGAGCCATTTATCTCTGCTCATAGCTATATTCTCACTTTCTGCCTTAGAAAATCTTTTCTCACTATTTCCATAGGAAATTAATAGACATGCTGTGAATAATAGATTCTTTAATTAAATATAATCAGAAAAAAGCTGTATTCAACAAAGCAAATTTCTTTACTGTCAAACTTCAAATAGCTTTTAATTTCCTACACTGTGATGTGATACGCCTAGAGTGAGATCAATTATGCAGAGTTTTACAAATGGATTTGAAAATAACTCTTGCTGAATGCACCATCACATACAGTGTTGGGAAGCTTTTTGCCAGTACTATCTCTCAGTTAGGAGGCAAATGTAACATTATTGCTGCTTGCCCAGCTCCAAACTTGTGAACAAAGTTTAATAATTATACTTCTTCCTTGTTTCTAAATTGAAAGCTCTACTTTATTTCCAGTTTGTGGTAACTGGATTTCTAACTAGAATCCATATACTGAAGATTGTGTCTTGATAAACTCATAACACCAAACCTTTCAGAAGGGGAGTCTTGTTTTGCACTTGTCAACCCTTCTTCAAAAGTAACATTGGACTCTGAAGCAAATGCTGTGAAGTTTTTCAGTATCAGATGACGGAATTAACTAATACATATTATCTATCTTAATATTGTCATCTTAGCCACCTTCCAGGGCAGCTGGAATTCTGCTGGAGCCCCCTCAGGACTTTCAGGGTCTATCATCACATGATATCCTCATGAATCTTGTTATTACCTCAAGTTATTCCATCATAGTTCTTAAAATTCAAAGTTCAAATTAGTTTTTGCATTTCATTTTCTTCTAGAAGTTTTATCACTTCACTCATCTTATTCCTCTTGAACCTGTTCCATGAAATCCAGTTCTTTTTTCCTACCTCCTCCCAGCTATCAAAAGATCCATTTTTATCAAGTAGACCAAAGATACAAACTGAAATGGTAGATAAATTTTGCGTTTTTCCCAAAGTCAGTTTTTGTTCCTTAATTTATTCCTTCAGTAAATAATTATTGAATATATCAGACACTTTTCTGAGATCTAGGAGTACATTGAGAGAAAGAGTGAGAGGGACAAAAATCTCTGCACTTAGCATGCTTACATTTTGGTGGAGGAGAGAAACAATAAATAGGCAAGATAAATATAATACAATAAACAGTGGTATGTTCTAAGGAGAAAAATTATAGAAGAAAAGAAGATTCAAAATGTCTTGGAAACTGGTTGAAATTTTAAAGAGTGTAACCAGGGAACTCTTTAACAAAGAAGGTGGCTTTTGCATTAGGACTGGAGAAAATGAAGGAGTCTGTAGTGCTTATCTAGATGAAAATCATTCAAAAGAAAAGAACCTCACTTCAACTGGGGAACTTACCTCATAAATAATGCTTAGTAACTTTCCCATGACCTTCAAGAATAATGATAACAGAAAGAAAATCCTAAAATTTTCAGGGATAAAATTGGTTTGCTGAAGAAGGAAAAACATAAGAAAAAATAAATTATACTTTATAATTTTTAAATTCTTTGTGGTTAATTTTTGTTTAAATTTAGATGGATTTTTTGGTTTATTTTATTTTTGCATTTTTACCTAGTCCTTCTCTTTCATGTTGCTGGCATTCCTAAATACTCTTGGGATCTTTATAAAAGATATCCTTGAAATGACAGGCCAGCTCAGTAAAGTACATGTGGGTAGAGTTTGTTGATGGAATAACTAGATTTTAGAATGAGTAAGAAAAAGAAACAGGATAGTGAGAGCCACTGTTATGGATTAAACCATGTCCCCTAAAAGACATGTTCAAGTCCTGGACCTGTGGATGTGTATTCATTTGTACATGAGATCTTTAAAGATCCTACTAGTTAATGTGTGGTCAAACTGAATCAGCATAGGCCTGAATCCAATATAAATTGACTCATTATATAAGGAGAGGAGATTTGGACACTGTCAGGAAGAGATACAAGGAGACAGATGACCATGTAACTGAGGTGTAGATTGAGTTATGGATTGCCCGCAAAGCACCAGAAGGCTGCAGAGTAATTCAGAGAAAGCATGATCCTGCCAAAACCTTGAATTTGGGCTTCTAGCCTCCAAAATGATGAGATGATAAATTCCTACAGTTTAAGTCAAGCAGTTTGTGATATTTGTTATAGCAGCATTGGTGACCTAAGCCAAAATAAGAAAGTAGACAGCAGTTATTTCTAGAGAGGGCAAGAGAAGGAAGAGGCCAGAAGAAGCTGCCATCCGAAGACATGGCTTCTTTGAGGAGAAAGTGTCACCTTGATGATGCCTTGTTTTAGACATTTTTCTTAACTTCACTATCATAAGCTACTAAATTTCCATTATTTAACTCAATCCATTTCATGGTATTTTCTTAAGCAGCCCAGAAAACTAAACAATCCATCTTCTACCTGTGACCATAGCGATACTAAATTCAAAGGGCAAAGCCACTGGAATCCCTCCTATTGTCCAAATGACTGCAATCTGATGAAACCCCAGCCTATAATTGTTTGGGCATTTGCTTTTCCATCTCATAACTCATAAGTCTCTTCTTTGTGCTTTCTTCTCCCAAAACACTAAGCTTCTTCTATAAGCATACTGTTTAAAAAATTTATTAATTACGTTTTACCTCTGTGGCCATACACATGCAATCTCCACAGCCTGGAGTATGCCACTTTAACCTAAGGAAAACATTTTACATATCAAATACAACAAGAAACCTTCCATTATTCTTGTTGTATAAATTAATCCGAGGTAATCATCAGTAAGAGACTCAGTGCAAACTGTAGCTCACTGAAGGATCACACTGGGGATTCACTTCTCAGGAATCTCAGGAGAATGGAGTGACACAATACCACAAGCTGTGAAATCCAGCAGCCACTAGAAGATGAAAGAAAGAAACAGCTTCTCCTCTAGAGCCTCCAAGGGGAAGCACAGTCCTGCTGGTATTTAGATTTCAGCCTAGTAAAACTAACTTCAGGCTCTGGCCTCCAGAACTGTGGGAGAATAATTTGCCATTGTTTTAAGCCACCAAGTTTGTGGTAATTTGCTACAGCAACAATAGAAATCTAATATAGTTTTCTTGACCAAATCAAATCAAACAAACTGTTCATTTTTATACAATCACCAAGTTCTACAAATGATTGGAAACAAATCAAAAGAAAAATAATATTTCATGACATATGAAAATTATATATGGAATTAAAATATAACTGTCTATAAATAGTGTTTATTGTAACACACCCATGCTCATTCACTTACTTTTTATCTACAGCTGACTTTGAACTACATCAACAGTGCCAAATGGTTGCCCAAAGGACCATAGATTCTGCAAAACTTTATAGGAAAATTTTGTCATCCCTGAATTGGATTATTTTATAATGTTAACTTTTTATATATGTCTCTTCATGAAACTGAATTCCTTGAATACTAAGGCTGATTACTTCTAGCACTTTACACATAGTCTGAATTAAATAAATATTTAAATACTCAAAATAATTAACATTGACTTGCAATGGATGAATTTTTAAATGATTTAAAATGTCATCATTATGATAACGGCAGAAAAGAATAGAAATAAAAGTATAAATACGAGAGGAATTTAAAAGACAACATTAATAAAAAGTGGCATAGGCTTAAGATATTTATTAAAGATACAGTTAAATTATAAGGGCCATAATTTTTAATAAATTAATGATTTTAAATTTGAATTGAGGATACTTAAGAGTTAAATATTTAGATTTTTTTATGTGCAGTAATATTGTTAATTAAAGGTAAAGAAGATAAAAGACCATAAAATATTGGGCAACATGTAATCTTATGCTTTAATATATGATTAAAGTATTCAAAGTTTATGTTCTTCTGTAATGCATATTTCATTGCTAATTGACTTGTCTTAAATGACAAACTTGTAATTGGTTATTATTGAAGCCCATATTCCCAAAGGTCATGAAACCCTAGAGAATTCTGAGTGAGAAAACTTTCTCACAAGACATAATTATTTCTGAAGTCAGCATAAAGCAAAGCTTTGCACTTTATTAATTATGAAGCTCAAAGATTATGCTAATCCAAAATGCATATTCATTTTTATAAAAGAATCCTAAAGAGAAAAAAGTCTATACAGTATATTAAGTCTAACAGTAGTCTACAGGAATTGAAAACTTTAAATGAATATCATCTTATAATTTCTGAGTTTAAAATTAACACTAAACTATTAAACTTAGAGAACTATAAAAATAAGTTTGCTGTTCATCAACTGATAGGGTGAAGTAAATATAAATATAGGGTGATGTGTAATATAAATCTAAATCCACTTATATAATTTATTATTTAATTGTGCACTTTTATTTTGCAATAAAGCTTACTGTTAGCAATAAACTTCTAAAAATTAAAAGAAATAATGAAATTAATGGAAAACTGAAAGTAGAAGTTTTCACTTTTCAAATTACTGTGAATTTAAAATTTAGTTTAAAAATGTTTTAAATTTGCTTTTGAAAAATTTAGTCATTATTATTGTTATTACTTTAAAAGTCTTTTTGAAAAAAATATTTTCAAAAGTTACCATTCATTGTAGGGGTTGTACATTATACATTGTCATCCCTGACAAGATGAAAACCAAGTGACAGTAAATTGATTAAGTATCATTAGCTGCTTCAATAGTAAGGAGTTATTTGAAGAAAATGCACATGAAGATCATAATTTTAAATATTCAACTGCAGAATCTCATTTTGTGAGCCATATCTTCTCATCTAAATCTAATGACTGTTCTTATAATTTAATATGGTTCATTTTTCCAAGTTTATTTCACATGCATGCAAAGTGGAGTAATAATTGCTAATATATTGGCTCCATTATCAGAAGACCTCAACAAATAGAGAAATGATATCAGATTTATATCAGTGTTATCAGATCTTCAGTGTGAAAATCAGTGAGACTGATTCTAATAATGGTTTGACTTTTTCATCTGATTCATGAAAATTTTGAAGTTAATTTAATCAAGGCAAAAAATCTACATTATTATAAATGTCATTAAAATTCAGATAAAATTTTAATAATGCATCTAAAATTATCTTTTTTGTAGTGATTATGTGAATATACATTTCAATGTAGTACAGTATCATGGTAATTTTTTTAAAACACCTAGGTTCTTATTAAATTATGAAATCTAAAGGGCAGAAATTTATCTCAAATTTATTGTAAAGCATCTTTTATCCATATTTATATGCAAAAATAAATGAATCTACAAATAAAAATAGAAGCTATAGTTGTCAAAAATGATATATATAATTTATGTTTTATATCATATATATAAAAAATAAATAAGCATGTATGTGTATATATGCATATATTTGTTTTGTGGGGATGACATGTATAAAACTTGAAGTGCAAAAACTGAGATAGACTACAACCAAATATTTTAGCCGGGAGTAACTAGCATAAGAATAACAGCTGAAAACAATTACAAAATAAGAATAAAATATTTAAAAATCACTGAAGGCATTGATAAAACAACAAAGGCATCCAAGACTTGAGAGCCAGAATCCTAGAGGGAAGGATAATACATTTAGGTGAGCTTTGCATTCATTGATGCTTTTTCCTTTTGAACCTTCTGCCAATCCCAAGAGCAGGGCAGAGGGGCAAACAGAGAGCAGCATCCTAGGCTGTGAAAACTGTCACTAAAATTTATGGCATCCAAACAGCTAAGGGAAATATCCTAGAAGAAAAGGAAATCTGAGAAAAATGACCCAAGCATTCTGAATGCAGTATTTCTGAAAGGCATTTATCAACTTCTATACTGTTTAAGTACAGGTGATGACTCAGAGAAGGAAAGCAGAAAATAGCAGTATGAAATTAACAACCAGAGAGAGATTCGATAGTTTCACACTCCATGAGAGATAAACAGAGCTAAGAGACCCTACCAAAAGAAGGGGTTTTTTGTGAACACTGTAGGTTTTCAATTAAGAGACTTGAAAGAGTTAAGTCCCAAGATACGGCATAGCATATATGTTCATGTAGTAAATATGAAATATAAATATTTCATAGTTTAACTATTTAAAATATGATAGTTAAAAAAAAGAAGAAAATCTTCTGTGAAAGAAGATAATACCATTCAGCTCCTCTATAACTTTTTATACACAGTGGTCAAGAAAATAATTTTTTAAAAAGCCATAAAAAAATGAGGATTAAATGACCCAAAACTAGAAGAAATGAAAAAGATAATCTATACTAACATGTCACACAGATATTGGAGTTATCAGATACAGATTTGAAAATTATGATGATTTAACTACTTAAGAATATTGAAAAAAGAATATGAGCAGAGAAAACCTAAAATAAATCTACGGAAATTTTAGAAAATGCCATAATGTAATGTAATATATCCTATCATAACATGTCATATATATCACATCACATTATATAACATTTAATATTTTATGTAAAATTGATCATTTGATAAATGGACTTAAAAGTAGATTAGATATAAGCAGAAGAAAGAACAACCACACTGGAAATTAGATCTAGATAAACTATCAGGACATATGACCTAAAAAGAATGTAAAATAGAGAAAAATGTTTTAGATAAATAGTCATAATAGGAAGACTTAATGAAATTCCAAGAGAGGAGAAATATTAAGGGTCTGAAAAATATTTGAATGAAATAATGAACAACAACTTTTTAAAAATGATAAAGTCTCGAAGTAAGTCTGAACTTCAAGGACATTTAAAAAAATGAAAGCAGGAAAATCCAAAAAAAGACACACTTAAGTTACTCTGATGAGATCTAAGACAGAGAGAAAAATCTTGAAAGCAGCAGAAAGTAAAGACACGTTATCTTCAAACAAACATAAGATTAACAGCTAATCTCTGTTAATCATTAACACAAATAATGGAGATAAAATCAAACAAATTAATTTTTCTTTCTTTTTAAGAGAAAATAACTGCCAAAGTAGAATTTTAAATAAAGAAAACATCCCCTAAAAAAGAAAAAAAAAGGGTATTTTCAGACAAATAAAAACAGAGAATTAATCATCTCACCAAAGATAATTTTTTATTTAATTCTTTAGGTAGAAGGAAAATGAGTACACAAAGAGAAATGGTAAAATACGTGGGTAAATCTAAAATAATTTTGACTACTATAAAGATGTAAGTAGTATACAATGAGGTTTAAAAATTGTACAAAATAAAATAAAGAAAAAAAGGAATAAAAGGCAGCAGAAGACCTAAATATAGTTAAACTATTATAAGGACCTTATTTTGGGGGGGAAGTGGAACCTTACTAATTTAATATAGGCTTTGAAAATCAAGAATATGCATTGTAATATTAGTGTAACCATTCAAATCAAGTAAGCAAAACTTTAACAAGCTAGTACAGAGGAAAAAGAAATGTATATTTGATTATTTCACTCAAAAAACAAAAAATATTTTTAAAAGAAATGAAGACTAGTAGGAAAACAAAATAAATAGTAAAGTGGTATATAAAACCAAAATTGCAATAATTTCAAAAAAATAATTTAACTAAACACTGCAAATAAAAGTACATATTGTGAAACTCGATAAGAAAAAAATTAAACAAATGTTAGTTTAACAGAATCCCTTAATAAATATAAGGGGAGTGGTTGAAGATAGAAAGATAGAAACATGCATTTCCACATCAACACTAACAAATTGGGAACTGCTGTGCTTACATTAATATCAGAGAATATAGACTTCAAAGCAAAAGGCATTACTAGTGATAAAGAGAAAGATTTCAAAACAATAAAAAGCGTTAAAAAAATAAGAAGTTATAATAACCACATTTTGTACGTACTTAATAGAATAGCCTAAAATATTTAAAGTGTGAACTGCAAAATAACTAAAAGAACAAACGGAAACATCCCCAAAATATTTGGCGATTTTAATGCAATTCTCTCAATAACTAACAGAACAAACATACAAAAGGAAAATTGGAAAGGGTATAGAAAATGTGAGAAATGATCAGAGTGCTTGAACTAAATGACATTTATAAAACACAACCAAATTTCTTCTTAAACTCATATCAAATGTTAAAAAAGTAGTAGAATATGTATTATTTCAAGGAGTTGAAATCATATGGTGATCGTAACACTAAAAATAAATAACAAGAAAAAACAAATATATGTTTTGGAAAAGGAAGAACCCAACTCTGCATAACAAATGAGTAGAAAAGGATTTACAATTTAAGTTTGGAAAAATCTTAAAATGAATATTAATAAAATACAGCATCTTAAAACCTGTGGGTGTACAGATATATTAGTACCCAAGAGGAAATTTATTGATTTAAATCTATTATTAAAAAAGAAGAGATAAATGAATTAAATGAACTAAGCATAAGTCTAAGAAAGCTAGAAAATATTATAACCAAAGGGAAAAAAAAATAAAGGAAGAGAATAATGATTTGAACATATATTTTTTCAAACAGAAAGCAGAAAACAGAGAGAAAAATCAATAGATACCATTTCTTTGAAAATATTGTTAATATTTATTGACATTTATCAATACTGAACAAGATAAAAGAGAGAAGGCATAATTTGTCAATAATAAAATTGAAAAAAGACATTTCTATAACACCATCATTAAAAAATCTTATAGGAAACTTTCGGTAGATTTATATTCATATTAAAAAATTTCAAATTAAATAGGCAAATTTCTGAGAAAATAAATATTGCCAAAACTAATAAATGAAATTTTGAATAATTCTATGTATATTTAAAACATTAAATCCTTAAAACTTTCCCTCAAGAAAGTGAACAAGCTCAGATAATATCAATAGTAAATGCTTCCAAGGATTTAAAGATTAAAATAACAAACAGAAATGTCACATTTTGAGATTAACAGAACATTGATACCAAAATACATGAAAAGTGTAAGTTAATGTACAAGCTATTACAGGCTGTCTCATGATATTGGGTGCAATTTACAAAACGTTAAAGGTTTCTTTTATGAAAGAACTTTAAAGCATAAAGGACAATATTAAATTTTATTATATTAACGAAAGAATAATGCCATATCCAAAAATGGATTTTATTTCAGGAATGCATGTCCAGTTTATCATTTGAAAATCAATTTATGCAATTAAAAAATTGAAAGAATGATTTGAAAGTGAGTGATTATGGGTGGGCCACTGTGGCTTAGCAGGCAGAGCTCTTGCCTGCCATGCAGGAAATCCAGATTCAATTTTCCGGTGCCTGCCTATGCAAAAAAAAAGTGTTTGATTATTTCCTTGTATGCAGAAGAATCAGAAGAATCATTTGAAATTACCAAAAATGTTTTTGGGTTTAAAAATATAGAAAAACATATAGCAAGATAGGAGTGAAAAAAAGCTCTCTTAATCTGTTAAATTGTAAGTATAAAAACCCTACAGAACATCATATTTAATGGTGAAATATTAGCATATTGCCTACAGAGATTGAAAATGAATGAAAAAAAAATCTGCTTTCTCCCCTTGGGGGAATGGTGAGAAAGGGGGAAAATTCAACTTCCCCAAGTGGAGAATTCTTAATATTCTCACAAGCAGTGGGGACAACCAAAGCAATAGGCTGAGCCCCCAATCCTGCAGTTTGTTCATATGAAACTTAACCCCGCAAAGGATAAATTAAGCCTACTAAAATTAGGCTTGAGAGTCACCCCCAAGAGAACCTATTTGTTGCTCAGATGTGGCCTCTTTCTCCCAGCCAACACAACAAGCAAATTCACTGCCCTCCTACATGGGACATGACTCCCAGGGGTGTGGACCTTCCTGACAACACAGAACAGAAATCCCAGAATGAGCTGGAACTCAGAATCAAGGGATTCAGAAAACCTTCTCGACCAAAGAGGGGAAGAGTGAAATGACACAAAATAAAATGTTAATGGCTGAGAGATTCTAAACAGAGTCAAGAGGTTATCCTGGAGGTTATTCTTATGCATTAAATAGGTTATTCTTATGCATTAACCTTGTTAGTTAGGATGTAATGGAGAGGTTGAAGGGAACTGCCTGAAAATGTAGAGCTGTGTTCCAGTAGCCGTGTTTCTTGAAGATGATTGTATAATGACATAGTTTTCAAATGTGGCTGTGTGATTGTGAAAACCTTGTGTCTGATGCTCCTTTTATCTACCTTATCAACAGACAAGTAAAATATATGGAATAAAAGTAAATAGCAGGGGGAACAAATGTTAAAGTAAATTTAGTAGATTGAAATGCTAAGGGATGGGTAAGGGGTATGGTAGGTATGAGTTTTTTTCTGTTTTCTTTTATTTCTTTTTCTGAATTGATATAAATGTTCTAAGAAATTATCATGAAGATGAATATACAACTATGTGATGATATTGTGAATTGCTGATTATATATGTAGAAGAGAATGATCATATGTTAAGAATGTTTGTGTTTGTTATATTTTTTAAAAATTAATTTAAAAATCTGCTTTCATAATTTGCATTTAATGTTGTACTTGTTCATGTTTCATTCAGTGCAATAAAGGTAGACAAAGGAAATCAATTGTATAAGGACTAGAAAATAAAATATTTTTTAACAGATAAAATTATTATGTTTGCAAACATTACAAAAATGATCTAAAGATAAGACAATTCATTGTAAACTATTAGAATAAATTAATTTAGCAATATCATTGGATACAGGTTCATAGGAAAAAAATCATATTACTAAAATAAAAAGGAAGATGTAATTTTAAAATATAATGCAATTTACCTTAGCAATAAAAACTGTACAACCAGGGGGTGTAAAGGTAATTCAGTGGTAGAATTCTCACCTGCCACGCGAGAGACCCGGGTTTAATTCCTGGCCTATGCACTTCCTAAACAAACAAACAAATGAAACAGACAAACAAAAAACAAAAAGTCAACAAATGGTGCTACAATAAGGGGATATTTACATGGAACAGGGGTGAAGTGTGACCACGGCCATACAGCATACAAAAAAAAAAAAAAATTGTACAACCACTTTAGACTTCTTCCTTACCTGTGATATTTTTATTTGTGTATTTATCAACCAATTTATTTTTACTTCCTTCTCCTTCCCCTATGTCTTTTTATATACAAATATTGGAAGTATTGTTGCAGTTTAATTTTTACATTGCAGACTACGGAGGTGTGTTTGTGGCTGTCCCAGAAAAGAAAGTAACCTCACCTGGAAAATATAAGGTTAGATGACATTGTATTTCTCCTCTTTGAGAAGAGGGGGTCAAAACTTTTTTCTTTCAACTAGAGAAATTTCAAACTGCAATAGGCAGACAAAATTGCTGTCATTCTTGCTGTTTTTAAGTTTAAATAGAGTTCAAGGGAATCACTTTCAGATGTGTATTTCTTGTATCTCAGCTTTCCATGTTCTTGTTTTCTCATATGCAGAGCATGAGGCAAGAAAATCTGGCACCCATGTTACCTAGAATTCATTACTCCTTGGTTGCTTGTTGGGTTAGATTACTCTCAGCTACCACAAAGTTGGTAAACCCGGAAGTGTCAAAGTTCCTGCTCAGTGGCAGGGAAGTTAGTCAGTGCAGCATCCCAGCATCCTTACTGGCAGGTGAGTTTGTGAGCTATGGTAATACCACCTTCCTTTTTATTCTTTGTTTCTCTGATACAAAGCAGCTTTCTGTAATTACTGATTTCTGAGTAAAATCACTTTTTAAAATGTTCCTCCATCAATTCTAACTCTTGCAACATTTATCTAATTAAATCCCCTATGGTGAAAATACCTGGATTAGTTTCTCTTTTTCTTGCAGGTCACCTTCCAATACAATTCTGTTAATTGAGCTAACATATTCTGCATATTACTGCTTAGATAAAGTTCTGCACATACGTTGCTGTGCATAGTATTTTCTCCATTGATCAAAGTACTTAGAACATATTTCCAGTTCAGTTATGTTCTAGTCTAAACGATGGTGTAATGAACATCTTTGGAATATAATTGCAGTCATTATTATATTTTTCTAGTTTTTTTAAGTTTACTGGTCTACAATTCTTTTTTCATTTTACTGTTTTTCTATATACAATCTCCTTTGAAATCACTGTTCATTCTCTCTTCAAGCAAACTTGCTATGAGGAAAACGGGAAAGTAGTTGGTGGTCAGTCTCCCAAAACTCGACCTCCAGATTTGCAACAGCATTCATACCTAAAACTAACTCTGAACAGGCTGTTCACATCCAATAACAGAGCCTGAAAATGTCCAAGAACCTGACTTGCCTTCCCAATGCAGTAATCTCCAATGGGCAGTCTTTTCTCGGGTCTGATATGGTCAACTTTTTCCCTACTGCACTGCAGTCTAAGGCTCTGCCTTTCATCTCTTCCCTCTTTCCTTTCACAGATGACACATCTGCTGCTTTTCAATCTCAAAGATCTACCCACTTACTCCTTCTCCCTCTAGACTTCACTTTTAACATTTCCCCAATAAATCTCCTTTATTGCTATTTCAATAATGATGCCTACTGGTCAGAAGATCAAAACCAATGCAGTTGGTACATGAGTACACTCTCAAGTACTGGGAGTGGCTTGAGAGAGCATGTGGAGAGACGCCACTTGAGGGCTGTATCATGTAGTTCCAGGCAAAGAGGTTCTCATAATGAGTGGCATGTGGTGCATAGATAATCTCTGGTACAAAACAAAGTCCCTGATTCCTGAAGATTTAACAGGGCATGATCTGGGAAATTATACTTGTAGATGGAACTACTTTTGCTGGTGGGATCATTCAATTATTTGAAATGTGTAGGAGGAAATAAGTCCACAAGGACGATAATGTTGGCTTGTTATTACAAGTTTATGTTGATAACAATGTAGAGAGATAATAAGAAATTTAGGAAGACTAACAAGCACTTAAAGATTAAGTGTGAGAATAAGAGGACTTCTCTTGCAGTGTACAGAAAAGGCATTTATCCCATGGGAGAAATTGTGGGAAAGATAAGTGGAAATTTCTACAGAGTGAAATAAGTGTGGAGAACATGGAAGATACTAACATTATCATTAAAGAACAAAAGGCTAGGGGTCACTATCCCACCAGCAAATGCAATGGTAATGATCCCACCTGCAAATGTAGTTCTATCCAATGTCATATCTTCACTCAATTTACCTTTCTGGCCCCTGCAGGAACCAGATGGAACCTGGAGATTGACAGAGACTACTGCTAACACTATCAAATAGTAGTCCCCCAAATACACACTTGCTATTGGACAGAATAAGACAATTAAAAGTCTTATTCTGCTTGCCTGTGGGTGTGAAACCATTTATAAATGTTGCCTTTGACTATATTAAGGAGAGTCAAGGTTTTGACTCATTTATGTATAAGATTTTCAAAAATCCTGTTTGGATGAGAACAAATTGAACAAAAGTGGGCCTTGAACCATATTACTGAAATCCTTATAAGGAAAGGAAAATGGACACAGAGGTAGAAGCCAAAAGTCAGAAGAAGTAAGGGAATAAAGCAGGTTGCATTGTGATGGAGGCAGAGATGCAAGCTAAGGAACCCCAAGGATTGTGGCTAGCCAGAATCAGAATGCTGAAGACTCCAGGAGAAAAGCATGTTTTGTCAAGAACTTGATTTTGGACTTCTAGACTCCAAAACTGTGGGACATAAATTCATGCTGTTTAAGCCAACCAGTGTATGGGATTTGCCATAAGAAGTTGGACAAACTAAGACAGGTGCTATACTAGATGAGGTATCATTCCTAGAGAAGATTAATAAGGGCTCAATGACATAGTCTGAGGGAATTGATTTGGTGTTCCTTTTTTCCAGTTCTAATCATAAAAGAGGATCGCAAATACTTTGCTATTTTTGTGGAACAGATAGTAAAATTTGTTTACTGTTTTATCCATGGCTATATTAACTCTACTATTTTCTTCCATAATATAGTCTGAAGAGATCTTGATTAACTGGATATTCCACAAAACATCACATTAATCTCTTATACTTTTGACATCCTGCTAATCATACAAAATGAGTAAGAGGTGGCTCTCAATTGTAGGCCTTGTTTAGACACATGTTCCAGACAGTGACATATGAGTCCCATGAAATTCACAAACTTGCCACCTCAGTAAAATTCTTATTTATCTTGTACTCAGGAGAATGCTTGGACATTTGCTCCAAAGTAAAGGACAAATTGCTACATTTAGCATCTTTTACTACGATGTGGCCAATTGGGATTTATCCCAGGAAGGCAAGGGTGGTTCAACATGTGACAAAATAAATGTAATACATGATTACCCAAACAGATGCATAAAAAGGCATTTGATAAGAGGCAATGCTATTTCTTGAAAAAGCACTCAGAAAGTTAGGAATAGAGGAGAAATTTGTCAATGTGATAAAGACCATTTATGAAATCCCATAGCTAACATCACACTCAATGGTTGAAGACTAAAAGCTTTTTCACTAATATCAAGATGAAGACAAAGTTGCCTTCTCTTACCACTGCTATGCAATGATGTACCAGAACTTCTAGCCAAAGCTATTAGGCAAGGAAAAGAAATAAAATGCACCTAAGTTTGAGAGAAGTAAAATTCTGCGTCCCCCTTGATTTTGAAGTCCCAGCATCTGGAACATCTCTACTATCTGGAAAGGCACATGGTTGGTGTCTACTGGTCCTTGCTCTTGTTTCATTACGTTCAGCTTCTGATTCCAGTGGCTTTCTCTGCAAGCATCTGTGGGTTCTCACTTAGCTTCTCCACGGCAAACTCTGGGTTTTGTTTCTAAACGTAACCTCTCTAAAAATCTGTGTCTCTTGGTTTCATCTCTCTGCCCTCTGTGTCAGCTTTTCAAATATCTCTCTCCAAAATATTTCCCTCTTAAAGGACACCAGTAAGCTGATTAAGACCCACCTTGAATAGGTGGGGTCACATCTCCATGGAAGCAACCTAATCAAAAGGTCCAACCCAACAATAGGCCTGCCTCCAAACTGGATTAAAAGAAAATGGCTTTTATGGGTTACATAACAGTTTCTAACCAGCACATCCATCTGACTATCTACAAATAGAGACTTTGCAGGGACAAAGTAGATTAGAGGTTATCATGGGATAGGGATAGAGGGTAAAATGGAATTTTCACTTGGTGACTATAGAATGTAAATGGAAATTAATAAAAAAGGAGAAACGGCTCTTCATGTGTTAATAGGCCCTGGTAGGACTGCCCATTAAGTACTTTGTTCTGTTTGGTTGGCCTAGTCATAAATTGATACTGGTGTACATAATTGAGCCTGAGCAGGACCAGAAGTCATGAATCATCTGCCCATGTACATAGTCCAAGTCCCTAGTCACCCACAGAGTGTTTATTTTAGCACCCCTCCACCAGTTCACGACTATGGTCATGTTGGAGTTGCAGTATGACCAGTTGAAGCAGGAAGAAAGTGTCTCATTGATAAGTATGTGCAAGTCAAAAATGAATGGTGGATGTCTAACAGCCACACTAAGAAAAAGCATACAGAAAGAAAATCTTCCAAAGCACAGTGCTGCGAAGAATGGCCATTCACTTTGTAAAGATGTAAAAGTGGACCAAGGTGAAGGTAAATATATTCATGCAAATGGCCTAATTGCTGTTGAGAGACCTGAAATGACAAAAGACTGGAAGATCAGAAACAAAAAAGTCTCAGTAGAGGCATGTGAATAGACATATGGGAATGGATACTCAGTGTGAAGGATTTTGCTCCACATGACAATACTCACTTGAAAGCATATGCTACTGTGATGGTTAAGTTCATCTGTCAACTTGGTTAGGTTATGGTGTCCAGTCCTTCGGTCAAGCAAGTTCTAGCCTGACTGTTACTGCAGGGACATTTCCTAGATTGAAGTCATTAGTCACTTGATAACATATATGGCCGATGACATATACGATCAGGTAGGTTGCTTCAGTACTGACAGATGCCTAATCCAATCAATTGAAGACTTTAAAGGGAGACGGATTATTTCAGCAATCAGAAAGAATTTCTACCTCTACTTCAACTGTTCAGCTTCTCTTGGGAAATTCATAGCAACATTCCTTGGATTTTCCCAACTTGTTGCCTGCCCTACAGAATCCCTTGGTTGTGTGAGGCAATTCCTATAATAAATTTCATAATATTTACATGTATGAATAAATCATTTCAGTCCTGTTTCCCTGGGGAAAAAATATGAGTAATCTAACTATGGAAGAAGCATTGAACAATGAAGTATATAGGACGAAGCAGTTAGTGACTTTACCCAGCCTTTGCCACTGGTGCCTCCAGAACCACCATAGGGCACATAATGCAGTGGGCATGGTGGCAGAGTTGGAGGTTATGCATGGATCCAGTTAGGAAGGTAATATAGTTACTGTTACGTCAGAATGCCCATCCTGCTATCAACAAAACCCAACATTGAGCCTCTGATATGAAACTCTTCTTCAAGAACAATAGGCCAGGGATGACTGCACTGGGCTCCCTTCCATCCTGGAGATGAGGATGGAAGATGGTTTTCCCCTCATCAGGGCAATGGTTTGTCCTCTCAACAACAGATACCTATTCCAAGTGTGGCTTTGTTTTCCTTACCAAACAACATCAGCCAGCACCTCTAACCAGAATTTACAGAGTATCTAATTCACAGGCATTTAATCCCACGTAACGAGGTACCAACAAGGGGACCCACTTCAGAGGAAAAGAAGATACAGAAGTGGAATAATATAAACTCATGATATCATCACTAAATCAAGATAATGAGCATACCTATCAGCCTCAAAACTTCCCTTATGCTCCTGTGTTATTCTTCATTTTCCACTCTTTTTCCTCTTCTTCTCCAGAACACTACTGATCTAATTTTGTTCACAATGGATTGGATTGTATTTTCTAAAATTTAGAAAACAAAGAAATACCATTTAGTTTCATTGTTTTTCTGTTTTCTCTTTTTTTTATTTCTACATTGAAATTATTACTTCTTCTTTTCTTCTTACACCTTGGGTTTAATTTGCTCTCCTTTCTCTAATTCCTTAAGGTAGAAACTAAGGTTTGAATTTGACACCTTTCTTTCTTTTTCTAACAGAAGTGTTTAGGGCTGTAAATTTATCTCCAAGTATGGCTGCATTGACATTTTACCAATTTGGATAAATTGTGCTTTCATTTCTTTTTCATTTTCAATGTTTCTAGTTTCTCTTTTGATTTCTTGTTTTATCCATGTGATATTTAGAAATTATTTTCTTTACAAATTGTGGCAATTTTCTACAGATGTTTCTATTGATTTCTAATTTAAATTCAATATAAACCCCATTTTATATTGTTAATAATTTTGTTTAAATAGCCTTTTTTTTTTTTTCAGAGAACACATCTTTAAGGGGCTGAGTAGAACAAGGTAATATCCACATTTCTGGCATTAGAATTTGAATGGGCAATATTATAATTTAATCAATGACAGCACATTAGAAGTAGATCAGATTTGAAAAAAGGCTGTGATTTTGTTTTTAGTTACCTTGATTTTGAGTTGTTCTTCAATTGTACACATAGAAATAGCAAATAAATGTTTGGTATTTGTATATGGATTTCAGAGGGGTTGCAAGCTCTCTGAAAGAAAAACAAATGTTGAAAAAAAAAGCCTACTAAGAGATGCTGCAACACATTTACCAACAGTGTCACCTCCCCATTCTCTCACTTTTTCATCTCATCCTATTGTTTGGATGTTTTTCCCTCTTATGGATGTATTACTTAAAGTCTTTTTTTTTCTGCAGTGAAAGTAGAAGGCTATTTTAATAAGTGACTTTGTTTTCAAAAGGGACTCATTTCATATACTGGCTACCAGGAAAATGTATTAAAGAATATCAGAACAGAACTCAAGGACAATTATGCAGCTCATTCGATCTAAAGGTAAATACATGACAAAGAAAAGCAAGACTTGTGTGGCCTGGAACACAACATCTTCTCATAAGTGCCTGATTTTAACATAGCTTAACTATTTTTCTTTGTCCTACTGACAGTTTCTTCCCATGCCTCTCTTGAAAGCAGTGAGTAGGATTTGGAATGGCTCAGGCAATAAAAACGTCAATTGCTTAGAGAAAGTCTGACTGAATTTTAGATGTTTACCATCTAGGTCAACAGCCCAATCTTAGCCAAAATAGCCAAAATACTGCACAACTAATAATTCAGTGAAGCTTCTCTGAAAAAGAAATATCAAAGGAAAATGTGTAGCAGGTTGGAAACCGAATATAGAAACAAGTAATCTATGTATATAAATAGACCATAATTATATAATGTTAAATTTTTACTAATTACTTGGTGTTGTGAAAAATAATGGCTTATTGACAGATTCTAATTATAAAGGTTTAAAGTCCATTTATTTAGAACGTGCAATAAGCTATTTTTCTATGGTATAGGTGTCCATTCATTATATATATTAATTATATGTATATATAATATATACAATTATATAAATACAGTAAATAAAGATTTCCCTAGGATTGTTAATATACAGAGGATGTTAAAAAATTAAAACATGGCAACACGAGTCTAACAAATTTTATCTTTTAATAGAGAAATTACACAATAAAATAACAAAAAATCCTATTGAAAATATTTTCTTTAGTTTTTATAACACGCCCCTACTTCCTTGAGGTCTGACAACCGAAAACCAGAAAACTGTAAAATCTGGGTAGCATTTAGCAGTACATCAACTGATTTAGCAAGATAGACTTAAAGTTTAACCTCGGATCATTGAGACGGATATTATTACATGACTTCTAGCTTTGCTAATCAAAAAATAAATTTAGTTGGTGAAAATTGCTCCATTTTCCAGTCAGCATAATTTATTTTGCTAGAGAAAATACAGCAAATTCATTGTTTTTACCCTATGGCAAAATTAGATAACAGTCAGCATTTTGTAATTATATTTCTTTTGTTAGCAACATAATTTTGCAGTTTTAGTTAATGGTCATTGTGATGAACACTTTTTGAGGAAATTTCCCTGGGGACTTTACTTTGAAACTACTTCTAATCAAATTTTCATAATAGAGAAAGCAGCTAGTTAGCATTCCTCTTGCATCACTAAGCAAAAATTTTTAAGAGAATAAAACAATAATGAAGTTTTATGTATTGTAAACATTTATACTGAGATATAGGCATTTACATAATACATATTTATTAACCCTTATATGTACATAAATACCATTTCATTATATCAACATTTTAAATTTGTTTATCCCTTCCCATACTGATAAGCATGTAGGGTTTTCACCGCCTCCCATCCAAATTTGCTATTGCAGCAATGCTGTGATTATTTGTATGCATGTGGCAAAATTATGGAGCCATATATGGGGAGATTAAACACCAGCTTCAGAAGAGTAGTTCTCTAAGGAATGTGAGTCAGAGTGAGAAAATGCACATTTTCTTTTACCTTGATAAAAAATAAGGTATTCTATTATAAGTCCATATATATATCAAATGTGCCCAAAATTTCAAACTTAGAATTTCTACGTGGTAGATAAATGGTACTTAAATTATTATCTTATATTCCAGTGTTTTTTAATTAAAAAAGAACAGATATAAGTAGAATATAAACACTACTTCCAAAATTAATGTTTTAAGTTTAGGCCTAGAGTTACAGAATATACTCTTTTCTATTTCTGTTTCAAGTTTTTTTCCCAAACATATCTCATGGCATGCATCTTAGTTATGCTCCTTTAAGATAAAACTGAGATTCCAGACTAGTTGTTAAAATCATCAATAACATTTTTTTGATTGCTGCCTCAGAATGTATCTTAACTCCACTATGACCTTTGACCTAGTTAATAAAAAGCTTTCAGCCCTGTGGCATAAACTCTGCAGAGTCCAAAGCCACATCTTTGACCACCATCCACACACCTCACCCAAAATCCACAACTGGTCCCAAATGATAAACTAACCATTGTTCCCTGACCTCCACACCCTTTCCCTTTTCAGGCTGTTGCTTTAAACTAACCAATCTGTGATTCCCAGGAGAAATTTACCAACCTCTGCTCCCAGACCACAATGAAAGTACAAACCTTTCTGGTTGTGCTTGTGCACTCCCCACCTGCTCACTGAGCCTCCTGAGCCCAGTGCATGTGGAACCCTCACTGTGCTTGTTTCTTTCTCTGGGGCTGGTTAGTAACAAGCTCTTTTCTCATGCACGAAGGCCTCACTTTCTCATTGTGTAACATCTGGCTCCTCCCAGGTCCAAACTTTAATTCAATTTAACTAACTCAGAACACTAGTATTAAAACCAAACCAGAAATTGGGTATAGCACACAACTACCCTCAAAATGGTGAGTTTGTTGAATCCATAGTATACAAGTGGAAGTCATTAAGAATACTTTTATTATAGCCAGGAATTTGGCAACTTCTGCTCAGTAACAAAGCATCTACTTTAAGTGTATCTTCAGATTAGACCATTTACCTCTTGAGATAAGAGTTTTAGGAGAATTTGTTTATTCTTGTCAGAAAGATGGAGTATGATATTTGCCACTGTGATCACCACAAATGTCCTTCACAAATATCCTTCAATTCAAGCTGCCTAACCTTACAGCAGGGAAGATAAAGACAAGGACTTTCAAGCAATCTAAATGGAGGGTAGAGGGAGGAAATAGAGACTATGTTCCATTCACTGACTGAGCAGCATCCATACAGAACTCTTACATAGCACGCCTCAATCTTGCTCCTTTTCTAGGTACATATATGGTAAAAGGGAAGGAATTCTAGTTACACTCACATTTATTTATAGGAAAATGCAGAGAATTTTAATATGCAATTTACAGAAAAGTTAATTTTTATCAACTACTACCATACTAGCATAAATTGGACTAAATGCTTTTGATGTATTATTATCTTTAACAACATGAAATCACCTGCTAGAGGAAATATTTTGCAAAGGGATATTTAGCTCCAAACTCCAAAGGCTCTGACAACTAAAAAAATTTAAAGGTTTTGCACAACTTGGTGGCAAAATTTAATCTATTTACCATCAGTACATTTAAAATCTCAGCTAAAACCACTTACTATGATTATCCAAATATTTCACTATGAAAATGCCAATATTTTAACTGACATATGATTATATGTAGTTCTTCAGATATCTTTGGGGATGTTTAACAATACACAGTGATAGGTTTCTTGACAGAGAGGAAGGAGAAGGAACCAAAACTGGATTTAAGGAGCTTTATTATGAGGCCGTGCACAGGCAGGCTGACGCCTAAAATGATGACAGCTTTGAGCAGGAGAAGGGATACAGTTTCTATGGGATGGTTGGTAGAGGTAGGGAGGTGGTGGATTTTTCTTGTCTAGCTTGAAAGAGAAATTGACAGGCTAAGTGGGGAGTAATTGCAAGCTTACAGCTGCTGGGTCTTTAACTACCAGAAGGGGTGATGTTGGATAAGAGGAGTTATTGCAAGATTGTATCTGCTGGGGCTGTAACTGCTTGAGGGTGCTGGTTGGATAAGGAGAGTTATAGCAGAAATGCAGCCCTGTTCTTACGCTTTTAAATTCATTAACTCATTTAATCTCCACACAATCCTAGATAATGCATGTCATTATTATCTCTATTTCACAGATGAGAAAACAATGCAATAAAATTTATGTGACAGGGTTTATCTTAAGTAAAAAGAATGATGTACTTGAAGGTATTTGTTAGTAATGTAAATCTTCAAATCAATGTTGAAAAAAAACAGAAATAAGAGTTGAATGAAAGAAGGACACTAAGAGACTAGAGTAACTTCCCATGACAAGACACGTAGCATTATGCTTACACTGGACTCCTTTCCAATTTAGTGTCTCTGTGCTCGCCCCTTCCTCTGCCTGGAATCTCTCCCCAGCACAGTGGGTCTTCACATGGCTGACCTTCCTTCCCTGCTCCCTTATTGGCCCATACGCACCTACTTACCTGCACGCAAAAACTAAAATCTCCCTCATGCTGTCTCTCTTACTTTCCAAGCTTTAGTCTCAGATACATTGAATTAGATTCATCATATTCCTCATTTATTCATCATCATCCCTCATAATTTGATTATTATCCTCATTTAGGAGTCTATATATGCCATCTAGAGATTTTAATCTATATCCCGTCTTTATTTTTCTGTCTTTCAGGCCACCCTCCACTGCGATCTTTTTCAAAAAGTCACTCTTGAAAACAGTCATAATGAACTATTTTAGGCCTAACACTTATATTCATATATGGGACAATGTGTCTTACTCTCGGACAAAAATGTGATTATATTTCTTAATTTAATTCTAAACAAACACAAAATATAGACAAAATGTAAACATTGAATCTGTTTGGATAAAGAAGTTGCAGTAAGTTTATTCATTAATAACACCACTAATTATACTAAGAATTGAGTGTATGTATTTAAAAATAGATACTTTTATTTGCAATTCTGAGTATTTCAGAAGGTCTAGTTATAAATACATATTTAAACAAAGTTAAGCACATAGTTTTTTAAGCTATAGGAGAATAAGCACTTTACAAATACAAACAGTCCAGACAATATAATGAGACAATTTATAGATTTTTCTGTAAAAAAATGACTCTTTCTTACATATACTCCATGAGGAAAAACTTTTTTTTTTTCATTGTGAAGAGAATTATTCACAGGAAAATAGCCTGTTGGGATAAAATAAATGACAGAATTCCAGTAGGATTCAGGGGTTGGAGACAGAAATTTCTGTATTCCATATTCCAGGTTTCTCTTTTTTCCTCCTGTCTCTCAGATACACCCAGAGCTGGTAAAATGGTAAAGTTATAAGTTAAGTAGAGAACTGCAGAGAAATGAAATCTACAGAGGTAATAAAAAATAAACTAGCAATAGCAATGAATAGCAACACTTAGAAATTCTATGATCTCCATAGAGGAAGGTCGACCCTTAGACTGGAAACGAACAGCTCACACACCATTGAAGTTACAAAGAAAAGGTCTATATAATTCAGATAAATAAATAATAGTCATACATTTTTAATACGGTGTGTTTTTTCAATCCTTTTTTATATAACTGAAATCTCAGGGTTTCAGAGCTACATGAAACATCGATTATTTTCTTCCATTTAATATTTCTATTAAAGAAAATCATTTAAGGCTACAATTCTACAACCCAAAATATTTTCTTCAAAAATAAATATCACACACAAAGCCTTTATCTTTCTTTTTCCTTAGATTTGCAATTACAATGTTATGCCACTGAAAAAAAATTGAACAATGTAATTTCATGTGGCTGGCTGTCCTTGGGTTACTGTTATTTTTATTTGATTTAGTGCTTACAAAAGAAATATTATTGTCCTTATAGAAACTGGCCATCCATCCATTCCTTCTATCTCTCTGTTACTTCAAAGAAAGGCAAAACTGATCCTTGAGGAAAAAGTGATTATTAAAGAGCAATGTTATAATAAAATTCCCTCCACAAGACTGAAATAAACTTAAAGAAAGGAATATTACAAATACGCTGTGATTGTGAAACTAATAGAGCTCCTATATTGAAACATATATTTGAAATTGAGGAGGCATTTGTGAAAAATACAGTATGAAAGAAATACCTGATTTTTCAATTAAAAAAATTGTTTTGAGATAGACCATGAAGAAACTAATTTTTTTTATTTAAAATATACTCTTCATTCAGGTATTCCGCATCAATTTTTTGAGCAAAGCCATGATAGTAGACAATTACCAAGATAATCTTAAAATATTTTATGTTAGGTAGTTGTATTAGTTAGAGTTCTCTAGAGAAACAGAATCAGCAGGGAACACTCACAAATATAAAATTTATAAAGGTGCCTCACATGACCGCAGGAACGCAGAGTCCAAAATCCGCAGGGCAGGCTGTGACACCGACCACTCTGATGGAGGGTCTGGACGAACTCCACAGGAGAGGCTCGCCAGCTGAAGCAGTATTAGCTCCTGTCTCTTCTGAATCTTCCTTCAAAGGCTTCCTGTGATTAGATTAAGCATCATTCATTGTAGAAGACACTCCCCTTTGGCTGATTACAAATGGAATCAGCTGTGGATGCAGCTGACATGATCATGAGCTAATTCTATGAAATGTCCTCATTGCAACAGACAGGCCAGCACCTGCCCAACCAAACAGGTACGACCACTTGGCGAAGTTGACACATGAACCTGACCATGAGAGTAGTGATGCATATTAAGGAGAAACTTCAATAGGAAATGAGGCTGGATTTCTCAATGGGAGTATGTGAATTTTGGACAGGAGGTCAAAAGAAACTTTGAAAGAGTGAAATTTTAGTCAATACCTGAGTGGTGGCTCTTAAGGTATTAAATCACTGGGGGAATATTAAGCAAAGGAAATAAAAAGTGCAAGGTGCAGAGAGGTTAGTAAGCCTGATTTTTTCAAGAGAGAGTAAGGAGAAGTGTACATTGAAGTGGTTATCAATTAGGAGAAAAGTAAGAGAAGAGAAAAGACCACTTAGACACTAGGCAAGTGGAAGGACTTTGGCTTTAACTGAGTAAGCTATTGTGAGGTTTTGTGTAGAGCAGTGGCTATCAAAATGTAAGTTCATCAGAATCATTTGGAGGACATATTAAACTACAGATTGCTTATTCCTCCTATCCCTGCCCCAAAGTTCTGATTCAGTAAGCCTGAGATGTGACCCCAGAATTTGTTGCTGACCCAGTATCCACACTTTGAAAATCACTGGCGTAGAAGAGTGGCACAAAGCTTTTAATTCAGATAATCTGTTTTTTCTTTGAAAATAGACTGGTCTGGGTCAAGGGTGAAAGCAGTAGTTGGACTCACTTTAAGTTTTAAATGGCATACTTGGATAATACTAGTCTGGGTATGTGTGTGGGCTTATGATGATCTTCAAAAGACTGAACTAAATTGTGTGTCCATGGTATTATATGTTTAGACCCTCCTTCTAGAAATTTCATCCTTCAGGAAGAATTCCACAAGAAAGAAACACTAGTTCCCACTGTTCTGCATTGAAATATACAAGGCATAATAAAAAATAGGTGACTTTGTGTAGGGGACAGTCTTTTAGATAGAGCCAATGGTCTAGAAAAAATAAAAAGACTCAGATAACCATACCCCTGATTGAATCACTGCCACCCCACATTTTAAACCTAAAATTACAATGTACAGAAAATTCTGGAATCCTGTGTATTTTGAATGAAATTATGTCAGGGAAGCTAAAGGATTGAAGAAAGTCTGCTTGCTCTCCAAACTATTTAGAATGAGTGTTGTATTCCACTCTGACAGGCCCCCATTACTTTTTTTCCATTAATTTTGAAGCACATGTTTTTGGAATGAATGTGGATTGTTGTGGAGATGTTTCAAAGATGAATATTAGTCAAACTATATCAAAACCTATCTTCTCAATATTAAATCCATGCCCTGTTGAAGCAATATTTCATGGTTAGATATGATGAATTTTTTGAGACCAAGATTTCCTGCTAATGACAAGTAACTTAGAGCATATAACCGAAACAATTTTGGGGATTAAAATAGAATGTTTAAGGTATATTTATGAAATTGAATATTAATAAAGAATATCCAGTATTGAAGCTTACAATAGGAAACAGTCAAATTGTGTTTAAGAGTTATGATTCTAGCAAAACAACTAATATGGTAAACAAAAGACTATTGATTGGTAATCTTTTCTGAAATATACCAAATTTGGGAGTCCACTAAAACTGGAATTAGGCAACTAAGGCAAAATAAGCTGTAACTGGATATTCCTCCCCAACATCTTTCAAAATTACAAAAAAAAAATGTTAATATATTGGGTCCATTTTTCACTGCTTCTTTCATTTACATCTGAACCGTTATCCATTTAATGCATTTTCTAGCATAAAGGCCATAAAAAACTGCTATTTCTCTCACAATCGAGTAAATATGAAAGTTGTCAGCATCTTGTTTTTACTGTCTATTGCATATATGGTACTTGTAGTTGGTGCTATATATAATCATTAAATCCATAGTTTGCAGAACCATCGTAGCAAAATTGGAAGCAAAAATGTATGAACTCACACAACACTGGTCATTCCTATCCGGTCTGGATGCTATACATGGACATCTTTTTGGATTGTATTCCTTATTCACCTATGGAATGGATTTTGGTGGTAAGTCTGGAATGGGTTAATTAGAGATCTTTTTAAAAAATGATTTGTGAATAACAGTCGTGTGTATGTGTTAGGGGTGAGTTTATGTGTTGGTTATCTAATGACAGAATTTAATGAAGACAATGGCATTATCTACCCAGCAAACAGATCCGGGATTTGCCCTCCCCTCTCCTTCCAACAGTATTAATATTCCTGCAATGTTTTCCTGCCATCTTCCATTGATGTGGAATGGATTAGATGAAACAATTGGAGTTCACAAGAATCTTGAAACAAGGATTCAGAAGGATAATTTTTCGTCTTGTGAGTTACAAACCTTTGAGGAAGTCTTTTCCGTATTCCCTCCTATATGGACTAGCAGATCAGATAGTCCTAGTTAGGACAAACACCTGAAAGAAGAATAAGGCAGAGCCCAAGAGAAAGGCAGCCATCAGGTGAGTAACACAAACAACAATTGGGTGTCCGCATACTTTTGTTTTGATACGCAATGCTTTTTATTACTTGAGGTCCATGATGTATCCTGGCATCCTTGATTTTTATTATCTTTATTTTCTTAAGTCAGATCTCAAACTGTAATTTGTTACTCACAAATACATGGTGCTGTCTGTAGGCACTGTCTCATACTTTCCAAAATCTAGCCATTAGAACATAAAAAGATAACTTTTCCTATTTAAGGAAACATTAAGAAACTTTTAACAGTATATCAAACCGTCATATAAGATATTCAGGAAAAATTAGTGCCATCCACTTACTTATTTTTCAGTATGCGGAGAATTCTATGTATGGTTAAAATGTTGACTTATTTAGCTACATGTTCTTATTGCATTCGGTTATTATAATATATGCAATAGGACATTAATTGCCACTTATTTTAGTTTTGTTTTCTTGTACAAGCATCAGACCAGTACTTTTTCATGCAGATCATATTCTCCTTTCTGAACATAATGTTCAAGTTAAAAATGTCCCTCTCTGCCTTCAACATATGTAGAGGGACATACAAATCTAGACTTTCTCTGCCTGCCATTGAGTAAATTGATAACTTTTGTGTTAGAGCATCTCAATGCATTTTCTATTGTGGCTTCTACTAGAGTCACAATGTAATATTATATTTTGAATACCACCAGTGTTCTTGTGCTTATACTTAATTAGTTTTAAACAGAGATGAGAAAAAATGCTGTTCACTTAACCATCCTCAATCTCCAATGTTGTTTTAGGAAAATCATCAAATATTAACAATGAAATTTTAAATGAAAATAAATATAATTTAGGAGTTCATTGCATGTGGTAAGAGTGTAAAGCTATTCATGTGTAATATTAACACAGCATTAAGATTTGTAACATCGAGGAGGAGGGAAAAGGGATAAAAGGTTGCAGTCTTCAACATTATGTTATTTTATCCTTAATACAGGAAATGTATACAAAAATGTCTTCTATATTGTTCTTTTGACTTTTGAATTATTTGAAATAATGCATCATAAAATATTTGAAGTTAATTTTACAAAACAGTGAATGCAGTGTATGTTCACTATTTTTTTTTTTTTTTTGCATGGGCAGGCTCCGGGAATCGAACCCAGGTCTCCAGCTCAGCAGGCGAAAATTCTTGCCACTGAGCTACTGTTGCACCGCCCTATGTTCACTACTTTTTACAAACTTAAAAACTAACAGAAACATTCCTCCACTATCAAGTGTATCATATATGATATTTTAATTTACTCTTAATTATACTTCCTGTTTTAAAAAACAGGTGACATTACTTGTTTTAATTTAAAAAGTGAATCAAAGACTATAACGACAATTCGGTTGAGTATGAATGAAGCAGACATTGTCATATATTAATAGTTGCATGGGTGTTTAAAGATAATTTATGAAACATTTCGGAAGGAAATTTTAAAGTTCTTTTTAAAAGTTGAATCTAAATAAATTCTTTTCTAGGAATTAAAAATAATTTAAATTATATTTCAAAGAGGTCTTTGAAAATATTTTATTAGGTATTTATTTATTTGAGTATTTTTAAGTACAATATATAGTTAATGGAACTTTATAATGATTTGTAATACTACATTTAAAATTGCATCCATTGAAGAAATTATTAGGAGTGGAGATATAAAAAGACAAGCAAAAAGGCTAGAATGATAATACATTAAAACGAGTAAAACTATATTGAAAACTCTGCCTCAACTTCCTTATATTTAGCATAATGTATATTGGTTCTTGTGAAAATGAATTGAGACAAAAAAGCTAAAGTACTCCGGGGCGGGCCATGGTGGCTCAGTGGCAGAGTTCTCACCTGCCATGCCAGAGACCCAGGTTTGTTTCCTGGGGTCTGTCCATGCAAAAAAATAAATAAATAAATAAATAAAATAAAATAAATGACTCTGTACAAAATAGAGCAAAAAAAAATCGAAGTTCAAAATATTATTGTATGCATAATATTTTTCTTCATAAGTATGCATTCTTTTGTAATTTCAAAAATATCTGAATTGGTTAGTGATGCTGTCATTCATGTATGCTAAAGCTTCTTTAATATCAATTTTTCACCTTATGATTTGGGAATTATAATTATCTTGCCTCCCTGGCAATCCATTAATGATATTACTTTCCTAATGCTTATCATGCAATCAACCCATAAGCTCCATTGTGTGCTTATGTATTTGTTTGTAAGTTCATATTCAAAAGTTGTGTGTGTGTGTGAATTCTTGATATACTAATATATTTGCTAAGTGAGAAAGGCTGTAAATAGGCAGATGAAGCATTTTGATGACCTTTGTATGAACTCTGACCCTTCCCACAGGGAGAAAAACATTGGTCCCAGATATAGGGGCTATTAGGCTAATGCAAATTGAATTTTTTTCATTAATACTAGAAACCTGAATAAATGCTCATGAAATGCCAAAATACTTATTTTGGTATCTTTTTTTTCTTTTTGTTACAAGAAAATTAAACAAGCATGTTTTGTTTTTTCTCTGAGTGAAAGCAAATAACTGTCTTATAGTTCATGTAATTTCTCATCAGCTCATAGGCTTCAAAGTATTTTGAAACAAATTTTGTAATCACATTAGTGGAGAGAAAAACAATAGGGCATCTTTAGTGAAACAGTCACATACCTGCCTGAAGAGATGGTTTATGTGGATAATGTTTACAATTCTGTTGCTCATCATTCCCTGTTTCCCTTAATGTTTCATGTCCCATCTGGTTCCTTGCCCATTGAAGAAGTTTGGCTGAAAGAGAAGTAGCATTGAAGAAAAATTATTAGTACATAAACCATGTGTTCTTCTTTAATTCATTTAAGTTTAACTCCTAATTGAAGAAAAAAATAATTTGCTGTTTTAAAAGGTAGACTTTTGATAGTGGGAATCTAATTTACTACATGGTATTGATGTATTAACTTAGTATTCAGGTGATTAAGTACCACTGAGGTAGGAGAGATATAAAAAATACTTAATGAAAAATAGGTCTGTGTTATTATTGAGCAAAGGCATGCTGCCTGATGTATACAGAGGCCAATACTACAACATTGTTTTAAGAAAAGAAAGCTTTAATGCAAGGGCAACTGACAATGGCGGCTAGGCTCAAAACTGTCTTTCTGGTCTGATAGTTGGAGATTTTATGGGAAAGGAGGAGAAAGGTGGGCACAGAAATGGGAGGTTTGATTTGGCTTAGCACAATTGGTTAATTGTCGAGGTGTTCACATGTGGTAGAGTGGATTTTAGGCCAGATTTTCCTTGTTGAAGGCTGTCTTGCCTTTGATTTGTTTCTGATGTCTCCTTGTCCTCATAATTTTGGTTTAAAGGAAGGTGACGCCAGTTCCTGTGGTCTCAAAGGCCATCCCGGATGAGTCAGTGCCTTTTGCACATGTGTGGGTTATATGCCATGCAGTTAAACAAGCTAAAAGAAAAGGTTGTAGGAACAGAGGATAGCTCCACAAACTGTTTTATCCTGTCTGTGGTTTCAATCCCCCCTTGAGATTTTGAACATTCCTTGAACGTGAATTCAGGAAGACGACTGCTCTGGCTGCTTCATGCTGATTAAGGGTGTAGATTAGGATGTGAGGAATAGAATTGCTTGGCTTGGAGCTGAAGGAATGTATGAGTTCCTGGTTGTCATTCTTAGAGGGACTTGTACCTATGGATTTCAGGGCTGAACCAGCATAGGAACAATCCTGAGGCTTTCAGTCTCTGAGAAATAAACTTAACAAGTAAATCAGAAAATTATAGGTCCAAATCAAAGAAGTAGAAGGATCATGATTAGGAGACTTCCAAGTGACTAATACCAGGCATATTGGGAAAATAGCTGTTCACAGATTCCCAAATAGAACCCAGCGTGTTGATTCCTTGTAGCCATGTGGCTTGTTTTGTGGTATTTGGACGTCCCCATGGTTTTTAGGAACATTTTTGCTTGGGGCTTTGTGTACTGTGGTAGTTTGTTATAATCTGGCTGAAACCTGCATAAGGCAAACCTCCAGAATAATAATAAGTGAAACCTGACTCCATCTGTGATCTCTTAGACGTAGAAACTAAGAGATCTTTTGTTTTATTCTTTTTATTTATTCTTTTTATATTATTCTTTTGTTTTATTCTTTTTAACATTTTTTTCCTTTTGATAAAAGCTTTCTCTGAAAGCATCACTGATCAGCCACTGCTTTTGATTCTTCGAGTGTCAGGCATGCTTATCCCTGGGGGCCACGTCCCATCTAGTGGGGAAGGTAGTGAGTTTATATGAAGAGTTTGGCTTTGAGGGAGAGGCTGCATTTGAGCAACACGGAAATTTTCATGGGGTGACTCTTAGGCATTAATTACACCTTACAAGTTCATTGATTACAGTTTCAGTAAATTAGGAACACTTATTGTTTGAGAGAATAGTAAGAATTCTCCAGTGGAGAATTTTAATAGTTCTATGCTTTCCTTCCCCAATCCCTCAAGAGAACTTGCAAGCACTGTATTTCCTTTTATGCTCCAAATACTCTGAAATGCATCAGGATATTACATCAACCTTACACAATACCAAATCTTATTCCCCATTCTAGGTTCTATGCAAAATAAAGCTGAATAAAGTTGTCCAAATAAACTGACCAGACAGGTTAAATTAGACAGTGTGGCACAGAAAATTTAAATTTTGGATAAAATAAATCTCTCTTTCCCGAGTCTTACACAGAAATTAAAATTCCCCAAAACAAGGAGGGGACTTTTTATCAGCCTCCAAGCTGTATTCTGGTTTACTTTAGTCCTAAACAGATCAGCTACATTCCAAGGTCCTTTGGAAACAAGATTCTGTGGTCAGGGAGACATTGGAAGCAAATAAAAGGTAAGAGGTTCTTCAATAAGGAAGATCTGGCCTAAAATCCACTCTATTACATTTGAATAGCTCTGCAATTAACCAATTGAATTATGCAAAGTCAAACCTCCCCACTTCTGTGCCCACCCTTCTCCTCCCATTCCCACAAAATCTCCCTTAAACTCTCAGAGATGGACACAGATTTGAGCCTGGCCCCTTATTTCCATGTCAGTCAATCTTGCATTAAAGCTGTTTCTTTTGGGTGGGCCAAGGTGGCTCAGCAGGCAAGAATGCTTGCTTGCCATGCCAGAGAACGTGGGTTCGATTCCCGGTGCCTGCCCATGTTTAAAAAAAAAAAAAAAAACCTGTTTCTTTTCTCAAAATCACAATGTCCTAATATTGGCCTGCTTGTGTGTTGGACAGCGAGTCCTTGTTCAATAATAGTATCAACTCTAGATTTCTTTCTTATGGCTAAATTTCAGGTCCAATGAGTTATACACATAATTAAATGTATTTAGTATATGTACTAAAAAAAGAGTCAGAGGTAAAGGTTGAAAGGAAGGGAAGCAGGAAAGAAAGAGAGGAAAGTGGGGAGGGAATGAGAGACAAAAGGCATAAAAAGGAAAAATGAAAACATTGACGTAGCAAAGACAAATACTTCACCTGAATTATAGACTATATTATAATATGAACATATGCCATAGAATTAACATAAGATGAGAGGTGTGAACATTGTTTTCTCTTAGTGTGACTTGTCCCTCTTCCCCTCACAATGTGACCTTCTCACATTTTTGACTCTGATTTCAGTATTTAGAGACACAGTGAAAATTATTTTGTTCATGACTCCTAAACATAAGCCATTTCATAGTGTACTCAGCCAATCTGTTCTGTTGCTGGCAGAAAAAAAACATCCTTAACAGACTTGATAGGTGTACTTTGTGACTGATTTAATGGAATGCCAAGGAGTAATTTTGATTATAAGCAACTTCTGTCTGACCAGAAAATGTTAGGACCCATTTACCATGTGTATATCATGCAAATTCCCATCTGGTGTCGTGCAACTTCTGAAAAGCCATATGTTTATAAAGTTTGAGTTATGGTTATTGGTTTCAACAGCTGTAAACAATATATTGAATTCACACAAATAGATAGAATTTTTAAAGAATATTTTTAAACAATAAATATTGCATGCAGATAAACTATAATTAAAAGTATAAAAAAGAAATTTACTTCATAGATGGATTACGAAATTGGTGTCATTAGACATTTGATGAGCTACACAAAAGCTTCAATATCTCCAGTGAAGAATATTCAAGTTATGATTTCAAGACCAGTAATTTAAGCTTAATTTAGACTTGATACAGGATGCTTATTGATTTATTCTTCTATTTCTCAGCACAAAACACAACAAAAATATTAACTCTTAACACTGTCACTCTTTTCTAGAAAGTAGACCTACATTAGTTGATTTTTACCCTATACATATATGTGTGTTTGTGTGTGTGTAAAATATTCCCGAGAAAGTTATTAGAGAGTTTGTAAATTTAAGGAAATTTTTACCAAACTCTGAAACAATAATACTCTCAGCAGATTACAAAATATAGACATTGCTTAATACATTTAAACAATGAAATAAGACTTTTGGTCAAATAAGATGTTAGTATAGGATTCTCCAGAATGACATTCCCCCACAGAATCTTTGAACAACAAACAACAACCGGAAGAGCCATCTTCCTCAAAACTAGGAAACTAAAATTCCAAACCAAGAAAACAAAGCTTTGAAAATAAGAGAAGCTCATGTGACCCTCACTGGCTTCTGCTCCAACCCCTCCCTAGCACAGTGTACAGCCAGCCTGCAATCTCATTGTGGGTTTCTGGATTTTTTCAGAAGGGAGCAGTTACCCTTATGCACATACTGGCGTGCCTGTGTGTTGGAGCAAATTCATCAGCTGTCATCCTGAAAGAATAAACCTCAGGAGGCTTTCTGGCTTACCCTCTCAGATCTTGCCTTGTAGGCAGAAGCAACTTACTGGCAACTAAAGAAACACAAGAAACAATTAAGTCAAAGTGCCCTGGGGCAAAGGAGCACTTAAAAGTGGAAAAAGTCTGTGTTTTACAGAATAGAGGAGACAGTCAATTTCCTGTATACAGGTGAATTCCTAAGGCCACGAGTCAGCATATGGAGTTTGTTAAGTCCTATCTTCTATGTATAATTCCACCATCATCTTTGATCTTTAAATACCTCTCTTTGGGATTGTTTGGACTATAGCAATTCTAAATTTTTGATATTGGAAGAGTCTGTCACTAATATGGGATAGAGAGGTGGAACCATCTGATGATCTGGAGAGGCTGGGTTAGGTTTCAGGATTTATCTGGACTGGGGACCCATCTGAGGTTGTAGGTTTCTGGAAAGTTATTCTAGTGCATGGAACCCTGCCTTAGGTGTTCTTTAGGATTGGCTGGAATGGTCCTGATTGGGAGTTGGCAGGTTATGATAGGTAGCAAGGTCTACCTGAAGCTTGCATAAGAGCAACCTCCAGAGTAGCCTCTTGACTCTATTTGAACTCTCTCTGCCACTGATACTTTATTAATTATACTTCTTTTCCCCCTTTTGGTCAGGATGTAATTGTTGATCCCACAGTATCAGGTCTGGATTCACCCATGAAAGTCCTCTCCCACATTGCCAGGGAGACTTTCACCCCTGTATGTCATGTCCCATGTAGGGGGAGGGCAATAATTTCACTTGAAGAGTTGGGCTTAGAGAGACTGAAGCCCCATCTGAGCAATAACAGAGGTCCTCCAGAAGTTACCCTTAGGCATGTCTGTAGGTAGTCTAAGCTTCTCCACTACCTACATAAGCTTCACAACAGTAACCTCATGATTGAGGGCATGGCCTATTGCTTTGGGTATCCCTAAAGTTTGACAGTATCAGGGGATTCCCTGATGGTAAAGTTTAATAATTCCATATTCTTTCTCCCCTCCCTTAGGGGACTTTGCCAACACTTTTTGATTATCTGCTTAATATACTCTAGGATGTTCCCAGGCATTACAACAATCAATAGAGGATTAAAGGACCTCTTTCTTGTTCTGTGCTTCCTGTACTTCAGCTCTTCAAATGAGCCTTACAGATAGGTTGAATTAGATTATGCACTACAGAAAATTTCAGTTCCAGATCAAATAAACCTTTCTTCCATTGGTCTCAAAGAGTTTGTGTGGTTCTAAAATAGAGACACTGTCTTCCTTACCCCTATGTTCTGAGTTATTTTAACCCCAACATGTTCATCTTCATTCTTACCTCTAAATATCGGGTTATATATATATATAACAGCCTCTCAAAATCCAGAAATAATAATCATCACTCTAGACTTAATGTGTCTGCCCTAAAAGCTTAAATCTAGGCCCCTGTTTTCTTATAAGGATTGTCCAAAGTTGACCATACCATCCTTGCTTTTTGTTTCTGGTTTATTTTCTATCACCAAATGTCCCATATGTTCATTCACATCATTGCATGCCTCACAACATTGTTCCTTTTTGTAGCAGCACAACCTTCATTCATAGATATGTGCCATCATTTGCCAACCTACTTCTCCATCAGTGCATCCTTCAGCCATCTGCATTCATCGGGCATCATGTAGAGAGCCCAAAGTCCACAGCCCATCTGCACTCTCAGTTTTAGATAATTTCATTGTTTCCAAGAGACAGAAAACCAATAAACACACCCTTGCCAAATAGGTAATCTAAACTTCCTCTTAACTCTTGTTCCTCACCCCATTATTTACCTCTGCTGTTGCTGTGGTAATGCTGATAGTTTCCTTTTGAATATAGCTCATAGCATGCAATAGCAGTTTTCTCCCTGTACCCTGGACTTAAATACTCTTTATACAAGAATCATATCTTTGAAGTCATTCTTATGAGAACTAATTCATATTTCTAGTGTGAGTCAGTGGGACATGTAGGTCTATACAACCACCTTCAATCTTCTTCATCTTCAATATGGTAATATTGATTCTACACCCACTAGAGAATCATCTTTGCTCCTATCTATTCCCTTACATTGGAGTTCTATTTCATTAGCTAATGGTTCACCCATCTCTAGCTTCTATGTATCTCTAAATCCTATATATTCTGTATTATAAACCTCAGATTATATCTTTATGCTGGTCATAAAAGTGGAATCATATAGTATCTGTCCTTTTGTATCTGGCTAATTTCACTCAACATTATGCTCTCAAGGCTCATTCAACTTGTCATGTGCTTCAGGACATCATTTTGTTTTACTGCTGCATAATATTCCATTGTATGTATATGCCACATTTTGTTGATCGACTCATTTGTTGATGGGCATTTGGTTTGTTTCCATCTTTTGGCAATTGTGAATAATGCTGCTATGAACATCAGTTTACAAATGCCTGTTTGTGTTGTTGCTTTCAACTCTTCTGGGTATATACCAAGTAGTGCGAATACTGGGTCATAGGACATCTCAATATTTAGTTTCTTAAGAAACAGCCAAACAGTCTTCCATAGCAGCTGGATCACTATACATTCCCAACAGCAGTGCATATGTGTCCCAGTTTCTCCACATCCTCTCCAACAGTTTCCTGTTTGTTTAATAGCAGCCATTCTTATAGGTGTGAGATGGTATCTCATTGTAGTCTTGAACTGCATTTCCCTTATAGCCAGTGAAAATGAACATCTCTTCATGAGCTTTTGAGACATCTGTATTTGCTCTTCAGAAAAATGCCTATTCATATCTTTAGCCCATTTTATAATAGGATTGTTTGTTCTTTTGTTGTTGAGTTGCATGATTTCTTTGTATATACAGGAAAACAAACCTTTGTCTGTTATGTGATTTCCGAATATTTTCTCCCATTCAGTTAGCTACCACTTCACCTTTTTGACAAAGTCTTTTGAGGTGCAGAAGCATTTAATTTTGAGGAGTTCCCATTTATCTATTTTTTCTTTTGTTGCTTGTGCTTTGGGTGTAAACTTTAGGATGCTACCTCCTATCACTAGGTCTTGAAGATATCTCCCTACATTTTCTTCTAGCAGCTTTATGGTACTAGTTCTTATATTTAGTGTTTGATCCACTTTTAGTTAATTTTTGTGTAGTGTGTAAGATAGGGGTCCTCTTTCATTCTCTTGGCTATTGATATCCAGCTCTTCCATGCCCAATTACTGAAAAGACTATTTTGTCCCAGTTAAGAGGATTTGGGGGTCTTGTCAAAAATCAGTTGACCCTAGATTTGGTGGTCTATTTCTGCACTCTCAATTCGATTCCATTGGTCAATGCTTCTGTCTTTGTGCCAGTGCCATGCTGTTTTGACCACTGTGGCTTTATAATAGGTTTTAAACTCAGGGATTATTAATCCTCGCACTTTGTTCTTCTTTTTTAGCTTCCAGATGAATTTGGTAGTTAACTTTTGTTAAATGCTTTATCAGCTTCAATCAAGATAATCGTGTGATTTTTCCCTTTTAATTTGTTACTGTGCTTTAATACATTAATTGATTTTCTTGCGTTGAATCACCCTTGCATTCCTGGTATAAATCCCATTTGGTCATGGTGTATAATGCTTTTAACACACTGTTAGGTTAAATTTGCTAATATTTTATTGGGAATTTTTGCATTTATGTTCACTAAGGAGATTGGCCTGTAGTTTTCCTTTCTTACGGCTTCTTTACTCGGTTTTGGTATTGCCATGATATTCATTTCATAAAATGAGATAGGTAGAATTCCTTTTTCCTCAATTTTTGGAAAAGTTTGAACAGGATTGGTGTTTGTTCTTTCTGGAATGTTTCATAAAATTCCCCTGTGAAGCCATCTGGTGCTGGGTTTTTCGTCATAGGAAGATTTTTGATGAATGATTGAATCTCTTTAGTTGTGATTGGTTTGTTGAGACCTTCTGTTTCTTCCTAGTCAGTGTACCTTGTTTGTGTGTCTCCAGTAATTTGTCCATTTCATCTAAGTTGTCTAGCTTGTTGGCATATAGTTGTTCATAGTATCCTTTTATGATTTCTTTCATTTCTTCAGGGTCTGTGGTAACACACCCTTTCTCATTTCTGATTTTATTTATTGGCACTGTCTCTCTCTTTTTCTTTGTCAGTCTTGCTAGTGGCCCATCAATTTTGTTGATTTTTCTCAAAGAACAAACTTTCAGTTTTATTGATTCTATTATTCTTTTGTTCTTCCATTCATTTATCTCTGCTTTAATCTTTGTTATTTCTCATCTCCTATTTGCTCTGAGGTTCCTTTGCTGTTCTTTCTCTAGTTCCTCCAGGTTTGCTGTTAAGTCCTCGATTTTTGCTCTTTCTTGTTTTTCAATATAGGCATTTAAGGCAATAAATTTCCCTCTCAGCCCAGCCTTTGCTGCATCCTGTAAGTTCTGATAAGTGGTATTCTCATTTTCATTCATCTCCAGATAGCTACTAATTTCTCTAGCAATTTCTTCTTTCACCCACTGGTTGTTTAAGAGTGTGTTATTTAATCTCCATATATTTGTGAATGTTCTCATTCTTTGGTGGTTATTGAGATTCAGCTTCATCCCTTTGTGATCAGAGAAAGTGCTTTGAATAATTTCAATATTTTAAAATTTATAAAGTCCTGTTTTATGTCGCAGCATATGACCTATCCTGAAAAATGTTCCATGAGCACTAGAGGAGAATGTATAACCTTATGCTTTGGGGTGTAATGACCTATATTTATCTTTTAAGTCTAATTCATTTATTAAGTTATTTAACTTCTCCATTTCCTTGTTGATCTTCTGTATTGTTGTTCTATCTATAGAGAAGAGTGGTGTATTGCAGTCTCCTACTATTATTGTTGAAGCCTCTATCACTCCCTTCAGTTTTGCCAATGTCTGGTCTCGTGCACTTTGGAGCTCTTTGATTGGGAGCATAAACATTTATGATTTTCATATCTTCTTGTTGAATTGACCTTTTAATTAGTATCTAGTGTCCTTCTTTGTCTCTTATGATGTCTTTACATTTAAAGTCTATTTTGCTGATATTAGTATAGCTACTCCTACTTTCTTTTGATTGCAACTTGCATGAAAATCTTTTTCCATCCTTTCGTTTTCAATCTACTTGTATCCTTGTGTCTAATATGACTCTTTTGCAAGCAGCATATAGCTGGATTATGTTTCTTAATCCATTCTGCCAATCTGTATCTTTTACTTGGTAAATTTAGTCTGTTAACATTCCGAAATTATTACTGAAAAAGCATTTCTCGATTCCACCATCTTATTTTTTTTGTCAGATCTATATATTCTTTTCCCTCTTTCTCTTTCTATTCTTTCAATTACCCTTAGTGGCACTCTTCAATTCTGTGTCCTCCTCCAGACCTCCCTCTCCTGTCTTTTTTTTTCAGCTGGCAGTACTCTTTTTAGTATTTCTTGTAGGTATGGTCTCTTGTTGACAAATTCTTTCAGGGCTTCTTTGACTGTGAAAACTTTAATCTCTCCCTCAATTTTGAAGAACAATTTGGCTGAGTACGGAATTCTTGGATAGAAGTCTTTCTCTTTCAGGATCTTGCCTTTTTGCCTTCAGTGTACTAGTTGAGTAGTTCAAACTCAGTCTTATTCAATTTCTCTTGTATGTAGTACATTGTTCTTCTCTTGACACTTTCGGGATTCTCTGCTTCTCTTCAGCATTTGACAGACTGATTTAGTATGTGCCTTGGGGTAAGCCTATTTGGGTTTATTCTGTTTGGAGTTCTTTGGGCTTCTTTGACTTGTACATTTATGTCTTTTATGAGGGTTGGGAACTTTTCCCCCATTATATCCTCAACTACTAGTATCCTAGCCCTATACTCCTCTCTTCTCCCTCTGGTATACCAATAATTCTTATATTTGCTCATTTTGTTTTGTCTATTGTTTTCCTGAGTCCCCATTCAATTTTTTCCATCTTTTCTGCCATTTTCGGTTTCGAGTCTTCAAAGTCAATGGTGCTGTCTTCTATATCACTTATTCTTTCTTCTGTCTCTTCAAATCTGGTGTTGTGTGCCTCTAGTATGTTTTTTATTTGGTCAGCACAGTCTTTAATCTCTGTGATTTCCACTATTTTTCTATTTATTCTTTTAAATTTCTCTTTGTGCTCTTCTACTGTCTTCTTGATCTCATTTATGTTATTTGCTATCCCAATTGTTTTATTAAGTAGAGTTATATGAACATCTTTGGTTAGTTATTCCAATGTCTGTGTCTATGCTGGTGTTTTCATTTGGTCATTAGGCAGGGCTATATCTGTCTGCATTGTGATATGCTTAGTGATTTTCTGCTGTCTTCATTGCATGTAAAAATCTTGATTGATCTCTTTTGGGAATTGATTTCTTTCAGTAGTCTAATGCCTTGTGTTTTTGGGATAGTTGTACAGCAGGGAGCAGGGGAGGGGGTGAAGCTCTAGTACAGTGATTTGTTTCTGGGCAGATATGGATGCTGATTGGGGATGTTATGCTGATGCTTGTGAAAGTAGGTGCCCAGCAGCCAGAGAGGATGTAGCTGTGCAGGTGCACTGGGCTGGGGGTCATAACCCTGGTGGGCACTGGCCTAATGCACAGGGCCCTTTGTGTGCAACCTGTGCCAGCAAGTTGGCATTACACCATCATGGATTAGGGGCAGATATGACCCTGTTGTGCAGGTTAGAACTTTCTCAGAGCTGGGAAGTGAGGCTGATGACTGTGTGCATTCATGGTTCTAGGACTGCTGTAAAGTGGGGTTCCCAGAAATGAATGATGTGACTGGGGGGCCATGCGCATGTGTGGGCCTGGAAGTGCTCTAAATGGATGCACTGAACTCAGGTAGGGTGGGGTGAGGCTGTGGACACTATGGGTGGGGGCAGGGTAGCCTCAGTATGGAGGCAACAGCCTGCAGGAAACAGGGCTCCACAGCTCTGTGCCTCCATGCCAGGTTCCAGCTTTCTACCTCTCAGTTCCTCAGCCTCTGCAAGCAGTGCTGCCAAATGTCATTGTGCTGCTGGGAAAGCAAGTGCTGCTTTCCCAGGTAAGCTGCACTCCCAAATTGCCACCTCAGACATCCCCCTGTCCTTTCTCTAACTTTTCAGTGGAGCAGGGCTAATCTCGAACTACTCTAGTAGGCCATCTTCACAGAGTTTGAACTTCACGTTTGCCTGGAGTTAATCATCTTAATAGGAGGGCTAGACTCTGAAGGAGAACCATAGCCATAGAATGCAGAGCAAATTGTAAAATATTGAAAGATGTTTTTTTTTTTTTTTTTAATATTGGTTTGTTTCGTTCTTTTTTTTTTTTTACATGGGCAGGCACCGGGAATCGAACCCGGGCCCTCTGGCATGGCAGGTGAGCATTCTTGCCTGCTGAGCCACCATGGCCCACCCTGGTTTGTTTATGTTAGCTCTTGACATTCAAGTAAATCTTTGTCACATCACTAGCTAGAAACAAACTTAAGAGAAAGACATCTGAGGGAGTAAACCTTAGAATAGATACTTTTAAAATATTAAAATGTACAGTGTGCAACAAAATATTATAATGAAAACAAAGAGTAAATGATGGCCCATTCAGAGGAACAAGATAAAAATCTAGAAACAATCAATGAGAAGAATCATAATTGGAAATAATAGAAAAATAAATTAAAAAAAAATGATCTTCAATATACTAAAAAAAATAAAAGAAAGCATGGCCCAGGAAGAAAGACTATCAAGAAAATGATGAATGAACAATTAGAGACCCAATAAAGAGATAGAAATTATAAAATGGAACCAAATAGATAGTTAAGCTGAAGATCAAATAAGTAAAATGAAATAAAAAAAAAAAATGTCCTGAAGATTTCAATAGCAGATTGGAGCTGGCAGAAGAAAGAATCAGTGATGATTCAGGCCAAGAAGCAGAAAGAAAAAAGAGTGAAAAAAAGTGAACAGAGTCCTAGATACATGTGCAGCATCATCAAGTATATGAATATACGCATTCTGGGGAATCCCAGAAGAAGAAGAAAGAGGAAAGAGGGGGTGCAGAAAGAATATTTAAAGAAACAATGACAAAAAAATGCTTTAAATTTAATGAAAGACATGAATATGTTCATTAAAGAATCCCAGTGAACCCCCCCCCCATAAAAAAGAGAACCTCTCCTAGACATGCGGTAAATTGTAGAACACAAAAGACAAGTAGAAGGAGGGCAACGGTGGCTCAGTGTTCTCGCCTCCCATGTAGGAAACCCAGGTTCAATTTCCGGAGCCTGCCCATGCCAAAAAAAAAAAAAAAGACAAGGAGAGTTTAAAGCTGCCAGAGAAAAGCACATGTTATGTGCAAAAGAATCCCAATAAGCTTACGTGCTGATTCCCGTCAGAAAGCATGGAGGCAAGAAGGCAGTGGAACAAGACATTCAAGGTGCTGAAAGAAAGTAATTGCCAACCACAAATTTTACATCTAGTCAGACTGCCTTTCAAAAATGAAGGAGATTAAGATATCACCATACATACAAAAGCTGAAGAAATATATTACCAATATTCCTTCCCCACAAACAACACAAAATGGAATTCTTCAAACTTCCAAAAAAAAGACACCAGTCAGTGGACTAGAGCATCATAAAGAAATACAGAACTCCAGTGAAGGTAACTAGATGGGTAATCATAAATGCCAGTATTATTGCATTGTATTTTTGGTATATAAATCCGTTTTTTACTTTTTACATTTTCTAAAATGCAGATGGATGAAAAGCACCAATAATCTATGGTTTTAGAACTAAAATGTATAAAGATATAATTTGTAACAAGCACAACAAAAAGTGGTGGGATGAATGGCTATAGAAGCCATGATTGAATTTGTTAATGAAATTAAAATTGATATCAAATCAGATCTGATTGTTATGATTCAGGATGTTAAATTTCAGCCGCATAGTAACCTAAAGAAAATATTTCACACATATACCAAAAGGAAATGAGAAACAACTTAAAATTTCACATTACAAAAATCAGTTGACATGAAAGTTAGGATAAAACAGAGAAACTGAAAGGCAAAAATGTATAAGATTTGGAAAAACAAAAGAGAGAAACAGATGAAGGAATTCCTACATTATTAATAGTTATTTTAAAGGTAAATGATATAAACTCCTTTCGTAAGACAGAGATGGGCAAAATTAATTAAAAAGCATATTCCACCATATGTAATTGATAGGTTTGTGATATGAATCTCATAAACATGAATATATTAAAGAGTTTCCATTACCAGAATATATGGCCAGTTATGTAAACTAAATTTGGGCAAAAAATTTCACAGGTAAGTTTAAAACAAAATATAGCACATTCATCCACATTCTATAGACAATATCTATCCTCAAGATAGCATATAACAGCTTTCTCTGGCAAAGGACATATTTTATGAAACAAATATGGAATCACTTTTTTTAAATATGCAGCTTGCTATTTTTGATGGAAATAGCTAAGAATAAGAAATCATTTAAAAATGTTGGCACATTTTTCTTTTACATCTGTATTACTAGAAAACACAATTTGTCATTTTCAATCTCAGAAGTGTTTATAATTTTCCTGCTAGATTTATAAGCCTTTAGAGCAAACACTAGTATCAAACTACTTTATGTCTACATAAAACTATGAATAGCATATGCTTTATTCCTTCATTTGGTTTTGCTTCAATATTATTGCACTGTAGTCTTCAGCATTAAATCTCTGCTTCAAAAACATAATTCATGCCCATGTCTTACTCTTAGGAATTTTTTTTTAATATCTTCATTATGGACAGAATTACTCTCTCTTGCTATAAATTTATATTACTTTGATGATACTTTGATGGATGTCAATTGTAGTATATTTATACTATTAAAAGTTATAAATAATTAAAATATCAATCACTAGGCTATACAATGCAGAAACAAAGTGAATGATATAGATGTATACATATTGACATTAGAAAATTGCTTAGATATACAGTTGAAAGAAAAAGTACACAAGTTTTTGAATTGTACCTAATATAAAATAATATAAAAATAAACAAACATTATGTAGATTGTTGCAGGCCTATCTACTTTTATATATGCCAAATGACTGCTTTAATATAATAATAAGCACGGAGGATTTGAATCTTGGCAAAATGGAGCCAAGGTCCATGATCCCACTTCACATGCTGCCTTTATATGTTCAGAAGAGATACTCAACTTTTTCTCAAAGATCAAGAACTTGAGTGATAGGTCAGAAAGAAGGGCACCTAATTTTGAGATATGCAGGTTAAGAAGTATGCAATAAGTTGAGCTTAATGCATGACAGGCTATGAGATCAAATGAAGAAAGCACTTTTCTAATTGGGGAGTTATTCCAGCATTTTCTAAATCTAACTTTGGGTATTTTATTTTTATTTTCATCACATCAATACAGGAGTTAAAATTGGGTGAATGAAAGCTTTAATAGGGGAAAAATGGTGTGTAGTTACTCTAAAATGTCAGAGTTATAATAAATATACAAAATGAAATTGTAGGCTTAAACCACACACAGAAAAATGAGTTAGCAGATTTTATTGCTTAATTTGGTTGAATGGTTTCTCCAGGGAAATATTGTCAAGTCATTTTTGTTGGTTGTTTTCATTTAAGTCCCCAAAAGTTGTGTATCTGTAACTTAAAGGCACTTCACAGTATATTAGAAGAATCAGCAGTTTTTTTTAACCATAGTAGAATATAAAATGTTGTACAAACCTGATTTTCAAATTAATTGATGTTTTCAAAATAAAGAAGTAAGTTTATGCTACATTCTTATTCTAGGAAAAAGTTCATGATGACTAGGGACAACGTATTTATTTCAGTATTTCTAAAAATACTGGAAAAAAAGTCTGAAATGAGTTCTACAGTATAAAAATTTAATGGAATTATTGGCTCAATTTTGCTGTTTTTTTTCAAGTAAGGCTCATGGCACAGCACTAGAGCTTATAAATATATAAAGACATAAAGACATGTGGATGCACTAAGAGTATTTCTTTCATGACTTATGCAAAAGCAATTTAAGGTAGGGTTCATTAGAAAGAGAAAATGAATGTTCTTTTTTGTTCACATTTCATTCTTCAGTGTAGCGTCATCTGGCAAGAAACCTCCTTCATATCTATTTCAAGCACATAGATCAAGGCTGTTGCTATAAGAGATGTTTAGGAAAATTTTTATATCAGAAAATGTTGCACAAAATCCAGTTAAGATCAAATTTGAATTTCTAAACACAGTAAATGGTGCTTCAAAATATACTTGTCCATTGCATTTTTGAAGCCCTTCAATTAAGCTTTCCAATAATAAAGCTTAGGACAATTGATTTATTCATTTAATCAGTTCAAGAAGGAGAGCATAATAAAAAGAAAGTTTAAATACTCACTAGAAAAATTAGGGGAGAGGCTATGATGCGCATTTTCCCTAATGTACTCTTGTAGGGAATGATATTCTTGATTTTCTCAAGTGATCATTCTATATCCATAAAGAGTCAATGTCACAGTTTGTTTGTTAACATAGTTAATTGCTATATAGCCTAATATTGGAAAATGCTGGGAAAAATCATAGTCCTATTTGAGTTAGCCTATTAAATTGTCATTTGATATTCAAGTTAAATGTAACCATTCTCTTCTGTCCGGAGGAAGGGAGGAATGGAGGGAGGGAAGGAAGTAGAGAAGGAGAGAGGGAGGAGAGAGGGAAAGAAGGCTGGAAAACAAATAATTCTGATCCATAATATGGAAACATAAGATGACCAGCAGACATTCTCCCAGTAGTTCAAATGGAAACTGTCAGTTTATGTTTAGATAATATATAAGTGCAATTATACAATTATATGATTGTGTCAAGGAATTTAAAAAATAATTGCTTTTGAATAGTGATTTCACTTTAATAAAATAGGCTGTGCATTATTTGGTATATAATTACACATAGATGATCCTTTTTAATGTTAGACATTTTATAAACTTAAAAAGTGCAAAAAATATATCCTATGTGCATTTTGACTAGATCACTTTGTAAGCACATGGATGCAATAACATGTACGCATAGGGACTACATCAACTGTGAAAATCTTACCTGAGTTTTAACAAAATGCACATCTAAAAGTGATTACATAACTCAGAATATATTGAAAAATGTCATAATAAGAACTCCATCCAAGAACGACAAATCTATCACAGTAATATTTAATGTCCTTTCTAATAAATAATTCTAGGCCATGTTATTTAAATCAATATGTTTTCATCTTTTCTACTTCCTAAAATTTCTTCATATTTAAATATGTGTAATTTTCAATAATTCAAATACTTAATTTAATGTATAAGCTAGAAAAGATGACCTTTCACTTTAAAAGCAACATTTAGGGACGCATTTTTAACAACATAATGTGTATGAATATCTTAATCTTAAAGTAAAAACCATACCGAGTTTTTCTCTTTTTTCATATGCAGCTTGTTCATCTGCTTGTGTAGGAAGCTAGGTAGGTAGATGTGCATATAGCTAAAGGTTTAGGGGAATGACAAGTGAGAATGATATTCATTCTTGGCTCTGTGCTAAGTCAATAAGGATAAATCAGCTATTTAGCATGCTTGACATTTAATAAATGGTAGTTTACTACATTTAACATTTTATAGTTTTATCATCATAATCAATATTATTTTTAGGAATCAGTTTGTGCCATGACTAGAATTTCAGTTTAAGAAAAACATAACGGTTTCTTAGCTTTTTAATTACTAAATTTGCTAGGTACTTTTTACCTCTCATTTTATACTCACTCCCCATATCTGAAAAGGTCAAATTCTTTACCTCGTACAAAGATTAGGAAGATAGCCAATGTTGGAACAGAACAATGCCTTTGTATTCTTAAACCAATTTCTTTTTACATCGCTGTATTTCTACATAGTTGTTTTCCAGAAAAAAAAAAATGGGCTAAAGAGGCACTAACGCTGGGTACCAGAAGATCTGTTTCTAATATTAGCTGTCCTTTAAATTATGCTATTTTATGGAGTACTGCCAAACAACAATTTCATCATGGTTCAATTGGGATAAATTATACTTTTCTTTAGAATGTGCCTAGATTATAAAGTGATGCCATAGTGCTAATTTAAGCCTAATAGCTGGTTAGTGCTTAATTTGCAATGCCTGTTTATACATATTGTTTCAAAATACGCTTCTCCAGGTGTCATTATCCTTAGAAAATGAGCTACATGTTAAAAATATATGCATCAAAGTGGTTAGCTTTGGAGAGAAGGAATAAATTGTATTTGGCAAGGCACAGAAAGGCAGGTTTCTGACCTGAATAGGACTTTCATGGGTGTCTGCTTTATAATTATTTACTGAATAATTGTGTGTTTTATTTCAGAATAAAGCATTATAAAATCAAGTTAAAACATGTATCTAACATAAGGCTTAATTCCGAATAATAATAGAAGGCATAGTGTGATATAGATGTTTTGCTCTTGGTGTTAAATTAGTGTATTGAAAGAGTAGTCAATATTTAAATGAACAAAAGTAATTCTCCACTGGAAAACAAAAAAAAAAGGCCAGGATGGGCCACAGCAGTGGCTCAGCAGGCAGAGTTCTCCCCGTCATGCTGGACACCTGGGTTTGACTCCCCATGCAAAAAAAAAGGCAATGTCCTCTGCTTCCGATGTGTGAAATTGAAATTCAGGAGTGAATAGGACAATTGGAAGTAAATTCTGCTTCCTTCGTCACAATCTGAGGAGAAACAGATGAGTTAAGCAGCAAGTTCTCATACCTGTAGAAGAGAGATTTGTAAAACCACTTCAACAACACCAAACCCCAGTGATAGAAACCTGCTATTGACGCAGAGCACATATTCAAATGAAGCTTTCTGTGGATCAGGTAACCAATTCGAGGACACAGAAGCAGACATGCCATAATCTCAGTATAGTCACCCCTCTCACATTTATTGCACAAATTAATGTCGAAACAAAGGATGAAAGGATATGAGAACTATAAGAATGTCCATTCTGGGATGTAAGAAGGAGGGAAAAGGGAAACAAATGACTGGTTGTTTCTATAACCTTCTTGGTTCTTTCCACTCCCTAATAAATCAGTGCTTGAACTGCTGGTTATTGGTTTACCTAAATGATCTATGAGTTTAAGAGACCATGATGAGCAATTACTACTGAAGGAGGAGTAATAATGAAATCCCTCTCAAACTTCTATCCAATTCTAGGATTTCAGTATGTTAAAACCCATTGAGGAAGGTAATATGTCTTGATCACAACCAAGACAGCAATAAGAGTGAATGAAGCATTTGGCTCTGGATGTATTTGTATTAGTACAAGAGACCAGTGTTGAAATAGGAGAAGCAGAAATACATTGTCAATTCTGTGAGAGTTGTCCATAGTCTTCCTTGGAGAGTGTTTCTAATGCCCAGACCTGGTTATGCCTACAGTCTTACAGACTGAAAATGTTTGTTGGGACAGTGAGCTACTTCGGGTCATCAACTGAAAAACCCTTTATTTAGATTTTAGGATAATACTGCTTTACCCTATAGATTTAGACACTCCAAAAGATGTTTTGGCTTTTGGTGTTATTTTAATTTCCCATTTATAATACATTCTAAAGAAGTTGAAATTAAGACCTGCATTATTAATGAAGCATAATGAGTACAGACCGGATTTACCTCATGTTGTGGTTTGAAGCTGTATTCACCCCCAAAACAACATTTCTATATTTAATCTGCTCCTGTGGGTATAAACTTATAAGACCTTTAGATGAGGTTACTTCAATTAAAGCCTGTCCCACCTCAATCTGGAGAAGTCTTAATCCTATTACTGGAGTCTGTTTTAAGGGAATGAAATTCAGGCAGAAAGAAAGCCACAGGAAGCAAGAAGCTGAAACAGAAGTGGGAAGAGAAGAAAGAGACCAGGAGATTTCACCACGTGCCTTGTCATGTGGCAGAGGAACTAAGGACCACTGGATCCAGCACACCACAGTTTTCAGGGAAAAAGCATCATCTTGATGATGTCTTGATTTGAACATTTTCCCAGCCTCAAAGCAATGAGGGTATAAAATTCTTGTTGTTTAACCCAGCCCATTTCATGGTATGTGCTTAAGCAGCCTGAGAGACTAAAACACCTAGCAGAGACTGAAAAATATTTCCTTCCTACTCCATGCTATTTATTTAGGCATTGATAATAATTCTACAAACACATGAGAAAATTCAACAGCTTGCTTTGCATATTGATCAAACCACATTATGTAATTTTTCATTTTGTGGAATAAGCATGAATTTAATGTACTTAACTAACTTAATATGGTCACTAAATATTCAGTTCCTGTCACAAATGATATGTCTTCCTCCATCTGGAATTAATGACTTAAAGTTCCAATAACATGTTCCTTTGGCTAGTCTCTATTTTTGGTCATAATGAATAAAAATTTCACAGAAAATTAGAGCAACTGCTTTGTTAATTTACTTATCCTATTTTAAGCTGCACATATTTTCACACATAATTTCCAGAATTAGTTTAATAGTGTTACTGGACAAAGGCCATGGATTCTTTTGCCTGACATGTTCAGTAACCAATTCCTGAGACACTGGGGTTCAAAAAGAGAAAGAGTTTATTACTGAGGCATGTAGTAGGAAAGCAGATGGCCTAGTGGCCCAAAATCGGCCTCCCCAAGTTTAGGGGGCTCAAGATTTTTAAGGATTTTAGCAAGGAACGATGAGGTCATTTTGAATAGCAAGTTCAAAGCAGAAAAGGAGACAGTGTTAGAATCATTTCAATAGAACATAAGCTGAAAGGAGGGGCAGCAAAGTTATCACTTCAGTACAAAAGGCGTAAACCAAAAGAAAAGGAGACAAATTATCTTTCAAAAGAAGAATCCAGCTGATATGATTTACAAATGTCCAGGCTGAGGCTAGTTAATGGCTAGAAAATGACCAGGTAGAGGGCATAAGAGATCTTACAGTCACAAAGGCACAAGATAAGAACTTTACACTCATTTCAGATATCAGGGGAGCTGACTTATAGTTTAGAGATTTCAGATATTATCCCAGAAAGCAAAAAGGAATATGATTCAGTAATAGAAATCATCCCTTAAATCCTAATTTCTCAACTACAGTAGCAGTCACCAGTTCTAGGCAGAATTTTGAATGGAGTGAATCTTGTCTCTGGTACATTGCCTGGGCACTTAGCCCAGTGCTTGACAGGAGTCCTGCATAAGAACTCAACTCATTACCTCCAAGCACAGCTACTTCAACCAGTCAATCTTACAGCTTTTCCCAGAGGGCCTTCTTTTTTTTTTAAATCTCAGGTATGCTAATGCCCTTGTATTTGCATTGTTGTAATGACAGGATTTATCTAGTTAGAAAAGCAACCAGTTTAATAAAGACAAATTCTGTTTTAGAATAGAAGGGACTAAAATTAACTGGTGGTGGGGAGCTTTTAGGGGGAGGTAAACAGCCATCTAAAGGGCCTTAAATTGCACTAGCTCCCTATATTACCTTATATGTTTGTCCACTGAGTTAGCCAACGAACTAGAGACTTTTGCCAAATATTGATTTGCAAAAATTTTCACACATTTTAGGATTGACACAAATGCTAAAAAGTCTGAAACATTTGGAGACCATGGTACGAAATTTTGTGTATGCGGGGGAGGGGGGGCGGAGTGCATTTTCATTTCAACTACAGAGTATTTTCAATCCTAGAGGTAATGTTTTACCTGGCCTTTAAAAAATAAAATGCTTTATTTTATTTTATTTGCTAGTTCTTGTTAGAACAAATTGGGGAGGTTTGGTCCAACACTCATAACCGTGCAGCGAGCTGAGGTTGAAAGGGGTTTATTGTAAAGGAGGGAGGGAAGAAAAGGAAGGGGGGGAAGGAGGAAAAGGAAGGGGGAGATGGGGAAAGGGTAAAGGGACACTTCCTTCAAGAGTCTGGAGAAGATGTCCACCTGCATTGTGATGTGTTTCTCCTTTTATACTCTGAAAGTTCGCAGACCCTTATTGGGCCTGCATTCTGCATTTGGTGACTCATCTGACCATCATTGATGGTATTTTTGTTTCCTTCTTTTTGTGCCTGTCCTGACCTCTTTGCTCTTTATTGGTGGAGTTTGTGCTATAAGTCCTTCTTGGATGCGGTTTCTTGCCCTGGGCAGTGTTTGGCGAGAGGCATCACAAATTTTAGCAAGGAGGAACGGGAAGGGAAGGGGTCATGAGTCCTGGACCGTGAGTGTCCATTGCTGCTGAGAGGTGAGACGGGGTTGGGGCCTGAGCTCCATTCTCTGTGATCTGTCAGTTCTAGATTTTAAATTATAGCTATACAGGTGATTGTACAGCTTGTCAGAAATTACACCCTGTTCAAACTCGGTAACTGGAATAATCCTAGAAAACACAGTTGATTTCTATAATACATATATACACTTGGAGCAAAAAAACACACATTTTACCTTCTAATTCATGATAACAGTAATGCATTATATATTGTAGAATTGTTTTAAAACAGAAGAAAAAAAGCAACTAAAACAAATCTGCCTGTCTTTACTGGCATGGTTCATAGACTTTGATGTAATCCCTAATCATAGAATTTCTCATTTTGTGAATTAAAAAAAAATTTTCTTTCAAAATGTATGTCCTTTTTCCATTTAAATATACTTCATTATTAACTGTTCATAATGTCAGAACTGGCCCCAAAATAAAACTAATAAATAATTCACATATATGGTTTGGACATACTTTTGTCTTATATTAGAAGTTATGTATGTCAGGTAAATGTATTGAAACAAATTAATGACCTCAGAGTATGAATCACTCTGAAAACATTAAAAAGGTATGACACTTTTATAGAGCCAGTAATAGAGTCACCACTATCCACTTAAACAAACACATCATAATAGCATAAATAATACAATTTTTAAAATTTTGTAATTATTTATTTCATATTTTCTGAGGAAGGATTTCCTCTAACAAATTTTCTGATGGTTGAATCTGAGAGTAATATCCAATAACTTCAGAGAACATATCATCTCAGTTTTGCTTGATTTTGAATAAGTTTTTACTATGATATTTTTAAAAAGCAACAATTAAGAAGCTACCTTCGAAAAGATAAAAGTGACTTTTTTATCTTTTAAAAGATAACAAAAAGTTGAAAGGTTGTCACCTCACATCATCGTAATTTTACCATACACACCAACTCATTAGTTATGTTAGAGACAAAATGAATAATTTATGACAAATAGAAAACTAAAACAAAAATGCAGTAGACACTTGAAATATGATGGTCAACATTGAATGAACTGAAGTTGCTGGTTGGGTGGTAGGATTAAAGACAAGATACATAATAATGTTCAATGACACTTAATATGAAATTAGCTTTTAAAGAATTTATGTTATAAATACAAAAATAATAATGAATATATAGTATTAAGGGGTAGAGACCAAATGTATAAAAAAGTAGTCATTTCTTTGTGTCAGTTCAGCTTTGAAATTGATGGAAAATAATTTTTGAAATCCATCTTTTCAATGATTTTTTGTAATAAAAGCTTTGTATCATTTAAATCTTTAAGAATTAAATCTACTGACAGCCACTCATCAGTTGCTGAATTTGTGTGAATTTATGTGCCAAGAATGACATGATATACATAACAATATTGAGAAGTTCTTCTCAACAGCATGTATATTTTTATGAAAGTAGAAAAAATAAAATTGTTTTCTCAAGGTTAAAAAAACCATCATACATTAAGAATTAAATGTTTTTGAAATACATTGCCCTTATGTGGCCATTATGATGATTCATTTATTTTTATTTAATATATATGGTATTATTTTTTAGCTTAATGTAGATTCACATGCTGTTGTACAACATAGTACAGAAAGTGAGTCTATGCACCCTTCCCTTAGTACCCACGATGTACATCTTGCATAGCTGTAATACAATATCAAAACCAGGAGATTTGTACCTTCATGTGGAGTGAGTTGTGACATGATACATCATAGGAACACATGGTCAGGAACAACAAAGATTTTCGGCAAATAACCGGTTTATTGCTTCCACAACACAAAGGGCCCAAAAGAGGAGCGAAATAAGTCCTATCATGGCTGACCCCCTGGGGAGGCCAACTGCTCATTTCAGCATTGCTGGATGGTGGCTCCACATGTCTCAGTTTGCATGGGAGATGAGGAAATTTATGCTGTCTGATTGCTGGGTTTTTATACACCCTAGTAGAAGAGGGCCCTGTCACTGAGCAAAAAGGTATGTATCAAGAAACCTTTGTGCAGAGCTCTGATCATTGCAAGCAGCAGGGGCAGCTTGTTCCCAGTTTCAGGTTCAAGGAGTGGTCAGACTGTTCCATTTATGGATAGTTTGTTTGTCATGGTTGAGCCCTAACCTCCTTCCCTGGCTGTGAAATAGAAATACATCGAAACAACTGCACTGCAAACAAGCAAGACTAGAAAAGGAGGGTGGGTACCAGAGGGCCACTGAACATGCCCATGACTTGCCAGAACTGTGGTGGATTGATTTATGTACCCAGACAGAAGTCATGTTTTTATTTTAATCCACATCCCTGTGGTCATAACTCACTGCAAATAGGACTTTTTGAAGATGTTATTTTTACTTAAACTGTGGCCAATTGAATGACTGGGTTTCAATTCATTTTACCAGGTGAGACCTTATATAGAGGTGAAACCAAAGTCAAGAAGTTAAAGATCAGTGAAAATTGGAAAGGCAGACACTAAGAGAGAATTACCACCATGTGACTGAAGGCACAAATGTAAGCCAGCATCAGAGCACTCCAAACTTTGAGGAGACAACAGTTATCTGGCTGGTGCCTTGAATTCTTGTGGTATTGTGGTATTTAATCGTAATAGCCTGGCGAATTAAGGCAAAATCTCTTTACAACCTCAGCCAGCTCAAACACCCCCTCCCTCCCCATCCCTGGCAAATAATCTGTTCTCAATCTCTAAAATTCTGTCATTTCAAGAATGTCATATAAAAATAATATGGTATTCAATCTTTTGATATTATCTTTTGATACAGTATGCTTCCTTTGAAATCCATCCAAGTAGTTGCAATATCTATACTTATATTTCATTTTTATTGTATCCACGATATGGATGTACCACCATTTCTTAACCATTGTCTCACAGAAGGACATAGGATTGCTTCTGTTTTTACTCTTACAAGCAAAGGTTTTATGAACATTCATGTACGGGGGTTTGTATTCACGAGTGTCATTTTCGTGGTTAAATATCCAAGAGGACAATCATTGGGTTGTGTGCTGATCACACGTTTAGCTTTGTAAGAAACTGCCATAACATTTTCCAGAGTGGCTAGACTATTTCACTCTCTTACCAGCAGTGTATGAGTGAATCAGTATTTCCATATCTTCACCAAGATGCTATCCTTATTTTTACTTTAGTCATTCTGACAGATGTGTAGTGATATCTCACTATAATTTTAGTTTGCATTTGTCTAAGAGGTAATGATGTTAGACATTTTTTAGTGTGCTTATTATCACGTACAAACTGTGTCCTCTTTGATGAAATATTTCTTCATATCTTTTGTTCACTTTTCTGATAATATCATGTGATCTTTTACTTTGAATTATAAGAGTGTATTATATGTTCCAAATAAAAGTCATTTGTTGGATATATGTTTTGAAAATATTTTCTCCCAGTCCATCTATTATGAATGTTTGCATGGCTCTATTCTCAGTTTTCTATTCTGTTGGTACTCTCTTCTATTCTAGCCATCTATGCATCACTTCTTACACCCCATTGCATTGAATATTATAGCTATATGTAAATCTTAATATAGGATAGAGCAATTACCATTGCTTCTCTTCAAAACTGTTCTAGATATTCAATGGTCTATGCTCTTCCATATAAAATTGTGAATAATCCTGTCTATCCTTGAAAAGTCCTTGCTTAGATTTTGCTAACAATTATATTAGATCAAATTGGAGAGAATTTTCCTATCCATAAGCATGGTATGTCTCTTTGTTCAGTTAGAGCTCCTTTCAACAGCATTTTGTAATTTTCAGTAAAATTGTCCTGTACATAATTTAAATATACAGCTAGGCATAATGCCTTCTTTGGAGCAATTATAAAATTGTAAATTTTAATTTATGTTTTCATACAAATGCAATTTATTATTATTCTTTTTGATCTTGTATACTATGAACTTCTTTAACTCAGTTATTAGTTCTAAGATAATTTTTTGTTTGCTTTGCATCATTTGTTTGGTAGTTTCTTTGGAACATTTTATGTACACAATCAAGATGTCTGCAAATAGAGGGAGTTTTGATTCTTCCATTCCAAAACGTGTGTCATTTATTCACTTACTACTGTTCCTTACTGCAGTGGTTTCTACTCCCATTGCTGTGTTGAATAAATGTAGTGAGAGCAAACAACCCTGCATAGTTCCCAATTCTAGAGGTGAAACATTCATTTAGCACTTTAAGTTTTAATTAGATATAGTTGTTTTGTAGATGCTGTTCATCAGATTAAAGAAATTCCCTTTTATTCTTAATTTTCTGAATTTTTTATCATGAATGCATAAGAGTATTGACAGAAGCTTTTTCCTGCATTATTTGTTAACATTATATGATTTTTTTCTTCAGCTTGTTGATCTACTGCATCATTTTGATGTCTACCTTAGCTTTTTCCTGCATTATTTGTTAACATTATATGATTTTTTTCTTTAGCTTGTTGATCTACTGCATCATTTTGATGTCTACCTTCAAATCATTGCCAGATAATTCCAACATTTAATTCATTTTGATGTGAAAATTGGTTGATTGCTTTTTCAAGGGGTGATTTTCTTTCTTTCTTGGGCTAATGGGAGTTTTTTTCATTATATGCATATATTATTTGTGTAACATTATGGGACCTTGTATCCTTTTCATTTAATCTTTTTTTTTTTTTTTTAACAGATAGTTACACTAAGGTGTAAAGCAGGGCCAAGCAAGTGGGTATATCAAATTCCCTGATAACCACCTTGGCAGAAATGGAGCACTGGCTCACACTGCTTCTTTGTAGATGGGTGAGGAAATCTGGCACTTCCCAAGACCTCACTGAAACCTTCCTGGTGAAAGTGGGGCACTGACCCACCCTGCCTCATTGCCTTTGAGTAGGGTATAAGCACAGCTCCCCTTTGGGCATCACTAATACTGGAGACAGAGGAAGAGAGACCATATTCATACTACTTTTCTGCTATAGTTCGTGGAAGTTCATCCTCCTGCTGAGCCTATTGACACTGGAATGGAATTGGAGTGCCTTCCAACCCCTTTTCCCACTACATTGTTTCACATTTTTAATTCTGAGTAGAGGTGGATGCTCTGGTTACCACTTGGATCAGCTGACAACAAGTGCAGAGGACATGTGAATGTTAACTAGCCCCAAATGCACTGCCTTATTTCGCTTGCTTGATGCCAAGTATGTGTGGAGGCTCAACTTCCTGTTGGGCTGCACTGACACGAAGGGAGTGAAATGTTGTGGTGACTAGCTGTAATGCTTCATTTTGTCTTATGGCTGCAAAGTGTGGGTAGAGGCTCAGCTCAGCCCTAGGTTCTGCTAACACCATCTGCTTCCACAAGGCAGGGAGTAAGGATTAGCTCCTGTTCTGTTCACTAAAACTAAACAGTGGGGGAATCAGGCTGCTGCCTTTCTGCCAAGCAAGGGGGTGCAACGAAAATCAGCTCTTTGCTTGGTCCCACTAAAACTAGGAAGAGGTAATAATTCTGTTGCTCTCTGCCTGGAATAGAGCCAGGTTTTCTGTTAGTTCATCTTTTTCCCTGTATTGCAGGTAGGAATAATAAACTTTTCTTGGAAATTCTTTTTTGTCTGTGTTTGTTGGTGATTTCGGATTTTGAATATGTGGGTGGCAATAGGAAACCCAGGGAACTTAGTACTATGTCTTTTCTCACGTTTGTACGTCCCTAGACAGTCTACCTCCTTCTTCTCACCTTTCAGAGTCTTCCCATGCTTGTTAATTTTGTAATGTACAAGATCATTTAGTTGTAAAAGGGAGAACCTGAGAGATGTGTGGCTACATATTGGTTGAATTTTAATGATTCATTGTACTAAACATAATTTTCAAATTAAATGCAAGTGATAAAATATTTATTTTGAGCAAGGCGTTGTTTTATTTTTTAAAATGCCAACTTCCACATAGTTTAAAATCTCTCAAACCTTAAAGCTTCCAGTTTTGGCGTATTTTCTAGTCTTTTCCAAATAAATATATTACATAGAATTTTTTTTTGAATGCTGTGTTGCGGGGTCACATTTCATTCTTTTTCCATGTGAGTATCCTATTATTGCAGCAGCATTTGTTGAATTTTTGTTTGTTTTGGGAAGTTCATGGGCCAGGAATTGAACGAAGGTCTCCCGAATGGCAGGCGAGAATTCTACCACTGAACTACCCTCGCACCCCCTACGTAGAATCTTTTAAGATTATTAATTATGCCATTTTCTTTGTTAATATTTTCAACATCACCTTCTGCTGAATTCTGTGATTGCTTTTCTGGATTTTAATAGCACCTAAGTGAATTGATAAGGCATCTAATTTTGATTTTTTTGTGTTTAAAGGCATTGATATTTTATGGTATAGGTTAATTAATATTTATTAATTTTAATAAATTAAATAAGACCCATTGATTTATTAATATGTATTAATATTTATTAATACTACAATGAATATGTAGTAGGCTATATTGACTGTTTCAAAGCCTTTAAAGAATCATTAAAATAATTAATAACAAGTTCATACTCTGTTCTTGCTAATTTTTCTAATACTCCTTAGAATTTAAAAATATAATCTTGAAGGTAGCTTAATTTTTGTCTCAATTTGCATAAACTTTTACATACAGTTCCAACTAAGTTGTACCTTGTGCTGTTTCAATTCTGATCAGGGAATTTCCCATATTACTAGTCCTCTGAATACTAATCCAGTTAAAATAATTGAAAGCAAAATGTGATCAATCCATAAAAGTGTTTTATATGTTTACCTATCTTTATGAATAAATATGATTTTTTCACAGAAAAAAAAAAGATGTGAAAAATGTGTGTGCCAAAATTAGTGTTTGTCATTTCATTTAATATGAATTTAAATTACTAAGAAAAGATGCTAATCTGTTTATGTTTGAAAACAGTATCTCAAATCAAGCATCACACCATCCTGGAAAATTTCTCTTGCCTCTCTCTTTTTGAAGCATGTGTGTTTGTGTGACATGTTTATGGGATCATCTCTATTTTATGGTACATGATGAATTATGCGTAATATAATGCAACACAATGAAAACCTAAAGAAATTGGTTAATTGTCCCTTATAAATTTTCTCAAGTGATAGTATTTAAAAACTGTTGCAAGGTGCCTTTAAATTATATTTTCTAGGTGAGCTAAACAGCTTTTTTGAACATCTATGGGCCCATATGGTCACACTGAATTAATTCTCAACATTGAACACTTCCAAGGGGGTAAAAAAGGAAATAAATAAGAATGAGAAACACTGACTATTGGTTGTAGAGAATAAAGGAGAAAATGTTAACAATTTTTCATTTCTTCTATTCACCTTTGACTGGACAAGGTTTGGGTCTTCATTTGGTCAAAGCCAAGGACTATATATATAGCAATGTAGATAGGGGTGATAACCTTGGATCATTTCTGAACTTCTGAAGGGTCCTTATTTTCAGTGGCTTTGCCACAAAGAGAGCATTCATGCATGTAGGGTGTTAAAACATAGCTGTATGTTTGATTCAGTAGACCAATGATATTTCAAAACACCAATAATACCTTCTAAATTTTCCCCATGAAAGCAAGGACTAATTCCACAGACTTCTCCCCCCAATGATAATTGCATCTACAGTACTGATATCCCTGTCCTTCCTTCTTACATACGGATCTCTTTGTTGGTTGGCATAGCTGCCTTACCTTGGGGTAACAAAGTTTTTCTAATGCTAGGTATCAAATCATTTTCATGGACAAATCTTGTTGACTTGAACAGATCCCATTTATTTTCTTAAAATGCTTGCATCACTTTACAGAGAAATTGATAGCCAAATAATAACTAATTATATCCAGTCACATATCATTCAAGCAATGGAATGAAGGGTTACAATCTAGAGTCCTTTAATTTCTATTTCACATGTCATATATAACTAATAAATAAAATTCCATATCATTAAAAATGATTATATTTCAAAACTATCAAAATAAAGAATAAATATGCTTTAAAATATTGTATATAACCATCTCTCTTTCTAATTAAGATTTTTTAAGCTTAATTTAATCCCTCATGTCATTACAGATATTTGTGCATTCATATATTCATTCACTGTAAGTATTAACTTGGTTTAAATGAATAGCTTTTTGTAATCCATTTTTAAATTAATGAATTTTATATCCCAATCAGGTGTATAAAAACTACTGTTGGAATTAATTTTATTATTATGGATCTAGATAGGTTCACAGAAATAAAAAAGATAATTTTATTAACACCATATGGCTACGTAGCTAAAATGGGGGAGAAAGTCTTCAATTTAATGTCAAATGTTATGCTTGACAGATCAATGCCCAATAATAATGGCAGATATGGTAAAGAAGAAAGAAATTCTTTAACTTTTTAGTGAAAACTTATGATTTAGAGATAATACAATGGGCTTATTGCATGACTTATTGTGAAGTTTCATGATTTATTATGAAGTTCTTAAGAGCTTATTGAGTCTCCCTGTTGTCATACTTCATGATTTACTGAGTAATACAGCAGAGCTTATCATATAATTTGATAGTGAAATTCTGATGTGCTGTGAAATACTTCCAATCTGTTTCTACAAAGGAAAGAGTTCATCTAATGTTTCCTAATTACAGACAAGCTTCATCAGACACTTCATTTTCAAATAAATTAATATCTGCAAGAAAGCTATGAATGTAGCCTTAGTAGTGGGAACTCTCTACCATCAAAACCACCACTTATCCTCATTTTTGGAAGCATTCAAATCTGTAAGTTAGCCATAAGAAAATGAAAAGCCATTTCTACTTAATTTAATAATGTACCATGATAGAACATCAATTAGTGATACAGCTATTTTTCAAAAGACAAAATCTCAGTCATTTCTGAAAAAAAATGCTCTAGAAAAAAAGGTTTAAATTATTCTTTTATAAGACCAGGCTTATCAGCTTCTCCCTCTTTCACTTACTATGGATTGATACCTTGAGAGTGGGACTTGATAATTCTTTATTAAACGGAAATGTAAATTTACAAATTGCCACTTTATGATATACATTTGTAATACTTTTTCTGTCTCCAATATATGAGGTAATACTATAACAAAGTGATTTTCTGATTTGTAAAGTGTTTGTGCTTCTTTTTGTTGAAGTCATTTTTATTTATAAACTTTATATATATAAACTTCATTGTGATTTAATGCAAAAGAATTCATGGCTTTGATGTTTTATTTCCCATACCAGACAAATAAACTGGGCAAATGCAGTTTATTTCATTAAGTCATGGGTATATATTGAGGTAAAACACAGAAAATGTAGATGCTAATAAAATATGCACATTACTATATCGTCAAATGCAAAGTCATCCATAGTTGTGGAATGCATATATAATACAGTGCCATATGTTTTAAATCAATTTGTCTACCAGAAGATAATTGTATTACTCAGCATTAGGAAGTAAAGACAACGGGGCAGAAGGCTGGGGCTGATCTTTGGGAGAAATTATATAATTAGGAATAAAAGGAGACAGAGATGTCATTGAGCAAAAAGGAAGAATAGTTATAGAGCAAAAATCAGAATCTGGTGGTATATGTGTCTTTAAATTCCTTAAACCTAGAATAAATTTTGGCCATTTTGTACCCTTTGATAGAGCTTTGTTATTTACCTGGTAGTCAATACACAATTTATTCAAGCTCAAAAAGGTTGTTATATAAATGCACTTGATTGTCTAGAGGTAGATTTGAGAAAAACAGTATGATGAAACAATGGCATCACTAAGAGTTATGAAAATCTTTTCCAAAAATGCAGTCACTATAAACTGACTAAATAAAAGATATAGACCCTATTATGTCACCATGGTTCAGAAAATGTAAAAGAATATTTACAGGAAAGTATTAATAAATGAGGCAAAATGAATAATTAGAGGAAGCAAGAAATTTAGTTCATTTTTAAGAATTTACAGATATGACAACAAAGTCCTAACCAGTAAAACTGGAAGTAGACTAAATTGAATAAATGGGACTAAAATCCTTTAAATGTATTGTGGAATAGTACAACCATCAATAAATGAGGTGGCAGGAAAATGGCCAAGATACTATACAGCACCACAACCTTGATTTCTTGTGAATCACTAATGAGAATGCATCTTTAGTCATAACCCGATCATATACATATATTCTATGTAGTAGTAATTCCTAAAAATGCCTATAAAATCTACCTATACTTTATGCATATATGATTTTAATATTATGAAATTTTATACATATACTTGATATACCAATGCAACCACATTTCATTTCCCTAAAACAAATGCATATGCCTAAACATACTTGTACATATTTTCACATACAGGTTCACACATATTTCCTCAAGTAAAAACGTTGATATTTACAATTTGGTGTTTGAATAGACTTGGTGTCAAGAGAAAAGGACACTATTCTTTTTCATTTCTGTGCACTACTGAGGGTTTCAGAAATGAAAGTTTGAAGGGTTTGATATGTTGAGTATCTCCCTGTATATTTGTGGTTGCATCAATTTCAGCCAGTCTCATTTCATTCTCTCACTGCTCACTGACAATCAGATTGACTTAAAAGATAGAGTACAAGAACTCTTTTAGGAATATTTTGAGCAAAAGTTATGCGTTTTGAAGGCCAGATGTTTTCAACCAACCTGAAAGACAATTTCTTTAGAACAGGAGCCAGTTTCTGTTGAATGACTCAGTTTATAGCATCACATCCAATATGGATTCTGTGAAGGAGTACTCCACCCTTTTGCAAATGTGATTCATTCATTATGTACTAGGAACAAATAATATCACTCATCTGCTGCCAATTGTAGAAAAACAGGTTTAAATATGGATTAGCCTGGGCTGTGTTCTTTTAATAAACACTTCAGAAATTGTTTCTTTCATGATTTCAATTTCAAATTATTGTGCATATAAAAGTAGGCTCATTAGTAGTCTATGGATAATAAAATGAAGGCCTCAAAGGAATCATATACTAAATAGCACTCAACCAGGTTGTTGAAAAAATAAAGTCATTATTGCAATGACATTGTTACCTACACAAATAACTGCTTATCTCATTTACAATATGCACAATACTCTATATCCTGATCTGTACAAAAGCACTATATTCTTCCACAGCAGAGAAATTGTAAGGAGCTGAAACTTTAAAGCTCTGTTATGCATATATTGATAGCTTATGCATTATTAGATGTGTATTAGAGAATCATGTTTTCATGAAAAGAAATAAGTGCTCTATTCAGCAGAAATATTCAGACTATATAAGATGTTCAGCATCCTATAGCAGGCTTTTTAGCCGATTTGTTGAAATATTTCCAAGGATAGTCAAAATGAAATCGGAAGTTGCAGCATTTTAATATCTCTGAACCTAAGCACTATGAAAGTATTCAGAAATCTACACATTTACCAGCTCTCTTGAGCACCTTTCAAGGTGTTGATAGCTAATTATTCAAGGTGTTGGTAGCTAGCAATCAACTTTGCAGTGTAATGAAAACTATTTATTTTATTAACCTGCACTACATGTATTATGCATTGTTACATTTTATTTCAATTTTAGCAGATATATGTATACATATGCCATGAAAAATGTCATTTGAATATACTTTGAGAAAAAATTGAGAAAAAGTTGAGAAAAAGGAACTATTACCTATTGAATGGCCATGAGAGCACTTAACCATGTAAAACAAGTTCAATGTATTTGGCAGATTAACTGAAGGGGAATAGTAGAGTATATAACTCAATCTTTGATCTTGATATCTAGGGCCATGGCTGCATGATTAAAACATATTTTCTGAAGGAAAAAATGTATCTACAGTTCTGTGAAGAAATACATTCATTAGTAAAGCTTCATTTTTTTTTTTTTTTTAGATCTTATTAATCTAACTCACTTGCAATGAGTTGTGCTGTCACCAGGTGTCTTTAATATAAATTTAACATTGATATTGACCCTGATTAGAGCGGATGAATGGCAGTGGCCTCAGGCATTAAAATGGAATCAAAAGAAACAGACATATCCTAAAGCATTTAGCCTGTGTCATATTGTGACCTAAGCTTTTGTCATGTGCCTGTCTTTCATTTCAATGAAAACAGTAGTTTCTAAGGGAATAGTGCTACTCTATTTTTGGTTTTATTTTAAATCACTTTAGCTTCATGACCTAGACACTTTCCTGGAATTCAAGAATAAGTAAATAAGTAGATAGCTAGATATTTCACTAAATATTTTGTTGAATAAATGATTTCTATATTTAATCTACATAAAAGCTCTGAAAGTTAACATATTTCTATCTAAATTTTATAAATAAACCAATAATAAAATATTTGTACCAAGTTGGTCCCACATTTAAATGTCAGTCCAAGTTATGAATTGAACCCAAAATTAGTAAAATGCTCTTTTTAGTGTAGTAACCTTTATTATTATTATTACTATTACTATTTTTTCACACATGGGCTGATGGCTATATTCTCTTTTAATAAAATAGCTATGGAACAGAGCACAGTTCCTTTGACATATATCATGTCAAAATAAGGAACTCCTATTCCTTAACATCATAGATGATAAAAGATATTCAATTCAGTCAGTTTGGTTTGTATATAATATACTATAATACTATAGAAATATGATGGGTGGCATGTATTTCATTTCTTTTGACTGAAGTGCTCTATCCATGGTACAGCAGTTTATACGGACATTTCCAAATAGTTTTTTCTTAGTAAATTTTTATTATAAAATCAGTGCTGCACTGGAAATCTTAACCATGCCTCCTTGTGCTGTCAATATTCCAGAGGTCCTCCAGTACACAGCTTGATAAGTGGAATTGCTAGGACTTAGGGTATTCATAATATAAACACGCATCCAATAATTGATCTTAAAGCTTCTGTATAACAACTTATAACTTCTGAATGGGATACTAGGCTTAATAGTCTTGCATTAAAATTATATAACATTCATCTATAGTATTTTCATTGTTTAATCAAAAGTACAAAATTTTGGAAACTTTGTGTGACAGGAAGAACTAAATTTAAGTCTTCCTGATTAGTGAAGCAATTGTTCTAAAGTAATGCATGGATAATTATATTTTAACAACTGTTGGAAATGCCACCTTTTTCACATATTGACTCCTCAATTTAGCTCATGACTTTGATTTTAGAAGTTATGGTATTTTTTCATTGATTTGCATATTTTGGTGAATTTTCTATGCAGGTAATACGAACCATAAAGAAATGGCAATATTGGGAGATGGTGGGGATAAGAAATTGATTATTGTATATGATTATAGTCAATTATCATTGCTTATGTTGTCAAATTTACACAGTTTACATTTTTATATTATAATCACCCCCACATCCTCCTGAACACAAAATTCTGACATTTCTCTACTACTATTGAAAATATATTCTGAGCATTCTGTGGTATCTATCATATGACAGATAAGTCCCAAGTTCCAGTACTCTTCATCAAATTATTTTAAAGTTTTATTTTGTATTGTCTCTGTTCATTAAAGATTGGTAGGAAGAGTAAAATAAAAGTGCTAAGAATAGTGACAAAATGTAATTATATTATTGAAATTGAGACAAAAGTAAATTTCCTGTAGCACTGAAACTTCATTTTCAATTATGTGTTAATTTTTTTTAAATGGAAAAAAATTAAAATGTATGCTATTTTAGAAAATAATTTTCTAATGTCTTTCCAAATTGAAGGAAAATTTTCCTCATTTAAGTTTTAGCTACTATTAAGAAATTCTAAAACAATATCACCTTTAATTTTGAAAACTTGCATTTTAAAATGTGATAAAGAAGCAAGTAAATAATGCATATATGAGATCGTCTAAAATTATCTCTGATTATAGTTGGAATAAATTAATTCATTTAAAAAACATCCTTTTTTCTTTGGTTGGGATTATGTTATGTATACAAGATGGCTATATTTAAGTTTTTGACATGTCTTCATGTATAAATTCTGCTTATATATCTTATCTATGGGGTTCATAATCAACTGAAATTTTTTTAATGCTAAGTACTTTTTTTTGTTTTAAATTAATACATGGTATTTAAAGAGCTATCCAAATATTAATTTACTATGCTTTATTTGACTACAAATGTTCTTAGAAGTTTTCTTTACCTTTCATGACATTTTGCATTTTGTCTAATTCTTCTAAGATAAAGTAGATTACTAGATTTTTCTATTATAGACTAATTCTTGACTTAATGAAAAAATGAATTATCGTTATTACCCTTAGAATCTTTTTCATTTTTTCTTATGAGAAAGCACACTGTATTTTGATTTCTTAATCTCTTTGTCAGCATTTTATATCAAGCTTTGATAATGCCACGTGAACTGGAAAGCTTCCATATCTATTTCTTCTCTGAAACAAAAGAATGATTATCTATGGCATTGATAGAATTTGCCCTAGTCCCATCTTGGCTGGTTGTCCACATTGGGTTTAGTTCTTTGAAAAACTTTCCAATTCTTTATCCATTATTAATATATTTAAAATTCCTTTTTAAGATAATTTGAATATGATAAATAATATAATGGGCAAAAACATAGTGTCACACTTACATGACAGTGTTATAGTTTACATTTTGTTATTTTTATGATCATGGCACTCTCTCTCTGTGTACTCACGTTGTCTTCTTAATTGTTTATTTTGTTAATCTGAATGTAAATAATAATGAGAAAGAAGACTAGCAACCTGCTAGTATTCTGCATATTTTGGCCATGTGTTTGGCTTTGTCCACACAGTAAAGCAGAATTCAAATACTGATGATTACCTGCAAGGAAGAAATTCCATGAGGAATATCACTCTACCATTGGATGAGTTACTTCCATTCTTCACCTCTCCAAATTAATTTTTCGCTTTCATCCCTTCTACATCTTCCTGTGACAATGTCATTATTTTTAAGTGATAAGTAATACAGTCATTTCCCTAATAACAAATTGATTATTCCTTATATTATTAATTGGATTTTGATAACTGCTTTCAAATTGACACCATTTGCTAAGTTAATATATATGTTTTTTAAATGTAGCCATGCTAAGAGTTGTGTTTGCATGCAGGTGTGTGTGTGTGTGTGTGTGTGTGTGTGTGTGTGTGGTCTCCAGCATTGATTTGAATTCTTCTTCATTCTACATTTTTATCATTTTTAATGATGTCAAGATGTTTCCAGAAAAGAAAATAGATGCTTTAGCTCAACAGATATGTACTATTGACTGGATATGATCCTGGATTTTTGGATCTTTATAAATTTATATGGATCCTCTGAATTCTAAAGCCTTTAGAGGCACAAAATCTTCTCAAAGTTATTTGGCTAATTTTACATGGTCTTGTGTTTTACTAATCTCTTCTACTCTTTTATTTATTGCGGTTTACACAGCCTTCTTTATGATCAGAACCAGATAACCTAATGTGAATCTTGAATACTGCTAATTAAAAAAAAATCCCAAAAAACATTAAGCATGGCTGTAGTATGCTAAGGATTTCTGCTTGTAGTGATAGTAAGACTGCAGAACAATAAGGGTTTATAATACTTTCAGAGAGTCACTCTCTGCTCATCTTTCTTCCTCCTTTTGCCACTCTCACCTCTCCACTTTAAAAGGAAAGGCATTTTATTATGCATATCCTATAAAGCATATTGTATGCACGCTGATACCATGCACAGAAGCAAGGGGTGTGTATCAGAATAAGTTATGTTTCAAACATTTGCTAAGTCTGGAAATTACGGCCTAGGACTGAATTAGTCTATTCATTATCATTCATATTACAGTGAATTTCAAGGGTCTTAAAATTACTAGATCTCTGTAAGTTTCCATTTGATGAGCACAGAAAGTGGTTTAGTTCACCAGAGCTGTTATGCTGCACAATGGATAAGCTTAAATAACAAGTATTTATTATCTCATGGTTTTGAAGGCTAGAAGTAAAGAGAGTTCTGGTGATGGCAGCCCTCCATCGCATGGAGAGGTTTCACTCCTCTCCAGCTTCTTCTGACTTCTGACTTCATATTCCCCTACTCAGTCATGTCAGTTTCCTGACTTTACAAGGACATTAGGCATGTGGATTAAGACCCACCCTAGGGCAGGCCACAGTGGCTTAGCAGGCAGGAATGCTTGCCTGCGATGCCAGAGGACCCGGGTTCGATTCCCAGTGCCTATCCATGTAAAAAACCTAAACAAAAAAAGACCCACCCTAGTTCAATCTGACCACATCTTACCTAATAACAATATCAAAAGGGCGCATTTACAAATAGATTCACACCCACGGGAATGTGGGTTAAGCACTGAACATGTCTTTAGTGAGAAAGATGATTCAATCCACAAGAGCATCCAATTCATCTTGAGGTTAGGGTAACTCTAACAGAAAAATCTGAAAGTACATTTGGTTGGATTGTTTCTGAAGAGAAATAAATAGTCATTCTTAGCTTTTTGTCCAAGAATGTAATGTGTCTTTCTCTGATACCTCTTTCTGGAACTAAAAGTGCACATATTTTAAAATGTTGTCTATTGTCCCATTGTTTCCAGAAGCTCTGTTCGTATTTTACTGCATTTTTTTCTTCTCTCTGTTTGGGTGTGAATAGCTTTTATAGTATGTCTTCATGTTCTCCAATTTTTCTTCTGCAATATCCAATCTGTTCTTTACATACCCAGTGAATTTTCAATTCAATTATTATATTTTTTCATCTTCAAAAGTTTTCTTTGTTTCTTACATACAGTGTCTAATTCTCCATTATTTGTGGTCATTTGTACTTTTAAATTCTTGAGCTTATTTGTAATTCCTCTAAAGCCTTTTTCTACTCCTTCTATCATCTCTATGATTACTAAGATTGTTTCTATTGATGTATTTATCTCCTAGTTTCAGGTCATATTTTCCTGCTTTGACATGCCAACTATTTATTTTTTGGGTGTGGGAAACTGAATTTTATGTTATTCATAATATTGAATATTCAATTCATAATAGTGATGGATTTTTTTTAAATCTTCATTTAAATAGTACTTTTCTCTTCCCCTGTTTGGCAATTATTTATTTTTAGATCAGCTTCATCCTTTCAAGACCTGTTTTAAATCTTTGTTAGGTGGTTCCAGAGTAACTTTTTTCCTCTGATAAATTTTGCCATATTACCAAAGTGTGAGGTACTGGGTGCTCAATGAAAAGGTTTACTTTGGCTGGTTAGAACTTAGATTTCTCTCAGCTCACAGTTCCCTGGTGAATGAATAAATCTCAACAGGTCTGGGAAAGAAAAATCTGCACAGGCATCCCAACAAACTGAGGGGTCAGTCTAAAGGTTTGTGGGGATTCCTGTGCTGATTTCTCTGTACAGCTACCTTTTTTGGAAATTCTTTGCCCCACTAATTCCAAATACCCAGACTTTCCAATTTTATCTTTCTTTAACTCAGTGAGACAGTGGGCTATGAATTCTTCCTTTTTTGGGGGGGGGGGGGCTGCAGTTAAGAAAGTGACTCTAGGCAGAAATATATAAGAATCAAATGATTTGTTTGCCTTTTTGTCAAGGATTGTGATCTCAGGATGCTTGTCGTCTAATGTCTGGAAATGTATTGTCATTGTTTTCATTCAATTTTCTAGTTGCTTTCAAAGGAAGGGAAAATCCAGTAACAAGTGTTCCTTCACAGCTAGAAAAGGAAACCTATTGCATTTCTCTTGATAGTATTTTCAAGATTATGCTTATCCAATCTGTTATATACCTTATAAATATTTTAACTACTGATCCACGATCTCAGCTGACTGACAGTGTAAGTTCTTATTCTATTAAACTCCATTTTCTCCTTATTCCTCATCCTGGTACTCAAAAATCTCAAGTAGTCTCCTTTCACATTTCAAATTAAATTTCATCTCTGTGTTTAACCGATAGGGTCTACTGTACTGAATCTCAGTCTCTTCTCTGATCACATTAACTAAATTTTTCACCATTTGGTAATTCTGCTCCAGTCTTGCTGACCTCAGTTGTTCTCCATGAAGACCTCAAGCTGGTCTTTTTTTTTTTTTCCAGACATTTCCACAAGCTATTGATATAACTGAACTATTCTTCCCTCAAGTCCTCACATTTCAGATGATTTTCTTTTGTGTGAATTTTGTGTAGGAGTGCAACAACTTGTACTTTGTGGCATTTGATGAGGCCTAAATTTGTTTTCAGTTGTAGTTCTAAGTTGCCACTATGCTTTAGTCTCTTTTGTTACTTAAATAGGATTGGACAAATAGTAGTGTTAGGTGGAAGAGTGCAAAATCACAGCTAATCTGGAAATTCTTACTTAAATATTTTGAATTTTTTTTTGCATTTTGCTTTGGTAGAAATTAAATATGGGTTAGGAATGTAGAAACACTGTGATGCTTAAAAAACTGGCGGAGTGTTAAGGTTGCATAGGCACATTGGTCTCTGAATGTCTACGTATACTATGAATAGCCATGGGAAATTGAAGGAAGCATGCCTGCAAAAGACAATAGAATTTGGGTTTTGAGTTTCAAGATCATAATTTTAATTTCTCTTTATGATATTGGTTTAAAAATTCATATTCCTATATCATGATATAAATATTAAAGGAAGCAGGAAAAATTAGAGTATCTAAAACTACATGTTATAAAAAGAGAATAATTTATGTCATCTTAGATTACTCTAAAAGTACATGATGCAAGTTTAATGATTCATAAATAGCTAAGAAAGTGAAGAAAACTGTCTGTATTCTTAGAAAGTTCTCAAGCTAGATTTATTCTGAAGTTGAAGGCCAGAGCAGTCATTAGTGATATCCTTTATATTTTCAACTAGAAAAAATTGATATTCTTCATAAGAATATCAAGTTATAGAACAATGGAATAAAATATAGCATTCAAAAATTTAAAAGAGAAAGAAAAAATTCCCAGCTCTCAGTTAAAAGAAAAATCTCATTCAATTTTTAAAGAAACATGAATTATGAACCTCACTTTCTGTAAATAGTGCTATGAAAACTACTTTAATATATTTCTTTTTAAAAATATCACCATTATATTTTTGGTGATATAAATAAATACATATGATCAGTATTTTCCTATGTAAAGAAACAGGCTCAGAAGATGAAAAATAATACAAATGATTTGAACATTAAAAAAAGCCAAAAACAAAAACAAATAACTATTACACGAGAAAACAAACCCAGGCTCTTGAGTTGAATTTCATTTTCCTCTTCACTACAGCTGGTATAATATATTTAAATTTGAAAAGCATGTAGAATGAATATAAAAATTTTATTTTTAAAAACACCTTCACTTCGTCTACTTATAATGCACTTATTACTTTCTCTAATGTTTTCTTGAGTTTTGGATGTTAATCCCTCTGGTACTGAAACTTCGGTCTTTATCCAAGGATACAAACTCGCAGCTGTTATTCATCTGGGCAATTCACTTTTGGTTCTAACAGTCCATGTGCAACCATGCAGTTGAAGGAATTAAGAAGATAGAATATTGTTATGGAGGCAGGTATGCACTGTGTGTAGAATGGATGAAAATTTAAAACTCTTCCAAGTTTACACTTGGAAGACAGATAACTTCTATCTCCTGAGGTAATCCTGGTCCCATTATATATTCCTGAACTCCTAAGATGTGCAACATCTTACTCACTTTTGATGTTGGAAATAAAATATTTCTTGCCTTTAGCAATAATAAAATCTTTACAGAGAATACTGCATCCACAGACTCAAAGCAGCATTGCAAAATGTAATTCTTTTAACCATGATCTAGTGCTGGTAGCACTTGAAAAGACTTTAGTGCTAATGTATAAATTGTGCCAAAGGAGAGAAAGGAAGGAATGAAAAGAAAGGTTTGGGCTCTTGTTCTAATTTTTGGATAGTGATTCTGCATTTAGAAAGGCATATTGCTGAGCAGTCAACAGTTTTACAAGTTTCTTATTAAACAGTTTGTTCCAAACACCCTCTAACAGACATCAAACAAAATAAGTAGGAAAAACAACATCCTTGCCTCCAAAAAGACTATACTAAAAGAGAAAAAACAGAAATGGAAATTGATTTAGAAAAGCAATCTCTTTGCAGCAAAATTGGAGCAATCCTCTAGTCCAAACTACTGGAAACAATTAGGTAAAAAGTGTTTTAAACCATAGCTACCCAAGTTTATGGTATAGCATATAGCAAAGGTAAACCATTTATAGGATACAGGTGGGGACCTTTAGCTTTGGGACTGGGAAGTTCATAGAACATTCCGGTTCAGAAACATACCCCACTCTGACCCAAGCTGTTGTCCATTCACAGGCACAATTTCGTTCTTTTACTTAAGTATTTATGCTTTGTAATTATATCAGTGATGATGTGTGCCACAAAAGGAAACCATTTGGGTCGTATTGTTTTAACCCTTCCATAAACGGTTCTGCAAAAAAGAATCAATAGAGCAATCAAATGAACAAAAACATCACTGAAAAAATGAAAAAGACTAAGAATAGAGAAAATATGTTGCTGTGACATGACTACCAAATAAGCCTTAAATGTGCAGTAATTAAGACAATTGTATTTTCATACATGTAGACAAATTGCTCAATGGAACAAAATGAGTCCTGAAACAATTTCACAAATAAATGAAACCTTTCATCTGAACTTTATGGTGGTGAGAAGATTGTCTAAGCTGATATAATTCTACAACAATTGGTTTTCAAAGGACAATTCAAGAAACTAGAAAACTACCATATATTACAAAACATCGATTCTAGGTTTATTAAATATTTTAATGCAAAACTACAAAATACATAGTAGACAATATTGCAGAATTAATTTATAAGCTTGAAGTAAGAAAGGATTTACTAAAAAACTAATAAAGGAGTCATAGAGGTGAGAATGATAATTTTTATTACGTTAAAATTAATAGATCTTGTTCAGAAAGGATACCATAAAGAGATTGAAAGATTAGCTGAAAATAGACATAGGACAGATATATGTACTAGGAAGAAAAAAGGCAAAAAATATTGGGAAAACGGGCAAAGGCTTGAGTAGCCCTTTTCAAAAAGATAAAAGATGGACTATAACAATACAAACAGATTATTAACTACATGTCAATAAGATAACATTCAAGCCCAGGAGATATATTTAAAGACGTTTCATGAGATCACGTTTCTGAAAAACAAAAAACTCAAATGTCCATCAAAATCAGTACATAAAGATACAATTCTATGTTAATTCATACAATATAATAAATGTGGGTTCATCTCAAAATCGGTATTGAGAGGAATTAAGCAAATTATAGGAAGAAACATTACCCCATTTATAGAATATTTATAAAATATCAAAAAAGTATTGTTTGTAGAAGCATACATAGGTGATATTACTATAAAGAAGTAAATGCATTATTAACACATAGTTCAGAATATTATTTTTATCTCTTTGTGGAAATGGTAATAATGATAAGGAGAAAGGACAGGGAGGGGTAAATAGGTTTCAGGAGAAAGAGGTATTGTTTTATGACTTGTTCTTTGTGCCAAAATCACATGGCCTCTCAAAATATATGAGAGGTCATATGTATCAGTCAAACTTCCAAAGAGTTTCCAAATTCTAATTGTTTTGCTATTGGGGCTACAACATTTCAAATAAAAACATTAACCCCTTTAGGTATAGATTTTCCTTAAATCTGTTAAATTTTTCTACGTGGTATTTCCTTTGAAAATCTGTTTTACTAAGGACACTTGAGATCTTGCAGAAGCCAAGCTATTTCCAAATGTCTGTTAACTTGAAATGTGAAAGAGAAAAGTTTGAGGAATTGATTCCCTGTATTAATAAAGGAATGTGGTTTGCACACTCAATTTTGGCAATTTTAGCCATTAGTTCTCTTGGGATTATTTCTCTCTCCACCTAGACTAAAAAAGAGAGATGAGATGCATGCACTGTCATAAGAAAATACCAGTATAATTCCCACTATCATATGAGGATTATCAGCGTAAATGATTACTCATGTAGAAGATGCTGAAATTATAATTTAATCAGACATTTCCATATGTCAAATCAGTCAAATATAAAAGTATTCACTGGATAAATAAACAGATTCTTAAAATATAAGCTAGTGAATTGGATTGAAGAAATCTGGAATGATGCCATGAAATTTATCTTTTTAATATCATGCCAGTTGTTTCCAAACTACAACTCTGGTCTACACACACAGAGGAGGAACACATGCCAGATGCAGTAAATGCAAGGAACAAGTGAGTAACATCAAAGCTAAGAGCAAGCGCTTCCTCAAAAACCACATGTCTTTGTTTTTTTTTTTTTTTTTTTTGGCATCATTTTTTTGCGTGTGTGCATGTGTTCTTTTGATAAATTTGGTTTAACTGGCTCTGGAATACTGAGTAGGTCTGCCAAGTAGCCTTTTCCTTGACTTTTTTTTTTTTTTTTTTTTTTTTTGCTGTAGCACTCGAATACCACTGACACTTTGACAGCTTTCATCTAGACTTTAGGACAAGTCATAAGAGAATGTAGGTGGGTCAAAGCAGGAAAAGGGGGTACAGAACTAGCTGAAATTATGAGATTTGAGTTTAGCTATTTGTGCCATGTAGTAGCTGTTCAGTGATTAAGCAAAGTGGTTAAGCTGAGTTCTCAATATTATGCTTTTGGGGCAACTCTAAATTGCAGATCTGCTGGGATTTTCTGCGTGTGAAATTTTGAGCTCCTAAATATGATTACCCCTGAACAAAGCTTCTGTACATAAAATAGATTTGAAACCCATGTTTGAATGAAAAGTCCATCCATTAATGTGGATTTTTTTAAAGGAACCATTTTGGGCTAGACTTCATATTGTAAGGATAAGTACAAGTTGAAAAAGTAAAGAAAAATTCCTGGTGCAAAGAGGGAAAAAGACCCCCACTCCCCCTTGTCTTTTCTTCCAACATTCTCTGTATCTTTCAGATGCATATAAATCTTTTAGGAGCTAAATAATCCTCTTGCCAATTTTTTTTTTTTTTCTCAACCTGGGAACATTTTTCTTAAGGAACTCAGTGCCATGTCTTTGAAATGTAAACATCAAGGAAGATAGTGTGCCTACCTACTAGTCCCTGTGAGAGTGTAGGAACCTAACTTCAGCTGGTGCGTAACTCCACATTATGAACTTACTTCTTCTTATAAAGTTTTCCTTTGGAAGGCTATTCATTAGGTGGCCACCCCAATTACTAGGTGAATTTAGGATGAACTATGGGTGACAGATGGTTCTGTCAAGATCTCTTACTTGCGAACTAGTTATTCTTTATCTCGAGGACATGTATGTAATGGGTTTTATCTACTTGGCCATATAAAAGGGTAAGATTTCTTTTTCTTTGCATTCTCTTTAGCAGTTTGCTTGTGATGCATTATATAATTCCTATTCAACTATAAAATTATTTTCTTTTCTACTTTTGTAAAGAAGTTTTCTGAGAGCAGATTTTATTATTAATTATATTTTCCCAACAATATTCACCATTTAATCTGTATAAAAATCCCGACAAAACAGATTGAAAATGTTCAAGAAGCTTATGGAATACAGTAGCTCTAATAATTAGTGAAGACTGAATTCATATTAAGATTGCTTGACTTCCTTCTTTACAATGTAACTATTATTGTGGTTTGCTGCCACACAATTCATTGCAGAGCACTCTTTTTCAGAGCTGAATCCAAATGTTCTACGGATATTACTTATGTTTTATACTACTAGTAAATACAAAACAGTATGCATGCCTAAGCCATACAGGAAATTGGTAATGTACAAATTGACTTCCCGCTGAGGTAAACCTTAGCCCTGACCACAAGAACAAAGTTGAGTTCTATGTTTTTCTTAAGATATCTATGTCATCAAACTTAATCTCTATAGCATAGTACAAGCATCAGGTAAAACCTTAACATATGTTTATACAATACGGTCTTAATTTTATCTTAATATCTAGGTAACTAGGTTGGCTTGAGCTATTCCAGAATTATCCTTTTTATATTTGCCTAAGAAAATTATGTCCAAACATTATACTGTAAGTCAATAAAGAAGCTTATCAAAATGCATGTTCCTATGTCTACTGTCCTCTTCCTTCTTTAATTCATATAACCTAAGGTGGCTGAATATCTGACTTTTTAACAGGTACCCCAGGCAATCTTGAAATAAGTAGTGAATGGAAAGAACTTTAAGAGACATGGCAGAAAAAAAAATGTGTTAGACGTTAACATTATTTTCTCTCAGTATATCCTTTGAAAACAAAGTATAAATGTAATTTAAAGTATATTGCACTTTTACATTTACTGAGGAAATTGTCATCTCTTCTTCAAGATGTGGATTTATTTTAAAATCTTCAAAACTCAAGTTCCTCTTAAATTTTAAAAACATTTGCTGTCAGAAAATAACATAGAAAATAGAAATTTACATATATATATACATATTCTATCAAATCTTCAACAACATGTCTTCAAAGAAAAAATACAACTTTTAAATTACAAATTGGCTGTACAAAATTTGGCTTATACTGTTTAACATATTGACATACATTTTTATACTATTTGGCGTATATATTATTTCGAGACAATAATTAAAACTGAAAGTGCAATTTTTAATCATTTCAAATTTATGGCTAGGTGATATTATTAGCATAATTAATAAAATAATGATAGCGATCATAATAATACATAATAACCACAAATAGGTACATCTGAATCAAACTGCTAAATAACCAGAGATAATTAGAACATCTTAAAAATTTTCCCCCAGGACAGGCGGTGGGAATGAATGTGGTCTTTTCACCAAAATAGATTGTAAAAGACAAGTTAAAAGACATTCTTAAAGTGCTAAAAGTAAAAATAATAATAAGCAGTTAAGCTAGAATTCTATATATGGTATAGTGAAAATACCCTTCAAAAAGTAAGGTTAAGTTACACGGGTATTTCAGTGGTAGAGTTCCCATCTGTCAAGCAGGAGACCTGGGTTCAATTCCCAGCCTATGCACTGAAAAACAAATGAACAAACCAAAAAATAAATAAATAAATAAACAAAAGATGATAACAGGATACTCACATGGAAAAAGAATAAAATGTCACCCCCACTGCAAAGCATACAAAATAATAATAATAAGGCTAAAAACAATGCTTTTAAATGAACAAATGCTGAAAATTTATTTTATTTCATGCTCATTGCTTGGAAATAGAGTGGTTATGCAGAGTATATAACTAATAAAACAAATCCAACTGAATATAATTTGTTTCATTTTATCTCATTAAAAAGAGTCTCAATATTCTTTTTCAATCTGTATCTGTTGGACTCCAGTCAGAAAAAATAGAAACCACTATAACTATTTCAATAAGAAACGCATGTCTTTAAAGGTAGTCAATGTTTACAAAACGATTGAAAGGTGTGAAGGAAGAAAGTTTCAGGGAAAGCCATCTGTAGCTCTTGAGTTCAACTCTTACTTTCAGGGGATCAAGAAAAGTTGCAAAAACAAGAGGAAAGGATGCACAATACATGCAGATGCCTCTAAAACTAAACTTTCCTTAAGGTAGGCTCAGATTTGTTCTCTTCTGTTCTCTAAATCAGGTGAGCTTGGCTTTCCCTTATGGAATATGACATTGAACCCTCTTGCCAGGAATTCTGAGATTTGCAAACCTCAGGGGTATACAGCACACAGAAAATAGTGCTGAGTTACTGACAGACAAGCTAGCACAACATCAAGAATAGTTTTCCTTGAATCTAGTGATTTGATACAAAAATTTGTTCTCAAATATCAATGCACTAATGAAAATCCAAATAAATATTACATGCTAATATTGTCTATTTTTGTTTCATTGCAACAGTGGATTCAATATGGATTCAAGGGGATACTTCTACATAATCAAAAGTGAAATCTACTTAAATCTTTGTTTGTTATTATTTTTGTCAAATTTTATCAGCATTAAGTTAGCACTACCAACATCAATTGAAAAGAATGTCTAATTATTCTGGAACTACATTTATAGTAAGAGATTTAAGTATTTCTTAAAAGTTTTAAAGAATTTGCCTACAGTTATTCCTTATTTTAGAAAGTAGTACTACTGCATAGTGATGTAAAAATGTTTCACTAGTTCAAATGTAGATTTATGGCTTTTGCCAGGCTGTGGGATACCTGTGGGATAATTGAGTTATACTGAGGGCAGGTATTTTGGACATCTGCCTAAAATGTAATGATCTGTACTCAACTTTCCTTCCTCTCTTTCTGCCTTTCTCGTATCTCAAAAAAGAGTGAACGGGCGGGCCGCGGTGGCTCAGCGGGCAAGAGTGCTTGCCTGCCGTGCCGGAGGACCCCGGTTCGATTCCCGGCCCCAGCCCATGTAAAAAACAAACAAACAAACAAAATATAATAAAACAAGAAAATGTTTAAAAATGTTTCCCTTTCTTCCTCCCTTCCATCCTTCCTTCCTTCTCTGTCTTTCCTTCCCTTCCTCCCTCTCTCTTTAAAAAAAAAAAAAAAAAAAAAAAAGAGTTAACAGGGTGGGCCATGATGGCTTAGCGGGCAGAGTTCTTTCCTGCCATGCCGGAGACTCGGGTTCGGATCCTGGTACCTGCCCATGGGAAAAAAATAAAAGGAGTTTACAGATACCAAGTATATATTCTATATTTGCTTTCTGAAGCATAAAAATTTGGGTCATAGCATGCAATGCATTTTCTTTGAAGCATTTTATTGCTTCCAGTTGTAAGTAAGAAAATGCTATATAGCTAGAGTTATTATTATGCCTTTCCTTTTTTTTTTACTGTGTAGGATTTATAATGAATTGATTCTTAAAAATATCTTAATACATTACATATATTTACACTTCAATGTTGAAAGGAAGAAAAGTACATTTACTAAAGACTTAATATATTTTAGATACTGTAATAGGTTAATTGACACACAATTTGTCATGAAATATTTAAATATCTATATTATCTTTTCTGGGACTATTATTGAAATGTAATAATTACTTTGACTCAATTTTTCAACTATTTTTAAAATTCTGGAACATGAATGTATTTTAATTTTATAGACACATTCATAATAATGTTGCTCTCAGCATTTAATTAAAGATAATTGTATAAAAGTTCACAATAATTTAATAGAAATATTTTATTAAGAAGTACTCATTCAATACAGAAGGTCTGCATTTAATATGCAAATTTATACTTTAAAAAATTTATCTTCATACACAGGTTTTAGATGGAATGGAATGAAATAGAATGAAATGGAATGAAAACACTTTTCTTTTCCCTAATGTCTTAGTGAGAAAGTTCTGTGCTAAATCCTATCATGAGTGAAAAACAGAAGTACCCAGAGGGCCTCATAGAAAGTTTCTGGTTTTTATATTTCCAAGCAATCAGCCTGAAATAATAAAAATTCTACTTCTTCCTGTGAATATGCTGATGCCTCTAGTTCTTTCCTTAACTATGAAACTATATTAAAAATAAACTGTGGTGCGCGGGTAGTTCAGTGGTTAGAATGATCTTCCATACAGGAGACCCAGGTTCGAATCCTGGACCATGCAGCGACCCCCCCCCCCCCCAAAAAAAATACAGAATTGAAAAGTACTATTTAAATGGTTATAAAATGTTTTACTGTTCACTTTCTTATGAACCCCACATTTTTCCCATTATTAATTGAAACTGCTTATTCTTAAGCAGCCCTTGCTGTTATAAAATTCTGGGAAATAAATGGAAAGAGGAAGACCTGACTGGTACAGGTAGGTTGAAGGAAATGATTCAGGGTAGGCTGAAGGAAGCGATCTTTTGTCAGATTTTTAATTCTTTAGCTAATATCAAACAGAAGGATAGTATTTTAATCACATGCTCTTGTGCTGCAAGCATGTACTCCAAAAGAATATATATTTCTAGCATGTAACTTAATACACCTCTGCATCCACAAATTAGCATAGGCTAGAACTGACAGGCATTAACAAATCTAAGGAAAAATAAGTTAGTTGAAAAAAAATAACTAAATACAAAAATAAATAATTAAATAAAAAATAGTTAAATACAATCCCAAACCCACTTTTCAGTAAAAAGCTGGGTGTAATGTTGACTTTCTATATTGTCCACAAGTTCATTTGTGCCACAAAATATGTGTGAAACCAGTTACACTTTTTCTGAGTTTTTTCTTTCTTTCCAAAACAGGCAGGTTTCCTGGCCATATCGTACTGTAGGTTGGTTCTTTGCTTTTTTTTTTTTCATTCCCTCATTATCCATTACAATGAGGGTGCTGTCATCTGAAGTCTTTGCTTTTACTTAGGGATCATCTATTAGATTCCCCTTCTATGGATTTGGTTCTTAGGCGTTCCCTTCTGTGGTCAATGTCACCAGGTTTAAATGGCTCAGTAAAAGGAATTCTACATCTTTCTTTTTTTTATTAGAGAAGTTCTAACTTTACAGAAAAATCATGCAGAAACCACACAGTTTCTCCTATAAACCACACTTTGTATTAGTGTGGTACCTTTGCTACAATTGATGAGACAATATTATTATAATTAAGCTATGAAGTATAGTCTATAGGTTACATTAAAATTCATTGTGTTGTACAGTTGTCTAACAAAAAAATTAATTCTAGTAACATATATACAACAGAAAGTTTACCTTTTTAAACCTACTTAAATATACAATACAGTGGTATTACATTTATAAATGCTATGCATTTACTTCCATCACCACCATCCATTACAAAAACTTTTCCATCACCCCAGAGAGACACTCTGTACTGATTAAATATAATTACAGGGTTCAGAAAGTAGCATTCTACATCTTTAAAAAATGCCTATTTGGATATCATATTTAGTGGTTGGTTATCACTTTATATCCCTCTGACAACATCTAGCCATCTCTAGGCACAGTTAATTTGTCATCTTCTTAGAAAGCAATACCACTAGCGAGTTTATAATCATATTGTTTGAAATCACCCTAATTTGAAGTTTTGGCTTTGTTACTACTCTCTGTGGATTTAGGCTAATAACTTGGCATCTGCAAAACCTAGCTTTATTATTCTCAAAACGGAATATTTTGTGGTGAATTCCTCTATGACTTGGGAGTGGTGAAATACTTTCAGAAAAGGAAAATAAAGGAAAAGAGTGATTAATTTTACAACAGAAAATTAAATTATGACAAGCTAGGAGAAAACATGTACATGCATTGCAGATTATGGTCTAATATTCTAAATTTATGAAGTACTTTTAAAAGTTGAAGAAAGAACAAAAGTCCTATAGAAAGACAGCTAAAAGACAATTCATGAGATATAAAATTGTACTTAAGTTTATATAGAGATATACAACTTTACTCATAAGAAGAACAATGCAAATTAAAATTGAGATAAGAAATTAAATACTCAGATACATGTTCTCACCCATTAAGTTAGGGAGGAAATAAAAGATTAACAGTGCATTCTGTCAGTAGGACTATGAGGAAACAAGCATTCTTGCACATTGCTTTCTTCCCTTAGGGAGGAAAATTTGTCAATGCCCTATAAAACTATGCATTATGCATTTAGCCTTCACTCAACAATACCACTTCAAAGAATTTATGCTGAAGATATACCTCCAAGAATATGAAAGTATATATAGAAATTATTATTTTATTGAATCCTTCTTTGTAATTGCAAAATATAGTAAGTGGCCTAAATGTGCATGCATGTATCTTATAACTTAACTTCTCCTTTTCTCATCTTTTCTTTTCTCCATTGCTGAGAGCTCCTTAAGATCCACATTATAGGCCAAATTAGAATTAAAAAAAAAAATTCCTAAATTCCTTTATCTTCTGTCTTTTTATTCCTCATTGTTTTCCATGTTGTATGATGGAGGACAAAATACCAGTCCAGATACATCCAAATTCTGGAGACAAGACAACGTTGTTGTGACTCGGGCTCTTGAGCACTAAACACAAAAGAAAGAAAAATTTCATAAACTTATATTCATGGTTGCCAGATTTTCTTACTAACAGTTATTCAAGACTTCCTCATAGCCATTAGAGCTCTAAACTCATGCTATTATTAATTATTATAAATAAAGGAACCCTGCATTTCTTCTAAATTATTGTGTTGGGCTGGGGGCACTTATATAGAACATACTGGTCAGATATATACATTTATCTTCTGATTTGATCAGTGGAAAAAGTGGCAATGCCCTCAAAATATAATAGTATTGTATGTTTCTAAGATTTTATACACAATCTTTTTTTCAATGACTATATTGTTTTCATTTTTAAGCTTTAACTTAAAAATTGTTTCAACTTACTGAAAGTTGAAATGGTATAATGAATACATACATACCCCTCCCCTATGTTCATCAATATTCCCTCTCTTTCTCCCCTCCCCACCCCGAACATCAGCAATGAAAGACTGGGTCATTACACCAGATAAAGCACCAAGAGCAGCTGAGGTGGCTGGGAGCAAGGGAAATACGGACTAAGTAATTGAAGAAGAAAAGCTGCAATATTGGCTAATAACTCAATATCTACTATGAGGACTGCAGTATTATGCTGTGTTTATTAAGTTCACATATTTATTTGTATTTTTAAATTCTCTTCTCTCTCCTTATATACTCCCACATATATCCGTACACACACACACACAATATGCATTTTTTTCTGTTCATTTTATAGAGGGTGAATTGAAAGATAACTTTACAATTTAGTCTTTAAGCAACAGAATATTGCATTAAAAGATGCAATTGCAATAAATATAACTACAGTTGCAACTGTGAATCTTCTCCTTTAGGGGTACTGTGAGAACTTCTTCTCTTGTAAGATGTATCTTGACAGTGCTTTGTGGAAGTTCAAATGCAAATAGAAATGTACACCTGGAAGATGAGCAAGCAAAGAATGCATTAGCTGAATTTAATGCTGTGGTCAGCTTCAAATGTATTGCCTCTCATGTTAAATGCAGCTTTGGTATATGCTTCTTGAAAAGCAAAAAAAAAAAAAAAAAAAATTCTCTAATTATTTCCTCTTTGAATTGAACACAAAGTAAATTCTCTCAGTAGAGAAAACTGAAGGGACATTAGAAGAGGAAGAGCTTCTCCAGTCATTTGCAGTTGGGCAGAGACTATATCTGATAATCTTTCTGTGACTTTCTGAACACATGACCTGTACACTGCTAAGGTCTCCACCCCTCCTGCCACAATTTTCCCTGGAAATATTTTTTTAAAAACTTATTGTGAATGATGTCGATTCCAAAACTGATAACAGAATAGTCTATAATCCTGTATATGAAATATTTCTAAATTTTTTACATGGTCTTGATTCCAGGACTGTAAACAAACAGATCTCTGGATGATAATAAGAAAAAAGATATCCAAACCCAAATAGTAGAAATAAAATAGTTGTTGTACAACTAACTGGCCTTTAAATTTCAATTATAAGGGAAAGGAGAAAAATGTGCCACTTTTTTTTTTTTTAACGTGGGCAGGCACCAGGAATCGAACCCATGTGCCTCATTTTTAGTTCCTTCTTACATGTTTACAGCCTTCTGAAATATTATTGCTATTATCAAAACTAATAGCTATACTTTAAAATTATTTAATATGACATTACTAATTTTACTATTATCAAACTGTTCTTGCATGAACCAAAAAACAAATCAATAGTTTACCAAAAATCTGGAGGTTGCCAAGATGTATCTTTTCCTACTGTGGTTGCTGGGATATTAGAAGTATATAGTTATTATTAAGCAAAATCTTCAGATATCAGTTCCATTATTACATCCATATAAACGAACATTACCTGAAAATGTGAACCAATTTTTTCTCTAATAATCTAACAGCTGCCCTACTTTGTAATTTCTCTTCACTCTTATTTTAGGAGAATTTTCCCACTGTGCACCTTCTTGATGAGATTTCTTGCTATGGCAGTCAAGGCATAGCTAACGGACAGGGCAATGATGTAGGTTTAGTCAATAATACACCTTCAGTACTTTGGACATAAGTGGCTGAAACACAGGCCAGGCACTAGAGAATTCCTTCATTACAGTGTGTTCTAGTTTGCTAGCTGCTGGAATGCAATATACCAGAAACGGAGTGGCTTTTAAAGGGGGAATTTAATGAATTGCTACCTTACAGATCCAAGGCCTAGAAAACGTCGCAATTAAAACAAGTCTATGGAAATGTCCAATCAAAAGCATCCAGGGAAAGATACCTTGGCTCAAGAAGACTGATGAAGTTCAGGGTTTCTCTCTCAAATGAGAAGGCACATGGCGAACACAGTCAGGGTTTCTCTCTCGGCTGGAAGGGTACATGGCAAACATGGTGCCGTCATCTGCTAGCTTTCTCTCCTGGCTTCCGATTTCATGAAGCTCCCTGGGAGGCGTTTTCCTTCTTCATCTCCAAAGGTCGCTAGCTGGTGGACTCACTGCTTTGTGGTGCTGCTCTCTCTGAATCTCTCTCTCCAAAATGTTTCTTCTTTTATAGGACTTCAGAAACTAATCAAGACCCATTGAAATGGGTGGAGACATGTCATCCCCTAATCCAGTTTAACAACCATTCTTGACTAAATCATATCAACCAGAGAGATGATCTCATTACAGTTTCAAATATACAGTACTGAATAGGGATTATTCTACCTTTATGAAATGGGATTTATATCAAAACATGGCTTTTCTTAGGGGGCATGCTTCCTTTCAAACCAGCACACAGTGACAGCTGCAATGTGTTGACCCATTTGTGTGAGAGCTCTGCTGTGGTTCCTGCTACCTAATCCTCCAGAGTTCCTGTGCGAACTGTCACTTTCCCAAGTGTAATCTTCCATCTTCCTATTGATTCTAAGAGGCTTAGTTATTTTTCCACAAAATTCGCTTTTTGTTTAAAATTACATAGAAGGATTATGTTGTTTGCAACTCATTATTCAAGGATGTTGTGTCAGCCTTGTTTGGGGGTATCAGATATGTTGATTAGTTCTTAAAGCTCCCACTAATAAAACACAGACTAGGAGGTATCACTATGTCATATTTCTACTAGGAAGTTGCTAAAATATAGTAAATGTTCTTTATGGGTTTTTTTGTACTTTTTACTAACTATTGAATTTCATTTTTTACACTTTTTTTGGTTGAGAATTTCCTGATAATTTTATTTAACTTAAGCTATCATTTTTAATTGAAAGTTAATGAATTTGTCTTTTATATTTTATAGTTTTAACCTGTAACCTTCAAATAGTCAATCAGGAAAAAGAAATTAAAAAGGCAATACTTTAAGCATTAAGCAACATTAAATTCTTTTCTACTCATACATATTTGAATTTGCAGTTTTCCTTAACAATTCTTAATTAAATTATTTTATTCTCTCATTAGATGAACATCTCAGCATAAAGGCTGATACCATAGACATGTCAGATCTGATGATCTCAGAGTTCCATAGGAACCACCCATTCACCCCAACACCACTTCAATTTTCTCCTCCCCCCCAAAAAAATATTGTATCTAGTAAAGGTGTAGTTGAATTTTTGGAAATATTTTTATTTTCTCAGAAAATTGTGGCTTTTCATAAGGGAAAGTATATAAAATCATTGAATGTCAACTATTATCAACTTCATACACTCAACCTGTTGTGCAAAACAACTTACATGCATGACCAATATAAATAGATGGAAGAGTTGTTCTTCAGGTCTAATTTAATTAAAAATTGTATCATCTTATTATTTCATTAATTAAGCAAATACCATGGAATGCACATACTTCTCTAGTTCACATAGAACATTTAGTAGGATAGACCAGATGTTAGGTCACAATGCAAGTCTCGATAAATGTGTAAAGATTGAAATCATTCAAAGTATCTTCTCCTACCACAATGGAATGAAACTAGAGATCAGTAATAGAGGGAGAAATTAAAAATTCACAAATAAGTAGAATTTAAACAATGTACTTATAAACAAATATGGGCCAAAGAAGAGATCACAAAGGAAAATAGCAAATATCTTGAGATGAATGAAATAAAAACACAGCATACCAAAGCTTATGCAATGCCTCAAAGACAGAATGAAATTTATAATACTAAATGCCTACAACATAAAAGGAGAAAGATATTAAATCAGTAACCTAACTTCACACCTGGAGGAATTAGAAGAAGAACAAACTAAACCCAAAGTTTTCAGAAGTTCAGAAATAAAGAACAGAGATAATTGAAATAGAGAATAGAAAAACACTAATAAGTCAATGAAACAAAAGTTAGGCCTTTGAAAAGATTGATTAAATTTACCAATTTTTATCTAGACTGATAAAACAAGAATGCATATAACTAAAATCAGAAGTGAAAAGAGAAAATTATCACAAAAACCACAAAAATAAAAAAAGATTAAAATAGGATGCTGTGATCAACCATATGTCAGCAAATTAAATAACTTAGATGAAATGGACAAATTCCTACAAACACATGTTACCTACACTGAATCAAGAAGAAATAGAAGATTACAACAGTGTAAAAACAAATAATGAGCTTGAATCAGTGTTTCAGTTTGCTAATGTTGCTGGAATGCAATGTAATAGAAATGGTTTGGCTTTTACAAAGGGGATTTATTAGGTTATAAATTTTCAGTTCCAAGGTCATGAAAATGTCCAAATTACGACATCAACAAAAAAATGTCTTCATTCAAGAATAGGCTATCATGTCTGGGACTTCTCTATCACATGGGAAGTCATATGGTGATGTCTGCTGGCCCTTTTCTCCTGGGTTGGTCTCAAAATGCTCTCTCAGCTCCTGTGGGTCCATCAAGTGTCCTTCACTTGGTTTCATCTCTCTCTGCTCTCTGTATCAACTCTCCAAGCATCTGTACTTTGTTGAAAATGTCTTCCTCTTAAAGGACTCCAGTAACCAGGTTTAATTAAGAAATTATCTTGAATGGATGGGGTCATATATCCATGGAAACAAATGAATTAGAAGGTTGCATTCATAACTGGAAACAAATGAGCCATATTTCCATGGAAGCAACCTATTCAAAAAGTCCCACTCAACAATATGTCTGCCCCTATAAGATTGGATTAGAAAACATGGATTTTCTGGGGTAGATATATAAGAGATTCAAACCAATGCATTCTACAATCTGGAACCCAAAAAGGTATGCTCTTTCCATATGCAAAATATATTCATTCTGTTACAATTTCACAAAAGCCTTAAACCATTTCAGTAACAATAGAAATACAATACTGTGCTGGTTTGAAACCGTTGTGTACCCAAGGAAAGCCATGTTCTTTAACACTGACTCACTGTTGTTGGGTGGATATTTTGCTTAAGGGGTTTCTGTGGAAATGTGATGCTACCCATTCAAGGTGGGGTTGTTTACTAGAGTCCTTTAAGAAGGAAAAAGCTTCAGAGCCCACAGCCAGAGACTTTTGGAGATGCAGAAAGAAAACACCCCCAGGGAAGCCACTTGAAGAAGCCAGTACAGAAAGTTAGCAGATATGTGCCTTCCCAGCTGAGAGAGAAACCCTACATGTCTTTTTTTTTTTTTTTTTAGCATGGGCAGGCACTGGGAATTGAACACAGGTCTCCAGCATGGCAGACAAGAGCTCTGCCTGCTGAGCCACCATGGCCTGCCCTAAATTATCTTTTTAAAAGCTGTTCTATTTCTGGCATATTGCATTCCAGAGCTTTAGCAAACTAAAGCAAATGCCAAATCAAAAACCATACCAAATCTCATCAAAATCAGCTACAGTCATGATTTGTCCTAAGGCAGAATTCTCCTCTCACTGTGAACCTGTGAAACTCAGAAGAAGTGATCGTTTTTCAATATACAAAGGAGGAGCTGGTATAGAATAAACAATATCATTTCCATAGGAGGAAATTGGAAGGAAAATAGGGGTCTCTGGATCCAAACAATTTCAAAAATCTGCAGGGAAAATTCCATTAGATTTCAAAGTCTGAGTGTCATTTATAAAATGAAGTTTCATACTCAGGGCTTGAGAAAGCATCAGCTCCACCCTTTCCAAGGGTTTATGTAATGACCCTGTTCTCTCCAAACACTGGGGTGAGGGTTGCAACATTAGAGATCAATGGGGAGAATACCTTGTTCTCAGTCTGACCCTTCTCCAGCATCTGGGTGGCAACTGGACTCTACCATCTCCAGGACACATGTTCAACCCCCTTCAGAACAGTGGGTGATAGCCAGGCTCTCCCAAATCCCCAGAGAATGTGTTCCACTCTTTCTGAGGCCTGAGACTGAGGGGCAATACTTTACCCACCCACCCTCTACCTCTGGAGCAAACTCACCCTCTCCACATAAATGGAGAGGATCCGTATTCCTGGCCTGAGATTTCCTGGCCCCAAACATTAGTTTCCATGGTTCTGCCTCTGAATTCATTTTTCCTTCAGATTATACATTTAGTACAGTCAAGCAATGGTTCTGTTTATGCAAATCCCACAACACATGTGTCAGTTTTCAATGCATTAAACAGGGATCTCAATCATCAGATAATAAGACTTTTCAAATCCTTTCTGGATAAGTCTGTCCCCAATCCCAGCTAGTGTTGAAATGGCTGATGGGTTCGATGTTTGGTTAAATCTTCATGTGGGTCACTATTCTCTGGGGTCTCACTTTCATAAATGTTGCCTTCCATCCAACACTAGGACTCAATTTTGCCAAATTCTCTGCCACTTTATAATAAGGCTCACCTTTCTTCCAGTTTGCAATGCCATATTCATCATTTTTGCCTACAGCCTTATCAGAAGTATCTTTAGAATCCACATACCTACCATCAATGTGTGCATTCAGGCCTTTTCTATCAAGCTTATCACAATTCTTCGAGAATCTTTCCCTTGTCGATTCCAGCATTTTTGGTATTTACAAATTGCAGTACACCCTTCTCAGGAGCCAAAATCTATTTTGGTTTCTAATGATGCTAGAAGGTAATATACCAGAAATGGATTGGCTTTTGCAAAAGGGATTTATTAGGCTACGAATTTTCAGTTCTAAGTCCATGAAAATGTCCAGATTAAGGCATTGACAAGAGGACACCATCATTGAAGAGAAGCCTGTCATGTCTAGGGCTTCTCAGTCAAATGGGTAGTCACATGGTGATGTCTGCTGACCCTTCCCTCCTGGGTTGGGTTTAAAATGGCTTTCTCTGCTTCTGTGGGCCCACCACTCATCCTAAACTTGGTTTCATCTCTCTGCTCTTGTTTTGACTCTCCAAGCATCTGTGCTTTGTCCAGAATGTCTGCATTTTAAAGGAGTCCAGTAAGCAGATTAAGACCCACAATTGGGAAGTTTGACTCTCTCATATAAACTTTTGCAAAAATATTTGAGTTAGATAAATTTTGGCCCAAGAATCCATTTATCCCTAATTTCCATTGTGGTCTCTGTTAGCTATTTTCTCAAATAGTGTAAGGAGACCATCAAGGTTTTCACTTCATTTTTATGCAAAGCACCATATATATTTCACTAGACGTATTAAGATCTTTTAGTAAAATATTATTTTAGGTTCAGGGCAGAAAATTAAGCAAAAACAAAGAGGTAGTCTTCAAAATTAAGGAATTTATACAGATATAGGTACATGTCATGTTAGTGCCAAGAAATTTATAATATCAAACACTGATTTAGGCGGGCCACGGTGGCTCAGCGGGCAAGAGTGCTTGCCTGCCATGCCGGAGGACCCCGGTTCGATTCCCGGCCCCAGCCCATGTAAAAAACAAACAAACAAACAAAATATAATAAAAATAAAGATGTTTCCCTTTCTTCCTCCCTTCCTTCCTTCCATCCTTCCTTCCTTCTCTGTCTTTCTTTCCTTCCTTTCCTCCCTCTCTCTTTAAAAAAAAAAAAAAAAAAAAAAAAAAAAAAAAAAAAAAAAAGAAACACTGATTTAATGCCTAACTGCATGCAGTGAGAAAAAGCAAAATGGAAGTTTGTCCACTTTTCTTTCTCAAATAAGACCATTAGACATTTCAGCTCATAAATGGCAAATTTGGAAGAGCAAATTGCCATCACCTGGGCATGGTGGTATGCATTTCAATTTACAGTTTACTGAAAGTTCTCATCTGAATAAAAAGAATCAATTCTTGTGTGTGAGTTTTTTTATAAAATAAAAACTACTCAACAAAGTTTTATTTGTCACTGAAACACATCCTAGTGGGTGGGATACTTTTACTTATTAGACATTATTTTGTGAGCAGTAGGTCTTCCAGAAAGAAATGCTTTGATATCGTTACTGACAGAACATCAGCTGTGGGTTTGGCAAGGGACAGCATTGCAATGTAAATGGAAAATAGAATTCGAGTGCAGTTTACACAGTATTTTATGATACCAAAAGAACCATTGGTGGCCAACTGCATGCTTCACCTGTATTCTAGGTTGAAGGAAAGAGTGAAAATTGTGATCAAATCAAATCATAGCTGCAGACTACATAGACACCTTGTCAAAGAAGAAACCCCATAAAGAACAGTGAAAACAGGGTTTATCTTTCCACATTGAGGCACTGTATCTGTCAAGGGGACAGACAAGTTTTTACAATAGGAGGCGAGATTACATATTATTTATTAATACCAATGAATGACATTTCTGTAAATTCAAATGGCATCTTCCATAGGCCCGTCTCATTCACATCTTCATTTTCAGAATATGCTAAATATAAGCCTTTTCCAACTTGGCACATAATAGATTTCTAGTGAAGAAAATTAGAACATACAATAGTCTTTAATCTCTTTAAGAAACCTCTCCATACTCTCTGGGACCATTTCTTTATGAATATCTAATCTATATGAAAAAATCTTCAAGCACTTGAGCTCATGTCTGACAGTGTAAAATTTGTAACTAGATAAGTCTAATATAATAGCTTTAAGGAATGAGAAAAGTAGATTTCAAAGGAAACTGACTACAGTATAAGCTAATATAAATCTAACGTAATTTGGCAATATTATAAAACTATCAACTATTAGCTAAGAGAAATCAATTGTCACAATAAACTAATATATAATACTTTTAAAACTGCTTAATTTTTTTTAAAATTGTTATTCCTTCTATGTGGTGAATATTCAATAAATGACTGCCAAACATTTTATCAATTAAGTTAAGTAAGCTAAAACAAATAATCTGACTAATGTCTCTAGACCAGGCAACATAAGCAGGAAGTGACATTAAAGAAGAAGTTAAAAGTTACAGACTACTATTTACAACTACAGCTTGAGACAGCAAACCAGTGATGGTGTTCACTTATTCTAACCAAATGTAGTTGTTTTTTTTTTAACTTTACTGATTTAAATGACTTAACCTCTGTGTTAGTTTGTTAGTGCTGCTGGAACGCAATATACCAGAAATAGAACAGCTTTTATACAGAGAATTTATTATATTACAAGTTTACAGTTCTAAGGTCATAGAAATGTTCAAACTAAAGACATCTAGATAAAGTCAACTTAGCCCCAAAGAAAGGCCAATGCTTATTACATTGGAAGGCACGAGGTCTGCTGGTCCTTGTCCCCAGTTTCATTGCTTCCAGCTTCTGATGCCAGCGTTTACCGCTTTAAGCATCTGTTGGTCTTCACTTAGCTCTTCTGTTACACAATTCTGGGTTCTGGCTTGCTTTGCATCTTGTGGGAAGGCACATGGTGATGTCTGCTGGGCTATAGACATCTCTGTCTAGACATCTAATCTCTCTTGGCACTCCAAGAATCTCCAAACATCTGTATCAGCTCTGAAGCAACTGTTCTCCAAGCATCTGCATCTGAGGTTGCTCTAAAATGTTTCCCCTTTGAAAGGACTGTAGTAAACTAATCAAGACTTACTCTGAAAGGGTGGCCTCCTTTATATCTAATCAAAGGTCATACCCACAACTGGGCACTTCACATCCCTGTGGAGATAATTTAATCAACAGGGTTTCCATCCTACAATACGGCATGAAAATTAAACAACATGGCTTTTCTGGAGTACACAACAGTTTCAAACTGGCACAACTTATAACAAAACCTTTGTCATCTCTATAACTTCAAACATCAAAAATATTAGATATGCAGAGTTAAGCTGTAGACTAAGGCTTCCTAAATTGGTGACATTTATTATAAAACCTATTTTCCAAATGTAAAGAAGCTAACATACTAGCTTTACTCATCTAAAGGCCACTTAAAATGTTCAGAATTTCAGAAAATGAAACTGATATTCTAATACTTATAATTCCATTTTTAATTTTCTGAATATGAATGAGGGATAATGCTGCATAGGAGTTAAAGGCAGGGTTTCTGGTGGTAGATTGTCTTGGTTAAAATTCTGAATCCATCATTTCTTAGCACTGCAGCTTTGTGAAAATTACTTATGCTCTCCATACCTTAGTTGCCTTTTAAAATAAAATTAGAATCAAATAGCATTATAAGGGAAATTTTTAAAAAATATCAGTGAAGAGGAGAAAATTATGTCAATAGATATTACTGGATTAGTCACTCTTTTAAAAGGTACTTCAACTTTCTTATTAGATATGACATCATTTCTTAAGGAGAAACAAGAGATGAAATTTTAAAGCTTAAAAAATTAAAAAAACAAAAAAAAAGTCTTGAGTTGAGTTTTAGCCCCTAAAATCAATTAAAAGTAAGCCTATACCATTAAAAAAAAAAGCATGACCTAATATTTGAATAAATAGAAAGATATACACTTACAGATATAATGTCATAATTTAAAGACATTAGTTCATTTCACATTAATCTAAAATTCAATATTCCAGTTGTATGCATGTCCTTTGGTCAACTGAAAAAAAAAATAGAAACTTACAGAATGGATATTAACACATACTATAAAGCCATAATAGATAAGAAAATTTGCACAGCTATAAGAAAAATAATTCCTTTAGAAACATGGACAAAGTATCTAAATGACCATATGAAACTGTACTCAAATCACTTATTATTAGGGAAATGCAAGTTAAAACAAAAGCAACTGATTTATTTCCAATAGAATGGAGAAATTATAAAACAAGATAATATCTCATGGTGATATGTAGTTTATGCACTTGAGGGTGGAACTGTGTAAGACTTTAGATCAGGCAACTATACCTTATTATCCACAAATCTTACTCCTATTTATATATTTGTGATAAATTTTTATAGAAGAATATATATGGAACTATTCATCACAGTGTTAATTTCTTAACTGAGGATTGGAGGCAATCTAGTATTTTTATCACTATAGGATTTGATAACTAAAGCATTATAAGTGAATGCTATGATTATATATAGCCTCACAATACTAGATACATTAAAAAATTGAGTGAAGAGGGTGGGCCACGGTGGCTCAGCAGGTAAGAGTGCTTGCCTGTCATGCCCGAGGACCCAGGTTCGATTCCTGGTGCCTGCCCATGTGAAAAAAAGATTGAATGAAGAGCCAAAAATCATAGTTTTATGACATACCATTTGTATTAGTTAGGGTTCTCTAGAGAAACAGAATCAACAGGAAACACTTGCAAATATAAAATTTATAAATGTGTCTCACGTGACCGTAGGAACTCAGAGTCCAAAATCCACAGGGCAGGCTGCGAAGCCGATGTCTCCGATGGATGGCCTGGATGAACTCCACAGGAGAGGCTCACCAGCCAAAGCACGAATGGAACCTATGTCCTCTGAGTCCTCCTTAAAAGGCTTCCCATGATTAGATTTAGCATCACTAATTGCAGAAGACACTCCCCTTTGGCTGATTACAAATGGAATCAGCTGTGCATGTAGCTGACGTGATCATGACCTAATCCTATGAAATGTCCTCATTGGAACAGACAGGCCAGTGCTTGCCCAATCAGATAAACAGGTACCACATCTTGGCCAAGTTGACACCTGTCCCTAACCATGACACCATTTCAACAATAGAATGATACAAATTTATGATGAGTAACTTTCACAGATTTAAAGAAAACAAAGATAAGTTACAAAGAAAGTTTTACAGTGCAATCTAAAATTTTCTGCATATGCATATGGGTATACAGCTAAGAAAATATCCGCAAGAGTATATATGAAGTGCTTTTACCTTAATTTTAATTTAACTTTAACATTCACTACCTTTCTTTTAATTCTTATTCATTTCCTATAAAATAATGCAAAATAAATATTAATAAAATATTGTTTTAGAATTAAAGGCTGCTTGATTTTGCAATATTAGAGTGATATTAGATAGTATGTATCCATTTCAAAATAGTTTAAGTGCGTTTCAAATAAATTGAGACTCAATTTCTTGTTTTCTAAAAACATAGATTTAACTCCCTGTTTTTTCTGTTCAAAACTCCTCAGAATTCAAGAAAAAATAAGCATGCAATAAACAAATGCACTCAGTAATTCATGATATTCTATTAAGACTTTGAACTTTAAAATAGTGTTTGCTTTTTATTTTGCTTACTAGAACAAGAAAATAGCTTTCACAATATGGACCAAAAGTAAGCGTTCAAAGACAAGACGTCTATTGGCCATTTAATTTAAAGTTTGTTGTGTAAGAGGCAAGTGTCAAAATAGTCCATAATTTTTCAATACCAAATTAAAGTTAATCAGAAAGTTTATTTCCTTACAATCATACATACAATGAGGTAACTGTCTGGCAATGAATTGGCATAAACACATCGTACTATTATTGTTAAACATTTTGTATTGGGGTTGGCATGCCAGGCAGAACCTAGCTAGGTACCATTAGGTATCTCAGCTTTCCAACCTCGCCCCAGTCCTGGGTGCACTACTCACAGAGTTGGTGAGAGTCTTCGGGAAAGAGTGGATGGCTGAGTGCACACTTGATTTGTGGTTGAGGGGCCTCAGTATTCTCATGTGTAATGTCAGCCCAGGTGCAGCAATAAAAGTGTATGAAAATTTGATTTCTCCTTATCTCTACCTTCTATTGGAGCTTTATCTTCTTCTTGTAGTAGCATCAGGAATGAAAATGGCCATGAGTCTCTTTTTCTTAATGAAGGGCATGTCACTTTCCAGAATTTAGTTTATTTGGGTTTTGTTGAGTCATCAGATCTCCAATGTTTCTTAAAACACAAAACAAATCAAAATCCACAAACAACCAAATAAGGAACAAAATAAATACCATCACCACAAAACAAACTAAGAAACAAACAAAACTCTCATACTTGCGCATTTTTATGTTTAGAGTGGAAGTGACTGTCTCTGTAACTTCCACATCTTAAATTGTATTTCATACAGTAAGGATAAAATGCAATACCTATTCCCATAGTGAAGATCAGAACAAAGATAACTTTTATATTAAGCTCCAAGTGTGAACCAATATATCAATGCCAAGATAAAGGAAAACTTATAAGAATTAAAATATTAGAGTTGCAAGTCAACATTGTATTTACAGTTAATAAATTGCTTGTTTCAAAAAGGCCCTGCATGTGCCCAATCATAGATCCTCACGAAATGCAGAAATAAGAGTGAAAATATGTTCACGAACTAGTAATGGTAGATATAGGTAGTGGAACATGAGTGGTTCTGATTTTCATTTTTAAAAGGTACTTCATGTTAATTTATATTTAAAATGAATGTACAGTATTATTTTATCAGAATAAAAATAGTTAAAAGAAATATAAAACAATGCCAATTAAGTTAGGTTATTTTATTCTCAAGTAAAATATTAAACTCATTTCTTACCATTATATCAATTCAAAATTGACATTTCTATAAACTATTTGAAACCAATTCATTCTGTTTTATTTCAAAATAGCAGTTATTTTTATTCTTCAATTTTCAGTGTCATTTTCTACCTTATTTATACGGAAAGCATATATGACTTGATTAATTATAACATAACATGCTGTAAAAAATATTTACCTTTTGTTTCACTAGCAAGATTATTTTTATTTTATTATTCCATTTAATATGTATTATTTCTGAAAATTTCCTAACCTAAATCTATTTGAAACATTTATGCTCCCCTCTGGGTTATGCAAATAAATAAGAACATAACAATAATGGTAGCTAACCTATTGTGTTTACTTGGTTCAGGTAGTTTTGTGTGGATTTTATATATTACTTTATCTTCACAAAAAACTTGAAGAAATAATTATTATAATATCTATTTTACAGATTAAGGTAGTTGAAATGCTTACTTATTACGCAATGCAGTCAGAAGATGCGAGAGTAATGATTTAAACTGAGAATATCTAGCTCAATAATTGGTGCGCTCATCTACTTTGCTTTACTGTCAAATAGAAGTGGGGTTTCTGTAAACAAGTTTTTAAATATTTTGGTTAAACTACCTGAATAATTGTTTCAAATATGTGCTTTTACTTTAATCATTCTCACAAGAAATTTATTTTATACTAGCTGCTAGCCACTACTGGTATCAAATTTAATAAAGTAGCCCCTTCATGGAGCCCAGACCCTAGGCCCAGACCCTGGATCTAGGGAGAGAACCTGGTGCATATGTCAAAAATTAGTACACCTGACACCAAAAGCACAAGTAAAAGAAGAAAAAGAGAGATTGAACATTATCGAAATTAGAAACTTTTAGCTTCAAGCATTATCATCAAGAAAGTGAAAGCACAATCTACAGAATGGGGAAAAATTTACAAATAATATACTTCTTATGGGCTTTTATGTAGAATATATAAAAGAAAAATCCTACAAGTCAATAGCATAATGACAAACATACCAACTAAAAATGAGCAAAGGATCTGAACAGAAATTGCTGTGAAGAAGGTATACATATGTTTAATCAGCACATGAAAAGATGCTAATAACCATCATTTAGCCATTAGGGAAATGTATAACTAAACACAAGGAGAGATTATCACCAGTGAACAAGACCCATTCCAGGGCTGTAAGAATGAACTCAGCTGCAGAAAGTTACAAAGATCCACATATTCTGTGATTCTACTTACAGGAAATGTTCAGAATAGGATACGGTAGCTGCAGCCTATTCAGCTCTCCTTAAACTATCATGATGAGAAGAGTGAAAAAAGAACTGCCTTTTTTTTAATTTTTAATTTTTAATTTTTAAGTTTATACAGGGATGTTTTAGTTGTTTGGAACTGTCATACTCAAATATTGGATATCTTAAATCTTTGGCATTGTGGATCATGGAACTACAAAGAAAAAAGAGAACAACTGAATCAGGTTGGCATACCAAAAATCCTTCATGGCTCTAAGACTTCTGCCCCAGGAGAAAAGACACAAGTCATTTTGATGCAAAAAACTTTACTAGATAGACTGGCTCTTCCAAAGACATACTGCCTGTCCAAATTGCAAAATTAATGAAATGTAGCCCAAGGACATCCCGCCCCAAAGTCATGTAGCTCACTTGCCTGTGTTCCCCCTCCCCATTCCTCCATATACTATCTTTGTTCCTAGCAGCCATATATACTGCTTGCCCAAAACTCACTTTTAGACCAGTGACTTTGTCACTAATCTACTTTAGTTTAACAAACTTATTCTATAGTTTGGAAAAAAAATGCAATGAGATATATCACACTTACTAGGATGGCTATATATATGTATAAAAAAAGGCAGATACCTACAAATGTTGTAGAGAATGTGGAGAGGAAAAATTAGAATGTTCTTACCCTGCAAGTGGAAATGAGAAATGGTGCAGTCCCTTTAGAAAAAAGTTTGATGGTACTTGAAATTGTTAAACATAGCATTACCATATGATCCAACAATTCCACTCCTAGGTATATACACAAGACCAGTGAAAACGTATGTCCCCATACAACGTTGGACATGAATGTCCACAGTGGGATTATTCTTACTGTCAAAAAGTGGAAGCAATCCAAATGTATCCCAGCTGATGGATGGGTAAGTACGATGTGTATATCCATAATGAAATAGAAAATCATTTGGCCATGAAAACAAAAGAACAAAGAACACCATGGATAAACTTTGAAATGAAAGAAGTCAGCCATAAAGAACCACGTATTCTATGATTCTACTTATAAGAAATGTCCAGAATAGGCAACTCTTTACAGGCATGAAGCAGATTTCTTAGGATGAAGAAGGGAAATTTGGAAGAATTGGGGAAAGACTGTAAACGGATATGGAGTTTATTTTTGAGGTGGTGGAAATGTTCTAGAATTGTGGAGATGTTTGTAAAAGACTGAATATACTAGAAGTATGAATTGCACTTTCTAAAAAGGTGAATTTTATCATATGTAAATTATATCTTAATAAAGCTGTTGGGATAGAGAAGACAGGGAGCCTTAGTACTTAGATATGGTAGGAAAGGCTTGCAGGATAGACTGTGGAAAAATTTTTCAGACACTTTTTGTCCAAACCAGGAGGGTGATTAGGGGAGGAGGTGGTTGTCACAGAGAGCAGAAACCAGGGAAATGACTCCATTTGAAAACCGTGTTTCTCTGTGGCAGTTTCCCATGACAGTAGGCTCACTGCTTTCTCATTCCCCAATAGTGCCATTACTCCTTTAACATCTGTTCCCATCCCCTCAGCAGACAGGGGTTTCCACAAGCTCAGCAACACATGACCACGTGGGCTCAGCCTAGAGCCCAACACAGAACCCTCAACACATATTTTTTGAACAAATCAATAAAGGTAAAGGGATGCAAAAAAGAAAAGTACAACTATAACTGTTTAATAATTTTTGTTTAAATCAAAGGATTCAATTATTGATTAAAGACAATTTCCTTCCATTTATAATTCTCCTCCTAATCAAAGCAAAACAGATATCTATCATAGTCTAACTAAGAAACTCAAATGGGAGTGATTGTAAGCACATTAATTTTGTTGCAATAATTGGCATTATTATATCCTAGCAGGAATGTGAAATTTGGGCAAATTATTTAATTTTTCTGAACCTTAGTTTTCTCATTTATCAAATAAAAATATAAAAGTGCCCAGTTTTATATTTATTGGGAAAAAACCTATCAGGTAATTTATTTGAATCTCTTATAACATCATAGCACCTAAGCAAGGAAAACAACTCCAATTTCTTTCTTTTCTTCTTTGCCTAACCACATAATATAGGCTTATAGACAGAAATTTAATTAATAGAGAAAGGATAAGATTACATCTTAGAGCAAAATTTATCAAGATAGACTGTTTCAAAAAGATACGTGATGGAAAGAAAAAAAGAAGAATTAATGAAAAATATTTTCCCCTGGATTGAGAGACTCCAAACCTTTTTCCTTTTTAGCATCATTTAGTGAGTACTTACTGTCTACATCTCTAAAAATAATCAATGGTAGTGTCCCCAAATCATTTCATCCACAGCAGAAAAATATCGTATTAATTTTACTGCTACTACCAGGTAGGTTCCTATATACCTAAATATTAAAAAGAGTAGATGTTCAATAAATGTGTGCATGTTTTTTTACATGTGAACAAAATGCAAAAGTACATTAATTGTATGATTAGCTTCAGCACTGTAAATGTTAAAGCACATTAATTTATTTTATCTAATAAAAATGTGATTCTTGAATATTGTTGCCATTTTACCATGTGTACTACCTACCACACATTTGGACCTTGTCATATATGAATGAGGTATAAATTTGGAGGTTGGTAGTGACAAACATTTATTTAATGAAAGCATAATTTATGTCAACCATTCAACTACATGGTTTACATACAATCCATTTATGATAAGTTTTATTACCCCCATTTACTAATGAGGAAATTGAGGCTCTGAGATGTTGGATAAATCACTAACTTTATAAATTTTATAAAAACAAACTATATAAAGTAATAGATTTGCATTTCCACAAACCTTCTGTAAATTCAAAGTTGTTTAATGTCTGTTTGCTATAGGAAAAACACACGCAGATATATACATTGTGCTCCTTTAGCTAATGTTTTCCACCCTTGAATACTTAAGATGCTATTCCTTCTCAAGAATAAGTTAAATTTATTTTAATTTCATTAACCTAACTTTGTTTATGAAATATGTACTCCAATTCAATTGTGACTGTTTTAAAGGTTTTGTTTTTAATATGTGAGGATCATAAATAAATGTAATGCAGATGTTTTGGTTAACAGCATCATAATTTCAACCAAAAAATGTATATAACACAGAAGGAACAGTATATACACTGTGATAATTAATCACAAAGTAGAAAGAACTAGCCCTGAAAAGAATGAAAATAAAGAAAATAATTGTCATATGATCTTTTCAATTTCTTTTTTTCTTGTAGGTAGATCAAAATACATAGAGTAATATCAAAATTTGCCCTCTCAAAATCTGTTAATCTCTAAATCATTAGTTGACATAGTGCATTTTATACATTGTATTAGTTTTTTATTGCTGCATAGCAAATTACTGTACACTTAGTGGTTTAAAACTATATAATTTATTAGCTCATAAGTCTATAGGTCAGATGTCTGAGAAGGTTCCACTCAGGTGGTCTCAGAAAGCCAAAATCAACGTGTTAGTTAGGTTGGGTTCTTATTTGGAGGCTCTGGGAAAGAATATGTCTCAAGAGCACTCTGGCAGTTGGGAGAATTTCAGTTTGATATGGCTGTAGAATTGAGGTCCTATTTTCCTTGCTGGTTGTTAGGCTACTTCTCTCACATCCGAAAAGATACTCAACAGTCCTTGCAGATGGTTCTCTGTGTCTTCAAAGCCAACGCTGGCCATCAAATACTTGTGGGTAAATCTCTCTGCCTTCTCCTTCTGCCTCCAGCCAGAGAAAACCCTCTGCTATACAGTGATTATATTGTTAAATTCAGTTTTATATACACAGGAGTGATATCTCATGATATTTACAAGTATTTTTAACCCTTAAAAAGGAGGGAATTATGCATGGGTAAAAGTCACTTGGTGATTTAGTTTCCCACCTGCTACAATAAATACCATAAGATTGTTATGATGGTTTGAGGGCATTGAGTACCCCAGTGGAGCCATGTTTTGGTCCTGATCCAATCTTGTATGAGCAGCTGTTTCTTTTGGTCCTGATTCAATAACTGTAAAGTGGAAACTTTTGATTGGATTGAATTCCATAAGGTGGAAACTTTTTTTGTTAGATTGTCTCCATGGAAATGTGGTATGCCCAACCTAGATATGACCTTTTGATTAGATTGAGATGTGACTCCACCCATTCCAGGTGGGTCTTGATTGATTTGATAGAGTTTTTGAAAGGAAACATTTCGGAGAAACTTCCGAAATAACAGAGCCTACAGAAACACAGATGCTCACACTTGGAATAAAGAGATGCAAATGTTTAGAGATGCTTAGAGCACAGCACACATCATCATGAGATGTTAAGCAGGCCAGAATCTGGAGAGAGTCAAGGGAAGCCAAGAGATGAAAGCCAGCCCTAGAGAAATAGAGTGAGGAACACCCATGGGAGTAAGGGCTGGTGGCAATGGAACCCATGAGAAAGGGACCAGCAGATGCCAGCCACATGACTTCCTAGCTAACAGATGTTTTCTGGATCCATCAGCCTTCCTTGAATTAAGGTTTCTATCCCTGGATGCCTTAGTTTGGACGTTTTTATAGACTAAGAATTGTAAACTTGTAACTCATTAAATTCCATTTAAAAAAACCATTCCAATTCTAGTATATCACATTCCAGCAGCTTGAAAACTAAAATAGCTGGCTTAACCATAGGCGTTTATTGGCTGACAGTTTAAGAAGCTAGAAGGCTTGCTTCTACCTTGGGTTGGTAACTGGCTGGCAATATTTGGGATTCCTTGGCTTTTCTGTTGCATGGCAATGCACATGTTAGAAGCTGTTTTTTTTTCTTTCTCTTCTGGGTTCGGTTGACTTTCAGCTCCCTTTAGTTTCACTCTCTGTGACCTTCTCTATAAGGTCTCCATTAATAGGGTAAGACCCATCCCTATTCTTTTTGGCCATGCTTTAACTGAAATAACCTCATCAAAAGGTCCTATTTGCAATGGGTTCATAACCACAAGAATGGATAAGATTAAGAACATGCCTTTCTGGGGTACATAATTCCAAGCAACAATGGTAGGCTATCGCTCACTCTAAAAGTCTGCCTACTAAGCATACTTAGAGAGAAAGAGATGAGGTAGAGAAAGAGACAGAAATTGGGATAGGGCAGTAGGCAGAGAGATAGAAGGTACAAATAACTTAGAATATATTCCTGGATAACAGGAATCCTAGAATTCTTAAATCCCTAGGATATTTTAACCCTAATTTTAGTATAGTCACTTCAAATTTTTCTCACTAATTAAACCATTGCCTCTTTAAATTTGAGATATACTCTAGTCCTCTAAAAAATTACCCCTAATTATGTCACATATCCATATCTGATGTTTCACAAATATAAATTTTAAATTAAAATTGAAAGCTCTAGTCTTCAGAAATTTTCCAATTTTTGAAATACATTTTCATCTTTTTTCAATCAAAAGAAATGAAATTTTCTGTTTCTTTCTTACAACCTTGAAGATTTTATTACTTTTGTCTCTTATGGAATATATTTTTTTCAATTAGTTTTGTAAGTTCTATCTGACCTCACAGCCTTTCTATTTTTTTCTTTTTATATGTTATATGGCAGGGTCACATTTCATTTTTTTCCATGTGAGTATCCTGTTATTGCAGCACCATTTGCTCAATTTTTGTTTGTTTGTTTGTTGTTTGCTCGTATTGCTTGTTTGTTTGTTTTTGGGGAAGTGCATGGACTGGAAATTGAATCTGGGTCTCCTGCATGGCAGGCGAGAATTCTATTACAGAACTACCCTTATATCCCCTACAGCCTTTTTATTTTTAAATCTACTTTCTACATTAATTAGCTATAGCCACAATAATGCTTCATAGTATACTGCTCCAAAACTCAATGTCTTAAAATAATACCAATTTCACATCTGTTGTTCAGCAGCAACTCAGCTGGACTAAGCTTACTAGACTTGGTAATCCAGGCCTACACTATGTACATTGGGTTCAGAACAGCTCACGTTACTGCCTTTCAAGTGTCATTCTGCAGCCCAGGCTGGAAGGGCTATGGCTACTGGGACGTATTATTCCCATGACAAGACCGTGGAGCATGAGAAAGTGAGCCTCTGTTTATACTATATCTATGACCAGTCTGCTGGATAAATTAATTCACATGGCACCACACAAATAGTTTAGTAACTGGGAAGTACACTGGCCATCATTGGAACATAGCAAGGCGTGAATGGACAAAGCCATTGCACTTGAGTAAAAGCTTCAGAACAATAATTGAATCTATAAAACCAGCATTAACTCCTTCAGCTAATTCTACTACACTTCAAGATTAGCCCTGAGCTAATTTGAACTAGTATTCATGATTTTTCCCAGTCCTTGACTCCCCAACATGAGCTCTTTTTCATTCCTGTTGGTTTCTTTTCTACTTTTTCAAATTTCTATGCATGCTTTATGTTTTGCTACCAAACAAATTTACATGCTGAATTCACCTCCATATTAGCATATAATGTCATAAAGAGTTTAAAGTGCTTTCTTAGGATACTTGCATTTTAACAAATCAAAATTGCATATCCAATTGGCAGATCAGATTTGATTCAGAAAAGTAACACCTTTCCAATCAGATATCTTACTTGATTTAAAGCTGGTCTATAAACTGTTCATACATGGTTTTTATTTGTACAGTTTTTAGTTGCATATAGAGCTTTAATACTGTTTATTTAATATAATCTTACTACACATTATATTGCATTTCATGGTATAGATAATTCTACTGAATTTTTGGAAAGTAAATCCCTTACTTTCAGACATCAATTCTACCAGGTAATTTATGATATATATTACTGCCATAATCTTAGTAAAAATGTTGCTTTAAACTGATATCTTATCAGTTTTTCCTGAACTTTGCTTTTAAAAAAACCTGTAAATTGGTCATTTCATAATAATGTTTTGCCAAGGTTTTCTCAAATTGGATACTATAACTGATATTTCCTTATCTCCATCAACTGATTAAGGGTGAATTCTATGTTTTATGCAGATTTTTCATACTGAGATATTTTTCCACTGTCAGCAATTGGCTATATATTTTTAGGCTAATTCTTCTGTAAATCTGGTATTGAAACCAGATCCTTCCTTGAAGCTTTTTCTAAATTTATTAACAATGAAATAATAATTTTTCATCATGTTAATATTTTAAAAATTCAGCTGGCATTCAGTGGTATTATATATGTTCAGTGAGAGGCTAAACCGCGGGGTTACAAGGTCTCTCTCTTTGAAAACGGTTTGTCTAGAAGACCTTCCAAGTATCTCATTACTCTAAAATGCTTTGGCTATAAGGTACTCATCTCACAAGAGGATTAATTGTTACTTATTTTCTTTTTACTAAACCTGCTGTGTGACCTTATCAAAATTATTTAACCAATTTACATCTTAGTTTCATTATATGCAACTTAAAGTTATGAGAGTTACCCTGAAATATATATGCAAAAAAATGGGGCATCTAAGTATTCATGAAAACACTTTGATCATTTAGCTTGGATATTTTAAATTTTATCTTGTATCATTAGAAAAAGTTTAAATTGCTTTTTTAATACTGAATTCAAAAACATGATGGAAATATTGTATGTTTAGTTCAGGATGATAATCTGTTAGCTATAAGTTAAAACTTATAGCTAAAATATACCATTTAAGTTTCGTTTAAGTTTGTTAAAATGATTATAGACAACTAATGTATATTTTGAAAGATAAAGAATAAATATTAAGTAAAACTTTATGTCTTGCCAAAAGTTTAACTTATAGCCAACAGATCAAAGTCAAAATTGTGTCATCTCTGATATAAGGAAAAAGGAATAAAGCTTAGGAAATGTTACAAGCAAACAAATCAGCAAATCTGTAACTAAAGCAAAAGTAAATATATAACTCATGTCTCCCAGTTTTGTGTTTTTTCTTGTATTAAACCTTGTTTTTATTCTTTATGTGAACAAATTTGTATCCCACTAAATAGGGTACCCCTTAATACATATACATAGTGACCTTCACAAAAGAAAAATAAATTTGAGCTGATTTCAATAAATTAATGGGGTCATGAGAGATAGTCATGGTGCAAAGATTTTATTATAGAAGCAAATGAGCCATATTTAGTAAAAAGTGGTATTAAATTATAGTAATAGTTTATGATGGAGAGGTAATATGAAAATAGAATTAATGTTTTAAGCTATTAAAATTTTTTATTATTATTTTTTTATTGAATTTCCAGCTCTAATTTAGTTTTCCAGCTATAGAAATGATTCTTGGACTTGTAAAACATTCATTCCAATTCCACACATCATGGAGAAGAAAATCATAATAGAAAAAACAAAAACAGCTTCTCTTTTACTTACTTCTGTCATTCTACAGGCTGTATAAGTAAGGTAATATGAAATGACTATTTTTAATGATGTACATGAAAATGAGAAAGTTCTCTTAGTCATAAGAAGTAGATCACAGATGTAATAGCTTTACCATTATCTCTTGTACACAATAGATATGTGCTTTAGCTTAGTATTTTATCGCATGACAGAGGAGAGGCTGGCAAAATAAGCTCCCCTCCCTATTGCCCATGTTTTTTTTTTTTCTTTTTATACTTTCCCATAGAATTTAGCCCTCAATAAAGTAGAAATAGTGCATCCTTTCACTTATTTATGTGTTTGAAACTGCTACTGTTAACAAAAGAGATGGGAAACATAAAGCTAATATTAAACCATTTAAGTTTCATTTAAGTTTATTAAAATGATTATAGGGCAGGCCATGGTGGCTCAGTGGTAGAGTTCCCGCCTGCTATGCCCAGAGACCCAGGTTTGATTCCTAGTGCCTGCCTGTCATGGTTAGGGACAGGTGTCAACTTGGCCAGGTTGTGGTACCTGTTTATCTGATTGGGCAAGCGCTGGCCTGTCTGTTGCAATGAGGACATTTCCTAGGATTAGGTCATGATCACGTCAGCTACATGCACAGCTGATTCCATTTGTAATCAGCCAAAGGGGAGTGTCTTCTGCAATTAGTGATGCTCAATATAATCATGGGAAGCCTTTTAAGGAGGACTCAGAGGAGACAGGTTCCATTCCTGCTTTGGCTGGTGAGCCTCTCCTGTGGAGTTCATCCAGGCCATCCATTGGAGTCATCGGCTTCACAGCCTTCCCTGTGGATTTTGGACTATGCATTCCTACGGTCACGTGAGACACTTTCATAAATTTTATATTTGCAAGTGTTCCCTGTTGATTCTGTTTCTCTAGAGAACCCTAACTAATACACTGCCCATGTTAAATACCTGATTATAGATAACTAACGCAATATTTTGAAAGATAAATTAAATGTTAAGAAAAATCTTATGACTTGCCAAAAGTCACATAGCATAGTTGGATCTATGACTTAGGACCTCAGTTTCTAATTGTCAAACAATTATTATTACCACTGATCACTATCCCACAAAAAATATAAAAAAAAAATCAAATTAAAATTATTTATCCTATTTAATATGGGAAATAAAATTTCTTTCTAGGTGAAAGACATTTTTAAGGGCTTTGTTCATTCATTTGACAACCTACTATTTGATAGACTGGTGTTATCGCTCAGGATATAGAAATGAATAAAATAGACAAGTTCCTTCTTTTATGAAACTTTTGTTCTAGTGGGAAAAATACAAAGAGTGTAGAGTAAACAAATAATTAAACAATATATTTCCAAGGGGATAGTCAATAAAGACCCCAATAAAGTACTGATATTTGAAATTAGAATTATGTGGGAAAATTAGGAGGGATTAAATAAGATTATTTGGAAGAGAAAAAATAAATATATATTGCATACATTTGGCTGTAGTACATAGAGAATTTGCTGCTATATTAGTTATTGGGGATAAATGTAAATTAAAAATCAAACTAATTATTCTACTTTGAACAGCTAGGCTGGAGGTGTGGATGTATAGAAGATAAAAGGAAGAAGACTTTGAAGGGACAAAGAGTTGTGCAATTTCAGTAGTTTTTCTTTGGAGTCACTAAATTTTAGATGGTTATGAAAGGGCATATATTAAGTAAAAGCATTTGGGTATACTATTTCAAACTTGAGAGAAGAAGCATACTTGAGAACTTGAGATGGAGACATAAAATTGAAGGATACAGACACATAGATTATTTTTTAAAACCAAGGGAATGTATTGATATCAATTTGAGAGAAGGTGTAAATTTGGAAAAGATGAGTGTTCATGAATACACCTGTTTTATTCTAATATCTGGTGGAGAAAAATCAGAAAAAGAGATTGAAAAGGAGTGGTCAGCAAGGAAAGAGGTAAAAGTAGGATTCTATGTTGCCCTGAATGAGAAAATAATTCTCAGAAAAACCTATTGGTCAACTATATCAAATGCTTCTATTAAGCTACACAAGACTAAATATATTCATTTATATTTAGAATGTGGTGGTCTTTGGTAACTTGTACAAGAGTGGATTTGTAGGTGGAATTCTGAGTTCAAGAAGTTCAATGCCAGGTGCCAAAGTATTGTTGTGAATAAAGTTAATATTATAGTATATTGACTTCATCATGAGTTGAGTAAAGGACATATATATATTTTTTTCTTAAAATGGGAAATGCTAGAAGGTGACTTTATGCTCGTAGAACTGATCAGAAAAAGAGAAAACGGTGACTCAGAAAAGAAGATAGTTGCCGAAGTGTGAAGTTCTCTGGAAGGAGAAGACAGGATCTGGGTTACAAGTGAATGAAACCTCCCTAGAAACAGGGGCTCTGTGCATACTGCAGGACAAGACAAATCAGAGAAGGTGATCAAATACAGATAGATTTGTAAGTTTGTGCTGGTAAGATGAGGAAGATTTTGTATAATTGATTCTAGTTTTGCAATTTGTTCATTTAGACATCATTCAATAAATAGGTTTTGCACTAAACTCTGGGAAGAAAGAAGTAGAAGTGTGGGGGTGGGTGTAGAATAGAAATGTAGCTTACATTCTTAATGGGAGGACATATGCAATAAAAGTTTAAAATAACATTTTGTACAATATCAGCTTGTAATGACTATTATGAAGATAAATAAGAAGGCAGTGATGGAAATTCTATTTTATGTCAGATGCTCAAGGAAGGATTCTCAGTGGAGATGGTATTTGAACAGTAATATATGAAATGTGCAAACAAGCTATGTGAATTTCTGTGGACAGCTTTTTAAGAGAGAAAGCTGCAAGTGCAAAGGCAGCAAGGGGCCTCTTGCATGTTTCAGGAAGAGACAAGAGTTTATTGTGTCTGCAAGAAAAGTAGAACAGATGAGATTGTTAGGAAATTAACCCAGAGAGGTGGGAAGGAGGACATTCAAACAGTCTTAAGGTCATGCTAAGAAACATAGATTTAGACTAAAGGGGATAGAAAGACAGGGAAAATTTTGACCTAAGGAGTGAAAGAATTTTATATACATTTTCAATGAATTTCTGTAACTCATTTTTGAGACTATTCTATATAAGAGGGGAAGGCAAGAAAAGCAACTAGTTGAAGAATCTAGAGCAGATAATTAATCAGGTAATGTAACAAAATAGAAAAAGTTGTGAAATCTGCAGTCCTTGTAAAAGAATTTGTCGAGGACAGTAGGAGTGACACCTAATTTAGTCATACATGGAAGAGAGTGAAGCATAAATTTAGGCACATATAAGTCTGTAGGGTTTGAAGAATGACCACATACTGCAGTTTCAACTTGTTATTCTAGTATAATTATAATGTTCCATTTCAATTTTAAAAGTATCTAAATTTAGGAAATAAATTATATGCTCATCCAAAGATAAGAGAAAGCAAAAGCCCTCTCCTAATAGTGACAAGTGAATTTGATGAAGTAGGAGGCAAAGTTCCATGTTAATGTGTATTGTGTGTGTGTGCCTGTGTGTACAATTTATAAATCTTTAGCTCAACATATCTCACAATAGAATATATATCTGCTTGATAGTTTACCTTTTTAGTGCAAACTTAATTTTAAATTAGGTCTAGTGTTTTAGTTTGCTAAATGCTGTCAGAATGCAACATACCAGAAACAGAACAGCTTTTATAAAGGGGATTTATTATGTTGCACAATTACAGTTTGTTCTAGTTTGCTAGCCGCCGGAATACAATATACCAGAAATGGAATGGCTTTTAGAAAGGGGAATTTAATAAGTTGCTGGTTTACAGTTCTAAGGCTGAGATAATGTCCCAGTTAAAGGAAGTCTATAGAAATGTCCAGTCAAAGGCATCCATGGAAAGACACCTTGGTTCAAGAAGGCCGGTGGAGTTCAGGGTTTCCTTCTCAAGTGAGAAGGCATATGGCGAACACAGTCAGGGCTTCTCTCTCTCTGAGCTGGAAGGGCACATGGAGAACACAGCATCATTTGCTAGCTTTCTCTCCTGGCTTCCTGTTTCATGAAGCTCCCCTGGAGGCATTTTCCTTCTTCATCTCCGAAGGTTGCTGGTTAGTGAACTCTGTTTCTCGTGGCTATGTCGTGGCTATGTCTGCTCTTTCTAAATTTCTCTCCTTCTCCAAAATATTTCCTCTTTCATAGGACTCCAAAAACCTATCAAGACCCACCCAAATGGGTGGAGATATGTCATCACCTAATCCAGTTTAACAACTACTCATGATTAAATCCATCTCCAGAGAAATGATCTGATTACAGTTTCAAACATACAGTATTGAATAGGGATTATTCTGCCTTTACAAAATGGGATTTAGATTAAAACATAGCTTTTCTAGGGGACATACGTCCTTTCAAACCATTACACGGTTCTAAGACCCTCAAAATGTCCAAATTAAGGGATTCACAGAAAGATACCTTGACTCAAGAAAGGCCAATGCCTGTCACATTGGCTGGCATCTGCTGGTCCTTGTTCCCAGTTCCATTGCTTCCAGTTTCTAATTTCAGTGGTTTCCTCTCTAAGTATCTGTGGGCCTTCACTTATCTCCTTCAGAGCAAAACTCTGGGTTCTGGTTTGCTTAGTATCTCATGGGAAGGCACATGGCAATGTCTGCTGGGCTCTGCATCTCCAAACATCTGTGTCTAAGCATCTGCTCTCTCTGTCAACATCCCAAGACTTTCCAATTGCCTGTGTCTATGTCAGCTCTTAGCTTTCTCCAAAATGCTTTCCTTTTTGAAGGACTCCAGTAAACTACTCACCTTGAGTGGGCAGAGTCGTATCTCCATCTAATCAAAAGGTCATACCTACAACTGAGTGTGCACATCTCTGTGGAAATAATCCAGTCAAAGTTTCTACCCAAAACAATAGGTCTGCCCCCACAAGGTTGGAGTAGGAAAGAAAACATGGCTTTTATGGGGTACATAACAGTTTCAAGCCAGCACATCTAATAATAGCTTGTACTACAATATATCCAGGATGTCATCACCACTAAGCCTTTCAAAATAAAGATAATATAAGTTGCTGTACGTACAAGGTGGATAGTCCAGGGAGATTAGGCTTATGGAAACAATGTGATAGGAAGAATTTTTCAACATACTGAATACTAGCACACTGGAACAGAAAAGGAAAACATAGCCTGTATTGTTTATAAATGTTTGAAGAGTTGAGCTGTAAATGAGTTGGCAAATTTTCTCATGAATTTAAATATAGCAATTTAAAACCACCATGATTATCTCAAGAGGTAACATTGCTTTTCAGTTTTAGAAGTAATTAGTGCATTTCTTTGATGACTGTTTGTTAGTGATAATGCAGAGACCCTTAATCTGACTATCCATAAGTTCAATGTGGATTGTCTTTAACTTCCTTCCACGCTAGTTACTTTGGTACAACTCTGAAAATATAGTAAGTTAATGGTATGAACAGGATCCATAAGTTCAATGTGGATTGTCTTTAACTTCCTTCCACGCTAGTTACTTTGGTACAACTCTGAAAATATAGTAAGTTAATGGTATGAACAGGGTCCACTTGAATGAAATATACTGAAATAGTATGTAGAACCCTGGTACCTGGGTGTAAAATCTTAACAATTCTTCAATTAGTAACTGAGGAACTTATTGATTGCTCGAACTGGTTATCTCCTATGGTAATCACACGTCATGTTTATTTCAACATTAGAATGAGTCAATGGAGATAATGTGTTCCTTAACATTTATATTAGTAATGCACATGTCAATATTGTATGTATGTGATAATGCATATAACCATTTAAGGAAAGAAGAGTAAATTTGAGGTGATATTTTAAAAAAATTCTGTTTGGTGAACAAGTTTAGTTTAGTCTTATTAGTGCTTTCTTCAAGTGCTTATTGATCTCTGCTGTTATATGTATATAAATAATTTTGTGCTCATAGTGATGTAGCTAGAGGGAAAATGTCTTCAAACTCAGCTATGTAGTAAAATACAGTTTATAAGTATCAAAGACAAATTAAACTCAAATTAAGTATAATAAACCTTTTTTCATAATTGACTATATTATCAAGGAAACAATACTTAAAAATTGTTGCACTTTTTATCATATTTGCAAAAGCTACAATATAATAAATTTTTAGAATCAGAAGATGGGTTCTTATTCAAATGGAGAATAGCACTTGACCAGTGAAAAGAAAATATTTTTAGAAGAATATTTTTGGAGGCAAAATAAATTTAGTATGAAAATAACGAAGGTCCAGTTATGGTGGAAAAATATATAAAAATTGACCACAATTATTTTAGTTTATGCATTTTTTACAATGCTTTACAATTTCCTGCATGTTTAAATTGCATTTTGAAACACAGTTTGCATTTGCAAGTATTAGAAGCCATAATAAAAAAAATACCATCTTCCTTTTTCTTTTTGCCTTCCCCCCCTTGTCTCTTCATCCCTCTCTCCCTCCCTTCTTTCCATTCTTTCTTTCTTTATTCCTGTCTTTTTTTTCCTTTCTGTCTTTGCTTTATTCCTGTTTTTGCTTCCTAATCCTATTAGGAAGTAAGCTGAATGGCCTGAGATAATTAATTTAGTGTGTAAATATTCTGGATTTTCTCTAGCTCAGTATCATTTAGACTTCCAGAAAATATGGATCAATATTCATATGTACAATTTTGAAATATTCAGGATGTTATTACCGATAATATATTTAAATTTAAGCTTCATATGAGATAAGTTTATTTTATAATTGAAAACTTTGTAAATAGCACCAGAATAAATTGTCTCATTATAACAATTACCCTGGCCCCCAAAATCTAACAGATATGGATATAGCCAGAAAAATAAAGCATAGACTTTTTGACTTAAAGTTTTTAAGTCTAATTTTAACCACATTTGTGCATGTTAAAATGAACCTACTTCAATTATTCAACTCTTCATATATTGCAAAATACAGAGATTATTTGTTTAAAACAATAAGTAATATCTGAGACATAAATTTCCAATATTTAAATTAAATTGTTTAATGGTTTGACTTTACACTAAGATGAGGTAATAAAAATACATATTTAAATGAAAAATATTTCTTTAGAATAGCTGTTCTTATTCTACTTTGAATGCTTATCCACTCTATAAACACTGTGAAAGAATTTATCTATATAGATAATTTATAGGATTTTTTCATAATTTGATTATCTCAATTTACAGAAATTATTTTTAGTAGGAATATAGACAATTGAGAAATATTTTTTCAAAAATATTGTTATTTTCCAATTCAATGACTGTCTATTAATTTATAAATACAAATAAGGGAAAGGAGAATGATTTCTAAAGGCCTATAGTGTTTCTTCTTGGGGTGTTAAAAATTCTAAAATTAGATATGCTGATGATTGAACAAATCTATGATACAGTAAAACCACTGATTTTTCCAGTATAAAAACTTGATTTTATGGGCATGAATTACATCATAAAGCCAGTATTGAAGCTCTTAAATGCATATATATGCATATGTATATTAATTAAATTGGAGTTGAGTCAGCTTAAATTCAAACTCCCACTAATAAGCATTAATAAAATACTTATAGAGAACAAGTCAAATTAAATGGAAAGCTAAAGGGCCCCCAAAGAGCCAAACCCATCTTGCAAAAGACGAATGAAGTTGGAGGGCTCACCCTTTCCAATCTTAAAACTTATCACAAAGCCACAGCAAGCAAAACGGCCTGGTCCTGGCACAAAGACAGGCATATAGACGAATAGAATGAAATTGAGAGTTTAAAAATCAACTTCACTTTTATGGTCAACTGAATTTTTTATAGGGGTACCAAGTCCACTGAATTTGGAAAAAAGTCCTTCCAGAAGTGGTGCTGGGAAAACTGCACCATTTCCATATATGAAAGAATCAATGTATTCTTTTATCATTGCTTCTTACTTGACATTAAAATCTCTTCTTTAGCTAACAGTGTCTTCTGTGTACTATCTAAGTGAAGGCTATTTTTCTGCTTTGCTTTAATGTTTCTCTAGAACTGGCCCCAAACTTCCCAAGACTTTTAGAAGACAAAATTTTGTTTTGTTGGATTCACCTAATTGTGTTTTAAATCTTAATGCAATGAAATGATCCTGACATATTTTATTCAGGAAAGAATGTTCCCACTCGAGTGTTTTTCTGACTGTAGGAGAGGTTCATTGTGTGGGCTGAGGGCAAGTAAATTCCTAAAGTCTTTATAATGATAACAGTTAAGTTTTCAGTGATGGAATTAGAAATACTAACACTTCATTTAAGAATGTGCAGATTTGTGAAATGATTTCATATAAAAATGGCATATTGTCTTTAAAAAAAAACATCTGAATCATCAAAGTGTTCTTAACAAGGAACAATGAATTTAGTGGGCACTTTAAAAATAAAAGAATAACATTGGCATTCTTACTGAGATTTACTTTCTGAGTACATTTAACCTTTGAATCTGTAACGTTGGGGGATGAGCTGTAAAGTTTAAAGCATTGTCATGTGAGTAGAACAAACCCTATACAGCAAAAAACAAAAGAGTGAAAAGTTTAAAGAATTAGTCCAGGAAAGTCTCTAAACAGCTTCAAAAAAAACCTGAGAGTGAGATGGGGATAGCTGTCTACACATGCCATATTACTGAAAAGTATCTGATAAAATGAATATACTATAATGAGACCATTGTTGTCACTATAAATAAACACTTTGTTTATTGTTTTAGAAACATGGAATTTAGTTTACTGTTAATCCTCAAATTTTAGTCTCTTCCCTAAGCTTTCATACATGATAAGCGTATAAAACGCATTTCATTTCATTTTTTTCTATGTGAAAGCTAGCAAGTGCTTAGTACAGTAGATAAGATTTAGATGATGTGGTTAGCTTACACTTACGTAAGGGCTAAAGTAATGTGACATGGATTTAAAAAGAGATTAAGAGAGATTAAGAACCTACCCACTGGGTGGGCCACGGTGGCTCAGCAGGCAAGAATGCTTGCCTGCCATGCCAGAGGACCCGGGTTCGATTCCGTTTCCTGCTCATGTAAAAAAAAAGAACCTACCTGCTGATCAGTTTCTAGCAATTCATATGCACTGGCATAACTGTAATATTCAATGGATTTCACACATAAAAGTTCTGTTTTAGTTATAGTATTGTTTTTAAATGAACCAATTATCTCAAAGATGGAAACTCCGGTCAGTTTATCTTGTTTAGAGGATTAAATACATAGAAACACTTTCATTAGCAGATTTGGGATAAACAATCTTTTAACTAAAGCAAATATAAGGGAAAAATATGTAAAAACTATTTTAATATCAATATCATATTTAAAATGTACTTGACCTCTAGTAATAAGTAATATCCAAGGAGCCAACTTATTTATTAATACACTTACTATTTTATAAGGTCTTCATTAAAGTACAAAAAATATTCATGGAAAATAACAAATGAGAATTATTTTACAAAAAGGAGGCATTCAGTTGACTCTATGGGACTTTGTTTTGTTAGTTTTGGTTGAAATGCAATTATTTTCCTCAAATATAAGGCAAATGTAATAGTGCTTAGATAATATGTTCTATTTTACTCTTCATGTTCAAATCCAGTCTTCATCATACAAGCCTTTGGCATGTATCAACTTATTAGCCTATGGACATGTATCAATTAATATCTTATAGCACCAGTATAATAGAAATCTATAAAAGTCATGATAATAATGGATAACTCATAGGCTTCTGACAGGATTAAGATAATGTTTTTAATCTAGAGTCTGATGCATAGAACTTTATGGATACTAATTATGATTGTTTTGGTTACTATTATTAATTCCATTTATATATCTGTCAGAGAAGAAGTGGGCCAAAAGAGGCATGGAGGCAAATGGATGCAGGCAACAGGCTTTATTCAGTTATACAACATGGTGGGGTGTGAAGGGATCTCTTCTGCCCACCAAGGAGAACAATGGAGGATTTTCCACATTTGAGGGACTTGGTTGGGTGATGAGTGGCACAAGGGTTTGGCAGATGGGGACAGGATAGGACCTTGAGCCACTGGCCTGGGTGTTGGTGGGAGCTTCTGGGCCAGGTTGGGTAGGGTGATAGTGGAAGGGTCCATGGTGTGACTTCCATTATTTTGTCTCCTGTTTGGGGTCCAGGACTATCATTCCAGTCTTTGGTTATATATACAAGAAAGAAAAATGGGTAGAGAGGGTCTATTGGGTTAGGCCAGGGCGGCAGAGTAAGGAAAGTGGGCGACATTGTTTGTTCTGGATGCTTCCTGTTGCTTAGGGTCGATGTGGGGGTGTTGTTTTTCTCCCTCCCTGCCACTGAGGTAAAGGGAGGAATTTCTTTGGGGGAGAGGCTGATACTGATCCTCTCGTAATAGAAGAACATGTTCTATGTGACTTTTGGTAGCACTGTGGACTGTAGACCAAATAAAATGCTCTAGAGTTAGCATGATGTAGGGTCCGGCGGATAGATATTAAGAGAAGAGTTATTAGTATGGTGAGGGTCAGGATGAGAACCATGAGGATTTGTGTAATCATCAATCCCAAGACTCAGAAGCCTATTGACACATTTTTGAAGACCGATTCTTTAGGTTTTTTTTGCTGCATCGCTGATAAACCCAGACTGATTGACATAAAAGTAGCATTTTTTCTTTAATTTCTTGGGATGCTGAAGGGCGAAGTTACCCTGCATTTGACTGTTGGTGGGGAGGTGAAGAGCTGCTTTTGCATTTTATCACAGGGCAGTAGCTCATACTTATACCTGATTTAAAACTGAAAAGGGGTGTTGTTATTAATGGGCAAAGAGATGATACGATGAAGCTGGTTGTTGTTCTTGGAGAGTTCCACATCTCTGGATTTCAGAGCTTCTCTGGCATTGGAATAATTCTGGAGGTTTTAAGTTTCTGAAAAACAAACTTAATTAGTAAAATTTTATAGAGCACAGGATATTTTTCAGGGTTGGGGTTTAGCTATATTGTGGCAGTTTGCAAAATCTGGCTGAAACTTGTATAAAAGTAATTTCCAGAATTACCTCTCAACTTGATTTGAAATCTCCCAAACATTGAAACTATTTTTATCCCTTTTGGTCAGCTGATCCATGATGCTAGGGCCAGGGAATTTATGCTTCATGGTGCCAGGCCCAGTTATATTCTGCGATGCCAGAGCTAGTTATGTTTCATACTGCTAGAACCAGGCTTACATTCCTGGAAATGATGTCCCGTGTTGGGGGGAAGTTCAGAGTTTGGCTTAGAGAGAGATCACATTTGAACAACAGCAGAGATTTTTCTGGAGATGACTTTTAGGCACTAATCATAAGTAGATTCAGTTTGCTATTATAGAAATAAATTTTATACGGGTAAGCTTCAAAACTGAGGTGTTGGCTTATTAAATTGGGAGGCCCTCTTGCTTAAGAAAATTTTAGGAGTTCTCTAGGTGGGGAATGTTAATAGTTTTTTTTTCCCCAGTCTCAAAAGGAACCTTGCGAACACTTTTTCATTTTCTGACTAAAATATTCTGAAATGCATCACTGCATGACATTGATTTGTACAAAATATTAAGATGATATTTCTTATTCCAGGTTCTATATTAAATAAAGCCGAATTAGTTTGCTTAAATTAACTGGCCAGACAGACTAAATTAGATAATGTGCTATAGAAAACTTAATTTTGGGAGTTTTTTTTATCTCGCACAAAAGTTAAAGCTTTAAAGTACAGACAATATTATTCCTTACATTGTATATTGATTTATTTTAGTTTACCCAGATCAGTTTCATCACATTTTTAATTAGTGTTTGATCTTTTTCAGTTTTTTATTTATTTTTTTAATAGTTGCTGTATGGTCTCATGCTGACTTTTAGAGCTGGAAAACTAAAGCTGAATTTCAGGTGTCAAACACTCTTAAACTTCTAGGGAATTATTAGGTTATATAAAGAGTAAAGCATTTTAGAATTTAAAGATAACAGATAAAGTTTACAATCCAAGCTTTAGTATTTATAAGCATTTTTAAATGAGGCTACTTTTCGAAATAAAAACATTAGACAGTTGTTTTATATTTACAAACTACAACAGAGCTTTTGGTCCATTTCACTTTTGCATATTTATCAGAGCTATTTTAATTAACAGATAAAATATAATATACATATTTGCCCTGCCTTTCTTTTAAAGTTTTTCCTTGTTACAGGTAGAGATTTGACTTACAGCTGACCACATATACTTTTAGAGAAATATTAGAACAAAGCAGTGCAACTGATAATTGGCTGTTTCTATGCTCTGTAGCTTTTTAAAGAATAATGAAAACTATGATTAACAGCACCATACTATTGCTGAACGAACGCAGATTAGTAACAGATAAAACATGGGTAGTGAGAGTATTGTCAGATTTCTGGGAATTTTACACAATCTCTAAATATCTGAGTTATGCACAAATAAAGTCAGCATGACTTTATTTACCTATACAAATTTAACCAGCAACAGGATAGAAAATCTTTTTTAACTACCATAGCACTTTCTGAACCCTTCCTATGCCATAGATTAAACTATTTTAGTACTTAAGAACAGGCTAAATATTCACCTTATTTAAAAGGGGGAAAAACTAAAATTTAGTTTTGTGTAATTTATCTGGCTTGACACAAAATCTTTCAATTTGAAATATATGACAAACAGACATAAAATTTTGGTCAGCCTTGACTATGACAGACAAAATTCACTTTCATAAACTCTTTTGACAACTCTCTACATTCATTCAGAGCTTATAGTTAACAATGACCAGAATAAACTTCACTTTCTCCAACTCTTTACTACTTTCTGGATTCATTGAGGGCTTATAGTTAATAATGAATATAACAAATAAAATCCATTTCTTTAAACTTTTTATCACCTTTTGTATTTATTCCACCTATAATTTTTACTTATTCAAACTGCATATAATCAGAAATAAATTTCGTATTAAATTTACAGCATTTTGAACTTGCCTACCTCCTTCTAATAATAGTACTCATGAAGGGGAGAAGAGACAGAAATACTAGAGAATAATGGAAGAAGGAGGAAATTTATGCTTTAGTTAGGAATACAGCCATACATTTATAAACTTTATATTTAGAGCTATTTCCAATTGTTAGATTTGTTTTGTTAAAAGCTGTGACCAGGACCATTAGAAAAGTTCTTTGCTTTTTCCAGAGGCAGGCTTTTAACAGTTTTCTGCTGCTTTAGGGAACTTCTAGAGGCATTTTTTTTCTAAGTCCCGGTTTGTTTACAGTAATTATAAAACTAAGGTTTCTGAATCCTACTTTTCAAAGAGGATTTTACCTCATTTTTTTATTTTGACATATCAATTTATTTATTTATATGACAATTATTTTTAAGCAGTTTAAGTAGAGCAGTTTAAGATTTTCCTTCTTAATTTGTTACTATCATTTGTAGATATGAGAATATATATTGAACAGGCAGACAGACACAAATATTAAGTTATTTACATAAAAAAATGGCCTGAAAACAGAAATCTTTCTGAGAGGGACAAATAAAGGATTAAATATATTATTTCATCTTATTTTTACTGTTTTCCATAACAATTTTAACTGTAATATTTTAAATTTTAACTGTAATAGTAATATTTTCATCTTAAATCATTTTGAAGCTAGATTATGTTGCAGGAATGAAACCTTTCTTTACAGACACATAATTAAAATCTTTTTAATATTTAACATAGCCTAAAGCTTTCCTTTTTAAAGGATTCCATAACAGGTAACTAATTAAGAACACTTGACCAATACAGATGTAGAAACATGCCGACTAATTCAAACAGATACTTAACACTTGTATTTAAGGAATATGCCAATTAATGACTAGGCCAAACACACCAACTAACAAATAGGCATTAAACAACTAAATATCACCAGGAGAGGTCATAGAACAGAGTAAGGTATTGGAATTCTTTAATAAATTGGGTAGTGTTTGTAGAGTATGAACTTGGGCACTATTCAACCTGAGAAAGATCAGAAAGGGAAAAGGGAACATGGCAGCAGTTTCAGCGCAGCTAGGAGGGGCTGTGTAGGGGAATGGAGGAGGAGGGGGAGGGTCAGAGATGGAACCTGGAGATGTAGAGGTGGGGGGAGAGGAGGAAGCTTTACCTTCTGGCTGTGTGTCAGCCTCAGGAGCAGCTCAGCTGGAAGGGGCTGCATCAGGAGGAGGGGGAGAAGAGTTAAGGAGTTTTTCAATGAGGTTAAAAGAAGATTTGCAGAGGGTTTGGGGAGCAGGAGGAGGTTGAAAGATGTTCAGAGTGTGCTGAAGGAGCATAAGAGAAGAGGGTGGTTGCATGATCACCAAGGTTAAAGTTGGTGGAGGAGTTATTAGGCTGAGGAGGAGGAGGCTGATCCCAACATGAAGGAGGGGGTAGTTAGCCCCTGGGAAGAAGAATTTGATAGGTGGTATAAGATTGGCAAAGAGAAGGGCAGTTGCAGAGGAAAAAGAATGCCTGGATGAAGGGAACCTCAGTCTCCTTGCCATCGCACTGGAGAAAGTTCTTAAGATTTAGGAAAACTTGAGAGTTAAAGGTGCTGGGTTTAGGCCATTGGCTTTCATCATCCAATTTGCATTAGGGTCAAATCATAGCTGAATGTAAATGAAGTGTTTTGGCTTGATGCCCCCTCTGGGGTAAAGGACTTTGTGATACCCCAAGGGGGGTTCTTTGCGGGGAAGTAAATGGTGAATCCAGGAACTTCTGATGGGGGATTGAGGGGGAGAACAGCGTCCCAGTGTCCACTGTCCTCAACCTGAGGAAATGGGTGACCGATCCCAGGACCAGGCATTCCCAGAACCGGGGTGTCAGGGCTAGGAGACTGTTCTCCACCACTGGGGTAGATCACAGACCCAGCGCTAGGATCTTTGGAAATGTAAAGAGATTGCTGGGTCCTCCCAAGAGGGACTGAGACTAACCTGGGTAGAAATAGATGCCTGGTGTTGGTTGTTGGTTGCTGATCCAACAGTAGCAAGGTGGAGACCCTCTATGGGTCAGTTATCCTCAACAGTACCTCTTCTAGGGGTTTTGACAACAAAATGTCAGAGAAGAAATGGGACAAAAGAGGCACGGAGGCAGACTGACACAGGCAATAGCTTTATTCAGACACACAGCGTGGGAAGGGAAGACTTCAGCCCCTGGGGAGAAAAATGGAGGTCTTGTATATTTGGAGTACTAGGTAGGGTGGTACGTGGTGTGAGGGTTTTGGAGCACAGGACAGGAGAGGACCTTGAGCCATTTGCCTGGGGAGGGAGGGAGCCTGTTTCAACAGATGACCTTGAACTGTTGGGCCAGTGTCAGTGGGAAGTTTCTGGGCCAGGTGGGGTGAGGTGATAAGTGGAATGTTCCATGGCCTGGCTATGGAAGTGCTACCCAAAACAAACAAACATACAACAATTGCCATCTCAGATGGAGATTGGAATGCTAGGAAGGATGCCTTAGTCAAATTTCTAGAAATAGATATCTAGATTCATTAAATGAACAAGCATTAAAGAGTTCAGGCCATGTACCAACTGGCTGCAAGTGATAAAATGGCTAATGCTACAGAAAACTGTATCCAATATAAACAGAGAAAGAATAATTTGACATCAGCTGTAGGTAAAATTCCCTATAGGCAAGGACCAAGGTAAACATTTTGCCACTATCAACCTACAGAAATGAGCAAGAAAACACAAATTTACATGGATATACCATATTCCTTTTGTAATTCAGAACAAAAGTCTCATTGAAAATCAGAACTGAAATACATATTACTCAAAATATGGGGAGATAGGATTTAAGTTTTGGTTTAATTAGTTAAATGATTATATTAAAATTGAATATGAGATGAAGTAAATCAGAGACTCCAGGGGACTAGGATAGGGAGAGCATTTAAAGAGAATAAAAAACACAACTGTATACATTTCCCATCTCACAGTTTTATTTTTCCTCAGTGTTAATCAACTTGGCTTTAACTTTGTATGTTCCAAAGAGGGTGGTATCTGTAAAAATTATGAAAGGACTTAGATTCTTATCCTACTTTCCAGCTAACAACTTAGCATTCTAAAGTTTCATGGATGGTGGAAGAAACATGAGACTTCTGGGTCAGAGATGAAGTATAGTTGGTTTCTTATAAGCACTAGCCAAAATACTAGCATTTTATTGGGCAGTGCCTATCCTCCAATTTTCACAATAGGATTTTAAGAGACACAGATGACAAAAGAGCACACAGTGGGTTGTGTTAGAGGAGATGAAATCCAAATTTAGTAAACCCAAATCTTCTTTTAATGGGTGGCAAAAAAAAACCTGCCTAGTTTTCCTTGGGAGGAGATATTATCTGTATTATACTGAAGCTTACTTATTTCTCAAAAGGAAGCTAATATCTCCATCTTTTGTGGCCATTCACTATTAAAACAGTGTGGTTGTTTGAAGCTGAAGAAAACACGTTCTTAATCTTAATCCATTCTTAGGAGTGTGAACCCACTGTAACTAAGATCTTTTGATAAGGTTACTTCAATTACCGTGTGGCCATATGGGAATTTATCCTATCACTGGGATCCTTTATAAACACAATGAAACACAGACAGATAGAGAGAAAGCCACAGGAAACAAGAATCTGAAATTCAATGGAACCCAGAAGAGAATATAGAGGCCAGGAGAGGCTATGAATTGCCATGTGGCAGAGGAGCAAGGACTGCCAGCAACAAGCTACCGAATACTAGTCTCCAGAAAGAAAGTATCACCTTGATGATGCCTTGATCTGGACATTTTCCCAGACTGTAGACCATGAGCTAATATATTCCCATTGGTTAAGCTGACCTGTTGCATGACATTTGCTCGAGCACGTAAGGAAACTAAAACTAATATGCTTGGAAATTTGGTCCAGAATAAATTCATGATAGTATCTTTGCTCCCAAAAAGTACAGAAAAAAAAGAGACACATGGGGTATTATCTCCAAAAAATATCAATTGCTGAGATACAATGTTGCTTTCATTGAATTTAGCAGTGTGCTATTACCAATGGTTCTTTGAGGCCACCCATAACTTAAATGATGTTAGAAAAATTAAGGCTAATTGTGAGTGACATTGTTACAAAGTAGCAGGGACAGTCCTGTGATTCATTACTTTTGCAACTTTGCTGACAAATATTAATTCTGTAGAGATGAAAATTGTAATCATGGGGATAAGGGTATGTGTGTGTTAAAACTCATAATAGATGGAAACAAAAAGAGTTAATACCCGAAAGACAGCAAAGGAGATTATAAGTGAAATTTCAGTTTCAAAGTGGGATCTAATTATGCTATTTTCATAGTAATAATATTGAGCAAGAGAATAAAATTCTTAGCTAGCTCACTGAGGTCTAGTTCTGACTTACGGTCAATATTGAGAGAGTCATGACTTGAGTCTCTGAAGAAAGAATTTTTCATACCTATTGCCCTTCAAGCTCTTTCAATCAAAAGCCTATGCAGATTACTGGGTGAGAAGAATTGGCACAATATCTTCTGAGGGCTCAATTTGTGGATAGATGATCACAGTTATCAGTTGTTATGCAGTTTATAAATCATGTTCAGGTTCAGTTTATTTTTCATGTGATCAGAGAAAATTATTACCAATTAATAGGATAAAGTACTCTGTGTGGCCACAAATCAAACTTATGGCTTTCTGTAAAGAAGATGCAACTAAAACAGTTTTTTACATAAGATGTGACACAGATTATGGCTATCTGCCCAGTTACATCATTGCTTTATACATTCCTTTGTCAAATGGCAATGTGAGTGGAATTCATTCTAAGGAAGTTATAGATGGAACCCAGGCTCCTTATGTGGGTTTGATTACAGCTTGGTGGCCTGAATATTACAAATAACCTCTGGAAGTACCCAAAAGACATTAATGCACAATCTGTGACATAACTAGACAAATATATTTGGGGGTAGAATATATTAATTTGACAAGTTTATGGGCCCCATAACATTTCTGGGTAGAGTTCACTTTCCCAAACTATGTGATTTTCATTACACTGTCATGGCACAACATATGTGATAGCGTCACCAGCACTAGAACACAATGCAAAAGTTCTTATTGTGATGTTAAAAGGCTGAGTCTTGGGGCACTGAGTTGGGCCAAAGTTATATAACTGGAGACTTTCTATCATGATAAAAAAGACTTGCTAGCACAAAAAGAAAAAAAGGAAGCTCTCTTTTAGGATACAATCTATGTCTGGAAATCATCCTAAAAAGAAAACAAAGCATTAATTGAATGGTTGACTGAATGCTGACTTTAATAAAGTGCCCCATGCCCATGAGAAATGTTGAGAATAATCATCACCTTATCTAAAAATAGGTACTAAATCTGTAGAACTTCCAGTCATCAAAGATTAGAGGCTTTGTGTTATAGAGGCTGAAGCCATAGAGATAAGTTTATAGAAAAATTATAGTTAATAATTAGGTTTGCACTAGATATTTTGTCTTTTATTGTTGTTCTACAATGGTCAGATTCTACAGATCAAAGGAATAATTTATTCCCCCGCCATAAAATTGGATGAAATTGGACAAATAAAGGAACATCACTTTGCTATCCATATTGGGGGTGTGGAGGGATAGTGGACCTTGTTACATAATGACAACCAGAAGATTTGGAGGTAATAACCTGCTCTACGTGTCTGGAGCATTATGCTAACAAACTGGATAGAATGTAGAAATGACTGAGCAATGACCTCTGATCACAGCTCTGGTCATTTTGAATTTGCAGTACATGGAAAAAGTTTATTTCTGTCTGGAGAAGAATGGTGAATGATACCATAATTTTAACTCATTTATGGGTGTCAAACAAATCTTCTCTCTCTGCCAAAGCTAAATGGTATAACACAGGCCACAAGTAGGTTGATAGAATTACATGAATATTACGTAATGATCATCTCCAGGTTAAGAAAATATTTCAGAAGCTGAGATAAAGCCAGATTTAAGGTAAAATCCATGGCGATGAACTGGACAGAAAAGTAAGTGAAGTTAGTCTTAAAAAAATATCATAATTAATTAGACATTCCCTTTGATAAATATAATATGTCTCAAACAACTAGACGCTGGAGGAAAAGTGTGACAGATGGTAAAAGAATTTCAGAAGGCCTACAGAGGGTAATGCTCATTAACATGGTTTGTAGAGGGATTGTCTAGTCACTACTGGAGGGCTCAAATTCTGATGATTGCTGTTGGCTTATTTATTTTTAAACAGTGTATGTTGATTTGAAAGGATCATGCACCCTAGAAAAGCCATGTTTTAATCCATCATGTAGAGTCATCTATTACTTTAAATCCCTATTCAGTACTATAGTGTGGATGATAGATTAGATTATCACTGCGAAGATGTGACTCACCCAATTATGGGTACTAACCTCAGATTAGAGGGAGCTATGACTCCACCCACTCCAGGTGGGTCTTGATTAGTTTACTGGGATCCTTTAAAAGAGGAAGCATTTTAAAATGGCTTGAGATTCCTAGAAAGCAGAGCTACTACAAGCGGCAAGACCCACGAGAACCACAAGATCCATGCAGTCAGAGACTTTTGAAGATGAAGAAAAAAAAATCGCTGAGGGAACCTTCATGAAACAAGAAGCCAGGAAAGAAAGCTAGCAGATTCCCCCCATTTGCCATGGCCCTTCCAATTGAGAGAGAAACCCTGAACTTTGCTGACCTTTCTTGAGTGAAGGTAGCCTCTTGTTGGTGCCTTAATTTGGACATTTTTATAGACTTGCACAGCCTTAGAACTGTAAACTTACAACTTAATAAATTTCTCCTTTTAAAAGCCATTCCATTTCTGGTATATAGCATTCCAGCAGCTGGCAAACTAGAACATAAAGTGTTATAGAAAATATTGTGATAAAAATTAAAAAAAAAATACCTGAGGAATATGTAGTAAGAAGATATTGACTCAGAACAAAATATAGACTTGGGAGGAAGGGGTTAAACTAGATGGGCAGTATCTTTTGCTCTCCCAATTACTAGGAGTTCATGTTAAAGGAAAGAAGGCAGGTGATCAGGTCTTTTTTTGTAAAAGAGCTAATAACTGACCTCTTGATAATTAGTCTACTGATTTTGCTAGCAAGAATGTCCATATGTGTATGGGATACTCATAGCAACTTGTCTCTGAGTGTATAGTCTCTGGTAAACAAGACTTGGATCTATAGATTTTTTTTTATTTTTAAATTTTTTTTTATTAACGGAAAGAAAGAAAAAAAGAAAAAAAAAGAAATTAACACAACATTTAGAAATCATACCGTTCTACATATGCACTCAGTAATTCTTAACATCATCACATAGATGCATGATCATCGTTTCTTAGCACATTTGCATCGGTTTAGAGGAACTAGCAACACAACAGAAAAAGATATAAAATGTTAATATAGAGAAAAGAAATAAAAGTAGTAATAATAGTAAAAAACAACAACAAAAAAACCCTCTAGCTCAGATGCAGCTTCATTCAGTGTTTTAATATGATTACTTTACAATTAGGTATTATTGTGCTGTCCATTTTTGAGTTTTTGTATCTAGTCCTGTTGCACAGTCTGTATCCCTTCAGCTTCAATTACCCATTATCTTACCCTGTTTCTAACTCCTGCTGGACTCTGTTACCAATGACATATTTCAAGTTTATTCTCGAATGTCCGTTCACATCAGTGGGACCATACAGTATTTGTCCTTTAGTTTTTGGCTGGACTCACTCAGCATAATATTCTCTAGATCCATCCATGTTATTACATGCTTCATAAGTTTATCTTGTCTTAAAGCTGCATAATATTCCACCGTATGTATATACCACAGTTTATTTAGCCATTCTTCTGTTGATGGACATTTTGGCTGTTTCCATCTCTTTGCAATTGTAAATAACGCTGCTATAAACATTGGTGTGCAAATGTCCGTTTATGTCTTTGCCCTTAAGTCCTTTGAGTAGATACCTAGCAATGGTATTGCTGGGTCATATGGCAATTCTATATTCAGCTTTTGGAGGAACCACCAAACTGCCTTCCACAGTGGTTGCACCCTTTGACATTCCCACCAACAGTGGATAAGCGTGCCTCTTTCTCCGCATCCTCTCCAGCACTTGTCATTTTCTGTTTTGTTGATAATGGCCATTCTGGTGGGTGTGAGATGATATCTCATTGTGGTTTTGATTTGCATTTCTCTAATGGGCAGGGACATTGAGCATTTCCTCATGTGCCTCTTGGCCATCCGTATTTCCTCTTCTGGTAGGTGTCTGTTCAAGTCTTTTTCCCATTTTGTAATTGGGTTGGCTGTCTTTTCGTTGTTGAGTTGAACAATCTCTTTATATATTCTGGATACTAGACCTTTATCTGATATGTCATTTCCAAATATTATCTCCCATTGTGTAGGCTGTCTTTCTACTTTCTTGATGAAGTTCTTTGATGCACAAAAGTGTTTAATTTTGAGGAGCTCCCATTTATTTATTTCTTTCTTCAGTGCTTTTGCTTTAGGTTTAAGGTCCATAAAACCGCCTCCAGTTGTAAGATTCATAAGATATCTCCGTACATTTTCCTCTAACTGTTTTATGGTCTTAGACCTAATGTTTAGATCTTTGATCCATTTTGAGTTAACTTTTATATAAGGTGTGAGGTGCGGGTCTTCTTTCATTCTTTTACATATGGATATCCAGTTCTCTAGGCACCATTTATTGAAGAGACTGTTCTGTCCCAGGTGAGTTGGCTTGACTGCCTTATCAAAGATCAAATGTCCATAGATGAGAGGGTCTATATCTGAGCACTCTATTAGATTTCATTGGTCGATATATCTATCTTTATGCCAATACCATGCTGTTTTGACCACTGTGGCTTCATAATATGCCTTAAAGTCCGGTATCGTGAGACCTCCAGCTTCGTTTTTTTTCCCTCAAGAAGTTTTTAGCAATTCGGGGCACCCTGCCCTTCCAGATAAATTTGCTTATTGGTTTTTCTAATTCTGAAAAATAAGTTGTTGGGATTTTGATTGGTATTGCATTGAATCTGTAGATCAGTTTAGGTAGGATTGACATCTTAATTATATTTAGTCTTCCAATCCATGAACACGGTATGCCCTTCCATCTATTTAGGTCTTCTGTGATTTCTTTTAGCAGTTTTTTGTAGTTTTCTTTATATAGGTTTTTTGTCTCTTTGGTTAAATTTATTCCTAGGTATTTTATTCTTTTAGTTGCGATTGTAAATGGGATTCGTTTCTTGATTTCCCCCTCAGCTTGTTCATTGCTAGTGTATAGAAAAGCTACAGATTTTTGAATGTTGATCTTGTAGCCTGCTACTTTGCTATACTCATTTATTAGCTCTAGTAGTTTTGTTGTGGATTTTTCTGGGTTTTCGACGTATAGTATCATATCGTCTGCAAACAGTGATAGTTTTACTTCTTCCTTTCCTATTTTGATGCCTTGTATTCCTTTTTCTTGTCTAATTGCTCTGGCTAGATCTTCTAACACAATGTTGAATAATAGTGGTGATAGTGGACATCCTTGTCTTGTTCCTGATCTTAGGGGGAAAGTTTTCAATTTTTCCCCATTGAGGATGATATTAGCTGTGGGTTTTTCATATATTCCCTCTATCATTTTAAGGAAGTTCCCTTGTATTCCTATCTTTTGAAGTGTTTTCAACAGGAAAGGATGTTGAATCTTGTCAAATGCCTTCTCTGCATCAATTGAGATGATCATGTGATTTTTCTGCTTTGATTTGTTGATGTGGTGTATTACATTAATTGATTTTCTTATGTTGAACCATCCTTGCATACCTGGGATGAATCCTACTTGGTCATGATGTATAATTCTTTTAATGTGTTATTGGATACGATTTGCTAGAATTTTATTGAGGATTTTTGCATCTATATTCATTAGACAGATTGGTCTGTAGTTTTCTTTTTTTGTAATATCTTTGTCTGGTTTTGGTATGAGGGGGATGTTGGCTTCATAGAATGAATTAGGTAGTTTTCCCTCCACTTCTATTATTTTGAAGAGTTTGAGGAGAGTTGGTACTAATTCCTTCTGTGAATGTTTGATAGAATTCACATGTGAAGCCGTCTGGTCCTGGACTTTTCTTTTTAGGGAGCTTTTGAATGACTAATTCAATCTCTTTACTTGTGATTGGTTTGTTGAGGTCATCTATTTCTTCTTGAGTCAAAGTTGGTTGTTCATGTCTTTCCAGGAACCCGTCCATTTCATCTAAATTGTTGTATTTATTAGTGTAAAGTTGTTCATAGTATCCTGTTATTACCTCCTTTATTTCTGTGAGGTCAGTAGTTATGTCTCCTCTTCCATTTCTGATCTTATTTATTTGCATTCTCTCTCTTCTTCTTTTTGTCAATCTTGCTAAGGGCCCATCAATCTTATTGATTTTCTCATAGAACCAACTTCTGGTCTTATTGATTTTCTCTATTGTTTTCATATTTTCAATTTCATTTATTTCTGCTCTAATCTTTGTTATTTCTTTCCTTTTGCTTGCTTTGGGATTAGTTTGCTGTTCTTTCTCCAGTTCTTCCAAGTGGACAGTTAATTCCTGCATTTTTGCCTTTTCTTCTTTTCTGATAAAGGCATTTAGGGCAATAAATTTCCCTCTTAGCACTGCCTTTGCTGCGTCCCATAAGTTTTGATATGTTGTGTTTTCATTTTCATTCGCCTCTAGGTATTTACTAATTTCTCTTGCAATTTCTTCTTTGACCCACTCGTTGTTTAAGAGTGTGTTGTTGAGCCTCCATGTATTTGTGAATTTTCTGGCACTCCGCCTATTATTGATTTCCAACTTCATTCCTTTATGATCCGAGAAAGTGTTGTGTATGATTTCAATCTTTTTAAATTAGTTAAGACTTGCTTTGTGACCCAGCATATGGTCTATCTTTGAGAATGATCCATGAGCACTTGAAAAAAAGGTGTATCCTGCTGTTGTGGGATGTAATGTCCTATAGATGTCTGTTAAGTCTAGCTCATTTATAGTAATATTCAGATTCTCTATTTCTTTATTGATCCTCTGTCTAGATGTTCTGTCCATTGATGAGAGTGGTGAATTGAAGTCTCCAACTATTATGGTATATGTGTCTATTTCCCTTTTCAGTGTTTGCAGTGTATTCCTCACGTATTTTGGGGCATTCTGGTTCGGTGCATAAATATTTATGATTGTTATGTCTTCTTGTTTAATTGTTCCTTTTATTAGTATATAGTGTCCTTCTTTGTCTCTTTTAACTGTTTTACATTTGAAGTCTAATTTGTTGGATGTTTGTATAGCCACTCCTGCTCTTTTCTGGTTGTTATTTGCATGAAATATCTTTTCCCAACCTCTCACTTTCAACCTATATTTATCTTTGGCTCTAAGATGCGTTTCCTGTAGACAGCATATAGAAGGATCCTGTTTTTTAATCCATTCTGCCAGTCTATGTCTTTTGATTGGGGAATTCAGTCCATTAACATTTAGAGTTATTACTGTTTGGATAATACTTTCCTCTACCAATTTTTTCTTTTGTATTATATATATCATATCTGACTTTCCTTCTTTCTATACTCTTCTCCATATCTCTCTCTTCTGTCTTTTTGTATCTGACTCTAGTGCTCCCTTTAGTATTTCTTGCAGAGCTGGTCTCTTGGTCACAAATTCTCTCAGTGACTTTTTGTCTATAAATGTTTTAATTTCTCCCTCATTTTTGAAGGACAATTTTGCTGGATATAGGAGTCTTGGTTGGCAGTTTTTCTCTTTTAGTAACTTAAATATATCATCCCACTGTCTTCTAGCTTCCATGGTTTCTGCTGAGAAATCTACACATAGTCTTATTGGGTTTCCCTTGTATGTGATGGATTGCTTCTCTCTTGCTGCTTTCAAGATCCTCTCTTTCTCCTTGACCTCCAACATTCTAACTAATAAGTGTCTTGGGGAACGCCTATTTGGGTCTAATCTCTTTGGGGTGTGCTGCACTTCTTGGGTCTGTAAAATCTAGGTCTTTCATAAGAGTTGGGAAATTTTCAGTGATAATTTCTTCCATTATTTTTTCTCCTCCTTTTCCCTTCTCTTCTCCTTCTGGGACACCCACAACACGTATATTTGTGCGGTTCATATTGTCCTTGAGTTCCCTGATACCCTGTTCGAATTTTTCCATTCTTTTCCGGATAGTTTCTGTTTCTTTTTGGAATTCAGATGTTGTATCCTCCAAATCACTAATTCTATCTTCTGTCTCTTTAAATCTATCATTGTAGGTATCCATTGTTTTTTCCATCTTTTCTACTTTATCCTTCACTTCCATAAGCTCTGTGATTTGTTTTTTCAGTTTTTCTATTTCTTCTTTATGTTCAGCCCATGTCTTCTTCATGTCCTCCCTTAATTTATCGATTTCATTTTTGAAGAGGTTTTCCATTTCTGTTCATATATTCAGCATTAGTTGTTTCGGCTCCTGTATCTCATTTGAACTATTGGTTTGTTCCTTTGACTGGGCCATATTTTCAATTTTCTGAGTGTGATCTGTTATCTTCTGCTGGCGTCTGGGCATTTAGTCAGATTTCCCTGAGTGTTCGACCCCACAGGTTGTAAGATTTTTCTGTGAAATCTCTGGATTCTGTTTTTCTTATCCTGCCCAGTAGGTGGCGCTCGTGGCACACGTTTGTCTACGGGATCCACCAGTTAAAGTTGCTGTGGGTCCTTTAACTCTGGAAAACTCTCGCCATAGGGGAGGTTTGGCAGCCGAAGTGTCTTGGAAGAGTGCCAGCCGGCTCGGGGGTCCGAATGTGGGGAGGGTCGCCGGCCGCCGCAGCACGTGAGAGCGCCCGACCAAATTTCCTAATCGGCCCGGGGCGCCAAGTGTGGCAGAAGGGCGCCAGCTGTCGCAGCCCGGGAGAGTGCACTGTTCCCAGGTGGACCGGGGAGTCGCGTGTTTGGAAGGGACCCCCTGGTCACCGTTCTCTGCAGTCTGGGGATTTCTGACCCAACTCTTTCAGTTGGTCCGGGGGGCCTCGCATGGTGGGGACACCAGCCGCCGCGGTCTGAGGGGACCGCCTGCCCAATTCTGCCAGCTGGCCTGGGAAGGAGGAAGGGAGGGACTCCGGCCGCTTGCCGTCCCGCCCAGGAAATCCCGCATCCCTCGGTGTTCTCACCGGAGCTGGTTGTCCCAGACAGTCAGCCGTTCCAGGATGGGGTACGCTGTCCCTTTGATCTCCGTCGTGGCTCCGGGAGCTGCTCTGTATTGTCTCTACTCCCCCAGTAGCTGTTCTGGAGGAGGAAAGGTGAGGGCGGCAAGGCTGTTGAGGCTGGTAGCGGAGGAGCCTGTGAAGGCAGAAGAGGGCACTGTGGTGGTTCGGTCTATAGATTTTTGAATCATGGCTCCCTGGAAAATATCAACAGAAGCCCTCTTCATGGTCTGAATATAACATGGAGATGTTTCACTATCTTAACTTTTCCTATCTTATGACACCAATCTCATTTAGAGGTCTCACTTATTACTCTGGTCAGAGGCCATGTCAGAGGTTTACTGCAAAAAACTGAGGAGACATGCAGGATGTCTCAGACTTCTCCCTGCTTTGCTTGTGCCCCCTGATTTCTTGGGTTCTTGAAATCATAAGTAAATTCTGACTTTGGGATATAGATCAGCTTTTAAGTCAGATTTTTCAATCCATTCCTTTGCATTTGGTGTGGGTTCTAAGAAAAATGTGTTAGAACTCAAAATAATCTTTAAATGAAATGTGACCTAAACATTCTCATGCAGAGAAAGTGCACACATTTTTGCAGAAGAAAAAGGAATCACCCATACTCATGAGCCATGTGTACAGTAATGGCTGTGACTGATTGTTGAAATATGTCTGCTTCAGGAATCTGTAAACTTATAAGAAATTGTCTGATTACTGTGCATTTTATTAAGGTCAGCATGGTCAAATTTTGTAAAATCTATAAAGTTTATTTTTCAGAGTGTTATGAATGGAGCAACTCAGCATTCCTGTCAGGCCCTGTCTCATTAAACTTACACCAGTTTCCCAAGCTCCCCATAAATGTTTGATAATGACTGTGCCTCATGGAACTAGGAACAGTGGCATATTGATCTGGACATAAATATATTAGTGTTAAATTGATCATCCTGAAACAAATCTTACTGCAAATAAATTTATTATTTGATGAGCTGAGTATGCTCATGATTCTTTCCTGGTTAATGCTCTGATGGTTTGTCCATTTGGTGATTAACATGGTTTCCACTTGAGTGCTCCACTTCACACTTAGGACAAACTGACTGACTATGTCTGTTGGGAACTCTTGACATGAAAAAATGGCTAAGCCATGCTAGAAATAGTCTCTTTTATGTCAATTCCATTGTGTTGCTGGCTACCTATTCTGGGGATGGAATCTGCAGCCAAGTCATGCTGAAATTGTTAACTGTTGATCAATTAAATGTGCTTAAAACCTTTTCTGATGTTTGTTACCATTGCTTTCAGTAACAGCAACTAGGAATGCTTTCTTCTCAGAATCAATCTCAGCCCTTCTATCCAGTGGACTCCCATTCTCACAGATATTCTTGATTGAAACTGGATATGATTCTATGCCCTCTGTCCTCATATACCACCAGTACTTGTTCAGTCAAGGGTGTTCTCTGCTAAATTTTGAACCAGTATTACTAAATTAAAGCCCATTAGTTTCTTCCTGCCATTTCTCAGAGCACCAGTCTTTATTTGGGAATGAAGGTCTGGAAAGACCTTCGGATATTTCTGCTAAGTATCTGTAGCTTCTCTACAGTATCTGGGTTTATTTAGTTCCCAAGCTCAAGGATGCAATTATCTTATCAGTTCCGGAGCTAGCATCAATTTCTGTCACAAAATAACTGACATCTTTTAGGGTAATAACAATACACAGTGGCATTATACTGGCAAGACCTCTTTGCTTAAGTTTGTAACTTTCGGAGGTTGAGCAAGATATACTGAGATCCTATGATGTAAATTTTAGTATTCTGTAAGAATAGGTCCTGTCTATACAGTGAATTTCCAGGATAGGGGCTCATTAATTTTGGAAAGTAATCTAACTGGGACTCTTGAAATTTAACATGGTATTCATCACAGGGTTTCCTGGTAGTTGTAGTTTAGGTAGGAGAACGGTATTGGAATACACTTATTAAAATTAGCTGTCTAGAGAATTGCACATTATCCAGATCAGAAGAAGAACTTGTTATTCTAAAGCTTTCTTATGTGATTTAAGAGTTTTGAATGCAAAACATAAGATTAAATCAGGGATGGGAAAGCTTAATGATTTACTTATGATAACTTTTCTTAGAAGTGTTTTGTTAATGCTTTATGTACTGTGGATTATAATAAAATATGTGTTTTGCTGATAATTTATGTACAATGGATTATAATAAGTAAATGTTACATGGTATTGAATGGGTGATGCTAAAGATTGCAGAGTCTGGTTTATAAAATATTACTGGAAAATGGAGACATATGTTTGTGCTAACATTTTGTATGAAAGGAAGATGTCCCTCCAAAATGTAGTAGTAGGCTAAGTATTATCAGTGAGAAACACCATATCAAACAAACTAATTTTGATAGGTAATAAAACAAAACTTTTCCAAAAGTTTCATGAAAGAACCTGATATTCACTGAGCACTCTGGGAATAATTTTGAGTAAAACATTGTCTTCATCCATGTCAGAACCATAAGTAAGTTCTAGAGTTCACATAGAAATTATCTTAACCCTGGGAGCCAAGTTTAGAAAGCTTCTCATGAACTTGTACTCAAAGTTTAACTTTATTCACCTGAGAATCATAAATAACTTTTCCAGTTGACTTAGAAGCAATCATAGCTGAGTGAAGACATAAATTCTACATTAGAAATGACTCCAAGTGTTTATATTGTATGTGTGCCAGTCAAAAACTATTGGGTATCCAAGAAGGCTATGTCATCCTGATCCAATCTTATTGGGGCCAGACCTTTGCTTAGGATGGGAAACTTTGACTGGATTGTTTCCATAGAGATGTGACACACCCAATTGTGGGTGTAGCCTTTTGATTAGATGGAAATGTGACTTTCCCCTTTCAATGTCTTGATTAGTTTACTAGAATTTTTTAAAAGGACAAACACTTTGGAGAAACGTCAGATGCAGACTATTCTAGCTTGCTAGCTGCTGGAATGTGATAAACCAGAAACAGAATGGCTTCTAAAAAGAAGGGGGAATTTAATAAGTTGCTAATTTATAGTTCTAAGGTCATGAAAGTGTCCCAATTAAAGCAAGTCTATAAAAATGTCCAAATTAAGGCACCGACAAGAAGTTACCATCACTCAAGAAAGACCAATGAAGTTCAGGGTTTCTCTCTCAACTGGAAAGGTACATGGCGAACATGGTGACACCTACTAGCTTCCTCTCCAGTTCTCTTGCTTCATGACGCTGCCCAAGGGGCATTGTCCTTCCTCATCCCCAAGGTCACTGGCCAGTAGACTCTGTGGTTCTCAGCCTCATGTCTCTAAAAAAGGACTTTCTCCAAAATGCTTCCTCTTTTAAAGGATTCCAGTTGAGGCCCACCAGGAATGGGTAGAGTCACACCTCCTTATAATCAAAAGTTAATACCCACAATTGGATGAGTCACATCTCCATAGGAACAATCAAAAAGTTCACAGCAAGCAATACTGAATGAGGATTAAAGGACATAGCTGTTCTGGGGCCCACCACAGATTCAAACCAGTACACAGACACTTAGATAACAGTTGCTTCAGAGCTGAAAGAGACATGGATGCTTGGAGATACTTGGAGTGCCGACAGAGAAAGTAGATGCCTTGACATGGGCAGAGCCCAGCAAACATCACCATGCCTTTTCATGAGATACTAAGCAAACCAGAATACCAGAATTGTGTCCCAGAGGAGCTAAGTGAAAGCCCGAGACATTTAGAAAAGAAACCACTGGTATTAGATGCTGGAAGCAATGAACCGAGAACAAGGACCAGCAGATGCCAGCCACATGCCTTCCCATGTGACAGACATCTACCTTTCTTTGGAGTTAAGGTTTCTTTCTCTAGGTGCCTTTGTTTGGACATCTTCATGGCCTTAAAACTATAAACTTGTAACGTAATAAATTCTCTTTTAAAAATCCATTTCATTTCTGGTATATTGCATTCTGGCAGCTTTAACAAACTAATACAGCATATATGTGTGAAATATTTTTATTTTTTATGTGTATATATGTATATATATTTTAATGTGTACATATATATTAATTTAGGAAAATATATTTTCAAAAATGCAAAATCATATTTTGCAACCTTTTAGAGTGGGAGAAAACTCAAAAAAGCATTTATATTGCTAAGGGTCAGGTGTAAAATTATGTTATAAAGGCTGAGTAGTTACTACATCAACACAACTTCATAAACTAGTTCGTAGGATATTGGTTTTAAGAGATAATTAACTTAGAGTGTAACAATCAAAGACTGTCACAAATTAATATTTATTATTTTGTTGAAAATTAAATAGTTGGAATATTTTTCAAATATTTAAAAACATGAAGCTTTGGATAATGGTTGACAGAGTTGTTGACTAACAATAGAATATTTTCATTAACACATTCTTTCATTTTTGCATACAGTATAGTATTTTTACCAGCACTTCTACCATACTTCTACCATTCTACTATAACATGATATATGTAAAATAACATATTGAACTAAGGAAATTCAAGCACAGCAAAAGCAATCCTTTTATGTGAAATCCACTCTTAAAATTTTCAGAACTATCTCAATTTCTGAGGTATGAGAATGCAGTTTCTAGGGACAGAACTACACTCTCTTTATTTCCTCAAGCCACACCACACAAATAACTCTCGATTCTCTATTATATTTTACCCAACTGACTTGACCTTTTTTTTCAAACCAAGCTAAAGATTTACTTCAGGAAATAACACAGTAATTATATTCAAGCTTAAGATACAGTACAGAAATTCAGTAACAATGCATTTGGAAATCTTGCTTATGTTTTAGTTTATCAGCAATACATGACAGTTGTTCCAAAAGATAATTTCTTTGTCTTGAATCCCTTAGATTTAATGTAACTGGGAAACACAGCATTTTTATAGTGATACATACTATTTGAAATAATGAATATGATTTTTAAAATGTGTTGACACACACGAGTAAACGATAAAAGGACAAAGCCATGTAACTAATGAGACAATATAATAAAATACTCTCATAGTTGGGAGGGTAGAATTTCAGATTTCCCAAATCCCTCTCTGACTTGATCAGCTATTGATGATACCACTTGCATTGACTGAAGTCTACGAGGCCTTGAGAAGCACAATTTTGCCAGCTCATTGTTTACTTTGCTTATCTTATATAATCCTTCTTTCATCTACCAACTATTAATGGAAACTGGTGATCTGATGTTGTGTACAAAAAAAATTCTTAGTGAATTAAAGGTTATTTCCTAGGTGTCCCTGCATTTTTACTGGAACCATTCCCAGGGGACTGAAATCCTGTTCTTAAAGTCTAATTCACGTCGTAATTGAGTTTGGATCAAAAACATAAATTCTTTTCCTTGCAGCATTGGAGTAATGCAATTAAGGCATTAGGATGATAATATAATATTATTCCCATTAAGCAATTTTCCATAGTAGTTCTTGAAAATTTATACAAGAAGGAAGTAAGACATCTGAACACATGCTATGATTTCACATATAGCATTTAGATTCTATGTCTGGAAAAATGCCACTAATCTTGCATGGTATAAATCTAATACTTTGTTCTGTAATGTACTACTTAACTTTTCAGAATCACTTATTCTCTCTTTTCTGATCCCTTAACCATTGCCTTTGCTTCACATTATTGATAATAAGTTTGGATGTTTCTTAAAAGTTAAATTGTCATCTCTTTGAAGGTAGTCACAAATCTTATGCACCTCTGTGTTCCAAAAGCTCACACTTTGCCTGATTTAGAGTGTATTCTATGTTTGCATGAAAAGAAAGGAAAATGAAATTCATTTAAATTGTATTTTTACACTTTTAGAATGCAAGTTACTTAACCAAATGTCCTCTCAACTTCCATATTACATCTAAAACTTATTTCTATGGATGAAACCTCTCTAATATGATTTATACTGTTATACTCTGCATGAAATGTGTAACATTTCAATAACATTCCATAGAATGTTGCCAAGTTTGATATTTGAATCTAAAAGATCTTCTCCATATTGACACACTGTGATGGCTGTATTCTGATGTCAACTTGGCCATGTTGTCTGGTCAGGTGAGCATTGACTTGACCGTGACTGCAATGGTATTTTATGGCTGGTTGATAAACCAGAAAACTAGTGTATTAAGTCTTCAGTCAGTAGATTGCATCTGTGACTGATTACATCTAAGACCACAAAGGCATGCCTCCCACAATGATATAGTCCAATCAGTTAGAGGCTTTTAAGGGAGAAGAGAAACTCTTTCACTGCACCTCTAGCCAGTGAGCCTCTCCTGTGGAGTTCATCCAGGCATTTCATCAGAGCTGCCAGCTTCACAGTTTGCCCTATGGATTTTGGAATCTCCCATTCTCATAGTTGCATGAGATACCTTTATAAATTTCATGTTTACAGAGCTCTCCTTTTGGTTCTGTTTCTCTAGAAAACCCCAACTAACACACACACACACTTCCTACATTTTGGACCTTTCTAATTTTTGCTACCTAACTATCCTACGCAGTGTCATATTGCTATTCTTTATACTCCTCGTTTCCCAGGTAAGTGGCACCTACCTTCTACCGTCAATGGTGTTTTAAATTCTAACTATCCTGCATGGATCATTTGTTATTTCTTTTATGGTCTCTTATCTCATTTTTGTATTGATCACGTTAGTTTACAGTTGTAGTACTCTCCTTGTACTCTTGTAGTCTTGTGGTACTCTTTGATGCTTAGCAGATATATAGAGAGAGTGAGCCAAACACATCTAAATTAGGTCAATTTCTAGTTGTGTGACCTAAATGAAGATTTACCTTTGTATGACTCAGCTTTCACATCTAGAAAATAAACATGATAGATTTTATCTACCTTACAGACTATAAATATTAGATACTTGCAATTGTATGAAGTGAAGCCTCAAGATGCCGATACTAGGGTCTGCTTTCACTCTATTCTAGTGCGTAAAATAGAACCTGACACCTCATAGGGACTCAATAAATATTTGTGGGATAACTGATTGTGTTGGTAAAGTGGCATACAGGAAATCCTCAGTAAATGTCAAGAAACAGTACCATAACTATAACATAAGATCCTTAAAATGAAACAATATGTGTTATAAATAATACAAAGATGAATCCTAGTGAAGCCCTCTAATCTTCAAAATTACCTCTGATCCTCAAAATAATCTTGCAAAGTTAAAACAAATAAACAACCAGCTAAGGCTATGCATACTATTTGAATGAGCTTCATGACAAAACTGTCAACCATGTATTGTCCTTGATTCCAAACAAAATCTTCCAATCCTTTCTTACATAGAAGTTCTGGAGCCATTATTCAAATTAAACAAATGTTTCTGGAGTTCCAGTAATAAAGAATAAAAAATAAAGAGAACAGAAGTACCTGAGGTAATTCAAGCCAGATAGACAAGTAAAATTGTCTTGGGGAGGGAAAACCTTAACTTGAGTCAGATTGTTACTGTCTAAAACAACTCCCTGAATATAATTTAAGCACCTTTAAAACCTTAATTGAATCAAGTCTCCCACTAAATACCATGAAATATCACTTACATAAAACATTTAATGACCAACGAAGGGAAAATTTTCTGTAATACTGTATACTAAAATTAAAGGTTATGATAATTTTTAAAAGGCATATAAAATCTCTATAAGCTATTAGAGGAGTGTGGTTCCTTTTATAAATCAGAAAATTGTTTCCTTGAAATACTTATGGGATATAATTGTTCAATGAAGCTGAAAACTGTCAGTTTTATTATGAAATATACTGTTTTGATTTTACCATTTCACTCAAATCCCTTTCCAAAAATATAAATTGAAGTTAAAAAAAACATAATATAGAATATTTTATGGAAGAAATTTGAATTCAAGAAAGTTAATGGAATGCAAAGTTGTAACAAGAAAAATATTTAAATTAGTCAAGTTTGGTATTTAATATTTTGGATAAACTACTATCCTCAAGATGTATGTTTGATCGAGTTGAACAGATAAGTGGTGTTGAATGCATCTCCAAACTGCAAAAGCACATTTATAATTTTTGTCCTTCAAAATTAAATGCAATTGCTCTTTTGATATATGCACAACTGTGATTCTTGATTTCATCACCAGTGTGCTGGTTTGAAAGGATATATGTAGCTTTAATCAAAATCCCATTTCGTAAAGCAGAATAATCCCTATTCAATACTGTAGGTAATCAGATAATCTCCCTGGAGATGTAACCCAATCAAGAGTGGTTGTTAAACTGGATTAGGGGAGATATGTCTCCACCCATTTGGGTGGGTCTTAATTGGTTTACTGGAGTCCTATAAAAGAGGAAACATTTTGGAGAATGAGAGATTCAGAGAGAGCAAAGTTGAACGACATAGCTACAAGAAGCAGAGAGTCCACAAGCCAGTAAACTTTGGAGATGAAGAAGGAAAACACCTCCCGGGAGCTTTGTGAAAAAGGAAGCCAGGAGAGAAAGCTTGCAGATGACACTGTGTTCAACATGTGCCCTTCCAGCTGAGAGAGAAGCCCTGACTATGTTAACCATGTGCCTTCTCACTTGAGAGAGAGACCCTGAACTTCATCATCCTTCCTTGGATGCCTTGGATTGGCATTTCTATAGACTTGCTTTAAGTGGGACATTTCCTCAGCCTTAGAACTGTAAATTAGCAAGTTATTAAATTCCCCTTTTAAAAGCCATTCCATCCCTCTATATTGCATTCAGGCAGCTAGCAAACTAGAACAGTTAGGTAGCATATAAATAATTCATGGTTCTTGTTTAATGGATTCCTAGTGCTGCAAGATGAATGAATGACAGATTAACAAAGTAAACCTATTGTTATAAACTTCGTGGTTTCCAATATTTCATTAGTAATTTTTTAAGTGAAATTCTTAGAATAAATATGTATCTCTTGATTTCAGGCATATTTAGAATGATTTTTATATCAAATGTAATTATTATTGAAAATTAAAAATAAATTTTTGATACAAAATTTGTTTTTCAGAAAATGATGTAATGTATACCATCAATTTTAATGTATAAGTGATACTTTTATTGTGTTGCCCTCTTTAATGGTGAATTTACTCTCTATTAAAATTTTGAACGCATTTTAACTTAATTAATGGTTATGTCTTTCTCTTTTGTTATCTATGCCTTTTTTCATTTTTCTTTGGTTTATAAATACTTTGCCCTTTGATATATGAGCTGTGAAAATAATAATAATAACAATAATGATATTATTAATTTGCCTTTCATGATAGTTATAAAATTGTTCATACTTTTGGTTATTATTTTTTATTTTTATGTAGTTAGAAGAATGATTTTTAAACTTAAAAATATTTCCTCACACAAAGACGAGACCTATAATAACCTATATTTATTTCTGGCAAACATATTCTTATTTTTGACATTTTACATCTTGAGTCACATGTAATATAGTGTGGTGCATGCTTTGTAAAAAAAGAATAATTTAATTATCTTGCTCTTAAATAATTCACTTTTTTATTTAATATTAGAAATAATTTATTTCCTCACAAAATAAAACTAATCATATTATCATTAATACTTTCTTAACCATTGTAGTTAAGCAGATGTCAAATAAAATGTAAGATCTTATTTTAATTTTAGTGGGATTACATTAAATAAGCACTAATTACAAAACTGATGCCCTTCATAATATTATATTATGAGTCATAGCTACTGACAATAAATAGCTTATATTATAATACTTGACAATATAATCCATGAAATATTAAGTGAGACTCATGAAACATATGTGTCAGTGGAATAGCTAAATTAAAGATAAAACCTAAATACCAAAGTATCAGTAATAGTTGTAAAATGGACCTAATATTTTAGAACAGTAGTCCATTAGCACTAGGAAACAAATAGCTATTTAAAGCCAATATATGCTGAAAAGCAATGGGGAAAATATTTTTTATTCATTCATTTTTCCTAATCAATTATAATACAATCGTCTTTTTCCTAGAACATTGCAATAGTCTGTTTACCGATTGTTTTGCTTCAGACCTTCTCCAGAAAGAGTTTTCTCTGTGCTATTTTTTGATAAAATTGAATAATTTAGCTCCTCATATTTCTTCTACCTTCTCTCCCTCCTCGACTCAGTTTTCACTGAAGTGCTAAAAAAGCTTCATTTTATATGCCTTACATTTTACATAGTGAGTCCATGACTTCTCATGTTTCCTATTTTTAGTAAGGCATATCACCTTTTCTACAGTAAGTAGGATCAATCTATCTTAATACTTCTAGACAAAAATTAATGCATCATGATACTCTTCCTTGAAAAATTCACAAAACAATGTCAATATTTTCAGGGAAGTCCAAGACTAAATGTATGCACAAGATACATTGAAAAAGAAAAGTCTAGGGACATTGTTGATTGGGACACATCATGAGAAGTTAAGATAGTTATCAAGAAGGGTAAAAAATATAAGTAGAAGACATATGAGATGAGTTTATAAGGATGGATATTTGATCCCACATCTATTTATTTAGGGCAATAGGAACAGCATTTAAAAACATATGCTTAAATACCAACTTTAAAATCCCCCACTAAATGTAAAATTGCAAAGCACTCCCTACTGACATTCTATGTTCCACCTTTTGCACTTAATTATTTTAAATATAGTTATATTACTTGTTATCTTTAATGTCTGTTGTCTGTCCCTCTACTCCATCAAAGGCATAATCTTTCTTTATTCAATACTGTCTTCAAACGCCTAGAAGATTGCATTGTACATAGTAAGCTTCAATTAAGATTAGCTGAATAGATTATTTCGAGATTTTTAGTTTTTTTTTTTTTTTTGCATGGGCAGACACCGGGAATCAAACTCAGGTCTCCTTTTTAGCTAATTGTAAGGTGCATATTAAATAAGGACAGATCCTGATCCCCAAGAAGCAAGGATATTGTTGAAACAATGTAGAGTATTTGAATGGGATAACAGGCTCGATGAAGGAGAATGAAGAAGCTCCTAGTAACCATATAATCATGTCAGAAGCAGTAAGCAACAACATTACCTGATCTAAGAATTTAGAGAAGTTGTTAGTTTATATTCTGCTGAAACATCTGTAGTTCTTTAGTTGCTTAAATAAGAAGCTATTTCCTTATAAACAGTAATGAATCCCACTATGAGCCCTGCAGATGCAATAATTCCTTACCTGCTCAGTTTTCCTGAGAGAGGTGTGTATTGCAGACTGATAAGAGCTCAGGAAGACAAACTAAGTAGGGCTGGATTATCAAAAAATTTTGACCAGGAGGAATATTTACTAAAGTCATACATGAAAAAATGAGATATGGGGAGATAAACCAATATATAAAACATAACAAAGAAATAACGATGTTGCAATAGGATTATATGTTCCAGCATACATATATTTTGCATATAGTCACAGAACATATAGTTCTATAACACTATCTCACAAATGTCCACTGTGTTGGAAGTTTAAATATTCTACTCAAATAAGTACACGCTTAAAACAACTTTAGCTTGGTGTCATTTTATGTGAGATTAACATTAATTAATAAACAGCATTTTATTAAATGCCACATAAAATTAACAATAAGGAAGAAAAATATGAATTATTTCTTGCAGACAAATCCTATGTTTTTCAGCATGTGTCCATCTATGATAGATAATAATTTGAGATGGGTATTAAGTAGATATTTAAAAAATAGGTAGGAATACAGATGTTTGATAGATATTTTAGGGGTTTTGGTTGTTTTGTTTTGTATTGTATTGTATTTTAATGTGTATTAGGTAAAATTTCACCTTTGTCCTTTGCTTCCTAGCCAGATTTAACTGCTTGACACTTTTCCCCAGATAAAGCTTCTCTATATTTTTATTATATCCACCCAGAAATTCATCTATGTGGCATTAATTAAATACTCAAATTCTAAATTGAATACTCACAGCCTTTTCCATTTTATATGATTTGTGGCTGTATCACTTGTAAAATTCTAACTATTTATTATCTTCAATAGTTTTTTTTTTTTTAATGTGCAAAGATCACTTTCAAATTCTACCTTCATCATCCAATTTGGATCACCTATAGCCAAGGGTGTAGAAGGCCCCTGCAGTTTTATACACAGTTACTTCTTGTTGCTACAAAAAAGGGATGAGAATGTAAGAGCTGTCATTTGGTAAACTAAACACTGGAAGATAAGATTACAGTGCTTGGGGAGATTTTTGTCTTGTAACTAGTCACTGTCAAAATGAACTCTCACAGTGTGTTGCCTTAAGAAAATAAAAATCCTATCTTAGAAAATAGACATTTCAGTATGTGCAGCGATAGGGAGGCCTTGGGGACAATGCCAACCATGCAGACATTCAAGGTATACAAGTTAATGGAATAAGTTTTATTTTCACCTTGAGTTCTGGAAGATATCCAAGGCCAAATGAATTGCCGTTCTAGATAGAGTTCTGAACACAGCTTATTGGTGTGGAGGATTGGCCCAAGTCTACTCCAGGGATCACAGGAGACTGAATTATGTCCAGAGACCTAAAGATATGCCTGTTTGTGAGGGGGTGTGTGTCACGGAGTAGGATATTGGCATAAATTTTTATTCCTGCAAATGGTAAGTATTCCTGCTAAACTGGTAAGTATAGATAATAGAAGCATTATTTTAAAATTTTCCGAATAAAGCGTACGGTACTATAGAATCCCATAAGAAGAAAAGAGGAACAAATGTGAGAGCCATGTTGGTGAAATGTAGTGAACTTGGGTAGGATGTACTGTAGTAACATATACATAAAATACTATGCCCACATTTAGAAGGGGAAAAAACTCCCTCAGCTTAACAAAATTAGGGATGACTTTTTGAAAGCTTCACAACCCCCCAATTTTTTTTTATTCCTGTGGACCCAAAGGATTTGTGAAGAAGGTAAGAAACATTTTTTCCCCATTAAAAAAATAAGCTGATTTGTTATTCTTTATGTCTATAATTAGTATTTTATTTAAGAAAGAATTCATAAACATTTCTAATATTGATTTTATATTGCTGCCATAAAAATTTACGACAAATTTAGTGACTTAAAAAAATTATATATTACAGTTCTACAGGTCAGAAGTCTAACATGGGTCTCATTGAATTAAAACCAAGGTGCCAGCAGAGCTGGGCTTCCTTTGGGAGGCTGTAAGTGAGAATCTGTCTCTCAGTCTTTTCCAGCTTCTACCGGATATTTGCATTCCTTGGCTCATCAACCCTGTCCTCCATCCTCAAATTGGCAATGTTGTGTATCTAGGACCCTTCATCCAAAGTCACATTCCTTTCTTAATAAATCCAGTTTCTCCCTTTTCTTTCTTTCTTTCTTTTTTTTTGGATTCCTGATTGGGCTTACCCAGATAATCCAGGATGGTCTCCTCACTTTAAGGTCTGTGACCTCTATCATTTCTGCAAAGCCCTTTTGGCTACGTAAGGAAACATATTAACAGATTCTGGGTTGCAGGAACCTCATTCTGCCTACTACACCTCCCCACTATAACCCGCAAGAACTTTAGTCCTTAAAATTAAAATGTGTCTATGTGTCTGCTTCAAGTCCATCTAGAAGGATATGAAACCTTTCTATTAAGTATCTTTCTTCTTCTCCACTACCACTATTTTGGTTCAAAATATTAAAAACAATTTGGAAGATAATGTAGGAAGCTATCCTCATGGACTAACTAGAAAATATGTATCAAAGTTGTGATTCTAATTAGGATATAGAAAAGCACAGGCCATCATTGCTCGTATGCTAAAAATGAAGATATATTGAACATATTACAAATATCAGTGATGTTAAATCCATTAGAGACCTAAAAGATACAAAGAAAGTTAGATTTAACTTCAGAAAAGTATGAACCCCAGGAATGAAGAGACAATTGGCTAATATTACCCCTGGACTTACAGAGGTTAAGATATGAATTCTTCATGGAATGGGGTGAGAAGAAATTAGCTAAATTTTAGTGCCCTTGGTGGGCTTGCTTGAGGGATTAGAATTCCAAAGAATTCCAATTACAAGGCAAGTCCACATCTACCCACCAATTATTATTTTCCCATATAGAGTTCACTTAGTTCATGCATTCCCAGTGAGGCAATACCATACTCAAGAAGGTAAAATTTAGTTCTTGGAAGTGAAAATGATCTTATTTTTCTTATATATAAAACACTGATAGAGTATATAAAGAGAAATATAGTTTATCTGTGGTATTAAAATTTTATAAGAAGGCAGAGGATTGTGTGAAGAAGACAGAGTGAGGAGCTCCAGGACTCAGAACTTCCTCCAGAATAACTATTAAACAGGCAGGAATTGTCTGAAACTAGTATTTTGAAACTCCAGGGGCCAGAAAAATATTGTATAGCATTCAGGGAAGAGTGGGAGGAAGAGGTTGATAAATTATGGTTCTAAAATGCAAATGCATAAACAGTAATATTAAATCAATAGTTTTGGACATAAAATATACAAAAATATAAATGTTAACAGGTACAAAAATAGGTGGGAGGACAGAGGAGCATAGGAAAAGTATATATATATATATGCTATTGGAGTTAAGTTGGTATCAAAACAAATATGATTGCTATATATTTAGGATGTTAAATTTTAACCCCATGATAACCATAAGGAAAATAGATGAAAAATATATCTGCATATAAAAGAGAAGGCATTCAATACAGTACAACACAAAACATCAAATAAATCTAAAGGTAGGCATTAACACAACCATTGAGAGACAAAAGAAAAGAAAAAGGTATAAGACATGTAATTGCTAAGCAGCAAAATGGCAGAACAAATCCTGCATTATCAGTAGTGACTTTAAATGTAAATGGATTCAACTCTCCAGTCATATGCATATTGGCAGGATGCATAAAAAAGCATGACTCATCTATATATGTTGTCTGAAAGAGACTCACCTTAAATTCAAAGATAGGTTGAAAAATGAAAGGGTGTAAAAATTATATCATGCAACTAATAACCAAAAGAGAGCCGAGTAGCTAAACTAATATAAGATAAAATAGACTTTAAGTCAAAAACAGTTAGAAGGGACAAAGATGATAATAATTATGTCTGATAAAGGGAATAATTCAACCAGAAAATGCAACAGTTATAAATATATATATACATACGCCTAACATTGAAGCCTGAAAATATATGGAACAAATACTGGCAGATTTGAAAAGAGAAATACATGTTTCAACATAAGTAGTAGGAAACTTTAATACACCACAACTAGTCAGAAGATCAATAAGGAAATACAAGACTTGAATGATATGCTAAACTAATTAGACCTAATAGTCATGTATAGAACACATCACCAATAACAGCAGTATCCACATTCTTCTTGAGTGCACATGGATCATTCTCCAGGATAGACCATATGTTGAGTCATAAAACGGGTCTCAGCAATTTTATTTTAATGAAATCATTTAATGTTTATTCTCTCAATAACAGAGGGAAAAAAGAAAATTCACAAATAGTCAAAAACCAATGGATGTAAAAGGAAATCACAAGTGAAATGAGGAAATATCTTGAGCTGAATGCTGAATGAAAATTAAAATACAACATATCCAAAATTTACAGAATGCAGCAAAAGCAGTTCTGAGAGGGTAATTTATAGCTCGTAAAGCTTACCTTAAAAAAGAAGAAAGAAGGAGTGCGAGGGTAGTTCAGTGGTAGAATTCTCGCCTGTCATACAGGAGACCTGGGTTCTGTGTCCAGGCCATGCACCTCCCCCTAAAAAATAACAAACAGAAAACCAAACCAACAAAAATTCAACAAATGGTGCCACAATAACAGGATACTTACATGGAAAAAGAATGAAATGTGACCCTACTATACAGCATACTAAAAAGAACAAGAAGAAGAAAGACTTTAAAACAAGACATCTAATCTCAAAACAGGAAGTACTAGATAAAGAAGAGCAAACTAAAACCAAAGCAAGCAGAAGGAAGGAAATAAAAAAAGATTAGATTTGATATAAATGAAATGGAGAAAAAAATAGAGCATTTTAGCAAAGCAAAAAATTGGTTCTTTGAAAAGGTCTCAACAACCCAATTTCTAGTTAAAGAAATTGTGCTGGTTTGAAAGGATGTATGTATCCTAGCAAAGCCATTTTTTAATCCTAATTCCATTTTGTAAAGGCAGCCATTTCTTCTAATCCCTATTCAATATTGTATGCTTGAAACCATAATTAGACCATCTCCCTGGAGATGTGACTCAATCAAGAGTGGTTGTTAAACTGGATTAGGTGACGACATGTCTCCACCCATTTGGGTGGGTCTTGATTGGTTTACTGGAGTCCTATAAAAGAGGAAACATTTTGGAGAGGGTGATTCAGAGATAGCAGAGCAGAATGACATAGCCATGACATAGCCATAAAAAGCAGAGTCCACCAGCCAGCAATCTTTGGAAATGAAGAAGGAAAACGCCTCCTGGGGAGCTTCATGAAGGAAAGCCAGGAGAGAAAGCCAGCAGATGATGCCGTGTTAACCACATGCTTTTACAGATGAAAAGAAACCCTGACACTGTTCACGATGTGCCTTCTCATTTGAGAGAGAAATCCTGAACTTCATCGGCCTTCTTGAACCAAGGTATCTTTCCCTGGATGCCTTTGATTGGACATTTCTATAGACTTGCTTCAATTGGGACATTTTCTCAGCCTTAGAACTGTAAACTAGCAACTTATTAAATTCCCCTTTTTGAAAGTCATTCCATTTCTGATATATTGTATTCTGGCATCTAGCGAACTAGAACAGAGATTGAATCAGTAATCAAAATCTTCCTAACAAAGAAGGTAATTTCTCCAAACATTCCAAGAAGATTTAACTCAAATTCTATTCAGTCTTCCCAAAAGGTGGTGAAAAAGGAATATTACCTAATGCATTATACAAGAATAAAATCAACCTCATATCAAAAGCAGATAATGATACCACAAAGAAACTACAGACCAATATCTCTCATGAATAAAGATGCAAAAATCCTAAACAAAATACTAGCAAACTGAATGTAGCATCAAATTAAAAGAGTTATAAAGTCTGATCAAGTGGGCTTTATCCCTGGTCAGTAAGGTTGGCTCAACATAAGATAATCAATTAATGTAATATATCACATTAACAGAGGGAAGGAAAAAAAAAACAATATTATCATCTCAATGATGCAGAAAGGCATTTGATGCAATCCAAGACAGCTTCTTAGAACACTAAATATGAAATGAAGCAGCTTCAATGTGATAAAGGATATATATGAAAAGTTCATTGCTAATACTTTACTTAGTAGTGAAAGACTGAAAGCTCTAAGATTGAGATCAAGACAAGGATGCCACCACTGTTGTTCACCATTTTACTGGGAGTTACTGCCAGAGGAATTGGCAGGAGAAAGAAATAAAAGGCATCCAAATTGGAAAGGAAGAAATAAAACTGTTCCTATTGGTAGATGACATGATTCTTTACACAAAACATCCTGAAAAATCCACAGCAAAGCTTATAAAGTGGATAAAGAAATGCAGCAAAGTTGTGGGGTACAAGTTTAATACCCTTAAATCTGTAGTGTTTATATACCCAAGAAATGTATAATCATAGGAAAAAAATCAAGAAAACAATTCCATTCACAGGAGCAACTTAGAAGAATTGAATATTTAGGAGCAAATATAACCAAGGTTGTAAAGGACTTGCATGCAAAAAAAAAAAAAAAGACACTAAAAAGGTACTAAAAGAAATAAAGAATAACTAAATAAATGGAAGGGCATTCTTTGTTCATGGATTGGAAGATCTAATATCATTAAGACGTCAATCTTACTCAAAACACTATATGCATTCAATGCCATCCCAATCAAAATGTCAACAATTTTTTTTGCAGAAATAGAAAAGCAAATTCTCAAATTTATATGGAAGTGTTAGGGACCCCAAATAATTAAAAACATCTTGAAATAGAAGGATGAAATTGTAGTACTGACACCTCCTGATCTTAAAACTTATTACCAAGCACAGTAATCAAAATAGCATAGTACTGGCACAAGGGCAGGCATATAGACCCAATGCAATCGAATTGAGAGCTCAGAAATCAACTCTCACATTTGTGGCCAACTGATTTTTGACAAGAGAACAAAAACCACACAATTGGGAAAAATAGTCTCATTAACAAATGGTGCTACGAAAACTGGGTTCCATTTGCATAAAAAGGACACTTCATACCTTATACAAAATCAATTCAAAATGGATCAAAGAAGTAAATATAAGCATCAGAATTATCAAATGCCTAGAATAAAATGCAGGAAAGCATCTTCATAACCTCACATTAGGCAATGGTTTCCCAGACTTTACACCCAAAGCACAAGCAATAACAACAACAACAAAAATACATAAATGGGTTCTCATCAAAATTTGAAACTAGTGCCTGAGAAGACTTTAGGGTGAAAGCAAAAGGACAGCCTACACCATGGGAGAAAATGTTTGGAACATTTTGTATTCATTAATGGTTTAATAAACCGAATATATAAAGAAATCCTTCAACTCAACAAAAGGACAAAACAACCCAATTAAAAACTCGTCAATAGATTTGAATAGACATCTCCACAAAGAAGGTACACAAATGGCCAAAACGCACATGAAAAGATATTCGACAACATTAACTGCTAGTAAAATGCAAATCATAACTATAATGAGATTCCATTTCACACATTTAAAAATTTTTTTATTAATTAAAAAAATTAACAACAAACAAAAATATTAACATATCATTCCATTCTACATATACAATCAGCTATTCTCAATATCATGACATAGTTGCATATTCATCATTTCTTAGAACATTTCACACACATTTTTAAGAATGGAAAATATTAAGTATTGTAGAGAATGTAGAGAAATGGGAACTCTTGTCCACTGCTGGCGGTAATGCAAAATGGGGTAGCTGTTGTGGAAGGCAGTTTGGTGGTTCCTCAGAAAGCTAAGTATAGAACCACTATATAACCTGGAAATCCCAAGTACTAGGTATATATTCACAAGGGTTGAAGTTGGGGACTAGAAAAGATATTTGCACTCTGATGTTTATGGATGTATTATTCACAATTGCCAAATGATGGAAGCAACCCAAGTGTCCATAAACCAATGAATGGATAATGAAAATGTGGTTCATACATACAATGCAATATTATTTAGCTATAAAAGGAATGAAGTCCTGATACATGTGATAACATGAGAGAACCTTCAAAACATCATATTGAATGGAATAAACCAGAAACAAAAGGACAAATACTGTATGATTTTATTGATTTGAAATAATTAGAATAAATATACTCCTGGTGTCAGAATCTAGAGTCTAGGGTACCAGGAAATGGGGAGAGGGAATACAGAATGGAAAGCTAAGGCTTAAAATGAATGGGAATGATCTTTGGAATGATTGGAATGTTGGGTGATGGATGGTGGTGATGACAGTACAACATGGTGAATATAATTAACAGCCATATCTGAATGTGATTAAAGGTGAAATGTTACATTGCATATATAGCAATATAATAAAATTAAAATAATAAGTCCATGGAATTACATTACACAAATATTGAATCTAAATTAAATACAGTTATAAATATGTGCTCTCATCAAATGTAGCAAAATACTCACAGCAACATAAAGTGTTAAAAACAGGGTGGTATTTAAGAATCCTGCATTTTATGCTTGATTGCTCTGTAAACTAACAGCTTCTCTAATAAAGAAAATTAAAATTTCAGAGATGATTACAAAGAAAGAAATGATCAAGAGAAATCCTCTTACAGGACTAAAAAATTCTTCTTTGAGTGAAGCAGTGACCAGCGGAAGGCTTGGTTCAGGGCAAGCATGCTATGAGACGTTCTCGAAGGTGATAGGGTATTTGAGAACTGCATCACAGTGGCCCTTGAAATACTGAGGCAGAGCAGCTCACAGACACCATCATTTCCAAAGTATATAGGTTCTTCCTTGAGTACACAGCTGTTGTAATCCAGCAAAAGCTGTAGTAAGTTAGGAGAGCTGGGAGAAATGTCCCTGAGATGTCCACTACTCTCACCAGTGACAAGCAGTGACAATATATTTTAGGGAAATCTGCCAAAGTACATAGAATCTTAGAAAGCACTGAAATGGTAGAGAGAATTTCCAAGTACCAAAATCCAGAAATGATAAGGAAAGTAAAATGACCTCACCAGCAAACTTAAAGTTGGTGGTAGGCTGCAAAGTAGAGAGGACTCCTGCAGGTAAGCAGTCTGATGTTTGGGTTAAGCAAAGAAATCTCCAGAGACACATCAGATTCAGATTCCACACCTTTGTGATGTAAAGTCCTAATCCCACTCTCAAAATGTGTGAAGCCATGATCAACCAACTCTAATTAAAGCAACAAATCTCATATATTACTTTTCTGTTATTGCATAATACATTATCACAATGTAGCAGCTGAAAACAACATGGATTTATTGTCTCAAAGTATTTGTGAGTCAAGAATCTAGATGCTGGTAAATAAAGTCATCAGCTCAGGGTGTCACCATGTTGAAATCAAAGCATCTGCCAGGGCTGCTCTCTCATTTGAGACTTGGAGTCATTTTCCAAGTTCATATGGTTGTTGGCAGAGTTCAGTTCCTTGTGGTTGTAGGACTGAGGTTCCTGTTTTTGGTCTGTTGGCCATGTAGGAGTAAGAGGGCTAGTTATCATGGTTTAAAACTGGTAACAAGTCAAAAGAATGGGAGAGTCTCCATCTTCTGTATTAGAGTACTTCCAGTACAGGGAACCAATATTTTATAAAAATAGCACCAGAAGGCAAGAGGTGAATGTGTTCCATAACACTAACCACAGTAAATATATTTTCTCCTTATCATCACCTCATGCATGATAATGCCTTGTTTCATTTGTAAAAACAAGCTCTGACAAGGTTTAGTAAATTTAAAAAGTGTATATTACTTACTTAACATTTCATCAGTCTGTTCTGGCATACTTCTAATGATATCAGAATCATCTATAAAGCAAAATAAAACAGTAATTTCACAATTCATACATAGGCAACTGATAATCACCAAGTTTCCCTTCTTTGGTCATGTCTTCTTTGCAGAATATTAACTGTTTATTTTCAAAAAGTCATTGTACTAGCTACAGTGTCTCTAGGTTGACCAAAGATACCACAGACACTTCTCACACAAATAGGTTATATAATAAATGAGACTTGCTTTATCATTAGCATTTTAAAAACCAGACTTAAATAAAGTTCTAGGTCTAGGGACACTAGAATGACCTTTATATAGGGGATAGCTGGCCTGCCCTGTTAATCACAAAATCAGGACAGCAAGAATATTTACGGGCATACATTATTTTTTCCCTACATTTTCCAGGTTGTGTCACAGCTTCTAGAACTTAACATTATACATGAGTGCGCATTATTCAGGGTGAGAAAAGAAAATGTGTAAGTTATTTTAAGTGTACATTTAAAAAAATCTTTATCACCACTTTTTATCCAGTTGTCTAGTTGTAGAAATCAAGCCTGCCCATGCCAAAAAAAAAAAAAACAACTCTGTAAATAAAAGCTAGTTGACCTAATGTTTCGTATGTTCTTATCTAGATATCAGGTCTAGGCATATTAGAGTTACATATTAGAAGAAAAGTGGGAATAAGTTCTCATAAATCTTTATTTGTCTTAGGGAAACTAAACTCAATATAATATGGACTGTAAATACAAGTAGAATCCACATAAATATCTCCTACTTTTATGTATGTAAGTCAGATTGTTTTGCATGACCAATGGGGGCTAAGTGTACTCTTCATCTAGAATTAAATGATTTGATAAATATATTATTGCATGATACAGTATCACAATTTAGCAATAAAAGCAATACCAGGCTGCAAGATGTGGAGCAAAGGGATTACAAAATGTGGTTGGGGAAAGGGAATAGCCTTAAAAAATACATTAGATGGGTGCAAGGGTATTTCAGTGGTAGAATTCACGCCTGCCATGCGGAAGATCTGGGTTTGATTCCCGGCCCATGCACTTCCCAAACAAACAAGCAAACAAGCAAATGAAAAACAAAGCAAGCAGCAGTTCTCCAAATGGTGCTGCAATTAGGGGATAATCACATGGAATAAGAATGAAATGTGACCTCAGTCATACAGCATGCAAAACAAACAGACAAACAAAATAGTAGATTAGTAATCATTAAGGACATCAAGATGGAAGAAGGTGAGAAAGCATTGTGGAATTATAATTTGGAGAGATTTGAGTGATAATGACCTTAATTTTGGAGGCTTTTGAGGGACATTGAAGGTAATTGAACATATTCATTTAAATAAAAATTGTTTTCTTGGTTTTGTTTTTAGAAAACTAAACCTGACGTGTGTCATATAATTTATCTGAATAACAAAAAGATGGAAACTTTTATAATGCTGTTACCTATCTCGAAAATACAGATTGCAGAAATAGGACCAGAATTTAAAAAATAGATTTGGTGCATGGTATAAAATAGTTTTTATGGAAGTAGGAGCGTTTCAGCCCTATTTCCTCTTGACTCTAGGATAGTGCCTAAAATATTGTAACATCCTTAATATTTGTCTGTTGAATCACTGAAGAATATATTTTGTTCAGAGTAATTACATGAATTTCGAAACCTAAGATAACCGTTTTTTCAGAAGATCCAGAGTCCAGGTAGAAGAAGACCAAAATCCAGAGAGAACAATAGCCATCAAATATGTTGTAAAAGTAAGATTTCACAAGTGCCCTAGAAAAAAATAATATCCAGTAGAGAGAGATAATGCAAATAGAGTTTACTGATGTTATAGCTGCAAGAAAATAAAAGAAAGTTAATGAATGAGAAAACATTACTGAAGCTGAAAAATACGTGCAATTTGTGCAGAAATAAAAATTGTAAATTGTTACTCCAAATTAACTTTTGGTAGAGATGAACTTTTGGAGGAAATAAAGATCAGCATATATTTATGTCAAATATTTGGGATGAAGTTATATTGCAGTTACTATGTGTCAGGCATTATTTTAAGTACCTTATAAATGATGACTCATTTAACCTTCTTAACAACACTTCGGGATACATATCTGTTATCTCTATTTTGCAGATAAGAAAAATGTGGCAAAAGAGGCTAGGTAACTTGTCCAAGACCACGTAGTTAATAAACTAGTTGCTGAGATTTTGACAGTTTTAAATTCAGCATCTACCTTATATCTACCATTTCTGAGGGACATAAAGAATGTCTAATGTATCAATATGTTTTATTCAAGGGGTTTATTTACATAATTCTGCCATTGAAGCATTGATTTAAGGTCCAATTCTTTAATGAATGCAAAATTGAACATGCAAATAAATACAAAAATGTACAAAGTAACATTTTCAGATTGATGCCTTATTGCAATATTATAATTATACTTTAATCCAAAAATGGCTGCATAGTTTTGCAATAATGCTAGTTGGAATAAAATGGTCTTTATAATGTCATAATTTGTACTTTTCAATGTTAAGTAAGTACATAAAATAAAATTTCTGCTAAATGCTTTATATTTAATTTTACTCTACAAATTTCAGAACTTAATTTTACAACTTTCAAATCATTTAGAAGTATGAGATAGTGTTTGAACTTTTAAAATGTTATGCTAATAACTTTTTTGTCTTCCTCAAACAAAGCAAATAAAATTTATTATAAAAATGGGAGTTTCTATGTAAGTATTAATTGGGATAGAAACGAATAGCTTTTTGGTAGATTTGACAAATGTGCTAACACACCTGTGCCCAATTTCATCAGTAATTCAACTTTCAGAAATTTATTCTACAAATAAACTTGCACAGATATGGGTATTAAATATTGTAGCATGTTTATAGGATCACTATTTATATTTGTGAATATGGCAAAAACCTGCGTGTTCATATGGAACTACCTGGTGCATTATTCAAACAAAATAATGATAAGATGACTCTTAAAAGTTGTTATATATTAATATAAATAATACAAATAATATAATAAATAAATTTTCTATATACCTACAAAGGACTGTAAACATATCCAAAGTTTTAAAATAATGTTTGCAGAGTTTATCTTCTCACTACAAACACTGAGGTTGGCTTCAGGCCCTAGATCTCTAAAGAAATAGCTCACTTAAAAATTAATAATGTTGAAGTAAGTAGTTCACATTGTATTCTGGTTTGAATTGGCTACAGAAAATGTATTTTGTTATATTTTATGTTACCTACATTGTAGAAATAGAGAGAAGCTAATCCAGGGATTCTGATTTTTTTATTTTAATAACATATTTATATGGTGTGAGTCTGAGTAAGACTTTATTGGCAGCTTTTGCAAGTAAACTTCATTCAAATTCTATAGATTAAAATTGATGAAACAAGGTGTCATGGTCAGGTTCACGTGTCAACTTGGCCAAGTGGTGGTACCTGTTTGGTTGTGCAAGTGCTGGCCTGTCTGTTGCAATGAGGACATTTCATTGAATTAAATCACGAGCACATCAGCTGCATCCACAGCTGATTCCATTTGTAATTGGCCAAGGGGAGTGTCTTCCGCAATGAGGGATGTTCAGTCTAATCACTGGAAGCCTTTTAAGGAGGATTCAGAAGAGACAGGCTCTCTTCCTGCTTCAGCTGGTGAGCCTCTCCTGTGGAGTTCCTCCAGACCCTACATCAGAATCACTGGCTTCACAGCCTGCCCTGCGGATTTTGGACTCTGCGTTCCCACGGTCATGTGAGACACATTTATAAATTTTATATTTGTGAGTGTTCCCTGTTGATTCTGTTTCTCTGGAGAACCCTAACTAATACACAAGGTCATGATGGAGTAACCTGGATCAGTTTTGCCTTCCTTCCTCAAACAACTAGACAACTGGAAAAACTATTAAAACAATGCCTTTCTGGTGTCACAGGGCAGGTCTCTATGAATGTGATCCCTGTCAAGATTTGTTGAGTCATCAAAATTATCTAACTCCACTGAGCGTACTTAGATTATTTTGCAATTAATTATAATTGAGAAAATAGTTTTATTTGACATCAGTCAAATAATTAAATTAATTTGTATAAATATATTTCATAGTTTTTTACTAATTCAAACTTGAAGTAATCTGTTATGTTGAAAGATAACATTTTTCCTAAATCCAACATATTATTAATTTTATAATATTACAGATAAGAATAATACACAACGTATTTTAACAGGTAGGCCAATCTGATATATTTTGTCAAAGTAAGGACTATTCTGTTGCTGGAAGAAATTAAAATTAACTCTAACTTATTTTTGACTCTTGATATTGGTGATAATCTATTAAATGCTTAAATTTTCTCTGGGGAAATTTATATTGTCTATTGATTGCTGTTTCTAAGAGGGTTCATGGACATAGCTAAGTAGCACTGAGCCTGGTATTAGTCCAACTCAATAGGAGATCTCTCCCCCAGGAAAACCTAAAAACATCAATTTTTTATTGTCCAATATATTTAGTAGTATTTAGAGATAATTCCTTAAAATTTGATGTCACAACAGTGGTTGATATATTGATGAGTAGTGGACTTTAGTTAACACACACAAACAACTTTGAAATTTACAAAAAATGTTTGACTTTGCTTACTCCTAAGATTTTCATTTAAATGTTAGATATACATGTGCCATATTTATATGTTGTATTTTCCCACTTCCAAACTCAAAATCAGCAATGTGCCTATGGAACATTGTATATACCGTGTTATAAAACAGCTATCCAAGATTATCTTGAATTGCTGTGAAATAGACCATAGAATGCACTTTTTAATCTTTCCTAAGATGAGATAAATGACAAGTGTGTGGCTCATGTATAAAAAAAGATCCCCAATAATTTTCTATATGGACACATTTTATATAATAAAATTCAATGTCAGTGCTGCCCTGCTAGTTATATGGGGAAATACAAGCACTATAATTAGCAATGAGTTTATTTTCTAGCATGCTAGGCAGAAATGTAGCCCCCCATAGGAAAATAAAAATGGAAACGCAAATTAAAATGGATTTGAGCCAGTACATTGCTAGATCGATATCTGGAACTCATAGGCCTGCCTAGTAAAGGTTCTATAGCTTTTCAGCAGTCTTATTACTTCCACTGAATGACCAAATGCTGCCTATGCATATTGACTGAGAAGGGAAAGAAAAAAATCAGAAAGGGCAAAGACTAAGCACTTCCATTGGAGGGATAGTTCTTAGAAATTGCTAATATTAACATGTTTAAAAACAGCCTTGCCATCATCAGAATTATAATGAAATATCACTCAAATCATGTGTATTTTTACCTTAGAAGGACTATCCAGAATTTTTCATTTGTACATCTTCAATAGAGATTTTGCTTTTGGAATGTCCATTCCAGTCCTACCACTTTTGCCATAGCAATAGGTGGATTTGACAGTATCCACAATATTAGTCTGGGCCCTGATTGACAAATAAAAATTATGATATCCTATCCAACTTTCCATAGTGATTGGTTCAGCTGTCAGCTGCAGATCAAACTCAAATCCCCAGTGCCTATAGAAAATCTCCTGTCCACATGTTCCGGCTATGTGTGTTTGAGGTAAACTGAGTCATCTCCCCCACAAGTTGGTTCCTAAAATCCTTGGTCCTGTGGATGTAAACTGATTTGTAAATAAGATATTTGAAGGTCCCATTTATATGGGCCAAATTAAATCAGGTGGGCCTAATCCAATGTGATGGGAGACCACGCAATCAAGGAAAATAGGGCTACAGAAGGAGAAGCCATAGAGGAGACAAAAAGAGAAAGGTTGGTTGTGACCTAGGCAGGGAGAGATTGCCAGCAAGCCCCCACCAAAATGCTGTAGACTTCAGAGAAGGCATGACCTGCTGGTAGTTTTATTTTGGACTTCCACCCTCCAAACTGTGAGACCAATTCTTGTTGTTGAAGCAAACCTGTCTGTGGTATTTTATTACAGCATCCATGTCAGACTAAGACAGTGTGTGATGAGAGAATCCATCTCTCTGTTAAATGTTTAATGAGAGAAAATCTCTCTCCCTAACTCATGGATGATTATGAGGGAGCAGACACGTCTAATTCCCTTCAAAGGCAAAGGGGAGAGAAGCAAGGATTTGGGGAAATTGGTGACATTGAATGACTGGATTGTTTGTAGCCTTCTCTATTTCTGAAGTTTTCAATTAAATGAGCAAATAAATCCCCTTTGTTTTTAACCAGTTGTAATGGAGTTTTCTAGCATATGCACTAGAATAGTATATGTACCACATGTTTGAGAGTAGTATTCATTATGAGAAAATCATTCTGGATATCTATTCAGCATATGCAAAGCAGCTATATTCTAAGTGGTGAAAAATATGCATATTTAGCCATATTTAAAGCAATTGTATGAGTAAGGATTTGAATTTGGTGCTGACAGTACATGTGGAAATACCAGTCCCAACCTGTTGCAAAGAATTAAAGAACATACAGGGGCCATACACAGGGGTGTTTTAGGCACATTCATATAAATTCCTTTAAAGCTGAATTTTTATCACTGAAAAATCAGATATCAAGCAATTCTTTAGATAGAATTATCTCACTTCTAGCAATAATTTATTGTGTGCCTCTTTTCAACCTTTTAAGTTTATTAAAGCTGCTTGGGACCTGAAAGCTCCATGCTTCTGAGGTGCTTCTACCTGTGCCATAAATGGGCATTTCCTTTTTCAATCATTTGACTTTCGTGGCTACAATTCTGCCAACAATTAGATCTAAACAGATGCTCTACTCGGATTATACTATTTTACATATTTGCTGTTTGGATCTTGTCACAGCTCTAAAATACTGTAAGATCTTAAGTTCTTTACTCTTTTTAGCCTGGTTTACCCTCTACTGCTCAAAACATATGCAAAGTCACACCTGATATTTGAAAACAAAGTTTAATATGAGTTAAAGCATAACTTTCTCAAAATGATTGGGATATGGCATAAGCTGTGAGAATTATGAATTGTAGGATAGCTTTTTCAAAACTTTAGATAAGCCTAATTAGATTTCACCCATTTCAACTCTAAGACTTGTTTAGGCACTGCCTGTGGGAAGCAGAAGTAAAAAAAAAAATATGATAGCCAATTATTAGATTTTAATTTGTTTATACTTGATCTAGGTATAAGAGAAGAACACTGTGAGAAGATTACTGACAAATTATTGTGTGGATTTCAGAAACCAGATTGATGGATCAGAACTTCAGTAAAGTAGGTTGGAAGAAAGGGATTGTAGACCAGACAAGATATTGAGACATGAGGATAGGCCCTTAGAATCTTGTCATCTGGACAAATTCTGGGTGTGAGTGTGTGTGTGTGTGTGTGTGTGTGTGTGTGTGTGTGTGTGTGTGTGTGTGTGTGTGCATGTGTGTGAAAAGAAAGGCAGAGACAGAGAGCCTGAGTTCAATCCATTTAAGTAAATACCTATCAGCAAGTAGAAAAGATTTTTGCCTCACTTTCTCAAAGAAGTGAAGAAGGACAGAAGAAAAAGCTCTCATGAAATGATCCGGTGGCCAGTGTTAAAGTAGGAATTACAGTATACTGTGTCTAGGCATAATAGGTCCTGAGGGAGCCTGTATGTTTCTCTGTGAGACCAAAGATACAGAAGAGCATCTGAGTAGAATATTGACAATCTGGTTGAAGACCTACAGACACAAAAGCGAACAGTGTCTATATAGCAGCGAACACTCCAGTGATTGCAGCAACCATGTAGATTACAACAGCGAACAGTGATTGCAGCCACCATGTAGATTATAATTTTCTGAGTCTCTAGGTCTTGTTACCCTCCCATGATAATATTCATCCTTAGACTGGGTCTTTTTTTGTGTATAAAAAAACAAAATGAGAAAAAGCTTATAAAAGCTTCAGAATATACAGCTCTCACATCTTACATGGCCAATCAGATGTGATGGAGAAATCGTAAAATATTGCCAACATGGCTGCCGCGGCTGATGCACGGCAACACAAAACGGCCTAACCCATGACCGGCTTTCTACTCAGAACTGGCGGTGGTTCGTGCCAAAAGCGCTAACCTTAACTCTGCCCTCCACCTTAGCAACAACAGCCACCAACCCCCGTCTGACACGTGTCCCTGCATGCTCCCAGCCTATATAATCTTGGACACTTCCTCCATAAAGCAGACGCCTTCCACTCACCTCTGAGGGTTGTCTCCTGAGTCGCTTCTTCGTGATTGTGTGCTGTGTGCTGTGTGCCTGACTCAGTACGGCCGCTTACCCCCAGCCATCACCTAACCAACAAGATGATGGAAATAAAAAGAAAAGAAAAGAAAAAAAAAAAAAAACCAGTTGTGTATAATTTAAGCAAAAATCAGGTAATTATTCTGAGGGTATTATGGCCAGATGAGACCAGATCCCTTTGGGTGGTCATGAAGAATGGAATGCACTAAGTATCATGTTATGTCTTCTAGACGATGCTTGGAAAATTTCCGTGGATCAACTTGGAAGATCCCTAATTATCATTGCAACTATATATTTTTTCCTGTATTTCATCAAAAGAAATACAAGAAATAAATTTTGATTATCATTGTCCTAGCCCAATACTAATCCATTTAAACTTTCCCCATAGTAAATGCTTTCATATAGTTTCAAAAAATAAAGTAACCACTGGCTGAAAAATTCTTGTTAGATATCTGTGCAAATTTTAATAATTTCAATAAAATTGAAGAGTAATAATAATAATGCAGAGGTATCTGCCCCTTAAACCAGCCTGAAATGAAGTAAGGGAAATATGATTGGATCCATGCAGTACCAGTGATTTCTGGTCCCAAATCAGTAATAAAATGAATCACCTTGTTGTTACCAAGTGCCTCTGGGCCCATGACTTTGTCTAAAATTATAACAAGTTACGGCGAGATGGAATAAAATGAATCTCCCAAGCAAAGGAACCAAAAGTACATATGTAACAGCCGCCTGCTGTTTAATATTGATTTGCTTACTGAAAGAAAGGAACTGTAAAAAATCTTCCCCTGGATCCAAGTATTGTGTTTTGCAATTTTTTACTTTGAAAATATCCCAAGACTGTTCCTAACCTAAAGAAAAGAGTTAATCTGCTCCACTCAAAGTGTATGACAGTTTCCAGGAAATTGCAATGATCACATAAACTTTTAGTAAGAAATTAAAAAGAAAAAACAGATGGGCAACTGATAATGTACTAAAGGACTGGAAACATGATGGGAAGGCAGTATATCAAAGGTAGAAAGAGAGACACGGCAGAGTACTTAAGAGCACACACTCCAGAGTTAAGCTGTCCAAGTTCAGATCCTTGATCCACCACTACTAACTTTGTGCTGGTTACTCTTAACTTTTCTTTTTCATCTTTAAATGGGATAATGGTAATGACAATCTCTTATGTGTCTTTACAATGGATAGTGAGACAACAGGGGAGGCTTTAGTATTACACTTTGCACATGAAGGTGGTTAAAATATATATAATATTTGAAAATGTAAATCAAACAAATATGGTCTTTTTAACTTTGCAATTCATAGTAGCATACACGTGGACACGTTATATAAGCTTCATTTTCCCAATTCGTAATATTTGGTTAATAATATGACAGATTTCCTCATTACCTGATGTTAAATTGCAAATTTGATATATGAGTAAAAAATCGCCCAGCATCAGAATAGCATAAAATACTTCAGTTTCCCTTGAAGTTCTATATCCATGCATCAACAGATCCATAATGGCTTTTTTTGTTCTTTCTGGTATTAAGCCAAATGTTTCTAAAAACTGCTTTTAAGTATTGATCACTGGGTGAGTAGTCAACTTGCACATAGGAACTATGCTGTAGAACAACAACTATTTATATATATATATATATTTAAGCACTATAATCAGATACCATCCTGAGAATCTATAGTTGAGTTCTGATAAATTAAATGTGTGAATAATAGGATTTTATTAAATCCACTCATTGCAAATAATTTTGGAGAAATTTAAGTTAGAAAAATCAAAAAGCCTTCAATCCATGGAGACTTCAAGGAAGTATATGACTTGCAATAAAAAACTCAAGGGAACATAAGGAGAATCAAATGGAAGGAGAAAAGGTAAGGATGGTAAAGATCCAGTAATTATTTTTCTTTTGTCTGTATTTGTTGAAACTATTCAGTAGAAGCTATCTATTATGTAAAGAGATAAGAATCATAGGTAGTTCACTTTTAGATCAATAACAAACTCAGAAAATTATTTAACAAAAGAACTGGAGTCCATTTTATGTTATGTTTGAATTAAATTTTTGGATTAAATATATTTCCCAGCAAACTAAATAGCTATGCAAAACATAAATTATTTTAAATTCTCAAAAATAAAACATCAATAGTGGATTTTCTTTTAGCATACTAGAATTTAACTTTACTAGGGATATATTCTAATTCTTAAGAGAATTTTGACTATTTTCATAGCAGACAATGGTATTTACAAAATTTTGCAAGACCTGCTTTTTGTGATGCAATATTCTCTACTAACATATATAGAGTAAGAAAACTATAAATTATTCTCCAATAATATACTTTTAACTACACAAATCTGTAGTTGTTTATAATACATATTATGATATCAGTATTCCTGTTTTAATTCCAATGTATAGTGCATATATGCATGAGTGTATAGTTACAAGTACAAATATGCATTACATTAAAAATTACCGATTATTGACTCATACCACTTGACCATATCACCTCTTTTATTCATTTCATTTCTATCATCTAGCAAAATGCAGTTTGCTTCAGCTCATTCATTAATGAACTTGATATTTGGCTAAAGTCTTCCTCTCCATCTCATTTCTGTCACATATGCAGATAGATGATCATCTCAATTTCCTGGACTCTCAATTTCTTCTTCTATTTATCTGTAATAAATTCTTCTTCACTTTATAGAAGACAACAATTCCCATAATTTCATGGACCTTATTGCTTATTACACATTCTTGCTCTTTATCTATATTAATTTGCCCTTCTTCTGCCTTCAGATAGTATGAAAGATCTTACTATTTTGAAAGCTCTTTCATCTTACTAGGACCTTCAGTGCACTGGGCCTTTTACTTTTCTCAGTGCAATTAATTGTCCATTACTCTCTCATATAATCATCTACTCCCTCTCAATTGGATCCTTTTAAACCTGACCACAACAGTGTTTTTACTACTTAAAAAGTAAAACACTTCATAAAATCATGCTATGTAATTTTCACCATGCCATTCACAGATTAATATATTAAATAAGTCTCTATGTCCATCACTCCACCAAAAACCTTGTAAGTTCAATAATGCAGCACTTTATGATACAGTGTATGAACATTTTTTAAAGAACCTGTCTTCCTAGACACTTCAACAGCACTGAGAGTTTTGACCACTTTATCCTTTGGTTTTATAGCACAATACCACCTTGGCTTAATACCCGCTTTCTGGCAAATTTTTCTCATCTCATTTGAGGAAAGCTACAATGACCAGTAAGTACTGGAGCTACTCAGTGTTCAAACCGAGGCCCTCCTTCCTTATCATGTTATGTATCCATTAAGGACCTTCTCAGAGAAATTTATCTGGGCCACTCTGCATTAGCCCTCATGGAGATCAGAGGGTCGTGGGAGCAAATGTAAACATGAAGCTCAGGGTGCCTGCAGGGCTGCCAGTAGGACAGTCCCCTATCTCTCACCCAGGAGTTTCCTGTTACTTATCATCCTCTATGAAACCATGGTAGGCTAACATGTTGAAATCTCAGATCCTTAAGAGTTCTTGACAATGATGCAACAAATTATCTGAACTGACTTCCCAGGACCTAGGACTGGACACTCTGAGTTAGCCATATTTTAAATTTTCTCCATGTAGAGAGACTCAAATTAGAATAATAAAATATCCTCTTGCCGTGAACATCTCAGATCTGGAGGTAAGCAGAAGTTCCTGTGGTAAGGATAAGTTTTTATTTTCCCATCAAAAGGATTGCCCTTAACAACCTAGTTATAAATAAGAGGTACATCATATATATTTAATTTACAAAGAAAGTGGTTTAGTTTCCTAGGGCTGCCATAACAGAGTACCATAAATTAGAGAATTTAAAACAGCAGAAATCCATTGTCTCTCATTTCTGAAGTCTGTAAGTCAAAAATCAGGCTGGCAGCAGGTCCCTGCTTCCTTCAAAGCTGTAGGAAAATATCTGTTCCAGTCCTTTCCCCCGGCTTCTGATGGTGCTTGCTGGCAATGCATCGTGTTCTCTGCCTCAGTCATCAAATGGCATTCTTCCTTCTGTCCAAATTTCCTCGTTCTACAGGGATATTCATATATGATTAAAGGCCCACCCTAATCCAGTTTGGCTTCCTGAACTTTTTCCAAGACCCTATTTCCATATAAGGTCACATGCACAGGACATGGGTTAGGATTCAACATATCTTTTGGAGGGGCACTATTCGACTCACAACAGTGTGCTTTAAATGCTGTCTCAGAACTGAGTAATTGGTTGTGAAGCACAATACACAAATAATGCTACTTCAAAAGAATTCACGTAATTTTATGTAATAACCAGAGGGTATTTTCCATTTTACAACTTATAAGTGCTCATTCAATTGAGGATAGGCACCATACACAATAATGAAATTTGAAGTTTTGCACAATGGATGGTTGTAATATATTCATGGAATAGGAGATTATTTTAAACTATTAGTTTATAGCATGAGTATATGTGTTCTAGTTTGCTAGGTGACAGAATGCAATATACCAGAAACAGAATGATTTTTAAAAAAGGGAATTTAATAAGTTGCTAGTTTACAGTTCTAAGGCTAAGAAAATGTCCCAATTACAACAAGTCTATAGAAATGTCCAATCAAAGGCATCCATGGAAAGATACCTTGGTTCAAGAAGGCCAATGAAGTTCAGAGTTTCTCTCTCAAGTGGAAGGGCACATGGCAAACAGAGTTTCTCTCTCATCTGGAAGGGCACGTGGCAAACACAGCATCATCCGCTATCTTTCTCTCCTGGGTTCCTGTTTCATGAAGCTCCTTGGGTGGCATTGTCCTTCGTCATCTCCAAAGGTCACTGGCTGGTGGACTCTCCTCGTGGCTGTGTTGTTCTGCTCTGCTCTCTCTGAATCTCTTTCATTCTCCAAAATGTTCCCTTTTTCATAGGACTCCAGAAACTAATCAAGACCCACCCAAATGGGTGGAGACATGTTGTCACCTATTACAGCTTTAACAATCATTCTTGATTGGGTTACATCTCCAGGGAAATGATCTAATTACAGATTCAAACATACAGTATTGAATAGGGATTTTCTGCCTTTACGAACTGATTAAAACATGGCTTTTCTAGGGGATATACATCCTTTCAAACAAGTGCAATATGTTTAGAAGAATGTTTCTTAGTCAAGTATATTTGAATCCTCTCTTCAAAGATCAAGCTGACCTATGCTTATGTGCATAACCCATCATCTATTTGTATGCAAGTTGTGTGTTGCCTGGGTAACTCACATATGAATTAGAGTATTGGTTTGGTTTTGCATTCATACCCTGCCCTGCTATTATACATACTATATTGATAAAACATAACATGTTTGTTTAAACTTACATTGATTTTCAAATCAACACTGATTTTGAACAGAGCTGTCCTCTCAAGCTTCAACTTAATTTATATCGATTTTTTTGACTTTGTAATGCAGAGCAACCTGTACTTTTCCTGTTATAGTCCAAAAATATGAAGTGTATTCAATATACTAATATAATTCATGATTTAATTGTCCACATTTTTAATTTACTAAATTAATTCTTACCATTTATGTAAAATTATATTCTAGGCAATTTCAAAACATTTATAAGCATTTTTATTTTATTACTCCTGCTGAACTTCTTTAGAAAAGGAGCCTGGCAGTCTGACATTTAAAAAGAACATGGAGCTAAACATGAAACTATGAATTTAAATTAAACCTTATTCAAGGATTACATTTCTGAAGATAGTTTTTCTTAAAGGTCCAATTCATAACTGGTAATCAAAAATCTTTACCATTTGAAAGTGCATCCTCATTGCCCTGCAGGCACATGGAAACCCAAATCCAGCTATACATAGAATTTCCACTATATTGCTTGAAATTACCAATATAAATTTCTGAAACCAAGGACCTATTACTTGCAACATTAGTTATATAATTATTTTTATAACTCATTTTATTTATGCTATTCAAATATACATTATTTATGAGACAATTTGTCAGGAATAGAATGATTAGTTAAATTAAAATGGTATTTGTCTTCTTGGAGTTTGTAGTTCAACAGTAGGGATAGGTATGAAACAATGTTTTCTTTCATTAAAAGGAAATAAAAGTTAAAAATGATAAGTTTTATCAGTGCTAAGCGAAAAATTATAATGTTTGTTAAATATATATCAAATGACTAATATGCAGCATATTATGGCTTTAAACCCAGGTGGTTAAACTCCAGAACAACCACTCTGTAGCACCAGGCTGGACTGTCTCCTATTTTAAGTAGAAATTACTAAAGGAGAAAGGACTATTGATTCCAGGTAAAGGAAACACCATGGATTATAATTTCAGTATGTTTGGGTGCCATTGATTGTCTGTGATTACTAAGTCTTTTAATGTGAGGAATCAGTTGGAAGATGGGAGACCACTTCAACATTAATTTTGTAAATAACTGAGCAATAATGTTATTTTGGATGAAGAAGGTTGTGCTGAGGAAGCAATGAAGAGCTGGATAGTGTGTATATGAGTGCGAGTGTGCACACATGTGTACATGTACATGTCTGTATGTGTGAATATATGTATGAAAATAAGACAAGAGAAATGATGAGTTAAACATGAAATACAGTGGAGACAGAAAGTCAAAATTTAATTATGAAGAATATAGTTGGCCTCACTGATGGTTTAGTGGTACTGTAATTGAGATGTGGAGCTTGCCATGACGATAAGCTGGGGGAGGGATAATCATGAGTTTGGCTTTGGAAGGTTTAGGTGTTTTTTTTTCAAACATTCAAAGAGAAGTATGGGCCCACAATTCCTTATTTCATAGTTTGAAATATAAAATATCTTTAAAAATGTACTGTTTTGTCCTAAAAAATTTGTTAACGACTCCTTAGGCAGTAAAAATTGATCTAAACTGATATGAGGCTGTAGGATTTTTTGTTTTCCTTTGTTTTATTTATTTGTTTTATATTTTCATTTTAATATTTAATAAATAAAATGAAGTTATTTATTTGTTTAAATATTCACAATGTGACTATTTGCAAAGTCAGTGTTGCTCTAGGCACCAATTTTTCCTCTAGGTTCCATAATTCATGGTGTATGAAGCTTTCTAAAGTATGAAAACAACTTAGAGTTTATGCACAGACAGCACAACAGTTTCAGATGATAAGGAGGTGGGGTCTATATGATGAAACTGTTGTTTTTCCAGATCCAGAGCATAGAGTTGAGAACATAGCTGCAGAAACAAATCTGTGATTCATTTGGGACGTGGAGTAGGAAGGGAATAAGATCTAGGACCAAGTCTTGTAGAACTGCAGTATCTAAAGCCTTACCCAAGAGGAGATTAAGCTTGTAAAGGAAATTGAGGGGATATGGCAAGAGTGGTAAAAGGAAAATTAGGCTAAAATCCTGTCATAAAGGACCTGGTGGAGAATACTACAAGAGAGAAGGTATTGTTATCAGTGTTCTACTGTTGAGAAGTCATGAGTTGGGCATTTAAATGTCTTTTTGAAATTTATGGTGAAGAAACCATTGTTAACTTGGTAGGAGCAGTTGAAGAAGTGATGAGAAACAAGCTAGGTTAAAGGTTTGAATGGTAAGATCATATTTTGGTATTTTTAATTATGTCTGTAAAGACCTTTCAATGTATTTCTTGCTGATACCTAAATGCTCTTTGGAAATTACTTAGCCCATCATGAATATGTCTTAATTGGGATGGAAAACAAGTTGGGGTTGAGTGAATCATTATTTGTTAGATTAAAAAATTAAATATAGCAATAAAGATATTAAAATGACTATAAAAAACGACTATTATTGTTAGGATTGTGATATTAGTAAATATTTTAAGGGGGACTTATATTAATCAATACACCTTAAAATACAGACTAAAACACTATGTAATAAAGATAGACCTGCTTTAAAGATAAAGAGACTAAATGTCCAAAATAATCATTAGTGTTCTCAATTTGTAGGGCATGTAATTGAGGTAAGATCTGTCCAAATCTAAAATTTTCTCACGAAATATACCACATTCCTTTTAGACTTCAAATATTTGTGGAGAAATATTAAATAATTCAAAGTTATTTCATTATTATTTGAAAAGCAAGTCCCTCTGTATTATCTGACTAGTATCATGTCTTAGATAATGCTCTGGAAATAAATATCACTGTTGAGATACAATCTCAAGGAGATACAATCTAAGTAACTGAGGAATTTGGATGGAAATAGGGGGCAATTTTAATCAGTCTGATATTTTAATGTATGTCATCCTGGGGATTAGCACAATGACATTTTAGTAACAGTTATAAAATGTACTATTTGTATGGAAAACGTAAAACCAATATACTAAAGAATTATACATCCAAAAATTAATTTTTGATTATGAAGTATTATAGTTTGCTGTAAGTGTTGGAATATGATGTACCACAGAATCAGAACCGCTTTTAAAGAGGCAAATTTATTAAGTTGCAAGTTTGCAGTTCCAAAGCCAAGAAAATGTTCTCACTAAGGCATCCAGGGAAAGATACCTTGATTTAAGAAAGGCTGAAAGGTCCAAAACACATCTGTCAGCTGGAAAGGCACTTAGCGATGTCTGCTAGCTTTCTTTCCTGGCTTCTCATTTTATCAGACATCCCTGGAGGTGTTTTCCTTCTTTATCTCCAAAGTTCTCTGGTTGTGTGGGCTCTGTTGCTTCTAAATCTTCTTCCAAAATGATTCTCTCTTAAAGGGCTCCAGTAAGCAACACTACCTTGAATGGGTGGGCCACCTCTCCATGGAAACAATAAAAAAGATCTTACCGAGAAATAGATGAGAGTTAAAAAACTTAGCTTTTCAGGGGTAAACAACAGATTCAAACTGGGACACCAATTTTGTTTTTAATAGAGTAGGGGAAGTATAATTGAGAAAAGCAAATGTGATAACACATTGTTTTCATTGGAATTTTTTTTCCCTAGAGGTAGATGTGGAAGTCAAATGGTATTTATGTCTTATATACCTCACTGTCCTTAGATATTTGAAATTCCATGCTACCTTTATAAAGATTTTTAATGTCTTTCTGTTTGTCTTTATCCAACCCAAAGCTTTCCTACACTTAAACAAACTAAGGTGGTTTCTTCCACCTTCTTTTTAACAGTTTGTAGAAGGCAAATAGAAATGCTGCTTATGAAGGCATGTGTTATGAGTCATTCAGGGATCAGAGATGTTATTGAAATTTTAATAGAGGTCTTTGTTTTTTTTTTTTTTTTTGCTTTTCATAAGGGGAATTTAATAAGTTGCAAACAGAGGTCTTTTTGACAAGAATCCTTGAAACATTGTAAAGGTATCTGGAGATGACTATTTGATTAGATACAATTTGAAACATTAAATTTAGTAAGAATTCACATCAAGAAATGAATCAATATATGTTGATATTATAATATCTCTAAATAGAGAACATGTTAATCATTTTTATTGCATTTGAATCTATATGCTCACAATACATTTCATTAATACCAGTCTCCAGAGTTCATGAACTAATATTGATCCCAGTCTCATTAGAGCACAAACATTATAAAGCAAAATGACAAATAACTTAAATATTTTAACATTTTAATATTTAAAAAATTTAATATTTAAAAGTTTTAGTATTTTGTTATTTTGTTTAAGGTTTCTCTCTATATGTACATATAAAATAAATATGTATACATGCATGTATGTATGTAGTATTTAACCTCTCCATACAAGTATAATCGATGATTTTGGATTTTAGATCTAGTAATTGTTAATATTTTTAAATAATATTTATATTATACTTAAAGATGTTTCTATTTATTCCTTTATTTACAAAGAAAGAAACTACTTAATAATAGTTTCTAATTCTTTGGTACTTAAAAAAAGTAGTCAGCATATTTTTGCATATCTATTCACAGAGTTCACCAATAAATTATCCCCTAAAATAAATTCATTTTTTAAAGTATTTATATGTAAATATTGCCAGATTTAAATTTGGGAAGCCTCCCTTTGGATAATTTTTTGAAATCTAAGTGTGTGTGTGTGTGTGTGTGTGTGTGTGTGTGTGTGTTATTCATATGAATACATATATATGTAACTATATAGGCACACACATATATCCCAGTACTTTCAACAGAATTTGGGCACTATTCTTGTATTTACATTATTGAATTCTGTGTCTGGATGTGCCCTAGCCCCTTTCAGATTAACCTGTATGTATATGGAATATAGTATAACAGTGGGGTTCATTCTCTTTGGGAATGTTCCCGGTAGCAAATCAGGTTTACCAGCTAATGCAGAACCTTGAACTAAGTGCACATAGACCGTCAAGATCCATTCTCACACATGGAATAAGGAGAATGTTGTGGACTGTGTGGTCTCTGCAACTCCACTGCCTGTAATCATTTCTACAATAAACTGTATTTTATATCGGTATCCTATGGTGTAGTGGTATAATCCATTATCTAAGGAGACAAACAATCCCTCAGTTCTTTGCAAATGGAATGAGCATACCATACTTCCCCTTTGAGATGTAATTTCCTTTTTTTCTGTTAACTTCTTTGGAACTTCCCCTGGGTAGCCCCCCACATACTGCAAACTCACCAGCTGTATCACAAAATAAGGTATTTTCTAGTTATGGTTTGCTAACTTATACAGCTAACTAGATTACATGTACAAATATACACGTACATTATGAAATTAAAATACATGTGCCTTTATATCTTCATTTATATAGAAGACATGATTAAATGCCAGATGGATGTTTTATAATCTAGGTTATATCCCTTATTATCTGTAGACATTGTATGACTAGTGCTTATGCCCTTCATCTGCATATTGGCTTTGGGAATTCATTCTACTGATCAATAATCCTAGCAAATTGGTGTTCAAAATTATAGCTAATATTATGCATTATAGAAGGCTATCAGATACTACACAGTTATAAACAATAATGTCTTTTTTTATTTGTAGTTCAGAGCCTAGCATAATATCTAGAATAGAATATACACAGGATAAAATTAATAATTCAGTGAACTTTGAAAATTTTGAGCTTTAATTTAAAAGAATATTTCTTTAGGGAACTACTAAAGAACAAATCAGATTATAAATTAGCTGAAAACTAAATTGATTCAAAATGCCATATTAAATATTTTAATGTTAATGTACCTTATGAGCTTGACAGTGTTTCTGAATGATGGGAGATCAAAAGTTTAATGTAACAACATGCATTTATGGAGAATAGAAAAGAACATTTCAAACCAGTGGTGTTAAACTTATTTCTAAGCTTTCAGTGTTGAGTGGCTTAAAATAGTGTCGGTTAAAAAACTTTCAAAGTGCGCGGGCCATGGTGCTCAGCAGGCAAGAATGCTTGCCTGCCATGCCAGAGGACCTGGGTTGGTTTCCTGGTGCCTGCCCATGTAAAAAAAAAAAAAAAACTTTCAAAGAAATATGAACAAACATCAAAGGAACAGCATAAATTGTTTATGAATGTGAATTTTTTGCTGTCACCTATCCATGTGTATGTCCTTGGGCAAATTGCTTAATATCATGAAAACTCTATTTTTACATCTGTAATATGATCCCAATATGTAGACCCTTTCTCATAGGATAATTGAAAAAATCTAAAACATGTATGTAGAACTCTTACATTATGCCAATCACATTTTCTCTTATGATTCATCTACTTTAGACATTGTACTATGTTTTGTTTTCATTTCATTGTTCTGTTTTGCTTTAATCCAAATGATTTTACTCAAATTCTGGTATCCCTTTTGCATCCTGAAATGGAGATATCTAAATTGTAACAAAGAATTGGAACATGAAATCGTTCAAAAGATCCTTTGATATAATAATTTGGATATTGCTTATTATATAATCATGGAAATATTAGCTTTTCTCCATGAGCTTAACAGGAAATGGCATCAAAATGTACCAGAGCTTTACATTTAAATCAGAGAATTTTTTATATACATGCAAGCAAAATTAAGCTGATAAAATGAGAACTTGGTTGAAGGCTCACATTTCCCAGAAATCCAAAATGTCATGATATCTTCACTTGTACACATTTTTATTTATGTTATTTTGTCATACTTCCTAGGTTCTTGGATACATTTATTGTTTGCTTTGGTTTTGGTTTTTCCTCCTCCTACAGAATCAGATCTATTCAAGCATTGAGAATCTATGATTAAACAATTTCAAGTCAATTAATGAACATGGGCTTCAAGATGCTTACAAAATTTAAAATAACGAAAACAAGTAGAAAATTATTAAGATGTTTGTAATACACAATATCTTCACTTGTTCATCATATATATATATATAGCATGACTACTATAAACCAAGCACTACATTTGAAAAACAAAAAGATATAAAGAAAACTATTTATAACAGTGATGCTAATACATAAACTAGAAAAAGAGAAAGAGGCTAAAACAAATACTATGATAATACAGTATACCCAGAAGGATAAAAGAGGCATTAAACAAAATGACTTAATGATGATACAGTTCACAAGCATACATGGAAAATCACTCCAAGTAAGAGAAATGGTGTACAAAAATATCATTTATATTATGCAGTGTTTGCCAAACTCATAAACTTAGGAATTCAGTTAAATGCGTTGAGTTAAGCTTATAAAATATGCTATTTACAAATATAAACAATAGTAAAATTGCATGTTTTTACAGGGAATGATACTTATAAATTATTAAATGATGGTGTGGGAAGTAAGTAACTAATGACATAAGAATGCGTTGAGAGAGAAAAAGAGAAACAGAGATCAAGTTCCAAAATACACAGCAAGATGAACTTAATTTTCTCTTTTGGAGCAGATATTTACTAAGTGACTTAAAAAGTGTGATGGAAATATATAATCCTAAGAACAATTAATTTTATTCTACTAGGTACAATAGAAAATTCCCAGCAACATTGTGTCCAATTTTATGTCATTAGTCACAGTTAATTAGTTTCATTTTCTAACATTCCAGGGCAGTTGCATGAAAAGGAAAAACAACTGATTGGAGGCCAACCCACTGACCATAAATTTCTATAAGTATTCTACCACTCAGAATGAGCTAAATTCTATGAAACAGAGAAAGGACAACTTAACTCCAGTAATTTTATCAGAAATAATTTTCTTTTGGTCAATTTTGATTTTAATTTACCCAAAATCAAAATTACCTGCTCAAGCATCAATACAGGGAGGAGGGAGATAAATCTCAACTCTTTTTTTGTCCAGTAACCTAACAATTATATTTACAAAGAAGTATTCCAAAATAATCAGCCATTTCCATAAGTTAAGAACATAAAAAGTTGATGTTTTTTAATGGACTTTCAGTTTTTAAAATAGAATTAAGCCTTTTATATGAGTGGTGGCTACAAATGTTAAAACTAAGTGCAAACATTTCAGGCACAAAACTCCCTTTAAAAAAATGCCATCGGGCGGGCCGCGGTGGCTCAGCCGGCAAGAGTGCTTGCCTGCCATGCCGGAGGACCCCGGTTCGATTCCCGGCCCCAGCCCATGTAAAACAAACAAACAAACAAAAATATAATAAAACAAGAAAATGTTTAAAGATGTTTCCCTTTCTTCCTCCCTTCCTTCCTTCTCTCTGTCTTTCCTTCCCTTCCTTCCTTCTCTCTGTCTTTCCTTCCTTTAAAAAAAAAAAAAAAAAAAAAAAAAATGCCATCAACATTTTAAAGCATTCACCTGACTGACCATGTCTCCTCACTCATTATGAGGTGGTGGCCTTATCCCAATTCTGACATAAAAATTACGTGAAAACGTCTTCACAGTTAGAGATCTGGAGAACACAGTTACTGGCTTATCACCCAGTATAGGGGAAGGCAGAATAATTCAACATTATGCTCATAAACACTGCCCCCTATCTGTGAACAGCTCTATTACCTTCGCTAGAATAGGATGGGACACAGTAAGCCCAAGAATCATAGACATAAAAAGTCCGAATCCATAGTGCATTTTGTTTAATTAGGTCTTGGTTGCCCCCGATAGTCTGTTAGAAATTATTTTTTTATATAAATTTCCAGGATGAACAGGTCAGAACACAACACCGCACTATTAAGGACTCTTTCCTTCCTACAGTTTTAAGTTCATAAATTCCGTAGAGTTGAGGTATTTGTCTCAAGAGTCAACCAAGATATCTTGCGCCCCTCACCCAGCTGCAACAGATCTTTGAGAAAGGATTGCATGCTTTAATCTCGGGACAGTAATTATGGCTGTTTAATAGTTTAAGAATTTAACAGTGATTTACCCCGAATGTTGGGTAATGTATTAGTTTGAGTTCTCTAGAGAAACAGAATCAACAGGGAACACTTGCAAATATAAAATTTATAAAAATTTCTCACGTGACCGCAGGAACGCAGAGCCCAAACTACACAGGGCAGGCTGTGAAGGCAACCATTCAGATGGAGAGTCTGGATGAACTCCACAGGAGAGGCTTTCCAGCCAAAACAGAAAGGAAGAGCCTGTCTCTTCTGAATCCTCCTTAAAAGGCTTCCTGTGATTAGATTGAGCATCACTCATTGCAGAAGACACTCCCCTTGGCTGATTACAAATGGAATCAGCTGTGGATGCCCCTGATGTGATCATGATCTAATTCAATGAAATGTCCTCATTGCAACAGACAGGCCAGCACTTGCACAACCAGGCAAACAGGTACCACCGCTTGACCAAGTTGATGCATGAACCTGACCATGATAGGTAAATATATATAAATGTACATAATTTTGTATAGTGCTTAAGAAAGCCCGTTTTTTTCTTTTCTTTTTACTCTTGCTAAACCATTGCTTTCCCAATTTGTTTATATCCTATATATTATGTCATATATGTAATCTGAGGCAAAGAGAAATATGATGTTTTCATGCCTCTTATATGAATAATGAGACATTGAGGTCTGAGCTGGGTACCAACAATCTTGTTAACAAGGACTTCCACGTCATACTCATGATCTAGGATGTTTGACAATTACTACACTAAATTAATACCTACATTATTAAAAAACCTTAATAAATACTAACGTATTTATCATTATCTTATTTGTGCGCTTTTATAATAGTGTGGTAGATTGACTTATGCACTTCAATTTAGACCTTTTTTCCAGGGTTAAGTTTTAATAGTATGTGAATGTTTGAACTCTTATACTTTAAACAAGCAAATAAACCTTTGAAATTACTGAGTAGTTCAAAATGAGTTTCTGAAAAAATTACTCTGCAACAAAAACCTGGAATTGACTGTGAAGTCTCAACCATTTTTGAGCAAAGAATACAAAGATTCCAAGCAGGGCAGGGTAAAGAATGAGGGCTGTGGCATTTACAACGCAATGCATTTTCTCCTCTTCTTGACAGAGGGTAGACAGAAATCAGCTGATAGCTCAATGGACACTATCTTGAGGCCATGCCATGTGAAAGCCCAGCACTCCAGGTATTTTACAGCATCTATCTCCTTCACCATGACTACATCCTGGGGATGAAGGTCAGCTGTTTTTCTTCATTTTCTTAATAGTGTCTTTATCATCCCTAAGATCATGTTCATTCACATTAGGATGATGGGAGTACTGGGACAATGGTGTCACACTTCAGGATACCAGTTTACAGGAACATTTTCAAATGGTGCAGAACTCACAAGAGGAAAGCAAATTAAGAATGCATCTCTTTGCAGATAAGATAGGGGACATAATCAGTCATATTCTTCTTATCTTTCCATATCCCATAAACCCAGACACACCAGTTTCTCATCTACCATAACACTGGCAGAATAGTTGTCAAAGACAGTGGAAATATATTCTCCAGGAAATGCATTGGTTGTGCAGCTGATCAGTAGAAAGTTTTACTTACATCTCTGTCTCCCACCACCACATTCTTGATGGGCTGTATTTGGCGTCTCTGAAGATGAAGAGCAGCAAACTGTTCAAGCATGGCCAGGGATGGGGTGCCAGGCCTCTCTACCTCTCTGTACCTTCACCAAAAGCTCAAGTCCTGGGACTTTACCAAACCTGGAGGAAAACTCAAAACATTATGTTTTAGTTTGCTAAGGCTGCCAGAATGCAACACACCAGAGATGGATCAGCTTTTAATAAGGGGATTTATTTAGTTACAAACTTATAGTTCTTCAGAGGAATGGCAGCTAGCTTTCTTCTGAGTTTTTCTGTCACATGGGAAGGTACCCAACAATTACTGCTGGCCTTCTCTACCGGCTTCTGGGTTCCAAACAGCTTTCCCCAGGGCAATTACTTTCTCCATCTCCAAACGTCTAGATTGAGTTGTAAATTCTGAGATGAGGTATGCTTAGCTGCTGAGCTCTCTTCTGACCTCTATCTTTTAAGCCTATGGCAAATTAAATTGAACATCACCCGTTGCAGAAGTCGCTTCCCTTAGGTGACTGCAGATGTAATCAGCCATAGATAAATTTCATGTGCTGATGATTTAAGTCCACAGCAACAGAACAATGGGGCATCACCTGGCCAAGTTGACCCCTGAACCTAACTACCATATATCCAGTCCTTTTCAACTTGGCAACTATACACATGAATTTAAGTCATCCTTAATCTCTAAATAGAAAACAATAAGAGACATGATTTTCAATTAACAATGATCATCTGACCTGAATACAATGCACTAAATCTTTCCATATACAAAATACATTTGTTTCATTGTAATATCACAAAAGCCTTAAATCATTTGCATAACAATACAAATATAATACCAACTCAAAAATAGTAAAAAATCTCATCATACTCATTGATGGGCTTGGTTTGTCCTAAAGCAAAATTATCCTCTGGCTGTGGACCTGTGAACTTATAGCAAATTATCTGCTTCCAATATACAAAGAAGGGACAGTTATAGGATAAGCAATCTCATTGCCACAGGGAAAAACTGGAAGGAAAATGGATCACTGGTTCCAAACCATTCTGAAAACTTGCAGGGCAAACTTCATTAGATTGCAAAGTCCAAGAATCATTTATCTTCGGGGTTTTAGAAAATGTCAATCCCACACTTTCCAAGGGCCTGCTCAATGAATTTGCTCTCTCCAAACACTGGGGTGGTTGTAATCTTAGCAGACATTAGGGAGACCACCTTTTCTGTGGTTCCACCCTCTCCAACTTTTGGGACAGCACCCAGGATCTCTGCCATCTCTGGGGCACATGTCCACCCCTTTAGAACAATGGGGTGGAGCCAGGATCCCCTCAATCACCAGTTCATGCACTCCAACTTCTCGAATGCCTGGGGTACTACAACTCTTCCTGAGAAATAAAGTGGAAGACCTGCCCTCTGCGTCTGGGGCAAACTCACCCTCTTTACATATATGTGTGTGTCTGCTCTCCTGGCCTGAGATTGCTTGACTTCAGACTTTAGCTTTCATGGTTTTCTCTCTGAAGTTATTTTTCTGACAACATGTCCCTTTTCTGTCCTTTTTTGTCCAGACTGGAAGTGGTTCTGTTTATACAGATCCCATAGCACTATTGTTGTTTTCTCTGCAGTCCACTGAGACCATCCCACCAGACCAAAGGACTTTTCACAGATCCTTTCTGGATAGCTCCATCTCAAATTCTTGCTTGTACTGTAATGGTTGACTGTTCCATGTTTGGTTGAATCTTCACATGGGGCATTATTTTTTGAGAGCTCTCTTTCTGGAAGCCCAGAATTTTCCAGACTACAAACTCCTGCTTTCTTTGTACCTGAGAGTTGTTTTCAATTTTTCTCTTTTCTGTTGCCTTTCACTATATGCTGTAAGAGCAGCCAGATATTATCTATATTTCTACCAACAGTATCTTCAAAGCAACTCAGGACTTCTCTATCAAGCTCCTCACAATTCTTCCAAAATCTTCCTCTTATCTATTTAAAAAAATGTTCCAACATGTTTGGTATTTACAAACTGCAGCAGCGCCCCACTCCTGGTACCAAAATCTGTTTTAGTTTGCTAAAGCTGCCAGAATGCAACACACCAGAGATAGATTGGCTTTTAATAATGGGATTTATTTAGTTACAAATTTATAGTTCCGCAGAAGAAAGGCAGCCAGCTTTCATCTGAGTTTTTCTGTTATATGGGAAGGCACATGATGATTACTGCTGGCCTTCTCTACTGTCCTTTATGGTTTCACCGGCTTTCCCCAGGGTGATTCCTTTCAGTATCTCCAAACATCTGTGCTAAGCTGTGAGTTCTGAAATGAGCTCTCTTCTGATCTCTGTCTTTTAAGCCTACAACTAATTAAATGAAATTAAATTTGTTGCAGAAGCCTCTTAGCCAAATGCAAAAGCAATCAGCCATAGATGAAATTCACATGCTGATGATTTAAGTCCCAGCAATAGAGCAATGGGGCTTCATCATCTGGCCAAGCTGACACCTGAACCACACATTATCTTAATCTGCATTCTTGTGGGTGTGACCTGTTATAAATAGAATCTATCCAAGATGTTATTTTAATCAAGACGTGGCCCAAATGAAAGATGTCGGGTCTTAATCCAGGTCACTAGTATCATTTATAAGCAGAAGAAACTAAAGCATAGTCAGAGAAAGCCTTGGGGAGACAGAAGCCAGAAGATTATGGAACTGAAAGAGAAAGGAGAGGACATTGCCATGTAACACAAGGTAGAGACAAGATAAGGAACCCCAAGGATCCCTGGCAGCTGGTACCAGAATGTTGCAGGCCTTGGGGAGAAAGCATTACCTTCTTGATGCCTTGATTTTGGGCTTCCAGCCTTACAATTATGAGCCAATAAATTCCCATTTTTTAAACCAGTTTATTGTGTGATATTTATTATGCAGCCTGGCAGGTTAAGACAAACCATAACCATAATAATTATTTGAATAGCTTTTATTATTTTTAATATAAACTAATTATTATTTAATGATCACACAAATTCATTGATATTGTCACTATATGTTTGTAAACAAAACTCCACTAGGTGATTAAAAATAAGTGAATTTCCCAAGTTCATGCAGGTAACAAATCATAGCTGTTTAATTTAAATTCTGATTTTGATACTTGAAAGCCTATTATATTATATTGTGTCCCATTTTATATGAATGGTTCTCAAACTTATCTTCATGTGGAACAAGTGAAGGGAAAATCTTGTTAAGTCAGAATTTGCTGAGTCTGACCCAACCCCCAGAGTCTCTGACTCTGACTACGCATTTCTCACAGGTTCTTGGATTCTGCAGATGCTGCTGTTCTAGGGATCACACTTTGAGAATCTTTTTTTTTTTGGCATGGGCAGGCACCGGGTATTGAACCTGAGTGTCTGGCATGGCAGGTGAGAATTCTGCCACTGAGCCACCGTTGTACTGTCTGAGAATCATCTTTTTAGTGTGATTTTGCCTATGTAATATTTTCTCTGAGATTTTTAAGGCTATAATACATGGTCACTTCATTTTTAAAATGTCCTAGTATACATGGAAAGGTGTTTGTGCCTAATAAATACCTAAATGGTTAGATGTTATCTATATTTCTATGGCAATCTTACTGCAAGTTCTATATACTATCTTTGAGGTTAGTTCCATTTTTCCTTTGTAAGCTTGCTATAAATCTGTAAAACACCGAAATGACAATAGAAATAGGGAAGCTTTCTTCTTTCTCTACATTCTCTGTCTACACATTCTTACAAATCATACTAAAACAGTATATTTTAGCAAAAACAAGGAAAAATAACAAAATTTTAAAAGTTTTAGCACAAATACTTTTATTTACAAATGCACATGATTATAAATGATGGCATTAACTCATTTTTTCATTAAAAAAGGAAATACACATCATTAGGCAGAATCCAACATAACCAATTTAGTCACTTTTAAAGGCCTTTCACACTTGTAATGTCAAATGAACAAATTGAAGCTTGCCTTAGGCAACTGCATTTCAAGCTGATCATTATAACAGGTGCTAAATGTTAAAATACGTTGCTTAATTGTGTGACAAAAAATATGTAAAGCTTAGCCTAAAAATAATAGCATTTTGTGTTAAATGGAGCTTTTCTTAATATTGTTTTGCCATAATATTAGATTCCTATTGTAAAATAAGGGGTAGCAAGGGAGAAAGAAAATAGGAAGAGAGCAAAAAGCAACCAATCATTAAATGTACCGTAAAATATTTGAAAAAACAATTGATCTTCTTAAAATAATTCAGAAATATGAACATTTACTAAACTAATTAGGGTCATGCATTTTATTGTGCAAGTTCAGATAGGTTTGAGTGTGAAAGTGAAGATGTGAATGATTAAAATAACAATTTTTGAAATAATTGTTTAGTGACTTCCAAAATGCATGACCTAAAATATATTGGCTTACTTGTAAAACAGTTTAACAAAGACAAAATTTAAAAATAAAATGTTTACTAAAATTAATAATAAAATATCCATGTTTATTAAAGTAAAATAATTATATGAATTAACTGAAGCTTAAATTTGATATAAGAAAAAGAATTACTCTCTGTCCACATCTATGTACTTTAATAATTTTCTTAGCTATATTTATAATTGAAACTGTATCAAGTCTATTTTCTTAGATATTTTCCAGTAACGTCTTATTACTTTTTGGTATTATACAGTTGGTTAAAATCCTCTTTGAAGATGCATTTTATGATTGATCTATTTGAAATTTTTTATAGTTTTAATTCCTTCTTGTTTGTATAATATTTATAATTGAGAATTGTCTCTACTCTTTAATTACTTGTGACAAAAAAATTCTACTAAGTGAAAGATATTTTCAGTTATACTTTCCGTTTTAAACATTGTACATTTTAGCACAAATAATTTAACAGACTGTCTTTTTTTCTGCATTTAAAGTACTAGTCTTTGTAAATATTTTTGAAGATAACTTATCATTTAAAGTACATATATGATTTTATTATATGTTTCATTAAATTAAAATGTAGCAAATTTATAGTTTATTAATTTCATTCCAATTCAGTAAAAAATGTGCATTTGTCAAATTTTGTATTCTTGAAAAAGAACCCAAATGAATTTCATGAAATTAAAAGCAAGATAACTGAAATTAGATTTAAATAGACAGATTAAACAATATGTTAGAGCTGAAGAGAGAAGTGTTAAACTGCAAAATAAATGTATAAAATTTGGCTTAATTTTCACATATAGCTAGGTAAGGGTATTGAAAACCCAAGAAGTTGACACTTAAATAGTAAAATGAAAAGTTCCTCGTAGATCTAAATAGAGATACATAATATGGTGATAAATATGGAAAAAGAAAAAGAAAATTAATTGGAAACAGAAAAGCATATTTTATGAATCATCATGAAACTGGATACAAAAAATGCTGAATGAAATATTAACATGTTCACTTTAAGGCAAACAAAATTATTTTCTCACCTCTCATTCTTTTGTACCAATTGTATAATAAAACAGACTTTCTGTTTCTTGCCTTTTTACTTAGCTATACGTCCTGACTTTTTCTTATAAATATATAGAAGCCATTTTCATACTACCTTTTTAAAGCTGCCTAGAATTTCATTGAACAAACATATCAAAATTTGTATGGATGTATCTATCCATATTAACAACTGGTTATATTTCAATATGTTACCATTCAAAAGGTTGCAAAGAATGAAAGTTTGCATGTATAATTTTGCAGGTGTGGTGATATACCTGTATATCTGTATAAATTTAAATAGGTGAAATTGCTTGGTGTATTTATAATTTGATAAAATTTCAAATTGAACTTCATAGTGATTCTAGTAGTCCATGTATCCCCAATCAATGCATGAAAGAAACTGTCAACGCATGAAAGAAACTGTCTCCCTTTGTCCTAATAAATGTTGTGCCTTACCAAACATTTATGTATTTATATTCTGAGAAGGCAGATTCTATTGTAGGATAATTTAATTTGTATTTTTATTATTCTGAATAAGGTTAATCATATTTGTGTAATATAATAATTTTATTTCATTTTCTCTGAATTTTATTTTCATAAACTTTATTGATTCTTTTTATTAGGATTAACCCCCTTTATTAAATATAATTTGCAAGTTATTTCTCATGTTTTACAATTGTTTCTTTCTATTATGTCGTTTTTGTCATGCGAAAGTATTTTTGTGCTTTTATACGTATCTTAATTTACAATTAGTAGAGTCATAAATAGAAAGGATTCTTCGTCTTATGTTTACAAAATATTCCTGTGTTCTTCATTTTTATATTTAACTATTCACTAGGTTTATAATTAATCCCACTGCACAACGTGAGGTACTCTTTGAATGTGACTTGCCTTCACATGGCTTCTTGGTTGTCCACAAATCATTTATTATCAATTATACTGCACTCTACCAATTTGTGATGTTGCCTATTTCATATGCTAAATCTATACATTCATTTGGATCTGTTTCCAGATGTTGTTATTTGTTCTCTTGTTAGGAGAGCATGACTATGGGCTAGAGTGATATGATTGAACTTTAATGTTTCATTAAATTTCAACATCTGGAGACCATCTTTGGTCTCAATTATTTCTTTCCTTTATCACGTAATTTATGACACACCTTTTCTAGTTTTGGTGAAAATTATATTGGTTTACTGCTATAATGAAACTACATTTAAAATTACACTTAAAAAAGTGTAATGCTTTTATAATTTTGAGATTTTCTAAGCATTTCTCTTTGCAATTGTTCAAGTCTCTTTGTGTGTGCTGATAAAAGAGGGTTTGAATTTTTTTTTCATATAGTTAGTGCAGATTCTTATATAGTTTACTCCTAGCTAGTTGATCTTCTTTATGACTGATTCAAATTAATATTTTGTTTCATTATGTTGTGAAATGTTCTTTTTGTATATATATTTGCGTTTTGTAAAATAAAATTTTATATACTGCTATATTACTAGATAGTCTCATAATTTGTGTATTTTTTTTAGTTTATTTCCTAGGATTTTCTAGGTGTCACTAATTCCATTTTTTTAATTAAACAAATATTTATTGTGTCTAATATGTGCAAAATGTTTGGAATACATCGGTGAACAAACCAATCAAAGAATCTACTCTTCATGTTTCTCACATTCTATGTGAATATGTAAAAAGTGTTAGCTATATTTTAAATAAATACAAGTATATCTTAGCTGTGAAAAGATGTGGCTAGGAACGACAAAAATCAAATCTGAAACAGAGGTGATTCCTTGGATAGGAAGAAGGAAACGTGAAGAGGGAGACATATTTTCAGGAGAATTAACTACATATTATCTAGTTCTATTTTTTTACAATATGAGTATATACATTTTACTTTTTCAGTAAATTCAATGTGAAGCCCAATAACCTCTATGTTATGCTACCCAGGTACGTTGAGGGTTGTCCTTAGAGTGAGGAATAAAATGATTTTATACAATGTGTTTGAGATTAAGGATTAATATAGAAAAGACTCCAAATGGAAGTGAGGAAAAAGGTCATTTTTGTCTGTAGCTCTCAATATTTTGAGAGTAGTTATCTTTTCCCATTAAAAATTTTAATAGGTACCATTAACTGTATTGTTTAATCTATTTTGAAATGAATGCAAAGTCTGAAGATACATTGTAACTTGGAAATTGAAATCTAATTCATATATATTTGTATCTATATGGTACATATTAACTATATTTAATCCTTAGTAGTTAGGCTAGTTAACTGATGAACTGTATAAATACTAGCTCATTATATTTTAATTTTGGCTTTCATTTCATTCCAAACAGGTAAAATACGATTAACCACAATACGAAAGTTTGTCAGGGTTAAGTAGAATACATTTTATTTAAAATAATAAACTTGTATATTATTTTACTAGCTTTGGAGAAATTTAATTTACTAGAAAAAAGCAATATGCATAATTTGCTTTTCAGTTGGAAGTATTAATATGCTGTTTTGGCCCATGAAGAACAATTTGAGAGCCAGGCAAATGTTTTCATGTCCTATGTCTGAAGTTTTTCCACAAAGAATGCAAAACTTAATGCCCATGTTTTATTGTTTATGCACTGCAATATTAATGAAATATATCATTTAATGCCTCATCAAAGAGAAGGAAGAATATGATAATAAACATTTCCTCATGTGCAGTAAATCTCCCGTGCAGAATTTAAGACAATGAAATACAGAAGAGGCATTTGAGTAGCAAGTGAGGATCTCAGGATCCCAGTGCGTTTATTCAGCCACAGGTTGCAGGCAGGGATGTTGGTGGTTATGTGCAGAGAGCACAATGCCCGCCGTATGGCCTGGGTTTGGCTGAAGTGCATAACACCCATAAAAAGCCTCTTTATGAGTATACAGCTGGTACAAAATGTGTAGTTAAGGAAAGAGCAAGTGGTCTATTTAGTGCCTCTCCCCTGTGCCCATCTCCTAATTTCTGCTTTCTAAATATTCTTTCATCAAAAGGAAAAGCAGGAAGAAATAATAGAAATACTATGAGTGGAGAGAATATTTCCTTTGACATTTTTTTCAGTTTTGTATAAATTTATAAAATATACATATTTACTTTTATAGTAATTCGTATAACTTTGTAAAATAAATACTATACTTTACCTAGTCCTCACATTGTGCATCAACTTCACAATAACCTCATCAATGAAAACCCATTTGCTCTCTCTATTTGTAGTAACAGAGTCAGTAATAGTGGAGTTGTCTGCTTCTGCAGGACAGAATTCCTCTGCAGCTTACCTCTTCCAGTTTTAATCTAATAGCTTGTCTATTTTCCCAACTTATATGAATTCACTTAGGAATATTAAGATGGAAAATTGAGGTATGCAAAACTGTTTTAATAATGACATCTAAGGAGGTTCTAAAAGGAATCAAATCATTTACATTCTTTGTTTTACACTCATATCAAACAGTAGTCAAAAAGTCAACCATGTTCTACAATGAAAATTAACAGAAAAAATTATATGTGAACCAAATAACCCCACATAATTTTACTCACCAAAATTTAAATATTTGCCTTGACTCCAAGCATTTTGGTAATATGGGATTTACTCAAAAAATAAAATAAAATAAACCTCTATCTCATGTAGAAGCTAAATTGCACGAAGATATGCAAAGACAAAATTACAGAAGTTTTTTTCTGGAAGTAGAAGTTGAGAAAAATGTCATAGTACAAAATGTTTACTAGCAATCAATGCTTGAGAAAGAAAAGAGGAAGGAGCAACATTGGACTCAGGAAGGAGCTGCAATGCCATGAAAGCATTGATCAATCTTGTAAGGGGTTCTGGAGCCAGTATTGCTCATTAAAGTTATCCTGTACTGCTAAAATTGCTTAGCTTTAAACCACCCTCTTACTTCAACTTTAGGTTATCTGAGGGGGGATGTGACGTGGCACAGTGTAGCTCTATACTTGAGACAGATACTAAGGACCTGAGAGTTTTGGATGTTGCCTTCTGAACACAGTCTCTCAGATGGGAAAGTTCTTTTTGTAGAAGAACATGAGCGAAAGCTTTCTGTTTGTCACTGTCCACTCCTTGTGACAGTTGGATATACTTTTCCATAAAGATTTGGGAAGCTCTCCTCCAGGATTCCCCTGGGCCTCTCCTCCTGGGGGGAAAACAGAGTTTTAATGCTACAAACTATAGTGCCTGCAATTATATTTGGTGTCAGGGGCACAATTGACATCCATCCTTCCCGTCCTCTACAGACTAGTCTAGATACTCCTTGCCTCAGAACCTACCTCTGCTGGTCTTGTTTGACTTATGAGGTAGTGTGACCCAAAACCTTTACCCAAACGACCTGGGACTCTTACTATGTCCCCTTTGCATCAAGACCACTAATCCTGCAGAAATCAAAGCACACAGAATGAAAACACAAAGCCCTCCAATGTCAGAAGTGATTGTAATTGCAACTCCACGTTTCAGCCCTTTGTTTCCAGAACCATATATTCTTCTTCTTTGTAACCAAGCACCATATGTCATCTTTATTTTAATACTTAAATTGCATCCTGGATGATGGCATCATGTCCTCTGAGCTGAGACTGTTCCTGTGCCTTAAACAAGTCAACTCAACACTCTAAGAGTCCAGACACATTTGAGTAATGAGGCACTGGATACTACCAGTGTTCCCCGTGACCATGAGCTCACCCTCACACCTAATCGCTGAATAATGTTCTGATCTGATTTGACATTATGTGAGCCCCATGACAGTGGGTTAAACTATCACTAAGTCCTAATAAGGTGGTGTTATGGAGAGACTGTGGATAAGAAAAGAACAGAAAATTTATACCCAGAATATATGTCTGTTAATGTGAAGTTTGCCACAAATTCCACGACGTCTTTTACAACCTCCAATAATTTTAATACTATAGTGTCTTCTGAATTATATGGCCTAAAATGGCAGTGATACTTGCACTATGACCTATAACTGTTGCAGAGACCTTTCATACTCTTAGCTCCACCCAAAGCTGGAAGCCTTTTGCTGAAATAGGTATGTGGGATGCAACAGTATTCTTAGGTGTGGAATATGCTGCCTCCAGAGCCCAAAGAGTCCCTCCAAACATTGTGCTTTCTCAGCATGGTTAGAACTAAAAGGTGAAATAATTTCTCTTTGGATGGGATGTCAACTTCCCCTGTATTATCTATTGTTTATTATCTTCCTGGGCAAATGTGACGTGGGAAAGCCTTCTTTCAGCATGGTGGATATCTATGTGGTGGATGGATGTTATATTCTGTGATAAGCCCAGAAATTCCAGATTTCTTTGGGCTATATTATGACCAAAGAGAGAACTGCTGTAAATCAAGGAACAGAAAATATTTTCTGAAAAAGTTCATGTAGTAAATAGTTTAGGATTTGCAGAATACATGTAATTACTGTCATTTCTTCTTCCCTTCCTTCCTTTTCTCCTCCTTCTTCTCATTCCCCTGTCTCCTCCTTTTCCCTCTTCTTCTTCATCATAAGCCTTAAAAAATATATAAAAACTCTCCTTAGCTCAGGTCTCCTACACAAAAAGGCTGCAAGGTGGCTTTGGCTCTTGGGCCATAGTTTGCCAAACCATGACAATAATACACATGCATATTATGGTCCATACCATATGAATGTGAACTGTTTCATATTGGTATATAAAGGAATATTATCACCAAATCGATGACTAAATACCATGTACCACAGACCATATTCTTCATCTCTAATTAGAAAATCTACATCTAGCATGGGAGCTGCATTTGAGGTACATCTTTACAGGAACTTACTGTCACCATCCAGGATCCATTCAATTATGCAAGGTCCAGAGTAGTGAATTAAACAGAAATATGATCTGAACCACCACCCACACATGCTTTATATCCTTAAGGATGAGACTCAGCTCAATCTTCTCCCCTGTAAGCTGCTTGCTGGTGGGAAGGTAGTTAGAGAGCCTTTTATTTGGTCATCCTACGTTAGTCTGCTCTTATTCCATGAAGCAAGGTTGAATGTGGAAGTTGCATTAGCAGCCAACTATGAATTGAGGGGGACTCCACTTATTAACTGGCTTTCATATGCTCTCACTATAAGATAGTTGGAGCCAGGTTTCTCCCTCTAAAAATGAGAAGGATATTCTAGTGAGTGTGCACAAATATGCATTCTGGCTGTGGCAGATGAGAAGATCTGGAAGCAACAATAAGCGCTGCCTATTTCCCCCAGATCTTGTTTTCTAATATCATTCTCTAATAAAAAGAGGGCATTTTCTTTGGAGAAATGACTAATTGTAGGACTTCAGTAGGAAAAGTATAAAGAAGAGCCTGGGGTATCTTGGAGTATCACATATGAGGGAAATGTTCAGAAAATGCACACACAAACACACTTTGTGTGTGTCATTAGGACATGAAAGTCAGCTGAAGAAGCTCTCCATGACCAAACTAGGAAAAATTTCACAACAAAATAAATAAAATAATATTGGGTTGTAGCTCAGAAGGTAAAATAAATACCTATTGGTCCATATTGCTTTAAAACATGATAGAATAAATAAAAGAGACAAATATTCAATTCAGAAGAATTCTAAATATATAGATAACATCCTCACTCTTTAAATATTGCTATAAGTAGAGATTTTCTTTCAAAAAGTACGATATGTAAAGGGGCCAAAAAGAGCGTTTTTACTGTGGAAAATTTGTAAAAATATGACCTCATCCAAGGCATCAAGCTTAATATTGACAGTGATAAGTGATGTTGATCATATGAAACCTCTAATAAGATACATTGAGAACGGCACTTTAACTCTGTAGTGTTCCCCCTAAATAAAATAACAAACCCCTTCTATTCCTGGGGGGGAAAATGAGTTAAATTCCATTTGTGGGACATTCTCTGAATTATGTAACCAGTAGTCTTTCAAATTGTCAAGGTATTCAAAAACCAAGACAGTCTGAAGGGGAGTCTAAAGAGACATGGCTACTAAATGTATTGTGGTATTATAGAACAGAAAAAAAAATAACATTAAATGAAAACTAAGGAAATCTAATTAATTAAAGTTTCAGTTAATAATAATGCATCGATATTGGTTCATTAGTTGTATCAAAGTACTGTACTAACACTAATATAGAATGTTAATAATTGAAGGAACTGCTTATAGATATACAGGAAATCTCTGCACTTTCTTTGTAATAATTCTGTAAATTTAAAACTTTTCTAATTTTTTAAAGCATACTGAAACATAGCCAGCATCCACTGAATTCTTACTCTATGCCAGACACTCTAAAATGCAGTGCTGTTAGATATGGATGATAAAATCTAATGCATGAACTTAATATGAGGAATCAAAGACCAATGTACATAAATCGTTTAGTCCAGACCCTGGGGTACATGAGAGAAACCTAATAATAATTGGCTATTTATTTACTAATTAAGCCATTGGAATGCCATAATTAATACTCAGTCATTATATCATTTCTTAGCCAACAAAGAGAGAATAAGGGCCGAGAAACTGGCTTAGTTGCAGCATTAGGACTGAAAAAAGAACCTGCTTCTAATGCCTCATAGCATCCTCTTGTTACAAATTTTGATTTTTATATATCAAAGAATTTAAAATTCAAAGATTTATTTTAAAGATAAAACATGGTAACTGGTTGTAAATATTTAGGCACAATGTCAAATTTTCAAGATAATTTTGAAGAATTATTTTTATATCAAATATATAATAGGTTTATTTTTTCTTCCTCAGTTTTATTTAAAATTCATTTGACATTGGGACTATCAATTTTGAATGATGAAACTGTTAATAGCTATATTGATTATAAAAATCTAGCTATATATTTCTCATTAATAGTTTTGTTTGCTTTTTATCTGCTTTTATGGATGGACCAAGTCTGTGACTATTTTGGGAAGTAGCTAGCTTCCCACAGTATATTTAGCAGAATGGCAATTTAGTATGTTTGTCCACAAGAACCATTTTCAGCAGAGTAAACTTATTCTTATACATTATACTAATACATATTTCCTGATTGCCTCCCCGATAACGGGTTTCAACAGAGCAAACAGACAAATTATTTGCCTTTATTGTATCACAGAAGAGAGAATAAACAAAGCACATAAATAAATTTAACTTACCAAATATTTTTAATGTTTAAAGAAAACAAATATGGCCCAATAATATTTTGTTACCTCTGAGGAGTAATATTTTATTCTGGGACCTTAACCATGTGACAGTTGCAGTATGAAACAGACAGACACAAAAACAAGGCTCTAATGATAGTAAACAATCAGGAGTTTTCTGAAAGGTTTCAGGTCAGTGAAACTGGAATATAATAAAGAGGATGCTTGGATCAGCTTTGTTGCAGTAATAAAGAACTCCACATTCTTAATTTCTTATGACAAACATTCCTTGTAGAATTAAATGTAAATTAAATGTAGACTCTAGGTCAGTTACAGGTCTTATCCAGGTTAAGTTTGTACTCTAACCAATATAAGTAAGTCCAACACACCTTCTCATTTTGAGACCCAGCCTGAAGGAACAGATCCTAATGGCAGATACTTTTTTTTATCATGACAGAGGTTGGAAAGTAAAACTTACTTGAACCATGCAATCTCATTTAAGCCCCATACTTGGATGTGATTATCTCATATCTGTTCAGATTCTTGCATCTGAAGTCAAGACACAAAACCCAGGTCAATATTGATATGGAACTTTTTTTTTTTTAAAGAAAGAATGAAGCAATAATTGAAATATTAAAAACTCCTTCACAGATGAGAAAGGTTACATATTATTTTGGAGAGGAAAGCAAAGAATATTTCTTAGAAAACTTTGAAGTCAAATAAAGATTTTATACTTGAAAGTCGATGAATAGCTTAAAGGAGGCAATGACATGATATAATTTACATCAAAAACTGATAATCCTGGATGGAAATGTGGAAGATGGACTACAGTAAAGCACGTAGAAAAATGAGGAAACTTATTAGAGGCCTATTACTTGCAAAAAACAGCATTTTGAAGTAGGCTAAAGATAGTGAGGCTAGGAAGAAGATGGATTCAAGATACATTTTAAAACTGCAAACCACAATTTTCTCAGGATGGGTTTAGTGCATACTTAAAAGATATTTATTTCAGTTATACATATATGATTATTATTGGAAATATGCTAACATATATATTATGCATACAGGATTATACGCTGTATTGCCTGCATTATTGCAAACCTGCCCACCTACCCACCTTTACTTTTCTACTTATACATCTCTTACTGATTGACTATCAATCTTTTCTCTTCCGCAGACCTCTGACACTCTTCATTCTTGATCTACTGATAAATCACCTACCATATCTGATTATGTGTTCTTTCAGATAGTGTTGCAACAACAGAGTAGCAAACTCCAATAGTTAGACAGCTTTTTTCTTTTATGAAACAACCTTCTCACAGAGTCCATAGCCGCTATAGAGAGTGGTGTGTTGGGGTGATTGTTTAAGTCTAGCCTCACAGAAAGCTGGGGCTACTACTTCTCTGATGCTCAAACCTAACCCAGCTTTCATCAGACTGCTTTTAGGAACTTATAAGGAACATGTTTGTACATATATGCACTCCAGAAGTAGATTGATTTACATGTATTTTTCCATTGGGTTCTTACGGCACTTTGAATTGAAGTGGTACATGTAGAGCATTTGGCATGTTTTAAAGAATTTTGCTTAAAAGTTATGGCATCTTTTATTGATGAATGTAGGAAACCTGTCTATTGGGAATATTCCTCAAACCTCTAGGGGGCAGTGTTGCCTAACACCATTCAGCCTAAACAGCTCCTCATTTGTGACCCATGCTGAAGCCTATTCTAAAATGTGTCTTATGAATAAGCTATATTTAGTAGGATCAAATTGTTTAAATGCCAATGGCTTAAAATACTGAATTAATATTCTCAAGTGTACTGTTGTTTCTGAACCTACATGACCATTACCTCAGGGAAATATGAATAAAAGTTCTCATATAATTCTTAAGATTTTTCAATGACCAATGCATAGCTATACTAAACTTATAACTGATCTTAGATAACAATATATTATTCTTTGTACAATGTTGTGTTTGGCTCAAATTACTTAAAATTTTCAGTTATAAGTTTCTTTCAAATCATAAAAATTCCCGAAGTTTTTTTAAACTTCAACATGACAGACACAAAATGTGCATATTTTGGCAAAAAATGACAACAGGTGTTTGCATGCTTAATCAGTAAAGTATTTCCTTTATGTAAATGGACAAATACTTTAACTTTCAAAAAACACAAAGGTCTATTTTGAAAAATATATTGTCAGTTCATGCAATTATACTATTAATTAATTTATGTCTGAATTCATTTTTTGTTTTAATTTTAATGAAAATGGATATCAATACTTTATAGGGATCCACTCTTTAAATATAATAGATAAAAGCCAAAATGTGTAATAATATATATGAATAAGAAAGCAAAGGAAGAAAAGTACTTACTTTGACACACTTTACCAGGAATTATTATTCCTATTAAACCTATATAGTTCCAGGCCAAATTTATTTTATTGTCATCTATTCTAGAGTAAAGAAACAAAATATAATCCTATCTTGGAACACCTGTGTGTGAACTGCATAAAGGCATAAAACAAGCAGTGATGCAATCTAGTTCCTACACAGAAAAATTAGCTCCTTCTTTTCTACATAATTTCATGGATGAGGAAACATATTGAATTTTATCATATTTCACTTTGTATTGCAATATCTAACTCAGTAACTGGGAAACAGTAGATGCTCAAGCAAAGTCACTTTAGATGAATACATTATTCATAACCTAGTTGTATTTCAACTAACATTTTTGTAAATAATATGTTGTAACTCATAATCATGAGATATAATAAAAAGTAAAGCAACTATGCATTCATTTCACATTTCATATATATATGTGTATATATATATATATATGTTTTTTTTTTTTTTTTGCATGAGCAGGCATCAAGAATCGAACCTGTGTCTCTGGCATGGCAGACAAGCACTCTGCTTGCTGAGCCACCACGGCCCATCCCATTTTCACATTCATATATTTTTAACAGTTCTTTCATAATTAGTAAACAGACATTATCAATATTTTATTAAATTTCTACTTTATATTTACCCAAAATTGTGACTCTTACAAAACTCCGGCCTAGACAATTATTCTACCTGTTTAACCACTTTGAGAAAGGTTAGTATACATCCTCCTTTGAACCATGGTACCATTTCCATAGATAAAGCTTGGCAAATATTTTTATAATGGTTAATACCAATTTCTAACTAATATCAAAGGAAACGTCTCTGCAGCTACTCTTTCCCTTTGAATGTTGTGTGCTCTTTCATGACATAGGGGCATGGTATTCTGTAATGTGCTATAATGGATTATGTAATGTAAGAGTATGATTGATTGGTATAACTTGCTATGTATAAAGCTTGGCTCAACATCAGAATTATCTGAGGAACTTTTAAAACTGCCCACTTCTAGGCTTGATCATCAGAAATTTTTATTTGATATGTGAAATTCAATTGATGCTGATTTAATTTAAGAATCTATTTTCATAAAACTCTTCATGATCATCCAAATGTTCTCCAGGCTAATTGTTAATCATTAAATATGAAAACTTTGCTCCTGAGGCTGATGGGAATCATAAGGAATTAAAATTTCCCAGGTTTTAAGGGACTCATAATTATATCTGCCTCTCAGGAACTTTTAACTTCCAAATGAAGTGAGAAATCCCTGTTGCAGAATAAATTCTGTTCTGCTGGCTTAGATTAAGCTATTTGACAAAGGTAAATGGTTCGATAATGGTGACATTTGCAAAGACAAATATATTCGTTAAGCATAGATAAAATTATCTTATGCTGGAAATAAAAGTATATGCATGATTGTCTCTGAATTCATTTAATTACTCTCATATTTCACAGTGTTGAAACAACCATCTGTTTATTTGATACAGAAAAGAAGAGAATGTTTATTCTAGCAGCTCATATACTATCATAATAAAAGAGAAGAAAAGACAGAGTAGATATCTATAAGCTAAATGGTGTGGATTCAAACTATGAGTAGGATAGAATAAAGATATGGGGATAAATGAAGAAGTTGCATCAGAAGGAAACATCTATTGGTTCATCTCTGTGCAGACCTTAGTTAAAGAACTTACAGGATAAGGAAGAAGGCAATAGTTTGTAGATAAAACCATGGAGAATTGCCTCCTAATAAAGAGTTATGAATTTAGGCAAAGGAGGCTGGACTTTGTAATCCTCAAATGCTGGTAGAGACTGCTCCTTCATCTGAGGGCAATGCCCTATTCGAATCTTTTATATCCTTTCTTTATTTGTGTGCTTGATCTGTCTTTAAATAATAAAGATATCATCTCCCGGTATGATTGTAAAGCTCCTTTTTTTTCCCTTGGGTTTATGTATTTATGTATTTATTTATTTATTTTTGCATTATATTTCAGGCTACGTTATAGTAGACTACAAATTTTGGGTGTGATAATTGAATCTTATCGTAAGGTACTGATATTTCATATAGCTTTTAAGATTTTTTTCATGACATTTGGATAAATACGCCAGCTTTCTTTTTGTCTTTTTTTAACCCCCGCCCTTTTTAACTACCAACTGTTTTTTAACTGTTTGTTTTAGCTATTCCTCTTTTAAACAACAATTTTTTTTAATCCAGTTTAATATTCTTATGGTAGAATTTGGTATATTTATAATTATTATAATTATTGATATATTTACATTTTGTCCGTACATACTTTCTATTTGTAATTCCAAATACATATATATATACACACATATATCCTCTATCGATGTCTGTAGCATCTGTCCCATATTTCCCATCTCTTTGACTATCATACTCTGTAAACATTTTTTTAAATTTATTTCCCAACTCATTGATTTCTTTACCAGTGAGAGAAACTACTTTGAGACTAGTATATTAATTTCTGACTTCAATTATTCTATTGCTTTAATTGTAAATTTGTAAATTCTGACTAATCATAAAATATCATTTCTATTCCTTTTTATGCATTTTAAAACATGTTTTTTTGCCTTTAGATACGTTTTATTTTATGTCTGTAAATTCCTTTCTACTGGTTTTTACTTATGGCAGCTTCTCTCCTTGTCTGCTTAATAGTTTTTTTTAACTATTAAGAGTTATTAATTTTAATTGGAAATTTATTTGTGATATTACTTTAAGCCTAACACAATGTAAGGGCCTCCAAAAAATAATTTATCTTATTTGCAATGATTAAGTATTGCCTCTGTCAATAATCAAGTTAACTTCATTTCTTTAATATTTTTGGATCACTGTAAAGCTGTATGAAGACTATACTTACAATTTTTCATGGGTTTTCATTTTATTTCCTGATTTTCAATCAATTCAAATATAAATTACCTTCTGTTCCACTGTACATGGCACAGTTATTTCATGCTCAGCCTTAATCTACAAATAGTTTTATGGTAAATTTCTCTTATTAGACTCACATATGGCAGTTCCTGAGTTATTATTTTCTGAATCTCAATCTCCAAGACAAAGTGAGAACTGATTTTTATTATTTGGCAATGCCCTTGGCCAATACCCTCTTCAGTGCTTTGTTTACTTCTCATGACTCCCAATTTCTGTTAGATTTAGCTTGAGAATTCCTTAATTTTCAGATCACTGATAATTATAATGCTATGCTCTAAAATATTTTATTCAGCATTTCTAGTTGTTTTCTGTCAAAGGGTTAGTTCAGGCACCCAATTCAACATTATTCTAATCAAACATTTTAGTTAATTCAGCACACCTGTTATTGTAGCCGAGTGATTTGAATATGTACTCAATCACCCAGTCAGGTGTCCCTCTGTGAGTTTTAAATCTTAAATTAACAAAACTTAAAACTACATTTTCTTCCTATCCACCTAAAAAAAAAATCTACATTATGCGAAATAAGGAAATCAACCCCCTTAAGTTATTATACAACCTCAATTGATTTCTTTCATTTTCCAGCTTATGTTAAGTATGTAGCTACTTTAATATTGCCAACTTTATGAGTCTCCTCAGTTAGTATATGTATCCTTGTGTTTTGTAAAATATTGAATACTCTTATAGTTCTCTTGATATCATTTTTATGTAGCCACTTTCCTCTGCAGTACCATTTACTAGTAGATATCATAAATTAGAGTTCTAGAAATCAATGCCAAATTATTTTCTTTTCATTAATCATATCAGTTCTTAAATATTTCAGTTTAATTTTCTCTTGTAATTGAATGTGCTTGTATAGAATAAATCTTAGGTGATGCATTTGTGTTTGTAAGATTTTAAATATGCGAAATTTTCTCTTAAGGAGAAAATAAATTTTTAATTTACCAAAAACAATACAATTTTGCCCACCTAACTAACCACACTAATTTTTAAATTGAATCTACTATATTTTTTTCAAAGCCCAATGGATTCCTATTATACCACAGATCAGTTGCTGAACTGAGTGCAACATTATATTCCTTCATTAATTCCTTTTGTAGACCTTATATTCTCTCTCTCTCTCATTTTTTAATGTTCATTAAATTAATCATTTGATAAGGTCTTTGAGTAATAAAGTCAAGCACCAATTACATGCCTTCAAAACTTTAAAGATTTTGCTATATTTTCATCTAGCACTCATCATTGCTAATAAGCCCAATGTCAAATTAATGTTTAAAGTTATTCTATAGTCTGTATCTTGGAAACTTTTAGGATTATTTATTATTGAGATCCTGGATTTATTTTTAGTAAAGATCTTCCTGTGCAGTTTTCATTTTACATTCATCCTGCTCAAGAATAAATGGAAACTTTTAGTGTGATGGCTCATATATATTTTTTTCAACTATGGAATATTTTCTATTTTTAGAATTTTCTATTATTTGAATTTCTATTATTTCTATTATTATTTTCTATTATTATATCTTCTCTCCTTATTCCCTTCTTTTTGTAAACCTTTTATTACATAGGGAATAAACCACTCGTCCAATAAGTATATGTAAAATTATACTATTTCTCATCTTCTTATTTTTCATTTTATATTCTGAGTGATTTTCTTGCATCCTTAAATATGATTACTTCATTGGGATTGATTATTCTGTTTGCTTGTTTGATCATTTATGTTCTTATTTCCAGCAAGTATCTGGTGAACTTTGATACCCTGGATGTATATGTGCATATATGTATGTATGTATGTATGTATGTACAGGGGGATGACTAACTTTATCTCTAAAATTCCAGATAGAAATATATTTAGGTTTTATGGTCTATACTATCTCTGGATCAACTGCATTGCAGCATGAAACCCTCTATAGACAATATGTGAATGAAAGGGTTTCTCTATATTTCAGTAAAACTTTATTTATGGATACCATAGTTTGATTTTCAGATTATTCTCATATGCCATGAAATATTATTCATTTTTTGATTTGCTAATTTTCTGTTTAAACTTGTAAATGCCATTCTTAGTTTACTAGTTACACAAAAATATAAACTGGCTAGATTTGTCCTGTAGGTTGCAGTTTGCCAATCCCTGGTATATGGGAATGAAAGACAAGATTGATTAATGTGGGTGACTGCTATAGGTTTCTTCTTTCATTGTTTATCTCTGAAAAGAATGGTCTCCAGAACAAATTTGCCCCCAAAGTGACATGGCTGACTGTGCTGATTTGAAGGTGTTGTGAACCCCAGAAAAGCCATATTCTTTAATCGTGATTCAGTATTGTAAGGTGGAAACGCTCTTGATGAGATTATTTCCATGATGATGTGATGTGCCCGATTGTGGGTGTGGCTTTTTTAGCAGGATGGAGATGTGAATTCCCCCATTCAAAGTGGGTCTTGATTTGTTTACTGGAGTTCTTTAAAATAGGAAACATTTTGGAAAAATCTTAGAGCAGATACAGACACTTGGAGAACAGTTGCTTCAGAGCCACAATAGGACCCAGGACCCAGTAGATGTCACCATGTTCCTTCCCAGGAGATACTAAGCAGTCCAGAGCCCAGAGGTGTGTCCCAGAGTTGTTAAATGAAGGCCCACAGATGCCAAGTAAGGAAACCCCACTGGAAACAGAGGCTGAAAGCAATGAGCCTAGGAGCAAGAGACCAGCAGTTGCCAGCCACATGCCTTCCCAGGTGACAGAAGTGTTCCAGACAGTAACATCCTTTCTTGAGTGAAGGTAACCTCTTGTTCTTGCCTTAGTTTGGACATTTTCTCAGCCTTGGAGCTGTAAATTTGCAACTGAATAAATTGCCTTATAAAAGCTAATCCATTTTTGGTATATTGCATTCAGGCAGCTTAGCAAAATAATACAAAAGTTGTGAGAGTGTATGTGAAGCAACTATTTAAATTCACTTTAGCAAAAGAGGTCACATTTACTTAAAGCAGGCTGTTTAAGAATATATATAATTACTGATGATTCCTGATATCTGAAGTCATAATTGTAGTGAAAATTCTATTTTCACATTTTCTTAATAACCTTGAAATTTACTTATTTCAGATTTACATTTTTGAAGAAAATTGAGACAAGACTGTCTCCATAAACATAGTTACCAGAATTTATACTATAATATCAAACTGGATATGGGATTTTAGTCGCAGATTAGTTGTGAGTACAATATCATTAGTCCACAAAATTATACATAATAATGACTTATCTCATCTTCTCTTTTCCATAATAATACTTCTAGGCAAGAGAAGGGACTTTCAGTAAGTATTTTTGAGGACTTCCTGGAAAAAGAAATTAGGAAATGAACATTTGTTATACTGCACCATAGGAATTTTTGTATATGGTGTCATTTTGAGCTATTGCAATTACAAAAAAATCATTATAATTGAGAGATTTGTTATGTACATAATTCACTATATGACAGGCACAATTCTGAATGCTAAAGAATTAGCAGTGAATGAAATAATGGAATTTTTGGTCTTATTCCTGTAATTGCAGTGGAATACAAAAATAAGTAAATAATGGCTAATAAATTATTCAGTAGTCATAAATCTAGTAAGAGAATAGATAGTGATGGTGAACTATTTTAGATAATGAAACCATTGAAGAACCTTCTAGAACATGATTATTTTTCTGAGTCTTACAGTAAAGTGAGGTAACAAATTTCAACAAGATTTGGGGCAAGAGTTTCTCAAATAGATCTTTGTCGATGTTTTCCTTTTTCTCTTTGAGCATATTTAGGACTATTTATAATGTTGTTGTCTGCTTTGTTCCAAGCCCTGTCCTCTTCATTGACAGTTTCTAATATTTTTAATAGTGTCCATTGCCTGGGCCATTGCTCCCTGTTTCTTTGCAAGTTTTGTAACATTTTGTTGAAAACTGATGTTTTGATATTTTAGTTTAGAATTTAGACTCTGGCATCTCTTCCTTAAGCATGTGTGCAGCTAATGTTATTACAGAACTTTCTTTGAATGCAAGGATGTAACTAAGAAGAAAGAAAAAAAGGAAGGAAGAAAGGAAGAAAGAAAGGAGGGAAAGAAAGAAAGAAAGAAGGAAGAAAAAGAAGGAAAGAAACAGAGAAAGAGAGAAAACACCTTTCACAGTCTTTGCAGAGAGTTTTGTGCAACTGCTCTCTTTTGGGGCTTACCCATACAATGAATTTAGAGGACAGCTCAAAGTCAAAATTCAGGGGCTCCCTGATCCTCTCTGCACACGCATCTTGTCTTGGGCATGTGTTTGTGGCCTTAGGAGTTCCTCTGTTTATAAGGATATCGACATGAATGTTTCCTCTTCTCTAAAAGTTCTCCTCACAATCCAGGCACTGCATTGTCAACCTGCAGACAGCAATTGTGTGTCTACAGGCAGGAATCCTTCACCCAAGCAGCCATTTGACTGCTCTCCCACAACATTTCTGTTAGAGAGTTCTGTAAACTACCTCCTATGTATGGGGCAAATTCTGGGGTGGCAAGTCTCAGGCTAGCAGAGATACTGGACTTTGAAATTAGGAAATGTGAGCACTGCAACTTTGTTCTTTTTAAGATTATATTTACCATTTAGGGTGCTTTGCAAAGCATATGAATTTTATGATCAGCTTGTTAATTTATGCAAAAAAGACAGCTGGAGTTTTAATGGGGATCGTGTTGAACCTGCAGATCACTTTGGAGAAGTGTTCACATTTCAACAATATTATGTCTTCCAATCCTGAACATGGGATGACTTTCAATTTAATTAGATCTTTTAAAATTTCTTTTGCCTTGATTTTAATTTTCAGTGTACAAGTCTTGCACTTCTTTTGTTGAACTTATTCCTAAGCACTTTATTATTTTTGATACTATTATAAATTAAATTAAAAAAATATTTCTGAATTGTTCACTGATGAGTTTTGTATATTGAGCTTGTATCCTACAATCTCAGTGATTTTTTATTAGTTTTAGTAAGTTTATAGTAGATTTCTTATGATCTTCTTCTATACAGAAGATTATGTCATTGGAAAATAGAAATCATTTTATTTCTTTCTTTCTAATCTGCCTGATTTTATTGTTTTCCTGTCTAGTTACCCTGGCCATAACCTCTGGTACAATGTTGAATAGAAATGACATGGGTGAATATTATTTTCTTATTTTAATCTTAGGGAGAAAGCATCCTGTATTTTACCATTAAGTAAATATTAGTCGTTGTAGCTTTAGGAAAATGGTCAATGGTCAAAAAAGAATATCAGTAGAGAGATGAAAATTATGAAAAGAAGAAAAACAGAGCAAGTGACTATAGAAACAGAAATTCACAATTCCCTAGTAGAACAACAACAGAATGGAACTGGCAAAAGAAAGAGGCAGAGAACTGGAAGTTAAGGCAATTGAAATCATTCAGTCTTAGGAACAGAAAGAATGAAGAAAAGTAAACAGAGCCTGAGGAACCAACGGGACACCATCACATGTATGAATATATCTATTATGGAAATCTCAGAAGAAGAAAGAAAGGAGAGAGCAGAAAGAATATTCAAAGTAATGAAGGTTAAAAGCTTCCCAAACTTAATGAAAAACATAAATATACACATCCAAGACACTCACCAAATCCCCTCAGGATAAAACCAAAAGGTCCACACTGCAGCATATTATACGTAAATGGCAAATGCCAAAGATAAAGAGACAGTTCTGAAAGCTGCAAGAGCAAAGCAGCATGTCACATACAATGAAGCCTCAATAAGATTAAGTGCCAATTTCTCATCAAAAGAAATGGAGGCAAGAAAGCAGTGGTATGACATATTTAAAGCACTGAAAGCAAAATTTGCCAACTAAGAATTCTATGTTCAGCAAAACTATCTTTCAAAATTGAGGAAGAGATTAAGACATTCCCAGATAAACAAAAGCTGAAGTTATCACCACTAGACAGGTCCCGTTAGAGATGCTAAAGAGAGTTTTTCAGGTTGAAAGAAAAGGACAATAAGCAATAGATCAAAGTCATAAGAAGAAAAATAGGATCTCTGGTGAGTGTAGCAACCTCAGGAAAGGTAAATGGTGCTACTATTTTAATTTTGGTTAGTAACTCCACTTTTTATTTCCTATAGGATCTAAAAGGCAAATGCATAAAATGTAATGATAAATCAGTGGTTTTAGATTCCCAATGTATAAAAAAGTAATTCTGACAAGAATTATATATAGGTGTGAGGCCGGAGGACTATAGGAGCATTGCTTTTCTTTTAATACTATTAAAGTTAAGTTGATATAAAAAACAAATTAGATTGTCATAGAAAGGGATGTTAGATAGCTAAGACCCAATTACAAAGAAAATATTGAGAATATGCAAGGTGATAGAGACAGAAATTAGAATACACGTTGCCAGGGGTGGGAGCAGGGGGAATGGGGAGTTAATGCAAAATGAGTATAGGGTTTCTGTTTGGGGAGATGGGAAACTTTTAATAATGTAAGGTGTGAGGGCACCACAATATTTTGAATATGATTACTCCCATTGAATAGTATGCTTGGGAATGGTTGAGAAGGGAAAGTTTATGTTGAACATATGTTCCCAGAGTTAAAAATAAAAAGAGCAACTAAAGATATACTGACAATTAGATGAATACATGATACTGGGTGGGATAAAGCAAGGGAGAAGAAAAGCCTCAACAAAGGGACATTATGTGGACATATGAAAAAATTGGACTACAGACTGTAGGCTTTAATCAATGTTAAATATCTTTAACTTGAAAACTGAAGTTAAAGTAGTTAGATAAATGAATCTTCTTGCTTTTAGGAAACATACATGGAAGTTTTGTGTTCGAGCAGTATGATACATACAACCTACACTCAAGTGTTTAAGAATGGATTGATAAATAGAAAGACAGACAGACATAGATAGATAGAATGATATAGCAAATTTGGCAAGCAATTAAAATGATGGATATCTGGGGGGATGTAGGGGGATGCTGCAGATCTCTGTATGGGGTTTGTATTATTTTTGTAACTGTCCTATAAGTTTGAAAGTATTTAAAAATAAAACATTAAGAAGTGCCATTTAAATAAAGAAAGGAGGCCGGGCCATGGTGGCTCAGCAGGCAGAGTTCTCATCTGCGATGCCAGAGACCCAGGTTTAATTCCTGGTGCCTGCCCATGCATTTAAAAAAAAAGAAAAAGAAAAAATGAAAGAAGTGCCTCTTCTAGATGGGAGAGTGAATGCCAAGAACTAAGGCAGGACTACGGTGACATGTTCAGGAAACAGGAGCAAAAAAAGACCAGTTTGAGTAGAGTTAGTTAGTGAGGAAAAGAAAGATAAAAGATTTGGTTGGAAAGTAAAGAAGGGATTGGTTATGAAAAGCCTTGTGAGCCATGGTTTAGTGTTTTTTTAAAGCATTGTTATATCAAATTTTGATATAATCTGACCCATATTATAAAAGCATCAGTTTGATAATTTTTCAGGAAATTGGCTTTGGAGAGTAGACATAGATTCAGATGTGCTCCTCCATTTCGTACCTTGTGAGTCTCTTCTGAGAGTGGCTTTCTTCACCAAAGTCTGAAGGGAATGTGGCAATAGGTAGTCTGTTAGCAAGACGGAAGTTACCATCTTGTAATATAATCTTAGAGGTGACAATCCATCACCTTTGCTATGGTCTATGGATTAAAACAAGTTATTAGTTACTACTCACTCAAAGGAGGAGGATACACAGGGGCATGGAAACCAGAAGGAAGGCTTATTGTAGTCTGTAACTCTGACCCCAATGATGAACATTTCTCCCACATGCAAAATTCATCTCCCTTCTAAAGGTCAGTAAAGGTCTCATCCCATTACAACATCAGTTGAAAGTCCAGAATATCATCATCGAAATTTGTTCCAAGGGTGGATGAAGATTCTTAGAGAACAATGACTAGAAATCTGTCGACTAGCAAAGAGACTGTACATCAAATATGAAATGGTGAGACAGGAAAAGGAGAACAGCTATGGAACATAGTCATATAAAAATTAGAAAAATGGAAATTACATAGGTGTTCTTGGTTCATGGCCATTCTGAAATTCAACTGGGAAAAATGTTAGAAGTTTTTTATTAGATTTTAAGATATAGAACTAATTATCTGTGGTCGTCAGCTCTGCCCTCTGATTCTTGGTTCCCAGCCTTGAGTCATCTTTCAAGTTTTATTAAATATGGTTAGTGTCTGCAACAAAGTGGTTTTCTCATCTTCATCCCTCAAGTAGGATTTTGGGGGTTCAACAATTTGTGTTTATTTAATACTCTATTTAAACCTTTTGATCCAAGAAATCAGTTCTCTTTTCTGAAGTGATTTTCTCAAAAAATCCATGGATCTTAGGTGGATTTCACTGGGGATCAATACATTAGACAACAGCCACACCCACAACTGTCATCTAGATATTCCCTTTTTCAAGTGTGTGCTCCTACTGAGACATGAGTAGCAAATTCAGTTTCTCAGAGACCATATTGTTATACTGATAATATCTTTGAGGCACAAAAATTATATATTTTATCTATTTAAGCAACCCTTAGTGTAGTCTAAAAGATCTTTTTATCCTTCTAATATTTTAAAAGAAAGTTGTACAATCACTCCTTATGCTATTTGTGACTTATTCTCTTGACTGTGCTTGGAAACCATTTCTTATCTTTAGAACATTTTGCCATCTCTAGAGGCTGAGATCTTTAACAAGTCCTGGTTCTTTCATGTTTCACAGTTCTTCCCTCAATTTTTCTCATCCATCTTACTTTATAAGACTTTTACTATAATCAGAAAGAAAAAAAAAACAGGCAGCAACTTCAACATTTTGCTTGAAAATGTGCTTAGCTAGATAAACAAATTGATCTCCTATACATCCTGCTTTCAACAGAATAACAGGCAACAATCTCACTAAGTGTATACCCTACATAAAAAGATCCCCCTTTTTTACAAATTCCAATTACATGGTCCTCATTTTCTTTTGTTTTTTAAATAGTTTTAGTTGCACACCATACAACCCATTCAAAGTGACAATCAGTGGCTTTCGTCACAATCACAGAGTTGTGCATTCATCACCACAATCAATTTGAGAACATTTTTATTGCTCCCAAAATTAAAAATCCCATACCTCTAATAGCCACATTAATTAATAAATGTTGACAATTAACATTGATGTGATACATTTGCTACATTTGAATGAAAGAATATTACAATATTACTGTTGACTATAGCCCACAGTTTGCATTAGTTGTATTTTTTCCCATGTACCACACTATTAAGACTTTGTAAAGGTGACATACATTTGTTCTAGTTCATGAAAGAACATTCTTATAGTTGTACTATTAACCACAGTCATTCCACAACACAGTGCACTATATTATACAGTCACTTCTTTTTTCCTGTAGCTTTCCTTATAGTGATACACAACCCTAAACTTCTCTTTTCATCCAAAATCAATCCATAATTCAGTGCTAATAATTACACTCTAAGTAATGGTTACCAATGCCTCTATCCATTTCTTAGCACTTACAATAAATTTCTTTTGAGTCCTCATGGTGTCCTCAAAGTCCAGATATCTAACAGATATTTTTGTCTGTTAAAGGCAATTTAGAATTTTTCTATCATGTTCTTTAAATTTCTTCTAGCCTTTTGCCATTCCAAAAATAAAGTACAGCTTTTGGTTTTTTGTTACATCCTATTCCTAATATCAAAATATGTTATTAATAATTAATATCTCCAAAACAAATTAGTACAACCAGCACTTCAAAATGATAAACGTTTTTATCTCACAGTTTTGTTGGGTCAGGATTTGGGACTCAATATTTTTTGAGCTTCAGGGACTTTCTCAAAGTTGCAATAAATATTTTAGCCAGTTTGGTGATCTCATCAGAGGAAGAATTCTCTTACAAGCTCATTTAGTTTTTGGCAGAATTCTAAAGTAGTTTGTGGAATTCTGATATGCCTATTAGATATTTAAGTGGGTTATTGAGAAATCAGTTGGACATATGATTCTGGAATCAAGGGATTATTCAGGGTTGGAAATAGAAATCTTACACTCTTCAGTCAGTGGTATTTATGCTAATAAGGCTGTAAATGTGTATGCACACGGAAAAGGGACTAGGAATGTAGATTACCACAATTTTAGATCTCTGGAAGAGTTAGATATCAAGCCATGGGCATTTATAAAGGAGCAGCCCAATGAGATTGAAAGGGAAAACAAAAAGACTGCTTCCTGAACACTATGCAAAAATTATTTTTAAGGTAAGAGTTGCTGTGTTAAATCTTCTGAGACAGAAAAAAAAATGTAAGAACAAAATATTGTCCATTGAACATTGAGATTATTGGTAACACAAGAGTTTTGGTGGACATGAAAACCTGAGTTGGTTCAAGAGGGGAGAGAGGTGAGAAAACAATCCACAAGCACAAGACCCTTTCTGGGTAGTTTTCCTGTATGGGATAACTTATAAATCTGATACCTGGGGAAAAATATGAAGATAAAGATAGGAATATTTTAAAGTGGAAGGTATCACTGCATGATTATGTTACAGAATACTAATTAGCACTTTGTCTTTTATCTTTAAAAAGAATTTTGGCTGTTATTTCAAAGTTGAAAATGTTGAATAAGACTCCCCGCGTATTCTAAAAAGAGATAAACACATCTTGAAGTATCAAAACTGATCCATCAACCAATTTTAGCCTAGAGTTTATATAGACTTATGATCATGGTCAGATGTGAGTATGACCACCCTAGATTTAATCTCTAATCTCTCAGATAGTTGTTTTTAATCTTTTTCTCAGTCAGGCATTTCCCATATGGTCCATAAGATGAAAATAGGCAGAGGTAATTATGGCCTGTTCTTTTTGTTTCCTTTTCCAACCATCCTTTAAAACTGTTGTCCTGCTTCTCCAGCATTGTCTAAGATGGTAGATGGTGTAGGGGTAAATAATGAAAGTAGGAACAAAAATTTCATTTAATTATGTGTATTTGTCCCTTGATTTTCAAAAACCCCTACATTGACTAGTTTCTACATTTCAAATTTCATAATTTTTCATTGGGATGCACTTTTTTGGGGGGGTGGGCGTGGGGGTGGGGAATGCACTTTTAATTTTCTCAGGACTCCGTACCCTTCCCCTCCTCCACACCTGGATATTACCCTGCTGTACTACTCCATGATTTAGGAAGGGTTCTACAAAAACCTCTACCCATTAGCAACATAGAATTGCTGTGCTCTGACAGGCAGTCTCTTAGGAGAAGACATATTAAGACTATTTTTCCTTTGAGCTCCAAGTTATCTAATTTTTTCATGGGAAAATTTATATATTCCAGCACTTCGAAGAAAGATTTCCAGTCCTCTCCCATTAGAATCATCTCCCATTTTCAGTCACTAAGGGCATTTCAGGCCCATCTCCCAATTCAAGAGCATATCAGTTACCCCTAAGTAATGCTTCAGTCTACGCTCCAGGTAGGAGAAAATGGGAACTTCCAAGTCACTGCAGCCCAGCACTCACCACCAGGGAGGAAGCTGTCCATCCCCTTGCTCCATGGGGAGCTCTTGATGCCACACTGACACAAAGACTGTGGAAAAAGGAATTGCTTTTCAACCTCCATTCCTATGAATTACCATCAAAATACTTTGCTATGAATTCCTTAAACCAGACCTTTCCAACTAAACAGGGCAGAAAGTGTTTCCATCATTTTTCTCATCCCTTTTAATACAGGCAGAGTCCAGACTACCAGAAGGTCACTTTCTTGGGAAAAAAAACAAAAAAAAAACAAAAACCTTTACCTTTCTTCCAACATACCATATATTCACTACAATTTTCCATGCATATTATGCCATTAAAAATCTTGGGATCACAGTTAAAATTACTCTTTGATCAGCAAACTGTAGGAATTTCTTTTCAAATTGTTGTCAAGAAGAAGAAAAGGGATCTACATATATGTTGGGAAATAGTTGGAAAAGGAAGATGATTTACAAATTGAGTCCATTTAATGAACTGGCTATATTGATGGTAATGCTTGAAATTTGGTGATTTGGGGATTGTTTCCAAATGTAAGAAGTAATGTCTAAGTAGTTTAAAAAGGAGCCCAGGGTTTTAGTCAGGAATACCAATAAATTGTTTCTGTGACAGGAAGGATGAAAACATGGAGAGTTAATTTGGTAGGCAGTTGGTGAAAGATTGAGTATGATCGTTTGTAGTTGTTTATATTTTTTCAGTAAAGTAAGACATAAAATTCAGCTCTTCTTGAATAAAAATTGCAGGGATATGTCACAGAGGTATGCAGAAATGGACATATTGGAAAATAGTTTTTTTGAAGGTGGGAGAGTAAGATGAATAGAAAACATGGAAAGGTTGTCTGCAGTACTGAGGATCCATTTGAAGGTAGTCATACATGTGAAATGTCAGATGGCTTTTGGGTTATACAATATCATTTATTTTTAGTTACAGAAATAGAGCAAATGTAATATTTTTCTATTGCTGCATAACACACTGCCACAATTTTGGTGGCTTAATAAAAACATCCATTGTCAAGCAGTTTCTGTTGGTTACAAATAAAGCCACAGCATGTACCAGTTTGAAACTTTTATGTACCCCACCAGCAAACCATACTATTCAATCTTCACTCAATATTGTTGGATGGGATCTTTTTTATTGTTTCCATGGAGAAGTAGCCCACCCAAATGTAGGTGGTACCTTTGATCATGTGGTTTCCATGGAGAGGTGTCTCTACCCATTCAAGGTGAAGTTGCTTAATGGAGCCCTTTAAGAAGGAATCATTCTGGAAAAAGCTTCAGAGACCAGACAGCCAGAGACCTTTGGAGATGATGAGAGAAAATGCCCTTGGGGAAGCTGTTTGAAACAAAAAGCCAAAGACCCCAGCAGATGCCAGCCATGTGCCTTCCTGGCTGGCAGAAGTGTTCTGGATGGCATTAGCCTTTCTTGAGTAACGGTAACCTCTTGTTGGTGCCTTAATGTGGACATTTTCACAGCCTTAGAATTGTGGACTTGCAACTTAATAAATTCCTTGTTTAAAAGCCATTCCATTTCTAGTATATTGCATTCTGTCAGTTTTAGCAAACCAAAGCAGGAGCATAACTGTATCCTCTACTTAAAGTAAACAATGCTGAAATTGAGGTATTATTTGGACTATCTTCTTATCTAAAGCTCTAGGCTCTCTTCCAAACTGTTTCAGATTGTTGACAAATTCTATTCCCTTCAGTCATAGATATGAGGTTCTCTCTTCTTTGTAGGTGTTAGCTGGAGACTGCTATCAGTTCTTAGATATCACTATCAGGTCCTTGTCACATTGTCTATCTTCCCACAACATGGTAGCTTAGACCTTGAAGACCAGTGGAAGCGAGGATTCTGCTGTTTCTTTTCTCTTTTAATGGGCTCACCAAGAATGTTCTCTCTTTTGATTAACTCAAAATTAACTAGATAGAGACCAGAATTACATCTGCAAAATACTTTTTTTAAATCTAACATAACATAATAATGGAAATAGTATTCCATATTATTGATTGATCCTGTTCACATGTAAAGGGAGGGGTTTATTTAAGTGTATGGAACATTGGAGATTGTTTCAGAATTATGCCTACCACAGTAATATAAAAATTGGGATTAAGAAAGGTATTTTTCAGGGTGGGTCATGCTGGCTCAGCAGGTAGAGTTCTCGCCTGCCCTGTTGGAGACCTAGGTTTGATTCCTGGGGCCTGCTCATGGAAAAAAAAAAAGATATTTTTTTCTAGATTTATTCTTATATCAAAAAAGAAGAAAATGGCAGGATATAAAGAAAATGGGCATTAACATGATTGGGCACTAGATATATAGTGAGTAAGGAGGGAAATAAAAACATGAATTGATATTGAATGATGGAAAATAGTTCTAATGTATTGGTGTTTTGGTGAGGTCAAATGATTTTGCAAATTTCATACTAGAATATGTGAGTTCAAAAAATAGAATGTAGTGGATTACAGAGTGTCATGTTAAGTAAGTTTAGTTGTATTGCAGTCATTTGTAATAATGAAGTCTAGATTATATCAATGTGAATGAGAAATGAAGAGGTTCAACATACATTTATGTTGATGTTGAAGTCACTAAGAATGCTTTCATAAGTATTGGTGAAGGGAAAAACTGTATGCCATATGATAAAATCTTGAAAATTTAGGAGAAAAAAAGCAAAACGAGATAATTGCAAAAAGCATGGTAATCTGTTGTTTTTTGCTTTTGGTTGGTTGATTATGTTTTGGTTTATTTGTTTGAAGGAAAGAGGCAAAATCAGCTGGAAACAGCAATCATCTAAAGAATCAGCTTTATGTGGAGGGGAGGGAGAGAAAACACACACACACACACACAGGCACATGCTTAGAGAACTGTAGAGGAAGTCCTATCACTGGGAAATAGAATAACCTAATAGGCATTAAGAAAGTTTTGGTTAATTCTTTAAATTCACCTTCAGATAATCATTCTATCACTTTATTATTTCCTAGGGTATGAGAATTCTTCCTCACATCCTTGCATGGAAACACATTAAAAACATACCACAAAGTTCAAGATGATCGTTTTTTTATTAGGTGCATTTTGGAACTCAGACACCACCATTAAAACAACTATTAATAATAAAACCTAGTAAAACAATTGTTTTGAATCAAAATATTCTCCTTAATTCCTGTATTTCACATTTCTACCAGCTGTGTGCTACCACATTCTCCAGTCCTCACGCTCAGAGCTGGCATTGGACATCCTCCCTTGGGAACATAATTATTGTTGTCAGTGTTTGTCTCAACCTCAGATATATGGACCGATTTGAATTTCAACTGGAGAATCCAATGAGTCCTACCAAGGTTGATTAACCAACTTGATAGCACAGATTTTTTTGTTGGATCAACAATGATAGCTTTTCACTGGGCTAGTTTTTAAGGTGTTTTTTTTTTTTTTTTTTTTTTTTAAAACAGGTTCATTCTGCATAACGAAATTCCACTAATTGGACTGTTAAACATGAATGCCTTTCTTACTACTCTGGAAAATGTAATCCAATGTATCTCATTCAGTGTCTGGCTGATGTCTTTTTCCCTTATCAATGGTTCACTAGGATTTCAACACTCAGCCTGTCTTCATGTATCCCTTCCTTCAGATGCTAAGGTTAGTAGGATAATTGACATAAAATTCCTGTCCTCTAGATTCTCACAATCAAGGAGTGATGGAAAAAATGAAGACAGTAAAAAACCTGTACTTATGATGAACAAAGAGCTACAGAAACAGCATTTGATGAGGAATTAATTTTGACTGAGTGGATTGCGGTCAAGTGAAATTCAAGTTCTGAAAAAGTTTGAAAGGTTAATGAGTGAAAGACAAGAAGTACAATGTAGTTACAAGGAACTACATTAGCAAAATGGCTTCTCAAAAGCACATTGTATTCCTAGAGAATTAGATTTTGTTGTATGGGAAAGCAGCATAACTTGTGGTAAGGTTACATAGAAGAGGATATGCATTGTTAAATTTTAGATATTAGGTCAAACAGTTTCAATGTTACCTTTAGTCTAGAAGTTGGCATAGGATTTACTCTGGATCTTCTCCTTTAACTATCTTACCTGGGTGATCATCCTTGCTCAAGTCAAAACAAGCAACATAATGTTCTTATTTCTATCACAGTGAACTTCCTTTCACACATACATCAAAGAAATAATAGTTTATGCTTCTCCTTATGGTAATATCAGCTTCTAGTTACTCATATTGGACCATTTAAATGATGATACTACAGCAAACCATAGGTGTGTTTTGCGTGATGTTTGAATGCAAATGTGTGATGGAAAGTACAGATGAGAGTGTGTGTATGTGTGTGTGTCTGCACGTGTGAGACTGGGCCTGCATAACATGCGTTAATGTGTTTAGTGATTTTCCAATTCTTCTTCAAAAATCACTGAATGTAAAAGTCACAAGAATATATTTACGTCGTACAAGCTACCAGGAATAATTCATTTTACCACTTTACACTCAGAAAACAGGATCATTCACTAAATCTAACCAGGCTTTCAAAGAAAATCCTCTTGCTGCTTGTAAATATCAGGATCTATTATATAGCAAAAAGCTTTGTACATGTTCTTTGCAAAACATGCAAAGCAAGAGGAGATGTGGGTGAAAATGCCATGTATAAATTTTAGAAACATTAACATAGGCTGGTCTTTACTTAATGCAAAAGATGTTTTCATTTCAACTTTAGTAGTATGCTGCTATTTTTGAAAGCATGATATTTGTATCCTTGTTTTATGAAGCATGTTCTCTGTATTGTAATTCTCTATTATTAATGATAAAGTGGAAATCATCCTGAAATAGTTATTATACTTTTGGATAAGCTATTGAGAAATATTGTTTCACAAAGCCTGGGAATTTCAAAGAAGAGGCAATCACTATTACCATCCCTTATGAGTAATTAAAAATATGAAGAAAATAATAGATATGGTCTTAAGCAATTTTGTTTTCAGAGTGAATGAATGTCAGTCAATGAATCTCAAAATTGATGGGGAGAAAAACAAAAAGTAATGTAAAAGGAGCTCACACTATTTCAATCCCCCATCTTCAAATGAGATCAGTTCTGAAATAAATGACATTCTCAGTTGACTTTATGTTTCCAACATATGGATATTGTTTAACTAAGTTCCCTGATTACCTTTTTGTCACTTCCATTTGTGGTTTTCATTATATTTTGATATTTATCATACCAGCTTGATGAAAAAGACATCAGGAAAAAAGAACGGCTATCTTAATAGCATGCATAATGGTATGTTTAAAGAAAAAGGAGAGAATTCTGGATCTCACATATATTTTCTAGCTATGTAATAAAAAATGAATAAAGAGAGAAGTAGTAGTTTCATAGCTACTTTATTTATTATTTCTTAGCATTATGTCAGTCTTCTCAAACATTATCGTTATTAATCTTTATACTTATAATTCTAGTGAACATCAAGTATATGAGCAAGATAAGGAATAATTTGACATACAAGCATAGAAAACACTCTCTGGTGATGATAATCTTTATCAATTTTATAATTATCATCACTACCATTGTTATATGTACAATAATTAGTGTTTATCTACAAAAGGTTATCACACAGCCACTCTTTTTTTGTTGTTTGTTTTTTGCATGGGCAGGCACCAGGAATCGAACCCATGTCCTCTGGCATGGCAGGTGAGCATTCTTGCCTGCTGAGGCCACTGTGCCCTGCCCCACACAGCTACTCTTATCTAGAGTTTGCTTAAGGTGATAATAAGTGCATTGAAAATTTCATCTTTCTGACTTATATCCATAGCTCAATTTTATAGGAAATATTTCAAATATGCAGAATCATATATAGGGAACAATTTAATGAAAATATACATGCTTGACTTTAAGAAATATCCTTAAAATATCGCATTTTACCATTTATATTTCAAAATTTATAACTGTAATGATGGAGAAAGATATAGATAAGGTTGTAAACCTCTCCATATTTTATTTCCCTTCATCCTTAGGGTAACCGCAACTCTTCATATAGTATCTATCACTTATATGCACTTTCAAATTACTTAATATTTATATATGAACATACAGTAAATACCATTATTTTCCATATCTTCAAATTATGTGACATTATATTAGTTAAATGTTGCTCTATACCGAATTATTACAAAATTCAGTAGCTTAAAGCAGGAAACACTTATCTCAAAAAGTGTCTGAGGAATTCAGGCACAGCTTTGCTGGGTAGTTCTAGTTCAATGTCCCTCACAAGATTCAGGCCCCTCTGTTGACCGGGACTACCATTTCAAGGTCCTGCTTCCAAGCTTACATAGTGGTTGTTGAGAGAGCTCAGTTTCTCGGCAGCTCTTGCCAAGAAGGGTTCAACATGCCCCAGAACATGGAATGCATGAAAGACAGATATTGTGTGTAAGACAGAGGTTGGTAGGTTCGAAGCAGCCCAGAGATGAACTGATCTCAGGTGAAGGAATTTATTCAGGCACCAGCATGGTAGAGGTCTGATATCAGACTTCAGCACTCCAGGGAGAAAAATAGAGGATTTTTTTATTTGAGGGACAAGGCAGGATGATAAGTGGTGTGAGGGTATAGTGGGCACCGGGCAAGGAAGGGCCTTGAGTTGTTAGCCTGGGGGAGGGAGGGATCCTGGTTCGACAGGAGAAGACTTTGAACAGATGACCAGGTGTCGGTGGGAAGTTTCTGGGCTAGGTGGGGTAGGGCGATAAATGGAATGTTCCATGACATGGCCTCCATTATTTTGCCTCTTGTTTGGGTCCAAACTTATCATTGCAAACACCAGTTATATATACACGAAAAAGAAAAAAAATTGTGAGGGAGGGGCCGTTGGTTTAGACCAGGGAGGTAGAGTAAGGAAAGTGGGTGATGTTCGTTCTGGCTGCTTCCTGCTGTTAGGGAAGAAAACCGTGGGGCTTGGTTTTCTTCTCTGGTACTGAAGTAAGGGGAGGGATTTTGGCAAGGAGAGGCTGATACTGAATCTCTCGTAATAGAAGATTTTCTTATGGCTTTGGGTGGCATTGTGGAGCAGAGACCAAATAAAATGCACTAGAGGTCACATGATGTAGGATCCTGTGGATATTAAGGGAAGAAGAGTTATTAGTGGGGTGATGATCAAAGTAAGCTGGGAGAACCATGAGGATTTTTGAAACTTTCAAGCCAAAGACTCAGAAGTATTGACAGATTTTTGAAGCTCAATCAGCTAGATTTTTGCTGCATTTCTGACAAGCTCAGGCTGATTGCCATAAAAATAACACTTTTTCCTTTAATTTCTTGGGATGCTGAGGGGTGAATGTCTGTTAACTGCATCTGCTTCTGGCTGGTGGGGGCAGGGCATGGAGCAATCCTTACATTTTATTACAGGGCAGTGGCTGGCACTGATACCTGCTTTACAGCTGAAGAGGGGTTTTGTCATTACGGGGGCAAAGGAATGTAACAGTGAAATCTCTCGGTTTCCGGCTTTGGAACTATCTGGAGGTTTTAAGCTTTTGAAAAGGGAATTTAATAAGTAAAATTTTATAGGGCACAAGATATTTTCCAGGGTTACCAGGAGCATGGTTGGTTGGGGTTTGCTATATTGTGGCAGTTTGCAATATGTGGTTGAAACATATAAGAGTAACTTCCAATATGACCTCTAGGTCAATTTGAAATATCCTGGCCATTGAAACTTTCTTTCTTTCCCCTCCCTTTTTAGTCAGTTAATCCATGATGTTAGGGACAGGCTCATCCATGGAACTTATATTCCAAGGCTGCCAGGGCCAGTTATGTTCCATGATGTTAGGGCTAGGTTTACACCCCTGGAAATTATGTCTTATATTGGTGGGAAGTTCAGAGTTTGGCTTAGAGAGAGATCACAGTTGAGCAACAGCAGAGAGTTTTTGGAGATGACTCTTAGGCACTAATCATAAATAGGTTTAGTTGCTATAACAGAAATAAGTTTCATGGGGGCAAGCCTGAAAGCTGAGGTGTTGGCTTGTTAAATTGGGAGACCCTCTTACTTAAGAAATTGTCAGGAATTTCCCAGGTGGGGAAGTTTGATAGTTTTATTTTTTCCAGTCCTTCAAGGGACTTTGCAAACATTTTTAAAAAAATGTTTGCCCAATATATTCTGAAATGCAACATTGAATAACATTAATCTTTACAGAATATTAAGATTTTCTTCCTTATTCTAGATTCTATATCAAATAAAACTACATTAGGTTGTTTAAATTAATTGGCTAGACAGAGTAAATTACATAATGTGCTATAGAAATCTCAAATTTGGGACAAAATGAGCATTTTTATTTTTATCTCATGCAAAAGTTAAAGCTTTAAAATACAGACAATACTATTCTTTACCTTGAATATTGATTTATTTTAGTTTCAACCAAATCAGTTTTATTGTATCTTTAATCAGAGTTTTGATCTTTTTTAGTTTTTCAAAGTTGCTGTATGGACTCTTGCTGACTTTCAGAGATGGAAAACTAAATTTGAGTTTTAGGTATCACACAGACACTTAAACTTTTAGGAATTATTAGGCTATACAGAGAGTAAAACATTTTAAATTTAAAGACAACGGTTAAAGTATATGATCTGAGCTTCAGTTTTTATAAGCATTTCAAATTAAGCTACATTCAGAAATAAAACATTAGACATTTGTTTTATATCATATACTTTTACAACACTATTATAACACAGCAGTGCAGTTGATAATTTGGCTGTATGATCTGTAGCTTTTTAAGAATAATTAAAACTATAATTAACAACACCATACCATTGCTGAACATCATACAGATAAGTATCAGGATATAACATGGATAATGAGAACATTCTCAGATTTTTAGAAAGTTTTTATGATCTCTAAATATATGAATAATATTATTTTACCTATACAATTTTAACTAGCAACAAGATAGAATTTTTTTAATCACTGTAGTGTTTCCCTAAACTTCCTATGCAATAAATTAAAATATTTTAGCACCTTACTTATAGAAGATGAAAAAACAAATTATTTGTAACAGTTTTTCCTGAATAATAAGACCTGCCTTCTGAAATAAAGGGTGAGAAGGATAAGGTTATTAACAAGGATACATTATGATGTAAAATCTTTGTTTTTTAAACAGAGTACTCAGATGATTAAGAAAAAAAATTAAACATCTGAGTACTCTTTACATTAAGAACAGACTAACAATCCACATTATTTTAACATTATTTTAAAGGTAAACTTTAGTTTTCTGTGAATACTCAGCTTGACACAAAAGCCTTCTTTTCTGAAATATATGATAAAATATTTATTAAATTTTGGTTAACACTGATTATGACAGACAGAATTCACTTTCATAAACTCCTTTTTACAGCTCTTTATATTCATTATAGAGACTTATAGTCAGCAATGACTTTAACAAACAAAATTCACTTATTCTATTACTTTCTGTATCCATTTAGGGTTTGTAGTTAACAATGACTATAACAAAAACAAATCGATTCTGTTAAACTTGTAATCATTTTCTATATTTATTCTGCCTATAATTTTTATTTATTCAGACTGTACGTAATCAGAAATAAATTTGATTTTAAATTTGCAAAGCTTTGAACCTGCATACTTCCTTTCAATAATTGTATTCATGAAAGGGAGAAGAGATAGAGATATTATAAAATAATAGAAGAAGGGAGAAATTTATGCTTGGGTTAGGAGCACAGCCATGCATTTATATATTTTATATTCAGAACGTGAGTGATTACATTACGATATGCCTAAAATTTCTCAGTTCAGTTCGGTATTATCTTACAGTAATTATGGAACTAAGGTTTCTGAATTTTGCTTTTTAATGGGCTTTTTTTCTTTTTATTCTGTTGCTTCTTTTTAAGATTTTTTAAATTTTCTATTGCTATTTGAAGGTGTCAGAATATATACTGAACAGGCAGGCAGATACGAATAGAAACAGTTACAGAAGAAACAGGAACAAATATTTCTGAAAGAGACAATTAAAGGATTGCATGTATTATTTCATCCCATGTTTTATTTTTTTATTAATTAAAAAAATTAACTAACACAACATTTAGAAATCATTCCATTCTAAGAAATGATGATCATACATCTATGTGATGATATTAAGAATTGCTGATTCCATGTTTTATTTTTTGCAGAGCAATTTTAAATGCAATATTTTTAATTTTAACTGTAATGGTAGTATTTTCATTTAAATCATTTTGAAGCCAGATTATGTTACAGAAATGAACTTTTTAAATAGATTTATAACTAAAATCTTTCTACTTTTAAATATAGCTTAAAAGTTTCCTTTTTAAAGAATTTCTGTAATCAGTAACCAATTAAGAACACTCAACTAATACAGATGCAGAAACATACCATCTAACAAATTCAAACAGACACCTAACACTTAATATATTTAAGTAGCTCATCAATGAATAAGTAGACTTTAACACATGTACTAGCAAACAGGATGAAATACTTGAAAAGGGAAAAGGGAACATGGCAGTGTTTGGCTTGCCTGGGAAGGTCTGTGCAGGGAAAAGGAGGAGGAGGGGAAGGGTCAGAGGAGGGCTGAGACTTTGCTGTGGAATCTGGAGATAGGGAGGAGGGGAAGAAGAGTTAAGGAGATTAAAGGAAGAGTTGGGGGGTTGGGGAGGGGGAGGACTTTGGAAGAAGTTCAGAGGGTGTGAAGGAGCATAATGGGGAGGGAGGGCAGGTGATCAGCAGGGCAAAGTCAGCTGAGGAGGAGAAGGATGATCCCCAGATTGACGAGGTGGTGGTCACTCCCTGAGAAGAATTTGGTATAAGATTAGCAAAGAGAAGGGCAGTTGAGGAGGAAAAAATATGCCTGGATGTAGGGAGCTGTAGACCATTTGCCATTATGCTGTAAGCAGTCCTCGAGGTCTTGGGGCACTTGAATGCCAAAAGTACCATGTTCAGGCCATTCAGTTTCTTTGGTTGGATATCACCTCTGGATAGAGAGTTTTAAAATTATGGAGGAGACACCCCAAAGGGGTGTCCTTGAAGGGAACGGAATGAGTGTTTCCCATGTCAGATGGAAGGATGAGTCTTAGAGACCTGGGGATAGGAGAGAAGAGAAACAGGCAGCTGGGATGGTCTTGAGAGGGACAGGGACTCACCTGAGAAATAGGTGAGTCTAGGACCCTCAGATGAGGATTGAGGTGGGGAGACAGGTATCCCTGTGTCTGCCATCCTCAACCCGAGGAAAAACGGGTGACTGATCCCAGGACCAGGCATCCCAAAAGCTAGGGTGTCAAGGCTAAAGGACAGTTCCCCACTGCCAGAGACTAACACAGACCTAGCACTAGGATTTTTTTTAATGGAATTGGTAGGGGACAGTCCCCCACGGAATAGGCCTCTAGAAAGTTCCCAGAACTCACCCAGCCAGAGAATTAGTGTTCAGTGTGGTTTGCCTGGTTAGCAATGGCAAGATGAAGGTTCCCCACTGATCAGATTGTTCAAAGAACATTAGGTTGGAAGAAGGCCAGAGACAAACTGATCACAAGAGAAGGAATTTATTCAGGCACCAGCAGGGTGGGGATTTGAAGTCAGACTTCAGCCCACAGTGGAGAATAATGGAAGGTTTCTATATTTGAGGGACTAAGCTGGGAAAGTGGAGTAAGTATTTGGCAGGTAAGGGACAGAAAAGGACCTTGAGGTTCTGGGGGGAGGGAGGGAGCCTGTTTTGACAGGAGAAGACCTTGAGCACTGGCCTGGCACAGGTGTCAGTGGGGAGTTTCTGAGCCAGGTGGGGGTAGGGTAGTTATTGGAATGTTCCATGGCTTGACCTCCATTATTTGTCTCCTGTTCAGGGTCCAAACCTATCAGAGGTCACAGTCTTTCATAATCAGATCTCATATGTGAAATATCATTATATCCGTCACATGCTTTTGACCACAAAAAGTCCAAAATCAAGGTGTTGATAGGATCACGTTTTTTCTCAAGTCTGTAGGTTTCAGAAAGGCTCCCCAAGAATTCACAACTCAATCTGTGCCTCCATCAGATGGACATCTGTCTCCCACTCACTGTGTCCAAATTTCTTCTGCTCATGAGGATTCCAGGCATACTCTATCAAGGCCCACCCTGATACAGTTTGGCTTCAATTTCACTAATAACCTCCTCAAAGACCCTATGTACACATGGATTCACATTCACACCACCGGAAATTAAGACAGAAATATATCTTTGTCGGGTACATGATTCAATCCATAATACCTGCTTAGTGGTATGAATGGATACATAGAATTGCTCTCTAACTATCAATATATAAATCCCAGGCAAGGACAGGCCATGGTGGTTCAGCAGGCAGTTTTCATGTGCCATGCCCGAGACCCAGGTTTGATTCCCAGTGCCTGACCATGTCAAAAAAAAAAAAAAAGGAAAAAGAAAAATTCCAGACAAGACCTCTGATTGACTTGACTTTGGTCATATTCTTATTTTTGAGCAATCAGTGTTGCCATAGGGATGCCTCTTGCTATCTTCATATTTGCTCTAAGTGTGGCCCAGGAACCAACTATACTGATATTATTTGGAAGCTTGTTAGAGATATAGAGGTTTCAGTTGTGTCTTTTTTGGACCTATTGAATCAGATTCTGCATTTAAAAAGATGTCCAGATGATTGTATGCACATTAAATTTTGAGAAGTGCTTTCTTGACATGTATCTAGTAGCATAATCAGAGGGAAATTATTCCAGTACAATCTGTTGTTATTTTTATCTATCTCTCCTAGCTTTCAGTTTTAATCTTAACCCTTTTGTGTTATTGTCAGAAAACATTGTCTTTAGTGGTTAGTCCTGCCTAATCCCACATCAGAGAAACAAATCTCTTTGTCTTGGTAAGAAGATGAGTTTTATTACAGGTGCACATATAAGGAACTGGAGGAAAATTTTTCAAGACCAGTTCGAAATGAGAAAGGGGGATTGGGCTTCTATAGTTCAAGGAGATTAAGAACTGGTAAGGGTCCTGAGAAGAGCTGAAAATAAGAAAGTGCCTGCTTTGTGCTTGTTTGGGCAGCATGTCCTGTTTTAGGGTGTTACCTCACACCTGCAAGTGGAGCAAGCGAGGATCTTAACAATGTAGTAGAAAAGGAACAGAGACTAAACATTTGAGATTAGATCAATAGCAAGTTATTTCAACTATGGCTTTTAGACTTAAAATAACTCAAGGCTGCTTGAGTGAAATGGTCATAATAAACATTTTTCTAGTTCCTGAAGACTATACTAAGCATTTTCCAGCTAAAGGATTATATTGAGTATTTTGTTTTTGTTTTTGTTTTTGTTTTTTTTTGCTAGCTATCTAGCCATCACTCTTTTGACTTTGGTCTATTCATGCCAAATAGCTAGGGAAATGTGTGAGTCCCTGGGAATTGTTGGAAGGGGTTTCCAGATGTTCCTAAATCCAAGAGCTCCATACCCCCATGATAGTTTAAATCTGAAAATATATCTCTCTGGATTTGATTAAAAATTCAGTTACTGTGAGCATTTCTTTTCAGGAGCCTTTCATATCTAAGAAAACATTAAGATTGTCACTCCACAATTAGTGATTTCTCAAATTGGAAAATTGGCACTATCCAATATTCATATACAGAGATAATTGAATCTGGCCAATGCACAGATATGATTCAGGTTTGTATAAGCAATTGTGTACACTGAAGATTCTATAAAGCAACTGACTTGCAATTTGTCCCCAAGCCATAATTCTAAAATTTATTGAAGTATGAATATACTAGTATTAAAGGTTATCAATGAATCTTGATTTCTTCAACTGCCTGAATTATTTATAAGTCAAATGCACCTTTGAGGAGTATTAGACTGTTGGATAAATAAAATAAAATCTTCAAGGAAAATTTAATTTCCTATATTAACCACAAGCTTTCTTTTATAAAAATGCTTATAATACTCACATGACTTTCAGGAAAGATGCTATGTTTCTCACATAATTCACATCTAAATGACTTTTGACTTGGTGCCTAGAAAGCAATTTAGCAAGCAATTTCATTTTTGAATGAACTACTAAAGCTCCCCCGTGGCTTTTGTTCTTGAGGAAGGAAAAATTCTGAAAGAAATAGAATACTGCTAAATTTATTTTTGGGGGGTGAAAAGTACTTTTGAAGACATCAAACTTTGTAAATTATCTTTTATAATGCATGTGATGGGAAAAAGATGCTCCCATATTGTATTCTTAATACATGAAACCATAAGAAAAAAATCCCGCTTGCTTATTTATTAGAAATATGAAAGCTTGATCCATGTAAACTGAGATTCATAAAAGCCAGAATGGTTGAAAGAAGACTTGCAGGCACCTGTGATTTAAAATATTTTTCAAAAAATTAGTCCTATATTTTTCTAAATATAACTTTAATTTATTCTAAATTTTAAACATAGATCAATATTTCCTTGATGTCATCATATAAATATAAACTCACAATAAACCATTTTTGCCTAAAGGAATAGCTTTGATTTGTTTTACTGAATTTATAAGACACTTTCTGGTATAAATACAATGTAAAATATTTTTCTGATTTATGCCATTTTTATTCAACATGGTGATGTATCTTTTACAGTAACTTTTGCCCAGGTAATTGATATTCCACATATATTTTCTCATTAAGCAGAAGGTATTGTTTTTCTCATTATACAGATGAGTTTATTGTAATTCAAAAAAAATTATATAATTGTTCAAGATCACAGACATAGCAAGGATTCAAACCAATGTGTAGCTTAAAAGCTTATATTTATACCAGTGCATGAGAATACCTCACTGTCTGAATTGGAATTTCACATGCATTATCCCATTTTGACCTCTCAAATAAGACATTTGAGTAATGCCTTGCAAGATGCCTAGAGGATATGACATGAATGTAAAAGCAATTGTTATTGTGTCAAACTTATTAAAGGCAGATAGTAGTTGAAAGTGTTGCATCTCATTATGATGGAAAACTCTAATATGACCCACTTAGAAATATACCACAACCCATGCTACTGCCACATGAACCACTATTTTTTTCTTGAGCATTTATTTCATGTGATCCACTGTAATAAGCACTTTACATATGAATTATTTTATATTAATGATCCCATTCAGAGATGAGAAAATTGTGATTTTTTTCCCCAAAATTACACAAAAGAAAATCCGAGAATTTGATTCTAAGTTTGTCTGATTCCATAAAATAACATTTGGTTTGGAAATTGGACCATTATGTGATGACCATTTTATTGTAAGCAAGGACATTATGGTATCAGATTTGCAGAACACTAAATCAATTTGATTGAAATGTGAATAGTGGATTTTGGGTGGCTCTGACTAGAAGAAGAAAATCTGGTTAGAAGATGATTTTTAGTAATTTTGCTAGTATTATGTAGGGTTGTCTGGCTTGAACAATGTGACTATTGGACACATATCCAATGAACAATGTGAATTGCAAGTGATGATGAAGAACTGTGGTTTAATCACTAATATCATTAAACATTAATTTCAAGCTATCTATAAATAACTATAGCCTTAATAAATGAAGGTCAACAATGATTGTTTATTATTAAATTTAATATCAAGTAATTTAGATGAATTAACTTCTACATTTGTTGAACAGCTTTTCCAACTTGTGATGCTAATGCTATCAATAGGCAGTATATTACAAAAAAAAGTATGACTTTTGGTAACAAAAAGAATTTCTATTAAAACAAATATGGATAAAAAAGGGATATTTCTTAGATAAAAATGTACCAAATATTAGTTAGGTCTATACAGTGGAAAGGTGTTCTAGATAGTGCAAAATTATTGTGTTATAAAACATTTCAGAGTGTGCAGTTGACTTTGTTTGTTTTTGCCAATATCTGGTTCTCCAAAACTTTAGGGAACACGGCCTGCATTCCCAAGTATCCTTATAATTAGATGGAGACAGATGACTAGTTCTGAGAAATGTCCTGTGAGTGGAACTGCTGTGTTTCATTTCCTTCCCAAAGCACTTAATTGCCAGAGTGTGACCCTCTATCCACCTCTCTTTCTGCCTCAGTTACTATGAAAGCATGTGTTGAGATGGCAGAAATAGCCTAGATTGCTGGTGCATGACCTGTAGGAAAGCTCTCTGAAGAGTCAGCTGGGCTTACATAGATTTTGTGATAGTGATAAGGGAATTTTACTTTGTTAATTCATTGAGATTTTGGGTTTTGTCACTACAGCATATGCTTAATCTATCTTGAATAATGGAGCATATGTGAGACATATATAAGGCATTAGAAAGATGGTATATGAATTGCAAATTGGCATTGGGTTATAATAGAGGAAGGAAAATGGAAGGTTTTGGAAAGAAGTAATTCTTTATAAGTATCAGGATTTGCATTGTGTGTGGGAAAAAGCTATTGAAGGGTTTTAAAGGGGCTCTAATAAGTTTAGGGTTTCTTTTCGGGTAGGTCAGTCTGCAATAAGTTAGCTGTCAAGGGTGGCAAACTGGATATGGAAACAAGAATTAGGGACTATTTTAATAGTACATAACAATACACGAGAAAACAGAGCTATCAAGAAATACGTTTGAAAAGGTTTTATGTTAACTTAATGATTTTAGTAGATAGAGAGAGAGGGGGGGAGAGTATACAAGGGTCACAAATGTTTTTTTCTTTGGGTTTCTGTAGAATGGTGGTGCATTTGGTGAAAGATGAAATAAAGTGCAACCCACTTCAAAGATCATAATGGTGAGCTTGCTTTTGAAACATTATCTGTATAAGCTACCCATGGGAATTGCAAAAGGAAATGGGAACCAAGCAGATGATGCTTGGTTTTATTTTTTATCTGGCTTTAAAAAGAAATTTCAGGACTGAGAGGTAGATTTGGAATCCTCAGAATAAGCCTGCCTTTTAAAGCCATAGGACTTAACTCTTCTGCTTAAGACTGACATTTTAAGCATTTGTGCCATGGAATTTATTTGGAATCAGAAGGTGATTTTCCAACACAATTCAGTAGTTTCTATACTGTTGGTTCCCAGCTGGAATGGATTCAATTCTCTTAATTTTTAATCTGAATTTGTTTATTTAAGGCCATATATATGCCACTACCTTCATCAAAAGAGGTTAAAATTTGATGGATTAATTTTCCTTTATTAATCACAAAATGGCAATTATGATAAGAGTAATGAGATTTCTCAAACAGTCTCAAATAAAAAATAAATTAATTGAAAGGACAGGTTAATCAGTATGAAATTTAAAATGCTATCTACATTATTTACTAAGTTTGAAATATAAAACTATGGAAATTCCTATGTTCTTTTCATCATTAGATAATCTAAAATAATTAATATGACTAAAGAAGAAATATTTCTAAGTGTTTAACAAAATACTTTTAGATTATACAAGAAATATGAGTTTAGTTTTGAAGAAGGCTAGACAAGTCAGAGAAAATAAAATTAAAATGTATTTACCAAGTTCAATAGCCTGTTATATTTAATATAACACTAAAATATATTTCTACTTAGTCACAGAAAAAATATATATGAAATTTAAAATTAAGCTGTCATATCTAAATGTAAATAATCACAGTATGCCACTAAAAATAGACTTACTGAATCTTTAATCCTCTCACACACTTTGAATATATGAAAATGTTTGGGAGGAGAATTCTTTGGAGAAAACTTCTCTTTAACTATATCTCTCCACTCCTTCCCCTCTTCCTTATCAAGGAGGGAGGAAACACCCTGTCAGCTGCATCTCAAACTTAGTAAAGGAAAAGTCTATAGGATCCACTGGGAAATGTTAAACAATTCCCAAAACTTTGTGAAAAATGAAATGTTAGTGACTAACATAATACAAGAAAGTTAAAGAGGTCATTGGAAATAAGACAGACTCTGCACTGGAATTATTTTAAATTCCAAGAGATTGTCTGGAGGAAAGGATGAATGAATTTTTTCTGTAGATACATGGACAAAGGTACGGAGGTAATGAGAGAGAGAGAGAGACAGAGACAGAGACAGAGAGAGAAGCAGAGAGAGAGTGCCTGCCTAAAAACATGAGATTCTCTTCATAAGGAATTCTGGCAATAAGCCAGAGACCTACAGGGAAACAAAAGCTGGTGGTGAATTGGGATTGATCAGTGAACAAAAGGCTCATTAGCCATGTCATGGAAGATTTAGTCTGAGGACTCTGGCAGGAAACCTTTAAAGATGCCAAGAGAAGGAATGTCCATGAAGGAAAATCAGCTCTAAACACATGCCAGAACTAGAGACCTGAAGACCACGCCTCCTCTTCCACCTTGTACCAATGCAGAACCTAGAGAGACCAACAAGCAGCCAGGTGGCAGCGGGAAGAGAAGCAAAAGGTAGACAAGCAACTAATTATGTTTCTCTACCCCAGCTTCTTCACTATCAGCTTCTAACTTAAAGCAGAAGCTGGGAAATTTCACATTAAACCACATTTGAAGTTAAATTAAAACTGCTAGCTTTGGCTAGACATGATGTTTTTTTTATTGTAGAAGAGTCTACAAAATATTTAAAGTAGATATAAGGTGCTCTATGAGTCAAGACTGAGCAGAAAAGTTAGAGCCTAACTGGGTTTACATTTAGTTGCAGCAGAAAATTATATCTTCTAAGTTTTAAAAAAGAAGTGTGAGAGAGGGAGAGAGAGATCAAGAGAGAGAGAAGGAAAGAAAGCAAGATAGGAAGAAAGTGGCATTTTAGCTACCATGAATTATGTCTTTTCAACACACTAGTTATATGTGTGTATGTGTGTGTTTACATATATATATATATATACACATAAACTTATTGTATTTTGATTCTCTTCAAACTTGTTAAGAATAACTTTATTATTTGTGTGTATTTTCTTGAAAATAATCCTATAAAAATAAAGGAAAATTTAAGTGTAGTATTTTGGGTAGAGATGATTTGTGGAAAACAAAAGATAACGTAGGGTAATTATGTAAAAAACTATTTCAGGCATTGCACATACAATTGAAGAATATTTTTTCTGAACCAGAATTACTGATTACATGTTATGATGGTTATGAGCCCCAGAAAAGCCATATTCTGCTTTCTAATCCAGTCTTGTGGGGGAAGACTTATTTGAGTAAAATCTTTTATATTAAGTTGTTTTCATGAAGATGTGACTCACCTAATTGTAGGTGGGTTGTGGGTGGGACCTTTTGGTTAGGTGGCTTCCATGGAGATGTGTTCTGCCCATTTAAGGTGGGCCTTAATCTGATTACTGATTTAATTAATATCTTTGTAAAGCAAAAAAAATTAGATATGTGAATAAATATACAGATTGCCAGGGAATATAGATCAGAATATTGAAGAAAATGTTATTGGCTTGGGGCCTGGGATTTGTTTGTAAAATTGCATGAGACATATAATAATTATAAATGATTTTAAATACATTAGCTTGTGAATTAAAAAGTAGGTATGGTTTTATAATCTTCTGAAATAGATGATAGCATCTAACTTATTAAAATAATGGCACCAGGACGAAAATATAAATAGGAAAAAAATCTACCTTAATATTGCATTTAATTTTACTTCTTAGTTATTTGTTTTCCCTTTGCCTTGTTTAACCTCAAGCACTAGTGATAAGAAAGGCATCACCAACAAAGCAGATAAAGTTAACAAGACTTTAAAGTCACTGTAGATTATAGTTTCTTCAACTTCATGAGTAATTCAGTTTCCTCATTCAACTGGAAGCTATTTTCTGCTTTATGTTACTGCTAAGTCTGTCATAGTCCTTACATTTTTATGTCCCCTGCATATATATATATATATATATATATATATATATATATATACTTGTATACACACGTGTGCATATGCACGCTCTTCTAGAAGAACATGCAATTTACATAATTCTGTAAAAATATTCTGGCTAATACATGCATAGGCATATACTTGGTTTTTCCAAAGGTTATAATATATATAATCCTATGAACATAACATAGGATCTTCATAATATGAGCTCTTTTAACATTAATAGGTGTGTTGCACTATCACAAGGGAAATTGCATAATATGATTGAAAGAGAATGATAATTCTGAGAGTCAATTATTGAATTCCCAAAAGACAAGGGATACGCCAAAAAAGAAATCATTGCTTACCTTTGGACAGTGGGATTTTGGTGCTTTTTATACAATAAATATAAAATATTTATATTTATTTTTATATGATAAATATAAAATAGTGAATTATAAAATAATTTCAAATTGTTTTTCCAAATATTTTCTATAATAATTTCAGAAGATTGCACTTAGAGCTTTAAAAACCTCTTGTGTGTGAAAACAAAGTTTTGTAAATTTCAAAAATTGTATTTTCTTTTTCATTTTGCCCTACCATCTTTTACACAGATATGAAGTCCTGTAAATTTAAGATCCAAAGTGCCACTGTGGTCTTGGTGGATGTAAAGTAACCCCATAATGATGCAACATTTCCAGGATGAATGGGGATTGTCTTTTCAGCTGCCTTTGTTACATCCACATTTAATATCTCCTGCTGGTTCTCTGGCATACTGCTCATATATCCTTCAGGCTCTCTTTTCGCTACGAGCCAAATGGGGGCAGTTGTGCTTTGCAGTGAATAATGAGTCTTTTTAAATACAGCAGCATGACTGTGAGTTTCCAAAACTTGTTTTGTGCTTTTACTTTTTTTTTTTTTTTATATGGGCAGATATCAAGAATCAAACCTGCATCTCCAGCAAGGCAGGCAAGAACTCAGCAACTGAGCATCTTTGCCCACCCTGTTATGTGCTTTTACTGGTGGGATATACACAATTAGCATTTCATTGTTAAGAAGGGCTAGTGCAACAAATCTTAAATAACCACGCTTCAATTAAGCGTAAATTAAATAAAAATTATAGTGGTATGCATGTTATCTCTTAGACTTAATCAAATATATACTATGAAAAAAATCAAGATTTATCTAGAAGAACAACAGTTAATCACTGTTCTATAGCCTTGATTTCTTTCTACATGTACATAATAATTTTCAAAAATATATTATATATTCAGTATATATTTCAAGATCTTTGCACCAACAATATGGCAGATAAGAGATTCTGTTATAAGCCACATGAGTTTCTTCAACTGTACATCTGAAATAGAAAAGTAACACATGTGAGTTCTATGGATTGAAATCTGAACAAATGAAGCATTTCACTAATCACTGATGGAAAACACAACTAGCAAAACTTTTGTTACTAATTCCCATCAGCACATTTACATTTCATTTAAACATGAAATTAACATGCACTTATTCATTTGCTAAAAAACTAAGAACAGAACTCTATAAAGGTTAGAGCCACGATAAGGATATTGGAAAATTTATTCAAGCTAATAAGTGAAAACAATGAGCCAATAGGAGATCTTTATTTGAGCAAACTGTGTGCATGAGCTGTACAATAGATTTATTGCATATTAGCCCCCTGATTTCAAAACTTGAAAATTGAGGCAAAAATAGTAATTCCTCATATATAAATGTGGTAGCATCGTCTTCTAATAGCATTGAAAATCATATTGAATTTTAACCCGAAAAGGGTAATGTTTTCTCTGCTACCTTTCTTAAGGAATTTTATTCAATAGAGTAGAAATGTCTCCTATGTTCACATTAGTTGCCTATTATAATATTAGGGTCCTAAATGCTTATCTAACAAACCTAAAACAGCCAGGTAAAATAAGAGTCATAGTGGTGGAATATATAAGAAAGCAATTTGTTTTCCTAGAAATACCATCCTTAGGGGTTCCATTTTTATCACTTGGAAGACTATAATTATAGTATACATATTAATACTGAAGAATATTTTTATGACACAATATAAAAGGTATGAAACAATAAATAAGAGGGAAAACATACAATGAGATCTCCAGGACATTTATTTTACACAGTCAGACGTCGTTATTTGACATTTAACTATATAATATAAGGTCAATCATTTAATAATCATGCATAAGTTTCTTATCTTATTTATAATAAAAGCAGAGGTGTTGCAAAGCCTGGCTTCAGACTGTGTCTTGCATAGCACAGTCTATATGATTGGCCAACCCTGAAATAATACATGGCAGAGTTAGTTTGGCACATGCTATGGTCTTAGATCCTGAAATAAAAGATGGATAATTCTCATGAATTAAAGTGTTATAAAATGACGTGCAATGATATGGAATTTTACATTTCTGAAGAAGCTACATAATTAGAGAATACGTTATTTTTTATTTATTTTTAGACATCATTTTGAAATGGACAATATGTGCTATGAAGAAAGATATACAACCATGAAAGCTTTGTGCATTTTAAATGCAAATGTATGTACTAAAAGTGCAGAAGAGTAATTTTTGTTTATTTGAAGTTGTTATTAAAGAACTCAACTGTTTAAGAAGTATATATAAGATAAATATGGTCTATAAAATATTACTAAATATATTGTGCCAGTTTGAAAATATTAAGTACTCCAGAAAAGCCATGTTTTAATCCTGATTCAATCTTTTGGAGGCAGCTGTTTCTTTTAATCTTAATTCTATACTGTGGGTTGAAACCTTTTGATTAGATTTATCTCCGCAGAGATGTGACACATCCAGTTGGGGGTCTCCCCTTTTAGTTAGATGGAGATGTGACTCCACCGTTTCCAGGCACCTCCTGATTAGTTTACTAGAGTCTTTAAAAGGAGTAACATTTTGGAGAAACCTCAGAAAGAACAAAAGCTGAAAGAAACTTTAGAGCAGAGCCGACATAGATGCTGAAACTTGGAGAAGAGAGATAGAGATGTTTGGAGATGCTTGGACCCCAGTAGATGTTGCCAAGAGAGATCCAAGAAAAGCCAAGAGATGAAAACCAGTCCCAGAGAGGCAAAGTGAGTAATCTCCACTGGAGCAGAAGCTGAAAGCAATGGAGCCCAGGAGCAAGGGACCAGCAGATACCAGCCACATGACTCCCCAACTGACAAAACTGTTCCAGACCCATCAGCCTTTTTTGAGCTAAGGTATCTTTCAATGGATGCCTTAGTTTGGACATTTTCATAGGCTTTGTACTGTAAACTTATAACTCATTAAATTCCCATCTTAAAAGCCATTCCATTTCTCATATACTGTTTTCTAGCGCCTTGCAAACTAAAACATATGTTATATTATATTTTCTTGATATTAGGTGAACATTATTTTAACATCAGCATATCTTCTTCTCGTTAAATGTGTACAATAAATAAAATGAAAGCTTGAGTCTAAAGATAACACATTCATTGTACTTTCCAAAATTCAAACTAATTTTCTTCTCCATCAAATTAGTGCTTCCATTTGACTTGCTTGAAATAGAATAAAGACAGAAGATTTTGTAGTTTTGCTGAACTCATAGTACTGGAGGATTGGGGAGCAATACTGAATCTGAAAAGGGATTCCTTATTTTACTTAATTTTAATTGCATTTTATAACTTCCAAGTCATTAGAGAAAGCCCCTGGCATTGTCAATTGTCAGCAGGACCCAGGCAAGAGTTAAGATAACATAGGTCTGAGAGACAAATTAATGAATCAAGTGGGGGAAATAATTCCCTAAAGGCTGTATCTTCCCCTACTAAAGGGGGGTGAGTCTCAGCTCATGTGACAGCCCTCCTTCAGGGAGTTCAGGCCCCAGGGGTAAGAAAACAGAAGCAACCTAAGCCTACCTTCTACCTCAGCCTTTGTCTCAACCACACTCCTGACAAGGAGTGGCTGGTAAGAATTAAAGGCATCACAAAACTTTATGCTGGTGGGAAGCTGCAGGCTGACAAGTGCCACCAGCTGGGCAGGATAGGAAAAGCACAGAGTCTAGAGGCATCATAGGAAAGTCTGACAAATTGCTGGTTCTCATCCTAAGGGAAACTTGGTATCTATTATACCCTACTCCTGAGAGGTAGGCCTGTCTGATCTGCGAAAATATGACTGTGCTCCATCATTTCTGAGGAGACCTTCCTCAAAAAAAGTGTTTCCATGTAGGCAGGGCAAGTACCAGTAAAACAACAGCTGAGAAATTCTGATCAGTTAAACAGAAGTCATACTGGAGGTCTAGAACATGTTGAACTTAGTACCATGGAACAGATAGAGAACAAACCAACAAGAACACCCTAGGTAAGAGGGTCAAAACAATCTCCAGAATAAAGTTATCAAGGAAATAAGATACCTGCACACCAACAAAAAATCAGTCATACTAAGAAAAGTGAAGATATGGCCCAGTCAAATAAATAAACCAACACTTCAAATGAGATACAGGAGTTGAAACAACTATTCAGGGTGTTTACACACACATTGAAAATCACATAAAAAAATAAATGAGTTGGGGGAAGATATGACAAAAGGATATAAAGAAGACATTAGGGGACCATAAAGAAGAACTTGAAAGTTTGAAAAAAAAATGGCAGAAAGTATGGGAATGAAAGTGACAATAGAAGAGAAGGGGGGGAAAGTGGAGACCTACAGCAGTGGATTAGAAGAGGAAGAAGAAATAATTAGTGAACTAGAGGAAAGAACATCTGAAATCTTAGATACAAAAGAACAGATAAGGAAAAGAATAGAAAAATATTAGCAGGGTCTTAGCAAATGGAATGACAACATGAAGTGCATGAATATACGTGTTCTGGGTGTCCCAGAAGGTGGCACAAGGGAAAATGGACAAAAAGACTAACGGAGGACATAATCACTGAAAATTTTCCAAGTCTTATGAAAGACATAAAATTACAGATCCAAGAAATGCAGCATACTGAGAACAGAATACTTCTTAATAGACCTACTCCAAGACACTTACTATTAGATAGGAAATATCAAAGACAAAGATAGAATTTTGAAAGCAATAAAAGAAAAGCAATCCATCACATACAAGTGAAGCTCAAAAAGACTATGTGAACATTTCTATAGAGAAACCATAGAGGCAGGAAAGCAGTGGTGTAATATATTTAAGATGCTGAAAGAGAAATATAGGCAACCAAGAATTCTATACCTTGAAAAACTGTCCTTCAAAAATGAGGGGGAACTTAAAATATTGTCAGCAAATCACTAAGAGATCCCTTGACTGGATCTAAAAGAAATAGTAAAGGAGTGCTACAGTCAGACAGAAAAAGACATGAGAGAGAAGTCTGAAGAAAAGTGGAGAGATAACGAATATCAATAAAGGTCAAAAAGAGAAAAAAATAAGATATAACATATACAATCCAAAAGACAAATTGTAGAAGAAAGTATTGCCTTTACAATAATAGCATTCAATGTTAATGGATTAAACTCCTCAATCAAAAGATACTGAGTCTCAGAATGGATTAAAACACAGGAACCATCTTTTAACTGTCTACAAGAGACTCACTTTAGATCCCAAGGACAAAAACAGACTGAAAGTGAAAGGTTGGAAAAAGATGTTTCGGGCAAACAACAAACAGACAAGACTGGGAGTAGCTATACTAAAATTTGATGCATTAGATTTCAAATGTAAATCAATGAAAGGTGAAAATCTATGAGTAATAAAAGCAACAACTCATTAAGATGACATAACCATCATAAATATTTTTTCATTGAGCCAGACTATCCCAAAATACATGTGGCAAACACTGACAACACTGAAGGGAGAAGCAGACACTACTACAATAATAGTTGGAGACTTCAATATGCCACTCTCATCACTAGTAGAATATCTAGACATACAATCAGTAAGGAAACAGATATTTTGAATAATACAATAAGTGCATTAGATTCAACAGAAATTTACAGAACAAGATACGCCACAAAAGGAAGATACACATTTTGCTCAGAGGCTCATGGATCATTCTTAAGGATAGATGATATGTTTGGGTCACAAACAGGTCTCAATAAGTTTAAAAAGTTTGAAATTATATAAAACACTCTCTCAAGTCACAATGGAATGAAGTTAGTGATCAATAACAGTCAGAGGGCTGGAAAATTCACAAATGTATGGAAGCTAAACAACACACTTTTAAACAACCGTAGAGCCAAGGAAGAAACAAACTCCAAGAGAAATCAGTAAATACCTCGAGACAAACAAAAATGAAAACACAGCACATCAAAACTTATAGAATGCAGAAAAGCAGTGCTGAGAGGGAATTTTTTTACCCTAAATGTCTATATTAAAATATATAAAAGAGCAAAAATCAAGGAATTCACTGCTCATTTGGAAGAACTAGAGAAAGAACAACAAATTAACCCCAAAGCAAACAAAAGGAAATAAATAAGATTAGAGCAGAAATAAAAGAATTTGAGAACATGAAAACAATGAAGAAAATCAACAAAATCAGAAATTGGTTCTTTGAAAAAATCAATAAAATCTATGGACCCTTGGCTAGGTTGAAAAAAGATAGAGAGAGAGAGGATGCAGATAAATCAAGTCAGAAATGGTAGAGAGGACATAACTACTGGCCCCACAGCAATAAAGGAGATTATGAGAGGATACTATGAGCTACTATGTACTAATGAACTAAACACATGAATGAAATAGACAACTTCCTATAAAAGCATGAACAATCGACATTGACTTAAGTAAAATAGATGAGCTCAACAAACCAATCACAACTGAAGAGATTGAATCAGTCATCAAGAACCTCCCCAAAATGAAAAGCCCAGGACCGGATGGCTTCACATGAGAATTCTACCAAGTATTTAAGACAGAATTAGTACTAATCCTGTTCAAATTCGTCAAAAATATTGAAGAGGAAAGAAATCTATGTAACACATTCTGTGAAATCAATATCACCCTACCATCAAAGCCAGACAAGGATACCACAAAAAAAGAAAATAACACACCAATCTCTTTGATAAATATGATGCAAAATTCTCAACAGAATACCTGTAAATCACTGTTCAAATCACTCTGGGATTTATCAGGGCATCACTCTGGACAAATCAACAAAATCTCATGCCCTACTCCAGGTTTCATGTACTCATGGTGTTCAATTAAGCTGTCTACATAAGTTATATTAGGAAATGCACTAGTCAAAATATAAATTTTGTACCAAATAAACATTTTTTGCTTTAATCTCACACATAAGTTAAAATTTTAAAATATTAATTACCATCTATATTCAACATGCTGCGGTAATGACATTCCTTTGTTCTTCCTCATGCAAAAACATTTTTTTTTTAATTTGTACATTTAGTCACTATCATTATACACTCTAAAGTCCCCTTTGGGGAATGGCGAGACAGGGGGAAATTCAACTTCCCCAAGTTGAATTCTTGATATTCTCACAAGCAGTGGGGACAACCAAAGCAATAGGCTGAGCCCCCAGTCTTGGAGTTCGTTCATATGAAACTTAACCCCACAAAGGATAGGTCAAGCCTACTTAAAATTAGGCCTAAGAGTCACCCCCAAGAGAACCTCTTTTGTTGCTCAGATGTGGCCTCACTCTCTCAGCCAACATGACAAGCAAACTCACTACCCTCCCCCGTTTATATGGGATATGACTCCCAGGGGTGTGGATCTTCCTAGCAACATGGGACAGAAATCCTAGAATGAGCTGAGACTTGGCATCAAGGGATTGAGAAAACCTTCTCAACCAAAAGGGGGAAGAGAGAAATGAGACAAAATTAAGTGTCAATGGCTGAGAGATTCTAAACAGAGTCAAGAGGTTATCCTGGAGGTTATTCTTATATCGCCTTGTTAGTCAAGATACAATGGAGAGGCTAGAGGGAACTGCCTGAAAATGTACAGCTGTGTTCCAGTAGCCATGTTTCTTGAAGATGATTGAATAATGATATAGCTTTCACAATGTGACTGTGTGATTGTGAAAAACTTGTGTCTGATGCTCCTTTTATCTGCCTTATCAACAGATGAGTAAAACATGTGGAATAAAAATAAATAATAGGGGAGACAAATGTTAAAATAAATTTAGATTGAAATGCTGGTGATCAATGAAAGGGAGGGGTGGGGTGTATGGCATGCATGAATTTTTTTCTGTGTCTTTTTATTTCTTTTTCTGAATTGATGCAAATGTTCTATGAAATGATCATGATGATAAATATGTAACTATGTGATGATATTGTGAATTACTGATTATGTATGTAGAATGGAATGATCATAAATTAAGAATGTTTGTGTTTGTTTGTTTTTATATTTTTTTTTTTTTTTTTTTTTTTTTTAAAGGAAAGACAGAGAGAAGGAAGGAAGGAAGGAAGAAAGGGAAACATTTTTAAACATTTTCTTGTTTTATTGTATTTTGTTTCTTTGTTTTTGTTACATGGGCTGGGGCCGGGAATCGAACCGAGGTCCTCCGGCATAGCAGGCAAGCACTTTGCCCGCTGAGCCACCGCGGCCCGCCCGTTTTTATATTTTTTAAAAATTAAAAATTAATTAACAAATGGGAAAAAAATAACTGCAAATTGAGTTCAGCATTGAGTCCAGATAATTATCAAAATAATTATCCACCATGCCAAGTGGGATTTATTCCAAGTATGTAAGAATTAGAAAATCAATTAATGTAATACACCACATCACTAAATCAAAGCAGAAAAACCACATGATCATCTCAATTGAAGCAAGAAAGACATTTAACAAAATTCAACATTCTTTCCTGATGAAAACATTTCAAAGGGTAGTAATAGAAGAGAACTTCCTCAATATGATGAAGGGATATATGGGAAACCCACAGCTGAACTCATATTCATTGGACAAAGAATGAAAGCTTTCCCTCCAAGATCACAAACAAGACAAGGATACCCATAGCCATCATTGTTATTCAGTGTTATGCTGGACGTTCCAGCTAGAGCAATTAGACAAGGAAAAGAAATAAAAGGCATCCAAACTGGAAAGGAAAAAGTAAAACTCCCACTGTTTGCAGATGACATGATTATATATGTAAAACATCACAAGAAATCTATAGCATAGCTACTAGAGCTAATAAATTAGTATAGCAAAGTGGCAGGATACAGGATCAACACCCAAAATGAATGGTGTTTTTATACATTAGTGATGAGCAATCTATGGAGGAAATCAAGAAAAAATCCATTTAAAATAGCAACCAAAACAATCAAATATTTTGGAATAAAATTATTCAAGTACACAGAGGACCGATACATGGAAAGCTATAAGAAATTCTTAAAAGAAATCATGGAAGACCTAAATAAATGGAAGAGTATACTGAGTTCATGGATTGAAAGACTAAATATAGTTAAGATGTCAATTCTGCCCAAATTGATTTATAGATTCAATGCAATGCCAATTAAAATAACAACAATTACCTTGCAGAAATAGAAAAACCAATAATCATGTTTATTTGGAAGGATACAGCGCCCTGAATAGCTAAACATACCTTGAGAAGGAAAAATGAAATGGAAGGTCTCATATGACCTAACTTTAATGCAAATTGCAAAGATGCAGTGGTCCAAGCAGTGTGGTACTGGCATAAAGATAGATATACTGAACAATGGAATTGAGCTGACTATTCTAAAATAGACCATCTTATGTACAGACAACTGATCTTTGATAAGGTGCTCAAGCCAACCCAACAGGGACAGAATAGCCTCTTCAATAAATGGTGTTTTGAGAACTGGATATCCATATGCAAAAGAATGAAAGAGGACCCATATCTTATACCCTAACCAAAAATTTAACTCAAAATGGATCAAAAACTACATTGGACCTAAGACCATAAAAATTTAGAAGCAAATATAGGGAAATATCTTATAAATCTTGTGATAGGAGATTGTTTCTTAGACCTTACACCCAAGGCACAGGCAATGAAAAATGAAGTCAAAATGGGGTAACCTCAAAATTAAACACTTTTGTGCATTAAAAAACTTTGTCAGGAAAGTAAAAAGGCAGTCTATGCAATGGGAAACAATATTTGGAAATCACATATCAGATGAGGGTTTAATATCCAGAATATACAAAGAGATTCTACAGTTCAACAGCAGAAAGAACACAATTAAAATGTTGGCAAAAGACATGGACAGACACTTTTCTGAAGAATAAATGCAAATGGCTAAAATGTACATGAAAATATGTTTAACTTTTTTGGCTACTAAGGAAATGCAAATCAAAACCACAATGAGATATCATCTTACACCCACTAGAGTTGCCATTATCAATAAAACAGAAAATGACAATTCCTGGAGAGAATGTGGTGAAGGAGGCACCCTTATCCACTATTGCTGGGAATGTAGAATGGTGCAACTGCTCTGGAAGACAGTTTGACAGTTCCTCAGGAAGACAAATATAGAATTATCATATGATCCAGCAATCTCATTACAAGGAGCTGAAGGCAAGGACACAAATGGACATTTTCACACCAATGTCTATAGTGGAATTATTCACAATTGCAAAGAGATGGAAACAGCCCAAATGTCCATTAATGGACAATGGGCTAAAGAAGCTGTGGTATGTATACCACGTATGGAAGATGGAATATTATACAGCTGTAAGACAGAATAAAGTTTTGAAGCATGCAACCACATGGATGAAACATGAGGGCGTTATGCTGAGTGAAATTAGCAAGAAACAAGTGGACATATACTGTATGGTCTCACTGATATGAACTATGTATGTCTCACTGATATGGACTAACATTAATGAGTGAATTTTGAGAATTAAAGTTAAGAACACAGGTTATCAGAAGATAGAAACTGTACAGATTGGACATTTGGTGCTGAAGCAGTACAGAATGTTCAACAGGACTGATTGGAAAGATCCAGAAATGGATAGCACAACAATATCTGATATAGTACAATAATAGTAGTACACTGAACAAAGCTTCAATGAGTATGGTTGAGGAAGAAGGACTGGTTGCATGTGTGACACCAGAAGGAAAGACAGAGAGTAGGATTGGGATATCGGGTATAAATTAGTGATGTCTAGAGCGAACAATGTTAATGATTAAATATACAACCATAAGAAGGTTTTTGTATGAGAGAGAACAAATGAATGTCAATATTGCAAGGTGTTGAAAATGGGATGGTACACAGGAAAAGTACAATTACTGCAAACTACAGTCTCTAGTTAACAGTACCATTGTTATATGCTTCCAACAAATATAACAAAAGCAATATGCCAAAACTAAATGTCAACAAGCAGGGGATACTGTGGGCATATGGGATTCTTTGCAGAAGAAATGAAATGTCCTTATATAGATTATGATGGTGAAGGCATGGCTATGTGATTATACTGGAAACCACTGCTTTTTCACTTAATCTGGATTGTATAATGTGTGAACAAAATGGTTTAAAAATGAAAAGAGAAAAAATGAACAGAGAGATACAAGTACAGGAAAAAAAATGTGGAGAGATGTGTCTATTCACTGTTGGTATGGAGGTAGAGAGGTACGACCCCTTTGAAAGGCAGTGTGTGGCTTCACAGGAGGTTAGACATTGAGTTGCCATATGAAACCCTGTTGCTAGGGTATATTGGAGGAACTGAGAGTGATGACACAAATAGACACTTGCACACTGGTATTTATGGTGGCAGTGTTCATGATTTGCAATGGAGGTAGGTGGCCTAACAGTACATCTACAGAGGAATGGAAGAGTGAAGTATGGTGTACACATACAATAGAATACTGAATGGCTGCAAGAAGGAATGAATCTGTGAGGCATGCAACTAGGTGAATGAAACTTGAGGACAGGATGTTGAGTGAAATAAGTTAGAAATGAAAAGAAAAATATTATGTCCCACTCATAATGGTCTGAATATAATACACAAACTCAGAGAATTGAAATTGAGAGCATAGATTATCAAGTTAAGGCCTATTTTAAAGATTTCTAGACTATAAGCTTTTATAGCAGTCACATCTATTCTAGAGTTGTAACTGTATTTCTGAATTCTGAGATATTGAGCTATTTTTGGATAACCTGGTCATTCCCTGGAACTTAAGGCATTGCTGTGATACCTGAGACTCAGAGTTAGAGGTCTGAACTTATGAGAGTCAGCATTACCCCATCCAGTAACTATTTAAAAAATTTGAAGAAGTAATCAGATTTCAACTAGTGATAAATATGAAGCTGTTCTGGATAAGACTAAGGTAAATTCGGATACAGGGTAAAGGGCAATATGGTCTATATTTTAAAACTTCAACTTCTGTGCAAGACCAAAGGAATAAATGTTTATTTGGTGCAACATTTATATTTTCTGTAGCACATTATCTAATTTAACTTTTATGTTCAGTTTATTCAAACAGCATAATTGCATGGAATCTTGAAGTAGTATGAGATCCTGTTGGTTTGTACAGGTTAGTTTGATGCCCTGATACATCCTAGAGTAATTTGGGTGGAGAATAAAAAGCATTTGCACATTCTCCCTGGGACATTTGGGAGAGAGGAGAAAATATCAAACTCTCCAACCTGGGAAGTTCCTGATTCTCATAACCATTGAGAGCAACCAGTCGACCAATTCCTCAATCTTGGGGCTTGCCCCTATTAAATTTATTCCTGAAAATGAGAATCTAAGCCTACTTATCATTATGCCTAAGAGTCAGTCCCAGAGAATCTCTTTTTTTCTGCTTAGATGTGACCTCTCTCTTAAAGCCACCTCTGCAGATGCACTGACTGCCCTCCTTCCTAAGTGGAAAATGACTCCCAGGGATGTAAACTTCCCTGACAATGTGGGACATGATTCCTAGGGATGAGCTTGAACTTGGCATCTTGGGATTGAGAAAGACTTCTTAAACAAAAGGGGGAAGAGGGTAAAGATACAAAATGATGTATCAATGTCTGGGAGATTTCAAATAGAGTCAAGAGGTTATTCTGGGGATTATTCTTATGCATTATATGTGTATCCCTTTTTAATTTTTAGTGTATTAGATTAGTTAGAATAATATACCTGAAACTGTTGAACTGTATTTCAGTAGCCTTGATTCTTGAAGATGATTGTATAACTATACAGCTTTTATAGTTTGATTGTGTGACTGTGTAAACCTTGTGACTGAAGCTCCCTTTACCCAGGGTTTGGACAGGTGAGTAAAAAACTAAGGAAAAATAAATAAATAAATAAATATGAAAGAGGATAAGGGGTTAAAAACATAGGTAGATTGCAACACTACGAAGGATGAGAGGTATGGAATATATGGGATTTTACTTTTTACTTTTTATTTCTTTTTCTGGAGTGATATAAATGTTCTAAAGATGATCATCGTGATCAATATGCAACTATGTGAGAATATTGTGAATCACTGATTGTGTACTTTGGAAGGACTGTATGGTGCATGAAGATATTTCAATAAAAATATTTAGAAGAAGAAAAGCCCAAGTCCAAGTGGATTTACTAGTGAATTATACCAAACTTTTAAAGAATTAACACCAAATCCTTCACAAAATCTTACAAATGATAGAAAAAGAGAGAACAATTCCCAATTCATTCTATGAGCCCAATATTATCCTGATACCCAAATAAGACAAAGATATCACAAGAAAAGAAAACTGTACACCAGGATTCTTATTAATATAAGCACAACAATCCTTAACAAAATACTAACAAACCAAATCCATCAACATTTGAAAAAGAGTATATGCCATGACCAAGTTGGAATTGTCCCAAGAAAGCAAGGTTGGTTCAACACACGAAAATCAACATATCGAAAAGCAAGGGCAGTTCAGTGGTAGAATCCTCATCTGCCATGTGGGACACCTGGGTTTGATTCCTGGTCCATGCATTTACCAAAAAATAAACAAAACACAAGCAAGTAAACAAAAATTCAACAAACGGTGCTGAAATAATGAGATACTCACATAGAAAACTGATGAAATGTGACCGTGCCATGCAGCATACAAAAAAAATCAACATATCAACATATGAAAATTATCATATTAAGAGAATAAAGGACAAAAGTTACATGATTATCTCAATATGTACAGACAGAGCATTTAACAAGAAAGAATAAGGTTGACAAACTCTGATATAATACTTTTATGTTATTCTTATTGTAAAACATCTTAGTACAGCTACTTAGAATATATTACTTTTATGTATATGCAAAAGGAAAATCTAAGCAAAATAAATATGCTAATGTATTCTTAAAACTTCTTTGCATTTAGAGTATGAATCTGAATCATTTTTTCAACTCATAATCAGTATTTTACTTCATGCCATTAAGAGCAATGATGATGCACAATACTTTAAAATGGTTGCTTTCCTACTGTCTCTGGGATTTTCTTCCAAGCTTCTGGCACCATTAATAAGTTTCAAATATTGGGGAAAAAAAGAGTAATGGGGCTCTAACTTGATTCATTTTGCTATCATCCCTCCTACCCCTTTACTCTCAATATCAATAAAATTTGAGATTTCAAAAATGCACCACACAGAATTCATTTGTTAAACAATATATCTCACTGAATTGATTTTTTACATACCACCCTCTTCCTTTACCATAGTTATCCTTAGCATTGTACAGAAAGAGAAAACCTTACCATAGTGAGGAATCCCTAACACTCTTCCAAGGTAGAATTTTGGCTAGTCCTAAAAGGGGCCATCTTGTGAGGGTTTTTGGAAAGTAGACAATGCAATTTGTTAGTATCAGGGACATTTGTTTGGAGCAAATTCAGCTCTAGATGCTGCACAGTTGAATATATGAGGGGTTCCCATATATTGCCCCAGTTTCTTCCATTGCAGCAGCTTGGCCAAAGCTTCAGCTATTGGAGGGATCAATCCCAAGATTACATCTGGCCTCATAGTGGCTGTTCCTGGAGGGACAGATGCAGTTAAATCTTCTTCTGTCTAACCATATTTCCTTGACCCTTGATTGTGGAGACTCTGCTCCAGTTAAATGATGAGAAGGGACCTCCAGAGAAGCTGGTTAAAAAGAATCAGCAATTTCACAAAGAGCAAATGCAACCACCCAGATCTCTACAACCTGACTCTTTTGAGTATGAGTATCAAACACTGGAAGGCACTCATTGAAATGGAGAAGCAGCAGCAGAGCAAGTGTTGTGCAACATCAAGGAAGCTTAAGAGAAAGATGGAGATAGAGATGGAGGCTGCTTACCCTCAGCACCGGGTCTGGCTAATGAGGCAAGATTTGATAAGGCACCAAGAACTTTAGAGGTTTGAAGAACTGCACAACCAAGAGGTGAAAAAACAAAAGCAACTGGAGCTCAAACAGGAGGAGGAGCACAGGTATTATGAGGAAGCAATTCCATGATGGCAACAAGAGGAAATGATGCAGGACAGGGAGAAGCATGCAAGGAAACCTTCCTAATGTGAGAGAGCTAAGGAAATATAAGGATGGGCCAGGTGGCTAGGGAAGGTGCTGTGTGCATGAACAACAGGAACCATAGCCCTTAAACTTTCATTAATTTTAATGACACTTTTATGTAACTTCCAGTTTGATTTTCCTAAAACAGAGGTCTGCTTATCTGTCTCCCAAAACAACACCAAAAATGCAAATAAGCACATAGCATTGAGAATCTTGAATTCAGTCTATATAAAGACATATTCATGGGGTTATTCACCAACTAGTAGTTTCTTCCTTCTTAAGTTCACTATTGTCATTGCATACAGTAGGGATTCTAGAATGGAGGAATCCTGGAATCAAGATATGGGAAGCTTTAGAGTTGTAGAGCTGCTTGAAAATGATGAAAAATTGTAATAATGAACACTAAAGCCAGAGATCTACAAAATAAATAATCTATAAAATAAATGTTCTTTTACATCATGGAATCATTTAATATACCTTCTATGTCAGAGTCTACCTTGCATTTTCTTTACATTTCTAATTGTTAAATATATTATATGTACAAAAAAGAGGGAAAAAAGCAATAATTTTCAAAGCATACTTCAATAAGTACATACAGAACAGATTTCAGAGTCATTATGGGCCACCATTCCACTATTTCAGATTTTACATTCTAGCTGCTTCAAAACCCTGGAGGCTAGAAGAACGACTTTTTTTTTTTTTTTGGTGAAAATTAACATGTATACTAAATTTCAGAGCACATCACAACAATTAGTTGTAGAACAGATTTCAGACTTTGGTCTAAAGTTCCACCATTTTAGGTTTTTGCTTCTAACAACTGTAAGATACTGGGGACTAAAAGAAATGTCAATATACTGATTCAGCACTCATACTTGTTTGTTAGACCCTGCTTTCTCTGTATGACTCCAACATCACTTTTGATCTTCCTCTACTGTTTAGCCATATTTGGGTTATGTGCATTCTACAGTTTTCATACTAGAAGGGGTGTCAATAATATGGGATTCGAGATGGAACTAGTTGATGTTCTGGAGTGGTTGGACCCATCTGGAGGTTGCAGATTTCTGGAATATTACCGTAGTGCATGGAAACTTTGTAGAATCTTATATAATGCCCTAGCTGTTCTTCACATAGTAGCACATAATCTAACTCAACCTATCTGGATAGCTCATTTAACAATCGAAACACAGTGGACCTTTAATCCTGTATAGCTTAATATAATACCTGGATATACCCTAGAATATGTTAGGGTACATAGAATACCCTAGCAAATAGTCAAAAAGTATTGGCAAAGTTCCTTGAGGGTTGGGAGAAAAAATATGGAACTATTAAACTTTACTACTCAAGAAACCCCTGATACTGTGCCAAACAATAGGGACACCCAAATCAATAGGTCAAGCCCTTGATCTTGAGGTTTGCTCTTGTGAAGCTTATGCATGTAGTGGAGAAAGTTGGTCTACCTATAGGTATGCCTCAGAGTTGTATCTGGAGGACTGGTCTCATTGCTCAATGTAGCCTCACATTCTCTGGAAATAAAATCATTACACTCACCCCTACATGGGTCAAGACATCCAGGGGTGAATGTTTCCCTGGCAACATGGGAGATGACTCCCAGGGATGTGTCTGTCCCTTATGCTGTGGGATCAACAATGCCATCCTGACCAAAAGGAGGAAAAGAAGTGTAACAAATAAGATATCAGCAGCTCAGAGAGTTCAAATAGAATTAAAAGGCTACTCTGGAGGTCACTGTTACACAAGCTTCACCTAGACATTGCTAACTATGGTAATTTGCCAAACCCCACCTAAAATAATTTCAGCTAATCCTTAAGAACACCTAGGGGAATATATAAGATTCTACATAAGTTCCATGCACTAGGATAACTTTCCAGAAATCAACAACCTCCAGATAGGACCCTGGACCAGATATGTCCTGAAACCTAGAGGGCCAGTCTCTTCAGAACATCAGCTAGACCCATCTCCCTACCCCATATTATACGCAGTTCCTTTCAACATGAAAAAATTATAATAGGCATAGCCCAAATATCCCTGAAGAGTGGGAGAAAGATCAAAAGTTATGGTGGAGTTGAAAGTAGGGAATAACAAATGAGCATGATTGCTGAATCTCTAAATTGATATTTCTTTTAGTCTTCAGTATATTAGAGCAGCTATAAGTAAAAGCCTAAATGGTGGAATTGTAACACATGCCAAACTCTGAAATCTGTTCTGCAACCAATTGTTGGGATGTGCTTTGAAATTTATTGCTTTTTTTTTTTTCACACAAAAAAAGTAAAAAGAAAAAAAAGTCTGGGATGTATCCAGACATTCCATTAAGCTATACAGGATAAAAAGTTCTCATTTTTATTCCAGGCACCCCCTGTGTTTGGGTTCTTTAATTGATCTACCTAGACAGGTTGAGTTAGATTATGTACTGCATAAAACCTCAATTTCTTCCTTTGGTCTGAAAGAGTAGATGAGGTTCTAAAATACAGGCACTTTCTCTCTTACCTCTGTATTCTGAATTACCTTAATATCAACCAATTTATTGGCTTCATTCTTAACTCTAAATATCAGGTTGTACATATATAAAACAGTCCCTCAATATCCAAAAATAGTAATTGCCACTCTGGGCTAAACGTGACTGTTTTAAGAGTTTACAATCTAGGTCCCTGCTTTTCTTATAAATATTTTCTAAGTGAGACCACACAATAATTGCTGCTCTTTTTTCTCGTTTATTTTGCCTGAACGAATGTTGCATAGGTTCATTCACAACATTGTATGCTTCACAACTTTGTCCCTTTGTGTAACAGAAAAATATTTTATCTTGTGTATTCACCATCATTCATCAATCTACTCTCAGTCAGTTTATCCTTCAGCCACCTCAATTCATTAGACATCATGTATAATGTCCAAAGTCAACAGTCAATTTACACTCTCAATTTTAGATAATTTCACTGTTCGCAAGAGAAATATACGAATAAACACACCTTCACCAAATGCAAAATTTAAACCTCCCTTTAACATTTGCCCCCCCACACACATTGGTTGTTACTGTTTTACTATTGATGTTTTCCTGTTAAACATGCCCCATAGTTTGGAATAGCAGTTTTCCCCCATACTCTGAACTTACACAATCTTTGTGCAAGATTGATACCTTTTAAGTAGTTGATGCAAATCTTATTTCTATTTGTAGTGCTAATCGATGGGACATAAGAGTCTACACAACTCCTTTCAATCATGTTCACCTTCAATATGTTGAACATGACCCATTAGTGAACTTCCTTCAGTTTTCTCTATTCCCTTACATTTGAGTCCAATAGGTAACAGTTCATCCACCTCTAGCTTCTGTGTGTCTCTAAAGTCCCCTATATTCTGTATTATAAGCCTCTGATTTTACCTTTACCCTGGGCAAAAAAGTGGAATCATACAGTATCTATCTTTTGGTTTCTGGCTTATTACACTCAGCATTATGTCCTCAGGCTTATCCATCTTTTCATGTGCTTCAGGATATCATTTCATCATATTGCTGCATAATATTCCATCATACGTATATACCACATTTTGTTAATCCACTCATCTGTTGATCGACAGTTGGATTGTGTCCATCTTTTGGTGATTGTGAATAATGTTGTAATGAACAACAGTATGCAAATGTATGTTTGTGTCATGGTTTTCAGTTCTTCTGGGTATATACTGAGTAGTGGTATTGTTGGGTCCTAGGGCAACTCAATATTTATTTTCCAAAGAAATTGCCAAACTGTATTCCATAGTAGCTGTACCACTATGGAACTATACAGTGTTACCAGAAGTGCATAAGTGCCCCAATTTCTTCCTCATCTTCTCCAACATTTGTACATTCCTGATAGCTTATTAGTAGCTATTCTTACAGGTGTGAGGTGTTATCTCATTGTAGTCTTGATCTGCATTTCCCTTATAGTTAATGAAAATGAAATTCTCTTCATGTGCTTTTCAGCCATCTGCATTTGGTCTTCAGAAAAATGTCTATTCATATCTTTAGCCCATTTCATAATTGAGTTGTTTGTTTTGTTGTTGTATGGTCTCTTCATGTATACATGATATCAAACATTTATCTGATGTGTGGTTTCCAAATATTTTTCCATTAAGTTGGCTGCCTCTTCAACTTTTTGACAAAGACTTTTGAGGCACAAAAGAGTTCCCATTTATCTACTTCTGTGTTTCTCTAAAGTCCCCTATATTTTGTATTATAAGCCTCTGATTTTACCTTTACCCTGGTCAAAATAGTGGAATCATACAGTATCTATCTTTTTGTTTCTGGCTTATTACACTCAGCATTATGTCCTCAGGCTTATCCATCTTGTCATGTGCAAAAATCAGTAATGTTCTATACACTAGAACATTACTAGTTGTTCTAGTACTAGTACTAGAATTAGTACTTTTTTCTTTGGGTGTAACATTTAGGAAGCTACCTCCTATTACTAGGTCTTGAAGTTGTTTCCCATTTTCTTCTAAGAAATTTATGGTAGTGGTTCTTATATTTAGAATTTGATCCACTTTGAATTAATAGTTGTACAGGTGTAAGATAAGGGTCCTCTTTCATTCTTTTAGCTATTGATATCCAGTTCTGTCATACCCTTTTATTGAAAAGACTATTTTGTCCCTGTTCAATGGATTTGGGGGTCTTGTTGAAAATCAGTTGACCATAGATTTGGTGGTCCATTCGGTACTCTCCATTCAATTCCATTTGATTCCATTGGTCAATACTTCTATCTTTGTGTGAGTACCATACTCTTTTGACCACTGCGGCTTTATAAGTTTTATAATCAGAGAGTGATAATCTTGCCACTTTGTTCTTCTTTTTAAGGATGATTTTAGTTATTCAGGACCTCTTTCCCTTCCAGATGTATTTGGTAATTAGATTTTCCAAGTCTTCAAATAGGATGTTTGAACTTTGATTTGAACTGCATAGAATCTGTAGGCCAGTTTGGATAGAATTGCCATCTTAACTATTAACTCTTCTATCCATGTGCAGGACATATCTTTCCACCTATTTAGATCTTCTTTGATATCTTTTAGCAATGTTTTGTAGTTTACTGTGTACATGTCCTTTACATCCCTAGTTAACTTCATTTAAGATACTTGACTTTTTAGTTGCTATTTTGAGCAGATTTTTTTCCCTTAATTGACTCCTCAGTTAGGTCATTGCGTGTGTATAGAACATTACTGATTTTTGCACATCAATTTTATATCCTGCAACCTTGCTTAACTTATTTATTAGCTCAAGTAACTTTGTTATAGATTTTTCATGATTTTCCAAGTACAGTATCATGTCATCTGCAAATAATGAAAGTTTTACTTTTTCATTTAAATTTTAGGTGTCTTTTATTTCTTTTTCCTGCCTGATTGCTCTAGCTAGAACTTCAAGTACAATGTTGAATAATAGTGGTGATGGAGAACATCCTTATCTTGTTCTTGATCTTAGGGGGAAAGCTTTTATTCTGTCTCCATTGAGTATGAGGCTGGCCATGTTTTGTTTTTTTTTTTTTTTTTAATATATGCCTTTTTTCATATTGAAGAAGTTACCTTGATTCCTTCCTTTGGAAGTATTTTTATCAGAAGAGGATGTTGAATTTTGTTGAATGCTGTTTCAACATCAATCAAGATGATCTGTGATTTTTCCCTTTTATTTTGTTAATATGCTGTATTATATTTACTGTTTTCTAGCATTGAATGGTCCTTTGAATTCCTGGTACAAACCTCATTTTGTCATGGTGTATAATTCTTTTAATGGGCTGTTGGAATTAATTTGCTAACATTTTCTTGAGCATTTCTGCATCTGTGTTCATTAGGGAGATCGGTATGTATTTTTCCTTTCTTGTAGCATCTTAACCTGATTTTGGTATTAAAGTGAGGTTAGCTTCATAAAATCAGTTAGGTAATGTTCCTTTTTCTGCAATCTTTTGGAAAAGTTTTAGCCGGATTTGAGTTAGTTCTTTTTGGAATATTTGATAAAATTCTTCTCTGAAGCTATCTGGCCCTGGGCTTTTCTTTTTAGGAAGGTTTTGATGACTGTTTGTATCTTTTTATTTGCAGTTGGTTTGTTGAGATCTTCTTTTTCTTTTTCACACAAGTCAGTGTGGCTTGTTCATGTGTTTCTAGGAATTTCTCCATTTCATCTAAGTCATCTATTTTGTTAGTGTATAGTTATTCATAGAATCCTCATATGACTTTTTTTTTTATTTCTTCAGGGTCTGTAGAATGACCCCCCTCCACTTCTGATTTTGTTTATTTGCATCCTCTTTTTTCTTTGTCAGCCGTCCTAGATATCCACTCAGTTTTATTGATTTTCTCAAAGAACCAGCTTTTGGTTTTATTCCTTTGTTCTCCCATTCATTCAACCCTGCTTTGATCTTTATTACTTTTCTACTTTTATTTGCTTTGGCATTTGTTTGCTGTCTTTTTCTCAAGTTTCTCCAAGTGAGCAGTTAAGTCGTTGATTTTAGCTCTTTCCTGTTTTTTTTTTTAATATAGGTATTTAGGGCAATAAATTTCCCTCTCAGCACAGCTTTTGCTACCACCCATAAGTTTTGATATTTTGTTTTCTCATTGTCATTCATCTCCAGATAGGTACTGATTTCTCTAACAATTTCTTCTTTGACACACTGGCTGTTTAAGAATGTGGCTTTTAATCTCTAGATATTTGCATAATTTCTAATTCTTTGGTAGTTATTGATTTCCCACTTCATTCCATTGTGATCAGAGAAAGTGTTTTGAATAATTTTAATGTTTTTAAATTTATAAAGACCTTTTTGTCCCCAGCACATGATCTATCGTGGAGAATGTTCCATGAGCACTAGAGAAGGATGTATGTCCTGGTGTTTCAGGGTATAACGACCTACACGTGTCTGCTAAGTGTAATTCATTTATCAAATTGCTTAACTTCTCTATTTCCTTGTTGATCCTCTTTCTGATTGTTCTATCTATAATGGAGAGTGGTATATTGAAGTCTTCTACTATTATTGTTGAACTTCCTATCGCTCCCTTCAGTTTTGCAAATGTTTGTCTCATGTGCTTTGGAGCTCCTTGATTGAGAGCATAAATATTTATGATTCTTATTTCTTCTTTGTAAATTGTCTCTTTTATTAATATATAGTGTCCTTCTTTGTATCTTATGATGTCTTTAGTCTATTTTGTCTGACAATAGTATAGCTACTCCTACTTTCTTTTGGTTTCCACTTGTGTGGAACATATTTTTCCATCCTTTCACTATCAATCTATTTATATCCTTGTGTCTAAGATGGGTCTCTTTTAAACAGCATATACTGGATTATATTTATTATTTTATTTTGCAAATCTGTATCTTTTAATTGGTAAGTTTAGTCCATTAACATTCAAAATTATCACTGTAAAGGCATTTCTTGAATCCACCATCTTCTCCTTTGGATTTTATTTGTCAAATCTATATACACTTTTCCCTCTTTCTCTTTTTATTCTTTAAATTATCCTTACTGGTACTCTTCAATTCTATACCCTCCTGAAGACCTTCTTCTCCTGTCTTTTTTGTTCAACTGATGGCAGAACACCCTTTGATATTTCTTATAGGGCTGGTCTCTTTTTGACAAATTCTTTCAACATTTGTCTGTGAAAATTTTAAACTCTCACTCAGTTTTAAAGGATAATTTGGCTGGGTACAGAATTTTTGGCTGAAAGTCTTTCTCTTTCAGGATCCTAAATACATCATCCCATTGCCTTCTTACCTCCATAGTGCCAGTTGGTAGTCAAAACTCAGTCTTATAAGGTTTCCTTGTATGTAGTGGATTGTTTTTCTCTTGCTGCTTTCAGGATTTTCTTCTTCTCTTCAACATTTAACAGACTGATTGGTATATGTTTTGAGGAAAACCTATTTGGATTTATTCTATTTGGAGCTCATTGGGCTTCTTTGATTTTCATATTTATGTCCTTTATAAGGTTTGGGAAGTTTTCCCCATTATATCCTCAACTAATCTTCCTAGCCCTTTATTGTCTCTTCTCCTTTTGGAGCACCCGTGATTCTTTTATTTGTGGGCTTTGTTTTGGCCATCATTTCCCTGAGATCCAGTTCAAATTTCCATCTATTTTTGCCATTTGCTGTTTTGTGTGTTAGAAAATCAGTTGCCCTGTCCTCTAGTTCACTTACTCTTTCTTTCGCCTCTTCAAGTCTGTTGTTATGTGTCTCTAGTATATTTCTTATTTTGTCTACAGCATTTTTAATCTCTGTGATAACTGTTATTTTTCTATTTATTTTTTCAAAGTCCTCTTTCTGCTTGTCTGGTGTCTTCTTGATCTCCTTTATGTCATTAGCCATTCCATTAATTTTATTTGGTAGAGTTATATGAACATCTTTGATTGGTTGTTCCAAAGTTTATGTCTCCTCTGGTGTTTTAATTTAATTTGGTCTTTAGACTGGGCTATATCTATCTACAGTCTGATATGCTTAGTGATCTATTACCTTTGAGGCATGCAAATATGTTGATAAGGTTACTTAAGAAGTTGATTTCCTTCAGTATCCTAAAGCTTTGTATTTGTGGGATGGATGTGGAACAGGATGCAGCACACACAGTGGAGGTGTGGTGCGGCTGGAGGGGTGGATGCAGCTCAAGCCATCCTTGGAATGCAGAAGCAGGGTACGGAGTAGGGGACAGAGGGGTAGGGTGCAGCAGGTGAATGGGGGTTGCTGAGTGAATTCATGGGTACTGGTGTGCAGGTAGGTTATGGGTGAGCACATGGAGCATGGGGTATCGTGGGTATCAGGGGTGGGGCAGGAGGCAGAGAGGTTAGTACAAAGGAAGGCAGGGCACAGATATGTCCTTGCATAGGGGGAGATGCCCAGGGTTCCTGGCATGCTGTGTGCGAATGTGTAGGGTTGGGGAAGAGGTGGCGGGGGTTGCAGGATGTGGTTCAGGGGCAGGTGGTGTGGGGTAGGTGGGGCCCTGGTTTTTACGCATGTGCGGGGGTTTTGAGGCAAGGGCGCAGGGATGGGCTAAGTAGCACAGATGTGCATGTCAGCACCTGTCAGGTGTGGGAGCAGAGCGCTTGTGCCAGGGGGGTGGGGAAAAGTTGTACACATGTGTGGGGAAAGGATGCAAGGGTCAAGAAGTCGTTACATGCATGTGTGGGCACGTGGTGGAGAGGGTGTGGCATGTGCTTGCATGGGTCTGTGGGGTGGGGTCCTGGTGTGTGTGGGTCTAGTGGGCAGGACTGTGGTGTGTATGTGCACAGGGCTCAGGGGTAGCAGGCTGGGGTTGCACCTGAGTGGGCTGGGGGTGGGTGTGGCCCATACGTGCATATCAGAGTTTGCCTTGAGCTGGGGCCCTGGCGTGGGTGTGTGCATGCCCATACCCCTCCACGCATCTGGGAGGGCCTTACAGTGATTTATGCAGGCACAGAGCTCAGGGGTGGTGAGGCCATTTGTGGGTCAGTATGGGCTGAGGGCTTGTGTGGCCCCAATGTGAAGGTAAGCGACTGCAGCCAGGATACGCCTGTGACAGACTGCAGGGGCAGGGAGGGGGAGGTAGTGGTTGAGGGGCTGGGTAGAAGTCTGTGGATCTCCGGAGGGTCTGGGAGAGACAGTGCACTTGCGTGGGAGAGGTGAGTAGGGCTGGGGCAGGCCGTGCACCGGTGGGGAACTGGGGGTTTGGAGCGCAGTGGGCGCGGGTGGGGTGGGTGACGGGTTTCAGGTGCGTTGGGTGTGGGGGAATTGAATACATTAGGGTGGCGCACTCAGGGAACAAGCTTGTTTTTCTTCCAAGTCCCTGTGTCCCTGTCAGTGCTCTCCTTAGGGCTCTTGGCTTCTATTTGGAAAGGGGTGCATTAGCATGTTTACACTAACTGGACAGTCTCCAGTTTTCTGCATCTCATTTCTTCAGCTTTTGCAACCAGGGCTTCCCTATGAGGTGTAGAAGCGACCTCCCAAATCTCTTACACCCTGAAATTGTCATCTTGGTTGTTTTCCCGTCTCTTCTCTAGTTGTTCCTCGGAGCAGGAGTGAACTTGACCTATCTATTCTGCCATCTTCACAAATCTCTACTTTGCATTTATTTTTGCATTTATCCTAGGGTGGGCAAATTATGCACTATTAGGGAGACTTATATCATTATCGCCATCTTTAATTGCACACTTTGTTAATATTTGTGCATGTATTTTAAATTGAAATTTCAGTATATACTTTGCTAAATTTAACTCTGCAAGTTAGATTTTTTCCTATAATAGTGTTCTCCAACTCCAAGAATAACAAAAAGTGTAGAGATTTTACTTCACTGTAACATTTTTAAAGATAAGTAACTTTATATATACATGAGCAGAAGGGTCATGAAAACATTAATTTTAAGATTTCTCAAAAGCAGCAATTGCTATCATTTATAGAGCATAAGGTGGAAGTAGTTGGAACAAAGGGCATTTTTTTTTTTTTTTTTGCTTATATAGTGAAGCAAGACTTTGGGCCCCTTTACAATCCTTGTGGGTCTCATCAAGGAGAATTACCCTATTAAGCATCTTTCAGAAAAATAATTAGCGAAAAAGCAGGAACACTTAAATTTTCCTCAGTTTATAATTAGTTATAATGATTCTTTTAATGGTAAAACCCCCTTTGGGTGAATCAAGTTTATATAAATGAAGAAAGGAATCTTGGTCAAGTCTGAATATGCCATTCACTTTTATTACATTTATTATGGGCTACTCAGAAGATTATATATTTATTAAACAGACCTTTGGGTGAGAACTGGATATAGCACTTTTCCTGAATACGCTCTCTGTTTATTGTCACTTCCAATTTAATTGCTGCTTATGCAAAAGCATAAGCTTTTAACAACGCATTTTAAATTAATTGTGTTGAGTTGCAATTTACATTATTAACAAGAATTTCCAATTAAGATATTTTCATAGAAATGAGAATGAAATATTTTCTAGAAGAAGAGCCCATTGCTCATACTCAAAAATATAATATTTTTAATGAGTTTTATGAAACTCTATAAGATTTTTTACCCAAAGATACATTTGTAGAAATGGAGTTTTTGTTTCTTTCTCAAGCCACAATGTATATGTTGATACATGCCTATGAAAAGTAATTATTTTGAAAGTTAACCTATATGGGATTGCTTTAGGACTTGCGTTAAATATAAAAGTTGTCCTTTTCCAGAAATAATCTTTCGTAAAGATCTAGTAAAAAAAAATTTCAGTCTAAACTTTAATTGGGGATATTCATACACAGTGTATAAAAGAAGTCCTGAGTTGGATAATTTTAAGTCAGAATTAATTTGAGTAATACAAGAATTTTATGGAGAATATACCTACTTTTCATTTTTTTAAAACTTTCATTATATTTTTATAAATATTTTCTTTCTTTCTTTTTTTTGACAATTTTTCTATAGGATTAAAGAAAATGAAAGTTTAGCAAATGCACATACATCAACCAGAGTCCATTATTTCTATGAAAAAATTAAAAGTAGGTTACACTACTGACCCTACAGAAACAAGGAGTATAATGAGAGGGTACTACAAACAACCATATGCTAACAAGCTGGTTGATTGAGATTAAATTTACTGTAGGGTCTCAATAAATATAAGCTAATATTAAAGGGAGTTTTTAGAGTAAAATTTGAGAACTTAAACTTAAGAGTTAAAATTGAGGAGATAGAGGGTAGATATTGGGTACTTGATGCTGAAGGAAAACAGAACTTTCAACAGGACTGATTGTAAAGATCCATTAGTGGATAGTATAATACTATCTGATGATAACATAATATTGTAAGTACAGTGAACAAAGCTGAGTGTCAGTATGGTTGAGGAAGGAAGTCTGGGGGCATGTATGACACCAGAAAGAAAGATAGAAGGTAAAGACTGGGACGGTATAACTTAATGATGCCTAGAGTGAACAATGATGGTGATTAAATGTACAAATATCAGAATGTTTTCGCGTGAGGGAAAACAAATAAGTATCAACATTGCAAGGTGTTGAAAATGGGATGGTATACAGTGAAAATATATAAATCGATGAATCCTACGTTCTATAGTTAACAGTATCATTGTAATATGATTTCATTAAATGTGACAAAGGCAATATGCCAAAACAAAATGTCAATAAGTGGAGGATATTGGAGGGATATGGGATTCTTTGTAAAACAAATGGAAATATTCTCATAGATTACAGTTGTGAAGACATGGCTATATTATTATACCAGGAACTATTGATTTTATACTTAGGTTTAATTGTATGGTGTCTGGATAAAATAGCTTATAAATGAACAGAGAGATACAAGTGTTGGAGAAAACGTGGGGAGAGATGTACATATTCACCGTTGATAGGGAGGTAGAGAGATGAAGCCACTCTGGAGGGCAGTGTGGTGGCTCCACAGAGGGCTAAGGGTGGGGTTGCCATGTGATTTTGCAACTCTATAGTTATATGTATATTTGGAGAAACTAAGTGTCGTAAATGGACATTTGTACACTGGTGTTTATGGTGACAGTGTTCGTGATTTGCAACAGATGGAGATGCCGTAAGGGTACAGCGACTGATGAATAGAAGGGCAAACTGCAGTATATATATATATATATAGAGAGAGAGAGAGAGAGAGAGTTGGGGGGGTGGGGAGAGAGAGAGAGAGAAAGAGAAAGGGAGATAATATTGAGCAGCTGCAAGAAGGAATGAAGTTGTGAGGCATAGGTGAATGAAACTTGAGGACAGTATGTTGAATGAAATAAGCCAGAAATGACAAAACAAATATTATTATGCCTCACTAATATAGACTAACAATAATGTGTAAACTCTGAGAATTGAATTCAAGGGCATAGGTTGTCAGGTGAAGGCCTATTTTAAAGGTTCCTAGATTGTAAGCTTTTACAGCAGTCCCATCTATTCCAAAATTGTAACTGTTATTTGTAAATTCTGAGGTGCGGAGCTACTTTTGTATAACCTTGTCATTCCCTGGAACTTCAGGTATTGTTGTGATACCTGAGACTCAGAGCTAGAGTTCTGTAGCTATGAAAGTCAGCATTACCCCATACAGTCACCGTTAAAAATGCTGAAACAGTGATGAGACTTCAATTAGAGATGTGGGTGAAGCAACTCCAGGTAGGACTAAGGTACCACACACAAAATCGTAAAGGATGATATTGACTGTATTTTAAAACTTCTACTTCTGTGTGAAACCAAAAGAAGAGATGTTTATTTGGCACAAAATTTATATTTTCTCTAGCACACTATCTAATTTAACTTGCATAGTCAAGATATTCTAACACTATAACTCCATGGATTTGAATAGAGTGAGATTGTATTGGTTTGTACAGGTTGGTGTGATGCCCTAATACATCCTAGAGTAATCTGCACAGAGATGAAAAGTATTTGCAAAGTCCCCTTGAGAGACTAGAAGAAAAGGTGGAAATATTACACTTCCCTATCTGGTGAAGATCTGTCATTCTCACAAGCCTAGGGGACTGCCAATTTGATGGGTTAGGCCCTCGATCTTGGGGTTTCTCTTTATGAAACGTTCCTGCAGAGGAGATGATAATCCTACTTATAATTATGCGTAAGAATTACCTCCAGAGAATCTCTTTTATTGCTCAGATGTGGCCTCTCTCTCTAAGTCAACTCCATAGGTAAGCTCTCTTCCCTCCCTTCTATGTGAGAAATAATTACTAGGGATATAAATATCCCTGGCAATGTGGGACATAACTCCAGGGAACAAACCTGGCCCTGGCATTATGGAGTAAGAAAGCCTTCTTGACCATTAGGGGAAGGAGAAGTGAAACAAAAGTTTTCAGTGGCTGAAAGATTTCAAATAGAGCTGAGTGGTCATTCTGAAGGTTATTCTTATGCAGTATATAGATATAACCCTTTAGTTTTTGGTGTACTGGAGTAGCTAGAGGGAAGTACCTGAAGCTGTATAATCCAATAGCCTTGATTCTTGAAGATAATTGAATTACTATGGAGTTTTTGAGGTGTTGCTATGTGACAGTGGAAAACCTTGTGACTGAAACTTTCTTAATCCAGTATATGGATAAATGAGTAAGGAAGAAAAAGGTCAAAAATAAACAAATGATAGGGAAACATGGAATATGGCTGCTTTGGGTGTTCTTTTTTCACTTTTATTTTTATTTTTTTTGCAGTAATGAATATGTTCAAAATCGATTGTAATGAATGCACAACTATATGAGGATACTGTGAACCACTATTTGTACAAATTGGATAGTTATTTGGTATTTGAATATATATCTCAATAAAATTACATTTTGAAAAAAATGTAGGTTAAAGTTGATAAAATACTTAGAAAGGAAGAGGACTAGCATTGATGATCAACTCTTATACCCCAGAAACCATGCTTTATATTGATGTGCTGTTTAGTGGTGTCGTTAACTTTTGACGATGATAAAACTGAAAGCCGTAGGAATTAAAACCTTGACTCGAACTCATAGAGTTAGTCAGTGGTAAACAAGGAAAAAGTGAAAGAAAATTCTATATTACTTTATTTTATCTGAAATATTTTTGAAGTAGAGTTGTAAAAATAATAATCCTTGTGGATCACACAGAAATTGTTTCATCATTTATGTTTAAAGAATTCTTATCTTTTAAAATTAGATTAAAAGTATGTAAAACCCTTTGCTATTTCTAGTAGTGTAAATTTCAACAGGCCTTTCAGATATAATATGTTTTTACATAATAAGCACATCTCTAATTACATGCCTGATCCTTAGAGTTTTAACTAATTATATGAATTATTGATACTGATATGTTAAGGTATTTGACATTGCAGAAGACAAATTCCCCCAAATAAAATAATTAAAAGTTTGCTAATTCAAAAATTAAAAGAATTGTCCACCACATCAATACCCTATAGTATCAGGAATCAATGATTTAAATAATGTTAATTCTTCTGATCCACTTATATTTCAAGATTTAAAGAGAAATTCATCCATACCCAAAATAAATCTATAAATTCAGAAATTTAGAAGAAGCACAGTTTTACTTTTCAACCTTCAGCTCTACATTTCAAAGCATAAGCTATTTCATCTTTAGGACTCGTATGAGAAATCATAATGAGGTTATCAAAGACTTCTTGGTCTACATAAAAGTTTGTGAGAAACAAATTTGACTTATGCATACAGATCATAGTTAAAAGGCCTGAACCATAATATTTGATGAGCTTATTCCATATTATTTCAGAAAAATTTTCCCTTGGAAGCATTTCATTGGACATTAAATAAATCTTAAGAAAATCCATTTCTTTCCCTCCTCCATTGGGTTTAAGAGATACCTGGCACATCAGTTCATCAAAATATTTAAGGAATATGCACATTATTTTTCTTAATCTCAGTGATTTCTCTGTTTTTTAAAATTTGTTTCAAAAACTTTCCAATTCAGATAGACACATTAAAAAAAGAATAGGAGATAAACTATTTCTTGTAAACATGATCAGTTATAAAGTGATATTACAAAAGAAAGGAAATATTCGAGCCTAATGTTTTATGAAATAGCTTGACAATTTTGCTTTAAGTATTTATGTACTATTTATTGCATCTCTCTTCTGATGTACGCTCTTGTTTATGTTGCTGTTAATGTGTGTGCTTTTTCTCCAGAGTACATTGAAGCTACATCCCAAGATGCAGAGGGAATCACAAAGGAGAATAAGTGTGAGATTTTTCTGGAGAAGTTTTCTAATATAAAAAAAAAACTTTCATCTTACAATTATACATTAAAAAATTATGTAGAAATTTGTGCTGAAAAATTTAATGGTGTACATAGTTATTATTAATATTGTTATGTATTGATATTAAAAGTTCCTCTATTCTTTCTTCAGTTGAAAATATTTTTAGAATCAGTATTCCTAATGTTGAATTAGAAGTCTGCAAGCAATTTTGAAAAATATGATCAATTTATCAAGATGGTTTCTAAATTTGTGAACTAAAAATAAATATTAATTCCTAAGATTCTCATATATATAGTTATACTCCTAATTTTCTTTTCATACACTTCCCTAATTGTATTGTTGCACGCTTAATATGTTTACAAACAAAATGATCTTCTTAGCCTGCAGAGTATCTTCCCCATTTAAATTCCTCATTTCTATTAATGAAGCTAATCTCCTCTAAAGACATTGTGTGGTTTTGCAGCCTTTTCAAAACACTCCCACTCCCTATCCTAATCACTAGTTTATCTAATCCAAACTTTCTTCTGAGTTTCTATTGTGCTTCCCTCAGAACATAAGGCTGGCATCTAGCTTATTTTTGTCACCTACATTATTATTCTTCCTGTCTCCAGCTTCTTTCTTCACCCACCCCATCACCAAATCCCTTATATTTGTACTGGAATGTGTTTATTGATAACTACTTCCCATTGCAAGCATCCAGTAGCATGTCTTTCTCCTAGCACTAAGTCCAAAATTCTCTCCCATGGTATTCAAGGGTTGTATAGACCCATGTGCCCTACCAATTAACACTATAAATATAAGTTCTTGCATGAACTACTGCAGATGTATGAAACATGTACAAAGAGTGTATAATTTGGGTGTTTGGGGAGAAACTGCTACTGCATGCTATGGGCTATGTTTAATACGAAAATATTAATAGTACTACAATAGCAGGGGTAAATATTGGGGGGAGGGACAAGAGTTAAGGGAAGGTTTGGATTTTATATTTGGTGAGGGTGTGTTTATTGGCTATATTTCTCTTGGGAACAATGAAATTATCTAAAATTGAGTATTGATGGACTGTTAACTTTGGATATTATACATGATACTCAATGAATGGAGGTCACTGAAGGATGCACTGACTGAGAAGAAGATTGGTGAACAATGGTGTATACATATGATTGAATACTGTGCTGCTACAAAAAGAAATGACATTGAGAGGCATGCATTGTTGTGAATGAAACTGTGGGACATTTGATGAGGCAAAATAAGCCAAAAACAAAGAGTAAATATTGTATAGTATCATTTAGAAGATACTTATGAGAAAACAAGGACTTACAGCATTCTCATTTAGTCCAGAGTGGTAATTGCTATTTCTGAATTTTGAGAGATCGTTTTATATATGTATAACCAGATATTTAGAGATAAGAGTGAAGCTGATCAGGCCTGGAGCAAGGTAATTTAGAATAAAGGGGTAAGGCAGACTGTCTGTATTTTAGAACTTCATCTACTCTTAGAGACCAAAGGAAGAAAGGTTTATTTTGAGCATAACCTAAATTTTCTGTAGCACATATTCTAACTTGATCTGTCTGATAAATCATTTAAACAATCGAAACACAGGGAGCCTAGAATAAGAATGAGGGCCTTTAATCCTGTATAGCTTAATGTAATGCCTGGATTCATTCCAGAGTATATTAAGCAAATAATCAAAAAGTATTGGAATGGGTGGTTCAGTGGTAGGATAATCACTTTCCATGTGGGAGAGTGAGGTTCAATTACTGGACCATGCACTGTCCCCCTCCCAGCCACCCCCCCCCAAAAAAAAGTATTGACAAGGTCCCTTGAGGGATGGGAGAAAAATTATGGAACTATTAAATTTTACCACAAGGGAAACTCCAGACAGTGTGTCAAACATTAGGGACACCCAAATCAACAGGCCAAACCCTTGATCTTGAGGCTTAATCTTGTGAAGTTTATGTATGTAGCAGAGAACTTAGCCTACCTATAGGAGTGCTTAGGAGTTACTTCCAGAACCTCTCTCTCTCTCTAAGCCCAACTCTGCAAGTGAAACCATTGTCCTCCCCCAGTATGTGGGATCTGACATCTAAGGGCAAAGTCTTCTTGGAAGAACAGGAGGTGACTGCCAGGGATGACCCTGGCCCTGGCACTGTGGGATAGACAATGCCATCATGACCAAATAGGTAAAAAGAAGTATAACTAATGAGGTATCAGTGGCTGAGAGACTTCAAATGGAGTCGAAAGGCTGCTCTGGAGGTCATTTTTACGCAAGCTTCAATTAGACACTGCTACCTATCATAGCTTGCCAAATTCCAACCAGAATCATTCCTACCAATCTTAAAGAATATGTAGGGCAGTATATAAGATTCTATAAAGATTCCAGGCACTAGGGTAACTTTCCAGAATCCTACAACCTCCAGATGGGTCCCTGGAACAGATAAGTCCTGAAATGCAGAGGGTCCAGCCTCTCCAGAACATCAACTAGTTCCATCCCCTATTATCAACAGCCCCTTCCAACAAGAAAGAGTTAAAATTGGCATAGCCCAAATAAACCTAAAGAGTGGGAGACACATCAAAGGTGATGGTGGAGTTATACAGAGAAGGTAGGGTTTAGCAATTGAGTATGATTGCTTTATCATTATATAGATATTTCTTTTTGTCTCCAGTATCTTAGAGCAGCTAGAAGTAAAAACCTAAAATTGTGGAATTGTAACCTGTACCAAACTCAGAAATCTGTTCTAAAAGTAATTGTTATGATGTGCTCTGAAATTTATTGTTTTTTCTGCATATATGTTATTTTTCATGCACAGAAAAAGTCAATTGCAATGATAAATGCACAGCTATATGATGACAGTGTGAACTATTGATTGTACACTTTTCATGAGTATATGGTATGTGAATACATTACATATATCAATAAAAATAAATAAAATAAAACAAAGATTAAAAAGTACGACATATAATTCTTATTTCCTTAATGGTACCGTTGAACCTGACTTGCTTTCACTCTGCCTGTCCCTCCTGTCCTCTCTTTCCCTCTCCCTCTCCCTTTCCCTCTCTCCTCTACTGTGCTTAGAGAACAAAAGAGCATCTTTCACCCACAAATCTCGTAACTTTCAAGATCCAAACCACATAAATGTAGTAGGCTCTATGACCAAATTTCACTGGACCTCATATATTGCTTTGATTTGTTTGTGGTTATTGAAAAACCAAATAACCTTAAACTGTAAACTGTAAGAAGGGATATATTTCTAAATAGAATAAGTTAATAGAAAATTCCTGAATATACAATTTTATATGTAAAAAGTTCAATTATAAATATCGATTTCTCGGAGGAGACATGAGGGCAGATGGAAGGGAGGACCCTCGGCACACAGAAGACCAGATGTATTGCACATACTCAGAATTTTTTCAATATTAAGATGCGCACACACACACACACATAAAATCACAGTTACCAGAAGTTACTGATTTTTATTTCCTTGGGGAAAAATTTATCTACATTCATATTCTGTGATTCTTTCCTATGATATTTCCTAAAAAGAAATACAAAGTTTTAAAAAATTATCTTCACAAAATACCTGTGTCCCTGACATTCCTGACTACTGTCCTGATATTTTTCTTAACTTGTCTAGGTAGCTCTTGACTTTAACTACCTTGGATAAATAATTTTGCAATTTAAGAAAAGAAGAGGAAAACATCTTATATCAAAACTTAGCACTGAAAATGGTGCTACTACACCCTGATTTTTGTATATGAAAAGTAGAACAAAGCATAAATTTGTGTTCTTCAAATTCGTTGTGGTGACCAAAGGGTGATATGTCTTATTTAACAAAAGGACCTGAGATTGTTCTAATCTACCAATAGGTCATATTTGTAATATTTTTGCATCAAGAAATTAAAAAGTGTGAATGCAAGGTTTAATGCCATGCCTAATTTTTGTAACTATATGTAATGTTAAATTTAAGTGAATGAGTAGATTGATAAATACAATATAGGTTTTTATTGTGAATTATTCTTATTCAGGTAATGGCTACATGCATAGTCATGGTATGTACTTCATTAAATTAGGGATCAAATTTAAATTTAAAAGCTATGAGCTTAATTTTGTTTTAATTTTGGCATCCTTTCTATTCTATACAATATCATTTTTCTGTAAATGATGTCATTTTTCTATGGGTTATTTGAAGAATTTCACTTTAACTTGAGTTTCTATGAGTATGAATACGACGTGCTTAAATATGTTTTGTTTTGTTTTTGTACCATTTATCCTTTTTTTTGATTTTTCTGTCTGTGCTTCTGAGATATATTACTTGATATCTTTTATTGTTTTTTTAACCTTTTGCTCTTCAACTATTTCTCTTCTATCCTCTTTTTCTTCTCTTTCTGAGATTCTAATCACGTATATGCTAGAAATTATGATATTGCCCACAGCTCTTGGAAATTATGTTCTGTTTTCTCCGTTTTCTTCGCTTTACATTGGGTAATTTTTACTGACCTAAATTCATGCTCATGAATTCTTTCATTGGCTATATATCATCTATTGATGAATCTAACATAGAAACTCTTCATGTGAAATATAAAGCTTTTTTCCCTTATCTCTGTTAATCTATTTCTTTTATTTTCTCTCTGTTGAAATTCCCCATCTGTTCAGTTGTCATCTACTTTTCCATTCTATCATTTTTAATCATTATCACCTCAATGTCGTGGTATAGCAATTTTAAAACTAGAAAAATCTAGGTAGTCCATACCACTTGGTCTCTTGAAAATTCATTGCATTTTCTTGAATTTTTATAAGCTCATATTTTTAAATCGTATACTATGTAACTTGTGTAGGACAGGAGAGAGTGAGGTAAATAATATCTATACTTGGAAATGGGCACACATAATCTCAGAAAATTAATGAGGGAATTGAGCCAATTACTTAAGACCTGAGCTAAGTTTGGGTTTTATTTGCTACTAATGTCTCTCTGCTTCCTTTAAATGCAGGTTTCTCATTCCTCTCATGATGCCCTGTGCTTTTGATGAGAATACCAGGGGGATTTTATCAATGCTTGAACTCCATGCTAGGCTTTCTGTTGACTCATTTGGCATTTGTTATCTGTACGATTGAAAAGTAGACAGGATTGTACAAGAAAGGAATGTTATAGGTCAATTATGGTATGAAAATAGTCACAAAAGTCCTTAAGGCAATATTGCCAAAATGAATGTAATTTTTTAATAAACATAAATAGTACATAATGGCAAAAATTGAAAATTTATTTTTCTCTGGGCATATATTTGATTTACTACTAGCAAATCTATTATGGAATTACACTGTGCTAAAAGATTAAAAAGAAAAGCTATTTAATCTTTTCATTAGGAGCAGAAAGTGCATTCAATAAAGTGCACTGCTGATTAATCATAAAAGCTCTTAATAAACTAAGAGCAGCAGAGAATTCCTCTATATTAAATAATGGATACCTACTTCAAACCTAGTGTAATTATCAAGTTTAATGTAATGTCAGAAGCACTCTTTTTAAAATCAAAACCATCAGAAGAAACCAACTCTCACACATTTCAGTTTTATTGAATGGTGCTTTTAGATAATGCAGTAAGAGTAAAATGCACTAAAGTTTTATGGGCTAGAAAGAAAGAATAAAAAATGTCATATTTTACTGATGATATAATTGTCTTCATAGAATATCTTAAATAATTTGGTGTTGGGATAAATCATATCCATTCTGTGTTTTTGAAATTTCATGCTTTATAAACAAAAATATTGATAAATTAAATTGCATTAAACAAAATATTTTTAAAACTTGAACAAATATATTCAGTGTATTAACCAAAATTAATATCAATATCAAAATTAAAATCAATAAATAGTACAAATGGGTAAAAATCCTTTTATTTTGATAGAAAAATAACATAAATGGACAAAAATATGTTTTTCTTATAAGTAATAGGAAAAATACAAATTAAAACAATAACATGTCCATTTAAAGACAATAGCTTAACAAACTTAATATTCCATATTGTAAATAGAGACTGAGATATATTATTAGAAATAATATAAATTGTTATAACCATTTTAAAAAATAATTTTTCACTACCTTATATAGTTTAATAAATACATATAGAAGATGTTGAAAATGAATGGTGCACAGGGAAAAAATACTATCAATACAACTAAGGTCAACAGTCAACAGTTACATTGTAATATGTTCCCACTGAAGTAGCAAAGGCATCACGCCCAAACTAGTTGTCAACAAGTGGTTGATACGGGGAGGGGTATGAATTCTAGGGGAATGAAAGAAAATGTCTTTATATAGGTTATGATGGTTAAGTCATGACTATTTACTTAAATTGGATTATATCATGTGTGAATAAAACTGTTTAAAATTGAACAGAGGAGTGGGTCACGGTGGCTCAGCAGGCAGAGTTCTCGCCTGCCGTGCTGGAGACCTGGGTTCAATTCCCGGTGCCTGCCCATGTAAATAAACAAGCAAACAAACAAACAAAGATATTGAACAGAGAGGTATGGGCCATGGTGGCTCAGCACACAGCGTTCTCGCCTGCTATCCCGGAGACCTGGGTTCGATTCCCAGTGTCTGCCCATGCAAAAAAAAAAAAAAGAAAAAGAACAGAGAGAACAAATGCCAGAGAAAATGTTGAGAAAGAGAGGTGCCTATTCACTGTTAGTAGGGAAGCTGAGAGGTGCAGCCCTTTGGAGGGCAGTGTAGTGGTTCCACAGAAGGCTGGGGGGGGTTGCCATATGATCATGCAACCCTCTTACTAGTTATATACCTGAAGAAATGAAGAGCGGCAACAGAAATAGACATTTGCACACTGGTGTCTTTGGCAGCAGTGCTCACGATCCACAATGGATGGAAGTGACCGAGGGTACAACGATTGAAGAATGGAAGGGGGAACTGTGGTGTGTATATAAAATGGATTTATGAGCAGCTGCAAGAAGGAATGAAATTGTGAGGCATGCAACAAGGTGAATGAACCTTAAGGACAGTATGTTGAATGAATGTTAGAAACAAAAAGACATATATCATACCTCACTCATGTGGACTAATTCTAATATAGAATCTCAAAGAACTGAAGTTGAGCGCATGGGTTATCAAGTTAGGATTTATTATAATGTTTCCTAGATTGTAAGCTTTTACAACAGTTACATATATTCAGCTGTTATAACTATTATTTCTAAAATCTGAAATACTGAGCAATTGTTATATAGTTTGAGCATTTGCTGAAAATTTGGGTATTTATGAGACACCTGAGACTCAGAGTACTGAAGCTATGAAAGTCAGCATGACCCCACTGAACAACTGTTAAAAACGCTGAAAAAGGGGTGCACAAGTGGTTCAGTGGTAGAATGCTTACCTTCTACGTGGGAGACCCATGTTTGATTCCAAGACCAGGCACCCTCCCCCCAAAAAAGGCTGAAGAAGTGATCAGATTTCAACTAGAGATATGAATGAATCTGATCTGGATAGGACTAAGATAAATCAGAATACTAGGTAAATGGTGACATGGCTTATATTTTCAAACTTCAACTGTGTGAGATCAAAGGGAGAGATGTTTATTTGGTGCAAAAATTAAAATGTTTTGGTTAGTACTTTATCTTAATTTAACTTGTATGGTCAGTTTACTTGAGCATTATAATTCCATGGAATTTTGAATAGGGCGTAAGATCTTGTAGATTTGTATAGGTTAGTGTGATGCCTGATATATCCAGAGTAATTTGGGCAGAGAATTAAAAAAAAACTATTTTCAGAGTCCCTGTGTTAGTTTTTGAAAGTTGCTGGAATGCAGTATAAAAGAAATAGAATGGCTTTCATAAAAAAGGGGAATTTAATAAGTTACAAGTTTACAATTCTAAGAAAGTGAAAGTGTCCAAATTAAGAAAAACTGATGCGTCTGAAACATCTCTGTCAGCTGAGAAGGCATGCTGGCCCCTTGCTGGTCCCTTGCTCCTGGGCTCCGTGCTTTCATCCTCTGTTCCTGTGGGGCTTCCTCACTTTGCTTCTCCTGGGCTGGCTTTCATCTTCAGGCTTCCCTTGGCTCTCTCCAGGTTCTGGCTTGCTTAACATCTCATGGTAATGTCTGCTGGGCTCTAAGCATCTCCAAACATCTCTGTCTCTGTTTTCCAAATGTCGACATCTGTGTAAGCTCTTTACTGAAGTTTCTATCAGCTCTCTCTCTGTAGGCCTGAGGCTCCTGTCATTTCCTCTTTTAAATGATTCCATTAAATTAGTCAAGGGCCACCTGGAATGGATGGAGCCACATCACCATCTAATCATAATGTCACACCCACAATTGGGTGTATTGTATCTCTGTTGAGACAATCTAATCAAAAGTTTCCAACCTACAGTATTGAATAAGGATTAAAAGAAATGGTTGCCCTGATAAGATTGAATCAAGATTAAAATATGGCTTTTCTGGGGTATGTAATACTTTCAAACCAGCACAGTCCCCTTCGGAGACTGGGGAGAAAGGAGGAAATAGTAAACTTACCCATCTGGGAAATTCCTGATATTCCTGCAAGCAGTGAGTACAACCAATTTAATAGGCTGAGCCCTCAATCTTGTGGCTAGACCCTGTGAAGTTTATATCTGCAAAGGAGAAGCTAAACTTACTTATAATTATGCCTAAGAGTCACCCCCAGAGACCTCTTGTTGCTCAGATGTGGCCTCTCTCTTTGCACAACTTAGCAGGCAAACTCACTGCCCTCCCCTGTAATGTGGGACATGACTCCCAGGGGTGTAAATCTCCATGGCAACATGGGATCTCACTCCTGGGAATGAACTGGGACCCGGCATCATGGATTTGAGAAAGCCTGCTTGGCCAGAGAGAGAAATGAGATAAAGTATCCATCGTGGCTGAAAAATTCCAAACAGAGTTGAGAGGTTATCCTGTAGGTTATACTTACATATTAAATAAATATCTCTTTTTAGTTTATGGTGTATTGGAGTGGCTAGAGGAAAGTACCTAAACTCTTTAACTGTGTTCCTGTAGCCTTGATTCTTGAAGATGATTGTGTAACTATAGAGCTTTTACAACGTGACCATGTGATAGTGAAAATCTTGTGCCTGATGTTCCTTTTATCCAGGGTATGGACATATGAATAAAAAATAATAATGAGGATAATAAAAATAAATAATTGGGGGGATAAAGGGTAAAAAAAATGTGTAGATTGAAATATTGATGGTCAATGAGAGGGAGGGATAAAGGTTATGGGATGGATGAATTTTTTCTTTCTTCTTTTTATTTCTTCTTTATTTGCATCAACACGTGATGCAAATGTTCTAAAAATGACCATGGTAATGAATACAGAACTATATGATGATATTGTAAACCATTGATTTTATAATATGGTTGGAATGTATATGTGTGAAGATTCTTCAATAAAAATATTTAAAGAAAAAGAAACAAAAAGGAAAGACTAAAACACTGTCAGAAACTTGAGGAGACCAGGAAGACCTGGCAACTAAATGCAATATTATACCCCTGACTGACTGCTAGGGTAGAAAGAGGACATATTTAGTGAAATTCAAATAAAGTTTGGAATTTAGTTAATAGTAATGTAGTAATGTCAGTTTCTTAGGTGTGACTAATATACCATAGTTATGTAAGATATTAACAATGGGGAAAATGGGTTAAGGGTTTGGGAAACTGTAATATTTTTTCAACATTTCTGTCAATCTGTAATTTTTTTCAAATTAAAATTTTATTTAAAAAGTCAAAAAAGTACATATAGCCATCTCCATTATTTTTATCCCTATATTTGTACCCTAGAATATCTCCCAATATGCACTGGGAGATATAAACATAGATATTTATATTCACATGTTTTTAATGTCACGAGCTCCTCTCCAAAAACCTCTATATAGCCAAAATCAATAGCCTTAAAAGAAAATTGCTCAATTAAGTTTTGAAATATTTATTCTAAGAATATGCAATATGGATGAATATAAACAATATAATGTTGGACATAAAAGTTACAGAAGCATAAAGATACGTATATATAACTATATTATATATGTATTCAGACAATTTATTTAAAGAGCTAAACAACATACATAACTATCTGTTGTTGAGGGATATGCAGAATAATTGCTAATGAAAAATCAGTAGAATAATAAACCCCTTTAGGGATTTGGGCTTCAGGTGTGGTCCATAGGATGAACTGTTGATATTATATTTCTGAAGTAGTATAATGGAAGAAGTTGTTAATTCCTTACATTAAATTTTGTGAATATGAAATAATTCATAATAAAAATGAATTATTTAACAAGGTGGCAACAATGGCATGTAGAATGCTTACCAAATCTTTTCCAAAGCCAGACTTTTTGCTTTCCCCAAAATTCATTTTTTATTTAAATTTCAGATATACAGAAGAATTGCAAGAGGGGTGCAAGGGTAGTTCAGTGGTAGAATTCTTACCAGCTACGGTGGAGACTTGGGTTCAATTTCCAGCCTGTGCGCTTCCCCCACCCCCCAAAAAAGAAAATTCAACAAATGGTGCAGCAATAATGGGATACTCACACAGAAAAAAGAATGAAATGAGACCCCCACTATGCAGCATATTAAAAATAAAAAGAATTGCGAGAACAGTACAATAAACTCTTTGCTCTCTACTCAGATTTGTCAATTGTCTACATTCTAGGTTCATTTGTATTGTTCTCTGAATATATTTATGCAAATTGTTCAAATATTGCATCCTTTATCCACACATGCTTCAGAGCATATATGTTTTAAACAGAAATACTACTTCACGTAACTGTGCAATAATTGTCAAAATCAGGAAATTTCATATTAATACATTTTTGTTAGTAATCTGTATTCCATATCCAAATTTCAATAATTGTCCCAACACTGCCATTTGTAATTGCTTTCTCAGGCCAACACTGACTCTTTGACGAGACATTGCCCTTAGTCATTACATGGTTTTAATCTTCTTTTACATCTAAATATTCCTTAGCCTTGCTTTGTCTTAGATTATATTGAAAAATTTGAAGAGTTCAGGCTAGTTATTTTATAGATTATGTATCAATTTCAGTTTTTCTGATGTTCCCCCTGATTAGTTTTGGGCTAATCCTCTTGGGAAGGAATAACAAAGAAACAGTGTTGATTTCTCCTTTTTGCATCCTAACAGATGGTACATGATTTTCATTTGTCCTTTTACAGTTGATAATTACTTTGATCACTTGATTAGTTAGTATCTGACAATTTTTACCCTTTAAAAAGCCCCCCTTTTTTATTAAGTAATTTAAGCTTGGATATTTTGAAATGAGGTAAATATTCTACAGCTCAGAAAACTTTCACCTATGGTTATAACATCCACTGAAGATTCTTTCCTGGAACAATTGTTACAAAAATAATTTCCAAATGATGATTTCACAACTCCATCATTTCTTCTAGATTTATTTATTTTTAAACCATACTGAATGAAGAACCTATTTATTTACTTATGTGTTCACTTGCTGATTAATTAGTTTCAGTGTGAATTCATGGATTAATTTGTTCAATGGGTTAAAAAACATTGACTTTATTTCTTTTAATTGTTGCTTGTATCTGTTTCTGATTTGGCCAGTAGAAGGCATTTCAAGATGACTCCTTCTTCTTTGGCCAAGTCCCCATCATTCTTTTGGCATATTCTTATTTTGAGGCACAAGATGTCCTGGGTTAGTGTCTTCTAGCTAGCTGGAAATCTTTGGGGTTCCTTGGTTTTTCCATTACACGACAATACACATGTTGACCTTCTTCTTTCTCTTCTGAGTACCACTGACGTCCAGCTTCTGGGGGTCCCCATGGCTTCTCTCTCTGTGACCTTCTCTATGAAGCCTCCAGTAGTAAGATTAAGATCCATGCTGATTCCATTGAATCACACCTTAATTGAAGGTATCTATCAAAGGTTCTACTTATAATGGATTCACGTTCATAGGAATAGACTAGGAACATTTTTTCTGGAGTATTTACCTCCAAGTTACCACACTGTATTGATCATAAAGGCTAAAATATTTACTATTTAGTTATTTACAGAAAAAGTTTGGCAACTTATGGTATTGATGAGTACTACCACAATTAACAGAGTTGGTACTTTAGGGTAGTTTGTAAAGTTCCTAATATGATAGTGGCCTCTTCTGTTAGTAGGTGCAGCTTTTATAATGGATGGCTTTTCCAATTAGATGGCCACTATTACCTGCTTTTGTCAATTACATTTTAGTAGTTATTAGTATAGTAGTCCTCAAACACTAAAAAAAATAAGCAACCCTTATTTTTGGTTCATTAAAATATTGTTTTTAATTCATCTCAAGAAAATATTCCTTTAAATATTGGAATATTTGCTTTTTCTTTTACTGAATTCTCTATGTCAGAAATCTCAACTATCAATATTCTTTGTTCTATGTATTTATTAAATGATCTCCTTAGTAATCTTAACCTTTTGTCTTCTGTATTCACTTTTTTCTTTTCAATCTCAATGAATTTAGTATTAATATTTCTGTATTATGTATTAATGCTGCTTGTTCCATTTTTAGTTTGTTTTCCCAATTCTTTAAAGTTCATTTTTACCTTATCAGATTTATTTTTTTAATCTATTTGTCTCAGAAATGAATCTTATAATGCAAGGCATACATAGTGAATTTTATTTTATTTCCCTTATATTTCTTCTAAAATTGATTCCCTATCAATCTTTTGCATGTTAAATGCACTATTTTTCTCCTTGCCACCTCTCACCTTCTTATGTTAGCATAGGCTAAATAATGTTTAACTTCATTTTTCTCTATGGAGCTTTCTCTGAATTTCTATTTGGCATGATATGACATAGTTGAATTCTTTTTGGTTTTTTTATACGCATGTGTGTATATGGTGTGTGTGTATTGGGGCAAGTTCAGAGAACACTTCAGAAATTTATTTTGCTTATAAGATTAATTTTCAATTAATTAAATCATAAGAAAAATGATGTATTCATTAAGATTTAAAATTCAGAGTACAAGTTCTATTTATATGCCAAGCCAGCATTAAAAATTAAATTTAATAGTGCTTCAAATAGCATAAATTACATTAATAAACTTAGTGAAACTTGTTGGAATATTTTAAATTTCACTTGAAATTTTAATATATTTAACGCCCATAAATATATATATATATATATATATTTAACTCCTTATCTTCTACCATACTTCAAGTAACTTAGAAAAAAAAATATTCCTGAGTATACAAATAACATTTGTAGCCTAATAAATTAAACATGTTTTATAAAATTCTAGTTAGCTTCTATTTCCATATTTTGTAGGGATTAGATAGCTTTCACAAGTCTACTTTAATTAATTGGTTGCATATTTAAATTGAAATTATAAGGCTTACCCACTTTCTAATAAGTAAAATGATCTTAAACAGAATATATATTTAGAATACCAAAATGAAAATGTTCCTTAATATAAAATTTGTATTTATGGTTTTCAGTCTCTTAAATACACACACACACACATATATATATACGAATATATCTCTAAATCTACCCAGGACTGAGTTATGCTTAATATATTAGTTGATTATAAGTTACATATATAGTTTGTATCATCCAGCTATCTTACTGATGGAGACTTGGTGATAATGATTAAACACACCAATTTATCTTATTAGTTTTAAGGTATTGATCTCTGTGGAGAGCCGCCACCCGGGTCAGGCCTAGTGGACGTGCTGCAGCCTGCTCTAGAGCTCCCCCCGCCCATCGAGTGAGCCAAGATGGCGCCCACATCCTGCTTCCGCGTATGACACACACGCCCACCAACCCGATCTACCAATCACCCTCTTAGACGCGGCAACAACCTATTGGGCTTGAATTATGTATATAAGGTATTACCCGGACGAGGCGGGGGGAACGACCCACAAGGAGCCGTGCCTGACGGCCGCACAGAGGTCACTCCCCCGCGGGATGTATTCACCCGGTCGGGGAAAGTTATAGATAATGCAAGCTTAGACCCAGTAAAGATTTGTGCTTACAACTGCTGCGTATTCTGGACTCGTTTTCTACCGCCAGGACCGGTTTGTCTGCGTCTCTTTCTCTCTCCCCCTTTTCTTGTCGTACCCTCCGCCGGCCGGGGGCCCGACGTTGAGCGAGGAGACACGGACAAGTGGTGGCCCGTACAGGGAACCTCCCTTTGCATCCGCGAGCTGATGAGGACGTGCCTCCGGAGTCTGTGGTTGTCTTTCCGCGCCTGATCATCGCGGAGAGGTAAGTACTTTTTCTTTACGTGGAAACTAAGGGCCGCGGGTTTTCAGGCAGCCCCGGTGACTCGGGAGAGCTCCCCGAGTGGTTAAGAGACAGCGCCGACTGCAATCATGGGGCAGTCCGAAAGCTCACCCCTGTTAGCTCCGCTAATGACCCTCTTGAAACAGCGGGGCCTCTCAGTTAAGAAAAGTTCTCTCCTAAGGTTCCTTGATGATGTTACAGTTTTTGCCCCCTGGTTCGCCCAGACTGGGAGCCTTAGTTTGCCCTCCTGGATAAAGCTTGGCCACGACATAGACCGAGCGCGCCGGATGGGCCTATGTCTGGACCAAATCCTAGTTCCCGTTTGGGAAACTGTTCGCGCTTGTCTTGAGGCAGAGGCTGCCACGGGCCTCGGCCCGTCCCTCGTCCTGCAGCAGGCACGGGGCACGCTTCGGGAAACTCAATCAGTTTTGTCTGCGGATGGCTCCTGTAAAGGGGAGCCGCCAATCCGTAAACGGCCAGAGTCCAGCGATAGTTCGGACACCTCTGACTCTGAGTCGGATGATGATCAGAATGAGGGTGTGGACGAACCTCCGCTGATCGATTGGGAGAGGCCCCCTGCCTCACCCACGCAGCCCTCTGCCCCGCCAATGAGTACGCGGCGGTTTTCGGCGAGTGGTCACGGCGATCCCGCCAAAAAACCTCACCGAGGGCTCCCCCTGGTGGCCGAATCAGGCTGCACTGGCCCGCCCTTGCACAGCCCAGAGTTCCCTGGAAGCTGGGTAGGGGAGGGGCAGCCACAGCTGTATCCCCCACCTGCGTACGCAGGCCCTCAGGACTCCATCTCATTAAGCAGTGGTAAAAGGCATTTCTGGAAATGGACCCCTTCATTTACCTTTAGACCTTTCGGAGTTCTAGGCGGATACCAGCCGCTTAAATCAGAACCAGACTCAGAAATGTATCCGGTTATTATCAATCCCCAAGGTGGTAATCAGCATGAATCCTATGATTATAAAGTTCTGAGGGAATTGAGGCAAGCCGTCCATCAATATGGCCCCAATGCTCCTTTTACGTTAAATTTAGTTGAAAATCTTGCCACCCTAAACCACACGCCCGCAGATATATACCAGCTAGCCCGTGCTTGTTTGCCACCGGGTCGGTATATAGACTGGAAGGCCTGGTTTGAAGAGCTAGCTGAAGAGCAAGCCGCGAAAAACGCCGCGGTTAGACGTGGCGCCTGGAATGCAGACATGCTCCTAGGGAAAGGGCCCCACTCCCAAAATCAAACAGGGTTCCCTATAGAAGTCTATGGGCAGATCTTCCGCTGCTTCATAGGCGCCTGGAAGAAATTAACGAGCCAGGGAGAAGCTCAAGCATCTCTCAGTAACATACACCAGGGCCCCACTGAACCATTTGTCGAGTTCGTAGCTAGGATGCAAAACACAGCAGAAAGGATTTTCACCGACCCAGGGATAGCAGAAACTGTAGTCAAACAAATGATATTTGAACAATGCAACAAAGACTGCAAGGTAATCCTAGTGCAGAACAAGGGTAAAAGCCTAACCGATTGGGTTCGTTTATGCAGGGACGCTGGCAGCCCACTAACTAGTACAACTCTAGCTGCCATGCTGGCTAGCTCACTGCGAGTAAATGCAGAACAAGCTAAGAACGCAGGAGCGAGGCAGAAAGGATGTTTCCAATGTGGAAAACCAGGACACATTAAAAGAAATTGTCCTAATATGAGCCAGCTAACCCACACTCAACAGGTGGCCAAGCTCTGTGGCCGTTGCCGTAAGGGACCCCATCGCGCGGAGGACTGTAGATCAGCCTTCGATGCAAACGGCAAGCGCCTCTCTGGCCGCCCGGAGCAGGCGCCAAAAAACGGGCAGAGGGGGTCCGCCTTTCCGGTGGACCCCCTTGCTGGCAATACAATGATGCAACACCAGTCCAAGTCCGTGCCTCCCATGAGTCAGCAGGACTGGACCTCTGTGCCACCTCCACACTCATACTGACCCCATCTGAAGGAGTTCGGTTGGTAGAAACCTCCTTTAAAGGACCTCTGCCACCAGGCACTGTGGGGCTCCTGTTAGGAAGAGCGTCCACAACCCTGAAAGGATTGGCAGTTGTGCCAGGTGTTATCAACCCTAACTCCACAAATACTGTCCAGATCATGGTTCAATCTATGCGAGGCACCCTGGTTATTGAAGAGGGTGATAAAATAGCACAACTTTTACTCCTTCCCAGCTTACACGCGCTCCTTCCGAGCAAAAACAGGAGGAAAACGGAAAAGGAACAAAAATCTACCGAGGGGATTTTTGAAGGCCTTCATATGTCTTTAGAGCACCGACCCATGCTGACTATTAAAGTGCAAGGCAGGCCCCTTTTGGGCCTGCTAGATACCGGGGCTGATAGGTCAATCATAAGACAGCAAGAATGGCCCTCTGCCTGGCCAACGTGCAGGGCAGAAGAAACCCTTAACGGCATAGGTCAAGTCTCGACACCCATGTTGAGCGCAATTGCCCTTCATTGGGCTGATGATGAAGGACACCAAGGCAGTTTCCAACCATATGTATTACCCCTGCCCGTATCCTTATGGGGGAGAGACGTCCTTACCCAAATGGACGTCACCTTAATTAGTAACTGCTCCCCAACCTCAAAACATCTGTTGAAAGGGATGGGATACGTCCCTGGCAAGGGTTTAGGAGCCTCACTACAAGGGCGCACAGTGCCTGTACAAACTGTGTCCAACCCCGACAAACGAGGTCTGGGTTTTTCCTAGGGGCCACTGAGGGGAATTTCCCACTCACGCCTATACGATTGCGGTGGAAAACCGAAACTCCAGTTTGGGTGCCTCAGTGGCCCCTACCAAAGGAAAAACTCTCAGCACTACACCATCTCGTCACAGAGCAATTAGAAAAAGGTCACATTATCCCTTCCACATCACCTTGGAACACCCCTGTGTTTGTTATAAAGAAGAAATCGGGCAAATGGAGATTGTTACAAGATTTGAGAGCCATCAACAACTGCATAGAGTCCTTAGGGCCTGTTCAAATGGGGTTGCCCCTCCTTTCAGCCCTGCCAAAACACTGGCCCATTTTTATACTAGATCTCAAAGACTGTTTCTTTTCCATTCCCCTTCACCCCGAAGACACTAAAAGGTTTGCCTTTACCGTGCCCTCTATTAACCAAGAGGAGCCCTGTCTACGTTTCGAGTGGACAGTTTTACCTCAAGGCATGATTAATAGCCCCACTATGTGCCAGCTGTACGTTACCACAACGCTGGCTAGCACTCGACAGCAGTTCCCACAAGTAAAAATTATCCATTATATGGACGACATTCTACTAGCCTATAAAGACATGGAACTTCTTAAAACAGCTCTCTCACACCTAGTCCTGACGCTTAAAAAGGCATGCCTAGAAGTAGCCCCGGAGAAGATTCAAATAGCAGAAGTCAGCACATTCCTGGGAGCAAAGATTATGCCTAGTCAAGTCTCCCCCCAAAAAATGACCCTCAGACTAGATGGCATACGCACCCTCAATGATCCAGAAACTTGTGGGAGACATCAATTGGGTTCGTCCGTATCTAAAAATACCCAACGCGAGCCTGATGCCTCTATTCGATTTACTAAAAGGAAATCCAGACATAAATTCATCCCGGTGCCTCTCTCCGGAGGCGAGACAAGCACTCGGTCAGGTAGAACAAGCGCTCAGTAGCACTGCTTTAACAAGAATAGACCCCCAAAAACCTCTTGAAGCTTGTCTGCTGCCAACCATACTACAGCCCACAGCAGTGTTATGGCAACAAGGGCCATTACTTTGGATCCATCCTGGAATCTCCCCAAAGAAAAGTTTAGAGCATTACCCTACGGCACTCGCAGATTTAGCATTGGAAGCAATCAAAAGGGCTGTGCAGCATTTTGGCCAACAACCTAAAGATCTCAGGGTACCTTACACCGCCCAACAACTTGAGGTGCTTACTGGGTGCATAGATCAATGGGCCATTCTTCGATGTACCTTCCAAGGAAATATTAACAACCAGTTCCCAAAAGATCCCCTCTTACAATTTATCACCCGGCACCCGGTAATTTTTCCCAAAGTAACCTTGCCCAAGCCCCTGGTAGGCGCAATCACCGTGTATACGGATGGTTCAAGCACTGGTGCAGGAGCATACTGGGTAGAAGGGCGTACCCCAAAAACAGTACTCTTTCAGCCACAGAGGCCTCAATGGGTTGAATTACAAGTCGTCATCGCAATCCTAAAAGAGTTTGACGACCCCCTGAATATTATATCCGACTCCAATTATGTCGTGAATTCTGTGGCGGTCTTAGAAACGGTAGGCATGATAAAATATTCCTCCCCAGTAAGACCGTTCTTTATCGAGCTTCAGGAAACTATACATGCCCGACAGTGTCCCTTTTACATAACCCACATTAGAGTTCATACAGGCTTGCCAGGCCCTATGGCACAGGGAAATAACATAGTAGATATGGCCACGCGACAGCCACACATTTTCCCAGCGCTGACACCCCATCAGCAAGCTCAAGAGTTTCACGCTAAGTTTCACATCAATGCAGGCACTCTAGCCAAGCGATTCAACATACCGCGCGCAGCTGCTAGAGATATAGTCAGAGCCTGCCAAAATTGCACAGAGTCAAGAGTGCTTCCTTCAATCGGAGTCAACCCTAGAGGCCTCATTCCGGGAGACATCTGGCAAATGGATGTCACTCACCATTCAGAGTATGGTAAGGCCAAATATCTACATGTGTCAATAGACACATGCTCTCAAGTTATGTTTGCCTCCGCTGAAACAGGAGAAAAGGTCCATCAAGTTATTGCTCACTGCCTTGCCGCCTGGGCGGCATGGGGCAAGCCAAAAATATTGAAAACAGATAACGGACCTGCTTATACCAGTAAAACCTTTCAAAAATTTTGTGAAACTATGGAAGTGCAGTTAAAGCATGGTATCCCTTACAATCCCCAAGGGCAAGGTATCATAGAGAGAGCACACAGATCTCTCAAAGAATTGCTTAAAAAACAAAAGGAAGGAATAGGCCACGGCCTATCCCCAAAAGCCCAACTGTCAGTAGCCTTGTTTACATATAAGTTCTTAAATGAAAACTCACAAGGAATGACACCTGCCCTCCAGCATACCACTCCAAACCCATCACATAGAGGTTTGGTCCGATGGAAAGATGTCCTGTCAGGACTGTGGCAAGGCCCTGACCCGGTGCTCAGCTGGGCCAGAGGCTCTGTTTGTGTCTTTCCCCAGGAACCAGGACGCCAGCCGGTGTGGATTCCGGAGAGACTGGTGAGAACCGTGACACCGCCCGGGGGCGCCGAGAAACTGCTGCCCGACAAGTCAGCAAGTTTTCGACCTGAACCATCAGGCCCGGTCTCCAGCCCTACTGATGATGGCGACGACCGAAAAGATGACAACAACAGTGCAAGTGACCCTCCGACCGAGTAGAAGAGAAACTAGCTTTAACCCCACTTTTCCCACTACGAGCTTCCTTCTAACTTACCTTTGCCTTCTCAGTACAGTCGCAGCGAGAACGAGGAAACCTTCCTTTGGGGCCTCTGGCACCACCCCCCCGACGCTGGCTCCATTTTCCGCTGGGTCTCCCGCCTCTCCTCAACTCTTCACTCGTGCTCCCTCCTTAAGCCTCCATTATCTGCCTTTAACTAACAACATTTCATGTATGTCCTTTAATGAGTCTTTCCCCCTTACCGACGACACGTTGATCCTCTCGTTTGCCAATCGCGCTACGCGTCACCACTATGTTGGCTATGTCACTTGCCCCTGATGCCCCTGGCGACACCCGCACCGTAGCCCTGTCCTCCCCCCCACTGCGTGGCCCGTCACGGCCACTCAAGGCGGGACGCTCGAAAGTAAGGTCTGCCGCAAAGCCCATGACTGTATCCCGGGTATAAGTGGCGGCACCAGAAGTCATAATTTTGGTCGAAAGAGGGTCTCTAGGAAAAGTCGCGGTCCTGGCCAGACTAGACTTAAGCCATTGCACAGAGACACCTACGACACTCTCGACTCTGGTTGCCGCTCTCCTGCCCCCCTCATAACCCGGTTGCGAGGCGAAGCACTGCAGGGAGGGTCACGTGGTTTCCGGTTCACGGGCCCTCCGGTCTCTATATGAGGAGGCATTCTGGTTGGTGCCTAGCAAGCCTAGTCCAGACTCCCCAAAGCACCAAAACATGTAGTGGGCCGTTCCGGCCCACGGGAGCTCACTCATCAATGGAGACACCGGGTCAAAATAAGTAAAAAAGGGGGAGATGTGGAGAGCCGCCACCCGGGTCAGGCCTAGTGGACGCGCTGCAGCCTGCTCTAGAGCTCCCCCCGCCCATCGAGTGAGCCAAGATGGCGCTCACATCCTGCTTCCGCGTATGACACACACGCCCACCAACCCGATCTACCAATCACCCTCTTAGACGCGGCAACAACCTATTGGGCTTGAATTATGTATATAAGGTATTACCCGGACGAGGCGGGGGGAACGACCCACAAGGAGCCGTGCCTGACGGCCGCACAGAGGTCACTCCCCCGCGGGATGTATTCACCCGGTCGGGGAAAGTTATAGATAATGCAAGCTTAGACCCAGTAAAGATTTGTGCTTACAACTGCTGCGTATTCTGGACTCGTTTTCTACTGCCAGGACCGGTTTGTCTGCGTCTCTTTCTCTCTCCCCCTTTTCTTGTCGTACCCTCCGCCGGCCGGGGGCCCGACGTTGAGCGAGGAGACACGGACAGATCTCCCAGGTCCTTTACACCAGGTAATGTGTACTTTCATTCAACTTACACATTTAGAATATATTTAATTATAGGCCATTTAATAGATTATATCTTTTACTCCTAGCATATGTAAATATATTCCTATCTAATTCTAAAGTTATTTAAGCTTGATGGAATAAACATTTTTATATTCATAGGAAAACAAAATTTAAAGATGTCAAAATTGTACATAAATCAATTTAGCATGTCTCCATGAACTTAGCTGAAATTTTAAATGTTTCTAAATGACTATTGAACAAAATAGTTGATCTTTTTTTTTTGTTTTTTTGCATGGGCAGGCAGAGGGAATCAAACCCAGGTCTCCAGCATGACAGGAGAGAACTCTGCCTGCTGAGCCCCTGTGGCCCACCCTTGATTATTTGATTTGAACAGTAATTCAGTGTTAAAGGCCTGGGTAGTCCATATATGTTTATTTAGATGTTATTTAATTAAATTGTGTGTGTGTGTGTGTGTGTGTGTTTATACCTTTCTTTCCTTTGTAAGTAATTTTTTTATTTTGACAAAACTGCAGATTCGAAGGCAGTTTTAAGAAAATAATACAGAAAGAACATATACACCCTTTACTAAGTTTCCCCGAATGATAAAATATTGATAAACTGTAGTACAATATCACAACCAGGATATTGACATTGACACAGTCAAGATACAAATTGTTTCCATCAACACAGTAATTGAACTTTTATAGCTAAACACACATGCTTTGCTTTCTTACCCATTTCTTAGCTCCTGACAACCACTAATCTGTTCTCTATTTCTATAATTTTGTAATTTCAAAGTTGTTTTATAAATGAAATCATACAGTATGTAATTTTTCAGGAATTTTTTTCCACCCAGCAAGATTCTCTAGGGATTCATACATGTTTTTTGTCTATCAATATTTCATTACTTTTTATTCTTGAGTAGAAGTCTATGGGACTGATGTACCATCATTAAGTTGCAGGACATTTGACTTGTTCATTTTTTGGCTGTTATGAATAAAGCAGCAAACAACCTTTACATAACAGGTTTTTTGTGTTAACACTTATTTTCATTTCTGTTTCATAAATGCCTAAAATACATTTCTGGGTTGTGTAATAGTTGAAGAATTAGTCTTTAGGAATCTTCCTAAATGTTTCTCTATGTGCTTATACCATTTTAGATTCTCACCAACACCGTATGAAAGATAGAGTTTCACTGCATTGTCCCCAGACTGTTGTTCCTGGTTTTATTTCAGTCATTCTTTTAAGTCTGTACTTTTATCTCATTATGGTTTTAATTTACATTTATGTAATGGCAAATGATTTTTAATATATTTATCATGTTCTTATTTGCCATGTGTATAATGGCAATGCATACATTTAGTCCATTTTCTAGCCATATATTTTCCTCTGTTAGGTTTTCTGAGTTCTTTATCTTTTCTAGGTACTAATCTTTGGTTGGATATGTAGTTTGAAAATATTTTCTTCCAGTTGGCAGTTATCTTTAAATCCACTGACACTCTTTTACAGAACAAATTTTTAAAATTTTAATGAAGTTCAGTTTATCAACTTTTACTTTCAGGGATTATGCTTTTGGTGTTAAATTTAAGAATTCTATGTTAAGACTTAGATCATGAAAATTTGTTTTCTTTCGTTTGATTTTTCATTTTGTATTTGGTAAGGGATTTGTATTTTACCTATAAGGTGATGATACATTTTGAATTAATTTTTTAATAAGATATGAGGCTTAGCAGTGGGGACAACCAAATCAATAGGCTGAGCCCTCAGTCTTAGGGTTTCCTCCTATGAAAGTTATTCCTGCAAAGGATAGTCTAAGCTTACTTAAAATTATGCCTCAGTCAGCCCCAGAGAACTTCTGCTGCTGCTCAAATGTAGCCTCCCTCTCTTTAAAATTCCAGCAGGTAAACTCACTGCGTTCCCCACTACATGGGACATGACTTCCAGGGATGTAACCATCCCTGGAAATGTGGGACAGAACTCCCAGTGTGAGCCAGGACCCAGCATCATGGGAATGAGAAAGGCTGCTTGGCTAAAAGTTGGAAGAAAGACATGAGACAAAATAAAGTGTCAGTGGCTGAGAGATTTCAAACAGAAAAAGAGTTGAGAGGTTATCCTGGGGTTATTCTTATGCATTATGTAGATATCCCCTTTTAGTTTATGGTATATTGAAGTGGCTAGGGGAAGAACCTGAGGCCATTGAGCTGTGTTTCAGTAGCCTTGATTCTTGAAGACGATTGTATATTGATATAGCTTGTACAATGTAACAATGTGATTGTAAAAACTTTGTGTCTGATGCTCCTTTTATCCAGGGTATGGACAGTTGAGTAAAAAAAAAAAAATACAGATAATAAATAAATAAATAAATGATAGGGGGATAAGGGTAAAATAAATTGAGTAGATTGAAATACTAGTGGTTGATGAGAGGAATGGGTAAGGGGTATGGGATGTATGAGTTTTTCTTTTTATTTATTTTTCTGGAATGATGCAAATGTTCTAAAAATGATCATGGTGATGGATAACCAACTATTCAATGATATTGTGAGCCATTGATTGTATACCATGTACAGACTGTATGGATTGCACATCATGTATGGACAGTATGTATGTGAAAATATGTCAAAAATAGTTTTTAAAAAAGCTGCAAGTCTTAGGATGAGGTTTGTTTTTATTGCTGGTGTCTATTGTCCAATTTCACCAACACCAATCTATTGTCCAATTTCACCAGCACAAATCTATTGTCCAATTTCACCAGCACCATCTGATGAAAAGGTTATCTTTTGTCCATTAAACTTCTTCTTGCATCTTTGTCAAAAATCATTGGGCATGTTTTGGTAGCTTTATTTTTTTTTTTTTTTTTTTTTTTTTTTTTTCTTAAAGGGAGGAAGGGAAGGAAAGACAGAGAGAAGGAAGGAAGGATGGAAGGAAGGAAGGGAGGAAGAAAGGGAAACATCTTTAAACATTTTCTTGTTTTTTATTGTATTTTGTTTGTTTGTTACATGGGCTGGGGCCGGGAATCGAACCGAGGTCCTCCGGCATAGCAGGCAAGCACTTTGCCCGCTGAGCCACCGCGGCCCGCCCGGTAGCTTTATTTTTAATTCTCTAGTCTCTTTAATCGATTTAAAATTGTAGAATATTCATGCATGTATCAAAAAAATGAAATATTTTTGAGATTTTCCCTGCACGCAATGCTTCTGCCAAAACTACCATCCATGGGCTTGCAGAATGCCTTATCCATCGTCATGATATTCCACACAGCATTGCTTCTGATCAAGGAACACAGTTCACAGCAAATGAAGTGCGGGAATGGGCACATGCTCATGGAATTCTCTGGTTTTACCATGTTCCCCAACATCCAGAAGCAGCTGGATTTATAGAATGGTGGAATGGCCTTTTGAAAACTCAATTACGGTGCCAACTAGGTGGCAAAACCTTGAAAGGCTGGGGTAATGTTCTCCAAGAAGCTGTGTATGCTCTGAATCAGCGTCCACTGTATGGTGCTATTTTTCCTATAGCCGGGATCCATGGGTCCAGGAACCAAGGGATGGAAATGGAAGTGGTACCACTCACTATTACCCCTAGTGATCCACTAGGAAAATTTTTGCTTCCTGTCCCTGCAACCCTGAGCTCTGCTGGTCTACAGGTTTTAATTCCAAAATGGGGAGTGCTTCCGCCAGGAGAAACAACAATGATTCCACTGAACTGGAAGTTAAGACTGCCACCTCGTCACTTTGGGGTACTTATGCCACTGGATCAACAAGCCAAGAAGGGGATTACATTACTGTCTGGGGTGATTGACCCCGACTGTCAGGGGGAAGTAGGACTGCGACTACATAATGGAGGAAAAGAAGAGTTTTCTTGAACTATAGGAGATCCTCTAGGGCATCTTGTAGTACGACCATGCCCTGTGATTAAAATCAATGGAAAACAGCAACAACCCAATCCAGGCAGGACTACCAATGGATCTGAAACTTCAGGAATGAAGGTTTGGGTCACCCCACCAGGCAAAGAACCACGGCCAGCTGAAGTGCTTGCTGAGGGTAAAGGGAACATGGAATGGGTAGTGGAAGAAGGTAGTGATAAATATGAACTTTGACCACGTGATCAGTTACAGAAATGAGGATTGTAATGCTGTTTTGTTCATGTTATACTATTTAAGTTGTAAGATATCAAGTTTAAGAATGAGCATTAACCAAGGGTTTGTACCCTATTCTGGAGAGATTTAATGTTTTTCCAGTTATATGCAGGACAGTTGAGTATTGTTAGGTGAAAGAAAAAAAATGCATGTTCTATTGTTTTTTATTTAGAAATTAATATGGTTTAAGATGCTATGTATAGCTGCCAAGTTGACAAGGGTGGACTGTCATAGTCAGGATCATGTGTCAACTTGGCAAAGTGGTGGTACCTGTTTGTCTGGTTGGGCAAGTGCTGGCCTGTCTATTGTGATGAGGGTATTTCATAAAACTAGATCATGATCATGTCAGCTACATCCAGCTGATTCCATTTGTAATCAGCCAAAGGGGGGTGTCTTCTGCAATGAGTAATGCTTAATCTGATCACTGGAAGCCTTTTAAGGAGGATTCAGAAGAGACAGCCTCTTCCTGTTTCGGCTGGTGAGCCTCTCCTGTGGAGTTCGTCCAGCGGACGTCTGAATCGTCGGCTTCACAGACTGCCCTGCAGATTTTGGACTCTGTGCTCCCGTGGTCACGTGAATCACTTTTATAAATTTTATATTTGTGAGTGTTCTCTGTTGATTCTGTTTCTCTAGAGAACCCTAACTAATACACTCACTCACAATTTTTTCTATTATTAGAATCTTCCGTTAATGCCATACGTTTGTCAGCATTTGTCAGATTTTGTTACAGTTGATGAACCAATAATGATATTTTATCTTAATTAAAGTCTATATTTATTAATAAAAATCTTTATTGTCTAAAATAATCCCACTTTAAATAAAAGAGAAAGATGAAAATAATGTAATGGAGAAATAAACACAATACTAACAATCAAAATAAACTGAAGTTGAAAAAAGTTTATTAGAAAGAAGAAAATTATATCAGTCAACAATCTCTATCTATACAAGGAAGGCAAGATTACTGGTAAGAAATTCATTCAGTTTTTGTTTGTCTTTGAAAGTATCTATTTCCTTCACTTTGAAAGGGTGGTTTTACAGGATACAGAATTCTATGTTGTTAAGGATTTTTTTTTTTACATTTTAATATTTCTGTCCACTATTTTCTTGCTTGCATGTTTTCTAGCGAAATTCGTGTTCTTCCTCTACAGTTAGGATGTTTTATACCTTTGGTTTCTTTCAAAATTTATTATTTTTCTTTGGTTTTCCGCAATTTCACTATAATATGCCCAGGTATAGATTTTTTTCTAATGTGTTTATTTGCCCTGCTTGGTGTACTCTGAAATTACTGGGTCTCTGGTTTGGTGCCAGCCATTGATTTTGGAAAATCCTCAGCCACCATTACTTCAAATATTTCTCTGGTCCTTTTTCTTCTCCTTCCACTATTTCCATGAATCATATTTTGCAGTTTTTGTAATTGTCCCACATTTCTTGGATTGATGCTCTGTTTTGCTCTTGTTTGGTTCAATTTTTTCTATTCTTTTTTTTCTTTTTGCAAGTGAGTTTAGGAAGTTTCTATTGAAACATAATCCAACTTACTGATTCTTTCTTGATTTTCAACTAGAACAGTTTTTTTTTTCCTTAAGGATGTATTGTATTGTATTTATTTTTCATATGTCCTTTAATTTTTGTTTATATTCAGGACATTATAAACATTAAACTGTGGTAATTCTGGAATTTGCTATTTTTCTCCAATAATCGGTGTTTATTATTTTCTTTTATCAGGCAATTATCTTAAATGGAATAGAACTCTAAACACTTTTCCTGGGGATTAGCTATGTTCTTGCTCAAGATCTTTGGTGTTTAGCTTAGGTTGTTTCAGTCTCTTCTACCTGTGCGGTTCACAGGTTAATCAAGAATGTAGATAGATAGAATTTTGAGATCTCCACAATGCTTCTTTTCCTGCAGAGATTCTTTCATTTTCCTCAGTGACCTCATTTTTCTTGAGTTCAATATCTGGTCATTTGAGCAGTAAAATCTGCAGTTTTTTTTACTGCTTCTCCTTTTCATTTTGCAACTGTACTTAGCCCAGTGCAAAAGAACACAAACCTGGAATCCTATTTTGCACTACATTCCTCATCCCCTTTACAATTGAATACTGCCTATCAGAGTTTCCTTTTCTTCATACTTCATTAGGAGACTCCCTTTATTGTGCCCAGATTTTACAGTTAATATCTCCAGAAGAGAGTGTATGTTATGCTCTTACCTTATCATTACTAAAAGCAAAACATATTACTGTATTTTTAAATGCTTTATAAGTCATTATATATGTAATACTACTTTAGAAGTGCATATTCTAGGACAAGTAATTTTAAAGCTAGCTACTCATTTGAATTAACTTGGGAAGTTAAAAATAAAATGTAATTCATATCTTTTCCCCAACTCCCCATACTCTGCCAATATAGATTCTGTTTTAATGAACCAGTTATGAAAGCCTAAGCAGTGATATGAATTTAAAGCCACCTAAGCATCTCTAGTATTCATCCAAGATTGAACTATACCAAGACCTTCTGTTAACTCAATGTCTTGTGACACATGTGCATATTTTTATTAAGAATATAACAAAGGGTAAGATCCATTACCTCACATCTTGGCTCTTGATCTGTTCTTCCTTTATTGCTTATGAGGCAATAATTATCCTTTAATTTTTAAATGTTATTTTTGATTAATAAACTATTTTTAGCAAAATTTTACATAAACAAAAAGAAAAATTATTAATATAATATAGAGATTACCTCTATATCTCACACTGTGTCTCTCTTATTACTAATATCTTAGTTAGGGTATATTTGCTATAATTATTAAGCAAATAATGTCTCATATTATTAACTAAAGTTCAACATTATTCAGATTTGCTTAGTTTTTGCTTAGTACATATACGTATTTTCTTTTTTTGTTTAAGGATCACTACCAATATGCTGCATTGCATTTAATAGACATATCTCCTTAAGTTCCTGTTGGTTGTGATAGTTTTGCAGGCACTCCTTATTTTTGATGACCTGAACAGTTTTGAGGTGTACTGGCCAGACAGTTTGTATAGCACTTCTCTAATGCAATTTCTCTGATGTTTTTCTACTAATTATACAGGTGTGACAGGTTTGTGGGAGAAAGATCCTAGATTTTGAATACTATTTTCATCACATTCCATCATTTACACTCAGCATAATTCATTACTGTCCATATTGACTTGATCACATGATTGAACTAATGCTTGTCAGGTTCCTCCCTGTGAAGTTTCCTTCTTTCCTATTTTCATACTCTACTCTTTGGTAAGAAGGCACTAAGCTCAGTCCACATTTAAGGTGAGGGGAGATATGTTCCAATTTCTTCAGAGCAGAACGTCTACAGAAATAATTTGAGATTCTTTTGAGCAAAAAGTGTGTTTCTTCTCCCCCATTTAGTCCTTTACTCAAGGTTTTATTTATACCAGTATAGCTTCCTTGTATTTATTTTATAGTAGCTGAGAGTTAAACTTAACGTAGAGATGACTTCAATATTGGAGAATATTTGCTTCTCATATGCTAGAGGATGGAGCCTCTTAGTGTCATTGTTACACAGGGAAGACCTAGACTTATTTCAGTAAGAATAAAGTATTTTTGCTCAAAGTTTAAAGGAGAAGCACCAGTAATTTGGTCAAGCAGCCTCAGGAAGGAAGAGCAAACATGATATATGAGAGCATATAATCCCATAGAGAACACGTTCTTCTTGACAGAACATCTGCCAGATTTGAAATGCTTTATTTAACCCATGAAAAAAAATACAGTTAAAATGGTTTATAAACTAAAGTACTATAGTAGAGATAGTAAAGACTAAGATTAGAAAACCCATGTTCATGACAATTTAAGTTATTCTGTGTATATGTTATGCCAGAAATGTATGCATTTTTTGTGTATATATTATATACATAAACAACCAAACACAACTCATTACATTACAAATGTGATTAAGGGTAAAGACCTTGAGATAGAGAGATAATCTTGGATTATTACGTTGTACCCAAACTTATCATATGAATCCTTAAAAATGGAGAATTCTCTTAAAAGGTTAGAGCCGGGTTAGAGATGCTGGTTTTGAAGATGGAGATAAGGACTCTGAGCTAAGCAATTTGGGTAGCATCTGGAAGTCAGAAATGTCAAGGCAACAGATTCTCCCTTAGAGCCTCCAGAATGAATGCAGCCTTCCAGTACCTTTATTTTCACATAGTAAGACCTGCATTGGACTTTTCATCTATGGCACTATAAGCTAATATATTTGTATTCTTTAAGCCACTAAGGTTTTCATAATTTGTTATAGCAACAATGGAAAATGGGCTCTGTTCTATTTCATTTCTAATGGTATGTGATACTCTAAACCAAGGAATAATATCTGTTGTTCTTTTTGTATAAAATTGCACATATGCTTTTCTTTGTACACGTTCTTTTTCTATTTGCTAGATGACCATTCATATTTTATTGTGTAAGACTTTACAATGTATATTTGATGAGATTTTTTTACACGTATAGAATATCATTAGTACAGTGCTTTAAATCCTTCCAATTACAACCTTTTGCAAACTGGTTCATTTTGAGAAAAAATTGCTTTCCAGCATTAAAATTGTATAAGCAAGGTAAATGTTACGATTGTTGATAAATGGAAAATCAGTGTTAAGCAGTTTTTTCCAAAACCTATCTCGTTTAGAATTTTATAATATTTTAAAAATTATTGTTAGCCATAAACCTAGTTGATTTCATGCCCCCAGGGATATGCATAATATAACTGTAGTATCATCAGTAACTTTTCAAAGTAATGCTTTTCAAATGACTATAATATATGGTGATAATTTCTACAGAAATTAACTAGAATTTAATTCCTGCCAAATGAATTGTGTCATGAGAAAAAAGTAGACATTTTTCGAGACATACAATTTATTTCTATGTAAATATCCCTTATGCAAATCTCCTTCCTTTCAATGAAAAAAATTGGATCAGAATTAAAATCATATATTTATTCATATTTATTTCTGTATTATACTTTTATATTTCCATATCTTCTACTTATGTAGATGCTTTCCATTATCATTTCAATTCAACCAAATATCAAGTAAGGACAAAAGAGCAAATTGGTCACAGATCAGTTTCACAGAATGCTGAAAATGCCACATAAGAAATAAAAAGTGTTAGTGTACGTGATGTCTATTTTTATGTGTCAACCTGGGTAAGTTATGGTGTCCAATTGTTGGTCAAGCAAGCACTGGTCTAATTGTTAACTGCAAGGGTATTTTATAGATGGATTTACATCATTAGTCACTTACATCTAGGGATGATTGCACCTAAAGTCAAAAAAGGAGATTGCTCTCAGCAATGAGGAAAATCGCATCATCCAATCATTTGGAGATTCTAAAGTGAAATCTGAGGATTTTAGAAATCAGAAAGAATAATTTCTGCCTTTTCTTTAGACAGTCATCTTCTGGGGAATGCAACTTCACTTTCATCAGAGTTTCCAGCCTGTGGTCTGACCTACAGAATTCATCCTTGCCAATCCCCATGGCCATGTGAGTCAATTCCTATATTAAATCTTATTTATTGATTCCATTTCTCTGGAAGACCTTAACTAATACAGTGTATTACTGGAGGAATATGAATTTTAATTGTCCCATTAAATTAATTATATTACTGCTATTTCAGGAAATGTTGTCAAGTCTTGGATAAGTGTGAAAGACAAGATTGCTGCATTATAAATTTCACCTCTTATAGATGGGGTTTGTTCCAGAAGGTGCTGAATATGTGGTTTTAACTTCTACTTACCTAGACTAAACTTTGAACAAGCTTCTTCCTGACTCTGGACCCCTGACCTTCCTCTCATTACGTAGGCACCTTAGTAGAAAGTGCCTTATCTCCCTCTCACTCCTCAACATTACTGGAATTAAGTCGCTTAATTACAGCAAAAAAAAATAGCCAAACCAAGTGGCTCTAAATTGCAGGCTTAGTTGTGACTTATCCATCCCAATGTTCAACCTCTAGAACTTTTCCACTAGCCGATCACATCTCTTAAAAACCATGCTGACCTGCACCCCCATTTATTTTTTTTAGAACAGAGAAGAGTTCAGACTTACTTTTGGTGCTTCTGCCCTAATGCAATAACTTTGAATAGGGGCATCCTTTAACATTACCTGGTGCTATTTTCTTTGACAGTGCAATGCACTATAGGGATAAAAAGTACAAAAAATGAATTTAACCCTAAAGTGAGAAAGATGTTTGAACAAATCATTGTAATTGCTCCTATATATCTATTGGTAGAACTTTTTGGCTATGACTATTGTGAAGATCTGAAATGCTTACAAGGCAAATGATAAAATAGATTTTAAATTTCTTGGAGGTGTAAAGAGGGTCCTACACAGAATAGATGCTAAAGTTAAATGAGTTCTACCATCACAACCTGGAGAGTATGTCACCTATAAAAGCTTGAGAAAGGAGTGTGCAAGTACAGATGGAGACCGAAATGTGTGAGAAACACAGGAATAGATCAAGGATAAATCTAATCAGGGAAGAATCTAAATAGATAAGAAGCTCATTTTAGAAGGCCATATCTGTTATTAATATACTTCTTTTATTAAACTTAAGGTTTACCATATTGTTTAGCAGAGAGGTATTACTGAATGAAAAATGTGATACATTTGTTAATTTGTTTGAGAAAAAATAAGTTTGGAAATTCAAAACATCAGAAGTAAAGGCAAAATATTAGTTTTACTAATTTAATGTCCTAAGTTTCCCATTTATAGTTAATGTGGTAACAAATATTGGCAGGTAGAAATCAAATGGAAGAAACAATCTTTTACTGAATTTTTAAACTTAAGAAGACACACTTTTTTTGAATTTGAACACTTAAAACTTGAATAATTTTCTCTTATTTACATATGAATTTCCAATTAGATGAGAAGTAATAAGCCTAGACATTGTCCCAAATATGGAGTCATAAAAATGAAACTCTGGTTCAAGTTATATCATTTGCTAGATATAAAATACAACACAAGTGGATTATCTTTTTCCCATAGATTGCTTATCTAAAATATGGAAATTACACTAGACAGGTGATTTTCTAAATGAGCCCCATGGAGTCCCACTTTTCAACAAAAATGTTTCAAGAGTTGCTAAAAGATGCTGACCACAGATATGAAGATTTTTGATCCAAATGATTCTCCAAACACAGCTCCCAAATTTATGTGTGCTCTATGTATTAGGTTTCTAGGTAACAAAGCATCTGAAGAAAGGTTAAGATCCTTAAAAAGAGTTGTACATCATTGGACCTCACTGAGTAAGACCTGACAAGCATTTTATATAGTTTAGGGAGAGAGGAACATTCAAACCCCAGCAAGTATATTAACTCATTGCAATACACATGGAATAGATATTTGCTGGATTGCAAGTGGAACACATCTTCTGTATAAGGTAATGAGACAGTGGGAAGACATGTTTAGGTGTGAGAACTTTGTATTACATTACATTTTGGAGATAAACTTTTTCTTAAAGTCATAAATTTAAAGAGGTATCTTTAGGAAATAGTGCCCTTCTGGCTTTCATGAGTTAAGGCTGTTTCCAAAAGGAAAAAAAAATAAATGCATTAGGAAAATTTGACTCTACATTTGTAATATGAAAAGCTTCCTTATTTTTCATAAATGTGAGTTCTGCAGTGAGAACTCATTAGTATAATGATTTGGCATATGCAATTTGTAAACATGAAGCTTTTAATCGCTAAACTTTCCAGGTTCTTAGAAATTCTGCTGCTTTTTTTAGTCTTTTACTGTTTCATATTTTTTCCCTGCATTCATTCTTAATTTAGCTTTAGATGTGATGTATAATAGAAAATAGAAGTATACAAATTTGGACAGCAATGTTTCATATTAATCAAAAGATTCTGGTTAAGAAACTATAGTTTGCGGTTAGTAGAACTAAATTTGAATCTTGGCTTTACCATAAATAGAATTGAAACTCACTGAACTTCATCTGAGAATTGTGATGAATGATAATGAAAATAATGTCTACCTCATAAGTTTACTATGAACACTGGTATAGATAATGTGTACATGCTACATTGCCTGTATGCTTTCCTAACCCTCCTCTAAAACTCAATATTCTTTGCTTGTGCAAAGAAACAAAAGTTATAATATAAATTCTTGTGAAGATTAAGTGAAATAACGTCTGTAAAGTGGGATTCTTTTGGCAGATGTTTATTGGTATCCACTGCAATTCCTTTGAAAAGAAACCAATGGTAATCAAGAAATCTAAATCTATAAATCATTGGTTAAGTAGAATATAGTCTTTAATAACTACTATGAATCTTTGAGTTTCATCATACAAGTATATCTCAAAAGACAAAACAAGAAATTTGAGATGAGTTGTCAAGGGTTCATATAGGCTTGACCTCTATTTGAAAAATTTGTTTTCATAAATCTATCACTTCATGGAGATTAATTTCCAAGGTATCAATCATTTATATAATCATCATCATCATCATCCTCATCATTTAATAGACTATTATTCACTTATCCCAGCTCTATTTTGAAATTATATGCCTTATTCAATGTCTTGGGAAATGAAAGCTAAAATATATTTATGTGTGAATTCTAAAAAAAATAAAAACAAATTTATCTATAAATGACAGGATAACTGAGTTAATGTATATGTTTCAAAGATGAGGGCAAGTGGTTAGGTCTAAGAGTTTTGGAATAATTGGAAACAGATGAGTCCCTATGACCAGGATATTCACAGAAGGAGGCTTCAAGGAAGAAGTTGGCGTGTAGCAGGCTACACAACCATAGAAAGCAGGTGTTTGAGCAGAGCTGGTGAAACATCAAAGTTTCAATTGGAGGAAATAGAGGAACTGGCACCTGAGAATTTACCTACAGGCCAAGAAGTTTCTGCTTGGGCAAAGTTAGGGCTTGTTTCATTTTGTGCTGATTTTCTTATGGGGAGATGATGCTACATAAAAGCCCTTTCACTCTTGTGTTTAGAACTACTTGTATTCCATTATTATCCCATGCCTAAAGACAGTGTGTAATATGACAGAAATAACTCACAGAGCCTTATTCGGCAGTCTTTTTCAGTTGAGAGGCCTATTTGGGTGATAGGACTCTAATAAAATGGGAGAAAGAACACATGCCAACTCCTTTTATTAAAAAAAAATCTGAACAATCATTATTAAATAGAAATTAAAAAATCAAAAATATTTCCGAATATTTATTAGTTACTGAGAAATACACTATGCTGTAGAGATAAAGCAAAATGCATGATTTCATTTTCTGAAGTTCTAGAAAAGGCAAAACTGTAGTGGCAGCAGAGTAGAGATTGCCATGGGCCTATGAGTGGGCAATTGACTGCAGATAAATGTGAGCAAATTCACTGGGATGATGGAAATATATGTCATGATTTTGGTGGTTATTCCATTTGGAAATCGCATCCATTTTAAAATTCCACTTTATACATTTGTCAAAACCTATGAAATTGTACACTTATATTTAGTGAACTTATTATATGCAAATTATAACTTGATAAAACTGAAAAAAAAGTAAACCTTTACTACTAATTAAAGAACAACACCCTTATTTCTTAAACAAGTCAGAGGTTATAGACCACTATGTTCTTTTACCTTAACTCATCCTTATTACAGGCTTTATTTAGACATAAGTACAACTGAGAACTCTCAGAACTTTCAGACCCTCTGATAGGGGATTGAGGTCTTTGACATTTAGCAAGGAAAGAGAAGGTGGTCATTGCGGTGATAAATTAATAAATTTTTATAAGCATAAGTAAAATATACATGAAAGTCATCATAGATTTGGTTCAGTTGTACATTAAGTTTCCAAAAATTATTTAAAACTTTTTCTTAACTTCTGACATGTACATCTTCCCCCCAAAACACCCCCTCAGTACTGGCAGTGAGTTCTTTCCCCCCACGCATCTGGGCAATCACTAATATACTTTTGCTCTCCATAGATTTGCCTGTTCTGGACATTTTATTTAAATAGGAAAGTACTATACATACTTTTTTATTTTTTAAGTGCATGGTCCAGGAATCTAACCCAGGTCTCCCTCATGGAAGGTGAGCATTCTACCACTGATATATATACTGTTTTGCATGACTTCTTTCCATTTGCATAATGTTTTTAAGGTGTAACCAGGGAGTTAAGAACTAACTAATGATTATGATTGCTGAATCATAATATAGATGTTTTCTTTCTATATTACAGGATAGCCAAATACTAATACCTGAAATTACTGAAACTCAACTAGCCTCACACCTGTTTAAAGTTATTATTGTAATTATCACTCTAGCCTAGGCTTACCCTTGTTTTTACTTACTTAATAGTTTCAGCCTTGTGTATAGTTACTATTGCAATGGTTATTCTTGCCGATTCTCACCCTGGTTTGTACTTACTATTGTAATGATAACAACTATGTCTCCCTTGTTTGAATCTATAAAAACCATAAACCTCTTAGACTTGAGGACACAGATTTTTGGGCTGCTAGGCCCAAAAATCTCCTGCTTCACACCTGGCAAAGCATTATCCCTTTGAAACCTTTGTGTTTCAGGAAATGGTCATTTGAGCCACTGGGCAGAGAATTTACTGTCTTTGTCAGGTAACAATTTGATGACTCTGGTGGAACCAAAGGGCCATCTGCTGGAGTCTTGGGGCCCCAGTAAAGGACAGGCCACTAAATGTTCTTTAGTCTAGATGCTGGGCAACTGGGTTTTCTCTGGTGTATTGATACTCTAGATGCTTTCGGCGCCTTAAGAAATTTCAAAGAAAGAAATTGTTTCCAGTTCCAAGTCCAGACATCTGACTGGGTACATGGGCCATCAAGGTAAAAGTGGATCGGGAAGTCAGTTCAGAGGTTCGAGTCCCCTAGGCCTATAAACCTATAGGCCTAGAGTGAGAATTGGGTCTCACTTCTAGAAGATTCTCCTTTGCTCTGGTCTCTACATGTTCTGTTTTCTGAAAACCATTCTGTTTGGGGTTTGAGGCCCTGACCTGAGTTTGTCTGTTGAGTATACTCCTGAAAAATAAGTAATCCAACAATTAATTGGTTAAATAAAATTAAGTAGGCCTGTTTAACTGTTAGCCAGTAAGTTACCTGGGTATAGTAAGTGTTTAATGCTTGCAAATCAGTGTCTTAAGAACTTAATGTCTCTTTGTTAGTAGGTGTGTTCAGTCTAGTTATTAACTGATGTGCACTTAAATATAGTAAGTGTTAAGTGTCTGTTTAAATTTGTTAGTTGCTGTGTTCCTGCATTTGAATTGCTTAATTGTTCCTAATTGATTACAGAGTAAAAAAAAATTCAATAGGAAATCCTAATTCCAATTGCATTCCTCAATGTAGTAGTTTTGGCTTTATCTTGAAAAATTGGAAATATTTTAGTTATAAGCCTATGAAAAAAACAAAAATAGTTTATTGCTGCAACGCAGTCTGGCCTCAGTATGATTTTGGATCAGAATAGAAATGGCCTGAGAATGGCTTTATAGAAAAGAACACAGTTTTAAAGTTTGAGTTGTTTTACAGGAAAAAGTAGAAATGGGATGAGTTGATAGATGTTTAGTTCTTTATTTGTCTTTCCCAGCAATTCATATTGATGAGAAAATGTAGAATTTTACTGGTAGAGACTAGCAGAGAAAAGAAAACTGTCCTCCCTGATTCAAATCTACTGGATCTACTAGAATCTTTATTAACTCCTTCAGCTGCTCCACCTCCACCCTGTAATCATTGAGCCAACAGATCAGAAAAGGAGGAAGCTCCCTGACCTCCTCCTCCATATCTCTCTTTAGCAGAGGAAAAAGCTGGAGATAGAAATGTTCTTCCCCTCCAATACCTGTCAGGGAGCTCAATTTGGCCAGAGCTACTCTCAAAAACTGGCAGAACTACCAAAAAAAAAAAAAAAAAACTCTTGCCCCTCTGGCGAGTGCCTATAAGGATAGATGAACAGGGAGACCCAAGAATATTCCTACATGCGCACACCCCATTCACCACATTGCATTTACACAACTGTAAATAATACCCCACTCTATGGAGAGGACCTGAGGAAAATGTCACACTTTTATTTGCTTCAATATTTGCAATATATAATGAAAATAGGGCTGATATTCAAGCCTCATTAAATGCCCTGGTAAGAGGAGAAGAATGGAGAATAGTAATGGAAGAGGCAAAGCAGGAAGTAGATAAGAAACAGAAAAATCCTGGCAACTCCAGTGTATTCTGGAGCAAGTTTAGCAATACCTACAAGGGACCTGAGTGGGATCCAAATGATGCAGGTGACCAGGCTAAATTAGAGCGTTATGAAAAGTGCATGGGTGGGGGTGGGGGGGCAGGTCTGCAAAAAGGGGAAAAACTTACAAAATATAAATAAATAAATGAGATACTGCAGGGACCAAAGGAAAATCCCTCAGCTTTCCTTGAAAGAATTATATTATTTATTGGCAGTTCACAGATACAGATCCTGAAAGTCTAGAGAATGCCAGAAATTTAAACATGACTTTTATTACTGAAAATTTTCCTGAAATAACCACAGAACACAGATGGGGGGTTAGGATTGCCTGTCCCTAGGCTGGTTGAAATTACTTTTAAAATTTGCAGCAATGCAAGCAAGTTAAAAAAAACTGGTACTTCCAAAAGCAAGCAGCACTTGACGAACAACACCTTACAAGTCCTATGGCACTTCGTGGGTGCTCCTGAAGCAAGAATAACCAAGATGAGAAAAAGAGCACAAAGGTAAGGCCCCTAGAACCCCCCTTGAGAGTTAGAAGGGATTCCTAAGGAATTAGGAAACAACCGATGTGCATACTGCAAGAAAGAAGGGCACTGGAAAAGGGATTTTCCTGTCCATTCCCATGGTAAACACCTAAAGGACGTCTAGACAAGTCAAATTCCAGATATCGAAGGTGATGATGATGCAAACAATAGCAACTTGGAATGAAGGGGCCCAGGCGCTCTATTAGAAGAGAGGCGGCTTCTCCCAGTCTCCCAAAAAGAGCCTATAGTAACAAATACAGGTGGGTAAACAATCAACTTTCTTGTGGATACAGAAACCACATATTCAGGATAAATAAAAAATCTAATGTGATTTCCAACCAATCAGCTACTATAATGGAAGTATGTGAAAAAAGAGCAAATTTGAACCATTTTTGCAGCTGTCAAATTGGCACCAAAAATTTAATCCATAGTTACCTGTATTTGCTGGAAGGTCTGTTTCCTTGCTAGAAAAAGACCTGCTAACAAGTTAAATGCCCAAATAAACTGTTCTCCGGATTGTTTGTCAATAGAGGTGCCCCCAGGACAAGGCTTTGCGTTGAAAGCTGCCCTGCAGTTCATGAAGGAGGTAAGCAGACCATGCCTATTCCAGAAGAAATCTTGAGTGCTGTAAAACTGGAGTTATGGGCTGATGAAAAACCCGGATGTGCAAAAAATAGTAAGACTGGTTTGTTTCAATTTGCTAAAGTTGCCAGAATGTAATATACCAGAAATGGATTGGTTATTAGGTTACAAATTTACAATTGTAAGGCCATGAAAATGTCCATATTAAGGAATCCTGGGGAAGAAACCTTGACTTTGAAGAAAGGCCACCAGTCTCTGGAACACCTTTCTCAGCTGGGATGGCACTGGCTGGTGTCTGCGGGTTGTTACTTTTGGTTTGTTTTCCAGTGGTTTTCCCTCTAAGCTTGTGTGGGTCATCACTGAGCTTCTCTGGAGCAAACTCTGGATTTCATCTCTTAGTTTAGCACGTCCAAATATCTGTATTTCAGTTTCATCACTCTGGTCTCTGTTGGCTCTTAGTTTTCTCTCATAAAGGGCTCTACCTTGAATGGGAAAGATCACATCTGCATGGAAACAACCTAATTAAAAGTTCCCACCCCAAAATAAGTCTGCCTCCACAAGATTTGATTTAAAAAAACATGGCTTTTCTTGGAAACCTAACAGCTTCAAATCAGCAGATGGTCAAACTGAAACTTCAAAAGCCTGGTACTTATACCATGTTAAACAATACCCACTCAAACTGAGAAGGAATTATTCCATTAATTAGAGATATTCTTGAAATATCAATTAATACCACCCTGTCAATCTCTTTATAAACTCCAATATTGTCTGCATGAAAGCTAGGCACCTTAAATGAATGCCAGTTTATGCATTACCTCTGGGCCATTAATCAAATTGTATATGACATCCACTTGGTAGTTCCAAATCCATATGTTTTACTTACTAGTATCTAGAGATCTCTGTTCGTTTACTGTCTTAGATTTGAAAGGTGCCTTTTACTGCACACCCCTTAACCCGGGATCTCAAGCACTGTTTGCTCTTGAATGGGAAGACCCTGGTACTCATCTAAAATAATATTGCAGGATTGGTTTTCCCCAAGGATTTAAAAATGCTCCCACAATATTTGGAGAAGCATTAGCCAGAGACTAAAGGGATTTACACTTACACAAAGGAATACTGTTACAGTATGTAGATGATATTCTAGTAGGAAGCTGTACCAAAAAGGCATCAGATAAGAACACTATTTAAACTCTGAATTTCTTGGCAGACCGAGGGTACAAAGTCTCTAAGGAAAAGGCCCAGATTTCTAATGAGGCAGTGAAGTATTTATTTTTTGTGCTATCCAAAAGACAGATAAGCTATTGCCAGACCAGAGAGAGGGTTTAGTCTGAGTAACGGAGCCACTTACAAAAAGGCAGTTTTGAGGATTCTTAGAGATGGCAAGATCCTACAGAATTTGAATACCTAATTTTGGACTCATAGAAAAACCCTTATATAAAATCTTGACAGGATCTGAGTAAAAGCCTCTAAATCAGACTACTGAATGTAAAGATAACTTCCATAAAATAAAAAGAGAACTTTTAACTGCCCCAGCCCTTGGCCTCCCAGACCCAAGGAAACATTTTGACATTTTCATACATGAAAGACAAGGGATTGAATTAAGAGTGTTTACTCAAAAATTAGAAATGCCAGATGTCTTATGGACTATTTTTCTAAACAGCTAGATAATAGTACCCAAGGATGGTCAGTATGCCGAAGCGCTGTAGCAGCCATCTGTGACATTCTCAAAGAAGCTGAAAAATTTAGGACAATCCTCCACTGTGCACACACCAACTATGTACTGTCACTGTTAGGATACAAAGGTGAGTATAGGCTCACTGCTGGAGGCTTAGGTAAATATCAAGCTATTCTACTAGATGATCCTAATGTCACTCTAAAAGCTTCTTCTAGTCAAAACCCATGTACCTTAATTCCAAATAAGGAAAGTTAACTTGTGCATGACTATATACAATAATTAGTGAAGTCTATTCCAGCCACCTTGATTTGGCAAATCAATCTTTAGAACATCCAAACATGGAGATGTACACTAATGGAAGTAGCTGCATAGAAAAAGGACTTCAGAAAGCTGGTTATGCAGTGGTCACTCTACAAACAATACTAGAGAGTGGGCCCTTTTCACCAGTTCTCCCATGCCTATATATTGAAAAGATTATTCTGTCATAATTCAGTGGATTTGGGGCCCTTATCAAAGATAAGGCTTTTCAGCTTTGTTGATATGATCATATGAATTTTCCCTTTTGATTTGTCAATGTGCTGTATTAGATTGTTTGATTTTCTTATGTTGAATTACCCTTGCATTCCTGGTATAAACCCCATGTGGTTGTGATGTATATTTCTTTTAATGTGTCACTGAATTTGATTTGCTAATATTTTGTTGATAATATTTGCATCTTTGTTCATTACAGATACTGGTCTTTAGGTTTCTTTTCTTTTAGCTTCTTTATCCACTTTTGGTATTAGAGTGATTTTAGCTTCATAAAATGAGTTAGGTAGTGTTCCTTTTTCCTCAATTTTTTTGGAAGGGTGTGAGCATGATTGTTATTGGAATGTTTGATAAAATTCCCCCGTGAAATTCTCTCATCCTGGGCTTTTCCTTGTTGGATGATTTTTGAGGACTCATTGAATCGCTTTACTTGTAAGTGGTTTGTTGGAATCATCTATTTCTTCTTGAGTCATATAGGTAGTTCAAGTGTTTCTAGGAATTTGTCCATTTCATCTAAGTTTTCTTGTTTGTTCTATTTGTTCATAATATCCTCTTAAGATTTTTAAAATTTCTTCAGTATTCATAGTAACTACCCCCCTCTTGCTTCTGATTTAGTTTATTTGTATTCTCTCTCTTTTTTTCTTTGTCAGCTCAGTTAAGGGTCCATCAATTTTATTGATTTTCTCAAAGAATAAATTTTGGTTTTGTCGATTCTTTCTTTTGTTTTGTTCTTGCTTTCCAGTCCATTTATCTATGCTTTAGTCTTTGTTATTTCTCTCCATCTCTTTGCTTTTGGGTTTGTTTACTGTTCTTTCTCTAAATTCACCAGTGATTTAAGTCCTCCATTTTCACTAATTCTTGTTCTTTGATATAGGCATTTAGGGCATAAATTTCCCTGTCAAAACTGCCTTTGCCACATTTCATAAGTTCTGATATATTGTATTCTCATTATCATTCATCTCCAGGTATTTACAGATTGCTCTAGCAATTTCTTTTTTTTTTTAAACATGGGGAGGCACTGGGAATCGAACCTGGGTCCTCTAGCATGGCAGGCAAGCAGCAATTTCTTTTTTGACCTACTGATTATGAGTGCATCTTTGAATCTCCATATATTTGTGAAAGTTCTCGTTCTTTGGTGATTAATAATTTCCAGCTTCATTCTGTTTTGGACAGAGAAAATACTTTGGATAACTTCAATTTTAGTAAATTTACAAAGACCTGTTTTGTGCCCCAGCATATGATCTATCCTAAAGAATCTGCCATGAGCTCTATGGGAGAATGTATATCCTAGTGTTTTGGAGTGTAATTTTAGGTCTAGTTCATTTATCACATTTCTAAGTTCTCTATTTCCTTGTGATCCTCTGTCTTGTTGTTCTATCTATAGTGGAGAGTAGTGTATTGAAATCTCTCACTATTATTGTTGAAATGTCTATAGCTCCCTTCAGTTTTGCCAATGTTTGCCTCATGTACTTTAGAGCTCCTTGATTGGGAGCATAAACATTTATAATTGTTATATCTTTACTAAAGTTGTGTCTTCGTCTCTTATGATGTGTTTACATTTAAAGCCTATTTTATCTGATATTAGCATAGCCACTCCTGTTTTCTTTTTATTAAAATTTGCATATAACATCTTATTACATCCTTTCACTTTCAATCTATTTGTGTCCTTATGTCTTAGATGTGTCTCTTGTAAAAAGCATATAGATGGTGTCATGGTCAGGTTCATATATCAACTTGGCCAGGTGGTGGTACCCATTTGTCTGGCTCAGCAGGTGCTAACCTGCCTGTTACTATGAGGGCGTTTAATTGACTTAAATCATGTTTACATTGGCTACATTCACAGCTGATTGCATTTGTAATCAGCCAAGGGGCGTGTCTTCTGCAATGAGTGACGCTTAATCTAATCACTGGAAGGCTTTTAACAAGGATTCAGAAGAGATCGCCCTCTTCCTCTTTCAGCTGGCTGGCCTCTCCTGAGTCTATTGAAAGTTGGGCAGGGGAACACAGGAATTTCAGGGCAGAATGCACCCCACCATATATGAGACCTGAAATTGACTCCCAGCCTATGCATCCCCCAAAATGAAAGAAAAACTTCAACAATATTATGCCCCAAAGTCTGGTGGAGCAGCTGATCACAGTGCACAGGGCCAAGCAGTTTTGCTGCTCACAATATCCAATGGGACATCTATTCATGGTGTCCAGTGGAGCAAGGCTTTCACAATGGGTGGCTCCTTGCACCTCTGGGCTCCTCACAGGTGCTCCTGGCTGCAGGGCCATGTGGAGAGGTTTCTTCAGCTAGGTTGTATTGGAGGAAGCATTCTGCTCCCTCACATCTTCACTTCCCTATGTGCTGTCATCTGACCCCTGTGGGTTTGTGACCAAACCCTTCTCTCCCCATCCTAAATTTCCCACCTCTCTCTATGAGGACTTTCCCATGTAATGCTGAAGACCCTTTTTATCTTTCATCCCCTGGAATTTCATTCAGTCCTGGTCATTTTTCTATCCTCTTTCTTTTCGCCCCATGAAACAGGGAAAAACCAGCCTGCCTTTCACTGCCATCTTCCTGGAAGTCCAATTAATTAGTTTTAATGTGGAATATTCCATTGTATGAAATATCACTTCTTGTTTATCATTCATTGTTTATTGGATGTTTGATTTGTTTCCTCTTTTTGGTTCTTCTGAATAATGCTGCTATGAATTTTCATTTGTGTGTACATATAATATTATTTCTCTTGGACATGAAACTAGGAGTGGGATTAATGTCATATGGCAACTCTTTGCTTAAAGTGTTGAGAAACTGCCATATTGAGTTTCTCAACTCAGAGGCTGCAGTAGTTAACAATACCACCAGCAATTATGAAAATTCTAATTTCTGTCCACCCTTACTCACACTTGTAATGGTTTGTTTGTCCTTTTGATTATAGCCATTCTAGTGGGTGTGAAATTGGATCTCTTGTGGTTTTGAGTCATGTTTTCCTGATGATTAATGATGTTGAGCATGATAGTTGAGCATTCTCATGTGCTCATTGACATTTACATTTCTTCTATAGGGAAAAGTTTATTTGAATCTTTTACCTCTGCTTAATTGAGTTATTTGCCTTTTTACTACACAGTTTTAAGTGATCTTTATATATTCTAGATATAAACAAACTAACAGATGTATGATTTGAAAATATTTCTTCTCATTCTTTTGGCTTTTGTTCTCTTTTGCAACCTACTCTAGTGGAGGCTTTGCTCCCATTAAACTACAAAACTGGCCCTTTTCAAGAACAATGATCACCATTTATGTTTCTAAAATAATGGTCAGTCTCCAGTCCTTATCTTACTTTATTGCCAGCAGCATTTGAAGAAGTTAGCCACTTCATCTTCCATGGAACAGTCACTCTTGCCTCCCTGAAACAATGTTCTTCATTTACTGCTCAGGGAACAATTCATTCTTAAGCTTTTCTTATAGGATTATTTGTTTCTTTTCTGGCTTCTCTGTTTCAACTCTCCATCCTGATCTCTTCATGCTGGAGTGCCCTAGATTATTATCTAACAATACATATTTTCTTGTTGATCTCATTTGGTCTCATGACTATAATCTCAATTTATAGTATTCTGACTTTCAAATTATCATCTCTGAGTGGCATTATTTCCTCAACTCCAGACTTATATATCCAACAATGTTCTCAGTGTTTCCATTTGGACATCAAATATAAATCAAAATTTAAAAGGTCAGAAGTCTTGATATTTTTACCTAAACAACTCTGCCGTATTATCCCCCCTCAGTTCATGGAAAAGCCATCCTCCAGTTGCTTGAGTAAAAAACTATAGGGGCAAAAAGCAAAAAAAAAACAAGAAAAAACTATAGGGTCACTTTTCACATCTGTTTTACTTGTATTTCACATCCAGTCTACATTCAGCAGCCTCTATTCTCCACATACAACCAAATCCAATTGCTTCAAACCCTTCTACTGCCATGACCCTGATCCATTCTATATTCACCTCATGATTTGATTACTGAATCTCCAATATGATCTCCATACTTATGTTCATGCCTCCCTCTTTTACATTAACATTGAACCATGTTTTATTGTTCAAATCTCTCTATATATGTGTGTATGCATGCTTAAGTAGGCTAAAGGCTGTAACTTCTCATTTCAAAGTTTATGATCGTTTATTCCATCCAAAGAAAAGGCCCATTACTTACCTCACTCATCCCCTTCTTCTCTACTTTCCCTCACTCACCTCCTTCCATCACACTAATATTTTACTCTTTATGGAACACAACAGTCAAATACTTGCCATGGAGACTACACTGCCTTTTCCTTCCTCCAAACCTTTCTTTCACCTGATGCCTATTTCCCTTAAAAGTCTCAAGTCTTTTCTCTAGCATCACCTTTGCCAGAGTACACACTATTTAAAAATGCACTCACTCATCTGCTCACCTTAGCAGCACCTCATTCCCAATTATATTGCAATGATTTTTGTTTCTTCCATAATTAATATTACTTTCTGATATGCCAAATATATTCATATTCATCATGGTTATAGGATATTGCCTAGCCCTAACTCCAGAAGGTTAGGGCATGTTGACTCTGTTTACGAATGAGCTCCAACTACTTAAAATTGTGCCTGACACATAGGAGACATTCAATAATAATATTTGTTAATTGAATGCATGAATTCACATTGGTTTATCTGTATAAACATAACAGTAATTTAAGTTCTGATTATTTTTATCCCTTTTAGTTCTAAACACTAGGTCATATATTCTGAGATGAGACAGACATAAAGAATTTGGAGATGATTAAAAAAAATTGATCAGAGGTTTAGAAACTAGTACCTATAAACAAAATTAATGTAACTAGGATTATTTATCCAGGATGTAGAATGGTGACATAAAATCAATGCCACAGCCTTAGAAGGAAATTAAGGAAAGAAAAAATAATCTTTTTCCTCCCAAGTTAAAATTTTAGCCTTCCAGTATGGTTATATTCACTCACCTTAGTTTATTTCAATTGTGATACATGAGTAAAGAAGTATAATTAAGTAAAAGGATTTGTACTCATTTTTTAATAAGTCAACAACAGCATATACTTCTGTCTTTCCAGTTCTGTGACCTAACAACTAGCATTACCTCTGCTATCACATTTAACGCTACAGGCAGTAACAACTGCAAAACAAATTAAGTAATGTAAGACACAAAGTATTTTGCACCGTTATTTCATGTGCACTTCAAAATAAACTAGAGGGTTGTTAGACTAGATGTATTTATTGACAACACAGTTTATAGAAAAAGAAAGAGCACACATTGTTTAAAACGTGATGAGTTAAGATGTTTGGGATCTTTCAAAACTAGGTAAAAAAAAAAAAAACAGTCCTCTGTATATACCAAACAGCAGTCTGACCTTGTACTATTCACTCTGGGTGCAAACATTTCTTAGAGTTAACATCTTTCCTTCCTATAATGGGTTGAGAACATTCATCTTCCTTTATTTTCTAAAATAAGCTGCAAAGGAAGACTGGTGGAAGAGAAGTTTAATTATGCTGCATCAATATTTACTTTAATGTTTATTTTTAAACTTATAATCTATTTTCTATTTTACTTTTTTCTAATTTTCAGTTCTGAAAATAATCATCATCTATAAACTCCAACACACAGCTGTTTTCACAAGTGTCATCTCTCATTCTCCTCTGCCCCCAATCATCTAGCCAATCCACCAATGCTCACATTGAACTTTCTCCAAGAGTTTCCTGACTGCCCTCACTCTTTCCACATTAACCCCTAACCAATGCCTGGTTTGTAGGAGGATTTTTCAGGAACTTACATGTGAGAAACTACCTAAGGAAAAGGAATTCCTTAGGAAATATGCAGGGATCTTTTATTTTAGAGATTGTATGACATATATGTGATCAGAAATGACTCCAAAAATAAGCGGACTCTTTATTATTTGAAAGATAGCCAAAGGAATATTAAATTTCTCATGTTATTTAATCCCAAAATGGTTAGTGTGCTGATTTGAAACTATTATTTACCCCAGAAAAGCCAACTCTCAATCCTGATCCGGTGTTTTGGGGACAGCCATTTTCCTCTAATCAGGATTATAAGAAAATGTGGGGTGGAAACTTCGATTGTATGTTTCCGTGGAGTTGTGGCCTATCCAGTTTTGGGTGCATCTTTTGATTGGATTACTTCCATGAAGATGTGACTCTGCCCATTCAAGGCATGTCTTGAATAGTTTACTTGAGTTCTTCAAAAGGAGAAACATTTTAGAATTGCTTCAGAGCTGACAGAGATGCAGACATTTGGCGATGCTTGGAGTACTGACAGAGAGAGCAGATGACTGGACCTGGATGTTTGGAGATGCAGAGTCCAGCAGATGTCGCCATGTGTCTTGCCACGAGATGGTAAGCAAGCCAGAACCCAGAGTTGTGTCCCAGAGAAGCTAAGTGAAGGCCCACTAAGAAGAAATTACCCACATCAGAAGCTGGAAGCAATGGAACCAGGAACAAGGACCAGAAGATGCCAACCGTGTGCTTTCCTATGTGATCGACATCAGCCTTTCTTGAGTCAAGATATTTTTATCTGGATGTCTTAGTTTGGACATTTTTATTGCTTTAGAACTGTAAACTTATAACTTAATAAATACTCTTTTAAAACACCAACTCATTTCTGGTATATTGCATTTCAGCAGCATTAGCAAACTAAAACAGGTAGAAATCATTGTTTACTAGTTTTAGAATACAAAAATTTGAAATCATGCTGCTTTCCTTTCCCTTCTTTCTCTCCATCCTTCCTCCTTCTCTCCCATACTTCCATTTCTATTTCCATGCTTCCTTTCTTACTTCCAAATGCAGCCTAAGAGAGATTGAAAGACTTGAAGAGGGCAATCATGTCAACCTGCATAAGAACTGTGTAAAAGCAGAGCAGGGCAATAGCTCAGAATAGTAGGGAGTTTGTGTACACACAGGTCATTGAAGAAATAAATTAGTATATTGTAGCTAAAGGGATTCAAGTTCCTTATGGATGGAGAAAGGAGATATAAATATAGTAAAGCAGAAAGCTATTAGGAACACTAGTATTGGATTTGACACAAAACTCTCATTGTTATTATCTTCCTAATAATTCTATTTATTATATATGTGTGTTTATATTCTACATATACAATAATGTGTGTATATACACAAACAATGCATATGTATACATGTAAGTGTATGAGCATATATGAAGGTTTGTGTATATGTGCCTATATAGGTATGCAGTTTTCTATGCATATATACATAATCCACATGCACATATACATACACACACACATATATATATATATATATATACACATACATATGCATATGCAAACATGTATATACACACATGTACTCTAGCTGCATTCACTGAGAGGACTAGTGTTCTAGTTTGTTAGCTGTGGGAATGCAATATAGTAGAAATGGAATGGCTTTTAAAAAGGGGAATTTAAGAACAAGAAAAGTGTCCCAATTAAAATAAGTCTATAGAAATGTCCAATCTAAGGCATCCAGGGAGAGATACCTTGGTTCAAGAAGGCTGATGAAGTTCAGGGTTTCTCTCTCTAGTGAGACAGCACATAGCAAACACAGTCAGGGAGTCCCTCTTATCTGGAAAGCACATGGTGCTTTTTTTTTTTCTGCTAGCATTCTCTCCTGGTTTCACATTTCATGAAACTCCCCAGAAGGCGTTTTCCTTAATCATCTCCAAAGGTCACTGGCTGGTAGACTCTGTGCTTCTCGTGGCTATGTCATTCTCTGCTCTCTCAGAATCTCTCACTTTCTCAAAAATGTTTCCTCTTTTATAGGATATGAATAAACTAATCAAGACCTACCCAAATGGATGGAGATATATCACCACCTAACTCGGGTTAAGCACTACTCTTAATTGAGTCACATCTCCAGGAAGGTGATCTAATTACAGTTTCAAACATATAGTAATGAATAAGAATTAGAAGAAATGGCTGCCTTTGCAAAATGGGATTAGGATTAAAAATGGCTTTTCTAGGGTACATACATCCTTTCAAACCAGCACAACTCATGATCAACAATGCTCTATTAGAAATGAGTATACCTAGCACCCAGATCTTTTTTTCTAAATACCAGTTTCCACTAAAGAGAACACTAAAGAGAAAATTAATTGGAGAGATTCCCATTCCAGAACTACTGCTGAAAAAACCATGGTATAAACTAGAATATCTGTTTAGATATTCTATTAGATTCTCCAGGATTGATACAAAGAGGCTATGACCACCTGCTTCCACTTCTGGGACAAAAGGACGTTAATGATGGAAAAAGTTTCAGGCTATCTATAAAGAGGAAAGAGGTTTTCATAAAAATAAAAAATATATGTATAGAAAAAAAGGAAATAAACAGTTAAATTCTAATGGAACTTTTGAAGTCATTCATAAAGAATGGGCATGGCATAAAAGGAAATGAAAGAGCTTACTATTATAGACTTGTTTGCCCCTAATTGTCATCTGGGAGTAGGGAAATTTACCCAAGCTCAACCAACAACACTTGATTAAGGGGCTCCATTATATCATCTCCATTTATTCTAGCCTGCATGAATTTAACTAAAATTTTTTTGAAGAAGACTGGTAAGTAAAGTCATTAGAGCTGGGTATGGAATTCAACCAGACTGTTTGTTTAGGTGCTTGAAGTAAAGATTATTCACTTAAGGGCCGAGATCTTCTCATCTGGTGAATCCTGCTGTCCTGGGTATTGTAATACTTGATGGTGAATGGGACAGTAATGCAAAGGACCAAAAGTTAAGCTTGGAAATGCATTGGTATTATGGCACAAGAAACTATGTTTAAATTACAGATTAAAAGGCAAGAAAATATAAAAATGTCTTGTGATAACATCATCTACACCTAAAAGCCTATTTGGAGTCATGATGGCATATGAATGGATGAATTGCAATTTTATGCTATGCTGTTTGTAAGAAAAGTCTGTCATGTACCCAATCTTATTTTTGAGTTAAATTAACCAAACCTTTCCCTTCTCTATAGTGAAAATATAGCATGATTAAATCTTGGGAGGAGAAAAAGAAGAAAGTTTATATTTACTTTCCTAAAATGCCAGTTTTCCAAATGTCTTTATTTTAGCTACACAGAAAGTATGGAAATTGAAATCACAAATAAAGTATGGTAAAATACTTTATATGCAGACACAGATGTATTACATCTCTATATGTCAAATGTTTATTCAATGGAGAAAAAATCCCTTTTTAGCTTTGCATTTCAACAGTGTTTCAGTTAGATATTTTCAAGTGATCTGTTTTACAGATAATGTGTTCAAAAGAGATCAAAGAATTTCAGATTTCCTTATGTCTGCATAGGCTTTCTGGTAGAGATTTAGGATTTATTTCATTCTAGAATTATGTGGAAATTCATGGAAAATTTACCAATGTTTTTTGACTTTTAACAATTTACCTTCATTGAAGGAAATGTTCCATTTGATCTTCCTTCTTCTGCTGTTGATTTGCTGAAATCAAAATGCCTCTGAACTAGCTTACAGGGTTTGACAATTGCAGTTTTAGAGGTCAACCTCGGACTACATTTGTTCTCCTAGAATGCACATTCAGAGGTGTAGAGCAAGTTGTTATAAGATGTGCCATAGGAACATAGGCTCAGGCAGGACAGAACTTTCAGCAAATGACCACTTTATTACTCACACAATCCACAGGGTCCAGAAGAGTAGAGGAAGAGATTCCACCGTGGCTGGTCTGGAATGCCAATTGTTCATGTCGTGGTCAGTGGATGGCAGGTGTATATGCCCCACTTTGTGGTTGGGAGGGAAAGTGCCTGTGTTGTCAGATAGTGGTTATCTGTACACCAAGTGGAAGGGGCTTTGCCATTTATGAACAGCTGAGGCTGCTTGTTTCTCATACAGAATTCAAGGTAAGGTCAGGACATTTCATTATAGCTGACATCTCCAGGCTACAGAATGGAAACCGACTGAAATGTCTACACAACAAAAAAACATGATGGGTAAGCAAGGGCTGGATGTTGGCCACTGAAGGTGTCCATGACTTCTGCAGCGACTGATAGATGCTCAAAGCCAACTCAGGTATAACACAATGTAGGATTTGAGAGATCTAAGGGAAATATATGAGCTCTGAGACATGTTAAAATCCATACCCTTTTTGTTATATTTAACATGAAAATATTTTTGCATCACTTCCTCGTATGTGTTCTAAGATGGCAAGCATCTTAAATAAGAATAATTATTAGTTTTTCAATTTATTTGTATGTTGTTTACATCTAATTTTTTAATTGAGACAAAACATGCTTTTTTTATTAAAAATGATATTTCACTATGATAGACATTGAGTTACTTTTATGATGAACAAGCACTAATATAAATTATATATATATTAATATGCATCTAACATCAAAATATTCAGAAGAATTATAAATTTTTTAGAAGCTGTTTAAAAAATGGTGTGTCACCATGACAAATATTATCATGCCTCGCTAATATGGACTAATTATAATATAAAAACTCGGTGAACTGAAGTTGAGAGCATCGGCTATCAGGCTGAGGCCTATTGTAAAGGGTCTTAGATAGTCACATATTTTCAGGAGTTGTGACTGTTATTTCTAAATTGTGGGATAATGAGCTATTTGTATATAAGCCAGGTCTTCAGGTATTTACATGACACCCTAAGACTTAGAATTATAGCTCTAAAGCTATGAAAATCAGCAGTACCCCACATAAGAACTATTTAAAAAGTTGTAAAAGGGATCAGACTTTGACTAGAGATATGAAAGATGCTAATCTGAATAGAACTAAGGTAGATCAAAATACAGGGTGAAGGATGATATTATCCATATTTTTAAACTTCAACTTCTGTGTGAGACCAAAGAGAGATGATTATTTGGTGCAGAATTTATGTTTTCTGTTGCACATTACCTCATTTAACTTGTATGTCAGTTTAGCTGAACACCATAAGTACATGGAATATTGAATAGAGTGTGAGATTTTGTTGGTTTGTCCAAGTTAGTGAGATGCCCTGATATATCCAATAATTTGGGCAGTGAATAAAGTACTTGCAAAATGTCTTTGGGGGACTGGGGAGAAAGGAGGAAATATTAAATCTCCCCATTCGGAGAATTTCTGGTATGCTCGCAAGCAGTGGAGACAAACAAATCAATAGGTCAAGTCCTTGATCTTGGGATTCACCCCTATGAATCTTTGCAAAGGATAGGCTAAGTCTACTTAAAATTATGCCTAAAGTCACCCACAGAGAACTTCTTTTGTGCTCAGATGTGGCCTCTCTAAGCCAGCTAGGCAGATGAACTCACTGCCCTCCCCTCTACATGGGACTTGACTTCCAGGGGTGTAAATCTCCCTGGCAATGTAGGTGAGAACTTCTGGCATCATGGGACTGAGAAAGCCTTCTTGACCAAAAGGGGGAAGAGAGAAATAAGACAATATAAAGTGTCAGTGGCTGAGAGATTTCAAACAGAGTCAAGAGGTTATCCTGGAGGTTATTCTTATGCATTATACAGATATCACTTTTTAGTTTATGGCATATTGGAGTGACTGTAGGAAAGTACCTGAAACTATTGAGGTGTGTTCTGATAGTCTTGATTGTTGAAGATGATTGTAAAAAGATTTACGTTTTACATTGTGACTGCGTGACTGTGAAAACCTTGTGTCTGATGCTCTTTTTGTCCAGGCTAAGAATATATGAGTAAAAAAAATATGGATAAAAAGTAACTAAATAATGGAGGGGGTGAAGGGTAAAATAAATTGGATACACGGAAATACTTGTGGTCAATGAGAGGAAGGGGTAAGAGATATGCATGAGTTTTTTCTTTTGTCTTCTTGTTTTTTTTCCTGGAGTGATCCAAATGTTCTGGAAAATGATCATGATGATGAGGACACAACTATGTGATAATATTCTAAGCCACTGATTGTACACCATGTGTGGAGTGTATGCATGCAAAGATGTGTCGATAAAAATATTTTTTTTTAAAAAAGAAATACACACACACACAAATGGTGTTTCAAATATAGAATAAAAGTGAAATCTATTAATACATATTTAAATATAATACTGTGTATATATTCAAAGCAAACCCAAAGTAAAATATAATGAAATGGAGAGCTTAATAACAAAACATTTCAAAACTTTCACATAAATACAGATGAAAAATTGATCAATTTCTGACTACAAATCTGAATCATTAGTTTCTAGAGAACAATAACTCATCTTTGAAGAATTTATATAACACAACAAACTTAAAATAAAATCCAGATATAGTATTTATTGGAAACTTTGGTTTTTATATTAACAATTCCAATAACAATGCATAGCTAAGTAAGGAAATTGTAGTAAGATCCTATTGTAATAAGATCGTATTACAAAGTTGATGCAAGTTGGAACAGGTGATCGTATAGAAGGAAAGCTATGGTAAATTCTGTAAGAAATTTTTTATGGTATTCATTTTAATTCCCACTTTGTAAATAACACCAAATACCTACTTTCTTTGCACAGCAATTCTTAGGATTAATGATTTTGTTGCAATCTTTCATTGATCTTGAAACCCAATATGGTAGAAAATATTTCTGCTTATTTATGAAAATACAACCAACTCTTCATAGTTGTGTGTTGACTAATAATGAGATGCATACAAAAGAGATACAATTTTCTGCACTACATTAGATCAAAATGTTGAAGCTTCATTTGTAATCTTTACTCTGACTTTTTTTTTTTTTTTTTTTTTGACATGGGAAGGCTCTGGGAATCGAACCCAGGTCTCTGGCATTCATTTGTATCTGTAATAAGGGATTTAAATTTAGACATCCCATTCAGCTATTTCATAAATGTTTGTCTCAACACAATGCATAATGAGGATAAGAATTGGTAATTCCTAATTTATTTAAAGGCAACTAATTGTTATGTCCCACATTTAGTTTATCACAATTTTGATAGTAGTCGTGTTAGTTAGATTCATTTGTCAACTTGGCCAGGTGAGAATACCTAATCTTGTTGCTGCGGACATAAGCCAACAGTACATGTGAACCTCATCTGTTGCCAATTACATCTGCAGTCGGCTAGGAGGCGTGTCTGCTGCAATGAGTGACATTTGACTTAATTGGCTGGTGCTTAAATGAGAGAATGCAATGTAGCACAGCTAAGCAGCTCGGCATTCCTCATCTCAGCACTTGCAGATCAGCCCAGGCCTTTGGAGATGCAGAAAGAAGTCACCCCGGGGAAAGTTGTTGGAACCCAGGGGCCTGGAGAGAAGACCAGCAGAGACCATCCTGTGCCTTCCACGTAAGAAAGAACCTCAGTGGAAAGTTAGCTGCCTTTCCTCTGAAGAACCAACAAAATAAATCCCCTTTTATTAAAAGCCAATCCGTCTCTGGTGTGTTGCATTCCCGCAGCTAGCAAACTGAAACAGTAGTTTAAAATCTATTATCAAAATAGGCTTGAAACCTATTATAGGGGAGTACTAGGGTAGTTCAGTGGTAGAGTTCTCATCTGCCATACAGGAGACCTGGGTTCAATTTCACAAACAAACAACAAAAAACCAAGCAAATAAAAATTCAACAAAAGGTTGAATAATGGGATGCTGGCCTGGAAAAAGAATGAAGTGTGACCCCTACCATACAGAATAAAAAAAAAAAGTTGTACAACAACTTTAGACTTCTTCCTTACCTTTGATGTTTATATTTGTGTATTTATCAACCAATTTATTTTTTCTTCCTTCTCTTTCCTCTATATTTTTTCATATACAAATATTAAAGGTATTGTTCCTGTTTAATTTTTGGTTGCAGAATATGGAGGTGTGTTTGTGGTTGTCCCAGAAAAGAAAGTAAACTCACCTGGAAAATTGTGGTTAGATGAGGTTGTATTTCTCCTTTTTGGGAAAAGGGGATCTCTCTTTGAACTACAAAAATTTGAAATCACAATAGGCAGACAAAACTGCTGTCATTCTTGCTGCTTTTAAGTTTAAATATGGTTCAAGGTAATAACTTTCAGATATACAAAGTATTCATTTTCCTAATCATTATATCTATCATTCTGTCATAACATTATACAAATTTCATGACTTCGTTCACCCTATAGTATGTAGCAAATGTTACTAGGAATAACTGTGCAGGAAAACTAAATTTGTGGTATACTAAACTTTTTTATTTTTAATATCAGAAGTAAAGTGGATTTATAGCATCTAATTATACAATCAAAAAGTTGATTACTATATATTGTGCCACAAACCTTCTCTTTGTTGTACAAGGATGGGCTTAACGACAAATGTAATTTTTTTTTTAAAAAAAGAAAGAAAATTAAGACATCAATGAAATTGTATGCCTAGTAGTAAAACTCTTTATATCATGATCAATATATAGCCAATAACTCAAACAAGAAATTAATTCTTTAAAATTGTCTAACTTCAGAAATACTAAGAATAGATTGGAAATTATTTTAAGCATATGTCTTGGGATTTTTATGATTTTATAATAACTTGAATTTTATCACTACTCTTTTAATATAAAGAAATAGATTGCCTTTGACACCTGCAAGTGAGTGTAAGGGAAGTAATAATTTGGGAATAAATAAAGTCTTCTTTAGGGGTAGATATTCATTTTACGTATACATAAAAATGTGCTTTTAAGTAGCAGATAAAAATAAATGGTAGAATAAATTTAGTTATAATCGTAAGTATAGCATTATTGAAGAAATACAATATTTATTTTACATTTTCATCTCAAATATTAACTTTATAATAACAAGTCATATTATCTACATAACAATATTTGAATCATGGGAATAACTTTTTAAGCTGTAAAATCATTATATAAATATAATTCTTGTAAGGTAAATTTTATTTTTCTATACAACAAGATTTCTACTTATTTTTAAATGCACTCTTCTTTAGGAATATTTCACTGAAATCTATTCAGTTTATATAAGTTTACATATAATGCATAAGACATACATAAAGCATCTATTCATACTTTACATATATATTTAAAGATAGAGTGATAAGTGATAAATATAAGATAGAGCTGTGAGTGACATAGAGGTAACACCTCCTATGGGCCAGGCATTGTGATATAGTTGATAAATGATTGAGTAGATAGTTTAATCTGTTTAATGAGTGATTTATAATTAAATAAACAAGAGACTATTTATGCAATAAAGCCTATCATAAAGACAGTAAAAGTACAATGAAAATGCCTGTTCTAGTTTGCTAGCTGCCATGATGCTATATATCAGAACTAGAATGACTTTTAAAGAGGGGAATTTAATAAGTTGCTAATTTACACTTCAGAGGCTGAGAAAATTTCCCAATTAAAACAAGTCTATAAAAATGTTCAAATTAAGGCACCAGCAAGAGGTTACCTTCACTCAAGAAAGGTCGATGAAGTTCAGGGTTTCTCTCTCAACTGGAAACACACATGGTGAACCTGGCGACATCTACTAACTTCCTCTCCAGGCCTCTTGCTTCATGAAGCTCTCCCAGGGGTGTTCTCTTTTTTCATTTCCAAAGATAGCTGGCTGGTAGACTCTGTGGTTCGCTCATCATTCTGAAGCTTTCTTCAAAATGCTTCCTCTTTTAAAGGATTCCAGTAAAGTAATAAAGACCACCTGGAATGGGTGGAGTCACATCTCCGTGGAGATAACCTAAAATCAAGTTTCTAACCCATAGTACTGAATATGGATTAGAAGAAATGGTTGCTCCCACAAGATTGATTAGGATTAAAATATGGCTTTGCTAGGGTGTACATAAATCCTTTCAAACCTGTACAATACCCAAAAGGGAAATTTAAGCCAAGTTTGGCAGCTTCATGCAATTTATATCTAATATAGGAAGTTTATGCTAAAAATAAAAAAGATATTCGGGGTTACCTGTATGAAGAAGTAAAGGAACAGTGTTCCAGGAAGAGGAGACTACATGAACAAAAGCTGTGGCTGTGCAGACATGCATATTTCACTCCTGGGGCTAGTTACTGAGTAGACATGACTGAGCATAAAATAGAACATAAGTATGGGAATGATGAATGATAATGCTGGAGAGGTAGGGGTTATATCAGGTAGGCTTAGTGCAAGTTTAGCTCGAGAAAAATATGGAGGAATTGAAACAATTTACACAGGGAATAAGATAATGAAATTTGCTTTAGGAATGTCACTCCACATGAAAATTTAAGAGCATCTTGAAGGGCACATGTGATGGGACGCAAGAATAGTTCAGACTGTTTCACCAAGCGGTGGAAGCAGTAATGGAGCTGAGGATTTGAGGGTAATGTTGGCAGTAGAATAAGTAATGTCTAATGAAGAATGTATAGAAACTGGGGGATATGAGAGTGAAAGATGTCTTCTCAGATTTCTAGCAAGTCAGATGGTTGAATTGTGAAAGTGACTGAAGCATGCTACAGTGGAAAAATTATGTAAAAGTTTAGCAATGATATTGACACATTGCATGGCACAATTAGTGTGTTGCTTTGCATTTTTTTCAACAGACTCACAAAATGTACTTACAATTCATGCAATAGAGATAAATATAACATTAAAAACAAAACTTATTTTGAAGTCACAGAAAGAAGCAAGTTAATAAAGTATTATCTAAAAATTGGTGAGTGCATACATATTATTTTTTTCTGAGCATATAATTCTAGCTGTCTCCTCCTGAAATATTTCATCGAATTTTCTCAAATCAATTACAATTTACTCAAGTAGTAAATAATGGGTTTAAACTATGCACGTGTTTTCGCATTTATAAAAGCATTATAGAAAATATTTTATCAGAAGGTCGTCATATTTTTCCTACTTAGAATACAATTATGATGTGGATGACTTATCTGTTAGACTTAGTAGGCAAAGTTTATAGGGTCCACAATATTTTAGGGGTCCACAAAAATGCTTTAATTTCTTTTAAAATATGAAGGAAAATAAAATGACTTTTAGCCTGAAGAAAAATATATTCATATATCCATCTTTATGCCAACATGATCTTAAAACAAAATTTCAATATTTTAATGGAGAAAGGGGCCCACGAAAGGAATAACATGGCCCTGATTCAAGTGACCAAAAAAAAATCCCCAATTGGATACATTTAACTAGCTATCAGTAAATGGATACCACTTGTAAAACTAAAAATTTGAAGAATTTTGAAGCAGTAAGAAAGAAATGGTAGCAATGATGTAACTGCAGTCTTATCTGAGGCTTGGAGTACTCTTCTAAGTAGAACAGAAAGGGAGCAGGGGAAGCAGAGAGAAAGAGAGGGTCAGAGAGATGGATGAACAACAGACAGAAGAAATGTTATTCTATAAAGCCCAAGGAAAAACAAAAACATCAAACTTAGGGTCAAAAGTAATACGTGATCCTGGAGTAAGCATTCTGGTAAATTTAAATAAATAGACAAATAAACAAACAAAGAAAGAAACTATGTAAACCAAACAGCAGAACACCAGAAAATGTGGTTCTGCCCCATGTATTGAGGACCTGAGAGAAGAGACGTTTACATCAGAGATACAGACAAAGAGCCATCTTCTGAATATTCATGATCATCATGGACAGCGACACAGACCAGAGACTGAAATAGAACTAGACTCCCAAAATAATACAGAGGAAAAATAAAAGAAATAAAGACACTGACAAAATGCCCATTCTTTCATCACATATTCATTTGAAAATTATTTATGGAGTTACAGTTATTGTCCAGGCATTTTTCTAGGTATTGGTGATTGAGAAATCATTAAAAAAAAAAAAAAAACAAAAAAAAAAACTTCCCTTGTATGGGGCTTATATTGTCTCAGTTGTGGTAGACAATAAATAAATAAGAAAATATGATGCAGGTTAGGAATGCATGTTATGCATAAGTATATAGCAGAGTGCCATATGTTAAATACCTAGAGTATAGGAGTTTGGCCATTTTATATAGGTTGTTCATGAAGTCTTATTGATAAAATTAGACGTGCATATTTTTAAGGAAAATCCAATCAGAGGAAGGTGTATAGGAACTAGCTTAAAGTATTAAAAATAACAGACATGATTAGAGCAGCATGAGCAAGGAGGATTGTGAGGGATAAATTTTCTAGGGTACAAGTAAGGTATTTTATAATACCGTTAAGAATGTGGATTTTACAATGACTAAAAATAGAAGCCACTGGATGTCACTCTCCTTTTCAGCAGAGGACTAAAGGGTTTCAAGTGAATTTTTAATTTATTTTTTTGACATGGGCAGGCTCTGGGAAACAAACCTGGGTTTCCAGCACAGGAGGTGAGAATTCTGCCACAGAGCCACTGGTGCACTGCCCGCAAGTGAATTTTAAAAGCTTTCTTCTGCCTTCTTAGGAGAATAGACAGTGGGTAGGCAACACAATAGTAAGGAGACCAGTCAGGAAGCTATTGTTATAGTCCAGGCAAGAGATGATGATGTTGAATTAGTTTTCTATTTCTGCATAAGAAATTATTACAAACTCAGGTCAGCTTAAAACACATTTTCCTCATATTTTCCATGTGTCAGGAGTCTGGGTACAGATTAGCTGAGTACACTACTCAGAGTCTCACTAAGATGAAATCAAAGTGTTGTCTAGGACTAGTGTCTCCTACAAGGTGCAGGGACCTCTTACAAACGCTCTAGTTGCTCACAGAATTCAGCTCCTTGCCACTTTATAACTGAAATCTTGTTTTCTTACTAGCTGCCAGATGAGGACTGCATTCAGCTCTTGTAAACCACCATCAGGTCTTTGCCATGTGTCTTCCTCCTCTTAAAACATGACAGCTAACTTCTTCAAGAACACCAGAAGAGCATCGGGGCTCCTTCTTATCTCTTGGAACAATATATATGATTCGGTCAGGACTACTCAATATAATCTCCTTTTGATGAATTTAAAATCAACAAAATAGGGACCTTAATCATATCTGCAAAATCCTCTTTGACATATAGCATCATATAATTATGGGGGTAACAATCCCGTCATATTCAAAGGTCCTGTCTACACTCAAAGGAAAGTGATTATACAGGATATGTCCAACAGGAAAGGGGAATTCTGTGAAGCTATCTTAGAATTCTGCCTATTATATTGGCTTGAGTAAGAATGGTGGCAGTGGATTTCATAAAACTATAATAATATTCAATGTATTTTATGAAAATGAAACTGACAACATTTGCTCATGGACTGTATTTAGGGTGGGAGATAAAGAGGAATCGAGGAGAACTAAGAATCTCTGTAGGATCAAATTGTACAGATGAAGTTTCCATTAATTGATATGCAAAGAGCAAGTTTTCAAGAAGGAGGTGAAGAGTTTGCTTTGGGCATGCAAAAATATGACAGCTATCTATTCCACAAATAAGTATTGAATAGTGGGAGAGATCTAGGCCAGAGAAATAAATTTTGGAATCATCTACATATAATAATCGTGTGGCTGAAATTACTACAGAGTGCGTTCAGATAAAAAGAATAAAAGAGATGAGGCGACAGAATCCTGGGGCACACCATTGTGTGGGGTAAGGTTGAAAAATAAGAGTCAGCAAAGCAGACCAAAAAGAGTGGCAAGGAATATAGAAAAACCAAAAAATTGTGGTATTTCAAAAGCCATGGGAAAACTGTGTTTTCAGAAGCAGAGTGATTAACTGGATTAAAAATTACATGTAGGAATAATTTTAGGAACAGAAAGGCAGAAAAGCCTCCAGTAATGTAGGTCATCGTGATGGTTGGAGACTTCAAAACCTGACCCAGGAGATAAGTTTTATCTCTAAAGTTCTCCTGTGCAATCGTTAGAAATAGTCAGAAACATTCTTAAAAGGTGAAAAGAGATTTATATGGTCTGAGGATATTCACTACAGATATCCATATGGTACATGATTTGAAAATAAAAATAAAACAAATCTATTAGGAGAACTGACATCAAGAAAGAAAGCCAATGAGAAGGACTGCATGAGTAAGGAACTGTAGGACTCAGTCCTTCCATCAGAACAACTAGTAAACAAGAAGGAACTGTGTCAATCAACTGTTCTGGAACTCTGAAGGTCAAAGAAAAACTGCACAACAGCCAGGGAAGAGCAGGAGGAGAGGCTTTGAACAGTGGCGGCATTTTTTTTTTTTTTTTACATGGACAGGCTATGGGAATCGAACCCTGGTCTCCAGCATGGCAGGCGAGAATTCTGCCACTGCACCACCATTGCACTGCCCCAGTGACGGCATTTTATAATGGCAATATTTACAGGCAAATACATGGAAATTTCATTCATGTTAGTAACCTTATACATTCATATACATAATTTCAAATTGAATATCACTACCAGAATCAGTGACTACTTCAAAGGAAACTAAGATCAAATGACTGCATTCTGTGGTGAGGAGCATGGTAATTTTATTCTAATTTAATATCAACATTGAACAAAATTTAAAAAGCCACATAAGATCAATACCTTAGTATTTTTTGACCATATAATTAACAGTATGAATGAAGATGCAAGTCAGTTTCTATGCATTCGACAGAAAAGTTAGAAATATATACATTGTCCAATCACAAAAATAGCCAATGTTGCATATTCTATTGAAGTTTGCCCAAGGCACACAGATACAGGATAGATAGATGTATGAGCAATAAATTCTTTGAAATATTTATAAGTAAAGAAAGATAAGTAATCATTCAGGAACTTAAGACTGTGCTTCTTGAGATTCTGGATTTGGATAAGATCCAGAAAAATCAAAGCCTTCATAACATTTATATTTATATTTATTATATATTTTTATTCCAAATATTGTTCCCAGATAAAGAATATAAATGAACTATAATACAAAAGCTGCTATTTTACATAGACTTCATTTTACTTTATCTTCTGAGATATGCTTTCCTTTCCACAATCCTGAAGACAATCTCACGGAGTATTTAACTTGAAGAACTTATAAAGCTTCTCTTCACCTGGTTTTCTTCTCTTACTTTGTACCTTCAATTATTCAACATCTTATCAGTCCATAATGATACAGCTTTTCAAATGGTTAAGCCTTCAGCCCATTCCCAGGAAGATAGAATATCAAGCATTTCCAAAATTTAGAATTTATGGACTGTACTATTCTAGTCTAATGAAACAATAGGAAAAATAAGGATGACTTAGATTTGTTCCTTCTTTTCAATTCCTTACAAGTTCCACATAGTTTATTTCATGCACAGATACTTTTTGTCATTACCAAGGGTGTTCATTACAGAAGAAGTATTCAGTATTGTAGATGATGCTGAAGATTTTCAGATATGATTCATTTAACACTCAAGAGTTTAGTTCAGTAGATAATACATTTATTTTAACATGTCAATTCCTAGCAGCTGGTTCGGTGAAGTAAAACTGGATTGTATAAAATACATTGAGAAGGAAAATAATCTCATAGTATGTCCAATTTGATAAGAAAATTATTAGGCACATTAAGCATGCATTCTACAACAGGCATGCACTTAGGCGGGAAGACTCATATAGCACAGTAAGATATAAAAGGAAAGCAACCCCTTTGCAAAATACAGTTTTTCCAAGACCATTGCTTTTGAGAAATTTAGTTTTTACTTTTGATGCAGGGAAGCTCCATAAATCTAAATAATGTGTTTGTATAATTTATTCAGGTATAAGATAATATATAATGATTTTACTGTGCAATATAAGGAAATATGTTATTCAACCTTCTAATAATTTAATGGCAGATTTTTATTTTTTCTTGTAGTAAACTGAATGCATTTGAATAAATGAATGTCTATTACTGTATGCATCAAAAGTAAGGTGTATCTTTTTCTCCCAGCTACAAGAGATGAATCTTTAGCTTATTATACAACCTTTATATAACTCCCACAATTCTTATAAGATTGTTTTTCATGTCTGGTTTCATTAATAATTTTAAACAGCATGAGTGCTGTGATATTACCATATTTTCATCTCAATTCCTTCAAAAGCTGCTTTAATTTTTTATGATTACAAGTCCTCCTTTCTAATCCATTTGTTGCATAGCAGAGAGATCATTCTAAAGCAAAAGTTTCATTTTGTCACTCTTCTAATAAAATTGTTCCATAGCTACCCACTAATGTTAAAAAAATATATATATGGCATATTAGATAAGGCTTTTTATAATTTTTTTATAATCTTATCTCAACATCTTCACATTTTACTTATCCTCCCATTCCTCATCTATGCTCTGGGAATTTACACTACTCCTTTAAGTCACCATGTTCTCCCACGTCTCTTGATTTTCACACGTATATCTCATTTCCAATAACCTTAACAGTCCTTCATTTCTCAGTTAATTATTATCTCCTATCTTCAAACTCTTTTAAAGACATTGCCTATTCATGGAAATGCCCTATGCACATATTCAATTATTACCACATTATTCCATATATATTACTATTAAATATTATATCATATTGTAATTATATATTTGCATTCATATATGAATATATCATTTCTGGTTTATCACTAGTTTCTCTCCTTCCATCCTTGCTTCCATGAAATCTGCTCCTCACAGAAAAGCGGAGAAAGCTAAATTTTAAAACTTAAATCCTATTAAGCTCTACTTAAAATGCTCCAAATCTTTCCCATTACAGTTAGAAGAAATAAACACTTTACCCTTGTTTGCAAAGCCCCACCTGAGTTAGCTCCTGCCTGTTTTACTAATCCATTGTTTTACTGGTTATCTTTAGTCATTTGGATTTAAATATATCAACTTCCTTTGTTCTCCTCAGAAATATCATGTTCTTTTCTTATGACACCCTTTCTTTTATCACAAGTATTCTCCTTGATTGCCTAAACAATTATTCATATCCATATCTTCATGAAGGCATTCTCTAAGGGTGAACTTATTTAGCTCATGAATCTATAGAGTTCTGAACTAAACTGGGCTCAACTCCTCAACCAAAGAGTTCTTTACTTCTTGGCTAGACTCACTCATAATTTTTGATGGTCTAAATTCAGCTGGTGTTGTGAGGATGACTAGGCTTTATGTCTCCCATTTTCTAGGAAGCTAGTTTAAGCATGCTGTCATGGTGGCAACAGATGTTGAAAGATAGAAGTGAAAGCTCCTGCATGTGTTTCATGTACAGCAAACATCCTATGGCCAAAGCAAGTCAAATGGGCAAACCCAGAACCAAGGAATGGGGAAATAGACTCAACCCTTTTAGTAAGTTTATCTGCAGTACTTCACATCAAAGCATATGAATATTGAGAGAAGTGAAGAATTGCGACCATTAAAGAAAATAATCTCCCTCTCCTACTATTATTTATATCCCTTTTACATATAAAATATACTCACTCACAATCAAGACCAGCAAAAGTGTCATCTAATAATATCGAGCACAAAGTCTAGGATCTCAAAATCAATATGAGTGAAAAACGGGGCTTGTGTTGTCTGTGAACTTATGAACTACAAAGATGCCACCACACACCCAAAAGAAACAATGGTTAGAGAAGGCCAGGATAACCACAAAGAACACCTCCATTCCAAATCTATAAAGGGGAACTGCAGAAAAGTTAGCTGGTCCGCAGCAGTTTTCAAATCCCATTGGGTAAGTGGGTCTGGGTTGCCAAATCTGAGAGTACAAAATATCCTGAATTGACTTCAATTCTTTTCCATAGAAGTGACTTCTCAGTCCATTCTCCTCCATGTCTCTTGACATCACCATCTTGCATACCCTCCTTTTCCACTCACCTTCTTGGGAACTTCTAAAAAAGGCATTAGAAAACATTGCAAAATGTTCTCAGCTTGCTTCTAGGAAAACCTCGGGAGCACAGAATCTCCTGCTGAAAAACATGAGCAGACTCAGTCCTTTTTAGTTCAGGCTGTAGGAACTTCTTTCATTCTTGTTTCCTTAAAAACTTTGCAAGCTTTATAATTCACTGACTGTAATCCATTCTCTATTATTATAGCCACATTCATAATTACTTTCTTGCTGTGCCTTCCTCTCTGGAGTTATTTCCTACCATGTTGAGACCAGTCTTTAGTGGAGTATGCCATTAGACTTCCTAGAAACACTTTTGAGAGGGCTAAATGTGTTCAAGAAGCATTGCCTTAATTCTTTAAAGGGCCTTATCAGAGAAGTTCACAACTCTATGGTTTTGAGTTCTATATTCTGAAGTTGCACCTTATTTAATAGAATTATACTAGGTCAGAGTAAGAAACAATTTTATTTTCTAGCATAGCCAGTTCTAGCCCCTCTTGTAAACTATACCCTCTCCCCATTTTTTGAATGTCTCTTTCTTATAGTATTCAATAATATGCAATTTAGAAGGCCATCTGCAGCTTCCAACTTTTAGTCTGCAGAGTTCTTCATCCAATTCTAAATTGTAGCAAATTATTACTGAATATCTCACCACTACATAGCATAGGTCACTAGTTTTCCAGGATCCATGGTAGGGTTATGGTCATTTTGCAAGACTTTACTAACCAATATTTTACTCGTTATTGTTATGGCAGACCCTCTACTTTTAATATTAGATATCTGAATCAGAATCTATTGCTTCAATTTTGCTGCATAGCAAACCACCTCAAATTTCAGTGGCTTAGAAAATAAATATTATTTCATCCTCAGGTGTGGAGATCAGAAAGTTTATGGTTAGATGGATAGGTCTCATTCTAAGTTTAGCTCACTCCTAAATCAGGAAGCCAATTGGTTTGCTGTCAAATTGAGGAATAAGATCGTTTTACCTTACGTCTTTCATCCTCTAGGAGGGGATTCAGACATTTCCTCTGGCAGAAACATATCTTCCAAAGTGGAAGCAAAAACCTCTGTTTATATCAAGTATGCTGAGGTAATAGTGGCCCAGCTAAGTCAAATGTCTGTTGAGATTCCTCAGATTCAACAACTGCTTCTCTTTAGTTAGATGGCCTGCAAAGTAATATGGCAAAGACATAGCTAAAAAGAGAATTGGGACCATTAGTAGAATCAAATAATAGCACCTTTCTTGACATATATAATCTCAGTTCTCTCAAATCCCCTTTCATACCATGTCTAGTTATTCTTTGTCACATTCTCCTACTTTATTTTTCAGTATGCACTGACAGTCTGAAGTTATCTACCTTTGCTCCTTAACATTGTTACTGAAATTGAACCCTCAGACCAAGTGTTTCATTATTTCTAGACTACAGTGGAAATTTCTTCCTCATAACCAGGCTATTAGAATAATTGGAATCTTGGATGTGAGACCGTATTGAACAATGCCATGGAATGTTCCACGTGTCAAATATTGCATTGTTTTAGATCAAACATTCTTAGTGAGATTACAGGAGTAATGTATAGACCAGAAAGAATCCTTTTCAGAGAATAATTATAAGTATGGATAAACTGTTTAGAATAATGGATCAATTAGACAAATTAAAGCCCACTAAGGTGTTCCGAAGATACTGTTTCTGAATGAAACGTTTGGACCTAATAAGAAGATATCACCCTTTGCAAAATGGAATCATGGCAATACACATTTTGTGTAGTGGAGCAATCTACATTATAAAAATAATAGATATTCCTACGTAATATCTCAAGGGAAAAATGAAGAGTAGACCCAAGAATGTTAACTATGAGATCCTTGTTAAATAAGGTGAGAAAACTTAGAAGAAAAACGTGAGAATTGGAATATCCTTGAGTAGAATCTATTAAGAAGTCCGTAACCTATGTTGTAATTGAAGTAAAAGAAAGAAAAATCACTGAAGCCATATAAAATTCTCTGGAGAGAAAGGTAAAAAAAAAAAAAAAAAAGAGAGAAAAGAAATAAAAAGTAAACAGAGCTGGGCAGTACTGGTTTGCTGGATGTGTTCACTTTGTTAGAATTAATTTTAGGTATTTTCTTTGATTTGTGTACTTTTCCATAGCTATGCAATACATACGGAAAAGTTTTCATTATGCAGTCCCACAATAAGTTAGCATTTCACACCAAACATTTGGCAAAAAGTTTATATGTTATATAAAAAGAAAGAGATATGTAGTTGATATTTTAACATTGTGGCATTACTCAGTAATGTTGAAAATGTACTTACCTATGATGAAATTAAATTCATTGGCACACACTCTAGACAGTCTCTGACATCTGTGCAATATGAAACATGTATATGAATATTTATATCTCATCAATATAAAGCAAAAGAGAAGGGAACACAATCCAATGTTGACAGTTACTAAAATTAAAATATTTACAATATTACAATGAAAATTAATAAATACCAGCTTTACACCTCTAATCAAATGAATCCACAAAGCATAACATTGACCAAAAATCAAATAAGTCACAGATAATTGCAAATAAGATGATTAAATTTACATGAATTTCAAAATCAAATAAGAGATAAAACTGAATAATTTTAAGTTGAACTCAATATGTGGTAAATCTATTAAGCAAAGTGCAGGAACAAACATTTAAAATTCTGAATTTCAATTACTCCTGGGGATGAGATGATGAAGGACATAAAATTGGGGAAGATTATAATCAAATTTTCTAAAATTTTGGCAACATTCTACTTCTTAATCAGTGTGTTGTGCTCAACACCATTCATTTTAACAATTATTCTTTAAAATGTACCTAACATCTTAATATTCCTTAATAAACATTTGATAAAATTTTGATAATAAATTTAAAATTTTCATATAATGTATTGGTAAATGGAGAAATATTAAAGTTCCATTCTAATATATATAATGTGAAAGCAATAGCAAGTACAAAACTTGCTCAGGTCCATAACTGAAAAGTAAATTGAAACCATTTATTTAATAAAACAATCCTAAATTAATAATATCATTATCCAGTGTGTGAGCATTAAGGTTTTCTAGCACAAGCATGAAAGAAATTGATATTATTCAAAAGCTTTATTAAATTGCAATTTAAAAAACCTAAAATTCACTCATTTTAAGTCTATTGTTTAATGAGTTTTGTCATATTTTTATCATTGTGCCATTATCACCACAGTCCATTTATGAATGCCTCTACCAACTCAGAAAGTTTCCTTATGCCTAGCCTATTTGCAATCAATTTTCATTCCTACTTCAAAACTCAGAGCTGACTTTCTTTCTTTGTAGTTTTGCTTCCTTTAGTAATTTCATACAAATTAAATTTTTAAGAAATTGTCATCTTTTGTGCTTGTATTCTTTAAGTTATCATAATAATCTTGAAGTTCTTTTTAATGTGGAACAGTATTCCATTGTATGGATATACTATATTTTGTTTGTGTGGGTATGTGTGTTCCCAGTTTTCTGCTACTATGAAAATTGCTGCTATGCATATTCACACAGAAGACTTTGTATGGGAGGACTTCTGGGAATATGGCAGAGCAGAGTGTACTGAGTTCACTGCTGCTCCGTGAAATAAGTTAGGTGATGGGGCGAAAACGACTGCAGTCCTGAGGTGTGAGCAAACAAACAGGGTCTCTAGGGAGTTTGGGAAAGGAGAGAGGTGGGAGGACTGGGATGGGGGAGAGTGGGGTGGGTCAGGTGACTGTGATCCTGTTGGTGGGCTGTGGCGTAAGGGGAGGTGCAACCTGAGGGAACTGACTGTCCTTCTACTCCAGCCTGCCCCAGCTGCTGGCTGGAGAAACCTCCCTGCAGGGATCCAGGTAATTCATGCATGGATCCAGATGGTCTAAAGTGCCCACGTGGCAACAGGGGACAGAGCAGCTGCCCCCCACCCCATGCACACCCATTTTCCAGTAGCTGCTGCAGTCCAGGAGGGGTGGGCCTAAGGACAGAGGGTGAGGGTGCATCAGAATCCCACCAGCTAGTGAGAAGTGGTTAAGTGCAGGCTGGCTGCTGTGGTCAGGGAAGGAGAGCATGAGGGGAAGAGGTGCCTCAGGACCACCACCTGCTTGGGAGAAGGGTTAAGTACAGGGAGGCTGACTCCCTATCTGCCCAAGTTTTTTTTTTCCCCCTAATATTCTTTTTTTAGGTATAGTTTTTTAGATATCTTTTTATTAGTAGTTCAATTATTTTTAATTTATATATTATATATATTTTATATTTTAAACAATTTTTGTTTTTATTTCTTATTTTACATATTATTTTATTATCCTATTATATTTCACTTCTTTTTATTATTATTATTATTATTTTCTTAAATTTTCTCTGCCTTTGGTGGGCACCAGCCTTACTTTACTCCCGGTATATCTTGGGGTCTCTCCTTCTGACTCTCTGGCCTAATACCATTGAGATGTGTTTTATTGTAGTTCTTGTTGTGATTTTTTCATATTTTTGTTATATTCCTATTTTATTATCTTTTTTTAGGTACATGGGCCAGGAGACAAGCCAAGGTCTCCCACATTCTACCACCGAATACCCTTGCACCCTGGCCTAACTTCTAATAGACCCTCAAGCTGAATTCCATCCCCTACATGAGATCCAGACCTTGGTTTGGTGGAGAATAACTGATAAACCTAGTGCAAATGGAAATCTTTAATGCAAAACCAAGTAAATACAAAACTTTAAGTGAATGAAGTAAACTAACTTGCAAAATAACCATACTAAGGTAATTAAATTCCCGGAACAAAACAGAAAATCACAAAGCATGTGAAGATCCAAGAAGAAATGACTCAGCCAAATGACCCAATTAAAACTCCAGAGGGGACACAGAATATGGAACAACTCAAGGATATTTATAAAGAAATAAAGATAACAGGAAGACACTAGAAGAGCATAAAGAACAATTTGAAAGATTAAATAGAAAAATGTCAGATCCTACAGAAATGAAAGATGCAGTAGACCAAATTAGAAAATACTAAAGACACATGATAGAAGATTCAAAGAAGCAGAATGAAGAGTAAGTGAGCTAGAAGACAGAACAATTGAACTAGAGCACACTAAAGAACAAATGGCAAATAAGATGGGAAAAATGCAACTGGATATTAGGGAAATGAGAGTCAACAAGAGACACACAATATATCATTAGTGTCCCAAATAGAGAAGAGAAGAGTTGGGAAAGTTAGTTGAAAATATAATTGGAGAAAACTACCCAACTCTTATAAAAGATATAGGTATGCAAATCAAAGAGGCCAATGTATTCTAAATAGAATAAGTCCGAATAGGCCTACTCCAAGACACATACTAAATCAGACTGTTAAATGTTGAAGAAAAAGTGCTGAAAGTAGCATGAGAAAACTAATGTTACACAAAAGGGAAAACATATAATGACTTCAGATTACGCCACAAGCAACATGGAAGCAAGAAGGCAATAGATTGAAATATTTAAGATCCTGATGAGAAGGACTTTCAGCTAAGAATTCTTTACCCAGCCAAGTTATCCTTCAAAATTGAAGAAGAAAAAAGAAATTGAAAGAGAGATTAAAATCTTCAAAGACAAACAAAGATTGGGAGAACTAGTCAACAAGAGACCTGCCCGACAAGAAATACTTAAGGAAGTCCTATCAGAAGAATGCCAGTAATGGTAATTTAAAGGTTAAAAAGAAAGAGAAGGAAAAGAATATATAAATCTGATAAATAAAACCTAAATGATTAGATAGTAAAGTCAAGAGCTGCTTTTGCAGTAATCGCTTTAAATGTTAGTGGACTACACTTGCCAATTAAAAATACAGACTGGCAGAATGGACTAAAAAATGTAATCCAACTATATGCTGTTTTCAAGAAACACATTTTAGAGTCAAAGACTCAATTAGATCAAAAGTAATTTATGGAAAAAGATGTTGTATGCAAGCTGTAAACAAAAGAAAGCAGAGGTATCTACACTCATATCAGATAAAGTAGACTTTAAATGTAAAGACATCATAAGAGACAAAGAAGGACATCACATATTAATAACATCAAGAAGAAATAACAACCACAAATGTCTATGCTCCCAATAAAGGAGCTTCAAAGTACATGAGGAACATATTTTCATAACTGAAGGGGGCTATAGATGTTTCAACAATAGTAGTGGGAGACTTCAATACACCACTGTTCACATTAGATAGAACAACCGGACAGAAAATCAATAAGGAACTTGTTGGGATAAATGAATTAGACCTAATAGACACATATAGATCATTATACTTCAAAACACCGGGATATATATTCTTCTCTAGTACACATGGAACATTCTCCAGGAGAGATTATATACTAGGACAAAGAGTCTTAGCAATGTAATACAGTTGAAACTATCCGAAGCACTTTCTCTGTCCACATCAGAATAAAGCTGGAAATTAATCATTATTAAAGAACCAGAACTTTTACAAATATATGGAGTACAAACAACACAGTCTTAAATAATCAGGACATCAAGGAGGAAATTGCTAGAGAAATTGGTAAATATCTGGAGATAAATGACAATAATTAATCTTATAAGATATTGCAAAGGCAGTGCTGAGAGGAAAATTTATTGCACTAAATGACTATATTGAAAAACAAAAAAAAAGAATGAGCAAAACTTGTGATTTAATTGCCACCTGGAGGATTTAGAGAAAAAACAACAAATTAACCCCAAAGCAAATAAAAGACAAGTAATAACAAAAATTAAAGCAGAAATAAACAAATTGGAGAATAATAAAACAATAGAGAGAATCAACAAAACCAAAAGTTGGTTCTTTGAGAAAATCAATAAAATTGAGGGACCCTTAGCTAGTCTGATGAAGAAAGAAAGAGAGAGGATGCAAATAAACAAAATAAGAAGCAAAGGCATTGTCATTAGTATGAATCCTGACAAAATTTTAAAAATCATAAGACAATACTATGAATAACTATATGTCAAAAAAAAGTATGCAACTTATATGACATGGACAAATTCCTAGAAACACTATATTGACTCAAGAAGAAATAGAAGATCTCAGCAGACCAATTACAAGTAAGGAGATTCAATCAATCATCAAAAATCTTCCCAGTACCAGATGTCTTCACAGGTGAATTTTATCAAACATTCCAAAAAGAACTAACACCAATTCTGCTCAAACTTTTCCAAACATTTTGAGGATAAAGATCATTACTTAACTAATTTTATGAAGCCTAAAATCACTCTAACACCAAAACTGGATAAAGACACCACAAGAAAGAAAGACTATAGGCCAATCTCCCTAATGAATGTAGATGCAAAAATCTTTAACAAAATACTAGCAAATCAAATCCAAGAATATATTAAAAGAATTATACATCATAACCAAGTGGGGTTTATACCAGCAATGCAAGGGTGGTTCAACACAAGAAAATCAATCAATATGATGCAGCATATTAACAAATCAAAAGGGAAAAATCTCTTTGTCATATCACTTGATGCCATAAAAGCATTCAACAAAATCCAGCATCCTTTCCTGGTAAAAACACTTCAGAGGTAGGGATAGGAGGAAATTGTCTTAATATCATAGCCAGCATCGTACTTAACAGTGAGAGACTGAAAGTAGTTCTCCCTTGTCTCAGTAATGAGACAAGGATGCCCATTGTCACAATTATTATTCAACATTGTATTAGAAGTCCTAGTTGGAGTGATTAGACAGGAAAAAGAAATAAAAGCCATCAAAATAGGGAAGGAAGAAATAAAACTTTCATTTGGTGATGACATAATCCTATACTTAAAAAACCCTGAGAAATCTATGGCAAAGCTACTTGAGCTAATAAACAAATTCAGCAAAGCAGTAAGATACAAGATTAATGTACAAACATGAGTTACGTTTCTATACAAAAGCAAAGACCAATCTGAGGAGACAATTAAGGAAAAAAATTCCATTCAAATAGTGACCAAAAAATCAGTGTCTAGGAATAAGCCTAACCATCGATGTCAAGAACTGAACACAGAAAATTACAAAAAATAATTGCTAAAAGAAATACAAAATGACCTAAATGGATGGAAAGATATTCCATGCTCATGGATATAAAGGTTGAATACCGTTAAGAGGACAATTCTACCCGAACTGGTCTATAGATTCAATACAATACCAATTAAAATCCCAACACTGAAGATTTGGAAAATATGGTTATCAAAATCACATTGAAGGGAAATAGACCCTGAAAAGCTGAAGATATCCTAAAAAAGAAGAGTGAAGTGGAAGGACTATCATTTCCTGACTTTGAAGCTTACTATAAAGCCACAATGGTCAAAACAACATCGTGCTGGCACAAAAATGGAAGTATTGACCAGTGGAATTAAATTGAGCATATGGAGATAGACCACCAAATCGATCATCAGTTGTTCTTGTATAAGGTCCCACATCTGCTGATTTATGACAGAATCGTGTTTAAAATAAATGAGAATGGGAGAACTGGGTTTCAATAGCCAAAACAATGAAAGAAGACCCCTACATTACACCCTATACAAAAATTAACTCAAATTAGATTAAAGGCATAAATGTAAGAGCCAGGACCATAAAACTTCTAGAAGAAAATGTAAGGAAACATCTTCAAGCTCTAGTAACAAGAGGTAGCTTCTTAAACATTATACCTAAATCACAAGCAGAGAAAGAAAAAATAGACAAATGGGAACTCCTTAAGATCAAGAGCTTCTGTACCTCAAAGGACTTTATTTAAAAATGAAGAGCCAGCCAACAGAATGGGGAAAATATTTGGAAGCCACATATTGGATAAAGGCTTCATATCTTATGTACATAAAACATTACACAGCTAAACAATAAAAGAACAAATAACCCAAATATAAAATGGGCAGAGGATATGAATAAACACTTTTCTGAAGAAGAAATACAGATGGCTAAATAGCACATGAAGAGTTGCTCATTTTCATTAGCTATAAGGGAAACACAAAATTAAGACACAATGGGATATCTTTTCACACCTCAAAGAATGGCTGCTATTAAACAGGCAACTATAAATGTTGGAGAGGATGTGGAGAAATCGGAACCCTTATTCACTGTTGGTAGGAATGTATAAAGGTACAACCATTGTAGAAGACAGTTTGACAATTTCTCAGAAAACTAAATATTGAGTTGCCCTATGACTCAGCGATACCAATATTTGGTATATATATCCATAAGAGTTGAGTGCAGTGATATGAACAGACATTTGCACACCGATGTTAATAGTGGCACTGTTCAAAATTGCTAAAAATGGAAACAATCCAAATGCCTATTAACTAGATAAGTGGATAAACAAAATATGGTATATACATATGATGGACCATTACGCAGCAGTAAGGCAAAATAATGTCCTGAAACATACAACAATGTGGATAAATCTTGTGGACATAATACTGAGTGAAATAGTCATACACAAAAGGGCAGATACTATATGATTTTGCTACAAGACTCTGCTAAAGGTAATCTCAGAGATTACACTGTAGAATATAGGAGATATAGGGGTATACAAAAGCTAGAGATGGAGGAAAGCTCCCCAAAGAGGTTGAACCTAAATGTAAGGGAATGGAGAGAAGTGATAGCAACTAATTAGTGGGTTTATAAATTAAACTGCCATTTTGAAGGTGAATATGATTGAAAGGGGATGTACAGTGCCATATACCCCACTGATTAAATTATGAGCGTGAATAAGTTTTCACATGAACTATCTCAATGGTTCAATAGTGGACAAAGAGTCAATAGTAGCGGGATATAGGGAGAAAACTACAAATACTTTCTAGGCCAATAATTTACAGGAAGTCATCGACAGTATGATGGCACAACTAATTGGAGATGGGGAGAGGACAAGTGTTATGGTGTGGTTTTGATTCCATGGTTGGTAATGTTGTGTTTGTTGATTCTTTGTCATTTAGGGCCAATGAAAATTGTCTAAAATTGAGAGCACTGCTTATTGTACAACCAAATAGCAATTCTGTTAGACATGGTCTGTTTAATTTGGACATTATCCATGATGCCCAATAGATGGAGAGAGCCAAAGGATACAATGAATGAGAAGTATAATGGTGGATGGTGATACATTTATATGATGGACTTTGGTGTGGCTACAAAAAGGAGGGATGTCAAGGGACACACAATAAAGTGCATAAACCTTAGGGACAATGTGTTGTGCAACATAAACAAGAAACAAAAGAACAAATATGCTAAGATCTCTCTCAGAAAATGCTGGAAAGAAAATGGGAGCCTAGACTGTGGGTTCTTATAGCAGCCACATTTGGTCTGAAGTTTAAAATGTATTTTTGGATCTGAGACACTGAGCTATATATTTATCAGCTGGCATTTCCTTGGAATCTTGAGTAACTCTGTGACACCTGGGTTGCAGAAAAGGAGTGCTGCAGACTGAAAGTTAGCATAGCTATATATAATAACAGTTAAATTAACAGAAAGAGAGATCAGGCCTCAATTAGCATTTAAAACAAGGCCAATCTGGCTGGGTCTAAGTAAATTAAAATGCAGTGCAAAAAATGATAGTGTATATACTGTAGAACTTCAGCTACTATATGAAATCAAAGGCAGAGAAAGTTATGTCTAGAACCTAATTTTTCTGTAACACAATCTAAATCAACCTGCCTGGACAGCTCATTTGAACAACCCAAACTCCTGGAGTCCAGAACAGGAATGGGGCCTTGTAATTCTCTAGAATTGAATATATTACCAGGACACATCTCAGACTATAGTGCGCTAACTGAAAAATATTAATAGAGTCCCTTGAGGATCTGAAGGTGAAAATACAAAATGAAATTATTAAACTCATTAATCTGGGAAACTCTGGGTACTCTCTCAACCACTGGGGACTCTCAAGAAAATAGGCCAAGCTCTGGATTTTGAGGATTGTCCTTAAGAAACTTATTTCTGAAGGGAGAAACTAAGACAACCCATAGTGAGGCCTAAGAGTTGCTTCTAGGAAGGCTCTTTGTTGCTCAGATGTGGCCTCTTTTTTAAGCTCAATTCTGCAAAGAAAATCAGTGTCCTCCCCATGGTGTGGGACAATCCATTCAGGGGTGAAAATCTCCCTGACGATGAGGAGCATGAATCCTGGGGACGAGTTTAACCCTGACACCATGGGATTGACAACACCTTCCTGACCAAAAGGGGTAAAGAAGTATAATAAAATAAAACATCCGTAACCAAGATAGTTCATATGGAGTCAAGAGGCTATGAGGCTGCTCTTATGCAAGCTTCAGTTAGATAGTGTTGATTGCCGTGGTTGGCTAAACCCCAATCAATGTCACTTCTCTTGACTCTTAAGAACACCTAAAGTTTGAACTGAGACTCTCTAAAGATTACATGCACTAAATTTGCTTTCCTGGAACATATAATTCCTGAAGAGTTCCTAGGTCAGATAAATCCTAAAACTCAGAGGGACCAGCCTCTCCAGGATTATCAATTAATTGCATCTCTCTATTCTTGAGTATGGACACCCCTTCTCAATATGAAAAGTCAGAACAGGCATCACCCAAAGGCCAATATATATAGGGAGAAGGAGTAAAGGAAATGGAAGATGTATAATAGAGAAAATGGAATTTAACAAATGAGTATGACTGTTGAGTCACTATATTAATATTCCTTCTAGCCTCCAGTGTTTTGGAGCAGCTAGAAGGGAAAATCTGAGATGATGGAATGGTAGCCCATGATAAATTCTGGGATCTGATTTGTAACTATTTATTGATGTGTGCTTTGAAACGTATTGCTTTTTCTTTGTTTGCTTTGTATATGTTATATTATATATTAAAAAAAAACATTAAAAAAGACCTTGTGTGGACAGATGTTTTCATTTCACTTGGTTTGATATTCCAACTAATATTAATGCACTTGAAAGAAAATATGAATAAGACAAAAGCCAAATTTTAAAATACATGTATTTTATAAGTAAACATTTAAAAATGTATTTTTATTTTTTTGTTTTCAAAGATGAATGTTATTTCTACATTGGCTATAGATGCAGAAGCCATTAATAGTTGATAAATAATTAACATGACATTAAAATAGTTGGGTCATTTGATAAAGTTTAAATTGAAAAAATATAAGAAGTACTAAATATTTATTTAAATTGTAAAATTCAAAAGATCTAGGTAAAATATAAAAAATGCCTAGAAACAGTAATAAAATAATTATTTAAATGATGATGTTCAAATGAAAAATATAACATTATTTTATGCAACATAAACTCTAAAGAAAATGAATTTTGAGTTATACAAAATATTATAACCTTATCATATATGCTTTGATTTGCATTTTAGAAAGAGACCTTCAAAATGATTTGGGAAATAACACAGTGAAGTTTAACTTAAATGCTATTTTGAATTTTAGTAATTATGTTTATCTCTTGATGTATCTCAAATATTGCTTTATATAGCCTCACAGAGTGAGACTTGAGCAAGTATTATCAATGAAACTGATTTATTCTAGGGTGAATCTTTTTGATTTATAACTCTTTTGTCCATATATGAATCTCTCCTGCTAAACTTTTTCACATACCTTTTTGCCTTCTCCAAGACCCCTTGTGAGAATATGTTTCTGAAATTATAATAGGGAAAATTGTGTACCTACCACACATACCAGGGATAGTTTATCTAGCTCTTTGTCACCCTAAGAAAAAAACAATGTCTTGGAAGCTCCATCCTTATTCCTTTTGTGAAAATAACAAGCAGTCTGAAGAAAACAGAAATTCAGATTTATTTTAACCATCTATAATAATTCCATGTAACTTAAATTAGAATATTATCACACAACAAGATTGTTACTATATGGTTTGTGAGCTATTTTGATTATTTTTAGTCTCAGTTTTGTTTTTTCATATAATTAAGTGATAATTTTTAAAATTCGATTTTAATAATTCATGTTCTCTATAGCAACTAGACTTCAAGTGTTATCACTTTGTTAAAATCAATTAAAATACAAGAATAATTTTATATTCAGGTACTCTCCTAGAAATATAAAAATGGTTGAGAAGTAATGTTTAACTTTATCTTCAAGCCCAGTTTTTTGAACTGGAAGAAGCCTTACAAATAAATACAAAACATTAGCAGAATTTTATAAAGCAAAGATTAAACATAAAAGGAGTGATTAATAAGAATAAACTGGCAAGGAGCCTTCACAAAGAGCAACTGAGAAGACTTCATGAAACAGATACTGTACAAGTCTTCTACGTAAGAAAGAAAAGGTCCCAGTTTTTTTAAGAATCTTGTCTCAGAAGCGATGCATATAGAGAGAGTTAAGTTGGGAAGTTATTCCATTAAATTCAAATGCAATGTTATGCTTATTTGGCAAATGAGCCATGAGGATTGTCCTGTCATGAACATATGGATACATTTACTAGAGATATTTTCTAAAATATTTACCAAGTGAAAGTTTCTACTGTGGTAAACATATCATCCTGTACTTTGTTCATCTGAGCTATTTAATTAAAGTATTAACTACCTGAAATGAATAATATTATTCATTTAAGAATAGATGAAGATAGGGCGGGCCGCGGTGGCTCAGCGGGCAAGAGTGCTTGCCTGCCATGCCGGAGGACCCCGGTTCGATTCCCGGCCCCAGCCCATGTAAAAAACAAACAAACAAACAAAATATAATAATAAAACAAGAAAATGTTTAAAGATGTTTCCCTTTCTTCCTCCCTTCCTTCCTTCCATCCTTCCTTCCTTCTCTCTGTCTTTCCTTCCCTTAAAAAAAAAAATAAAAAAAAAAAAAAAAAAGAATAGATGAAGATAGATACATATATACGGACTCAAGTCAATATTATATTTTATGATAATTTACATCTTCATTGGTCAGGAAAAAAGAAAATATCTTTCTATTGCATCTTTCTGAACTATAAATAAGAAATCTGATATATCTGAATTTTATACTGCACTTATTCATAATGTACAGGATTTATAATATTTTAGTTGAAACCCCTCCTGTACTATGCTTTATAATGTCTAGGCAAGGGAACATTAATTATTCTTTAAAGAGAACATAAAAAATGGAAAAAAGTAAAAATATCCATAAAATATTTTATTAGACTCCAAATTAATCCTTAAAAAATGCAAATAGAATAGAAATATAACTGTGTGTTTCAGTGAAGATATTCTCAGTAAATGCATAAAAAACTAGTACAAATTCATTTTCAACATATTCATGATTTACTTTCAGAATGAAATTTAATATAATAGTTTTTATTTTTCATTTTTTAAGTATGAAGCTTAACTTCTACACTTAATTTGTTTTGACTCCACTTTAGTATATATTTACAAGTATAATTGTTTTTAATGTTTTTCCCTTAAGGATAAGTAAAAAAATAATAATATAACTCCGAAGAGAAGAAATTTGTCCTCCAAGCAAATTAATCTGCTTCTGTAATAGAATTAATAATATATTTTACTTTGAAATGTATAACAGGATTTATTTCCTAATCTCCTTTTCTTAAATAATAAATGCTGCCTTCCACAAATCTGAATACACTAACTAAGTAGGAAATTTTACCCAAAGTCTATGGAGCTTTTATGATTTGTCATTCTCCATTTGTATCTAGATGCAAGTTGACTAATATGTTATAAGTGTATCTGTCTGAAGTGTATACCAGTGAATTCACATAACTACCATTTACAAATTTCCATTATGAATTCTGGATAAGACATATGAAGAGTAGAAGGTAGACAACAAGCTGTCCATATAACTATTTTTTGCATTATTTTAATCTTTAAAAATTGTAATTTATTCAAATGGCAATTAAGTGCCAAACACTCAAGCACTAGAAACTCTTTGTCTTAAGCATAATATTACTGGCCAACATTGACAAATCTTTGCTCATAGATGAATAGGATTGAAATATTATGCTTTCCCTCATAGGTAGTCTGTCTTCTAGGTAGGCAGAATTCTAAAGTGATCCCATGATCTTCATTCCTATTGTTATTTCCACTATAAAGTAACCTAGTATGGCAAAAGGAATTTTGCAGATTTGATTAAGTTTACTAATCAGTTGAATTCATGATACACAGATTATCTATGTTGGTTTAACTTAATCATATCAGCCCACTCAAATCAGAGAGTTTTCTGCAGCTGGTTGCATAATAAGATGTCTGATAGATACAAAGGATGAGAGAGATTTGAGGCAATGTACATTCTCTGTTGCTGAGATGGAGAAAGTCACAAGATGAGAATGGAGAGCAGCCTATGTTAGCTGAGAGCAGTACCCAGCCAATAGCCAGCAAGAATCAGGGACTTTAGCCCTCCAAATATGAGGCATTGAATTCTGCTAATGACAGGAGTGAGCATGGAGGAGGACAGGAGCTGCAGATGAGCCTACATCTTGATTTCAGAATGAGCAGAGAATGCAATCAAGCTGTTTCTGATTTCCAATTGACAGAAATGTAAGCTAATTAATGAATGTTAATATAAATCACTAAGATTGTGGTAATTTTTAATGCACCAATAGAAAATCAATAAACCCTCAATGTGATCACTTAATTTTAGCAAACTGATTCTACCATACATTTCAAATATATTTTGGACATATTGTTTATTAATTTTTTAATTTTTTCTGAATAATCAAATAAATTATTATCTGTCATCATCAGTGGAAAGTGAAGTATTCTTTCCTGATATACCCTGCTTTAGTTTCTTGGCTGCTAAAACAAATACCATACAATAAGGAGGATTCAACAGGAATTTATTGGCTCACAGTTTCAGAAGCTAGAAAGCATGCCTTCTCCATAGGTCTGTATTTTCTCACTGGCCAGCTGTGTTGGGGGTCCATAGCCTCTCAGTCACATGGCAATGCACTTGGTGGTCTTTCCTTTCTCTTCCAGGATACAATGACTTCCAGCTTCTACTGCTGTCTATGGTTACTCTTTTCATCTGATTTTTTTTTTCCTTTGGGTGGGGGTGCATGGTCCAGGTTGAACCCAGGTCTCCTGCAAAAAGACAAACATTCTACCACTGAACCACTGATTCATGGTTCATCCCCATCTGATTTTAACTCTGCCTATAAGGACTCCTGTAATCCAGATTAAAGCCCAACCTGATTCAGTAGGGTCACAGTTTAACTGAAATAACATCTTGAAGAGATCTTATTTACAATGGGTCCATACCCACAAGACCAGGGGTTGAAAACTGAACATGCCTTTTGTGGGGGACATGATTCAATTCTCAAACTTCTTAAAAATCTTGAAGTTACTCTGAGAAAGAGCTAATTTTTCTGTATAATATACAGAACAATCTAGAAATTCAGGTCACTCTCTTGCATTTTCTTGCAGCTGTACAACTCATAATGGCTTCCCTCCTCAAGAGGGAAGTGGGAGAGATAAACTCCCATCTCTAGACACTTTTTCAAATAGGTCATACGATTAAGTCAGGTCCACGCATCACAATCTCCTTACACATAATCTTAACATAAACTGATCAGGAACTTTATGTCTGCAGAATACTTTTAAATCTGTCATATAGCATAGCATAATCTCTGGATGGATAACCCCTCCCCTTTACCTCATTTTATTGCTATATTCTACCCGGTAACAGATACTGATCCTACCCACATTCAAGGGGAGGGAATTATATAAGGCATGGGTCAGTAAGTGTTTTCTTTGCCTGGTGACCATGATGAAAAAGGCAATGAAACTGGTTTATGATGTCTTTATATTCAGTATTTTTAATTCACTTATTCATATATTCAACAAAATTATATAATTCACTTATTAGGCATGGTTTTATTTGCAAAGGACACCTCAGTGAACAAACTGGATAAATAATATGATCTCTTAGAACTTACATTCTTTTAACAAGGTATAAGATAAATTCATAAACGCTTGACATGAAGTCAGACAACAATAAGGCTGAGAAGATAAACAAGTGCAAACAGTTAAAGTTGGAAGAGTGATATTATTTTGGAGAGAAATATTTCAGAACTGACTTGAAAGAGTGAGAATACTCAGGCATATGGCCAAGGTCATTTCTGGTACAGGGAAGGGCAATGCCTAAGGCTTTGGGGCAGAAACGTGGATAAGAACAGTGTGGAGGCTATGCAGACAGGTCAAAATGAGCAAGGAGAAGAATTTACACGAGGTGAGAGAGTCTTCCAAGGATATAATAATGCAGACTGTGTTAGTTAGATTCAGTTGTCAACTTGGCCAGGTGAGCATTCCTAGTTCTGTTGCTGCAGACACAAACCAATGGTACGTGAATCTCATCTGTTGCTAATTATATCTGCAGTCAGCTAGGAGGCATGTCTGCTGCAATGAGTGACGTTTGACTTAATTGGCTGGTGCTTAAATGAGAGAACGCAATGTAGCACAGCCTAGCAGCTCGGCATTCCTCATCTCAGCACTTGCATCTCAGCCCAGGCCTTTGGTGATGCAGAAAGAAGTCACCCCGGGGAAAGTCGTTGGAACCCAGGGGCCTGGAAAGAAGACCAGCAGAGACCATCCTGTGCCTTCCACGTAAGAAAGAACCTCAGTGGAAAGTTAGCTGCCTTTCCTCTGAAGAACCAACAAAATAAATCCCCTTTTATTAAAAGCCAATCCATCTCTGGTGTGTTGCATTCCAGCAGCTAGCAAACTAGAACACAGACTTATGGGGTCCTTTTTTTATTTGCTTGTGATGCAAATGTGCCCAGAGGTTTTGAACTATGGAGTTACATAATGTTTCTTGTCTTTTAAATGGCTTCTGGCTGCTGTGTAAGATATAAAGTTTAAGGAAAAGAAAAGACTAATTCAAGGAAGCAATGATACTAGTTGTTATCACAAAGAAAATAAATGAAAGCAAATACATACCATAATTTTGAAAATCATTCACAAATTAATGCCTTATCCCTATTGTGGAATTTCTAAAACTTGTCAGCATTTCTTCTGTACCTCCTATGTTCCTTTCAATTTCTCCTCTATTTGTATTCTGTAATGCCACTGACTTTGTGCTACAGAAACAGTTTCTTTTCCTTCTTTTCTTCTGGGTCAATCTATGATCCTTTCAGGGATGACTGATAATATAATTATTGTAGCTTACAATCAGATTGAGGAGGATATTTTCTTCAGGAATTGAGGAAAGAAGTTTCAACATCCTATCACTTATGAATGAAGATAGGGCTATGAAGGAAAACTTCTTAGATTTATAAAACCACAATGTATGGCATTCACTAATAGAAAATGTGCTATGCATTTGTCCTTTCCTTCAATGATATGTCATTTAGATAAGAGTCTAAGATCTTTTCCCTTTAAGAGAATTTGTAAATATTTGATGAGGTTTTCAGCAGAGAACTATTTTTAGCTTTAATATTGTTTTTACTTGATCACCAACTAGTACATCCTGCTTTTCTCCTGCATTGTAACAATAAAAATGATATGAATGAGCCAAACAGTGGGATTTTGGCACATAAGCAGTTTATCAAGTTTTCAACAGACTTTCCAATGAACATTATTAAATTACTAACTTTAGAAAATGGCCCTCACTTGAGTGAAAAAGTTCTCATGTAACTTAGATTTCGATGGAACAAAAAATAATATGGGCTGAGTTCTATGGCAGCTCCTAAATATTACTCTGCCAAGTGCATTGGCAAAGCCCATTCATGTGAGAAACCATTCTTGAAGAGAGTATTTCTGAGAGAACTTCAGTTCAGCAATTTAATGAATAACATATAATAAATAATTTGAGCTCAGAATGTATAAGGCACTCAAATGTGATAGTTTATGTGTGCACATGTATGCCAATTGCTCAAATTGAATCTTAGGCATTTTGAGAAAGTATTGTAGGTGATTTCATGAGGGGATCTAAAAACAAAAACCCATAAGTGCTCTAAGGCAGTTTGATAGAGAAGTTCATTTATTTTTTTTACAAATGTGCTACTTCCACAAATTAAGCTCTTTTCCTCTAAATAAGCTTTAGACCATGTATTTTGTTTTAATTTTATTTTTGTTAGGGAATATCTGAAATTTGTGAAAAAAAAGGAAGTTGTATTGAAATGTTATAAAAATGTTATGAAAACACATTTAAGTCACAAGTTGATCTATTGAGTTCATCTGACTTCTTGTAAATAGCACACTTAACCTCTTGTTTATTTTTGCCATATTCACTATGTTTAATTGAATACCCTGATGCTTCCTGTGTAGGTACTAAAAATAAATTTTCAAAATTTATCCATAGTTTAAAAGTTAGGTGAGATTAAGTGATTCGGCAAAATTATGTTATATTTTATTTTACTGGTTAAGTCATTTTAATCCAGGAAAATTAATATCAAGTGCAAACAAACATGTTACTATCAAAATACATCATTTTTTTATATTCCAAATTGAAATCTTAAAAAAAAAATCGGCCTTCCCTGGGTATGTTACTTTGCTTTTACTGCATAATCAAATACACCATATACCTCAGGCATTTTTATTTCATAACTCAGGGACTAAATCCTTACTTAGCTGATAGAAAATGTTCAGAAGATGAACACAATTCCCAACCAATGTCCTTTACCTATGGTGACCCAGCTACATTGGGTCACATACCAATATGTTGCATGTTTCTTGAGTATTTTTGATCAATTTTTAAAAAACTGAATTTTATTTTACCACAGTTTATTTTCTATTTCCACTGTTATAACTTCATTTTATACATCTAAACTCACATATTTTATCTTCTTGAAAATATTTTCACTTCTCTTTCAATTTTGCAATGTACTGTCTTTACACATTGAATTTTGCTATTGCACAGTAATTTTCTTTCTCACAGTACTTCAAAGATTTCATTTCTATTGTATTCTGGCTTTCATGATTTTAGCAGGAAATCTGTTGGTAGCAGGATTTTGCTGCATGTTGCATATTTGTTCAATATATAGTTCCTCTCTGTATTTAATACTTCTATATTCTTCAAGCTGCTTTTAAGATTTTGTCTATGTCTTTTGTTTTCTCATTCAATTTGAATATGATCTTTGTGCTTTTGCTCATTTTGCTTGCTTTTATTTTTGTTTTTAATTCTGCTAGGGGTGCCATGAGGATCTTGGATATATATCTTGATGTTTATCTATATTTTGGCAATATTTTCAGTCATTATTTCTTCAATCATTTCTTCTGCTTCATTCTCTTTCCCCCTCCTTTCTCTTTTTCTCCTCTCCTCTCCTCTTCTTTTTCTGGAATTTCAACATAAATATGTTACAAGACATAATATTTTCCACAGTTCCTAAGCTGCATGTTGTTTCTGTTTTTCTCTTCATGTTTTTTTATTCTCATGTTTCACTTTTGATAGTATCTATTGACTTATCTTCCTGCCCAGTGATTTTTCACTAGCTATGTTGATTATATATATAAGCCTATTGGAAGCATTTTTAGCTTAGTTACTGTGTTTCTGATTTCTAGTGTTTCCTTGTCATCCTTTCTTATAATGTCCATCTCCTCTGAAATTACCCAATAAGTCTTGTAGTGCTTATTGTCCTTTTCCATGAAGACTAAAGATTTGTTATACAGTGGAAAGAGAGGTGAAGGGTTTGGATCAGTTTCCTGCTTCTTCTGCACTGCTGCTATTTCCAACTCTCACTCTTCCCTATCTTTTATGTAAGTACTCAGGTGATTCATGGAGAAAGATCCTGAAAGAGGATTCAGACACACCTGAGATTTGAGTCCTTTGAAGGTTTAGGGTTGTCCTGTCAGCCTGCATTTAGATCTCCTAATATGTTAACTGTTATGACTCAACTGTTCTTATCACTTACATCTGTATCAATTGATCAACTGTTGGCATCTCCTCCATCCCTGAAAGATAGGTTCTACTTAGGTTTTGAACCATGTCAATGTTCTGCAATCTCAACCCTTTGATGGGATTTTAAAAGGTATGCATTTGAAATTATTCTGTCTATTTATTGCTGTAAACAAGGACATGATGTTCCAACCAGTTCTCTATATTCTTTAGAGAGGTCAGATAATTTTGCTTTTTTATTAGGGATCATTTATGTCTGTTTTATTTCATAAATGAAACATTTATGAGTTTCATTTATGTTATTGTGTGAAGTTAATGTCCACTGCTGTATTGTATTTCATTTCAAGAATATATATTTTATTCTTTCTTTAAAGTATTTCTAGTTTTGGACCTTTATTTTATATTCATATTTGGCTATACTTAAGTTATGACCATCTTGAATAAACAAAATTGAGAATGATGTACAGAGCCATACTTATTAGTGCATTTATTTGTAAGAGAAAACAGGCACTGAGAAACAAAATAATTGTGGGTCTATTAGATAACAGAGAAGATCCCTGAGTTATCACTTGAGGAACAGCACACAAAATGGGAGCCCAACCAAACTCCTCTGTAAGTCCTCTCACCTTTCTCACCTATGTCTTTTTGAGAGTGCCTGCATATTCTCCTAAATGTGTTCTCAATAAATTTTCTGACTGCCTACTCAGTGCTGTGCTGTACCCTTGAATTCTTTCTCATGGCATGGCCAAGAACCTGGAAAATGAAATCTGGCAATATGGTTTGGCAAGGTGGCCAGGAGTGACTTCTCTCCAACTGTCTGGATTGTTGCATACTGGGAGGCTTGGCCATGTACTTTTATTTTCTTCTCCCTGCTTGCCACATTGTGATCCTCTCCTATGTCCTCATATAACTCTATTTCTCTAGGAATCTATGGGCCAAATGTGACTACCCCAGGACATAAACTCACTTCACCCTGACCCAGTGGCTCCCTCCTCAGAGATGGCAGGAACCCTGTCTCAACATGTAGATCCAAGGAGCTTCAGGATCTACTACCCTTTGGTACTGAAGGCTTCTTTCTGTGTAGAGCAGGAGTCCAGTGGGAGCCAAATCAAGACCTCTCTCTGTCTCTCTGCAGCTCTCCAAAACTTCTCCATGCTCTCTTTTCCTCCCTTGTGAGGGCTTGGATCCTTCCTCCTGCTGAATCTGTTCATCTTTTCACCTCCTCCACAGAGATCCTCTTTTATCTCCAGAGAATCACCTTTCTCCTCTGTCTGACTTTCTATGTCATCTGAGACCTTCCATCTTTTGTAACGTAGGATTTTGAGCTAAGGATTCTTGTACCAAACAAGGTATTATCTTTGACACTCTAGAAAGTCCCTTCTTGTTTATGCCCATGGGAGTTTTGTTCTTTCCAATGGGAGTATATCCCCTTGAAAGTCAGAAATGAGATGTGCAGAGTAAGCAAAAGTCCTAGCTAACTTAATTAGAGTAAAATGAGCCTGTAAAAGCTGGTAGGTCTCCAAGCACACAGGCCCTCTGGCTCTATGTTTGCTCATGACATCATTCTCATGACCAGCTCCTCACTTTTTATTTCCAAGTCTTTCTGTCTCTTTGTCCATGACTATGTCTTGATTCCCACAGTGTTCTGCTATTAGCTATCTTGAAGGTATCATCTAGTACAAGTAGAAACCACTGGCTGGGGAGAATTCACTGTTGAGTGTGCATTCACTTTCTTAAAAAAATTGTTTTGTAAGGAATGAAGGGAGCCTCACTCCTGGTCCTGTCTTATAAAGTGTCCATAACCAGACCCCTCTGATTGACTAAAAAGGACACTAAGCCATGTTCTAAAAAGAGCCCAATTTCTTTACCACATGTTCTTTCCTTCTAGTTCTATCATGGCAGCACCTAGGACTGGTATCCATGAGATCCCCTCCCTAAGATTTCTTTGTTGTGATAAAACCTTTCTATTGTCTGAAGCAGAAATCTAATCAGTAACTTAAGAGCACAGACATGCAGTAAAATGAGTGGGTTGTCTCAGTAGCTTCGGAATGGTACCGAGTCATCCATCTTCTGTGTCTCCAGGGATACCTAGAGATAGAGATCCTGATCCAATGGGCCCAAGGTATCAGCTCCCAGAACAGCAGGCCAGCATCTGGGATCCCAGGCACTAGTAGGAAAATCTCCCTTTTTTCTCTCTCTTCTTTAAAAATGGGTAGTGCTCCCAGTCTACTGCAATACTGCCTTGTTGCAATATCATCTTGAGGATTGCCAATGTTAGCCTACAAATAAGACAGTAAACTATAATCCTATCTCATAATTTAATCTCTTTTGTAAGAGGGAGAGAAAGTGGTAAGAAATTCTCTACATAAAACCTGTACGGCATTTTATCAAGACTAACCCATAAAGAACCCTTGCAAATTATGTCATGCCCAAGAGAACTGTCAGAAACTTCTTCATGAATCTTATTCATGGAAGGAGGCAGATATTTTAAATAATCATCTTCTAAAACCCCAGATTCCTTGTCTAATCTCTATTGAACTCCATTACAGCCAAATATAAAAATCCATTCTAAATTACGCTCTTTTATAGTCCTCAGAAAACAGGAAATTAGAGGACAAAAGTAAACCTGGGAGCATTATCCTAGATTTCTCTCAGGTGGGCCAAGTGTCCATACCTCAAGAACAAAAAATGGGAAATGCCAATAATCAATATAAGCTAAAAAATGGGAATCACAGCCCTCCAATGGAACTCTCAATTACAATACAATTATCCAGTCTGTAAAGATAGTTAAAAATTCTCTTTGCCCGGATATCTGTAGCTCTCTATCAAGGCAAGGAGCTGAGAAGGACCTGTAGCTTCTATTATGCCATGTCTCAATTTAAAACAAGGCCAAGGAAGAGTAAAAAGCAAAGATAGGCAAGCAAAGACCAAAGAACAGGCTCAAATTATTGCAGTTGCTGTTAACTATTTATTTTCCTCTCAAGGTCACCCAAATCACAGCTCAAAACTTCAAGTGGGGTGGGCCACGGTGGCTCAGCAGGCAAGAATGCTTGCCTGCCATGCCAGAGGACCCGGGTTCGATTCCTGATGCCTGCCCATGTAAAAAACAAACAAGCAAACGAACAAAAAAACTTCAAGTGCCTTGCTTCAACTGTGAGTCATAGGGCCACTGGCAAAGAGAGTGCCAGAAACCACAAGACACCCCTCAACCTCAGGGCCTTTGGGGCTTTGCTCCAGGTTCCACCAACATGAGCTTTGGTCCCAGGGACAGCACTGTTTCTTGAAGTGTGGGTGAGGAGAGGCAGGACAGCCCCTCAAGCCCTGCTCACAGCAAGTAAAAAAGATTAAAGTGCCCCAGGACGCTTATGGTTCTGCTGACTTCACATCTGACCAACTTAGAGGAGCCCTAGGTGACACTCAATGTAAGAGGTAAAATTATTAAGTTCTTAATTAATACTGAAGCCATTATGTCCTAAACTTCCACTCTGAGGCTACTTCCACTCAGACTTGCCTAGTTATGGGTATTGACAGTAAAACCAAATCTAAAACCTTCACTATCTCGCTCCTTTGTAAGCATAAGGCTAGTGACCCATGAATTTCTCATTCTCCATGAATGACCCACTCCTGTTCTAGGAAAGACCATCTTCACTCATTGGGGGCCACCATAAGACTAGTAAACCAAACTAGATCTGAGGCCTCTTGGCATCCCAAAAGAAATCTTTAAGCAAAAATATCCAATAATCCTTTTTTATGGAATAAAAACAACCCAAGGTAGGCTGGCTGAGTAGTGCTGATGAGCATTCAGGTCAAGCCTAAACTAACTTTTCCCATTGAAAACAACAACCTTTTAAACAGGAAGGTAAAACATTTCCAGCTAAGTACAAAAACTTCCTTGAAAACCAACTCCTCCTCCCGTGTCTTGGTTTTTAGTCATAAATTTTTAAAAATACATTTCTGCATCCCTCTTCATCTTTACTCTCAATACATATTTCTTTTGAATATAAAAATAAAATTCCTACCCTCCTCACTTAGATAGTGCTACCTTAAAGGTTTCAAAATAATCCCCATATCTTAAAAAACATCTTATCAGAAGGCCTTGCTGACCTCCACCTGCCTCAGAGCAGTTCTATCAGAATACTTTGGTGACTTCCAACTGCCTCAGAGCACAGTCTTGCAAAATGTTAACTTTGTAAAGTAATATTTTTGTAACACAAAAGTAAATTTTGTTTGGACAGGCCATGTTGGCTCAACAGGCAGAGATCTCACCTGCCAATCGACCCGGGTTTGATTCCTGGTGCCTGCCAATGCAAAAAAAAAAAAGATAAATTGTTTTATTGTAGTCATTGCTAACTAAGTACATATTAAAAGTCACAGAAAGTTTAAGAAAGTAAATTTTGTAGTTGGTTGCTGACCACAAGACCTGGATGGAAGTGAAAGATTGTGGAGTGGTGTAAAAAGTACGTTTTTAGTCACCAGTAAGTACAAGAAGTTGTAAAAGGTTATGAAAGTAAATTCTGTCCATTTATTCAATGCTGATCAAAATTTAATAAGACTTTTTATAATATTAAAAAAACTTTTGCATGAAAGCATGTATGCATACAAAACTTAGATTTCAGTTTCTCTGTTAAAATAATGTAGATTGTTAGTCTATTCTTTTTTAACTTTCTAATTATATAGTATGACATATATACAAAACAAAGAATGAAAAAGCAGTATTTTTCAAGGCACTCTTCAACATGCAGTTATAGGACAGATCCCAGAATTTATCTTGGGTTAGCATTGTATTATCTCACATTTTTTCAGTCTAGCTGCTCCAGAACATTGGAGGCTAGAAAGAATATATATATTACCATCACAATTTGTTTTTGGTGAAAAATATCATATGTTTCCAAAAAAGCAATACATTTCAAAGCACAACACAATGGTTAGTTGTAGAATGGATTCAGAGATTAGTATGGTTTACAATTCCACAATTTTAGGTTTTTACTTCTAGCTGCTCTAACATATTGGGACTAAAAGAAATATCAGTTTAATGATTTGGCAATTATATTCATTTGTTAAACGCTATTTTTTCTATATAACTTCACTATCACCATTGATTTTTCTATCCCATTCTTTAGGAGTATTTGGGCTATGGCCATTCTAACTTTTTCATGTTGGAAGTTTGGAAGGTGCTGTTGATAATATGTGATGGGGGGGTGCAGCTAGTTGATAATCTGAAGAGGCTAGACCTTCTGGTTTCAAGACTTATCAGGCCCAGGGACCCATCTTGAGGTTGTACATTTCTGGAACCTACCCAAGTGCATAGAACCTTTGTAGAATCTTATATATTGCCCTAGGTGTTCTTTAGGATTGGCTGGAATGGTTTTAGTTGGGGTTTGGCAAGTTATGATAGGTAACAATGTCTAACTGAAGCTTCCACAAGAGTGACCTCCAGAGTAGTCTCCTGACTCTATTTGAACTCCCTCAGTCACTTATACCTTATTTGTTAAAGTTCTTTTCCCCTTTTTGGTCAGAATGGTATTGTTGATCCCATGGTGCCAGGGCTAGACTCATCCCTGGCATCATCTCTCATGCCACCAGGGAGACTTTCACCCCTGAATGTTATTCCCACATAGTGGGGAGGACAAAAATTTCAGTTGGAAAGTTGGGCTTAGAGAGAGAGAGGCCACATCTGAGCAACAAAAGAGGTCCTTCAGAAGTAACTCTTAGGCATATCTGTAGATAAGCTAAGCTTCACTGCTACATACATAAGCTTCACAAGAGCAAGCCTCAAGATCAAGGGCTTGGATTATTGATTTGGGTGTCTTGAATGTTTGACACAGTATCAAGGGTTTCCAAAGTGGTAAAGTTTAATAGTCCTATTTTTTTTTTCCTCCCATCCCAGAAAAGATAAGAATGTTAGTCTCCTCTTAACGAAAGGTTATAAAAAGTTTTCTTACCTATCTGAACACTCTGCCTAAAAGATAAGAATTTTATATAATATTGTGCGAGTTTGAAGGAATTTATGTATTAGAAGAGCCATGTTTTAATTCTAGTCAATCTTGTACGAGCGATGGTTTCTTCTAATCCCTATTCAGTACCATAGGTTGGAAACTTGATTAGGTTATCTTCACAGAGATGTGACTCAATCAATTGTGGGTGTTAAACTTGATTAGATGGAGACATGTTTCCACCCATTCTACCTGGGGCTTCTTTAGATTACTGGAATCCTATAAAAGAGGAGACATTTTGGAGAGAGTGTCTTTTGAGAATGAGGAGAGAGCTGCAGAGAAATGACAGAAGGACAAAAGAACCACAGAGTCCACCCAGTTAGCAACCTTTGGAGATGAAGAAGGAAAATGCTTCCTGGGGAGTTTCATGAAGCAAGATATCTGGAGAGAAAGTCAGCAGATGCTGCCATGTTTGCCATATACACTTCCAATTCAGAGAGAAATGCTGAATGTCATTGGCCTTCTTGAATGAAAGTATCTTTCCTTGCATGCCTTAGATTAGACATTTCTATAGACTTATTTTAAATTTGGATAATTAATTAAACTCATAACTTATTGTCATGGTTAGGGACAGGTGTCAACTTGGCCAAGTTGTGGTACCTGTTCATCTGATTGGGCAAGCGCTGGCCTGTCTGTTGCAATGAGGACATTTCATAGGATTAGGTCATGATCACGTCAGCTACATCCACAGCTGATTCCATTTGTAATCAGCCAAAGGGGAGTGTCTTCTGCAATTAGTGATGCTAAATCCAATCATGGGAAGCCTTTTAAGGAGGACTCAGAGGAGACAGATTGCATTCCTGCTTTGGCTGGTGAGCCTCTCCTGTAGTTCATCCAGGCCATCCATTGGAGTCATCAGCTTCGTAGCCTGCCCTGTGGATTTTGGACTCTGCATTCCTACAGTCACGTGAGACACTTTCATAAATTTTATATTTGCAAGTGTTCCCTGTTGATTCTGTTTCTCTAGAGAACCCTAACTAATACATCTTGGTACCAGGAGTGGTTCTTAAGGAACAGAATCTTAAAAATGGGTTTTTATGAATGGTTTTCTACTCTGACTGGGCTCAGAGACACTAAGGACTCTGATTCCCGTAATCAGAATGACACTCCCAATCCATGGACTGAGTTGGCAAAGGAGATAGTCAAAATATCATCATTCGATTCTCCTAATGCTTCACTTGTACAAAGCCAGATTGTGGGGGATAACGTTTTTGACACCTTTACAGAGTTTTGTAGAAATAAGAGTTATAGAGATGTTGGTTGGTTGTTGTTAGATACACTGTCTACATTAAAGGGTGAAAGAGATGGGCTTAAGGCTTCAAACAAGAAGCTTAAGTGCCGTCTGAAAGATGTAGAGGTTTCTATGAGTATCCTGAAGAAAAATTTTATTTCCTGTAGCCGTAGACTTGAGATCTCTGAAAATCAGACTCAGAATCTTATTGTTAGAGTAGCAACTTTACAACGTAAACTGAAATCTCAGTTTTCCATGGTGTCTGCCGTTAAAGTGAGGGCATTGATTGGAAAGGAGTGAGACCCTGAAAAATGGGATGGTGACATATGGATTGATAATGATGTTGGGGGTGAGGTTGAAACCCTAGACCATGCTGAGCCTTCTTTAGATAACCCTGTAATAGTCTGCCCTGAGGACATAGCTGCCCCACCTCCAGCTTGCCTTGAGGAATTGGCCACCCAACCTCCTCCTGAAGGGATTAGCCCTAGAGTTATTAATCCTGTTTCACCAGATGAAACTGCAAATGAAAGCCCTGAAGCAAATGGCTTGGAAGATATTTCTAATTCTTTTCATGACCCACCCCCACCACCCCTCATTTCCTCTAGACCTATAACTAGACTAAAGTCCCAACAGGCCCCTAAAGGTGAGGTACAAAGTATCACACATGAGGAGGTACGTTATACTCCAAAAGGAGTGTGTGAGTTTTCCAATTTATATAGACAGAAATCAAGGGAATATGTGTGGCAATGGATTTTAAGAGTGTGGGATAATGGTGGGAGGAATATAAGGCTGGATCAGGCTGAATTTATTGATATGGGCCCACTAAGCAGAGATTCTGCATTCAATGTTATAGCTAGAGCAGTTAGAAAAGGTGTTAACAGCTTGTTTGGGTGGTTGGTTGAAACATGGATCAAAAGGTGGCCAACATTACCTGAGGTTGAAATGCCAGAACTTCCCTGGTATAATGTAGATGAGGGGATCCAGAGGCTTAGAGAGATTGGAATGTTAGAGTGGATTTATCATGCAAAGCCTACTCTTACACCCCAGGAATGTCCAGAGGATGCACCTTTTGCCAGAACAGTGAGAAATAAATTTGTGAGACTAGCACCATCATCCCTCAAGAGCTCTGTGGTTGCACTTCTCTGTAGGTCAGATATTACTGTAGGAACTGCTGTCACTGAGCTGGAATCCTTAAACACAATGGGGATGACAGGATCCCGAGTTGGCAGAAGCCAGGTGGTAGCACTTAATCACCAAAGACAGGGTAGACGTGGGTATTATAATAGACAACAAACTCAAAGGAGGCATCAAAATTATATGACATGCAGAGATTTGTGGCATTGGCTAGTAAATCATGGGGTGCTTAGAAATACAATAGAAGGGCAGCCTACTAAATTCTTGTTGGAACTGTATAAACAAAAGAGTTCTAGGTCAAGGGAACAGAAGTCTAACCTGAATTACAAAAACACAGAGTCACGGCCCCTTAACCAATTTCCAGACTTGAAACAGTTTACAGACCCTGAGCCCCTTGAATGAAGGGGAGGCCAGGTCCCTATGGGGAAGAAACCTGTTACACTGCCACAAATTTATACTGCTAACCTTCCTCTAAGTCTTCCCCAAGGAGACCGACAGCCTTTTACCAGGGTAACTGTGCATTGGGGAAAAGGAAATGATCAGATATTTCGGGGATTATTAGACACTGGTTCAGAAGTGACATTAATTCCAGGGGACCCAAAACGTCACTGTGGACCACCAGTCAGAGTGGGGGCTTATGGAGGCCAGGTGATCAATGGAGTTTTAGCTCAGGTCCATCTCACAGCGGGTCCAGTGGGCCCCCGGACCCATCCTGTAGTTATTTCCCCAGTTCCGGAATGTATAATTGGCATAGACATACTGAGCAACTGGCAGAATCCCCACGTTGGTTCTCTAACTCGTGCAGTGAGGGCTATTATGGTGGGAAAGGCCAAGTAGAAGCCACTAGAACTACCCATACCAAGCAAAATAGTAAATCAAAAGCAATACCGTATTCCTGGAGGGATTGCAGAGATTACTGCCACTCTTAAGGACTTGAAAGATGCAGGGGTGGTGATTCCCACCACATCCCCATTCAACTCTCCTATTTGGCTTGTGCAGAAAACAGATGGGTCTTGGAGAATGACAGTGGATTATCGTAAACTCAACCAGGTGGTAACTCCAATTGCAGCTGCTGTTCCAGATGTAGTATCATTGCTTGAGCAAATCAATACATCCCCTGGTACCTGGTATGCAGCTATTGATCTGGCAAATGCTTTTTTCTCAATAGCTATTAGTAAGGACCACCAGAAACAGTTTCCATTCAGCTGGCAAGGTCAGCAATATACTTTCACTGTCCTACCTCAGGGGTATATCAACTCTCCAGCCCTATGTCATAATCTTGTTCGCAGAGACCTTGATCGTTTCTCCCTCCCACAAGACATCACACTGGTCCATTATATGGATGATATCATGTTGATTGGACCTAGTGAGCAAGAAGTAGCAACTATTCTAGATTTACTGGTAAGGCATTTGCGTATCAGAGGATGGGAGATAAATCCAACAAAAATACAGGGGCCTTCCACCTCAGTAAAATTTCTAGGTGTTCAGTGGTGTGGGGCATGTCGAGATATCCCTTCTAAGGTGAAGGATAAATTACTGCATCTGGCCCCTCCCACAACCAAAAAAGAGGCACAATGCCTAGTTGGTCTTTTTGGATTTTGGCGACAACATATTCCTCATTTGGGTGTGCTACTCCGGCCCATTTATCGAGTGACCAGAAAATCTGCTAATTTTGAGTGGGGACCTGAACAAGAGGAGGCTCTGCGACAGGTCCAGGCTGCTGTGCAAGCTGCTCTGCCACTTGGGCCATATGATCCAGCAGATCCAATGGTGCTGGAAGTGTCAGTGGCAAATAGAGATGCTGTCTGGAGCCTTTGGCAGGCCCCAGTAGGAGAATCATAATGCAGACCCTTAGGATTTTGGAGCAAAGCCTTACCATCTGCTGCAGATAACTACTCTCCTTTTGAGAAACAGCTTTTGGCCTGCTACTGGGCCTTAGTAGAGACTGAACGCTTAACCATGGGCCACTAAGTTACCATGAGACCTGAGTTGCCTATCATGAGTTGGGTGTTGTCTGACCCACCAAGCCATAAAGTTGGGCGTGCACAGCAGCACTCTATTGTAAAGTGGAAATGGTATATACGAGATAGAGCCAGAGCAGGTCCTGAAGGCACAAGTAAGTTACATGAAGAAGTGGCACAAGTGCCCATGGTTTCCACTCCTGCTGCCACATTACCTTCTCTTTCCCAGACCAGAGCTATGGCCTCTTGGGGAGTTCCTTACAGTGAATTGACTGAGGAAGAGAAAACTCGGGCCTGGTTTACAGATGGCTCAGCACGATATGCAGGTACCACCCGAAAGTGGACAGCTGCAGCATTACAACCCCTTTCTGGGGTGTCCTTGAAGGACAGTGGTGAGGGGAAATCCTCCCAGTGGGCAGAACTTCGAGCAGTGCACCTGGTTGTTCATTTTGCTTGGAAGGAAAACTGGCCAGAGGTGCATTTGTATACTGACTCATGTGCTGTTGCTAATGGTTTGGCTGGATGGTCAGGGACTTGGAAAGACCATAATTGGAAAATTGGTGGCAAAGAGGTCTGGGGAAGAAGTATGTGGATAGACCTTTCTGAGTGGGCTAAAAACATGAAGATATTTGTGTCCCATGTGAATGCACACCAGAGGGTGACTTCAGCAGAGGAAGATTTTAATAATCAAGTGGATAAGATGACCCGTTCTATGGATACCAGTCAGCCTCTTTCCCCAGCAACTCCTGTTATTGCCCAATGGGCTCATGAACAAAGTGGTCATGGTGGTAGGGATGGAGGTTATGCATGGGCTCAGCAACATGGACTTCCACTCACCAAGGCTGACCTGGCTACAGCCACTGCTGAGTGCCCAATCTGCCAGCAGCAGAGACCCACACTCAGCCCCCGATATGGCACCATTCCCCGAGGTGACCAGCCAGCTACATGGTGGCAGGTTGATTACATTGGACCACTCCCTTCATGGAAGGGGCAGCGATTTGTTCTAACTGGAATAGACACATACTCTGGATATGGGTTTGCTTTCCCTGCAGGCAATGCTTCTGCCAAAACTACTATCCGTGGGCTTACAGAATGCCTTATCCATCGTCATGGTATTCCACATAGCATTGCTTCGGATCAAGGAACACACTTCACAGCAAATGAAGTGCGGGAATGGGCACGTGCTCATGGAATTCTCTGGTCTTACCATGTTCCCCATCATCCAGAAGCTGCTGGATTGATAGAACAGTGGAATGGCCTTTTGAAAACTCAATTACAGTGTCAACTAGGTGGCAAAAACTTGAAAGGCTGGGATAATGTTCTCCAGGAAGCTGTGTATGCTCTGAATCAGCGTCCACTGTATGGTGCTGTTTCTCCCATAGCCAGGATCTTTGGGTCCAGGAACCAAGAGGTGGAAATGGGTGTGGTGCCACTCACTATTTCTCCTAGTGATCCACTCGGAAAATTTTTGCTTCCTGTCCCTGCTACCCTGAGTTCTGCTGGTCTACAGGTTTTAGTTCCAAAACGGGGTGTGCTTTCTCCAGGAGAAACAACAGTGATACCACTGAACTGGAAGTTAAGATTGCCACCTGGCCACTTTGGGCTACTTATGCCTCTGGATCAACACACCAAGAAGGGGATTACATTATTGTCTGGGGTAATTGACCCTGACTATCAGAAGGAAGTAGGACTGCACCTACATAATGGAGGTAAAGAAGAGTTTTCTTGGAATATAGGAGATCCCCTGGGGCATCTATTAGTACTACCATACCCTGTGATTAAAATCAATGGAAAACTGCAACAACACAATCCAGGCAGGACCACCAATGGCTCTGAGACTTCAGGAATGAAGGTTTGGGTCACCCCACCAGGCAAAGAACCACGGCCAGCTGAAGTGCTTGCTGAGGGGAAAGGGAACATGGAATGGGTAGTGGAAGAAGGTAGTGATAAATATGAACTTCGACCACGTGATCAGTTACAGAAACGAGGACTGTAATGCTGTTTTGTTTGTGTTATACTATTTAAGTTGTAAGATATCAAGTTTAAGAATGAATGTTGCCCAAGGATTTGCACACTATTCTGGAGAGATTTAATGTGTTTCTAGTTATATGCAGGACAGTTGAGTATTGTCAGGTAAAAGAAAAAATGTGTGCTTGTTTTCATTTGGAAATTAAGTATGGTCTAAGGTGATATATATATATATATATATATATATGTGCCAAGTTGACAAGGGGTGGACTGTCATGGTTAGGGACAGGTGTCAACTTGGCCAAGTTGTGGTACCTGTTCATCTGATTGGGCAAGCGCTGGCCTGTCTGTTGCAATGAGGACATTTCATAGGATTAGGTCATGATCACGTCAGCTACATCCACAGCTGATTCCATTTGTAATCAGCCAAAGGGGAGTGTCTTCTGCAATTAGTGATGCTAAATCCAATCATGGGAAGCCTTTTAAGGAGGACTCAGAGGAGACAGATTGCATTCCCGCTTTGGCTGGTGAGCCTCTCCTGTGGAGTTCATCCAGGCCATCCATTGGAGTCATCAGCTTCGTAGCCTGCCCTGTGGATTTTGGACTCTGCATTCCTACGGTCACGTGAGACACTTTCATAAATTTTATATTTGCAAGTGTTCCCTGTTGATTCTGTTTCTCTAGAGAACCCTAACTAATACACTTATTAAATTCACCTTTTTAAAGCTGTTCTGTTTCTAGTATGTTGCATTCTGGCAGGTAGTAAACTAGAACAAGCATCAAAATAATATCCTTGCCAATGTTTAAGTTAATCTTATTCTTTATTTCAGAAAACAAATCTTCTCACTCTTAAAGGAAAACTGTTGCAAAGAATTTATTCTCTCATCCTGTAAAAGTAAGGTGCTAAAATAGTTTAACATTTTACATAAAGAGAGGTTTAAGAAGTATTACAATAATTAAAAGAAATATTCTATCCTTCTGTTAGCTAAATTTGCATGGGTAAAATGTCATCATATATTTAAAAATAATTTAAAATTCCTAAAAACTTAATATTCTCACTGGCCATGTTATATCTTAATACTTATCTATATAATAACCAAATTTACTTGTTAGTTACACTACTTTATTCTTCTCTAATGGTATATGTGGATAGCTATAAGTCAAAAACTTTATCTTCAACAAAAAGGACTCAGGAAGAAAAACAAGACAAATATAAAGATTAGATGCTATCTGTTAATTAACATAACCCTGGTAAAAATGTAGACATAAACATGAGAAAGCTTCTGTTATAGTTTGTATTTAATAATCCTAACATAAAACAACTGTCAAATGTTTTATTTCTAAGAGAATGTTCATTTTAAATATGCTTATAAAAAACTAAAGGTTAAAGTATAATCTTTCATAATCACATTTACTCCTAAGCTTTAACTGTTATGTCTAAATTCTAAAATACTTTGCTCTTTGTATAACTCAGTAGATGCCTAAAATGTTAAGTATATGTATAACACCCAAGACTCAGTGTTAAAGTTCTCCAGCTCTAAAAGTCAGCATTACTCTATACAGCAGAATGTAAATTATACTAATCTAGTTAGGATTAAAATAAATATGCTGCCACTATTCTAAAACATTAACTTCTGTGTGAAATCAAAAAGAACAAAAGTATTTTAAGCAACATATATATTTGCATATATATATATATATATGCAAATTCCCTTTAAAAAATGGCCATAAAACCATCAAATTTCCCCACCTAGGGAACTGCTTCTATTCTTTTAAGCAAGGAGGTCTCCCAATTTAATAAGCCACAGGTCTGCCCCCATGGGCTTTAGCTCAAAAAGTAGAATTGCCCTCATCTGAGCTCTAAAACTTAAAAAAGGGAAAAAGGCTAAATCTCTACACCAATACTAAATATGGTCCCCTCATCCTGCATGTTCACACAGCAGTGTGGAAAGAGAAAGTCTTTTCACAAAAGGCTGAACCCCAATTTAAAAATGCTAAATCTCCTAAATGTCATTCTCTTACCAACAGAAAAATAGTGGTAATTCATTGAACTAGCCTTTAAAAAATGCTATCATCTCTCAAAGGAACAAATGAGCCAACACAGCAACCAAAGATGTAGCTCAATCAAATCCCTTCTAAACCTCATTCCTGCACCCTTTAAATTGCCACATGCACCCTATTATTCCTTAGTGAAGCAGGATACCTGGGATTCACTCAAACCTAAATGGTAATTTCCATCCCTGTTCCATTGTCTCTCTTGGTTAATGCATCTCCTAGGACCATTCACTTCTATCTTCCCTTGATATTGAATGGCCCTTGCATTTTTAAACTTCTCATCAAGTTTATTTTTTTCCATACTAGAAACCTTTCTCACCAAACCAATGCTGATGTGAAAATTTTCAACCATACAACTGATTCCTCCAGATTCCTGCCAGAAAGTTCTATACCCCATCAGGCAAGGCCTACACCCTCTGACAAGCAGGAAACAGCTACAGAAAACAGACACTGGTTCCTCAGAAATCATTAACATTAAGGGTCAAGAACTCTCTGAGGGGAAATTTGAGGCATGCTAGAACAGGAAGGGGAGAGAAAAAAAAAACTGGAAGGTAGCCCTCGGACAAGGATAATTAATCAAGGTCAGGATGGCATACACCCTGGATAGACACCCTGCCTGGGGCTGCCACTTCTGAGCAAAACTCAGCAGCAGCAGACCTATCAAGAGTCAAAGAATCCCAAGTTGAGTGAGTCATCTATGGAGAAAGGTTGAGCCAAATAACCCCCACCTGAGTGAGACATCTACAGAGAATGATGAACCAATGGGCCCACCCCAATACACTACCACCAGGCACTGGCCTGGAAAGAAGGAAGTGTAGAACAAAAAGCTTAAACAAGGAAGGGGGAGGGAGAAGAATAAGTAAAACTAATCTGTAAAAGTGAATTTCCCCACACTGCCTATTGCTTCATGCCTTGCATCTTTCTTTTCATGTGAGAATGCCCATGTCTTCTCATATGTATATCTAATAAATTTTCTGCCTGCTTACTCACTGTGCTGTCCCCTTGAATTCCTTCTTGCTCCATGTCCAAGAATTAGAAACTGAAATCTGGCAACAGTATGGATCTGGGTTTGCATTTTTAAAAATAGAGAGTCAATTAAATTAGGATCCTTTATCAACTAAATTATTCTTTTATGACAGAAAAAATTATTTGTTAAGTATTTAAGTGTTAAAATTTTCACTAGTCCACTGATTTTTTTTTTATTGTATAACATAAACACAGAGCAAAGAAAGAAAAAAACAATAGTTTTCAAAGCACTCTTTAACAAGTAGTTACAGGACAGATCCCAGAGTTTGTTGTGGGCTACCATACCATCATCTCAGGTTTTTCAATCTAGCTGCCCTAGAACATAGAATGTTAGAAGGAATAAATATTTTTTTAGCATCACAATTGACTATTTTGTGAAAAATAATGCATATACAAAAAAGCAATGAATTCATTCGCAATCGACTCCTCAGTCAGTGTGTCCTCCAGCCACCTACATTCATTAGGCATCATGTATAGCTCCCAAAGGACACAGTCCAACAACACTCTCAATTTTACACAATTTCACTTTTCCCAAAAGAAAGATAACCAATGAACACACCCTCACCAAATAGAAGACCTAAACCTCCCCTTCAACCTTGTCGCTGCCTCCATTATTTTAACCTGTGTTGCTGTGATACTGCTGATGTTTTCCTGTTAAACATACCCCGCAGCATGCAATAGCAGTTTTTCCCCTGTACTCTGGACTTAAATTCTCTTTGTACATGAATCATACCTTTAAAGTAGTTCTTCAAAGAACTTACTTTTATATTTCTAGTGTTAATCAATGGGACACATAGGTCTATACAACCCCTTTCAATCATGTTCACTTTCAATATGGCAATATTACTTATAGACAAGTTCACCTTCAGTATGGCAATATTATTTATAGACCAAGTAGAGAAGCACCTTAACTTTTATCTATTCCCTAACATGTGAGTTCAATCTCAATAGATAACCATTCACCATCTCTAGTTTCTATATACCTCTCAGACCCATATATTTTGTATTATAAGCCTCAGATTTTACCTTTATCAAGGTCATAAAAGTGGAGTCATACAGTATCTATCCTTTCGTGTCTGGCTTATTTCACTCAGCATTGTGTCCTCAAGGCTCATACATCTTGTCATGTGCTTCAGGATGTCATTTCTTCTTACTGTTGCGAATATTCCATCGTATGTATATACCACATTTTATTAACCTACTCGTCTGTTGATGGGCATTTGGATTGTTTCCACCTTTCAGCAATTGTGGATAATTAGGCCATGAAAATTAGTGTGCAAATGTTTGTTTGTGTCACTGCTTTCAGCTCTTTTAGGTATATACCAAGCAGTGCTATTGCTGGGTCATAGGGCAACTCAATATTTAGTTTCCTAAGGAACTGACAAACTGTCTTCGATAGTGGCTGTAGAATTATACATTCCCACCAGCAGCAATGCATGTGTCTCAATTTCTCTACATCCTCTCCAACATTTGTAGTTTCATGTTTGTTTAATAGCAGCCTTTTTTGTAGGTGTGAGGTGGTATTTCATTTTAGTCTTGATCTGCGTGTGCCTTATTGCTAATGAAAATGAGCATCTCTTCATGTGCTTTTGAGCCATCTGTATTTGCTCTTAAGAAAAATGCTTATTCATAGCTTTAACCAATTTTATAATTGGGTTGTTTGTTCTTTTGTTGTTGAGTTGTATGGTTTCTTTATGTGTATAGAATATCAAACCTTTGTCTGATGTTTGATTTCCAAATATTTTCACCCATTAAATTTTCTGCCTCTTAACCTTTTTTTCAAAGTCTTTTGAGGTGCAGAAGCATTTCCTTCGCTATTGATATCCAGTTGTCCCATGCCCATTTATTGAAAATACTATATTTATCCTTCCTATCTATAAGCAGGGAATGTCTTTCCACCTATTTAAATCTTCTTTGATTTCTTTTAACAATATTTTGCAGTTTTCTGTATACAAATCCTTTACATCCCTAGTTAAGTTCATTTCTAAATCCTTGATTCTTTTAGTTGCTATTTTGAGTGGATTTTTTTTTCCTTAGTTGACTCTTCAGTTAGGCTATTGTTTGTGTATAGAAATGTTACTGATTTTTGAACATTAATTTTATATCTTGCCACTGTTCTGAATTTGCTTAATAGCTCAAGTATCTTTGTTGTAAATTTCTCAGGATTTTCCAAGTATAATATCATGTTACTGATTTTTGCACATCAATTCTCATCTATTTGAATCACTGTGTCTAAAAGGAGTCTCCTGTAAGCAGCATATAGCTGAATTATATTTCTTAATCCACTCTGCCAATCTTTATCTTTTAATTGATAAGTTTAGTTCATTGACATTTAAAGTTGTTACTGAAAATATGTTTCTTGATTCCACTATCTTATCTTTTTTTATTTTATTTGTCAGATCTATATATTATTTTCCCTTTTTCTCTTTGTATTCTTTAAATTATCTTTAATGGTACTCTTCAATTCTGTGCCCTCCTCCAGACCTCCCTCTCCTGTCTTTTTTTTTTTTTTTTTTTCAGCCGGCAGATCTCCTTTTAGTGTTTCTTGTATGCCCAGTCTCTTGTTGACAAATTCTTTCAGGGTTTGTTTGTTTGTGAAAATTTTAATCTCTCCCTCAGTTTTGAAGGACAACTTGGCAGAGTACAGAATTCTTTGCTGGAAACCTTTCTCTTTCAGGATCTTAAGTGTATCATACCCCTGCCTTCCCATTTCCATAGTGTCAGTTGAGTAGTCTGACCCAGTCTTAAGTGGTTACTCGTGCATGTAGTAGATTGTTTTTCTCTTGCAGCTTTCAGAATTTTCTGCTTCTCTTCAACATTTGACAGACTGATTAGTATGTGTCTTGGGGAAGGCTTATTTGGATTTATTCTATTTGGAGTTCACTGGGTTTCTTTGACTTGAATATTTGTGGCCATTATAAGGGTTGGGAATATATATCCCATTATACCCTTAACTAATCTTTCTAGTCCTTTACTCTTCTCTTTTCTTTTTGGGAGATGGGTGATTCTTATATTTGTGCACTTTGTTTTGGCCATTATTTCCCTGAAATCCAATTCAAATATGTCCATTTTTTTTTTATCATTTGCTGTTTTGAGTGTTTGAAATCACTTGCCCTGTCTTGTAGTTCATTTATTCTTTCTTCTGTCTCTTCAAATATGCCTTACCTTACAGTAAACTCTGTAGTAAACCAACACATGCTATAAGAAAAAGTGAGCTAAGATTATTCTGGCAATTCAGTATAGTGAAGATAAACAATATAACACTAACTTAAACTTTCTTAAATATAGATAATTGTCAAATAAAAAAATCAATGAAACACTTTCTTCTATTTATTTATACATGTATATATATTCAGCTATATAGTTATCACTTTGCATATATATAAATGTGTATTTATATAAAAATAAAACATAAAAAATGACTGATTTGAGATGAAATCTGTCATAAATATAAATGCAAATGAGTTTAATCTGTGTATTAAAAGTTTAAAAAGATTATAAGAAGTGAATCAAGGCAAAATACAACCCCATGCTGCATGCACAATTCAAAAGGTTAAAAATAAAGGGATACTGCACTACACAAACAGTGAAGCCTAAGTTAAACCATGGACTATAGTTAATAGTACAATTATACAAATATGCTTTCATCAATTTTGACAAATGTATCAAACTATACAAGATGTTAGTACTAGTATGGTAGATGAGTATCCCAAATTTTGTACATGAGTGTTCTATAAATGCAAATTTCTCCAATAAACAAATTAATTAATTATTTAATTAAAAGTAATATAGTGGACAAATGCAAATGAAAAGGAAAAAAAGCACACCTTGACCTTAGACAGAATAGGATTTCTGTAAATTTGACAGGCCAGGGTGCATGGGTGGTTCAGTGGCAGAATGCTTGCCTTCCATGGGGAGACCTGGGTTTGATTCCTAAACCATGCATCCCTCCTAAAAAAAGAGCAAAAATTTTGACAGACCAGGATATATGACACTGAAATAAATATGTATTGAAATAGAGATAAATATCATTACACCAAAAATTTGCATTTATTATCATTAAGCATAAACTTGAACAGATGAAAGGAAAAGTAAAAAGACAAGTAACAGGATATTTTAATGCACCCCTTGTGCTAGTTTGAAAGTGTTGTGTACCCCAGGAAAGCATGTCTTTTAATCCTGGTTCAGTATTGTAGGGTGGAAAGCCTTTTGATTAGATCATCTCCGTGGAGATGTGGCACTCCAAGTTGTGGGTGTTCTTTGATCAGATTATTTCCAGGAAGATGTGGCATGCCCAATTGCAGGTGTTGCCTTTTGGTTAACTGGCAATGTGACTCCACTCATTCAAGGTGGATCTTGATTAGCTTACCAGAGTCCTTTAAATATTTTGAAGACACCTAAGATGTAGCCTTAGGTACAGCATTTGGAAAAGCAGATGCAGACACTTGGAAAAGAGTTGCTTCCGAGTTGGCAGAGACATAGATGTTTGGAGATGCTTGGAGTGCTGACAGAGAGCAGATGCCTAGATATGGTTACAGCCCAGCAGACGTCACCATGTGACTTCCCATGAGATGATAAGCAAGCAAGAACCCAAAGTTATGTTCTGGAGGAGTTATGTGAATGCCCACATATGCTTAGAGAGGAAACCACTGGCATCCGAAGCTGGAAGCAGTGAAACTAGGAACAAAGACCAGTAGATGCCAGCCATGTGTCTTCCCAGCCAACAAGAGATGTTCCAGATGGTATCAGCCTTTCTTGAGTCAAGGGGACCTCTTGTTGGTGCCTTAATTTGGACATTTTCACAGTCTTAGAACTGTAAATGTGCAATGTAGTAAATTGTCTTTATACAAGCCTTTCTATTTCTGGTATATCACATTCTGGCAGCTTAACAAACTAATACACCCTTCTTGATGGATAAAAAGGCAATAATTTAGTAAAAATACATGACCTAAATAACATAATAACTTTTTGTCTTTAAGTTATATTTTAAATCTTTTATCCTTGCCATTGATCGTTTCTATTTGTTTCACGTACACATAAAGTTTTATAAAAACTGACCCCAGATTAGCTAATATCCAAAGAAAAGATCAATGAATTCTATAAGAATCAGCATTCTCTGCAAAATATAAATTAATAACAAATGATATAAAGTTTAGGTAATGACATAATGACATTCATTTGTATGTTTATATGCACATACACACATATGGAGAGAGATTTAGCAAAAGAGAATGCTTATGCACACAAACACCCCAAGTTATTTGATATAATGGGAAAAAGATGTCATTTATAATAGCAACCATAATAAAAGATCTATGCATAAAATTAGTAAGAAAGTTGTAAAACTTAGTAGCAATATATTTTAAAACTACTTTAAATATCAAATCTAAAACAGTACAAATGCAGACTTGAAGAAATGGAAAAATACTTGTATTAGTTTCCTAGGCTTCCATAATAAAGTATCACAAACTTGGTGGTTTAACAACAGAAATTTATTCTTGCACAGTTCTGTAGGCTAGAAATTCAAAATCAAGGTGTCAGCAGGGCCATGCTCCCACTGAAGTTTCTAGGACAGCATCCTCCCTTGTCTCTTCCTGACTTAGAGTTGATGTCTGAAACCCTTGGTGATCTTTGGCTTGTGAGAACGTAAATTAAGTCTCTGCCTCTGTCTTCATCTGTCCATCCTCTGTGCCTATCTCTCTTTTCTTTCCCTAAGGACAGTCAGATTGGATTAGGGCCCACTTTCCTCCAGAATGAACTCCCTTAACTAGATTATACATATAAAGATCCTATTTCCAAATAGTCACATTTATAGGCATCAGGGATTGCAATTTCAATGTATCTTTTGGGGACATACAATTCAATCCATAGCAATAGTTCATTCTGGGATAGGACTTGTCATAGACCTGTCAATTCTATTTAAATGATGCATAAATCTCTAATCATCCCCATTAAATGAACAATAGTAATAGCAATAAACAAGTCCTCTATTAAGAATTGAGTCTCTATTCCAGAGAGTATCTTTTTTCTTGGAGAAGATGCTGATTCCAGGTGTGAGGCAGGAAATACAAACATGAGATTGGCACATTCTGTAGTATCAATGTAAAAGGAGGCCAAAATGATTGCAGCATATCAAAGGAATACAAAAGCTGAAAAAAAGCAAAAAGTAAACAAACAAACAAAAAATGCAGGATCCCACAGACTGAAAACATGACAATTTTATCATCAAAAAATCGCAATGAAGGCAAGTCATTGAAATGTTTCCAAGTGCCTAAAAGCCCATTGGTTCATAGTAAAACTTCATACGGCCGAGAAATACACCCAGTAAAAAAAATAAAAAGTCAAAAAAAAAACACAAAAACTCAATGTAAGCCACTGGGAATAAACTAATGATGCCAATTTCTTAGTCTAAAATCTAGCAATTAAAGAGGCAGAATTTAGCTTTGATCTTCCCTTCTCTTTCCAGTAAAGGATGAATTTCATAGAAAGCAAAAACAATGTTTTATAGGATAAAAATGTATTTTAAAGGGAAATTTCTTATAATAATTGTGGAAAGAGTAATAAAATCAGAAAAATCACAAAAATGCAGCCCCAAATGAAATCAATGTATCACAAATCAATTAGGGGAAAAGTTGATGGGAAATTTACAGTGGAGATATCAGGATCCCAGCATCTGAATATAACATTTAGTCTTAACGTCACTAAAAGTGGGGCAGGCAGGTTTCACAGCCTTTTTAGATTATGCAATATAAAGTAAGTGATACTCCCTATAAAGTCTCCTAACCAAAATCCAAATCTAATTAAGTCTTTAAAGCAAGTATTAATTTATAGTAAATGTTGGAGATTAAGGAACAAATGTTGCAAGGCTAATAGTAGCTGTCACAATAAAATGTCGATTTCATTACAAAATATATACTTTGCCCATGAGAAAAGAAGCTGGGCTGAGAGGTAAAGGGCTTAATTTCACTAGACCTAGAATTGTCCTGAGCAGTCCTACAAAAAGAACAATCTCCGTGCACAGCTACATGTATTATAACAGTGAGAACATGATTTGCACATAGTCTCAGTGAGACCCTCAAAAAGATTCTGCTATTGAGGCTAGCTATGAAGAAGCATGCCTATGCAATCAGCAGAGCATTTAAAAACAAAACAACAAGGGGGACTCATTTTGGAGACCCTCCTTCTAAGTGGGAGGACACACCTTCAGTTCGGGTGCCACTGATGTGTGCAGGAAACAACTTAGAACACCTAGTAATTTAGTAGCCTTGGAAGAAGAAGAAAAAAAAGCATGCAACCAGAAGAAGGAAAAAAACACGAATGATAACTGAGTTAGAAAACTGAGCCAATAAAGAGTAAATAACCATGAATGGAAAATAACCGTTTTTTTATTAATCATGCAAGTTTCCTATATAACTAGAGAGGAAGCAAAAAATATTGATTAAGTTACAGTGAAACAATAACTGAGAAGTAGTTTGCTACATTTTGAAAATCAAAAATTACTGTTTTAAAAGAATAATCAGAAATACTATAAAATTATCTAATATTTCTTACTTAAGGAATGAAAACAAACAAAATGCGATTGTTTTATGCATTTGATTTCTGGAACAATGCATTACTTGTAATTTTTTTAAAAGAAATTAAGCTCAACAGATTCAATTAACGCCCCTACCCGTGACCATCTTCCTTATTTACAAAAAGGTAGCTGTATCCTGAGCTTCGTGGATATTCTTCCTATCTGTTTTACTAATTGTATCGTGCATATGCATATGCATTCATAAATACTATAGCTTTTTTCTGTATGTTTTTTCAATATATGCACAAATATATTCACTTATCTTGCATCCTCCATTATCTTGCTGCAATTTTTAGAAAAACAATAATATCTACAGAACAGTACCATTAATTAGTGTGTAGTATCTATCTATTGATGTATCTTCTCATCTTCGTCTATATGTATATCTATAAAGTACTTGTATTTGTTTCTCTATGTCTATGCTTATCTCTATGTCTACCTCTCTCTCTCTCTCTCTCTAAATCATCTACTATTTACAAAATTTTATGAATTTCTCTTCGATGGAGGTTAGAAAGGGACGTTTTTTCCACCTTTGAGTTTCAAGGAAAGGTATAATCCCCCCAAAAGAGCATCCGTTCTCTTGTTTCCTCCATTTATTCAGCCCTTGAAATGTATAGGTATTTAATTGGTAAGTATTGGAAAATGTAACATGGTTTTCTCTGTTATCCAGACCTCAAAGAAGCAAGCTTACATTTTGTCCTTGAACTCCCCAGCTATTTCCTTTCAAATATTTCACAAGCAGGAATGGTATGTATTTATGCTATGTATTGAGAATCTCCAGTTAGCATGCTGAGAAATGATCCCTACTACAAATTATGCTATAATTTAATTTCTTGAACATGTCTCAATTGCATAATTAGGATATTAGCATATGTCCCAAATGGAATTTCTGGATCAGGAGGTATATGCAACTTCAATTTGCATGATTATTGTTGAATTGCTCAAAGGGGGTTATACCTATTTACAAATCTGCTAATTCTATTTCATAGCCTGTTTTTCTATTCTTTAACACTTAGAACTATCAAAATTTTATTTATATATGATATTTTTAACTTTGACACTTATAATTTAAACTCATTGTATCTTTTTATGACGTCTTTGTTTCCTAATGCAGGTCTTTTGTATTCACTATATAAAATAATTTGAATTATTGTTTGACATATTTTAATCTTCATAAGACCTATTATTGAATGAGAAAAAGGCCTGGGTTTCAGAAATTGTGAGAAAAGGTGATGTTTCAGTTTGCATTCTATTAGTGTGTATGGTATTCTACGACTTACAACTTTTTAAATCTCTAAAGCAAATCAAGTACCTAACAAAATTATGTAGTTTACAATAAAACATTTTAAATTTTGTACTTTCTCAATATCCCAATTTTAGGGGCAATTTATGATTTTCCTTCTGAATTTGCCAAAGCATAAAACGCTTTTGGATTCATAATATATATCTAGTGAATTATAACTGGAATTATGCTCTTCTTCAATATAATATCTGTATATACAAGAAGATAATTGATGTTCCTGATCAGTGATAAAAGATTTATTTTTGCTGAATATATTATGAGAGAGTAAAAGAAGGTCAAAAAGTAACTTATTCTTTATGATCATTTGCCTTTCTAGTTTTCTGCTCTTTTCAAATAGAGTCTAATATAACGATTTATCACTTATCATGAGGTTATGACCCTGATGATCTCAGCTCTTTTGAACCAAACTGAAAAGCCAACAGAGAAAAACATTCTCTATTTAACAGAGCAAATTCCATGGCTAAAAGTTTTTATTTGATTTTTTCCTGTTCCCAATACTACTCCATGTCTCTTAATTTGAACATAATTTTAAGGATCTCAGCTATTCATATTCTTGCAGATCAGATTTAAAGCAGCAGAAAAAGGCACATTAAGTGCCAAAAAGTTATTGCTAGAATTTAATACAGTGTAAGAAGGATACAAAAACTATTAATATAGAAGGTATAAATGAGATTTCTAGGAAAATGTGACAATAAAGAGTCAGGATTAATAAGACATGCATTTTATTAGCTTATCTGAACTTGATTTTTGTCTACCTACACCTCACTCTTGCAACTCGTAATGATGTAGTACTTTCTACTATTGATCCTTCACCTATTTGAGATAAGAGGGTACAAAACCAGAGCTACCTCTTTGTACCATTAAAATCCTGAAGGGAATTCTGAAAATGATTACATGGAGTTGGGGAATTATATGTGTAGTACCTCAAAGCTTGCAACATTGGAAGAGATCAAGGCCTCACCGCAAATCAATTTATTCAGATCTCAAAATAAACAAAATAATATTTAAATGCACTCACATGTAAGATGAGGAATAACTTATCTTTCTCATTATATACTATAATTGGCAAGCAATATCTATGAGCAGTTCTTATTAATAATTTAAGCTAATGCTTGTTATTGATTTTAACATGTCCCTTTTCTCAAAATTATCACAAGTAATGGTTGCTAAACTTAAAGAAATCTTGCTGTAGCCTGTTTCAGTAAATAGAAATATAACAAAAAAAGAAACCTCTCTTCTAATATACCAGTATTTTACATTCTGATAATGCATATGAAATTAAAAATTAATCATCAGTGAAATGAATTTTAATTATGATTATTACAGTTACTTTATAGCAAGTAAATACATAGTTATTGCATTTACTTATTTGACATGGTTGGGATGAGATGAACATGGACATCATTTATTATAAATATGAAGCAAAATGACTGAGACTATGAGTAATCATACTTAGGACCATGTTCCTCTCAGTTTTCTCTCTCCGATAATTTGAATCTATATGTTCAAATTATTTCTTTATAATGCAACTATTATATTATCCCCCAAATTATACTACATGAAAGAAAAAGAATTACTGGATCAAAAAATCTGTTTTCTAACTCTTGATATGCATTGGTATATTCTTTCTGTATTGACTTCACTGTCTACATTTGGGATAAGGTATACATACCATTGTTTTAGTTTTCTAATGCTGCTGGAATACAAGACACTAGAAATAGAATAAAGGGAATTCATTAAGATAAGAGCTTACGATTCTAAGGCCATAAAAATGTCCAAACTAAAGCATTCAGAGACAGATACATTGACTCAAGAAATGCCAATGTCTGTCATATAGACATTGGCTATGGCTGACCTCTGCTGGTTCTTGTTCCCGTATCCATTGCTTCCAACTTCTGATTCCAGTGGCTTTCTCACTAAGCATCTGTGGGGCCTGACTTAGCTGTTCTGGGGCTAACCTCTGGGTTTCATCTCTTAACTTAGCATCTCCTAGGGCCAGAGATTTCTTCTCTTCAGTTTCTGACTATTTCTGACAGATCTTGCTTTGCACCAAGTTATTCAGGTCTCCATCTCTAAATGTCTTCATCTATGTTACTTTTTGCTTCTCCAAAATGCTCCTCCTTTTAAAAGACTCTAATAAACTAATCAAAACCATCTCCATCTGATTAAAAGGTAATACCCACAAGTAGGTGTGTCTCAACTCCATGGAAACAATCTAATCAAGAGGTCACACCCTACAATTATGAGTTAGGATTTACAGAGCATGGCTGCCACCACAGGATTGATCAAGATAAAAAAACATGGCTTTCTTGGGGAACATTATAATTTCAAACTAGCACAACTATCATTTATCTTAAATGGATGAAGATTATTTTAAATTAATGAAAGTAATATTTTTAAATTGAAATTCTGAAGATGCTGTTGAGAAGAGGTTTCTACCCCCATATAGGTTTTAAAAATTTAATGTTTGTATGTGCATGTGTGTTTGAGTGTCTAGTTGTAATTTAACTATGAGAAACAGATTTCTGTAAATATATTGATCACTTAGATAAATACATTGTAAGGTAAATTTATACTTCCTAAGGTGGCAAGCTGAATTAAAAACTTGAGGCAATTAGACAAATTCAACAGAAAAAGGAATATAACCATCATTGGATAAATGTGAGATGCTGTGCTAAAATGACATAGATTTATTATGTGTATTAATTATATTTGGCATATGATCTTCTGCTTTTCACTTCCATTTGCCTGTGTAAAATACTTCACTGAAGGGGAAGTATTCGTATCATTTCCCTTCATTTACAAAATCTATTTTCTCTCCTTATTTCATGTTCATAAAATTGGTTAAAGTATGAAAAATTCAAGTAAATTTTAACTGTACTGTGATTCCACATAAAAAGTATAGAAAACCTTAGAGTGCACTTGAGTCTATTGTTATCCTCCCTTACAATATTCAACTAACTCTCCTCAGATAAAGACACAACTTACATATATTTTTATCATTTGCAAATAATAACTTATTAGATGAGGCATGGGGGTTTTTCAGAACAGATTCATATGTAATAAGCAAAATAAGCAAAATGATATGTACCATTTTTGTTTTGATAGAAGAGGCTTGGTAAACACCAGGTAATTTTGGAAATAGAAATCTTATTTATTCATTAACTTATACTTTTAATCAAAACTCTAATTCAATCTTAGAAAAAAAATATGTATCCAGACCAAGTATGAGTGTGTTTGCATAAGCTCATTAGAAGAATTTATGGCTATAAAAACTTTATTTTATCAACTCTTTATTTTTTTAAAAAAATGGGTTTTAGGGCTGCTGAGGAAAAAAAAAGGAAGTTTCTTTAAAGGACAGAAAAGCATAAATGTGTTTACACTCTCAAAACTGTTGCTTCTATTAAAAAACGTCACACCAGGCTTTTTCTTACAGCTAGTGAGTAACTGAATAGTTTGAGAATCAGCTAGATCCCATCCACAGTCAAACACATTTATTATTCTAGTTTACTAGCTGCCAGAATGCAATATGCCGGAAGTGGAATGGCTTTTTAAAAAGGAGAATTTAATAAGTTGCTAGTTTACATTTCTAAGCCTGGGAAAATGTCCCAATTAAAACAAGTCTATAGAAATGTTCAATCTAAGGCATCCAGGGAGAGATACCTTGATTCAAGAAGAGCAATGAAGTTCAGGGTTTCTCTCTCTCACTGGAAGGGCACATGGTGAACATAGAGTCATCTGCTAGCTTCCTCTACAGCTCCCTGGGAGGCATTTTCCGTCTTCATCTCCAAAAGTCATTGGGTGGTGGTCCTGTGGAATTCTCTGTTGTGGCTTTCTCACGGCTCTGCCATTCTCTGCTCTTCAGATTCTCCCACTTTCTTCAAAATGCTCCCTCTTTTATAGGATTCCCATTAGTAATCAAGACCTACTTGGAATGGGTGGAGATACATCTCCACCTAAACCAGTTTAATAACCACTCTTGATTATGTCACATCTCCAGGGAGGTAATCTAATTAAAGTTTCAAACATAGTGTACTGAAAAGGGATTAGAAGAAATGGCTGCCTTTACAAAATAGAATTAGGATTAAAACAGAGCTATTCCAGGGCATATACATCTTTTCAAACTCACACAATCATATTGCTTTTAAGGTGCAACCCAAAATATTTGGCATAACAAAATAATCAATTATTTAAACCTTCTTCATTATTCTAAATATTCACTGTATTGAAGCAAATGACTGTTTAACTTTCCTGAGCTGCTCAAGCTAATATCATGAAATGGGTTGGGTTAAACAATGGGAATTTATTAAGTTTTTTGGCAAATGCAGTTTGAAGCTCAGACAATGCCAAAATCAAAATACCGTGAATTGAAGCTTTTCACCCAAAGACTATGGTATTCTGGATTTGACTGCTGTGATCCTTGGTTCTAGGTTTATCTGATGTCAAGACTCATGGCAACATCCCCTGGTTCAACCTTTCTCTTCCAGGTTCTGTTGATGTCCAGCTTCTTGCTTCCTGAGGATTTCTCAGTTTGTCTGAATTTCATTCAGCTTATAAAGGACTACAGTAATAGAATTAAGACCCATCCTGATGTAGGTACCGTAGAGCTTAATTGAAGTAATCTCATCAAAAGTTTCTACTTACACTGGATTCACACTCACAGGAAAGGTTTACATTTAAGAACATGTTTTTCCAGGGTACATACATCTCAAGGCCAGCACAATAACTTATGCAATTTTTATTTTCTTGTTAACTATACAACATTTACTTTTTCTTAATGGAAATTATATGCTAAAACTATTACAAAATACCTGAACCTGAGTTATGTTTGTATATAATGGTTCTCAAAATCTTACATATCTGAAATTTAAAATACAAAATTAAATAATTTATATTTTATTTATGAACAAAATATCAAGCAATAACATTTCTTTTTCTAATTTGTTAATTTACGTTATTTTTATATTGATTATTGATGGGCTTAAGCATGTTTATTTCTTAACCTTTTAAATAATTTTTCCTCTGGACCATTTACTTTTTATCAACCAGTTTAATTTTATTTTTATCATCAATAATTTTTTCAATACTATATTTAAAATGATGTTGGTTTGTTGCTTTGCTTTTATGTTCATTTATGAACTCTTTATTACTAATCTTTTTAAAATTTAAAATCAATATTTGCAATATTTTTCATAAGAACTTTGGAATCTGTTTCTTAATTTTAACCCCAAACCAAGAGAAACATTACATTTTATTTTATTATCATTCAAATTTCAAATGCAATTTTTTGAGGCTTTTCTTTTTAGTTTATAAGCTGCTGGAATGCAATATACTAGAAATGGAACTGCTTTTAAAAGGGAATTTATTAAGTTACAAGTTTACAGCTCTAAGCCTATAAAAATGATCAAACTAAGGCATCCAGAGACAGACACTTAATTTAAGGAAGGCTGATGAGTGTGGAATACCTCCGTCAGCTGGGAAGTCATGTGGCTGGAACCTTCTGGACCCTCCCTCCTGGGCTCCATTCCTTTCAGCCTCTGTTCCTCTGGTTCCTCACTCTGCTTCTCCATGGCTGGCTTTCATCTCTTGGCTTCCCTTGGCTCTCCCCAGGTTCTGGCTTTCTTAACATCTTATTGTGATGTCTGTTGGGCTCCAAGCACCTCCAAACAGCTGTGTCTCTGTTCTCTAAGTGTTGACAACTGTTCTTCCCAAAATAGTTCCTCTTTTAAAGGACTCCAGTAAACTAGCCAAGACTCACCTGGAGTGGGCAGTCACATCTTCATCTAATCAAAAGGTCAAACCCCAATTGCACATTGTCACATCTCCATGGGCATAATCTAATCAATAGTTTCTGCCCTGCAATGTTGAATTAGGATTAAAAGTAATGGCTGCCTCCACAAGATTGACTCAGAATTAAAACATGGCTGTTCTGGGGTACATAATATTTTCAAACGGGCACAACTATGATTTAGCATATTTTAAACAAATGTCTACCGACATTAAAAATTGAGGTATATGTGTCCAAGAAAGTATACTGATTGCATTAATTTGTAAACAGCAGCTCAACAAGTTTACTTTTTGACTGTTCAAAACCTTTGCCCATTTTTAATTGGATTGTTTGTCTTTTATTGTTGAATTGTAAGAGATATTTATATTATCCTGGATGAACGTCATATAGATAAAATTTTGCTCCTATTTTATTGGTTGTCCTTTTACTTTTTGTATTCTACCATTTGAAGCACACAATCTTTTAATTTTGATCAAAAGCCAAATTATCTATTTTTTTTTCTTTTGCTCCTTTTGCTTTTTGCCTCATATCAAAGAAAATATTGCCTATTCTAAGGTCACTAAGATTTACTCCTAAGTAATCTTTTTCTTCTAGAAATCGTATTGTTTTACCTCCTACATTTAACATTTATTTATGGCATGATGTAGGAATATTGCAAAAATCTTTTCGTTCCAGAATAATTTCTTGAAAAGATTATCACTTCTGCATTGAATTGTCTTGGGACACCTGTCAAAAATCAATTGACCATAAATGTAAAAGTTTATTTGTCCATTTCTCTATTCAATTCTGTAATATTTTGTTACACAATTATTTTTGGAATGTGCTGTTCAGTAAATATGTTTAAAAATGTTTTATCATCTTACTGGATTGGCAGTGTTAAATTTATAAAATGGCTCTCTTTATCCTTACTGGATATGTTTTAGAACGATTTTGTCTGATATTAGCATGGTTACTCAGCTTTCTTATGGTTACTATTTTACGATATAGCTTTTTCAATCTTTTTAATTACAACCAATAGCTGTCTTTGAATCTCACAGACATTTCTTATCCACAACCTATAGTCAAATCATCTGTTTTGTCTATGCTGTCATTCTCTATCTTTTGATAGGCATTTAAAATCAATTGACATTTTATGTAATTCCCAGTAAAGTGGGATTAGGTCTACAATTTCACTATTTGCTTTCTTTATGCCTTATTCTCTTTTTGCTCTATTCCTCTATGACTTCATTTCTGTGTGTTAAATAGGTATTTTCTAGTATGCCATTTTACTATCACTGCTTCTTTTATTATATTTCTTTTGAGTTATTGCCTTAGTTTTTGCCCTAGGGATTACAATTAACATCTCTCATAGTTTCCTATTGCTGCCTTAACAAATTTCCACAAACTTAGTGTCAGAAAAATACAATTTCATTTTGATGGATTTCTGGTGGTCAGAAATCTGAAATCAGCTTCACTGGGCTAGCATCAAGGTATGGGCAGGGGTATATTTATTCTGGCAACTTTGGAATATGGACTTTCTTATGGGCATTATTGTGTCAGCCACACTCTTAAATTAAGCAATGATATTCATATTAACACAATCATAATTTCAAGATTAAATGAAAGTTTGGTTCCAATGTTGTTTTGTTCCTACCTTCATTTTATCATTGTCATACAAATTACATCTTTACACATTAAAAGTCCATCAGCACAGTTTTATTGCTTCATGCAATATAATTTTATATCTTACAGGAAAAAAAGAAACAAAAAATGTATATTTTTAGTTTCTTTTATATTCATGCATGTAAATATTTACCTTTATTAGTGCTTGCTCTTTCTTCATTTGAAATTAGAATCAATCTTCAAGACCCAATTGTTTTTTATTAGAATTCAGCTATTAATCTGATGAAGTCTCCTTGAACATGATTGCTTTCCAGATCCTCTTTGCCTTTGGTTTATGACAATTTGCCCTTGATGTTTCTAGCAGTCTGTTTCTTTGCAGTTATTCTACTTGTAATTCATTGAGCTTGGATGTACAGATTCATATTTTACATCAAATTTAGCAGGTTTTAGTCATTTTTTCAAATTTTCTTCCTACAATTTTCTCTCTCTCCTCTCCTTTTAGCACAACCATTATATACATGCTAGTATGCTTGATGGTGTTGAACAGAACTCAATAACTCTGTTAAATTATCTCTATTCTTTTTTTTTCTTTCAGTTCCTCTGCTTTCAAATTCCAATTGAAATATCTGCACATTCATTGATTATTTCTTTTGTCAGTTAAAATCTGTTGTTGAGTCATTTTAGATATTGCATTTTTCAACTCCAGAATTCTATTTGGTTCTTCTTTATGACTTCTATCCCTTTATTAATCATTGCTATTTAGTGAAATGGTATTCTCATATTTTATTTTAATTGTTTAGTTATGATTTCTTTTAGTTCTTCAAGTACACTTAGAATAGATCATTTAAATTCATCCCAATGCAAAGCGAACATCTGAGCTTTCTCAAGGACAGTCTATGTTGATTGATTTTTTATTACTGTTTGAATCACATTTCTCTGATTCATTGTATGGTTCATTATTTTTGTTGAAATCTGAGCATTTTAAATAGTACTATGTGGCAACTCCTGTTATCAGATCTTTTTCCTACACAGGGTTTTTTTTTTTTTTTTTCTCTTTGTGGTTGCTATTTTTTTCCTCAGTGGCTTTACTAGAAAAATTCTGTAAAGCCCATATTCTTTGCTGTGTGTGGTTCTCTATACCTTTGTTAGCTTAGTGGTCAGCAAAAAATTGGATAGAGCTTTCCTTAGATGCCTTGAACCAACAAGTTTCCCAATATTTGCTGAGGAACCCTGTGTGTAGATAGGGTGGGGTGAGGTATGATTTCTAGCATCTGGCAATTTGCAACTTTAACCGAGCCTCCACTTCTTGTGAAGGACAGTCAAAACAGAGACATCGGGGCATTTTCATTATCTAACTTAGTAATTGCAAATATCAATATTTCAAACTAAATTAAAGAAATCTTCTACTACACAATACATCTTAATCATTGCTTTATTCTCAAATATATATGTAATATGAATAGGTTTGAAATCTTATATGTAAAACCAAGGTTGAGGTCAAATGTGAATCAGAAAAATATTTCTAATATATTGCTAAATGTATTGCTGATTCCCAGGAAAAATAATAAGAGCAAATTATATACACATAAATGTGATTTTGCAAGTAATTTTTTTGGTGGGGGCAAGTAATTTCTTTTTAAAGAGTATTAAAATATATTACTGCATTAAGGTATAATAAATAACTTGAAACTAAAATTCTAATTCTTCTAACTAAAAAACAACAAAAAGGACAAGAACAAGAAGGAGCAGCTATCTTCATACTTATACCAAAAGATGAATACCATACAGAAAATTTCTTACATTTTTCAAAAAATCCAGGTTAAGAAACAGCTCTGGCAGTGGGTGAGGAGTATATCACACTTTGGGCAGCCAGACCAGTTCTTACAGGTCATTAAAGTGCGATTTGGCAGATTATTGCATTAGTGTGGAACCACATATCCTAAAACGCAATGCAGCTTTCCAAATTGCCTAACTTGCATCCAACACAAGCACTGGATTAAAAAGATTGGCTGCATTACTTTTTACAATTTTCTTCCAAAAATATTTTGGTATAATTTGCAATGTACTTTTTCAGCTGATATCAACATTTTCATAAATAGACGAAAATAAGGGTGAATATAGGTCATAGGGTGAGGTGGGATCACAAGGTTTTCTAGCATTTTCAGAGTAGGATTGGGATGTCAATGTATAATTGCATTTTCTTTATATTTGATAATTATATACTATTGTCCTTACAAAAGTGCTATGTTTAAAAAATTTGTGTTTTCAAAAACAAATCACTTAGCATTGAAATTTCATAATGCTAAGACAAGCCTATTCCCATTGTGCATTACACTGCTTTAAAAAATCACCCTGAGGATTTTTCCACATTTAGTTTTTTTTTAAATTTATTTGCATGGGCTGGCACCAGGAATTGAACCCAGGTCTCCAGCATGGGAGGTGAGAACTCTGCCTGCTGAGCCACCATGACCTGCCCCAGCACACATTTACTTTTAAAAGAAACTTTACTATAATTTCAACAGGATACTTAATAGATTCCTTGGATTTTGCAAATTATTTTTGGAAATTTTGACAATTCAAAATGTGTCTTCTCTCTGTATCTCTTTCTTGACTCTCACTCTCCATCTTCCTCACTTTTGTCAAATAGATTTTTCTTATTCGCTTGCTTCCTTTAGGCATGCAGCCATACTTTCTATAAACAATACTATTTTTTTATTTTTCAAATGGTATATCCGTTATTTCTTTGTCTTGACTAATTAAATTGACAAGTACATTCAGAGCACTATGAAATAACAGTGAGCATATAATCTTATGCTTAATTTCAATTGAAATGATTGCTAGAAACCACAATGAAATATAATACTATTGTTTGCTTTGATGTTTAAATTTTACAAAAAGTAAAAAAAAGTGATTATTTTCCCTTTAACTATGATTACTGCTATATTTTTTCAGTATTTATTAAGGTGATTATGTGACCTTTTTGTTAGCAATATTAATATAGTGATTTTAGTAGTTTCTAGTATTTAACCATCAAGTATTGAGATGAAATGTACTGGTGACTTGTTTTAAATAAACTTTACAATATCGTATTTTATCATTATCATTTATCATTATTTTATCATTAATTCTTTTTTTTTGCTGCTTTTAGGTCCAAATATCAGTGTTTTTACCTGCCTGGCATGTATGTATGCACGTGTGTATAATTATATATACATACACACATATATCAACATATATGTAAATATTTTTATATTTGTACATACTTTCAATATTTCTTACCAGTTTTAGAATATTGAATTTTAGAAAAATTTAGTGGGTAAGATGTTTGTGAGCCCACACTGTTTAGAGAGTGGATTTTTAGCAACTTCCAACTATTAAACTGTTTTCCAACTTTACTGAGCCCCTCAGTTTTTCTAAGTTTTTGGGCGATAATTTTCATAGATATATTTTCATAGAAACTGTATCTACTTAAATATTTTTCAAATTTCATTCCATAGACTATTGCAATACAATATTATGGCTTTATAAAGCTCATTTTAAACAAATGTTTAATGCCTGTTTTCAGTCTATGAGTCTAGTCCATGGCTCCTGATTTTTAATATATCAGGTGTCCTCTAACCTCAACATTTTTAGTTAATTAAATGTCTCAATTTTTCACCTTTTCTTTGGAACTGACCTTTCGCAAGTTTGCTCACATTTTGGTGTAAAAAGTATTTTGAATTTAATTATCAATTCTACATTTCTTTTATTCTTAATTAATCATGTACACTTTTAGTTTTTTATTTGTTCTTTATTGTTTCCATCTCTTTATATTATATATATATATATATAATTTTTTAACAATTTGAGTTGAAGACTTTTTTTATCCGACTCTATTTTTCTCATTTAATAATGCACATATTTAAGGTGATTCTTTCCATTTAGTATGAATTTAGCCATTTCTCATAGGTACAACAACTACTTTATATGAAATATGTTTGCAACCTGTCATGTTCATGGTCTGGAGGCCTTTAATCAGGGAAATAACATAATCTCATCTGATGTTTAAAAAATTTACTGGCTTTTAGTTGGAGAATGGTTAGAGAAATATTAGGATTGTATTTGGAAGACCGAAGTACAATTACCCATCTCTTAACTTTGCGTTTCAGAAATTCTGTTCCTTAATAAGCTTGTTTTTCAGTGGACAACAAGATTAGGTTCTGAAGAGAACCAAATTATACTGAAGGACAGTTATTCAAGCAAATGTTCATAAATAATTAAAAAATATAATGGAGTATGTACGGTGTAGGGTAGTCTAATAGTTGTCCTGATAGAGCCATGTGCTTATCTCTAGGAACACAGAAGTCTACTACTGACCCTTGACCAACATACAAACAAGATGAACTTTTGATGAGGTGTGTTTAAAGTTTGAAACTCCTGTAGATATAACCTGCAGGTATCTAACATTTTGGTATAGATTGATGGCTTATTCCTGGTTTAGCCAGTTACTCAGCCTCTTTTGACCATGTGACCAGTTGGGCAGAGAAGTCCTGTTAGAAAAGTTTTGCTGTGATTAATCTGAAGACAAAGTTCATTATGTGCAACTGAAAAAGGACCTTAAGGAGCTGAGCTTTATGTCTCAGAGTCTTCTTGCTTGCTATCACTTTCTTGCTCCTGTTCTATATCCTTTACTTTAATAAAATCTCATGTGAGTAAACATGAGGAATATTTTGAGTGGTTTCCATTAACTGACACTGTAATTGATTAAGCTTATTAATCAAGAAGAGCTAAAAGAAAAATTTGCCACAATTTTGGAATCAAGAAAATGGTAGGTAAGAATGAGCATATAGAAAAGCAAAGATGATCCAAAAGACTTATATTTGAGTATGTACCTTAGATCTGATGTGATCCATACAAACATCAGAATACAGGCTTCACAAATCCAGCAACCCAATGAAATAGGAGAAGGTAGAGGTTCTTCTTCATCTGACTGGCTGGTGGCAGTCTTGCCTAGTGTTGATTATATGTTCATTTTATGTTTTTCTACATTTTCTCAGCTCTTCTGGCTTTCTTTTTTTTTCTTTTTTTGCATAGGCAGGCACCAGGAATTGAACCCAGGTCTCCAATATGGGAGGCAAGCATTCTACCTGCTGAGCAACTGTGGCCTGCTTTCCAGTTATCTTTCATAAGTACGTATGGCAAATCAGACCTTATATTTGATGATTTTCAAGGATTTTTGTTGTTATTATTGCCTGGATTTCCTGTCAAAATGGAAAATGTCTTAGTCCTACAGCCTGTCACTTAATGTCATAAGTCATTTCTTTGTGATATAATATACCCAAGTATCGTGTATGTGTAAGACTGTCTCATGGCATGAATATATTCTCACCCTCTTTAATATATGAAGACTTTCATTCTCATAGGAATTTCAGATAGCTGCAACTTGCACTGGAATTCAAGTATTCTCTATGCTTACTTCCAAATAAGAAATGGCCCTCATTAATAATCTCTATAGCTCTAAGAATCTCCGTTGATCAAAATAATTTATGGAGTTTTATTTTCTGGATCTTCCTTATTTTATTACAAAATATGAAGATATTTATGTTTTAAATTTGAAATGCAAAATTAGCACATGATAATGAGCATACTACCACCCATTCTTATATGCTTTGTTTTAGTTTCCCTGGCTGCTCAAGCATGTACCATGCAATGGGTTGATTTAAACAATGGGCATTTTAGAACCTCATAGTTTTGAGGCCAAGAGAAAGTCCATAACAAGGTCTTAAAACAGACATTTTTTCTTCCTGAAGACTAGTATTCTAGGGCTGGCTGCTGGCCATCCCATCCTGCTCCTCTGTCACATGGCAATGCAGATGGTGGCCTTTCCTACTTTCCCTATTCTCTTCCATGTTCCACTGAATTTCGGCTTCTTGCTTCCTATAGCCTTCTCTGTGTTTGAATTTCGTTCTTCTCATAAATGACTCTATTAATAAGATTAAGACTTATCCCAGTTGGGTTGGGCCACACTTTAAATCAAATAACCCCATCAGAAGGTACTACTTACAATTGGTTCATACCACAGGAGTGAATTCTTTTTTTTCTGCATGGGCAGGCACTCTCAGGCATGGTAGTCAAGAAATCTGCTACTGAACCATTGTCACACTGCCCAGGAATGGATTCATTTTAAGAACTTTTTCAGGGGTACATGCAGCTACAAGCTATCTCATGCCTCTTTAAAGAAACTTGCCCATTCTCTACCCCCTTTACAATCATCATGAATTATGGAAAGCCTACTGAGTCTAGAATGAACCAGCCCTCAGTTTATTAAGGATGAGCACCTTATGCTTCTGACTTCAAATTCTTGTTAGTAACAGCTAATATCAATGCATTTATTTCTAGGTGTAATCCAAAGTGGCAAAAGCAATCCAGGAGTCACATTAATACCACAGGATTGAATAAATTAAATATCTTTGGATATTTATAGTCAACACATATTTTTGTAGCTTTCCTTCTCAAGGAAATCAAAGCTTACAAAACTTAGGCATCAAATTTTAGGTTCCCACATGAAGAGATAAAAGCTCATATGTGATTTGGAACCAGAAATGTCTGACTACCCCATCTATAAACCTAAACTTAATGTTAACACTTTATGTAAATACTATGTTATATGAATTTATCTGGATTGTAAGACCTGCTTTTATTAACTATACCATAATCCAAAATTACATTTTATCTTTATTATAATTAAAATGAAAATTCAATAAAGATATTTAGACAAAAGGTGGTAAGTTATAGCCGCTACCAAAAGGGCAGTTGAACTCTTATTACCAGTCAAAATGTAGCAAGTGTCCATTACTTCCACTCTAATAATAATAAAGCCAGATAAACTGTAAAGGATATTTTCTGAAAAACTGTCAGAGAGCTGAAGAAATAAATAAATCTAAATTTAACTAAATTCCTGAAAAGGATGAATGCTTCATAGGAAAATTTCAGTCCTTATTGCTTTTTATTTTGGTAGAGGGGAAGTAAAAGAATTAATCCATTATAGATGACAGAAAGGAGAAACAAGCCATACTTTTACTGAATAATCCATGGCTAGGCATTGGCTGGAGTAAAATATTAGAAATCTGAAGAGCTTAAGCCACATAGTAGTCTGCAAAAGTCTTTCACAGATCTGTCTTGAGTTTTCAGAGTGAATATAACCAAAGTTTTCATCAAAGGAGAGCAAAGGCAGACACTTCCTTGGGTGGACCCTCCTTATGTACAAAGCAGCACTTCTCCAAAAGAAAGAGGTAGAGAATTAGAGAGAGAAGAAAACCATAAAAATACTCTTGGCTCAGATACCAAAGACTGAGTGCAAGATTACAGAAAGAAATCCATCCAACTTACTCATGATTTTCAGCTTCCAAAATGTAAGGGCAGGACAAGAAATCTGTGAATTGGGCTAAAGTAATAAGGCGATAAGATACAAGAATATAAGCCTTGCTCAGACCCTGTCATCAAAATATCTGAGGACAATAGTGCAGTAAATCAAGGAGATAACATCAATGGTGTGACAGAGTAAGAAGCTGCTGGTGAACAGCCTACCATTAAGAGAGTCAAAAACAGAGTATATCAGAATAAACTTTCCACAAATTCTGGGAAATGATAGAGGCAAGAGAATGACTCAATGAACATGAAAAAGAAAATAACAATAACTAAAAACAGAAGGAGAGCTATAAAGTAAGTTTACTTGTCATGACCCCTCCCCCTCCTCATTCTACATGCTGTTTACAATCCACAGCAGTAGCTTGGGGGCCCATATACATTCAAGTGGGGGTCCCTAGGGCCTGATTGTTAGTTCACCTAAATGAAATAATTGGTGTTTTTGTGCATTAACCTAAAGTGGCTACATGAAAGACTGACTCTTATTACCTGTCTGGCTCCCTTAACCTGGAATTTACCTAGTGTTGTGAAGCAGTTCAGAAAAGAAGAGGACATATGCAGAGCTGTCTCACTGCAGAAGGGTGGAAGAGAGCATTTAATCAGAGCCTTTGCTGAAAATTGGAACAAAAAGGCAGACCAGACAACTGAAGTGGATTTGAGATGACTACAGTTTCATGGGATAAAAATCTATGATTGAGACAAAGAGCAGTCTCAAGACCCTGGAAGGAGAAATTGGGGAGTAAAATATATATATTTTGTTTGTATGTGTGTGTGTAGAGGAAACAGCCATAAATATTGAGAAATTCTTGAAAAGTACTATACATGCCCAAATAAATATACGGGCTCCGAGAACCCTAAAAAGAACTGAACTGTTCACTGCATGTTGACCTATAGGTTTAGTATAAACACGTCTAAGCACTGAAGAAGAGCCTTAACACAGAGCTGATCTATTCTAAAACTATGGATAAGAGGGGAAATCTGCCTACCAGAGTTAGCACATCAAAATTGCAAATGTCAGAGTTAAATAAAAGATTATAACACATACAAAGAAACAGGAAGAGATGATCCATTCAAAGGAACAAAATGAAACAAAAGGGAAACCACAGACTTTAGAACCACTAGTCAAAGATTTTAAGTTAACTCTCATAAATAACTTCAATGAGCTAAAGGAAAATATAGGCATAGAACTAAAGGAAATTAAGAAAACAATGCATGAACAAAAGGAAGATTTAAAGTTTTTTAAAAAGCAATAAGCAGAAATTTTGAAGGTGATGCACTAAATAACAGAAGTAAAAAATACACTAGAGGGATTTGATAGCAGAATTGAAAATGAAGAATCACTGAACTAAAAGATAATATAAATGAAATTATTCATCTGACAAGCAAAAAGAAAAAGCCTGAAACGTGGCCAGGGCCTAAAGTACCTGTGAAACAACTCTAAGCTAACCAACATATTCATTATGAGTGTCTCAGAAGGAGAAGAGAAGGAGCAAATGGCAGAAAGAATATATGAAGTAATAATGACCAAAACTTCTCTAAATTGATGAAAAACATGAATATACACCATCCAAGAAGTCCAGTGAACTCAAGACCCACACCATGATACATTTAATTAACCCTGTTATAGACCAAAGACAAAGAGCAGATCCTAAAAGCAGCAAGAGAGAAGCAACACATCTTCTATGAGAGATCCTAAATAAATTTAAGTGCTGTTTTCATGAGAAGTGTGAAGACAAAAAGAAAGTGTGATGGCATAGTTAAAGTACCGAAAGAGAAAAATCATCAGCCAAGAATTTTATATCCAGTGAACTATCCTGCAAAATGAGGGATAGTTAAAGACATTATCAGATAAACAAAAGCTGAGGAAGTTTTTCACTCTTAGACTTGCCCTACAAACAGTGCCAAAGGAAGTTTTTCAGGTTGAAAGGTAAAGACACTAAACAGAAGCTTGGAGACATATGAAGAAGAAGAGATTTCTAGTAATAGTATTTCATGGGTAAATACTTAAATACCAGTTCTGTTTTGTCCTCAGTATATAACTCTACTTCTTATTTCTTACAAGATCTAAAACTCAAATGCATAAGAAATATCCATAATTTTATGTCACTGCACTTGAATAATATAAAGATGTAATGTATAGCAAGAATAACATAAGGGGATGACAGGAGAGTATAGGAACAGAGACTTTGAATGATACTGAAGTTATATTGGCATCATTGCAAACAGGTTTGCTATAGGTTTGGGACATTAAATATAAATCTCATGTTAATGACAAGGAAAATATCTGAAAAATATACACAAATGGAAATGAGAACGGGATCCATCTGTTTCACTATAAAATATCAACTGCATACAAAAGAAGACAATAATAGAAGAAATGAGGGTCAAAAATTGTAAAGTATATAAGAAACAAATGATAAAATGCCTGAAGTAAGTCCTGCCTTATAAATAAATACTTTGAATGTGAATGGATTAAACTCTCCAATCAAAAGCCTTGATTTGGCAAAAGCATGATTCAACTGTGTGTTTTTATAAGAAACTCCTCTTAGAAAGACACAAATAGGCTGAAAGTGAAAGGATGGAGTGGCTATATTAACATCAAGCAAAATAGACTTTAAGTAAAAATAGGTTACAAGAAGAAATATAAGGACACTATATGTTTCCTCAAAGTTTGAAGCAGCAAGAAGATATAATGGTTATAAACATACTGCACCTAATCACAGAGCCCAAATATACATGTAGCAAACTTTGACAAAACTAAAGGGAAAAATAAACACTTCCACAAAAATATTTGAAGAATTCAACATTCCATTTAAAATAATGGATAGATCATCTAGGAAAAAGAGCAATAAGTAAACTGCGTAATTGTGTAATACTATAAACAAACTAGACTTAGTAGACATTCATAGCACACTCCACTCACCAGGAGAAGTATGCACAATCTTTTGAAATGCACATGGACTATTTTCCAGGATAGAACACATGTTAGGCCATGCAAAATTCTCAATAAATTTACAAAGATTAGAAGCATACAAAGCATTCTCTCACTACACAATGGAATGAAGCTGAAAATCATGGGTGGGCCACAACGGCTCTGTAGGCAGAGTTCTCGCCTGCCATGTAAGAGACCCAGGTTTGATTTCCAGTGCGTGCCCACGCCAAAAAAAAAAAAAAAAGAAAAAATCAGTAGAGAAGGAAAATCCATATATATAACAACATTCTGAACTAAATGATCTGTCAAAAAAAGAAATAACATGAATATTAGAAAACATCATGAAGTGAAAGAAAATGAAATCACAACATTAAATTTATGAGATGCAGTGAAGGCAGTGCTAAGAGAGAAATTTATAACTTTAAATGCCTTTAATAAAAATGATCTCAAATCAATAACTCAACTTTATACTTTAAAGAACTAGAAAGGAAGAGCAAATTAAACTTAAAGTTAATAGAGGTTAAGAAATAAAAAAAAGAATGTAGTAAAGATAAAGGAAATAAGTCTAAGATCAAGAGCACTTCACTGGTGAGTTCTACAAAACATTCAAAGAAGTACCACCATGACTTCTCTAAATCTTGCAATAACTGAAGAAGGAACTTTTTCTATCTCATTCTATGTGTTTGGCATTACATGGATACCAAAGTCAGATAAAGACATCACAAGAAAAGAAAGCTACAGACTAATTTCCCTTATGAATATAGATGTAAAAAATCCTTAACAAACAACTAGAAAATCAAAGCCAAAAAGATTCTACATTATTACAAAATGGGGTTTATCTCAGAAATGTAAGAGTAGTTCAACATAAGAAAATTGATCCATGTAATAAACACGTTAGTAGAAGTAAATAAAATATTTCATGACTATATGGATTGATTCAAAAAGAGAGAGTTTATTGTAAAAGCACTCATAAAACCTATCAACATGTTAAAGTGTATGTAGGAAAAACCCCACAGCTGACATTGTGTTCAATGGTGAAAGAAATAAAGTTTCCTTCCAGAGATCAGGAACAGGACAAGAAGGCTTGCTTTCACCATTGCTATGCTAGCTAGAGCAATTACGCTAGAAAAAGAAATAAAAAGATCCGGCTTGGAAAGGAAGAAGTAAAACTATATCTGTTCACAGATGCTATGATATTTTATGAGTAAAAAATCCCAAATAATCCACAAGAAAACTGCTAGAGCTAATAAATAAGTCCAGCAAAGCCTCAGGCTAAAAGATTACAAAATATTCAATTTGGTGTAAATTTTTAAAAATTCATGCAAGATAGCATTGAAAAAAATATACAATACCCAGCAATACATTTATCAAGGAGGAGAAGGACTTGTACATTGAAAACAATGAAACATTGTTGAATGTACTAAAATAAGATTTAAATAAATGTCAAGGTATCCCATGTTCATGGTTAGGAAAATTTAATATCATTAAGATGTCAACATTAATAATTTTCAAAGCAACTTACAGATTCAACACTATCTCTATCAAAATTCCAGAAGCAGAAATGGAAAAGCCTATCCTCAAACTCGTATGGAATCCCAAGGGGACCTGATAGCCAATCAATATTGAAAATGAAGGGCAAAGTTAGAAGTTTCACACTTCCTGATTTCTAAATTTACTTAGCTACAGAATCAAAACAGTGCAGTAATGGGTATAAAGATTAACATATATACCAAGGGAATAGAATTGAGAGTTTGTAAATAAAACCATGCATATATAGCCAACTGATTATTGATAAGGTTGTTAAGTACATTAATTGTGTAAGGAATAGTATCTGCAAAAAATTGTGCTAGGAAAATGTGACATCAACATGCAGAAAATGAAGTTGGACCTCTGCCTCACTCCAAATACAAAATTGACTCTAAATGAAACAAAGACTTAAATATAAGAGATAAAGCCATAAACTCTCAGAAGGAAGCATAGAAGAAGTGTTCAAAGGCTTGGATTTGGCAATGATTTCTTAGATATGAAATGAAAATAAATTTCATCAGAAATAAAAACTTTCGTATGTCCTGGGACATTATCAGGAAAATAAAAAATTCAAACTACAGAATAGGAGATAATAACTGCTAAACATACATCAGATAAGGGTTTAATATTGAGAATACATGAAGAACTACAATATCACCTCAATAACAAACATCAAAAAAAACAATAAAAATGGCAAAGGATTCTAATAGTCATTTCTTCAAAGAATATACACAAGTGTACAATAAGCACACGGAAAGATCCTCGAAATCACTGGTCATCAATGGAATGCAAATTCAAACCAAAATAGGATACCACTATGATCACTATTTTATTTTTAATCTTCTGAGGAACTACCAAAGTGATTTCCACAGTGAATGCAGTTTCACTTCTGGGTAAATACCCAAAGAGTTGAAAGCATAAACTCAGACAAATATTTGTACACAAAAGTTCATAGCAGCAATATTCACAATAATCAAAAGGTGTAAGCAACCCTAGTATCCAACAACAGATGAATGGATATACAAATATGGTATATACATAAAATAGAATATATTATTCAGTCATAAAAAGAAATGAAGCTTTTAAATATATCACATCATGGATTAAACTTGACACCATGTTGACTGAAATAAACCAGACACCAAAAGTACAAATATTGCAAGATATCATTTATATGAAAAATAATCAAATTCATAGAGACAGATAGTATATTACAGATTACCAGGGACTAGGGTATGTGGGAATGATGAGTCATTTCTTAATGGTGCTGAGAGTCTGTTTAAGGAGCAGAAAATATTTGGTTAATTGTTGGTGTTGATGATAGCAAAATATTGGTGGACATAATAAATTCTAGTGAATCTTACACTTGAAAGAGATTAAAATGGGAAATTTTTATCTGTACCTATGTTATTACAATGAAAAGTTATAAAAAGTTGTGAACAAGATCAAATTTAAATAAGGCATCAAGTGATACCAATCAAAATGAATTCTCACTGGAAACTAAACGTAGGAAGACAGTGGAATCACATCTTAAAACAGAGAAGATAAAAGCAAATGTCAACCTTGACTTAAACATTCAGTTGAATAATCCTAAAAAGTGAATTGTAAAATAAATCATTTTCAGGCAAAAACAGGCTGAGACAAATTCTGAAATAGAATATATGTTTAAAGTTTTCCTGGATAAATATTAAAATCTCTTAAAATTTTAGTAGTTTTTAAACACACACATACATATAGATGTCTAGTGGTTACCACATTGGAAAGCACAGCTTTAGAGAAATAAAATTACTCAAAAATTACAAGTTGAAGTCATTAGAGGAGAAAAAAATAGAATTCCAAGTTACATATACTTCAATATTGTCATTTTTATAATGAAAATAATAATAATAACCTACATCACAGTATTTTTATAAGTATAGTATGATTTAATTATATGTAGCAAACTTAACTCACTGCCTGACACATCATAAGTGTTATGTAATATTAACATTAGCTCTATCAATATTTCAGATTTTGAAATATGTTTTGAGCACGATAATGAAAAGAAGGCTCTTTGTGTGCTATATGAGTAAGTTAATGAGAAAGCTTTTCTGAAATCTTGAAAGTAGAAAAAAATCATTATCTAAGAGTAAACAAAATATAATTCATCAAAGAGAAGTTTTACTACATCTTATTAACAGGATATGTCCCTGGCCTTATTATATGTCTGACATTATTACAGTATGGAAAGTAAAAAGGAATCAAACCAAAATATGAGCCCTGAGCAAAGAAGGCTAATAAAAGGATCAGACAAGAAAATATTTTCATAATATTTTTAAGGCTGCTACAAAAAAAACCAATATCTGATGATATTTGAATGTATCATTATGGTAGATTGAATTGTGCAGCCCAACAAAAGACATGTTCATCTTAATCTCTTTTCCTGTGGGATACTATTTATAAATAGTATCATTGAATATGTTAAGATGTGTCAAGGTATGGACTTATGTGTATAGGAACTTCCAAGATCTTATTTAGGTGTAACCAACTGAATCAGAGTAAGTCTTTTCCATATCACTGGAAGCCTTTTAAAGAGAGGAAATCCAAACACAGACATCATGGAAAGCCATAGGAGGAAACAAAGAGCATTGCCATATGATGGAGGTCTGCCAACTTATCATGCCATTTATCATGGCAGAAAGCATAGTCTTGCCAACGTTATTGAGTTTGGACTTTCAGCCTTCAAAACTGTGAGACTATTAAAAAGATACACTGGCTTTTTGCGTCCTTATTTGTGTCAGTGTAAGGACAGAAACTGCCTCTGCTGAGAGAGCAGAAACCAAGGCTAGTGCCCATGTTAGGCCTTCAGGGATCCACCAGACCAAGAAACTATCACATCCCCACCCCGCACACACACCCCACCAATGGTGCTTTAGCTCTCTACTTATTAGTAGATGCTGTTGAGGGACCAGAAGCCTCTGAAGCCATGAGGGCCAAAACTTAGTCGAGAACCCCTGCTTATCCCTCAGGAATCCTCCAGACCAAACTTAACCTTCAACGCCAACTTTTGGTTGGCTAAGTTTTCTCTGCACACCCTGTCCCTGGCCCACTGCTCCTGGAATCTGGACCATGTTTCTACAGCTGCCACCACTTCCGCAGTCACAATTACTGTGGGCTGAGGAGTGTGGCTGGTCACTGGCTGAAGCACACCTTCACTTAAAAAAGATGTACTCTCGGAAACCTCTCCCTTCATCTGGTACTCTGGTTATCCAATCTGGTTCCAGTGTTTCCTCCCAATTAATTCCAGTCTTTTATTAGCCCAGTCATTTTTCTGGTGGAGGAAACAATTTGTATAGCTTCCCACTCTACTGTTTTGCACCAACACTCATCCCACAAACATTTTTAACTCTGAAAAACACAATTCTTACATATGATTAGTTATAAATACACCAGGACAATTGTGTACAAAGTGAAGCATTCTTCCCAGGACAAAAAATTAATGATAAAATATATCTTTCAGTAATAGCCTAATGAACACAGAGCCCTATTACAAATAGGCAAATATATATGCTTTGAAGGACATAGAAATAAATTTGAATTTTAAATTGCATTCCTTTAAAAACTAAGTTGTTATTGAAATATGAAATGCATGCAAAAGCTGCAAAATAATGTACATACATCTTGAAAAATACTTAAAGTATGAACAAAATTACTTATCAAAATATCAAGAAATAGAAACTACAACAGCCAGAGAAACTCCTTGATGTGCTAGCCCACAGCACAACTTGTCTCCAGTAGCAACCAGTATTTTGACTCAGTTCACAAGATTAATTTTACATTATGTTGCTTTCCTCCAGGGAGGGCATACTTTGTTCTGGTAGGCAGTTTAGCTAAACTAAAATCACCAACAAAAAGTAAGGAATCAAGTTGATTTTACTCTACTTTCCAGGCTTTCTATCTGCTATTACATAAGTAGTTTGACCTTATTGAATATTGTAGGACTTCCTGAGTTACACTGAAATTCAGGAGTGTTAATTCATCCATGATAGTGGACACTGAAATGCTATTTTTATTTTCTATATGTGTTGAGGCTGCCCAAATTTCTGTCCAGCATCTGAGCTTCTGGACTGCTTCTTGCAAATCATCAAATATCTGCAAAAGTTATAAAAAATAAGGTAGCATGCCATTTCTGACTTGGACCTTGGGCCTTGTCTTAGTTTGCAAGTTGCTGGAATGCTATACATCAGAACTGGTACTGCTTTTAAAAAGAGGAATTTAATTAGTGTTCTAAGCCTATGAAAATGTCCAGTCTAAGGCATCCAGGAAAGGGTACCTTAATTCAGGAAAGGCCAATGGGACTGGAATGCACGTCAGTGAGAAGGCACACTTGTTCCTTCCTGGTCCCTTGTTCCTGGGCTCCATTGATTTCAGCCTCCATTGCTGTGGGGGTTACTCTTTTGCTTCTCTGGGGCTGGCGTTCATCTCTTAGATTCCATTGGCTCTTTCCAGGTTCTGATTTGTTTAACAACTCATGCAAAATCTTCTGGGCTCCAAGCATCTCCAAACATACATGTCTCTATTCTCTAAGTATCAGCATCTGCGTCAGCTCTGCTCAGAAGTTTCTGTTCAGTCTGTGATTTCTAAGGTTTCTCCAAAATCTTTCCTTTCTAAAGGATTGCAGTAAAGTAATCAAGAACCACCTGGAATGGGTGGGGTCTCATCCCCATCTAATCAAATGTTCATACCCACAATTGGGCGTGTCACATTTCCATGGAGATAATCTAATCAAGTGTTTCCAATCTACTTTCTTGAATCAAGATTAAAAGTAACAGCTGCCTCCACAAGATGGAATCAGGATTACAACATAGTCTTCTGGGGTACATAATATTTTCAAACTGGCACATGTCCCTTCATCTTGCCTGCACTGGTGCATTGGTAGATCTCTGAGATCTATATCTATCTATATCTATATCTATATCTATATCTATATCTATATCTATATCTATATCTATATCTATATCTATATCTATATCTACATCTATATAGAGATAGAGATATAGATATAGATATTGATACTGCTTTTCTGCATTTTCTCAGCAGTAGGATTGAACTGATAATAACCATAAATGTTAAAAGAAATAAAACATACTTCTAAATTTTCAGAAACAATTTTCAGCTTAAAAACAACAACACAGGAGCAGTATGTGAGAAATAAAAGTTATAGTACAAATTTTATGTTTTATTTTACCATAACATAGGTAAAATTTTCTTAATATCTTTCTTATCTTTTAAAGACCCAGTTATTTGTTACCTAGACTTTTAATTCTCAAAATTTCTTTGAAATTATCTATTTTTCAATTTTTTATCAGAAGTATTGTTCAGTATTCTGTAAGGATGTAACCACAATATTAGCTAAGGGTTTCTCTCAAGGATATTAATTATAAATTAAAGAAATTTTGTACTTCCACCATTCTCTCTGACTTTTCCAAATTCCTTTTGCTATGTTAGTTTGATTTTTCTTTGTCTTGCCTTTTATATTAAAGGCTTCCCTAAAAAGTCTGCTTATATTTGTCTATTTTCTTATATTTTTTATAAACAGTTCTTATATCAAATATTCTGCTTGGACGTAACTTAAGAAAGAGGGTAGGAAGTAAGCAAAACAGCTTAAGAACATCAATCTGATTCCAAACCCCAACTGCTTTACCTCTAAGGCATGTTGCTTGAGGATATTTTACATTATTTCAGTTATATTTTATCTGAAGGCAACTATTCTAATTTTAGCAAGGCAGAGAATATTTATAAGGTTCTAAAAATGTGTTAATGATATTGATTATTAAAAATTCAGAATTGCATTTTAAATTCTCCCAGCACTTCTGTTCAATAAAGCTAATTACAGTAAGTGCAGCCAAAAATTACTTACTACAATTTTACAGATATGACTTTTTTACTTTATTGAAAATATAATAAAATGCACTTTAGATTATGAAGTAAAAGTAAACCCCAGTTTGCATGGTAGTTGTAATTCTGGAAATTTGGAGTATATTAAAACTCCCCAAAACATAATTCAAGTAAAAAATGGAATTGGCTTCTAAGCTTAGATAAAGTTTAATATAGTGTTCATACACACACACACACACACACACACACACACACACACATACACACACACACACACATACATATCCTGTCATATCTGCTTCTCTGGGAAACTCTGTCTAATACAGATTTTGGTACCAACCATAGGGTAATGTCATGTCAAATACCTAAAAATGTAGAAATGGCTTTGGAATTCAGTAAGAGGTAGAGACTGTAAGAATTATGAAGTTTTGATAGACAAAAGCCTAGATTGTTTTGAAGAGACTATCAGTAGAGATATGCAGTTCAAATGTACCTCTGATTAGACCTTAGAAGGAAATAGTGAATGTACTATTGGAAATTGGAAGAAAGCCAATTCTAGTTATTAAAGGGGCAGAGAACTTAGAAAAATTGTGTTCTCCTGTTGCAAGGAAGGCAAAAGTGCAAGCTTGTACTTGGATATATAACTAAGATTTCCAAGCTAAGTTTGGAAGATGTGACTTGTTTTTTCCTTGAAGCTTATAGTAAGATGTGAGAAGAAAGAAGCCATGGAGCACAACCAGATACTCAAAGTTATCAGAAAACCCAGAAGAGAAAGTAGAGAGGCCCTCATGTGCTTTGTCATGTAGATAAAACATCAAGAACCAAGGATCACAAACAGCTAGCACCAGAATACCAGTCTTCTTGGAGAAAGCATCCATTTTGGCTTCTCCTAGTCTCAAAACCATGAGCCAATAAATCACCATTGTTTAAGCCAAAGCATCACACAAAGCAAGGACAATAAAATAGAACCAAACACACTACATGTGTTTCTATGGTGTAGGAGAGTTGAAGTTAATCTCAAGGATGTTGGAAAAAGAGAAACAAATAAGAAGGGAGACTTGTAAGGAAAGTGCATACTATGGTTAACACAAGTTGTAGTAATACATACACCCATATATACACACACATTTCTAGTTTACTGGTTCTGGTCACAATCCTTGGCAAAGCAAATGGAAATGGTTAAAGATGAACATGACCGAGAATTGCTGCTATCCAATAGCATCTTTCAGTCCAGAATATGTCTGGTTTCTGTCTTTCAGGCCAGAAATATCCCTTTACTTATTTCAAACTCTCCCCTCCCACAACCCCCCAAAGACAGAGGGAAATTGAAATATCATTGCACTTGATTTAGTATGTGGGTCTGCTTTTTATCTTATCTTATTTTATCTTATCTCTTCAACATATTATGTAGCTTCCCTGACTTTTAGTCAAAAAATGCCAGGAGAAGTTAAAGCCAGACTGACTATTTAAATATGAGAAGGTAGAAAATTATGTCTAATCAAGTATGTCTCAGGAGGACTGTTCTAGTTTCCTAGTTGCTGGAATGCAATATACCAGAGATGGGATGGCTTTGAAAAAAGGGGAATTTAATAAATTTCTAGTTTACAGTTCTAAGGGCAAGAAAATGTCTAATTAAAACGAGTCTATAGAAATGTCCAGCAAAGTCATCCAGAGAAAGATACCTTGGTTCAAGAAGCCAGTGAAGTTCAGAGTTTCTCTCTCAAGTAGAAGGGCATATGGCGAACACAGTCAAGGCTTCTCTCTCAGCTGGAAGGGCACATGGTGAACCCGGCATCATCTGCTAGCTTTCTCTCCTGGCTTCTGGTTTCACGAAGGTCCCCAGGAGGCATTTTCCTTCTTCATCTCCAAAGGTTGCTGGCTGGTGGACTCTTCTGCTTCGTGGTGCTGTAGCATTCTCTGCTCTCTCTGAATCTCTCAATCTCTAAAACGTTTCCTCTTTTATAGGACTCCAAAAACCCAATCAAAACCCACCCAAATGGGTGGAGACATATCATCACCTAATCCAGTTTAACAACCATTCTTGACTAAATCACATCATCCAGGGAGATAATCTTATCACAGTTTCAAACATATAGGCTTGAATAGGGATTATTCTACCTTTAGGAAATGGGATTTTGATTAAAACATGGCTTTTCTAGGGGGCATACTTCCTTTCAAACCAGCACAAGGACATAAAGCCAGTCTGGGGAGGTTGGACAAAATTTCCTTTATTCTTCCAGAATTAGTGCTAGAGTAAACCACTTAGGTCTTAAATGATGAAGTAGGGTTGCTGTACACTGCTAGAGTGGCTGGTTCTCTGCCGTAAAGCTCTGGGACTGTCCTTCTCAGAGAGGATCTCCAGGCAGGTCTCTCACCTCATGTCCTGGAGAGGAATATCAAGAGGAAGAGGCATGGGGTGGGATGGGGAAGGGCAAGATACTGAAGGAAGAATTCTTCCCAGGGCAGTACAAATCCCCTTTTGAATCATAAGAGTCACTGTCTTCCACACAGCAGAACCTTCAGATACTTTACAATTATGATGTCATAGGACAGTAGACTTGGCTTCATACTCTGATATTGTTGAGGGAAATACAAATAAATACAAGCTATGGGGTTATAGCACAGAAGAAATCTGAAGTGTGAAATTACACTGAATAAGAAAGTGAAACTAACAAGAAAATTCTTTTGATGGCAGGCATCAAAACAAATTTTGAATGTGCAATCTAGTAAGTTATGTTGTGAAGGAGGCTTCAATGTTGACTTCACATAGCCCATGACCTTGCTCCCAAATAATAAAGGTCCTTAGAATATTTGAAGTCTATATTTCTCCCTCCTGATTTATACATTATCATATCTAGATATTTAGAACATAATATATATTTCTAGATGTTATTTATAGACATTATTATTATGATTTTTAAACTTTTGGTTTTAAGTATTCTAAAAATCACTATCTAGCTTTTAGCTATTCAATCAGTAGTTTAATATTACCTAAAGCACAATGTTTCTTAGAGTATACTAAGGTCAACAGAATTTATTTCAACACAGAGACCATGTTAAACTAAGTGATTGTTTGGTTGGAACTTAAACTGCCTGAAAACACTGATTTTTTTTTACTGTTTGTAAAGTTTTGCCTTTTCCAGAATGTCATATTGTTGGAATCATAAAAGCTTTTCTCTTTCACTAAGAAATATGAATTTAAGGGTCCTCCATGATTTTGGTGTATCATTTAAAACCTCAGTGCTTATTACTGCTGAAAATATTCCATTGTATGATGCACCACAGATTAACCACTGGTCTATTAAAGGTAATTTTGGTTGTTTCCAATTTTGGTAATTATAAATGAAGTTGCTATAAATATCTGGTGCAGGATTTTGCGTAGGCTTAAGTTTTCATCTCATTTGTATAAATACCAAATTGTTGGATTATGTGCTAAACTTCAGCTTAACTTTGTAAGAAATTACCAAAGTGTCTTTCAAAGTGATAGCAACATTTTGTACTCCCACAAGCAGTGAGAGTTCCTGTTGCTGTACATCTTTACCAGCATTTGGTTTTGTCTCTGTTTTGGATTTTAGCCATCCAAATAGGTGTGTAGTGATGTTTGAATTGGCAAATATTTAATGACATATGATGCTGAATATCTTGCATATGCTTATTTGCTATCTATGTATCTTCTTCAGTGCAATGTCTTTTCAAATATTTTGCCCATTTTGCCATTGGATAATTTTTCTGATTGTTGAGTTTTAAGAATTATTTGTATAATTTGGATATGTTTTTTGCTTAATATTTATTTTACAAATATTTCTTCTCAGTCTGTGATTTAAATTCTCATTTCCTTAAAATTTATTTCACAGTGGAGAAGTTTTTCATTTTAATAAGATTGAATTTATCAATTTCTATTTTCATGGATGTTTGTGTGTGTATGGGTTATATCTGAATAACTCATCAACAAATTCAAGCTCAGCTAAATTTTCTCCTATGTTATCTTCTAGAAGTTATACAGCTTTTCATTTTACATTTAAGTCTTTAGGCTATGTTGAGTTAATTTTTGTGGTCATAAGCCATTTCCATTGTTTCTCCTTTGCTCAATTTGCTTTATGAGTCTCTCTTTCTCCCATGATTATGTGCTTGTGTGTATGTGTATGTGTGATTGAAGAATTAATCCAAATGACTTTGCTTGTGTGAACAGAAAGTTGTTCTATAAGAATATTCTCATATAAGTAAGGCTACCTAACAACAGCTATATTTTGAAATAAATAAAATATTACCACTCTTCAAATGACACTTAAGAGGGAGAAGCATTGTAATAGTGGTTAAAAGAGAAAGTGTGTTTGGGCCAAAATAAGATCTGAAATTATAGTTCGGCCCTTTATCCTTGTTTGTCATTAAAAAAATTTAAATATCAAAATATATCTAAATATATGTTATATCCAATTCTTTAAAATCTGTTTGATCTTAGCATGCATGATTATTTTAGTCATAGGTAGAAACCAATAATAACTTTAAAGTGACTGGGTTCTGAAATCTAATAGTACCCCAGCTCTGACTTGGTGCTTTACTTGCAATTTGACTCCTAGTTGATTCCCAAAGACTTCAATAAATTAAGAATACTTCCTAGTGTAAAGAGAGATTAATTGCACACAGTCATTAATATCAGTAATGTGTTTACTTTTTCCACCAAAACTTACATTAATTTGGTGTAGTCTAAATGCTCCCTATGATAATTTGCTTTGTTGAGCTCACATTTAATTTTTTCTTAGTGAGAGTTTCTGTTTAACAGTATTGTGCATGGATAAATATTGTGATGTAGTTTCTGATAGTCATTTAGGAGTATAATGCAATCATTTTTAGCATGTGTCAATTTATTCCATTTTTCATTTTGTGTTCACTTAAAATCTCATCTCTTTTTAAGTAGGAGAAAGCAAGTATATTAAATATATTAAAATAATGGTTATTTGATCCACTCTGACTTGAAAATGAATATAGAGTTAATTTATTTCCATTCTTTTAATTTTTGGATGGAACATTTATTAAATACTAGCAACTTTCCTTCCTATCTTTCTTCCAGTCTGTCAAGACGTGGAGTGATTTTGTTAAAGCTATTCCAGAGCTATACAAAGTCATTCAATTCATTTTGCCTTTCACCATATCTTTTGGCTCAGTGATGGAAATATGGCAAACAGTCTCTGGATTTGTTCTATGTGTGCCTAAAGAAAAGATATTCTCTCATTATGCTAAGCATGAAAAAGGAAGTATGTGTTCACTTTCTGTGAGCTGATAACAGCAATGCTGCAACTATAAAGTCTTAAGATGCAACAGTAATTAAGATGTGGAGACAAGTAAAGGAGATAGATATGTTCCTTATTAACACTTTTGATTTAATATATGAAACATTGTCTGAAGTCAGATTTTTCTCACTAATTTTCAATCCTATACACCCTATTTTTATTGAGATAAGACCCACATATGGAAACATCAAAACAATATAAATATATTGAAGAGTAAAGCATCACAACATAAAGGCCGACAAACAAAATGCTACCAGCATCCTCAAAGCTTCTTGATGCCTCTTGCCAATCACTATGCTTTTCCTCCTATACAAAGGCAGCAAAACACTGGATTGTCACATGAGATGATTAGTTTTGACTGAAATTGAACTATATGCCCATAAATTCATAGAATCTGAATTCATATGTGTTTAGCTTTTTTCCTTAAACTTGTCTATGGTATTCATCCACAAATAATAGTTGTTCATTCATTTTCATTGTTGTAGTTTATTCTATTCATGACCATAACGATTTTATTTATCCAGTGTACTCTTTGTTTTTTTCACCATTATGATTTAGTTAAACTTATTTAGTATAATTTCAAACTTTTTTTGTTATTTTAGCAAAAAGAAAACAAATACCATATAGAGAACTCCACTCCACCAGGTACCCAGCGCCAGAAATTTTAAATATTTTGCCAACTTTCCTCTATCTATCTATCTATCTATCTATCTATCTATCTATCTGTCTGTCTGTCTGTCTGTCTGTCTGTCTGTCTGTCTGTCTATCTATCTATCTATCTATCTATCTATGATGGTTAGATTCTGGTGTCAACTTGGCCAAGTGATTATGTCCAGTTGTCTGGTCAGGCAAGCAGTAGTCTGACTGTGGCTGCAAGGATATTTTGTGGTTGGTTGACAAACCAGAAGACTGGTTTATTAAAATATCATTCAGTTCATTGCTGATTGTGTCTCTGATCAACTAAGGCATGTCTCCCACCACTGAGATCATTCAATCTCATGTAGTGAATCTCTGAAGACTCATAAGGAAGAAGAGAGATTTTTTTTCATTGTTTCTTCAGCCACTGAGCTTCTCCTATGGAGTTTGTCCAGAACCTTCATTGTCATTATTTTTACTGGAGGTCTTAATATCTTCGTGTTGATTCAGTCAACTGCCTAGCATTCTTTCCTTTTAACCATTAGCATTTCTTGTAGTACTAAGTTTGTGATGATGAAGTACCACAAGTTTGGTTTTGTGGGAATGTCTTAATTCTTCCTTCATTTTTTCTTTCCATATGAATAAGACTAGTTTATTAATCTCTATAACTTGATTTGTGTAAATATATATATATATACGTATTTTTTTTGGTGCATGGGCCAGGAATTGAACATGGGTCTCCTGCATTGCAGGGACACATTCTACCACTGAATCACCCATGCACCCTCTTCCTTCATTTTTGAAACATATTTTTACCAGATGTAGAATTTTTGGTTGGTAGTTTTTTTTACTGTCAGTACTCTGCAGTTTTCTTCACATTACCTTTGACCTCTAAAATTTCTGATGTGAGGTCAACATCTATTCTTTTGAATTCTTCACTGCAGGTGAACTGTTGCTTCTATATTGTGGCTTTCAGAATTCTCTATTTTTGGCATTCAACAATTTGAATATATCATGGCCTGGTGTGGATCTATTTGAGTATATTCTACCTAGGTTTCATTATGTATATTCATGTCTCATTAAATTTGGGGAGTTTTCATCAACTACTTCTTCAAATATTCTTATTTCTCCTTTCTTATTTTTTCCCCTTTGGATCTCTCACAATGTGTACAGTGGTATGCTTAATTGTATCCCACAGTTCTCTCAGAAACTGTTCACTTTTCTTCATTCTTTCCTCTTTCTTCTCCTCTTTCCTTTTTCTTCTCCTCAGGCTGGATGATTTCAGTTATCTTATCTTCCAGTTCACTGATCTTTTTTCTTCTGTCAACTCCAATTTATTTTTAAACCCATCCAGGGTATTTTTAATTACTGCTACTACAGTCTTCATTTCTGTTTTGGTTCCTTTTCATCCCTCTAATGAGATCATCTTTATGTTCTTCTATGGTTTTTCTGAATTCCTTTGCTTCTTTTGCCATGTGTTCCTTTAGTTCTTTGAGCATATTTAGGTCTATTTTTAAAAGTCTCTGTCTGAAATGTCCAAGTCTGAACTTCCTCATTGATATTTTCTAATCTTTATTTTTTTTCCTTTGCCTGAACGTACATTCTCTGTTTCATTAGATGTTTTGCAGCATTTTGTTGAAACCTCGATATTTTGATTAATTTTAATGTATTATCACTGGAATTTAGATGCTGAGGCATTTATCCCTTAAGCTGTTATCCAGCTGGTGTTCTAACAGTGTTTTCCATGAATGCCAGGAGCTAACCAAAAAGAAAACACTTTTCCTAGTCTTTGTAAACTAACCTATGCAAGTGTCCTTCTTCAGAATTTATCCCTACCATGAGTAAATCTAAGCCACAGTGTCCTTTATGCAAATGTATGTTGTCTTGGGCATGGATGTGTGGCCCTATAAAATCCTCCATTTATATGGATTACAGTATTCCTTCTTCCCTAGGAAAGAGTCCCTATTGTCCCAGGCACTGAACACTATGTCCTACAGCCCACCATGCCATGCCCCAGGAAAAGACTTGACTGCTCCACAGAGTTCTGTAGGAGCACTCTGTGAGCTGATTTTGATATGCAGGTCAAGGTCTGATACAGTGAGTTCCTCAGGCCACCACCAGACATAATGGGCCAACATATCTGCTGCCAATATATGTATAAGGGTTACTGTGCTCCTACTAGAACCAGAACCAGGGATATGTATTGAGAGTGTTGCTGGCTGCACAGTGAGCTGGTGGAATGATGAGGGGCCATCCAGTGCATGACCAGATCTCACCACTTTTAAATAAGTTGTTCCTTGATTCAGCACACATCTTTTTATTGCAGTGTTTTAACTGTTCTCTGGAGCTTTAAGAGAGATGTTTCTGGTAGTTCTTTGCTGGTTGTGAAGACCTTCTTGAGAGTGAGAAATGGAGCTGTGAAGCTCTTATTGTGCTATATGATTGGCATTTTGCCACTGTTAGAGATTTGGTGACTTCATTGTCATGACAAAAAGGACTTATAAACTTTTCTCCAAATGATAATGTAGGGATCAGTCTTTTGCTTTCTTGTTACAAAATCTTATAGGACTTCATCATCTTCTTCATTAATTCTAGTCAGGAGGAGAGTGTTCTTTTCAGTTGCAGTCATTCAGTATCCCAAGCTGATGTAAATTCTGCCATCTTCATCAGGTAACTTTGGTTTGGAGGCTAAGAGAAGTTCAAAATTGAGGGGTCAACAAAGTAATGCTTTCTTCCATAAGAATGCGGTATTCTGATCTGGCTGCTGGAAATCCTTGGTTATTGGCTTTTCTGTCACATCTCTAATATGTTTTTTTAATACGCATTAAAATCAAGGATGTGGTTTAAAGATTTCTCACCTTGATTGCAACATAATGTCTTCATTCCATGAGTTTTCTGATGCCAAACTAGTTGAGGCATCCTTCTGAAAGACCTCCCATGTTCATAACATTCATAAAGATCTCCCTTCAATATGAATTGTTTAATAGGTTGACCTGACCACTGAGAGATTTACAAAATTCCCCTCTGTTCTTTCAAATTTATCTATGTTTTCATATAGGAAACAAGACTATGCCTTCAGATTTCATTATTTCTAACTTATGAATTGAATTATGTTTATCTAGAAAATTAGGTTCATCTCTCTCTCTCTCTATCTATCTATCTAATAAATCTGCCTGACTATTTTGAAGACTGTGTTGAGGATGTATCTTCCAGAACTGATATTTGTAAGTAAATTGGATTTATCAAACAATACCATTGGATTGAATTTTTTTGAGCCATCTAAATTGTATAAATTTATTGTAACAATACTTGATATATCTGGCTTCTAGTTAAGATTACCTTTGTGAGGTTTTTTTTTTTCATTTTGTATTTTTTTTTAACTTCAAGTCAGTATGAAAGATAGGGGAATAATCATAGTCTAATCAGGATAGAGGGAGCATAAAACTCCCACACATAGTTTAATATGGAACAATTCTAATTTACTGAAGAAGTAATATCTCTAGGGCCCCAAATTTCAGGGTCCCTGCTATTTTTCCCACTGTACATAGGTCCTTGGCTTTGCTTGCTGGCTTGCAAGCCTGAAACACAGTGGAAAACTATTCACTAATTCACTAAATTTGACAAATGTGTTCAAGCTAAACACAAGTTCATGACAATTTATATCTCTGAGCTATATTTTCATTTAGATTTTGGCCTTTGTACTCCTTACTTTTATTTGCCAGTTCATGGATACATTTAAATTTTTTTTAATTATTTCATTTTACACTTATATCTGTTTTCAACAAGAAATTAAACAATAGTGCCATAAGTAAGGACACTATTACCAATACATGGCACAGATGTTTGTGCAGATGAAATATATTTACTGTCTATCACACCATTTGACTTGTTAAAAATTATTTAATTTTTGACTAATATTTTCTTTATCCACCTTACAGTCTAATTTTATGGAGTAATGACTGTGTATAATAGGAGTGCAACAGGCTCTGGAATATGATGTGATAATTCTCAAGAAAATGTCAGTCTGTTGAGAAAAAACCCAACCTACATGCAGGTACATTTAATAGCTGGTTTACTGGTTTACTCTGCTAATTCTCATGTTAACCTTGAAACAGTCCATGGTTTTTCCAATAAGTAGGCACTTATTGTCCTTACTTATTACTTCCCCCCAAGTCTTCACATGACTCATTTCCCAATATCTATTAAGATAAAAACTCCCCTTTTAGATCTCTCTAGATGATCCTCATTAAAATAGATAACGCCTCCCACTATCATTTATTTTCTTAATCTAAGTAGTATGTAACAGTATCAGTAGTTCTTTTAAGTCATTTGGTTACTTAGTTATTGCAGGTCTCTCCCAAGGAATTGCTTTACTTCTTACCACTCTAATTCATAGATAAGTGTTGAACACAAGGTAGATGCTCAAGAAATACTTGTTGCAAAACAAGTATAGAGAGCAACATTATACTATTTATATAAGCTCAATCGAAGAACAGAAAAAATATATAGAAAGGAAATCTATAGCTACATAAAGGGAAAGCAGAGCCTGCTATTGCAAATAGGAAGGTAATACTGAGTACAAACATTTACTCCTGTCCAAGCAACAAACTTTTATTTTTTCCTTCTCTCTGACCCTATTTCTTAAGTCATGGAGATGAAATCTTGAGAAAAGTATCAATGGACTGAAAAGGGGAAGCTCGTGTAGAGAAAATAAAATTTTAATCTTGAAATAAATTATATTGATCTTCTCACTTGTTTTATTACCAAAATGGCTATCTTATCTTCAAAACTTAGGACTAAAATTCAAAGACCTCTTCATCAGAGATAGAACATACTTCCAATCCATAAGAGCTGCCCCCAAATATAGGAGTTTCAATCAATTAGTGAAATATTTGTAAACTACTATATTAATGGTCTTCAGAGTTTCTTAACCATTAGCATGAAACACTTGACTTCAAATATTATGGGTAAAAATGCACATGAAGTACGAAGAGAAAAACAAATAAGATATGCCTATCTTACTGGGCATAAATAACAGGTCTGGGAGAACATATCACCATCTCAATACCAAAGTGAATATCTTACAAGAATGAAAGATATGATCCACAAAGATATATTAAATTATCCTTTGGTTGATTTCTGTTATTGAAGATGATGTAGTCACTTATTTCCTACTCCTCCACTCTAGGTTAAACAAATACCCTAAAAATTAGTCAACAAACAATGATGAAGGGTACTGTAAGCTGGTAAAAATAAGGTAGACTGGGTTAGATGTCAGGACTCGAGGAAGGACAATCTGATGCATTTCCTGTTTTCTTTTGATCTCACGAATATCTCTAGACTGGATGTTGGAGAGGCCTAAAACCAACAATCTTTGAACAGGCATGGGAAAAAACAAATAAAAAACCAGAGGCATGGTGGACAGCCCTAGTCCTCACTCCATGCCCCACTCCTATGGACAGTCTTATCCACTAGCAACAATGACAATGACATAAACTGAATCAGTCCAAGCTTCTGATAAGCATTCAGGGCACCAATGACCAACTGATCTGAGAGAAACACCGTCCATAAAGAAGTCCTGGACATATGAAGCTGAGCTTCATTCAGAGGACACAATAGGTGGATGGATCTACCAGCAACAAAGTTTTGTGGGTGATCCCAGCCCTTGCTATTCAACCAGAGCCCCTGCATAATACTTTTAAGTGCTAAAAGAACTGTCACTCCCAAATCCTATATTCAATCAAATTATCTTTCGACAATGAGAATGAAATAAAGAAATTCTCAGACAATGGGAAACTAAAATAATTATTGCTGGGAGAACTATCATTAATAGGGCTAAAAGAATCTCACCAAACAGAAGAAACTTCAAAAGTGAAGGAGTAATAAAGACTTTCTTGGGCAAACAAAATCAATGGAATTCACCACCAGTGGGACTGTTCTAAAGGAAATGTTAATTCTTAGGTAAAAGGACAATAAGAGAAGTTGTAAACTCAGAGCTATATAAAGAAATGAAGAGCATTAGGGAATAAATAAATGAATGGCAAGTTAAATCTTTTACTTTTGTCTTGTTCTTAATTAATATAAAGACAACTTTTAAAATTAATGATAGTAACGGTATATGGGTGATTATATCATATGGATACATGGTATGAATGACAGCAATGCCATCAGTGATGGAAGAAATTGGAAATTCTCTCATATTAGGAACCTGTACTGCATGTGAAGTAGAACAGTGTTATTTAAAGGTGGATCTAGAATAGTTAAAAATGTGTACTGTGCACTGTGGCACAAATACCAAAATTATTTTTTGAAAGAAGTATAATTGATGTTTTGGTGAGGACATAACTAGAGAAACAGAGCCATTAGTGTATGTGTGTGTGTGTGTGTGTATACATATATATACACACACACACACACACAATATACACACAAAAGCAGAGAGAGAGATGCTTGTGGGTGGTAGTCCTTAGGGAAAATATTCAGTGTGACATGATAAACGGGCACAAACACAGACTTCGGAGAAATTCAAAATTTGGGGATGTGAAGAACAGCTTGAATTTGAGAAAGAGAAAAAGGTGCAACCCCAGAGAACTGGAATTCCGAGAAATCAATAGAAGAAAGTGTTGTAGGAGAAGAGTTGCAAAAAAGCTGGTGGAAGGTAACAAAAAGAAGAAATGAGACATTCCCATAGAATTTGGTTATATGAAAATTATTGGCAGCATTAGTAAAACAGTTTTGAGTGGTGTGGAATTGATGACTCCACCATCTTTCACGTTCTTTACAACTGAAAAAAAATTATGTTCATATCTCACATGGAATCCAGCAAAATTTTCCAACTCTATTTTCAATATTCAGCTAGAATCTTTTTTATTTCATGTTAGGAGTTGAATTCTTTTTTTGCAATATCCATAAACATTGCTATTCTATATCTATCCAGAAAGACAATTTTCTCCTATTTTTATAAATAACAACTTGAATTCTATTGTATGACAGGGTGACAAATACATTTGTTAACCAAGCGGAATACAGATACTTTTATTTACAACTTATACCTACAATACCAGTACACATAGCTGGCCCATTAGTTGTTACAGCTATTTGGAACTAGTGCCCAAGCTATGCATAGTAGTTTACATATCTAAATCTCATGTAGAAAGAACAATTATGTTATGAACTATTAACTACATCACTGTGTAGCTCATCTCAGTTACAGGTAAATGTGGTTTGACTATATCTCATTCTCTCTGCTGCTACTACCCTGCTTTGAGCCCCATCATCTCTGCTCTGAACAACTGTTTCTTTCTAGTCTCTTTTAAGAACCCCCCATAATATGAATCATCTTTTAAAAATAAAAATTAACTTGCATCATTCCTCTCCTTTAAACATTGAAATGATCCCCCATTTTATTCCAAGTAAAAGGCAAATCATTTACAAGAACTTTCAAGGTTCTGATTGAACTGGCTCTTTTTTACCTCCCTGACCCCACCTCCTTCTCTTTTCATTCTCCTTCCTTTCACTCCAGTCAGAATGTCCTGTTTACCCAGTCACGTAAAATGAGGTTCCTTTGACTTTTCAGTCATGACTGGGAACACTTCCTCTTTAACTGTGCTGAAGTCACATGTAAGGGAAGCCAGTGAACACTGAACAAAAGTCACATAGCCAGCAGTGACATAAAAGGGTGGGATGTAGGGACATCTTAGTTGGTACGGCCACCTGTCATGTTGACAATCGTATAATATAGGTTATAATATCACTTCAGGTCTTAATTCATCTTTAGCTTCCTAGAAACCTGATACCCATTTAGATAATAGAATTTTTAAAATAGTATGTTTATTTAAGTAGATTTATTCATTTTACATTCCTTTTAATTTTATCAAAAATCACTCCTAGATTTTGATTTTACTGCTTTACTGTTTATATTCTTGTGAAATATTACTTTTTTTCCTTTAAAATTTCTGTTGCTTTTTTCCCCATAATCACCAATGCTAAGTGTATTTTGTATTTTTCCACTTTACTCCAGGGCCAGAATTTAATTAAGATAATCCCTTAAATGTATTCTGGTATTTGTTTGGATAGTGAAATATCACTGGATAAAGTAATGCAAACTCATAAGCTTCAACTTGCTAATACAAAATATAGATTTATCGACCTCATTTAATTCTCATTTCTTGACTGGCAGACAGCTGGAGTAAGATTAAAGTTCTTCTTTGATGCCAGAGGAGCCTATTTCAACCTACAGAAGGGTGAAGATTAAATGTAGTTCTCCAATAAAGAACTTCTCCCTATAGGATGTATAAGCAGAAGTAGAAAAACGATTCTTAAAACCGTGATATAGATGAATTTGCCAAGATGATACAGTAGTCCATGTTTGCAAACTTACTTGTTTTTGAACACAAAAGGAGTAAAGAATACATTTTATAAAAACGAAAGACATATTTGGTACTATATAAAAAAATAAATAAAATAAAATAAAAAGGAATGTTTCTGTGAACAAGAAGTGAATCATAAACAGAAAACAATGAAATAGGTTGAAACCTTGAGCTTTCAATTTTCCAAGTCCACACAGCAAATAGTTGCTGGGAGTACGTTTCCTGAGCTGTATAGGAAATTAGCCAAAGGTTTTTACCACAACATCGTCTTGTAGGTTCAGGTTGATTTAGCTAAGCTAGACATATAGAAATGTCTCATTAAAAGTCGTTATCATAAGGTATAGTGGTGGTCTTTGTCAAAAATTCAAGGAATTATTGAGAAATATTATTAAAATTTATATGGTTCAGAAGTGACACTGATATAAGATCAGTATTAAAAGTTTATTGTGGGTGGTGCAATGGTGATTCAGGGGTGGAATTCTCACCTGTCATGCCAGAGACCCGGTTCAATTCCTGGAGCCTGCCCACATCAAAAAAAAAATTGTTTATTTTTTTCTATACAACAAAACAATAATTTAGAAAATAAGGTTAATTTTTAAAATAATGTTAAAAATAACAACAAATATCAAAGCATTTATATATATATATATTTTTAAAAGATATCCCCAGATATCCACTTGGCTTACTTTCTCATTAACTCCAAATACGTTTTTACAGTCAGGATTATTTTAAACTCCTGTTTAATCTCCCATTCCCTGATCCCTCACCACTCCCTCCCACTTCTCCTTATCCTGCTCTACTCACTTTTTCTTATCATTTACCACCTTCAAAAACAATACAATTTTTATAGTTTATATGTTTATTGTTGGACTTTATTTTCTAGAATACAAGTTCCTTAAGAGTAGGAATATTTTTTTGTTCACTTGTGGTATTGCAAACTCTAGAACCATGTATAGTAAATAGGAATAATAAATATGAACAAATATCAATAATTGTTAACCAACAGTTAATTGTTAATAATTAGTTATCAATGAGTACGAATACTACATAGTAATGAACATTGTTTTCCTGAGTTGAATTGTACATGTGAAACTGAAGAAATTATGTGATTTATGCGAGGATGGGCAGATGTTTAGAGTCTGTTTGGATTAAAATCAATCTTATTTCCAGATTAACTCTCTGGCCTGCACATTTTAGGACATAGAAGTTTCATTTAGGTACCTTTAAAATAGAAATTCCCAAGTCCATTACTCAGAGATTCTAATTTTCTAGCTAAGGTTTTTGATCTGGAAATCTATATTGTAACAACCACACCATATGCTTCTGATGTACTAATTTCCACTTTGAAAATGCTGCACTGATCCATGCGTCATTGCAACAATGCCTGATCTAATGTTATTTCCTCTTTATTCCAATTGTTTGAATTACTTTTGATGTTATAGAACTGTGCTTCTGCATCCTACTTGCATACTGAGGTAGAAAAATTAATACTGGAGATTCTACCTCTGAGTAAAGTGGAATAAACCCACTCCACCTTGTCTTACTCATAGAATGCAGCTGTTAAGCCTGGGCATAATGAATTAAAAAAATTTTTTTTGAGGATTCTAAAAAGTAAAATAGCAAGTATATAGGGAAGAAGATAAGAATACACCTTTTTTTTTTCTTTTTCCTGAGTGAAAGAAACTTGCTTCAAATGTTATGTACTATATGGCTCCACTTATGACCTTCTTGCAAAAACAGTTACTGCAGGTCTGTAGTAAGGAAGAACAGATTAATGGTTACTAGGGGATAGCCCCCTATAAGGGGACAGCACAAAGTAGTATTTGTGGTAGATGGAACTCTGTTGCAGTAAGACTTTGGTGGTGGTTTAACAAAACTGTACATATATTCCAATTTATAGGACTGCATATACAAAAAGTTCATTTTATGGCATTAATTAAAAATAAATTAATATAAAATAAAATAATATTGTTTTAAATTCTGCCATCACCAACACTACCACCAAATAATTCCTAAGTCAGGTATTAGTACCAGTTATTTTTGAAATACCTTAAATAGAGGTTTAGTTTTTGAAATCTCTACTTGCAATTTCAAATGGAGCCAAAGACAAGAACCGCTGCACTAGATCCTACTGTCATCCTTGGCTGCATCTCCATACTATTCCTGCTTATTTTGCATTTGGCAGTCTTTTCTCTCAAGGTAGGCTGAGCCATTTTGAAATGCACTGACTTTGTTAAGTCTTTACGCAAAATCTTAGAAAACAACATAATAAAATATTTTAAGATTTCCTAATTTTAAATACCTGTAGGGCTAAAATTAGTCTGATGTGAGACCATAACTAACATTGTTATCCAATCATCCACAAGATTATATATTATTACATCTGTTGCGTTTGGTGTGGTTGATTGTACATACATTTTTGTAAATTCATTTTGTAGGCCATGCACTAGGCAAAAAAAAAACTATTAAACTATTATTTCATTTACTATTTATGCCACCATATTAGGTATTGTCACACTTAAAAAGAATGAACTGGGGATGCAAGGGTAGTTCGGTGGTAGAATTCTCTTCTGCCATGCAGGAGACCCATGTTCAATTCCCAGTTCATGCACTTCCCCAAAAACAAACAAACAAGCAAAACAAGCAAAGCAAACAAACAAACAAAAATTCAACAAATGGTGCTGCAATAACTGGATACTCACATGGAAAAAATAATGAAATGTGACCCTGCCATACAACATACAAATTAAATTAAAAAATGAATGAATTGAAGTTTAGAGATTGGTTGGACTTACTCAGGTTCCCAGAGATAGCAATGATCCAGTCTCGATCTTAAAGCTGATAGTTTTAACCCACAATAAAAAATGTTGCCTATAAATAAGCAGGCCATTTGATAGTCATTGATAATGTAAAACTCATGATACCTTTTCATCATGTGAATGCTGAAGTAGAACATGTAATCTGTGCAACCTGACTGGAAACTTTTCTGGTCAATAGTTAAAACGTGTGTACTCAACAGTAATGTGCCACTGACATTATAATTCACATATGATTAATAATTTTAGTGCCTCATTAATACTGGGAACGTTCAGAATATATTTGAAAATTAACAGGCTGACAAATGTTGAAATGCATACAGAATTTTTAATATGCTAAACAAAAATAATCATTTAAAATTAGCTAAAAATTAATTTTATGGTAACAGAATAAAAAATAAATATTGTCACTAGTTCACATACTCTGTATACATTTTTCAGTATGTACTATCTTCCAGTGATTCACAGTAAATATAATTATATAACATCAGCCAAGCTCATAGCTTTAAAAGCTCAAGATTTCTCCAAGCTTCTGTTTTGTATTTTACTTTCTATATAGAGAGCTGTATCAGGATATTTAGCTATAGAGAGCAAATCAAACACGAGCAAAAATAGAATAGGAACACAGTGTCATTTTTAAGGATTGAGGAATGTTAAAACTCCCTTTTTTGAGAAATTTATTGAGAAATATTTTAAGAGCTATCATAGGTAGTATAAGGATATTCTCAAATCAATTACAGAATTCCAAAAGCTTTTTTAAATATTTACATGTGTCAAACAAGTTGCAGTCATTTCAGCTGTGGGAGGTCCAGCACAATGGCGCAGTCTCAGTTCTTTACGTGATGACTATGAAGGTAAAAAGCCTACAGAAAAGATAACAATTTATTTAATTTAAATTATTTATTGAACTATTTTCATTTGTAACAGGAATACTAAGTGTAAACAATAAAGCAATTGAATCAAACAATTTCCCAACATTTTAGCATCAGATTCTATAACTCTGCTTGATGTAAATAATTGTCAGAGACTTATAATAAAAATCCTGTTCAAACAAATTTCCATCTGTGTCAAAGAAATTTCAACCTCAAAAATTCTACCCAAGATGAATATTGCTTTTATGACAATAATAACTAACATTTTCCCAGACCTTGAAACATAGACAGATACATATTCAGAAATACCATAAATTGAATTAGGGCAATATATGTTCAAGAACAAAAGAATTCTCTACAGATCTCGAAATCATGCTAATCCAACAATAAAACTGCCTGTACCTAAGTATATTTCACAAGCATATCTTTAAATTAAATTGGTTGAGGTATCTTTTGTTGATAATGCAAATGAAAACCAATTTTCTTTCCTAAAATATTCTTTTACTATTATTTCTGTTTTTTTTTCCTTCGTATTAGCTTACAGAAGTTTAATTGGTACCTTGTTACTGTTGGCTTTAATAACAAACATAATGACAATAGTTCCAACAATACATTTGAAAGATTGATTTTCTATATATTTAAAAATTTTAAAACCAAGTTAGCATTATTTTTTACTTCGATCATAGTGACTCTTCAGAAAGCAAAAAGATTTATGATCAATTCCTTAATAATTTAAAGTTCAATTCTAGCTGATAAGAAGACCCTTGCTGGTCTATGCTTTCTTTTTTCACAATATACAGATATTCAACCCTTTATTTAGGGCTTGACTAAGATGTTTATTTTATGATTGCTGACTTTCCTTTTCAACTAGATTGCTTAGTTTTGACAAAAAATATTTTTAGAATATATTAACAAAAAGAAAATAAAAACCTAGAGCACAATAAGCACTTAAGCAATAATAAGGAAAACATAAAAAGTGTTTGGTAATATGCTTTAAAATGAAGTCTGCCCAACAGTGAACACAGCCTTCTATTGAAGAGGTTCCTGCCATTCTCCACGTTTCAGGGCATTTGATGTCGCCTCCCTTGTCGCGTGTTCTCATTCACCCAGAACAAGTTGAACATGGTCTCTTTGATAAATGTAGATATAGATTTGTATACATAATGATATCTCTCTATATAGGTACATATGTGCACAAATATGCATATATATTTACTTTTATTATTGCATTGCATTTTAGTTCAACACAATTATCCCCTTTCCTCTCATATTTGACCTTCTTTTGGACAAGAGTCACACACCGACTATCTGTTATCAACTTGTTAAATATTTATTTTGAGGTGACTGTATCCCATACATATATCGGAGGTATGGAAATAACTTTTTAATTTCTGCCGTCAAGGCATTTGTTTCTAGGGAATAGAGGGACCAGGGAAAAAAAAACAACATCGATCATGTGATAAGCAGTCTTGCATGTATTTATTTCCAGTATATAGATCCATTTCTGGGAACTCAAATTCTCATCATTGGCAGGTGGTCCTGAATCCATTGTATCTAACTAGGTAAAGATAAACTTTAATTCTTTGCTATCTTCAGACATTTGTTCTACCTCATAATGAAGCTCAGTAAGTACTTTGATCTTGTACTCCACAAGACACTTGTGTCTGCAGTACACTTCCTTTTCTGCATGAACTGGTTCGAGTACATGACTATTTCTTACAATGAAATGACCCCTGACTGAAACAAATAAATATGATATTTACTATATAGAAGGGTTGTACAAAGTGCATTGGCACTTTGGATAAGTCTGTTATTCAGGCTATGAGTGATAAGCAGTGATAAATGTAGGAAAGTGCAAGATGAGGACAAATTATAGGAAGCTCAAACAGTATAGATCTTTCATTATAGAAGGTACAGTTGATAAAATATGCTTTCAACAGAGAAGGGGCTAATGTTTTTGTTTGTTGCTGTTGGATATATGAATAGATCTAGTCTATATATCCTTGCATCACCTTGAATTATTATATGGATATTTACCTCACTTCAATATTGCATTTTTAATTACTTCATGCCCCTCAACACTAACGATTTTTAATGCTTAATTAGTACTAGTATGGCTTTCTCAAGAAGCAACACTTTTGCTTTCTGTATCACTTAAAAAAAACATTCAAAATACTTTTTCCTCAAAAGAGCCTTATCTGGGTCAAATGACTTTTCTATGAAGCAATATAATAGGACACTCTCAGATGTGGACATATTACACTGCTTCAGTTCTGTGCATTAATCATTAATGCAATTAGAGATCCGAGTATGTTTCAATAGCCACCACCATTATTGATTTGTTTATTGGGAAGTACTGGATTTGCCTTTATTTTTATGATAAATTCAGTAATGAAAACTTTTAAAAAGAAACAATATGTATTCTCAAATCTTTGGGTATTGTTATTTAGTAGATCTGCAATTCTGAGTTCTCACATTTCACATCACCTCACATTCAGGGTATGAGAAAGTTTATTTCCTCAAGTTTCAGTTTCCTCATAAGAAAAGGAAAGGGGAAATTTCTCAGCTCTAATGGTCCAGCACTACCACTGTAAAAAATCATTTTCTAATATTTTGCCATATTTGCCATAAAAAAATAACACGAGTGGCTAAACAAACTGTGGTATATACATACGATGGAATATTATGCAGCTTTAAGACAAGATAAACTTATGAAACATGTAATAACATGGATGGACCTAGAGAATATTATGCTGAGTGAGTCCAGCCAAAAACTAAAGGACAGATACTGTATGGTCCCACTGATGTGAACGGACATTCGAGAATAAACTTGAAATATGTCATTGGTAACAGAGTCCAGCAGGAGTTAGAAACAGGGTAAGACAATGGGTAATTGAAGCTGAAGGGATACAGACTGTGCAACAGGACTAGATACAAAAACTCAAAAATGACAGCACAATAATACCTAATTGTAAAGTAATCATATTAAAACACTGAATGAAGCTGCATCTGAGCTATAGGGTTTTTTTGTTTGTTTGTTTGTTTGTTTTTTTACTATTATTACTACTTTTATTTCTTTTCTCTATATTAACATTTTATATCTTTTTCTGTTGTGTTGCTAGTTCCTCTAAACCTATGCAAATGTACTAAGAAACGATGATCATGCATCTATGTGATGATGTTAAGAATTACTGAGTGCATATGTAGAATGGTATGATTTCTAAATGTTGTGTTAATTTCTTTTTTTTTCTTTCTGTTAATAAAAAAATAAAAAAAATAAAAAAAACTACTGCTTTTTTATTTCTTTACTTTGTACATATGTTAAACTACACAATAAAAAACTTAAAAATCTGAAAAAAATAAAACACCACCACCAACAAAAAAGAATGAGTGGCTTCTAATGTGAACTGATTCCAGCTAACAATATCAATCCAGCTGTTTATATTGCCTTTGCTATTCTATTTTTATGTCTCATATTATCTGCTATATGCATCTTGCTTTCTCATAACAGTAAATTAAAACTGAATGTTGGATTCCACAATGCAAAGAGCTGGCTGAGAGAAACTGTAAGGAGAAAAGAATAGGAAATTGATAGTAATAATTGATAGCTACTTACAAAAAGAAAAAATGAAATAGAGAGATGCTCTGAACATAGAATTATGGCAGGTAACAGTTTAGGCTTTGAGTTTACATTAAAGTTAATGCTAACTGCAGTGAGAAAGAGAGACATATGTTCAGGATTTTGTGAAAATATGATATAGAAATTGCTAATTTATTTTTATCTTTTAGATAGTTATATTATTAATTAAATAATTAAAAATGAAGTAGCATCGTTCAATGTACTTATATTATTATGCTACCATCAGACAGTATTGTGCTATCCACTTCTGAATTTTTACAATCAGTCCTGTTGCCCATTCTGTATTCTTTCAGCACCAAATGCATAATCTCTACACTTTTTTTATCTCCTGATAACCTGTGTTCTTAACTTTAACTCTCAAAGTTCACTCATTGATATTACTTCTTATTAGTGATACCATATAGTATTTATCCTTTTGTTTCTAGATAATTTCACTCGGTATAATGTCCTCAAGGTTCATCCACATTGTTACATGCTTCATGGCTTTATTCTGTCTTACAGCTGTGAAACTATTCCAATATATGTATAAACCACAGTTTATTTAGGTCCTCATCCAATGATAGGCATTTGGGTTTTTTCCATCCCTTAGCAATCATGAACAATGTTTCTATAAACATCATGTCCATTTGTGTCCTTGACTTAGTTCCTCTGAATGCATACCTAGTAATGGGATTGCTGGATAATATGGCAATTCTATACTTAACTTCTTGAGGAACCATCAAACTACCTTCCAGAATGATTGTACCATTTATATTCCCAAAACATTCGATAAGTATGCCTCTTTCTCTACTTTCTCTCTATCACTTGTTGTTTCTGTTTCTTTGATAATGGCCATTTTAGTGGATGCGAGATGATATCTCATTGCGGTTTTGATTTACAATTCCTTAATACCCAGCGCAGTTGAGCATTTATTCATGTGCCTTCTAAGCACTTGTGTTTCCTCTTCTGAAAAGTCTGTTTATTCCTTTTGCCCATTTTTAATTGGGTTGTTTGTCTTTTTGTTGTTGAGTTGTAAAATCTCTTTATATATTCTTGATACTAAACCTTTATCTGACATTTGTTTTCCAAATATTGTCCCCTATTGCATTGGTTGCTTTTTTCCTTTCCTTACAAACTTCTTGAATTCACAAAAGTTCTTAACTTTGAGGAGATACCATTTATATATATATATATATTTATTGATTGCTTTTGCTTTGGGTGTAAGGTCTGGGAAACCTATTACAAGATTTACAATGCATTTATCTGCATTTTCTTCTAAAAGTTTTATGCTCTTAAGTCTAATGTTTAGGTCTTTGATCAATTTTGAATGAATTTTTGGAGAGAATGTGAGATATGGATCCTCTTTCATTCTTTTGTATATGGATGTCCAGTTCTCAAAACACCATTTATTGAAGAAGCTGCTCTGTCCCAGGTGGGTTGGATTGATGGCCTTATCAAAGACCAATTGTCCATAGGTGAGAGGATCTATTTCTGAACACTTAACTCAAAACCATTAGTCAGTATGTCTATCTTTATGCCAGTGTTATGCTGTTTTAAACATTGTAGTTTTGTAATATAATTTAAAGTCAGGTAAGGTGACATTTTCCACTGCATTTTTCCTTCTCAAGATATTTTTAGCTATTTGAGGAACCCTGTCTTTCTGAATAAATTTGGTTATTGGTTTTCCTATTTCTGCAAAGTAAGTTTTTGGGATTTTAATTGGTGTTGCTTTGCTTCTGTAAATTAATTTGGGTTGATTTGACATATTAACTATATTTAATCTTCTAATCAATGAACACAATATGAAGCTTAATGTGAGTATGTTGAGGGAAAAGGGCTGGGGGCATGATGAAATTAGAAGGAAAGATAGAGGATAAATAAAGACTGAGATGGTATAATTTAGGAATGCCTAGAGTGGACAATGATTCTGATGAAATGTATAAATATAAAAATGTGCTTGCCTGAGGGAGAACAAATGAATGACAACATTGCAATGTGTTGAAAATGAGATGGTATACAGGAAAAAAGTACTATCAATACAAACTAGGGCCTATAGTCAACTTAGCATTGTAATATGTTTCCACTGAATGTAGCAAAGGTATTATGCCAAAACTAAAAATCAACAAGCAGGTGGTATGGGGAAGGGGTATGAATTCTTTGTGAAAGAAAATAAAATATCTTCATATAGATTGTGATGGCATAAGCATGTTTGTTTTACTTAAGATGGATTGTATGATGTGTGAATAAAATTGTTTAAAAATGAACAGAGAGAAATAAGTGCTAAAGAAATGTGGAGAAAGAGATGTACCTATTCACTGTTGGTAGGGAACTTAAAAAGTGCAGACCATCTGGAAGGCAGCAATGTGGTGTCATAGGAAGCTAGTGGTGGGTTCTCCATATCTTCCTGCAACCCTGTTACTAGGTATTATACCTGGAGGAACTGAGAGTGGGGATACAATTGGACATTTGCACACTGGTGTTTATGGCACAGTATTCCCAACTGTCAGTGGATGGAGGTGGCCTAAGGGTACAATGACCGAAAGATAAAAGGGGACCAGTGGTGTATACATACAGTGGACTACTGAGCAGCTGCAAGAAGAAATGCATGTAAGGGGAATGAATCTTAAGGACAGTGTGTTGCATGTAATGGCAGAAACAAAAAAGACAAATATTTTCATGCCTCACTCAAATGGACTAACTGCAATATAAAAACTTAGAAAATTGAATTTGAGACCATAGGTTATTAGGTTGGGATCTACTGTAAAGGTTCCTAGATGGTAAGCTGTTAACAGCAATTACATGTATTCAGAGTTGTAACTGTCATTTCTAAATTCTGAGATACTGAGCTATTTGTGTATAAACTGGTCATTCTCTGAAACTTTGGGTGTTAATGTGACACCTGAAACTGAGTTAGAACTATGAAAGTAAGCATTACCCCCATATAACAGCTATTGAAAAAGTTGAAAAAATGATTAAACTTCGATGAGAGACATGAATGAAGCTGATTTAGACAGGACTAAGGTAAGTCAGAATACAAAGTAAAAATGATATGGCCCATATTTGAAAATTTCAACTTCTATGTGAGACCAAAGGGAGAGATGTTTATTTGATGCAAAATTTATATTTTGGGTTGTGCATTATCTAATTTAACTTGTATGGTCAGTTTACTTGAACAACATAATCACATGGAATCTTGAATAGGACATGAGATCTTGTTGGTTTGTCCAGGTTAGTGTAATGCCCTGATATATCCCAGAATAATTTGTTCAGAGAATCAAAAGTCTTTGCAATGTCCTCTTGAAGGACTGGGGAGAAAGGAGGGAATATTCAACTTCCCCATCTGGGCAATTTCTGATATCCTTACAAATAGGGAGCACAATTAATTCAATAGGCTGAATGCTCAATCTTGAGGCACACCCTATGAAACTTGTTCCTGCAAGGAGAATCCAAGCCTACTGTTAATTATGCCTAAGTCATCCCCAGATAACCTCTTTTGTTGCTCAGATATGGCCTGTCTCTCTAAGCCACCTTGACATATGAACTCAGTTCCCTCCCCCCGATTTTGGATCCTTCCCAGGGGTGTAAATCTCCTGGAGTGATGCAAATGTTCAAAAAATGATCATGGTTCTGAATATAAAACCATGTGATGATATTATGAACCATTGATTGTATACTATATATGGACTGTATGTGTGTGAAGATTTTTCAGTAAAAATAAATATTTTTAATAGTTATATGTATGCAGGTCTTGGCACATATAAAATACAACACATTTCCAAAAAACAGAAATGAAATAGCAAATTATGTTAGGAATTTTAATGTAGATAAAATTAAATTTAGGAAAGAGGCTGAACAATGAATTCTATAAAGGCAATGAGGATTCTTTAAAAACTATTAACTTAAAAAGACATTTTTCCAAACAGTCAACTAAGATGGTGGCATAGGATGCTCCAAGGTGCTATTCCCCCATGGTGTCTTTAAGCAACTAGCAAAAACTATAGAGCCATCTTCCTCAAAACTCCTGAAAATAATTAAAGGGCTGCAGTACTGTGAAATCAAGAAAATGCAGATTTAAATACAGAAGAAGCTTGTGGTGTCCTTACTGGTACCTTCCACACCTCTCCTTGGTGCAGTGTGGAGCCAGTCTTGTATCCCATTGTGGGCCTGGCCCTGTCTGAGAGAGGGGTGATGACTATGAACAAACTTGTTTATCTGATGTTGGTGCCAGTCTATCAAATGGGAGTCTGAAATACTGAGCAGAAAGCTTGCTTGGGCTTATGCTTCCAGAATTTATGCTGCAGGCAGAATCAGCTTGTGAACAGCTAAAGCAGCATAAGAAACATTTAAGTCAAAATGGCCTAAGTCAAAGAATTACCTACTTAAAGGCAATTAATAGAGCACTTAAAAGGGAATAAAGCTTATTTCATAAGAAGTAGAGAGGGAATTTGATTCTTGCAAATGGTGAAATTTCTAAAATCATGAGCAAGCATGAATGAAAACAAGATACAGGCGCAGAAAAGACTGAGAGGATCTTGTACTTCACATTCACTCATTCATATATCCATGATAAGAGGGGTAAGTTCAAAAAGAGAGCACCACAAGCACAGAATCAACCTGTAAAGACTGAAAAGTGCTTTCATTGCATTGGTATGCTTGCTTTTGTTAGTCCCACACTTAAGGAAATTTCTGTTATATTAATAGCTGGATAAAATATAAGTAACAGTACAAGGACTAAATTCTAGATATAGTACCTTAAAATATAAAAATGTACAGTGAGTAATAAAAGATTTCAAGATAAACAAAGGAATAAAAAAAAATGGTCCATCCAAAGGAAGAAGATAAAAATTCAGAAGCCATCAATAAAGAAGATCAGATTTTGGACATTCCAGGTGAAGACTTGAAAAAATTTGATTCTTATTACATTCAAATAGATAAAGGAAAGCAAAAAGAAAGAACTAAGCTATATCAGGAAAGCAATGAATGGACAATAAAGATATACACATTTTAATAAGGAACCAAACAGAAATACTGGAGTTAAACAATACAATAACTGAAATAAACAAGTCCCTAAAGGATTTCAACCACAGGTTGGAGCTTGAAGAATAAATAAAAAAACAGTGAACTCAAAGACAAAACTATGAAATACTTAGACGGAGACACAAAAAAGAGAAATAAAAGTGAACAGACTCTAAAAGATCAGTGGAAAAGCATCAAATGCAATAATATATGTATTATGTGATTCTCAGAGGGAGAAGAGCAGAAGGGGCAGAAGAAGTTTCAAGATATAATGTCAGAAAATTTCCAAATTTAATAAAAGATGTAAATATACACATTCAAGAAGTAATGAACCCCAAATGGGATAGAATTGAAGTGAATCATATCCTGACATATGATAGTCAAAATGGCAAATGCAAAGGATGAGGAGACAGTTCTGAAAGCTTCAAGAGAAAAGCAGCGTGTTATGCACTAGTTAGTCCAATAAAATTCAGCACTAATGTCTCATCAGAAACCAGGGAGGTAAGAAGAAATGAAGTATTTAAAGTGCTGAAATAAAAAAAAAATTCTAACTAAGAAATTTATAACCTTCCAGGCTGTCATTAAATATGACAGTAAGATGAATACTTCCCAGATGGACAAAAGCTGAAGAAGTTCATCACCCATAGATCTACTCAACAAACAATGTTCAGTAAAGCTCTACAGACTGACAGAAAAGACCTTAGCTAGGGGATTGCAGCAATGAAAAGAAAGAGCTCCAGTAGAGTTAAATGTATTTGTAATTATAAATATCACTTCTATTGTATTGCATTTTTCATATGTAAATCTAAGTTTACTTCTTTCCAATTCTAAAGTTCAAATGCACGGAAAGTAATTAAATATGTATGGTTTGGGACATGAAATTTATTTAAAAATAACTTATGGAGAGGGGCCAAGATGACGGCTTAGTAAGGTGCGTGTGTTTTAGTTCGTCCCCCAGAGCAACTACTAAATAACCAGAAACAGTACAGAACAGCTCCCGGAGCGACGACAGAGACCGGACACACAGCGTACCCCCATCTGGACAAGATGGACCAGCTGCGAGACTCCGCAACAGTGAGTTTCCTGAGCCATGCACACTTTCGCAAGCCGCGCAGGTGGGCGGCGGGCACCCCTCCCTCACAGGCGGCTTCCCGGACAGGCTGTGGGTCTTGGAAAAGTGCGTTCCCCAAGCCGCGGCGGCTGGCGACTGGCGACTGGCACCCCTCCCCCACAGGCGGCTTCCCAGACCGGCTGCGGGTCTCGGAGCGGCAGGTTCCCCAAGCAGTTGCAGCCGGTGACAGGTGCCCCTTCCCCACAGGCAGCTTCCCAGACTGGCTGCGGGTCTCGGAGTGGCAGGCTCCCCAAGCCATGGCGGCCGGCGACAGGCACCCCTTTTCCACTGGTGGCTTCCCGGAGAGAAAGGAAAGAGTCTCCAACAGTGGCAGGGACTGGGTCTAACCAAACACCAATAGTGGCATTAACAAACAAATTCTGACTGCTAGAAGTGGGCCCCAAGGTCAGGCGAAACTGATCAAGGCGGAAGTCACCTATTGGGCTGACTGAAAGGGAGGAAATGGGATGAAGTGGAGCCTTCTGTGGTTGTTTCTGCGGAGGCTTGGTTGCATCTGGACTCGGCACCGGGATTGCATAGGCTGCAACTGCCCCGGGCACAGAAACAGGCTGCTTTCAGGGCTGTCTACCACCTGAAACTTCCCCACAGGAGGGGTGAAACGCAACTCAGGCGGAATATCTCTCTCAAGGAAATCAGATCCCAAGGCTTCGCAATTTGAAGCCATTAAAACCAGCCTACAAACTTTTCTCTGTCTCCACCATGTCCCCAGCAGGAAGAGCCTTCCAAAGTTAAAGGAGCCACAACATATTTTGCTGGTGGGACCCACAGACAGACAAGCGCCACATACTGGGCAGGATAAGAAAGCAATCTCCAGAATAGACTAATTAAGGTAATTAAATGTCCAGACGCCAGCAAAAAATAACATATCACACCAGGAAAACTGAATATATGGCCCAGTCAAAGGAACAAACCAATAGTTCAAATGAGATACAGGAGCTGAGAAAACTAATTCTGAATATACGAAGAGAAATGGAAAACCTCTTCAAAAACCAAATCAACAAATTGAGGGAAGACATGAAGAAGGCAAGGAATGAACAAAAAGAAGAAATGGAAAGTCTGAAAAAACAAATCACAGAACTTATGGGATTGAAAGATACAGTAGAAGAGATGAAAAAAAAACAATGGAAACCTACAATGGTAGATTTCAAGAGACAGAGGTTAGAATTAGTGAACTGGAGGATGGAACATCTGAAATCCAAAAAGAAACAGAAACTATAGGGAAAAGAATGGAAAAATTTGAGCAGGGGCTCAGGGAATTGAATGATAATATGAAGTGCACAAATATACTTGTTGTGGGTGTCCAAGAAGGAGAAGAGAAGGGAAAAGGAGGAGAAAAACTAATGGAAGAAATTATCACTGAAAATTTCCCAACTCTTATGAAAGACCTAAAATTACAGATCCAAGAAGTGCAGCGCACCCCAAAGAGAATAGATCCAAATAGGCATTCTCCAAGACACTTACTAGTTAGAATGTCAGAGGTCAAAGAGAAAGAGAGGATCTTCAAAGCAGTAAGAGAAAAACAATCCATCACATACAAGGGAAACCCAATGAGAATATGTGTAGATTTCTCAGCAGAAACCATGGAGGCAAGAAGACAGTGGGATGATATATTTAAATTACTAAAAGAGAAAAACTGCCAAACAAGATTTCTATATCTAGCAAAATTGTCCTTCAAAAATGAGGGAGAAATTAAAACATTTTCAGACAAAAAGTCACTGAGAGAATTTGTGACCAAGAGACCAGCTCTGCAAGAAATACTAAAGGGAGCACTAGAGACAGATATGAAAAGACAGAAGAGAGAGGTGTGGAGAAGAGTGTAGAAAGAAGGAAAATTGGATATGATATATACAATACAAAAGGCAAAATAGTAGAGGAAAGTATTACCCAAACAGTAATAACACTAAATGTTAATGGACTGAATTTCCCAATCAAAAGACATAGACTGGCAGAATGGATTAAAAAACAGGATCCTTCTATATGCTGTCTACAGGAAACACATCTTAGACCCAAAGATAAACATAGGTTGAAAGTGAAAGTTTGGGAAAAGATATTTCATGCAAATAACAACCAGAAAAGAGCAGGAGTAGCTATACTAATATCCAACAAATTAGACTTCAAATGTAAAACAGTTAAAAGAGAAAAAGAAGGATACTATCTACTAATAAAAGGAACAATTCAGCAAGAAGACATAACAATCATAATTATTTATGCACCGAACTAGAATGCCCCAAAATACATGAGGAAAACACTGCAAACACTGAAAAGGGAAATAGACACATATACCATAATAGTTGGAGACTTCAATTCCCCACTCTCATCAATGGATGGAACATCTAGACAGAGGATCAATAAAGAAACAGAGAATTTGAATATTACAATAAATAAGCTAGACTTAACAGACATTTATAGGACATTACACCCCACAACAGCAGGATACAACTTTTTCTCAAGTGCTCATGGATCATTCTCAAAGATAGACCATATGCTGGGTCACAAAGCAATTTTCAACAAATTTAAAAAGATTGAAATCATACATAACAATTTCTCATATCATAAAGGAATGAAGTTGGAAATCAATAATAGGCAGAGTGCCAGAAAATTCACAAATATGTGGAAGCTCAACAACACACTCTTAAACAACCAGTGGGTCAAGGAAGAAATTACAAGAGAAATTAGTAAATATCTCGAGGTGAATGGAAATGAAAACACAACATATCAAAACCTATGGGATGCAGCAAAGGCAGTGCTAAGAGGGAAATTTATTGTCCTAAATGCCTATATCAAAAAAGAAGAAAGGGCAAACATTCGGGAATTAACTGTCCACTTGGAAGAAATGGAGAAAGAACAGCAAACTAACCCCAAAACAAGCAAAAGGAAAGAAATAACAAAGATTAGAGCAGAAATAAATGAAATTGAGAACATGAAAACAATAGAGAAAATCAATAAGACCAGAAGTTGGTTGTATGAGAATATCAACAAGATTGATGGGCCCTTAGCAAGAGTGACAAAAAGAAGAAGAGAGAAGATGCAAATAAATAAGATCAGAAATGGAAGAGGAGACATAACCACTGACCCTACAGAAATAAAAGGGGTAATAACAGGATACTATGAACAACTTTATGCTAACAAATACAACAATGTAGATGAAATGGACAACTTCCTAGAAAGGCATGAGAAACCAACTTTGACTTAAGAAGAAACAGATGACCTCAACAAACCAATCACAAGTAAAGAAATTGAATCAGTCATTCAAAATCTTCCCAAAAAGAAAAGTCCAGGACCAGACGGCTTCACATGTGAATTCTACCAAACATTCCAGAAAGAATTAGTACCAACCCTGCTCAAACTCTTCAAAAAAATTGAAGTGGAGGGAAAGCTGCCTAATTCATTCTATGAAGCCAACATCACCCTCATACCAAAACCAGGCAAAGATATTACAAAAAAAGAAAACTACAGACCAATCTCTCTAATGAATGTAGATGCAAAATTCCTCAACAAAATTCTAGCAAATCGAATCCAGCAACACATTAAAAGAATTATACATCATGACCAAGTAGGATTCATCCCAGGTATGCAAGGATGCTTCAACATAAGAAAATCAATTAATGTAATACACCATATCAAAATCCCAACAACTTATTTTTCAGAAATAGAAAAACCAATAAGCAAATTTATCTGGAAGGGCAGGGTGCCCCAAATTGCTAAAAGTATCTTGAGGAAAAAAAACGAAGCTGGAGGTCTCACACTGCCTTACTTTAAGGCATATTATGAAGCCACAGTGGTCAAAACAGCATGGTATTGGCATAAAGATAGATATATCGACCAATGGAATCGAATAGAGTGCTCAGATATAGACCCTCTCATCTATGGACATTTGATCTTTGATAAGGCAGTCAAGCCAACTCACCTGAGACAGAACGGTCTCTTCAATAAATGGTGCCTAGAGAACTGGATATCCATATGCAAAATAATGAAAGAGGACTCATATCTCACACCCTATACAAAAGTTAACTCAAAATGGATCAAAGATCTAAACATTAGGTCTAAGACCATAAAACAGTTAGAGGAAAATATAGGGAGATATCTTATGAATCTTACAACTGGAGGCGATTTTATGGACCTTAAACCTAAAGCAAGAGCACTGGAGAAAGAAAGAAATAAATGGGAGCTCCTCAAAATTAAACACTTTTGTGCATCAAAGAACTTCATCAAGAAAGTAGAAAGACAGCCTACACAATGGGAGACAATATTTGGAAACGACATATCAGATAAAGGTCTAGTATCCAAAATTTATAAAGAGATTGTTCAACTCAACAACAAAAAGACAGCCAACCCAATTACAAAATGGGAAAAAGACTTGAACAGACACTTCTCAGAAGAGGAAATACAAATGGCCAAAAGGTACATGAAGAGATGCTCAATGTCCCTGGCCATTAGAGAAATGCAAGTCAAAACCACAATGAGATATCATCTCACACCCACCAGAATGGCCATTATCAACAAAACAGAAAATGACAAATGCTGGAGAGGATGTGGAGAAAGAGGCACACTTATCCACTGTTGGTGGGAATGTCAAATGGTGCAACCACTGTGGAAGGCAGTTTGGTGGTTCCTCAAAAAGCTGAATATAGAATTGCCATATGACCCAGCAATACCATTGCTAGGTATCTACTCAGAGGACTTAAGGGCAAAGACACTAACGGACATTTGCACACCAATGTTTATAGCAGCATTATTTACAATTGCAAAGAGATGGAAACAGCCAAAATGTCCATCAACAGACGAGTAGCTAATCAAACTGTGGTATATACATATGATGGAATATTATGCAGCTTTAAGACAGAATAAACTTATGAAGCATGTAATAACATGGATGGACCTAGAGAACATTATGCTGAGTGAGACTAGCCAAAAACTAAAGGACAAATACTGTATGGTCTCACTGATATGAACCGACATTAGTGAATAAACTTGGAATATGTCATTGGTAACAGAGACCATCAGGAGATAGAAATAGGGTAAGATACTGGGTAATTGGAGCTGAAGGGATACAGACTGTGCAACAGGACTGTATACAAAAACTCAGAAATGGACAGCACAATACTACCTAATTGTAATGTAATTATGTTAAAACATTGAATGAAGCTTCATGTGAGGTATAGGTTTTTTTTTTCTCTCTATTATCGTTTTATTTCTTATTCTGTTGTATTTTTATTTCTTTTTGTAAATTGATGCAAATGTGCTAAGAAATGATGAATATGCAACTATGTGATGATATTAAGAATTACTGATTATATATGTAGAATGGAATGATTTCTAAATGTTTTGTTTGTTAATTTTTTTAATTAATAAAAAATAAAAAATAAAATAAAAACAAAAATAACTTATAACAAGTACAACAAAAAGGTCTAGGACAGTGTCTGTGTATGCTATCAAAGTTAAATTAGTATCAGATCAAATTTGATTGCTAAAGATTTGGGGTGTTAAATTTTAAGCCCCTGGTTACTGCAAAGAAAATATATACAGAATGAAATGAGAAGGAAATAAAAATTATACTATACAAAAGATCAAATAAATATGAAATTAGGCATTGCCACAAGAATTGAGGGGCAAACAATCTGTAAGACTTACAAAGACCAAATATCAAAATTGCAGAAGAAAGTCCTGTATTATCAGTGATTACCTTAAATTTATTAACTCTCCAGTCAAATGAGATATTGGTAGAATGGATTAAACAGAAAAAATGACCCAACCATATGCTGTATATAAGAGACTCATTTTAAATTCAAAGATGCAGTAGGTTGAAAGTGAAAGAATGGAAAATAATATCCCATACAAATAGTATCAAAAATGATCTGGGGTAACTATTTTAATACCAGATAAAACAGACCTTATGTGAAAAACTTTTAGTGAGAAAAAAGAAGGTTCCTCTATACTGATAAAGGGGTCAATTTAAGAAGATATAACTATATATATATATATAGGCATACACATTTGAGGCTCTTATCTAATGGCAGAGCCCCAAAATATATGAATAATAATAGATTTGATGGAAAAGATAGACAGTTTTACTTTAATAGTAGGAGTCTTTAAAACACTACTTTCAATAATGGATAGAACATCTAGTAGGAGTTTGATAAGGAAATAGAAGACTTGAATGATACTCTAAACCAACTAGACCTAATCAATATGCAGAACACTTGACCCAACAGCAGCAGAATGCACATTTTTCCCTAGTGCACATGGGTCATTCTCCAGGAAAAAAACATATGTTAAAGTCTCAAAACAAGCCTCAAAACATTAAAAAGTATTGAAATCATAGAGTGTATCCTCTCTGATTACAATGGCATGATCAAGTCAAAAATCAATATAGAAGAAAACTTTGAAAATTCCAAAATATGTGGAAGTTAACCAATACACTCTCAAACAACCAATGGGCCAAAGAATAAATTACAAGGGAAATTAGTAAATACCTTGAAGTGAATGAAAATAAAAACATAACAAAACATTAGGATGCATCAAAGACAGTTCTGAAAGGGAAATTCATTGTTCAAAGGGCTTGCATTAAAACGATGAGAGATCTCAAACTAGAGATTAGCTAATAGAGTTAACAAATGAATTCAGCAAAGTGGCAGGTATGAGATCAACACATAAAGCTCAGGGGAGTTTCTATGCACTAAAAATGAACAATCTGAAGAAGACATCAAGAAAATAATCTATTTAAAATAGCAATGAAAATAATCAAATATATAGGGATAAACTCAAACAAGAATGTAAAGGACTTATATATAAGTAACCACAAAATGTTGGTAAAAGAAATAAATGGGAGGACATTATAAGTTCATTAACTGGAAGACTGAATATTGTTAAGATGTCAATTCTACCCAATTCAGTTTACAGATTAAATGCAATCTCATTCAAGATCTAATAGTTTTCTTTGCAGAAATGGAAAAACAAGTGATTAAATTTGTTTGGAAGGATAAGGGACCTTAATAAACAAAACCATTGTGAAAAAGAACAAAGTTATAGTCACATTTCCAAATTTCCAACTTATTACAAAGCTGCAGCAATCAAAAGAGCACAAGTTGTTGGCACAAGGACACACACATAGAGAAATGACATTGAACTGAGAGAGATCAGAAATAAACTCTCACATCTGTGACCAATTGATTTTTGACAAGAGTGCCAAATCCAGTCAATGGGGAAAGAATACTTTCTTTAAAATTTGATGCTAGGAAAACTGGAGATATTCATATGCAAAAGAATGAAAAATCATGCAGTGCATTCAGAGTTTAGTGCACCTCCTAATGGGTCACACTTTGTAACTTTCCTTTATGGCACAGTGGGACTTCAGACTAGTTATAATTTTGGAAGAAAAGAAGGGTGGTGGGGCAGTGTTAGGGAAATCACAGACACCTCTTAAGCAGCTATCCCAAGGATCTCATTTATCCCACCTTCTCCTCTGGGGAAGTCACAGACACATGGTAAGTGACATCCTCAGGCATTCTTCCAAGCCCCACCTCCTTTTCCATTGTGTGCCATTCCACAACCTAGGGGAATGTTAACTCTAATTAAAATGCTTGGCCAGACCTTGAACCCAGAAATTAGAAATAAGCAACCCCAGATGCTTATCAAAACAGAAATTTTCAGTGGCAAGAAAATTTCCACTGTCCCCAAGAGACAGTTAAAAACCATTCCCAAACAGTATGTAGATGATCTCTCTTCTCTGATGCAAACTGGGGTTTGCTGAGCTTCCATCTATTGATAGGGACCTGAAGCAGTTTTTATCCACCCTGAGAGACTGGCCCTGATCAGACTTCTTACCCAAAGACTTCTTTGAAGTCTTTTTACTGTCTGTCAAAGAGATTATAGACCCTTTCTGACTCTATTTTAAGCAAGGAATATAGGATCATTTGCTAAGAACGTAGTTGAAACCTTGAACTTGTGATCCCATGGTGCACCATTGTGGCAACTCTTCACAGGCAGGTCATGAAAAGAAATAACAGTGTTTTGTAAGCAACTTCTGTCAGGTCATTTCATTACAGTTTCATCTGGTGAAATAGAGTTAATCTCAACAGATTGAGGTGTGAGAACTGTTTTTCTCAGAGGAGGCAGTTACAGATTTATCAGGCAAAACAGGTTTAATCTTTCCAGAGGGAAGTGGGATTGGTGATTCCTTAGGGTTGACTGGATGTGTCCCATATCCCCCCAAAAAACTGCATGATTTTCCAATTTCTACAGACAAATATCAGAGTGGGCATGCATATATAACGGTGTGGAATAATGCTGGAAGGAACATGAAGTTGAATCAGCCTGAATTTATTGATATGAGCCCACAAAGCAGAGATTATGGATTTAATGCTATAGATAAAAGATAAGAAAGAGCTCTAAGAGTTTGTTCTTTTGATTGGCTGAGGCATGGACCAAGTGGCAACCTATATTAAATGAAGTTAAAATAACACAACGGTGTTGATGTAATATGGATAAATGGATCCAAAATCTTAGAGAGATTTGAATATCAGAATAGTTTTATCATGTAAAACTGGCTGGTCAACTCTAAAAATGTCCAGATGGCTTATTCTGAATACTAAAGTTCTTTGAAATGTAAATCCTCCAGCCATCTATATATTAAAATATATGCTGTCTTTCTTGATTGTGTTTACTCTTCAACTTGAGAATTACTGAAACCCTGTAGTAGAATATCAATTCTAGTTTTCTATACAGTTATTTTAGGTTTAATTTGTATAAAACCTTACATATTTAATTCGCAGTAAGATTCTGGTGTACACATTTAAAGAGTCACTCAGGATTGATAAGCTAAAAATGGAAATAAGTGTGTTTCTCTTTTTTCTTCCCTGGACAAAATTTTTGCTCATGCATAAAGCTATCTATAATTTATAGTCAAGTTCTTTTATAGATATCTTAATAATTGTGGGAACTACTTTGTTAATGCTTATGAGATCGCTAGAATCATAATCAATGTTCTGTATTAATTTTTATTTTGTGTAACTTCTTTTAATTTCTTATCATTTCTTCTTTTCTCTGTGATAAAAATCAGCTTATACAAGATTGTTACACTTTGTTTAGAAATATTCAGAGAGTTGTTGACTATCATAAAAGTGAAAAAAAACTCCCTACTGGATGTGACACTATACACCATAATCTTGCCAATAAATATGAATAAGCATTTCCCTGTTGTAGTAGGTGTGGAGTTCACATTTTAAATATTTTTTACTAATTAACATGCAGGTAATATTTGGGCAATTTTCTGAAACTTGAAGGACAGCATTCTTCTATGTACTTTTATTATACACTATTTTACTAACAAACAGTTTTATGTTCTCCCATGTGTATATATCCCTTAAAATTGTACATGTATTTCATAGAAAAACAACTTTTTAGACCTTGCTAGAGAGGTCATTACCAGTGACTATTTAAAATCACTTCTTTTTGCCTAATGAATTAGTATTTATTGTGGCATTTTACCAAAACAACAAGGTGCAGCTTTTCTTGAAAGTGTAGAAACTTCTTAAATCTTCACAGAATAAGCTTTCTTTCCAAGAACAACTTTGCAAGTTTTTTGTTTTTTTTTTTCCATTTCATTTTGCCTATCTGACAGTTGGCTAGATATGGAAGTAAAAAAAAAAAAATGCAGGTTAAAGGCCAGGTGTTAATTTTGTTGAGTTTCACTAATTAGCAATGACTTGCTTCCAGCTATGAGTAACCATTAAACCTAAATTAAAAAGGATAAAGCTGGCAAAATTTGCCTAGAGCATGTGAGGTTCAAAAATCAAATGGTCATTAGATCACTGCTGATGACAAGATATTTCACTATAGCTATTAGGCATACTAAAGCTTTTACAAACTCTTGAATTTATTTAACTGTTACTTTGGGATGAAATGCTTACTTTGATTAGTGTCTACTGTATTATTAGCTTAAACTCAATCAATATAATTGGACACTACACTCACTAGGATTTTCTAAATGTCTGTGAATTCTATGTATCATGTATTTCTAGCACAATTTACAGAGTTGTGCCATCTTCAACATTAATTAAATTGTCAAAAATTTCCATATATACAAACCAGCATATATTTCGTAGAAAGAACTACATAAGTTTTAAAGCCAAAATAGTGGATAACATTTTTAGTGTCCATCTTTCTTTATCTTTCAAATTGGTTTTGAAGGTATTTCCTCTGTAAACATTTTCCACATTAAACCCTTGCTTAAGGAGATAGAAAGAACATGGATTGTTATTCTCTCTCTCCCTCTCCGTCACTTTCTTTTCTTTTCTCTTCATTGGTATAGCTGCTTCATTTCATACTTATTTTTCTCTAAGAACATGCAAACTCTTTTCTTGTGCCTGTCTTCTTCTATACTGAGGCAATCAAAACTTATTTATAGATATTTAAGGATTAATCCACCCTAATCTTGAAAATTCATTCATTGGATAAAATATACATAATAAATACTATTCAAAGGTAAATGCTAGGAGGTGGGAAAAGATGGTGGTGTAGGGAAATGGGGAATTTAGCTAGACTTTAGGGCAGCTGTAAGTAGCCAGAAACTTAATGGAACAACTGTTTGGGGGGCATCAGTGACCAGTCACACACCATATACCTGTCTAGAATGGGTGGAAGTGCTGAGAGCGCAGGAAAGAGCTGCAAGTAAGTCTCCAAAGCAATGCAACCTGCACTGCCATGCAGGCTGTTTTAGAGATACTTCCCTGTGGGAAAAATAAGTAGTCTCTACTAAAAGCAAGGGATGGTAGCTCAGCCAAGCTCTAATTACAGAATTCATAAACACATTTGGACTGCAGAATGCAAGCTCTGAGCACAGATAAACTGAAACCAAGCATGACAGTAACTCTGAGGTTTCTCCCAGCAGAGAGGATGTGGGGTTGATGGGAAAAAAAAAAAAAACCTTAAACCAAAAAGACAGAGGCTTTTGGAGTTGTCTGAGCTCAAAATACTGGGAAATGGCTGTTCCTCAAAAAAAGGGGTACCTTGAGCTGGGTACTAACTCCAGCACTTGACTAGTGAACATAGCCTGGAGACCAGTTCTGAAAAAAAAATTATATTAAATTATTCTTAGTATCTCATTTTAAAAAGTTAAAGGCATTCTCAATCATCAGCACTGACACAGGCAAGTGTGGAGTTAAGTATGCCTGAGAGCCAAAGTAACTAGACAAATGGAGACAAAGGGTATATATTCCTCAAAGAAAAATGGTGGTAAAAATGGTGGCATGCATTCAGAGAATTCAGACCCCAGGGCTGGAAAATAGAAACAGCTTAAGTTTATCATCTACCTCAGTCTCTGAACCATGCTCGGGTAAAGGGTCTGCTGAGAATTAGAGGCACCACACCACTTTATACCAGTGAAGAGCTATAGGCTAACAAGTACCAACAACAGGATGAGAAAAGCATAAAATCTAAAGGCTCCAAAGAGAAGACTGGAAATCTGCTGGGTCTCATCATTAAGAAACTTAACACTGTGTATACCCTCCTTCTGAGACCTGGACTGATATGCCTGGGGAAAACTAATTGAGGTGATTCATATCTTTGGAGGCTTTCCTCAAAAAAGGTTCCAATAGGCAAAACAAGAACCAGAAAAACAAGAGCTGAAAATTTCCTATCAGTTAAGCAGAAGCTATGCTAGAGTTCTAGATAAGTTGAACTGAATGTCAAAGAAGAGATAGAGAACAAAGCCAACAACCTTATGCTCTGGAGAATAAAAATGACCTCCAGAATAAACTAATCAAGGAAGTCAGATGCCAAGGCACCAAAAAAAATTGTGAATCATACTAGGAAGCACAAAAATGTGGCCCAGTCAAAGGAATAAACTAACACTCAAATGAGATACAGGAGTAGAAAAACCAATTAAAGATCTTCAAACAAATCTTCTACTTCAAGTCAATGAGTTGAGGGAAGATATGGCAAAAGAGATGAAGGATATAAAGAAGATATTGGATAACACTAAAGAAGAATGTTAAAGCTTGAAGAAAAGTGAAAGAACTTATAGAAATGAAAGGCACAATAGAAGAGACAGAAAAGCACAATGGAGATGTTCAACAGCAGATTTGGAGACACAGAAGAAAGGATTAGTAAAATAGAGAACAGGACATCTGAAATCCTACACACAAAAGCATAGGTAGGAAAGAGTGGGAAAATATAAGCAGGGTCTCAGAGACTTGAATGACAATATGATGCATATGAGTATTCATGTAATGGGTGTTGAATAAGGAAAAGAGAACAGAAAAGGGGCAAAAAGTATAATGGACAAAATAATCACTGAAAATTTTTCAACTCTAATGAAAAACATAAAGTACAGATCCAAGAAGCACAGCATACCTCAAACATAATAGATCTGGACAGACATACTCCAAGACACTAATCAGATTGTCAAATGTCAAAGACAAAGAGAGAATTCTGAAAGCTGCAAGAGAAAAATAATTCATCCCATACAAGGGAAGCTCAATAAGACTATGTGAGAATTTCTCAGTAGAAACCATGGAGGCAAGAAGGCTTCCATGATATATTTACGATAGTAAAGTGAAAAACTAACAACCCAAATTTCTATATCTGACAAACTTGCCCTTCAAAAATGAGAGAGTTTGTGCACAAGAGACCTGCTTTACAAAAAAAATATTAAAGGGAGCACTACAGGAAGATAGGAAAAGACAAGAGGGAGATATAGGGAAGAGTGTAGAAATGAAGATTATCATTGATGGTAAAAAGAGAGAAAAAATAAGCACAATATTGTAAGTATAATGAACAAAGCTGAATATACGTTTGAAAGAGGAAAGCTAGGGGCATGTATGACAAAAGAAGGAAAGGTAGAGGATACTACTGGTGAAACAAGAGTGGAGGTAAAGTTGATTAAAGTTACAAATATAAGAAAGTTTTAACATAAGGAAGAACAAAGGAATGTCAGCATTACAAGGTGTTGAAAATGAAATGGTATATGAAAAAAAAATCAATGAAAAGTAGTTAATACTAACATTGCAATATGTTTCCATCAATTACAATAAAGACAATATACCAAAGTTAAATGTCAGTAATAGGGGGATATAAGGGAAGGGTGTGGTATTATTGATGTTATTATTATTTTCTTCTTTTTATTTTTTTTATTCTTCATTCTCCCCCTTTTCTTCTTTCTTTGTGAAGCTACTGGAAATATCATTCATATTTTGCGGTGGTGAATGCATATCTATGTGATTATACCAGGAGTTATTGATTATATCCTTAGGATAGACTGTATGGTGTATGAATAAAACTGTTTAAAAATAAAAAGAAAGACACAGTGCTGGACAAATTGTGGAGAGAGAGTTGGTCAGGAAGTAGAGTGGTGTAGCCCCTCTGGAGGTCAGTGTGTGTGATGGTTCCAAACGAGGCTAAATATAAAGTTTCCATATGACCCTGCAACCTTGTCATTAGGTATTGTTCTAACCTATTAGCTGCCAGAATGCAATATACCTGAAACAGAATGGCTTTTAAAAAGGGGGATTAAAAAGTTACAAGTTTACAGTTCAAAAGTAGTGAAAATGTCCATATTAAAGCAAGTTTACAAAAATGTCCAATCTAAGGCAACCAAGGAAGGATATTTTGGCTCAAGAAGGCCGATGACATTCAAGATTTCTCTCTCAACTGAAAAGACACATGGTAAACATGGTGGTGTCTGCTAGCTTTTTCTCCCAGCTTCTTATTTCATAAAGCTCCCCTGGGGGCATTTCCCTCTGCCTCTCCAAAGATCTCTGGCTGCATGGGCAGGGTAGCTCTTTCTAAAATGGTTCCCACTTAAAGTCTTCCAGTAAGAAACCCCACCTTGAATGGATGGCAACACACTTCCATGGAAATCATCTAATCAAAAGTTACCAACCACGACTAGGTGGGTCACATCTCCACGGATAATTGAAAGACTCCTACCCAGCAATACTGAATGAGGATTAAAAGATATGGCTTTCCTGAGGTCCACAAATTCAAACCAGCATGTTCTACCCTTTGGACCCCAACAAGACATGTTTTCTTCCAAATTCACTCCATCACAATGTCAGAAATCCTTAAGCCATTTCAGTAACAATACAAGTATAATACAAGGTTAAAACCAGGAAAAGTCTCATTAAAGTCAGCTACAGGCATGATCTGTCGTAACGCAAACTCTCCTCTGGCTCTGGACCTGTAAAACTTAGAACAAGTAATTTGGTGCCAGCATAAAAAGGAGGAACAGTCATAGGATACATATACCCATTTCCATAGGAAGAAATTGGAAGGAACACAGAGGTTACTGGATCCAAGCAGTTTTTGCAGGACAAAGTCCATCATATTTTTAAAGTATGAGAGTCATTTATCTTCAGGGCTTTACAATGCAGCAGACCCCCACTTTTTCCAAGGGCTTACACACTGACCCACCTCTCTCTGAATGCAACCTTGGGGGACATTGAGTAGACCACATTCTCCTCTGCTCCACCCTCTCCAAGCATCATGGCTGCACCAGAATGCCATCTCTAGGGAACATGTTCAACTTCTCCATGTGATGGCAGCCCAATCTCCAAAGAATGTGCTGCACCCTCTCCAAGGCCTCAGAAGGCATGACCCTTCCACTGCCATGAGGTGGAAGGCCCATCTTCTGCCTCTGAGGCAAACTCACCCTCTCCAAGAACTTGGTGGGTCTGGTCTCCTAGCCCAAGGTTTTCTGACTTAAGACTTTAGTTTCCATGGTTCTGCCTCTGAAGTTAATTAACCTTTATACTGTCCTTTTCAGAGCCTCCTAGTCCAGATTGGCATTGGCTCCATTTGTTGGCTTTCATTGTAGTAAGCAGGGATTATGCCCATCAAATCACAGGAGTTTCCACAAATCTTTCCTGGATAACTCCATTCCCCATCCTGTTTTTTTCTGAGATAGCTAACTGGTTCCACATTTGGTTAAACCCTCACATGGGCCATTATTCTCTGTGGTTTCCCTTCTTGAAAGCCCAGAATTTTCTAGAACATCAATTTCTGGTTTCTTTGTGACTGAGAGTTCAGTTCTCAGCATATCTCTTTCCTGTCCCATTTCACTGTAAGCTTTGCAGAGAAATCAGGTTGTACTTTCCACATTTAATGTGGAAATCTCTTCTGCTAAATATACAAGTACATAGTTTTTAAAAACCGCCTTCCAGCCAAAGCCACTCATCAATTTTACCAGATTATCTGCCATTTTAAAACCTTCCTTCCAGTTTGCAATAACACATGCTTCATTTCTGCATAGAGTCTCATCAGAAGTATTTTTAGAGTCCGCATTCCTACCAACAGTCTCTTCAAAGCATTCTTGGTCTTCTCTATCAAGCTCCTCACAACTCCACCAGAATCTTTCCCCTATCTACTTAAAAAGCTATTCCAACATATTGAGTATTTGAAAACCACAGAAGCATCCCACTTCTCTGATATCAAAATCTGTTCTAGTTTGCTAGCTGCCAGAATGCAATATACCAGAAATGGAATGGCTTTTTAAAAGGGGAATTTGATAAGTTGCAAATTTATAGTTCTAATGTAGTAAAAATGTACAAATTAAAGCAAGTCGATGAAAATATCTGCTCTAAGGCATCCAGAGAAAGACACCTTAGTTCAATAAGGCCAATGACATTTGGGATTTCTCTCAAAACTGGAAAGAGACATGGCCAACATGGTGGTATCTGCTAACTTTCTTCCCTGGCTTCTTGTTTCATGAAGCTCCTGTGGGAGTGTTTTCCTTCTGCATCTCCAGAGGTCTCTAGCTGCATGGGCTCTGTAGCTCTTTCCAAAATGATTCCCACTTAAAGGGCTCCAGTAAGCAACACTGACACCTCCATGGAAATCATCTAATCAAAAGTTACCACCCACGATTGGGTGGGTCACATCTCCATGAATAATTAATAATTAATAATAAGGGTTAAAGGGCATTGCTTTTCTGGGGTCCACAAATTCAAACCAGCACAGGTATATACTTGGAAGAACTGAAATGAGGAATACAAATGGACATTTGCAAACTGGTGTTTATGGCAGCAGTATTCATGAGTTGCATTGGATGGAAGTGCCCTAAAGGTACATAGACTGAAGAGTAGAAGAGGGAACTGTGGTGTATACATAGAGTGGAATATTGAGTATCTGCAAGAAGGAATGAACTTGTGAGGCAAGCAACTAAGTTAAAAAAAATTTAGGATAGACATTGAGTGAAATAATACAGAAAAAAAAAGACAGGGCAGACATTATAATGCCTGTCTTATATATATAACATCGACTAAATATAATGTGCAATCTCTGCAAGAGATTGCAAGCTCTTACAGCAGCCGCATCAATTCCTGAGTTTTAACTGTTACTTTTAAATTTTGAGATGCTGAGCTCTTTGTGTATAACCTGGTTATTCCTAGGAAATTTGGGTATCTTTGTGGCACCTAAGACTCATAGTTGGAGTTCTGCAGCTATGAAAGTCAGCTTTACCCCCTACAGCAATTGTTAAAGAAGCTGAAAAACAGATCAGACTTCAACTAGAATACGAGTAAAATTTATCTGGTTAGGGCTAAGGAATATCAGAATACAGGGTAAAAAATGATATTGACTATATTTTTCTTTTTTTGCTTAAAGAGTTATTCCCTAAAATAATGGCATGAAATAGATATTATGATTATTGTTTTTAAAACAAGTTTCAGGGAAGGCTGAGGAATTTACTGAGTATCGCTTAGCTATTATATATTCATTCTAATCACAGGGTATATTCTTATCCATACATTATATGGTTTCCACATAAAAATTTTCCCTATAAAGCACATGGAGGAGATAACACACTCAAAGAAAATTGCACAATATTATTTTTAAATGTTAGCATACATATGTATATATGATGTGGGAAAATAAAATATCCAGAATCTTTTGTGATTTTGGAAGAGATGATTTCTGGAGAATTCTATTTATGAAATGGTATTTTGAGTCAATTCATAAAGAAAATAATTTTAAGAAAAAAAAAAACTTCTAAACTTTATTTTTTCCAAAATTAACAAATTCATCCAAACTACAAATCTAACTTATTGAAAATATTTTACTCTTTTTGCTTGCTTATTAGGAGCATTGCTTCTAATTGTTCTCAAATTTGGTCTCAATTGTTCTTAAATTTCTGTTAATTCTACTTACTAAAAGTTTCTCAAATTAACTGCTTGTTTTCTCTCTTTTTATATGCAATTCTATTGAGATATATGATATATTCACATCCCATATATCATCTAAATTGCACAATCAGTAGTTTATAGTGTCATATAGTTGTGCATTCATCATGATTGACTTTTGAACATTTTCATAAATCCAATAAAAATAAAAGTTAAAGAGAAATCTCATGTCCCCCTTCCCTTATTTTTTTATTTTTCATCTTTTTTTGACTCATCAGCCCATACATTGGATAAAAGTAGTGCCAGTCACAAGGTTTTCATAATCACATGCTCACACCTTAAAAGCTCTATGCTTATTCAACCATCTTCAAAAATGAAGGCTACTGAATTACACTTAAGGTATTTTCCTCTAGCTACTCCAATACACCAAACACTGAAAGGCAATATGTATACTGCATAAGAGTAACTTCCAGAATGACTTCTTGGTTCTTTTCTACCTTCTTTTAGTCAGGAAGTCTTTCTCACTTCCACAATGCCAGGGTCAGGCTTATACACTGGAGTTATGTCCCATGCTGCCAGGGAGATTTTCAACCCTGTGAGTCATATTCACCTGGGGGGAGGGGAGGACAGTGAGCTCACCTGCAGAGTTGGCCTGGGGAGAGAGGCCACATCTGAGCAACAAAAGAGGTTCTCTGAGGGTAACTCTTAGGCATAATCATAAGTAGGCTTAGCTTCTCCTTTGTAGTAATGTTTCATAAAAAAAAAAAAAAAGCCCCAAGACTGAGAACATGAACCAGTAAATTGGTAGACCCCAATGACTGGGAGAATATCAGATCTTCCCCAGTTGGGGAAGTTTAATATTTACACCTTTTTCCCAAGTTCCTCAAGGGGACTTTGAAAATACTTTTTAATTTTCTGGCTGGATTACTCTGGAATGTATCAGGACATGTGTAGTTACTGGGCACAATTTGAGGTTAAAATGTCCAAATCAAGCATCCACAAGATGATACCTCCTCCCAAAGACCAGGTGCCTGTGATCCTATCTCTGCTGTTACACGGCCACACACATGCCTATTTCTGTTGTTCTCTCCCTTCTCTCCCAGGGTTTGTTGCTTCAGTCTTGTTTTCTTCTCTTTTAACATCTCTGGCTTTTCTCTTTCAGCTTATCCGTTTCCTCTCACATTTTCTATAAGCTGCAAGCAGTAGTCAGGCCACAATTTCCATGTTTAATTAGGAAATCTCCTCAGGTAAATAACCAAACTCCTCACTTTCAAATTCTGCCTTCCATCCAATAACAGTGCTCAATTTCACCAAGCTCTCTGCCACTTTATAACAAAGAGCATGTTTCCTTCAGTTCGCAATAACACACTCATCATTTCTGTCCATTGCCTGCCTGAAAGTATCTTTTGCATCTTTATTTCTACCAACAGTCTCTTGAAAGCACTCTAGGCCTTTTCTATCAGTACACCAAAATTCTCCCAGAATCTTCCCCTTCTGCATTTAAAAGAAATTCCAGCATTTTTAGTATTTACGATCTCAGTACTCCACTCTTCTGGTACCAAAATGTTACAGTTAGCTAAAACTGACAAAATGCAATATACTAGCAATGTGTTGGCTTATATTATATTTGTAATTGAGCATTACTACAAAGCTATTTGATTAAAAATCTGGTTTTCTACATCATTTCTTAGGTATAGCTATTATAAAAAATTACATATAATGTACACATTTCAGGAGTTATTCAGAATTGGTCAATTTAAAATGGAAATAATGAACCAAACAAGTCAATCTAATTGGAAAAACTCTGTGTGCTGACAAGATATTACACATTGCTATGGAACCCTGGGTAAAGTCAAATTTGACTGTTCTAGAGAAAAAAATTGCATTGTGAATGTAATAAAGAGAAATACTGTCTGGTGTTAACCCCCTTCCCTAACGTCTCTTTACCTGAGTATTTGAGAAAATTTTGAAAAAACAGTTTAATATAATTTTGCTTTCTTCCAGAGTGAATTAATAAGTTAGATAATAAACTTCCATTTAGCAAGGTCACTGTTTTGATTGATCATGGAAATTAGAATGCATTAATAAATGGAATGATTTCTAAATGTTGGGTTAATTTCTTTTTTTTTCTTTAATTAATAAAAAAAAAAAGAAAAAGAAAAATTCCCCAAGGGAAATAATGTAGTGTGAGTGAACTGACCCATTAAAAACAGTTTTTCCCAGAAAAGATGCTAGCTCATAAAAATTTAAAAAGAAAGGAAAGTTTTGTAATATTAATGACTGATTGTTACTTTGATAAGAAGCAAGGAAATTCAAAATAAATTGCAATACGAATATATTTAATCCTTGTCAAATGAATCCAAAAGAAAAAGTGAATTAGTGTAATAATTTACTGAAAGGTTTTATGTTTTTACCTGAAAATGTGAACTATTAATGGAAATATTACATTTTATACAAGTCTTGGAGATATTTCCTCATAAAACAAAATTATTTAAATGTCCTTAACTTCTTATATTATTTTATGTCAGTTTGTCATCATTTTCACAAAATATTTAAGGTTATGAAAATATATACATATATTAATCGAATTATGTTATAATTGCTTATATATTTTTTAAATATCATTTGATCAGACAATCCAGTAAATAGCTTGGACTTAGTCACATCATTTACACTAATTGGAAAATTTTCAAAATGCCATTTGACACTTTTTTTCATCAACAATGAAATGAGAAAAATTTCTCATTTTCTCTAAAATGAGAAAAATATAATTACTAATTTTCATTAATTGATTTAAAACTTAGACTAATAATAAATTGAGGTAATTGATGAGTAATTTCTGGCTGCTTGTAAACTTTCCAAGGAAATTAAAATGTGTAGTTACTGGGCACAATTTTTATTTTTATACCATAGTCCATAACAAGTATGTTGGCTTTTCATAAAACTATAATTAGAAAGGTTATTTCAATGTGATGACAATACCATGTCTTATGATACATTTTCTAATATTAATATATTTCTAGTTAAATTGATAGGCTTAAATTCATCAATTATATATATATGAGGATATATCAATAAATATGAAATATGAATACTAAATATAAGAAATAAATAACAAAAATGTTCTTAGAATATGCAACATACTTCTATATACATATAGAATTTCTTGGAATATGAATTAATACTACCTGAGAACCTATTAACTCTTTGAGCTTTTGTACTTATTTTTGCCATATACTTATGATGTCATTGTATATTTCTTACTTCTACAAATATCTGAATTTATCAAAAACAATATTAATGTGACACTGTTTTAGTTTAAATATTATCACTACATATGCAATTGAATCATATATTTTCTTGGAACATAAATTAATTATTTTTATAAATTTATGTAAAGAGCAGTTCCCCTAAAGCACTTTTCAAATTCCCTTCTCTAAATTCAGAACAATACAGCTGTCAGTGTATCCTTTACTTTCATATCTTTTTGTAGTTTCCTAGCTAGGTGCTGAGTAACAACAAATATTTGTTCATTACTATTTTAACCCACTTTGACATGATACTCAGTAGTAATTAAGAATGGAAAAATAGTTATATACATATAAAAATATTTATACATTACCTATTTTTATATAGTTTAACATCACTTCTAGAATTGCCCAGAATTTCAAGTACATAATAGGGAAAATAATTATCATATCAAAAATTTTTAATTATATTCAGGTAAAAGGTAATTAAGATTAGTATGTTTCAATAGTTTTACACTGATCAAAATCAGTAACAGCATATCCCAAAACAGGTAAAAAAAAGTTTAACATAATAATATTAAAGAAACTTTATTGTGCAATGTCTTACTTTGTGGGTTTAAAATACTGTTGTGTATAGGTGGCAGTTTTAATACACCATTCACAACATGACCTTATAGATTTGACGATGCCTTTATAATATGTTCTTCTCAGGATAATAATTTGCTGAATCTTTATATAAGTATCAGGTATTATGTCTTAGTTATAATATTCTTGGTTATTGTTAAAACTAATCAGAATCATTTACTCTTGTTACCAATAGATGGCTTCTTGTCATTTTTCACAATGCACAGAGGCTCTTACTTTAAACTGAAGTCTATATTGAGTTTTCTAAAATAACATAGAAAGACAGTTTCAGAAACTTAAGCTGCAGAAATGTACCAGGTGCTCTTTAACTATTGACATATCTGAGTACAGAAATTGCAATATAAGTGAACACTGTTTCTCATAACTTAAACCTGATGACTGTTGTGAGGGAATAAATAAGGATTTCCAGGATAATTTTAGTCCAGAACAAGTTGAATACATAACTTCAGATTGTTGATCCAAGATCCAGCAAGCAAAACTGAATGATGTAGGAATAAATTCAACTAAAATGGGAAATCTACTTATGATTGTTGCTTTCAGAATATTGCTATTTTTGATCTTTTTGGTATTTCCTGATGGGCAAATAATAAAATTTTTGCTCTTTCTTCTTGAACTATATAAACCTCCATCAAATTGGCTAAATTTGTACAATCTGAAAAAAGCATATTTTGAACATTTTGCTCCTGACGATCTATTAGAACATAGGAAAATAGATCTATATGAAATCTTAGTACTGATTATAAGCTAACTAATCATAAGAGGACAAAAGGATAATTATGCCTTACCTATGCCTCTTTTTTCTCAGCTTTAGAATGGAAATAGAATATAACACCTACGTCATAGAATTGTATGAGGTTAAACTGAAGATACGTGAAATTCTAAACCATGCTAGCCAGTATAGGCACTATATTATTACTTGTGTTATTATTATTATTATTATATTTTGTAATGATCCATGATGATACATCTGCCTAAATGTACATTTGCATTTCTTTACATTATGAAGTGATTTTATTGAGAAATATTCCATGAGATTTTCAACTCCAATATTTATTCCTGCAAAGTCTAAAGAATAATTTAACTACATAAGAATAAAAAGTATCCTACAAGTTTGAGTTATCTCGATTGCTAATTTCTTATCAGTTAGTTCAAAATGACAACCAAAATTTTTCTTTATAAAAGTAAGCATTTTCTGTAATGAAAGAATTCAGTGAGTTTGAAATTTGAAAACAGAACACTTAAGATGAGAATACCAACAGAATATTTTAAGGTGCATTTGAGTCAACACAAAACGAGTAGTGTCTGTGCTAAACTGTGAAGGGCTAGAATAGAATGATGCCATGGCTCTTAGTTTAATAAGCAATGACCCTAACATCCTTCAAGCTACAGAGAGAATAGGCTTTGTGAGATTCAAAATGAAACACATGCTTCTTTTGCATAAAGCCACTCTAATTTCTCATTGCCTTTATGAAAAAAAGTAAAACTGAAAGAAAACCAAGACCAAATTTCTTTTTTTTTTTTTTTTTTTTTTAAAGGAAAGACAGAGAGAAGGAGGGAAGGATAGAAGGAAGGAAGGAAGAAAGGGAAACATTTTTAAACATTTTCTTGTTTTATTGTATTCTGTTTCTCCGTTTTTGTTACATGGGCTGGGGCCGGGAATCGAACCGAGGTCCTCCGGCATAGCAGGCAAGCACTTTGCCCGCTGAGCCACCGCGGCCCGCCCCTTTTTTAAACATTTTCTTGTTTTATTGTATTCTGTTTCTCCGTTTTTGTTACATGGGCTGGGGCCGGGAATCGAACCGAGGTCCTCCGGCATAGCAGGCAAGCACTTTGCCCGCTGAGCCACCGCGGCCCGCCCAAGACCAAATTTCTTAAACCTCTTTATAGCACCTTTCACATTCAGTTTCCTAACCAACTTCACCACAGTGCTTTTTCTCCCAGCTGGTGTTTTGAAGCTTTGTTTCAGCAAAATCTGTTGACAAAGTGCCACCAAATGTAAACCTGATTAATGGAGGATATACAAGAGTGTGTGAGAAAGTGTGTGCAGTCTAAGTATAGTATAGATTACTAAGTATGGCCAGTCAGTGAACTATCCTAAGACAAATAAATGTTACACATTTATTTTAACCTGGAAATTTTTGCATGAGTATGACATAGTCAAGACATATGAAACAGTTTAGAAATTTAACCATCAGACTGGCATGATAGCAGTATATTCAATTTAAAACTTGAAGTAGTTCAACTAAAGAAGAGTATTGTTTTATACATGTTAAAAGTTTAAAAATGATAAATCTTTTTCAGTTACAGAAAAATTTATTTTATTACCACAAATATGCCTTGCCTTCTCTTAATCTGTTATTTCTTAAGTTGTTCCTCTTAGCATGTCTTCTCAGCTTACCTTCACAAAACATTGCTAAATTCCACATATTCACCAGATCTTAGCTTAACTGTCACTTATTCTTGGAACTCTTTCCTATTTGCTACTGTGTGATATTATGGCATACCTTGTAATTTATTATTTGCCTATATTCCCTATTTAACTCTGTTGACACCAAGGAAAAGAAAGCAGGAATGTAATTTTTTTTACAGATAAAATAATTTCATGGCAAATAATATAATCTAGTATAAAGAGTTCATTAAAGCATTTAAAAAGGTTGGCTTATCAAGAGGACATACAATAAACAGAAAGTCAGTAAGAATATAGAAGAATTTAACAATACAATCAGCAAAACTGACCTAATTGATATTTCTAGAACCATCCATCCAACATAAGATACATATTCTTTCCAAGTGCAGATACAATATTTAGAAAGACAAATCATACTCCAGGATGTAAAACAGTTCTCAAAATTTTAAAAGGATTCAAATAAACACATAGTAAGTGCATTGTTTTTGTAAAGCTGCCAGAATGCAATAAACCAGAGTGGAACTGCTTTTCCAAAGGGAATTTATCAAGTTGCAAGTTTACAGTTCTAAGGTCTATAAAAATTGGCCAAACTAAGGCATTCAGAGAAAAATACAACCAGAGTATATTTAGCAGATAATCAAAAAGTGTTGGCAGAGTCTCTTGAGGATTGGGAGAAAAAACATGGAATTGCTAAACTTTACCACCAGTGAACCCCCTGATACCAGATCAAATATTAGGGATACCTAAATCAATAATAGGCCAATTTCTTGATCTTGAGGCTTGCTCTTGTGAAGCTTATGCATGTAGCAGAGAAGCTTAGTGCCTATAAGTATGCCTAACAGTCACATCCAGAGGACATCTTCTGTTGCTCATATGTGGCCTCTCTTTCTCTAAGCCCAATTCTCCAGGTGAAATCATTGCCCTCCCCCCTATGTAGGACATGACATCCAGGGGTGAAAGTCTCCCTGTTAGTATGGGAGATGACTCCCAGGATGAGCCTGGCCCTGGCACCATGAGATCAACAATACATCGTGACTAAAATGGGAAAAGAAGTGAAACAGATAAGGTGTCAATGGCTGAGAGAGTTCAAATAGAGTTGAGAGGCTACTCTGGAGGTCACTCTTAGGCAAGATTCAGTTAGAAATTGCTACCTATCATAGCTTGCTAATTCCCAACCAAAACTATTCCTGCGAATCTTAAGGAACACCTAGGACATTATATAAGATTATACAAAGGTTCCATGCACTAGAGTATCTTTTCAGAAACCTTAGACCAGATCCCTAGACCAGACATGTCATGAAATGCAGGAGGGCCAGTCTCTCCAGAATATTAACTAATTCCATCCCCCTATCCCATATTATGGACAACCCCTTCAAACGTGAAAATGGAATGGGCCTAGCCCAAATACCCTTAAAGAATGGGAGAAAGATGGTGATGATAGAGTTATACAGAGAAGGTAGGGTTTAACAAATGAGTATGATTGCTGAATCATTATATTGACATTTCTTTTAATCCTCAGTGTCTTGGAACAGGTAGTAGTAAAAACCTAAAAATGTGGAATTGTAATCCATGCCAAACTCTGAGATCTGTTCTACAACTAATTGTTGTGATTTTTTTTGAAATTTATTGCTTTTTTGTATATATGTTATTTTTACAAAAAAGAAAAAAAATGTCAATTGTAATGATAAAAAAAATTGAATCAGGATTAAAGAGCATGGCTTGTCTGGGATACACAACAATTTTAAACAGATATGGTAAGTCTGGTGACAATAATGGCATACACTAGCATTCAATCACAGAATGATATCTAGAAACCCTCCAATATTTTGAAATCCAGTAAAACATAAATATGTGAAACAAGAGTTGAAGAAAAAGATGAAAATATAGATTAAGTAATGTTTTTAATTTTTTTTTTCATGCTATGATAGTTAATTTTATTTGTTCAAGGGTTCCTATGGCAAACATCGAACCAAACATTTGATTTGACTCAGCGGGCCCAGATTCACATATTTAGGAAGATAAAAGCAAACTGTGATTCATGTACATGGATGATAACTAACTGCTAAAGGTCAATTACAGTTTTTGCAGTTTTTAAATTTCTACAGCATAGAACTGAATGTCATAGGTCCTTTAGGTCCTTTTGGATGTCCCAGAGGGTATATTCTTGAGTTGAGCAACTTCATCATTCTTCAGCTTCTGGTGATAACACTGATTAATCCCTGAGCATTCAGGGTACATGGAAGGCTTAAGAAGACTGTGTTCTCAATGCCGTATATCCCCTTCACCAATGTTGATACTGGATGAATCCTGGCTAGGTTTTTGAACATGGATTCAATCAGATCAACCACACTTAATCCAATAGCCCAGTTGGTATATCCTTTCAGCTTGATGACTTCATAGGTACTTTCAACAACCACCTTATGTGCTTCCTTCCAATTTTCACTATCATTACCTGTTCCCATTTCTGGATTCAGTTCCTGGAGAGAAATTCCTGCCACATTCACTGCACTCCACACAGCCACACTTGAGTCTCCATGTTCTCCCAAAATCCATCCCTGGCAACTGTTGGGATGAATGCCCAGTTTTTCAGCCACAAGATAATGAAATTTAGCAGAATTCAGATTGTACCCACTTCCAATCACATGGTACTTGGGTAATATACTTAGTTTTCAGGTAATATATGTTAGAATATCCACTGGGTTGGGAACCATAATGGTATGCAATTGGGAATGTACTTGATGACCAGAGGAATAATGAATTTGAAGACAGTTACATTCCTCTGAATCAACTTGAGGCAACTCTCCCCCTCCTGCTGATGGACCACTGCAGTTACCACCACAATCTTAGAATTAGCTGTCACATAGTAATCCTTACCTGCCACAATTTTGGGCTTCTGAAGAAACAAGCTTCTATGCTGCAGATACATCATTTCTCCTTTGAGTTTATCTTCAAAACATCCACAAGGGCAAGTTCATCAGCCAGAGACTTTCCAAGAATGCTGATGGCACATGCCATACCAACTTGTCCAACATCGACTACAAGTGATCTTGTTGTTTGGCACAGTTCCCTCCTCTTCTGCAACTTGTGCAATCAGTTTTTCCTTAAGAATGGCCATTGTGCTTAGGAGGTGGAGATGGCTCTCAGGACAGCTACACAAGTTGGGTGGAAAGACAAAGTCCTTATGTAATACTCTTAACTGAATGAAAGATAAACACAACATGAAAAGTTGGTTAAGTCTCTTGGGAAATATATAGAGCAATGTTTGTAGAAACAATAGCGGTTTGTACAAAACCTCTATTGGGAAAGAAGAAAAATATCAAATCAATGAATGGATTCTCATTTAAATAAACAAAAACTACAGCAACTTTAAGCAAAATTAGGTAGAATAATGGAAATAATAAAGGTCAGAATAGGTATTGATAACCTAGAATAGAACAATTAATTACATAAACCCCTAGACAGACTTATCAGGAAAACAAGAGAAGACATGAATTTCCAATACAGTAAGGAAAGAGGTGATGTTACTACAGTTCTTACAAGAGGTGAGATGGTATTTTTAATTAAAAATGAAGTATTATATAAAACTATTTGCCCCCAAATCCAACACTTTAGATAAAATGGACAATTTATTTAAGAGACACTAACTAAAACTGTTAAAGTTCATACAGAAAAAGAAATACATAACTCAAATAACTGTAGAGTTATTAAGGAAATTGTTAATGTGATTGTTTTCATGCCATGCTGAAAGCTCTGGGCACAGATAGCTGTACTGAGAAAGTAGTCTAGTAAATGTTTGAGGAACACAATAATATTCAGTTTATACAAAGTCTTCCAGAAATTGAAAAAGAGGAAAGTAATTACAATATTTTCCATGAACCCCTGTCCTGACATTGAAACCATATAAAAACAGTAGAAGGAAAGAAAATTACAATGATCGTTCTCAAACATCGAGGCGAACATCCTAAACAAAATTTTAACAAAGCAAATGCAACAATTTATATAATGAATAATATGTCAAAAACAAGTAGGATTTACTCTAGGAAAGTGTTGAATATTCAAAAACCAATTAATATAATTCAACATATTAAAATCTCAAAATGGGAAAAAAAATACTAAAGTTGATAAACAGCATCTAAGGAAACATGGCATAATATCATAATTAATGATGAATGACTCTTTGCTTTCTCTCTAAGACTGAGGAAAGATAAGGTTGAAAATTATAAATACGTCTATTCAAAATTATATTTTAGGCCATAGAAGAGTCAAGAACAAGAGATAAAAGCATCTAGTTTAGAAAGAAGAAAGTAAAATAATGTTTATTCATACGCAAAATGCTTGTGTCCATAATCTATCCAATTTAATGTACAAAAAAGCTAGTGGAATTAATAAGTGTGCTTTGCATGGTTGCAGAACACAAGATGGAGATTAAAAAATTCATTCTATTTCTATATACCAACAAACAGCAAAACATCATAAAGTCAAATTATAAAATATAAAATTTAAAGAACAGCAAAATATGAAATATTTAGTCACATGCTTGGAGATATTGCATAATCTGAAAAAAAAATAAAAATCTGAACAAAAGGAAAGTTATATTGCGCTCATGTATTAATGCCTGAAATTTGTTAAGATAATTCTCCCCAAATATATCGATAGATTTAACATAATTTCAGTTTAATTCTAGCAAACTTCTTTGTACAAGTTAACAAGGTTTTTTCTAAATTCCTATGGAACAAATAAGAAATGGAATAGCAAAAGTAACTTTGTAAAAGGGGAGAAAGTCGGAAGACTGATCTGGTTTCACAACTTACTATGAAGCTACACAAATCAAGACTTTGAGGTAAAAGATACTATTCCAGAATTATTAACAAGGGGAGAAGAGCTCATAGTAATGAAATAATACAGAAAGGAAATTATTTAAAAAATTGTATTTTGCTTCATTCTCTGTAAAACAATTTGGGAACATAGAAGGAATGCCTTCATAGAAAAATATACATGAACAAAACTGACCCTATGAATATACAAATTAAATAGATCAAATACCACAGAGAAATTTATGAAAGAATTATACTGATTCTGAAAAATGAAAACCATAACATATTTTTGGGCAAGAAAATTCAATTTGTAGTATCGCAAATTTTTCTTGTTATGTACAAGTATAACATGGTTGCATAAAAATATTGGTGAGATATATTAGAAGGCACATGCAAACTGATATTAATATACTATGGATTAAGGAATACGAAAAACTAATCAGAAATGATTTTTAAAAAAGAGCTATGAGAAGGAACTAGCATTAACAGAAATTAGGAAACAATAAACCCAAAAGAAAGACTAGTGATTTTCAGTGCTAGAGGGGAGGTGGATATTAAGTCAAGCAAAGCTTCTGTGAGACAATATTGAACTTCACCCCTCATTATTTATCACTAGCAATCTCTTTGTCATAGCAATTTCAATTATTTTCCTATATGTATAAATAGGCAAAGTGGTATATTTATGTATGAAGACATATTAATTGATGAATGGGTAGATGAGATAATAATTAAGCACTTTTCCTAAGAACAAAAATAGGGTGAAAGCTAAATATATATACCAAACATGTAGCAAAGAAAACACACACACATACACACACATACATATTCTTAAATAAGAAAATTCAAATTATAATGCCCTTAATTTTCCTTATTCATATATTCATTTACATTATTTTAATATAATATATGTGTTAATTGTGATATATTTTTAAATTAAAAATAAAAAGCAAAATAGTTTATATACTATGCAGGTATTAATATATTACCAAGTATTTCGTAAATGAGACATAAGTGAATGGCAACAGGAGTTTTCTGGAGTGCTAGACTGTGTGATTGTGGGACAAACATAAAAAAGTATTATTTTAAACATTAAAAAGAACATATATACATTCCATGCTTACAGATGAGAATATGCTACTTGTGGTTAAAATTATTAAATGAATCACAGGTGTCCATTACTATAATTTATAAGAAAAGAAACATTAAAAACATCTTTTGTGTCCTCTGTATAACCCTCCCTTCCTCCCACCAGATGTAGTTACTTACCTAGAATTTGTATTTATCAGATCTTTGCCTTGATCTATAGTTTTATCATATGTATGTTGATCATCAAACATTATAGCCTTCAGTATTGCATGTGTTTGTAAAATAAATTAAAACTTTACCTGTGTTAACAAATTCTTTTGTACCTTCAGTAGTATTTGGTGTTGCTGTTATTCATTGGTTTTTAGTTTAATTACAATTCTGCAGATAAAGTTTATCATAGATATGTGAATATTTTTCTAGATTTCTATTGAAGTTTTTTTTTCTTCTTTTGCATGGGAAGGCATCAAGAATCTAAACCAGGTCTCCGGCATGGCAGGGCTATTGACATTTTTTATTTCTAATTTGTTATTGTTGCTTTGATCATACTTGTACTAGTCTTGAAGCACATTTTCAGAATACATACCTAGGTCTAGAAGAGCTAGATGCTAGCTTATGAGTAGCCCGAAGTCTACTAGTGAGTTAATCTATTTTCCAATTAAATTATATGTGTTTTAGCCACTTATGCTGTCTCTTCTGCGAACTATCAAATAATGTCTTTTACCATCTTATCTGTTTAAGTAATTTTCCTTTTCACCGACTCTAGAGCACTGTTTTGAAGATAAAATATATTATAAAATATCTTCTAAGGGTTATCATTTTTCTTCTGAATATATGTTGTACTTTTATAATAAAAGTTCTCAATTTTATAAACATTAAATATAACAGCAGTTTCCATTGTGGTTTGTTATATTTTTATAAAAATGACTGTATCCTAGAATGATACTCCCAGTAAACCCAGGATCAAAAAAGAGCCATTGATCAGCTAAATAAAATCTGAAATCATTTGCTACTGCAAGAACTTCATTAAAGGGTTTTCTAAAGATATGCTTCAGAAATAAAGAATGAGTATCAGAAAGCAAGGAAAACAGTGAACCAAGAAAATCTGAATTATGTGGATAAAGCTAAGTAACTGATGACTACATAAAATTATACTAAAAATCTCTATATTTTCTGGTGCAAAAAATTATAGGTCTGGACCATAAGATCAAAGTTCAGTAGAGATTATCTAAGTTAATCATCCTCAGTTTATTGTTCAGGAGGAGATAAAGTATGGAATGTGTCTTTTATTTTACTAGGTTAAATATTCAAGCTAAAATTTATATTCTATCTATTGGATTATATAAATAGGCCACATTTGTTGAGAAATAATGGAAGGATTGATAAAAATCCCTGCCCAACAAAGAAAACACACAAGTAGATAAAAATACAACATAAAAAGCCAAGAAAAGTAGCTAATGCAGAATTAGATATCGCAAATTAATCAAATGCATTTTTAGATATAATGGTTTTTATTTGGTTCACAATTTTTAAATTAATATTTTAGCCATTCATTGTTGAAAACTAAGTTCCTTCCAAACATGAAGTCACAGGAACCAATTCAGTGACAAATCATTGGATAATTCAAAATATAGCAATAATAAATTATAAGTGTCACAGTGCTTAGCGATTTTAGTGGTTTGAAGCATTGTGTACACTAGAAAAACATGTTCTTAAATCTCACCCCTTCCTGTAGATGTAAACCCATTGTAAGTGGGTCCTTTTGCTGAAACAACTTCAGTTCAGGTGTGACCCACATCATTCAGGGTGGATCTTAATTCCATTACTGCAGTTCTTTATAAACAGAATGAATACACAGAGAGAAAGCCATGGAAGCAAGAAGCCAAATGTAATGAAACCCAGAAATAGAGATACTAGTAAATGCCACCCATGTGCCTTGCCATGAGGTAAAAGAGATGAAGATTGCCAGTGGCCAGTCTTTGGAAAGAAAGTATCACCTTGATGATGTCTTTATTTGGACATTTTCTCCGCCTTAAACTGTAAGCTAATAAATTCCCCTAGTTTAAGACAATTCATTTCATAATATCTGCTTTAAGCAGCCTAGGAAACTAAAAGAGTGACTATTTCACATCCTTAGCAGAGCAATCAATAACTAAATGAGCATTAAAATTGAATAACGGTATTATTTTTAGAATTGCTCCCTCAGGTTTAGCATTGCATTTTATTGATTATTCAATTCTTTAAGTCAGATTTAGTGACTTAATCTGAGTCATTATATATATTATAATATAATACATTATATATTAATTATAACATAATTATAAAATGATTTAGTCATCAAAGCATTTAATCCACTATCATGACACACGATTTTCTTGAAACATTAAATTAGCACTTTTTTCAGAATTTAAAATTCAGGCCAAGTCAAATGGGGTTTATGTTATACACAAAATGTCAGGCATAATGACTCCTGGGAAATTTAAAGATTTTTGTGGAATAAATACTCTTTCTAAAGCAAAAAGATAAAAAATATTGGTTTGTGTTAGCAGGTTGAAATATTTATTTCCTATGGAAGTTAATCATACCAAAATAAAATATTTGAAATTATCTATTTTTAAAATTTCAGTAATTCCTTGAATTTACTAGGGCCACACCATTCCCTTCAAGTGACTTATAACCATTTGTGCATTTATGCCATATCAGACATTTAAAATTAGTTATTTTATGTGTTTACATGCACGTATGTATTTATTAAGTTATAATTTCTCTATTTTTCTGATAATTTAATCTGGAATAATTTACAAATCAAAGTGAAAACTAAACACCATCATTATAGCTAGATAGTCTTATGCTAATGTTTGTATAAGTTATTTTAAATTATGAAAGTAATGTGTAAATACTGCAAAAATTAAAAAAATAGGAAACACAAAGAAAACTATTGATAATCTCAACTTCCAAATAAATATGTATTTTAAATAGTGTAGCTCTCTTTTCTTCCACATATTTTTCTATATGCATGTTTGAATGATTTATTATACTTTCATTATCACTTTTCCCACTTTTTTTGATATATTAACATTTTCTCATGGTACAAAATGAACTATTTTGGTATACAAATTGCAATGTCTATATTGTGCCACATTTTGAAGAAATTTTCTCTACATTTCTGTTGCTTTAATTATTGTCTAAAACATTTTAGTATATGTATCTGACAAAGTCTGAAATTAATGATGGAGCTCAAAATTATTTATCTTATATCTTTATGAACACTATTTTATTGTTACCAAGTAGGGTTAGCTCCAAATTCCTTTTTTTGCAGCCTTCATAAGATTGAAAAAAAAAAGTATGTGTATATGTATTAGTGATAGACAGTGGGGTCAGATAAGTAATCAGAATCTTACTCACGAAGATATGTATCTTTGCCTAGTTGATGATGGTGTCCCTGGAAAAAAATAGAAAAAATAAAGTATGAAATTCTTACTATTGCAAGAGATATAAGTTGAATGAACAGAAATCCAATTTGAAACACAAAACAGAGTAAGAATCCCTCAATCAACTCCAAGACTTGAGCAGATTTACAGATTCAGGGTCCCTTAAATGAAGTGAAAGCTAGTTCCCATTGGGGAAGGATCCTGCTAGATTGCCAAAATTTTGTACTGTCAATATTTCTCCCAGCCTTCCCCAAAGGTGTATACAGTCATTTACCAGTGTAATAGGACACTGAAGAAAAAGAAATAATCATATATTCCAGGGATTACTGGACATCAACTATGAGTTGTTACTAGCCCTGGAGACCCAAAATATTACTTTAATATACCAGTAGGCAAGGTGCTTATCAGGTCAGGTGGTCAATGGAATTTTAGCTCAGGTCTATCTCACCATGGGTCCTGTGATTCCCCAAGTTTATCCTGTCATCATGTTCCCAACTCTGGGATGCATAATTGGAAAAGACAGACATTGCTACTGGAAGAAATCCTCACTGGTTCCTTGACCATGGAATGAGGGTTATTATGGTAGGAAAGCTCAAGTGGCAGCCACTACAACTGGCTGTCCTTGAGAAAATAGTAAACCAAAAGCAATGTCTCATTCTTATTGGGATTGGAGAGGTTGGTGTCACCATGAAGGACTTGAAAGATATAGAGATAGTGATTCTCACCACAATCCCATTCAACTTCACTATTTGGCCCATGCTAAAAACAGAAAGATCATGGAGAGTAACAGTGGATTATGGAAAACTTACTTAGGTGGTTACTCCAATCACATCTTTTCCAATTGTGGTTGTATTGCCTGAGAAAAGTTATATATTTCCTTGTACCTGCAACTATTTGACTGGCATTTTTTTTTTTCTATACTTGCTGGTAATGATTACCATTAACAGTTTACGTTCAATGGACAAAGCCAGCAATATGCTTTCAGTGTCCTACTACAGAGGTATATCAATTTGCCAAATGCCATTGCTCAGTCTGTAGGTGCCACCTTGATTACCTTTTCCTTCCCTGAGCCATTGTGATAGCATGATGATTGGATTGTGGGATGCAAAATATTCCTCATTTGACTGTTTTACTCTGGCCTAATTACCAAGTGATCTAGAAAACTGCTAGTTTTGAATGGGGCCACAAAAGACAAGGCTCTGCAATAGGTCCAGGGTGCCATGCAGGATGCTTTGTTTCTTGGGCCACGTAATCCAGCAGATTCCAGTGACATGAGAAGTGACAACAGACAGATATGCTGTTTGGAGTTTTTTGGCAGGCCCTGTTAGATATTTCACAGTGTAAAAATTTAGGATTTTGGAACAAAGTCCTGCCATCCTCTGGCGTATAACTGTTCTCCTTTTGAGAAACACATTTTGGCTTGCTATTGGGCCACAGTCAAGATGAATGCTTAGCTAGGAGCCGTCAAGTTACCATGAAAACAGTTTCCCATCATATACTGGGTTTTGTCTGACAAATCTATAAATGTGAGTGTATGCATAAGCCCTCCATTAAATGGAGGTGGTATGTACAAAAGTGGTTTCAAATTGGCCCTGAAAGCATACACTGAATGAGAAAGTGGCACAAGTACCTGTGACCCTACTCCTATTACACTACATTCTCTTTCCCAGCCCATACCTATGGTCTCAAAGGCAGTTACCTATAGCCATTTGTCTGGTGAAGAGGAAATTCATGCCTGGTGTACAGATGGTTCTGTAGGATACACAAGCAGCAACTGAAAGTGGGAAGCTGAAGCAAAACAGCCCCTTTCTGGGACATTCCTGAGAGAGTGGTGAAGCAAAATCCTCCAAGTGGATAGTAATTCAAGTAGTGCAACTGGTTGTACATTTTTCCTGGAAACATAATTGGCTAGAAGTATGAGTCTATATCAACAAGATTGATTAGATGGTCAGGAACTTGGAAGAGACATGACTGGAAATTTGTTGATAAGGAGATATGCAGAAACAGTATATGCAGAAATCACTTTGAAAGGGCAAAATATGAAGATATTTGTGTCCCAGGACACTAATGGATACCATCAGTGGAGGAGAATTTCAATAATCAGGTGCTTAGGATGACCCATTTTATAGATGCTAGTCAGACTTCTTCCCCTGTCATTCTTGTCATTTCCTAGAAGGTTCATGGAAAAAGTGGCCTGGTGGCAGGGAAGGAGTTTATGTTTGGACTGAGCAATATGGACTTCTTGTCAAGGATGACCCAGTTAAAACCATTATTGAGTGTCCAATCTTCTAGAAGTAGATAATAGTACTGAGTCTATGACATTGTGTCTTCCTCTGAAATGATAAGCCACCTACCTGGTGGCTTAAAACTGATGACTTCCTCAAAGAAGGGGCAGCATTTATTGTTCTTATTATAATAGACACATTTCCTGGATATGGATTTGTCTTCCCTACTCATAATGTTTCTGCAGAAACTATCAGCCAAGTACTTACACTGTACAATATTCACCATCATGATATTCACAGCATTGCTTCTACTCAGGGAACTCATTTCACAGAAAATGACATTCAGCAATGAACCATGCTCATGGATTTTGCTGCTATTACCATGTTTTCCATCATCTTGAAGAAAGTGGTTGGAAAGAAAGAAAAAATGACCTTAAGAATAATCAATGACATCACCAAGTGTCGATATCTTGTGGGGCTGGTGATGCATGCTCCAGAAGAAGTATATGCTCTATATCAGCATCTAATACATGGTCAATATCCACGATCATGTTTCCAGAAAACAACGCATGTACATTTGTTTGACATCTTTTACTATTGCCCCTAGGGATCCCCTAGAAAATAAATTCTTCCCATTCCCATGACCGTAATCTGTACTGGTCTGGAGAGTTTAGTTCCAGGGTATGAATGCTTCCAACAGGAAACACAGCAATGATTCCATTGAACTAGAATTTGAGACTGGGACCTGGCCAATCTGGGCTTTCCTTTCATCTGACTCAACAGACAAATAAAGGTTGGAGAGATTGATCCTGATTACCATAAAGAAGAATATGTCCAGAATACAGAGGAATTAGTGTATCTCTAATTGCTACCATGCCCTAGTGATAAATGTCAATGGAAAACTACAGTGATTAAATTCAAGTAGGTCTGCTAATAGAACAGAAACTTCAGGAATGAAGCTTTGGATCAACTCATCAGGCAACCATCTAAGATTCTTGTTGAGGCTTGAGCAAATATATAATGAGTAGTGGAACTAGGTAATTATAAGTACTAGCTATGATCATGTAACCACTTGCAGAAATAAGGACAGTTAATTGATTATTTATTCCTTATTTTTTATGAATGTTTGTGCACATATTAAATATATATTCCTGTTCTTCCCTCTTTTCACCTCTTATCATTTAACCAAAAGTGAATTGATAATGGTTAACTTTATATCACAGTATTTTATTTACAGAATATCAAAGGAAATTAATGCACATTACATGAGAATTTTTCATCCTCAAATGCAGAAAAGTTAGTGTGTTTTCAATTGGAGTCATGATAGTTGTATTATTGATAGGTGGACGTATGATTTTGTTACTTGGTTATTGTCTTTATTTGGATATTAAATATCCTTTAAGAGGAAGCTGACAAGAGATGGACTGTGAACGACAACCTTTTTGTGTCTGACTAGGATATAGTCCCCAGTTATTCAATCGAGTACTAATTTAGGTATTGTTGTGAATGTATTTTGTTTATATGATTAAGGACAATAAATAGTTAAATTTAACAAGAGAGATTTTCCTAGCTAATCTGCATGGGATTTAGAATAACATTTCATCTTTAAATTGAGATTTTATGCTCCATATCAAAAATAGATACATTGAGGCAAATATGTATTAAAGCAGCAAAATACTGCAAATCCTTTAATATCATTAATTTCTGATACCAAATTAAATATGAGAAATTATAGAAATTAGAGAGAAATAGGGAAATTTATTCTTGAATATATAGCTTTCTTCACATTGCAAACCATTCCATTTCTTCCTTTTTTTTTTCATGGGCAGGCACTGGGAAATGAACCCAGTTCTCTGGCATGGCAGAAGCTAATTCGGCCGCTGAGCCACTGTCTCATGGCCCACCGTTCTATTCTTATTCTTCAAATTATCTGTGGCATATATTGCAATTGGCAGGAAATTGCATTGGCATGTTTTTAACACTGAGAACTTGCAGGTCTTCTATAACTTGGCTATAAGCAAAATTCCAGTTTGGTTGCTAAAATATGCCTCTAGTTAGAAATTCTAAGGGGAACAATTTCATTCCACATATTTCTGGCACTTAGCTTGTTTTGATGGGTTTTCACATCCTGGGAATGGCAGCCTTTTATCTTTGGCAACCAAACGATGCATGAAATCTGTATGTTTTAAGCCCACTTCATTTATTTTCATTTTAAACATTTTCATACTTGTTTTGGGATCAAATTTATGAGATGCAAAATGATAAAATATATAATTTCACTGAGATTTTTGGAATATGGGAGTATGAAAAGGGATTGACTAGGCAACCTCATTGAAAAACTATGAAATTAATAACACTGTGCATAAAAATTAGCTTAATTGAAACATTCATAACATTATTCTTACACGTGTGATCGAACATAAAAAATTAATTTTAAAAACATAAATAGTACTTTATGTTGCAACACTTGTATGTTGCTCAGCTCTCAATATAGAGGACACCATGTGTAAATGTGTGAGAATTATCTGTACTTTATTTAATAGCTATGTTAAATGTTATTGGTTATTTTTAACTAGAATATATATATTTTAAAAATTGTGTTATTGTAATAGGTTAGAATACGTAAGGTCCATATTAAGAACTTAGCAGAAAGATGCTTAATCAATAGCTAGTAAATAAATAACAATTACACATGAGGTAACTATTTTATTTATTTATAAATTCCCAAAACTTCTTACCAGTATTGTGCCATTAAAGTTTTACCATAGATCTTTGAGTATTCCACTTAAATTAGGGATTTCTAGCCAAAGTTTTTGAATAGCATATGCATAGCACTCACAAGAAAATAGTAAATTTGTCTACTCAGAAGTTTTCTTTGAAATGTAGTAAATTGAAGAATCAATAAACCCAGATATTTTTCTAAATAACTTCAGTATGGCTTAGTGAAATTAAAAGAATGCCATATTAGATCAGAAATGACAAAATATTTAATTCTAAGTATTTAATACCATGAAGGCATCGTATTTGCAAATGTGCAAATCATCCTTAAATTGAAGGAAATCCCCTGAAGAGAGTAATTACCTAAACAAGCCAAAATGACCTCAACACAGTCTTTCTAGAATGTGTAAGGAATAAAGTAATATGTCCTATTTTGGTTTCTTCTTATTGGGAACTCCTGACATATATGCAGATCTCAAAGATTTCAAGAAAGCTATTACAACTATTTATGATCTGAAAATTTAGGAAAAGCATCTGCATGCACATTGATGATACCACTTCAGTATCTCAAAGGTTGTGCTTTTAATAACTTGGAAAAGTGTAAAATAAGTTTTGGAAGCCCTTAACTGAACTATACTGGCTATCTTATATTCATTATAAACATTAGCTAAATTATTGTACGTAGCATTGTTTCAGATCTTATATACTTTAACCTATGAATACCATTTTAAACTTTTATGTATTTCTGAACAAATGGACTCAGGTTAAAGAAGTTGTGTCTTTTAGTTTCTTCAATAACTATATTAGCAAATTGATTTCATGTTTTCTTCTAATTAGCAGAGAAGATGCAAGACGCAGGTTGTGGTAAATCATTGCATCTACCTCATACAGCAAAAGAGAAGTAAAACTAATAGAGAAAGATATGACCTCACATTTTATCTTTTCTTCTTCTGAAATGTTCAAAAAGGGAACAAGGGAATTACTCTTCCAGGAAGATGGAGTAGATGTACTTTTCCTTACTACTCTTACCACTAAGTTTCCACTAAGAAAATTAAAAACTACAGATGTTTATATAAACATTTATATGTATGTACACACGGAGACAAAAATGTTGACTAGCTAAGGACCTCAGGACCCAAGAAATGAAAGAATGCCCTAGTGGTAAACTTCCTGCTTTTTTTTTTCTTCCTTCACATATCCAAGCACTGGAGCTAAAGAAGCCAACAATATAGAAGCAGCAACGAGCACGGACCAAAAAAAACCTGCAATAAAGCCTGCTTTCTTTACCCAAAGGACCAGGAAAGGGGCAGCCTAGCAAGAAAGAAAAGATCTTAAAAAGAACCACTCTACTTCAGCCAAACACCACAGCAACACATTATGGCCTCATCCCCACATACCTGCAGAGCCCAAGGGGGGACCCCAGGTATCCACCCTGAGGAAGCTGTAACAAAGTACCACCTCTGCTATTTGGTGTCAAAGGTCAAGTAGGGAGCCAGGGATTTTACCCAGCATAGCCTGTAATGAGATCTCAACCCTATAGTGTCAGCAGAGTCCATTTGGGGAGCCTAGACTTCCACCCTCACCTGACAGTAAAGAGTCATCCCTCCTCCACCTTGTTGTATTTCCATACTGTGGAATACTACTTAATAAAAAATGGACAAACTGTTGTTTCATGCAACATTCTGGATGCATCTCTACAGAATTATGCTAAGGGAAAAAAAGTCAATCCAAAGCACTTGAAAACTGTATAATTAGGTTATATATTATTCTTGAAATGACAAAATGTTAGAAATGAAAGACATTATTTGTTGCCAGGAATTAAGAAGAGGATAAGGGTGGAACTACAAAGGTCCTTGTAGTGATGAAAATGTTTTGTATCTTGATGATATCAATGACAATATCCTATTGTTGTACTGTACTATACTTTTGGAAGAAATTATCATCTGGGGCAACTGGGTAAAGAGTATATGGGAGGGCTATGGTGGTTTAGCAAGCAAGAATGCTCGCTTGCCATGCCAGAGGACCTGGGTTCGATTTCTGGTGCCTGACCATGTAAAAAAAAAAATAATAAGGCATATGGGATTTCTATTATTGCTTACAACTTCATGTGAAACTATATTATGTCAACAGCAAAACAAGAAAAAAATGGACATGAAAGGGAATGAGTAGGATAACTCTCAATTTGACTAAGATTTTATTTCCTAAAGAAAAATTTTCCCTATCTGAATATATTTTTAAAATATGTATACCATAATTCTCTTTCTCTCTCTCTCTCTCTCTCTCTCTCTCTCTCTCTCTCTCTCTCTCTCTCTCTCTCTCTCTCTCTCTCTCTCTCTCTCTCTCTCTCTTTCTCTCTTGTGAATCCGTATCCCCCTTGTTCACGCAAAACTTAACATTTGCATTTGGAGCTTTGAACTGGGACGTAAGCATATCAACTGCCCTGAAGAAGATATAGTGTTGTGAAGACTCATCCTGAATGAGGTGGGTCACATCTGAAGTTAAGATTCTACTTGCCAAAAGATCCTACTTACAATGGGCTTACACCCGCAGGGGTAAAGAACATACTTTTCTGGGGGTACATGCAGCTTCAATCCATCACAACATGTTGTTCCTTTTCTGTTTCCCTCACTAGATTCTGTAAATTTGTGGCTAATAGCACATACGTCTTATTCATCTTCAGATTTCCAGGTTTTAGTAAGGACTTGAGAACCATGCATATGTGATAAATAGCGTCAAAAATAAGTATTAAATTTAATATAACTATTTTCAATGTCATTTATTCATATCCATTTTAAAACATTGTCAACTGTTTTGGAGAGGATTTGGGGCTTATATAAAATCAGCACACAAAAATGAGTATAGAAAGTTACAATATAAAACTTGCAATATCTTCTCTTAACCAGAAGTTTTAAATAGTATTTTTTATCATCCAATAAAATATTCAAATATGTTTGCCAAGATATAAAAAACTGCATTCATATGTATATTAGCTGGTCTAAACAGATGCCTATGACTGAATTCTGTCTTTTTACACTACAAAATAATTTTTCCTGGTGTTGCTCTGAGATTTATGCTATAATCAGCAAAAATCTGAGCGAGCTCTTTTTTTGGAAAACTTTATTATTTGTCTTATTTCCAAAATCAGGAATTTTAACAGAAAAATACATGGTTTTTTTCATTTGCATATTTAAATGTATTCTAATACCATGATAAAATTTATTAATGTCAATATTTAGAAGGTATAGGATTTTTTTTTAGTAGCCATTTCACATGAATATCAATGGATCAACAGATATTACCTAACAATTTTCACTTGTGCTTGTTTAAACAGTAGATTTGTCTAATGAATTTTTAACCTCTTTACCAAGATAAGCAAATTGAGGCTAGGGAAGGATATACACATAAACAAACAAAAAAGATATCATCAAGAAATTGTGATATGTACAAATTGTTTTAAGAGAGGCAAGCTCATGACTAACTGTCCAGAATGGTGTTATTATTTCCCAACATAAATGACAATAATGTTCTCAAAGTGTATCTTGAATCAAGAGTCCATGACTGTGTGAGTAGTGTAAGACCCTAAATTTTGAAGGCATGGAAATGATGAAAAAGAATACTTTAATAATCCATTTGATTTCAGTTTAATCAGCGTATCATGGTTTTAACCAACAGGTATGTTTTTGGAATGCAAAGGAGGGTTCCTTAATGGCACACGTGCTGCTATTTGTTTAAGGCCGCAAGTCCAAAGGAGTAATCCATAAATGCTGAGGACTTAGAGATGGATTATCATAGTGAGGTTCACGGTTTGTGCATATTCTTATACCAAACAGTCTATCAGAGCAAAGAAATTGGAGAATTTTGAAGAATCACGGAGCCAAAAATGAGACATTAAAGTAATCTAAACATGGAAAAGGGATCTAAAAAGTGAGATTTTTAAAAGTGAGAATTTCCACAGGCCAATGAGTGTGATCCAAGGATAGGTCCCTGCAGGAAGGATGACTGTTGTGGCTGGGGAGAGGATACTGAGTAAAACCAGTGGATTAATGTATCACAAATGCTGACATTGTTCCATTGCTAAGGCTTATTATCTCTTCTCCCCCTTCATTTTCCTGGTGGGTACCTTAAGTCCTTTTACATAAAAACATCATACATGCCTTTTCTGAATTCTCCTACTAATTGTTCTAATATCGAAGATGACACAGGAAATAACTTCTGGATAAAGGTGGAATAAGGTTAGGATATTTATTTTGCTAGCCTTTCATGGTTGAAAATGTATAACTGAAAGTAAATTCCATGCCTTCTTTGATGCTAAGAGCAAATGCAAATATCTTCTTACTTTGATGTCATAATTTCATTTGAAAATACCCATATTGTATGTAGGGTGGAAAAGAGTGACAAATCTTTGTAGATTTGCTAAATGTTCATGAGATCCAGGGAAGTTTGCTGAGCTAAAGAAATCTATAGCAATGCTATTAAAACTATGCATGGTGAAGGAAGTTTTTTTCCCCTAACTCCAATTCTAAACAACATGTTTTTAAAAGAATACAAAAATGAATAAAGATTATTACTACAATTTTGGTAGAAATGAAGGCTAGATTATATGACACAAACCAAAAGGGATAAGGGAGAGAAACCACTCCTATTCTGAAGAAACACTATATAATATAGAAAATAAAAGAGTAATAGATATAGCTTTTAAGCAAGTAAATAATCGACATGTATTTGAACCAGGGGAAAGTTCTGATTTATTGTTGTCCCAAGTCCAGATTTGTAAATAAGGTAACCGACTGACAGTTCCCTCTGTATTTCACAAGTTGTCTAAACTCTAGTTGAAGAGATTAAATACATTTTAAATGTTGTTACCAAAAGAGAGATTAATAGAGCAAAACATATTCACACCATCTTTCTTGCTTTTTCTATTTTCATATTATTGCATTTTCACAATATTGAATTTAAGTGTTAATCAATGTTTACTATAACTAAACTAATATTTAATTTTCACTTTGAAAGACACAATAAACCAAGCAAACATCAGCATAATGAGGAACACATTTATGCAAAATAGGAAAACCTGATCAATAGACTATGTAAAATGAAACATCAAGAAATAAGAATAAATTGAAACAATGTTTTTAACATGATAAAAATCAAGAAATAAAATTTTCAACTCAGAAGTAGTTATGTAAAAAAAAAAGTAGTTATGTGCTGTTTAAAAAGGTAAGGTAAAAATAAAATACCACCTGAAGGATAGAAAAAGAGTGATATATGACTGTAAATCAAGCATACACATGCTAAAATCAACAAAATTGAAGTTGTAACAAATAATGGCAATATTAATATACTATAGTTAACACGAAAGAATTAGGAAGAAAATTAATAGGAAAATAGAGTAAAATTTCCTATTGAAAATGTTCGAAATTCATCAGAATTTTAAGATAGTCTTGTTTAATTCTGGTTTAAAGAATAAAGTATTGACATAATATAAATGAAAATCCATTGGAAGTAGAAAACTCCTAAAAAAAGTCATTTATTAGTTTTCTGTCACTGCGGTAACAAATTACAATAAATTTAGTGGCTTAAAACCACACAAATATAAAATCTTATAATTCTGGAGATCAGCAGTCCAAAATTAGTCCTAAGGGCTAAAATTAAGGTATCTATATGTTTGTATTCTTTTCTAGATGCTCTAGGGGAGAAACCATTTTCTTGTCTTTTCCAGCTTCCAGAGGTGACCTGCATTTCTCATATCTTCAAAGAAAATCATTCCTTTATCTTCAAAGCCATCAATGCCCAATCTTTCTCACATCACCATTTCTCTGATTCTCTTTTGCTGTTTCACTTGCACTTATAAGGAGCTATTTTAGTTTCCTAGGCTACTTGAAGCAAATACCGTGAAATGGTTCAGCTTGAAGAACTGGAATTTATTAGCTTATAGTTTTGTGGCACAGAATTTTTTTTTTTTTAAATTCAGGGTATCATCAGGAAGTGCTTTCTTCCTAAAGACCAGCAGCCAGTGGTCTTTGTCTTCTCTGCTACGTGGCGAAGTAGATGGTGTCACTGCTGGTCTCTCCCTTCTCTTCATGCTTTCATTGCTCTCAGCTTGCTTCTATGGCTTTCTCTCTTTGTCATGCTTCCTTTTCTAAAAGATTCTGGTAATAGGATTAACACTCATCCTGCATAAGGTGGGTCACACCTTAACTGAAGTAGCCTCATCAGAAGGTCCTACCTACAATGGATTTACACTCACAGGAATGGATCAGATTTAATAACTTGTTTTTCTGGAGTGCATACTGTTTCAAACCAACATGCTCCACCCTGCAGACTCCCGAAGACATATTCTTCCCCCAAACAAAATGCATCCATTCCATCACAATATCCCAAAGCTTTAAGTCAATGCTAAGCAAAAAGCCTCATCAAAATCAGTTATAGCCATGGTCTGTCCTAGAGCACAATTTTCGTCCCTCTGTGAACCTATGAAACCTAGAGAACATGTTATTTTCTTCCATATGCAAATGAGGGACAGGCATGGGATGAACATTTCCATTTCCATAGAAATAAATTGCTAGAGGTCCCAATCAATTTCAAAATGTTGCAGTGCATACTCCATTAGATTTCAAGGTCTGAGAGTCATAATGGAATGATGCTTTGTCCTGTGGACATAATGAAGCAGCAGCCACACCCTTCTAAGTGCTTGCATAGTGGCTCTGCTCTGCCGGAAATCTGGGGTGAAAGTCCCATGGTCTTCATGCTTAAATGTGGTGATCAGACTCTAGGCTTCACTCTCATCAAGCATCCGGGTGACAGTCAGACTCACTGAAATCCTCAGGGCACAGATTTCACCCTCTGTGAACAATGGTGTGACAGCGCTTTCCCTGAACAACTGGGAAGAAAGTCCAGCCTCTGCAAATGTCAGGACAGACTCACCTTCCCACTCACATGGGTGGATTTACTCATGGGTAGGGCTGGCCTGAGATGTCTTCAGTCCAGACCTCAGTTCAGGTCTTGCTCTTGAAGTTATTTTCCCTGCAATAAGCCACTTTTCTGTTCCTTTTTAAAAATTTTATATTATTTATTTATCTAGGTTTCATAGGTTCACAGAGAGAGGGAAATTGTGCTCTAGGACAGACCACAGCTGTAACTGATTTTGATGAGACTTTTGCTTAGCATTGACTTAAAGCTTTGGGATATTGTGTTGGAATGAATGCATTTTGCTTATAGGAAGAATATGTCTTTTGAGAGACTGGCAGCAATTCCATTCATACAGAAATCAAAAAAAATCTTGGCTGATTTTTCAAGTAGTACACTGAGAGCCAAACCATCAGACAGTAGGACTTTCCACTGATCCTTCTTGGATAATTGCACCTCTAGTCCTAACTTGCACTGAAATGCAATGGATTCATGAATTCATGTTCAGACAGGATTTATGTCCAGTTAAACTTTCAAATGGAGCATTATTCTTTGGGATCTCACTTTCTGGAACCTCATAATTTTTTCCAAGCCATCATTTCTGTTTCTGTGTGTATGTGTGTGTGTGCCCAGGAGTTAAATTCTCAGCTTATTCCTTTCTTCTCACATTTGAATATAAGATATAGGCTGCACTTTTCACATTTAGCTTGGAAATCTAAATGTCCAAGCCCATTTCAAACAAATTCTGCCTTTCATCTCACATCAGAACTCAATTTCTCTAAGTTCTCTGCCCCTTTAAAACCAGGGTCATCTTTTTTTTCCAGTTTCCAATAACAGAATCTTCATTTCTGCTTTCATCTCGTTGGAAATAACTTTAGCATCCATATTTCTGCCAAGAATCTCTTCAAAGCAATCTAGGCTGTCCTATCCAACACCTCACAATTCTTCCAGTCTCCACCCATCACCCAATTCCCCAACACCATTTCCACCTTTTTCATTTTGCAAAAGCAGAACACTACTCTCTTGGTCCCAAAATCTGTTTTAGTTTCCTAGGCTAAATTCAATGCAAATACCATGAAATAGTTTAGCTTGGACAGTGGGAATTTATTGGCTTACCATTTTGAGGATGAGAAAATGTTCAAATTAGGCATCATCAAGGCAGTATTTTTCTTTCGAAAGACTGGCTGCTGTTGATCTTTGGGTCCTCTACCATATGATAAAGCATATGGCAACATCTGCTGGTCTCTACTTTCTCTTCTGGGTATTTTATTGAATCCAGATTTTGCCTCCATGACTTTCTCTCTTTGTCTTGCTTCCACTTATAAAAGACTCCAGTAATAATATTAAGAACCATCCTGAATGAGGTGGGTCACACCTTAATTGAAGTAGCCTCATGAGAAGATCCTACTTACAATAGATATACACTCACAGGAATGAACAAGACTTAAGAACTTGTTTTTCTAGAGTACATACAGCTTCAAACCACCACAGGAACCTTGATTAACTTGGGCTTACCTGGATGAACCAGAATCATTGCCACATCTTAAGATCATATAATTAAGCTTCCATTTGCAAGCTTAATTCCCTTTTGTCATTTAATGGAAAATATTTGCAGGTTCTGGATATTAGATGTGGACATCTTTGGTGTCACATTATTTTGCCAAACACATCATATAACACCCATTTTGCATAAACTTCCAGAACATTTATACAAAAATAAGTGATGATAAAACATTTTTTGAATAGTGCAAATATCACATTTACAATAGGACATCAGAAACAACAAGGGACTCCTTTGTTTACAACTACTGTAAAACAAGTATTTATTAAGCACACAATAAGTAAAATGAAATGTAAAATCACAAAGTTCATATTTAATGAGAACTCAATGATATTCAAATAATATTAAATTATATTTAACTGCAGTATGCACATGTATGCGCATATGTGTAGGTATAACCAGTGGAAATCTAGTTTTTAAAGTCTCTTCCTTAATTACACTAAGCTAAAGGTAAATGAAAAGTGAGACTACAGTTCATTCTGCATAAATAAATGTTAGAAAATTAAATCACAAAGACTCAGATATTGACAAGGTGAGAATGAGAAATGACACATTGAAAAATCAGACCTCAATATTTCCATTTTTAAAGCCCACAAATATAAGTAATAATCTGTAAAACCAAAGAAGCATACCAAAAGCAATCAAACAGTGAAAGTGCAAAATGACATGATAGACTTTTTGAAGAGTATGACACCAAAGAGAATTTTAAAAATTCTTCAGGAGTCAGTGTGTGTGTTAAATTTGTTGTGGCCCACTCTCTTGATGTGCAGAACAATTATAGAGATAGTTAGATCAAACAAAAGACATTTTTAAAATTGTTACTCCTGATGTGAAAAGAATAAGGCAAGAAGGAAGAGTAGGCAGCTTGGGGAAATGATGTCAAATTTTGTATAGAGTACGTTATTTTTCTACTATTTCTGCTTTGTCATAATCAAGCAACCAAATATTACATCATGCTGGAGAATACCAATCAAAGGAATAATGGAAAGTAACAGCAGACAGATCATAAATGATCACAGCTATTTATTTCTAAAATTAAATCAGAAGACAAGAGGACAATGGAGAAAAGTGAACAGAATGAAAATGTCTTGCAAGTAGGAATTTGGGCTGTTTGGTGCTTAGAACAGTGCCTAATAACTAGACTTACAATGAATATTTTTCAAGGAATTAAGGAAAATGGGAATACAATAGATATCCTGATTTCCCCTGTATTTTAATAAAGTTATAGTTGAATGCAGCTCAGTTACCTGACTCAAGGCTATGTGGGTTTGGGGATGGAAAAAATAGCTATGCAATATGCCAGTCTTTAAAAGATTCTGAAACATTATTTTACAGTATTGAAAATTTGCATCACCTAATTAAAGTTTTCACAATAGAAATTTTACAAAACATGCTAAATGTAAATTGATCTGGCTCCCAGTAAAATAAATAGCATTCACAAATATATAAATACAGATACTCTCACATACACAGTAGCTGGTGACATGCGTAGGCAAGCTAAAAATCCTTCAATAATTCAGGCACAATCACTGTCAGCTAAACTTCTGAGTTTGAATATTGTAAATTAGTATGCTAAAGAATAATTTAAATAAATTTTCCATGTGTGAAAATTGCTTAAATATGCCTTCCCTCCAACAAATTGCCTGCTTCAGAAAGTTACATATTAAATGCATTTATAAATGTCTAACTTAGACAAAGTGGTATAAAACAAATTTTGTTATTAGAAAATCAGTTTATCCTGTCACCACTAAAATAATCATTTTAGGATTATTAGTTTGAACACTTGCCAATTTTTAGTCTCTTCAGGAGTCCATGTGAGTAGGTCTTATTAATTCTGAAGTTGAATATTCAGTTTCTTTTAAAACTTAGAAAAATGCAAAATCTATTTGACTGTTTCATCTTTCATGATAGAGAATAGATAGAACAGTGTGATAAGCCATCTCCATTCCATATGTTCTCTTCAGTCTTGCCAAATTTAATGCTGTAAATGGTGCCAATAAAATGTGCTACCCATTTTTCATTTTTCTATGATTCTGGAGTAAAGAAAATTTACTTTGACATTTGGTGGGCAATAAAAAGGTGAAGTAAAAAGTTTAATTTAGAGTGAATGTTATATAAGACTACTGGTAAAATAGACTAAAAGAGTGCATAGACATCATGGCTGATGCAAGGAGTTAGGGGAACCAAAAGCCAATAGCTGGAAAATTATGCTGGGGAAATTTACTAAGACTATGACTAAAGAATGGTGAATTATTTATATTTTAAAACTATGTCTGAGGCAAGCTGTTTAGAGATGCTTTTAAAAATGAGAAATTCTGAGCAAGGCAACAATATTATTTTTCACATGCCAAAGAAAATATCAACAGGATATTTAGACAAGGGCAAAGTGGCAACTACAATAATTAAAAGATTTAATTATTTGGAGTGTTGTGAGTTTGCATCTTACAGACAATGATTGATATGAGTTTCTTCTAAAGAAAATTCCATTTGAGGTGATTCTACTGTCCAGCAGTAGATTCTAGAATCTAGTAGATTCTAGAAATGAAAAGAAATGTCAGTTTACTGATAAAATTTGGGAAATTTGCAGAGCAGGATTATAACTGAATGTCTTGAAATGGATGAGTAAACCAAAGATTGCATTGGATTAAGCAATGCGTAAATGCTGATAGACTGAGGATAAGATTGTGGATGCTTCATTGTGATTGGTGATTTAAATGAACCATGGTTTATATAAAGTACTAACAGTTTGAGGAAGCATACCTGAAGTCCGTAGACCATATTGCACTGAAAAATTCAGGCAGTGTAAGGGCTTAATAACAAATAGAAGTCTTAGTCCTTCCCTCTATCTGCATCCTCTTTCCACCTCCTCTCTTTCTTTCCTTCTTTTTTCTTTTACATGGGCAGGCACCGGGAATCTAACCCGGGTCCTCTGGCATGGCAGGCAAGGATTCTTGCCTGCTGAGCCACCGTGGGCCACCCTCCTTTCTTTCTTCCTCTTCCTCTTCTTCTCTTCTGACCCTCTCTCTTCCATTTTCTGCTCCTCTTCCTTCTATACTAATTGACAGCTTCTTCCTTGTGTTTAATTGTTCTCTTTGAATTTAGTGTTTCATTCATAAAAACAATTGTGCAGATATTAGAACATACTGCAACACCATGATCAAAATTTTAATAAAACATTTATTTCAGGGGTATTCCTGACGTAGCCTGCAATAAATTAATTCAAGCTATCATTAGTCTAAAAACCTTTCCATTAAACAATTTGTTTTTCCTCCCAAGTTTGTCTGCAATTTTTCAAGGCTCTTATTTTTAAAAGTCTCTGATAGCACTTCCAAGCTTGGCATAAAACATTACCTTTAATAAGTTAACTAGTGTAGTAGTTAGGTTCAGGTGTCAACAGAACAGCCCAGTTGTTCTGTTGCTATGGGCGTAAATCATTAGCATGAGAATTTCATCTATGGCTGATTACATCTGTGGTCAGCTAAGGAGAGTGACTTCCACAATGAGTGATGTTTAATTTAATTAGCTGGAGGCTTAAAAGAGAGAGGTCAGAAGAGAGCTGGGTAGAGCTCAACAGTCCAGGACAGCACAACTTTGAGATTTCAGAATCAGATGTTTGGAGATGCAAAAAGGGCACACCCCTGGGAAAAGCCATGGGAACCCAGAAACCAGGAGAGAAGGCCAGCAGACTTTGCAGTGTGCCTTCCCATGTGCCAGAGAAACTCATGAAAGTTAGCTGCCTTTCCTCTGAAGAACAGTACATTTGTAACGAAATAAAAAAAAAAGCCAGTCCATTTTTGGTGTATTGCATTCCAGCAGCCTTAGCAAACTAAAAAAAAAAGGAGAAAACCTCAGCATTTTAAAGATATTATACCAGTAAAATTTAAATCTATTAAATTTTTTCAAAATAACTACTTAAACAGGAAGCATTGTGTATTCATGACATATTTTCGTTAATTCTTATGCATTTTAAATATTATTGTTTAGAAAGTATTTGTATTGAGTTTCTCTAACAAAGTTAGTGTTTGTTTAAGTAACATTTTCTATTGATTTTCTTTTCAATTTCATTGATTCCTACTCCTGCCTTTACAAATTCTCCTTTTGTTGACTTTTGACTTCTTTTTCTTTTTCTTTTTTAGAGACTTGAGGAAGAAGTTTGGATTATTGATTGGAGACATTTCTGCTTTTTGAATATATTCCTGGTGCTATACTTGCCCCTTTTAATGCTACTATGCCCCAACATTTTGATATGTTTTATGTTTATTTTCATTCAGGTATTGTTTTGGTGTGCTAAAGCTGATGAAATGAAATATACCAAACCTGGGTTGGTCTTTACAATGTGATATTTTAACTTACAAGCCTTCTGTTCATAGGCCATGAACACGTCCAACTCAAGACATCAGTAGGTGATGCTTTCTCCCTGAAGAAGAGTTCCTGGTGAGCTTGGGCCCCTGTGTCAGATAGTGTGGTCCTTGGCAATGTCAGCTGGTGCCTCTCTCGCGGGTTTCATTGTTTCCAGCTTCTGACTTCAGTGGCTTCCTTTATGTTTTCTGTATGTCCTCTCTTTCAGCTGCTGTCTCTTTTAACTTCTCTGTGTCCTTTTTCTGTCTTTACCTTTTCTTAAAGGACCCCAGTAAGAGGATTAAGACACTGCTAGAATAAATTAGGTAACATCTCAACTGAAATAACCTTATCAAAATGTCCCGCCTCCAATACGTCTAAAGCCACAGAAATGGATTAAAAGAACATGTTTTGGGTGGGCCACGGTGACTCAGCAGGTAAGACTGCTTGCCTGCCATGTCCAAGAACCTGGGTTCGATTCCTGGTGCCTGCCCATACGAAAAAAAAAAAAAAAGAACATGTTTTTTTCTGGGGTATATACAGCTTCAAACCCTCACAGATATAGATCTAGTTTTTTTTTTTTTTTTTATTCATGTACTTATTTATTTATTTTTTATTTACATGGGCAGGCACCAGGAACTGAACCCAGGTCTCTGGTATGGCAGGCAAGAACTCCGCTTTCTGAGCCACCGTGGCTTGCCCTAGATCTAATTTTCAAGTTCCCTTGAGATGTCTGCTTTGAACCATAGACTATTTAAAAATATGTGGTTTGGTTTCCAAGCATTTGAAGATTTCCCTACTGTCTTCCTGTTAATGAATTCTAGTTTGATTTCATCATGGTTTGTATTATTCACATTCTTTTAATTTTTTTATAAGACTCTGGGTCTATATCCCATAGGCTTTGATAAATATGGGTATTCAGCTGTTGCTGGGTGGAGTATTCTACAAATGTTGATCAAATTCTCTTGGGTGTTGGTGTTGTTGAGGTCTTCTGTATACTTGTTGATTTTTTTTTTTTTTAAGAAACTGTATTATAAATTTACATGTTCCTTAATCTCTGTTAACTATTTTTTTTTCAATCTAGTTATTCCCTATTTTTCAAATGTGGTCATTTCTATTATTCTGTCTACTAGTTCATTGCTTCATCTACTGATTTTTTTTGTTGTTATTTTTGTTATATTTTCACTTCTAAAATTTACATTTGGCTCCTCTTTATATCCTTATATTAGTTTGCCAAGACTTTCTGGTCTTTTGCTAAGACTTCCCATTTTTTCATTTGTTTCATATGTGTCTATAATTGCTCATTGAAGCATTTTATGATGACTACTTTACTATTTTCTTCAATAACTGTAACATCTCCATCATCTGAATTTTGACATCTGTTGATTTTTTTTTCATTCAGTTTAAGATCGTTCTTATTCTTTGTATGATGAGTGATATTCAATTGAAATCTGAACACTTTAAGTATTATGTTATGAGCATCTAGGTTTTATTTTAACTTCTGCTTTATCTTATCACTTCTGAAAACATTCTGACAGATGAAGAAAGGAAGGCATCAGTCTCTTTACTCTCAGACACTGACCCCTGAGAGTTGTGTTTCTCTTTATTGCTGGTTGGGGCTGAGAGTTCCAAGTCTTTGTAAATTGATAAAAAATATATATTTTTGCTCTGAACTTTACTAAAATTCAATACTTTTATAGTTCAAATCATTTTCTAAATTGTTTCACTACAAATAGCTGAAATATTTATGTTAATCTAGCTGGAAATTTTTTCTGTAATTTGTTTGTCAACCTATCATTTATAAATCTCCACAAAGATTTTCAAATAATTTTAGAAGGCATGTTTCCAAGACTTTTAATACAGTACTATGGTAAACTCACAATTTTGGTAATAATTTTTGAAAAAATATCTTGTGGACCGAATGAAACTGATGTGCTATAACTAGCTTGTGGGATCAATGGTATAAAGTATTATAGTACTGTGTTGACCAATGCTAGTGTAAATGAAGAAGAATTTTTTTAATTTAATTTTATTTAATTTTAAATATTAAAACTGAAACTATGTAAAATAAAGATCAAGTACTTCTCATGACAACTTAGCATTCAATTTGAGATGTCCTGTAGGTGTAAAATACATACTGCCATTCAAAGACTTAATAAAATTAGTGTAAAATAACTTAAAAATAATAATAAATGTATTACGTTTTACCATATTTTAAAAGTATATATTGCGCATATGTTATTAAATTAATATTACCTTATAATTTTTCCTTTTGTTAGTAAGGCTGTTAGAAAATGTAAAATTACATATGTTTCAAATTAAATCTACATAGGACATCCTTTTCCCTTAAGTATTAAGTTGTCTTAGAAGTAGTACTTCTCAAATGTCAATTGTACACAAGAATCATAGAGTGGTCTTAAAATGCAGTTTCTGATTGAATAGAGCTATGGAGATGCTTAGGAGTTTGCATTTCTAACAAGCTCCCTGATGAGGCTGATTGTGCCAAATAGTAAATCAATAGCAAAGGAGAGGTGATTTAAATTACAAGAATTGTTTGATGATTTGATAAATTTTCATATGGTTAAACTTAAGATTCATGCCACAAAGTAAATGGCAACATGAATATATTTGTTTCAAAAATAATAACATTTCTGAAGCAACGTCTGCAGATGACTTAGCAGGAAAAAGATCACGAAAAGACAACAAAAGAACACTGAATTCTTTTTGGAGTTAGCCTAAGTGTTTCCACCTAAAACAAACCTTCTATTAACTCTTAGTCAATCTTTTCTATTCTACATCACAGAATTTAAAGAAAAATCCTTTCATTAAATTCCTCACAATTTATGATAGCTTACTTATATGTTTTTGTTCATTTCTGTCTTCCTGACTAGAATACAAACTCTATGAGAGCAGACTTTATATCTAATTACTTCATCATCATTATAAGCTCAGAACAGGACATAGAGTAGACACAAGTAAATAACCGTTGAGTTAATTAATCTTCTTTTAGAAAAGTAAGACATTGAAAGATGATTAATTTGAAAATTGTTGGATTAAATATTTATGAAATCACTTCTCACTTTTAATTTATTTTTTCTTTCTTTCTTATTTTTGAGTTGATTTTGTTTCTCAAATCACTTCAGAAAATTCTTTCCTTAAACTCTAACTAGAATAGATAAGCAAAGGTGTCTAAAATCAAGCTATGGTTCAACAAGTATTTCATCTCAGTCCCAGGTACAGTCATAAGGGAATCCCACTGCTTGCCTTCTACCCTCCCCAAACGCCCTTCCTTTGCCTCAGTCACTCTCACTGTCTTAGGTTTCCAGGCTAATATGACAATTACCACACGATGGGTTGGTTTAAACAGCAGGAATTTATTGGATTATGGTGTTGAGGTCAGAATTCAAAATCAAGGTATCAGCAAGATGTGTCTTCTTCAGCAGACTGTAGCATTCTTGTGCTTTTAGTCAGCAAATCCTTGGGGATTTTGGGTTTGTGTCTCCACCTCCCCTCTTATGGCAGTGTCCTCAACTTCATTGAGTTGGGCCACACCGTAACTGAAACATAACACCTTCAAGGGGTACTACTTACAATAGATTCACTCTTCAGGAGATGTGGATTAACAAGGTGTTGTTTGGGTTACCATAATGCAATCTATTTTACTCCTCATTCATATCAACACTCAAACATTGACATCCACAGACTCTATACTATCCCTCAACATCACAGTTACTCACACAAACACAGGAGACTTCATATTTATATGGTGTTAGTCACATTCCCCTTCTTTCTCTCACATTCATTCCCTCACACTCAAACCCTTACATGCATATATATATGTATTCTTTTTTACATGGGCAGGCACCGGGAATCAAACCTAGGTCTCTGGCATGGCAGGCAAGAATTCTGCCACTGAGCCTGCATGCAAGAATATTAATATATCTTTGTCTGAATCCTTCTCTCTCCCTCTGGGATCCCTATCCTTCCTTCTTCTGACTGACACACACTCTCTTTCTCCATTCAAAGTGGAGAGGGCACTCATTTATCCTTAACCCTCCAACTTCACCTTTCTCTGCTTCTTCCTTCACTTTTTCCTCACATTTAGTCATACTAGCTTGAGATATATATTCACACCTTTACCCACCCCCAATCTCCAGCACACGCATACCACTACTTACACACAATGATGAAGGAAGGATATTTTCAAAAACAAAATAAAAATAAAAACACAAAATACAAAAATCAAAACACAGATTAACAGACTTCTGGGCATACAAATAAAGGGGTAGTGAGTTCATCGATGTAGCAATGAATTCAATGTTTGAATTTTCTATTTGGAAATATATCCAGTGGGGAAAAGTGAAAAGCTTTCATTTATTCTACTTAAATTGTGGAAATATATAAATATTTGGGGGAATTATTACTTTCTCAGTACTTGTAAACAAACACAAATTTCTCAATTTTATTAAAGCAATAACAGTAAGAAAACCTACCTTCAACCTGAATGCTTACTTCACTGCATTGTACTCAAAATCCTCAAAAACTATCTGCAAATTCTCAGTACTTCTTATTCTTTCCTCAACTACTTCAATCTGATTCATAAGCTTTCTACGTCATTGAAACTTCTTTAGCAATTATCATCAATAACTGATCAACTCATAATTTCAATTGGTTAATTAAGTCATAATCCTACCCAATCTAATTTATAATTTCGTACTCTTAGTGAACTCCATTTTCCTTAATGGAATTCTCTGGAGACACTGGTTGTGATTCCTTCATGTCATTTATTGTCTCCCCCTTTATTTCTAGTTCTTATACCCTAAAAATGGGTTCCCGTGTGAGTCCCTTTGTTTCTCAGGCTACTCATTATTGCTGTATCATTTAATCTACTCTTATGGATTCTATTATTCTCTCTTAAGACACTTCCAAATCAGTATTTCCAACCTGGTTAGCTCTTTTGGACTCCCTACTCATATATTTATGGAAACGCGCACTCTGAAAATATGATAATTCAATGTGGAATTGAACTTCCACTCTCCCAAACATGTCATTTCTCTCTAAGTTATAGAAGTTGTGAGTGTACTCATACTTCACTCTCTAAGCCAGGTGCCATTTCCTGCCTCATTCTGAAAGCCAGTCTAGCTGAAATTTTTTCTCTTTGATCTTTCATATACATCTACTTTTTTCTATGTGCATTGCATCAGAACTATAGCATTGCTTATCTCAAATATCACAATAGAGCTTTTAAATATTCTTTACTTCTGAGCTCTTCCAAATTGCTCTCCTTTTAATAAAATACAATTATGTTTTTATCCACCCTTTAACAAATGCTTTAGGTTCAACACATTGTTTATCAAATCATGTCTAAATTCATCTCAGTGGCACAAAATAAACAAATGAATAAATGTCTCATGTAAGTCCTAGTTCTACAGTTTATTCTGCCACTAAGCATATAACTGAATTTATGATATTTATATTTCTATATCTATAACTATATATCTCCAAATCTATATAAACATAAAAAGGTACCTGACATTTTTATTAACACCTAAGACAAGGAAAGTAGACCAGAAACCTAGGTAAATATAATTTCATTACCAAGAATGTACAACTACTTATCATCCACATATCAAATATAACCATGTAAAATGTATAACTGTAGACAGTGAGAAAACAAAGTGTTTAATGTTTTATGAGGACACAAATTCAAGCAATGAGCTGACTATGAAATGTGAGCCAAAAGAGGATGCCACTACTGGTAATCAAAGGACATATTTCTGGAATGTGTATAGATAGAGATTATCCAGTGATATCTACACTCTTACATCACAACCAATAAATAGCACCACCAGAGGAGGTGAAACAATAGCACTTAGAAACCACATTTTTAGGGGAAAATAATCATAATTGCATATTTATAAGCAGATGGCCATCAAATTGTTAAACAGATCCCAAAATAACTTAGGGAAAGACAGAAAGCTTATCTTTAGATATCCATACCTATAACAATGTGTATCAAATATTTGAAAATACTTGGAATAATATGTATGTGAATATTTATTTGGTAATTTAGCAATGAAAATCCAGAAATATAAATATTATTACTTAACTATTTAAATTAATTTCAGTTATTTTGACACAAAGGAAATGAAAATGAGTGCAATGGAAAGCATTCATAACATAACTTCTAAAATTTTTTTCACTACTCCCATTGAAATGAACTATTTCAGCCAGCATCTATGCATATATCACATATAACTTAAAAGACAGATATTCCATTTCTCAAAAATATGAGAGCAAATCTTGCTTCCTTTACATCATAACAGTATTTCATTTCTGAAGAGTATTTTAAGTTACTTAAAAACATATGTGCTCGTAATATTTCAAAATACACTAGTAAATTACAGGGAAAAATGTGAAGATGAAATACATAAACACACACACACATACAATAAAGCAGAAGCACGCTTTATTTACAGAGATATATTGTGAGATGCTGCAATCCTGATAAAAACAGTCACATTTTTGGAGCTGATGCTTCATCTATCATTTACAGATAATAAAGAGAAATAAAATAGTTTACATAAATTAATCTGGATATAAGACAAAATAAAATTAATTAACAAAGCCTGAAATCTGACACTGATATATCAGCCATTTTTCCTCCTGAATTCATTTGAAGAAAACATTTTTTATTGTAGAAAAATGAGTTTTATAAGCTGAAAATTATGATCATTACCCCTGACATCCTGGGTCATAACGTCTGTGTTACACAGGAAATTAGGACAGATCCTTGATCATCTGGAGACAACAAGTCTAGATTCCTTTTTCATATTCACCAAGAAAATAAAGACGATATGAATGAAATATTTAAATATGTAAAAAATTATACCATTACTAAAAGAAACCATATTTTTACAATATTGCTTTATGAAATATGTAAATTTAATGATACATTTAAAAAATGCAGTATAAAACAAATGACATATATTCTAAACATAAACCACAAATGTCAAAAAACTTACGACATGTAACAAAAGGATAATTATCTTATTACACAATAGATGTTATGGTTAATATCAAATCAATAAAAAATGATACATCAAATCAAATATGTATAAATAGGATATAAAAAAGAGACACTGAGAGCTTATATACGCAGGTAAAATGTTCAATCTCACATATATTTAAATACATATATATAAACATAAATAAAACATCAATATTATTTTTATTATATTAGAGACTTCAAGTGATGTTGGGAGAATGAATCGAGCAACATTTTTAAATGGCAATTTTATATTATCTTTAAAAATGTAATTTTCACATAGGTTTGGAATAAAAAAAAATCCAACCTCAAGGAATTAAACCAGATGGAATGTAAGATTTTTCATTTTCTGTTTTTTTTATTTCACATTTCTGTCTCAATGTTGACTGCCATTTAACTTTTTATGAATTTCTTTAAATACTTCCAAATTTACAAGAGTTTTACAATAACAATACAAATCCCATTCATAGAACACCCCCAAGACTCAGATCCACCAATTTTAACATTTTGCCACATTTGCTGTATCATTCTATCTAACTAGCTATCATCTGTCTATATCTGTGTATTTATCAACTCATTTTCTGAACACTTGAGTATATGTTGTATACTTCATCCCGCTTGAACACTTAATGCTTCCACATGTTTCCTAGAAACAAGGATATTCACTTATGTAACCACCTTTCTTGTTGTTTTCAAGTTCAAGAAATTTAACATTGATATAAAGCTTACAGTCTATATTCCAATTTTCTCATACCTCCATAAAATGTCCCTTTGAGATTTTTCTCTTCCCTTGATAGATCCCATTCAGAGTCATGTATTACATTTAATGCAATTATCTCTGAGTTTCTCTTTCTTTCTTTTTTTTAATTGTGGGAACATAGATGCAACAAAAATTTTCTCATCTCAGCCAGTCCCAAGCATAACATTCAATGGGAATAACCATTCACAATATTGCAGAACCCTCACCATTTTCCATTACTAAAATGGTGTAATCTCCCCAAGCAGAAGTTTCACATCCATTATGAATTAACTCCCCATTTTCACTGAACTCCCCCCAACTCGCCCCTATCAACCTGTACTCTAATTTCTCTCTTTATGAGTTTGCAGATTCTCTGATATTTTCTTTGTAGCCACCATGGGGATTACATTTAATATACTAAATACATGCCTTGATACCAACTTGACTTCAATAGTGTGTTAGTTAGATTCAGTTGTCAACTTGGCCAGGTGAGCATACCTAATCTTGTTGCTGCGGACATAAGCCAACGGTACGTGAACCTCATCTGTTGCCAATTACATCTGCAGTCGGCTAGGAGGCGTGTCTGCTGCAATGAGTGATGTTTGACTTAATTGGCTGGTGCTTAAATGAGAGATCACAACGTAGCACAGCCTAGCAGCTTGGCATTCCTCATCTCAGCACTTGCAGCTCAGCCTGGGCCCTTGGAGATGGAGAAAGAAATCACCCCGGGGAAAGTTGTTGGAACCCAGGGGCCTGGAGAGAAGACCAGCAGAGACCATCCTGTGCCTTCCATGTAAGAGAGAACCTCAGTGGAAAGTTAGCTGCCTTTCCTCTGAAGAACCAACAAAATAAATCCCCTTTTATTAAAAGCCAATCCGTCTCTGGTGTGTTGCATTCTGGCAGCTAGCAAACTAGAACAAATAGTATATGTAAGCTATATTCCCATCCCTCTCTCTGCCCCACTACATGTTTATATATTTTTTTACATGGGCAGGCACCGAGAATTGAGCCCGGGTCACCGGCATGGCAGGAAACCAAAACCAGTGACTTATCACAACATATCATGCATTCACCTTTTAGAACTTGTAGGAAGTGAATCATGTCATTACCCTCACTGAAGCTCTTTTATTTCTTCCTGCAGCTTCAATATATTATCTAATGTCCTTTGTTTTCTGCTACTTATTTTCATTTTTGAAATATTTTTTATTTGGATTTACTTTCATTAATATGTAAATTTGTATAGGCAGGATGATGGGCTGTGTTCGGGGAGATACTGACCTACCTCATTTCAGGGCATTCCTCGATACTTCCCTACACAGGGGAAACTTAATTTCTCAAGGTTATTTTGCCTTTCTGTCACCAGTAGCCCTCTAAAATTTAAAACATCTTTTCAGACAAAGCAATTTAGGAAATGAAAAGGCATACCTCAGTGTAGGGAAAACTCCTACATCTCATTAGTGAGAACAAACAAAACACCCAAAATGGGTAAAAAGTGTAACAGTACATTACAAAATAAGATAGGCAAATAGTATAAATGTTTCTGGTGCAAGTGTCAACAGCACAACCACTTTGGCAAACAGTCTCACAGTTGTGGCGTATTTCTCAGGGACTGGAGCCTAGCCAAACTTAAAATTTGTTAATGTTTCTCTCCCTCTCTAGGTTCACTCTCTGCCCCCCATATCTGTAACCTAGCTCACTGTTCCCCCCTTCCCCCTCTTGTCGTAGACCGCCCATTTCCATAGCCCACCACAAAACAACAGGCCTTCCTGTTATTCTCTATACTTCCCTATCCCCAAAACATACCCTTCTGCCTAGCAACTGCCGCTAAGCTTGTGTGAGTGGCTGCCTCCTCTTGACGTGTGCGCCCAAGACTCCACCCCTCCCCGAGAGTACTTAAGCCCCACGCTTACCCCGCTCTGGGTCGTCCGAGCCCCGGGGTCTTCAGACCCCAGACGTCTCACTCCTCGGGTTCCTGGGTGGCCCATCCCGGTGTGTATCAATAAAGCTTTAACCTGAATCTGGCCTCAGTGAAGACTTTTCTCGCGACCGCCGGCTGGGGAAAGCGCCGGCTCCAGCTTACCCAGGTTAATTCTCTGCGAGCTCGCCCCAAACCCACCCAGTGTACAGGTCGCGCGGCCCGGCTGAAGCTATCAGCGGCAAGTGGCGCCCCAACAGGGACCCTCTACACTTCCGTCGCTGACTGGACACTGGAGATCCTAGGACCTCTCTTCTGAACCAAGGTAAGCCTACTAGACTCTCCTGCTAAATAAATGCAGTCCTAGGTTCTACAAGCAGTGAGTAGTCCCCTCTAAATTCTGTTATGGGTCAATCTCTCTCCAAACACCAGGTCCCACAAGTGCGCGACAAGTCTATTGGGACCTTCTGCTACCCTTTTATCCCTGGCTTCTAACCAGCCCGCTCTGGACACCGAGCGCCTATGACCAACTAATCGCTCGAGTCACAGACAAGATGGAGCATGAGGGCAAACGTTTCCCCCCCCCCGGGGCTTCTCCCCACCCTCGTCACCATCCGTTCATATCTTCAAGGCTCATTGCCCCCCACGGACGGCCGGCCCTCTAAGCCCGTGGCCGCGGCTGCTGCCGACGCTCCTCACTCCGACACTGATTATACCGAGTCCTTGCTCAAGCAAATAGAAGAGCAACTCGGAAGACACCCGCCTTCAAACCATCATGGCGGTACCTAATGGCGTAGGGGCGGGCGATGTTCTTCCGTCTTCTTCTTCGGACCCAAAACCGGAAGGGGATGAAAACCTATACCCCGCCCTCCCTAAGAGGGCGGATGTGGGGCGCCCTGAACCCTCCCCCATTCCTTCCGCCCCTCCTCCCGCCACCTGTCCTCCTCCCTTTAATAATGGCTCTGACCTTTACATGAAAGATTCCTCCAATTACGGTACCTCAAGCAATACTAACCTCCCGGGCATCTTTCTAAGATCCGCCTGGTGGCCCGTCCCTCCTAACGCTACCTCCCCTAATGTCACACCTTCCTCTCCCCCCGGATCCCCTTGTAGTTCCCCTCACCCAGCTAAAGTCAGAAAACCCAAGTCGCTTCCTCTAAAACTTCACTGGCATAAATGCCATCGTCCTAAGCCGCTCCGAATTACACCTTATTATGCGCTTATTTCCCGTCTGACGCCTCTCATTCTTCTCCTCGCCCCACAGCTGACGTTTATTTCGGAACCCCTCTATTCTCCTCCTACCTCGCTTGCAGCAAACATGCATGTCTAAATCTCCGCCCTCTAGTCTGTCTTCAAGACTGCAGTCTCTGTAATGAAACTTCCAAGTACTCTTTCAGCCATCGACCAGAGCCCAAAATTGAGCAATGCATCAATATAACTACCTACCTTTTTCTCAAACCCCCATATTTCTTCCCTATGCATTTATTGTGCTTCAGCCTAGGTTACTGTGGATTCCAGTCAACGCCACCACCTGGGTGGCCCCCCAACTTCCTTACACCCCTTATACGCTAGGGACAGAAACCCACCACCGATCCAGACGCGACTTCGGCATTTCTGCTGCTATTGCCACCGCCATCGTCGCTGCAGTCACCGCCAGTACAGTAGCAGCCATCGCTCTCACTCAAACCTCCACCACAGCTAAAGTCCTTCTCAACGTATCCAAAACGACAGCCAAAGTAGCCGGCGCCCAAGAAAACATCATTCATCTTCTGCATGCAGCTGTCTTCAATCTGCAGCAGCAAATAGACGTAACTCCTGTTCCTGTCAATCACTCCCAACCCGCCTTAACCTGCGTGAGTGGATTTTCACTGCCTTTAATGACTCCTATTAAAATCATACACACCAGCTTCAAGCTCACATTCTAAATCTCCAAAGCACGGTGGTCCCTAAACTCTCTGCCTCTCTTTTAAACGACCTTCTATCCAAGTTTACTTCTTTCTTCAAACCTTCCAATCTCATTTCCTACGGTATAGTGCTTCTAGCTATCATCCTCCTTTTCATCATACTCAAATGTCTATGTCAGCGTCTCTCTAAACAACATCAACAAACTCAACTTCTCACCTTGGCTGCTCTAAAACTCCAAAATCCCTTCGCCGATGCGGACAACCATCGGCAGGCGCAGGTTTGGCTGGCCAGTGTGGCTCACCCCCAGGACTGACCACCCTGGGGTCTTGGTGCTGCTCCTGGGACTGGTCCTCTTGTGGAGCCTGCATCATGCTGTTGTAGCTCTGGCCATGCTTACCGTGTGTTTCTGCCACTTCTGTGTCCTCTCCATTCCCCCACGGGGGCTGCACGTTACCAGAGTACGTGCATCTGGGGCCGCCGTACGGCTACCAGATGGGCACCGCTGGGTGCGACACAAAATAATCGCAGAAGAGGGCCAATCTATCAGGCCTCCTCTGGCTCTTCTGGGGCACATGAGATTTGCATAAGGGTCGGCTCAGCACACACCCTTCCCCTGAAATTCTGAGCCTCAAGTGCAAGGGGAATCTCATCCCTACCCCTCCCAGCAAAGGTTCACGCCCGCCACTTGTCACACAAGTGTGCTCTTTTAAAAGAAAAAGGAGAGGAATTGTGGCATATTTCTCAGGGACTGGAGCCTAGCCATGCTTAAAATTTTTTAATCCTTCTCTCCCTCTCTACATTCACTCTCTGCCCTCCGTACCTGTAACCCCCCTCTCTGTTCCCCCCTTCCCCCTCTTGTTGTGGACCGCCCATTTCCGTGGCTCACCACAGGCCCACAACCCTTCCTGTTTTTCTCCTCCCTTCTCTATCCCTAATTCTAGCTCTACACCTGCCTGAAGCTTAGCAACTGCCTCCTAGCTTGTGTGATTGGCTGTCACCTCCTGACGTGTGAGCGCGAAATTCCACCCCTTCCTCGAATGTACTTAAGCCCCGCGCTTTCTGAGCTCTGGGTCGTCCGAGCCCCGGGGTCTTCGGACCCCAGACGTCTCACTCCTCGGGTTCCCGGGTGGCCCATCCCGGTGTGTATCAATAAAAGCGTTAACCCGAATCTGGCCTCAGTGAAGACTTTTCTCGCGACCGCCGGCTGGGGAAAGCGCCGGCTCCAGCTTACCCAGGTTAATTCTCTGCGAGCTCGCCCCAAACCCACCCAGTGTACCGGTCGCTTCAGCCGGGCCGCGCGACCGGTACACTGGGTGGGTTTGGGGCGAGCTCGCAGGGAATTAACCTGGGTAAGCTGGAGCCGGCGCTTTCCCCAGCCGGCGGTCGCGAGAAAAGTCTTCACTGAGGCCAGATTCGGGTTAACGCTTTTATTGATACACACCGGGATGGGCCACCCGGGAACCCAAGGAGTGAGACGTCTGGGGTCCGAAGACCCCGGGGCTCGGATGACCCAGAGCGGGGTAAGCATGGGGCTTAAGTACTCTCAGGGAGGGGTGGAGTTTTGGGCGCACACGTCAAGAGGAGGCAGCCACCCACACAAGCTTAGCAGCAGTTGCTAGGCAGAAGGGTATGTTTTGGGGATAGGGAAGTATAGAGAATAACAGGAAGGCCTGTTGTTTTGTGGTGGGCTATGGAAATGGGCGGTCTACGACAAGAGGGGGAAGGGGGGAACAGTGAGCTAGGTTACAGATATGGGGGGCAGAGAGTGAACCTAGAGAGGGAGAGAAACATTAACAAATTTTAAGTTTGGCTAGGCTCCAGTCCCTGAGAAATATGCCACAATTCCTCTCCTTTTTCTTTTAAAAGAGCACACTTGTGTGACAAGTGGTGGGCATGAACCTTTGCTGGGAGGGGTAGGGATGAGATTCCCCTTGCACTTGAGGCTCAGAATTTCAGGGGAAGGGTGTGTGCTGAGCCGACCCTTATGCAAATCTCATGTGCCCCAGAAGAGCCAGAGGAGGCCTGTTAGAGTGGCCCTCTTCTGCGGCTACTTTGTGCCGCACCCAGCGGTACCCATCTGGTAGCCTTTCGGCGGCCCCAGATGCACGCTCTCTGGTGACGTGCAGCCCCCGTAGGGGAATGGAGAGAGGCAGGGAGTGGCGCAGGCATAGGCAGGCAAGGCTAGAGCCGCAGCAGCACAGTGCCGACTGCACAAGATGGCCAGTCTTGAGAGCGACACCAGTACCTCAGGGTGATCAATCCTGAGGGTGAGCAACACTAGCGAGCCAAACCTGCGCCTGCTGATGATTCTCGGCGTCTGAGAAGGGGTTCTGGAACTCTAGAGTTGTGAGAGCTAAGAGCTTTGTTTCTCGTTTATGGCGGGAGATTTTCGAGAAAAGACACTTGAGCAAGAAAAGGATAACAATGAAAATTAGTAGGAGGATGGCGTAGAAGATAAGATTGGAAGGCTGGAAAAGAGAAGAGAATTTATGGAGGAGGTCCGAAAGGAGAGAGCTAGAAAGTTTAGGTACAGATAGGTTTTCTATAGCTAGAATTTGAGTTTGAAGGCTGTGAGTATAGTTCTAGAATGAGTCATTGTAAGCGGTAAACATCCAATCGCGCAGGGTGAGGCGAGGACGAGAGGTGTTGACGAGTACAGGGGTGACACAGAGACGAGAGAAAGGGTAGCGCCCATCACAGGTGGCGGTGGCTACTTCATATAGGGCTTTGATATTTAAGGCTAGTAAGTCAATTTGCTGTTGTAGGTTAAATAGGACCTGGTGGGTTAGGGAATTGAGTCCTGCCTGTAAGGACAGGGCCGAGGCGGTGGAGCTGGTAAGGTTGTTTATGACAGAAGCGGAGGTGGAGGTCTGGGTGAGCGCGACGGCTACCGTGACCGAAGCTGCAACTGAGGCAATGATGGCTGCAGAGATGGCGGCGGTGATGCCGAAGTCTCGCTTCACACGTGAGCTGAGCTGAGTGACGGAGCTGTCCATGGGTAGTGCAGGAGCGACCCACCTGGTCGCATTGAGCGGGATCCACAGGAGTCTAGGTTGAAGTACTATGAAAACTACTGAGAAAGAGGCATTAAGGTCATTGGGGGCATTATGGGAGTTTTTATTGAGTACTCCGGCGCTTATGGTTCGGGAGTAGATAAGGTGGATACAATTGGGCCATTGAGGAGAACACGGGAGCCCATTTTCTGTTTGTCCTGAAAGATTAGTGAACGTGAGGTTTAGTAGTTTGTTGTTTGGCTGGGAGACTTCGGTGAAGGCTTACATTGACGAATTCTGCAAAAAGGTAAGGTTAATCGCTAGGGCTTCGGGAGGGGGGGAGAAATTGCGGAATGATGATAGGTTGAGAGACGCACTAGCGGGGAGGACATTGGGATCACACTGGAGATCTAGTTCACAATTATTAACAAAAAGTTGTGGGAATGTGGGGGAATCGGGGGTGAGGAACAGTAATCCTGGGGGATATTGGACTGCGGCCCACACTTCGCTTTCAGGAGGTTTTGCAGAAGTGGCTGTGGAGAAAATTAGAAGTGTTACAGGGAGGAGTCGCCAGGTGGGAATTCCGGAGGGGCGTGCTAGGGGGAACATTTTTACTGAAAATAATAAGCAGGTTAGCACCTAGAGGAAGAAAATGAGCAGGTTAAAACACGCGATGATGCACAGGAAAATTATGGCAAGTAGGATTCTTTCGAAGAGGCTCCAATCCTTTGGAGCAACTGTTGCTGGGTAGCGTAGGGACCGGTAAGCCCATCCTCTTTGACTGCTTTGCGTAGCCGCTTTATATCTTCCTCACTGTGGGGAACCCACGGGAATGGGCGCTGCGGGGATGGGGTGAGATTAATGGGGAAGAGTGCTGCCTGCGTCGGCGGCAGTGGCCGGACCGAGGGCCAGAGCTGCCCTGGACCCGAGGGGGGGTTGCCGCCCGTGGGATTGCAACAGGGCGGCCGGGGTGAACGAGATGGCGATAGCTCTGTGCACGGCCCTGCGTAAGATGGTGGTGGGGGTGCGTAAAATGGCGGCTGCGCTTCCGGGAAGAAGGGGTTGGTGTTGCTAAGGGAAGGAGGACAGGCAGCCAGGGGAGGGGCAGAGGGTAGGGAGGGGGGGCAGGACGTCCCGCCTCCGCGTCCTCAGGGAGGGTGGGGTAAAGGCTGCGGCCCTTTTCCGGTCTGGATGATGGGGAAGAAGGCGGAAGGGTGGAGTTAGTTTTTCCGCCCTGAGGCTCTCCGCCATAGTCCTATAGGGGCGGGTGCCTCTCAAGCCGCTCTTCAAGCGGCTTGAGCAAGGACTCCGCATCTGAGACAGACTCGGAGCCCGATGCGGAAGCTTCTGCGGCGGCCGCAGTTACGGGTTTGTGTCGCCCGTCGGTGGGTGGTAGTGAGCCCTGAAGGCATGACTGTATGGTGATGAGCGTGGGGAGAAGCCCCGGAGGGAAACGCTTGCCCTCATACTCCATTTTGTCTGTAACCCTGGCGATAAGCTGGTCATAAGTGGCTGGAGTCCACAAGGGACTCGTCAGCAACCAGGGGTTAAAAGACAGCAGAAGGTCCCAAAAAACTTGAAGCTGCCGGGCAGAACCTTTACATTTGTGGGTATCCAAGAGTGCGGCTAGGGCGCGCACCTGGGGGACCTGGCTTTTAGAGAGAGATTGACCCATAACAGAATTTAGAGGGGACTACTCACTGCTTGTAGAACCTAGGACTGCGTTTATTTAGCAGGAGAGTCTAGTAGGCTTACCTTGGTTCAGAAGAGAGGTCCTAGGATCTCCAGTGTCCAGTCAGCGACGGAAGTGTAGAGGGTCCCTGTTCAGGCGCCACTTGCCGCTGATAGCTTCAGCCAGGCCGCGCGACTGGTACACTGGGTGGGTTTGGGGGCGAGCTCGCAGGGAATTAACCCGGGTAAGCTGGAGCCGGCGCTTTCCCCAGCCGGCGGTCGCGAGAAAAGTCTTCACTGAGGCCAGATTCGGGTTAACGCTTTTATTGATACACACCGGGATGGGCCACCCGGGAACCCGAGGAGTGAGACGTCTGGGGTCCGAAGACCCCGGGGCTCGGACGACCCAGAGCGGGGTAAGCGTGGGGCTTAAGTACTCTCGGGGAGGGGTGGAGTCTTGGGCGCACACGTCAAGAGGAGGCAGCCACTCACACAAGCTTAGCGGCAGTTGCTAGGCAGAAGGGTATGTTTTGGGGATAGGGAAGTATAGAGAATAACAGGAAGGCCTGTTGTTTTGTGGTGGGCTATGGAAATGGGCGGTCTATGACAAGAGGGGGAAGGGGGGAACAGAGAGGGGGGTTACAGGTACGGAGGGCAGAGAGTGAATGTAGAGAGGGAGAGAAGGAGTAAAAAATTTTAAGCATGGCTAGGCTCCAGTCCCTGAGAAATATGCCACACACAGTTTTCTTAGAAAGTTTACCAACATATATTAGATGATCCATAGATTCTATTTCTAGGTATTTACCCCAGAAAACTAAGAACATATGTTTGCACAAAACCTTACACCTACGTGGTCATAAGAGCGTTAACCATCATAGACAAAAATCGAAAAGAAACCAAAAGTCCATTGGCAGGTGAACAGAGAAACAGCAAGTTTATTTCCATATAATTAATAGCAAAAGGAGATGATTGGTGACTCAAATTGTAGGTACTGTTCCAGGGAAAAATCAGCACAGCTCTGCGGAACTAGTATGATGCTATGGATCCGGAGGCTGCTCTTTTCTCCGTATATTTTTTTTTACTAAAGACAAGTGTTTTTGTTTGCTAGCTGCTGGAATGCAACACACCAGAGATGGATTGGCTTTTAATAAAAGGAGATTTATTTTGTTGGTTCTTCAGAGGAAAGGCAGCTAACTTTCCACTGAGGTTCTTTCTTACGTGGAAGACACAGGATGGTCTCTGCTGGTCTTCTCTCCAGGCCCCTGGGTTCCAACAACTTTCCCTGGGGTGACTTCTTTCTGCATCTCCAAAGGCCGGGGCTGAGCTGCAAGTGCTGAGATGAGGAATGCCGAGCTGCTTAGCTGTACTACGTTGCGAGCTCTCATTTAAGCACCAGCCAATTAAGTCAAATGTCATTCATTGCAGCAGACACACCTCCTAGGTGACTGCAGATGTAATTGACAACAGATGAGGTTCACATACCATTGGCTCATGTCTCCATCACCAAGACTAGGTATGCTTACCTGAGCAAGTTGACAAATGAATCTAACTAACACATGTCCACCCCTTGTCAACTTGGCAACTTCAAGCATCACCTTAAACAGGTGCAAAAAATTCTCTTCTTGCTGTGGACCTGTGAATCTCAAAACAAGTTGTCTAGTGCCAAGATGCAAAGGAGGATACTCACAGGATATAGATTTTCATTTCCATAGGGAGCAATTGGAAGAAGCACAGATGTAAAACCTGCAGGGCAAGCGCCATGGGATTTCAAAGTCTGAAAGTCATTCATCCTTCGGCTATAGAAAGTGGCAGTCCCACCCATTCCAAGGGCCTATGCAGTGGCCGGCCTCTTTCCAAATCAACCTCGGGGAACATCAAGGAGACCACCTCTGGGCTCCACTCTCTCCAGGCATCAGGGCCACCCCTGGGCTCTCTGCCATTTCTGGGGCACACGCTCAACCCCTCCACATGGTGGCAGCCAGGCTCTCCCAGTCCCCCAAGGAGCGCGCTACGCCTTTTCCAAGGCCCGAGGCTGCACAACTCTTCCACTGCAATGAGAGGGGAGACTCATCCTCGCCCTTCAGGGTAAACTCACCCTCTCCATGTATATGGGTGGGTCCACTCTCCTGGCCGAGGTTTCTTGGCTTCAGACCCGAGTTTCCATGGTTCTTACTCTGCAAACTCCAATTTTTCCCTTTTGTGTCCTCCTTTGCCAAGATTGGCAGTGGTTCCATTTACACCAACAGTCTCTTCAAGCCCTTCAGGACTGCTCCATCATTCTCTTCACAGTTCCTCCAGAATCTTTCCTTTAGCCATCCAAAAACTGTTCCAACATATCTGGTATTTGCAAACCGCAGCAGCACCCCACTCTCCGGTACCAAATCTGTTCTAGTTTGCTAGCTGCCAGAATGCAACACACCACAGATGGATTGGCTTTTAATAAAAGGGGATTTATTTTGTTGGTTCTTCAGAGGAAAGGCAGCTAACTTTCCACTGAGGTTCTTTCATACGTGGAAGGCACAGGATGGTCTCTGCTGGTCTTCTCTCCAGGCCCCTGGGTTCCAACAACTTTCCCCGGGGTGACTTCTTTATGCATCTCCAAAGGTCTGGGCTGAGCTGCAAGTGCTGAGATGAGGAATGCCGAGCTGCTTAGCTGTGCTACATTGCGATATCTCATTTAAGCACCAGCCAATTAAGTCAAACGTCACTCATTGCAGCAGACACACCTCCTAGCTGACTGCAGATGTAATTGGCAACAGATGAGGTTCACATACCGTTGGCTCATGTCTCCAGCACCAAGACTAGGTATGCTCACCTGGCCAAGTTGACAACTGAATCTAACTAACACAACATGTCAATGCAATTTGCCTTCACTTGGCAGGATGGGACAGAATCAAAGCCTCAGTGCTTTACATCAGGACCGTATCAATTCTCCAGCTTTCTCTCTCATGATTTAGTTCCCAGGTTCTTGGTCCTCTCACCATTCCATTGGGCATCAGCCTATTCTTTTACATTGACAATGTCATTTTGATTGGACCTACTGAGTTGGAAGTAGTAAATAAGAATAGATCCCTTGGAAGACAAATGTATGCTAGATATTCAAAAATTTATCATAGTGGGCAGGCCACGGTGGCTCAGTGGCAATTCTCAGAGCCTGCCATACCAAAGACTCGGGTTTGATTCTCGGTACCTGCCCATGTAAAAAAAATAATAAAGATTGGCTGGAATCTTAAATATATATATATATATATATATATATATATATATATATATATATATATATATATATATATATATCATAGAGTTATTAAGGGACCTACCACCTAGGTAAAGAGTTCAGGGGCCTTAGTATGATGAGGCATATTGATCTGTCCTTTTCAAGATCAACACTTTATTTATCCACAGAAGTGACACATGCCTAGCGAGTCTCTGAATTTTCACAACAACGTACACTTCATGTGAACTTCCTCCTCTGATGCACTTGCCAAGTAAATCATAAGCTTGCAACACATCCAGGCTTCCAGTCTATCTACTCTGCCCGTGGTCTATACGCCCAGTGGTTCCAATGATGCTTGAAGTGTCAGTGACAAACAGATATTTTGGAGCAAAGCCATGTTCTCTTCTGAAGTTTGCATTTACCTTGTAATTAACAACTATAGCTTGGTACAGATCCCTTGCAGAAACTGTGTACTTTGTCCATACGCCTTCAGAGTGCATGGCATATGGAGATGCCTATCGTAAATTGGGTGTTATCTGATACATCAAGTCATACAATTGGGTGTGTGCAGCCATACTATAGTATCAAATTAGAGGGATTTGTATGAGATAGGCTTGAGCAGAGAGATAATTTCAGTCAGTTGTGAAGTTTACAGAGAATTCTTGTTGAGTGCTTGTTTCTTTTTATTGTATGGCAGCACACATTTTTGAAACAGAAACTTTTTCAGAGATTCTGGAGAATTGCAGCAGTTTCTGGATATGCTATTCTAAAAGCATTATTGTTCACTTTAATACATTCAATGTCTGCTTCTTCATCCTTCCAGCTGCACTGCCCCTCCATTGGCAGTACTTTTCCTTACTATTTCATCCTAAGTTTTTCAATATTTTGTAAATCTCAATTCTTACTGTAAATTACATTTTTCCTTCTTTAGATTCTTGGATTGGATCTCTTTTCAATAGTAAACCCAGACTGCTGCACTACCTGCTCTTATATGATGCATGAAAAATATCTTGTCCAGTATAAGCACACAGTAAGGGCTGAATAAATATCCATTGGGTCTCGTTTACTACTTGTTTGTATTTAACTTATTGCATTAGAGTCTACTGAAAATTTTGGCTGGAATCTTGAAATTAATGGAAAATAAGATATGTCTTAAAAGTTCCTAGAGAAAGCTTTTTCAGTTTGTTTTGTAGATAATATATTCAATAACATTTTGACATATTTTGGTATCACTAAAATAAAAAACACTTTGATAAGAAATTTGAACATTTCAGGAAATACCCTCACATTCTTTCAAATTTTAGCACTTGATATGGTGAACATTAGCTGTGATTTCTCCCGTGATTAATTAGACTATCTGTGACTTCTTCATGGCCACATCATTTTATCAGTTTTCTTTTTTTTTTGATATTGATGCTTTGCTGTGGTTAGAATAGGTCAGCACAAACTAAGAAAAAACATCATTGTGTAAGGAATCTTACCCAAATTGTACTTTAATAACAAAAGTATTATTTTTTGTCTATGCAAATAATGGGTATTAATCTACTATTAGGAGCAAATTAATATTGGTGAACTCTAGTTTGAATATTAAACTTCTATTTTTGAGGATAGATCATCTCCAAAAGTGTCATTACTTCCTAATTTATCTGTTCATGGAATTTTGAAAGACAAAGAATTATAATTTAATAGAATCTATAAATCAGTGCATATATATGGCAACTCAGGAGTTGGAACCCACCCTTCTTTAGGGAAAAAAGATGAAGGCTGAAGCATATGGCAGCCTGCCTGACCAGGACACAGGTCAGAAGAAATAGACCTCCCTGGAGTGGTCAAGCCAGTTATCTTTGTTATACATTGAGCAGACCTTCTGAAACTTCTTTGATGACTATCTGTCCTGTTTCCCCATGATATATCAATATTGTCATAAGCACTATCATCTTAGAATTATACCCTAAATATCCTTCCAAGCACATGTTGATTCTACTCTCAAGACACCTTGAATCACGACAAGTCACTGTCTCAGGTAACTGACCCAATTGATTCCCTCTTGATTGTACAGTGCTATTCATGTTCCTTTAGACTCCTACCACTGGAGACCTCTTCTGTCTGTAAGTCCAAATAAATTCATGTCTAACTCCATGGCTGGTGTGTTCTTTGATCTTGGAGTTGCTCAGTTCCATACTCAGTTGCATCTGGACTGTGATAATACGTATTTACGGACAGAAAATTTTGAAGAATTTGTACATTTTATTTCACCTTTAATTTGCTTTAGATCAAGTGTTATTCAGTTAACATTTGACCCGTATAACTCCATCACTTCTTTCAAGAACCAGAACAATAGTATGTTTTATCTATTTAATTTACAAGCAAAAGCAAACTCATTTCTGTCCCATAAAATACCTCAGATGATTTTCATCATAGAATATGCATCTGGGATATTACTAGATACCATTCTTGCATATATTTGAAAGACACAATCAACACTAATGGTTGTATAAGTATTAACTGTAGATTTTATCAAGATCTGGAGTATACAAATTATGGCATTAATCTCATGGCATAAGTATTTGTCCATACCTGGTATAACAATATAAGCTAAGCAAACTGAGGTTTTCTTTTCAATTTATGAATTCAAGGAATCAGAATTTAATGAATCAGTTATATATGGCCTGCCCCAAGCTAAATGTCAATGATGCCAAAGTACATAATGTAGATGTGGGCATGTTTATTTGGCTGAGTGTATGCATGTGTATAGGGAGTATGGACAGGTTCCTGCTCTTGAGATCCTGGCTGTATGATAGGGACATAATCATACTTATGAAATGCATGCTCTTGTATGGAGAGTCCAATATTTGAGATTTAAGATAGAAATAAAATGTATTTAGTGACTTTCAACCTAGATGTAATCTTGAATTTGTTTCCCAATTCATAAATTCGAGATAGAAATGTGTTAAGCCCCAAAGAATAAAGGAAAGAATTACTAAATCACAGAATCACTTTGTGGTCCAAGGAATAACGGTCACCATCATCATCATAATAATAATGTGTACAGAGAATACTACTGAAATAAGTATTAGTAGATAGTTGGCAAACTAATATTTAAAGTCTAATACAACAATTGTTTTTTAGATACGGAATTTAGAGCCCACACAGTCTCAAATATGTAGATTAAAGTTAAACATGTTAGCTTTATCTGTAATAATCTAAATAAAAGGTAGATGGACCACAACCATTTACTGATTAAAATTGTTTTTGAGTATTTTTATGATTGTTTTCATGGTCTAAGAGTGAACTATTCTTACAGTGCAGAAAACATGTGGGCCCCTTTTTGGGAATTTCTAAAATTTCAATAAAGCTATCCTCTGTATTTGCAGAGCTTTAGGAACAACAGTTAACATTGAACCATATTCCAATATACCAGAAACTGGAATATAGCATCAATTCATCATTCAATTATTGACATAACATGTTAATTTTATTTCTAGCAATGATCATCCTTAAAGTGAATCTCTGAATCCATAAATTGATATTGCACAAAAATATTCATTTACATTGAAAATGATCAATGATCTTGTTTCAAATGAAAATTTTAAGTTGCAACAGAGAATGTATGGTGTGTTCTTTTTGCAAGATATATAAATGATTGTATAGTAAAAAGCTAGAGAGTATGCACAACAATAGTTTACTGTTTTTTATGGAATTGAGGGTTATTTCTTTTAATTTGAATGTCTTCCTACATTTTGATATTTGTTTCCATACTGCATGAATTACTTAGTAATAAAAAGAAAAGTTGACTCTTTCGTGGGTACTGCAACTGAAATATCTGTCACCAAATTTACCAACAACATTCAAATTGGAAAAAAAGGCACATTTATCATGTATATCAAAGGTTAGAAAATAAAATAAGGTAAGTGTATTTTTGTTCAGATTTGTGCATGCATGTAGATTGTGTGTTGTTGCATATGCTCCATGTATCTATGTATTTTTTACCTATTTCTGTATCTTTTCAATGAAATCACTCTTTACAGTACAGTTTAACTTCCACTTTTCTAGGCCTTATGTTTTTGTTTCCTTTCAAGGACTGCCATTTTTTTTTGGTTTCTTCTTAAGCTGATATCCATTAGGATAATATCTTAAGTTTGTAATGATTACAATCTTTTGAATCAGCATTATGTACACATGCAATGATAATTAACTAGCCTAAAATATTAACATACTAGGTCTATATTTTCTATTTGAATGCTCCAAGTGAATAAACAATTGGAAAAGCAAATAAATGAACATGTATTTCTATAGAAAATACTTTACTGGGTGTCTCTTCTTATGTTCTAATTTCCTCAAAACCTCATATGCAATATTAATTTGTTCACTTTTCCTAAAATGTAAGTTTAAATACAGTGAAAAGAAGTGTTTATCATATAAATATAGATTATTTGATATATATGGAATTTGAATTTTGTATGTAGAATTATAAAACTGGCACTCTGATTTAAATAAAAATGCTAGATTTAACATGGAATTTCACACTAAATAAAACCTGATAACAATGATCATAGAGTAAAATACAAACTTATTACCACTCCATAAAATGTACTACATAATATTGAATTAGTCTGTTTTATCGTAATACTTTTCATGTGTCTATATTCATTTTCCACCCCCATTCCTCATTATTATTTCATTTTGGCGTAGATAACTACATTCTTGAATGCCTCTGTAGCTTTGGTAGTCTCTTCTCTTTCTAACTTCAAAACTTCATTAAAAATTATAACATATGTCAGCTACTCAGGGAAACCGTATTCATTGTGCCCTTGTTTCTAAATTAAGAAACAAGTAGACACATTTCTTCTGCGTTCATATATACTATGAAATCCTTAATTACATTGATCACGTAAAACTGAGCCATTACTAGTGTATATTTAAATAAATTTCTAAGATGGATCAAACTTTCTCATCCATTTATTTCAAGTTTACTGTTAATTGAATTTATAAGACAATTTCTAGGCTTGGTAGGCAATGTTTCAGAGGATCAACATGTGCTTGTTTGTCTATGTCTATGTATATGTGTGTGCACACTCACATGATAGAACTCTGCCATAATTGTATGAAAGAAATATTAGCACTGAACAGAAATCTCTAAACAAGTACTGCAACCACTTCCAATGCTCATTGCAAGTCATACTGGGAATCAAGGAAATGTAAGCATTTTGCAGAAAAATACATTTTATAATATCACTCACCATGGGACACTGCTCATATATTTATTCATAAGAATGAAAACTTCTGCACCTGTCTATTGGGAGTCATGACAGAGAATGCGGTCATGCTGATACAGTTGCTCTCTCATAATTCCAGCGTAAGAGGAAAAACATGTTGGTGGGTCTTTCTGAAAATGTGGTGTTTCAACTGTCATCAATAGCTTCTATCAGAATAGTAGCAACAACAAACAGAAACAGATTTCAATTCTCTATTTTGCTATTGTAACTACTACATGTGGAGATACAAAAGCTATTTTAGTAAGTTATTGTTAAAAGGCAAAACAAATTAAAAGATATATATATATACTCTAATCCATAATATAGCTAATGTAGTTTACAAACAATTCTACTTACCTAAAACATAGATAAGTTCTGGAGGAAAATGAGCATAGAGTTTTAAAGATTTTTTTATAGTAATGGATATCAAAATAATAGTAGGACATGTTAAATAATAAAGTATATTCTCCTACGTTCCAAAAATGGTATAGTTTATTCTTCTAGCTTTTTATTATCATTGCCTGGAGACTTTGACCAAATTTCTCTCATAAGAGAATATAAATTTTATGTGCTAATATAGTCTAGGAGCAATATGCAATTTTTCAAAGGTTTTATAGTGTAAGAATAATTTATGTAATGTACTCCTCCATTTACTTTTTAATACTTTTCATTCTTTTTTTCTAACATAATTATTTCCATTTTTCATTGCTCCCGTGTCCAACTCACTAGTGCTCTCCCCTCTCACCACATATTTTTACCGTTTTCTTTTTATTTTCTTACTTCTTCTGACCTCGGTTAATATAACAAATACTTAATAATGATACTTTTGTGAGCCTTGTGATAGAAAGACTAGCATTTAGAAAGATATGATTTCCTCCTCCCCATTTTCATAGCTGTCTCTCTTCCTCTCAGTTATTACAATAAAAGAAAAAAAAAAACAGTGCTGAGCTGGTTTTAAATGCATGTAGAGAAAATAAGACAATTATAATATAAAAAGGGAGGATAAAGGGAAGTAAAAGGAAGTAAGTTTTTAAAATATTTCTCTCAAACTGCTAAATAAGGACATCAATAGGCTGTGATAAATAATATATATAATGTAATACCCAGAGCAACCACTAAAAAGCTATCCAAAAAAACAGAATAGGTAAATAAAAACAGAATTATAAAAACATACAAGTAACCCACAGTAAGGTAGGAAAAAAGGAAACAGAAACAAAACACAGAGTGAAAAGAAAAAAATAAACTAAAATAGCCATCTTAAACCGTAGCATATCAATTGTGGAGTTGAATGTAAATGTTCTAATTATTATCATTAATAGACAGAGAATATCCAAGTAGATTAAAATATAGGATCGAGCTAAATGTTATATCAAGAAAATCAAACCATAAATATGGGCAAGTTGAAAGTAAAAAGATGGAAAAAGATATGTTGTGTAAACAATCAAAAAAAAGCACAAGTAGATATACTAATATATGATGGAGTAAACTTCGGAGCAAAGAAAATTATTAGAGCCAGAAAGGGATAATATATAATGATAAAACTGTCAGTCTACTAAAAACACAGCAATTCTAAATAAGCATGCATCAGAGAACAGAATTGCAAAATAAGTGAAATAATAACAGAAAGAGGAATATTCCCGCCACAATGGATGGGATAACTACCCAGAAAGTTAGCAAGTATATAGAAGAGCTTAATACTTTCACCCAACAGGATCGAATAGACATTTATAGAACACTTCACTCAAAAGTAGCAGAATGCACATTTGTATCAATGCCTATTAACATATACCAAGATCCTGGGCTTAAAAATCAAGCTTCCACAAATATTAAATATTTTAAATCATGCATAGTGTGTTCTCCATCCACAATAAAGCAAAGTAGAAATCAATAACAGAAAGACAATAAAATCTCCAGAAGCTTCGAAACTAAATGACACATTTCTAAATTAATCCATGGGTAAAAGAGGAACTCTCAAAGGAAATAAGAAAATATATTGAACTGAATGAAAACTAAAATATATCAAAATTTGTGGATACGGCTAAACTGGACAGAGAGAGTAATCTATATTGCATGTATTGGAAATGTATGATTGCACAGGAAAAGAGGGAAAGTCTCAAGTGAATAATCGAAATTTCTATCTCAAGAACTTGGGATAATAAGTGCAAAGTAGAAGGGTCTTGTAGATATAAGGCTTTGTCAAATATGTAAATTTCAAACACATTTTTCATGTCTTTCTTTGACTTTTTATTTTCTTGAGTGCCTTTTTCAAAAAATAAGTTTTTGCAGGGTTTTTTTTTTTTTGTTTTGGTTTATTTGTTTTAAATATTGATAAACTCATTTTTTCTTTTTCAACTCATGCAAAATCTTGAAAGCAATCTCACCTAAAGAAAATATTCTGGATTTCCACCCCAAGTGGAATTTACAGAAGAAACAGTGATCTGACAAAAAGAAAACCAATTTATGTAAGTGCTACCAGGACACACTGAGGGGATAGGAAAAGAAAGAAGGAAAATGAAGGCAGTTGAAAACTCATTTTGATGTCTGTAGATTGAATTCAAGAAGCCAGTATCAAAAGACAAATCAGAGAGGAGTCATAAGTTTACATTTTATTCAGGACATCAAGATTGCTGCCACAGTGAAACCAATCATTTATAAAAGTGAAAGCAGCCCGGAGGCCGGGGAGTTTGTGGGCAGTTGTGTAAACAGAAACAAGGAAATTGGCCAGGTTCTATTGATTGGAGCAGGGACATGTTATTCTTACAGGGGTGGGTTAAGTGTAAAAGGGTCTTTAATTTTAATTGGACCAGTTTTGCTTAGCTTGAGGCTTAATTGACTTTCAGTGTCTAGTGTCTTGGTAAAGACTTTCTGAAGGGGATATTTGTCACATAATTCTATGCTTATTTGGAGAATTTAAATTTTATGTTGGTTCTGGAAAACTCAGAAGCTACTTTTAATTGTATTTATCACCAGCCTGTGAGTGAGCTTCTAATAACACATAGATTGGCCTCTAATGACTATCAACCACAGCACATTACCGTATAGAGAGCTCTGACTTTGGAATTTGGTGAGCAAAAAATAAATACGTAACTATGTGCATCCTTAGGTATTATTCAGATTGCTGTAAAAAAAGATCACAGATAAACCACTTTCTTATTTTTACACTAGGTATGGAGTTTGTCATCACTGCATTACCACACAGTGTGTAACAGGCTTCAGATTCCTCTAATGCTGCCTTGAATTTAGAGCACATGCGTTTTGCAGAATTTTTTTTCTCAAGGTCTGTTCTTCGCTTGCCTTTACGTCTTCTCTTTGCACTGAGCCTCAATAAGTGCTTTCTCCAACCTGTGGTGTCACTCATATTGGTTTCAACTGTTTAGGATGTTGGTTGTGGAGTGCAATGGGGATATTATTTGATGAAACTTCAGTCCTAGGTCAGCACTTATTCTTGGATATTTGGATGTGGGCTCCTATCTGCTCCTGAACTCCCCCACCCCACACTCCCGTAAGCAATTCCTGGCTCAGCAGGTGTTCCTGCCTTTTATCCATGAAGGGAAGATCTTTTTTTTTGTATCTGCTCCATTTTTCAAGGTGTGATATGTTTCACTAGTGCCAAACACCCCCTAATCTTAGAATTTAAGGAAGTAAAGGTTTTAAATATAACTTAAACATTTTCCCCATATGTCAATGAACAAAGGAAATTTTGTTGTAACACCCCTCAATTCCCTATTAAGACTTAGTCTTGAAGTTACACTTTTAAGTTACACATTAAAGTAAAAATGTTTTATATCTGATTTTTATTCTCAGAGCTCAGTGGTATTTAATATTTTAGAGGAGGTTTTATTATACGTGAAATTGCCATTCAGCACAATAAAGAAAGCAAGGGGTTAAAGTGAAAAAAATCGTTGTGTATAACGATATATTAATATTATATTCTTGAGAAACCCATTTGTGTTAGGGTCCTCTAGAGAAACAGAACCAACAGGAGTGATTTGTAAGTATAAGATTTATAAAGGTGTCTCATGCAAACGTGGGAATGAAATGTTCAAAATCCATAAGGCAGGCTATGAAACAGGCAGCTCTGATGAAGGGTCTAGACAAGCAAGAGGCTTGCTGGCTGAAAAAAAAAAAAAAGCAGTGAAAGTGCTTCTTCTTCCTTAAAAGCTTCCATTGATTGGATTATCTCACTGCGGGAAACATGCCTTATTTGATCAAGAATCAGCCACAGTTGCAATCAGCTGACTGATGTTTTAATACACCAGCCTTCCAGTTTACAACCACCCACAAAATATCCTTGCAGCAACTGTCAGGCCAGCACTTGCCTGATAAGATGCTGAGCATAATCACTTCACCAAGTTGTCACCAGAACCTAACCATCACAGTCACCCCATGTCAACTTGGTAGCTATACACATCATATGGAAACATGCTTAATTTCCAAATAGAACAAAATAACAGACATATATTTTGCTTAACAATTCTCAGCTGTTCTGTAGACAACTGGAAACACATTACATCTCTCCAAAACAGGGTGCAAGTCCTTAAGGTTTCATTCACTCTTAAACTTCATGTTCTATGACTCAAATACTAGAACGTGAACAATTCAACTTATGTCATATGATAAGAGAAAAATAAGATATCTGTTTATGTACAAATGACAACATATCCATAACAAAACAACAATGAATTATTCATACAATCACACCTCTTGTTTCTGTAACTGGTCATGTGGCTGTAGTTCATATTTATCACTGCCTTCTTCTACTATACATTCCATGTTCCTTTTATCGTCAGCAAGCATTTCAGCTGGCCATGGCTCTTTCACAGGTAGGGTGATTAGACCCTAATTCCTGATGTATCTGTGCCATTGGTAGTCCTTCTTGGATGGGGTTGTTGAAGTTTTCCATTGACTTTAATAAAAGGGTATGGTAGTACTAAGAGATGCCCTAGGGTCTCTTGTATGCCAAGAAAACTCGTCTTTACTTCCATTGTGTAGTTGTAGTCCTATTTGCCCTAGATAGTCAGGATCAATAACCCAAGATAGAACAATAATTCTCTTTCATGTCTGTTGATTCAGCAGCATGAGAAACCTGAAGCGGCTAGGTGGCAATCTTAATTTCAAATTCAATGGAAGCATTATTGTGTCTCCTGATAGGAGCACTCCTTTTGGAACTAACATCTGTAGACCAGCAGAGCTTAAGGTTTCAGGGACAGAAAGCAACACTTTTCTTAGCAGATCACTAGAGGAAGCAACACTTTTCTTGGTGGATCACTAGGGGTAATAATGAGTGGTACCACTCCCATTTCCATTCATTGATTTCTGGACCCATGAATCCTGGTTATACCGTGGATGCTTATTCAGAGCATACACAGCCACCTGGAGAACACTGCCCCAGCCCTGCTAAGTATCGCCACCTAGTTGGTGCCATAATTAGATCCCTAAATGTCCATTCCACTGTTATAGCAACCCAGTTGCCTCTGAATAATGGGGAACATGGTAAGACCAAAGGATTCCATGAGCATGTGCTCATTCTCACACTTCATTTGCTGTGAAGTGGGCTACTTGATCAGAAGCAATGCTAAGTGGAATATCATAACAGTGGATAAGGCATTCCATAAATTCATGGATGGCAGTTTTGTGGAAGCATTGCATGCAGAGAATGCAAACCCATATCTGCAGCATGTGTCTATTTTAGTTAAAGCAAATTGCTGCCCCTTCCATGATGGGAGTGGTGCAATGTAATCAATCTTTCACCATGTGGCAGGCTGATCACCTTGGGGAATGGTGCCATATCAGGGATTGAATGTGGCTCTCTGCTGTTAGCAGATTGTGAACTCATCAGTGACCATAGCCAGGTCTGCCTTGGTGGGTGGAAGTTCATAGTGCTGAGCACATGCTTAATATCCATCCCTAACACCATGCCCACTTTGCTCATGAGCTCATTGGGCAATGGTAGCAGTGGCTGAGAAAAAAGTATGACTTATTTCCACAGGATGGTTCATTTTATCTACTTGAATATTAAAACCTTCCTCTGCTGAAGTAACCCTCTGGTGAGCATTCACATGGGATACAAATATCTTCAAGTTCTTTCCTCACCCAGAAAAGTCTATCCACATACCTCTTCCCCAAACCTCTGTCACCAGTTAGCCAATCACGTACCTTCCAAGTCCCTGACCATCCATCCAAAGCATTAGCAGCAACCCATGAATCAGTATACAAATGGACCTCTAGCCAGTTCTCCTTCCAAGCAAAATGAACAACCAGGTGTACTGTTCAAACTTCCACCCAATAGGAGGATTTCCTCTCACCACTGTCCTTTAAGGACATCCCAAAATGGGGTTGTAATGCAGCAACACTACAATCTTCTTGGTGGTCCCTACATCTTGTGCAAAACCACTTGTAAATCAGGTCCAAGTTTTCTCTCCCTCAGTCAACTGATGGTAAGGAACTCCCCAAAAGGCCATAGCTCTTATCTGGGAAAAATAAGATAATGTGGTAAATGTGAGGGCCGTGGGTATTTGGGCCACTTCCTCAAGTAATTTGTGCTTTCAATACCTACTCGAGTCCTATCTCGAAAATACCATTTCCATTTTATGATGGAGTGCTGTGCTGCATATATTTGTAACTGTTGCCTCTTATCTGCCTTAACATGCCCTAACATATCCAGACATCTCTCGTTCTTGCAAGCCTTGCTATTCTAACCCCCTGCCTAGCAACTCCTGAGCATATATCGCACCACCTTTTCACCTCTTCTTCATTAGACCATGTACACTCCTCACCTCACCACCCATTATAATATTCAACACACCTCCTAACCAATCCACATCCTATACGACACCATACCAGCTGCCCATCAAAGTTTCTTCACCCCTAATTAACTCCCCCTCACCAACCCTATATATTCTTTGTGTTTCCTCCTGTCGGGGTCTTAGCCTGTAAGCCTTGCCAGCCAGCTAAGTCCCGCGAGCCCTATGCAATAAATTACTACTATTATTCTTTAGTCTCGGTTTATTGTGCTCGTGCGCCCTCCAAACCTTCGAGCCCCGTGGTCTTGGCTGACACCGTTCTCCAGCCGAACCACATCCGAGGACGAGACCCCAGTGCGGTTGGGCTAGGCAAGCCCCAAGCCGCAATTGGCGCCCGAACAGGGACCTCTCTTCGTCTCCCCCTCTCCAGCCGCCGCTCGACAAGGTAAGGGCCCCCGCTCTCTCCGGCTGAGAGCCCCTCCAACCTTTCACTAGTATAAATGAATTATTAGCTCTTGTTAATATCTCTCTTAGCGTTAGTGTGGGCAGCAATATTAGCACAAATCGCCCCTAAAGATTGGAATTTAGTAAAAAGACTTTTGCTTGCCATAACGTTTCTCTGCGCTGTAGGGTGTATTACCCTGCTACTTTTTCTCCCTTAATCGGTAGAACTCAGCCCCCATCCTCCTCCGGCTCACTGCTACAACTTACCTCTTATCATGGGCAATCGCATTTCAATACGCCAGGCGCCGCAGGTCCGTGCGCTGGCAGCCCTGTTAGACACTTATAAATGCAAGGTTTCAGTTCGCCAGCTCCAAGTTTATTGGGACCTCCTGCTCCCGTTCAACCCATGGCTTGTCACTTGCCACTTGTGGGACCTGGCTACCTATGACCAACTTATCGAATGGGTCACCCAAAAAATGGAGCATGAAAACAAACGTTTCCCCCCCGGGCTCCTGCCCATGCTTATTACCATCCGTTCTTGCCTACACGGTTCACGGCCACCGTCCGATAGCGCCCCCCAGGAAGCCTTATCAGCAACAAATTCTGCTAATTCAGAGGAGTCTCATAATAACTCCGACCTGGACTCTGAATCCTTATTTGAGCAGCTAAATAACGAGCTCGAGCTCTGTCCTCCTAAACTTAACAATCTGGCGACAGACCAAGATGGCGAACTTCCTCCTTCTTGTTCGAGCAAAGACAAAGAAAACCGGAAGTGCCTATATCCCGCCCTTCCTAAAGATGGCGGTTTCACGCATCCCACCCTTCCTAAGGATGGCGGTTTCGTGTATCCTGCCCTTCCTAAAGATGGCGGTTTCACGCCATCCGGTGAGTCACTTCCTCCTTCTCCTTCAACCAAAAAGGAGAGGTGCCTCCCGGCTGCCCCCCCTCCACAGAGGGAGGAGCCTTGTCTGCCATCTTGTGCTCTAGCCCCACCCTGTCCGCCATCTTGTGCTCCGGCCTCCTTGCCGGCGGTGCCTTCCTGGCCGCCATCTTTTGCACCGGACAACTCTCCAGGCCCATTATTTTGCGCCTCCGCCCCTCAATCGGCAGCGTCATTATGGCCGCTCAACGCTGGCACATCTAACGGCCCGGCTGCCCCTCAACCTATTTTGCCACCGCCGGTCGCTTGCTTCCCTATGAACGTTGCCCCTACACCGCAGCGCCCGCTCCCCTGGTACCCCTTGGAACCAGAGGACTCCAAGCGGCTGCGCAAAGCGGTAAAGGAGGATGGATTTGCCAGTCCATATGCAACCCACCTCCTTGAAGAAATCTCAACAAACCTGTGTACTCCCCATGATTGGACCTCCTTAGCACGGGCTATTCTTACACCTGGCCAGTACGTTGACTGGAGGGCCCACTTTAATGCTGAGGCGGAAAAGCAAATCACACTCATGCACCAGTTTGAGCCCCCGGGTCTCGGTGTGCCTCTCGAAGCTTTCTTAGGGATGGGCCCCTATGTTAATCCTGCAGTATACCTGCAAGCCCCAAATGGATTCTGGATACAACTGAGGGAAGTCGCCATGCGGGCCTTCCGCTCCTGTTCCGCAGCTAAGCCCGAAAAATTCACTAAACTTACACAAGGCAAGGACGAAGACTTCGCCTCCTTCGTCTCACAGGTTACTGAGACATGTGAACGCAAAGTTCTGGGTGAACAAGCACAAACTGCCCTTGCCAAAGAGCTTATTTTTGAAGGAGCAAGTCCGGCCTGCAAACAGGCCATACTGCCCATCAAAGAAAAGGCCATGCATGACTGGGTGCTCGCTTGCAGTAATATAGACTCTAGTGCGGCCTCGTTAGCTCAGGCCATTGCCACTGCCATGGCCCTAACGTCTGGCTGCTTCAGGTGCGGAAAAACGGGGCATTTTGCAAAAAACTGTACCACCCCTAGCCCGCCGCCTACCAAGCCACAGTGGCAGCAGTGCAAGCCCCCTACGCCCTGCCCTCGCTGCAACAAGGGCTATCACTGGGCTCGCGACTGCCGCGCTAATAACAGAGCGCAGCCTTTAAACTTGAAAGGGGGCATGTCTCAGCCCCGCCCCCAAGAGACACAGACCTGGGCCAAGACCGGCCCCAAACCATAATGTGGTCAATCCCTATAACCCCCAACAAGCCCACCCGCGAAATTAAAATAAACAGTCGCTGGTACACAGGCACCGTTGATTCTGGGGCAGAAATCTCATGTCTGCCTACCCGCCTTATAGCCCAATGGAAAACAGAGGAGGGACTCTCCGTTATCGGAGCCACGGGATCTGCTCCCTCCCTGCGTGCCGCCTCTCCCATTAAATGGGAAGATAGTGAAGGTCACTCCGGTACCTTCCGGCCGCTCTTTCTAAACACCATTGACCAAATCTTATGGGGGCGAGACATTCTAGCAGCCTCGGGGGCATATATTACCACGCAGCCCCCCCAAGAATGCTTCCTAACCACCATTGGCCAAGCCCTCTGGGGACGAGCCATTCCCACAGCTACGGGGGCCAGTATTACCACACAGCCCCCCCAATAATTTGCGCCACTGCTCGCATAACACCTCCAGCACCCACTCCTCTTCAATGGGATACAGAGGAGCCTATTTGGGTGGAGCAGTGGCCTTTACCTTCCCATAAATTAAATATACTCAAAACCCTCGTCCTAGAGCAACTAGAAGCGGGGCATATCGAACCTTCCACCAGCCCCTACAATTCGCCTGTTTTTGTTATTCACAAAAAGGCCGCAAACAAATTCAGACTCCTTCATGACCTCCGGGAGATTAATAAACACATACTCCCCATGGGCTCTCCACAGCCTGGGCTGCCACACCCGGTAGCCATCCCAGCACATCTTCACGTGGCCACAATAGACATCAAAGATTGTTTTTTCTCAATTCTATTACATGACTCTGACAAGCCAAAATTTGCCTTTACGGTTCCAGTCACCAACCACGCGGGGGCAGCGCAGCGTTATCAGTGGAAAGTGCTCCCCCAAGGCATGCGTAATAGTCCAGCTATCTGCCAGACCTATGTCGACTCCGCAGTGTCTCCACTGCGCGACCAGGCCCTCATCATTCATTATATGGATGACATTCTCGTAGCAACCGAGGACTCCAAGCAGCTCAAGGAACTTGTTTCACAGTTACAAGTCAACTTACAAGGTCTAGGGCTTAAAGTTCAGCCAGACAAAATCCAACTCTGCGCACCATATACCTTCCTGGGGTTCACTATAGACCAAAAGGTAACCCCTACAAAATTTCAGTTCGCTATCCCCAACAAACTAACCTTACATGAACTGCAGCAACTGTGCGGGCAAATAAACTGGGTGCGCTCAGCCCTGCCAATAACCACAGCGGAGCTTCAGCCACTATTCAAACTCCTAAAAACTGGAGAGCAAACATCCAAAGCTATCACACAGCCCATTAAGTTAGACTTTTGGGCAAAACTGGCTCTCCAAACGTTCAACGAATATTTCTCCAAAAGCCAGCTCGATCGGTTTAAACCGGAGCTCCCCCTTCAGGGGCTAGTCCTAAATACATATTTTACCCCCACAGGGGTACTCTGGCAGGAAGGCCCCCTACTATGGGTCCACCCTGCCAAAAGTAAACTCAGAAAAATCTGCCCCCAAACAAAAATGTGGGTGTGCCTTGCCCTCGACTTAGTCAAAACAGCTATACACCTCTTTGGGCATCCTCCCGACACCATAATCTGGCCTTTTGATGAGAAACAGACTACATGGCTCATCCAAAGTAATGTAGACATGCAACTTCTAATGGAGGGCTTTACTGGTAATTTTGACAACCATTACCCATCACACAAAATATTTCAGACGGTGCTTCACTTCCCACTGCCGCCCAAATGTCCTTATTTCCCATTCCCATCTTCTTCCCCTATCCCAAATGAAACCACCGTCTTTACGGACGCGTCAAAAACCAAGTTCACCCTTGTGGTGTACCTACCAGAACAAAAGGACCCCCTTTGTTTTACCCAGTTCCATCAATACTCTGTGCAGGTCGGCGAACTTCTCGCAGTAGAAGAAGCCTTCAGAAAGTTTCCTAGCACGCCACTCAACATCTTCACGGACAGTTTATACACCTACCAAGTCTGTAAAGTGTTGGCGCTAGCTACCTTCTTTCCAGATACTTCCAAGGCCATAGATAGAGCCTTAGTCTCATTAAAAAATCAGCTTGAAAAAAGACAGGCCCCCTGGTTCATCGCTCACATCCGCAGCCATTCCGGCCTCCCTGGACCGCTTGCGGCCGGCAATGAAGCAGCTGATAGAGCAGTCTCTGTCTCAGCTGCCAACACACTCGGTGACTCCATTAATACAGCCAAACAACTCCACTCCAGGTTTCACTTTTCAGCCAACTCCCTACATCATCTTTGCGGTCTGCCCAAGGAAACCTGCAAACACATAGTTCGCAGCTGCACCACTTGCGCGCCCTTTGCGCCACTTGGGCCTCTACAACCACAAGGAGTCAATCTCCGTGGCCTTAAGCCAAATGCCAGGTGGCAAATGGATGTTACCCACATCTCTTCCTTTGGGCGTCTTAAATATCTACATGTCATTATAGACACTTATTCAAGCATGTGCCATGCAGTCCCCCTACCGGGCGAAACTGCCAAACATTGCATCAAGGCACTTCGCCAAGGAATTCTCTTTATGGGCATTCCCTGGGACCTAAAAACAGACAATGGCCCTGCCTACCGCAGTGCCTCCTTCACAGCCTTCCTGCGCCTATATAACATCACCCACCACTTTGGAATCCCTTATAACCCACAGGGGCAGGCTATGGTAGAATCTTTAAATCACAGGCTAAAAATCCAAATAGAAAAGGAGAAGAATAATCTTCCCCAAGCCTCACCAAGTGACCTTGTCACAGCTGCCCTCATACACCTTAACTTGCTTACATTCGATAAACAAGGGCTATCTCCCCTACATAAACACTGGGGACCTTCATACAGGCCTTCCCTAGTCCCTTCAGTTCACTGGCGTGATCCAGCCACCAATACGTGGCAAGGACCCGCCCCTCTCCTTGCCCAGGGGCGCGGTTTTGCTTGTGTCTTTCCAGAAAATGAATCCCAGCCAATCTGGATCCCCGGAAGAAACATCTGTCCGGCCACGGCGACCGAGCAGACGCCACAGACGCAGACTGAGACAACTGAAAAAGAGGCTAGACCGCCTCCACCTTGAGGAACCCCAATCATCACCCCAGCAACCCCCAACAGCTGCCAAAATCAGGCGCGTACGCCGACATGCTCGGTGCCTGGTTTGGCAGCTAACCCATGCAGATCTAAAATCTACAGAGCCTCTCTGCCACAACCCAAATAAGGAAATGAAACAACAACTTCTTCATCTCTATGATGAAGCTCGAAAACGTTGTGGTAACCCCCCTTCTAGCTTAAAGCAAATCCTTCTAATAATGCTCACGCTTCTTCCCACAGCATCCGCAACAACACCCAGGGAACTCTGGGCAGCCATTCAGCACCCCCCCGGAGTCCTGTTCCTCACACCCGACAGCCCTTTTTTTCCTCAACTGCAGCACTTCTCATGTAATCTCCAGCTCCCCTGTAACCCTCTTCACATAAAAAGTGAAAGTCCACTCAACATCTCCGTTAATCCGCCCCGCTCAGCATTCCTTTTTATTAGCAACAAAACATCTAATCCAGGCCAATTTCCCTGCAAATCAAATTCTATTTGCCCTCCAACCTTCCCAAACTGCTTCCCCCTACTTTGTAATAACAGGTCGGAACTCTTCGTACAAGCCTTTTCTAATGAAAACTTCATAGAAAAATTCATAAAAAACGCACTCCCCAACCCGAAACAAATGTCTGCATACTTTCTACGCTCTGCATGGTGGCCAATTCCCCCTAAGCCTCAGGCAAACGTCACCTCCACCCACACAACTCCTCCGGGTCGGCCTTGTTCTAGCCCACATTCAAACAAAATGCATCCTCTGCGCTCTCTGCCAATCAACAAATTTACCTGGCTTGAGTGCCATCGCCCTGAGCCACTTATAGTCACACCCTCCTACGCACTTTACTCCCCAAACCTACCCATGGCTGCCCCTAATATCAGCTTTATCACTGTTAAAACCAATATCAGCATCCCGTTTCCTCTCCCTACTAACTCCAGAGACGTTTCCTCAGACCCCGTATACGGTGTACCCGTTTTTTCCTCCCATTATGTTTGTGGCAAATATGCATGCCTCGACCTCCGCCCCCTCACTTGCGTCCAAAACTGTCAGCTCTGCAACGGAACCACCATATATGATACAACACACCGGTGTGAGCCTAACTATACAAGCTGCATCAACATTACCACCTATATTTTCGTAAGCCCCCCCTTCTTTTTCTTTCTGTGCCCTGAAGCCCCCCCCCTCATCAAAATGCATACTGGCTAACTATTGGAACACTTCTTACCCTTATGCCTTTATCGTCTTACAGCCTAGGTTACTCTGGATTCCGGTCAACGCCACCACCTGGATGGCCCCCCAACTCCCTTACATTCTAGGCACGGACAGCTTACCTGACTTAAAGCATACAAAACGAGACTTCGGTATCTCCGCCGCCATCGCCGCCGCCATCGTCGCCGCTGTAGCAGCCAGTACTGTTGCCGCCATAGCCCTCACTCAAACCTCTACCACTGCTGAAACCCTCCTCAACGTGTCCCAAACGGCCGCCCAAGCTGTTGGGACGCAAGAAAATATCAACCATCTAATGCATAGCGCTGTGTTCAACTTACAACAGCAAATAGACTTAATTGCTCTAGACATAGAAGCCCTTTATGAACTTGCCTCCTCCGCTTGTGATGGGCGATACCCCTTCACTAAGCTCTGTGTTACTCCTATCCCAGTTAACCATTCCATGCCCCGTCTCTCCTTGTGAGACTGGATCTTCACCGCATACAACGACTCATACTGGAACCAAACACACAAACTACAAACACACATACTAAATCTTCAAAATACCATACTTCCCAAAGTTTCAGCCTCCATATTCACTGAACTAATAAACAAATTCGCCTCATTCTTTCAACCCTCAAATCTCATTTTCTATGGAATCCTATTGCTTGCCCTAATTATCGTTCTTATTATATTCAAATATATATGCAAACAGCTCTCTCGCCATAAACAGCAAACTAAACTTCTTGCCCTGGCAGCTCTTGAACTTCAAAATCCTTTTTCAGATGCGGGTCATCGGCAGCAAGTGCAGGTATGGTTAGCTAGTGTTGCCCACCCTCAGGACTGATCACCCTGTGGGAGCGTGGCGGGTGCAAATACCGGTTAATCCGCATTCCGCCCCTCGGGAGCTTAGTGGACCGCCTGCCACCCTGCTAAAACCCAAATGCATCTCTTCTACCTCCTTCTAAAAATAAAAACTACTCATGCTTGGGGAGCGTGGCTAACGCAATACTAGTTAGTCCGCGTGAGCCCCTCGGAAACCTTGCGTACCAGCCTTCAATGACGCCCCTTCCTCTCCGCTCTTTAATTAAATACAAGGGAGGAATTGCTGCATATATTTGTAACTGTTGCCTCTTATCTGCCTTAACATGCCCTAACATATCCAGACATCTCTCGTTCTTGCAAGCCTTGCTATTCTAACCCCCTGCCTAGCAACTCCTGAGCATATATCGCACCACCTTTTCACCTCTTCTTCATTAGACCATGTACACTCCTCACCTCACCACCCATTATAATATTCAACACACCTCCTAACCAATCCACATCCTATACGACACCATACCAGCTGCCCATCAAAGTTTCTTCACCCCTAATTAACTCCCCCTCACCAACCCTATATATTCTTTGTGTTTCCTCCTGTCGGGGTCTTAGCCTGTAAGCCTTGCCAGCCAGCTAAGTCCCGCGAGCCCTATGCAATAAATTACTACTATTATTCTTTAGTCTCGGTTTATTGTGCTCGTGCGCCCTCCAAACCTTCGAGCCCCGTGGTCTTGGCTGACACCGTTCTCCAGCCGAACCACATCCGAGGATGAGACCCCAGTGCGGTTGGGCTAGGCAAGCCCCAAGCCGCAGTGCTGCTGTTCACATGCCCAATTTTGTGACTTGGTGGGTCAGACGACACCTAGCTCATGACAGGCAACTCAGGTCTCATGGTAACTTGGTGGCCCATGGGTAAGCATTCAGTCTCTGCTAATGCCCAATAGCAGGTTAAAAGCTGTTTTTCAAAGGGAGAGTAGTTAACTGCAGCAGATGTTAACACTTTTCTCCAAAGTCCTAATGATCAGCATCATGATTTTCTTATAGGGGCTTGCCAAAGGCTCCAGACAGCAGCCCTATTTCCCACTGACACTCCCAGCACCATTGACTTTGCTGAGTCATATGACCCAAGGGGCACAGAAGCTTGCACAGCAGCCTGGACATGTTGCAGAGGCTCCTTGTTCCTGTCCCCACTCAAAACTTGCAGCTTTACTGGTCACTCAGTAAATGGGCTAGAGTAGCACATCCAAATGAGGAATATGTTGCCTCCAAATTCCAAAGAAACTACCTAGACATTGTGCCTCTCTTTTGGTGGTAGGAGGGGCCAGATGCAAAAGCTTATCTCTTACCTTAGAAGGTATATCTCGAAATGCCCCACAAAACTGGGCACCTAGAAATTTCAATGAGGTGGAAGGCTGTATATTTTTGTTGGATTTATCTTCCATCCCCTGACACAGTAATCTTTACCAATAAGTCTAGAGTAGTTGCTACTTCTTTCTCATTAGGTCCCCTCAGCATGATATTATCAATATAATGGACCAGTGTGATGTCTTGTGGGAGGGAGAAATGATCAAAGTCCCTGAGGACAAGATTGTGACATAAGGCTGGAGAGTTGATATACCTCTGAGATAGGAAAGTGAAAGCATTGTCATCTGAATGCAAACTGTTTCTGGCCTCCTTACTGACAGCCACTGAGAAAAATGTATTTGCCAGATCAATAGCTCCATACCAGGTACCAGGGGATGTATTGATTTGCTCAAGAAATGATACCACATCCAGAACAGCAGCTTCAATTGAAGTTAATAATCCACTGTCATCCCCCAAGACCATCTGTTTTCTGCACAGCCCAAATAGGAGAGTTGAATGGCCATGTGGTGGGAATCACCACCCTTGCATATTAAGAGTGGCAGTAATCTCTGCAATCCCTCCAGGAATTCAGTATTACTGTGGATTTCCTACTTTGCTAGGTAGGGGCAGTTTTAATATCTTCCACTTGGCTTTTCCTACCACAATAGCCCTCACTCCACAAGTCAGAGAGCCAATATGGGGATTCTGCCAGTTGCCCAGTGTATCTATTCCAATTATGCATTCTGGAACTGGGGAAATAACTACAGAATGGGTCTGGGGCCCATTGGACCCACTACAAGATGGACCTGTGCTAAATCTCCATTAATCACTTGACCTCCATAAGCCCCAACTCTGACTGCTGGACCAGAGTGACATCTTGGGCCCCTTGAAATTAATGTCACTTCTGAACTGGTATCTAATAATTCCCAAAATATCTGATCATTTCCTTTTCCCCAATGTGCAGTTACACCAGCAAAAGGCCATCCACTTGGAGGAAGATTAACAGTATAAATTTGTGGCAGTGTAACAGGATCCTACCCCAAAGGGACCTGGCTTCCCCCTCATCCAAGGGGCTTGGGTTCTGTAAACAGTCTCAAGTCTGGAAATTGATTAAGAATCCATAACTCTCTGTTTTTGTAATTCATGTTAGACTTCTATTCACTTGACCTAGAACTCTTTTTCTTATACAGCTCAAACAAGAATTTAATAGACTGTCCATCTATTGTACTTCTAGGTACCCCATGATTTGTTAGCCAATGCCACAAGTTTCTGCAAGTCAGATTATTCTGACTCCTGCTTTGAGTCTGCTGTCCATTATGATAGCCATGCCCATCTTCTCTTTGGTGATTAAGTGCTGCCACTTGGCTTCTCCCACTTGGGATCCAGTCATTCTCATTGTGTGTAAGGATTCCAGCTCAGTGAACAGCAGCTCCCACAGTAATATCTGACCTACAGAGAAAGGCAACTACAGAGTCCTAATTACATCATCTGGGACCACAGTGCTCATTATCCTAAACCTTGCCCATCTTTTCTCTAATAAAACTATCCAAATAGCTGCAGTTCAGGGAGACAAATTTGGGCCACTATGCTTTCTGCTTTCCTACTACATGCCTAGTAATGAACTCTGTCTCTTTGAACCCCGGTGTCTCAGGAATAGGGTATTGATCACTGTGGAAAAGAAAATCCACAGCCTCATTTGTATACAAATTTGTATTGTACTGTATACAATATTATACAGTAATATTGTATTACTGGAGGGATTGTAGAGATTAGTGCCACTCTTAAGGAGTTGAAGGATGCAGGGGTGGTGATTCCCACAACATCTCCATTCAACACTCCTATTTAGCATATATAGAAAAAAATGAGCCTTGAAGGATGGCAGTGGATTATTGTAAACTTAACCAGGTGGTAACTCCAAATGAAACTGCTATATCAGATGTGGTATCTTTGTTTGAGCAAATCAACACATCACCTGGTACCAGGCATGCAGCTATTGGTCTGGCAAATGCTTTCTTTTCAATACCTGTCAGCAGAAACAGTTTGCACTCAACTAGGAAGGCAGCAGTGTACTTATATTGTCTTGTCTCATGGGTGTATCAACTCTTCATTCTTATGTCACAATCCGTCATCAGTGACCTTGAACATTACTCCCTCTTACAAGATATCACACTGGTCCATTATATTGATTATGTCATGTTGATTGGACCTAGTGAGAAAGAGGTGGCTACTACTGTAGATTTATGGGTAAGGTATTTGTATGTCAGGGGATGGAAGATAAATCCTAGAAAAATACACGGGACCTTCACCTCAGTGAAAAGTTTAAGTGTCCAGTAGGATGGGGCATCCATCATCCATTTTATCCATAAAGGTATCTCTTATACCTTTATGGATAAAATAAAGGTGAAGAATAAGCTATTTTATCTGGTCACTCCTATGACCAAAAGAGGCGCAATGCCTAGTTGGCCTCTTTGGAATGTGGAGATAACATATTCCTCATTTGGGTGTGCTCCTCTGGCCTATTTACTGAGTACCAGAAAAGCTACTAGTTTGAGTGTTCTGGTCCCCAGAAGAAAAAGAGGCTCTGCAAGATGTCTAGGCTGCTGTGCAAGCTGCTCTGCCACTGGGCCATATGATTCAGCAAGTCCAATCGTGCTAGAAATGTCAGTGGCAAATAAGGATGCTGTCTGGGGCCTTTTCCCAGCCCTCATGGGAGAATCACAACTCAGACCCTTAGAATTTTGAAGGGAGGCTTAAGTCCACTACAGATAACTACTCTACTTTGAGAAGAAGCTTTTAGCTTGCTACTGGTCCTTAGTAAAAACTGAATTCTTAACCATGGGCCACCAATTTACCAGGAGACCTGAGTTGCTTAGAATGTGCTGGGTGTTGTCTGACCCACCAAGCCATGAAATTGGGTATGCCCAGCAACCTTCCATCATAAAATGGAAATGGTATATTAGAGATAGGGCTTCAGCAGGTCTTTGAAGGCACAAGTAAGTTACATGAGGAAGTGGCCCAAATACCCATGGCCCTCATCCCTGCCATATTACCTTTTCTTTCCCAAACCAGAGCTAAGGTCTATTCTTGAGTTCCTTACAGTCAGTTGACTGAGGAAGAGAAAAGTAGGCCTGGTTCTGCATGATATGCAGGGACCACCTGGAAGTGGACAGCTGCAGCAGTACAACCCTATTCTGTGATACCCTTAAAGGACCATGGTGAGGAGAAATCTTATTGGATGGAAGTCTGAACAGTTCACCTGGTTGTTCATATCACTTGGAAGGAGAATTTGCCAGGGGGTTGTTTGCATATGGAATCATGCGGTGTTGCTAATGGTTTGGCTGAAAGCAAAGTGATTGGAAAATTGGTGACAAAGCAGTCTGGGGAAGAGGTACTCGGATGGACCATATGAGTGCGCAAAAAACATGAAAGCATTTGGGTCCCATATGAATGCTTACCAGAGGGTTACTTCAGCAGAGGAAGGTTTTAATAATCAAGTGGATATAATGACCTTTTGTGTGGATGCAAGTCATACTCTTTCCTCAGCCTCTCCTACCATTGCCCAATGGCCTCATGAACAAAGTGGACATAACGGTAGGAGTGACTTCCACTCACCAAGGCTGACATGGCTATGGTCATTGTTGTGTGCCCAATCTGCCAGCAACATAAACCCATAGTCAGTCCCTGATATGGTACCATTTCCCAAGGGATCAGCCAGCTACTTTGTAACAGGTCTATTGTATTAGACCACTTTGATCTGTAAGGGGCAGTGATTTGTTTTAACTGGAATAGACATGTACTGTAGATATGGGTTTGCCCTCCCTGCATACAATATTTCCAGAAAAAAATACTATCATCCATGGACTTATTGAATATCTTATCCACCATCATGGAAATTTCCCACAGCATTGCTTCTGATCAAGGAACCAACTTCACAGCAAATGATGTGGAGGAATGGAGACATGATTATGGAATTCTCTGGTCTTATCATGTTCCCTATCATTCAGAGGCAGCTGGATTGATAGAATGGTGGAATGGCCTTTTGCAGAACCAATTACAGCACCAACTAGGTGGTGATACCTTAGATCTGGGACAATATTCTTCAGGAGGCTGTGTACGCTCTGAGAATCAGTGTGCACTGTATGGTGTTGTTTCTCCCACAGCCAGGATTCATGGGTTAGGAATCAAGGAGTGAAAAAGGGAGTGGCACACCTCACCATCACCACTAGTGATTCAGTAGGAGAATTGTTGCTTCTTGGCCCTGAAACCTTAAGCTCTGCTGAACTACAGGTCTTAGTTACAAGTGGAGGTGGAGTGTTCTTACCAGAGCACAGAACAATGATTCCTTTGAATTGGACGTTAAGACTGCCACCTGGCCACACTGGGCTTCTCATGCCACTGAATCAACAGGCATCAAAGGGGAGTCCTGTTCCATCTCAGGTGATTGGTCCTAATTATCAAGGGCAAATAGAACTGCAACTGCACAATGGAGGTAAAGAGGAGTTTTCCTGGAATAGAAGAGATCCCCTAGAGTGTCTCTTAATGTTATCATGCCCTTTGATTAAAGTCAATGGAAACCTGCAATAACCGAATCCAAATAGGACTACCAATGGCCCAGAAACTTTAACAATGACAGTTTGGGTCACCCACCTGTCAAGAAATGTGGACAGCTGAAGTGCTTGATGAGAGTGAAGGGAATATGGAATGGGTGGTAGAAGAAGGTAGTGATAAATATTAACTATGAGCATGTGACCAGTTACAGAATTGAGGAATGTGATTATGTGAATATTTCCTCCCTTTTTTGTTATGAATATGTTTACATTTGTACATAGCAAAAATCTTGTTTTCTTCTTATCATATGACATAAGTTGTATTGTTCATGTTATAGTATTTAAATGATAGGATATGATGTTTAAGACATAAATGTTACCTAAGGACTTGCACATACTCTGGAAAGATGTAGTGCATTTCTGGTTGTACACAGAACATTTGAGAACTCTTAGGCAAAACATATGTCTGTTATTGTGTTCTATTTGGAAATTAAGCATGTTTCTAGGTGATTTATATATAGTTGACAGGTTAACAAAATGTGGACTGTGATGGTTAGTTCTTGCTGTCAAATTGGCCCTATGGTGATACCCAGTTGTCTGTTTAAGCAAGTACTGGCAGGACCACTGCTGCAAGGATACTTCATGGCTGATTGATAATCAAGAAATCTGTTGTATTAAATCATCGGTCAATCAACTGCAACTGTGACTGATTACATCCTTGATTCAACTAAGGCCTGTCTCCCATCAATGAGATAATCCAATCAGTTGAAGACATTTAAAGATTAAGAGATTCTTTTCACTGCTTCTTCAGCCACTGTGCCTCTCCTGTGAGGCTCATCCAGGCTCTTATTGGAGCCAGCAGCTTCACAGCCTGCCCTATGGATTTTGGACTCTCCCATTCCCATTGTTACTTGAGATACCTTTATAAATCTCATATTTACTGAAATCTCCTGCTTGTTCTGTTTCTCTTGAGAACCCTGACTAACACATCTTATAATGCATATTTTTTTATTCATTTACTATTCTAAATTGCTGTATATAAGCATGCATTTGATTAATCTGGTATTTTTTTTACTAGTCTGATTAAGTCGTAACAATGACTCACAGTTACCTACTTCCTTTCAGCAAGCCAAACTCCATATAGTCTCAACGTTTTACATGGTAGTGTTCTACAGCTGACTGACTATTAGAGGCCAGAGAGTTCAGGCTATATGTCTTGAGCAGCTCACTTATTGGATGATTTCTTGGATTCAATCTAAAATGATCAGAATGAGCTTTTGACCACTTTCATTTTCCTTCCTCCTTTTATTTTTTTTTCCCTTCCCTACTGTATCTAGTCTTTGCCCTGAAATGAATTGGTAATCTTCTTGCATCACTGCTCCTTTTGTAAATTCCACTCGGAATGGAAATTCAGAACATTTTCTGTTAGTAGAATTGCTTCCAGGGTTTTGTATTTGGTGAATAGGACTTAGCATATTGTGCTTTATGATGAATAATACTAACGTTTATTTTTCAAATTTTGCAAAACATTCAATATTATGAATCTTCTGTCATTGATTATTTGCACACTCAAAATCAAAATGTGTTTCTTTATTAAATTGACACTTTTTTGTCAGTTTTAAGTATGTATGTATGTGTGTGTGGTTGTATGTGAAGCTGCAATCTTCAATTTTTTTTCTTGATGAGAATATGAGGAAAATCCCCTTGTGTCTGAATAAAATTCTGAGCCCTATCTTCTTAGTTCAGTGTAATGCAGAGTGTCAGTCTCAGAATAATTGATATTTGGGCTCAGAAAAGTCTTTGTTGTGAGGAGTGCCCTGTGGTCTTTAAAATGTTTAGTTTAGTAGTTTCCTTTTCTCTATCCATTAGTTGTCAACAACACTCCTCTCCCAGCTATGACAACCAAAAATGTCTTCAGACCTTGTCAGTGTTCCCTGAGGGCAAAGTCATACAGGATTGAGAATCACTGGTGCAATGAAAAAGGGTCAGTATTCGGAGTTTGTTAAACCTTGATTTAAATCCTTGTTCTGTCTTGAACTGGTTTCATTTTCCTGGGTAAATTACTTAACTTCTCTAGCCTGCTGTTCACAATAACTGGTCACAAATTTGCTTAATGGTTAAATTAAAATATAAAATATAAATTCAACTTACATAAATTAACCTGTCCACTGCCTGAAATAGAGTAGGCACTTTTCAATCTTTCACCCCTTGGCCATAGATCACTTTTTTTAAAGGATAAATTTGAGGGAACTTACTTTTGGAAGCTTTATTTTCATTCTAAGCCCATTAGCATTGTACATAATGTTCTTTACAATTCACCCTTGCCCCTCACATCAGTTAATTGGTCTTTGCTTAGGCTTCTATAATTCCTGAGACCTTATGTATTGTGTCATTGCCCTCACTGTCTAGATATGAATTGCTCATCTAGTTACCTATATGCAGATGTACATGATGACTTTCTGAAAGGTTGGGAAGATACTTGTCCATCTCTTTATTATTGCTTCCTGGCCCAGAGCTCCACTTATGAAAGAATATATGGATAAAGGGATTATTCTCAGTGTGCATTTCCAAGTGGCCTTCATGGGAGTTGGTGCCCTCATCTTCACCAGCACCTCAACAACAGATGCTCTGCCATTATATATTTACAATTTCAGAAAATAGTAGGCTTTAAAGTAAAACAAAATAAGAACAATGACAATAGCAACAAGAATAATCACAACATGGATTCTGTTTTTCAGGTTTTTAGAGGTACTCTTGTGACTTATACGCCAGAAATTTTGTTTTTGCTTTTGACCCTTTAATTGAAGCCACACTCTTGAAGTAATTCCATTGCTAGTATACATTGTGTTATGGATTTTTATTGTTTTGTATTGATATCTAGGTGATTGTTATTTATTGGAAATGAAAGTATTTCTAATGTTGAAGTGAATGTGAAGGATATTGTGGGGGCGGAAAAGACCTAAATCTGAAAAAGCCAGGCTGAAAGGAAGAAAAAGCATCTGGAAGTGTAATTCAGAGAACAAAATAATAATAATAATAAGAGAAAAGAAAGGCTAAGTATCCATTAAATATATGTGAAACCTCCTATATACGGTTGTGCTTATGGGGAAATGTACCTCACATGATAATAATAGCTACCACTTAACATCTGCTGATTCTGGAAGTGTCACTCTGCTAAAAACTTTGCAGATGTTAGCATGAACTCTTTTAATATTCCCCAAAATTCTTTGATGCATATGTTATTTTATTCCAGTTCTGCCAGTAAGAAGCCAGAATCTCCATGAGGTAAAATTTATTTTTGGAGTATCTTCATCTAGTGAATGTGGTATGAAATATAAATCTAAGCTTTTGGAAAATTCAATAAAATTATCCATAAGTCTTTTATGAAAGAGGTTCAATAAAGGGGAGGAGCTATCCAAGAGACCCTAAGCTCCAGGCAAGGCATGGATGAATAACTCAGGTTCTAGTTCAACTGTGGCCCAGTGTAGAAACTTTATGGAAGTTAGTTTCTCCCATGATTGGAACCATCTTGCCATCGTTATTAAGAAATCCTGGTTTGGCACTCTAAATAAGAGAAGAAGGAAGGGCACTCCCTCCAACTGATTTGAAGAAATCTCTTTAAGAGGCTGAGGTGGAGAAACGTTGGTAAGACCAGAGCTCAAGGCCCTATGTGGACCCTCTTCACAAACTCCTATCTCTTCCCTCAGTTAGAACTAGGAAGAAGTGCAGGAGAAAAACACGTACATGACTGACACTATTCCAACCAGATTCCTCAAGACTTGCTCACCAAACCAGGTAAAGCACAATTCACCTGCTTTGAAGAAGATAATTCAAGCCTCAAAATACTACTATAAATATGCAACCTGTAGAGACCATCCTGGATGCATTAACTTTGCCAAATAGTTACTGAGGACATCCTAGGCACACCAGACAGTCTTGAAACACTGAGTAACAAAGTCATTTATTTGAAAATAAGATAATTATGCTTACAAATGAATGTAATAAAAGTAAGTGATGTACTACTATTAAACTAACAAATGGAGCAAGAGTCAAATTTCAAAAGGTAAGAACCACACATATAATTTATGCTGGGCTTTTGATATCATTTGACCAACTGACAAAAGAAGGGTAGTAACAGCTCTATCAAAATGCATTGCTGCAGGATCTTCAGATTTAAATTTTTGCTAAAAAAAGAATATATATATATATATATCACTATAATTTGTTATCTATTAAAAGGCTATATAAACCCAAACTGATTTATGTTATAAGGATGCAGACTCTTTCTTCTCTTTGAACATCACTATATCATTCATCTGAAAGATACTATTTATTGCTTTTTTTCAATAAGAGAAAGAAATACATGGAAATGTTTTAAAGATTAAAATTTACAGAATTGTTTTGTTTTTAATTTTCATATAGGTAATTATTGCAACAGTTTCTCTCTTAATCCACTTCTTTAGGTAATAAATGAATACATTCCTTAATAAAATTATGATTTCCTTAGAATTTCTTATTAAATAGCAAAGTATGCCATTAATAGTAAATGAGATATTATATGATAAACCATTTTGAAATATTTCTGGCACATTGTCGACTAATATTACCATACATTTGTAAAAACATGGTCAATGCAGTAAAAAAATGGGGTGTTATTCATGGATTATTTTAGTGCAATGGGATTGTACTACTTTTAAAAATATATATATATCAGAAGTTTGAAAAGTGGTAATAGGGGTAATGCTATGTGTGATGGTTAAGTTCTAGTGTGAACTTGGCCAAGTGGTGATAACCAGTAGTCTGGTCAGGCAATCACCGGTTTGACAATTGCTAAAATAATGTTTTGGGTGGGGTAGATAAACCAGAAGGCTGGTGTATTTAATATTCAGTCAGTTGATTGCATCTGTGCCTGATTACATCTGCAATCAACTAAGGTGTGCCTCCCACAATTGGATAATTCAATGAGTTGAAGTCTTTTAAGGAAGAATACAGAGCCTTTCACTGTTTCTCCAGCCAGTGAGCCTCTCCTGCAGAGTTCGTCCAGAGCCTTTATCAGAGCTGCCAGCTTCACTGCCTCCACTGTGGATTTCAGAGTCTTCCATTCACATAGTTGTGTGTGATACCTTTATAAATCTCCTATTATAGATCTCTCCTGTTGGTTCTGTTTCTCTAGAGGACCCTGACTAACTGATCTTGGAACTAGGAGTGGTTCTTGAGAAACAGAATCTTAAAAATGGGCTTTTACAATTGGTTTACTACTCTGACTGGAGAGGCACTAATCACTCTGTTTCCAATAATCAATATGGCACTGACAGTTCATATGGTGAGTTGGCATACCCAGAATATCACCATTTGATTCTGCTAATTGTATGTTTATTCGAGCTCTGGGTGATAATATTTTTGACAACTTTATGGTGTTTTGTGTAATTAAAAGGTATAAAAATATAGGCTGTTTTTTGCTAGATACTCTGGATACATTGATGAGGGAAAGGAATGAGGTGAAGGCTTCAAATCTGAACTTTAATGCTGTGTGAATGATGTAATGGCTTCCATATGTGCCCTGAAAGATAGTCTTTATTTATTTATTTATTTATTTATTTATTTTGCCTGGACAGGCACCAGGAATCGGGTCTCCAGCATGGCAGGCAAGAACTTTGCCACTGAGTCACCCCGGCCCACCCCTGAAGACCCAATTATGACACCAACTTGGTGGCAATACCTTTCAGGGCTGGGGCAGTACTCCCCAGGAGGTTGTGTATGTTCTGAATCAGCATCCACTGTATGGGGCTGTTTCCCCCATACCTAGGATTCACACATCCTGGAGTTAAGGAGTGGAGATGGGAGTGACACCACTCACTATCACCTCTAGGAAATTTTTTACTACCTGTCCCTGAAACCTTAAGCCCTGTGGTCTACATGTCTTAGTTCCAAAAGGAGGAGTGCTCCTACAGGAGACATAATGATTCTATTAAACTGGAAGTTAAAACTGCCACCTGCCCACTTTGGGCTTCTCGTGCCACTGAATCAACAGGCATGAAGGGGATTTCTGTTCTGTATGGGGTGATTGATCGTATCAAGGGCAAATAGGACTGCAACTATGCAATGGAGGCAAAGAAGAGTTTTCTTGGAACACAGAGGAGCCCTTAGGGTGTCTCTTTTTATTACCATGTCCTGTGATTAAAGCAAATGGAAAACTGCAAAAACCCAATCAAGCAAGACTACCAAATTGTCCAGACACTTCAGCAATGATAGTTTGGGTCAGCCCACCTGTCAAAGAACAATGACTAGGTGAAGCGCTTGGTGAGGTAAAGGAAGCATGGAATAGGTAGTAGAAAAAAATAGTGATAAATATGAACTATGACCATGTGGCCAGTTACAGAATTAAGAACAGTGATTGCATGAATATATCTTCCTTGTTTTGTTATGGATATGTTCACATTTGTACATAAGCAAATATCTTGTTTTCCTCTTACTCTATGAAATTATTTGTATTGTTCATGTTATAGTGTTTAAGTCATAGGGTATGATGTTTTAAGAGTGGATGTCACCTAAGGACTTGCACCCTATTCTGGAGAGATGTAATGTAATGTATTTCCAGGTGTTTGCAGGACAGTTGAATATTGTTAGGAAAAACATATATCTGTTATTGTGTTCCATTTTGAAATTAAGCATGTTTCCAGATGATGTATTTACCTACCAAGTTAATAAGGAGTGGACTGTGATAGTTTCTTTCTGGTGTCTACTTGATCAAGTAATGAGGCCTAGTTCTCTCTCCCTCCTTAAAAATCTGCAGCTGATTGAATCAAACCCACCTGATTGGATTATCTCATTTGAGGGTCACATGCCGTTAGGTGATTATGCATATAATCAGCCACAGTTTCAATCAACTGATAGTGAGTCAGTACACCAGCCCTCTAGTTTATCTACCAGTCACAAAATATCCTTGCAGCAATGATTAGGCCAGTGCTTGCCTGACCAGACAACTGGCAATCATCACCTGGCCAAGTTGATACCAGAATCTAATCATCACAGTCCACCGTTTGAAAAACTGGCAGCTATACACATCACCTTAAATCATATTTAGTTTCTAAATAGAATACAATAACAGACATATGTTTCACCTAACAATACTCAATAATCCTGCATGCAACTGGAAAGGCACTAATTCTCTCCAGAATAGGGCTCAAGTCTTTAGGTAATATTCATTTTTAAACTTGATGTTCTATAACATGAATAATAAAACATATCATATGATAAGAGAAAAACAAAATATTTGCTTATGTACAAATATAAACACACATAGCAAAACAGGAAGGAGATATTCAATCTTCACAGTCCTCATTTCTATAAATAGTCACATGGTCACAGCTCATAAATATCACTACCTTCTTCCACTACCTATTGTATTTTCCCTTTTCTCTCAGTGAGCACTTCAGCTGGCCATGGCTCTTTGACAGGTGGGGTGACCCAAACTGACATTGCTGAAGTTTCAGGACCATTGGTAGTCCTGCCTTGATGGGTTTTTGCAATTTTCCATTCACTTTAATCACAGGGCATGGTAGTACTAAGAGACACTGAGGTGATCTCCAATATTCCAGAAAAACTCTTGTTTACCTCCATTGTGTAGTTGCAGTCGTATTTGCCTTTGGTAGTCAGGATCAATTACCCCAGACAGAATAGTAATCCCCTTTATTTCCTGTTGATTCAGTGACATGAGAAGCCCAAAGTGGCCAGGTGGCAGCCTTAACTCCAAGTTCAATGGAATTATTGCTGTGTCTCCTAGTAGGAATATTCCTCCTTTTGTAACTAATACCTGTAGGGCTGTAAAGCTTAAGATTTCAGGGACAGGCAGCAAATATTTTTCTAGTGGAACATTAGGGCTGATAATGAATGGTGCCACTCCCATTTCCACCCCTTGATTCTTGGATCCTTGAATCCTTGCTATGGGAGAAATGACACCATTCAGTGGATGGTAATTCAGAGCATACACAGCTTCCTGTAGAACATTTCTCCAGCTCTTCAAGGTATTGCCATCTAGTTGGCACCATAATTGGGTCTTCAAAATGCCATTCCACCATTCTATCAACACAGCTGTCTCTGGGCAATGGGGAACATGGTAAGACCAGAGAATTCCATTACAATATATCCTTTTTTGCACTTCATTTGCAGAGAAGTGGGTTCCTTAATAAAAGGAAATGGTGTGTGGAATATCATGATGGTGGATAAGACATTACATAAATTGGTGGAAGCATAATAGGAAGGGAGGGCAATCCCATATCTGGAGTATGTGTCTATTCCAGTCAGAAAAAAATCACTGCCCATTCCATGATAGTAGTGGTCCAGTGTAATCAAGCTGCCACCAGGTAGCAGGCTGATCACCTTGTGGAATGGTGTCATATTTGGGACTGAGTGTGAGTCACTGCTGCTGGCAGATTGGGCACTTATCACATAGCCAGGTTGGTGAGTGGAAGTCCACATGGCTGAGACTATGCATAACATCCATCCCTACCACCATGACCACTTTGTTCATGAAACCATTGGGAAACGGCACAGTTGGCAGGGGAACAAGGATACACAGAATGGGTTGTCATATCCATTTGATCATTAACAATTTCCTTACAGATGTCTCCCCGTGGTAAGAATTCACATGAGACACACATATATTCATATTTTTTTGCTCACTCAGAAAGGTCTATCCACATACCTGTTGCCCAGACATTTTTGTCACCAATTTTCCAATTATTCTCTTTTCATCTCCCTGACCATCCAGGGAACCTGCTAATCCAAACCATTAGCAATAGCCCATGCGTCAGTATACAAACACATCTTTCACCAGATCTTCTTTTAGGAAAAATGCATTATCCCATGCTCTGCTCAAAATTCTTCCCACTTGGAAGATTTCCCCTCACCACTGCTCTTTAAGGACATTCCAGAAAGGGGTAGAAGTGCTGCAGTTGTTCACTTCCAGGTTGTTCCTGCACCTCGTGCTGAACCATCATTAAACAGGCCCGAGTTTTCTCTTCCTCAGTCAACTGGCTGTAAGGAACATCCCAAAAGGCCATAGCTCATGTCTGTGAAAGAGAAGGTAATGTGGCAGGAGTGGGGGCCATAGGCCTTTGGGCCATTTCCTCATGTAACTTACTTGTGTCTTCAGGACATCTGGAGCCCTATCTCATATGTACCATTTCCATTTCATGATGGAGTGCCGCTGTGCATACCAAACTTTGTGGCTTGGTGGGTCAGACAATACCCAGTTCATGGTAGGCAACTTAGGTCCTGTGCTAGATTGCTAACTGCTGGAATGCAATATACCAGAAATGGAATGGCTTTTAAAAAAGGGAATTTAATAAGTTGCTAGTTTACATTCTAAGGCTGAGAAAATATCCCAATTGAAGCAAGTCTATAGAAATGTCTTAACAAAGGCATCTAGGGAAAGATACCTTGGTTCAAGAAGGCTGATGAAGTTCAGGGTTTCTCTCTCAAGTGAAAGGGCACACAGTAAACAGTCAGAGTTTCTCTCTCATCTGGAAAGGCACATGGTAAACATGGTCAGGGTTCCTCTCTCATTTGGAAGGTCACATGGTGAACACATCATCATCTGCTAGCTTCTTCTCCTGGCTTCCTGGTTCATGAAGTTCCCTGGGAGGCATTTTCCGTCTTCATCTGGTTAATAAACCAAAATATTGGTTTATTGAATCATCAGTCTCCAACTGATTGGATCAAATTAAATTGTTTGATTATCTTGTTTTCAGGAGGCACACTCTTAGTATATCATATATGTAATCAGCCACAGATGCAATCAACTAACTGATGATTCAATAAACCAATATTCTGGTTTATCAACCAGCCGCGAATTGTCCTTGCAGCAATGGTTAGGCCAGTGCTTGCCTGATCAGACAACTGGGCATCATCACCTGGCCAAGTTGACACCAGAATTTAACCATCACAACAGCTCTCCTCATGAATCTTCTTTCACTAACTTCAGTTCTTTTCTCAAATATGCACCTTATGAGAGAAGTATTTGTGAATACACATAGCTTCATAACTTTATAATTATGTTTTCAATAAGACCTGTCAACTGCTGACATTTTTAACTTCTTGTTTAATTATTTATTTAGTTCTTGTGACCAAGAACTTAGACTTCATTGTTTACTACTTTGGCTTTTTTCCTGGAAATATCTGATTAGTGAAGGAATAAATGTTTAGAACCAGTAGGGAACAACTCCTAAAAGTAAGGATTGGAAACACAATAATGATTTATCTATTATGGGATTATTAACTCAGGTGACTTTTCTAGACACCAGTTGATATACTAGAGTATATAATTAATGACTATGCTTACCAAGAGCATTTGATACTTTGTTTTTCTTGATATGCTTTCTTGCTTTTGCTCCATGCATACTGTACAATCTACTTGCTATTTTTTTTCGTCTTAAGTTTCTGGTTTCTCTTCTCAGTCCTTTTTACATTTTTTTTCTTTGATTCTCAGTCCTTTTTGATAATTCACATTTTCTCCTCATTCTCTTAAAGATAGGATGCTCCAGGGATCAGTCCTCAGTCTTCTTTTTCACTCTAATTATCCTTATTTCCTTAGTTACCTTAGACAGTCCTAAGGCTATAAATTCTAACTATACACCCATGATTCTCATCTTTCTATCTCTTATGCAGACTTCTTTTTCAAACTTCAGTATCTTATATTTACCTGAAGCCTCCACTGATGTCTAAGAGATATGTCAAATTATCCATAAGAAAACTTGAACTTCCCCAAATATTCTCCACCTGAAGGCTTCCTAACTTTTTGATGACTCGTCTTCTCCTCCTTTTATTCACACCACAAACTGTAGGCTCACTCTTGGCTTCCCCTTTTCTCTCACAACTAATATCTAGATTGTGAGCAAACTCTGTTGTCTGTGCTTTCAAAAGGCATGCAGATTCTAAGACTCTCTCACTATTACCACTTTTATCAGCAGCTTCTATCATCTTTAATAATCTCCTTTAGGAATTTTTGCTTCCATCCTGTCTTAATCACAGATTGATCTCTCCATATCTGTCACATCTTACTTATCCTCTGCCCTAAACCCCATAATACCTCCCAATTTTGTACTGTAATACCTCCTTAGTTCTTATAGCAGCCTATAAAATTCCATGATTTGAACTGGAAATTTCTGAGTTCTCTCTTTCTATTTTTCTTTGTACTCCCTCCTTTGAATAGCAATCATACGCTCATCAGAGGGCTTTGGTCTAGCTTTTCTAAGATACATGCTTGGCTGCATCCCTCATTAAAGTGTTTGCTCCAGCCTCACTTTTTCAATGAAGTCTTTACTGATTACACAGTCTAATAAGGTAAATCTTACCCTTTCATTCACATCTGTAATAATTAACACTCTTGTTCACCCTTACCTGGACTACCTTTGGTTAGTTTTTATTTTTATTCTGTAGAATTCACCACCTTCTCACATAAGATAAAATTTATTTCCTGGATTTAATGTTTGCTGTTTATCTCTTCTGTTTTTTAAATGTTTGCTCCGCACTGGCAGGAAACTTAGTTTTCATAAAAAAAAAAAAAAATTACTGATTATTGCAGGCGCTAAAAGAGTGTCCAACCCATGGTGAGCAAGTGATAAATATATATTGGATGAATCAATGACTCCTTTATTACCTTTTTTTATAATGACTTCGCTTGAAACTATTCATAATCTACTATGTTTATAATGCATATTAGTTTTCAATCTTTGTTTCTTCTATAGACTTATTTGTGCCTAAAATAACCTATGCTTTTTCTGTCTAGTTAATTTTTTACATAAATTAGTACAATTAAAATAAAGGGAGATTTAATTTTATTCATAATTATTATAAAAGTTATAGATAAAATCAATCAAATTATATCAGAATTTCAGCTTTACTTTTTTGGGTTTTTTTTTTGTATTTTTGGGGGCACCATTTTGGGCCATCATGGGAGGGGGGGCAGACTAAAAGCAGATAGGATCCGGCTCAAAAAGGAGAAGGACATTTTCCTAGCTGTCTTTTCTAATACAAATAACATGACTCTAAATGCATGTTTTTGAGCATAGTTCAAATTTCAAAAGTGGCTTTTGGTACTATATCCAAACAATTAGCCCTTGCATGGTACAGTTTATTCCAGTGGAGCTGGAATATTTTTGAGTTATTTGGACATGAGTAGCATTTTAGAATCTGCCAATGCACAGCACATATTTCTATCTTTACATCTACCATGTAGCTTGGCATGTTTAGGTAAAAAGTAGTTGCTTTTTAAATGAATGAATGCTTGTATTCATATACGTTAAAGTCTCTACAAGATTGGGAAACAAACTGGTGAAGTCTAACATGGAAACTAGGCAGAAATACACAACGATTCTTAGATTGTTGTCTGCACAGGCCTAGGGCTTATCTCTGTTGGAACAGAGAATAGATCTTTGAATAATCTAGCAACTGGGTTACTTAAGACAGATCTAAATGGACATCACTTTAAATCTTACTGTTTATATTGAACCAAGAGCTGGCAAATTATCATAATTTATCCTTTATGCTCTTCTCAGGATATCCCAGTGCTCGATAAAGGGTGTGGAGTGAGGAGGGTTCAGCATTTTCATGGATTGGGTGTTTGGAAAATTGGCTTTTGGGGGGTGTATTCAAAAAAATAAAGGTATCCTCATTAATATAATGTTACTCCCTCCCATTTCTTTTCCAGTAAAACTCGTTCCAATTTTTCATCAACTCCACAAAATCCAAATGGATTTGAAACTATTCCCGGTTGACTTTCGCACTATATACAATTTTATTACTCTATCAGTAATTTTAGCTATTGATGATTTTAGCTTTACCTAGCTTTTTAAACATAATTTCTTTCTGTTTCTATATACATATATATATATATATATATATACACTTATATTGTATTTATGTATATATGGCATCTTGCAGATCCAGCTGAGATAGCATGTTTTGCATAAACCTTCTCCACTAACTCCAATACCCAAAACCTGGTTTCTGTGTTCCCTTCTACAATTTCCCACAGCATCTCGAAATTTCTTCTATTGTAGAACTTAAACATCCAAAGGATAATTGAGAATATGTTTCTATTTCTGTCACATATATGTTAGTTCCTCGGCATCATAGACTCTACCTGTTATTTCAAGGTACAACAGAATGTCAGGTGCCACACACGTACATATATGCACAAATGCATACGCAAAGAAAGTAAATAAGTGTAGGCTTCTAGGATGGCATTGTGATATTTTTATGGTTCCGAGTATTTATTAAGAATCTGGATTACTGTTATCAATAGTATACGTCAATGCTTAATTTTAAGATACAAATCAGGATTATAGTGGAGAGAAAAGTAATTAATTAATCTCAATACTAATTTGTGTGGCACGTCTTCAAAAAACATGCTTCATCACACCAATCACTATTTTGAGTTCATCTCTTTGCTTTTCCGTTTGATGGAAAATTAAAAGTAATTGAGATTGCAAATTCTGTTACAAAGAGAAATAACGAGATGAAGTAGTGAAAAATTAAAATTGACCTCATTTAACGACTTCAATTATAATTTATAATTATAATTTAATTATAGTTTAATGACAGGAATAATGGTCTCCATTTAAACTCAGTGAAAAAACATGCCAATTTGTAAAAAACCTTAGAACTGATTAGAATCCATCAGTATTATAATTCTATAAAAATTTTTAAAAATTGTGTGTTTTGGAATCCTATGATTTGTCTGTAAGGCTAGAAAATTTAACCATTTACACATATACATATGGTAGACATATAAACAAAATACAAATTATACACATACTACTTCACGATTTATAACTTTTTACTTTTAAATGCGTAATTAATGTAATTTAATCATATTCTTTGGTGTATACAATTTTACAGACTGATATTCCATATCTGCTTGATAATTTAAAGTAGGCTATTGAAATTTCAGAAAAGTGTTTTAAAATATCATTGTATAATATGGCTTGAGTATGCAGCTTAATTCTAATGGGTATTATGCAACTATGAACAATAAACTATATTCATCTTTAGTTAGATAGCCCCCTGAAGGCAAAGATTTATTTTCCCCCTCCATTGTTTAGAACCATTCAAAATGCCCAAACATATAACCAGTCTTTTAATTAAATTTGAAAGTTTCCCTGATATGCAAAGTGAGTAACTTGAGCCCTGTTTTTTACAAATATAAATATCCATGTTTTTATCACAAACCACTTTTTGCCATGACCAAAAACTATTTACTGAGGTAATTATTGATATGAAAAATGATTATGGCCTTACTTACTTTTAAGAAAAATGTACACATGTTTTCAAATATGTTTTTAATTGTGTACATTTTCTTTTAAAAGCTTCTTGATTACCAGAGATAGTCTCAAAAATTCAGTCTTAAAAACCAAAATATTTCCAAATATTTAGGCAACAGTTATATTTCTCTGTTAAAAATAGTAGAACACACTTGACCTGTAAATGTTTGAAAGGTATTTGTCTTCATGATTGTTTTGGTTTTTAGTTAATAGTATTACTTTCTCCGATTGAGAAAAACTTAGAAAGGATTCCCTAGCATTGTGAAATTGGTGCAAATGACTGCACCAATGAGTACGGTGGCTGGATGAACGAATGCTCAAAGAGAAAATTTATGCTATAGGAAAGATTGTGCTATACAAATCTATAATAAAACACACAAATACACTTTTACTTGTAGGTTTTCCTTCATTGGCATTGTAGAAGTTGATTTGATATTTGCTTACCTTTTGCAACATCCAAAGTAAGATAAACAGAGTCAATAATATAAAAGCAAGGCTTACACCCCCAATACCTGATGCCTAGTAAATTAGAAGATAGTGATTGCTACGATGAAAAAAGAATGTAGAAAAAAGGATAGAATGTTGGAGTGTCTGTAGTATATTATCTAGAAAGCAGGAGCTACTCACTAAGAAGCTGACAATAAGAATTTGGAACTAGAGGAGTAAACTGTGAGAAAATGTGGAGGGAAGCATTTCAGACAGAGTGAAAATTGCCCTGGATGGGGAACTTACCTGACAATTTTTGAAGAAAACTTATAAGGAGCAAACTGTTGCTGGAAATACTAAGCAGGAAAATCAATGTTAACAAATAATTTATATTTGCATGCTTTAATTTTTTACTTATGGACAGATTTGAAAGCAAGATAAAAGTGGTCATATAGTTTAATTTTAACTTTGCTGCTTTTCATTTAATTGTCTGAGCTATATCAGACCTTAATTTACAGTGATTTTATGTAATACATCTTGATTTATAGTTATAATATCTAAATACACATGAACTATTAAAAGTAGATGAGGGGTGGGCCACGGTGGCTCAGCAGGCAAGAATGCTCACCTGCCATGCCAGAGGACCTGGGTTCGATTCCCAGTGCCTGCCCATGTAAAAAAAAAAAAAAACAAAAAAACTGCTTCTCTCCATTTTGGGCCATGGTGGCTCAGCAGGTAAGAATGCTTGCCTGCCAAGCCCGAGGACCCAGGTTCGATTCCCGGTGCCTGCCCATGTAAAAAAAAAAAAAAAAAAAAAGTAGATGAGGACCAACAGAACAGATGCAAAATTGAAGGAAACATGACATGACCAGAATGTAAAAAAAAAAAATTGTAAAGAAGCATTTTAATCGCCAAACCATACTCAATAATATCTGTAAGTATGTATCTTTCAATCAATAAATAAGAACGATAAAGTTGAAAAGTCTGTGCATCTAAACCTGTTGCCTATGTTGTTAAAAACTGTCCCAGACACTTGCTAAATTTAGTATCTATCAAATTAACTGCTAAATGATCATTTGGATTGAAATTAAGAAGCTGCAAAAAATTTTACTTCAAACATAAGGGTCAAAGAAAATAATAATGATTTTAACTTAAGCCCAGTGAATGTTAACATTTAGCCAGAAGGATAAGAGTAAGTACTAGTTAACTATGTATCTATCTGGTATTACAGAAAAACAATGAAAAACTAAAACTTATAGTCAATGTGGTCAGATAAGACAACTGATAAACCAATCTGTACCCTAATACCAAACAATATCTTGGTTAATATGCTGGACACTAATTAAGAACATAATGAAGATACAGAGGTTTCTGTTACTGATTTCAGAGTTTTTTTTCTCTTAGTGGATACTGAAATCATGAACTACTTGTCAGGAAATATGTTTGGCATGCAGTAGTAACTATTAAGTTTTTTGAAGAATAGGAATCTATTGTGCAATTAGAATGAAATATTATATTCAACACTTGAAATTTTATTTCTGAATTATATGTGTGAAGGAAACAAAACACAATATAGTAAATCACTTGCCAAAAGCCAAAAAGCCAATGGATTCATGGCAAATCAGGTTTAGCATTTCAATAATTACTAACATGTCCTGTGGGCTTTCCAATTTGTTAGGCTATAGCTCCTGGATAAATGTGATTGGGGTAAGTCTTATTAAATCGTGATTCATGATAAAGTGAATAAAAATGCAAAATTTATAATAGCTAAGAATAGTTCATTTTTCTTAGATTATATAAAAACAGTCATGAATCAAAAGTTGGTATTTATTTGGTAAAAAAACAAAACAAATCTCAAAACAGCTTGTTTTGATTGCCTGCCATTGTAAGTAAAACAATTCAGCTATTAATATATACATTCAGCAATTACATAAAGCATTTTTATAACTAACATATGTAGTAATTTAAAAACAAAATGTTGCTTTTTCAACATTTGACTTTATTCAAAAATACATCATAGCTCTTAATCTTTTCAAGAAGGTAAAGATTTTTGACTGATGTTTATTATTGCTGCCCTTCTTTAGAAGTCTCATTATTTTCTGTCCCCTTATATACTGAAGGAATTGATATGGATTGCTTATTCACGCAAGGTAAGTAAAATTATACTTCATCATACAAACAAAAACAACGTGAAAGAATTACTTGCATTAGTGTTGAAAAAAATCTAACCAATAATAAACAGGTGTCCACAGAAAAGACAGAATCAAACTTTTAGAACAAAGCATACAGGAAAAAAAAGGTCAGAACAACTTTTCTTTGTTACTACCTCATTATGCTGACTTTGGCCAAGGTCCCAGAGACCTAGTTTAATGAAAAGATAATGATAGCTCATCCTTTCCCATTTTTTGCCTAGTCAATTCAGTATTATTTTAAAAATGCCTCTAACTCTCTTTTGAAAATTCACATTACAAAAAAGTACTTTTTTAAGTGTTTTAACATGCAAGCATGCATTTTACTGAGCTGTTGTTAAGTGTGATTTCAGCATGTTCTATAACACTGTCATTATGATAAGATTAATAATAGCACCTATTTAATAAAGTTGCTATAAACTTAAATTAATTAAAACATGCAAAAGATGTGTCAGGCACACTGTGAAGCTCAATAAAATCAATTCATTTATTTTCATTATTATTGCTAATAATGATAGTTCTTAAAAAACTGGTTTAAATGATTCTCGGTCAATATGCTACACAGTAGGATGGAAAGGAGATTCAGTAAAATCAACCCATACCTCAAAGAAGCTTCCACTCTTGGAGTGCATATTTCCATAAAAATGATTCTGACACTGGGGAAAAAATTAATCAAATCACTTTGAGTTTTGTTGAATGATTTAGTAAGATGTGTTACTATTTCAATTAGTATACCTACACTGCTCTGAAAAGGCTTGTTAATCTGCCCTGAGACTGTTCCATTTATCCGCTTTATTTAACATATCAAGTGTCTATAGCATGTTATAGACAAATATACTCTCATTACTCAAAGGAAATGCCCCATATGTTTTTACATGCTCATGTTTCTTCAGTTGATTTTCCAACCTATGCCCTACATTCAGGAGGTCATTTGAAGACATGATCCTTAATAAATGCCAAGCTACAGTCAAACAAGGCTTTCAGTGAATTTTCAATTATAAATGGAGATACAATGATAGAATTAAAGACAGAAATAGAAGTAAATAGTAAAGTATGGATAATGGGGATAGAGAGTTGAATGATGTGCTCAGGATGAATAATGTGAAGACACAGTTGAAAATAGAAACAGAAATATATCTCACCTCAAATGTACGGAGTTGTACAGCAGATGCCAGATGAAACCAGGCCAGGAATGTTCAGCCTGATTTCAAAAATGTTCCCACCAGATCCAAATTCAAACATCAGAACTTAGCCTCTGAACAATGAAAATCATACTCCAATGAAATGGCCCAAAGGTCCTAAAGATCAGGAAATAGAGTACAGAAAATCAAAACACACAATAGCATACACCTTTGAAATAAAAAATGGCTTTTGAAAATTATTTTCCGGTCAAACTACATTTTGGCTGATTTTAATTTTTCAGGATGAAAATCTCAGTATTTTACCTCAGATAGTGAAATGAAGTCATCTGGTGGGTACCCACAGTGCCCTGGTTTGATATTATCCATCTGGATGCAAAAGTGCCTGCCAATATCAACAATTCTGATTTTGAAATAGTTATTTTTGAGCTGCTCGTTCTCATAGTAATTGGTCAGCATGTTCTAGTGTTTCTGGATGCTTCTACTTATTATAACAGAAAGATTATATGATCAGTACCATGTGGCTAAGAGTATGCATATTATTTGGCTTCATCTAGGAACAGGGCATATTTTCAGTTTACCTTAAAAAATTATTTGTGTTTGAGTTAAGAAGGTTGTGTAGGACAAACTCCTGTTTGTTATCCATTCAGTTTGCTCTGTCATATTCCCATGACAGCTGAATTAATTTGTTGTTCTTTAATAATATCCATATATAAACAAATTATTTTTTATATGCAATGCTTGTGATAAAATATCTGAAAAAGTCATAAAGATAGAAATCATTGAATACTCTCTGCTCCCCTCCTGTTTCAACCCTTTCTACTTTCCCTCTTCCTCTTTTCCTCTTCTTTGTTCTGTCTTTTTCTGTTTTGAAAGAGAGAGAGAGAGAGAGAGAAAGAAATCATGTGTAGTTATTTAGGCAACCGTAAGAATTTTTAAAATTATTTTTGTAATGAAAAACATATGTACTACATACGCAGTGGATATAATCATGATCTGATATATAATACAAAACATCTTTCAAGTAGCTAAATGGAGAATAGACTATTAGAAGTGTAAGAATAGTAGTAGAGAAATCTTTTGCAATAGCCCAAGCATGAAACCAAGGAATGTGATTAGGGATTCTGATTTTTCTTGAGAAAGGAAATAGAATGCATTAGCTGTAAAGTGTTCCCAGCAAACAAAGATTCAGATTGTTACAGAAACCCTACTTCAAGAAGAAAACTCATGAATCCTTCTAAATATTTTGCCCAATGGTTATCTGCAGCAATATAAAATAAATTATTTTCTATTTGACAGTATTATCCCATATTTTCTTATGTTTATCTTATTTTATCTTCTGTGTAATACAACTATCATAAATAGGAATGCATAAAACATACCTGCACCTTTTTAAGAATAATAATTCTTTAGAAACAGTATGTAATATTTTTCATCAAGAATTGACGTCCTGTTGTCTTCCTGAAATTACCACCATAATGACAATAGTGATAATTATATCCTTCCATTATTTTTAGAGTGTGTAATCAACATAGTTCACTTTGGCCAGTTTTTTAACTTTGACTCTATGGAATTATAGTATGCCTTCTATTTTTAAGATTATGCATCTTGTTGCATATAGTTGGTAGTTCATTTATTTTCATTGCTTTATAGATATTCATTGCATGCTTCTGTATCTGTTCATTTGTAGATTTATTGTTTAACCCCATTTGGGTAATACTGCTCTAAACATTTTTGGATATATCCTGTTGCAGAAGGGTAAAGTATATTCTAAGAAAGTAATTGCTAGGACTTAAGTATTAATAACTTCAAAATGATTTGTACCATTTATACTTTCATAGCAGTGAAGAAAAATATCTCATTGCTTTATTTACTTGTCATCATTTGGTCACTTTAGATTTCATGCATTTTTGTAAATCTGGAGGAAATGCAGTTATAATTCATTTTTATTTCAGTTGGTATGTCAGTGATTATTACATTAATTGAAAAAAATTGATGTGCTGTAAAATTTCCTTTTCAAATAAAGCCTTACCAATTCACATTCTCATGGAGTCTATATAAAAGTGCACAAATAAATAAATAAATAAATAAATAAACGTGCACATTTGTCCTTAGCTTCTATAATAGCAAATGCACTGACTTTCGTACTTGGAAATCTGATAACATAAAATTATACAAATCTTGCTTTAATTTGCATTACTATTATAGTGATTAAGGTTTGCAAAATTGTCATATATTGTTCACATCAGCCCTTTTTCATTTCTATCAAATATTTTCAAAGCTTAATGCTTATCTTTGATTTGAATTTTTTGCACAATAACTATGCCAGAAGGTAGACTTTATAAATCGCCAAGTTCACTTGCTTTGAAAAGGATTTATTAAAGGAAACAACACATCTAGCACAGCAGTAGCATAGGGGAGTTCTTAAAACTTCTGGGCACAGCTTATGATATACTAGTCACCCCACGATGCAGACACACATGGTTTCAAAAATATAAGTTCAATGATCAAGAACCAAAATAGTTGAGGAATTCATCATCTCCAGTTCACTTTTACATGGTTAATCGCATATACCACTCAGGATATGGGGCTACTTTCCATTCTCCTCTCCAGTTACATATCATTAATACTGGTCCTGTTATGCAGTAATCAATTTTGAGATGTATAGGTCAGAAACTAGAAATTACTGCTAGATGCTCATTTATCTTGAATTCCTTGAAAATGTGGCAAGAAGGATCCAATCAAAGGTCAAGTCTTTGGATGTCTCTAGATGAAACGCCATAGAACCAATTAACACGTTCTTTACAATATTCAATAAAACTCACGTACATGCACAGGAAAAATGCCCAAGAAGATCATGGTCCAAACCCAGACGCCATCCAAATGCACATTAATAGGAATATGGATATATTTGTTTTGGTACAAATATGAAATAATTGAAGACCCCCCACACACACACACAGATGACTCTTAGGAATTTTAAGTGAAGAAATGATTACATGCAGCAAGATACTTAATATATTTTATAAAAAACTAAAAGCTAAATAATGTACTACTTAGCATACAGATATAAGTGAAAAAAATATAAAACCAAAATCGCTTTTTAGATTTCAAGTATTTTTAGTATCTTTGATTACATAAACTATTGAAAATTTGAAGTGTGTCAGAGTTTCGCCTATTTACATATATTAATATGTTTCAATTAAGTCTATCATTTCTGCTGGTTTCTTTTCTTTTTACTTTTAAGTGATTTCTTTATTGTAAGTCACATATTATATAATTTGACAAAAATATTTTGCTTCATTTCTAACTCTAAATTTTCTATCTACTCTAAGAATAAATCCAAGTTTATTATAAAGCCACAAAAATGTAGCACAAGGCAAAGTGTCTTTCATATTATTCAATGAAATTATTGTAGAACTAGCAAAATAGCATTAATTATATATATATAGACTAATACGCATCTGTATCATCTATGCTCACATATAATCATATGTACATATATATATATATATAATTCATGAATATATTCTAAGTAGACTGCTGAAAAAACATGCATTATGATGACTTATTTTGTCCATCCATTCATCAGAAGTTTTTGTGATACTCTTCAATAATTTTTTTTTAAAGTAGATGACATTAAGATTGATATAGCTTGTAAACACATGGAGTTTGTTTTCCATTAACCACAAACACAAAATCTTATGAAAGACAGAGAATGAGATTTTAGACATTGTGATATCCTGATGTATACTTGATTTGTAGATCTTAAATTATAACTTTTCCAATCTGAACTTTAAATATAGTATAAAGAAATATAGATTTACTTCAAGAATAACTAGTATTTAATATTTTCTCTTTAAATTCAAAGAAATAATTTTAAGTAGGATCTTCATTAATGTACTGTAATTTTTAGTAGATTTATGAGATTTAATGCAAAGACACGTATTAGCTTATTTCAGTATTAGCATGTATTAGCTTATTTCAGTATATTTGCATACAATGTAAACTTGAGAATATCAGAAAACAAAATTAATGAGAATATATTTTCTTCATTGATGAAGATGAAAGTAGGGTTATTAAGGAAATGAACAGTGTTTATATAGTTGCACTAAAATATTTTAATAGTGCTTTAAAAAAGATGTTGAAATTTAAAATTTGAATTTAAGTCTTTAAAATGGTGGAGTTATTGGCCTATCTTTTCAGGACAAGTTCAAATAAGTTAGAATAACTCTATTTAGTCCTCTGAAAGATTAACTATATTAATTAAAGATGCCCTAATTTATGTTGCAAATGAGAGGGGGAAACTAGTTAAGTTATAGCAGCTGTTTGCCTTTACTGTCAACAAAACAATATTATTTATATTTTTCGTGGTTTAAATGTGAACTAGAAAGTGATAAAATTTCATATATTCTCTGCATTTCTTTTTTTAACTTTTTTCATTTGCATATTTGTACAGGATAATCAAATACAGTAAAAGTGCATGCTGCGAAAAAATAAAAGAGAAAAAAATGGGCCTACCTTTCTAGTAAAAGAGTAACAGTCAATAGTGTAACTATTTTCCTTGTTTTTTCTGATTTAAAGTATAGACACACTCACACTTGTTAGGAGAATTTGCAGTATATAATATATGAAGCATTCATAATATTTTCAAATTAATTCCTCTAAGAACATTAATTTCATACCATTTCAGAAAAATATAACACTCTTCTCAGAAAGTGCTTTTTTTTGTAAATTATTTTTAACATGCTAATGTTTAATTTTATTTCAAGTTGTATCTAGAGAATTCCCATGATTTATAAATTATTTTCCCTTTTGCTTTATCACTATTTATTTGCTCTCAAACTGCTTTTCAACATAAATTTGCCCCAATCTGGCCAGTTGGTTTATAAAGCTATGTGGTTTTCTTACAGCTTCTGCAAAATCCTGCCCTTCTATCATAAATTTTAAAAGAATGCTCCAGGTAGGAATTTTGTGGTAGAATGGGGCTATATTTTTAATATAGCCTGAAAATTAGAGCCACAATTATAAACAAAAAACAAATAATCAAATACACACAAATTAACTAATAAAGAGTATTACTAAAAACTGGACCCGCAGGCCACATGGGTATAATACTCCAACATGCAATAATACTTTATTTCTTCTTAGGAGATGAACATAGTGATTGCTTAGGACCCCCAAAATCAGGATTTATCTCTCTAAAAAAAAATAGATATTCTTTAATACCCAATCAGATAATTTCAGAACAAGTATTTCAATATAAATATTTGAAGAAGTTAGACAAATTAAAGTAGTACAACCCTGTAAAATAAGAGTAAAAGCTCTATGGATTGATAATTTATCTGTCAATGTGAATTACTGAAAAAACAGCAATAGTACAATATACATGTTCTCCATGTTTTGCAATATGACAGGGTAGGCACCTATCAGGAAGGCATAAAAAAACCGGGAAAATATTTTTTTAAAACCATACTTCTAAAAGCCTGAAAAATTATAGGACCATCTAACAGAGGATGTTTCCATAGGTGGATAAAATGAGTTAAAACAGTTGTTTTTGCTTAAGAATGTTCGGTTACCTTGGTGACAACTGTTTTTGTTTATTATGGCCTCCTGGCATTGGAAAGAAAAGCTGATAGTCCACTTAATAAAAAGTGTTTAACAGTTCAAGGGATATACAGGGTTTTCCTTGGATGGGTAAAAAAATGGTAAAGTTGCGTTCCCTAATCCCATACCATAACTAGAGTAATCACTTGGCGTTGAGTAGGGAAGGTGAGTGAGTTAAAAGACTTTGGAAAATGTAACATAAGGAAACCATAGCACAAATTTTCAGCCAAATTTCATGTTGAAAACTGTTTTAATTTACTAAGGCTACTGGAATGCAATATACTAGTGATTGACTGATTTCTATAAAGGATTTACTTAAACATTTACAGTTCCTCAGAAGAAAGGCAGCTAATTTTCATCGGGGTTTCTTTATCATGTGGAAAGGGCCACAGTGACCCTCTCTCCCTGCTCCTGGATTCAAACGGCTTTTCCTGGGATGTTCTTTCTGCATCTCCAAATGTCTGAGTCTGAGCTCCTGAGCTCTCTCTTTTAAGCCTCCTACTAATTAAATTAAACTGCACTCATTGTGGAAGTCATTCCTTAGCCAAATGTAGATGTAATCAGCCATAGATAAATTTCACATGCTGATGATTTAAGTCTGCAGCAACAGAACTGAGCACCATCACCTGGCCGAGTTGACACCTGAGCCTAACTACTACAAAAATATTCATGCTATAATTGTAGTGTAAATTTTCCAGGACTGGTGTATGCCCCCAGGATCTGATTAAAGCATCTTCCTTCCAGGGATCAAAACATTCTGTGCCTTTATTACAAATAAACAATAAAAAGTAACCAAACACCCATGAAAGAGACAAAATGGACGAGAACCATCAGAAAGGTAATGGGAAACAAACAGTCCCAACAGATATTCATAAACAAAAGATAACAGAAAGAAAATCAAGCTATAGGGCAGTGCAATGGTGGCTCAGTGGCAGAATTTTCACCTGTCATGCCAGAGACCTGGGTTTGATTCCCAAAGTCTGCCCATGTAAAAAAAAAAAAAAAAAGAAAAGAAAAAAAATCAAACTATAAAATATCTTCAGAGATCAAGTAAAATGGAATATATTAAGTTCATTTGGGATAAAATTTATAAAATGAAAATAAAATAATATATAAATTAATATGTAACAATGATTATAAAAGGCAAAGTAGTTCTTGCTGAAGATAGAATTAAATGACTAAAATAGTTCAAAGTTTAACTAGAATAAAGAATAGATAAATAAGTTGACAGACTATATGAAGGACAGCTTATATTAAGCAGAAAAAAAGCCTTAATATACTTTGAATTGTGTTCTGGACAAAAGGAGAAATAGAGGATAGGTCATATTAGAAATTTTAAAAATTATAGCTAATAATTGTTGCAAATGCTAAAATACACCAAACATAGAAAAAGAAGCAAACAAAGTTGAAGCAATATAAAATTTGAAAACCACACATAAATTGTTAAAATATACATAAATTGTTAAAATATACAATACGAAAAGAAAATAATAGCAACCATTAGGAGGAAAAATTTTTAAAAGACTATCCTCAAACAAGCAGCCACAGGAATATATCATATCATGTTGAATGCAAAATAAGAAGTCAGAATGATATCTACAACATAGTGAGAGATCCACTGATATTTAGCACAAGTTTACTTACATGGTGGTGGGTGGAGAGAATGATACAACTTTGCAAAAACAGTGCATATACCTCTTCATTATAAAAAACACTGTGAAAATGCTTGCAAGCCATTAAAAAATAACTAAATTCATAGATAGGGTACCATGTTATTACATAGGAAGAAACAATAATGTAATGATGTTTTCATTCATTTATAGATTCATTTATAGATTCCATGGACCCCAGCTAACATCCCACCTATTATTTTATGTGTTGTGAGACTTTACAACACACAAAATATACAACAAGTGTCAAGTACTTATTCCAAGCTTTCTAATAAAGGTAAAACCATGTATGTCATATGATCCAACATATTCATTCTGCTGCTGTATTTGCAATCGAAACTCTAGCCTATGTGCACCAGTATACAATATAGAAATGGCAGAGGGACATTATTCTTGCAGTTGAACCAGGGACATTGCAACGTTCACCAACAATATAAGGAATTAAAATTAAAATTTATATATTCACACAAATAGAATGGTATATTGAAATAGACATGAAAAACTATAGCTACATTCTTAACAGTGATGTCAAGCAAACATTGTATTCAACAAAAGAAGAAAAACAGAAAAAAGTGAGTGTAAAATTCACACAATTTTAAAAATAATTAGGTTATTCAAATTGCATATATGTAGGACAAAACTATGAATGAGAATTAGAAAATGATAATCAAGAAAATTAGAGAGAAGCTTATTTCTGAAGAGAGTGAAGGAAATCCATCCTGAAGTACTTCTAAGGTCTGGTTACTGCTTCATATTTAACCCGGGTTGTGGTCACCTTGGCTTTGGTTTTGCAACATTGCTTTTTAATTAAATTAATTGAGATATGATTTAAGTACCACAAAAGAAACCTATTTTAAGGGTACAATGTAATGAGTTTTGACAAATGCATGTTCCTAGGAAATCAGCCCAGTAGTCAAGATATAAAATAGATATGGATGTGAAAACATATTCTCATATCCTGTGCCTCACCCTTTTTTTTAACTTTTTAAATTGTGTAGTATAATATATATATATAAAGCAAAGAAATTAAAAAAAAAAAGCTTTCAAAACACTCTTCAACAAATATTTACAGGACAGATCCCAGAGTTTGTCATGGGCTACCATATGATCCTCTCATATTTTTCCTTCTAGCTGCTCCAGAATATAAGAGGCTAGAGGACCTAAATACTTTTTCATCATCACAATCAATTTTATTGCCTTCTTTTTTGTGAACAATGACATATATACAAAAAAAAGCTATAAATTTTAAAGTACAGCACCACAATTAGTTGTAGAACATATTTCAGACTCTGACATGGGTTACAATTTCACAATTTTAGGTTTTTACTTCCAGCTGCTCTAAAATACTGCAGTCTAAAAGAGATATGAATTTAATGATTCAGCATTCAAATTCATTTGTTAAATCCCTTCTTCTATGTATAATTCCACCATCCCTTTGATCTTTCCATACCTCTCTTTGGGGTTTTTTGGGTTATGGCAATTCTAAATTTTTGATATTGGATGGGTCTGTCACTAATATGTGGTAGGTAGATGGAATAATCTGATGTTCTGGAGAGGCTAGTCTAGGTTTCAGGACTTATCTGGACCGGGGACCCATCTGGAGGTTGCAGGTTTCGTAAAAGTTACTGTAATGCCTGGAACCCTTGTGGATTCTTATATATTGCCCTAGGTGTTCTTTGGGATTGGCTAAAATGGTCCTTGTTGGGGGTTGGCAGGTTATGATAGGTAGCGAAGTCAACTTAAGGCTTGCATAAGAGCAACTTCCAGAGTAGCCTCTTGACTCTATTTGACGTCTCTCTGCCACTGATACTTTATTAATTACACTTCTATTTCCCCTTTTGGTCAGTATAGAATTGGTGATCCCATGGTGCCAGGTCTGGATTCATCCCTGGGAGTCATCTCCCATGTTGCCAGGGAGACTTTCACCCCTGGATGTCATGTCCCACATAGGGAGGGCAATGATTTCTTTCACTTGCAGAGTAGGGCTTAGAGAGACTGAGGACACAGCTGAGCAATGAAAGAGTTGCTTCCTCCAGAAGTAACTCTTAGGCATGCCTATAGGTATTCTAAGCTTCTCCATTACCTACATAAGCTTCACAAGAGTAAATCCCATGATCGAGGGCATGGCCTATTGATTTGGGTGTCCCTAAAGTTAAACAGTATCAGGGGATTCCCTGATGATAAGGTTTAATAGTTTCATATATTTTCTCCCCTCTCTCAGGGAACTTTGATAATACTTTTTGATTATCTCCTTAACAATACTCTAGGAAGTTTCCAGGCATTCCAATAATCTATACAGGATTAAAGGACCTCTTTCTTACTCTGTGCTTCCTGTGTTTCAATTGTTCAAATGAGCTATACAGATAAGTTGAATTAGATTCGGCACTACAGAAAATTTCAATTCCAGACCAAATAAACCTTTCTTCAATTGGTCTCAAAGAATATGTGTGGTTCTAAAATATAGACACTGTCTTCCTTACCTTTATGTTCTGAATTACTTTAACCCCATCCTGTTCGGCTTCATTCTTACCTCTAAATAACAGGTTGTATATATATATATATATATATAAATAGGCCTCCCTAAATCCAGATGTAATAATCACCACTCCAGACTTAATGCGTCTGCTCTAAAAGCTTTCAATCTAGTCCCCTGTTTTCTATTTTTATTTATTTTTTTATTTTTATTTTTTATTAACGGAAAAAAAAAAGAAATTAACACAACATTTAGAAATCATACCATTCTACATATGCACTCAGTAATTCTTAACATCATCACATAGATGCATGATCATTGTTTCTTAGTACATTTGCATCGGTTTAGAGGAACTAGCAACACAACAGAAAAAGATATAAAATGTTAATATAAAGAAAAGAAATAAAAGTAGTAGTAATAGTAAAAAACAACAACAACAAACAAACCAACAAGCAAACAAAAACAAAAAAAACCCTATAGCTCAGATGCAGCTTCATTCAGTATTTTAACATGATTACTTTACAATTAGGTATTATTGTGCTGTCCATTTTTGAGTTTTTGTATCTAGTCCTGTTGCACAGTCTGTATCCCTTCAGCTTCAATTACCCATTGTCTTACCCTGTTTCTAACTCCTGCTGAACTCTGTTACCAATGACATATTTCAAGTTTATTCTCGAATGTCCGTTCACATCAGTGGGACCATACAGTATTTGTCCTTTAGTTTTTGGCTGGATTCACTCAGCATAATATTCTCTAGGTCCATCCATGTTATTACATGGTTCATAAGTTTATCTTGTCTTAAAGCTGCATAATATTCCATCGTATGTATATACCACAGTTTGTTTAGCCACTCTTCTGTTGATGGAGATTTTGGCTGTTTCCATCTCTTTGCAATTGTAAATAACGCTGCTATAAACATTGGTGTGCAAATGTCCGTTTGTGTCTTTGCCCTTAAGTCCTTTGAGTAGATACCTAGCAATGGTATTGCTGGTTCGTATGGCAATTCTATATTCAGCTTTTTGAGGAACCGCCAAACTGCCTTCCACAGTGGTTGCACCCTTTGACATTCCCACCAACAGTGGATAAGTGTGCCTCATTCTCCGCATCCTCTCCAGCACTTGTCATTTTCTGTTTTGTTGATAATGGCCATTCTGGTGGGTGTGAGATGATATCTCATTGTGGTTTTGATTTGCATTTCTCTAATGGCCAGGGACATTGAGCATCTCTTCATGTGCCTCTTGGCCATCCGTATTTCTTCTTCTGGTAGGTGTCTGTTTAAGTCTTTTTCCCATTTTGTAATTGGGTTGGCGGTCTTTTTGTTGTTGAGTTGAATAATCTCTTTATAAATTCTGGATACTAGACCTTTATCTGATATGTCGTTTCCAAATATTGTCTCCCATTGTGTAGGCTGTCTTTCTACTTTCTTGATGAAGTTCTCTGATGCACAAAAGTGTTTAATTTTGAGGAGCTCCCATTTATTTATTTCCTTCTTCAGTGTTCTTGCTTTAGGTTTAAGGTCCATAAAACCACCTCCAGTTGTAAGATCCATAAGATATCTCCCAACATTTTCCTCTATCTGTTTTATGGTCTTAGACCTAATGTTTAGATCTTTGATCCATTTTGAGTTAACTTTTGTATAGGGTGTGAGAGATGGGTCTTTTTTCATTCTTTTGCATATGGATATCCAGTTCTCTAGGCACCATTTATTGAAGAGACTGCTCTGTCCCAGGTGAGTTGGCTTGACTGCCTTATCAAAGATCAAATGTCCATAGATGAGAGGGTCTATATCTGAGCACTCTATTCGATTCCATTGGTCGATATATCTATCTTTATGCCAATACCATGCTGTTTTGACCACTGTGGCTTCATAGTATGCCTTAAAGTCAGGCAGCGCGAGACCTCCAGCTTCGTTTTTTTTCCTCAAGATGTTTTTAGCAATTCGGGGCACCCTGCCCTTCCAGATAAATTTGCTTATTGGTTTTTCTATTTCTGAAAAATAAGTTGTTGGGATTTTGATTGGTATTGCATTGAATCTGTAAATCAATTTAGGTAGGATTGACATCTTAACTATATTTAGTCTTCCAATCCATGAACACGGTATGCCCTTCCATCTATTTAGGTCTTCTGTGATTTCTTTTAACAGTTTTTTGTAGTTTTCTTTATATAGGTTTTTTGTCTCTTTGGTTAAATTTATTCCTAGGTATTTTATTCTTTTAGTTGCGATTGCAAATGGGATTCGTTTCTTGATTTCCGCCTCAGCTTGTTCATTACTAGTGTATAGAAAAGCTACAGATTTTTGAATGTTGATCTTGTAGCCTGCTACTTTGCTGTACTCATTTATTATCTCTAGTAATTTTGTTGTGGATTTTTCTGGGTTTTCTACATATAGTATCATATCGTCTGCAAACAGTGATAGTTTTACTTCTTCCTTTCCTATTTTGATGCCTTGTATTTCTTTTTCTTGCCTAATTGCTCTGGCTAGAACTTCCAACACAATGTTGAATAATAGTGGTGATAGTGGACATCCTTGTCTTGTTCCTGATCTTAGGGGGAAAGTTTTCAATTTTTCCCCATTGAGGATGATATTAGCTGTGGGTTTTTCATATATTCCCTCTATCATTTTAAGGAAGTTCCCTTGTATTCCTATCTTTTGAAGTGTTTTCAGCAGGAAAGGATGTTGAATCTTGTCAAATGCCTTCTCTGCATCAATTGAGATGATCATGTGATTTTTCTGCTTTGATTTGTTGATATGGTGTATTACATTAATTGATTTTCTTATGTTGAACCATCCTTGCATACCTGGGATGAATCCTACTTGGTCATGATGTATAATTCTTTTAATGTGTTGTTGGATACGATTTGCTAGAATTTTATTGAGGATTTTTGCATCTGTATTCATTAGAGAGATTGGTCTGTAGTTTTCTTTTTTTGTAATATCTTTGCCTGGTTTTGGTATGAGGGTGATGTTGGCTTCATAGAATGAATTAGGTAGTTTTCCCTCCACTTCGATTATGTTGAAGAGTTTGAGGAGAGTAGGTACTAATTCTTTCTGGAATGTTTGATAGAATTCACATGTGAAGCCGTCTGGTCCTGGACTTTTCTTTTTAGGGAGCTTTTGAATAACTAATTCAATCTCTTTACTTGTGATTGGTTTGTTGAGGTCGTCTATTTCTTCTTGAGTCAAAGTTGGTTGTTCATGTCTTTCCAGGAACCTGTCCATTTCTTCTAAATTGTTGTATTTATTAGCGTAAAGTTGTTCATAGTATCCTGTTATTACCTCCTTTATTTCTGTGAGGTCAGTAGTTATGTCTCCTCTTTCATTTCTAATCTTATTTATTTGCATCCTCTCTCTTCTTCTTTTTGTCAATCTTGCTAAGGGCCCATCAATCTTGTTGATTTTCTCATAGAACCAACTTCTGGCCTTATTGATTTTCTCTATTGCTTTCATGTTTTCAATTTCATTTATTTCTGCTCTAACCTTTGTTATTTCTTTCCTTTTGCTTGCTTTGGGATTAGTTTGCTGTTCTTTCTCCAGTTCTTCCAAGTGGACAGTTAATTCCTGCATTTTTGCCTTTTCTTCTTTTCTGATAAAGGCATTTAGGGCAATAAATTTCCCTCTTAGCACTGCCTTTGCTGCGTCCCATAAGTTTTGATATGTTGTATCTTCATTTTCATTTGCCTCTAGGTATTTACTAATTTCTCTTGCAATTTCTTCTTTGACCCACTTGTTGTTTAAGAGTGTGTTGTTGAGCCTCCATGTATTTATGAATTTTCTGGCCCTCCGCCTATTATTGATTTCCAACTTCATTCCTTTATGATCCGAGAAAGTGTTGTGTATGATTTCAATATTTTTAAATTTGTTAAGACTTGCTTTGTGACCCAGCATATGGTCTATCTTTGAGAATGATCCATGAGCACTTGAAAAAAAGGTGTATCCTGCTGTTGTGGGATGTAATGTCCTATAAATGTCTATTAAGTCAAGTTCATTTATAGTAATATTCAGGTTCTCTATTTCTTTATTGATCCTCTGTGTAGATGTTCTGTCCATTGATGAGAGTGGTGAATTGAAGCCTCCAACTATTATGGTATATGAGTCTATTTCCCTCTTCAGTGTTTGCAGTGTATTCCTCACGTATTTTGGGGCATTCTGGTTCGGTGCGTAAATATTTATGATTGTTATGTCCTCATGTTTAATTGTTCCTTTTAATAGTATATAGTGTCCTTCTTTGTCTCTTTTAACTGTTTTACATTTGAAGTCTAATTTGTTGGATATTAGTATAGCCACTCCTGCTCTTTTCTGGTTGTTGTTTGCATGAAATATCTTTTCCCAACCTTTCACTTTCAACCTATATTTATCTTTGGGTCTAAGATGTGTTTCCTGTAGACAGCATATAGAAGGATCCTGTTTTTTAATCCATTCTGCCAGTCTATGTCTTTTAATTGGGGAATTCAGTCCATTGACATTTAGAGTTATTACTGTTTGGATAATATTTTCCTCTACCATTTTGCCTTTTGTATTATATATATCATATCTGACTTTCCTTCTTTCTACACTTTTCTCCATGTCTCTCTCTTCTGTCTTTTTGTATCTGACTCTAGTGCTTCCTTTAGTATTTCTTGCAGAGCTGGTCTCTTGGTCACAAATTCTCTTAGTGACTTTTTGTCTGAGAATGTTTTAATTTCTCCCTCATTTTTGAAGGACAATTTTGCTGGATATAGGAGTCTTGGCTGGCAGTTTTTCTCTTTTAGTAACTTAAATATATCATCCCACTGTCTTCTAGCTTCCATGGTTTCTGCTGAGAAATCTACACATAGTCTTATTGGGTTTCCCTTGTATGTGACGGATTGTTTTTCTCTCGCTGCCTTCAAGATCCTCTCTTTCTCTTTGACCTCTGACATTCTAACTAGTAAGTGTCTTGGGGAACGCCTATTTGTGTCTAATCTCTTTGGGGTGCGCTGCACTTCTTGGATCTGTAATTTTAGGTCTTTCATAAGAGTTGGGAAATTTTCAGTGATAATTTCTTCCATTAGTTTTTCTCCTCCTTTTCCCTTCTCTTCTCCTTCTGGGATACCCACTACACATATATTTGTACGGTTCACATTGTCCTTGAGTTCCCTGATACCTTGTTCAAATTTTTCCATTCTTTTCCGGATAGTTTCTGTTTCTTTTTGGAATTCAGATGTTTCATCCTCCAAATCACTAATTCTATCTTCTGTTTCTTTAAATCTGTCATTGTAGGTATCCATTGTTTTTTCCATCTTTTCTACTTTATCTTTCACTTCCATAAGTTCTGTGATTTGTTTTTTCAGTTTTTCTATTTCTTCTTTATGTTCAGCCCATGTCTTCTTCATGTCCTCCCTCAATTTATCGATTTCGTTTTTGAAGAGGTTTTCCATTTCTGTTCGTATATTCAGCATTAGTTGTTTCAGCTCCTGTATCTCATTTGAACTATTGGTTTCTTCGTTTGACTGGGCCATATGTTCAATTTTCTGAGCGTGATCCGTTATCTTCTGCTGGCGTCTGGGCACTTAGTCAGATTTCCCCGGGTGTTCGACCCCACAGCTTGAAAGATTTTTCTGCGCAATCTCTGGGTTCTGTTCTTCCTATCCTGCCCAGTAGGTGGCGCTCGTGGCACACGCCTGTCTGTGGGTTCCACCAGCGAAAGTTGCTGTGGGTCCCTCAACTCTGGAAAACTCTCGCCGTAGGGGAGGTTCGGCAACCTAAGCGTCTTGGAAGAATGCCAGCCAGCCCGGGGTTCCAAACGTGGGGAGGGTCGCCGGCCGTCGCAGCACAGGAGAGCGTCCGGCCAAATTAGCCAGTCGGCGCGGGGCACCAAGCGTGGCGGGAGGGTGCCAGCTGTCGCAGCCCGGGAGAGTACACTGTTCCCAGCCGACGGGGGAGTCACGTGTTTGGAAGGGATCCCCCGGTCACTGTTCTCCGCAGTCTGGGGGTTTCCGACTCAACTATCTCAGTTGTTCCGGGGGGGCCTCATGTGTTGGGGGCACCAGCTGCCGCGGCCTAAGGGGACCGCCTGTCCAATTCTACCAGCTGGCCCAGGAAGGTGGAAGGGAGGGACTCCGGTCGCTTGTCGTCCCACCCAGGAAAGCCCGTGCCCCTTGGTGATCTCACCGGAGCTGGTTCTCCCAGATAGTCAGCCGTTCCAGGATGGGGTCCGCTGTCCCTTTGATCTCCGTCGTGGCTCCAGGAGCTGCTCTGTATTATCTCCACTCCCCCAGTAGCTGTTCTGGAGGAGGAAAGGTGAGGGCGGCAAGGCTGTCGAGGCTGGTGGCGGAGGAGCACGGTGAAGGCGTGGGAAGAGGGCACCGTGGTGGTTGGAGAGCAGCCGGAGCAGGAGGGGGAAGAGAGGGGGGAAGGGGGTCGGGCGGCTCGGCTGCTGCGGGGCTTGGGCGCCCGCGCGGCGGGCCGGCGGAGAAAGAGAGGGGGGAAGGGGGTCGGGCGGCTCGGCTCGTCCCCTGTTTTCTTATAAGCATTTTCTAAAGGTGACCATAACATTATTGTTTTTTTTTTTTGTTTGTTTCTGGCATATTTTGTCTCACCAAATGTCTCACATGTACATTCACATCGTTGCATGCCTCACGACATTGTTCCTTTTTGTAGCAGCACAACCTTCATTCATAAGTATACATCATTGTTCACCAATCTCCTTCTCCGTCAGTGCATCCTTCAGCCACCCGCATTCATCGGGCATCATGTAGAGGGCCCAAAGTCCACAGCCCATCAACACTCTCAATTTTAGATAATTTCATTTTTCCCAAGAGACAGAAAACCAATAAACACACCCTCTATAAATAGGAAATCCAAACTTCTTTACTCTTGTCCCTTATCCCATTATTTACCTATACTGTTGCTATGGTAGTGCTGATGGTTTCCTTTAGAACATAGCTCATAGCATGCAACAACAGTTTTCTCCCTGTACCCTGGACTTAAATACTCTTTATACAAGAATCATATCTTCGAAGTAATTCTTATGAGAAATCTTTTATATTTCTAGTGTGAGTCAATGGGACACATGGATCTATACAACCCCTTTCAATCTTGTTCATCTTAAATATGGTAATATTACTTCTAGACCTACTAGAGAATCATCTTCACTCCTATCTATTCCCTTATATTGGAGTTCAACCTCATTAGATAATGGTTCACCCATCTCTAGCTTCTATGTATTTCTAAGTCCCCTGTCTTCTGTATTATAAACCTCTGACCATACCTTTATGCTGGTCAAAAAAGTGGACTCATACAGAATCTATTATTCTGTGTATAGCTAACTTCAGTCAATTGTATGTCTTCAGGACTCATCCATCTTGTCATGTGCTTCAGGACGTCATTTTGTCTTACTGCTGAATAATATTTCATCATATGTATACACCACATTTTGTTGATTCACTCATCTGTTGAAGGGCATTTGGATAGTTTCCATCTTTTGGTGATTGTGAATAATGCTGCTGTGAACATTGGTGTGCAAATGTCTGTTTGTGTCCTTGCTTTCAGGTCTTCTGGGTATATACCAAGTAGTGCTATTGCTGGGTCATAGGGCAACTTGATATTTAATTTCCTAAGGAACCATCAAACAGTCTTCCATAGTGGCTGCACCATTATACATCCCCAGCAGCAGCACATATGTATCCCAGTTTCTCCACATCCTCTCCAACATTTGTAGTTTCTTGTTTCATTAATAGGAGCCATTCTTATAGGTGTGAGGTGGTATCTCATTGTAGTCTTGATCTGCCTTTTCCTTATAGCCAGTGAAAATGAACATCCCCTCATGTGCTTTTCAGCAAATAGTGTATATTTGCTATTCAGAAAAATGCCTATTCATATCTTTAGCTAATTTTATGATTGAATTGTTTGTCCCTGTTTTGTTGCATTGTCTGATTTCTTTGTATATACAGGAAATCAAACCATTGTCCAATATGTGATTTCCAAATATTTTCTCCCATTGAGTTGGTTTCCTCTTCACCTTTTCAACAAAGTCATTTGAGGTACAGAAGCATTTTATTTTGAGGAATTCCCATTTATCTTTTTTTTCTTTTGTTGCTTGTGCTTTAGGATAAAAATTAGGAAGCTACCTCCTATTATTAGATCTTAAAGATGTTTCTCTAAGATTTCTTCTAGAAGCCTTATGGTGCTAGTTCTTATATTTAGGTATTTGACTCACTTTGAGTTAATTTTTGTGTAGGGTGTAAGATAGGGGTCCTCTTTCATTCTATTGGCTATTGAAATCCAGTTCTTCCATGCCCAATTATTGAAAAGAATATTTTGTCCCAGTTCAGAGGATTTGAAGGCCTTGTCAAAAATCAGTTGACCATAGATCAAGTGGTCTATTTCTGCACTCTCCATTTGATTCCATTGGTAAATATTTCTGTCTTTGTGCCAGTACCATGCTGTTTTGACCACTCTGGTCTTATAATGGGTTTTAAACTCAGGGAATGTTAATACTCCACTTCATTCTTCTTTTTTAGGATGCTTTAGCTATTTGGGTTCTCTTCCCCTTCCGGATGAATTTGGTAATTAACTTTTCCAAATCTTCAAAGTAGGTTCTTGGAGTTTTGATTGGTACTGTGCTGAATCTGTAGATAAACTTGGAGATAATTGACATCTTAACTATATTTATCCTTCCTATCCAAGAGCAAGGAATGGCTTTCCACCTATTTAGATCTCCTTTGATTTCCTTTAGCAATAGTATGTAGTTTTCTGTGTACAAGTCCTTTATATCCCTAATTAAGTTCATTCCTAAGTATTTGATTCTTTTAGTTGCTGTTGTGAATGGAGTTTTTTCATTAACTGACTTCTCAGCTAGTTCATTGCTTCTGTATAGAAATGTTACTGGGTTTTGCACATTAATTTATATCCCATCATCTTGTTGAATTTGTTTATTAGCTCAAGTAACTTTGTTGTAGATTTCTCAAGACCTTCCAAGTATAGTATCATATCATTGCTAATAATGAGAGTTTTACTTCTTTTCCAATTTCGATGCCTTTTATTTCTTTGTCCTGCCTGATTGCTCTAGCTAGAACTACTAGCACAATGTTGAATAATAGTGGTGACAGTGGGTATCCTTGTCTTGTACCTGATCTTAGGGGGAAGGCTTTCAGTCTCTCTCCATTGAGTACGATGCTGGCTATTGGCTATCGGTTTTACATATATTCCCTTTGTCACATTGAGGTAGTTACCTTTGATTTCTATCTTTTTGAGAGTTTTTATGAGAAAAGGATGCTGAATTTTGCAGAACTCTTTTTTAGCATCAATCAAGATGATCATGTGATATTTTCACTTTGATTTGTTAGTGTGTGTATTACATTAATTGATTTTATTGTGTTCAACCATCCTTGCATTCCTAGTACAAACCCCACTTTGTCATATTCTATGATTTTTTTAATGTGCTGTTGGATTTGATTTGCTAATATTTTATTAAAAATTTTTGCATCTATGTTCATTAGGGAGACTGGCCTTTCTTATAACATTTTTACCGGGTTTTTGCATTAAAATGATATTAGCTTCATAAAATGAGTTAGGTAGTGTTCTTTTTTCATTAATTTTTTGGAAAAGTTTGTGCAGGATTGATGTTAGTTCTTTCTGGAATGTTTGATAAAATTCTGCTGTGAAGCCATCTGGCCCTGGGCTTTTCTTTGTAGAAAGATTTTTGTTGACTAATTGAATCTCTTTACTTGTGATTGGTTTGATGAGATCTTCTATTTATTACCGAGTGAGTGTAGCTTGTTTGTGTGTCTCCAGAAATTTGTCCATTTCATCTAAGTTGTCTAATTTGTTGGCATATAGTTGTTCATAGTATCCTCTTGTGATTTATTTTATTTATTCAGGGTCTGTGGTAATGCACTTTTCTCATTTCTGATTTTATTCATTTGTATCCTCTTTTTGTTTTCTTCCTTTGTCAGTCTTGCTACTGGCTCATCAATTTTATTGATTTTCTCAAAGAACCAACTTTTGGTCTTATTGATTCTTTGTATTGTTCTTTAGTTCTCCCATTCATTTATCTCTGCGTTAATCTTTGTTATTTCTTTTCTCTTATTTGCTTTGGGGTTAGTTTGCTGTTCTTTCTCAAACTCCTCCAGGTTTGCTTTTAAGACCTCAGTTTATGCTCTATAGCCTTTTAAGGCAATAAATTTCTCTCTCAGCACAGCCTTTGCCACATCTCATAAGTTCTTATAGGTTATATTCTCATTTTCATTCATCTCCAGATACTTACTGATTTCTCTAGCAATTTCTTTTTTTTTATTAATTAAAAAAATTTAACTAACACAACATTTAGAAATCATTCCATTCTACATATGCAATCAGTAATTCTTAATATCATCACATAGATGTATGATCATCATTTCTTAGTACATTTGCATTGATTTAGAAAAAGAAATAGCAAGACAACAGAAAAAGAAATAAAATGATGATATAGAGAAAAAATAAAAATAAAAAATACAAAATATATATAGAAAAAAACAAACAACAAAAAAAACTATAGCTCAGATGCAGCTTCATTCAGTGTTTTAACATAATTACATTACAATTAGGTAGTATTGTGCTGTCCATTTTTGAGTTTTTGTATCTAGTCCTGTTGCACAGTCTGTATCCCTTTAGCTCTAATTACCCATTATCTTACCCTATTTCTAACTTCTGATGGTCTCTGTTACCAATGACATATTCCAAGTTTATTCTCTAATGTCGGTTCACATCAGTGGGACCATACAGCATTTGTCCTTTAGTTTTTGGCTAGTCTCACTCAGCATAATGTTCTCTAGGTCCATCCATGTTATTACATGCTTCATAAGTTTATTCTGTCTTAAAGCTGCTTAATATTCCATCATATGTATATACCACAGTTTGTTTAGCCACTCGTCTGTTGATGGACATTTTGGCTGTTTCCATCTCTTTGCAATTGTAAATAATGCTGCTATAAACATTGGTGTGCAAATGTTCGTTTGTGTCTTTGCCCTTAAGTCCTTTGAGTAGATACCTAGCAATGGTATTGCTGGGTCATATGGCAATTCTATATTCAGTTTTTTGAGGAACCGCCAAACTGCCTTCCACAGTGGTTGCACCATTTGACATTCCCACCAACAGTGGATAAGTGTGCCTCTTTCTCCGCATCCTCTCCAGCACTTGTCATTTTTTGTTTTGTTGATAATGGCCATTCTAGGGGGTGTGAGATGATATTTCATTGTGGTTTTGAGTTGCATTTCTCTAATGGCCAGGGACATTGAGCATCTCTTCATGTGCCTTTTGGCCATTTGTATTTCCTCTTCTGAGAGGTGTCTGTTCAAGTCTTTTTCCCATTTTATAATTGGGTTGGCTATCTTTTTGTTGTTGAGTTGAACAATCTCTTTATAAATTCTGGATACTAGACCTTTATCTTATACATCGTTTCCAAATATTGTCTCCCATTGTGTAGGCTGTCTTTCTACTTTCTTGATGAAGTTCTTTGATGCACAAAAGTGTTTAATTTTGAGGAGCTCCCATTTATTTATTTCTTTCTTCAGTGCTCTTTCTTTAGGTTTAAGGCCCATAAAACCGCCTCCAATTGTAAGTTTCATAAGATATCTCCCTACATTTTCCTCTAACTGTTTTATAGTCTTAAACTTAATGTTTAGATCTTTGATCCATTTTGAGTTAACTTTTGTATAGGGTGTGAGATACGGGTCCTCTTTCATTCTTTTGCATATGGATATCCAGTTCTCTAGGCACCATTTATTGAGGAGACAATTTCTTCTTTGACTCACTGGTTATTTAAGAGTGTGTTATTAAATCTCCACATATTTGTGAATGTTCTTGCTCTTTGGTGGTTATTGAGATCCAGCTTCATCCCATTATGATCACAGAAATTTCATTGAATAATTTCAATATTTTTAAATTTATAGAGGTCTGTTTTGTGCCCCAACTTATGATCTATCCTGGAGAATGTTCAATGAACACTAGAGAAGAATGTATAACCTTGTGCAGTGAGGTGCAATGACCTATATATGTCTGTTAGGTCTAATTCATTTATTAAGTTATTTAACTTCTCTATTTCCTTGTTGGTTGTCTGTCTGGTTCCTCTATCTATAGAGAAGAGTGGTGTATTGAAGTCTTCTACTATTATTGTTGAAACATCTATCACCCCCTTCAGTTTTGCCAATGTCTATCTCATGTACTTTGGAGCTTCTTGATTGGGAGCATAAACATTTATGATTGTTATATCTTCTTGGTGAATTGATCCTTTAACCATATTTAGTGTCCTTCTTTGTCTCTTATAATGTCTTTACATTAAAGCCTATTCTGCCCAATATTAGTATAGTTATACCATTTTCTTTTGGTTCCAACTTGTGTGGAAAATCTTCTTCCATCCTTTTACTTTCAATCTATTTTTATCCTTTGTCTAAGATGAATCTCTTGCAAGCAGCATATAGCTGGATCATGTTTCTTAATCCATTCTGCCAATCTGTATCTTTTAATTGGTAAATTTAGTCCATTAACATTCAAAGTTATTACTGAAATGGCATTTCTTGATTCCACCATGCTATCTTTTTATTTTATTTGCAAATATATATATTCTTGTCCCTCTTTCTGTTTGTATTCTTTAAATTACCCTTAGTGGCACTCTTCAATTCTGTACCCTCCTCAAGCCCTCCCTCTCCTGTCTTTTTTTTTTTTTTTTTTTCAGCTGGAAGAACTTCTTTTAGTATTTCTTATAAGACCAGTCTCTTGTTGACAAATTCTTTCAGGACTTCTTTGTCTGTGAAAACTTTAATATCTCCCTCAATTTTGAAGGACGATTTGGCTGGGTATAGAATTCTTGACTGGAAGTCTTTCCTTTTCAGTATCTTGAATATATCATACCACTGCCTTCTCACCTGCAGGGTTCTAGTTGAGTAGCTTGAACTCAGTCTTACTTGATTTCCCTTGTATGCAGTAGATTGTTTTTCTCTTGCCACTATGAGAATCTTCTTCTTCTCTTCGACATTTGGCTGACTGATTAATATGTGCCTTGGGGAAGACCTTTTTTGATTTATTCTATTTGGAGTTCTTTGAGCTTCTTTGGTTTGTATATTCATGTCCTTTATGAGGGTTGGAAAGTTTTCCCCCATTATATCTTCAACTACCCTTCCTAGTCCTTTACTCCTCTCTTCTTCTTCTGAGACACCAGTGATTCTTATATTTGTGTGCTTTGTTTTGTCTATCATTTCCCTGAGCTCCCATTCAAATTTTTCCATCATTTTTGTCATTTGCTGTTTTGAGTCTTTGAAGTAAATTTTCCTGTCCTCTATGTCACTTATTCTTTCTTCTGTCTCTTCAAATCTGGTGTTGTGTGCCTCTAGTATGTTTTTTATTTGGTCAACAGTCTTTAATCTCTGTGATTTCTGCTATTTTTTTATTTATTCTTTCAAATTCCTCTTTATACTCTTCTACTGTTTTCTTGATTTCCTTTATGTCATTTTCTATTCTTCCTATTTTATTAAGTAGAGTTGTATGAACACCTTTAATTAGTTGTTCCAACATCTGCATCTCCTCTGGTGTTTTAATTTGGTCATTAGGCAGGGCTATATCTCTCTGCATTGTGATATGCTCAATGATCTCCTGCTATTTTCGTTGCATGGGAATATCTTGATTGATTTACTTTCGGAGTTGATTTCTTTAAGTATTCTATGGCTTAGTGTTTGTGGGATGGTTGTACAGCAGGGAACAGGGCACAGGGTGGGGCATTCAGTAATGCTATTTGTTTCAGGGAAGGTATGGGTATAGTTTGGGGATGTTACCTGATGCTTGTGAACATAGGAACCCAGCAGCCAGGGAGGTTATCGCTTTGGGGGTGCATGGGCCTGGGGGGCATAACCTTGGTGTGTGCTGGTCTAAGGCATGGGGCCCTTTGTGCACACGCATAGGGTTGTGGCAGCAGGTCTGTGTTACACCTTTATGGATTGGGGACAGATGTGACCCAGCTGCACAGGTTGGCACTTTCTCAGAGCTGGGAAGTGAGGGTGAGGGCTGTGCACATGCACTGTTCTAGGACTGCTGTAAAGTGTGGTCCCCAGAGCTGAATGATGTCCTTGGGGGCCCGTGCGCATGCATATGCCTGTGAGTGCCATAAAGGTATGTGCTGATTTCAGGGACAGCAGGGTGAGGCTCTGCGATAGTATGGTTGGGGTGTGGGGGTGGTGTAGGTGTGGAGGTTAGTGCCCACAACATTTATGTGCTGCTAACAGCCTGTAGGGGATGGGGTGGGGGAGGTAGTGCTTAGGAGGGGTGCAGGAGAGGTGGGTTGGGCTGCTCTTGGGGTGGGGGTGTGGGGCAGGTATGTGCACTGGGGGCTGGTGGGGTGGGGGCACCTTAAGTGGGGGGTATTAGAGAGGGTGATGGGGTTCATGTGCGTGGGGTGTGGGGTGAGTTGCCAGTCACGATGCTGAACTGGTAAGGGTAGTGAGGCCAAGGAACATGGCCTGGTTTACTTTCTAGTCCTGTGCTCCAGTCTGTGCACTCCCACGGGCTCTGTGCCTCTGCACTAGGCTCCTGCCTTCTTTCTCTCAGATCCTCAGCCTCTGCAACCAGGCCTGCAGCATGTGGTGCAGAAGGCTCTCCCAGGTCAGCTGCACTCCTGATTTGCCACCTCAGAGGCCCTCCTGTCCCCTCTTCAAACTTTCCATCGATCAGGGATAATCTTGAGCCACTCTAGTTGGCCATCATCTTGAAAGTCCTCAACTTCTTTTTTTAAAGAGACAATACCATTGCTTTGTTTTTCTTCAGTATTTCCTTTCTCTGAAAAGAAGTTCCTTTTGGCTCAGAAAGAACAGGAAAAATAGGCACAGTGGTCTTTGGTGATCTCGGTAAGTGTGTGTGTGTAATGCTTTTAAGTGTGCAAAAGGCTTTCACATATTTCATTTACATAAGAAGCAGAACTAAGTATCAAAGAAAAGTGAACTGATTAACTAGTCTGTAATGAGTTTGAGCTTAAGAGCAAGGCTATTAGCAAATAATTAGGAACAAAAGACTAAAGAAGAAAAAAACAAAGGACTAGTTCATGTGAAGGTAACAATAAGGGAATTAAAAAATAAAAAGTAAGACTAGAAAAGACTAAGTGGAAAAATTATACAGAATTTTGGAAAGCTTAAGAAAATGGAAGTTCAATTGAAATGAGGGGATAATACAGGCAATGAAAGGGGCTAATACAAAGAGAGCCCTGTGGTTTGGAAAGTGTTCTTAATCAGCCTGTGGAGCTGTGGAGCTAGAAACTCGGAGAGGGTGTTGAGAATACATAAGAACTCTGTAGTGGAGGCTGAACAAAACTCTGCCAGGGATTTCATCAATAGTATAATCCATTCATGGCACAGTCTAGCTGCTAAAATACATTTGGGCACTAATGTCTTGACTTGACATGCTGATATGTTGGGTTGTGTGATATCCTTTTGGTGAGTTACTCAGGATTCCCAATGTGCCTCCAGACATATTTTCTCCAATCTACTGTTCTGTAGACTGAAATGGCTGACTCTAAATTTATTTGTTTACCTCTACCTGTCTCTCACTCTTGACTATGATTGATGGCCTATTTTCACTATAGATTAAACATGTTCCTTAAATTTCTAGAGCTGATTGTGAATTTAGGTTTCACCTTTATTTCACCTTTATACAACATGACCCAACATAATCACTCTGCTGCTATATTTTTGTAGAAACATAGACTCAGAGCACTTACTTTATCAGATCTTCTTCTTTTGTTTAGCATAGTATTAAAGAGATTATTACAATGCTGCACAAATTAGTCTTTGCTTCCTTGTATGCCTAAATAGTACTCCATTATACTTATATGAAACAATTTGCTTAACCCTTCAATTTTTGATGGACATATGTGTTTATTTCATTTTTTATTATAATAAATAAAGTTGCTATGAATATCTAAGGACATATTTTGTGTAGTACAGGCTTGAATTTTTCTTGAATAAATGTGTAAAAGTGAAATTTCTGGATAGCATTGTTAATGCATTTTTAACTTTTAGAATCTGCTAAAAGTCCAAATGGATTTTTACCATATTATACTCCCATGAGCATTTTATAAATCTTCTAGTTGTACTACCTCCTCACCAATACTTGGTAATTTCATTTTTTTAGTCATTATACTAGTGTACACTAGTATCACATCACAAATGTATATTTCCTCCCTTGATGACTATTCATGATGAACGTCTTTTCCATGTGTTTATTGGCATTTCTTTTGTTCTTTTCTGGAGTCTCTTTTTCAGTATTATGCCCATTTTTATGGAGTTTGTTGTCTTTTAATGAGTCTTAAGAGCTATTTAAATACTCAGGATACAGCATTTATCAATTCTATGAACTTAACATCCTTCCTCCCAGACTGTGGCCTGTACTTTTATTTTATTAATAAATTTAAGTTTATTAAAGACAAATTTTGAAAATAAGTTTTAATTCTGATAAATCAAATTGTCAAGTATTTCTTTAATGGTTTGTATTTTTAGTGTCCTATCGAATGAATGTTGTGCTGGTTTGAAAGGAAGTATGCCCCCTAAGAAAAGTCATGTTTTAATATAAATCTCATTTCTTAAAGGTAGAATGATCCCTGTTCAATACTGTATATTTGAAACTGTAATGAGATCATCTCCCTGGTTGACGTGATTTAGTTAAGAATGGTTGTTAAACTAGATTAGGGGATGACATGTCTCCACCCATTTGAGTGGGTCTTGATTAGTTTCTGAAGTCCTATAAAAGAGGAAACATTTTGGAGAATGAGAGACTCAGAGAGAGAGCAGAGAATGCTGCAGCACCATGAAGCAGAGAGTCCACCAGCCAGCGACCTTTGGAGATGAAGAAGGAAAACGCCTCCCGGGGAGCTTCATGAAACAGGAAGCCAGGAGACCAAGCTAGCAGATGACACTGTATTCACCATGTGCCTGTCCAGCCGAGAGAGGAGCCCTGACTGTGTTCGCCATGTGCCTTCTCACTTGAGAGAGAAACCCTGAACTTCATCGGCCTTCTTGAACCAAGGTATCTTTCCCTGGATGCCTTTGATTAGACATTTCTATAGACTTGTTTTAATTGGGACATTTTATCAGCCTTAGAACTGTAAATGAGCAACTTATTAAATTCCCCTTTTGAAAAGCCATTCCATTTCTGGTATATTGCATTCTGGCAGCTAACAAACTAGAACAGATTTGTACCTAATCCAAATTTGGAAAGATTTCCTAATCTTAGTTTTTAAATTTTGGCCTATAATCCAGTCTGAATTAAATTTTGTGAATAATGTGAAGTAAGGTTTCAGTTTCCTGAGATAGAAATAGAGATAGAGAGAGAGGGAGAAAGAGAGAGAAAAAGAAAAAGAGAAAGAAAGAGAGATTTTTTCATTACAATTTACTGGAAAGATTTCTCTTTCTGCATTGCAATAAACTAGCCTATTTTTCGAAAAATCAACTGACCATATATTTTAGGTTATGACTTTTAGAATTTCTATTTTCTTCTACTGATCTCTTTGTTTATTATTTTACCAAAATAATGTAATAGCAATTCCTAAAATCAGGATTGGATTTTTAAGACTGCTTGGGATATTTTGTGTCCTTTCTCTTTTCACATAAAATTACAGAACAGCTGGCCACTATCTCCAGAAAGCCTGCTTGGATTTTTATTGGTCTTTCATTGAGTCTATAAACCATTTTACAGGCAATTAACATTCTAGCAATACTAAGTCTTAGAAGCATAGGCATGACATGTCTATTCTCATATTTGGATTGCTTTTCATTTCTTTCAGCAATACATAGTAGTTTTCAGTGTACTAGGCTTGGATAAACTTATTAAATTTATTACTCAGAATTATGAAATTTGTGATGCAATTATGAGGATATGCTTTTAATTCCAGTTTCAAATTATTTATTTCAAGTATATAGAAATATGTTTGGAATTTCACATGAACCAAGTTTCCTGTGTAATACTAAACTCACTTTTTAGTTCTAGTATTGCTTTATAAATTCCTTAGGAATTTGTATATATATATATATATATATATATATATATATATATATATATATATATATATATATATATACATAATCTTATCACTTGGAAATAAAGACATTTTTATTTTCCCCTTTCTAATCTAGATACCATTGATGTATACATGCATGCAGGTGGATTTGTAGGTAGATATTTGTTGCTATTTTGCACTTGCTGGGAACTCTAGAACAGTGTTAAATACAAACAGATTAGAATAAGCTTCCTAGTCATATTACTGATTTTAGGAGTAAAGTCTTCAGTCTTTCACATTTACAGTTATGTGAACTGCAGATTTTTCATAGATCTGTTTCATCAGGTTGAGATAGGACATTGTAAAATAGGTAATGATGCATTTTGCCAAATTTATCAGTTGTAATTCACCTACTACGATGAACTACATTGATTAATAATTTGGATATTTGACACATTCATTTTTGAGATTAATGCCACTTTTGTACACTGCGATGATAGTTTTATTGATCTTTTGTTAAAAATACTTCCTCTGGGCACATAGAAATCAATTCTTCTGACACCATTTACTTAAAAGTTTATTCCTTGTTCATTAAGCTTTTTTTTAATACATCAAAAATCATTTGATATGTGTGTGCTGGTCTATTTCTTGCATTTCCCCACCCCTTTGTCAATATTCCCCCCTCTTACTCAGTGCAGTTTTAATGATATCTCTTGACATCAGGTCATGTTAAGTACTCCAAGTTTGCTTCTCCTTCCTATAAGCTGTTTTGGCTATATGTGTTTCTTCACACTGTCATATCTACTTTAGAATTGGTTTGTTTATTTCTAACACCCCCCCCCCAAAAAAAAGGAACATTTTGATAGTTACTTCTTTGAATCTTTAAAAATTGAGGTGGAGGGTTTTTTTTCTTTTAATGGTATTGAGTCTCTCAATCCATGAAGAGGTCTTTTTAAATTTTGCACACAATGTTTTGTAGTTTGATATGTAATAGTACACATATTTTGTTAAATTCATCCCAAAATATTTCTTATTTTTGATGCTATTGAAAATCATGCTGTTTTTCTTAATTTCAATCTCAGTTGCTTATTTCTACCATATAGCATTACACCTTACTATAGTTTGCTAACAACTTGATGCATAATATTTAATCCCATTACATTTTTATGACTAAAATTATTGTCTCATAATCTAGAAATTTACTGTGCTAAAGCAAAGTAAAAATTCACACTAAGAATAGAAAATTATAGACCAAAATATTCTATGAATTTGGATACAAAATCCAGAACAAAATACTAGGAAACTAGCAAACCACAAAATCTAGCAAACCACAAAAAATAAAAATAATTTTGTACCATAGCCAAGTGGGTTTATCCTAGAAATGTGAGGTTCTCATAACACCTAAAAATTAACTGATATAATAAACTGTATCAACAGATTAAAAATCAAAACTTACCGTCATCTCAAGAAATATAAAATGGCATTACACAAAATCCAACACACTTTCAAACATGGTTTTATGATTATTTTTATAAAAGAAGTGCAATGAATTATGTGTAATGTTTTTTTACATACTTTGAGATGATCATAAGTCATAAAACTGTTTTTATAAAAGCAGTCATAAATCTAGAAATAGAAGGGGACTTCCTCAAACTGATAAAGGGCATTACAAAAAAATGTACAGTTAATATTATAATTAAGGTAAAAAACTGGATGCTTTATAATCAGGGGTAAGACAAAGATATCTGCTCTTTCTACTTGTATTAATTCTAGCCAGGTCAATCATACAACAAAATGACATAATTGGGGCCTGGAATAGAAAGGAAGAAGTGAAACTATCTTTATTTTCAGAAAACATGATAGGGCATAGAGAAAATTCTAAAAAGTTTACTTAAAATTCATTAACATTAATGAAAGAGTCCATTAATAATCTGAAAATGAAATTCAAAAAAAATTCCATTTACAGTAGCCTCAAAAAGAATAAAAGACTTGGAATATTTTTTTAACAAAATTAGTGTAGAACTTAGACAATGAAATGTATAAAACATATGTTGAAATAAATTAAAGGGATCTAAATAAATGAAAAAACATGCTGTGCAGGTTTCAAGCTGTTATGTACTCCACAAAAGCCATGTCCTTTAATCCTCATCCAGTAGTGTTGGGTGGGAGCTTTTTTATTATTTTCATAGAGATGCGGCCCACCCAATTGTGGGTGGTAAATTTTGATTAGATGATTTTCCTGGTGATTGTCTCCACCCATTCAAGATGGGGCTGTTTGCTGGATCCCTTTAAAAGGGAACCATTTTGGAAAAAGCTTAGTGCTGACAGAGCCACCAGAGTCAACAGAGCCAACACAGCTAGAGATCTTTGGAGATGCTGCAGAACCCTTTCCTGCCCCCTAGGGAAGACTTATAAAATGAGGAGAGAAAGCTAGCAGACTTCTCCATGTGTCCTTCCAGCTGACAGAGGTGTTCTGGACCCATTGGCCTTTCTTGAATCAAAATATCTTTTCCTGAAAGCTTTAGTTTGGACATTTTCATAGCCTTAGAAATGCAAACTTGCAACTTAATAAATTCTCTTTTTTAAAAGCCATTCCTTTTCAGGTATATTGCATTCTGGCCGCTTTTATAAACTAAAATGCATGCCATTTCATGAATTGTAGGACTCAATATTGTCAAGATGTTCAAATTGATTTGCAGATTCAACACAAATCCTATCAGAATCCCAGTTGATTTCTTTGTAGAAACTGGCAATCTGATTCTAAAATCCATACTGAAATGCAAGGGACCCAGATTAGCCAAAACAGTGTTGTAAAAGAACAAAGTTGAAAAACTCACATTTCCCATTTTCAAGCTTATTACAAAGTTACAGTAATCAAAACAGTGAAGATAGAAATATAGATCAATGGAAAATAATAGTAAATACAGAAACAAAGTCATGTATATATATTATTGGTATGTTTGATCCCTTAATGGGAATTTTTGTTGTTGTTCTTTGACTAGTCAGCATCAACAGAAAATAAGCTGCTATCAGAGGACTTCTCACATATGTATTGGGACAAAAGTACGCTAATTGCTCTCTAAAAAAGACACTATTATTCACACTTGGAATCAGAAAGTTTTGCATTTGTACCCTTTTTGGTGTAACCTTTGATTTGTTTGTTGTTAAGACTTCTCACCCATATTTAGTGTTTTCACTTTGAAGAAATAAATGACAACTTGAATCAGGTAATTTTGCCTGATTTAATAGAGATTTTGGGGAGGACAATCTCAAATTATTTGCTGAAATGAGATTTGGGGTCAAATAAGAATTTCATTCTTGCAGTGTTTCCCTTGAGCTACAGTTGAACAATGATCAAGGCTTGGCTGCACAGACTCTACAAAGTAACAGATCAATTCACTGATATTGAGGATATTGCTACCCAGTATATCACAATGCACAAATGCTCTACAGCAATGGAGGTCACAGCTGGTTTATAGTTGAGGTGAAGCCTCAGTTTACAGACAGAGTGATAAATACTGTTAAACTCAGTATCAGATTTCCATGGAGCTGATCACAGGGTGACAAGCAAAGTCCCAGGGGAAAGTTTAATATGATTATAAAGCAAAGCACTGGACAGATAGAAAGACAGATGATAGATTAGGTATAGACAGATACATATATACATACATTCATGGAAACAGAGATAATAATTCATAGGCTGTTTCATGCATTTTCACATTCAGGCTCATATAGGAAGAGGAATTCAGTGGAGATGGAGAATAATTGTCTGGCTTAAAATTTGTTCCAACTGGAAAACCCAAGAGCAATAGGAATTGCTGTACCACTGGTGATGTCACTGCTGTATTAGATAAATATTAACAGTGTTATATCGATTTATATTTATAAGTTATATAGAACTTATATTTATAATAATTAACTTATATTTATAAGTTAATTAATATTAACTTATTAAATAAGTTCAAATGAGACATGAACTTTTCAACATGTAATGATTTGGAAAAATGCAATATTATACTATATAGACTTCCTTAAATAAATACCAGTAATCCCTAAGAAACAATAAATTTTCCTTTAAAACAAAAAAAAATAAATCAATAATAGCTAAAATGATGGAGGAAGTGAGAAATATATATATACATATAATTATATATACCTATAATAGCTCACAGGAATGAACAAATGCTTCCAAATGAAATATAAATTCTAATTTCTTAAAAATATGTTCCTAATTTTATTGAAATGCAAGAAAAGCATGGAAATATTTATAAGCCATTGAAATTATATGATTAAGATATCAAAACCATGAATAAACAAAATTTGCTTTTGGAAAGAAATTTGAATATATAGCAAGCTTTATTTTTTTAAAAAAATAAGTTTCTTTGAAATTAAAATAAATAATAAAGGTACTCCAGAAAATATAGTTGCATCTGGAATCAGATATGGATATCAGTTGGTCACTAAGAATCCACAGACAGGAATTTAGGGCCTCATAACTCATGTCTCACAAGAGAAGCTGCTTCTCTCTCTGTTAGAAACCAAATAGGACTGCGGGGTGCGGGGGTAAAAGATGACCTCACAGTAACTCTGATGAGCTATTGAGAATCAAAGTGATATTGAGGCATGATTTCAACCTCTCAGGATTACACCTTGATAATACCTCCCAGGACTCCTATCCATGCATGTGGTGTGGTGACCTGAATTCATGTCGCAGCTCCTCTGTTAGGAATAAATTAGTTAATATTTAGTTTTAGTCTTTATCACAATGACTAGCACATAATGAGTACTGAATTAATATTACCTCTGTATTGGTATTGCTCTAATTGATACTGCACTCAAATTTCCCCTCAGACCGAGTGATCAGAATTCCTGGAAGTGTCTTCTTAGTAATAAATGACTGATAATTATTGTCTTTTTAGATTGAATAAATAGCTAAGTGAACCAGGATACAAAGGCAATATTTTCCAACTATTTTTTTCCATGCTCTTTGCCTAGGCTTCGATTGTTTAAAATGTAAATTATCAATTCAAATATATGTAACTTGAAAGTTTTTATTAATACTTGCAATATCTATCTATACTTGTAAAGTATACATGTACATATATTCTGAATAATAAATTGATTTTTTGGTAAAAAGTCACTTTTAAAATCTCTAAAGTTTTTTCAGGAAAATGTTTATAATTTCCATTCATAGATACCAGAATTAGAAATTAGGGTTACTTCAGACATATAAACCATAGATATGTGCATGTATCTATATCTTCTTTTCTATGACAGCTGAGCATGATCCATTCAGTAGAGATATTAAAAAGTGCTCAAATAAAAACAACCTTTGTGCTGATAAAGCCAAGATGTGTGTGGGTAAGGGAGTTTGTAGGGGAAGGCTTATTTGAAATTTCAGAGAGAAGCACTATTTAAAACTTTATAAAGGATAAATTTTCTCCCCAGTAGGTCATTCTATTTATCACCTAGGATCTTAGACAGAAAGTACCTTTCTTAACTGAAATCTTTTACAAAATCCAGACACAAACAAACAAGAACAACAAAAAAGCAAACCTTTGACTCTGCTATATATTAATAAAGGCAGAATAGAGCATATAATAATTAGTAAAGAACAATAGTCTATTTAAACATAGCAAACAAGCCGTACAATTTATCTATGTTCCCAAATAAACCCCATTATACCTGATATTATAAAAGTAAAAGGGCTATAAATCACGATGACAATGTCAACTAGCATGAGTATTTTCCAGTAAGCAAAACAAAGGATAATTCATCTAAAGACTCACTGAAGGAGATACAATCAAGAAGAAACTGGGGCAGCAAATGGGAAGGGAGTTGTTAATTTGAAATGCATATATAGAATTATATATGTACCCACCTTTGTCTTCCCTTCCAGTGAACAGAATATCTTTTAGTCAGAAGGCACCCATTTCCCAAACCTATCCCCAGCATAAAAGTGGAAGTTACACTTTAGAAAAATATAAGCTACCAATAAAATCCTGCAGTGTCCTAGAATACACAGGAATATAAAATAGTAGTTTTCTCTAAGCACACCCAGCAATAAGGGAAGTTTACTAGTCAAAAAGCCCCATGAAGCTGTAGCAAGCTTTCAATCAATTTCACTATGCTTTGTTTCATATATGGTGGAAGTTAATGATTACCAGACACTTAAGGCCAAATTCATACATGAAAGAAGGATAAAAAATAAACAACAGAAAATATGGATCTGGCAGGGAGAGCTTTAAGGTTAGTGGTTGAAAAAAACAATGAAAAGTATGAACAAACTTTTAACTATTACTCACAGAAAAAAACTCAGTAAATATTTGCTCATAAAACAAGAATTGAATGTTACAGAAAAGGAAAAAACAATCAAAAGAACTAAAAATAACAGTTAATAATTAAAACCTCAATTGCCAAAATTAAGAACAAAAACAACATAAATATACATAAAATCAGAGCCTCAGAGAAACAAAAGAACTTTAAAGAAACATGGGGAAGAAAATCTGAGACCAACAGGATTATTCCCTCATGGGCATGTCTATTGATATCTACTAATGTAAGTTTCAGAAAGACAGATCAAGAAAATAATACAGAAGCCTTTTATCAGAAGGTAGTAAAAATGAAATTTCCAGAAGTGGACGATTTGAGTTTACAAATAGAAAGGGTTCATTGTAAAATGTTTTATAAATACCAAAGCTAAAAATAGATACAGTGTCATCTACCAATCATGAACACACATACACACACATACACACAAACACACGCAAAGCATAGTACCGGGTCTCTTACCAATAATAAGATATATGCTAGTCACAATGAAACAATTGCTCCACATTCTGTGAGAAATGATTTCCCATGTAGAGTTTCAAGGTTAGCCAAACCATCTGTAAGGCCCCAGGGCTCACGCCCATCCCCTCCCTCATTTTGAGAGCAAGTCACACAGCACCTACAGGACTGGCACAGGTTAAAGCCCTCTCCCTAATATCCAAACCTCAGGAGAGTCTGCTGAGACTCCATTAGTAACCAAACCTCGGGAGACCATTAAACATTATAGACTGTTCCGCGGGCATGCCTCTCTCTCATTTTTCCTCTCTTGGCTTTGGGCAGAGTGTACTTTCCTCTCCCAAACCACCACCACTGGAAGACCTTCCTCCTGTCCTTAAGCCCCTAATTTAAACTCATGGGTAATTTTCTGTGCAGCATGTTCTTTGGCCTTGGGGTTGTGCTGGGCTGGAGCACTATCATTCAAGAGGGGGAGTACAGTCTTGACAAGTATATTAAATAAACAGTCTCATAAAATCATCCCCTTATAACATCGTTAGGAAATTTCAGAAATATCTTTTGTAGCTACATCAAAGAGCAAACCAAGGAGGAGCAAAGAGCAAATCAAAGAAGGAGAGTGTGGGGCCCAAGAAATATTGGAGAAAATTAAAAAAATAAAAAAAGGATTGGAAATCCTTTCATAAATGCTGTACATCCTGCTCACAGGTAGCCAATCTATGAGGGCAGGGGACTGAAATGACACTGAGCGGGTATAGGTCACCAGAAAAATGATACTTAAAAAATCTGGTGGAATAAAGTGCTTGAAGATAATTGAGGGTAAGATAAAAGATAATAGAGCAAGAGTAGAGTGTTATTTAAAAACTTCAGGAAAATCTCAGAATTAAAATCATGGTGTTCATTGCCTGTGTATGTGTTACTAATATAATCATAATAAGATAAGCAACGTAAATTAATTTTAAAATTTTAGAATAACCAATAAATAATAAAATACCTAATTGTCTGACAATGAAAAAATAAAGGTGAAGATGATAGAAAATTAAGGAAGAATGTGAACCTAAAGTATTGTGTGGGTTGTTAACAGCTTTTTATTACTTTTTACAAGTTGAGTAAAAATACTTCCCCAAAATTTCTTGGAATAAGAAATAAAATCAGTATATCATCCAACATTAGAAAGCTAAACATGCATATATATGTGCATGTAATAGAAAGGTTATTTTCAATAACATTTATCTATTTTTAAACTATTTTAAAATATGAACATTTGATTGTAAAAATAAAAAACACTGTTCACATTCTCTCTTATAAACATGATCCGCCTGGCATTCATTTTATTGTTTTTCTATTTTGAGGAGATGATAACAATGGAAATAATAATTGTGGCTGTGGATAATTTTCTTCTCAATTAATGTATGCAAAGATGTGTGTGTTCTGTTATCAGAAAGATAATTTTATATTAAAGCATATTACTAATTCTTGTGAAAAATATTTGGTAAAATGTGTTTCTTTTTTCAAGTTGGCACTAACGAGAGGAAGAGGTCTTGAATCCATGTGAAATAATGAAGGTATAAGCATCATCATGAATCATTTTTTGTGGGAAGTCTCCCATGATTTTGAAACTGAGGACAGGTTATGGCAAAACTCAGCGTGTGTATCCCTAGAAAGAATGGAAGTCTGTGTCACATCAGACATTAAGTAAAAAAATATATTTTAATTATTTAATTTTATTGATCTATTTTGTTGATACAATATTATAATATATATATATATATATACCAAGTAGTCATCCAAAGGGAACCATCAGTTGTTCACAATATCATCATATAGCTGTGCAATTATCATCACAATTGACTTTTTTGTGTGTGAAAAATAATATAAGTACAAAAAAGCAATACATTTCAAACACATCACAGTAGAAGAGATTTCAGAGTTTGCTATGGGTTACAATTACACACTTTTAGGTTTTATTTCTAGCTGCTTTTAGATACTGGAAACTAAAAGAAATATCAATATAATGATTCAGCAATCATACTGATTTGTTAAACCCTACCTTCTCTGTATAAATCCACCATCGCCTTTGATCTTTCTCCCACTCTTTAGTGGTATTTGGATTATGCCCACTCTAAATTTTCCATGCTGGAAGGGGCTATAGATAACACGGAATAGGGGGATGGAACTGGTTGATGTTCTGGAGAGGCTGGCCCCTCTACATTTCAGGACTGATCTGGTCCAGAGACCTGTTTGGAGGTTGGAGGTTTCTGGAAAGTTCCACTGGTGTATGAAACTTTTGTAAAATCTTATATAATGCCCGAGGTATTCTTTAGAATTGGCAAGGATGGTTTTGGTTGGAGTTTGGTAAGTTATGATTGGTAGCAATGTCTAAACTGAAGCTTGTATAAGAGTGACCTCCAAGTAGCTGTTCAACTCTATTTGAACTCTCTTAGCCACTGGTACCTTATTTGTTACACCTCTTTTCTTTCTTTTGGTCAGGATGGCATTGTTCACTGCACAGTGCCAGGTCAGGGTCATCCCTGGGAGTCATTTCCCATGCATCCAGGGAGACTTTTACCCTTGGATGTCATGCCCCACGTAGGGGGGACGGCAATGATTTCACTTGCAGAGTTGGGATTGATAATTTAATACTTTTAATTCTCCACTTAATTAAATAGGAAACAAAATAAAAATGGCCCGATTTTTACAGGCAATCTATATAAATAGAAGATGGATATATCAGATACTTGAGATTTTCAATTATAAATTAAATTCCCATTTATATCCATGTGAGAAGCAGAATTTTAAAATGGTAGTCCACAACTTCACTCCCTGCTCTCCAAGGCTGTGAATAGTGTGAAATATCAAACTTATTTATATTATGTGACACGTCTTAAGGAATTTTCCAAATATAATTAGGATTGCCAATCAGTTAACTTTGAGTTAATCAAAAAGGGAAGCATCGACTTCCTGGAAGATGGCGGCTTAGTAAGACGCGCGGATCTTAGTTTCTTCTCCAGGACACCTACTAGGGGAGTAGAAACGATACAGAAAGCGCCCAAAGCCACAACAGATATAAAAAAGACAGCGTACCCCATCCTGGAACGGCTGGCTGGCTGAGAGAAGCAGCTCGGGTGAGATCGCCGAGGCGCGCGGGCCTTACCGGGCGGGGAGGCAAGCGGCCGGAGTTACTCCCTTCCCCCTTCCCGGGCCGGCTGGGAGAATTGGAGAGGCAGTCCCCTGAAACCGCCGCGGCTGACGCCCACACCACGCGCAGCCCCCGGACCAACTGAGAGAATTGGATCGGAAACCCCCAGGCCGCGGAGAACGGTGACGGGTGGGGGAGGCCCCTTCCAAACCCGTGACTCCCGGGGAACGTGCACTCTCCCGGGCGGGCTGCTGCCGCTGGCGCCCTCCCGCCACGCTTGTTGCCCAGGGCCGACTAGGAAATTCGGACGGGCTCTTTCCCTGGCTGCGGCGACCAGCAACCCTCCCTGCGTTCGGACCCCGGCCGGCTCAAGCCGCTTCGGCTAGCGAACCCCCAAGGACGGCGAGAGTTTTCCAAAGTTTAAGGTCCCACAGCACCTTTTACTGGTGGGACCCGCAGACAAACGTGTGCCACGAGCGCCACCTACTGGGCAGGATAAGAAAAACAGAACCCAGAGATTTCACAGAAAAATATTACAACCTTGCTGGGTCCAACACCAAGAGAAATCTGAATAAATGCCCAGACGCCAGCAGCAGAAGATAATTGTCCATGCTCAAAAGATTGAGAATATGGCTCAGTCAAAGGAACAAACCAATAGCTCAAATGAGACACAAGAGCTGAGACAACTAATGCTGAATATACGAACAGAAATGGAAAACCTCTTCAAAAATGAAATCGATAAATTGAGGGAGGACATGAAGAGGACATGGGCTGAACATAAAGAAGAAATAGAAAAACTGAAAAAACAAATCGCAGAACTTATGGAAGTGAAGGATAAAGTAGCAAACATAGAAAAAATAATGGATAGCTACAATGATAGATTTAAAGAGACAGAAGATAGAATTAGTGATTTGGAGGATGGAACATCTGAATTCCAAAAAGAAACAGAAACTATAGGGAAAAGAATGGAAAAATTTGAACAGGGGATCAGGGAACTCAAGGACAATATGAACCGCACAAATATACGTGTTGTGGGTGTCCCAGAAGGAGAAGAGAAGGGAAAAGGAGGAGAAAAACTACTGGAAGAAATTATCACTGAAAATTTCCCAACTCTTATGAAAGACCTAAAATTACAGATCCAAGAAGTGCAGCGCACCCCAAAGAGAATAGACCCAAATAGGCGTTCTCCAAGACACTTACTAGTTAGAATGTCAGAGGTCAATGAGAAAGAGAAGATCTTGAAAGCAGCAAGAGAAAAACAATCCATTACATACAAGGGAAACCCAATAAGACTTTGTGTAGATTTCTCAGCAGAAACCATGGAAGCTAGAAGACAGTGGGATGATATATTTAAAATACTAAAAGAGAAAAACTGCCAACCAAGACTCCTATATCCAGCAAAATTATCCTTCAAAAATGAGGGAGAAATTAAAACATTCTCAGACAAAAAGTCACTGAAAGAATTTGTGACCAAGAGACCAGCTCTGCAAGAAATACTAAAGGGAGCACTAGAGTCAGATACAAAAAGACAGAAGAGAGAGATATGGAAAAGAGTGTAGAAAGAAGGAAAATCAGATATGATATATATAATACAAAAGGCAAAATGTTAGAGGAAAATATTATCCAAACAGTAATAACACTAAATGTCAATGGACTGAATTCCCCAATCAAAAGACATAGATTGGCAGTATGGATTAAAAAACAGGATCCTTCTATATGCTGTCTACAGGAAACACATCTTAGACCCAAAGATAAACATAGGTTGAAAGTGAAAGGTTGGGAAAAGATATTTCATGCAAATAACAACCAGAAAAGAGCAGGAGTGGCTATACTAATATCCAACAAATTAGACTTCAAATGTAAAACAGTTAAAAGAGACAAAGAAGGACACTATATACTAATAAAAGGAACAATTAAACAAGAAGACATAACAATCATAAATATTTACGCACCGAATCAGAATGCCCCAAAATACGTGAGGAATATACTGCAAACACTGAAAAGGGAAATAGACTCATATACCATAATAGTTGGAGACTTCAACTCACCACTCTCATCAAGGGACAGAACATCTAGACAGAGGATCAACAAAGAAATAGAGAATCTGAATATTACTATAAATGAACTAGACTTAATAGATATTTATAGGACATTACATCCCACAACAGCAGGATACACCTTTTTCTCAAGTGCTCATGGATCATTCTCAAAGATAGACCATATGCTGGGTCACAAAGCAAGTCTTAACAAATTTAAAAAGATTGAAATCTTACACAACACTTTCTCGGACCATAAAGGAATGATGTTGGAAATCAATAATAGGCAGAGTGCCAGAAAATTCACAAATACGTGGAGGCTCAACAACACACTCCTAAACAACGACTGGGTCAAAGAAGAAATTGCAAGAGAAATTAGCAAATACCTCGAGGCGAATGAAAATGAAAACACAACATATCAAAACTTATGGGACGCAGCAAAGGCAGTGCTAAGAGGGAAATTTATTGCTCTAAATGCCTATATCAGAAAAGAAGAAAAGGCAAAAATTCAGGAATTAACTATCCATTTGGAAGAACTGGAGAAAGAACAGCAAGCTAACCCCAAAGCAAGCAAAAGGAAAGAAATAACAAAGATTAGAGCACAAATAAATGAAATTGAAAACATGAAAACAATAGAGAAAATCAATAAGGCCAGAAGTTGGTTCTATGAGAAAATCAATAAGATTGATGGGCCCTTAGCAAGATTGACAAAAAGAAGAAGAGAGAGGATGCAAATAAATAAGATCAGAAATGGAAGAGGAGACATAACTACTGACCTCACAGAAATAAAGGAGGTAATAACAGGATACTATGAACAACTTTACGCTAATAAATACAACAATTTAGAGGAAATGGACGGGTTCCTGGAAAGACATGAACAACCAACTTTGACTCAAGAAGAGATAGATGATCTCAACAAACCAATCACAAGTAAAGAAATTGAATTAGTCATTCAAAAGCTTCCTAAAAAGAAAAGTCCAGGACCAGATGGCTTCACATGTGAATTCTACCAAACGTTCCAGAAAGAATTAGTACCAATTCTCTTCAAACTCTTCAAAAAAATCGAAGTGGAGGGAAAACTACCTAATTCATTCTATGAAGCCAACATCACCCTCATACCAAAACCAGGCAAAGATATTACAAAAAAAGAAAACTACAGACCAATCTCTCTAATGAATACAGATGCAAAAATCCTCAATAAAATTCTAGCAAATCGTATCCAACAACACATTAAAAGAATTATACATCATGACCAAGTAGGATTCATCCCAGGTATGCAAGGATGGTTCAACATAAGAAAATCAATTAATGTAATACACCATATCAACAAATCAAAGCAGAAAAATCACATGATCATCTCAATTGATGCAGAGAAGGCATTCGACAAGATTCAACATCCTTTCCTGTTGAAAACACTTCAAAAGATAGGAATACAAGGGAACTTCCTTAAAATGATAGAGGGAATATATGAAAAACCCACAGCTAATATCATCCTCAATGGGGAAAAATTGAAAACTTTCCCCCTAAGATCAGGAACAAGACAAGGATGTCCACTATCACCACTATTATTCAACATTGTGTTGGAGGTTCTAGCCAGAGCAATTAGACAAGAAAAAGAAATGCAAGGCATCAAAATTGGAAAGGAAGAAGTAAAACTATCACTGTTTGCAGACGATATGATACTATACGTCGAAAACCCGGAAAAATCCACAACAAAACTACTAGAGCTAATAAATGAGTACAGCAAAGTAGCAGGTTACAAGATCAACATTCAAAAATCTGTAGCATTTCTATACACTAGTAATGAACAAGCTGAGGGGGAAATCAAGAAACGAATTCCATTTACAATTGCAACCAAAAGAATAAAATACCTAGGAATAAATTTAACTAAAGAGACAAAAAACCTATATAAAGAAAACTACAAAAAACTGCTAAAAGAAATCACAGAAGACCTAAATAGATGGAAGGGCATACCGTGTTCATGGATTGGAAGACTAAATATAGTTAAGATGTCAATCCTACCTAAATTGATTTACAGATTCAATGCAATACCAATCAAAATCCCAACAACTTATTTTTCAGAAATAGAAAAACCAATAAGCAAATTTATCTGGAAGGGCAGGGTGCTCCGAATTGCTAAAAACATCTTGAGGAAAAAAAACGAAGCTGGAGGTCTCGCGCTGCCTGACTTTAAGGCATATTATGAAGCCACAGTGGTCAAAACAGCATGGTATTGGCATAAAGATAGATTTATCGACCAATGGAATCGAATAGAGTGCTCAGATATAGACCCTCTCATCTATGGACATTTGATCTTTGATAAGGCAGTCAAGCCAACTCACCTGGGACAGAGCAGTCTCTTCAATAAATGGTGCCTAGAGAACTGGATATCCATATGCAAAAGAATGAAAGAAGACCCATCTCTCACACCCTATACAAAAGTTAACTCAAAATGGATCAAAGATCTAAACATTAGGTCTAAGACCATAAAACAGTTAGAGGAAAATGTTGGGAGATATCTTATGGATCTTACAACTGGAGGTGGTTTTATGTACCTTAAACCTAAAGCAAGAGCACTGAAGAAGGAAATAAATAAATGGGAACTCCTCAAAATTAAACACTTTTGTGCATCAAAGAACTTCATCAAGAAAGTAGAAAGACAGCCTACACAATGGGAGACAATATTTGGAAATGATATATCAGATAAAGGTCTAGTATCCAGAATTTATAAAGAGATTGTTCATCTCAACAACAAAAAGACAGCCAACCCAATTACAAAATGGGAAAAAGACTTGAACAGACACCTCTCAGAAGAGGAAATACGGATGGCCAAGAGGCACATGAAGAGATGCTCAATGTCCCTGGCCATTAGAGAAATGCAAATCAAAACCACAATGAGATATCATCTCACACCCACCAGAATGGCCATTATCAACAAAACAGAAAATGACAAGTGCTGGAGAGGATGCGGAGAAAGAGGCACACTTATCCACTGTTGGTGGGAATGTCAAAGGGTGCAACCACTGTGGAAGGCAGTTTGGCGGTTCCTCAAAAAGCTGAATATAGAATTGCCATACGACCCAGCAATACCATTGCTAGGTATCTACTCAAAGGACTTAAGGGCAAAGACACAAACGGACATTTGCACACCAATGTTTATAGCAGCATTATTTACAATTGCAAAGAGATGGAAACAGCCAAAATCTCCATCAACAGAAGAGTGGCTAAACAAACTGTGGTATATACATACGATGGAATATTATGCAGCTTTAAGACAAGATAAACTTATGAACTATGTAATAACATGGATGGACCTAGAGAATATCATGCTGAGTGAATCCAGCCAAAAACTAAAGGACAAATACTGTATGGTCCCACTGATGTGAACGGTCATTCGAGAATAAACTTGAAATATGTCATTGGTAACAGAGTTCAGCAGGAGTTAGAAACAGGGTAAGACAATGGGTAATTGAAGCTGAAGGGATACAGACTGTGCAACAGGACTAGATACAAAAACTCAAAAATGGACAGCACAATAATACCTAATTGTAAAGTAATCATGTTAAAACACTGAATGAAGCTGCATCTGAGCTATAGGTTTTTGTTTTGTTTTGTTTTGTTTTGTTTTGATTTTACTATTATTACTTTTATTTTTTTCTCTATATTAACATTCTATATCTTTTTCGGTTATGTTGCTAGTTCTTCTAAACCAATGCAAATGTACTAAGAAATGATGATCATGCATCTATGTGATGATGTTAAGAATTAATGATTGCATGTGTAGAATGGTATGATCTCTAAATGTTGGGTTAATTTCTTTTTTTCCGTTAATTAAAAAAAAAAAAGAAAAAAGAGAAGGGATAATTGGAGATGAAGGGATACAGACTGTACAACGGGACTGGATATAAAAACTCAGAAATGGACAGCACAATACTACCCAATTGTAATGCAATTATGTTAAAACACTGAATGAAGCTGCATGTGAGGTATAGGTTCTTTGTTTTTGTTTTTTTTCTTTCTATTATTGTTTTAATTCTTATTCTGTTGTCTTTTTATTTCTTTTTCTAAATCGATGCAAATGTACTAAGAAATGATGAATATGCAACTATGTGATGTTATTAAGAATTACTGATTGTACATGTAGATTGGAATGATTTCTAATTGTTTTGTTAATTCTTTTTTTAATTAATAAAAAAAAAAAAAAAAAGGGAAGCATCCATGGAGACATACTCTACTTATATGAGTCCTTTAAAATCCAAGTTTTCTCTGGCTGATGGCAGAAAGATTCAGATCATTCAAAGGATTGGTACATCACTGCCAATTTAAAGATAGAGATGGCTACTGCACTAGTGCCTTATAATATCAGGTCTCTAGGAACAGAGAGCAGTCCCCTGAAAACAGGCAGCAAAAAACAGTTATTTCAAACCTATATGTATAAGAAATAGTTTCTATCAATAACAAAAATAAACTTAGAGGAGGATTCCAAGCTCCAGAATAGACCAGAGCTAGTTGACAACTTGATTTAATCCTTCTTGACTTTCAGCAGAGGTTCTAGGCATGCTGTGCCAGACTTCTGATGAACAGAAGTTTGAACTAATACATAGATATTGTTATGGGCCATTAAATTTGTGATAATTTGTTAGATACTACAATCCCACTAACAAGAAATGTAATGTAAAATAATGGTTTTATTCATATTTGGTCATTATTCTTTTCCATTTCCATGAATTAATACTTGCTTTCAATTTTTTTTTTTCAGTTCTTGTCTAAACTATCATGGGAACACTTTTACTGGTTACATGAAAGAAATATATGCAGTATTACAAATACTAAAAATTGCAAAGATGTTTCTCAAGAGAAATGGATCATTTAAAAAGATAAAATAGGACAGACTTGTCTGAAACAGACTGCAATTTTTAAATGGACACATTAAATGATAAATAAAATGGAATGATGAACAACAAACGAGGATTTTAACCAATAATGGTATATGTATGGGATTAATTATCATAGAATCGCATGTCATATTATGTAATAAACTTCGTTTTAGAAAATAATTGCATGTAGATGAATAACTGATTTCTGTGGAAGGATGAATCTACTATTGGAAATAATGGAATAAATCACACGGGAAAATATAATTTTTTGAAAATATCATAATTTTTAACAAGTGTATATTTGAACTATTAAAAATAAACTAGTAAGCAATTAAGGGAAAGTACACTTGCTGCATATGTGACACAAGACCATTGTCTGTAGCATGAAAAGTTCTGTAAATTGTGATGAATCCATTTACTTATGAAATAATGAGGTAACCAATTATTATATACAATGTGAGCATCTGCTGCTTTTTCCTTTTTTGTTATAATTGGATTGACATATCATATTACATTTAAAAAAATTGCAGCTTATAGTACATTTAAACATACGGCAAAATATAAGAGCATTTTCCCTGATTTTTCTATCATTAATGGGAAAAAACTTACCAACCAAAATCTAAAATAAATATAAAGCATGGAACTCTATTAATACTATTATCATATCAAATTGTGTCAAAAATTGTGAAAAAATACATGTGAAAAATGAAAGGAACATGTAATATTTTTACATTATAGGTCAGATTGTAGGGATTTAAGGAAATGTTTCTCTGATTCCTTCTACATTTTCTTTAAAGTGGTAAATAAATATTATATTTATTTAGAATGAAGAAGGAAAAAATGAGTAAAAAGGTATTAAAAGATCAAATAATGCCCTTTATTGCTTATACCTATTATCCATCTTAAATAAATTGCTGGGATAAAATTTCTCAGAGAAATATGCTTTTTAGTTCTGAATAGGCGGACCTATAGTAAACTGTTTTTAGATGTAAAGGGACGCATAGGAAAAATTGTTAAATCGAACTCAAGTATTCTTGAGATATTTAGAGAATCTTATCATATTCATATAGGCAAATTTTATTGCTGAACAAGTACAGCAAATTCTTATTGTCTTCCAATGATGATTTTGCTATGCATCATTTCTGTTGCTGTTTCTCTCTACCCATAATTAAATTTTAGAAGAGAAGTTTATCTTCCCAAAGCTTCCAGTTTGAACTTATTTCACGTTAGTACACTTCTTCTCTGACATAACTTAGTAATTACAGGAAATATTAGTGACATTCAGTCAATAATTTTGTCTCCAATAGAAACATTAAAATCATTACATTTACCTTATAATTCAACTTTGATTCAGTCACTTTAGTAGCAAATATAAACCATGACCTCTGTATTCTGGGAAGAAACATAATCTTATTTAAAAAAAACTATCATTATATGTAGAATATAAATTAAATAAATGTAGATATCTACTTGCATTTTCGGAAGTAGTTCTCCATTAAAAACATAATCAAAATATAATTGAAAGTGCTGCTCTTTGTGCTAGATATTTTAATGTCCAAAACTTATATTAATGTTGCACTTGAATATGATACTCTTCATTGTTGACAATATAAAAGTTGAATTGTTTGCTTGAGAGACCAATTCCTAGGTTGCCAACAATACTTTGCATTACCTTGAATTGAAACATGCTCTGTTACCTCTGGAGAATGTAAACAGCATGTATTCCATGTTAAAGAAGACCTTGCTATTTTAAAAATCTAAATTGGGAATGCTGTTTTTCATGTTCAGATTACTGACACTAGTAAACCATACAGAACCTTCTCCTTCTGCTTTTGTGCACTTTTTTCCAGCAAAGAATTGGGAGATTCATAGAGGAAAATGACATAAATCAAATTTCCAAGTAAAACAGGAAAAACTAACCACACTTTCCCAATAATTACATAATTCTAATTTGAGTAAATTTCAGGCAAAGCTGGCACTTCTAATAAGCAACTATAGCGCATGATTCAAGCTCAAATATATGAGCTAAACAGCAAATTACTTGCAAAGACATATGTTATAGAAGACACTACTAAATGCAAACTTAAGAAAATAAAGTACAATTTCAGTTGCTATACTGAAATAGGTGGAGGATTGAAATTAAAGAAGAGTTGTCAAAATAATGAAAATTTATAAAAAGCTATGAAATAATGTTCATTACCAATACTTTTCAAATTAGTATTGCACAAAATCTTGAAATTACTGCATACAAATAATATTAGATTAAATACAGCATCTAAGCACTTACTGAAAGCATCAGAGAAGGCAATTCATATGTCAAATATTATTGGAAAAAGTAGTCCATCTAAATTGTAAGATTAGATAATCCAGACTCTATTGTATATTATTGGTTATCTTTCTTTCTGCTTTCTTGAATTTTTCATTTATTTACATATAAAGCACATATATCTAAATGCAGATATGTACATATGTATATATAGTGTGTGTATGTACATATAACTATATATTCACATTACATTTTAGGTCTGAATTGTTGCATATATTTATATTTTGTTTGTAAATAGTGTGTATAATTGAATACACATGTATTCAAATTTATGTGGTAAATTTTAAATATCAGATACTCAGGAATGTGTGAAGGAAGATTATCATTTTTTAATCATTGTACTCTTTCATGTTTTAACTTGTTAAAGTGACTATATAGTGCTTTTAGATTAAAAATATAATAAAATGTCAAGAATAAACACTGATTTAGGAACATAAAATGCATCTAAATAAAATTATATTTCAGTGATAAGCTGAGGAGTGATAAAAGAGGCAAAAGCAATGGGAAATAAGAGTTGATTTAATGTTTCTAAGTAGCACAATACATAGAAAAACATAAATTGGACTGATCTACCATATTTATAGTTGGGCTTTTAGATCTAAAAGATTCAGCATAAACTGCAAAACAGTAAAGCTAATAAAAGAATATTTAAAAGATTATATTTTTTGCCAGATTTTTATAAATGTAGGAATTCCCATGGACAAATGATCAAGGAACAGAATTTTCTCAGAGGAAGCACATTGCATGACTATTGAGTAAGAAAATTCTTAAAATACACTCACAATCAAAATTCAAATTCAAATAAGATAGCATATTATATTAATAGCATTTAGAAAAATATTAAAATAGTCTGCTAAGAATGGGAGAAAACAAGAATTTGTATCTCTATAGGTATAGTGCAAACTACCTCTTTTTTATAGAAAATAGGCAGTATTCAGTGAAAATAATTATATGCCTAACACATGAACCAAAAAGTACATTCTTGAGTATGTATCCCAAATACATTGTCAAAAGTTTTTATTGGGTTTCATATTCAAGAGTATCCATAATGTGTTGTTTCTGATGGAGCTGGGGATAGAAACTACTTAAGTGTCATTAAGAAAGAACTAGATGATTAAGATATCTGATGGTCTATCGGGGACTATTATGCAACTATGAGAAGCAATTAATCTAATGTGTATCTATATCCAACAAGCTAGACCTCATCAGAGTGGAACATTTAAGAAACAATGAGATTTAGTGCATAGTGCCTGTCTTAGTTTGCCAGGACTGCTATCACAAAGACCACAGACTGGCTGGCTGAAGCAGCAGTAAGTTATCCCATGCTCCATCACTCTCACATGATTATCTGTCTCCGATCTCCTCCTCACTCCTCTTATTGTGTCCAAATTTCCTTGGCTCATAAGGACTCCAGTCATATTGAATTAACATCCACCCATTAAGTTTGGCCCCATTTTATGAGGATCCTATTTACAAATGAGTTCACATTCACAGGACCAGAGGTAAAAACTTGATCATGCCTTTATAGTGTACATGATAGAATCCATAACAGTAACATTCATATAATAAATTAAAATATATTTACACTGAATGAACTATATATTATAGAATGAGGGGTACGCTCAAGGACTTTTGTTAAATGCATCAAAGTGCTTGCTGAAGAGGAGATACCATGAAGATAGAAGAAGTGACCAATATAATAAAGAAGAAATACCTTGTGGTGACTGATATGAACAATGTGTTAATAATGGAACAATATTTTTTTTATTTTATTCTCAACCTGAGGTCCAACAATGGAACATACACCCAAAACCTTTCTGATGTGCCATACTTATTTCTTGGCTTTAGATGGTGTATTAGTTAGGGTTCTCTAGAGAAACAGAATCAACAGGGAACACTTGCAAATATAAAATTTATGAAAGTGTCTCATGTGACTGTAGGAACGCAGAGTCCAAAATCCAAAGGGCAGGCTGCGAAGTGGATGACTCCGATGGATGGCCTGGATGAACTCCACAGGAGAGGCTCACCAGCCAAAGCAGGAATGGAACCTGTCTCCTCTGAGTCCTCCTTAAAAGGCTTCCCATGATTACATTTAGCATCACTAATTGCAGAAGACACTCCCCTTTGGCTGATTACAAATGGAATCAGCTGTGGATGTAGCTGACGTGATCATGACCTAATCCTATGAAATGTCTTCATTGCAACAGACAGGCCAGCGCTTGCCCAATCAGATAAATAGGTACCACAAATTGGGCAAGTTGACACCTGTCCCTAACCATGACAGTCCACCCCTTGTCAACTTGGCACCTATATATATATATATATCACCTTAGACCATACTTAATTTCCAAATGAAAACAAGTAAGCACACATTTTTTTCTTTTACCTGACAATACTCAAATGTCCTGCATATAACTGGAAACACATTAAATCTCTCCAGAATAGGGTGCAAATCCTTGGACAACATTCATTCTTAAACTTGATATCTTACAACTTAAATAGTATAACATGAACAAAACAGCATTACAGTCCTTGTTTCTATAACTGATCATGTGGTCAAAGTTCATATTTATCACTACCTTCTTCCACTACCCATTCCATGTTCCCTTTCCCCTCAGCAAGCACTTCAGCTGGCCATGGTTCTTTGTCTGGTGGAGTGACCCAAACCTTCATTACTGAAGTTTCAGGGCCATTAGTGGTCCTGCCTGAATTGTGTTGTTGCAGTTTTCCATTGATTTTAATCACAGGGCATGGTAGTACTAATAGACGCACCAGGGGATCTCCTATATTCCAAGAAAACTCTTCTTTACCTCCATTATGTAGTTGCAGTCCTACTTCCTTCTGATAATCAGGGTCAATTACCCCAGACAATAATGTAATCCCCTTCTTGGCTTGTTGATTCAGAAGCATAAGTAGCCCAAAGTGACCAGGTGGCAATCTTAACTTCCAGTTCAGTGGTATCACTGTTGTTTCTCCTGGAGGAAGCATACCCCGTTTTGGAACTAAAACCTGTAGACCAGCAGAACTCAGGGTAGCAGGGACAGGAAGCAAAAATTTTCCTAGTGGATCACTAGGGGTAATAGTGAGTGGTACCACACCCATTTCCACCCCTTGGTTCCTGGACCCATGGATCCTGGCTATGGGAGAAAGAGCAGCATACAGTGGACGCTGATTCAGAGCATACACAGCTTCCTGGAGAACATTACCCCAGCCGTTCAAGTGTTTGCCACCTAGTTGGCACCGTAATTGAGTTTTCAAAAGGCCATTCCACTGTTCTATCAATCCAGCTGCTTCTGGATGATGGGGAACATGGTAAGACCAGAGAATTCCATGAGCCTGTGCCCATTCCCGCACTTCATTTGCTGTGAAGTGTGTTCCTTGATCTGAAGCAATGCTATGTGGAATAACATGATGATGGATAAGGCATTCTGTAAGCCCACGGATGGTAGTTTTGGCAGAAGCATCGCGTGCAGGGAAAGCAAACCCATATCCAGAGTATGTGTCTATTCCAGTTAGAACAAATCGCTGCCCCTTCCATGAAGGGAGTGATCCAATGGAATCAACCTGCCACCATGTAGCTGGCTGGTCACCTTGGGGAATGGTGCCATATTGGGGGTTGAGTGTGGGTCTCTGCTGCTGGCAGATTGGGCACTCAGCAGTGGCTGTAGCCAGGTCAGCCTTGGTGAGTGGAAGTCCATGTTGCTGAGCCCATGCATAACCTCCATCCCTACCACCATGACCACTTTGTTCATGAGCCCATTGGGCAATAACAGGAGTTGCTGGGGAAAGGGGCTGACTGGTATCCACAGAACGGGTCATCTTATCCACTTGATTATTAAAATCTTCCTCTGCTGAAGTCACCCTCTGGTGTGCATTCACATGGGACACAAATATCTTCATATTTTTAACCCACTCAGAAAAGTCTATTCACATACTTCTTCCCCAGACCTCTTTGTCTCGAATTTTCCAATTATGGTCTTTCCAAGTCCCTGACCATCCAGCCAAACCATTAGCAACAGCCCATGAGTCAGTATACAAACGCACCTCTGGCCAGTTTTCCTTCCAAGCAAAATGAACAACCAGGTGCACTGCTCGAAGTTCTGCCCACTGGGAGGATTTCCCCTCACCACTGTCCTTCAAGGACACCCCAGAAAGGGGTTGTAATGCTGCAGCTGTCCACTTTCGGGTGGTACCTGCATATCGTGCTGAACCATCTGTAAACCAGGCCCGAGTTTTCTCTTCCTCAGTCAGTTCACTGTAAGGAACTCCCCAAGAGGCCATAGCTCTGGTCTGGGAAAGAGAAGGTAATGTGGCAGCAGGAGTGGAAACCATGGGCATTTGTGCCACTTCTTCATGTAACTTACTTGTGCCTTCAGGACCTGCTCTGGCTCAATCTCGTATATACCATTTCCACTTTACAATAGAGTGCTGCTGTGCACGCCCAACTTTATGGCTTGGTGGGTCAGACAACACCCAACTCATGATAGGCAACTCAGGTCTCATGGTAACTTGGTGGCCCATGGTTAAGCGTTCAGTCTCTACTAAGGTCCAGTAGCAGGCCAAAAGCTGTTTCTCAAAAGCAGAGTAGTTATCTGCACCAGATGATAAGGCTTTGCTCCAAAATCCTAAGGGTCTGCGTTGTGATTCTCCTATAGGAGCCTGCCAAAGGCTCCAGACAGCATCTCTATTTGCCACTGACACTTCCAGCACCAGTGGATCTGCTGGATCATACGGCCCAAGTGGCAGAGCAGCTTGCACAGCAGCCTGGACCTGTCGCAGAGCCTCCTCTTGTTCAGGTCCCTACTCAAAATTAGCAGCTTTTCTGGTCACTCGATAAATGGGACAGAGTAGCACACCCAAATGAGGAATATGTTGTCGCCAAAATCCAAAAAGACCAACTAGGCGTTGTGCCTCTTTTTTGGTTGTGGGAAGGGCCAGATGCAGCAATTTATCCTTCACCTTAGAAGGGATATCTCGACATGCCCCACACCACTGGACACCTAGAAATTTTACTGAGGTGGAAGGCCCCTGTATTTTTGTTGGATTTATCTCCCATCCTCTGACACACAAATGCCTTACCAATAAATCTAGAGTAAGTTGCTACTTCTTGATCACTAGGTCCAATCAACATGATATCATCAATATAATGGACCAGTGTCATGTCTTGTGGGAGGCAAAATGATCAAGATCTCTGCAAACAAGATTATGACATAGGACTGGAGAGTTGATATACCCCTGAGGTAGGACAGTGAAAGTATATTGCTGACATTGCCAGCTGAAAGCAAACAGTTTCTGGTGGTCCTTACTAATAGCTATTGAGAAAAAAGCATTTGCCAGATCAATAGCTACATACCAGGTACCAGGGGATGTATTGATTTGCTCAAGCAATGATACTACATCTGGAACAGCAGCTGCAATTGGAGTTACCACCTGGTTGAGTTTACGATAATCCACTGTCATTCTCCAAGACCCATCTGTTTTCTGCACAGGCCAAATAGGAGAGTTGAACGGGAATGTGGTGGGAATCACCACCCCTGCATCTTTCAAGTCTGTAAGAGTGGCAGTAATCTCTGCAATCCCTCCAGGAATACGGTATTGCTTCTGATTTACTATTTGGCTTGGTAAGGGCAGTTCTAGTGGCTTCCACTTGGCCTTTCCCACTATAATAGCCCGCACTGCACGAGTTAGAGAACCAACGTGGGGATTCTGCCGGTTGCTCAGTATGTCTATGCCAATTTTACATTCCGGAGCGGGGGAAATAACTACAGGATGGGTCCGGGGGCCCGCTGGACCCACTGTGAGACGGACCAGAGCTAAAACTCCATTGATCACCTGGCCTCCATAAACCCCCACTCTGACTGGTGGTCCAGAGTGATGTTTTGGGTCCCCTGGAATTAATGCCACTTCTGAACCAGTGTCTAATAATTCCCGAAATATTTAATCATTTCCTTTTCCCCAATGCACAGTTACCCTGGTAAAAGGCCGTCGGTCTCCTTGGGGAAGACTTAGAGGAAGGTTAACAGTATAAATTTGTGGCAGTGTAACAGGTTTCTCCCCCATAGGGACCTGGCCTCCCCTTCATTCAAGGGGCTCAGGGTCTGTAAACTGTTTCAAGTCTGGAAATTGATTAAGCGGCCGTGACTCTGTGTTTTTGTAATTCAGGTTAGACTTCTGTTCCCTTGACCTAGAACTCTTTTGTTTATACAGCTCCAACAAGAATTTAGTAGACTGCCCTTCTATTGTATTTCTAGGTACCCCATGATTTACTAGCCAATGCCACAAATCTCTGCGTGTCCTATAATTTTGATGCCTCCTTTGAGTTTGTTGTCTATTATAATACCCACGTCTACCCTGTCTTTGGTGATTGAGTGCTGCCACCTGGCTTCTGCCAACTCGGGATCCTGTCATCCCCATTGTGTTTAAGAATTCCAGCTCAGTGACAGCAGTTCCTACAGTAATATCTGACCTACAGAGAAGTGCAACCACAGAGCTCTTGAGGGATGATGATGCTAGTCTCACAAACTTATTTCTCACTGTTCTGGTAAAAGGTGCATCCTCTGGACATTCCTGGGGTGTAAGAGCAGGCTTTGCATGATAAATCCACTCTAACATTCCAATCTCTCTAAGCCTCTGGATCCCCTCATCTACATTATACCAGGGCAGTTCTGGCATTTCAACCTCAGGTAATGTTGGCCACCTTTTGATCCATGTTTCAACCAACCACCCAAACAAGCTGTTAACACCTTTTCTAACTGCTCAAGCTATAACATTGAATGCAGAATCTCTGCTTAGTGGGCCCATATCAATAAATTCAGCCTGATCCAGCCTTATATTCCTCCCACCATTATCCCACACCCTTAAAATCCATTGCCATACATATTCCCCTGATTTCTGTCTATATAAATTGGAAAACTCACACAGTTCTTCTGGAGTATAACGTACCTCCTCATGTGTGATACTTTGTACATCACCTTTAGGGGCCTGTTGGGACTTTAGTCTAGTCATAGGTCTAGAAGAAATGAGCGGTGGTGGGGGTGGGTCATGAAAAGAATTAGAAATATCTTCCAAGCCATTTGCTTCAGGGCCTTCATTTGCAGTTTCATCTGGTGAAACAGGATTAATAACTCCAGGGCTAATCCCTTCAGGAGGAGGTTGGGTGGCCAATTCCTCAAGGCAGGCTGGAGGTGGGGCGGCTATGTCCTCAGGGCAGACTATTACAGGGTTATCTAGAGAAGGCTCAGCATGGCCTTGGGTTTCAACCTCACTCCCAACATCATTATCAATCCATATGTCACCATCCCATTTTTCAGGGTCCCACTCCTTTCCAATCAATGCCCTCACTTTAACGGCAGACACCATGCAAGACTCAGATTTCAGTTTATGTTGTAAAGTTGCTACTCTAACAATAAGATTCTGAGTCTGATTTTCAGAGATCTCAAGTCTACGGTGACAGGAAATAAGATTTTCCTTCAGGATACTCATAGAAACGTCTACATCTTTCAGACGGCGCTTAAGCTTCTCGTTTGAAGCCTTAAGCCCATCCCTTTCACCCTTTAATGTAGACAGTGTATCTAACAACAACCAACCAACATCTCTATAACTCTTATTTCTACAAAACTCTGTAAAGGTGTCAAAAACATTATCCCCCAGGGTCTGGCTTTGTACAAGCGAAGCATTAGGAGAATCGAGTGATGATATGTTGACTATCTCCTTTGCCAACTCACTCCATGGATTGGGAGTGTCATTCTGATTATGGGAATCAGAATCCTTAGTGTCTCTGAGTCCAGTCAGAGTAGAAAATCATTCATAAAAACCCATTTTTAAGATTCTGTTCCTTAAGAACCACCCTACTTTTGGTACCAAGATGTATTAGTTAGGGTTCTCTAGAGAAACAGAATCAACAGGGAACACTTGCAAATATAAAATTTATGGAAGTGTCTCACGTGACCGTAGGAGCACAGAGTCCAAAATCCACAGGGCAGGCTGCGAAGTGGATGACTCCGATCGATGGCCTGGATGAACTCCACAGGAGAGGCTCACCAGCCAAAGCAGGAATGGAACCTGTCTCCTCTGAGTCCTCCTTAAAAGGCTTCCCATGATTACATTTAGCATCACTAATTGCAGAAGACATTTCCCTTTGGCTGATTACAAATGGAATCATCTGTGGTTGTAGCTGACATGATCATGACCTAATCCTATGAAATGTCCTCATTGCAACAGACAGGCCAGTGCTTGCCCAATCAGATAAACAGGTACCACAACTTGGCCAAGTTGACACCTGCTCCTAACCATGACACATGGCATTTATTTGCTTAGTCTAAAGAGCAGCAAAAATGGAAGCCTATTTCATTAAGAGTTTCACAGGAACAGGCATTAAACTGTTTAGAAATTAATATGGCTTTGTTTTTAAAAAGGTGCATTATCTCTAGGGACAAAGCAATTTAGATTATGGGAAATATAATAGACAAATTTTTTTTCATCAGATTTGAAGATGTTGCACCCGCATTTCAAAAAACTAAACTAAATCAATAATACACAAAGCCTCACTGGGATTGTAAATCAAAGTTCTTCACATTTATAGTAATTGCTCTTAAAAACGGCCTAACAATTGATTTATCCTTACTCTACTTTTCTATATAATAAGCTATTGCATTAATTTATTTCTAAACATAATTTAGAAATACGTGTATGGAAAAAAGAGAAAATAAGTACTTCATGGAGGATTTAGTATACATTTCTAAAAATAAACTGCATTTTTACATATGACTTACACAACAATAAACAGTCCAACTATAGCAAAGTTTATTTTCCAAGAATATAGAACAGTGATAGACAATAGTTAAAATATAGCTGGCACATTTACTTCTGTAGGAAAAGAGCACAAAATAATTAGAAGGTAATAACATTTTATAAAAAATATAAATTGTTCAATTTCATTGACCTGAAGGAAAGGAAACATGAGAAAATAAATGGTTCAAAAAATTGGAGCGGGACATTAAATGAAATCAGGCAGTTCTAAAATTGAAAGCTTAAAGGAAATAACTGATCGCCAGTCAGTTAAAATTCAGTATTTCCAAACCTTTAGGTCCCTTCAAGAAGGAAATTTTGATATGTGTTAGAATTGCTTAAACAACTATTTATCCATGTCTTTAATGAGGGAAATTTGCCTTAGTCACTTGCAAGTCACTAACTGACTGCCAATGGACTTTACCTGAAGTGCATTGCAGATCTATTTTATTGGTTTTAGATTTGTTTAAACTGAATTTCGTGTTTCAATTAATTTATTTAGCTCAAGAGCTCTAAATGTAAAATCTATTTACTTTAGTGCTACCCATCTACTCTTTTATATGCTACGTATAAAATCAGTGAAGAATTGTTCTTTATACAATAACACTAAGAAAGTTATTACATTATTACCACTGCTTTTATAATTATATCCTTGAACAATTTTCAATTAATTGTAAAAAGCGAGATTATACTGAAATGAATATGTTTGAAAGAAACCCAAAGCTACAAGCACATGGCCTCAAAAATAATTGATGATATGGTGAAATAAATTACTACTATCATATATAATCATAAATATTTACATTCACATGAAAATAATTATGAAATATATTTGTGCTACACAGAAAATTATATGAAGAAAGAAATATGAGAAATCTTTCCATATTCATTATATAATATAAGCAATAGAAAATTGTATTCATTATATAATATAAGCAACAGAAAATATAAAAGTATTAAGAAAAATATAAAGTTCAATATCAGATATTTTCAAACCTTGTGACTTTAACAAAATAGTTCTTGTGACTTTGTTAATGCATAAGCAGCTTTCCTTTAGGTGCTAGTCTTAGAAGAGCTAGACTTATAATATCTGTTTACATTAAAATAGTGAGAATTAATTCTTACTTAAATATTCTATCTATTTTGGAAAGATATCTACTAGAGTACTTGTTATCTTATGTAATTATTGAATATGCCATGGACAAGAGGAATGAAAAATAATCTTTTTGAAGTTCTTGTTTACTTACTTATAGAGGTTTTCTAATTTCCAAAAAAAAAGCTAAATATGAAAATTCTATTGTTTGAACCAGAAATTTTTGCAGCATATCCAAACATTCTAACTTGTTTCTTTACCACAATAGTTCTGCAATGACATACACATAGCATTAAATTTATGTTTAAGGTTTTTCCAGTAAAGAATATAGTTAGATGATTGAGCACTTTAAAATATTTATCAAAATATTCTATTTACTCAAAATCTAAATGAAACAGGGAAATAAATCAATTGTATGCAATTTTAAAGAAAAAAGTATCTAACATGAAACAATTTTATCTTTCAAACAACCTAAAGTTGACTTATATTGTCTTGATTGTTCATGCAGTTTTATTGTGTAAAATACCATTAAATATACAGGAGCTTTATAGTAGGTTTAGAATCAGAGTAATTTTTATGATCTAAATTTAAAGTGATAAGGAATATAAATAGGTAGATATGCAAATACAGACACTTATAGATAGATGGATAGATTATAGACAGAAACTAATTAACAATTATCATCTATAATAGTCTTAATATTTATGTGAATTTTATAAATACTTTTTATTTTCCAAAAGAACGTATAATCTCTGTTTCAAGATGTCAAAATAAATAAATAAATAAAATATAATGATAGAGGAAATAAATGCACACATTCATAATTCAAATTCATGGCAACACTCAAAGTTTAGGTAAAAGGTTTCTGTCAGAATAGAATAATGCTAAATCTCTAAAAAATTAAATGAGAAAGAAGAAGAAGGAAAAGATGGTGAAAAAGAAGTAGAAGAAGTAGTAGGAGAAATCAAGGTCAAAACCCAATATAACACGAATGGGCTCCTACCTGTGCCAAAGAGAATGTAAAAATTAGTGTGTTTTTAAATGCAACACTACCCAAAAGAAAGAAAAGCAGTGGGTATTGGTACCAAAAGCAGTTCAGAGATAAAAAATTCAAGTGCAGAATACTATATCAAAACTATTCTTTGGAGCAACAAATTACAGCATTTGCTCTCCAAAATTAAAATCATGGATATTGATCTATAAAGTGAAAGTTTGGAAAAAATATCTAACAGAAATCATCAGGTCTCAGTAGAAGGAAAATGACTCAGTAGAGACAGCACATTTCCTAAACAAGGAAGGAAAGTTATATGTCAATAGAAATGTTAAAATCTGAGATACAAAGCTAAATAAAGAACAGCAGAAATTGAATATTACATCTAAAAAAAGTGGGGCATTTGTAAGGTGAACATATACATAATCGGAAAAAGTAAATGAGAAGGAATATAGATAGAGAAAAAATATTTGAAATGAAATGTCTAAAATTAAAAATAGATAAAACTACAGGTCCAGGAAGCTCAAAGAATGCCATGTAGGATAGGAATAAAAAAAAAAATCTTAATTTAGACGTATCATATTCAAGCTTCTGTAAACTAAAGGCAAGAAGATTTTGAAAGAAGCCTGATGGGGGGAAACACCTTATCTATAGAAGAACAGGATAATAATCCTTCTTTTCAGAAACAATGCAAACCAGAAGAGAATGGAATGAAATATTTTAAGGGTTGGGGGAAAACAACTTGAATTCTGTATCCAGTGAAATTATGTTTCCAAATGACAAAGAAATAAACTTCCTCAGACAAACAAAAACTGAGGGAATTTGTGATCATTAGAGCTGCCTTGTATGAAATGTTAAAAGCAGTTCTTCAGAGAGATGGAAAATTATATAGATCAGTAACTCAGCTCTACCTAACCAAGAGAAGAGTGTCATACAAGTAATAAATAAAAGCAAAATGAAATCTTTTAATTTCATTTTCTTAATTATCAAATAGATTACTGTTTAAAATAATATTTGCAACAATATATTAGGTGATTATAGCTTGTGAATAAGCTGAATGGATGGTAGCAATGTTTTAAGGGACAGGGAGGATGGATTCAGAATACTTTGTTATAAGATACTGCAAAACTCATGCAGCAGTATAGTGCTTTCTCAAAGTGGACTAGGATTATTTGTAAATGTATATTGCAAAACCCAGAATAATGGCTAAAAAAATTAAGAAACAGTATAATTGATATCCTAAGAGAGTAGAAGAAATGTAATCATATAGATTGTTAATTTAAACCCAGGGAAGGTAGATAAAGAGGGGAATTTTTTTTAAAAAAGAAACAAAGAAAATGAGCAATGAATAAAAAAGGGTTAAAAATATGGCAGATATTAATCCATCTATGTTAATAATCACTTTAAATTGAATGGCTTAAATATACTAATTGAAAGAAAGACACAGTCAGACATAAAAATAATAGGATAACAATATGTGACCTACAAGAAACTTACTTTAAATAAAAGACACAGATTCAAAGTAAAGGGATCAAGAAAAATATACCATGTTAAGAAAAATCAAAGGAAAGCTGGAGTAGCTATATTAATTTCATGTAAGCAGATTTCAAATGAAAGATTATCAATAATAAAGAGGAACATTATATAATGATAAATGGGTTATTTTTTAAAAAAATAATTCTTAATGTCTATATGTCTAACAGAGTATCACAATAGGAGGCAAAAATTGACAGAACTGCAAGGTGAAATAGATGAATTCACTATTATGGTGGAAACATCAGTGCCCCCCTATAAGAAATAAATAGATCCAGATGGAAGAAATTCAAAAAGGATATAGTTGAAGAGAGCAGCACCATCAATTAAATGGATATAATTGACTTTGTCCAAAAAAAGCAGAATCCTTATTCGTCTGAATACCACATGGATATTCATCAACATAGATTATTTTTGATCATCCAACACATCTTAACAAATTTAAGAGATGATGACATGATACAAATATGATCTCAGACCACAACAGAATTAAACTAATAATCAATGACAGAAATATAGCTGGAAAAGCTAAAAATATTTTCAGATTACTATTACTTCTACATAACACATGAGTTAAAGAGGTTTCAAGAGAATTAGAAACTATTTTCAAGTCAATTAAAATGAAAATATAACATCAAAATTTGTGAGATGCAGTGAAAGCAATGCTTAGAAAGAAATTTGCAGCACTGAATGAGCATATATGAAAAGAAGAAATAACTAAAATCAATATTCTAACTTTCTACTTAGAACACTAGAAAAAGAATAACATAAACCTAAAGAAAATATAAGAAAATAAATAATAAAAAACAGAGCATAAATTGATATTGAAAACAGGAAAGTCATAGAGAAAATCAATGGAACAACTGTAAATTGTATTTCATAGATTTGATAAAACAGATGAAACTGTACCAAAGTCACACAAGGAAGAAACAGATAATCTGAGTAGGCCCATATTTATCCATTTAATTGATGGTGCTGCTCTCTTCAACTATATCCTTTTTGAATTTGATACTCTGTTAGACATATAGACATTAAGAATTATTTTTTAAAAAATAACCCATTTATCATTATATAATGTTCCTCTTTATTATTGATAATCTTTCATTTGAAATCTGCTTACATGAAATTAATATAGCTACTCCAGCTTTCCTTTGATTTTTCTTAACATGGTATATTTTTCTTGATCCCTTTACTTTGAATCTGTGTCTTTTATTTAAAGTAAGTTTCTTGTAGGTCACATATTGTTATCCTTAAAAGTTTGATAGGAAGAGTTCCCTCTGATTCTCTTTTTGCAAGAGATTGTAGAGAATTGTCATTACAAGGAAAACTATAAACATTATAAGAAAAGTATAGACCAATGTCTTCTATCATATCAGATGCAAATCCTCAATAAAACATTGGCACAACAAATCCAACAATGTACAAAGAGGATTATACACAACTACACGATGTGTATCCCATGTTTTCAAAGCTGGTTGAACAGTCAAAAATAAAATGTAATTCATCACATCAATTGGTGAAAGAAGAAAAATTACTTGTTAATATCAATAGATGCAGAAAATGTATTTGACAAAACCCAACATACATCCATGCTAAAAATTCTCAAAAAACTAGAATTGAAGGGAACTTCCTCAACTTGATTTAAAAAAAAATGTTTATACAGAAAACCTACACCTCACATCATCCTCAATAGTTAGAAATTGAATATTTTCCTCTTAAGACTGAGAACAATGCAAAGATGTCCTCTCTCACAACTCCTATTTGACATCTTACTGAAAATTATAGCTAGTGTAGCTAGTGGAATAAGAAAAGAAAAGGAAACAAAAGGCATACTAATAAGGAAGGAAGAAATAAAATATCCTTAACTTCCAGATGAAATAATTTTCTATTTAGAAAATACTAAAGAATTAAAAAAAAAAAATAACCCTGCAGGAATTAATAAGAAAGGAGAGCAAGGTAGCAACATTCAAGCACCAATTGCTTTCCTATACATCAGCAAAGAATAATTGGATTTTGAAGTCAAAATCATAATACCATTTACATTACCACTAAAGGTAGTGACATAGGAATAAATCTTTAAAAAGCATATATATGCAAAACTCTGATAAAAAATCAAATATCAAAATAAATGGAGAGACAGTCCATGTTCATGACTAGGAAGATGAATATTGTTAAGATTTCAATGATTCCCCAAATAACTTGACCTGTAGATTCAGCACATTCCTAGACAAAACCCCAGCGAGTTGTTTTGTGGTTATTGAAAAACTGATTCTAATGTTTATATGGCAAGGAAAAAGCCAACACAATACTGAAGAAGTTAGAGAACTGGCATTATCCAAATTCAACACTAACTATAAAGCTACAATTATGAAGACAGTCTACTAATGGCAAAAGCACAGTCAAATGAACAGTAACACTGACAATGAAAAATAATAAAGAGTCCAGAAATAACTCACACATATATTCAATCTACATTTGCCAAAGGATCAAAGGCAATTCAACAGAGAAAAGGTCATCTTTTCAATAAGTAGTGTTGTGATAACTGAATATTTACATGAAATACAATGAATCTAGACACTGATTTATACAAAAGTAACTCAAAGTGTTGTCAAATTTCAGCTTCCAGATTTTTGGCCATGCCATGAGAAAGAATTCAAGGCACAACATAGCATAAGATAAGCGCATAGAAAGTTTATTGAATGTGCGTGTGAGAGAACATGTGGGCACTTTTGCAAAGGCAGAGTGAGAAAGGCCAAAGACAAGAGGCAATCTGAGGCTATTTGCTTTATGGATTATCTCGATTTATCTATAAATTATAGATTATCTCTACTATCTCTACTCCTTCTCCCCATTCCTTGTTTGGGGCTCTTTCTCCTAGCCTCCTTTTCTCCAGGGTAGTGCCTGTTGGTATTGCATTGGGTGAGTTGGTTGGCTTCCATTCTTCTCTGAAGATGACTCAGTGGGGGGTCCTTTGGCTCCAGATGGATTGGCTGCTGCAGAAGTTTCCCATAAGTGAACAGCCTCCACAGGGTGTCTGTATAGGCATGGGCCCTGCTGACCTTGATTAACTGTCGTTGCTCAAGGGCTTCTCTCCCTTCTTAGGTCCTTGTCCCAGCCTACTTCAAAAGTGTCATAGAGCTAAATTTAAAATGTGAAATTATACAACTTCTAGAAGATAATTTAGGAGGAAATCTGGGTGACCTTGATTTGGCAAAATTTATTAGATACAACTTCAAAAGCATGATACATGAAAAAGAAAAAAAGATAATTTGGACTTAGTCAAAGCAAACAAACATTTGTTCTGCAAATATACTGTTAGGAGAATGAAAACAAAAGAACTTCTTTCCAATATACGCAAACTCAACAATAAAAAAATAAAAGCAATTTTAAAACAGGCAAAAGAGCTAGACAGACATCTCACAAAAGAAAATATACAGGTGGCAAATAAGCACATGAAAAAATATTTAAGGTTATGATGGTAGGGAATTGCAAATCAAATCACCAATGTGAATCCACTACTTATCTATTAGAAAGGCTAAAATCCAAAAACCTGATAACCCCAAATCCTGACAAAGATATGAGCAGGAGGAACTCTTCATTCACTGCTGGTGGTAATACAAATTCATAGAACAACTTTGGAAGACAGTTTGACAACTTTTTACAAAGCTGAACAATGGCTTAACACATAGTCCAGCGATCATGCTTCTAGGTAATTATATAAATGAGTTGAAAAGTTATGGGCACAGAAACCTGCACACAAATGATTATAGGTCTTTCCTCATAATTTTCAAAAACTGGAAGTAATCAAAATATCTTTAAGAGGTAGATGGAAAAAAAACAAATCATGGTAAATCTGTACAAAGGGATATTATTATTTAGCAACATTATTGAGGGGATGAAGTTAAATAATCCATGAACTATCGAGTCATGAAAAGACATGGAGGAAACATAAATGCACATTGTTAAATTAAAGAAGCCAGTCTGAAAAGGCAACAAACTGTATGATTCCAATTGTATGATATTCTGAAAACAACAAAGCAAAATGCAGCAGAGAAGGCATTGCGATGGGGGCTTAGTGGCAGAATTCTTGACTGTCATGCTGGAGACCGGGCTTAATTCCCAGAGCTGCCCAAGCAAAAAAAAGAAAAAAAAAATGTAGCAGAGATAAAAAGATCAAAGGGTTGCTAGAGAGTAAGAGGGAGAAAAGAGGGATGACTAGGTAAAGCACAGGGGATTTTTTTAGGTTGGTGAAACTATTCCGTGGGATACTAAAATTGTTGATATGAGACACTACACATTTGTAAAAGCATATTGAACTTTATAGTACAAAGGGAAAATCCTAAATTATGCAAATTAAAAATAAAATCATTTAGGAAGTTAGGGCTTCCCAGGGTACAATAGAGAATTTGACAAAACAATTTAACTGTATTATGTATGTATGAAATCACCTCAAAGAAGGGGATAGGCAAATAAGATGCTGCCCTATGTAACTTCGGAAATAAGTGGAGTCTATAAGACTAAAGACAAAGAAAATGTACATAAATACTGTATTCGAGTTAGTAAATTTGTTCCTAAATGCTTATGGATGAACAATTCTGATATTGCTCTACAAGCACTTTGGAACTGAGAAATTAAATTCCTGGTAGATGGTGGGGGAGCCAGGTTTCTTAGTTTCTGACTGGAAGTTTGCATATAACAAAGGGGATGAGGTTAAATGATCCATGTGATAATAGATTAGAGTTGGAGACAACAGTATGTACTCATGTTCAGCTTAATATAGATACATATGGTTACATTTAGAAACATTCATAGATGACTGTATTCACGTAGGATAGGTTTTGTACACAGGCACAAATTCTCTTTCTCTGTCAGCCGTGAGGGGGTAGAAGCAACAATACTCCAATAACAATGAACACACTTAGCACACAGATGACCAGTAAAAAGAGCCAGGATTCCTTTAGAGAAATAACTGATTCTGGAGCAGGAAATACACAAAATGAGCTTGGAGCATCTTGTAGTACCAGAAAGTAAGTGCACAAAAGTAAATAAAAAACAAAAACTGATAGCTGAATGTTGATGGGACACAGAAGCCAACTGAAAAAGCCCCCAGAGACCAAAGCTGGGACATTTTGAGAAACAAAATAAAGTACCACTGGATAATAACTCAAAGTATAAAATAAATATTTTCATGCAGATACAAATAGCTAGTGAAATAAATTAATAAATGGGTGAGGAGAGACACATATCTCATGCAGACAAATTCCAAACAATTTATATTGATACTCCATTCTCAAGGAGCTAGAGCAAAACCACTCATTCTTTAAATGGAGACTGCACATTATGACTTACTTCCTAATAGCACAGAATGAAAGGCAGTAAAAAGAGTAAGTTTATAGTAGAGAAAACTGTAAACACTACCAGAGTCAGGTGATCAAGTTCAACCTGAACAGTGATAAGTCATGTTGACAGTATGTGCATTGACACAGTATGATGAAAATGTACTTTACTTCTGTGGTCTTCCTACTCAAAATCCATAAGTCCAGTCTAATCATGAGAAAAACATCAGCTACATCCCAGTTTAATAGCATCCAATAAAATACCTGACCCAAACTCCCCCACATTGAGAAGATAAGCGAAAAAAGGGAAAGTCTGAGAATCTATCATAACTGAGAAGATCATAAATTTAATGTATCCTGAATGGGATCTGAGACAGAAGATAGACATTATGTAAAATGAAGGCACTATTAATAACGTTCTGGCAAATGGTTTATTCATTTCATGATTACTAATCAAATTTCATTTCTGCATTTTTCTATATATTCTATTTTTTAAATATTTATTTTAATCTTAATTCTAATCTCTTATTTGGAGAATTCTCTAATCAAAATTTTGCTGAAAATATGATAATTCTCTAGGCTAAGTTTGAGGTATCAATTCAGAGTTTTGGGTAATAAATTCAATTTAAATAGTTTAATACTGTCTTGGTGAATAGGACAAATTAAGAAGATATGATCCATTTGCAACACTGACAAAACAATAACTTGAGCTACGGTTGAGGTTGCATTCCCTTCAGCTTATCAGTGAATAGCAAACAAGCAGGACAAAAACCAGAATAGGACATGGGACACAGATTAGGATACAGCTCTCAAATACCCATTAATTGCTCAGGAAAAAAGACCTCAAATCTCAAAGTCAATTGAGATGCATGGAGAAATTACCAAAAGAATTTGAAATAACTGGCAGGCTGTCTTTTCTACAATTAAGCTGGGGAGGGTTTCACATAGAATGTTTACTTGGTACTGGCTTGCCACTGATACATACGTCCAAAGTTCTGCATTCTGTTTTCTGTTTTCTTCCATTAAAGCAGAGAAAGGCTAAACTGTGGCACATGTATTGATTTAATATATTTGCAAGAGAAACATATTGGTAATGATATGGAGTAATGGCAGTGGATAGTCAGTGTTGTGGATTCATTTATGAGATATTCAGGAGGTCGTATCAAAATGTCTTTTAGGAAAAAAAATGTCTTTGTGGAGAAAGTTGTGGTGTGGTATGTCATGGCAGCACAGGCTCAGGCACAATAGAAACTTTCAGCAAATGACTGCTTTATGACTTACATAGTACAAAGTGTCCAAAACAGATCCCGTCAAGTCCAATCTGGTTAATGGATAGCAGTTCTGTAATTTTTCAATTCACGTGGGAAAGGAGAGACAAATCTGCGCTCCTTCAGGGAGGGGTATTTACATAAACCAGAGTGAGGAGGCCTCAACACTGAATGTTCCTGTCCTGTTAAGCATTTGGGACTGCTTGCTCAATGGCTTATGGTTGTGACTTATCATTAGACATAACATCTTCCCTGGGTTGCAGAATGGAAACACATTAGAATATCTGCCCACAGTAGAAAAGGAAGAGGGTAGACTGAGGGTTCAGAGATGGCATTAGGCGTGTCACTGACTTGTCCAGCAGTCTTAATTACTTAGCTGTCATTGCTAAGAAAAGAAGGAATCATTTCAGAAGACAGGTTTCTGGCTAGTGTAACTGGTGAATGGTTTCAATAAAATAATAAGCAAAGGAGGAGAAAAGGGATTGCAAAATGCAATAAGAAGAGGGCAAATTCAAGTTAGTTAACTTAGAGTAACTGGAAAAAGGCCAGAGGAGGTTGACAATGACATTTGTTTGCCTTTTTCTGAAATCATTTTCAATGTAGATTATTTGTGTTTTAGGCGTTTAATATTTTGCTTGGGAAATAAGAGACAGATAAAGTATCATTGACTCACTTAGATCAAATGTACTTTGATTTGCTTTAAAAGTTGATTCTATCTGAGATTTCACATGCTTTGCATTTTATCTAATACATAATTTTAATAAAAATTCCATATTTTAATTTCGACCATTATATTCTTTGATTAATTGAAAACAAATTCTAAACAATATCAATCCATCAGATTTTAGAGTGCTCTGATTCATCTAAAGTGTATTACTCTTTATGTTGGTGTGACACACCTAATGCAAAACACTATCAGTAAGCTTGCCAGGCAAACTTATAGCTTCTCGTAAATATGGCCAAAGTGTTATAATGTAGTTTGCATAAGTTAAAGTCACACGTAAACACACACACAGAACACACACACACACACACATGCACACACATAAAGATATATTACTATTTAAATATGATGCTGTAAATGTTTATTGTGTTGATTTTACTATTTCTGAGGATGAAAATAAAAGGTTTACTAGAGATTATATTTTTTGGAGACTTTCTTTCATCTTTTTCTTTAATAAGTCATTTAACTTTTGCTTAATATGGGTCTAGCTTTGTGCTAATGGCTGTGATTGAATGATATACAATGTTCCCTACCCTCATAATGTTTGCAGAGATAAATCTACAAATAAGTAAAATACAATGCGTTGCCATGTGAAATATCCTATAGTAGGTAGATGTACTTATGGGCTTTGGGAGAAATGAAGGAGAAATACCCAACAAAATATGTGGACTGGAATTGCAAAAGCTCTTGAGAAAAAGGTAATTTTTGTTAGATATAAAAAGATGGAAGGAGTTATAGGCAGAGAGAGTAGAACATGTAACAGCCAGAAAGGAAGATTAAGAATGAGATATTTGGGGAGTAGTAAGAAAGTCACTATAAATGTAACATAAAGTAATAGTGGTAGATAAAAGACTGGAAAAGTAAGCAAAGAGAAGTTTATAAAGGAATGTTTATATGTATTTATAATATATATCACATTAAAGTGTTTGGACTTTTTCCTGAGGATAATGGAAGCTCTTAAATATTATTAGGCAAACAAGTGGAATAGAGATATTTGCATTTTAGAAATATTTTTCTGTCTTCACTAAGAAGTTTTCATATTGAGGGATAAAAGAAAAACAGTACTAAGAAGAATTTGGAAAAGTTACAGGAATCCAAGTGAGAAATGTTAATATGCAAATGAATAAATGACAAGTGATATATAAAGAAGTGGATGCATTTAACAAACAGGAGATGTTATGAATAGGATTTGATAATTGATGGACAGTCTACGCAGTGGGTGGAGTAGACAATTTCTAAGATAGCAACACAAGAAAAGAAAATGATTTGGGAGATGAGGTGGGTGGAAGATAAGTTTGGGACTTTTAAGATCGAGTTTCTTCGGAACTGCTCAAATGTATTTGGTGAGTAGACAGTTTAATTTATGGCTTTACAGAAAGGAAGATAAATATTGACTTCAGGAAAAAATATGGGAAACTCAACACGAAAATAGTAGATAAAAAACTATGCATACAACATGATTATCCTAGGATGATTTTCAGAGCAAGAAGGACTAAATCCAGAAAGTCAGCAGAAGACAATTGTAAAAAGGAGAAAGAAGCAATAGTCAAAATAGAACTTGAGGAAACTGTATATTGGAAAATATACAGACAAGAAGGGTCGGCAACAAATACTAGCATAGACAAGAATTTAAATTAAAAAAGCAATGAAGGCTATACATTTGGCTAGAATTTTTTTTTTTTTAAGTTCTTTGATTTCTATGTCAACACCAGTTTCAGGAAGTTGTAAAAATGGAGACGAGACTGCAGTATATTGAGAAATAACTTGAAGGCAAGAATTTCAGAGAGGAAAATGTTTATTCCACTTATATGAAGATTGTAAGAAGATAGGATATAAACTAGGATGTAGAGTTGTCATGAGGCTGAGGAATTTTTTTCTAAGATGTAAGTAGCAATTCCTGCATAAAATCACATATACAAAAAGCTAGAAAGATTGAGTTAAAGTATAATTAATAGGATAAGATGCTTTAGGATATTGATACATGAAACACATGCTGTGGACCAGAAACACTGGCACCATCTGGAAACATTAAAATTCAGAATCTGAGGCACCACCCCATATATATATTCTTAGCAAGAGCCCTAGAAATTTGTATGGGCATTAAAATTTCATAAGCATTGGGTTAGTTTGCAAGTTGCTGGAATGTAATGTATCAGAAATGGAATGGCTTTTAAGAAAGGAAATTTAATGTTATAAGTTAATAGTTCTAAGCTTGTAAAATTGTCCAAACTAAGACATACAGGAAAGTTACCTCAAATTAAGGAATGCCAATGTGTCAGGAACAACTGTGTCATCTGGGTAGTCATGTAGCTGGCATCTGCTGGTCCCTTACTCCTGGGCTTCAATGCCTTCAGCCTCTGTTCCTGTGGGGATTCCTCACTTTGCTTCTCCCGGGCTGGCTTTCATCTCTTGGCTTCCCTTGGCTCTCTCCAGGTTCTGGCTTGCTTAACATCTCATGGCGATGTCTGCTGGGCTCCAAGAATCTCCAAACATCCATGTCTCTTTTGTCCAAGTGTTGGTTTCTATGCCAGTTTTGCTCTGAAGTTTCTGTCAGCTCTCTATTGGCTCTGAGGATTCTGTCATTTCTGAGTTTTTCCAAGATGGTTACTCTTTTAAAGGATTCAAATAAACTAATCAAGACCCACCTGGAATAGGTGGAGTCACATCTCCATCTAATCAAAGGTCACACCCATATTTGGGTGTGTCACATCTTCATGGAGATAATCTTATCAAGTTTCCAACCTGCAGTACTGAATCAAGATGAAAAGAAACAGCTGTCTCCACAAAATTGAATCAGGATTAAAACATGGCTTTTCTGGGGTGCATAATATTTCCAAACCAGCACAAGCATTAATTTAGGAAGCTTTTCTTTATACCCTGATTGAATCCACTGGTGGAGATGTCAACCTTATGCGGAAAAAAGGCATCCTTGTATTTTTACACAAGGAAAGGAAATATAGGTGTATATAGGGTTACAGTTGTACAAATGGGCCTAGGAGTTGAGGTATTTCCTGCTTGGTTTTCTAAATGTCTTGGTCATCTGCTATGCATGAAAAAAAGGTGAGATAGAGTTGTAATTTTCCTGAGGGAGGAGAAACTGTCTAATCACTGATGCAAAAAATATATATATATGAGAACAGAAAAGAAAAACCTTTGCCACTTCGGGACAGCTCTGAAGGATCATTAAAATTGGGTGTCATGAAAACATAGTAGCACCAATCTACATGAGCTATTTTCTCTCATGGCACTCGGAGGCCTTGGCACAGGACAAAAACAGGCAAACAATTGCATTAATCCAGAGATAAGACTTTGCTATTTGGATATAAGAGATATAACAGTTGAGAATATTGGCAAAAGACTAGCTGACTAGCTAAAGATCACAGAATACAGTCTAGAATAGTATTCTAAAAAAAAATGAAGACATATAGAGGTCTGAAGTCTGTGCATTGGGACTAATGACTGTGATCAAGAGGCTGGAAATTGAAGAACAGTACAAGAGATGGAAAGAGGCTGCAGGAAGAATCAGTAATTCAAGCCCACAGATAAAGAATTCAAAGGATCTGTTTCAGAGTAGGGCATTTCCAAGTTATGATAAGGTACAGGTTATGACTTTAAGAGAGATGAGTACACTGAAATTGAATACCACTAGTTGTTGAAGATAGCAAGAAAATGATAGATCAGAGTACTGAATTGTTTATCCATTCACAGTTGAAATCAATGAAGATAAGTTGTCTAAAGTAGAAAGGAAAACAGTAAATCAAGCCAAAAAAATTATGCTATTTTTGTTCTGACTTCATTTACCCTTCTGATTTAAAATAAATTAAAATATTTCTGTGGGTTCTTATAATTACTGAATAAGTAAGTTCTGGTAAGCAAAATTGAACAAGAATGTGCCTATGAATTAGTTTATGTGTTTAGTTTAGCAGGGTTAAAAGTCAAATTATTTAGCTATTGATTTATTTTTTGATTTATTATTCTTTATGCACATAATATAAGCATCTATTATACTCTATAGAGATCAAAAATTTAACTTACTTTAGTAAAATGCTTGAATTTGAAAACCGATTACAGAACTTCCATCTTCTACAAAAGAAAACTAAAACAATGGACAACATAAATATAAAAACAAATTTTAAGATGCTGAAAATGAACAACAAAGGACAATGATTCCTGAGAGATGGGAAGCGAATGAGCTGCACCCTAAGATTGTCCCAGCTAATTACCTTAAGAGAATTTCTATTCTCCGGGTAGAGTAATCCATAGCTCAGGGTATTATTACCATGAAATACCTGATAGATTCCTGGAGATGAAGAGAGGGAACTGAGAACATGGAGATCCAATGCAGCCAGAGTTTGCATAAAAAGTACTAGAGAAGAGAGAGCTTGACAGAGAGACAACAGGGGAGACCTACAATGGTTCCCACTGGAATATTCAGTTGAGTAATGATCAACACATGTGGGGTTAAGGGTACTAGTGCTTGGCGCTAACACAGAGCCAGGAATAATCCGTGACACATAGAGTTTTGGGTAGAGTACACTCAAGAGATTTACCTTAAGAGAGAGAAATAATGAGTCCTAGCCTGAATATTACTTCAGTCTACCAAAACTTGAAAGCAAGATCTCAAAGGGTAAAATAATTTCCAAGTCAATTACTTCATCTCAGGAAACAAAACGTCAAGTATATCCAAAAGATTAAAATGTATACAGCACACAAGAAGGTAACGTTAATCAAAGTTGGAATCCAATTAAAAATTATCACTTGTACAAAAGAGCAAGGAAAAACCACACCTAATGAGAGAATCAATAACCAATCAAACCTGACCCAAACTTGAACTGATGTTACAATTAATTGAAAAGGATATTAAAACACTTATAAATATTTCCTATGTGTTAAAAGTTTAGTAGAACCATGGAAGATATACAAAAGACCCGGACAAATTTCTAGTGTTAAAATATGTACTATGTGAGATAAAATATTCAACAGATGAGTGGAACTTCCATAATAATAATAATGTGTAGTTATAAAATAGAGAAAACTATTAAAAACAAGTTATATCATGAACAAAGAAATAGCACAAACTGAGTAGTATTTATTCATGGAATACTACTGAGCCTTCGTCAGAACTGTGGGATTCCATGTGATTTTAGGTAGGGTCGGTTTCCATCTGCCTCAGCCCCCACTCAGCCCCATGGAACAGTAATCACACCAAGATCAGCTCCATGAAAACCTGCAGTTCTGCTACTTGTGGGAATAGTGTGATTGGGAGAAAAACAGGAAAAACATCATGCCAAGGGGAACTGGCAGAAACAATAGCACTCCTCATGCAAATCATCATGAAAGACCACAATTCACCTGTCTAAATTTGTGATATGGATGAGCCAAACATGCCAAATATATTATAGGGAAAGCTGAGGAATGAGAAAAATTTAGCGGTCTTTGATAAGCTCCCAGATATCCCAAGTGACCTGGAAGTCTGATACCTATGCAAGACTGCTCAAATGCGTAGATAAGGCCAGAGAGGACACCAAGTCCCTACAAGGAGGAATATGAGGCCTTACATAAGTAGAGAATAAAAGCTGGGGCAGATCTGTAAACTGCCTCAGCTTTTAATGTGTTGCCCAACCCACATACAGAGTGCCCAATGAACAGTGGAAGACTTACTGACCAGACATCTGAACAAACATTAGCTAATCACTGTTATTCTGCTCCAGGGTGACCTTTAGGAAGCCAGACTTAAAAATTAAAATTAAAAATAAATCAAAGAATAAAATACAAGCAGCAACATCAGTGGTCTCACACTGCAGGAGAGACAGACTCTGTTGAATTAATCCACACAAGTCACTGAAGAAATATTCAAACAGACACACAAACATCAACTGCCACCCCTGGCATCATCATAATTCAGAATTGTTTCAATATATTATCTAAAATATCCGGTTTTCAACAACCAGGAATTATAAGACAAGCAAAGACACAGGAAAGAAACCCATAAATAGAGTGCAGAACCATCCTGCACAGAACCATCTTGGTCTGGACAGATTGGCGGTGGTGCAGAAGCTGAACTTAGTAAAGATTTCAAAGCAGCTATTATAATTATCTAAATAGAGCTAAAGGAAACTGAAAGGTTTTAATAGACGAAGTATATGAGAGAAAGGAAAATAGACAGAGATGGTTTTAAGTGAGCGTGCTTTGTTGGCTGCGCTCCCGGGCAGAGCTCACCGAACTCAAAGTGGAGTGAGGTCAGTCCACACGTGGGTTTTGGCGCGTGCAGATTTTAAGGGCAGGGGTCAGGTGATGGCATGAAAGAGGCGGCACATTAAGCAAAGGATCATTATGCAAGAGGGTTGAGCAGCGGGCGGTCAGATGTCCCTTGAGCAATGAGTAGACAGATGTCTGCTGAGTAATGAGTGGTCCGATGTCTCATGATTCCAGCTGCAGCGCCCTCCCCTGTTCCCCCGACCTAACAGAAATCATGTTTAAAAATCAAATTAAAACACAACAATGAGGACTCAGAAAATAGATATCATTAAGGAGAAAGAAATTTTAAGAATAAGGAAAAAGAAATTACATAATTGATAAGTACAACAGAAATGAAAAAATAAATCATTAGAGAAGCCCCATAGAAGATTTTGACTAGCATGAAAAAATAACCAGTTAACTTGAAGATATATCAATAGACATTACGAAGAAGAGAAGTGAAGAAGAACGAACACATCCTCCGAGACCTGTAGGACAACATTAATGCAACATTTGATTAATGAGAGCACCGGAATTAGAGAAAACCAAGAAAGGGGGGAAAAAAAAGCATAATTGAAAAATAATGGCTGAAAACTTCTCCAGTTTGATTTTTAAAAAGACCACATGCCCATTTTTGTAAGATATGCCTCCATGTTTGCTTGTTTCTTAAAGATGTATAATTAGAGTCAGATTCCAACATGAAATCAAAGTTCTGACCCAGCAGAGAAATCTTATAACGAAAAATAATTGGAGTATGTACTAGAGTGAATCATGACCCTACACAGACATTTTAGGTCCTAACCTCTTTCCTGTGGCTGTGAACTCATTGATCAATAGTATCTTTGAAGACACTGTTAAGATGTGAACAAACTAATTCAGGGTGGGGCCTTAACCCAATATGACAGGAGTCAATAAAAGCAAAGTAAGAGTTGCAGGGTTATGTTTGTCTTCCAGGGTAGCTAGTAAATAGCAAGTGACTGTCTGAAGCAACTGTTTGGGGAACTTTGGAGATCAAAAGCACATCCTACACCAGCTAGGAAGAGTGAAAATGTGAGACTAATAAATTGCAGTTGCAAGTAAATCCTCCCAAGTACAGGCTACTTCCCCTCCCCCGCTGGCAGGGCAGGCTGACTCCAGTCACTCCCTTTTGGGAACCAGAAGCACTTTCTCTCGGTAGCCAGGAAGGGGAACTCAGCCAGGTAACAACGGAGGATTTGATTAACGAATTGGGACTCCTGAATGCCAGCTCCAAGCACAAATAAATTTATAATGTAAATAAGAAAGAAACCTGCAGTTCTGTTTAAGCCCTGCTCTCAGTAGGGAGGAAGCAGGGTTAATTGAAAAAAGAGGTTTCTGAAATTGGCTGAGCTCAGAGTGCAGGAAAAGGGCTGTGTCCTAAGAAAAGGGGCGCAGAGAGGCAGGAACCAACTCCAGCTCCTGATTAGTGAACCTGGGGTGCTGGATCCTGTTCTGAGCCCAGCTGCTTCTTTCTTCCTTTCTCTCTTTTGTTATCAAGCAGCCCATTAAAGAAAGCAGCCTGCAGTCTCCAGGTTCTGCCTTGCCCCAAGCAAGGGTGGAAGTAGAGTTGACTGAAAGACAAAGTAACCAAAGGGTGGATCTTCCTCAATAAAAAGGGAGGGCAGGGCCCAGCACAAGTGTCATATACCACTGGGGGAATACAGATACTAGGGACTAGGATATCAGCAAACACCGAGTCCAGCCTCTGTCTAAAACAGGCTCAGGCAGGGTAGGTAGTGGGGCTACTTGAGAGACACCATCGCTTTTCCAGCCTGCAGGGAACGGAAGGCCCAAGAGTGGCTCCTCCTCAAGAAGACGGAGGACAAAGCTCAGTACAGGTGGTAACTACTAGCTAGAGAACTCAGACCCCAGGGGCTGGGAAAATAGCAATAATTCCAAATAACTCAGCTCCTACCTCCAACAGACCTTGTCTCAACCATTCAATCGGTGGTGGGTTGGCTGGTAAAGGCACAGTACCACCTTAGGCCTGTGGGATCAAAAAGCTGAAGAGCACCATCTGCTGGTCAGGACAGGAAAAGCCCAGAATCAAGAAGCTTTACAGAAAAGACTAGAAATGCGCTGGTTTCATTCCCAGGGAAACTTGATACTGAACTACATACCCTCTATGAGTCCTGGGTTTGTGTTGTCTGGGAAAATTACTGTCGTAGACCCTGTCTTGGGGGACTCTCTTCCCAGAATCAGTCCTCCATTATAAAAGTTGCTAGAGTGCTAAAAAATATAGAGAAAAAAAGCAAAACAAAGAAATCACAGATCAACATTCATTGAGGAGGAAGAGAGAAGAGAAATATTTCTCCTGAGGATGAAACAACTACAGGCAAAAAAAGGGGCACTATCAAAAGTCATTTCATATATACTGGGAAAAAAATCAGAAAAAAATAAGAGGTGAAAAAAATCTGATGAGCTAAAAGAAACCCTGCTAGAGGTCTAGAATAAGCTGAACCAATCATTAAAGAACAGTTAAAGCACAAAAATTTTCAAGAAGAAAATCTGAGTTAGGAGAGAGAAAATGACTTCCAAAATAAACTAATCAAGAAAAGTAGATGCCTAGACACCATAAAAAAATCTAGGAACCCTAAAGGCATAATCCAGTTAATGGAATAAACTATAAAACTTTAGATGAAAAGGAGCTGAAACAACTAATTAAAGATGTTTAAATCAATCTTCTAAATCAATTCAATGAGTTGAAGGAAAATGTGGCAAAAGAGATGAAGGACATAAAGAAAACACAGGGGGCGGGCCGCGGTGGCTCAGCGGGCAAAGTGCTTGCCTGCTATGCCGGAGGACCTTGGTTCGATTCCCGGCCCCAGCCCATGTAACAAAAACGGAGAAACAGAATACAATAAAACAAGAAAATGTTTAAAGATGTTTCCCTTTCTTCCTTCCTTCCTTCCTTCTATCCTTCCTTCCTTCTCTCTGTCTTTCCTTTAAAAAAAAAAAAAAAAAAAAAAAAAAGAAAACACAGGGTGACCATAAAGAAGACGTTGGAAACTTGCCAAAAAAAGTGCCAGAATTTATGGGAATGAAAAACACAGTAGAATAGATGAAAATGCAATGGAGACATATAAAAGCAGATTGAGGAATCAGAAGAAAGAATAAGTGAGTTATCAAAGGCCAACACATCTGAAATCTTACACACAAAACAACAGATAAGGATGAGAATGGAAAACTTGAGCAGGGTCTCATAAATTAAATAACAACATGAAGTGCAAAAATGTATATGGTGTGAATGCTCCAGAAGGAAAAGAGATGGGAAAAAGGGGCCCAAAGAAAAAATAATCACCAAACATTTCCCAACTCCTATGAAAAATATAAAATTACAGTTTCAAGAAATACAATGTATCCCACACAAAATAGATCCAAATAGAAATACTCCAAGACTCTTACTGATAGATTGTCAAATGCAAGGACAAAGAGAGAATTCTGAAAGCAGCAAGAGAAATGTGATCCATCGCACACAAGGGAAGCTCAAAAAGACTAAATGTAGATTTCTCAGCAAAAATCATGGAAGTGAGAAGGCAGTGGTATGATATATTTAAGATACTGAAAGAGAAAAGCTGCCAACCAAGAATTCTGTATCTGGCAAAACTGTCCTTCAAAAAATGAGGGAGAGTTAAAAATACTTACAGATAAACAGACACTGAAAGATTTCATGAACAAGAGATCTGCTATACAAGAAATACTAAATGGATTCCTAATTTTCCTACAGGCTGAGAGGAAAAGACAGGAGAGAGAAGTTTGGTTAGAGTATAGCAATGCAGATTATCAGTAATGGTAATAAGCAGTAAAAGAGAAAAAGATAAGACATATAAAATACAAAGGACAGAATTGTTGAAGTACTGCCACTACAGTAGTAACATTCAATATTAATGGATTATATGCCCCAAACAAAAGACATAGACTGTAGAATGGGTAAAAAAAAAAAAAGGATCCAACTATATGCTATCTGCTAGAGACTCATCTGAAGGACAAAAATAGGTTGAAAGTGAAAGGTTGGAAAAAGATATTCAACAAAAACGATAACAAGAGAAAAGTAGAGGTATCTATACTAATATCATGAAAATTAGACTTTAGATGTAAAACAGTTAAAAGAGACAAGGAAGGACATTAAGTATTAATAAAAGGGACACTTTTTCAAAAAAATCATTGTGACTTTATTTTTATTTTTTATTGTATAATATAGATATACAAAGAAAATAAAGAAAAAAGCAATAATTTTCAAAGGACTATTCAACAAGTAGTTATAGGACAGATCCCAGAGTTTGTCATGGGCCACGATACCATCATCTCAGATTTTTCCTTATAGCTGCTCCACACCATTGAAGACGAGAAGGAATAAATATATTTTCTATCATCACAATCGACTTATTTCTTCTTTTTTTGTGAAAAATAACATATATGCAAAAAAGTAATAAATTTCTAAGCACAGTGCAACAATTAGTTATAGGACAGATTTCAGAGTTTCTTATAGGTTAGAATTCCACAATTTTAGGTTTTTATTTCTAGCTGCTCTAAGATACTGGAGACTAAAAGAAATAACAATCTAGTGGTTCAGCAATCATACTCATTTGTTAAACCCTACCTCTTCTGTATAGCTCCATCATCACTTTTGATCTTTCTCCAATTCTTTAGGTTATTTTTTTAATTCACATTCTAACTTTTAAATGTTGGAAGGAGCTGTCAATAATATAGGGTAGGGAGATGGAACTAGCTGGTGTTCTGGAGAGTCTGCCTCCTCTAGGTTTCAGGACTTATCTGGTCCAGGGACCCATCTGAATGTTGTAGGTTTATGGGAAGTCACTCTAGTGCATGTAACCTTTGTAGAACCTTACATATTGCCCTATGTGTTCTTTAGGATTGACTGGAATGCTTTTGATTGGGCTTTGGCAAGTTATGATAGGTGGCAATGTTTAAGTGAAGCTTGCATAAGAGTGACCTCCAGAGTAGCCTCTTGTCTTTATTTGAACTCTCTCAGCCACTGATACCTTATTTGTTACTCTTCTTCAACCCCTTTTGGTCAAGATGGCATTGTTGATCCCATGGTGCCAGGACTAACCATCACAAATTTTTATGCACATATTCAGAGTGGTCCAAAATAGATGAGGCAAATGTTGACAACACTAAAGGAAGAAATAGGTATCTCTGCAATAACAGTTGGAGGCTTCAATACACCACACTTATCAATGGATAGGACAACTAGACAGAGGATCAGTAAAGAAACAGAGATCTTGAGTAACATGATAAATGAACTAGACTGAATGTATATTTATAGACTATTGCACCCCACAACTGCAGGATATACATTGTTCTTAAGTACTCATGGATCATTCTCCAGGATACAAAACATGTTGGGTCATATCAGGTCTAAATACATTTAAAAAGATTGAAATTATAAAAAACACTTTCTTGGATCAAAATGTAATGAAGTTGGAAATCAGTAACATGTGGAGAGCCAGAGAATTGAGAAATATATGGAGGCTAAACAATACATTGTTAAATAACCAGTGGGTTAAGGAAGAATTTACAAGAGATATCATTAATTATCTCAAAGGCAAATGAAAATGAGAATACAACATATCAAAACTTATGGGATGCAGCAAAGGAAGTGCTGAGAGGGAAATATGTTGTCCTAAATGCATACATTAGACAAGAAGAAATATCAAATTTAAAGATGTAACTGCAAAAAAAAAAAAAAAAAACCTGAAGGAACTAGGGAATGATCAGCAAACTAACCCCAAAGCAAACAGAATGAAAGACATAAAAAGGTGAGTGTAGAAATAAATGTATTTGAGAACATAGAAAAATAGAATTAAAAAAACAAACAGAAGTTGGTTCTAATCAATAAAATTGATGGATATTTAGCTAGACTGACAAAGAAAAGAGAAAGCATGCAAATAAATAACATCAGAAATGGGAGGAGGTATTATTACTGATTCTGCAGGAATTAAAGAGATAGTAAGTAGATACTATGGGAAACTGTATGCCAGCAAACTAGACAATTTAAATGAAATAGACCATGTCCTAGAAATATATAAACAATCTACACTGACTCAAGAAGAAATAGAAGACCTTAACAAACTAATAGCAAGTAAAGAGATTCAATCAGTCCTCAAAAAGTCCCAAGGAAAAAAGTCCAGGACCAGATGGCTTCACATGTGAATTCTACCAAGCATTCCTGGAAGTTTGAAACAATCCTGCTCAAAATACCCCAAAAAAATGAAGATACCTTACTCATTTTGACATGCCAACATCACCTTAATACCAAAACCAAACAAAGATAATACAAGAAAAAAAAATTGCAAACCAATCTCTCTAATGTTTATAGATGCACAAATCCTCAACAAAATATTTGCAAATAGAATCCATAATCTTAAAAGAATTATACACCAAAACCAAGTGAGTTTTATTCCAGGTAAGCACGGGTGGTTCAGCACAAGGAAATCAATTCATATAATACACTTTATTAACAAATCAAAGGGGTAAACCACCTGATCATCTCAATTGATGCAGAAAAGGCATTCAACAAAATTTGCATCCTTTCTTGATGAAAGTATTTTGAGAGAGAGGAATAGAAGAAAAATTGTTCAACATGATAAAGGACATATATTAAAAACCCAGAGTTAACATCATACTCAACGGTGAAAAGTTGAAAACTTTCTTCCACAATCAGGACAAGACAAAGATGTCCACTATCATTGTTTTTCAACATTGTGTTGGAATTTTTAGTTAGAAGGCATCAAATTGAAAAAGGAAGAAGAAAAATTTCACTATTTGCACATGACATAATCTTACATGTAGGAAGTTCTGAAAAATCTATACTACAAAGCTGCTAGAGCTAATAAATAAAGTAGCAGAATAGAAGATCAACATGCAAAAATCAATATACTAGTAATGAGCCCATCTGAAAAGGATATCAAAGTGAAAAATTCAATTTATAATAGCAACCAAAAGAATACAATAATGAGGAATAAATTTAGCCAAACATATTAAGGACCTATACACAGAAAACTACAAAACATTGTTAAAAACAATCAAGGAAACCTAAATAAATGGAAGGATATACTGAGTTCATGGTTTGGAAGACTAAATACAGTTAAGATGTCAGTTCTACCCAAAATGATTTATAAATTCAGTACAATGCAAATCAAAATCCAAATAATTTACCTTCCAGAAACAGAAACAACAATAGCCAAATTTATTTGGAAGGGCAGGGTGTCCTGAATAGCAAAAGATACCTTGATGAAGAAAAAATGAAGTTGGAAGCCTCACACTACCTGACTTTAAAGCATATCACAAAGGTTTGGTAGCCAAAACAACATGGTACTAGTATAAAGATAGATATACTGACCAATGGAATTGGATTGAGAGTTCAGAAATAGAACTCATCTCTCTCATCTGTGGACAATAGATTTTTGACAAGCAGCCCAATCCACTCAACTATGTCAGAACAGCCTCTTCAATAAGCGGTGCTAGGAGAACCAGAAATCTGTATGCAGAAGTATGAAAGCGTAACCCTATGTCACATGTTATACAAAAATTAACTCAAAATGGATTGAATACCTAAATATTAGAGCTAAGACCATAAAACTCTTAGAAGAAAATGTAGGCAAGAATCTTATAGAGCTTATATAGCCTTACACCGAAAGCATAAATAATGAAAAAAAATGATAATTGGGATCTCCTCAAAACTGAATACTCTTAGAATTTAACTCGAATACATAGGTTATTAGGAGATAAAAAGAGGGCAGAGATTGTACAGTCAATGTGTAAAGCATACAGAATTTTCAATAAGGTTGATTATAAAGGTTTGGAAATGGATAGCACAATATGGTGTGAGGTAGCACAATACTATAAGTGTAATGAATGAAACTGAGCATGAGTATGGTTGAAAGAGGAAGACTAGTCATATATGTCACCAGAAGAAAAGCTGGAGGATGAAGACTTAGTTGACTATATTATTTAGTGAAATTTAGAAGGGACAATGATGGTATTTCATTGTATAAATATAAGAAATTTCTTACATGAACTGGAACAGATGTATGGCACTATCACAAGGTGTTGATAAGGGGTGATGTGCTTGTTTGAGTCTGTTATGTACCCCAGAAAAGCCTGTGTTCTTTCAATCCAATCTTGTGGAGACAGGCCTATTCTTGAGTGGGACTTTTTTCTTTTTGGGGGGGAGAAGGGAGGGCAGTGACAGTACATGGTTTAGGAATCTATTCTGGTTCTCCCACATGGAAGGCAAGCCTTCTACCACTGAACCACCTGTGAATCCTGGGTGGGAGCTTTTCATTAAGTTGTTTCCTTGGAGATGTGAATCCTGCTCATCCAAGGTAGGTCTTCATCCTTACTGGGGTCCTTTAAGAGGCTCTCAGAGCCAACACACAGAACAGAGAGATGAAACCTAGTGAAGGACACAGAGGGAGAGAGACACCCTGGAAATCCTGAGTGAAGGACCCAGAGCTCTCAGAGAGCTGTCCCCAGAGAAGCAGGCAAGGACCCACAGATTCTCAGAGGGAAAGCCACTGGAAACAGGCTGAGAGCAATAGGAGCCCAGGAGCAAGAGACCAGCAGATGTTGTCACGTGGGAACTGAGAGCAATAGGAGCCCAAGAGCAAGAGACCAGCAGACGTTGCCATGTGCCTTCCCACGTGACAGAGGAAGTCCGATGACAGATGCCTTTCCTCTGAGAAGGGGTGCTCTTGTTGGTGTCTTAATTTTGACATTTTAATGGTCTTACAATTGTAATCTGTGATTTATAAAAGCAAATCCATTTCTGGTATATTGCATTCTAGCAGCTTTATCAAATCAAAACAAGTGGTATATAGGAAAAAATACAATTGATAAAAGCTAGAGCCTATAGTTAACAATAATACTGTAATATTCTTGCTTTATTTATAACAAAGGCACTATACCAAATGTCAACAACATAGGCATATAAAGGGTATGGGATTTTTTTTTTTCCATCGGAAGAAGTGAGAGTGTTTTCATATTGATTGTGGTGGTGAATGCATAACTATGTGATTATATCAAGAGCCATTGATTTTATACTTGAGAGAGACTGCATGGTATGTGAATAAAACCATTAAAATAGTAATGAAGAAAGGGAAGGATATAGGATGTTTTGGATTTTCTTTATTATTTTTATTTCTCTTTTTGGAACAGTAAAAAGGTTCTAAAATTGATTGTGGTGATGAATACACAACTGTGTGATGATACTGTGGTTGGCAATTGTATGCTTTGGATTGATTGTATGGTATGTGCATATATCTCAATAAAATTGAACTAAAAAAGCAAAGGAAATTTAGGCATGGAAGTCAAAATCAACAAGAGAGGACAGAAAGAGAAAGATGGTCCTGTAACAAGGGCAAAGACTGATATAACAGATTCAGAAAACCATGGCCTTCAAATAGCTTGATTTTGGATCTAGCCTACAAACTGTAAGTCATTTAATCCTGGTTGTGAAAGTTAACTAATTTGTGATATTTTATTATTGCATCCATGGATAACAATAGAGCATTTCATTAATTCATATCACTGGAAACCTGGAACTATTACACGAATGGATTTTTAAAATGTTAGTATGAATGTACAAAACATTAAAATAAATATTCAAGATTAGAATGCATTGCATTTATATATCTGGCTATATTTAATAATGATTTTGGATTTAAGAATCTAGATTGCTTAGTTGGAGGTGACTCATACAGTTTGATACACTGATACCGCATCTTACATTTTCCTGGCTTATATTCAGTAAGGTTGTGGCAATTGAACTTTTAGAGTAATGAAGAAGAAAAAGGACACTCAGAGTTTAGGGAGCTAGGAATGTTGGAATTTGCATACCCACCTGCCTGACAGATTCTCTGAATAGGGTACACACTTCACTAAAGCTCAACATGTATAAATTAAGGGAGCAACAGCATCCGCATAAATTCTTGTGGCTCATGTAGACCATAAATCATGTTGGGTGATGTAATCACTGAGGCAAATGACGTTACTTCCATGAGGATTAAGACATCCAGAGCAGCAGAGACCAATAATTAGTAGTTGCTATGGTGAAGCTCAAGTGTCAACTTGGCCAGATTTAATGTCCAGTTGTTTGGTTGATCAAGCACTGGTCTGATTATTACTATGAGGACATTTCATGGACTTAAATCATCAATAAGTTGATTCCATTTATGACTGATTGCATCTACATTCATCTGAGGAAATTGCCTTCAACCATGAGGGAAGTATCATCCAATCAGTTGAAGACTTTTAAAGAAGAAGTGATGATTTCTGCAGTCAGAAGAGAGAATCTCTGTTTCTACTTCAGCCAGACAGCTTTGCTCTGGGAATTCATCAAAAACCTTCATTGGGTTTCACAGCTTTAGCCTCCCCTACCAATTTGGATTTGCCTATATCTACAGCTGTGTGATACAACTCTTATAAATACCTCAGTATTCACAGATATCTCCTGTCAGTTCTGTTTCCTTAGAGAACCATGACTAAAACAATACTTAATAGTCAGACCTTTTAAGGATGAATACAACATATAAAATATAAAGGACAAAGCAGTCAACAAAATATTTTGATGCACAGTATCTGTGCAGTGGCTAATAAATCATGAGTTACTATCAATAAAATATGATGTCTACATACTGGATATTACTTGATATATATGTTAGAAAATATCTAATTGAAATAAGACCAATTTTTAGCTTCACAATGAAAACTAAAAAGCTGATCAACAAATGTCTTCACTTAGCCAGTTTAAACTCTGTAACCCCTTGATTCAATGAAAGGCCAGATTTATTTATAGAAAGTCCCATGACATTATCAAAACACATATGCAATTATGATCCCAACCGTACTCCAAAAGGAACCGAGCTATTTACAAAGGTGATGGAATACTGGCAGATGGGATATATTTAGACCTTTTGAGAAATAATAGATAACAACCACAATACAATATTATTTCCTGAGGATCAAAGACACCATTATGCCTACGTTAAAAAGATAAATGGAGTTGGACATGAGGCTATCTCACAGTGGATGTAGGGGGATTGTAGGTCCATCCTGTAATTATTTGATCAATTCTTAAATGTATATTTGGAATAGACATATCATATGAGTTACCTCTGAAATACACCAAACACTTACTGTCCAGATGTAATTATTTATAGCATCCTTTTCCCTCTGAAACATGTATAGGGGTACATAACAAATTCAGCGTTCATAATGGCTATTATGGTATGAAGAGTGATGTAGCTTACTCTTTTATCAGGGCATTGACTCAAATGCATAGCACATACGTTGGGGAAAGTGCAGAAATTAGTGCCACAAATGAAGACTTGGAAGATGCAGAGATGAGAATTCCTATCACATCCTAATTTAACTTGGCTCTTTTTCTTGTGAAAAAGACTGACAAATCCTAACAGTAACTTGCAGTTTTCTTAACCAGACCGCAACTCCAATTGCAACTGCTTTTTCATATGTTATCCTTCAGAGCAACTCTTACACTTGATTGTAATTATTGGATCAGTCAGGTGCCCTTTACACACAAACACACACACACACACACACACACATATATATGTATATATATGTGATCCATGGTATAAACTGGTACATATATATATATATATATATATATATATATATATATATATATATGTACCAGTTTACATGGATCACCAAAAGTGATTTGCTCTTACATGTCTGGGACAACATTACAATGTTATGGTTTTGTCTTGAACGATGCCAAGTCCCCTATTGTCATCATAATCACCTAATGTTATTCAACATGCAGTTTGTGAACTTTGTGATGATATAAATAAAAGCTTTCTTTCATTTTATGTACTTATCTCACCCTAGACAAGGACGGTTGTTGAATACCACTGATCAAATACTAGAAAATCTTAATTGCAATGCACAGATGATCCCAGTGATTATGCTGACTGGACCTAATGAGTAGAAGTCCATGAGGGATCTTGGTATGGCACATACATGTTAGATAATGGGAGATGAGCTATTAAAATTTGTGGAACTGTGATTGTGGTGAAATTTCTGAGGGATTCAATGTTCTTGCCCAGGACAGGATAGACCATCTAAAGTGAAGTACAATTTGCTACATTTTGCACTGAATGATGCTAAAAAAGAGGAAGAACTTAATGAAAAATTGCCATTTTGAATACCTCTCAGAACACGAGAAGGTAATGCAGCAGTTTCAGGCTACTATAAATCTGTTTTGCTATTTTTGCCTCATGATTCAGCAAATATAATCTAGGTATATTTGACAAATACAGTGCTGTATAGGGCTGCTTGAAACCTTAATCACTGAAAAGACTGCCAGGGTGCTAGACAAGATCCACATTCTCCTCTTCCATGTTTGAGAAACAGTTCTTTTATCCCTATTGGAATAGAATAGAAAACGAATGTTTGATCATAGATTCAAGTAAGCTTCTGATTGTAAATTGGATTCTATCTGATCCAACATGCTATAAAATTGTTCTTGCACAAGTGAATGAACTTAACATCAAGTGGAAATGGCATATAAAAGCTCAGGCTTGAACAGGTCTTCAATATAAAAATAAATTGCACAGGCATATGGCTCAGACTTCTACTGCTTCCAACCCTGCTGCACTATGGAGGAAGAAAAAAAATCTAGTTTCTTTAAAGATAGTGCTGATTAACAAGCTGGCTTCAATGGAAGATTGACATGCTGGTTTCAATGGAATGTTCTGCTGCAATTAGCATCCTATTTAAAGTGTTCCTCATACACAGTGATGAAGGAAAACATTCACTCAGGTTGAACTTAGAGTGTTCCATCTGACTGCCCTGCTTTAACTGAAATATCACATATTCACAATGATGCAACAGCAGTAGTCAAAATTTGGTTGAATGGTTAGGATCCTGTAGAGAACATGATTGGTTCTTTGGTGATGCAAGGCCCAGAAAAGAGGTATGCGGATGGACATCTCAGAATGAGCACAGAATGTGAAGATACTTGTATCATATGTGAATGTTTATCAAAATAATATCCATTGCAGAGTCAACTCTTAATAATATTCTTCTGTTGATATCTGTCATTCTCTTCATGTTTTTTCTTGTGCAATGTGCCCATGTACAAAATGACTGCAATGCCATGGATAAAGACTGTTTATGTGCCCCAAAATATGGGATTTTCTTCACTAAGGCTGATCTAGCAGATACTATTGCTGATGCACAAACCTGCCAAAACCGAGACAATTTCTCAAGCCCCTGATAAAGCATCCTTCCCGGGAAAGTTGCCAGCCATCTGCTAGTAGATTCAGGACCATAGACCATTTCCTTGAAAACACAATCATCTGCCCTCACTGAAATAGACCTTTTTTTCTGAATAAGAATTTGCCTTTCTAGCTTAGATGATTCTGTTAACACTGTACCAACATTTGTAGACGTACATAATACATTATTCAGAGACATGGTACCAAACAAAATATTGTTTCTCAAGGAATATATTTCATGGTAAAAGATGTGTAACACTGCTCTTATATCCATGGGCTTCACTGGTCTCATCATACACTGTATCATGTAGAAGCAATTTGTCTAAGAGCATATTAGAATGACTTACTGATGATTCAGTTATGCTGCCAATTGGGAAAAAACAGCCAGTAATGTTGAAATGCTGTATACCAGAGACATGCTTTTAATATTATATGGTGTAGTAAGAGTGCTTGGATTCAAGAATCGAGTGATGGAATTGATTGTGGCTTATCTTACTATTAGCTTATAATCCCCTTGCAGATATTTTTCTTCCCATTTCTGCAACTCTGGTCTGTACTGGTTTAGAAGCCTTATTTCCCAAAAGGAAAATGCTTGCATCAGAAGATTCCACAATGGTTACATTGGATTAGAAGGTGAGATAACCACATGGGCATTGTGCCCTTCTCATTCTGCTGAACCATTAGGCAAAGAAAGAGATAACTACTATGGCTGGAGCTATTTATTCCAATTGTGGAGGGGATATTGAGTTTCTGCTGCACAACTGAGGCAAGGACGGGAATATTTCTGTGAGCCAAGGTTTACTCTGAGGTCATTCTTAAACATTACTGAAAAATGAAGGGGTACACTAGGCAGGAGCATTTAAGTACTCAGATTCTTCAGGAATGAAAGTCTGGACTATGCTATCATTTTATAGAACTGACCAGTTGAGGCAATGGCTAAAGAATATAAAATTTGCAGTAAAAGAAGTTATAAATTTCAACTTTTTACCTCAGTTATGGATATGAGGAATATAGTAGCTTCACATATGTTCTTCCATGTGTTTTATATTGCCTGTTTATAACTAATATTAACTATTTATTCTTTTTCTTCCTTCATTCCTCTTTTCCCTTTTAATTTTTTAAAATAATTAATTTTGTTGGTTAATTATATTTTTTCCTTAAACTGTAACCATATTCATAAGGGATTCTGACTGAAATAGAAGGCTAATGAATTTTCCTGAATATAATTTCATGACCAGACCTTGAAATGGGCACTGTGATATCTGAGATATTGTTTATGAGCTTAGGAAGTGAAAGCAATTGTGAAACACAAAACATAGAATAAGCATCATAAAAAGGGTTACCTATGTATAATCATATAAATGGGCAAATACACACATACAGTTATGAACAGACTCATTCATACTAAGATATATATTTATGCATGTATATACATGTATATGTTTTTAAAAAAACACCATAAACAAAATGACAAACTGGGAGAAAATATTTGAATGATACATAACAAAGTATATCTTCTCAGAGTATATAAAAATCTTCCAAATCAACAAGAATAAAGAAATGATCTAATACAAAATAAAAGTCAAAATATGTAGGCAATAGTTCATAAAATGGGGAACACAAATGATTAATGAATATTTTAAAAGTATTCTCTTCTCAATCACCTTAATATCAAAAGAATGCTAATCAAAGCAATGAGATGTCATTGCTTACCCATAAGCTAGGGAAAAACTTAAAAAAGAAAATCTAACAAAACTAACTTTGGCAAGTGTTATGGGTTGACTTGTTCCCCACAAGAAGATGTGTGGGAATCCTAACCCCCAGAACCGTGGAATGTGACCATATTTGGATGAAGAACTGTTGCAGATAGAATTAGTTAAGATGAGGTTCTACTGGAGTAGACTCATCCCTATTCAACCTGACTGCTGTCCTTATAAATGGTAGAGAAGAGGTAAACACACATGAGAGGCAAAGATGGAGGGAAAGATTGGAGGAACAATGAGGGTTATTAGCAAACACCAGGTGCTAGAAGATGCATAGAACGATTCTCCCCTACAGTTTTCAGAGGGAGCAGTAATATCACTTGACATCCCTGCTGACACTTTGATTTCAGACCTATAGCCCCTGGAACTGTGAAATGTCTGTGTATTTTCATATAGCATCTCTAGGAAACTAAGGCAGCAAGAATATGAGAAAATAGGAATGGTCATGCCCTGCTAAAGGAAATGTGAATTAGTATATTAGTTTTCTATTGATATGTGGCCAATCACCACAAATTTAGTGGCTTAAAGCCACATTATGCATGAACTTATAATTTCTGTCATTCAGGAACCCTAGATTGGCATGAATGAGTTCTCTGTTCAGGCTTTCACAAGACTGAACCAAGTTGTAAGTTGCTCTGCATTCTCATCTGGAGGCTCAACTAGGGGAGAGTTATTGGCATAATTTACTTCCTTGTGGCTAGAGAACCCACAGCTCCTTGTTTCTTCAAAGTCAGCAATTGGATGTCTCTGTTGTCTCAGGTCTTTACATTTAGTTCTAAAGAGCCCAGATCATACCATGTTGGGTTTCTCTCCCTTTTGAGTAATTTAAAGTCAACTAATTCGGTACCTTAACTAAATCAACAAAATACCATCACGTTTGCTATCTTCTAATGGTAAGAAGCACCTTTTTGATCCCAGCCATATTCACACAGAGGGGAATTACATAAAGGTCTGGGTCCCAAGGGGTGTTACTCAAGGGGACCATCTTAGAATTCTGCTTTCTGTAATTAGTACCGCCACTTAGAAGAAAAAGTTTTCAATGCTTAATTAAACTAGAAATGTGTGTGTCTCACTTCTCAGAAACACCACTTTATAAACATGCAACCAAGAATAACTTTCCCATATATGCAGAGGAGATATGGAAAAGGATGACTAATATAGCGTTCCCTCAAGCGGTGAAAATGAGGAGATAATAAATAACTTTTGTTGTATTCAATGTTTGGAACACTCCATGCCAACTAAACAAAATTAATTAGCAGACACACAAATAAAAGAAACTAAATTACTATTGATTAAAAGAAAGTTTCTGGGGATGCAAGGGTACTTCAGTGGTAGAATTCTCACCTGCCATGCGGGAGACTCCGGTTTAATTCCCAGCCCATGCACTTGGCAAAAACAAACAAACAAACATGCAAAATAAAGATAGAAAAAAGAAATAAACAAAAACTTAAAAATGGTGCTGCAATAACATGATATTCAATTTGAAAAAGAATGAAATGTGACCCCAGGCATAGAGCATACAAAAAAAATAAAAAAAGAAAGAAAAGAAAAGAAAGCTACCAAGCAGTGAACAGAGACTTTATTTTATGTCAATTAAAATACACTATAAAAAGACAATACTACATATTGTCATATTCAGACAGACAAAGATGATGTAACTGAATTAAAGTTGAGTTTAGGTCTAAATATCAAATTCCTATCTGAGGTTCTTGTTGAGAAAGTTTGATGTTAAAAGAAGTTGAGAATGTGGTTCAACATTGACTAAGGTTTTTGTCACGCTTTTTTATATTTTAATCATGGATGCTGTATGATGGGGGTCACATTTCACTTTTTTTCCCTGTGACTATCCCATGATTGCAGCACCATTTACTGAATTTTTTTTGGTGGTGGGGAAGGGAAGTGCACAGCCAAGAACTGAACCTGTATCTCCCGCATGGCAGGCAAGAATTTCTTTTTATATATTAAGGCATATGACAAACAATGCAGAAATGAGGCATAGTATAATGGTTATTAAGTATGTGGATTCTAAAGCCAACTGAGTTCAAATGCTGGCCAGTCATTTCCTAACTTTGTAATTTTGTGCAAATTAAATGATCTTTGATGGAGATAATAAAGGGGGAATAATGTTGGGGATGAATGGTGATAATTGTTATGTTATTGGAAAATAATTTGAACTTCTGTTGTCATAAAATAACAATTGTTTATTATTATAGGCATTTACCAATATTTGATGTAATAATCTACTTTATTACATGCTTTTAAATTTAATAAAAATTACAAAGACATAAAATAAGAGGACACTAGAATTGTTTTTACTAACATAGGCTGCCACAAATAGGAACAAAACAATTTTATAAATTTACTGTTAGATTATTAAAGATGAAAAATGAAAGAAAACTTTATATTTCTAAATCTACTGTTGGCACAAGTGGCTAATTGGGGTGGTTTTGGTTTTGCCGTGTGCTGTTTTCATTAACAATAAAGACAACAATACAGATCAGAGCAGTTCAACAATTCCCCACTATCATTTTGAATGTTCTTGCATCTTCCGTTTTGTATTGATAGGAAAATATTTCCCAACAGTGGGGAAATCCCCACAAAATATCTCAAATCATGGCTTTTTTTATGACTGCTGACTCTACTGGTGCAAAATGATTGCTCTCAGAATTAAAGACATATCTCCGAAATTTATGTTTCACTAATAGAATTTCATCTAGTTGCAGGTGACAGCTATTTTCCATTGTTTATTTTCAGATGCATAAAATAGTACACAGGGTCAGTGATAGTCCCCATTTTTTTCTACCCCTTTGAGCTGTACCTAGTAGACACTCCTTTTATCAGTGACAGTGTCTCTTTACCAAGGTGATTCTAAATTTATCTCATGATTTCTGCTCATGCAATGTGTATAAGAGTAGAGAGATATTTCTTTTGGGAGACATCTAAAAATGCTGGAACCATAAAACTTTTCTTCAACCAAATATAGCTAGTAATAAAAAGATATAATTTTAAACTATAAATCAAAAGAAATTAATTTAATGGAATATAACAGACCCTGTCTAAATCATGAATCTAAAAAAAAATGTAAAATATAAAAAGTGAACATAAACTAGCCAGATGATAATGAAAAGGAATTATTGTTAACAGCATGATAATTATTTTAATTGGTATTTGATATTAAACATTCGGGTACGGGTTAAATGAAATAAAATTAGTATTTATTGAAGCTAAGATCTGGATGGATCAGAGTAATTATACTTTTCTCTCTACTTCTGAATATTTTTGAATTTTTTTATAAAGTTTTAAAAGAATAAAGTTCCTTTGTTGCTTAACCTTCTTAAGCTAAAAATTTACCATTTTGAGTTCCAGACTGTTCAGTCTGCAAATATTTTCTAACATCCTTGTACAAACCAAGATACCAATTGTATTAGTTTGGGCATTATCAGAAGGAATCATTCAGACTTGATCTCACTACTTGAGTTTAGATATGCTTAAAACCAATGCTAATAAAATATGGCAGTATAAAGAAATCAAGTGCTAGGAAGTACCAACAGTAATTCTGTCTGGATAGAAACAGCACAAAAATCAGAACATTTCCTGGTAACTCTTGAAGGTTTTGCTATCAGATACTTTAAGTAATAGTCATTCCATACAAGTGGCCTACTTCCTTATTGTTTAACCAAATTATGTTTCATTGTTTATAGATTGTATCAGAATTACTGTAAAGGGTTATGAGTGGATTTTCCAGAATGGCACTTTAAATACAGCATGATTGATTCTTTGCTTCATTCTCCTGAACAGTTCTGTCATTTACAAAGCTTCTCAGAATATACTAAATGTTATGGTTAGACATGACAAAAGGCGCATGTATCTATGTATTTTCAATTTTCTGTGTGCATTACATACAAAATTTTATGAATCTGAACAGGGTTATTGTAATTTTTCTCTTAAAATAATAAACAGGTTCCATATTAATTTCCTTCAAATGGAGAAATGGTATACTTTGTTACTCAAATAATAATTTTCCTTAGTAAATACTCCCTTGATAATTTTAAAAAATGACTTCAATAATTGACTTACAGCAAAATGTCTGAAAGATTGTGTTTTCTATGTCTTTATAAAAAATAAGATAGGATATATTTACCTTCTGCTTCCTCTTTTTTTTGAACATATTTTTTATTGAAAAGACATAGTGTGTCTCTTTTTCTGTTTTAAAATAGCTTTTAAAATTTGGACCACAATGGTAAACTTTCAGCAGCAACTGCTTACATAAGCTGTACATCTCATTTTTCTTTAGAAAACTTTATCCTGACCCTGTTTATGACTTTGCTCCTGTCTGTATTGCCCACATGAAGTACCTGCTCTGCATTCCATGTAGTGACTTTTCCCTTAGCAAAATACTACTTCATCTGTTGAAATTCTCACCTTAAGTTTGATCTGAATTTTGCAGTCTTGATTTAACATTGCCTTTTAAACATTTTGAAATAAACTGAAATGCTAAGTGTTATTGAAAGTCAAAGCTCTTTGAACTCATCACATGGAACTGATTTCTGAGTACTTTACTTAATACAAAGTCCTCTAGCATCCATTCAAAATAGACCTTGAAATTTCTGACTTAGCCAAAGTGAATAGATAAATGGTGCATGGCCTCTATGAAAAATATTCCCAGCAGTCTGCTCCTTGTTTTGAACTCATTACAGTTTTTATTCCTCAGTGGAGTTATCTTATGCTTTTACATTTAAATGTTTCTTTTTTTTTAAGTAAAAAGCCAAATTAATTTAATTTACTTTAATTTAAAGAATTCTAGTCAGAATCAAATTCAGGTAACACTAAGCTCTTATAACAAATAAGTTTAATACTTCGCAAAATAATGGTAAATGTGCTGTTTTGCTTTAAGAAGCTACAGTTACATCAAATATGTTGTTTGTATCCTTGAATTTTTTACCAAGCGTAATCAGAAGTGTATGAAAGGAGGTGGGCAACGGTGGCTTAGCAGGCAGGCAGAGTTGTCACTTGCCATGCTGGAGACCCAGGTTCGATTCTTGGTGCCTGTCCACACAAAAATAAAAAAAGGTATATAAAAGGCCACATATAATAAAACATGTTTTCAATACTTTTGTGCATGATGTTTCAACAAAGTACTGAGACAACACCAATTTTTAAAGCATTATAACTTTGGGAAACCCTTTAAGGCAAAATTTTTTATGCTGTCATTTAAAGACTTGTCAATATTACAAAGTACATTCGTCCTAATATCTTAAAAAAATTGAAAATTATTGAACAAAAGTATAAAATGTAAAATACAGTAGAATTTAAAATAATACATTTTGAGTACTTTATATAAATAGTGATTTCATAAAGTACCTTTTGAGTTATTTTCTTAATAAATGATAATTTTCATATAAATTGTGTTTTTTAAACAATATCAGCAACTGTCTTTTTTGATTAGTGTGTTTAGAATGGTATTAGTAATTAAAGTAAAACCTTTCAGTGTATTTATATAGTAGGAGCTTATTCTACATACACATGCAGTTACGTTTTTTTGGTTTGTTTTTAATTGGTTTTCCCTGATAGGTTGGAGGTGATTCAAAGACTCAAAGTATATGTATTCCATATTTCTGAAGAAGATCTCTGAAAAAGGAAAGTATACAGAGAATTGTGTGTGTGAGGTATTTGGGCGCTAGGACAAGAAGTAGTCCACATCCTAGTAACTAATCCTGCGGCCACATCTATCTGCAAGGGAAGCAGTGGGGGAAGACGGAGATTTAACACAGCTGAGGAATTAGGAAGAAGAACAACTTCATCTAATCATCTCCCAGCCTTCTCTACCATTCCACTAATGCAGAAATTTCTATTTCTATGAACTACCTCGGTAGGACATGTGCAGGTTTGGAGGAACAGCTCTACTAAAGAGTATTCTAAATTCAGGATATAATCTCCCCTGTGTAAAGATGAGGTCTAATGATGACATGGATTTTGCCCTGTCATGGTTTGTGTGCTTATGAAAACAATAATAAAATATAATTAAAATGGACATTTCAACATTTTCAAATGAGTGATTCTAGATCTATAACATCTGCTCTTCTCTCTTTCTTTTAAGGGTAAATACTGCCTATATTTCCCTTGCTTCCATAGAAGGAAACTTATGTTTGATTTTTTTTTCTTTTTGTAATTCTAGTTCATGGCTAGTTTAAATAAACTTTTCATCTGATTTAGGCTAAAATTTAAAATTATGGTTCTAGAAAAGATAATATTAAAAAGGTTGAATACTTTTGAATCACTATTAAACTGAAATCTAAATCTGGCCAAGAATTTCAGTTAAAAATAATGTTTGTGAAGCTAAGATATTAATAGAAGAATGCACATTGCAAGCTCATGTCACCTTTTAAAACAAAGCCTTTTCTTTGGGGGATTATTAATTTCTAATCAGATGCAACATATTTATTATTTCCAATGAGGTAAGACCTAGATTTTCACGTAGTTACTACAGCAAATCAAAAGAATTGAGGTTGAGTCATGAATATCCTGCTGAGCTCAGTAAGCCCAGGGAAAAGTAGTTTAGCTTAAAGTTGCTTCTCCTGTCATGTTGATGTATTTGCAAAGCAGTAAAACAGCAGACTGAGTGGTCAGTAGTTAGTAAGTTCCCATGAAAGTTACATATCACTAATCGTTCATTTTAATTATTACAGTTTCAGCCAGGTTCTGTGCAGAAAAAAAATAAAATACAACCATCAGAAAGCAGTCTGGGTATTTTAATTAGAGGGAACGGAAATGGCAATTTGTAAGATCACTGGAAAAATCCATTGGCAGAGGGAGGCAGGGCTGCTAAAGGAACAGAGAGGAAAAATGGAAAGCCAAGACGTCAGAAGGAGCTACTGTCCCAGGCCTGGCGCATATGAGTTAGCATCTGCTCTTCAGTCAAAGATGATATTGCATTAAATCTCAATGTGCCTAAAAAGTGCCTCCCCGACAAGACTAGGACCACTGAAATGATGCCGCCTATCCAAGGGAACTTGGCACCAGAATAAACCCGTTCATTGCTCTACAACAGAAAGCAATAATGACTATAGGAGCCGGACCAGGAAGATTTTCTTTTCCTCCTTCCTTTTGCTCCTCCAGACTCCTCTTAAACTTTTGCTGACCAAGTCCTTACAGAATCTCTGTAACCAATTTCCTGTATTGACTTCATTCTGAAAGGGGAAGTATAGAATGTGCTTTCCTTTGTGTCAGGATAGAGGTGATTCTCTGGCTAGGCAAGTGTCATAGGAAGGCATCTAGGATACTCGCTACATCCAGCAATGTAGTGTAGTAAACTAACATTATGCTCTGTGGGATGCTGAAACAAATAAAGGTCCATGAATAATATATTACGAAAGAAAATCAAAGTGCTGATGGAGCTTTGATGTAAGACAGTGATGGTGGACTGCTGTGCTGGCAATTTAAAGCAACCTATTTCTATTTCTGGTGGTACTTGCAAATTGATAGCTAGTAAAAAAAAAAAAACAGACAAGCATTTTTCAGATTTCCACAACAGTTAGATAAATATTCAATACCTTCCGATGTTAATTTGTTCCAATAAAGAGGTCACAGCTTGAACAGCAGCTAGAATTTGAGTCCTAACAAAATATCCAGATTATCCTCTGTAAGGAATGCCTGCAGTGAACATTCATATTAGATACAAATACTCTTAGATTCTATACCATTACTTAAGTTCCATCTATACTTCTTTTTCCTGATTGTTCCTTTTAAACAATTTTGCTCTTTCTGATTACCTACCAAACAATTCAGAACTGGTCATGAATCAGCATCAACATATTTATCTGTTTACATCTCCACAGAGGCACAGTGGACAACCAAATAAACTCCTTGACCTTTTGTCTACTGGAAGAATTTTTCTACCAAATGTATTTAGGGGAAGTCCTACGTTTACTTCTGGCTGGTGAGAACACAGTACAAGAACCATTTGTAAATCTGCCCCCTTCCCCCTCTTTTGTACATATTTGGTAAATGAGTCCTTGAGAATTTATAATGAGGCAATAGATGTGGTTGGAGGCAGACAGCAAAATAGTTGCAATAGACACCTTTGGAGTCTGAGTGACATGTTAATTTAACTTAAGAATTTGGGATCTGTTGACCCAAATTTTGCATTTACTGTGCAATGCTGCACAAGCTGATTTTACAATTTATGTATCTTCTATGTTATGATTGGCAGCTCAGGTCACACATCGACTTGGGATTTTATCACAGGTATAGTCCCAAGGCTGTATAGCAGACCACAATATTTCTTTTGTTTAAAAAGAGAATGGTTTTCTGCAGAAATACTTGGCTTTGCCCCAGAATTGCCAGGTCTGCCCTATGATTCTACCATTAGGGAAATTTGACATAAAGTCAACTATTAATGGTGCCTGAAAAAGCAGGTTATAGACCACCAACATCAAGGTTACATTTTACATAGTAAAGTGTGGGATGCCAGTTAAGATGTTGGCACAAATATAAATGTTAAGGGTTTTTATGTGATTGTGAAAGCTGTTTTATTATCATCAGAATAATAATGTTTAATAATAAGATTTTTGAACTGTTTTTCTATAAGACTGTCCCTGTACATTAAAAAATTCAGAAGCCATTTAGTGGAAGAAATTGGTAATTACATAAATTTGACTATGAGGACTTAAATGAGTCAGAACCATTTATCTTATCCTTAATTATTTATTACATAATTCACATACTTAAAGAACTATGTAATTTGTAACCTAGTTAATGCTCATTGATAATAGGCTGTTTTTAATCAGCGTTTGGACTTTTGAAATATTTGTACTATATGGGTGGTAATCAAAATCATGAAAACTATTGTAGACATGTGTAGCTTTAAAAAATATTTGTCATTGAAGAATGACAGAGAAGTAGACTGGTGAACAATGGTGTATACTTATGAATGAAGGTTGTGCTGCTACAAAAAGGAACAAAGTGGTGAGGCATGCAATGATGTGAATGAACAAAGGGGCATTTGGTGAGACAAAATAAGCCAGAAACAAAACTGCAAGAATGGTATGGTCATCTTTAGAAACGCTAATAAGAAAACAGGGGCCTAGACTGTAAGCTTTTTAGAGCAGCAATATTAAGTCTGGATTGGTGATTATTATTTCTAGATTTTAAGAGGTTGTTTTATTATTATAACCTGATAGTCAGAGATAAGAATGAAACTGAACAGGTTGGGGTTAAAGTAATTCAGAACATAGGGGTAAGGAAGACAGTGTCTATATTTTAGAACCACACATACTCTTTGAGACTCATGGAAGAAAGGTTTATTTGATCTGAAACTGAAATTTTCTATAGTGCATAATTTAATTCAACCTTTCTGTATAGCTCATTTGAACAATTGAAACATAGGGAGCCCAGAATAAGAAAGAGGTCCTTTAATCATGTATAGATTATTGTAATGCCTGGATACATTCTAGAGTATATTAAGCAGATAATCAAAAAGTACTAGCAAAGTCCCCTGAGGGAGGGGAGAAAGAATATGGAACTATCAAACCTTATCATCAGGGAATTCCCTGATGCTGCATCAAAATTCAGGGACACCCAAATCAATAGGCCATGCCCTTGATCATGAGGCTTACTCTTGTGAAGTCTATGTAGGTAGCGGAGAAGCTTAGACTACCTGTAGGCATGCCTAAGAGTTACTTCTAGAGGAATTCTTTTGTTGCACAAATGTAGGCTCACTCTCTCTAAGGCCATATCTGTAAGTGAAATCATTGCCCACCCTGCTACATGGGACATGACATCCAGGGGTGAAAGTTTCCCTGGCTACGTGGGAAAGGACTCCCAGGGATGAATCCAGACCTGGCACTGTGGGATCAACAATTCCATCTTGACCAAAAGGGTCAAGAAAAGAATTGTAAGAAATAAAGTATCAGTGGCAAAGAGAGTTCAAATAGAGTGGAGAAGCTACTATGGAGGTTGCTCTTATGCAAGCGTCAGTTAGACCTTGCTACCTATCATAACCTGCCAAACCCCAACCAGAACCATTCTGGCCAATCCTAAAGAACACCTAGGGCAATATATAAGATTCCACAAGGGTTACAGGCACTAGAGTAACTTGCCAGAAACTTACAACCTCCAGATGGGTCCCTGATCCAGATAAGTCCTGAAACCTAGCATAGCCTCTCCAGAATATCAGATAGTTCCATCTCCCTACCACATATTAGTGACAGACTCTTCCAATATTAAAAAAAATTAGAATTGCTATAGCCCAAACACCAAAGAGAAGGTGATGATGGAGCTTTACAAAGAAGATAGGATTTAACAAATGAATATGAATGCTGAATCAATTAAATTGATATCTCTTTTAGTCTCCAGTATTTTAGAGCAGCTAGAAGTAAAAACCTAAAATTGTGGAATTGTAACCCATGTCAAACTCTAAAGTGTGTTCTACAACTAATTGTGGTGCTGTTCTTTGAAATTTGTAGCTTTTTTGTGTGTTTATTTTTCACAAAAAAAGAAGGAAAAAATTCAATTGTAATGATAAAAAAATATTTAAGCCATCTAGCCTCCTATATTCTGGAGCAGCTAGAAGGAAAAATATGAGAGGATTATAGGTAGCCCATAACAAATTCTGGGATCTGTCCTGTAACTACATGTTGAAAAGTGTTTTGAAATCTATTGCTTTTTGTTTCTTTGTATATATGTTATACTATACAATAAAAGAGTTAAAAATTTAAAAAAAATGCGCCATATATAAAATATATGGAAACATAGGTATGTACATAACTAGTTTGTCTTTTCTTTCAATCACTCCCAAAAACTTTTTACTATAATTACATTTGTTAGCTGCAAAAAAATTAAGATAATTATTACTTATTCAAAGATAAATGAGACAAAGAAAATTCAGCTGTGTGTTACACTTATAAGTAAAGCATTAATCTACAATAGCTTCTAGCATTACTGAAACAGCATCTCCAACTCCAACTAGTATAAACAAGAACTTATTCAGTAGTAATTATAATGGTAGTTAAGACATCTGTAAATATGGTGCATATCAATATATATGCATATATAACAATTTTTCTATATGAAATTCAGTGGAGCTTGATAGATTTTATCTGCTTATAAAATTTGAAATTTTTTTTAAAACATGATTTCTAGAAGAAGATCCTTAAAAATGATCTCAATCAATAATGTTTTTCCTTGAAAATATAAAAAAACGAAGTTAAAAAAACACATGTACATATCTATTTAAAATAGCTACTTCTTGTGAAAGTATTATAATATCAGAGTTTTTAAAATACTTCATAAGAACTAACATAAGACTATTGAAAAGGTAAATATAAAAACAGATTTTCACTCACAGATGTTTATGTAAATGATTGTATTCAACAATTAATCGTCAATAATTTTCCAACTAATTTAGTGGATGGAAGAAGAGGATTATCGTTGAGTTCTGTCGCCTTTTCTGTGGGCTTAGGATCTTTTGAAGATGTGACCTTAAATAGAATCCTTCTTGCAATACTAAAAGAAGGGGTGTATAGGTTTGTACTCCTAGATCTAAAATAAATGATAATTTGTACATTTTTCTATGTACCCAGAACAAATAACTTTGCCTCTTGTTGTGATCATTTCTTGAATGATTACTAATCAGTATTGATCAGCTATAGCTACACTGCACTGTATAATGGGTGCTGGGAATGAACCCTTGGGGGGTTTAAATAAATAATCAAGACCTCAACCAAAAGGAACGCTGAGGGCTTCCCTGCTGTGAGGTGACCTGCACCCGTTTCTTATCATCCATTGTCATACCCATGCTTCCGGAACAGAGTAACTGTGATACTGGAATCTCTGCTTGGAGTTGTGCGATCTCTCCTATGCTGTTAGCACTCATATTTTGATTTTGCTACCCATTCTTCAAGATAAATTCAGAGTTCAATGAATCCTATTGCAGCTCCTAAATCTGATTTTTAACCTAAACCCAAGACCACCTATGCTGGTCAACCAGAGTGGATTTTGTAGCTGTAAACACAGCCAATTAAAATGTTAATAAAAATGTATTTGAATAGATACTAATGGCCTAAGACCAGACTAGGTACTATTAAAACACAGGTAATAATAAAAATTACTTGTGCTTTAAATAATCATGTTACATCAATCTGACGTGAGAAAACAAGTAAGACATTTTATAAACTACAGTGTGATGAGTGCCCTATTACAGAAAGAAAGAAAAAATGAAGAAAAGAATTATGAAAAATTCATAGCTGGGAATCAAAATATAAGGAGCCCATGAATTCATGAAGCATGCTGAATATAGGATAAACGTGGGGAAACTTGCAACTGCTGCTGCTTGGAAAATCTCATGGACTAGTTCTTTAACCACAATAAAGGGTGAAAATCTAAATCATTTTTCTAAAGTCACTTAGTCACTTAACTGATAGCCCATATGCAAATCTGTCTAGAATCTACATTTTCATATACATTTTACTGAATTATAAATGACACCGCTGAAATAAATTTATAATCTTCCTGCTTTAAAACTCACCTAGAATACAATAAGCAGTTTTCTCAAAACCCATCGTAGCATACATAAATGTCTGTTTTCTATATTGCTAATGCTGTGCTAATAACAAGGAAAATAAAAACGGGTGGAAATGTTGCTGGTCTTAATTCCTTCAACCAAGAATTTCAAATTAAACGAAAAGAAGAATCCCATCTGTTTACTATTCTCTAATTATTATACTAATTTATCCTAAAGAATATAGAACGATTTCCTCAACAAGGATGAGAGAATATTAAGCTGCAGAAATTCCAGCCTCATAAATATCTAACACACTGGATACATGCTTTCAAAGTGTTATGTTAAATGCTGCATTTTCCAACAAAAACAGCAAAACTAAAATGAGTAATCTTCTTGTTATCAGATATATGTTCAACTTGTTTGGTTATTTTAAAACAGAAAATTGTGTGGAGTATGCACAAAACAATTTCTACATGTTAAAAAAAAGAAAGCAGTGTAAAATTTTACAAGCATAACGTCAATATTTAAAATAATCCCTCAGATTTAACTTCTCTACTTAATTATATGTGGTTTTCTTAACTAAAATTTCATCTTCAAAAATTAATTCCTGAATCTCTGCCCATGTTTACTTTGCAATTTAGCATGGAAAAACCATCGTTCATATATATTGAAATATATTAATGCATGAAAGTTTGCAAAGTCAATACAATGAACTTTGGAAATGTAAAGGAAATTACGTTATTAGGATACATTTTTACCTACTTAGTCTAGAGTAGTCTGAAACTCTATGTATAGCTCAATGCAATTCATATGAAAGTGCATGCCACTGACAGAAATAAATGCTTCATCATGCCATTTTAGAACTGTTTTTAAGTATTCTCTGAAACTGTCTACTTGCTAAGAAAGAAATAAAAGTTAAATGCAAAAGATACCCATAATGTATTCATGTCCTTCAGCACTCAGTAGATAAATCATTCTCATTCAAATGAAATCCTTGACTTTTTTTTTCTCCTGCTCCTATGTTCAAGAGATATGCTAAGGGTATATGAATTCTCAAAGAACACTGTCTCTCTTTTTTTTCTCTCAAGATGAAGAATGAAACTAATGGGAAGAATGCAACCTAACATGAAATCTCTAAGGATAATTCAATGAAAAATGATAGAGGACATGGACTATTTGGCAGGAGAATTTTCACATTTCTTGTTATTTCTATCCATAAAGCCCTCTGAGAATTTTCTCCTTATCATGCAGAACGTTCAATGTACTAACTATATAAACTTAAGGAAAATTGAGACATTTTATAACTCTACTATTACTGTAGACATGTTATTTTCCTCTAAATTGGCTTAACAGTGATTGCCCAGGGACCAGTTTAAGATATAAGAAAAAAATTAACTACAGCTAGTATCACCTACAGTGTATGGCTTAGACAGAATTTTCCACTGTAAGAGTCACAACTTTCATGGAAGGCGGGTTGTGGAAAGGAATCAGATATGCCTTAGCAGAAGAATGCTAGTGATAGTAGGTTTGTAGAAACAGCAGCAAGTATCTTAATAACAGGAGGAATGTGCTTTTTTATTTTTCCATGAAACTAGAATGATTTATCTCCAGAAAATAATAATAAAATAAATTAATGTTCTCATGTACAATCTGCAAAACCAGAGATTGGAGGGCCTCTATTAGCACCTGTCCATGTCTGAAATAGTCACCTTTGCAAGACAAAGAAGGAGAACAAGACTGAAGGTTTTTTTAACCTCCCTTCCATGGAGAGTGGTTGAACTCCCTGATGGAGGAGAAGATATATGAAATTGACAATCTTCAAAGAAGAGGTCACAGGAGGGAAAGAAGGATTTTAAGGATATTAGTACAATCTTTCACATGGATCCATTTTATATTTGCATCAGAGTCAAAATTTTGCAGTTTTGAAAATAATGCTTAAACCCTTATGGAAATCTTTGTCGAATCATCAGTGTGAACTTGCCTGAAGGAGTCAATAAACTGTTTCTGGAGACGTGTACAACATGGACTGCTTAATTCCAGTCACGTCTTTTCCTGGCTACCAGAGTAAATCCTAATTGATTTTTTTTTTTTCTGTTTCTACCTGGGATGTCATATTTGAGAATGATTCTCACTTAATCATTTCTGATAAGGATACTCTTAAGGAACACAATTTGACTTGGACTGTGGAACCCAAGCCTACAAAACCCTCTCCAGAAAACTGGCTTGGAATCTGACTTGCAGGGCTTCATCTTCACTGGTAAAGCCACATGAACAGCAGGGACCATAGCAGGTTTTTGAATCCTCAATAAATAAGGAATTCACCCTTATTTATAGAAACTGCAGGTGAAATCTGATGGGAAGCATGTTCTCAGCTTGTTTGTCTAGTGTCAGAATAGAAGTGGTAATAGCAGAAGCTTTTAGAAGGCCAGTCCAAAATTCTATATGAAAATTTTCAAACTGAAATTAATTCCCTGGCCTTAGTTTGTGCAATATATGTTCCAAATAGCTGAGATGGTAATTAGCATTCTTGCTGAACCTATGAAAATAAATAAACCAAATTTAATAAGAACAGCTTTATGGTGATCATGAGATTATTCATGATCACATAGGATTATGTTGTCAGGACAACTATCAGAACCTGGAATAGGCTAAAAAGATTACTGTTCTTCCTTTCAGTGCAATACTAGGCTTGATTTTTATTATTTTTACTGCTTGGTGAAATCATCTTAACTTGATGCTATAGAAGGAGTTACCCAGCTAATAATGGTAAAGGTATATTCCCTCTGAGGTTCAAGCAAGCCACAGATTTACAATTATCCTATGACGAAGATGAATAAAATAAAAATAAAAATAATATCAAACCTGTCATATGCCATTTGTTTTTAATGTAGCAAAGAACAATTAAAAATATAAATTGAGTTTTAATCTAACTTTAATATCCCAATTTGAACATACATATGTATGTTGGAATTACATGATGACAAGTATATTGTTAACATTTCTTACGTCCTCAATTTCCTTTTTCTCGTATTGATTGACTTACAAAACTGACTATACTGTTAAATATCCATTTAGCTTTTGTTGATATATAACAATGACATCAAAGTTTAAGATTACAACAATCATTTGAATTAATTTCATGCTTGAAGAAGAATGATGGAATGTATTATTGTGAAATTAAAAAAACTTATGAAGATATTCAGTTGTAGTAAAAGCACAACACTAAATCAATTTTTCCAATAAAATGATAAAAGCTTCAGTAAATTTCAACTATTAAATTGTTAGCAGAGATTATTTATATAGCGACAATTATGTTTCAGGATGAAATAGGTAAACATCAAACAAAAGATTTGATAACAGTGTTTAGCTGATGGTTTAAAAAAATTTTGCAAATTTTATACTTCAATTTATTTAAACTTAAAAATAGAATCAAATTAAGAGTATAATCTAAGAACTCCTAAAAGCCACCCCACGCTATGCTTTTAACATAATGTTAATATGGCTGCCAGTGTTTGCTCATGAATATGAAACATGAACAGTGTTTGTTCATGAATATTAATATGAATTACTGGTGACAAAAGAAAATTTTATTATTTTAAATTATATAAAAATGGAAACAGCTTTATTTGACAAGTCAAGTATTTTATAACCTCAACCAAAATAGCAATAAAAAGGTCAATAAAATCAGTGTTTAAAAAATTAAACATTTTGCACATTTTGGCTATGAAAATTTAGCACTGTTTTATAAGTGTGAGGACTATTAGAAAGATAAATGTAAATGAATATGAAGTTCTCTACCTGCTTTCCTTAAGAGAGAGAGAAAGAAGGGAGAGAAACAATATCTTAATTTTACTAATTGTTCTATTACTAAATGATTCATTCTTATGGCTTATATATTTGGCAATGCAGGATACAAATATAATCAAAATTTCATAATGAAGTGGAAGAGATGATAACAGGGATAATTATAACAACAATAATTATAATAGTTGTATTAACAAGGGAAAGTTTGTGTTATACCTGAGATACCAAAGAACATTGATATCAATATGGGCAATTGTACCATTAATGGTTATAGCAACTTTGAAGAAAAAGACTAACTCTAGTTAATAAGACTGCTAAAAAAATCTCTTTAATTTTGTTTCTTATTTTAATTCCAAAATCGACTATAGTAAAGTTCAAAATTATTCTAGAAAAAGCAAAAACATGGGTTTTTTCAAATCTTCATTTGTATATAGATGTATGCAAAGACTTACAAACATACAAGAATTACAATGAAAGTCTCAGATTACCATAATTTCACCGAGGTTCCCAAGAAAATAAAATAGCTGGATTTTGGTTATCAGTAACAAGATGCAAGAATGTTTAGAGAAAAGTGTGTTTGCTACGATGATTTTCCCTTTATTGTAATTATTTTTAACATTATCTGTTAACTTTTTATTAGGATATATTGAGTTCATTAAAACATGTTTTTAAAACTGTATGAAAAAATAGGGGATAAAAATTCACAGTGAAATTATTTTGATAAATCATTTTCTTTTAGTACTCAGCTAGTAGACAAAAGGAAAACTTGATGAAAATCTTTGATAAAGGAAACTTAAAGAAAGAAATATGACTTTTCATCAAAGGGGAAAAATAAAAAGACATAATTTGCTTTTCTGTTCAGGTCCAAAGTATTATCCTCTGGCCTTTGCTTTTTTCTCATGTGTCATCTGCTCCTTCTTTCCTTAATTCCTTTGGCTTGAGGCCTATCAGATTTTTTTGCTGTTCCTAGAGTGTGCCAAGCACATCCCTACACCCTTCCTCTTCTACTACATCTTCACAGGATGCATCACTCAGGCCTTGTCTCAGGTATCACTGCCTCAGACAAACTTTTCCTGACCACCTATCAATTCCATCATTCTCTCTTCCTTACATTCCTTTACTGAGATACATTTTTTTGTTACATGTATTTATTTGTATGTTTTATGCTTTTAAAATTGTGTGTCTGCTTATTTCTTCTACTAGCATGTGAGTTCCATTAGGGTACAGATTTTGCCTTACTATGCACAAATGAATAAATTAAAGAATGAATTAAATGGAGGAATTCTCATAAAACAGTAATATTACTTATTTTGAAATACCCTGAAAGTAAATAAGTAAATAAGTAAAAATAAATAAAAATAAGTAAAATAAATAAAATTCATATTTAATTGTTTTTATTATGAATTCCTAGTAAGAAAAATTAAAATTCACATTTCCTATTACTCACTGACTTTGTGCTTCTTAAGTTTATTTAATAAGTTGTTTAATAAAGCAAAAAAGAGTTCTAAAAATATTTTTAGTCAATTGAAATCAAGCTAAAAGGAAACTAGCCACTCAGGCACTTAAATATTAGGCTTTCCTATCCCAAGTATTGACATCTTAGTACTCACATTCATATAGAGTCTTTTTTAAAAGATATTTTTAAATTTCATTCCATAACAGTGTAACAATCACATAATTCTCTTTGGGACTTTCCTTAACTTTTACATGATTCATGTTGAGTAGAACCTCTAGTATAATCTCTAATTATAAAACCTATAATTTATTCCTTTTATACCTCTAACACTGTATAGGGCACATGATATGTAGTTCCTTAAAAATTCTTATAATTTTTTTCTCTTGTAGAAGATTTGTGTCCTGTAAATTCTTCTAGTGATAAGAAAACCCAATGACATTTTATAGTGAAAATCAATATATTTTAAAATGGAGTCTCAATACTGGATTAAATTAAGTGATATCTTAATAAATTCTTCAAAGATATTTTAGAACCTCAGATTCCTTTCCACAATGGAACACTACAGAATGTTAGGAATTCTTTATAACATACATTCCTTATTTATTGATAAAAACTAAGGCATACAATAAAATCATATTTTATAAACTACCCCACCTACAAATTAACCCGCACAATTTCCTTTTCGCATGTATAATAGTCTCTTCTAATTTCTAAAGCTAATCATCTGCTCTTAAATCCATATTTCCTGCCTCTTCTGAGATTTCATTTCTTGGATTAACCTTTCTTTCCTGAGTCTCCCAAACTTCCCAATCTACTTTTTATTTCACCTATCAACACTAAAACTTGTCCAAAACTCCTGAGTTTAAGTTTTACAAAAAGTTATCTACGCCATTACAATCTTCCCTCCCAGTTCCATTAACATATCATAAAACAATAATTTTCTAAATTCATTCACTCCATTTCCTGACTTTTAATTCACTATTAACCCTCTGTAACTGGGCTTTCATCACCAATACATTAGCAAAGCTTACATAGAAAAAAAAAAAGTAACATTAAAAAAATAATGGCCAAACTCTTAGGAATATCCTTTGTCTACATTTTATTTTACCACTTAGCATTATTCTGGAAACATTTATTCTTTCTTAAAAGTTGTATTTGTTTTGTCTTTATGCACTACTCTCCCAGAATTTATAGTTTATTCCACACTACTGGCTATTTTTACTGTCACTCTAGCAAACCTCCATTACTTTGCATATCTCTAAATGTTTCATTCTTCAGGATCTAATCTTCTCTCTTCTTTTTGTAATAACAGACCCCTGAAGTGATTTCTGGATTTGTTTTATCTCAAGTACATTTGTGCTTTTTTTTCTTTTTTTTTTTTCCAGAGCACATGTCATTTGCTTATCTGGTATTAATTACTTCTTTGTTTCCAACCTTTCACTATGGATTAACTACATGTCTATACTGTTTAGAATATGTCGAAGGTCAGGCTTTCTGGGAAACAGAATCTGCGATTGCAAGCAGGATGTTTATTGGGGAGTTGCCACTTGTTAGGAAAACAGAATTGGGCAAAAGGAGAAATTTGAATGAAGAGGCAGTTGCAATGGAAACCTGTGATGGCATTTCAGAGATGTCTGAACTGAGGCTAAGGCAACAAACCTTCTATGCCTTCTTCCCACATGAACTTAGAGACTATTATGATGTTAGATGAGGTAGCTCCTTTCAGTTGAAGGAAATTCTCAGTGAGAGACTCAACTATAAAGTAACAACCAATGATCCTGGCAGTTTTGGGAATGACTGCCTCAGTCTTGAAGGAGTAAAATAGCATAGCACAACACCCACCTACAGTCCATTTAGATATAATTGCATTATATAAATTCTTTCATCTGAAAACAGTTCCTTCAGGATTATCAAGATATCTAGAGATACTTACACAAGAAAAGTGTTTGGGGTATCCTGTGGCTTTTGCCACAACAACTAGGCAGAAATTAATACTCATAATATTCTTCCTCTGATATCCATGCTAGATAGGCATCCAAATCATCATCTCTAACCTCTACTTCTCTCAGTGTTTTACCTGGAGGTGTGGTCTAAGAGACTAGAGTCTGGTCACCATGAATTTCTCAAGCCATGGCTACTGCATATGGCAATTTATAGTGAAAATCAAGCATGAGTGTACAAAGAAACTCCACAACAGGTCACTTGGTGCAATATTTCCTTCCCTGCTCTCATAGTGTAACAGCTATCTTACCTCCTCCATTTAATGCTTACTCCTTTTCTTGCTTGTGGGTCTCTTACTCCTCTCCTCTAGTGGAAATAATTCCCTTATAGATACAGAGCCTCTAAACCCACAGAACATGCATTTATGGGGAAATGAAACCTAAATTTCCAGAGTGGATCACTGGGAATGATGGTAAATAGGGGCTTTCTACATGTTGGTTTCTGGACCCATGTATTCTATATTTTGGGTCTTAGAAGCAAATGATCATTGCTGTGGTGGTCCTCTTGCATCCTGGTGGATGGTGTCCAATTGGCCCAAGATGCCATGCAGGGTATTATCTCTGAGATGTTACTTTAACAGCACCTTCACATGCTGTTTGATCACTATCAGGTCAGTGTCTTTTGGATAGTATATAAGTGATAGAATCAGTGAATCCCATGATTATGAGCTCACTTCATCACTCCCTTTATTGCAAAGTGCATCCTTCTTTCTATACTGTTTTTTTGAATTAATTACTGTAAGCTCACATTGTACTTCTAGACACAAAATCTTTTCAAAAGAAAGGCAAAACCATGCCTGGGTTATGTGAAGAAACCAGTTAAGAGGAATAACAACTCTTCCATTAATCAACTCGCTACCAATTGGCTGATTGAGCTCCTCAAAATATGGTACAGTATTCAGAGCTCACTGTATTATTTGCAGGCTGGATTTTCAGCAGCAATAGTAGCTTGATGAGACTTTGTGAGTGGTGGGTTCATGCACTTATATTGCCAACTCTAACAGAGTTTTGCTAACAGGTTGAGTCATTTTGTCTACTTGGCTGTTAATAGTGAAAGTTCACTCTTGGCTCATATGATATTCAAAGACATTCATGTTCATGACCATTCCTAAAGTTTCCTCCTCATTCCTCTTCTCTGGATGGTCTTCTCGTCCAATCTTTTTCCTTTAGCCACCTAACCATCTATCCATATTAATTATTCTGGAAATATTGTTACTTAGAGCCACTTTTCTTTCCACTAAAAAGTGAATTCCTGTTGCACTATCCAAATTTATGGCTGGTGGGAAGTTTTCTCCTCTGCCCTCTCTTCTCTCATACCTGGATGGGACTGAAAGTTACGGGTATTCTGTTTTTACTTTATTTGTATCTGCGTACTGATCATACTCACCCAGGAACCAAGTTAGGCCTTTTTCCTCCTCGATCAACTGGTCATATGGATTCTGCTTGAAGCCAAGATACAAGTGGAAGAAGAGGTATAGATGCAACAGTAGTGGATTATATGGGTGGCTAAGCCACTCACTTTTTCAGATTACTCATGATTTATAAATCTGTGCTCAATCCTAGATGTACCATTTCCATTTGCAATGGATTACTGCTAGGCAAACCCAAACATATACTTTGCTGAGTCTAACACGACCCAGTCTAGTATAGGCATTTGTGTTGGTTTGAAATGATGTCTGTACCCTAAAAAAGCCACATTTTAATCCTAATCACATTTTGTAAATGTTTCTTCTAATCCGTATTCAGCATTGTATGTTTGAAACTGTAATTAGATCTTCTCCCTGGAGATATGATGTAAATGAGAGTGGTTGTTAAATTGGATTAGGTGACGACATGTCTCCACCCATTTGGTGGGTCTTGATTAGTTTCTGAAGTCCTATAAAAGAGGAAACATTTTGGAGAATGGGAGATTCAGAGAGAGCAGAGAATGCGGAAGCACCACGAAGCAGAGAGACCACCAGCCACAGACCTTGGAGATAAAGAAGGAAAATGCCTCCCGGGGAGCTTCATAAAACTGGAAGCCAGGAGAGAAAGCTAGGAGATGATACAGTGTCTGCCATGTGCCCTTCCAGCCAAGAGACAAGCCCTGACTGTGTTCACCATGTGCCTTCTCATTTGAGAGAGAAACCCTGAACTTCATCAGCCTTCTTGAAACAAGGTATCTTTCCCTGGATGGATGTCTTAGATTGGACATTTCTATAGACTTGTTTTAATTGGGACATTTTCTCAGCCTTAGAACTGTAAACTAGCAACTCATTAAATTCCCCCTTTTAAAAGCCATTCCATTTCTGGTATATTGCATTCCAGCAGCTAGCAAACTAGAACAGCATTTCTTAACACATGATCACATGATGTCTCAGTGTCAGACATTCTACATCTACCCAGAACCAGATGCACACCAGCAGTCTCTTTGCAAATTTTGTGTATTTCTTTGCTGAAGATGGCATGATCTTGTTTCAGAACCCTGAGCCTGGCTCTATGCTATGATTCTTTAATTGGGGTTTGCCATAAATTCCATACAAAGTTTTTTCCCACCACAGGTGCTCTGAATATTTTAGGTATTTATGGCCTGAGCAGCAGAGCAGCTTGCACTTCAACCCAGACTTAGAGCAGCCCTCTTTCTTGCTCAAAGTCTCAGTAAAATCTGTGAATCTTCACTATTACTTAGAAAATGTGTTTACCATTATTTCCAAGTGTGGGACATGCTAGAGTCAGAGCCTGAAGAGACATACCAGGTATTGGGTTTCCTTTTTGAGGTTGGAGGTACAAATGCAATGATGTGCTATTTATTTCAGAGGTTTATAATTGAATGCTCTTAGCCACAGCTCCACTAAAAACTTCCCAAATATGGCAGGTCCTTATATCTTTTGTAAGGTTACCTCATATATTTTAGAATGCAGGTGCTTACAAAGGCCTCCCAGGTATTCTTCCTCAACTCACCCAATGATATAATGGATTAAATGAATCATTTTTCTTTTTAATGTCTAATTAATCACTGAGGGCAACAGATTTATCATTGACCCAGACAAAATCATGAATGGAGCTGTTGTCAGTTCCATGTAAGTGTATACTGTTTCTGTTCTTCTTTCCTCATGGAAAAGCACATATTTGACATATCAAAGACTGAATACCATTTTCCTGAGTTCTTCTTAATTGTTCTAATCAACCTACCCCACCTGGCACAGCAGCAACATTTTGTGGCTTTTGCTTTGTTTAGATTAAAGCAGTCCATTGTCATCAGCCAAGCTAAACGTGGATATGGTACAACCCACTATCCCAGCAATTTTAGACATTAAATATTGACACTAATCTCTGTCATTCCTCTAGCATATCATGTTGCTTTTTATGCATTACATTGGCAGTAATCGTGGTGAGGGACAACCCACTATCCCAGCAATTTTAGACATTAAATGTTGACACTAATCTCTGTCATTCCTCTAGCATATCACATTGCTTTTTATGCATTATATTGGTAGTAGTCATGGTGAGGGACTTTTGGAGTCCTTCATTTGGTCTTCTGTATTGTCAGACCATATTATATGTTTTATATATATATATATATATATAAGACCTATTATATGTTCTTATCTGTGTGAAAAGAAATCAATGTGAGGGTTCAGTCAACTGCTGTATATGTTCATGCCAATCCAGAGACTGATGGTATGCTTACTCACCCCATTTTTGATAATACATGCTCATTAAGGTCTGGTTCTTTCATAGTCTAGCATCTTTCCTCTTTCCAATGGACCTAGAAATTCCCTAAATGTGTTAGTTAGTGACTTAATGTTAGTTTGCAGCTTGGTGGACAGGAAGGGCTTTGGATTAGGTGCTGGAGGTGATGTGTTGTCTGCAAGGAGGAGAGGGCCGCTTCTGAAGGCTGATTGTTTTTGGAAGTTGGGGATACTAGATTTTCCAATGCATGTGCCAGATGTTCTCATTCCTTAACTTAAGTTGCCAAATAAGGCACATTTGCATAGAAGACTACTTACTCTTTGTGTCTGTAAACATCTTTTACACAGGTCTTCTTGTAACAAATTATTTTGTCTAAAAATGATATATATATATATATAGGCTTCTTTATTAAATCATCTTTTAATTTGGATATAGACTTCTAGGTTAGTGATTATTTAATTTTACTATGTCCTCTAGCTTTCTTGTTTCTGTAAATAACTTGACTATCATTCTTATTTTTGTTCATTTAAAGTAATGTGGGTATTTTACCATCCCTCAGCTGATTTTAAGATTTTCTGTTTGTCTTTGGCTTGACCAGTTTTCCTACAATTGACCTAAATATGGTTTCTTTTGAATTTATCCTCGTGAACCCTTATCTTGAGGTCTTTAATTTGCTTTGATAAGTTCTCAGCCACTATCAGTTTATATATTTATTCTACCACACTATTTTTTTCCTATAGAGTTCGGATTTAAATGGCATATATGTTAGAACTTTTTACTACATCCCATAGTTTTTCAGGCTTATTTCACTTTAGACAAGATTTAATTCTGCTTCTGTCAGGCAGCTAGAAGATCACATGGTTCCAATAGGGTATTTGGATAGCTACAAGCTAGTCTATTGGTTGGTTATTTTTATTCTTTGGACTTTGCCTTTTGTATACAAATTGAAAGTACTGACCTGCATTTTTAATCATTTTTAATCCTGTGGGTGTGCTAAAAATTTTGCTAAGCTTCTCTCAGCCACCACCTTTTTAAAATTAGCACGTATCTCCAAAACTAAAAATCCATATTCCTGGCTCTTTTCTCTTGGTTTCCCTTTGTTCCTTCATATTGCCCTGTAATTCCTCATTGCCTTGATGACTTTCTAAACCTCTGACTAGGTTTTCATAATATATCTTGTTTAGATTTTCTAGTTGAAGTATGTGTTAAAAACAACCTAATCTGCCATTACAGGAAGCAGGTCATTGCTAGTATAGTGTAACATTTAGAGAATGGGTTTGTCAGTTGACAGTCCAGAGATTACATCTAGGTTCTCTTATGTAGAAGCAGACATAGTGTTGTGTTTAAGAAAATAAGCTTTAAAGCCAGGTTGCCAGGGATTGAATCCTGCCAGTGACATCTCCTATTTGTGTGACCTTGGACAAGTTTCTTAGCACATCTCTGCCTTGAGCCTTCATCTGTAAAACAAGAGTAATATTCATTCCTTACAGTTGTTGTAAGGATTATGTTTACACAATTAGAACAGTGACTAAATAAGTGTTAGCTTATTTATCCATGTTCTCAATGGCAAAATTAGGATAATATGATCTACCTAATAAGGTTTCTCCGAGAAATGGAGTTTTAATCTAAATAATTCATTTCCCCAGTGCTTGGGGAAATGCTAGTAAAATAATTATATACAATGCAATATATAATAAAGAATAAATAAATGGACTAAGAAATTGTGTCCCTCTTGAAGCTTCCTTCAGTTCCCTTCAGCTTTAGTAGATGTCCCTGTCTAATTGAGAGTGCAAGAGAGGGCTGGTTGATACTAATATTGTTTTTAAAATTATTAGTTGTCACCACATTCAAATCAGAAATGATTAATTGGATGGTCTTTCTCTGTACATTAAAAGACATTTTTGTATACGCACCCCAGAAAAACATGTTCTTAAATTTAATCCATACCTGTGGGTGTAAACCCATTGTAAATAGATCATTTGATGAGGCTACTTAAAATAAGGTATGACCCACCTCTTCAGGAAGGGTCTTAATGCTATTACTGAGTCCTCTATAAGCCAATGAAATTCGGACACGAGAGAGGGGAAGCTACAGAAGCAAGAAACTGAAAGCAACCAAGCCCAGAAGAAAAGCAAGAGACCAGCAGACTCTTCCATGTGCCTTGCTGTGTGGCAGAGGAGCCAAGAATCACAGGAAGAATGCATCACCTTGATGGTTCTTTGATCTATACATTTTCCTGGACTCTAACAGTGAGCAAATAAATTTCCATTGTTAAAGCAGGAACATTTCATGGTATTTCCTTTCAGCTGCCCAGGAAACTAAAACACCTGATAAATGATCATGCAGAGTCTGAAGAAAAAAATTGTTTTCTATTTGCATCAAAGGTCAGAAACAAATAGTTAATCACATATTATAAAATAAAGTATCTTATGTTTTTTGTTATTTATAACAATATTTAAAATATTATTTTTAAGAAAGAAATAATAAAGATTCCAGCAGTGATGATTAGAGAACTCTTAATGTAAGAATTTAAGGATGCATTTTTCTGTCTGGTTTCATAATGCCTATAACAGTATACTACTGAATCATGGATTAATGCTAACATGGAAGAAGGTTTTACATTTACCCCTGTGTTTTCCAAGAATTTCATTAGTCATTGAAGAAATTCTTATCAACTGTACAGGCAATCAATTACTTCTTGAGAAGATGATAATAGGATCTGAATGCAAACTATAGGCTTTGAAAGCACCCCAAATGCTATTAAAAAGAAAAATAAGGAAGATGTGTATGATAACTTCTGCATTTAAGGTCAGTACAAAACAAATAAACCATAAATTAGACATATTTGTGAAGCATTAAAATCCAAAAGCAGAAACCAGAAAATTTCAGGATGATTAGAACAAAGTTTAGAAAATAGAAATTAGAAAAGTAGATACTGAGCATATGACCCTAATTTTGGTATTTGACCTTAAATATAACATACAAGTGAAAAGTGCAATGAGAGGTCTTACATCATAATCTCTTAATTTTCAAATATATGATAAGAAAGAGAACAGCAAACAACCACTCTTATGTCCACTACTTCACCCAAGTGCAGAAATATATAAAAACATCAATCATCTTTGCATGCCTCCTAACCAATCTCATTCTCTACTCTGCATGCCCAACCTCCACCAAAGCTAATCAATATATTAACTTTGATGTGTATCATTCCTATGCTTGTCCTTAAATATTTACTTCATACGCAATATCTTTAAGCCTTATATTTTTGTGTCATTTAAATTTTGTATACATGTTCTAAGTTTCTATACATATATTTCAATTATTAACTTTATGTACTTTATCCATATTGATATGTGTAGACCTAGGTAGTGTATGTCACTGTTATAGATAAACTATATCCAATGCTTATTCTCCTATTGATGTATTTTCCTTCCATTTTCTTTTCTGCTCAATGCTACAATGAATATTTTATCTCCTTGTGCATATGTATGAGTGTTTCTCCATGACAATGCTGGCCAACAGAACTTCCTGTGATGATGAAATGTTCTATATGTGTCTTTTCCAAAACAGTAGCGAATAGCCACATATGGCTACTGAGCATCTCAAAAATAGTTTGAGAAACAGAATCTTTATTTCAATTATATTTTAATAAATGTAAATTTAAATGTATATAGCCACTTATAACTGGTTAGCAGCTACATTATTGGACAGTGTACTTTCAGGGTGTCCTAGTAGTGGTACCAGTGGATAATAGATATATTCATCTTCAGCCTTACTACTTCAGATTGCTTGAAAAGTGTTCAAAGAATTAAAATTTTCTCAAGCACATATAAGAAAATTTGTCTCATTTTCATATTTTTACAGATCTTGGTATTATCAGTCAAAATAAAGGGTTCAACATTATTTATTTTTTGTTGTTGGAACAGGGAAGTGGTGTTGCCTTCCTCTGATCGACAGTGAGGTTAAGAATTATTTTTCATGATTATATAGTTTTTTGTTCTATGAATTGTCTAAGTTTATTTTTCTCATTTACACATTGATTTGTTTTTCTTATTTTTCATATTTCTTTATTTATTCTTGAGGTTAAGTCTCCCTTGGTTATTTTCCAAATCTCTTCTCCACTGTTTTGTCAGAAGATTTTTTTTAAAAAAATGTTGTTTAATTCATCAAATTTTTTGCATGATTTTGTTTTTTGAGCCTTTTTAAAGAAATATTTTCCCAACCCAAGGCCTTCAAAACATATAATCCTGTGTTTTTGTCTAAATATAAAGTGTATTATATTTCCCTTTTCAAGGTTTAATTCCCTTGGAATTAACTTTTGCATATATTTTGAGAGATCTAATTTTATTTTTATCTATAAGAAAAAGCATTTGTTTCAAAGCCATTTAATCAAAGGTCCATCATTCCTCCAGATTTTGCAAAACCAATGTTCTCATATTTCAAGTTTTCAAGTATTCATTGTTTTTCTTCAGCTATTTTGGTCTATTTTTCCTTTTTTGCACAAATATGATACAGTATTAACCACCTTTATAGTTCTTGATAACTGAGAGAGAATGCTTTCCACCTTGCTCTTTAAAAAGTATTTTAGCAAACAGTATCGACAATATGAACATTCTTTTTTAACCAGTTTGTGCACCACTCAGCTTGGGTGTGCTTTGGTCATACACATAGAGCCAGGAGAAGCTTCCGATAAATGCCTTAATAAGTGCAAAAGCAAAAATGTTGATCCATTTTATTGGAATGGGACAATTCTAAGACAATTAGTTTACGTTTCACTGTGCAACTAACTGATGGTAAGTTTGCCTGAGAGAACAGACTTGGTTGTCTCCCTCCTTGCTGCTGTTATGTGTGACTCACTTTCTCCTGAACACACTTTCTTAAAAAATGCACTTGCAAACAAGTTCTTCTCTCACAGCAATTTTCTGTAGAACTTGATTGAGCAGAGTTGTTAGCCCTTTGTTTTTTCATGTAGTTAAAATCAGCTTATCTAGTTTCTTACTTGTGTGCATATAATACAGGCATACAAACACACACACACACACACACACACACATGAATTAATTGAAATTTTAAATGGAAAAAAATTGATACTTGTAGAGTACTTTATCCTATTGTATGTTTTTATCCATGAATCTATATCTTACCCTTTATTTAGTTCATTTATAATCATTCAATAAAAATTTATTTTTCATGAAATTAAGGCACATATTAGTTATTCTTAGACTCCCTTTGTTTATGGTTTATATGTTCCAAGTGTTTAAAATCCTTCCATTACCTGTTATAAGAACTATTTTCTATATTTTTTTAGTTTTAGAGTTTACCAAAAGAGGTTTGGAAAAAATTCTCATTATGATTTAATTTGTCAAATGTTACTTGTAATTTTAATTTTGCATAACACAAGTTATAATATTAAATGATAATTCTAAAAAAATGTATTTTCAGGTAATACACTCTTTATTCCTAATACAGATTTCTGTAGCACAATTTTAGTTTTCCTAAACTTTTAAGGCTCCATAAGATTTCCTCTGGTTAGGATTTACATGCAAATATTTTTCATGATTTGAATGATGCAAGCAACATAAAGCTAAGTTTTCCTCTCTACTTAACTCTTCAAGTTTGATCTTAAAGTTTATTCTGATTAATGATATTACTGAAATAGTTAGCACTTTATTTTGCAGTGTATTATGTGTTTTTTCCTTATTAGGTTTTCTCTTCGCAAATTTTCTTTCAATGACTATACATTCTTTTGTCAACATTTCTCTTGGAAGTTATGTATTCAATTTTATCATTTTATTGACTACCTAAAAAATTAAAAGGGAAGTTTTTACTTATGATAATAAACATCATTATCCCTATACTGTTTGTAAATATTTCAATGACATCTGAAATCTTCAACTTCAATTGAGTATTATATGGTATTTGTGTCCAGTATTTCAGTCTCACATTTTTTTGGTAAATTAATAATGAAAATTATTTTTGTTTATATAGTTGATGCACGAAAATACATTCTTTTGCTCCCCATTTCCATCTGAAACACAGAATGGAAAGCTGGGTTCAATATCCTTATTTTGAACAACATTCTTTAAAATGATCTTACATGTAATTCTATTGATGTTAAAGAAAATCTTCCAGTTTGCTTTTTTGTCTGAAAATATTATGATAATGAACATTTATCTAGTGATAAAATTCTCAGCAGGTTTATTATTCGATACATTACCTTAGTCTTATTTGTGACTTGGGAAGTCTGCTGTCAGTATAATTGGATAGTACATTAGTTTGCTAATGCTGTCAGAAAGCAGTACATCAGAAATGGAAAGCTTTTAAAAAGGGAGTTTAATAAGCTACAAGTTTTCAGTTCTAGTGCTGAGAAGATATCCAAAGTAAGGCAACAACAAGAGGAACCTTTACTCAAGAAAAGCTGATACCATTCAGAGCACCTCTGACAGCTGGGAAGCACATGGCTGGGATTTGCTGGGCCCTTACTCCTGGGATACATTGCTTTCAGCCTCTATTTCCTGTGAATTCTTCACTTCACTTAGCAGCTGTGGTTCTTCACTTAGCTCCCCTGGGACACAACTCTGGGTTTTGGCTTGCTTAGCACCTCGTGGGAAGGGACATGGTGATGTCTCCTGGGCCCTGCATCTCCAAATGTCTGGGACCTAATTTGGCTCTGTCATCTCTGAAGCAACTGTTCTCTAAGTGTCTGTCTCTGCTCTGAGCTTTCGCCAAAATGTTTCCTCCTTTTTTAAAGGACTCCAGTAAACTAATCATGACCCACCCTGTATGAGTGGAGTCACATCTCCATCTAAACAAAGGGCCACACCCAATATCATGCTGCCACATCTCTGCGGAGATAATCTCATCAAAAGGTCATGCCAAGCCAGGAGCACCACATCTCCATGGATTATAATCTGATCAAAATGTTTCCACCCTACCATATGGAATGAGGATTAAAGGGCATGACTTTTCTGAGGGATATAATGCTTTCAAACTAACCCAAATTCTTTATGAGCAATATTTATTTTTTTATGCCTGCTTTTAAGACCCTCTCTGTCTTCAAGTTTCTACATTATTAGTGTGATATATCCAGGTATCTATTTGTTTTCATTTATATAACTTTATCTTCATTAGGCTCACTGAATCTGATGCTTCATGTGCTTCATGGAATATGGAGAATTCTTAAGCATTATCTCTTTTAATATTTCATATTTCCTATATTTTTAATTTATTCCTCAGAACTTCTCTTAGACTAATACTTAATATTCTCATCCTGTTTCTATTTTTTATTTCAAAATCACTTCTCTAATTTCAACTTTTCTCTCTCTACTGAGTCAAAGTTTGTTCTTCAAAAATATATTCAAACTTACTAACCATTTCTCAGCTTTGTCTAATATAACACCTAAAATCTATTGAATTTTTAGTTTTCTGAAGATGGGGTAGAAAAGAGGAAAAGTAAGTGAAGGGAAAAGAGAAAAAGAAATACAAAGAGATAATACATGTGCCTTCAATAATCCTGTTTTTGTTTTTTTACAGTGTTTTCATTATTTCTTATGTTTGTATTTTGTTTTGTTTAAGTAATTGTATAAGTTAAAACCTTGGTTCATAACGTTGCCATTTCAATTATGGTGATGTTTGAAAATCGTCTCTAAAGTTTTCACCCTCAAATTCTCAGTGTTCATTTTCTTTCCTTTTATGCTCAAATATTTCTTTTAAATTTTAATCATTTATAAATATTTACTTCATAATCATGAGTCTGATAATTCTCCCATTGCAGTTCTCGGATGGGTACTCAAACTGGTAGTTTTTCATTTTGGTTATTAATGATTATGGCTGGTGGAGAACTTCCCAGTATTTATTATTATTTGTTATTGCAAACATGGGACTTTTTCAGTAGGAATTATGTGTTGTCTTAGTTTAAGGTGTAACTTTTCTGAGAGGTACTGCATTTGTTACTTCATGACATTCCAAGCATATTTTATACTTAAGGTCATCTAGACTATGAAAACAATATTAATACTAACTTCAAGCCCCCTTAAGGGTAGGCTTCTGGTTATTCATTTTCATAAGAATGACTTATTTTTCTCCTAATCATTAGTGAACTGTGCAGAGATTTGTTCCTATGTCCTTTTTGAGATAACCATGACCCACTTCCTCATAGTCTACCATTTCAGTAAAGTTATACCCTTTTTATAGCCTTGGGTTCAAGAGGTGTGCTAGTTTAAAAGTGTTGTGTACCCCAGAAAAGCTATGTCCTTTCATCCTGATTCAATATTTTAGGGTGGAAACCTTTGGTTAGATTGTTTCCATGGAAACTTTCCACTCAATTGTGGGCATAACCTTCTGATTAGATGGGGATGTGACTTTGCCCATTCAAGGTGGGTCTTAATTAATTTTACTGGAGTTCTTTAAGAGGGGGAACATTTTAGAGAGAAGACAGTTGCTTCAGAACTGACACAGACATTTGGAAATGAAAAAAAAAAAAATGTCCCCAAGGAAGCTGTTTGAAATCAGAAACCAAAGGACCAGCAGACACAAGCCACATGCCTTCCCATCTGACAGAGGTGTTGCAGACCCACCTGCTTTCCTTGAGACAAAATATCTTTCTCTGAATGCCTTAGTTTGGACATTTTTATGGCCTTAAAACTATCAACTTGTAACTTAATAAATTCCCTTTTTTAAAAGCCATTCCATTTCTGGTATATTGTATTCTGGCAGCTGTGAAAAACTAAAACAAGAGGCATCCTAGAATATACTCTCTAGGTCACAGAAACCCATGGCCTTTTCTCTTACTGCTATTTTGCCTTTGACTCAAGTCTATTTATTTCAGAAATGTGCAAAGACGAGTGCCAGTATATTATTCTTTCTTTCCTTCCTCTTCCCTCCCTCTCTGCCCCCCCGTAACTTTCTTTCTTTCCTCCAACCCTCTCATTTTCTCTCTCTCTCCTCCTTCTTTTAACCTGTGAGTACTTGTTACTTTATTCTGATAACCACTATGCATTCTAGATAATTTTTCTTAATATATATGCATGAATAATCAACACATAGATATTTTTACTGTTGTATGATTTTCATATCTAGTTCATTATTTTGCTATAAATATAAATTAAAATTCAATTTTGTATACTTGATCTCCAAGAAGAACCAAACGGATTGATCAAATTTTAGAACTGCTTTATCAAATCTGCTAGGATTATGTACTTGAAACATTCCTGATTATTCGAATGTGTGTAAAAGCCTATTCAATTTCATAACCTGAGGGGAAGACAAAAAGTTACTGTTAATTTTTATTAATGTTTGAAACGTTATCAGCATGAATTCTTTTGAATGCTATCCTGGGAATTCAACTTTTACTTATCTTTTTCTGGGCATGTGTTGTTCTTATAAGCTTCTTTAACTTTTATATTGTTCCTATATATACCGAGTTTTTATGATTAGATGTCACTACCCAAAGTACCAAAGCAGAGTTATAGCAATTACAATGTTAGATGAAGTAAGTGAGCTTAATTGATGGTAAGAACAAAATGTCCTAATATTGCATTACTTTAAAAAATTACGTTTATCACTGGCCTTCAAGATAAAACTGGCAACTATAATAAAGAGCTAATGTAAAAGATGTACTGAGAATGCAATTCTGTATCTCTATCTGTATATATAATTCAATTCTAAAAAATTGAATTGGAGTCTGACCCTTGATGAAGGAGAAAGCCATACATAAATCCTGATAATATCCCTAAATCATAACTTATTTTACAGATATTTGAAGTTAACCAAGCACTTTTATTTCAATGATCTCATTTGATTTATCAGATTATCTTTGTTAAGTAGACAAACTTTTAGCACTTGTAAAAGTTAGAGACCTGAACTTCTGAAAGGTATTGCTGTAACTAGGATGAACAAAGAGGTATTGTAGTCACAGTGAGCTGTATATTTTGAAATAACAAACAGCTCAAGTGTGCTGTGCTTTCAGCCACATTCTCCTGAGGTCTAATAAGGAGACCACAATACAGTGACTTTAAGAGAGAGAATTGTGTGTTATTTAAGCACAAGTCCACAACTAATCAATAGCATAAATAATAGATTGCACATTAATATTAGTTAAATATATACAAAATTTTAAGTAAACATTCATTACAAAGACATATATGTGTATGTGGTATGCGTGTACATAAGCACCTTTAACCACAAGGGGCAAATATACATGAGATATATTTTATATGTATATAGAGATGTAGGTATAAATATATATATATATATATATATATATATATATATATATATATGTTGAATTCTAGTTTCTATTTACGTATAAAAGTAAAACTTTTAGTGGAAATGCAAATTTATAAAATACTTTGGCAAACAAATTCATATACCAGGTATATGAACAACATTCTACCCCTAGATATTTACCCAAAAGACATGAAAGTAAATATCCATATAAAGACTTATACATGAATATCCTTAACAGCTTTATTTATAGTAGGTCCAAATGAAATAATCCAAATATCTGTGAGTATGTGAATAAATAAGCCAATTATGTAGTATATCCATGCAATTGCATAAATCTGAGAATGAAAAAGAATAAACTATTCATATATGCAACAATATGGAAGAATCATAATATGATTATGGTGAGTGGAAGAAGCTGGAGGAAAAAAGAGTATGAATTATATGATTGCATTTATATAAAATTCCAAGAAATGTGAAATAATCTACAGTGATAGAGAGCAGACCAGTGGTTACTTCTTTGGTAAAGTGAGGGTAGAGGCATGTCTTAGTTTTCCAGGCCTATAATTACTGCATATGGATTGCCTTAAATAGCCCAAATATATTATCTCACAGTTTAGGAGGCTAGAAGGACGAAATCAAGGTATTGGTAAGCCATGTTTTCTCTGAAGTCTATAACATTCTGCTGGTGTTTTGTAATCCATAATCCAGTTTCTTTCTCTCTCATATTGAAATCTGTTTCCTTCTCTCTCCTCCTCCCATTTCCTTTTCTCATAAACACTCCTGACATATTGGATTAAGGCTCAACCTAATTCAGTTTGGTCTCATCTCAAAAAAATCTTTGAGGACCTATTTACAAATTAGTTCACATCCACAGAACCAGAGATTAGGGTGTTAACTTGTATTTGTGGGGATACAAATCATAACAAGTGGGGATTCACAGGGGTATGAGGAAGATATTCCATAGGGTCATAAGAAAACTTTTGGAGATGATGGATATGCTCATTATTCTGATCATGGTGATGACTTCACAAGTGTATACATACACCAAAAATTATCAAAGTGTGCCCGTTAAGTATATGCCAATTACACCTGAAAAAAATCGTTATTTAAAAACCCTATAAAACAAAACACATATGCTGCACCCTTCTACCCACTTCCCAGATGGAATTATTCTAAGAGCATATATTTAGAAAAACAGTATTTGATATAACTGATAGTTCTGTAACTTGTATGGTCCATTGAAAAACATTTGTGGAAATCTCTCAGAGGTAACTCACAGGTAATCAAGAGTAAGTCTGGACAGCTACTCAACAGAGTCTCCTACTGTTTTCCTTGAGTGCTTGCATTTTACACCATGAGGACAGCTGCTTCTGCTAAGTATTGTGCTGCTCTTTCCTGATACTGCTTATCCTGTTAAGAGCCTCTCCCTGCCGCCCCACACAATCCCATGATACCTACCAAATACTACCTGTCACAGATGTAGAAATCATTTCAACTATTTTTATAGCTAATTTTTTTATTAATTAAAAAAATTAACTAACAAACATTTAGAAATCATTCCATTCTACATATGCAATCAGTAATTCTTAATATCATCACATAGATGTATGATCATCATTTCTTAGTACATTTGCATCGATTTAGAAAAAGAAATAGCAAGATAACAGAAAAAGAAATAAAATAATATAGAGAAAAAATAGAAATAAAAAATACAAAAAATAAAAAAAAAAACTATAGCTCAGATGCAGCTTCATTCAGTGTTTTAACATAATTACATTAAAATTAGGTAGTATTGGGCGGGCCGCGGTGGCTCAGCGGGCAAAGTGCTTGCCTGCTATGCCGGAGGACCTCGGTTCGATTCCCGGCCCCAGCCCATGTAACGAAAACGGAGAAACAAAATACAATAAAACAAGAAAATGTTTAAAAAAGATGTTTCCCTTTCTTCCTCTCTTCCTTCCTTCTATCCTTCCTTCCTTCTCTCTGTCTTTCCTTTAAAAAAAAAAAAAAAAAAAAAAAAAAAAAATTAGGTAGTATTGTGCGGTCCATTTTTGAGTTTTTGTATCCAGTCCTGCTGCACAGTCTGTATCCCTTCAGCTCCAGTTACCCATTATCTTACCCTGTTTCTAGCTCCTGATGGTCTCTGTTACCAATGACATATTCCAAGTTTATTCTCTAATGTCGGTTCACATCAGTGGGACCATACAGTATTTGTCCTTTAGTTTTTGGCTAGTCTCACTCAGCATAATGTTCTCTAGGTCCATCCATGTTATTATATGCTTCATAAGTTTATTCTGTCTTAAAGCTGCACAATATTCCGTCGTATGTATATACCACAGTTTGTTTAGCCACTCTTCTGTTGATGGACATTTTGGCTGTTTCCATCTCTTTGCAATTGTAAATAATGCTGCTATAAACATTGGTGTGCAAATGTCCGTTTGTGTCTTTGCCCTTAAGTCCTTTGAGTAGATACCTAGTGTTCTAATTTGCTAGCTGCTGGAATGCAATATACCAGAAACAGAATGGCTTTTAACAAGGGGAATTTAATAAGTTGCAAGTTTACAGTTCTAAGGCCGAGAAAATGTCCCAATTAAAACAAGTCTATAGAAATGTCCAATCAAAGGCATCCAGGGAAAGATACCTTGGTTCAAGAAGGCCGATGAAGTTCAGGGTTTCTCTCTCATCTGGAAAGGCACACGGTGAACACGGTCAGGGCTCCTCTCTCAGCTGGAAGGGCACATGGCAAATACAGCATCATCTGCTAGCTTTCTCTCCCGGCTTCCTATTTCATGAAGCTCCCCGGGAGGCACTTTCCTTCTTCATCTCCAAAGGTTGCTGGCTCGTGGACTCTGTTTCATGGTGCTGCAGCATTCTCTGCTCTCTCTGAATCTCTCATTCTCCAAAATGTTTCCTCTTTTATAGGACTTCAGAAACTAATCAAGACCCACTCAGATGGGTGGAGACATGTCATCCCCTAATCCAGTTTAACAACCGTTCTTAACCAAATCTCATCAACCAGGGAGATGATCCCATCACAGTCCCAAATACACAGCATTGAATAAAGACTACTCTACCTTTAAGAAATGGGATCCATATTAAAACATGGCTTTTCTTAGGGGGCATGCTTCCTTTCAAACCAGCACACCTAGCAATGGTATTGCTGGGTCGTATGGCAATTCTATATTCAGCTTTTTGAGGAACCACCAAACTGCCTTCCACAGTGGTTGCACCATTTGACATTCCCACCAACAGTGGATAAGTGTGCCTCTTTCTCCACATCCTCTCCAGCACTTGTCATTTTTTGTTTTGTTGATAATGGCCATTCTGGTGGGTGTGAGATGATATCTCATTGTGGTTTTGATTTGCATTTCTCTAATGGCCAGGGACATTGAGCATCTCTTCATGTGCTTTTGGTCATTTGTATTTCCTCTTCTGAGAGGTGTCTGTTCAAGTCTTTTTCCCATTTTGTAATTGGGTTGGCTGTCTTTTGGTTGTTGAGTTGAACAATCTCTTTATAAATTCTGGATACTAGACCTTTATCTGATATGTCGTTCCCAAATATTGTCTCCCATTGTGTAGGCTGTCTTTCTACTTTCTTGATGAAGTTCTTTGATGCACAAAAGTGTGTAATTTTGAGGAGCTCCCATTTATTTATTTCTTTCTTCAGTGCTCTTGCTTTAGGTTTAAGGTCCATAAAACCGCCTCCAATTGTAAGATTTATAAGATATCTCCCTACATTTTCCTCTAACTGTTTTATGGTCTTAGACCTAATGTTTAGATCTTTGATCCATTTTGAGTTAACTTCTGTATAGGGTGTGAGATACGGGTCCTCTTTCATTCTTTTGCATATGGATATCCAGTTCTCTAGGCACCATTTATTGAAGAGACTGTTCTGTCCCAGGTGAGTTGGCTTGACTGCCTTATCAAAGATCAAATGTCCATAGATGAGAGGTTCTATATCTGAGCACTCTATTGATTCCATTGGTCGATATATCTATCTTTATGCCAGTACCATGCTGTTTTGACCAATGTGGCTTCATAGTATGCCTTAAAGTCCGGCAGCGTGAGACCTCCAGCTTTGTTTTTTTTCCTCAAGATACTTTTAGCAATTCGGGGCACCCTGCCCTTCCAGATAAATTTGCTTATTGGTTTTTCTATTTCTGAAAAATAACTTATTGGGATTTTTATTGGTATTGCATTGAATCTTTAAATCAATTTAGGTAGAATTGACATCTTAACTATATTTAGTCTTCCAATCCATGAACACGGTATGCCCTTCCATCTATTTAGGTCTTCTGTGATTTCTTTTAACAGTTTTTTGTAGTTTTCTTTGTATATGTCTTTTGTCTCTGTGGTTAAATTTATTCCTAGGCATTTTATTCTTTTTGTTGCAATTGTAAATGGAATTCATTTCTTGAATTCCCCCTCAGCTTGTTCATTGCTAGTGTATAGAAGCACTACTTAAGTGCTACCAAAATAATCAAAATGACTAGAGTAGTAGATTCTAGATTAACCCTCCAGGAACCTAGAACCTTCAGGGGAACCAAGGATGCTGGCAGTAAGGAGGGTACCACTGAAATTCTTGACTTCAATTAGATATTGTTATAGGTATGATTCAGGGATCAGGAAGACACTGTTTCTGCCACCTCAACAAAACTAGTGACTAAATACTAGGAAGCTGTTTCTAAGTCTGAACTATCTCCATGCCTACTAATCATCAGAAAAATAAAATAGCAACAACAAAAAAATGGCAGCACGGTAAGATGGTTTTTAGCTCACTTCTGACTTCTAGATCTTCTTGGGATGTTTTTTAATTGGTGGACCTTAATTCACCTCCAAATCCTTATATGTAAGAAAGTCTGGGAAATATAATCTAGATTTTTAGATATAGGTACCATATTATGGCAGAAAGAATGAAGAAGCCTGTGTCACTAAACTGTCCATTTCTGCCAGGTATGAGTTAGAGTCTTGATTTTGCCTACTTTGAAGCAGTGCTGATAGGTGTTCCTAAAGTGAAGAAACTGCATTGTGTTACTCTAGAAGTAAGGATCACTTGTTCTCCATTTTAACCTTATTATTTTTCTCACAAGAATATGAAAACAATATCACTTATGATCAAACACCTTAAAGCTTTTTTAATGAAATGCAGTATTAAAATGGTTTTATTTATATTTGACACTCCCATCTCATAATATAGATATGAATCCAACAGGGCTTGGAAATGGAACTAAGGTGAACCTTAATGGCACATCCCATGCCGTGCTCTGAATTTTCCCTCTAGAAGTGTAGGCTTTACCAGTAAGTCACAGTTGCATCTCTAACTCTCCCTAATCTCCTAGAGTGAGGTCTCAATCTGTGAATTGAACTACTGCATCTGTCATGGACACACAGGCTCAGGAAAAACAGAGATTCTCAACAAATGACCACTTTATTACTTATAATAATAAGTAATATTATTATAAGGATCTACAAGAGCAGGGGAAGAGATCTCATCATGGCTGGTCCCTGGGGAGGCCAACTACCTGATAAGGGTCAATGGATGCTGACTCCACATACTTATTCCACATTAGAGATGAGGGACCCTGTAACTCCCTGGTGCTGGGTTTTTATTCACCTCAGTTTAAAGGGACCCTGCTGCTGGGCAAAAAACATGTATCAAGCAAATTTTGTGCAGAGTTTCCACCCTGGCAAGTAGCTAAAGCTGCTTGTTCATGGTTTCAGAATCATAGTACAATAAGGCTATTCTATTTCTGGGTAGCTTGTTTATCACAGTTGAGATCTAACATCTTCCCTGTGCTATGAAATGGAAACATTGAAACATTTTCTTTCAGTCAAAGCAAGAGGGAAAAAGATGAGGTGTAGTGAGGGCTGGGATATAGCTGTTGACTGTCCATGACTTCCCTAGAACAGTGTTCTATAGAGATTGACTTCAGAGAACCTGTCAGCTCATGTTTCCTAAAATGGCACAATAACTCCCTTTCTACATACTCTTTAACAATGTGAGCTTCACACTGCCCCATCAAGAGACAGAGTATATTTCCTTTTCTTTTGGAATCTCTGCTGCCACTGTGACTATTCTGATCCATAGCAATGAAAGGAAATTGCATTTTGGGACTTCTTACACTAAGCATTAAGAAGCCCTGGTCCATCCGCCTTTGTTCTCTGGGGAAACTTGTGACCATGTAAATTAAATTCTGAGACCATGCTGTGAGGAAGGATAAGGGTAGGTACATGGAAAGGCCACTTGGAAGGAGAGATAGAGATGTCTGGGCAGCCCTCAGCTGTTCCAATTACTTAGTCAAGAAGCTATTTTGAAAATTCCAGCTCTAGTCAGCCCAGTGTCAGTCTGCATGGGGCAGAGAGAAGATGTCCCTGTTGGAACAGGGCCTCCTGTGAGCCTCACTCACAATTCTGAAACACAAGCAAATAAATTATTATTTTTTGTTTTACATAAAAAAAACTCTCAACTTCATTTTTTGAGTATATTCAGGTAAAATATGTGACTTTAATATAGCAACTCAGAAATAGAAATTATATTTTGCAAAAAGAGTACATTTCACGTATTTTTATAACTTATTAATGAACTTTAATTTATATTAAATTAAATATCTTAAATTAAAAGATATTACAATATCTTAAACATTTTTTTCAATGTTCTGACTTGTCATACAAACTGATCTTCCTTATCTAAACCACTGCATTTTTCAAACTCTGGATTTTGTAAGGTCATTATCAAATTATATAACTAGGAATAAAATTTAATCTGAAACTTCTACAAGTGCTATCATATTAGTTTAGGAATATAGGCTACATTTCAGTATATTTTAAGGTTAAAATTAGCAGCAATTATAAATACAGTCCTCTCCGAGAGAGAAGGTAAAAAGCTTAAAAATTAGTTTTCCTTATGACTAGCAAGCTTTAGCAAATGAAAATATATGTCATTTTTTAAAAATGTTTTAAAATTATTAATGACTGTATTTCTGAAAATTCACTACATTCTGTGGAATTCTAAAAAATTCTAACAACTCTTTTTGTTGAGTTCGAAATTCTATGCATGTTTAAATTTTTTTAAGCCTGTGAAATAAAACTGGTCAATTTTGAATGAATTTGACTGCAGTCTCTCATTATTTAGTGGTCTGCTGAGTCAGAGGAGATGACAAGGTCAGTGAAATTTTCTCTCGAGAAAAGCTGGAGCTTTCTCTTTTCTTAGGCTACGGTTCATTTACTAAGAAAGCCTACTTGAGCACAAACTGACTTGTGTTGGCAATGAATTTCTGAATCCTGACACGACAGGAAAGAATGTCTTCCTTTGAATGTACTCTCTTCTGGCATGTCTGAAAAATACAGTCTTAGCCTGAGGAATAAAGGCACTGAACATTGCTAAATTGCCAATTGAAAGAAACTGTTCTTGGAGGAAGTCTGTAACACTTAATTGGAGCACATTTGACAAGACTGGCTTCCTCTCATTACTGGCTAATACTATAACCATGTTCAGAGTGCCCTTTGAAAAACTTATTAGTGCTCCAGGCCCCTCCCGGCCCCTCCCTATCGATAAGGCTGACTGGTTTAGAAATAATCTTTGATGGACTAGGCTGACAACTTCAGATAAAAATGCTTCTAAATTAGAGGGCAGACCTGGGAGGGGATGAACCAACTATGAGGCCAGGAAAAGAAAGCAAAGGTTCACAGAAATTAGCCAGTAATTCTGCAGAGGAATTCTCCATTACAATTTCCTTATTTGCGCTTATTAAAAGTTTGCCTAAGTCTGGCTAGTAGAATTTTAAATAAATCTTTTATTAACATAGCATTTAGAAAGCAACAATAATGAAGATATGTAAAAATGAATCTTTAGGTCATAAACTCTGGACAAACCAGAAAACAGCTAACAGTAGCTGCTTAATTCTTATCTACTTTTTATTCATCTTTGCTGCAAGGCCATTAACCAAATGCTTTATTCTCTTAATTTTAAGACAGCTCTCTTTTTGTAGGTACTTCACAGTGATATTTCAGAGGTATTAGAAAATGTAAGGTTTTACCTGAAAGATGAATATGAACTTTTCATTAAAATAAATGTCTGCAATTTTAAAAGGGTTCACTATACTAGGGATGTATCTTGGTCCCACGATTAAAAATATATTCATGTTTTGGGTCTTGCATTTAATTGAGATTAAAATGCATAATTTTCAATAGAGAACATCAACCTAAATATCACATTTCCTTCTCTAAAGTTATCCCAACCCTTTTCCCAGCAAGAAGACTGATCTTCACTCATGGATCTTAATTCTATTTTTCCTGATTTGTGCTAATTCAGTTTTTCTGGTAGAAGAGAATCTAAGCTTATCTATCTGTCACAGTTTAAACCACTTAAAATATGTTATTATATGCAATATTTATTTAAATCAGTTGGAACAATTTGATAATTCAACCCAAAAGTGGTATGGAATAAAGTCAAAGACTAACAGCAAAATCAAAATGTTTATTTAGAAAGATTCAAAACTCCTGGAGAATATAGAAAGAAGGTACTAGATTAAAAAAATGGTTAAAATTGGGATACATTCCTTATTATTTGCCTGTGACCTTCATATTTGCTGAAGGTATAGGTATAATTTAATTAGAAAACTGTGTGTTTAGATGAAATATTAATTAAATTTAAATTGATTACTTCAAATTCTAGTTCTATAATTAAAACAGAAAATTATTCTAATGACAAAAACTGCTAGAACTTAAGGAAGATACATTTCTAGTGTTAACTTGAAACAAATATTCAAGTCCCTTTACTGACAGAAATATTGAAAGAAAGTGAGGCATAGTATTGACTGCATTTTATAACCTTTCTGTCCAAGAGTTTAATTCTATTTATCTTGATGTATGTTTATTCATTACCTTTTTCTAGTTTGGTAAAATCTAAGTTCTTCCAAACATATGGAAAAGTTCAAAATCCCCTATTATTTATCATTATATTCATGCTTTATTTATCATCTGAGACAATTTATTAATTCAACCCAGAATTAGTGTGATATACCATAAGTCTGACAGAGTATCCCATAAAAATCTTGTACTCTTACAAAGACTACATTTTCATTACATTACACTAAATTAAGGGAATTAAATATCAGAGGTTTGATGACATGTTTTCTCCAAAAACAACTTTTATGAAGGAACTAATTCATTATTATTCATATTTGTTTCCTTAAAGTACACACTTACCTTATCACCAGGAAATTTTAAGTAGCACTTTAAGAGTATCTCGTTTTTAACACTAATCTTTAGACTAGTTGGTAAGTTCCATGCTTTCAGGAACTCTGTTATCTTTCGAAATGAGTACTTACAATGTTTGGTCTGTGTGAACAGAGCTTTTTTTCCTGGACACCTCGAATGCAGATTTTTCAGAGATACATGCAATGTCATTACCATATAGCAATAATGATACTTTGGTGTCATCTATCTATTTGATTAGTACATAAATTAATTCTTGATGAAGGATGTAGAAAGATCATAATTACAAATCTTTTCTTAAATGTATTTTTTTTAAATGGTTAATAGCAATGCAAGCCTCTTAGTCTTGACAAGAATACCTGGTATTAAAACTGAGTTTTAAGAAGCTAAGGAGGGGATCAAGGTTCAAAACCTGGAGATGCATACAAAATCTTGGCTGTACATGCATTTATTTAAAAAAAAAAAAAGTTCCAAGCTTTTGTTTCCTTTAAGTTTGAGTTGCTTGTTGCTTGTTTGCTTATAACGTGAATATCTTCAAACAAGGTATAATTTTGCACATTACCAAAGCCCCTGTCACTTTTTTGTTTTAATACCTGACTTGATTTACTGTTTCCTAATGACGGCCTTGCCAATGTTCATGCATTCAAATGTTAGATTACTATTTTAATGCAAGCACTCCTTTATTTTAAAAGTAATTGGAAAATTGCAGGAATCACATGAAGAAATTGCACTTATTAAGGAGCTATGTTTAGCATATAGACTTTATCATGGATTTACTGTGCTTTACAATATTTGTGATCTTGCTTCTTTTAGTTATTTGATAGAGTATAATGAACTTTTATGATATCCAATTTCTGAGGATGCAATAAATGTGAAATGAATGGAGAGCATAAGCAATGCTATTTTACACTCTTATTTGATGCAAAAACATTAACACGCTGCTATTATCAGTGTCAATTGCAAACAATTTAGGGCTTGCTTATTTTTCCCACCAAGTTGGTGTCTTCATTCATATTCATGGAAGTATGTGAGTAATTTATTGCATGAGACCACAATCTAAGGTCCACATTAGTTTTCATGAAAAAAAATCAGCATATTTACTTTTAAATAATATTCAGAACTAAAATCATTCTTCTTTTATTCTTGTGATCATTATATTTACTTTCACATTTGTCAATTTTTTATGTTAAATTTATCTTGAGGAATATTTGCATCTTTTTCTTTTTTTAATCTGTGCATCCCTAAAGTTATTTAAGCCAATCCTCAGAAATGGTACCTTAAATCTTTAACCTGTCAAAAAGACTTTCATTCCTGCCATACCCACAATCTAAATAATTGCTCAGGGAATATTTTCTATCATACAACATATTACTGAATGATGTCCACTTGCCAAATGAAGTAACATATCTTGGCAAACTCTTGGAAAAAGAGCTCCAAAAATTTTTGATGTATTTTATTATTTGAGGATACTTGGCACCTGCCATTTTTGTGGAGTGATTTTTTTTTTATGGTATAACCTCATATATTCTGATTACAAATGAAAATAATGAATTGTAAAATAAAAATAACAAATTGGTTTCAGCCCTAGGTGTGTGTGCCCAGAGATTTAGTGTCAGGTTCACAACCTGACCACACTTCTCAGACCTCCTTAAATCTGCTGAACCCAAACTTTCTTTCCCAATGACAATGTTGATAGTAAATAGAACTAGGGTAAAAAGAGCTGCGGACAACTTGGAATTAGTGGCATTGGCTCTGGTTACAACTGCAACCACAGCGCATGGATCAAAGCTTTTGATCTGAGGTCAATTCTTAAGACAGGGCAAAGTTTTATAAAGATGGTCTAGGGAAAATTCTGGTATGGTGGTTTCAGAAATACCAGCATGTAGATTTGAATGTATGAGGAAATAAGGTGAAAGGAAAGTATAATTCATTAATGTTTACAGCCCAGAGAAATACAAAATTTAAAATATATGCATTGTGTATATGAAGGGGGAAGAAACTTCAGTTGATGTGAAATTTTGGAAAGTTATTTTATGGTTTGAGCTTAACACAAATATATACAAAGTATTTATATTAAAATAAAATATAAACGCCACTAATTTATATTTGGGTTTATGTTTTTGTTGATATTTAGTTATATACTGGTTTGAAATTGTGGTGTTCTCCCAGAAAAACCATGTTCTTTAAGAGGGAGCCATTTTAGAAAAAGTTTTAGAACCCAAACAGCCGGAGAGCTTTAGAGAGGCAGAAAGAAATCACCCCTGGGGAATCCTTATGATAGGGGGAGCCAGAAGAGATAGCTAGCAGATGTCAGCATGTGCCTTCCCAGCTGACAAAGATGTCCAGAAGCCAAAAACCCAGGAGACACTAGCCACATGTCTTGCAAACTGACAGAGGTGTTCCAGACAGCATCAGCATTTCTTGAATGAAAGTAACCTCTTCTTAGTGCCGTCATTTGAACATTTTCATGGCCTAAGAGCTATAAACTTGCAACTTAATAAATTCCTTTTTTATATGTGGTTTCATTTCTGGTATATTGCAGTTCAGCAGCTTTAGCAAACTGAAACATTTAAGATAAATTAGATTAAGAGGCTATATTCTGTGTCCTCTCCAATAACATCTAACAATGTATGATCACATGAATAGAACTATAAGAATGCTAAGTATTCATTTTTATGATTTTTACTATTAGATTAAAAAACACATTTTACCCCAACAGAATTATTATGCATCATTCATTAAACCTCTAATGGTTCAAAATCCTCTAAGTACAGAAAAATGTTTTCCATCTGCTATGTTTGACATAACAAGGAACCTTCAATGGCCCCAATGACATCCCCAAATTATCAAAAGAAAATCAATTTTAATTTCCATAAACATTAAGTGATTAGCATCAAAAGTATATTTGGAGGTGTGAAATCCATGAAAATAGAAACAAAGAAAATAAAAAACTTAAAAATTATAATTTTATTTGATTTGGTATCTTGTTTGTTTAATCTGGTTAGATTTTATGTCAAATTTTTATCTCATATGATCTCTTAAAAGCTTATTATTTCAAATTATCAGAAAAGAATAAATAACTGAAAAAATCTAATAGAAGAAGCAGATATCTAAAGGGATGGGACCATTTCACTTGCTCAAAGTCAGTGGTAAGCTACTTAGCCAGTATTATGAAGATATAAGGGCGGGGCTATCATAGAAATCTATGGGGTTTGCTGGCTCTCTGTGCCCCTTCCTCTGATTTTGCTGCAAAATATCTAGTGGTGGGCCTGGAATCATTGTTGGTCAACAATGACAGCAATTGGGAATGATCAGAACATGATACAAAAAAGGGAAAATCAAGAATAAGCTGGAGTCAGTAGGCCACTCTGCATCTGTTCTTCACAGCATCTATATCAAAGCTTCATGACTGTTGCTTTACTTCTGTTCCCAGGATATAATGAGGATTCATTTCTTCATGAATCATAATGTAAGAAAATGCTGGGAAACATCATTTAAGTATAGCTGAGCTGACACAATCTTAAACCACTGTATCTATTGAGCATGAAAGAGAAACACGATTCAAATGAATTTTTAAAACTATATATATGTACATATATTAAATATTTGCACATGCATACTCATGCAAGTGTGTGTGCATAATCACTCACTAACCAATTATATATATTTGACCAATTATATATTTGCAAAAAACTCTTGAGAGAGGAAGGGCTAGTTACTGAGAAGGAAGCATAGTAGAAATGAAGGAGCAGATAAACTGAAATGAAGATAAATCAGTAAATATTTTATACTTTTTAGAATATCTTGTACTCACAGTGGCTGTCTGGAAAGTATGTTCATATGAAAGAAAATCAGTATATCTATGATCAAGTCACCTTCATATAAAGCATCCAATTTTTTGGCAAGGAACTTCATGTGAGGAGCCTGACTACAAAAAAAAAAAAAAAAAAAAAAAAAAAAACGATTACACAAAGAACAGAGATTTCTTATAAATTTCTTTCTAATGTTCCACATTGCCAACAGTTCAAGCCAGAAGTAGTATATGGTTATAGTTTAAATGTTAGATATATATGATAATTTTAGAATATTGATCCTATTTCTGTCTGACAAATACTTGCAAAGTAAATTTACTCAAGGACACTCATTGAACAAAGCATTTGTGTATTTCAAGTTTCTGTAACTGGATTTTATTCATTGATTTTTTGCCAGCCTTTTTCCCCTTATGTTAGAGAGTTGATTAAAGAAAATTGTGATTTGAGATGCACCATTGCCATTTTCTATTTCTAAGGAACAGGAAATATTATTGCTATTTATTTTCTAAAAGGACTAAAATGTGCTGAATGACAAAGAATCTGTCCAACTTGCTAATATGGTCAACAGTTCCACCTAAAATTTGTGTTAAGGATGTCTAACTATAATCAATTGTTATATTATTTCCAAAACAATTTCCAGTGTAGTCCATATCACTCAGTTACTTAGCAAGCCCCTTTCATTTCTAATATAGACAGATATAGGCCAGGCAAAACAATATTAAAATAGCAAAATAATAGCAAAATAGGTTAAATAGCAGCACAAAAATAAATACATAAAAAAGTATACAAAAGCATATTCCATGCATTCTGGTTTAAATTTTCCCAAATAGCCTGTTACATGAATATCTTATAACCATGTAAAAATATGGATTTTTATGGACCATGACCGAGAATATATTCTTTAGAACAGGCTTCTTCAAACCTCATACATTCTGTTCTAGTTTGCTAGCTGCCAGAATGTGATATATCAGAAACAGAATGGTTTTTAAAAGGGGGAATTTATTAATTTGCAAGCTTACAGTTCTAAGGCCATGAAAATGTCCCAATTAAAACAAGCCTATAAAAATGTCCAAATTAGGGTAGTGTGATGGTGTCTTAGTGGCAGAGTTCTCGCCTGCCATGCCGAAGACCCAGGTTCGATTCCCAGTGCCTGCCCAAGCCAAAAAAAAAAGTTCAAATTAAGGCACCAATAAGAGGTTACCTTTACTCAAGGAAGGCCAATGAAGTTCAGGGTTTCTCTCAACTGGAAAGGCACATGGTGAACATGGTGAAGTCTGCTAGCTTTCTCTCCAGTCTTTTGTTTCATGAAGCTCCCCCGGGGGTGTATTTCTTCTTCATCTCCAAAGTTCTCTGGCTGTGTGGCCTCTGTGGTTCTCATAGCTCTCCAAATGCTTCCTCTTTTAAAGGATTCCAGTGAAGTAATCAAGATTCTCCTGGAATGCGTGGAGTCAATCTCCCTCTAATCAAAAGTTAATACTCTCAATTGGGTGACTCACATCTCTGTGGAGATAATCTAATCAAGCTTCCAACATACAGTTCCAGACAAGGATTAAAAGATATGGCCACACCCACAAGATGGATCAGGATTAAAACATGGCTTTTCTAAGGTACATAATCCTTTCAAACCAGTACACATGCTATTTAATGTTATTCTTTTTCTTTTGTGGTTCATATTGTGTTGCTCCATCATAATTCTCTATTAAAATCCCACGCTTATGCACTATTTACAGAAAATCTTCTATTCCTGCATGCATCTGCAAACTATTGAAAACATATATCATTGAAAAACAATTTAGGGCAAACTATTTAGCTCAAAATTACTAGGGGATAGCCTGTGTAAATGATTGACAGATGAAAGGAAATAAAGATCCAGCCCCTTAGCTTAATTTAAGTCACCACTGATGGGGCATTCCAGTCCTTACAGGATGGGTTGACACAATAGATATAAACACATCACCAGCCATTGTTTTCTGCACATCCTGCCTTAAAGATATAACTCCTAAGCCCTTTCTAGGATGAACTCTCTGAACACAATTCTGCATCCAGGGAAGCTACTGGATGTGATTCTAGGAGGAAAACACTTATTTAGAAATATATAAACATATTTCTGACCTATGCAAATGCCCAACAAAAATTTTTTTAATTTATGCAGGATTAGGGAATATGTTTAGATATTTTGGAGTGATTTGTACACGCAAATCATCTAATACCAGTAGCATTCTATGTCCCTCGGCCACTAAAATGAACAAAAAACAACAATAATTTATACAATATTGACTTTCCCCACTGGGAGGACCCTTTAAGAACAATTGCCTTGCAAACACATGTGTAGCAATTGCATTCATGCCCATTTTGTAATGCTTTAATTTCTCCCTAATTACTTTAAAAAAAAAAATAATGTTTTTGTAACTACAGTCACTTTCCAAGTGAGATATTTAAAATCTGGACCTGATAAGCATAGGAGGTGTTGAAACACTTGGTTTTGAGACCATAGTGACCAAACATTTCTCAGTTTCTGAAAGGGTTTGAAGAGATTGAGAAGTTGTTGGAAATTAGTACGAAGCTAATTCTTTTAGGCTGAACACCACCTTTCCAGTAGAGAAGGATGGAGTGCTTCCCTCTCTCCTGAAGCCTAATGAGATAGGCATAATAAAATATTTAGAAGCTTCTCCTCGTAGCCAATAAGTTTCTTGAACACAAGGATGGTGGCCAACATACCAAAGAAACATTTCCTGAAAGCTGAGATAGCCTGTGACAAGAGAACAGAGAGCTGCCACTGGGTGTAGATAGAATTCCCTGATATTTCCAGATGTTTATTGTGTGTCTCAATCACTGGAATGCAAAATTTCTAAGGGGAGATATCTTGTCAATTTTGTCTACTGTTATACCACTCCCACCCCTACCCAGAACAGTGCTTGCAAAATAGTGGGTAGACAACAAATGTTTTGAAAAACTAAATCAATATATTAATGAGTTATAAGGTAGAAGAAGTAATGACACCTAATGTGTATGGCTATATCCTTCATCATTTATTGAGTTAGAAAACACAGGAAATGGAAACAGGAGAATATTTACACATGGGATTTGAGAGATGGGTAAAATATCAGGAATGCTAAGTTTCAGATATCTGTGAAACACCTAAGTGGAAAAGCCCAATTGGCATTTGAATATGTGGGTTTAGATTTGGGATGGAGATAGTGAACTGGGGTCAAAATGACTGAAGTCAACTGTTGAGTGAATAATAACATATGATACGACATTACACAGCCAGACTTTCTGAAATAGTATGTATAACAAATTGAAAGTTTCCACATTGCCTATTGTATTCCGAAGCAAGGCAGATACATTAGCAGGGCCGGATGTCATACTTTGGACTATGGACTTACAAATATCATAGATGAGGAATAGCTAACTCTTTTTCTAGAATGATCAAGGACAAGTATCTGATGTTAGTACTTAGAGCATCATAAAATGGTGATATTTGAAGACAACTTGACAAGAAGGAACATAGATATAGGGCAGTAGCTGGGAAGAGAAGGAGTACTTTATTTTGGTTTTTATGATGGCATAAACACAGCATAAATACAGTATGCCAAAGGAGATAATCTTGTCTAATGCAAAACAATGATCATGTGGGGGAAAGAAAATCAAACATTATAATTTTAGTGATGATGGCATCCAGTACAATGATGGAGAATTGGCCTTAGTAATGAGTTCAGATAATTCATCTTTGATATTAAGTAGACAGACTATATGGATACAGAATTGTGTACATCCAACCAATTACCAAGTTCTGTTTATTCTATCTCTAAAATTTGAAAATTTCTCTCCAATCTCTCGTAAGGATACTTGGACAGTCTAGTCACTATTTAAGTTATAAACTTATCAATACCACTCAAAAATTCAGTAAATTCTCATTTAATGCTGCAGGCTATCTGTCTTCCTTGCTTTGTTTTGTGCTTTGATGTTCTTTGAGGATATTATATTTTATTTTCTTAAACCACTCCTCCATCTCACATTTCAAACTTGATAACTTGAATTCCTACTTCAAATACACACTTAAGGAGCATTTACTTTTTCTCCTGTGAGAAGGCACTAGCCTCCAAAGCCTGGGATATGTCACCCTATATGACTGCTGCATTGAAACTTTTTGCCCTTACTTATTATACTGTATGGTAATGAAACTATTAACTAATGTATATAAGCTTTCTAAGGACAGCACTTCACAACCTGACATATTACAGGGGCTCAGAGTAAATTTCTGACAAGTAAATACTCAAATTCCTGCCTTGAAAGGGTTATAGGAGTATTATATTTATAAAAGTATAACACATTATCTTTCAACATTATAGGATCTAAACACTTGATGTTAAATTTATTATGAGGAACCAACTATGTTCTCATTCATTGAAATTTTTTTATTAAAATATAACTTTTTAACCAAATAATGATCAATGGTAGTCTCACATTATAATCAAAGTAATTATAGAGCGCTGAGACTTTATTCAGACATATCCTGGAACACATTTATCACCAACAATAGAAAATAATTCTGAATGTCACAACAAATTGCACAAACACAGAAATTACAGAGAGGTAGCTCAGATCACAAAAACTCATTGATCTCCTTTGGCATTTAGCACAACTGGGAATAATGCTCCAAGCCTTTGGTATTGTCGAGATTCAGTGTTCTCTCTGAATTTCAAAGGCAGTCTTTTGGACATGATGGAAGTCATAAAGGCAACATATACTACTTAGCATTATTATGTATGAACTTTAAATACTTCCTTTGATATTCTCCAAAGGGATTCAATTTCATTCAGACAGAACACTTTTGAACACAGCTAGCATAAATACGACATTACCTCAAAATATTTGAACAATTTTCAGTGAGAGATGTGTCAAATAAAATCATTAAGTTTGTGGTAAAGATTTAAAATCTGTATATTCCTAAAAGTCCTAAAACACAAGGCCTGATTAGGTTGCTTTTTTTTTTGTATGCTGTGTGGCGGGGTCACATTTCATTTTTCCTTGCAGTCCTGTTATTGCAGCACCATTTGTTGAATTATTGTTTGTTGTATTTTGTTGTTTGTTTTGCTTGCTTGTTTGTTTTTTGGGGAAGTTCATGGACCAGGAATTGAACCCGGGTCTCTGTCACAGTAGTTGAGAATTTTACCATTGAACTACCCTTGTACCCCCTGATTAGGTTGCTTTTAATTGTCAGATGTTGCTTATAGACAAAAAATGATAATTTAATAAATATTTTCTAAATACTGGCCTTTCTAATTTAAAGAAATGAATTATACTTTTAAGGTAGAGTACCCATTAATTAAAATCTATATCATGCAAACTTACTTTTTTTATCTATATATCTGAAATATGTTATCAAATCTTAATATTCTGTCATATTTGCTTCAGATGATCTTTTAGGAGTTAAATATTACATGCCATTCAAGACTATATGTTCACCTCTTTAATTCTATAATTGTTCCTTCCCGAAAGATAATAATTGGCATTTTTAACCAGCAACCAACAGACATATTTTAATATAATTACAAAATGTGTTTGTGTTCATCAACAAATTATAATTTGCTGTCTATTAAAGTTTTCAATAATTTATGAATTGTATGTCTACTTGCTTTTTTGTTCAACACTATATCTAGAATATGTTCATATTGATAGTTTCAATTCAGTAATTTTAACAATTATGTAATATTTAATTTTGCAACTATAAGTCAGTTTATTTGAACACTATTGTATATGTGAATAGTTACTTGTTTTCTTTTAGTAAATATCTTCCATTGAAAAACATAATTATTCAGTGAATTTTCCTTGTGCACATACACACACATTTCACTATCCATCACTAAGGTCGATGGATAGAAGTAGAATTGCTGAGTCATACATTTTCAAATGTACTACCTATTGCCAATTCCCCTATAAAATGACAATTTGCACATGATCTAGCACTCTTAGAGTATTACTCTTTTTGAAGACTTGCTAAAATTTTGCATTAATGAACTCAAAGAGTTTGTACTTTTTTGTGCTGGATTTCTTTTGTTCAACACTATGCTTATGAGCCTTTTTCATATTGATGCATATGCTTATTTCACTCACTCTCATATTCCATTGAATTGCCATGAAACCGTTTGTTTAAACATTATACTGCGGTTGGACATTTCAGTGATTTACTGCTGCATAACAACAATTACCAAAAAACTGGGCAGCTTAAAACAACCATTTTATTATCTCTGACAATCTGTGCATAACTTCCACACAACATGACAATGGCTGGTGCTGCAATCTTAAACAGACATGAATTGTCTGAAATATGCAAGATGGTTGACTCACATGCTGGCTTTCCATTGAAAGTTCCACTGACACTGTCAAGCAGACTGCCTTTTTTCCCTCTATGCTGCTTCTAAATATGGCTTGTTCTAAAAAGAAGATCAAGTGTTCCAAATGAAAAGAAGCAGAATCCTCCTGTTGTCTGAAGGCATGGTTTCAAAAGTCTCTGAATATCACTCCTCTCACAATCTCTTTGTCATAAAGTCACAAAACAATCCAAGATTCAGAAGTTTATTTAGGAACATAGAGAATTTGGAGTGACTCATTTTAAAAACTAGCTTCCCTAGTCTACCTTCTTCTGGTTACAATAATTCACATCCTTTTCACATGCAAAATATACTCACTCACTGCCAACACCCACAATATCCCATTACTTAAAAGGAAAAGTTTTCAACATTCAAATCAGGTCCATGTGCAGATGTGCTCCTTCAGCTCCGTATCTTAGGTATATCTCCTTGGACTCAAAGATGTGTGAACAAAGAAGTATCCAACATATGTTGCAAAAGGAATAGGACAGCCACAAAAATAAATTCATTAGAAAGAATGGTAAGCGGATGCACTATTCATATTAATTCTGATATCCAGCTAAGCGTATTTCACTAATATCCCTGTACCGTAGTTGTGGTTTATTCAACTCTGGTCTCTACCTTCTGAGTTATTCTTATTTTCCCATGAGAAGGTTCAGTGTCTGCAGCAGTGTAGCTTTCTCATCCTGGTAAATGCTTGTGCAATATTGTACTGATTGTACATTTTAATTGTCTGTCTTTAGTAGGTATAATTCACTTAAAAAACTTAATGGGTTTTATGAGTATCAAATACTTATTAACTCTATTAGCAAAATTTGGAATTAGGAAGTGTTTTCACCTCTTCTATTTTTGGGATGCATTTATGAAATATTGGTGTTAATTTTCTAAGTTTAATTGAACTCTCCTGAGGAGCCATATAGTCCAAGTCATTTGCTTTTTTGGAAGTTGGTTAGTTTGAAATGCAGTAATGGAAAGTATTGTGGAACAAAAAAGAAAAAGGTATATAGATAACAAATAGAAAAATGATAGATGTGATCATTTCTTATCAAGAACTACGTTTATTGTGCCTGGATTAAAAATTCCAATTAAAATATTTTTGCAAAGTTTGGAAAATGGATAAGAAAAGATTCAAAGACCCACATATGTTGAAAGTAAGCAGATGTTAAGAGAATATTCCATGCAAACAGTAACCAAAAGAGAACTAGAGTGGCCATATATCAGAAAATAGACAAAGATTGTGACTAGAAACAAAGGATATTTTATAATGGTAAAAGGGTCAACCTACCAGAAGATACAACAATTTTAAACATATATGCACATATAAAGAGACCCCCAAAATACATAAAGATAAAACTTACAGAATTGAAGGGAGAAATAGACAGTTCTACTAAATAGACATAATATTTCACTTGTAGTATCAGGTATAACAAACTAGAAAGAACTCAACAAGGAAGACTTGAACCACACTGTAAACCAACTAGTCTTAACACTCCACACAACAGTAGAATACACATTCTTCTAAGGCACACATGGAACATTCCACAGGAAAAAAACATATGCTAGGCCATAAACAAATCTCAAATTAAAATGCTTGAAATGATATAAGTATCCTGTCCACCCACAATAGAATGAAATTAGAAATCAACAGCAAAAGGAAATTTTGAAAAATCACAGTACATAGTCAGTCTCAATTTTAGATAATTTCATTGTTTCCAAGAGAAAGATAACCAATAAACACACCCTCACCAAATAGGAAATCTAAACCTCCTCTTAACTCTTTTCCCTCCTCCCCCCCATTATTTACCTCTGTTGTTGCTGCAGTAGTGCTCATGTTTTCCTTTCAAACACAGCCCATAGCTTGCAATAGCAGTTTCCCCTTGTACCCTGGACTTAAACACTTTGTACACAAATAATATCTTTGAATTAGTTCTTGCAAGAGCATATTTATATTTTTTATATTTCTAGTGTTAATCAGTGGGACGCATAGGTCTATACAATTCCTTTCAATCTTCTCACCTTCAATATGTTAATATTACTTATAGATTCAGTAGAAAACAGCCTTCACTTCTATCTATCTGCTTACATTTGAGTTCAACCTCAATAGCTAACTGTTCACCATTCTCTAGCTTCTATGTATCTCTAAGTCCCCTACACTCTGCATTATAAGCCTCTGATTTTATGTTTACCATGGTCATAAAAGTGGAGTCATACAGTATCTATCTTTTTGTGTCTGGCTTATTTCACTCAGCATTATGTCCTCAAGGCTCATCCATCTCGTTATATGCTTCAGGACACCATTTTGTCTTAATGCTGCATGATGTTCCATCATATGTGTATACCACATTTTATTAATCCACTCATCTGTTGATGAATATTTGCTTTTTTTTTTTCATCTTTTGGTGATTATGAATAATGCTGCTATGAACATCAGTTTGCAAATGCCTGTTTGTGTCATTGCTTTCAGCTCTTCTGGGTATATAACAACTAGGGCTATTGCTAGGTCATAGGGCAACTTGATATTTCGTTTCCTAAAGAAGATCAAACTGTCTTCCATAGCAGCTGCACCATTATACATTCCCACAAGCAGTGCATAATTGTTCCAATTTCTCCACTTCTTCTCCAACACTTATAGTTTCCTATTTGCTTAATAGCAGCCTTTCTTTTAGGTATGAGATGGTATCTCCTTGTAATCTTCATCTTCATTTCCGTTATAGCCAATGAAAATGAACATCTTTTCATGTGCTCTTGAGCCATCTGAATTTGCTCTTCAGAAAAGTGCCCATTCATATCTGCACCCCATTTTATAATTGGGTTGTTTGTTCTTTTGTTGTTGAGTTGTATGATTTCTTTGTGTATACAGGATATCAAGCCTTTGTCTGATATGTGATTTCCAACTATTTTCTTCCATTGAGTTGGCTGTCTCTTCACCTTTTTGACAGAGACTTTTGAGGTGCAGAACATTTGATTTTGAGGAGTTCCCATTTATCTATTTTTTCTTTTGTTGCTTGTGCTCTGGGTTAAAATTTAGGAAGCTACCTCTTATTACTAAATCCTGAAGATGTCTCCTGCATTTTCTTCTAGAAGCTTTATGGTGCTTGTTCTTATATTTAGGTGTTTGATTCACTTTGAGTTAATTTTTGTATAGGATTTAAGGTAAGGGTTCTCATTTATTCTTTCAGCTATTGATATCCAGTTCTCCCAAGTCCATTTATTAAAAAGACTATTTTGTCCCAGTTCAGTGGATTTGGGGGCCTTGTCAAAAATCAGTTGACCATAGATTTGGTGTCTATTTCTGCACTCTTGATTCAATTCCATTGGTCAATACTTCTATCTTTGTACCAGTACTATACTGTTTTGACCACTGTGGCTTTATAATAAGTTTTGAAGTCAGAAAGTGTTAATCCTCCCACTTCACTCTTCTTTTATAGGAAACTTTTAGCTATTTGGAGTCTCTTTCCCTTCCAGTTGAATTTGGTGACTAGCTTTTCCAAATCTTCAAAGTAGACTGTTGGAATTTTGATTGATACTTCATTGAATCTGTAGATCAATTTGGGTAGAACTGACATCTTAACTATATTTAACCTTCCTCTCCATGAGCAAGGGATGTCTTTCCACCTATTTAGAGCTTCTTTTGGCAATGTTATGTAGTTTTCTGTGTACAAGTCCTTTACATCCCTAGTTAAGTTTTTTCCTAAGTACCTGACTCTTTTAGTTGCTATTTTGAATCGAATTCTTTTTCCTTAACTGACTCCTCAATTAGGTCCTTCCTTGAGTATTGCACCATTACTGATTTTTGCACATTAATTTTATATCCTACCACCTTGCTTAATTTATCATAGCTCAAGTAACTTTGCTGTAGATTTCTCAGGATTTTCTAAGTATAGATCATGTCATCTGCAAATAATGAAAGTTTTACTTCTTCTTTTCCAATTTGGATGGCTTTTATTTCTCTCTCCCACTTGATTGTGCTAGCTAGAACTTCTAGCACAATGTTGAATAATAATGGTGACAGTGGGCATCCTTGTCTCATTCCTGATCTTAGGGGGCAAGGCTTTCAGTCTCTTTCAATTGAATACACTGCAGGCTATCAGTTTTTCATATATGCCCTTTATCATATTGTGGAAATTACCTTTGATTCTTATCTTTTGAAGTGTGTGTGTGTTTATCAGAAAAGGAAGATGAATTTTGTCAAATGCTTTTTCAGCATTAATTGAGATGATCATGTGATTTTTCCCTTTGGATTTGTTAATGTGTTGTATCACATGAATTGCTTTTCTTATGTTGAGCCATCCTTGCATTCCTCATATAAACACCACTGGTTGTGGTGTATAATTCTTCTAATGGGTTGTTGGATTCAATTTTTTAGTATTTTGTTAAGAATTTTGCATCTATGTTCCTTAGGATGATTGGCCTGTAGTTTTCCTTTCTTATAGCATCTTTACCTGGTCTTGATATTAAAATGATAGTAGCTTCACAAAATGAATTAGGTAGTGTTCCTTTTTCTTCAGTTTTTTTGAAAAGTTTGAGCAGGATTGGTGTTAGTTCTTTTTGGAATATTTGATAAAATTCCCCTGTGAAGCCACCTGGCCCTGGGTTTTTCTTTGTAGGAAGATTTTAGATGATTGATTGAATCTCTTTACTTCAGATTTGTTTGTTGAAATCTTCTATTTCTTCCTGAGTTGGTATAGCTTGTTTTTGGGTTTCCAGGAATGTGTCCATTGCATTTAAATTACTTAGTTTTCTGGCATATAGTTGTTCATAGTATCCTTTTATGATTTCTTTTATTTCTTCAGGGTCTGCAGTAATGCATTCCTTCTCATTTCTGATTTTGTTTACTTGCATCATGTCTCTTTTTTCTTGTCAGTCTTTCTAATGCATTCTATTTTTGATGACAAAAATATTTGAAGATACATGTTGTTCCCAATATTTTATATGTATGCTATCCAATGCACTAGGTATGTCGTTATTCAAATTTATATTTTCACTAATAAAAAAAGATAAACATTTTCTTCCTCACTCACACTAACCACATTTCAGGTACTCAATGATTATACATTGCTAGTGACTCTCACAATGGAAATGCCGTAATAAAATGCTTCCAACTTCAAACACACTTCTTTTGGCCAGTATCATTCAAGGTCATGATATTTTTAATATCCATTACTTTATTACCATCAAGTAAGGAAAATAATTTGGACATTGCAAAGAGATTGAAATGTATAAATAGTTATTCACAATATTCACTTAGAAAATATTTGAAAATACTGCAAAAATATATTTGATTACTTTTCAGACTCTAGATTCTCAAACATTCCCACTTTTCTACTGCCTAGTAATTTTAGAAGCATTTTAATTTGAAGAATGCATTTTATATTTAATGAAATATAATAAAAATTTTACAAATTTTGCTTTGCAGCTTACCCAATATTACACATAGGCATATGCATTATACTTTATTTAAAATTTAACTTACATAAAATCAGTAACTAAACTTGGAAAATAGAAGGAATATTATAAATTTCAATTTCTAATATTGCTTGTGTTTGCCCAGTTGTTGCTTTTCAAATGTATCAAGGTTCAAATATAAAGAGTAACAAAACTCAATAGAAAATAGAACATTTGCGTTTCTTATCTTTTTAGAACAAATTTTCAAAAGTATTTTAAAAATAGGAGACCACACGTAGATATTTTTCAGGATCCAAATTCTTGAATATATAAGCAAGTAATCATGAGAGGATTTGTCTAATTTGCATTTAATTGTTCAAGCCAGTAGGGTGCACACATTTTGGATTCCAAAAATATTCAAATATGGTTTTCAATAGTGGATAATTTACCTCACTAATTATTTAAACTTATATAAAATATTTAGGCTATCTTTAGCTCTTAGGGATACACCTAGCTTAAAAGATGCATGCACACACACACACACAAATATAGACATTTAATATTTTCTGAATATAATCCTTGTTTACTAATAAGAACATTGCCATTTAGAATTTTTCATAGTTGAGAATGTTTATTTTAACTGTTATTATTATTTTATATTCTTATTTTATGATTATGTTTTACTCAGATCCCATCTTAAAGAAAAACAAAACATGCATCTATTTCCCTACAATTGCTGAGAAATTTCATTTTGGAAGTTTTGCTACCCAATTCATATTTGGAGTTGATTTAGTTCTTTTGAATGACTAAGCAGATTTTCTTTTTGCCTTATTAGTTTGCATCAAGTTGGCTACAAGAAACATTTATTGTATAATTTGAGAAACTCCTAATATCTCCAAAAAATGTCTTATATTCTGCCTTCACGTAGTATATGTTTTTCTACAACACTCAGGAGTGAAACAGTTTATAAACTCTCTCCAACAAAACTGGGTTGCTGGAAGCAAATATAATTTGAAGAGTAGACTAGAGAATTTAGGTTAAAGCATGGAATATCACCTTAGGAGGATATGTTAGAAACACTCATGAATTAGGGAATGGTGAATAGTGGGAGAATAACTTGTAAAGAAAGTAGAGTGAAGGAAAAATAGAACAAGATAAGTTAAAAAGTAAGGTGGGAGTTTGCCAGGGAATAACCCCTTAATTTTAGACTTTATGTCTTAGAATCAGTGCTCCATTTTTAAATTATTGCATTTTGTATTTCAAATGTATGAAACTTAATAAAATATAGTTTTTCTTCATATCTAAAGCATTTATATATAAATTTGTCACTTAACATTTTAAGTTGAATAAGACTTCAAGAAAGGTTATACAAAGTTAGATGCTTTCAGATTTATCTCTTCCTCATAGATGCAGTATTATTAACCTGTTATTTATTTCTGTATTCTATCAATTTAAAAGACTGCAACAACATTCTGCTTGAACTACAGTGATTAGTTCAGCAAAATGATTTCTTCTTCAAACATTTATCATAAACTTCACCTTTTTAGTACTGAACACAAGAAGACATAAAATCCAATTTTAAAGGTGTAAATATTTTATTGTTGTGAATAAAATTAATTGAATGTTTACTGTGCACTAGATGTTTGCAGCTAAGTATTGATGAACAAGCAGGTATGGTCTTTGGCCTTCAAGTGGTTCACACTCTTTCTGATTATATCCAATTCATAATTACTTTGGACAGGGGATTGCCTAGGAAAGAACCTAATCACAGAGAACTAGTGTCAATATTCACATTTTCTTCTGAATGATCATGATGAACTTACTAACCAGTAGATATAAAGATACATGAACTCATGGCTATACCCGCACTTATATCCACCGGCTGCTTTGAGATGTACATAATATAAATCTGTGTTACAACTGAATTTTATAAGTAAGGAAAATATTTTCCCCCAGACAGCAAGTAGACCCAAGGTAGGTGTACTTGGGGTTCTTAACTGAGCTTTTAAGTGACAGTGGCAAAGGCTCAGTATCTTCCCCTCTACTTTGCCATTCTGAGAGTGTTGGGTTTTCTGTTGTCATGTTTAAAATACAGTTGGTTTCTGTAGTTTCGGGTCAGTGTTCATGGGGAAAGAAAGGAGAAATCATTTCTTTTGAGACACATATATGCATATTTTTCTTATCAGTGGATAAAAGGTATTTCAGAAGTTTGCAAATACCATTATCCTTATATTATAGGTGAGAGTTGTGCCATAGCCCCATTCCTAAACCTATTTCTGGTGAGAATAGTGGACCATCATAGCTGGCCTTGAACAAAATACTTTTATTTCTTGGAATAAATTCTTCTTTCTGAGCATTTTGATCAAACTGAAGAGGTAGCCAATTTTACTTGACCAAAAAACTACAGCTTGCCTAAGGAGAAGGAAAGGAAGAAGGGTATATTTGGGTCAAGCATGCAACCATATAGTCTTATGTCCTCTGATCTGCCATAGCTTCTCCATCTGAAAAGTCTCATAGAACCATCAGCTTTTTAGTTTCAGCATGCTGAGTCAGTCTATTTATCTTGCCTAAAATTGAGGCAAAAAAGGAGTTTCTTATTCTGCTCACCAATAAGACTGTTTTCAGATGCCAGCATTCTCAATCACCAGAGTCTTTTTTAATAATCTTTCATCCCAAAATATCTTCCTACAGCTGTAAGGCAAAGAAAGACACGGACTTAGTTAATATGCAAAGACTGTAGTACAAATTACTGCTATTTCTTAACCTCCTTAAATTTATAAAGTTAAAATTCTTATTCTTGCACCCTTGTTGAAGGGATTGGGATTCAGGGAGGATAATAAATTGCCTAACTACTTTATTTGCTTATCAAAATATTAAATCTCTTTTTTTTTTTTTGCCTTTTGAGAGAATAGTTTCAGGGCAATAGAATATTTGTAGGGTATGTAGTCTTGTAAAATGCATTAAAACTTTAGCTAAGGTGATGCAGCTAGTTAAAATCAGATCTGAAACAATCTTATTTTCTTTTTTCAACTTCTCTTTCCCTCCAGCAAACAGTCTATAAAGAAAACATTGCAACTTGATGCCCATTGGCTTATCATCTCCATGAAAATCACCATTAATAAATTAGAAGAGTTCTACATTAACATAGAGAAATAATAGGCTACAGAAAGTCACAAGGTATTCTCACTCCTATCCTAAGACCAAAACTTGTTTCATAAGGTACAAAAGCTTCCCTCCCCCAGTTATTGAATATCTAAGAGAACAAAGGAGTCCAAGAGAGCTAAATGTTAGAAAATGACACACTCTGTTCTAGTTTGCTAGCTGCTGGAATGCAATATACCAGAAACAGAATGGCTTTTAACAAGGGGAATTTAATGAGTTGCTAGTTTTACAGTTCTAAGGCCGAGAAAATGTCCAATTAAAACAAGTCTATAGAAGTGTCCAATCAAAGGCATCCAGGGAAAGATACCTTGGTTGAAGAAGGCCGATGAAGTTCAGGGTTTCTCTCTCAAATGAGAAGGCACATGGTGAACGGTCAGGGCTTCTCTCTCGGCTAGAAGGGCACATGGCGAATATGGTGTCATATGCTAGCGTCCTCTCCTGGCTTCCAGTTTCATGAAGCTCCCCAGGAGGTGTTTTCCTTGTCCATCTCCAATGGTCGCTGGCTGCTGAACTCTCTGCTTTGTAGCGTTGCTCTCTCTGAATCTCTCATTCTCCAAAATATTTCCTCTTTTATAGGACTCCAATAAACCAATCAAGACCCACCCAAATGAGTGCAGACATGTCGTCCCTTAATCCAGTTTAACAACTACTCTTGACTAAATCAAATCATCCAGGGAGATGATCCAATCACAGTTTCAAACATACAGTATTGAATAGGGATTATTCTACCTTTATGATATGGGATTTTGGTTAAAACATGGATTTTCTAGGGGGCATACTTTCTTTCAAACCAGCACACACTCCGTAAGAGATAGCAGACCACTGAAAGTTGTTCTAAACCCTGGTAGGGTTAGTGAAAGGATTAATCAATTAAGAACAGGTGTAATTGTTAGGAAGAATCCCTTTCCCCCATGATGTGACCAGCCCTTTGCCAAACCAAACCTGCCCCAACCCACAAGGCAGTCAGTCATATGAGTGTCCTTACATCCACCTCTGGCAGCTACAATCTTGCATTAGCTCCCCTTCTCCAAACTCAGCCCTCCCAACAGTTACAACCCAGCTGCTACAAGCTTGCCATAATTCCTCACTTAGCCTGCCAATTTATCCTAAGCTAGACAGTGGAAATCCACCTCCCTTTCCCTGCTCCCACCAACAGTCCTGTGTAAGCTCCTTTCCCTACTCAGAGCTGTCATCTTAAGCGTCAGCCCAGTTGCGCATAGCCTCATAATGAAACTCCTTTAATCAAGTTTTGCCCTCCTCTCACCTTCATGGTCGAGAAACCTATCAGTAATGAGAAACCAGAGGCCCCTTTTTTAAATTTTAATGGTCACATGTGGGTGTGGCAGAATTTCAAGCTTCTCCAGCTAAAGAGTAAATTGCAACAACCCGGAAATTATTTTTGTAGGAGCTCTAGTGAGTGACGTAGCTCAGAGGAGGAGAGCAGATAGATCCTCCCTGACGCAGGTGGCGCCTCCCCCAAGAGTGAGAGCACCTTCCTTTAGGTTTAACAGCCTAACAGAAAACCTGAGCGTAATCAACGCTAGGGTCTCTGAACTTTTACCAGATGAAACCTTAGGAAAGATTAAGCTAGCAGAGAGAAAGCCCTGTAAGACAGTCCCAGCTGGTAACGCATCTCTAAGTACAGAAAACTTAGGGCAGGACTGCAAAGCAATGAGAAAACCATAGTGAGCTAACGACCTCATAGTCAGACCCTCAGGGCAGAATTGGACCTAAAGAACAAATATAGGAACACAAGTTACCAACATCAGGAATGCAAAATGGGACCTGACTGCTGATCCCACAGATATTAAAGGATATTAAATGGGATATTATAAACAACTTCATTCAAATGAATTTGACAACACAAAAAGGGGGCTTTGCATATGGGGGTGTGAAAGAATTAGAGTGTTTTAGGTTGTATATGTTATAGTTGCATGATGTTGGGTAGAAGCATACTATTTTCTTCACTTGGAAATAAAATATGGATCAAAGACATGTGCATGTGTGCTATGTTAGCAAAGTTGGATGTGGTGGATTTGAATGTGAAATGTGAACATCATTACTCAGTATGTTTCTGTGAGAGATACACAGTTTGAAGTGAATAAGCAACCATGTGATTCCGAGTCATACATTTGGAGTAGGATCACTAGGTACTTTGGTAACACACACATTGTCAGTCATCTACTTTTTACCTCATTTACAGGGAGAGATAGACCAGCCATGAAATTATTCCATTGTCCTCTGGAACTTCATTCAGACTCTCTGACTTCTTGGTCAAATATGTGTGTAACTCCACAAGAAAGAGCCCCAGATTTTCCTGAAGGGCAACCACACTGTCCAAGTTGAAGGACGTGTGAGCCAAGCACCACTCCCAGTCTGTTCTGATGGACCCCGGTTATGCTCCTAGGTTACAGCCTGTCCTCGCTCTACCACATTTTGCATTCATCTTTCCTTCCTGGCTCTTGAGCAGACTTTAATCTCCAACACTGGGCATGAACATATTGTTTAACTATATCCCATGTTTGCATTTTAATTCCTTGCAATGAAGAATAGAGAATAGGTAAAAATAGAGATATATCAGTATGGATCAATATGGGTAAATATATAAATATAGAGGTACACATATGTTATCTATATATATCTATATCTATATCCATACCCATATCCATATCTTCAAGTAGCTTCCAAGTAGTTTCTGTTTGAATACTGGGTTATAAAAAAGGTGATGATAGCTTAAAATTTAGCACCCCAAATTAAATTATAAATAATGTACTCCAAAATAAAAGTCATATATATAATTTGGTTTTCTGGTTAGAATTTTAGACAATCAAAGCTGTTTTCTCCAGTGACCCAAATAAGCTTATGAATTTATAGTCAAGCTGACACTGATTCAAAACAATGGCTCCTATTTTAGCTCATGTGGTATCTATAATGTAAAAATGTTAGAGTTGTGTTATTGGTAAAATGCTAAAAACATGGAAATGTCACTTCAAATGACTAATATGTTCATTAAATCATCTGCTTCATTATAATATATAATACAATATTTTAATTCAGTACAATATCTTAGAATTTCATGAAAGAAATAATAACTTGTGTAGAGATCAGAAAGAGTAAAACCATAAGGGAAACTAGTCTTTCAGGAGACACCATAAAAGTCCTAAATACAATTCAGTAAATGTTTCTTCAAAGTTTAATTTGTAGTAATTGATAAGGAACCCAAAGCTTTTAAAGGCATTTGAGAAGTATTCAATATTTTAAAAATTTTGTGGTGAGCCAAATCTGCTCATAATTTTGCATTAATCTCATAAAATGAGTTGCCCACATGAGACCCTGTATCTAAGGAAACAATGATCATTTTTCATTTATATATATATTCATTTATGAATCTGTTTTCTCACATCTTAATCATATTAGTGATCAGTTACCCAATGAACACTATATTTTAGGTACGGTGCTACATGTTTTACAAACATTATATTATATAATGAACATAATCCCAAAAGCCCAATGAAAACTTTGGAAACTTTAAGCAACTTGCCCCAATCCATAGTACTAGTAAGCAGTGGAATCATAATTTGAAGCTATGATTGATGGATAATGTTTGTGCTGGACTTTAAATAATTCAGAGATACTATATTCTCCACAATATTTGACATCTTTATTAATATGAACACATTAATAACAAAGTATGGTAAATCTGTATATATAATGCATACTATTAAAGCAAATTGCTGTACTGATGTGTAAAGCAATGCATCATATTTCAAAATCTCCTAATATTGATATTTCTTTATCAGATTTATATTACACAATAGTAATAGCTAGTAACAAAGGTTTCTTTTTTCTCAATGGGGGTGGGATTAAATCTTTACTAAGTTTAAAATATGGAATTGTATCACTTGAGAAAAAATCGAGAGCATCTCTTGCCTTTAGGGATGCTATTTCTGTTTAGTTTTATTTTGATAGAGAAAGTGACTAAATTATTATAAAACATGTTGGCAATATGTTGGTGCTACTATAACATCTGTATGATTCAAAGTATTCACCCATCAGATTTTTACTTTCTTCCTCCCAATAGTCAAAGAGATTTGCAACCATCAATAGCAAAAGGTTTAGAAACTGCTGATAGTCCATTCAATTTGATTTAGTAGGGATTAGAAATAAATTGAAACAGTTTGGACTAAAACTAAAGTTCATGTAGTAAACCCTGAATAATACAAATAGAATGTGCATTTTTTTAACCTATTATTTGCTTCTTGCATGTACGTAGTGTGCTATACACAACCTCTACAATATAAACTGCACATAATATTTATGTTAGTCACAGTTAATTCTTGACACATTAGAAAACTGAATTTCAATCTTGGAACCTCCCCAAAATACAATAAAAGAAAAAGAAAGAAAATAATAAATTTACTTAAAGGATGCAAGCAAATGATGCAACGTCATCTCATGGACCACAAGGGCAAGCAATGCATTCTGGCCCCCAGTGGGCTGAGAAAAAAAGATGTGCAAATCTATCAAAAATCAAAGCATCCATACCGTCAGTCTTTCTCTTTCCTACTGGAGCCATATGACCTCTCATCTGTGCGCCACTTTATATGTCTGCTTCATTCTTCTATCTACAGTCTGACTTTTTCTATCCCTCAGCAGAAAAACAGAGCTCTGCAATTTACATTTTCTTGATTCTAGACATAAATGGAGATTTATTAGAATCATTGAATTCCAATTTTATGTTCTTGAAACATAATATAGTTGAGCTAATTTAGATGCAACATTTTAACAGTTCAATGTATAATATACAGACATAACTTAGGAGGTTTAAAGAAAGCACACTCTAATCATTAAACTGATACAGTCGTCTCTAATATATCCAATCTTTTGTACATTTCTGTCTTAAGTACTTTATTAGCCAAAGCTTCACTGTTAAACAAGCATTAGAATTTATCTGTCAACATTAACTGTAGAGTTGCCTCTTTTATACTGAAGAATTTGTGGAAATTAAATCAACTGATGTGACATCATAAACAAAGGAAAGAGATTGTTGAGTATCAAAAGGCAAAAGCATGAACTATATATAATGTGTCAAAGAAATAAATTTGGAATAATTCTTGATTCTGTATTTTCCACTTCAGAGGAGATAAAACTTCACTGGCTTGAAGGAGAGAAATGAAATAGAAATGAAATAGTGAGAGAGATGAGTGTCCTTGAAAATGGTGCTTAATACTTTCCTTCTCTCCTATACCAAAGTTCCAAAAGCATCAGGATAGAGACGTGAGAAAATATTAGAAATGCATAATGAAAATAGAGTTTATATGATCTTTTTATGCATAGCACAAGAAAGCTATGTCATTTACTCATGGGAAACAGAAACATATTAAAATCAAACCAAAAAACTTTACACCAGCCAAAATACAAAATGTGCCTAATAAAATTCCACCAGAAAGTAAATACATAATAGAAAACTGTGGCCACAAAGCAAATGCTGAGTAACCTAATGATTTCAAATGCTATAAAAGCAATACAGAAAAACTGTCCGAGATTTAAAAGAACATTAATCAGAAATATAATTTTAAAAATTCTGAGCTTTTCATAAGTTGATAGCAGGAATATATGAAATGGCTGGCAAAGATCATAAAAGAATTGGAATAAATTGCATTTTTAAAGAAATAAAAACTAAATTCCAAACAACCTACAAGCTAGTAGATCATATACATAATATATAATTTTATATTTTATTATATATTAATAGAATATATAAATACATATAATAAATAAATATGTATATATATTATGGAAACTAAAGTATGAAGAGAATTATAAAATTAGAATTTTTGTAGTGCTTTAGGAAATTGTTTCAGGAAACAGTCATGAACGAAATTTTTAGATGAATGCTTGATAAGAATCTTCAAAATGGAAAGCTAAGGCTGTCATCTCCTGACCAACTATTGAATCTTATCATCTGTATAACTGGGGCAGTAAGATATTTTGTTTGCTGTTGTAGAGTAATATGAATCACAGGAAGTTATTTATGAATTGTTCATCCCAAAGTTGCTAATTAAATCCTTAGAACTCACTTCTATTTTTGGCAAATAAAGGGATAGAGATATAAGTTAATTGACTTCATAAGAGAACAAAGATAAATGGCCACAATATGGGAAACCCTACAAGGCATCTTATGTCTCTACACATGGAAACATTAATGTAATTCGGCTGCTGGGTCTTTTCACTTCTAACAACCAAATGTAGTGCGGGAACCGTGTTTATGTCCTTCCTCAAAGCATTAAATTCTAAAATAACAGTTTGGAAAAAATCAGAGAAATGTGATTCCAGAACAGCATCACGGTTATGTATAAAAAATATGTCTGTCCCCAAAGACAAATACTGAAACACATATGGATGAAATATCCTGACCCATGGAAATTTTAAAAAATTTTTTAGAAGGAAAAGGGAAATTGAAGCAATATCTGAGTATTTTTAAAATTCGTCTTCATATATATATATATGGGATTTAATGTCCTATTTCCCTACCTAAGTATATAATTTTTATAGAAAGCAATAAACAAATAAACACATGAAAATACCTGTGGGTTATGGCCTAAGCAGCACATGTGAGGATTACTGTAGCTTTAAATACATAATGAGAAACAAAAGGTTAAAATAAATGGACAAACTTTTACTATTAGTAATCTAGAAAAAAAAACACAACTAAATAGGAGAAATATAGAAAATGGAAGGAACAGATTTGCAAAGATATAAAAAGAAACTAAGGGGCTTAAAACCAAACTATTAGGGTGAATATATAAAACCTAAAATATCTCCTTAAGAAAATTAAAAATACGCACATAACTCTAACAACCTTTAATAAAATGTGCAAACTATATACATAAATAATTTATAAGGGATACATTGAAATTTAATGATAGTATATACAGCTGCATTCCAATATATATTTTATATAGATTATTTCCTAGTGAATAAATAGCACAAAACAAAATATAGAACCTGAATGAGCAATAGACCAAAATAACCAAAAGGCAATTCAAGATCCAATCTTAAAATTAATTGTACCCAGTTGGAGTATTTAACTCAATAAGTCATTTTGTAAAAGTAGCCTAAATGTGGCTTCAAAATTAGACAATATCATGTATTTAAAAAATAGAAGTCATTACTATATGAAGAAATTTAAAAAAAAATTAGCCATGAAATGTTACAGCTAAAAAAATAAAAAATATATAAAAATACATAAATTATATTTATAGGTAAGAATAAGACCCAGGGCAGAGAATTTGGAAACAACATGTAGAATATATGTAAATTAAATATTGGAAATTGAATTTAGTAAAAGGAAGGCATTTTCAATAATTAATAATAGAGCAATGGCTACTTGTTTGGGAAGAAGTAGACTACCAAAGCATACTGGTTATAAAACTGACAGCAAGTTTTAGGTTTAAGCAAGTTTAAGATACAAAAGAAAGCTACAGAAATTTTAGTTGGAAATATAGGAAAATGTATTAACTTTTCATAGACATTGTATTAGTTTCAAAGATACAACAAAGATACATAGCAAGAGGCAGAGAGAAGAAATATTTGCTATGTTTGTTAAGTATTATTATGCAAAACACATATTCTTAAAACTACAAGTACATTTTTAAAATGTAAAAGTAAAACATTCATAATTTGAAAACAACCAACTAGAAACATAGTAAATAAAATCCAAATGATGAATAAACATCTGAAATCTATAAGGGTGCTAATCTCATCACAGATCAGAAGAGTACAAATCAAAATGCAAACTTGGACCAATGTCCAAAATATAAATAGGTTGAATCTGTGATTGTTAGTGTACACTAGTAGAAATAGTCTGAAGGGAAAATCAGTATTTACTCAAATGAAACATGACTGAATTTTCACTCTAAATGTCACCTTCTAATATTTACTATAGAGAGATATTTGCTCATGTCTCCCAAGAAATATGTAGAAGTATATACTTTTTGGAATTTTTAATGTATGAAAGAAAAATATCTGTAAAGTTTAAATGGTTATTAACAGAGAAATATTTACAGAAGAGCTACATAAATGCTATAGTATGCTAATCAACAGTCAAATAATGAAGTAAGCTGACAAGATTAGATTTGGAAAAAGATCTCCAAACGAATGATTAAAAATCAACAGGGGGACTATGTTCTGTATGTGAAATATACACACAAGTAATAATTCCTTTAAGAAAAATCACATAGAATAAGGATGCCAGATTTAGCAAATAGAAGTATAGGATATCCAGTCAAATGTGAATTTCAGATAAACACAAATGCTGTTTTAGTTCATCTAGGTCCTAAACATTTGCTTAGGATATATTATACTAAAACAGTATTGATTTTTTATTGGAAATTCAAATTTAACTGGGTGTTCTGTACTTAACCTGATAATCTAAAATTCAAGACTTCAGTCTCAGGCTAAGTGATGACCTTGAAATGATGGAGTTGGAGTGGGAAATATCTGTTTCTTTACCATTCAGAGTTTAATTATTTGCCATAAAAATGAATTCAGTATTTGCAATAGCACATATATAGTAAGATATATTTTAAATTTATGTGTTCTTAAAAAGCATAAATACATAGAAAATAAGTACAAATATATTGAGTGTTAATTGAGTAGTCTGATTTATTCATTTCACTTCTGCTTTCTGAAATTTTGGGTTATCCAAAAAGTGACTAGAACTGTAACAATTCATTCCAGAGATACTTTTGGAAGAAGAAGTTAACTAACTTTGAAGAAATTCTGGAGAAGTATAATGATAATTAGTTCAAAATAAGATGTTAATAACTGGCAAAAATAGTCTCTTGGAGAAACTATAACTTCATTATCTTAAAAGTGTGTATGCAGTAATGTTTCAAAGTGGCATTGCATTATTTTCCTTAAGAATCCACTGGTATTGCTTGAGTGCAAAAAAAACACATAATGTTTTTATCTACTTGTAGATGTTAAGAACATTTCATCTAAAAACCTTTGTAAATTATTCGGATAGTTGACATTTCTTTTGTTGTTGTTACTGGGTAATTTAATGCATTTAATCTACCCAGTCCCACAACAGCATACACGTTTTTTCTGCATTAGCAATAGCATATTCAAATTCAATTCTTAAGCTTCAAACTATTTGAACAACATTTTTCTTTTTTGAATTTGAATATGAATTTAAAAGTTTACTGCTTAGATTATAGTGCTTTGAAAAGAGCATTTAATTCTACTTCAAATTGATTTTCAATACTTTTTAAAATTCTGGTAATTGTAAGGTTATGTTGAGGTTTAAACACACAATATTATATTTCCACCTGTTTTTAAAGTTTAATTTTTCAAGAATCAACATGCTTCATAAAAGATTTTGATAATGAAAATTATATTAATGAAAATATAAAAACTAATGTAATAACAGTCTTCATTACCACAAATTATGGACATATTTATTAATTAATACATTACTTTCATAAAGAATTTAATTGAACTGTTTAATCCAACCAATTCTCAAAATCTTATGATAGTCAAAATTTCTATTAGTAACTAAATCTGGCTTGCTTATATTGGGTCTCTATTATTTTTATATTCTGCATTATAAAAAATTTGTTACCATAAGTTTATATAATTGTTTCTTCAGTTAGATCATGAGGACCTCATGCTTTTCCCTTAATTATTTTCTAAATATCCTAGTATAACAAAACATTATTTATAATATATTTCTCTTTAAATTTTGTTGGCTTTCTGACAAATTTCTTGAATGTTCACCTAAACTTAAACTAAAGCTTAGACTTGTTATGATTTCTAATTAATGTTCATAAGAAAAAGATTTTGAAAAGTTGTGATTTGTACTTCTGTTGACTTTTTTCTTTGAATTAAAAACATAACATTCATTAAAATCGCATCATTTTTTTCCTATTAGTTAATATTGTAATCCTACTTATTAGTTAATATTTACATATAACAGATATTTTCTTCCTTTTTCACAGACATTGACTGAATCCCTAATCCAGCCAGTTAAATTAAAAGGAATTAAAGTAAAAGAATACAGATAGATCATTCTTCACCACTGCTGAAAGCAGCAATTCAAAATGCAGGGTCCAAGAATTGTAAATCAAAATTATAATTTTCTTAAGTTTTAATACTTTTTACCAAATACTACCCACTCCATCTCTTAAATCTTCCTGTACTGTCCTAGAATTTTATTCAGGTTAATCGCTTTGTGGGAATGCATGGGAATGTGACAGTGGAAGCAGAAGTCACATATATTCATTTCATTTTCATCTATAAGTTTAATGAATATGGTGTTAGAAAGAGGGGAGCGCATAACTTTTGTCCACATAGTTTCTCCTTTTTTTGTTTTTTTCTCATTGTTTTGTTTGTCTTTTCTGGAGGCCCAGCTGGGAACTGAAACATGCCTTCTTTAATTCTGTTTAGTTAAAATCCATGTTAGACCTGTATGTAAATTTTGGAAAGAATTTTCCCTTGGAATGGCAGAATGTTTCAAGATCGTCAGGTTATAAGAGACTAAGCGTAAGTAAGAATAAACATAGTAAGCACAGTTTCAGTGGCAACATATAATCATGCTTAATTTAAACATGGTGCATCTTGTGGAAATTTGATGTTATTTTATGAACTAGCATATACATCAATCTAGAAGAAGTTGAATACTCTCAGATACTATGTTTTCATGAAAAATTCATATAATATATAGAAGCTTTCCAAATTTTGACACTAAGATATTCCTATATATTCACAATGTAATATTAATACAACCTGTGAGCATGAAAGATACTTATGTGAACTACCAATTATAAAAAAATAACTTCAATCTACCATGCAAGAAAAAATATCAAATTTTTCTTTAGCTTGTTTAAAAATATGTTAGATATTCCACATAAAATGCAGAGGTAATCAGGGAGCATGCAGTCAAAAAATGTAGTGAAATATATTATACTTATGTGTCAGGCAGTTAATAATATTTATCGTGTTCTGATGGAGTCTGTAATGTTTGCGAGTTTTTCCTGAGTTTATAAGCTATTTTAATCTAATTTATGCTTTTAATTTCATGAACTTTTTCTGATAGCAGGCTCCCAAAATATTTTAAGCAGGTGACTACATAAATCTCAAATTGTCCCTGTGGCTAATCATGAGCTGCTTCTATTTTATTTTGTTTCTAATTACTCTTAGGTCTTTTCTTAATTTACCATAATTCATGACTGAATTTTGGATCAAAGTACTGTTGCATAATATAATCATTTAAATCAAATTTCCTTTGATCCAAATAGTGTAATCAATTGTGATTTGAAGATGTTTAGCAAGTTTCTTCTTTCTTAATTTTAGATTTGATCTTAAAGTTTGTTGATGGTGAACGCATTGCCAAGCCCTTCTTCCCTCCAACCCTCCTTTAATTTAAAAGAAATTGAAGTAAAAATAAAAGAAAAACTATCAGAACAACTGATAGTATAAGATATTTTCATATTTTGCTGAAAGGTCTAGAGAAAATTCAGCAATTTATTGATTTTAGAGTGTTATCAAAATAAAGAAAGGAGTAGCTTAAAATGTGCATGATTTTTTAAAATACACAATCTTTATAGCTTCATCTTACAACATTTTCATTTAAAAAATCGTTCCATGGGTAAACATTCTGTTCCAGAGGCTGTGCTATACAGAGAGTGAGATCTTATAGATTCATTGGTTACTGTCTTCCTGAATCTCACAATTTAACATCAATGATATGTGTAAGCAGACAATTACAGTGAAGTAGGAGGTTATGATACGGATGTGTCTCTAAATAGGAAGATATTATATGAGTCTTACTAGACAAGGCCATGTTTGAGTTGCATCCTAGAGAATGAGTAGGAAGTCACTGCTTGGATGAGCTATGGGATAGTCTGCCCAGACCAAGTACGAAGTGAAACACTGACTTGGGGGAAGAGGGCAGACCATGTTCAGGAAAGTATGTGAAGCTCAATACCAGTGGTCCTGATATATTTTTGCTCCTGTATCCCCTTAAAGAATTTTACAAGGTATATACAATCTATATATACCACCCTGGTCATTTTTAGATTGACATGTAGAATTTTACCATAGAAAAGATGCTTTGTAATTAGAAATATTTTAAAATTAAATTCTACATCACTCTTTTAAATATATTCCATGGAATATAGATGTCACAGAAGTTTTATGCCACTATTTTCCACTTAATTAACAGGATACCAAAGCTCTTCTTTCACAATTTAACACTATTGCAGCATTCCTTTAACTCCTTGACCAACTAGTTTCATTGCAAATAATTACATTCTATTTCCTCCCTCATTTTATCCTTAAATATTTCTATATTCTAAAATTCTCTATTGATCACCCTGTTAAAATTCAGTAAAATTTGTAAATAAAATGAAATTTAATTTTTATTTAAATTTTCTGTCATCACAAGAGTAATTTTTAAAAACATGTTATTTTGATTGAGCTAATTATTCATAGTACATAATTGTCAAACAATATGATTATATACAAGTTTTGTTAAATATTTACTAAAATAAGTTTAAATTTTCTTAAAATAAGTCCTTTAATGAAATTGATGGGCTTTGCATCTTTTGGGCACATATATATGGGTGATAACTATTAGAATGTGATTTTATTCAGCATTGATTTTACTGTGATATTTCTTTCTTTTTCAGGTATGTGCTGAGAAAATATGTTCACGCAAATAAATAGATGATAATGGAATCTATTTTAGTATAGCGACATTTCTCAGTTCTTTGAACTTCTTAATAGTTACACGCCGAAATTGCATAGCTATCTATCTTCAAAATTATTCTTAAAAATCTGCCACCTGGCAACTCTATTAGATTTCCCTTCCATTGTGTTGAAAATAAACAATGGGGAACCTGAGCAAGTGGATTTATTGCCTAGTCATTAGTGTCATTCACTTTGGCAACTCCAACCTTAATATTTCAATTTATATCTTAAGGTGTCTCAAAGGCATTTTGCCTTCTGGCGCAATGCACCGCAGTTAGGGCAACCATATAGTTTATCATCAAAATTGAGAATGAAAGTAGACGACATTAATAAGTAAGCAAGAAAAACAAGCATATTCCAGACTGGCCCTGGCAAACAAGTATGTAACTGTCACTCTAATGAGAAAAACATTTAAAATGGACAAGAGGTGGGCCATTTTTTGTGCAGTGAGAAGAGGAAGCTTGCAGACCTGTTTTCTTATACAGATGCTTTTTTTTTTTTTTTCTTTTTTTGCAAGGGCAAGCGCTGGGAATCAGACCTGGGTTTCTGGCATGGCAGGTGAGAATTCTGCCAATGAAACACCATTGCACCGCACCAGATGCATTTTTAAATAGAAACAATTTTACTATTAAAAATTGCATATTTGAAAATTAAAGAATTTATATCTCCCAGCCATACATGCCACTGTTTGAGGATCACTGTCACTGTGTTAACAACATAAGAGGGATTAGGAGAACATGTAGGTCCAGATTTTGGATGAATTTGACATGGTGCTAATTCATTTGCAATTTATTATTTCAGCAATGTGGAATTATTTTGTAAGGCTTCCGGGATTCCTGAACCCAGCCCTATATGCCTATAGCTGGAGTAACATGCATTGTTTATTTAAGAGTCTGAGAGGGTGGTATTAGTCAGAGGACACAATCCAAGTTAATGGAATAAGTCAATGCACAAATCCATCTTTCTTTCACAGGGAAACATTTGCACAAAAGAGCTTATATGGTCCTACCAAATTCCTTCCAGTTTCTGCACTCACCACACAATTTAGTGCTGTTCATATTCACGTTGCAGTGTTATGGTGTAGGTCAGGGATAGGAAGAGAAGCATGGAGATACATAGATCAGATAAGGAAACACCTTGCTGCAAACTCCAAGGTTTTTTTTTTTTTTTCCTTACTTTTTGTATCCTGTTGGAAGGACATTGTTTCATAGCCCAAGAACAGACTCCTTGCTGTCCCATGCCAATCCTCAGTAGTAGCAATGCTTAATGTTATTTATATCAAAGTTCATATTCTCCACTATACCGATTCATCTGTACCTGTCTTTGCTAGGGTAGTCTCCACAAACTGACTATCCAAACATGAATGGAAGCATTTGAACTCTATTCACAGAGGGCAAAATAAAAGGAAAAATGAAATGAAGCCAAGTTTCTGGACATTTATTATACTGCTTATAATGTCAGCTGCCCTCCTCTCTCTTTCCTTTTCTCTTCTCCAGGGCATCACTATAGCTTTCTGCTGGAGCATAATTTATCTTTCTTTCTTGGTATATCCCCTAGTATTCCCCATGTAGAATAAGAAATAAATCCCTCTTGACATTATATTTCTGATCTAGAGCCACATCTGTCTAGAAAACTTCTATTTTAATATTAAAACATCAAAGGATGAGCTATATTTAGACATTTCCTCAATTCCTCAGCTATACATTCTGTTCTAGCTTGCTAGCTGCCAGAATGCAACACACCAGAGATGGATAGGCTTTTAATAAAAGGGGATATATTTCATTAGTTTTTCAGAAGAAAGGCAGCTAAATTTCAACTGAGGTTCCTTCTTATGCAGGAAGGCACAGGGTGATCTCTGCTGGCCTTCTCTCCAGGCCTCTGGGTTCCAACAACTTTCCCCAGGGTGATTTCTTTCTGCATCTCCAAAGGCCTGGGCTGAGCTTTGAATGCTGAGATGAGGTAGGCTGAGCTGCTTGGGCTGTGCTATGTTGAACTCTCATTTAAGCACCAGCCAATAAGTCAAACATCACTCATTGCAGCAGGCATGCCTCCTAGCCGACTGCAGGTGTAATCAGCAACAGATGGGGTTCACATGCCATGGGCTCATGTCCACAGCAATAGAACTAGGCACGATCACCTAGCCAAGTTAACATCAGAATCTAACTATACACATTCCTTTTCAATCTAGCCCTCCAGGGAAAGTCTGCCCTTCTAAAGGGTATCACTGATCTAAAAATCCAATATTTATTCCCATGTTTCTTACTTGACTAAGTGGTATTTATGGATACAAAGGTGACACTCTGCACAAAACTTATTGTTATCTGGTATATTTTTTCATTTATTTGATTTTTATTTTTGTTGAGTGATATTTATAATAGATTATTTTATTATTTTAAGAGTAAGAAATATATTTCTGTTGAAAAATTAGGAACATATGTATTCTGGGTGTCTGAACTATAACAAAATAAACTTGATGGTAATATCAATCTGAAAGAGTCCTGTAATGATTAAATAATACATGTAAAATTCTTAACACAGTGTCTGGCACACAATAAGTTCTTAAACAACGGTAGATGTCATTATTACAACCATATAAGAGCTATCTACTTAAAGGTTTCATATTGGACTAAAAACTTTCATACTGGACTGATCACCACCTCACCACTTCAACTTCATTTTGAGTTGATTGTTGAAAACATCTGTTATCACTATTAGCCTATCCTGTTAGTCAATCTGGTAGCTTTTGACTAGAACATTCCCTCTCAAGAAAACTTAAAATAGTATTTGGAAACTAAGTTAAGAGGAGAAAATATTACTTGAGTAGGTGGCTAGCAAAAATCTAACAATAAGTGGTTGATTTTATGAAAGAGAAAGGCACTTTCAAAGCACTCTTCAACAAGTAGTTACAGAACAAATCCCAGAGTTTATCATGGGCTACAATACCGTGTTTGATGATCATTTTTAAGATTTTGTTTTCTATCTTATGAATTAATAAGCCTCATGAAGCCTGGTCTCCTTCTTCTTTATTCACTGGTTCAGAACAGCTACTAAATAAATAATATTAAATAAATAAATGAAAGGTAATCTAATGAAACCATTTTATCAAACATAAAGGATCTAGAGATATGTAACAAGAAATGTCACTAACTTCATCAACAATTAAAGTAAATTTTAGTAATTTTTGCAAGGAAGCAAATGTATGCTTTCTTGATTTTCTAAATTGTAAGTACTTTTTCTATTTTAGGTTTCATGCCCTTCTCTTAATTGTTTGCTTCTCTTTTCTTTTGATTTGATTTGTTTTCTTTTTCTAGCCTTCCTTCACTTTCAAACATGTGCAGTTAAGGCTGTATATTTCTCCCTATGCTCTGTTATTGCTACATCCAAGAACCTACTGCATCATATTTTTATTATTATGCAGTGTAAAATAATTTCTGCTTTTTGTGATTTTACCTTTAATATGTGGTTATTTAGAAGTATGTGAGGGTGGTGCGATGGTGGCTTAGTGTGGTAGAGTTCTCACCTGCCATGCCAGAGACCTGGGTTCAATTCCTGCTGCTTGCCCATGCAAAATAACCAAAGAAATATGTGGGTATTGTCCAAACACCATGAGGTTTTATAGCCGTCTTAAAAAAAAAAAAAGAGAGAGATTTCTAGCTTAATTTTCCCTATTCAGAAAACATAGCCTAGTTTGATTTCCAGGATTTAATTTTGAAAAAAGTACTTCATTTGTACATTTAGTATCACCTTTGTATAACCTTAATTCAGCAGCTATAACTTCATTTTGCTACTCTGCTTGCCCCTAGCATCACTCCCTTACTGCTTCCAATTTACTGCTTTTAATTTTATGTTTTCTGGGAAATCAGATAAGCAAGCTTTTTTTTTTTTTTCCTGTTCTTAATGATGTCTAAAACAAAGTGCATGTAGGACCTGAGGGGCTTTTCTATGAAGAAGGTGCTTGGTTTTGGTACACAATCTATGTCACATTTATTTCTATTGAGGCCACTAAGAGACATGTGTTGTTGATTTTCAGGTTCATGACTCTGTGTAATCTGATTACCTGATTTTGGTAGATTTATATTAAGTGCCAACTAAACTGCAGTCACTGAACCTGAGCTGGATTTACAAATGTGAATAAGACAGAATTCACCCTCCAGGCTCACGGTGTTCAGTAGACCAGAAAGTCACACACGCAGAAAATGTCCTTACATCACAACAATGGCTATGATAAAAGCTCATACAGAATGTATGCGGGCACAGAATTGGAATCAGACCCAGCCTAATATATGTGTATGTGTGTAAAGATGAGGAAAGCAATCGTAGGGGGTGGTGGAGATGATACCTGAAGTAAGTAATAAAGAATAAGTAGATGGTAGGCAGGCAGAGACTAAGAATAAAGGCATTCTAAAACAGAAGAGAAAGCATCATCAAAGGCACAGGATGACAAGGAAGCAAACATACAGCTCAATATTTGTGGAAAACTATAAGCAGTGCAGTGCTGGAATGTAAAGTACGCATCAGGGGAGTAATAATAGCTAAAGAAGATGATCACTGCTTTGCTTCAGTTTTGATCTCTGGCGAAAATGTGTTATATATACATAAAAAGGGCAAGAGGGATATTTCTAGATAGTACATGATTCAAATCACTTTGCAAAATAAAAACAAACAAAAGGCTAAACACCTTTGGTCTTCAATTTATTCATTATAATCGCTTTTTGCACCTAATATCTGCTCATTACAAAAGGATCATTTTCTTTAGAATAATTAGAGCAAATTAAATGTTCAAATAATGTCATGCACATCCATTTATATTCTTATATTTTATTTTCTCAGTTAGAAAGGAACAGATAAATCACAGCCATACGTAATCCTTCATCTGTTTTATCTAAGCAAAAGTACATTAACCCATTATTGATTAAAAATGTTTGAAACAAATGATTCAGAATTCTTTCATTCCACAAATAATTGCTGGTTCTCTTTTCTATAGTAGGTGCTGTGGGCTGAATCCAGGGGATACAATGATGAGTGGATTCTGATACACTTATGGCTTTTATATATCTTGCAATCTAGTGAGAAGAGCAGACGTCTATCAAGTAGTCACAAAAATAAATGTACACATTTATATAAGTGCTATGAAAGTGTCAGAGAAGAAAAGCAGATTTAATCTGGGAGTGACTTCTCTCTCAATCTTCTTGGAGAAAGCAAAATGTGAACTAAGGTCTAACGATTGAGCAGATATTACCTAGATGATAAGGGATAGAATGAAGAGGTGGAAAAGTATGTCAATCAGCCTGGACAGTGTGTGCAAGGGCCTAGGATGAGAGTGAATCTGTGAGATAAAAGAAGGATATAGGATCTCAAATGTGGAAAGTGAAGGGAAGAAATATGGTTTGAGAGAAAAGAGAATAGGGAGACAGGCCTGGTTAAAAAAAAAACAAAACAGAATTAGGAACCCGATCAAGAAAGACCATGTATTTTGCTGAAAATATTATTTAACAGAGCTTTTGTTTGGTTTATTTATAATTTTTTTATTTGGAAATAATTTTAAACTATCAAAAATTGCACAAATAAAAGTGCTTAGAGGTTACCCATACACACTTTACCAAATTCATCTATTTAAAAAAATTATTCTGTTCGCTTATTTGTGTTCTCTCTTTTTCTCATTATCTATAATTTAATCATGACTTTTGCAATGTTAGTTAACACATTTCTAGATTCTCAGTATCAGGATCTGCACATATTTGGACCGTTACTTATCCTACGAGGACTCCCAAACTCTGATGAGTGTTGGCCCTCTATATCCCACTGCCTGAAACCATAGGTACCACTTTCTAAAACTGAACTTATTTGTGCCCAACAGTTCACCCTCATTCATTTCATCCCTAAACTTTCTTTTAAGTTTCTTTTGAATAAGTCTTTGTTTTGGTTTGTGAAAGATGCTGGAACACAAAATACCAGAAATGAATTGGCTTTTTCAATGAGGATTTGTTTACAAATTTGCTGTTTGAAGACCATGAGAATGTCCAAATTAAGGCATCAAGAGATGTTGTTGGTTCTGGTTCCAGTGTTTCTGCCTTTCACCCTCTCATACAGGGCATACAGGGCTCCAAAGGATTAAGGCCCACATTGAATTTAGTGGGTCACATCTCAATTGAAACAACCTAATAAAAAGGTCCCACCTACAATAGTTCTGCACCAAAAAGAATGGGTGAAAAGAACATGGCCTTTTCTGGGGTACTTAACAGCTCCAAACTACCACAGCCTTTTCTACATAAATTTATCAAATATAGAACTATATAACACATTTAAACCACTCCCTCTGCTTCATTTCTCATGCACATTCAGTGACTCAATCTTCTTTTTTGTGTGTGTGAGTCAAATTCTTTACTTTCCAAATGTGTTCTAAGAGTTTATGACACTAGCATAACTCTTCTACTGAAAAAAACAATAGTCACAGATATGGAAAACAAAAAAAATCTAATATGAAATGCCTTGTATGGAATACTAAGAGTAAGACAGTCCTAGGAAAGGTGCTAAAAAAAACAAAGGTTGTTTTTCAGACTTCTCCTTAAGATGATAGTCTCTGTATTCTTCCTTCTTGGGCTGGCCTTCCAGATTTTCTGAGTCAGTTCTATCCTAGATGGACCATAGCACCTCTCAGTCACTTAAAGCAGGGCTTTCTTTCTGTTTTTTCATCACATAGTTGTATATGCATCACTATGATCATTTCTCAGAAAATTAAATCACTCTGGAAAAAGAAATAAAGAGAAAAAGGAAAAAACTCATACATACCATACCCCCTACCTCTCCCTCTCATCGACCACTCATATTTCCCTCCACCCCATTTATTTTAACATTTGTTCCCCCCATTATTTATGTACTTTAATCTGTATTTTTACTCATCTTCCCATATCATAGATAGAAGAAACATCAGAATAAGGTTTTCACAATCACACAGTCACTCTGTGAAAGCTATATCATTATACAATCATCTTCAAGAAACATGGCTACTGGAACTCAGCTCTACAGTTTCAGGCACTTCCCTCTAGCCTCTTTAATACAACTTAAACTAAAAAGAGGTTATCTATATAACATGTAAGAATAACCTTCAGGATAACCTCTCAACTCTGAAATCTCTCAGCCACTGAAACTTATTGTCTCATTTCTCTCTTCCCCCTTTCAGTCAAGAAGGTTTTCTCAATCCCTTCATGCTGAGTCCCAGTTCATTCTAGGATTTTCTGTCCCATGTTGTCAGGGAGGTTTACACCCCTGGGAGTCATGTCCCTCATAGAGAGGGGGAGGGCAGGGAGTTTGCTTGTCCTGTTGCTTGAGAGATAAGCCACATTTGAGCAACAAAAGAGATTCTCTGGGGGTGACTCTTAGGCCTAAGTTTAAGTAGGCTTAGTCCGTCCTTTGCAGGCATAAGTTTCATATGACCAAACCCCAAGAATGAGGGCTTGGCTTATTGATTTTGTTGTCCTCACTGCTTGTGAGAATATCAGGCCTTCTCCAAATGGGAAAGTTGAATTTTCTCACCATCCCCCCAAGGGGATTTTGCAAACATTTTTTTTATCAGTGACTAAATCTTAACATTCCTTTCTCTTTTACTTCACCACCATTGCTGAGTCTTTTTCAGGAATATGCGTTTTCCTGTTAGGTAACAATGAATCTTGTAAACCGTATCCTAGCATTTTCCTACCCTCTTCTACTGCATTCTGCACTCTACTACAATAATGAATTTTCCAAACCAAAATCTTGTCATGCTGTTTTCTATTAATGCTAAAGTCTTCAATCATTATCATTTTCAGGGGGGAAGCCAAATTTCTAGGAATGGTATCTGTTCTTTAGAGCCTGGATATTTTCAGCTTATCATTTACTTTTTCTAGATTACTAAACTCCAGCAGTGGTTAAGTATTTGCAATAGCCCAGTGTGCTATATTTAAGTTATTTTCTTGATTTTTATTATTGCCACTGTGGAAGTTATAGCTACAGTTTATGAGGTAGCAATACATGGCTATTTTAAATGAATCCATACACACATATATAACCTTAAACACACATATATTGTGTGTGTAGGGATATGGGTGTAATTGTATGCTTGTGTGTGTAAGATTTATCAGCAATTAATTTTTCTTAAAGTTAGATATTTTGTGTATTAGAAAATTTCAGAAATCTCATAAAGAAGCTTTATAAAAGAAGTTACAAAGAAAGGTATGATTGCAGATAAGGTCTTCATACCATGCATGAAATATGATCAAGAAAACCTTGATTGAGCCCAACACCTAAAATGAGGAGGAGGAGGCAGTGTACTTTAAGAAAACAAAAATACAATGTTTTCAGTATGTGGACCCATAAATCTTCACCACAATATATCCTAAAATTCAAAAATTGTACATTGTGCCTTTGAAGAGTAAGATTCTGTAATTCAAGCTTCCAATCAATACTTTCAGATAAGGATGAATAAAAAATTCTCTCTATAGCTACAATATTTGGTGCCAAGTTTTCTCCAGAGAGGATTTTTGCTCCAAAGATATAAAAACTTTGAAAGCTGAAGTGCATCTTAGATATATTTATAAAATTCTCTGATGTTTTATAATGCAGAAATTTGCGCTGACTCAACTAAATTGAATTATTTGATATTTTAGGATTGGTTACTTGAAATTTTTGGATTATGACATTTCCTTCTGTGAGAAAATGCTCAAGTAGGGAATACCTTTTGCTATACTGGGAAGAAAAATAAAAAATCTTAAATGGCTTGAATTTAACTTTCTGGTTAAGTTGAGCTAAAGTTATTTAATATTAAATTAAAAATGTAAACACATGTCAGACAAACGTTGTTTAAAGGATTAAGTATGATAATCCCACTGATAAAGGCATGGTCATATATGCCATAAGATGTCAGTGAGTTAATTGTTCCTACTAATTGCTTTTAATAATTTTTATTCAAAAATAAATTTGAAATAAAAGTTATAAATGGAAAGAATATAAGTGACTGTTTCCTAAAAAAAAGCTATGATGTCCAAAAAAATTTGATTTCATCTGAATTTCATGCATTAAAGGGTCCTTTAATAATTTTTATTCAAAATTAATTTTAAATAAAGGTTGTCAATGGAAAGCATATAAGTGACTGATTCCTTTATTACACCTGCACTTATAAAAACTTTTTGTGCTTATATTGCAAAAGCATGCATCCATGCTAGTTTTGCAGTGGAAAAAATGAAAATTCCTAAAGTGCAGAATACTATACTGTATTCTGTAGACATTAAAGCAATATGCAGTTTTAAACTTTGCAGTTGATGCTACAGAATATGTAATAAGATGCACTCTGTACTCTGATAGGATAAAATTATAAATACATGAAAACTAGCATGAAATAATTTTTAGGCAGGCATGTTACAAGAGGCTTTATGAAAAATTTTAAATCCTTTTCTTATAATTATGTTCATTTGTATGACAAAACATAGAGAATGATTTTTTTTTTGACCCAGCATTTCTACTTACAGGAACATTAATAGAATAATCCTCATCAGAACTGTTGCTATTAAGTTATGCAAAGAAGTTAATCACTACATAAAATAGTATTTTAATATAAAATAATCTAAAAAACTGCATATATAGAAATGGGTAATATTAAATCATCATTTTAATATTCTACATAAATTTTAGTACTATTTTCAAAAATAGTCACTGGTAAGTGAACACATTATAAGACAAAACCGTATATTGATTGTGGGTTTAATAAGAATTTTAAATAAAACCATTTGTAAGACGAGACATATTAATAGTGTTTAGAATCTGGTGTCGATGTTTGGAGGGATTTGCTTTCTTTTTTTTAATGCAATTTCTGTATGAATCAGTATTTTAAATTTAATATAAGCTAATTCCCTGTTCAGTAAAAAATAAATTGTGCTTTATAATTTTGAATTATTTTTATTATCAAATTATTCCTATAGAAATATTTTCTATACTTTATTAATGCGTTAATTAATTAATTGTGTTCATTTCCTTCTGATAAGACAGCGAAGAGAAAAAGAAAATGCACTGAAACTGACGAAAACAAATGGTATTTAAACTAAAATTAACTATATCTTTACCTCCTGAGAATAATATAAAATTCAAATCATTTTAAAACTAAAAATGAATATTGGTCCTCTCCATGAGTAGACATTTGTGGGAGAAAGAAAATATGAAATTCAATCACTGCCAGTAATTCTGGGCTGCAAAAGTGTGAGAACCACAGAAGAATGGCCTTTCTTTAGTAGATCTCAGTAAAATGAAAATGTCAGGATGTGAAAATGCTGGATGTGAAAAGAAGAAACAAATGTTTCTGGCAAATGAAAAGTGAAACAAATTGATAAGGAGCTGGGAAAGAGATGGTATTACTTTTATTAAGTGGAGAATTATGTGGATGTAACACGTACTTAGTAGCTATCATACAGCTGTAGGAGGGACCAGCCTTAGAATGAAACTTAAACTATGTCTAGCAAATCAAAACTTGCAAAGATTCTGTTTTTTATATAACATTGTTAAAGTGTTGGATTACCCTACTTCTATAGATTCCTTCCTGTGGGAATTTACACCTTTCCTTTTTTTTTTTTTTTTAACACCAATAGGTCTGAAATTGTAACTTTCAGCCAATATCATTCTAACCTATACAGCGTGTGGAGGTGAACTCAGATGATGTGGGTTTCATAGGAACATAGGTGTTTAAAGATATGTAGTTTCGCCTCAAGGGAGATTAGACCTCAAACCAAGTTTTCTCCAGGGAGAAATTTGTCATACAAATTAGGAAAAAAAATGTTACCATAGTGTCTCTATATCTGTCTAAATTTTTGGGGTCAGGACATTAAATCTTCATGGTCTCTCATTTCATCTTCAGCTTATTTCTGTGTAGTTTCTCCATTTCTCAATTCCCCTTTTCTGTCTCTTTTCCTCTCTCACTGACTCCCTCATGTCAGACACATCCCAACATTAATTTTTCTCTGATTTGCAGCACATAACAAAACTGGATATAGGTCTTGATTCTCAATTTCAAATTTCTAGAAGAGAGATTACTGACATTTTCTGAATTGAAGTTTACTGCAAACATGGGAAAAATTTCCTTAATATTGTATAAGAAGGAAAGGAAGTGAGAATTAACAATGTTAAAAACCTTTTTTCTATTCTTTATTTTCAACTGCTAATTTCCTTAAAATTTTAGAAACGGTAAATCAGATTTTTCCATTTACTAATAACTTCTATGTTATTAAGGAGTTTCCTTGTTGGTAATTCAACTGAATTGTTTCATTTGAAAAGAAAAATTGTGCACTTCTTTAATGATAAACTTGAATGTAGCAAATTCAGAAAAGTTGTCAGGAGTTCACTGTTAGAAGTATTAATTTGTAAGAATAAAAGAAAAGGCTGATATTTGTCTTAGTTATTATTGATGCATAAGAATCCACCCAGGTTTTGAAACATAAAATAGTCATTTCATTGTGTTCTTGGAGTCTGAGACTTAAGAATTTAGGAAGAACAGAACAAAAACAGCTTGCTCTATGTATTGATGCCTTGGTCTTCAGCAGGGATGACACTAAGACTGATGAGATTTCATCATTGTGCTGAACTGAATTGTGTTCCCCAGTTTTGCCATATTCTTGGTCTTGGTTTGCATTCCAATTGGTGTGACCCATTGTAAATAAGATCTCCTCAAGGTGTTACTTCCATTTAGGTGTGACTCCAATGGATCAGATCAGGCTTTAATGCAGATTTCCAAGGTCCTTTCTAGGCAGAGTGAAAGTCAGACAGAGAGAAGCTAGTAGAAGCTGCCATGTGGATTGTCATCTGACAGAAAAGCCAAGGACCAAGGATTACCAACAGTCAACCCAAGTATGCCACAGTCTTTGGGAAGAAAATGTCACCTTGCTGATGCCTCAAAACCATGAGCCAGTGTTTTTTCATTGTTTAAGCAAACCCATTGTATGGCATTTGTTTTAGCAGTTGAGGAACTAAAGCAATGGTTAAATCCTGTAATCTTAATTCAGATGTTTGGTCAGTAATGATGGCTGGCAACTGGGCCTTATGCTATCTGTGGAATGTGGCCATTCCCTGTGGTCTTTCATGGGGGTTAGTTTTCACTTCCTTACAACATGGCTGCAGCTGGGTTCTGAAAACAAGTGTCCTAATGGAGCAAGATAGAATTACAGTGTACTTTAAAATCTTCAAAACTTACATGGTGTCTCTTCTATCATGCTCTTTTGCTTCCAGTAGTTTTAATAGTCCATGCTAGTTCAAACAAGGGGAGAATGGAGAGGAGCATCAAGGTTATACTTGTAGCAGAGTAGGTGATGTGGAAGATGATGTGGTCATCTTCAGAAAATACAAAATGTCACAGATTTTATTTTTATTCTGACAATATTTAGGGATACACACTAGAGTATTCTAAAAATCAAAAGACAATATTATAGTACATTAAATGAGCACATTATGCTTCCTGACGTTACAACTTAATATAAAACTACAATAATCTAAACAGGATGATATTGGAACAAGGGCAGATATGTAGTGCATTGGAATAGAGTTGAGAGCTCACATCTATGGCCAACTGATTTTTTTTTTTTTATATGGGCAGGCACTGGAAATTGAGCCCAAGTCTCCAGCATGGCAGACAGAAACTCTGCAACTACACCACCATTGCCCGCCTTGAAGAATAGTCTTTAAAAAAAACGTAACTAGGAAAACTGGATTTCCCTTTGCAAAAAAAACAAAACAGGAGGAAACCTACCTCACACAATGTACAAAGATCAACTCAAAAAGAATCAAAGACCAAAATCTAACAGGTAGAACTATCAAACTCTTGGAAGAAAATGTAGGGAAGCATCTTTAGGATCTTGTAATAAGCAATAGTTTCTTATACCCAAATCACAAAAAACAGAAGGAAAAAACACATAAATGGGACCACATCAAAATAAAAAAAAAATTTGTTCCTCAAAGGACTTCCTAATGATATTTAAATGATGACCTATGTAATTAGAGAAAATATTTGGAATAATATCTAGAATATATAAAGAAATCCTTCAACTTAACAACAAAGACAAACAACCTATAGATACTCAATAGCCATGAAAGAAATGCAAATCAAAACCACAATGAGATACTATTTCACACCTATTGGAAGGGCTACTTAAAAAAAAGAAATGGAAATTAGCAAGTTTTAGAGAGGATGCAGGGAAATGGGAATATTCGTTCATTCTGGTGGCTGAGTAAAATGGTGCAGCTGCTGTGGAAGTCAGTTTAGTGGTTTGTCAGAAAGTCAAGTTTAGAACTACCCACTTTGGTAGTAATTTAGCAATCCCACTTTGATATATACCCAAAAGTGTTAAAAGCAGGAAGTTGAACAGATATTTGCACACAAATGTTCATAGCAGAATTATTCACTGTGGCATATTTCTCGGGGACTGGAGCCTAGCCATGCTTAAGATTTTTTGGTCCTTCTCTCCCTCTCTACATTCACTCTCTGCCCTCCGTGCCTGTAACCCCCCTCTCTGTTCCCCCCTTCCCCCTCTTGTTGTGGACCGCCCATTTCCGTAGCTCACCACTAAACCGCAAGCCTTCCTGTTATTCTCTTCACTCCTCTATACCTAACCTAAGCCCTCAGCCTAGCAACTGCCTCCTGCCTTGTGTGATTGGCTGTCCCTTCCTGACGTGTGCGCCCAAGACTCCACCCCTCCCCGAGAGTACTTAAGCCCCACGCTTACCCGGCTCTGGGTAGTCTGAGCCCCGGGGTCTTCGGACCCCAGACGTCTCACTCCTCGGGTTCCCGGGTGGCCCATCCCAGAGTGTAACAATAAAGGCTTAAAACCCGCATCTAGCCTGAGTGACGACTTCTCGCGACCGCCGGCTGGGGAAAGCGCCAGCTCCAGCTTACCCAAGTTAATTCCCTGCGAGCTCGCCCCAAACCCACCCAGTGTACCAGTCGCGCGGCCTGGCTGAAGCTATCAGCAGCAATTCACAATTACCAAAAGATGGAACCAACATGTGAATGCAATTAACAGCACTGAAATATACATCTGAATATAATTAAAAGAGGAAATGTTAATTTGTAATATGGCAACAGAATAAAACTTATTTATAAAAGTCCATGGAATTACAGTGGACCCTAAGTTAAACCACTGACTTTAACAGTACAATTATAACAATGTGCTTTCATCAGGTGTAACAAACATTCTATACCAATGCAAAATGTTGATGGTGGGATCATATATGGTGTCCTGTATTTTATGCATGATTGTTTTGTGAACCCACATCTTATCTAACAGAGGAAGAAATAAAAAATGTTAATACGAAAATAAAAATTGCTGAGATTGCTGATTTTTAGCCACCTTATTTTTCACCTTTTTTTCAATAACACTTTGTACAGCCTAGCATGTACAAATGATGTGTTATGTGGAAACTTTCTTTTAATGCTTTGAAATTTGTCGTTTATTCTACTACTATAGGAAAAAATTCTTAATATTTGCACTCTTTAATTTTGTCCATGCCATTTTACCTTCTTTCCTTGGAACTATATAAATAGGTTCTATTGTTTTGCATGCTAGTGTCTCTGTGGACTTAAAGGGGACATAGAGGTTTTTAACAGTTGGAAGGCACACACTCAATATTTATCCTGAGGTTGCCATGACTACTAATGCAGGCATAATTTTCTGAACAAACTCAACTTGGAGATGGCTGGAAAAGCACAAGGGTTCTCATTACTGGTTTCAGTGATTAACCACAGTGAAAATTAGTGAGTGACTGTGATGTCTTGATTTCCTATTTGTTGATCTCACTAAAAATAAAGTGAAACTATTTAGGAAAAAATACATATGTATAGTTTGATAAGTGTCTTTATTATTGTTGATGAAATGGCAGAGAGAAAAGTATTCTAATCTTATTCCATTATCACCTTGAAAGCATTTATGTAAACAGCCTGATATTATTCTTTGTCTAAAATCAGAGGCCAATAAGCTACTGTAGTTTTTAAAATATATGTATAATACTTTAAAAAATAATATTAGATTAGGAAAAACACAAAAAAACAAAAGAAATATCATATATACATGTGCATGCATATACATACATACATTTATACTCTCAGACACATTTATGCACTATTCAGGATGAAAGGATACTTCTCTTCTAAGAATTAACCCATCCTGGCTTTTGTTATTGCTGTTTAAAGATTGTGTTTATTCATATTTTAAAGGCTAAATTACCAGTAAAGGTAAACTTAAAGAAGCTTTTGATTAATTACCGAAACATAATTATAAAAATAAGTTCATCTCTTATTTTACTTAAAGGTTTATGTTCATAAAGTCACTAATGATTTTATTCACTTAGGAAATATTAGTTACTAGAATATAATATTCAAATATTTGCAGCTCAAAAAAATAAAGAGAACACATCAGAAGGGGCTTGAAGGTATTTGGATCTGCAGTCTGGGCACTATTTAGAATATTGCAACGGAAAAATGCTAATAAATTACAAAATTAGAGAAAGAAATAATAAACTTGCAAATATAAGAAATTTGATAAATTCTAGAGAAAAAACGATAATGTTTTTTTTTTTAACCAATCAGTATAAGTTTTCTTAAATCTTTGGGATTCAAACTCCGAATTTCTAGTCAATGCGAAAATAATTTAGTTTTCTCTCCATCAAAATTTCATTAAAATGTGTTTATTATAGTTCTTAGAAAATATATTTTAGCTTCTTTCTTAGGGTTTCATATAAACTTGTAGGTTTGTTTTCAAACTAGGGAAAGTCTTTTTAAAATTCCTTCCAGAGATGAACATTAATATTGAGGAGCTATCAAGAAGTATGGGTCAGTGCTGATTTTGAATAATCTTTTACTTGACATCATCTATTGCCCATTTTCTTAGTGATCCCCCCCCATAGCTTTGGGAGGAAATATGTACATGAGGACATCCAGCACTTAACAGTAATTTGCCTTTTTATAATAATATTGACTGAATATTTCACTATATAATAATATACACCATTGTATCACAAAATACATAATGTTTGGCATTATTTGCAATGTATATTTATGCATTTAAAGAAATAATATGTGCGTTTGAAAATTGGGTAAGAATGAGCATAAGATTTTAAAACAGACTAAAATATAAAGCTTTTAATATAAAATTCAGATCATTATATAGAGCAAACAATCTCTATAAAATAGACTATACAGTGCAAAACAGTTTTTTAAGAACCTATTGCATTTTTCCAGTTAAAATTATCACTGCTTAATTCTGATTAATTTTCTATTTTCTATCCAGCTCCCTTTAAGTCACAGTTATTTAAAATATTGCCCAATTCTACACTATATTTTATTAAAATAATTAACATCATGCTTCCAAAATTAATCCTTCATATTTACCCATTTCCAATTATAAAATATTAAACTTTTCAAATGTGGGCATCACACAAGATAATTTGTTACATTCTAGATTATTCTATTTGTACTTTTGAAAGCTCAGAGTAGATGCCCATCATTATATGTTTTCATTAATCTGGGTTGATGTTCATTGAACAATCAGAAAGTCAAGTTCATTGATACTTCTTTTATCTTTTGGATCACTTACATAACTTAGATGTTAAAATAATGCCTCCTATATTATAGATTCTTTTCTTCTCTCAAAACTGTACATGTAAAGCAAATCTCACCAGAGGATTTGCTGTTTAAATTGTGTGTAAACTATTAAACAAGTTGCATCTTTTCAGTGTAAAAGGTTTAGAAACAAACACGATGGAGATCCCCAGTTTCACGCTGACCTTCTACCCTTGCTCCTTTCTTACTCCCCTGCCAGATAGGGAAAATTGACCTACCCACTGCAGTCTTGGAAAAATGATTCTTAGAAAGTACTTTGTTGAGAGTTATCACAGTTGCTTCAAGCACCGTAAGCAGGAGGCACGTATGCTGTAACAATCTTCAATTTCACGTTTTTATTAAAGACAAAAGTATCTGGCAGAGCCAAAATTACAAGGACACCTACCCAAACTTCCTTTACACTATGAAATCCTTGAACTTGTCTTAATCCAGGAGTAACTTCGTCTCATGGAGCTCCCTGATATATATTAACTGAATAAAGCCTTTGCTTCTATTTCTCTTTGAAATAGTTTTCTTTGGACATGGGAAAGCAATCCTTCAAATGGAAAACAAATTTTTAAAAAGAAATAACTCATGATGGACAACAGTTTTATAACTCAAGGATGAGCCCATACCATCTATCAAATTATCTATATATTTATTTACTGGACTTTCTTTCAAGCCAAGATAGCTTTGATATCTGTTCTTAAAGTTTTCATTTACTTCCTTTCCCTTGAGTCTTTTGTTACCAAATGATTGAGTCATATTATAGTTTTACTGTTTGCAATAGAGTGCTAAGCTCTAAAGATTGTGAAAATGTGCTCTCTGCTTCCACCTTGTACATGAGTAGAAGTGCTCAAAATTGGCAGACGTGTAGAATCACTGCTTTATCCTAAAGTTACTGAAGTTTTTCCTGGTGCTAAGTATGAGATTTGGGAGGATTATAACCAGTAAGGTGCCCCTTTAGAACTCCTATAGTATGTAAGTCATCAAAAGAAATTGAATTTAGGTTCAAGTTTAAAGTTATCAATATTGAAATTATCTTAGGTTACTGTCAAGCATTGTTAAATGAGACAGACCATATTTAATCTCTTCCCACAGGCTGACTTTGGTGTGAAGCAATACGGGGGCTTCAGTTAGAGAAGAATAGATGTCAAAATGACAAAGCATGTTTTTCCAAAAAAATTTCCCATTAGCTAAGTGAGGTGGCAAAGGATAACTTCAACCATCAGGGTCAGAAATTATACAAACATTTCAGTAAATTAAAAGAAAAATACTGAGAGAAGAAAACATGGAAAAAGTGAGGACTTGCAAAATTTAAGGAAGATGAAAACATTAAAGTGATCTGGACATTAAGCTCTTGCTGTCTAACAAACTCTTGATACCTGGGTGATTGGAATTGTGCTATTTAAGAAACAAGGAAAATTAAATCACACTTGGTTTAATATTCTCCATACAGTGATGTTAAATAAGTGGGTCCAGTATGAATGTTATCTAGGGTCAGTTAAGGAACAGATTTGTCAAAATGTGTGTATAATCCTCCGAATATAATGGCTTACCTTTTGTAAAAATATATATATATATAGTAACTGCTATTCTTTGGATTATACTATAGTCATTTTGTCTTATTGGCCAAAATACTGCTAACTCCAGAATAGTGACTACTAGTATAAATAATATGAAGAAAATCACCAAGTATTAGAATTACATAATGATTTATTACTGATGTTGTTTCTATGGAATTCATCTTGATAAGGGAAAAATAACCAAAAAACACTTTTTGGTAAAACGAAAGAGCGTAATAGAGTTTTTATAGAGCTAGTCAATGTTCTCCTCAATAAAGCAAACAAATCTCTTGAGAAATATATCAAACATGCAAAATATGCAAAATAATGTAAAAAATGATAAAATGTTCACACATCTTTTAATAAATAGTATTTTACCACCAATTTTGATGTTCACTTCTGTGCCCTTCCTATAATATAACTCTTCCCTGCTACAAACATAACCATACCATTTCCTAGCCAGGTAGCTATACAACAAATGACCAATGGCTATCAAGGAAAATATAAGGTGGGGCATCTGAAAGAGTCCTCAAAGAGAAGAGGAGTGGCCTTCTTTGTCACTTGCTCTTTCCTATGGACTAGAATGAGGCCATCATTGCTGAACTATGAAGTACACGTTCCAATGTCAGTAAGTCATAAACATAACTGATATAGAAGGAGGTATTTCCCAAATAATATCTGATGTGCCAAACCATTCTGGTCTGATTACCCTAGACTTAATTAATATGAACTACACTTAACTGTACATTTTGCCACTCTCAACTTTACTTAATCTTGATGTATACAGATTAAAAACATTTTTTCCTAAACCATTTTCATGTTTTACCTATGTTAATTGTGTGCTTTGTTTAGTTTTTTATTTTTTTTAAATTGTTTTATTGTGAAAAATAACATACATACAAAAAAACAATAAATTTCAAAACACATAGCAACAGTTAATTATATAACTCATTTCAGAGTTTGGCATGGGTTACAGTTCCACAATTTTAGATTTTTCCTTCTGGCTGTTTCAAGACACTGGAGACTAAAAGAAATATCACTATAATGATTCAGCAGTCATACTCATTTGTTAAATACTATCTTCTCTGTTATAACTCCAAATTTCTTTTGCTCATTCTCTCAATCTTTAGGGTATTTTGGCTATGCCCATTCTAAATTTTCACCCTGGAAAGAGCTGTTGATAGTATGAGATAGGGAGATAGAACTAGCTGATGTGCTGGAGAGGCTGACCCTTCTGGGTTTCAAGACTTATTTGGCCTAGGAACCCATCTGGAGGTTGTAGGTTTCTGAAAAGTAATCATAGTGCATGGAATCTTTGTTGAGCCTCAGATAAAGCCCTAGGTGTTCTTTAGGGTTGGCATGAATTGTTTTGATTGGGGTTTGGCAATGCATGATAAATAACAATATCTAGCTGAAGATTGCGTAAGAGTAGCCTCCACAGTAGCCTTTCGACTCTATTTGAATTCCCTCAACTACTTTATTGTTACAAATATTTCCCCCTTTTGGTCAGAAAGACTTTGTAGATCCCAGGGTGCCAGGGCCAGGCTCATAAGTGATTTTTTTTTTTAAGTTTCCAAGTACATTTTAGTAAGTATTTATAGAGTAGATTTTAAAGTTTAGTATGGGTTACATTTCCGTAATTTGTCATTTTTTTGTTCTAGTTGCTCCAAGACACTGGAAACCAAAAGAAATATCTATGTAATGATTCAGAGGTCATGTTCGTTTGTTTAATCTTATCTTCTCTGTCACACACCTCCTTCTCTTTTTTGGTGAAAAATAACATATATACAAGAAACCAATAAATTTCAAAGTAAATCATAACAATCAGTTGTAAAACAGATTTCAGAATTTGGTATGGTTTACAATTCCATAATTTTAGGTTTTTATTTCTAGCTGCTCTAGAAATTCAGCAAGTATACTCATTTGTTAAACCCTACCTTCTCTGTATATCTCCTCCATCACCTTTGATCTTTCTCCCATTCTTTAGGGGTATTTGAACTATGCCTATTCTAACTTTTTCATGCTAAAAGAGGCTGTTAATAATATGGAATGGGGGATGGAAGCAGTTGATGTTCTGGAGAGACTGGCCCCTCTGCATTTCAAGACTTATGTGGGCCAGGGACCCATCTGGAGGTTGTAGGTTTCTGGAAAGTTACCCTAGTGCATGGAACCTTTGTAGAATCTAATATACTGCCCTAAGTATTCTTTATGCTTGGCAGAAATGGTTTTGATTGGGGTTTGGCAAGTTATAATAGGTAGCAATGTCTAACTGAGTCTTGCATAAGAGTGACCTCCAAAGAAGTCACTAATGACTCTCTTTGAATTCTCTCAGCCACTAATGCCTTATTTGTTACACATCTTTTTCCCCTTTGGTCAGGATGGCATTGTTGATCCCTTAGTGCCAGGGCCAGGCTGACACCTGAGAGTCATCTGCCATGCTGCCAGGGAGACTTTCATCCCTGGATGTCATGTCCCAAGTAGGGGGGAGGGCACTGATTTCACTTGCAAAAATGGGCTTAGAGAGAGAGAGGGGCCACATCTGAGCCACAGAAGAGGTCCTCCCGAAGTAACTCTTAGGCATAGCTACAGGTAGGCTAAGCTTCTCTGTTACATGCATAATCTTCACAAGAGCAAGCTACAAGATCAAAGGCTTGGCCTATTGATTTGGGTGTTCCTAAAGTTTGACACAGAATCTGGGGTTTCCCCTGAGGTAGAGATTAATTTTTTCTCCTATCCCTCATGGACTTTGTGAATACCTTTTGATTATCTGCTTAATATACTCTGGGATGTATCCAGGCATTACATTAAGCTATACAGGATTAAAGGCCCTCATTCTTATTCTAGATTCCCTGTGTTTGGATTGTTTAAATGATCTATCCAGACAGGTTATGTGCTACAGAAAATTTAGGTTCTGGACAAAATAAACCTTTCTTCCTTTGGTCTCAAAGAGTAGGTGAAGTTCTAAACTATGGACATTTTGGTTTTTTTTTGATGCTTTAAACATTTTGATGGAGTAAAAGAAAAATTGCATTATGACCTTTTTACTCTCAGCTCTTCCTGAGCCAATTTCATAAATAAAATATTTTATAGTGTTCTAATATTTCTGGGGTTTTTGAAACTTTAGTAAATTTGGAATATACATTGTTAATAATAGAGTACTGGGTCCTAACTTTATTACATTTTAAGTGGATAGCCAGTTGTTTCAATATCATTTATAGAAAATCTGTTTTTTTCCTCACTGATATTTTCCTCATAATATGTGGATTATGTAGATACTACAGGCACACACACAGCAGGTACATGCAGGGACTATTGATATTTGTATAGGCTCTTCAATGATATAAGAAAATCTCTCTTAGTAAAACTGTGAGTTTACTAGGTTATATTGCAGATCATTACATCTAGAATAAATAAATAGACTCACCTTGGAATTTAGTGTAGCCATATTAGAAAACATTCTAAACTCACTGTTGTGCTGAGGAAATGGTAAGTAGCAAATTCATATCCTCTAGTAACTTTGAAAACTAAGGGTTCTAGTCCGACAAAACGAGAGGCAGTCAATGTTAACGAATAAGTAGAAAAAAGTTTTATTTGAAGAGTGATATGCAAGAAGAAATTGATATGAGAATTGATAGATATCACTGATTTAATCACAGAAAGAATGTGAAGCAAGGCCAGACCTAGGCAACTGATGAATATAAAGTTTTCCTTAAGTAATTCTTTTTCTAGTTGTCGCTCCTTCCGTTCAGCATGGAATTTATACCACTTCATAGTATTAGCAAATATTTGATTATTTAGTCACTAAATTTGGAGATGGTTGTGGTAACTTTGAAAATAAAAATTAATTCAAGGCAACAATTAATAATTCCAGCTATCAATTTCCAGATTTTGAAAGACTCATAAGAAATAAAATAAATATTAGATAACAAAATTGTACTAATTGGACCTTATTTGGAAGACCATATAATTATTTAAAATATGTAAGATATCCAACCATTTACAAATATTTCAAACATTGTGATTTCCATCAATATATTCATTTTTACATTTGTAGATTTTATAGCATTCTGAATGGAATTAGAAGACTTTATTAGAGTTCTTAATGTTTCTTTATGCAAATGCAAACCTCCTCAATTAAGCTAGTAGTGTTCTGATATCGTTTTTAGAAGTCATTCAATATATGCATACATAATTTATGTTATGCCCTAATTTAGTCTTGCAAAACATGCATTTCATGCTACATATATATCCAAAATATATATTGGATATATTTTCTCTGGTTAAACTCAATAAATCAAAACATTGCTAAGTGTTATGGATATTTGAATATGATTACATTATTTAAGATATTCAACTAATAAAATCAAGTTTGGCAATGTTTCATGACAACTGAATAACACTTTAATACTTATAGTCTATAAATTATTTTAAAATATTTTCATTGTTAAGGATATTCAAAGTAATTATTAAATAAAAATTGCAGAGGATGGAAGTATGACACGTCATAGATAATATATCCACATTGTTAATAAGTGATGGAACCTGTGATTTTGTATCTTTGCTCTTTGTTGAAATTGTTCCACATTTTTATTTTTTGGAACTTAAAATGAAAGACCTTTTTGCTTGAACAATTAAGTGCTAAGTGAAAATATGAACATATAATAAAAAATCTCCATCCAGCTACATCTTCATAAAAATTGCAAGGCATAAAATACATTACAACTTATTTGATTTGAATGAGTGCTTTTTAAAGATTTTATAAAAATTCTCTTTTTTTTTTTTGGTCTAAAACCAATTAATGAATAATGTCACTATACTCAAATTGGAATTTATATTCAGAAGTCATTCAACAGTAAATAGATTTCAATGGCAACCTTCCTGTGAATTAGACAGAAGAAAAAAAATGGCCAAGTAGCCAAATTTGTTTCAGGAAAAATATATGTGATAGTTTTTATGTTCAATTCTTTCAATTTCACATAGTATTATGTCATGTATTTTAATGTCATTTCATGTTACGCAACATAGTAGATATAATTAATATCTGATACAATGTATAGCAATTATGATAGTCATTTTATCAAATTAGTTTATATAAATAAGTATTTAACCAAATAGAAATGGCACTATTACCAATGATTCAGATTTCCTTGCTTACTCAGTCCTGTTTCAAATTTTGGTTATGCTCCAAGTACAAAACCACAACATATGTTCCCCTGAAAGTCAAACTTTGTTTCTGAAACAAAAGGCAGGCATGCCTGCACAAACTTCTGATACCAACTGAAAGGAGTTAATGTCCAACTTTAAAGTTAAAGGGAGAAAGTTCCATAAGAAATCCCTCACTTCTAACATCAAATGCTAGTTCGGAGGGTTCCTAAAACCACCCTCAGGTTGGATAATTCTCTAAAAAGATTCATAGAATCCACTGAAAGCTATATATTCATGGTTATTGTCTATCATAGGGAAAGGATACAGATAAAAGCTCATGGGGCAAAGTCTGGGAGAATTCCAAACCTAAAGATAATACATCAATGTGTATTGACAACTAAGGAAGTTCATTTTGAGCTTCAGTATTTAAAGCTTTTCTTAAATCTCCATCTATTGATTGAGAACCCACATAGTTGAACTCAGTTACTAGGTCATGAACTGACAACCCAGAGGCCTATTGTAATAAAATGTAAAAACGTAACATTGGCATGACCCAAAGCCACATTGTTTGTCTTTGTGGCATGACCAAATCCCATCCTAATGCTATAACACTGCAGCTAGTTCTATTGTAATGTCCACCATGACCAGAACCCACCTTAAAGAAAGATACTTCTATCAAGTATGACACTGATTAGCTCCTAGTAGCTGGGGACAAAGACCAGACCCCACTTTGGGCAATGCCAAATTCTTTACAATATAATTTGTCAGGACTGAATGACTTTCCATATCAATTATACAAAATATATTAAATAAAAGTCTAAAATTTAAAGATAAAACAGATGAATATATTTGTCATAAAGTAACAATGATGTTAACAGACTCTGTTTATTTAATTTTTCTCACACATTTTATATAGCTGAGATCACATAGTATATGTGATTTGCTGTTGTATATTTTTCACCAAAATTTTTCAGTTTATTAATTTTTATATAATTACAATTCTTAATGGTTACATCAAGTGCATGTACTGTCATATAAATATTTCTTTTATAAATGTTGGATATTTAGGAGATTTTTACCCTGTTTTTTTAGTGGAAAGTTTTATATGGTTTACATTTAATTTCTAATGCTACTTAATGTATAGACATTTATTGCATTTTACATAATCCAGTGTTACTATTTTTTAAATTTATTACTAGGATATTCTTCCATAGTCTATTCTTCTTTTTATTATTATTTTTATGAATGTATTAAAATATATTTTACCTGTATTTTGAATTACTATAGGTTATTTGGTAAAATTCTAAATCATCTTATCACCTTAATTAGTGTTTGGCATTTTATTATTTAACAATCCCCTATTTATGCCTTTTAATTTCTTTTAAATATTTTCTCCCAAAATAAAAATTTAGTATATTTGGTTAAATTGTATAGTCTAAATCCTGAGATACTGTTAGCATACATGATTAAAAATATAATTTATTTTTTTAATTGGCGTCTTTTCAATATTCAGTTTTCAAACATCACAAGGTACATAAATTATAGAAAATAAAAGAAACCATAAGTCTCAATTATTAAAAAAAAATTCTGAATCACCTAATGAAAGCCATAAAGATTAAATGCCATTATATAGATGGGATTGTATTGAGGAAAACTTATAAAAAGTTTTAAAAACTCCCTGAAAGTCACTAGAAATTATATCTTTCCATTACTACCAGTAGCCATATTTTACAAAGGACCACTTATACATCTGAATAGCCTATTGCTTCTCATGGTGTGGGTTTTAATTGCAGTTAAATTCTGTTTCTACTGTATTCATCAACAGTGTAAAGGACAAAAAAAAAAGAACTAATAGGGTAATGGTTGGAATAGAATGATAGAATAAAGATGTCATTATTTGTTGATTATATTACCTACCTAAAAAAATCTCAGCAGAATTAAAATATAAACTATTTCAACTAATAAGAGGCTTACACATACTTTCCAGATACAAGATTAAATGCAAAAACTAATAATATTTCTCATTACCATCAATAAACAAATGCAAACTGTAATAAAAATTAGATAAATCACAAGATTTATGCTATAACATAACATAACCAGGAATTTATAATATAAAGAGAAAGCTTTAAAACTTTAATATTTAGCCTACCTATTCTAAATTTCTCCAATTTTTAACATCTCAAAATTTTGGATGACACAATCGATGAGATATAAAAGCATCCTGTCATAGTTTAACAGCGTTTTCTTTTTCTTTTTTAATAGTGCATTATTGATTGATTCATCTTCCCTTCGTTAGCATCTTGCATCCAATGAATTATGATTAAGAGTATAGAAAGTTATCTGAATAAATGGAGACACAGTCCATATGTTTTAATGAAATGAATTAATATTATAAAGAAGTCCGTTTTTGATAAATTACTCTATAATGTAATACTAATCCAAACTCAACAATAATTTTTTAACTAGAAAGCTTATTTAAAATTCAAATGGAAGAATATAGGTAGTCACATTCATAAAAAAATGAATAAAGTTGAGTGTAACTTAAGGTCTGAAATTAATACTGCATTCTGCCTTGATAGCTCATACTTGGAGGACTTTGAACGGACTAGCCACAATTTCCCCTCCTCACTCTTCTGCTAGAATGCCTTGCCAAACAACCCTCCTTATCAAATGGACCATATGCACTTGCTGCTAATTCCTGAGTAGCACGCTTCAGCTTCCTGCAGGCAGGTGAACTTATTTAGATGAGGAAGTCACTTCTCCCTGAGGGAACCAGGAGGCACCCCAATCTCTTGATACTGCCAAATTTGCCTCCTACAGGCCCTAGTTGTTCACTCTGTTTTCAAGTGCATTCCCACTTTGTCCATGTGTGACATGCAGTGTCCTTCTCTTCCATAATTTGAATAATAAGAACTAATAAATGGCTGGCTTTCTCATGTGTCTAGTGTCAGGTGTTATTTGTTTGTCCATCCTTACAGCCCTAGGGCAGGAATCCCTCCCTCATCTATGCAATTAAGAAAAGGGGAACAAAAAATTGAGGAATTTGCTGTGCCAATATTCAGATATACAGACAGTCCTTTCTTTGCCTCATAGTGTAAGACCATAAAAATGACCATGTAAGTCAAACCAAGTGAAGCAATCTTAATAATTAATGGGAAATAATTTGATTATTCCATGGAATTTAAAGTTTTTCCCAAAATATTAAAACTCACTGCCAGTTAAACGTATACACAAATGAAAAATAGTAAAATAATACAGTACACTGTAATTTAAAACATTACATATATTACAAATTAAAGTGTTTTTATTTATTTGAAAAACATAAGTCAAGAATAGTTTAAACAGTGTGTGCCATCACCTTCTCATTGAATAACATGATATGCATTGAATATCTTTTTCTATGCTGTGGAAAATTGTCATCATTTTTAAGTTTGGATCAGCTAGCAACTTTTCATTCTTTGCACTTTCAATGTCTTAAAATACCTCCAAGAGTTCCTTAATGTGGAGATTTTAGTTGGCCTTACTTCTTATGGGATATTTTCAAACTACTTGCAAAACCACTTTTCTCATTATGCCAATAAGTTTGCTTCCACTAAGTTCCTCTGGCAGTATATCTAGAACCTCTCTAAAAACAGCAGTTTCAACATTCCGGTTGTCAGCTACTTCTTCTATAATTCCATTTAAATCTGATGATCTTCCAGCATTATCACTTTTCTGTCCTTTCTTCTTTGTTGGCCAATTCTTTTTTTTGATTATTGGTGGAATACTAGGAGATAGCACAATTACATGGTTTACTGTCTGTGCGGGAACCCAGTAACAAATGCATGGTCACCAATCAACAAACTTCAAAAAAAGTGAGAAGACTGATTATTAGTCATGATATACACCTGTTATTCATGTAGTGCTCTGTGTACTGAAGAGCTAGCACAGAAATTTGTGCTCTATGAAATTACTCACAGTTAATATACCATGATAAATGAAATTTGAAATATATTGTTGGAGGCCAGATATTTTTTTAACTAAACTACGGTAACTGAAATCCATGCAATTCAGGGCCATGAAAGATCATACACTGGGATAGGGTATTTAGAATATATATGTCTGCAATATATGAAAAATTTTCAAAAGTAAGAAAAATTCAGAAACCAAGCAGAAAAAGTTAAGAAAAATTTGCATATTCAAGAACCACAAGAAAAGAAGTTCAATCTTCATAACATCTAGAAAAACCACATAGCATATCATCTCAACAATTTTTAGAAAACTTAAAAAATGACAATGCAGTTTTTACTAAGTACGTGTAACAGTAGAAACCCATATACACTTTTCTTTGTGGTATAAAGCTTTACAATCACTTTGGGAAAAATGTTAAGCTCCTATGATCTTTTAAATTTGAAAATGGGTATCCCCATAAAAAATTCAATTTTTAGTTAAGAAGTATAAATGCAAAATTCGGAAAAAGTGGTTATTCTTGAACCAGGAAGGAAAAAATAGACTTGGCCATACTTCTAAGTTAAGAGTAATGTTCTATTTCACAAACAGGTGAATTATATGGTAGATAGAGTAGCATGCACCATATCAGTAACTATGGAAGGGAAATGGCCCCACCAAATTGCTCATGTGCCCCTCCTTCCTGAAACCTATTAAAGTGCTATATGACAAAAGGTACTTTGAAGACGTAATTAAGCATAAGGCCCTCTAAGTAGAGAGATCATCTTGGTTTATTTGGCTGGACCCAATCTAATCAAATGATCTCTTATAAATAGAGAATGATTTTCTGGAAAGAGTCAGAGAAATGTGGAAGAAGCAGAAATCAGAAAGTTTCAAAGCATAACAGGGACTTCACATAGCATTACTGGAGGAATCTTTGATTCAGAGACATGAGCAGGCTGAAAGTGAAAGGATGAAAATATATTACATTCAAATAGTAACTAAAACACAGCTGGGGTGTTTACACTAATGTCAGTAAAAAAAAAAAAAAACAAACAAAACTTTAATTCAAAAACCATTACAAGAAACATAAAAGGACACTACACATTAAAAATGTCAATCCAATAAAAAGATATAGTAATTACAGATAAAAATGCACCTAATAGTAGAGTCCCCAAATATATATGAGAAAAACATTGACAAAAGTGAAGGGAGACATAGAAAGTTCTACAATAATATTTAGAGATCTGAATACCTTGCTTTGCATAATGAATATAACACTGATACAGAAGACCAATGAGGAAACAGAGATCTTGAACAATTCTATAAACCAACTACAACTAAAGACTTAAACAGAACACTCTACCCAGCAGCAGCAAACATTTTTTCAAGCACTCATGGAACATTCCCCAGGATAGACCATATGTAAGCTCAAAAAATGATAAGTTTATAACAATTGAAATCATACATATTCTCCCGCAACAATGAATGAAGCTAGAAGTCAGTAACAGAAAGAAAATGGCCAAATCCACAAATATATCAAAATTAAACAGCATAAACTTAAGCAACAAACCAATCAAAGAAAAAAATCACAAGGGAAATCATAAAATTCTTGGAGATGAATGAAAAAGAATATATAACATACCAAACTTAAGAGATGAAGCAAAGGAACTGTTTAGAGGAAAATTTACAACTGTAAGTGCCAACATTAAAAAAGAAGAAAGACCTAAAATTAACAAATGAACTTCACTCTTGTGGAATTATAATAAAAACTGCAAACAGGACCTAAAGTCTTAATTGCAGTAAGATTAGAGCAGAGATATATGAGATAGAGAATAGAAAACAGCATTTCTGTGAAAAGATCAATAAAATTGACAAATATTTAGCTAAAATGACACTTAAAAAAAGAAGATGCATAAAACTAATATGAGAAATGAAAGTTGGGGCAAAATATTGAAATTAAAAGTATTATAAGAGAATACTAAGAAAAAAGTATGCCAATAAGTGATATATTCTAGAGGAAAGAGACACACTCCTCGAAAGGCACTGTTGGTTTGAAGCTGTATGTGTGTGTACCCCAGAAAAGCATGTTCTTAAATTTAATAATTTCCTGAATTCTTATCCTATGCCTGTCCCTCTCTTGCACATTGGAAGCAGGTAACTTGCTCTTTAGTTTTCACAAGTCCACAGAGAAAGGGAAATTGCGTCTAGGACAGATCACAGCTATCACCAATTTTGATGAGACTTTGTACTTAAATTGTTCTGAGATGACTTAAGGCTTTTGGGATATTATCATAGAATGAATGTATTTTCACACAGAAAGAACATGTCTGTTTGTTGTCCAGAGGATGGAGTGTGTGGGTTTGAAGCTCTATCTCCCCCCAGAAAAACATGTTCTTAAATTTAATCCATTCCTGTGAGTAAGGACCCATTGTATATAGGACATTTTGATGAGTTTACTTAAAGGACTGGAGTTCTTTAAACAATAGAATGAACACAGAAAAAGAGTGAAAAGCCAAAGAAGCAAGAAGCTAAAATCAATGACAGCCAGAAGAGAAAGGAAAGAACAACAGGCACTGCCATATGCCTTGCTGTCTGGTAGAGGAACCATTGGGGAAGAACGCATTGCCTTGATTGGAACATTTTCACAGTCTCAAAACTCTAAGCTAATAGATTTCCATTGTTCAAGCCAAACCATTTAATGGCATCTGCTTCCTGCAGCCTAGGAAACTAAAAAACACAGTTTACTTGAACTCAACGAGAGATACAATACCTCAACAGATCTATAACAAGTAGAGAGATTACATCATTAATCAAAATCCTACCAGAAAAGAAAACTGTCAGATGGCTTAATTGATTAGTTCTACCAATGTTCAAAGAATAATTAACACCAATCCTCCTTGAACTTTTCTAAAAAAAATTGAAATGAAGGGAAGTGTTATTAACTCATTAAGGAGTCTATTGTTACTCTTGTATAAAGTCAAATAAAGATAATCTAAGACATGAAAATTAAAAATCAATTTTCCTTATGAACATAGATGCAAGAATTCTCAATAAAATAATGGGAAATTGAGTCCAACAGCATATTAAAAGGATTATACACCATGACCAAGTGGGTTTATTCCAGGAATAAATAATTAGATCAATGGAATAGAATTGAGAGTATAGAAATGAATCCCCACCTCTATGGACAAGTGTTTTTTGACAAGGGTGTCAAGTACATTAAATGGGGAATTAATAATCTCTCCAACAAATGGCTCTGGAAAACTGGATATCCACATATTAAAGAAAGAACTTGGATTATTTCTTTACACCATATTCAAAAATTAAGTCAAAATAGATCAAGGACATCAACATAAAAGATGAAACCATGAACCTCTTAGAAGAAAACATACAGGAAAATATGCAGGAGTTTGTTATTTGTCAGGAATATCTTGAATATGACGCCAAAAGCATGAGCAACAGATGAAAAAATAGGTAAAATGGATTTTGTAAAAATTAAAAATGTTGTACGTCAAAGGACATTATTGAGAAAGTGAAAGACAATTGACAGATTTGGGGAAAATGGCTGCAAATCTCATATTTGATAATGATTTAATAGTCAAAATATATAAATAAACGCTACAACGCATTAACACAAGGACAAATAGTCCAGTTAAAATTTGGCAAAGTATTTGAAGAGACATCTCTCCAAAGAAGATACACAAATGGCCAATGAGCACATGAAATGATTCTCAGCTCCATTACTCATCAGGGAAATGAACATCTAAACCATGCTATTATACTACACTCACTATTATGGATATCTTAGAAAATGTTATCATTAGAAAAATGATAAATAACAACTTTCCAAGAAGTAACAGAAAAATAGTAATATGTATATTGTTAGTGGGAAGGTAAAATGGTGCAGCTAATGTGAAACAGTTTAGTGTTCCTCAGAAAATGAGGTATTTGTATAGCAATGTTTATAGCAGTAGTATTCACAATAACCAAGAGGTGGAGACAGCTCGTGTTCGCCAACAGATGACTTGATAAACCATATATGATGTATACATACAAGATATAATTCATCTGTAGAAAGGAATGAAGTTCTGGTAAATCTGACAACATAAATAAATGAAGACAATATGTAGAGTGAAATAAGCCAGAAGCAAAAGAAAAATATATTGCATGATTCCGCTTTTAGAAGTACTTAGAATCTTCAAAATCATTGAGATAAATGATGGACTAGGAGTTAACAGGGGCTAAGAGACAGGGTAAAGAGTATTATTGCTTAATAGGTCTGAATTTCTATTTGGGGTGATGAAAGAATTTTCAGTAATAAATGATGCTGGTGGTAGCACAACTTCATGAATGTAATTAATATCACTAAATTGTATACTTGGAAGGGGTTAAAATCAGAAATTTTGATTTGTGGATATGTTACCACAATAAAAAGTTAAAAAAAAGTTAGGTATTAACAAAGGCCAGGTTATTGAGGTTTTTTAATACACCATAACAAAAAGAAGTAAAGTCAAAGCCATGAAGAAGTAGTCATTGCTGAGATTTTAAGATATGTTGTGGTGTGATCAGGTTTATATTTGGATGGGCTATTTTTTTGTATGCTCTATGATGAGAGTCACATCTAATTATTTTTCCATGTGACTATTCCATTATTGCCGCACCATTTTTAAATTGTTATTATTATTATTATTTATTAATAATACTTATTTATTTATTTTTCATAGGCAGGCACTGAGAATCGAACCCGGGTCTCCAGCATGGCAGGCGAGCACTCTGTCACTAAGTCACGGTGGCCTGCCCTGTTGAAATATTTTTGGGTGGACAAATGCATAGGCCAGGAATTAAACCCAGGTCTCCTGGCACCCCCTAGATGGACTATTTTTGAAGCATTATGGTAGATGAACAATATTTATATCTAAAAGAACAGAATAGTTAGGAATGTGTTTAAATGATTCAAGGACTAAGTTAATGACTACTGGGCATATAAGAAGCTGACAATTTAAATGTTATAACATTTAATTCTCAGAACACTTTGAAGAAGACATTATTTTTGCCATTTTACAAATGAAGACATTTAGTTTCAGAAAGATTTTATTATTCTAGTTTATTCAATTATTTTAGGCATATGCCTAATTGGCAATTTAACTATCCTTTTCCAGGAAGTTATAAAAGTACTTCTCCTGCAATGAATGCAAATCATCAACCAGAGCTGACCTCAGATTTTCTGCTGGGGTAGATGCTAATTTCCTTTAGCCTGTGAATTGGTAAGTTGCTATAAGGCCTTATATGCCTGAAGTGATTCAAATCTTAAGTACTCTGAAAAGTGTTCAATATCACTCATCGCAAGAAAAATGTATATTAAACAAATGATAGAATGTTCATTGGCTTTCTTTCTTTTGTTTACTCCCTTAAGCTTTTACAAGGATACTTTGTCCCTAAATATGAGAACATTCTTACCTTAACTTCATGCAAGTACAGAACACTAAGGTATGAGCTTAAAAAGAAGTAAAGAAATCAAATTTAACTTTCAAGCTTTCCAGAGCAAAGCTTTTAAATATTCCTATTTTCCTATCATTTTAACAGCTTTGGCTGCTAAAGCTAATACCATGAAAGGGTCGGGTTAAACAATGATAATTTAATTTGTTTGCTCATGGTTTTGAGGTTAGGAAAAATTCCCAATCAAGGCATTACCAAGGAGATGCTTCTTCAAGACTGTGGTGATCTGGAGGTGGATGCTGGCATTTCTCGGTTCTTAGTTTGTCACATGGCAAGACACATAACAAGGCACATGACTTCATCTCCTAGGCTCTTCTTTTCTGGGTTCCATTGATGCTCAACTTCTGGCAGCTCTCTCTGACTTTCTTTCTCTATCTGAATATCGTTCTGTTTATAATGACTCCAATAGCAGGATTAAGAGGTCTCCTGATCAGGGTAGTCCAGTGCTTAACTGAAGTAACCTTAACAAAAGTTCCAACTTATAATGTGTTCATACTCAAAGGTATAGATTAGATTTAAGAGCATGTTTTTCTAGGGTACCTACAGCTTCAAACTACCTCACCAACCAAACCACTTTCTGCTTTCCTCCAGATTCTTGAAACCATTATCTTGATCACACTTGCATCAAGAACACTATTTATATACCCATGTCCCCCTTATCTGACCATTCAGTGGTAACTTTAGGAATCATTTCAGGGTCAAAGATATCATTGCAGCTTAGTCTTCCTTCTTAAGAAAGGAAAAATAGCCATTATATGTATTCATTTCTAGCAGAGTAAAGACATAAAAACTCAGAAGGGCATAATGATACATACTAATTTTATCTAAATGTATTTCTCCAAATGTTCATGACATTTGAAAAATTCTTAGGATGTAATGCTAATGATACTTATTATATTTTTACTATTGCTTATTTATATTTTCTGGTTATTTGTATTTGGCTATGATCAGTCCTGGAGGCTTTCCTTGTTCAACTATTATATAAGTCACATAATGAATCCATTTAAAATCACACTCAGGAAGATAGACGATTAAATCTACACCACGAGTTGGAAAAGATTAAGAAGCTCTTAGAAGAAAGGAAATTAACAGAAATATAGGTTCTGCTTGGTACATTAACTTTATATAATTATACTTCTTTTAGAACATGGTCCAACTTCTACCTTCATTTTTTTGCCACTCCAAATAAATCAATTAGTAATTTTTTTCTAGTAATTCTATGAGTAAAAATAAGCCACAAAAATTATTTTGCCTTTTTCCTTCTAAAGATTTAAAACATTTAAAAAATTTTAAATGTTTTTCACCCTTTGAATTTCTATTATGGAGGAAAACTAGCCATAATTGAAATATTTAGAAGAGCTGGTAATGAAATAAACTAAAGACAATTAATTTTTTTAAAAGAAGGGGGGCAAGGAATTACGAGACTGCAGTTATGAAGGGAGAGGAATTTCAAGGGCATGCCCTCTATTGAATACTTTTATGGGTACTTGAATACATATTCATACAAAATTTAGAGCATTATTTTATTCCACATGCTTTCTTTGACAACCTTTCTCTTCTACTTAAAATATAGCTTATTTTTTTAACTCTGAGTATATATTTTTAAATTATGCCTTTTTTAAAGATAGAGATCATAGACTGTAGATGACAGCTTTTTCTATAATTGATAATATAAGTGTCTGATATATTTTCACCCAAAGATAATACCATGACAAAAGCTGTTTATATGTTCTCTTAAAGCAAAGGTTTACAAACTTCTGTATAAAGATCCAGCCAATAAATATTAGAATTTGTGACCCATGTGGTTTCTGTTGCAACTACACAACTCTCAGTGCAACAAGACAGCAAGTGAATGAATAGATGCTGTTTGTGCTCCAATAAAACTTTATTTATAAAAACAACCAACAGGCCAAATTTGGCTTATGATTCATGGTTTTCTGACCCTTGCCTTAACTATTTTATTATATAGTCAATAAAAATATCCAATAGGCAAACATTTTCAATATATTTGGAAAGTTAAGATAACTATTGTTTGATTGAGTCAAAGTAAATTTGAGATGGACTGAGAAAAACAATTAGTGATTTTTACAAAGGATGAAGGGTTACTTTATCCTTTGTAACAGAGAAATATGGATAGCACAGGTACAGTAAGAAGTTGGCAAGAACCTGAAACTGGCTTATCAACTTTGTGAATTCAAAATCTGTCAATTAAACTCTTCAAAACAAAGAATCTTTAATTCTGGAAGCCATAAGTCTATGAATTTCCATTGAGTACAAATTTGACTTATCTCTAACATTGATATTTAATATTTTAGTTTTAAATTTATCAACAACATAAAATTTGAATTCGAATTTTTTTAGGTGACCAATGAATTAGAAAAAAATAAGCTTCAATAACTTTGGAGTTTTCTAAATTTTGGTATTTCTAATTGTTACATTAAACAGTGAATGGATAATCAGTTATGAAATATATATATATATATATATATATATATATATATATGAGGAACAAAAACGAGTGTACTTGTTTTCTATTGCTGTCTTAACAAATTGCCACACATTTAATGATTTAACCAACAGCTATTTATCACCTCACAGTTCTACAGATTAGAAGTCCGATTAAGAGTGATTCAGTGAATTCCTCTGCTTAGAGTCTAATGTTGTCAAATTGAGGTATTGTCAAAGCTGTCTTCCTTTCTAGAGGCTCTGAGATGGATATGCTTTCAAACGCATCCAGGTTGCTAGCCAAATTCAGTTCCTTTTGGTTGTAGGGCTGAAGCTCTTGTTTCCATAAAGGCTGTCAGTGATGGTCCTATTTTTCTCCTAGACGCTCCTCACACTCCTTCTCATGCCTTCCATTGGTTTGAGTATTTATAAAGAAGATATGGTTGGATCATGTTTCTTTTTTAATCCACTCTTCCAATCTGTCTTTCAATGAGAAAATTTAATCTGTTTATATTCTAATTATTACTTAAGATTGGATTTAAGTCATTTTGCCATATGTCGTTTTATTTTTTTTTGGTGTATGTGTGCCCCTTATATTTTTTCCCTTCATTTCTTCCATTGTGGCCCTCTTTTCTGTATAGTTGATCATTTGCATTGCAACAGCTTGACCTCCTTCTAATTTCCTCTTTGGTACATTTGCTAGATATTTTCTTTGTGATTTCCATGGAGTTTTTACATTTAACATCCTAAATCTATAACCATCTAGCTTGAATCGATACCAGCTTAACTCAATAGCATATACCATCTCTGTTTCTATATACTTCCATCTCCCATCTTTATGATATTCTTGTTACAGATTACATCTTTCTACTTTGTTTTCTCCATTACATAGGAAATGATATTTTTATACATTCCTATTTTAGATCATGGAAAAAAGTAAGAAGTGCAGTTACACACTAAAAGCACAGCAATATTGGCATCTATCTTTACCCATGTTATTACTATTATCACAGTTTTCCATATCTTCATGTGGCTTCAAGAGACTGTCTAGCGTCATTCCTTTGATTCTCAAGAGCTTCCTTTAGAATTTCTTGCAAGGAAGTTTTAGTGGTAACAGACACCCTCACTGATTGTTTACCTGGAAATCTCTCTCTCGTTTTTGAGGTACTCTTTTGGTAGATTCTCGGGATATATTTTTGTTGCTGTTTAGCATTTTAAATATTTCATACCATTGATTTTTTTGCTTTCAAAGTTTCTGTTGAGAATCAGCACTTAATCTTATAACTGATATTTTTAATATTATTCCTCACATCTCATCTGCTGCTTTTATAATTCTCTCTTAATCTTTAGCCTTAAGTAAAATTTATAAAATTAAAATGATGTGTTCATTTTATTTTGCCCCCCTCTTCCATCAGACTTAGTGAGGAGTCTGTTAGAAAACTGTGGGTACAGGTGTTTTGAGAATGACATTGTGGCAAGAAGGGAATGGATTTAATTTCATTTTCCTGAGATATATTCACATATTAATTTACAGATAGAATTCCATGTTTGGAAATAGGTTTTAGGTCATAATGAAGCAGCTTGGAATATGTACATTCACAAATGTATTCACTCAAAATATTTATTGTGTATCTGTTATGGGCCAGAAACTATGCTAAGACCTGGAATGTAATGATGAACAAAAGAGGCATAAACTGATAATTAGATTTCTCACTTTATTTTTATTAGAACACTCTTCCTGCTCGCTTTACCATAGGTTCACAAACTTTTCTTCCTGTTCCCATGCTGAGGGCACTCTGCTGAATTTCCAGGCATCATGACTTAAGTGTAGGTCCCGAGAACATGTACACTATTTGAATATATTCTATGTCAGGCAGTAATGTAAGTATATGAATGGTTAATGGGAACAGATCTTTAGAAAGACTTAATAATCTTTCCATGTTCTCTATGGAAAATATTTCTATTTATTTTCATAAGAAGAGGTGATTAAGGAGAATTCATCCAAATAATAATATCAGTAAATTTTATAATTTACTATTCCAAAAGTAAATTATAAATTATATAATGTCATTTTATCTGGATTTGAAATGTGTATTTTCCAATATTTTAAAAATATTTATTGATAAATCTTGACATACAAACATTCTATACATGATGTACAATCAATGGCTCACAATATCATCACATACATGTGTATTCATCACCACAATACTTTTTAAGAACATTTTAATCACTCCAGAAAAAGAAATAAAAAGAAAAAAGAAAAAAACTCATTTATACCATACCCCATACCTCTCCCTCTCATTGAACACTAGTATTTCCAACTACACAATTTATTTTAACCCTTGTCACCCCTATTATTTGTTTATTTTCTATCCATTTTTTGTATTCATCTGTCCATACCCTAAATAAAAGGAGCATCCAACACAGAGTTTTCATAGTCACACAGTCACATTGTAAAAACTATATCATCATGCATCATTGTAAAGAACCAAGGGTACTGGAACACAGCTCAGCAGTTGCTGGTACCTCCCTCTAGGCACCCCAATACATTGTAAACTAAAAAAGGATAACTATATAATGAATACGGATAACCTCCACGATAAACTCTCAATTCTGTTTGAAATCTCTCAGCCACTGAAACTTTATTTTGTCTCATTTCTCTCTTCCTCTTTTTGGTCAAGAAGGCTTTCTCAGTCACTTGATGCTGGGTCCTGGCTCACCCCGGGATTTCTGTCTTATGTTGCCAGGGAGATTTACATCCCTGGGAGTCATGTCCAATGTAGGGGGGAGGGCAGTGAGCTCACTTGCTGTATTGGCTTAGAGAGAGAGGCCACATCTGAGCAACGAAAGAGGTTCTCTGGGGATGACTAATTTTAAGTAGGCTTAGCCTGTTCTTTTCAGGAATAAGTTTCATAGAGGTGAATCCCAAGATCGAGGGCTTGACTTATCGATTTGGTTGTCTCTACTGCTTGTGAGACTATTGGAAATTCTCCAAATGGAGAAGTAGAATATTTCCTCCTTTCTTCTCAGTGCCCCAAGGGGCAAGCACTTCTTTATTCACTGACAAAATTACTCTGGGATATACTGTGTTTTTCCAACCTGGGAAAACCAACAGTCTCACAACCTAGTCAAGATTCCATTACTTATGGTGTTCAACTGTAGTGACCATAGAAATTAAATCAGGATATGAAATACCCAAATTACAAATTTTGCACCAAATTATCATCTCCCCTTTGGTCTCATACAGAAGTTAAAGTTTTAAAATATGGCTAATATCATCCTTTACCTTGAATGTTGGTTTACCTTGGTCCTATCCAGATCAGCTTCAATCATATCTCTACTCAAAATCAGATCACTTTTGCAACTTTTTAAACAGTTTCGCTATGTGATAGGGCTGACATTCATAGTTACAGAGCCCTAATTCTGAGTGACAGGTGTCGCATAAATACCCAAAGTTCTGGGAATGATCATGTTATAAACAAATAGCTCAGTATCTCACTCCTGAATATAAGTGACTGTGCTAGGAGCTTACAATAGACCTTTACAATAGCACTCTTTAAAATAGACCCCAACCTGATAACCTATACCCTCAACTTCAGTTCACCAAGTTTTTATATTCTAGTTAGTCTATATGAGAGAGGCATGATAATATTTGTCTTTTCGTTTCTGCCATTTCATTCAACATACGGTCCTTAAGGTTCATTCATCTAGTTACATGCCTCACAAATTCATTCTTTCTTGCAGCTTCTCAGTAGTCCTTTCTATGTATAAATCATAGTTCCCTCTTCCATTCCTCAGTCTGTCTTCTCTTAGGCTGCCTCCATCAATTACAATTGTGGATTGCAAACACAGCCACCAGAGACACCAGTTTGCAAATGTCTATTCATGCCCTACACTCAGTTCCTTGGAGTTTAAGGATCATATGACATCCCCACCTGTAGAACCACCATACTGCCATCACAGCTGTGTCTCTCAGTTTTACTACCAACAGTGAATAGGGATATCTCTTTCTCCACATTTATTCTAGCGCTTATTTCTCTCTGTTCATTTTATTCATGCATCATACAATCCAACCTAAGTGTAGCGACATACCTTCATCACATAATTTATCTAAAGACATTTCCTTTTCTTCCATGAAAAAAATCCATACCCCTTCCCCATGCCACATGCCTGTTTGCATTTAGTTTTACTTAATGCCTTTGTTCCTGTCAGTAGAAGCATATTGCAATGGCAATGTTGGCTATAGACCCTAGTTTATATTGATTTTACTTTCCCCATAAACATCTATTTTCAACACTCTGCAACATTGACAGTCATTTGTTCTCACTCATGCAAAAACTTTTTTCTTGTACGTTTAATCACCATCATTGCCCACTCTTGGCATTCTAAATTATACCATCTCAATCTTTATCCTCTATCTCCTTCTGGTTTCATATGGCCCAGCCCTTCTCCCTCTATCATACTCACATTCAGGTTTATTCAGTACTTATAGTGTTGCACTACAATCAGGTAGTTTTTGCTATCCATTTCTGAATTTTAATAATCAGTCCTGTTGTACGATCTGTATTTCTTTAACACCAATTACAAAATCTTTACCCTATTTCTATCTCAATTCTTCATGTTTGCTCATTAATGTTGGTTCATATTAGTTAGACCATACAGTATTTGTCCTTTTGTTTCTGGCTAGTTTCACTCAGCCTAATGTCCTCAAGGTTCATCCATGTTGTTACATGCTTCATGACTTTATTCTATCTTACAGCTGCTTAATATTCCATCATATGTATATACTACAGTTTGTTTAGCCATTCATCCATTGATGGGCATTTGGATTGTTTCCATCCCTTGACAATCATAAATAATGCTGCTATAAACATTGGTGCGCAGATGTCCATTTGTGTCCTTGCCCTTATGACCTCTGAATATATACCTAGTAGTGGGATTGATGGATCACATGGCAATTCCATTCTTTGCTTCCTGAGTAACTTCCAAAATACTTTCCAGAGTTGTACTATTTTACATTTCCACCAACAGTGGATAAGTGTCTTTCTTTGTCCACATCCTCTCCAGTACTTGTCATTTTCTGTTTTTTTTTTTTTATAATGGCCATTCTAGATGTCAGATGATATCTTATTGTGGTTTTGAAATTTACATTTCCCTAATAACCAGTGAAGTTGTGCATCTTTTCATGTGCCTTTTAGACATTTGTATTTCTTCTTTGAGAAGCTTTTGTTCATGTCTTCTGCCAAATTTTCTTCTTTCTGTTGTTGAGTTGAAGAATCTTTTTATATATTCTGTATATTAACCCCTTACATAATAAGTGGTTTTCAAATATTGTCTCCCATTATTTAGGATTTTTGCTTTCTTCACAAAGTTCTTTGATGCACAAAGGTGTTTAATTTTGAGGAGATCCCATTTATCTATTAGTGATAAATCCCATTCATCTATTTATTTCTTCAATGCTCATGCTTTGGATTTAATGTCTAGGAAACCACCTCTTATTACAAGTTTTAGAAGATATTTCCCTACACTTTCTGCTAAAAGTTTTATGTTCTCAGCTCTAATATTTAGGTCTTTGATCCACTTTGAGTTAATTTTTGCATAGGGTATGAGATACGGATTCTTTTTCATTCTTTTGCATATGAATAACCAGTTCTCCAAGCACCATTTATTGAAGAGGCTGCTCTGTGCCAGGTGGGTTGGCTTGACTGCCTTATCAAAGATCAATTGTCCATAGATGAAAGGATTGATATCTGAAAACTCTATTAGATTCCATTGGTTAGTATATCTATCTTTATGCCAGTACCATGCTCTTTGACCACTGTAGCTTTGTAATATGCTTTAAAGTCAGGTAGTTTGAGACCTCCCATTTCATATTTCTTTCTCAACATATTTTTTAGCTATTCAGGGCATGCTTCACTTCCAAATAAATTGTGTTATTGTATTTTTTATTTCTTCAAGTTAAGTTGTTGGGATTTTAATTGGTATTGCTTTGAACCTGTAAATCAATTGGGTAGAATTATCATCTTAAATATATTTAGTCTTGCAATCATGAACACAATATGCCCTTCCATTTATTTAGACCTTCTGTAATTTCTTTGAACAATTTCATATAGTTTTCTGCATATAGGTCTTCATTATCCTTAGTTAAATTTATTCCTAAATATTTGATTGTTTTGGTTGTTGTAAAATATTTTTTTCTTGATTTTCTCCTCAAATTGCTCATTAACAGTGTATAGGAACACTACTGGGTGTTGATCTTGTACCCTGCCACTTTACTGAACTCATTTATTAGCTCTAGTAGCTTTGCTGTAGATTTTTAACATACAGTACCATATCATCTGCAGTGAGATTTTTACTTCTTCCTTTCCAATTTTGATGTCTTTTATTTCTTTTTCTTGTGCCATTGCTCTGGCCAGAACTTCCAGCATAATGTTAAAAAACAATGGCAACAGTGGGCATCCTTGTATTCTTCTTGATCTTAGAGGGGAGGTTTCAGTCTTTCCGCATGGAGGATGAAGTTAGCTGTGGGTTTTTCATGTATTCCTTTTATCATGTTGAGGTAATTCCCTTATATTCTGATCCTTTGAAATATTTTCATCAAGAAAGGATGTAGAATTTTGTCAAATGCCTTTTCTGCATCAATAGAGATAATCATGTGGCTTTTCTGTTTTGATTTGTTGATATGGCAGTGTTACATTAATTGATTTTCTTTTGTTGAACCATCCTTTCATACCTGGAATAAATTTTGCTTGGTGAAGTTGTATAATTCTCTTAATGTGCTGCTGAATTTGATTTGTAAGCATTTTTGTTGAGGATTTTTGTACCTATATTCATTAGAGAGATTGGTCTGTAATTTTTTTTCTTGTAGTATCTTTGTCAGCCTTTGGTATTAGGGTGATGTTGGCTTCATAGAGTGAGTTAGGAGTTTTCCCTCCTTTTCAATTTTTTTTTTTGAGTTTGAACAAGATGGATATTAATTATTTCTTGAATTATTGGTAGAATTCACATGTGAAGCCATCTGGTTTGGACTTTTTATTTTCTGGAACTTCTTGATGACTAATTCAATCTCTTTACTTATTGGTTTGTTGAGGTTGCATTTTTCGTGTTAGGTCAATGTTGGTAGTTCATGTCTTTCTAGGAAGTTGTCCATTTCATCTACATTGTCTGGTTTATTAGCACAAAGGTATTCATAGTAGCGCCTCATTAACTCCTTTATTTCTGTGTGGTCAGTGATTATGTCTCATCTTCCATTTCTCATTTTATTCATTTGCATATTCTTTCTTTTATTTTTAATTTTTTTTTTTGTCAACCTACCTAAGGGCACATCAATTTTACTGATTTTCTCAAAGAACCAACTTTTTGTTTTATTGATTTTCTGGATTCTTTTCATGTTCTCAGTTTCATTTATTTCTGCTCTAACCTTCCTTACTTCTTTCTATTTGTTTGCTGTTCTTTCTCTAGTTCTTCCAACTGAACATTAATTCCTCGATTTCTTCTCTTTCTCTTTTTTTATACAGGCATTTAAGGCAATAAATTTCCCTCTTGGTACTGCCTTTGCTGCATCCCATAAATTTTGATATACTGTGTTTACATTTTCATTTGCCTCTGAAATTTACTGATTTCTCTGGGAATTTCTTCTTTGACCAACTGGTTGTTTAAGAATGTGTTGTTTGACCTCCATATATTTGCAAATTTTCTGGCCCTCCGCTGTTATTGATTTACAACTTCATTGCATTATGATCTGAGAAAGTGTTTTCTATGATTTCAATCCTTTGAATTTATTGAGACTTGCTTTTTGACCCCAACATATGATCTCTCCTTGAGAATGATCCATGAGTACTTGAGAAAAATATGCACCCTGCTATTGTGGAATGTAGTGTTTGGTTAATGCCTATTAAGCCTAATTCATTTCTTGTATCATTCAAATTCTCTGTTTCTTTATTGACCCTCTGTCTAAGTGTTCTATCCATTGATGAGAACAAAGAATTAAAGTCACCAACTATTATGGGAGAAATGTCTGTTTTTCCATTCAGTGTTTTTAGTGTTTGCCTCATTTAGTTTGGAGCACTCTGGCTTGATGAATAAATATTTATGATTGTTATATCTTCTTTTTGAGTTGTTCCTTATATTAATATATAGTGTCCTTCTTTACCTCCTTTAATTGATTTACATCTAAAATCTAATTTGTTAGATACTAATACAGCTATTCTAGCTCTTTTATGAATGTTGTTTGCATGAAATATCTTTTCCCAACCTTTCACTTTCAACTATTTTTGTCCTTGGATCTAAAATGAGTTCCCTGTAGATAGCATACAGATTTATCACGTTTTTTTCAATCCATTGTGTTAGCATATGTCTTTTGATTTGGGAGTTTAATCCACTAACATTTAGTGTTATTACTGTAAAGGCAGTACTTTCTTCCACCAATTTGTCTTTTGGATTTGATATGTCATATCTAATTTTTTCCCTCATTTTCCCTTTACTGATAGTCTTTATTTCTACACTCTTCTCCAGATCTCTCTCTCCTGCCTTCTCCTACCTATATGTAGTGCTCCTTAATCTATCCATGGCTAGATTAGTATAGAAGTTCATTATTTATTTAGCATTTTACATATAATTTCTTAAATCTTGCCTTTTCAAATATATATTTTGTGCTCTGCATTATGCTTCTGATTCAAAAATTATGGTTCAGAGATTTGAATTCTTCTTTAATGAAGGCCATCAAATTAAAAGGAGACTCAGGTATAACTCTTCCCACTCCAATCCTAGTAACTTTCCATATATAAAACTTCCACTATTCACACTGTAAAAAAATACAGGAAAGTTTGATAAATTTGCCTAAGTGGATTATCTTTTTTTTTCAAAAACATTCTTACATAATGATGAAAAGGCTTTTATACATCATTACCTTGACTCCCAAACATAATATCTTAGGGCATGCATAATGTATACTCTTGTTGTAGTTCATTTAATACTTGCTTCAGATCATGAGTATGTTTAATTTTGACCAACATCTTCATATGCTTGAAAAAGTTCATGTACAGAATTACTTTACAGACAATCATGTGCTCCTTGAGAAGCAAAATAACATGACCAAAGAATTTTAAATCTTACACCATTATGCAATTAGAATTTACTCAAAAAAAACTTCAGTGAATCATTTTTATCATAATTTATGACACTGTATCTTTGCATTTCTAAAGTAAAATTTTAATGTATTTGACCACACAAGAGGGATGCAGGATTAAGCCAGCGAACTGGAAAATGAGACAGCTCATCATACTTTCAATAATATTTCATAGACAAGCTTTTCATAAGCAACTTGTTCTGATAAAATCAAAGTAATATGGTAGGAAGCATACAAAAATATTAAACTTTCGATAGCTCAGGAAGGTTGAGATATAGTGTGGTTTTAGGTAGAACAGTAAATGCTAAGTTTAGATATATTTAGTGTTAATATATTAAATATAGAGACTATGTTCTTAAAATATGAAAATTACAGCATAGCATTCCTTGTTTATAATAAAAATGCTCAATAGATTTTACGTGAAACAGAATTCAGTGTCAGAGGAATAAACAATACAAATGAGGACACTTTTACTTGAGAAACAATGTACAAAATAACCTAATAAAAGAACTCAATGATAGTTACACATACTATATTTTGTATCTGTAAATATACCATGTTAAAATTAGATACCAATTATATTTCATTCTTTCTGATTTTTAATTTCTCTATGAAATTAGCACAGCTGATTGTAACTCAGGATTTCAATTAAACTAATTTTCAAGCTTTTTCAGAATATTACAAACAAAGAAATTAATGCAGTGCATGCTTAGTTTCCATTCTACTATGTAGGAAGAAAAATAAACTGGACTATTAATCTGTGGAAAATGGGAGGCATTATTTCCAGTGTGTAGGTGTTGCTCTGACAGGAACAACAAGAAGAAGTTCACTGCAATTGATATTTATCCTCTCCTTCCTATACCTTTAATTCTAGTTTTCCTCCATCTTTAGCCTGTATGTATTTTCCACTGTGTTTCTTGTCCCCTGGAGTGCCAAACACTTCTGTCACTCTGAAGTCTGAGACCTGAATTCCCTTGCCTTTGCAGGCTAGAGCTATTGTAATGTACTCCTTGTTTTCACCAGGCACAAAATCAACAAGAAGCCCTCTAGAAAATGTCTTGAATTTTTGACATACTTTATAGCTCCCCATGGAAATTAGAATCAATAAAACCAGCCAGTTTAGTAAATCCTCTGTTTACTTCTGGCTCATCGACGAAAAGTGCTGACATTGGTTAGGTGGTTTTCCTTCACTGAGAACCAGGCCTTCTGATTTGAAAAACCCACCTTTGTACAGAGAATGAGCATATATTTCACAAGAGGGTAACTTAAAATTCTGGTATTGAAGCCAATGTTTCACTCCATGGTGTGATTTGTGTCATCTAGATTTGGGGGTCACATCACATATTGGCAATTTGTGTCATACATAGTCTGCATCCTAAATGAAAGTTCCCTAAATTCAGAGTATTTTCCAAGCTGAATTTTTAGTGAAACCTCGAATAGACCATTCCATCATTCTATATTTCCTTCACTTGAAATTTGGCTCCTGGATCTGATTCAATATTTTACAGAATTTCATGCAGATAAATCAAGTATTTTTTAAGTATTCAGATTGTGATGTTGGTGGTGGCAATAAAAGCAGCAAAAATACATTTGTATCTGATGTACATGTAAATCCTCATAAAGACAAATTGCTCCAAGATTCTACACTTTTCAACTGGCCACAAATTTTTAGCTAGTATTCCTGAGAAATTGAGTGATACCTTTGACTCAGTGATGGTCTCAGCTGTAGGCAGATTGGGCTTTCAACTTAATCAGCTTTGGTGACTGAGAGCCCTTGTTTCTGAGCCCATGTATGTGCTCCATCCATGCTACAATAGCCTCTACATTTTAAAACCTTTTGAGTCAAAACCCTGCTGTTAGGGTGTCTCTCATTCGCAAGCACTAAGAAAATGCACTGTTCTGTCCATCATTTTGTTGAATGTCTTCTTTGCAGTGAGCTAACGCTCTTTGGCTGGTATAAATATGAAAAATAGAATTTCATATGCTTGGTGCTCACTCTCATAAGTAAATTCACATGCCTCTTTTCCAGATTTACTTTTGTTAATAACCTGTTTTCAGTTGTTGCTTGTCCCTGTCCAATCAGGCCCTACCTGCTGTTTAGGAGTGTGTGTAAACATTTTCACACAACTTACTTCTTGTAAAATGTGAAAGACTAGGCTAAATCCTCATGTTTCTGTTCCTGGAAGGATGTCCCTTTTGCTGTTTGCAAGCATACCCTATAGAATTTTGGAATACTCTGAAACTGTAGAGCATCAAAAGTCCATTTATTCACACACAAATATATCTGTTCTAGTTTGCTAGCTGCCAGAATGCAATATACCAGGAATGGAATGGCTTTTTAAAAAGGGAATTCAATAAGTTGCTAGTGTACAGTTCTAAGGCTGAGAAAATGTCCCAAGTAAAGCAAGTCTATAGAAATGTCCAATCTAAGGCATCCAGTAAAAGATACCTTGGTACAAGAAGGCTGATGAAGTTCAGAGTTTCTCTGTCAAATGGAAGGGCCCATGGTGAACACAGTCAGAGCTTCTCTCTCATCTAAAAGAGCATGTGGCAAACATGGCATCATCTGCTAGCTTCTTCTCCTGGCTTCCTGTTTCATGAAGCTCCCCAGAAGGTGTTTTCCTTCTTCATCTCCAAAGGTTGCTAGCTGGTGGACTCTGCTTCTTGTGGTTACATCGTTCTGCTCTGCTCTGAATCGCTCTCTGAATCTCTAGCTTTCTCCAAAATGTTTCCTCTTTTATAGGATTCCAGTAAACCATCAAGACCCACCCAAATGGGTGGAGACGTGCCTCCCCTAATCCACTTTAATGACCACTCTTGATTGGGTTACACTTCCAGGGAGATGATCTAATTATATACTGTATTGAATAGGGATTATCTGCCTTTATAAAATAGGATTTTGATTTCAACATGGCTTTTCATGGGTAAATACATCCTTTCAAATGAGCACAATATCAAACATTTCCATTTATTAACTAGGGAATAATATGTTCTCCTGCATAAGATGGTCATAGAGAATATTATAGGAACAATGTATATAGATACACATTGATGGAGAAGAGTGAAGAGATGTAAGATGCACAGAATGTTGAGAGTTGTTCACTAAAGTTTGGTATTGCTACAGATTCCTCTACTGCTCTTGGCCCTGCTCCAAACTGGCAAACTTCTGGGATACTTAATAAATGGGAGAAATCAAGATTATAAGTGTGGCATATACTGCATCAAAACTACTATATCTACTGAGTGGGGTATCTCCTTCTCTCTCACTGGAGTAGCAGTATAGGGATGGGCAGAGGAAATCAAAATGTAATAACTTGACATTTACTTTAAAGGAATGTCCTAAAATTTCCCAAATCATTGGACATAAACGTTTCATGGGTGTATCAGATCTCTGAATATCATGGGATTTATTTCTCAAACTTGGATATATGAATCTTACTGAAAGGGCAAGAGTATTCACCAAGTTCAACTGCAAAGTGTCATCATTATATTTGAACCTATTAAACTGAGATTATCTCAGCTCTTGTGGTCTATATAGGAACAGAAACTTGGAAAGCCTAGGATAGCACAGTGAATATGAACTGCTTTTTTTTTTTTTTTTTTACTATTATTATGAACTGCTTTTGATCCTCCTTACTGAGGAGACTGGAAAGAAGACAGTGACCAGATCAGTAACCCATCACACATTTTAAATTATTACCAATAAAAATATCTGTCCTAGCAAAAATGAGTGAGAGTACAACACCTTGGCTTCACTTACACTAGTTTACATTATTTGCCATGATTTTTCTGTTAACATTTTTTCTTTTTTTCAGGGTTCCACAAGAAAGTATATGAGGCTAACAGCCCTGAATCTTCTAAGTGTTTTATGGTATTACTAATTTCTGCATTTTCCGTTAGGAAGTGGCAATGCTTCTGATTTACTATATTTGTTGGGTTGGGGATCAGGTTTAAGTGGTATTAACTGGCTCTTTTTACCATGATGGTTCTTATTTTACAACCGGAAAACTACCATGAGTATGAGTTTTGCCAGTTGCTATTTATATGTGGCCCAATTATATACTCAAGGATTAAAGAAATAACCACAGTGTGGGTTCCCAAAGTTATTAAGCCCAGACAAGGTGAACTTCTGTCAGGACTTCATAGCAAGAAAAAAAAAATTCACCATGTGCATGTAAAGTTCCCTTATAGGAGGACTGTGATGTCATTTTGAGTCCCCTGATATTTCGTATCTTATATACAATGGTCCACAAATGGTTTTAGAATTTTCTTTCTCTAATGCATATACCCTTGTAAATGCCCACGTAACCACTGGGGAAATGTTGGGGAAATAGTTATCCTATATGCTCAAGGTAAGGTCTCAAGTGCAGAGATCTTCTTCAAGAGGATCCTATCTCCCCTTCAGTCTGTGAACTGGTATAGATGTGGAAACTAAAACAGGGAACAGGACTTTTCCATTGCAATATCTGATATCATTTTTTTTTTTTTTTTGCTTTCTACATATTGATTTTTTCAGAAAAGTAAAGCTATTTGCAGTAAAATACAACTGTATGTTAAAATATTACTAAAATACTTCCAGGAAGATGGTGAAATAGGAGAAGCAGAGCTAATTTTTCCACCATAGAATAACAAGAGAAAAGTCAGAAAATGACCTGTACAGTGGTTCCAGGGTACGAGCAGCCAGAGAGAGACTTTTACATTATATGGAAGGATCTGGATGAAAAAGTGGAGAAATTATGACTGAGAGGATGAATGAGTTTATTTAATTGTAACTTCCTCTGGGGATGGCTGCTATATCTCAGCCAGAGCAGGTGAGGGAGGAGCTGCACACATGCACATTCCCATCCCCACAATCAATTGGAGAGTCACCTATCAGTCCTACAGATGGGAGGTCCCATGTGGGAAATTGGGAACCAACAGATTTGTTTTACCCACACTCAAAGACCATGCTGCAGTGTGCGGTGTGTAACCCTGAGACAGGCCGTTGGAGGTGCCTTGTTTGGAGGTAGACAGGGGAGACCTCTCTTCAGGAGGAGAGGGGATGCCGAGCAAAGCAGAGCTGATGTCACAATTAGTAGGTGAGAGGGGCAGTTTATGTTGTGCTGCCCATATCCTTCTTCATGGAGGCTCATGGTATGGATGGACAGAGAGGCAGGGACAAGGAGAGAGAGCCATATGGAAGCACCAAGACCTCCTCCCCCACCCCAGAGTCCCATGAATACATGACAGGATAGGGTCTTGGAGACCAGTAAATAGCAGGGCACCTTCAAGTGGGGTGAGGGCTGAGGAAGGTGAAACTCTAAGCCCCACAGCCTGAGGTTATTCCACTGGGAAGCCTGGGAATCACCAGATCCATTATGCTCTCAAGCAGATTCTCCACGGAGGTGCACAGAGCCCAAACCCTGCAAACCCTGGGCTGGCAGCCTCCAGCATGTATGGAGATCTGTGGCATTGACTGGATTTCCACCTGGTTTGGCCCATACCCTGGCAGCAGCTACAGTCAAGGAAAAGCAGGCTTGGGGGGAAAAGGGAACCCAAGAGCACTGTCTGCTGGGAACACAGGGAAAGTGCAGTCTGTCAAATTGCTTTTCTGCCAAGCCTTCTATAGAAATAAAAATATATTTGCATTTCTAGAGGAAGGTCTCACCCGTTGTCTGACTGAGAATTACCGATAAACCAAGTGCCAAAGGAGCCTTCAATGCAAACTCAAGCAACTATAAGTGAGTGATGGAAATCAACTTTCAAAATAACTTCATCAAGATAATCAAATGCTAAAAAAATCAGTAGGAAATCACAAAGAACATGAAGATGCAAAAGGATATGGCCAAGCCAAATGATCAAATTAAAAAAACTGGAGGAGTCACAGAATTTGGAACAACTAATCAAAGAAGAACATACAAATCTCCAAAATAACTTCTATCACTTGGCTAAAGACATAAAGGTTTTTGAGAGGACACTAGAAGAACATAAAGAAGAATCAGAAAGTGTACATAGAAACATAGCAGATCTTATGAAAATGAAAGTTAGATATATGTCAAATGAAAAATCTAGCAGAGACACACAACAGCATATCTGAAGAGGCAGAAGAAAGAATAAGTGAACTAGAGGACAGAACACTTGAATGCAAGTGCACAAAAGAACAAATGGTGAAAAAAGATGGAAAATTTTGAATTGGATCTCAGGCAAATGATTGGTATCACAGGAAGAAAAGAGAAGAGTAAGGGCTAGGAAAAGTATTTGAAAACATAATTGGGGAAAACTTCCTAGCCCTTATAAAATATATAAATATGCAAAACAAAGAACCTTAACAAACTCCAAATAGAATAAATCCAAATAGATCCACTCCAACACACAAAATAATTAGATTGCCAAGTGCTGAAGAGGAGAAAGTCCTGAAGGCAGCAAGAGAAAAGCAATTCATCATGTACAAGGGAAGCCACATAAGTCTAAACACCTGGAGTTAAGAAGGCAGTGGTACAACATATTTAATATTATGAAAGGGAAAAATTATCTGCCAAGTATTCTTTATTCAGCAAAGCTGTTCTTCAAAAGTGAGGGACAGTTTAAAATTTTCATAGACAAATAAATGCTGAGAGAAGTTGTTAACAAGAGACCTGTCCAGCAAGAAATATTAAAAGGAGTTATGTCAACTGCAAAAAAAAAGAAAAAAGACAGGAGAAAGAGGTCTGCAGAAGGGCACAAATCTGAAGAGTATTATTAAGGTTAACTTGAAGATTAAAAAGAGAAAGAGGGAAAAAAAATAGATCTGACAAATAAAAATCATAGGATAAGATGAATGGTTCAAATGCTAACTTTATAGTAATAACTTTGATTGTGAATGAATTAAACTCCACAATCAAAAGATATAAGATGGAAGAATGGATTTAAAAGTATGATCAATCTATATGGTGTTTATAAGAGAATCCTCTTAGACCCAAGGATACAAATACGTTGAAAGTGAAAGAGCAGAAAAAATATTCCATCCAAACTATAACCTAAAGAAAGCAGGAGTAGCAGGAGTAGTTATAGTAATATGAGACAAAATAGACTTTAAATGAAAAGATAACATAAGGAGGAAGGACACTGTATATTAACAAAAGGGATAATTCCCTGAGAAGAAATAACGATCATAAATGTTTATGCACCCAATCAGGAAGCTCCAAAATACAAGAGGCAAGCATTGATAAAACTGAAATGAGAAATAGACATTTCTATAATAGTAGTGGGAGACTTCAAAAGTAGAACAAACAAACAGACAATCAATAAGGAAGTAGAGAACCTAAACAAAATGATAAGTGAATTAGACCTAACATACACACACACACACACACACACACACACACATATTGTTGCATCCCAAACACCAGGATATACATTCTTCCCTAGTGCTCAAGAATGTCCTCAAGGATAGATCATATGATGGTGTACAAAATAGGTCCCAACAATTTTTTTTTAATTAAAATTATTTGAAGCGTTTACTCTGACCATAATACAATGAACTAGAAAAATCAATAACCACCAATAAACCCCAGAACTTTCACAATTATCTGGAAGTTAAATAGCACACACATAAACAACCAGTGGGTCAAAGAAGAAATTGCAAGAGAAATTGGTAAATATCTGGAGATGAATGAAAAAGAGAATACAGCATATCTAAATCTGTAGTGTGCAGTGCTGAGTGAAGGCAGTTCTGAGAGGGAAATATATAGCTCTATATGCATACATTAAAAAGGAAGAAAGAGCTAAAACCAAATGCCTAACTGAACAACTGAAGAAGGTAGAGGAAAACAGAAAACCAACCCTAAAGCATGCCAAAGAAAAGAAATAACAATGATTAAAGCTGACTAAATGAACTAGAGAACAAAAATACAATAGAATCGATAAAATCAAAGTTGGTTCCTTGAGATCAGTAAGATTGATAAGCCTTTAGACTGGCAAAGTCAAAAAGAAAAGATAACAAAAAAACAAAATCAGAAATGATGGGGGGTACATTTCCGTGGATACTAAAGAAATTTTTAAAAAAGTCATGAGGATACTATGAACAACTGTATATCAACAAATAAGACAGCAGAAATGGACTATGCCAGTTTGAAAGGATAATATACCCTAGAAAAGTCATGTTTTAATCCTGATCTATTTTATTGAGGCATCCATTTCTTTTAATTTCTATTCAATAATGAAACTTGATTAGATCATCTTCATGGAGATGATACACTCAATTGTGGGTATTAATCTTTAATTATAGGGAGATGTGACCCCACCCATTCCACGTGGGTCTTGATTAGTTTACTGGAATCTTTTAAAAGTGGAAATATTTTGGAGAACAGCAGAGCCATGAGATTCATGAGAACAAAGAGCCTACACAGGTAGAGACTTTTGGAGATGAAGAAGGAAAATTCCCCAGGAAGCAACTTCATGAAATGAGAAGCTTGGAGAGAAAGTTAACCAATGTTGCCATGTTTACCATGTGCCTTTCCAGTTGAGAGAGAAATCCTGAACCTCATCAGCCTTTGTTGAGTGAAGAACCTCTTGTTCGTGCCTTAATTTGGACATTTCTACAGACTTTCTTTAATTGCGACATTTTCATGGCCTTAGAGCTGTAAATTTGCAACTTAATAACTTACACCTTATAAAGGCCATTCTGTTTCTGGGATATTGCATTCCAGCAGCTGGTAAACTACAACATGGTCATTTTCCTATAAACACATGAACTATACTGATTCAAGAAGAGGTAGAAGACACCCACAAACTAATCACAAGTAAAGAGATTCAATCAGTCATCAAAAACCTTCCTAGAAAGAAAAGTCCAGGGCCAGATGGCTTTACAGGGGAGTTTTACCAAACAGTCCAAAAAAAAAAAAAAACTAACACCAATCCTGCTCAAACTTTTCCAAAAAATTAAAGAAAAAGGAACATTGCCTAACTCACTTTATAAGCTAATATCACTGTAATTCCATAATTAGATAAAGACTGCAAGAAAAGAAAACTACAGGCCAATCTCCCTAAAGAATATAGATGCAAAAATTCTCAACAAAATACTTGTAAATCAAATCCAAAAGGCACATTTAAAGAATTATACATCACAACAAAGCAGGGTTCATTCCAGACATGTAAGGGTGGTTCAGCATAAGAAAATCAAATGACATAAAACATGTTAACTAATTAAAAGAGAAAAATCATATGATCATCTAGATTGATGCTGAAAAAGTATTGGCAAAATTTAGCATCTTTTTATGATCTAAACACTTCAAAAGATAAGAATAGAAGGAAATCTCTGAATATGATAAAGGGTATATATGAAAAACCCACAACCAGCATCATACTCAATAGTGAGAGACAGAAAGCCTTTTTTTGCCTAAGATCAGAAATGAGGCACAGATGCCCACTGTTACTACTATTATTTAACATTGTATAGAAGTTCTAGCTAGAGGAATTAGGCAGAAAAAGAAATAAAATGCATTCAAATCAGAAAAACAGTAGTAAAACATTCATTATTTCTAGATGACATGAAGCTATATTTGGAAAATCCTGAATAATCTACAACAAAGATATTTGAGCTAATAAACAAATTCAGCAAAGTGGTGGGATACAAAATTAATGCACAAAAATCAATGTTTCTATACACAAGAATTGACCTACCTGAGGAGGAAATGAGAAAAAAAAATCCATTCACAATAGCACCTAAAGGAATCAAGTTTCTAGGAATAAACTTAACCAAGGATGTAAAGGACCTCTAGAGAGAAAACTGCAAAACTTTGCTCACAGAAGATCTAAATAGATGGAAAGACATTCTGCATTCATGACTAGGAAAGCTAAATGTTAAGATGTCAATTCTACTCAAATTGATCAAGAGATTGAACGCAATACCAATCAAAATTCCAATATCCTAATTTGCAGACTTGGAAAAGCTAGTTCTCAAATTTATTTGGAAGGGAAAGTAGCCTCAAATTGCCATAAACATCCTCAAAGAGAAGAACAATGTTGGAGGACTTGCACTTCCTGACTTTGAAGCTTATTGTAAAGCCACAGTTGTCAAAGTAGCATGGTTTTGGCACAAAGATAGACATATTCATCAATGGAATCAAATTGAGAGTTTGGAAATAAACATTCAGATCTATGGTCAATTGATTTTAACAAGGCCCTCAAATCTACTGAACTGGGACAGAATAATCTTTTCAATAATCAGGGCTGGTAATACACAGCCAAAGGAATGAAAGAGACTCTCTATGTTATACCTTATGCAAAAGTGAACGCAAAGTGAATGAAACACCTAAATGTAAGAACCACTACCATAAAACTCTTGGAAGAAAATATAGGGAAACATCTTAAAGGCCTGGTAATAGGAGGTAGTTACTCAGACTTTACACCCAAAGCACAAGCAATAAAATTAAAAACAAAAAATAGATAAGTCGGAACTTATCAAAATCAAATGCTTCTGTGTTTCAGTGAACTTTGTAAAACATGTGAAGAGGCAGTCAACTCAATAGGAGAAAATATTTAGAAACCATATATGTGATAAGGGTTTGATATCCAGCATATGTAAAGAAATCATACTACTCAACAACTAAAGCACAAAGAATCCAATTATAAAATGAGCAGGGGATATGAAAACACACTTTCTGGGGAGCAAATACAAATGACATAAAAGGACATGAAGATATGTCCATCTTCATTAATTATAAGGGAAATACAAATCAAGACTATAATGAAATATCACCTCACACCTATAAGAATGGCTGCTATTAAACAAACATGAAACTACAAATGCAAATGATGTGGGGAAATTGGAACCCTTATTCACTGCTGGTGGGAATATATAATGATACAGCCACTGGGGAAAAACAGTTTGGTGATTCCTCAAAAAACTAAATATCAACTTGCCCTATTACCTGGCAATACTAATACTTGGTATATAGCCAGAAGTGCTGGAAGCAGTGACACAAACAGACATTTGCACACTGATGTTCATAGCACCACTTTTCACACTTGTCAAAAGATGGAAACAATTCAAGTGTCCGTCAACAGACAAGTGGATAAACAAAATATGGTATGTAGATATGATGGAATATTGTTCAGCAGTAAGAAAAAATGAGGTCCTGAAGCACATGAAAAGATAGATGAGTTTTGAGGACATAATGCTGAATGAAATAAACCAGACAAAAAAAAGGTAGATACTGTATGATTTAACTAATATGAACCCCCTTGAAAATGTAAACTCAGTCTTAAAATGTGGAATATAGGGGATCTAGAGATAAACAGAAGCGAGAGAAGGGGGAGTGGTCATCTAATATATACAGACTTGTAAACAAGGCTGATTGTAAATGTATGGGAATGGATAGAGTAGTTCGTTAGTGGGACTATAAGTAATAGTGCTATACTGAAGGTGAATGTGATTGAAAGGAGTTGTTGAAGACCATGTGTTCTAATCTGCCAAAGCTGCCAGAATGCAACATACCAGAGATGGATTGGTTCTTAATAAAAGTGATTTATTTAGCTCAAACTTAAAGTTCTTCAGAAGTAGGGCAGCTAACTTTCATCTATGGTTCTCTCTTAAATGGGAAGACAAAGGGCAATGTCTGCCAGCCTTCTCTCCAGCTTCTGGATTCCAAGTTTCCTCAGGGTGATTCCTTTCTGCATCTCCAAATGTCTGGGCTGAGCTGTGAGTGCTGAGATGAGGTATTCTGAGCTGCTTGGGCTGTGCTGCATTGAACTCTCTCTTTTAAGCCTCCAGTAAATTAAATTAAACATCATGAATTGTGGAAGGCACTCCCCTTAGATGACTACAGATGTAATCAGCCATTGACAAACTTCACTATACTAATGACTCAAGTCCACAGCACAGAACTAGGCACTATCACGTGGCCAAGTTGACATCTGAACCTAACTATCACACCATATTTCTCACCTATTAGCACTGCAAATATAAGTAAGTTCTTTTATGAACTACTTCAAAGGTATGACCTTTGCACAAATGTCAATAATGGAGTGGTATATGGAGTGGTATTGCATGCTGTGGACTAGATTTAATAGGAATACCTCACTAGTAGCACAGTACTAGGAGTAAATAATTGGGGGGATACGATTTAAGGGATGTTTTGGACTTTCTCTTTGGTTTGGGTGTTGTCTGTTATTTTTCTCTTTGGAGCAATGAAAATTGTCTAAAATTGAGAGGGATGGTGTTTGTACAACTAAGTGAGTATACTGTGAGATAGTTGATTGTTTATTTTGGATAGAATATATGTTATGTGAATATATGTAAACGAAAGATGAAATTAAAAATTTAAAAAAAGTATAAATTAATGGGAAGATTCCAGTGCTAGAGAAAATATGGAGTGAGAGGTATTGCCTATTCAATCTCGATAAGGTAGCAGATGGTGCAGCCCCTCTAGAGAATAATGTAGCAGATCCACAGAAGCAAGATACAAGGTTACCATATTATTAGGCAACCCTGTTACTAGGAATATACTGAGAAAAACTGAAAGCAGACATTTGAATAGACATTTGCACACTGATTTTCATGGAGGCATTATTTACAATAGCCAATGTATGGAGGTGACCAAAGTGTACATTGACTGAGAGCAGAAGGGTCAACTGTGGTGTACACATACAATGGAATATTGTACAGCTATAGAAAACAATGAAATCATGAGGCATGCAATGAAGTGAATGAACCCTGAAGACTATGTTGAGTAGAATAAGTCAGAAACAAAAGGACAAATTTTGTATTGTCTCATTTAGAAAAATACTCATAAAACACTTAGGGTCTAGATTGTAAGTTTCTATAGCAGTCACATTTATTTCTGAGTTTTAAGTGCTATTTCTAAATTCTGAAATGCCATGCTCTATGTGTGGTATTTTTCTGGAACTTGAGGTATGTGTGACAACCAAGACTCAGAGTTAGAGTTCTGCAGCTCTTAAAGTCAGCATTACTCTATACAGCAACTGTTAAGTCAAAGCAGAGATCAGACGTCAATTAAAGATATGAATGAAGCTGATCTGGTGGGAACTAAGTTAAATCAAAATGCAGGGCATAGGATGATATTGTCTGAATTTTAAAACTTAACCTTCTGTGTGAGACCAAAGAAGAGATTTTTATTTTATCCAAAATTTAAATTTTCTGTAGCACACTAACAAATATAACCTGTCTGGTCAGTTCATTTAAGTACATGGACCCTAAAAGAGGGAATGAGGTCTTATGATTATGTATAGCATATTACAGCTATATTGAGCACAGTATGTTGGGCAGATAATAAAAAAAGTATTTTCGAAGTCCCATGTATACTGGAGAAAAATTAGGGTTCTATTAAACTTCCCCATCTGGGTAATTCTTGATACTCTCTCAAGCATTAGGGATTCCCTAGTTAATAGGCCAAGACCTCGATCTCGAGGCTTGCTCTTATGAAATTTATTTCTGAAACAGGGAAGCTAAACTTATATATAATTATGCTGAAGAGTCACTTTCGGAGAACCTCTTTTGTTGCTCAGATGTGGCCTTTCTCTCTTTAAACCAACTCTGCAAATAAACTCATTATCCTCTTCTCTACATGGGACATAATGTCCAGGTGTGTAAGTCTTCCTGGCAAAGTTGGATATGACTCCCAGGGATGAGTCTGGCCCTGGAATCAGCAGATTGACAATCTACTCTTGACCAAAACAGGGAATAGAAATTAAAAAAAAAAAAAAAAGCTTTCAATGGCTAAGCGATTTCAAATAGTATAGAGAGGTTATTATGAAAGCTTTTCTTCAGCTAGATATTGCAAATGGCTATGGTATGCCAAGCACCAACCAACAACATACTTAAAAACCCTAAAGAATACCCAGGGCTTTATCTGAGATTCTATAAATATTTCAGTCACTAAGTTTATTTTTCAGAAACCTAAAATTTCCAGATTGTTCCTATGCCAGATAAGCCCAGAAATCCAGAGGTACAAATTTTTCCAAGATGACTAACCAGTTGTATCCCCCTACCCCATAATGTCAACATCATTTTTCAACATGAAAATGTTAGAATGGTATTTCCAAAATATGCCTAAAGGTTGGGAAAAGGATCAAATGAGAGGCAGAAGTTGTAACAGAGAAGATAGGATTTAAGAACTGAGTATGATTACTGAATCATTCTGTCGATATTTCTTTTTTAATCTGCAATGTATTATTAGAAGACCTAGAAGGAAATATTCCAAATTGTGAAACTGCAACCTATACCATTTTTTGAAAGTTTTCAAAAAAGTTTCTCTTTTTTGAAAGTTTCTCTTATAACTGTTAAAACATACTTTCAAATTTATCACTTTTCTGCATGTTATAATATTCATAATAAAAATGTTTTAAAATTATGTTAACTATACACTAATTAAAACTATATGGCTGTTCATCCATTCCAATAATTTATTTTTGTTTTACAAATTAGCCCACAACTTTTTGAAAATTCAGGAGCATATGACTATACTTTGAAAATAGATGTAGCATTTCTGTTTAATGAGTGTGCTTTTAAAGATGAACAATCAAATCATTTAATTTTATAGGGCCATAGTTTTAATGGAGGCCATCATAGTTATAAACTGGTTTAAGCCTACTGAGAAAAGTGATCTTGTATTATTGACCTATTCTAAAATATTTGCCAGGTACCTGATCACTCCAATTTGCAATGCAATAGGAGGAGAGTGCTATTTCCCAAACCCTGAGCTTTATTATGAGGTCATGGATTTTGTTGGACTTATTCTTAGGGAAGATTGGAGGATGATACATGGGTAGGAGTAGCATAGCACACATATCAAGAGCCAGCCCAAAATGGATAAGACGATGAAAACATGTGTCTTTGAAAATCACCATACCTTCTTTCTTAAATCTGAAACCAATATCAAGATATGAAGTGGCATTATACTTTGAAAAGACTATATTTTAGTATAACATGTAAAATGATTACAAACTGAGCTTCTTTGCAGGGTACAGTAATCCAGGGACTTTAGAAGCTAAATAAAGGCAGGTTTGTCTCAATTTTACCATTGAGATGAAATAGCAAAGTTTCAATTCACAAGTTTAAATTATTACTCAGCCTTCACCTTTAGGAAGGTTTCATTCCTAGCTCTTCCACTGTCACACACAAGTTCCAGACATAAGGAAACAGTATAATGAGGTGTTCTTGATATGGGTCATAAAGGAACATACTTATTATTTAAAAATAATAATAACTTTTCATAATATGATAGTCAAAGAACATACAGTTAAAATATCTTTGAACTCTCATAAACAAGAGCTCAGAAGTATAAGCTAGATGAATATAGACCACTTTTAGTGGTGAAGAGTTTTACTTAGCCATTGACAGCAAAATCCCTTGAATGCCTGAGAATCAATGACGAGATTATATTCAAGAGTTAGTAAATTCCAACTGTTAGATACTAGTGCATTGTCAATTCTAGTAGTGATTGTTTGGCTCCCAGCTAAGAGAGAATTTGCAGTGCTGCCAAATTATTTTGATTGGGGCAGATTAATGAGTACATCTATTTCCTTATAAGAAATTGATTGTTTCTTCTTCTGGAAGAGGTTATCAGTGCAATAGGGCAAATTTTTTTAAGGCTTTTGAACCAAGTTAGAAAGGGTCAGTGTCAATACCTTTATAAGGGGAAATCTAATTAGAAACCAAATTAGTTCAGAAACTTAACATCAGAAAAAAAGTTTATTTTGTCCACCAAGGATATTGACCACCAACCTGATGGAGATTTATTCGAATCATATCTGTTGTGACAGAATAGAGCACACTGCAACACGGCATCAAATGCAATGTTTAAGAGCAAGCTTAAAGTTGAAGGTATGTCAGCTATCTAAGGATTTTCATAGCATCACTACAGTTTTTATGAAATATTACGGAAATAGTATATGTTTTGGTTTACCACGCTATTATGACAAATACCGCACAATGGTAGTGGCATTATCAACATGATCACTTGTTCAGGGGGATGTTTACCAGGCTGAAAAAGTCTCTCCAAAGACTCAGCCAATAAAAGGAAAAACCTCACTTGTTTAGAACTCTGGAGGATGGTGGGGATCGGAGAAAGAATTCACAAAAACTGAACTGAAGATAAGGAATAACATCAGGTAGGAAATTTCCATCCAGGATGAATCCATCTGTAGCTCTCCCTCCTCCCTCAGACCCATGCAGCAGCCCAAGTTCTGCCTTTGCTGTAGTGGCAGACCATGGGACTGCTCACAGCAGTGCATTAGAATGCCACACATATCCAGGCACAGGGAGCCAAGTCTGCAGACACCCAGGGGAGAATACAAACTTCTAAGACATGCAGCTCACAAAAGGAACACCAGAAGGAAAAATAAAAATAGAGACAACTGCAGAACTATTCACAACAGCAGCACTCACTCAATTCAATTTCTATTAGCTGAACAACCTAAACAGAAAACAGATCTTTTATAGAGTGACCCACATTTCTGGGTTGAGCTCATCAGGCTCCCCAAGGTGGAATACCATTAGCAGGGAGGAAACTAGATGCAGAAAAGCATCACATACAAAAGGGGGGTGGTTAAACTTAATTGCTGTAAGGCAGGACCAGTCCCTGAACTAAACAGCACAAAGAAAAGGGATCACTGAGTAAAGGAGAGGATTTAAAGAAATTATAGAAATTGGGGAGAAAATTCTTCACAAAACAAGTAGAGCTGATCAAGATTTCCAGAAAGGGAACAGAGGAAAGAAAGCTTTCTTCTGGAGTTTAAGCAGTTATACAAAATTGCAATCTTAAAAAATGCAGCACGCATCTAGGGCAAAGATCAGATGAAGAAGAGCTAAGAAAATCTTAACAGTTAAACACAGGCTCCCTTAAAGGTCTAGAATAAGTTGGACCAAGCATCTAAGATGATCCTTAGCACAAAGCTGATCAACAATAAAATCCTAGACAAGAGGGAGAAGTTCACCCTCAGAGTTAGTTCATCAAGAAATCAGATGCTTAGACATCAGGAAAAAATTATAAGCCATACCAAGAACTGGGAAAGAATAGACTCTTCAATAATTGATGCTGGGAGAAAACGCACTGGCATAAGGATAGATATATTAAACAATGGAATTGAACTGAGAGTTCAGAAATAAGCTGTCACATCTATGGCCTATTGAATTTTGATGAGTTCTATCAAGTCCACTCAAATTGGGAAAGAATAGTCTCTTCAACATATGGTGTTGGGATAACTGAATATCGATATATATAAAATGAAATAGAACCCCTATATCATAACATATACAAAAATTAACTCAAAAGGAATGAAATAACTAAATATAGAAATGAGGATTATGGAACTCTGAGAAGAAAATGTAACAAAGAATTTTCAGTATCTTGTATTAGGCAATGCCTTCTCAGATTTTACATACAACACATAAACAACAAAAGAAAAAAATGCATAAATGGGACCACCTCAAAATTAAAAACTATGTGCATCAAAGCATTTTTGTCACAAAAGTGAAAAGGCAACCAACTCAATGGGAGAAAATATTTGGAAACCACATATCCAGTAAAGCTTTAATATCCAGAATGTACTAAAAAAATTCCATAATTAAACAATAAAAAGGCAAATAAGTCCATTAAAAATGGACAAAAGACCTGAACAGAAATTTCTCCAAAGAGGATATGCAAATAGCTAAAAACCCTATGAAAAGATGCTCAACATCATCAGCTATTAGGTAAATGTAAATCAAATCCACATTGAGACATCATTGCATACACACTAGAATGAATACTATTAAAAAACCCAGAAAATTCCTAGTGTTGGAGAGGATATGGAGAAATAGAAACACTCATTCATTGCTGGTGGGAACGTAAAATTGTGCAGCCTCTGTAGAAAATAGTTTAATGATTCCTTAGGATCATATGATCAGCAATCCCACTAATAAATAGAAATCAAAAAAAAAAAAAAGCAGGATCTCAAACAGATATTTTCACACCAATGTTCATAGTTGCATTACTATTCACAATTGCCAAGAATGGAAATGATCCAAGTGCTCATCAAATGCTAAATGGATAAACAAAATGTGGTCTATACATTGGAATGTTATTCAACCATATAAAAGAATGGAATTCTGTAATAAGCTACACCATGGATTAACCTTAAAGATATTATGTGTCGGGGAAATAAGCCAGACTCAAAAGAACAAATGCATGATCTCACTTATAGGGAATAATTACAGTAAGTAAGTTGGTAGAGTTTATAGACTTTAAAACTTAGGATACGAAGGATGAACTGAAGTTAACGAATGGGAATTTAATGTTTAATTTGTACAGAATTTCTATGTAGGTAAAGCTTTGGTAGTGGATGGTGGTGATGTTAGCACATAATTATGAGTGTAATTAAGAGCACTAAATTGTATATATGAATGTGGTTAAAAGCACGGAATTTTAGGGTGTATAAGCTGCTAGAATAAAAATTGAAAGATAAAATACAAGACTATATAATGCAGTGAATCCTATTACAGACGATTAATTATAGTTAGTACAAGTGTAAAATGTTTTTTCATGAATTACAACAAATGAATTATGTTAATGCAAGGTGTTATTAATACAGTGATATATGGAAAAAACATAAATAATAGTTTAATGGTATAACCATAGTTAGTGCAATTTTAATATTCTTTCATCATTTGTAACAAAGGTAACACATTGATGCAAAGTATCAATAATAGGGAGGTATGTGAGTATACTGTACTTTTACCTGATTTTTCTGTAGAACTACAACTTCTCTAATTTAAAAAAAATTGAAATAATCAAGGGAAAAAACCCACACAATGAGTTGGCTTTAACAAAAGGAAATTCATTCTCTCACTTTTCTGAAGGCAGAAGGCTTGATTCTTCCCTGTATCAGTATCTCCTGGTATTGGCATGTTTCCTGAATTCACACAGTAGCATCTTCACTTTTCTAGTTTCCTACTGACTCCAAACTTCCAGCTCCTCTCACTCCTATCTCTCTTCCCTGTGACTTTCTCTTTATAAGGCCTTCAATAGTGGGATTAAGGGTCATTCTTAATCCTTCAGTTGGGGCATATAAATTAAGTGAAAACAGCATCTTCAAAAAGCACTATTTATAGATGGTTCAAAACCATGGGAATGTGGATTAAGATTAAGAATGTATCTAAACTGGGGTACATACTTCCATCTAACATAGAATTCAACTCAGATAAGAAGAGGGTCATTCCTTATTATGTGTAAGGGAAAAACAGAAATTAGTATTAAGAAATTACCCAGAGGTTATGGCTAGGTCTTGAGGAATGTGAGGAGTGAATTTCAGACAGAGAATTTGGCATTCAATAGACCTATTAGTAGTGAATAATACTTGATAAGCTCCTTCGTGTAAAATGCTGGTAATGTCATACCAATGACCCTTGGTGTGAACAGTTATCAGGATAAAAGACCTTTTGCCGTATGGATTCATTCTCACACATTCTGTGGATTTATAAAATGTCACTGAGAAATATTCAAATTAACATTTGAGGTATTAAAAAAACAATGAATATTAGCAAATGTCCCTCATGGAAAAGGATGAACTCTATTCTTTTTCTTGAGTTTCTTCAACATTTTAGGTCTCTCTAAACAAACAAGTTCTGCTTGAAATAGTGTTAAACTATGCTGGAAAATTTTGGAGCATCCAATCCTAAAATCTCTACACCATTTGCGTGTGTTATGTCATAGTTTATATTAAGAAAATATAACAAAAAAATAACCCAGTTGCTACATAATGTCCATTTGGGAAATCAAAATTGGGTCATATTATTGAGCTAACAATATTCTGTAATTGTGCAAAGAGCATTCTGACTGTATATCCAAGCTATACACACAATACCACATCAACCCAAATACATGAGGGCTGTATAAGTCTCAGTGAGGGTCACATTGTCTTAAAAATATCAACAGACTGGAGGTGCCCACTTGATTATCCATAAAACTTATAGCCAGCTGTGTAGGTTTAGCTGAGCAAGCATGTACATCAATACAGTAAGGGCATTTAATTTACATACAGTCAATCATAGCAAAAATCTGAGCAGAAACAACCCAGTGGACCACATTACATATGCAAGAAGAAGTCACCAGCAAAAGGAATAATGACTTCCTGAGAAATAGAAAGAAAGTGTCATGTGGAGGTTAAGGTATCCTGTTTACCTATATTCCACTGGAATATGTGGATGACATATATATATATTAATAAAAACTTGTAGTCTGGATACAGTTACAATTTTAAATTAGACAGTTCTTTTTAAGGCTGGCTAAATACGTAATAAATGTAAATAATTTGAAAAATAATTCTGATTTGTTTCCTCATTGTTACATCAAGGCCAATGAACATCTTCCCTCAACATCCTTTGCTAATTGTTGATAATGACGTTACTTTTGCAATGGAATTATATTTAGGTAAATGGTGAGGTCTTAATGGTAGAAATCTGAAATCAACTGAATGAACCAAAGCAAGTAAAATAAAATTTGAGGATAAAACCTTTAAAAAAAACCTACATAACTTAGAACCACAAATAATTTAAGAGCTAATGCAACTTACTGAAATGAGTGTTTGTAAACTAAACAGGTATTATTCTTAAAATTAGCCTTTGGTAAATACAAATCAAAACCATGATGAGGTACCAATTTCACACCTACTAGAATGGCCATTATAAAAAAAAAAAAAAGAAAACTGCAAGAGCTGTAGAGGCTGTGGAGAAATAGGTACACTCATTCACTGTTGGTGGGAATGTAGAATGGTGGAACCAATGTGGAAGGCTGTTTGGTGGTTCCACAGGAGGCGTATAGGGTTGACACATGATTCTGCCACCCCATCATCAGACAGACTTGAAAGAACTGAAATCCAGGACAGAAACAAGCTTTTGTACACTGGTGCTTATGGCAGCATTAATCGCAATTTGCAATGGATGAAGGTGGCTTAAAGATACATTGAATGATGCATACATATGACTGAATATTGAGAAGCTGCAGGAAGGAAGGAAGTCATGTGGCATGTAACTACATGAATGAACCTTGTGGACATTGTGTTGAGTGAAATTATTCAGGAAGAAATGGGCAAATAATGTGTGGTACCACAAATATAAACTAATAATAATGAGCAGACTCTGAAAATTGAATTCAAGCGCATAGGTTATCAGGGGGTAGAAAGTGGGCAGAGATTGGGCAATCATTGAATAAGGAATACTGAATGTTCAAATAAGGTTCAGTGTACAGTTTCCTGAATTTTAAGCTCTTACAGCAGTCCCATCTTTTCCTGAGTTTTAACTGTTATTTCTAAAGTTTGAGGTGCTCTGCTTTTCATGTATAACCTGATAGTTCCTTGGGAAATTGAATATCTGTGTGACACCTGAGGCTCAGAGCCCTGCAGCTCAAAAGTTAGCATTACTCTGCATAGCAACTGTTAAAGAAGTTGAAAAAGAGATTAGACTCCAATTAGAGATATGAATGAAATAGACCTGATTAGGATGAAGGTAAATCAGAATACAGAATAAAGGATGATATTGTCTGTATTTGAAAACTTCAACTTCTGCCTGAGATCAAAGGAAGAGATATTTATCTGGTCCAAAATTTAAATTATCTGTACCACACTACCTAGTTTAACTTTTCTGTTCAATTTATTTGAAGAACCTAATTACATGGAACCTAGAATAAGGACGCAGATTTTATTATTCTGTACAGGTTTGTGTAACACATGGAGACATTCTAGAGTTTTTTGGCCAGAAAATTAGAAAAAAAGTATTTACAACGCCCTCTTGAGGGACTGGGGAAAACTGTGGAACTATGTAACTTCCCCACATGGGTAATTTCTGATACTCTCTCAAGTATTAGGGACTCCCAAGTTAATAGGACAAGCCCTCAATGTTGAGGCTTGCCCTTATGAAACTTATTTCTGAAATGACAAAACTAAGCCTGATTGTAATTTTGCCTAAGAGTAATCCCCAGGGAACCTCTTTTGTTGCTCAGATGTGGCCTCTCTCTTTAAGACAATACTGCAAATAAACTCACTACCCATAACCCCACATGCTGTATGACTACCAGGGGTATATGTCTCCATATGGGACAGGACTCCCAGTGATGAGCCTGGCCCTGGCATCATGGGATTTGGAATAAATTCTTGACTAAAAAGGGGAAAAGAAATGGAACCAAATAAAGTTTCAGTGGCTAAGAGATTCAAAATAGAGTTGAAAGGTATTCTGGAAGTTACTTTTATGCAAGGTTCAGCCAGACTTTCCAAACCAGTATGCCAAGCACTAGAAACAATGTTACTGAGAACCCTAGGAAATGTCCTAGTCTCTATAAAAGTTTCTCTTAATAACTTTATTTTTTTCAGAAACCTAAGACCTCCCAATTGATCCTCTGCTAGATAAGTCCTGAAACCCGGTGGCACCAGTCTTTCCAAGAACATCAATCTATCTCATCCCTCTACTCCAAAAGGTCAACATCCATTTCCAGCATGAAGGAGTTAGAATGGTAACTGCACAAATATCCCTGAAGATTGAGGAAAAATTCAAATGAGAAGGAAAAGGTTTAACTGAGAAATTAGGGTTAACACATGACTATGACTACTGACTCATTATGTAGATATTTCTTTTTTTAGTGTTCAGTTTTTGAATAGCCAGAAGGAAATTCCTGAAGTTATAATCCAGTAGACATTGTCTTTGATAATGATTGTATATTACCAAAAAACAAAACAAAACAAAAAAGCTGGTTTTCTCTGTTTGTGTGCTTCTGCTGCTGGATGTTTTCTTCTTTCCAACTGATATATATATATATATAATTCTACCCTGTGCAATTAACTTACACCTATTGCAAGTCTTAAAATTGGTTAGAGTCAAACACTAGTGGTCAATAAGAGGGTGGGGTAAGGGGTATGGGATATTTGGGGTGTCCTTTTTCTCCTTTTACTTCTTCATCTGGAATAATGCAAATGTTCTAAAAATGAACATGATGATGAATACACAACTATGTGATGATACTTTGAACCATTGATTGTATACTTTGAATGGGTTGCATGGTGTCTGGATATATCTCAATACAATTACATTTTTTTTAAGTAGCCCTATAGCTAAACAACAAAAGAACAGACAACCCAACTATAAAAGTGGACAGAGGATATGAATGGATACTTTCTGAAGAGCAAATGTAGATGGCTAAAAAGCAAATAAAGAGATGATCATTTTCATTAGCTATAAGGGATGTGTAAATCAAGTTGGACAGTGAGATATCACCTCACACCTATAAGAACTGCTGCTATTAAACAAGCATAAAACTACACATGTTGGAGAGAATGTGGAGACACTGGAACACATTTACTGTTGGTGGGACTGTATAATGGTACAGCTGCTGTGGAAAACAGTTTGGCGATTCCTCAGAAAACTGAATATTGAGTTGCCCTATGACCTGGCAATACCAATACTCACTATATACATATAAGAGTCAGAAGCAGTGACATGAACATTTACACACTGATGTTCATAGCAGCACTATTCACAATTGCCAGAAGATGGAAATATTCCAAGTGCCCATCGACAGATGAGTGGATAAACAAAATGTGATATAGAAATATAATGGAATATTATGTAGCATAAGACATAATGAGGTCCTGAAGGATAGGACAATGTGGAATAAACTTGAGGGCATAATATTGAGTGAAATAAGCCAGATACAAAAGGATAGATACTGTATGACTTTGCTATTATGACTCAGTAAAGGTTAAACTATCGAATATAGCAGACCTAGAGATACACAAAAGCAAGTGATGGGGGAGAGTTTACCCAATGAGGCTGAACTTAAATAAAGGGAACAGATAGGAATTGTGTGGTTGAAACTGTATTGTACCCCCAGAAAACCCAAGTTCTTTAACCCTATTTCAATATTGCTGGATGGGATCTTTTTCATTGTTTCTATGAAGATGTGATCCAGCCAATTATGGGTGGTAATTTCTTTTTTTTTTTTTTTTTTCTTAATACATGGGCAGGCACCAGGAAACAAACCTGGGTCTCCAGCATGGCAGATGAGAATTCTGCCACTGAGCCACTGTTGCCCGCCCAGGTGGTAACTTTATATTAGGTGGTTTCCGTAGAAATGTGTCTCCACCCATTCAAGGTGGGGTTGCTTACTGAAGCCTTTTAAGAGGGAACAATATTTGTGAAGATCAGCAGTTCTGACAAAGCCCACACAGCAGGAGATCTTTGGAGATGTAGAAGGAAAACACCCCTGGGGAAGCCTTATGAAATAAGGAGATAAAGCTAGCAGATGTTGCCATGTGCTCTCCCAGCTGAATGAGGTGTCCAGAAACCAGAGATGCCAGTAGATGCCAGCCAGGTGACTTCCCAGCTGACAGAGGGGTTCTGCACAGTATCAGCCTTTCTTGAATGAAGGTAACCTCTTGTTGGTGCCTTAATTAGGACATTTTCATGGCCTTGGAACTGTAAACTTGCAACTTAATAAATTCCTTTTTAAAAGCTGTTCCATGTCTGGTATATTGCATTCTAGCAGCTTACAAACTAATACAGAAGTATTGGTTACTAATTGGTGGGGTTATAAATAGCGTTACCATATTGAAGTTGAATATGATTGAAAGGGGAAGTATAGTGCCATGTATCCCACTGATTAAATCTAACATCATAAATAAGTTTTAACATGAACTACTTCAAAGTTTCAGTAGTGGAGAAAGACTCAATACTAGAAAGGTTTGTGGAAAAACTAAAAATGCATGCTATGGCCAATAATTAACAGGAAAACATCAATAATATCACAGCACAGCAGTTTTGCCAATCAACTAATTGAGGGAGAGGGACAAGTGATAAGGGGTAGTTTTGATATGATAGTTGGTGATGCTGTGTTTGTTCTTTGTCACTATGAACCAATGAAAATTGTCTAAAATTGAGTGTTGCTGATTGTACAACCAAGTGAGGTTGCTGCAAGATATGGTTTGGTAATTTCAGACATTATCCATAATGTCCAGTAGATTGAGGGAGCCAAAGTGTGCAATGACTGAGAAGTAGAATGGCAAACTGATACATTTATATGATGAAATATGATGTGGCTATGAAAAGGAAGGATGTGAAGAGGCATGCAACAAATTCAGTAAACCTTGGGGGCAATGTGCTGTGCAAAATAAGCCAGAAACAAAAGAAAGTTTGCTAAGATTCCTTTCAGAAAATACTTACGAGAAAACTGGAGCCTAGATTGTAAGCCCTTACAGCAGCTAAACTTAATCTGACGTTGTAAATGTATTTCTAGATTCTGAGACACTGAGCTTTATATGTATCAGCTGGTATTTCCCTGGAACTTTGAATAACTGTGATACCTAAGACCAAGAAATGGGGTACTGCAGTGTGCATAGCTATGTACAATAACAGTTAAAGTTACCAAAAATGATTTCAGAGCTCAAAAAGAGTTAAAAAGCAGGTGAATCTTGCTTGGTGTAAGGTAAATCAGAATACAAGGTAAAAGATGATAGCACATGTACTCTAGGCCTTCACCTACTATATGAGATCAATGGCAGGGAGGATTTTTTTTGTCGAGAACCTAAATTTTCAGCAACACATAATCTAAATCAACCTAGATACTCTGGATGGCTCATTTAAACAAACCAATCTCCTAGAGTCCAGAACAGGAGCAAGGTCTTGTAGTTCTGTATAGTTTAATGTAATAGCAGAATACATCTCAGACTGTGGCAGGCTGATAATTGAAAAGCATTGATACAGTCCCTTGAGGGTCCAAATGGAAAGTATATATATACAAATGGAACTAGTAAACTTTTCCAGATGGGAAACCCCTGGTACAGGGGACTCAACCATTGGGGTGTCCCAAGAAAATAGGCCAAGCCCTTGATTTTGAAGCTTGCCCTTATGAAACTTATGTCTGCAGGGGAGAAGGTAAGACTATCCATAATGAGGCCCAAGAGTTGTGACTAGGAAACTTCTGATGTTGCTCAGATGTGCCCTCCCTCTCTCTAAACCCAACTCTGCAAGGGGAGTCATTATCCTTCCCTCTATGTGGGACATGATATTCAGGGATGAAAGTCTCTCTGCTAATGTGGGTATGAATTCCAGGGATGAGTCTGGTCCTGGCACTGTGGAATTGACAACACCTTATGGACCAAAAGAGGGAAAAGAGGTGTAATAAAGTAAGGCATCAGTGACCAAGAGTGATCAAAATAATCAAGAGACTATTCTGGAGGCTACTCTTATGAAAGCTTTAGTTCGATAATGTTAATTGCCATGGTTTGCTTAACTCCAACCAATGCTATCCCTGTTGACTTTTGAGAATACTTTAGGACTCAAACTGAGACATCATGAAGGTTTCATGCACTAAATTTGCTTTTATGGACTCTATAATTTCTAGAGGTATCCTAGGTTAGAGAAATCCTGAAATCCAGAAGGACAAGTCTCTCTGATTACCAATTGATTACATCTTCCTATTCTTTAGTGTTGACACCTCTTTGAAATGAAATGTCATAAACAGGCATTGTCTAAACATCCCTGTAGAAATAATAAAGAAAATAAGATTTAACATACAAAAATGACTTCTGAATCACTAAATAAATACTCCTCTAGCCTCCATTGCTTTGGAGCAGCTACAAGGAAAAATCTGAAATGGGTGAATGTTAGCACCTGATAAACTTTGGGATCTGTTCTGTAAGTACATGTTGAAGAATAGGAATCCTGTTTTCCAATTGCACAAATTGTATATCATGAAAAGGGTGATGGGGACAATGACCCATGAGTTATTGGGCCAAATAATTAATGAAGAATATATTGATGCACACATAGAATATAATTCATCAGTGTTTCTAGTTTTCACCCATGTTTTAAAATTTTTATCACCTCTTCATTGAAATTTGCAATACAATTTTGTATTTTCTCTGCCTTTTTCATTAGAGCTTTAAATTTATTAATCATAACTACTTTAAATTCCCTGCCTGGGAGTTGCAACATCTGTATCACTTCTGAGTCTGGTTTTGATTATTGCTTTGCTTTTCCTATGGGGATGTTTTAGCCAGTCTTTTCTTATTTATCATATTTTGTTGGTGTTGTTGTTGGTTTTGAAAACCTGCATCTTGTGGAGGAAAGCAGGAACTGAAGTAAGTTTTACGCTTGCAAACAGGCACACTTTTTTTTTCTGAGTGTTGTTTTGTTCTAATTGTCTCCTGGATTTGAGGTTTGTTTGTCTTATGATTATCATCATTACACTATAGGCTTCAAATTCCTATGTTGAGACTGTGGGTAGCACTACTGAAGTTTATTTTCTCAATATCTGCACCTCCTTGATTTTGGATTTTCCCTTCGCACTGTGTCCCAGAGAGAACCTGTCTCTTGCAATTCTCCCAACTGTATTCTACTGTCCTTTTTTCTTGATACTTGGTAACCTGTGGGGGAAAAGGTTGAAGGGATGTTTATTTCTGTTCTGACTAAGCTTCAGTCTTAGGTCAGCACTGTGTTCTAGGATCTTGGGTATGTGACTTTCACAACTGCCTCAGCCCTTTGTATACCGATGCACTGGGAGTAGCATGCACTCCCTTCTTTCCCCAGGCATAGAGGATTTTTTCCATTCTTTTCTGCCATCTCCAATGAGTTTCTACCAGTTTCACAAATTGACAGTTTTTCTGCTCTTTTATCTTCAGAGTAAAGATTTTGTTCTGTAAGTAAGATAAGGAAGATGAGTCTAGGCACAGTTTTGGTCATGGCTACTGGTTCATCTTTTCTGTACCCAGCACCACAGGTAAATTGTCTCTGGATTCCTTGAGAGTGCCTGAGGGTAGGAGCTGTTGTGGAAGAAAAGCCTGCCAGACTTTGCAAAATCTCTATATCTGAACCACCAGTACTCTCATGCTGGCTCAGACACAGCCTTTGACAATTCATTACAAATTTTATTCTGAGTCTTCCTATGGTTTTATGGTGTCCAATGGCATCTGCTGCAGGTAAGCAAATGGTCAAGCATCTTTTGTCCCTGCAGGTACCTGTCTCTCCCTAGTTATTATGTCAATTGATTATCCACGGACCTCAGTTCTGAGATGGATTCAAGGTAAAATCATTAATTTGCAGCTAGTCTAACTTTTTCCTTGTTAAAAGTTTGGGAGCAACACCTTTTCCAGTTCTTTACATATCAGGGCTGAAACCATCTGGGTTAAATGATCAATTACTTTAGGTAATTAGAATCATTTTCGTATAAGAAACACCATCACATCATGCATTCTATTCAGTTTAGATCTATGTATTCAGAACAATAGTACATTTTATAAGTAGAATTCATTTAAAGTGTATATAGTTAAAACTTTTAAATTTTCATTTACTCATGGTTATGAAGAGGAAGAAATGGAAAACATTCATTGGCATTGCCTTTTGGTTATTTATGTGAAATCACAGAATAGTGGTAAATATTTGATATATCAATGCTCGTATTTGTCATTTTGTATCTTGAGATGATAGATAGTAAAATATTGGCAGCTTATTAGAGAAAATGATTGATTATTATGGCAAATTAAAAAAAAAACTCAGAAAATATTTTCCTTTTAACCTTCCATTTCCCAAATAATGCAACAAAAAAGTCAATTTTATGAGTAGACACTCAACTCACTCTAATGTCAAGATGTCAATAAAAGTGGCCACTGAAATGATCAGGCTACCAAATCTTTCAGGCTATGTGTTTTCCACACACAGGCCACAAAGTAATCTATTAGCTCAGCCACAGTATCAAGTAAAATATTTGGAGGTCTACATTTTGGATTATAATTAGGAACTAAGTTTTCAGGACAGTGGCTGCTGACAAAATACGTTCACTTTATTAAAAGCTGTCTATTCTCTTTTATCCACAGCAGAAAATGTTCTATTCCACGTAAAAATCTCATCTCATTTTTCATAGAACTTTCCCCAGCAGATTTCTGAAATTCAGCTTTTCTGTCTCCTTAAACAGATTCACAGCACCAAGATTGAAATAATTTTCTATTTGCCCATCCCTCCTTTGACCTCACCCCATAAAACACACACACACACAGTCACAGATGCTTTGACAAGGTCCTATTATCTTTCTTTAGCTATTGTTTTCAGTGGCACTCAGTATTTTAGAAAAAAATGAAAGCTAACTGTGGTGGTTTTTCATATATATTCATGTTCATGAAAGTCATATGGACATTCGTAATATCATGCTAAAAAAGTGCTTATGTTTTTGTTATTAATATTCTAATTTTTGACTTCTTTGGAAGAAAATACTTGAACATATCTAATACAATAATAATTAATTCTGATATAACTCAGCCAAGTTAATTATTTCTCTTTCTGTCTACATATGACCACTCATTTCCCTATTGAATTTGCATGCAATAAAAAAAGAAATAGAAAAAATTTCAATTAATATAGGTGATTGCATTCTAAAATTAGGAATATTTTTATCTAGAAGCATTTGAGAACAAAGGTAAAATGGAATAGGTTCTCTAATAGCATAAATGAAACATTCATTGAAAGTTTTATGGAAATAACCCAATATAGAATTGTGCACTTTTTCGGTGTGAAAAATGTAGGAAAATACTTTGGTGTGTTACACCACATCACATTTTCTATTAATCCTTAATTGGATATGAATGATTATTTTCACTTTTTTAGTCTTGGATTTCTGTACCACTATTCTTCTGATGTACATGACATAATCTCCCACAATATTGTCAGTTTATCACAAATATTTATTTTCATTTTTCCTTTTAAAAAGCTTTAAGATTGGTTCCTTCCTCTTACTTATTAGTAACTTTTATAAATAATCTTTCAGATCCTGTAGTCTGTCTTCTAATTTCCATTCAGTATTGCTAAAGTGTAGTTTAATCATATTAATTACATTTTTTAATCTTGCATGCAATATTTTAGTGAAAAAAGTTTAACAGAGAGAACTAGACAATATAGTCACTTGAATATTGGGGGATTATATACACTGTTAAAATGGCACTGTTGTTTTATATGAGATGGGGAGATTTTTTTGAATTTATTCATATTTACGCATTTTAGTTTTTTTATTTAATTTCCAGGAATTTGTCCTGGGCAGAAAATCATAAACATAAACAAAGATTTTCTATAAATATATTCGGGTATTTAAATTTCACAGATCTGGAGAGTATGCTAACTCAACGTGAACAGCAGGATTAGTTCACTAAAATATGATTCATTTCATAAATTCAACCTTTTATAATTACTGTTCTAATAAATACTCTTCTAGAGACATATAATGTCTTTAATAACAGCCCTAGCCAATACATTTATCCTCCCATCCCCCTTACATTTTCTTTCCTTGTTTTAATAATGTAATTTATCTATTGAAAGTATATGCCCTTCTGCGATATTCTGATCTTAACCACACTTGAACACTGTTTCAGTTAGAAGAAAGAAAGTAGAGTACATTCCAGTAACAAATACTGCTGGATTCTCAGCATCTTAAGGAACAAAAGGGTCATTGCCTGCTCATATAAAGCCCGGTAGGGGACGGGGAGCCCTTCTCCACTTTGTTACTGTTCCATCTGGAATATGGACCCTTCAAGGTTTTTGAGATCAGATGAAGACAAAGCTGGAACATTGTTCTGGATGTTTTAAAAGGCTAGATTGGGGGTAGGTGCAAGTAGTTCAGTAATAGAATTCTCCCCTGCCACGTGGGAGACCTGAGTTCAATTTCCAGCTCGTGCACTTCCCAACAAACTAACAAACAAGCAAAAACAAACAAACAAAAAAGAAAGTTCAACAAATGGTGCTACAATAATGGAATACTCACATGGAAAAATAATGAATGTGACCCTGCCATACAGCATAAAAAAAAGAAATTTAAAGATTAGGTTAGGAGGTGAATCACACCTTTCTGACCACAGTTCAATGACCTCACAAACTAATTGCAAAATTAGCTGGGAAATGTAGTTTTTCTATGATTAAAAATGGTAAGGGGAAAGAGCTATTGCTCCACAAGTATTTAACACGTTTCAGCTTTACTTCATGTTAGATATTTTGTACTGTTTTGGCCTAGAAAAATATTTCCACTCTAAACCTTTTCCTATGTGGGATTCAAAAAAATTCAAATAAAAAAAAATGAGTAGCTTAGTTTTACATTGCTGCAATCAGTGAAGAATTTATTATTGGAATAGCTGTACTGCAGGCTTGGTACAGGCTTCATAAAGGAATCACATGGTCTCTACCTGGTCAAGTGGTGCTGAGAAGAAAATAGACTCATGACTAGATAGAGTGTGGCACAGAGATGAGCAGAGGTTTTAATGGTTGGGTTTAAAAAAAAAAACTAATAACTTTTAAAAGTAGGCATGATTTTTCTAATTGCATCATAAAATTTAAAACCATATGGGGAATGAATATTAAAATAAGAAGTAGTAGTAAATCTACAGGGTGCAAGCATTTTTAAAACTCTGCTTCTTCCTCCATTAAATGCTAGAAGTAAACTGATACAATCCTCATGCTTTTGTTATTACTTTAGACAACCGTAGTTAAATGTAATTCCTTCTAGGACAAGGTCAAAATATGGTGTCCATTAAGGGGAATTACTGGTGAGAAAGTTTTTCATTTCCCAATGTACACATTTAAACTTTATGTTTGGCCTAGGGTTAAAAATTTTATACTATCCTCTGGATTCTTTTTTGTTTATGGACAAACAATAAAGAACCTGAGAAATCAAGACTAACAAAAAGAAGAAGAGAAATAATTCAACACAGAAATAAAGTGCGAAATTCTCTTTTTAAGTTTTCTTATATACCTCGCCACAATAATAAGTATTATTTTGTTTTGCTTTGTTGTTTCATTTTTATTTTTATGGGGAAGAGAAAATATGATAGAGAATATGATACTCCAACATAATTTGCTGTGTATGTACAATCTTTTTGTAAAGTTTTTGCTTCAAGGAAAAATACATTTGGTATAGGAGATAAGTGGAAAAAAAAAAACCCAATGATATTTTAATAAAAAATCTATGTATTAATATAAATTATTCCAGATTGTAAGGACATAAAAATGGTTATAAATCAGAGAATATTCCTTCACACCTGTGATACTCATAATTCAGAATCTTCTGGTATAGACAGAATAGTAAAAATAAATTAGAGAAATTATAGTAATATATACTTACATACAAATTATATATTTTACTTTGAATAATGTACATGTACAAATAAATATGGCTTTTGTGTATATAGAAATAAATCTTGTGAGGACCTAAAATTATTGTAATTGTTTTAATATAACAAACATATTGTTTCAGTTACCTAATCGTTCATTTATACAGCTTAGCCAAAATATAATGAAAAATAAACAGAAGCTAATGTTAGGAACGTAAATGAAAATACATATATACATTCATTTATAATAGTAGTGGATACATATATGTGTATATGTGCATGAATGCACTCACATATATAACTATGTGTTAGTACATGCATGTAGGTGTTTGTGTATATGCCAAAAGTCTATTATGTGTACTACATGACATTTTAGATAAGTAAACATGTATATGTATATCAAATGCATAGCTGTATTTAAGTATATTTGTTGAATGTGTAACCCCTCACTTTGGAAGGCACTCCCCTTAGCCTATTGCAGATGTAATCAGCCATAGGAAAAATTCATATGCTGATGATTTAAGTCCACAACAACAGAGCAACTGGGCACCATCACCTGGCCAAGTTGTCACCTGAACCTAACAACTACACCATCCAAAGTATACAATCCCCAATGGTTCACAGAACAATCACATGGTTGTGCATTCATCATCATGATTATTTTTTGAACATTTGCAGATAAAGAAATAAAAAGAAAATCCCAAACATCTCATACCCCTTACCCCTCCCTCTTATTGACCACTAATATTGCAGTTTACCCCATTTTAAGGCTTTCTAATGCATTACTCAATGTGTAAACCAGCAACTTTCAATAATAATGGAAATACTCAAAGTTTGTCCTGAACAATATAACTCATGGCCATGTAGATTGAGCACTTTAAGTGAGTACTTTGCGCTACTGTGATTAAAGAAACTGAATTTTCAGTGATGTTTAATTTTAATGAATTTAAATCTGAATTCAAATAGCCACATGATGTGTGGCCATGCATGAAACACGACAGCTTTAGACAACACTGCTTCTCAGAAAACAGAGTTTTGAGAGAAATAAAACATAATTTTTAATCCTGAATCATTTTGTAAAGAAAAATATTACAGAACAGAGTAGGAGAAACTAAGATTAAGTATAATTTACTTTACATAATATTTACAAACATATGTGTGTGAGTTTATACTACCTACACTATCTGTGCTCATCACTGTGTTATTCATAAAGTAGATTTGTAATGTTTTAATGTAGTATAATGAATAAAATAGAATAGAATTAATGTCAGTAACAATGGAAAACAACTAGATGAATCACTCAAAATTGGCGATTAAGAATCACTGATGCAGAGTGATAAAAGAGATAATTGAGTCACCAGAATTATTTTTACATCACAACTCTGCTCCAGTCTGCAATAACAGTAGCCATTGGTTTATTTGACAATTGGAAAAATCATGCTTACATTTCCCATCAGTCACAATATTTGATTGCATCAACTTATGAAAATCAAATGAGCCAAACACATTACACTTGTTGTGGATATTTTTTCATCGAACTAAGCACAAATGCCTTCTTTAAACCCATATGCTTTTTCTGATGCTGCCTTTAGAATTGTCTATTTTCAAATCAGAGAATGTCTTAATTTTTTCTTGCTGAATTAACCAGTTGTTGCTTTACCACCACAGAATTTACAACAGTCTTGCACATGTTTAGAGACAGAAAATTGTCATCCTTCTAATGTTCTTCCATCACTTCTTTTCAATTAACATTTGTTAATTACCAAACACAAGAGGTAATATAACACTAATTTCTTCCTTCAAGTTAGATCCTAATTTGGGGGAAACAGACTTCTTTTATTTTAAAAGTGAACTTTTAAAACATAATATGCCAAGGGCCATGATACATTGTTTACACAATGCTACAGAGATGCTGACATGGAATGCAGAGGCAAGCTTGGAAGTTTATGGAGTTCCCTGAGGGAAGAACTATAATATAATAAAGCTAATAACTTCAAGTAAATTATAACATTTACTGAAATGTTTATGTTTCATTTACATTTCAGTAATGAAATAGAACATTTCATTCTGAAATAAATAGAACAAAGTCATTTTTATTCATTCTTCAAGTTCTTATTCAGTTATTTTGGATGCAAATATTGTGAGAAATTATTCAAAGAATATTGCATTAGATTTTATGTTCTATCACTGTTAGTTATCTTTAAGGGTTTTGAAGCATTAATATACATTTGTCTCCTTAATATTGTTTTTATGATGGATAATCGATCTAGATTTACATTTCTGGCAGTTTAAAAACAAAGTCTACAAAACTAAATTTAAGACTGAATCCAAGCATGATAAATTACTTGTGAAAAATCCCATTTCAGCATTTCCAAATGTTGCTTCCTTGTCAATTTATAAATAATAAATGCAAATGTGTAACATAACAGTGATTGCTTATTGTCTATTTACCTAGAATCTGAATCATTAAATTAGGAATAAAATATACTTTAAAAATATTAATTAACCTAATGCAATGAAAGTATATTAATCAGGAAGGAGGCTAACTAATGTATAGAAACACTATCAATTTGGGGGAGTTTATCTAAAGCCTCATCACTTTATTCATTTCTTACTCTAGTAGGGTTTTTATGGATTTTTCAGGATTTTTTATATATGGAAAAGCTGCAAATAGGGAACAGTTTAATTCTTCCTTCCCAATTGGGATGTCATTTATTTCTTTTATTTGCCTCATTATTCAATGTAAAATTTCCAGCACTATATTGAATAAGAGTGGTCACAGTGGGCATCCTTGTCTTGTACCTGATCTTAGAGGGAACATGTTCAGTTTTTACCATTGATCATGATGCCAACTATAAGTTTTTAATATATGCCCTTGATCATGTTAAGAATGTTTCATTCTTTCCTTAGTTTTCTGATTTTTATCAAAAAGACGTGCTGGATTTTGTCAAATGCATTTTCTGTGCCAGTTGAGATAATCTTCATTTTTTTTCCTTCATTCTTTTAATACGGTATATTTCATCAAGTGACTATTTTTAAGATTTCTAATTCTTTATTCAGGCTTTAAGTCTACTGATAAGTCCATCACATTCAATCTTCTGTTACAAATCTTCCAAGGAAGATATATGGAAATAAAATGAACCAAGGAAAGATGAACTCCCTTTCCTGATATGATAAATGGGGGTTGGGAGGTGGAGGTTAGGGTAATTAGGAATAAATCTGCTAATGTGGACAAGAAAATGTTAGCAGATTGGGAAAGGAGGTACTGGCAACATCCAATGCCTGAAACTAAGTCCTGAGATAAAATGTTTAGCTGGATATTGTATTTGATAAGACTATGGTTGATAATCAACTCAACAGAAAGAAGAGAAATAAACAATAGAAAATATTTATGTTGTGCACCAAACTATACTTATATTATAGTCCAGATTCAGTTCTTATCTCATTTGCCATCCTTAATCTGAGGGAGATATTTGCTTTACAAAAGTATCCTGGCCTGGAATCAGGAGTGTAAGAATAGACTATGATGCCTATGACATCCAAATGAATAAATTCATCTCCTTTCTCTTTTCTCTACCTTTCTGACTTCTTTCTTCATTTACTCTTCTAGCCTCACCTCCTGTCTCCAAAGTTCACCTTTCTTCTTCTTTCCTACAAAGCACTCAATTATAAGAAATATACAATTCATTAAAAAATAGATATGGCATTAGTGATTTATATAACCCATTCCAGAATCTATTTTGCAACCAAATCCATGAAAATTAACTGTAATCCTCATGATTACAAGTTAAAGCTTTGCCTAGTCATTACAAAAATATTGAATAAATATGGAATGTGGCTACAAGACGCATGGACTTTTTCTCCTTTCTCCAATCTCCTCTCTCCAGACAGGAAAATGGAATTGGAATTGAAGACCCCATGTCCCTGCAAAGAGAATCCAAAGTCAGTGAGTTAAAAGCAAAAAATTAAATAAATAAAATGCAAGGCTTGCACTGAGTTATGAAGCAAATTCTTATTTCAAAAAGCTGTGTCTTAGTCAACTAAAATAAAATAAAGATGAATTAGTGACATGCAACTTGAAGCCTAAGGAGGAGGGCTCATTGCAAATTACAATAAGAAAGATAAGAACAGACATATAAGATACAGGCAGGCACAACACCAAGCTGATTCTTCTAGCCACACTGAAAGAGAGTATAACTTTCCCAGGAATATGCAACTGAATATGGGTTTAAATTATGTAACTGAATACAGGTTTATGTATTTGATATAACTCACCATTTAGAAAATCAGCCAATATATATACTTTATATAGTGATTGTTATGAGACAAAATTCAACCACTCATGATAACCTTTAATCATCTTCCTAAATTCCAGAGATAAAGAAGCCCAATTGGTGATAGTAGATATAATTAACAATACTTATTTGATATTACCTATTTAACCAAGGTATTGTTCTAAAATTGGCAAACCAGATAAACAAATTCCCTTCAGATTTTATTTGTGTGACTACTTTCTGTTATTCTTAGTCTATAGCAGATTTTCTCTCTTATTACTCTAAATAGGATAACTTTTTCTCTGGTTTGGAACATATTGTCAAAGATTTTATTTCATGAAATATACTTATTTTAAGACAGACAGGGTGGTGAATAAAAAGCAGATTCTATTATGTTTTGAGCTAACGTGTGGAACTTCCTGGAGAAGAAACATACCTGACCTTTTGGTTTGAATCAGGCATGAACCAGTTACTGCTACATGCCTTGCTTTTATAGTGATAAAAATTTTTGAAGAACTTCAGGGGGCTTATTTTCAATTTTGTTTTGGTTCTCAATACACAGATTTTATACCAGTTGCACTAACCTTTTATTACTGCATTGCTGAATTGCCTGACTTTTATTTCAGATGACCTTGGAGAACTGAGAAACATTAGTTACTCAGTTGTCTGATCAGTTCAGATTCTGTCACTTTCAGTATTCTCTTAACAAGTGCACAGACTATAGGAAGAAAGCAAAGCTTGCCATGACTGGTGTGTAGGGAGCTTTTCTCTTCAATCTGCCTTTGGAGGGCCTGCCAACCAACTCTTTTCCAGAATTCACACTTTGCAATTTGGCCCAGTTTTAGAGTTAATATATCGAATCCAAATACTTACCAAGCAGGGCATTGACTTATTTATGATATCCTAGGTTATGCTGAAAATTCAGTAGCTGATTTTGGCAACATGAATATTTGTCTCAATTTGGATCTCAGAAACTTTGGTGGACTAAATAATGAAAGACTATATATTCACAATTGAAGAACGTAATAGCTATATCTGTTCATGTCTTTCCATGTGAGGACGACAGAATTGACATTTGAATTTTTGTTTTACTTTATTTAAAACAAATGACCATCTTCTCATATATTCACATTTGGTTGCAAGGCTTCTAAAGCCAAAACTTTTTGGCATGTGGACTAATTATCAAGGTACTACTAGCAGTAATCTCATCAGCTGCCATACCTTGTAATGGATGTCATGGTCTATTGACTTCTCATGCCATAGTGGAGATATCCTAACTACCAGCTGTCGTGCTATGACTATATTCCCTAAAAATCTGCTACTAGTAAATTCATTCCTAAGCATCAATGTGTATCACAAGCAAGAATGATTTTAAAATCATTCTAAACTAGCTCAAAAGGTGGTTCATTATATATATATCCACATATATCTATGTGTATGCATGTGAATGCAATATTATGTTCTATATTATTCTGTATACAATAATAAAATATACTTGGTCAATTGATGCGTAATATAAATGCCACTAAAAGCTATTATTTTTCAGTGCTAACCAAGGGCAAGCCACTGGGCTGAATATATGACTAAGGCTTAATTCTCACCCAAACAATATTTCTATGCTTGTTTTACTGTTATGGTAACTGAGGTATAGAAATTTTAGTAATTTTTTTGCATTATTACAGCCAAAAAGCAGTTGACAGAGGTTTCTGTGTGTTTACAATGCTATTGAAATAGATTGTAGCAAATACCTTATCTCTGCTGGATGAAGTAAATTGCTAGGCACCACATTTTTCAAAGTATCTTATTCTCAAATTTGTTGCAATGCTCTTGTTCTTTCACTCTCCCTGTATATCTTTCTTTCCTTATACCCTAAGATTTCCCATCTCAGCCTTTCTCTTCTTTCCTCTCTGCAAACAGGCTTCCTGTAGCTAAAAAGTTATATATTCTGACTGGTTTCTGTGTTGTGCTAATTGGACTAATTTCCACACCTCTTACGAAAATTATCAAAAGGTACTTACTTGCCTGAATTAGGCTCAGAGTCTGGTTTTTTACACTATATTGATTTTTAATCATATGAAACTTATGAAGTGTTCAAGTAAAAAAAGTTTCTTAAGCTTTGAGTATTCATATGCCTTTTCATATGAAGATTTATTTTGACTCATTGTTTAGTGGAAAACCTGAAGTGTCTTAGTCAATTATCTTTACATGAATAATTTCTCCAACTTCTTTGAAATTTCACAGATTTGCTGTTAAATTTTTTAGCTATTCTATATATAGTTACAGTTATATATACATATATATACAATAGTAAATTTTAATTAATTTTGAATATCAGGGAAGTATTGTGAACCATCTTCTCATGTTATTTATTTTGTACTTTCCCTAGAAATACTATACCATTCCTTCAAAGCATATTAGCATTTGTACCTTCTCCACTTATCCTACGTGGTGTTTAAAATGTACAGAGATGAGTTTAAAACCTTGTCTGTTCTCTATGTTCAATTTATAGTAGTTAGCAATTCTGTAAAAGAGTCTATCATTATTCTAATCAACTTCAAGAAAAAACTCAAATTCTCTCAGATTGTTTATTTCAAAGACAGAAACCCCAACCTGTGACTGAAATATGTTTTTGTTTTTGTTTTTGTTTTTTTTGCATGGGCAGGCACAGGGAATCGAACTTGCGTCTCCAGCATGGCAGGTAAGAACTCTGCCACTGTATCACCATCACCCACCCTGCAATATGTGCAATTTTATTCAATATTCTGCTGGCGTATCTTATAACATGTAATTTTCCTTGTTGAAATTGAAACTAAAGCAAACTCTAAGCAAGTAGCTACAGTATTAGCAGCAAAAGGCAAATGCAATAATCCCGTTATTAATTCCTTGCTTCTACTTTATTCCATACAAAAATCAGTCATTTAAACTGCCGCTATAAAATCTTCCAAAATACCACTTTCATTATGTCATAGTACTGGCCAAAACACTATGGTTGTCAAAATTCATTGCTTCAAAGAAAAAGAACAGTTTCCTTTCTAGGATTTTTTTTTACAGTCACTTTCAAAACTATCTTTCTAACTTTATGTACTGATATTCTAGTACCAATGTTTTCCATGCTAATTCAAGTTAGAATCTTCACATTGCATTTTCCTAGTTTTCTATCACTTCCTGAAATAATAAAAAGACACGATGTTCTTTATTTTTAAATGGGAATTTCAGGATATATGTTTGTCATTTTTTTTGTTTCTGCACCTCAAAATTCTTTGGAATTGACTTTGGCCATAAATTCTCTAACTTATATATTAAATGATGGTATTGTGCATTATCCATGCCTTAAAATATTCCACCTTTCCCTTATTTAGGAGGTAGGGCTTGTGTAATTCATTGCACTTGCTGGTTAACTATTAAGTGTTAAGCATGTGAGGACACCCCAGCTTCATGAAATATAGTAAAAGTGTTTTTCATGAATTAATGGGAATGTTACAAGTTAAAAACTCAAAACAGAAGACGCAATGTAAGGGATTAAAAGTACAATTGTAGGGGGTGCAAGAATAGTTCAGTGGTAAAATTCTCACCTGCCATGCGGTGGACCCGGGTTCAATTCCTGGTCCATGCGCTTCCCAAAAACAAATAAAAACAAGCAAAACAAGCAGTCAAAAATCCAACAAATGGTGCTGCAATAATGGGGTACTCCATGAAAAAATAATGAAATTCACCCTGTCATACAGCATGCAAAAAAAAAAAAAAAATACAACTGTAAATTATTCAAAAAAGTTCTTCTTATATCTCCTCCCCCCCACCAACTTTTGGAAATATATGCAGTTATGGGGTTATACTGAAGGGAAACAAAGAAAATTTATAAAATGTGTATCAGAAATGATTGGAGATTGGATGTGACCAACACTAGTTTGTTCAAGACTGAAAAATATTGAAGAATTTTAGATATTCATATATATAAACTTAGATATGTTCTTAGGCTCCATGAAAATAACACAGTGTCTTTGGGTCAGATTGTTTATTGTCTTCTTTTCAAGGCTTACAGAACAACCATGAATCATGATTTTTCAAACAATGATCTGGAAGATACATCAGTTCATACTAGGTCAATCTAATCTTACTTTTCTTTTTTTTTTCCTATACGAAGTGGTTATTTTATATTTACAGGGAATTCCCACTTTTCCAAAATTTTTGGAATACATGCTTTTTTCTTGTGAGGTTAAAGAGGTAATAACCAAGATTTTTATAGCTTCACTGTAACGTTCAAATGTTTTTCTACTCAAGCATGTTGTTAAAAATTCACTTATTCTTATCCTGGACACTGGTATGTTTAACTCAGTCCTCCCTTGAAAGTAAAAGATAATTATAGGAAACTTCAGCTCTGTGTCTAAAAATAAAGGTCAATTTTATTTCAAATTCAAGCAAGGAATGGAGAATATTGTATTTACTGCACTAACTTTCTCTTTTTATTAGTCCTTTTCTTTCTTCAGTGACTATTTTATTATGATATAATAATCCAAAGTGTATTATCATAAAGCTGCACATTCATCAGTACAACTCCTTTTTGAACATTTCCATTACTCCAAAAACGATAAAAATAAGAATTAAAATAAAAGTAAAAAGAACACCCAAAGCATCCCCTACCCTCCATACCTGCTATTGTTTATTTACTTTATTGGCTTTCTTTGTTCTTAATCATCTGTCCATACACTGGAAAAAGGAAGTGTCAGACATAGGGTTTTCATAGTCACCCATTCACACCTTAAAAGCTCTATAGTTATGCAATCATCTTCAAGAATCAAGGCTTTTGGATTACAGTTCAACAGTTCAGGTATTATTATTGTCTAGATATTCCAATATACAGAAAACTGAAATGGGATATCTATATACTCCACAAAAATAACCTCAAGAATGATCTCTCAACTCTTGTGGACAATACTCTATGTGGACAATACACTCAGGGCTGAAAATTTCCCTGGCAATGTAGAACATGACTGTAATCATAATTTGTCCATCAAAAATTACCTTGTTCTCTAATGTCCTATGTCATGGTATTATTTTCTAAATTTCTTATGTTCTCAATTTATTTTTTATTACGTAAATGTAATACAAATATGCACACATGCCTTATTTTAACACATAGATTCTTTCTGTTTTGAAGATTGTCATCTTGCCTAGAGTTGTTATTTAAGGAGAAGAGTTAAAAATTTCCCTTTTAGTGGCTAGGTAGTTTTAAGAAATCATTCTGCATGACTATACTTTTCTCCTAAATCTAAAAGAGGAGAGTTTAATATTGTTGTTTATTGGTTCATTAATTTATTCAATGAATATTTATTGGGTGAATTTATATGCCAGATATAATGGATAATGAGGTGCAGTACCCACCTTAATTGAATGCTTAAACAAATATAAGAAATTAAATTTCTTATTTAGAAAGGCAATCAAAAAGGAAAATATGAAAAAAACTCTTAGTAACTACTTAATTTGTCAGGTGTGGTGTGTGCAAAGCAAGAAAATCCTAGCCTCTAATTGTGTAAGAGACACAATACATTATTCACTTCAAACCACAAAATCAAATATCAGGTATATTCACATTAAAAAATAGTACATTGAAGGCTTAGATGTGTTAAGAAAATTGCTTTGACATTGTCAAACATATGCAATGGGTTGACTTAAAAAAATGAGAATTTATTGGTTCATAGTTTTGAGGTTAAAAGAAGTACAAGTCAAGGCATTATTAAGGTAATTTTTTCTTCCTGAAGACTCATTCTTGGGCAGGCTGTCATCGATCCTTGAGCTATTCTGTGACGTGGCAATGCACTTAGCAGCCTCTCTTGGCCTTTATGTTTTCTTTCAGTTTTGGTTGACTTTCAGTTTCTGGCTGGTCCCTTGGTGACTTTTTTCCCTGACTTTGACTCTGCTTGTAAAGGATTCCAGTAATTCATATTAAAGCTCAATCAGATTCATTTTGGCTGCATCATAACTGAACTATCATCTTGAAAACATGGTATATACAATGGGTCCGCATGCACAGGAATGGATTGCATTCAAAAGCATGTATTTCTCAGTTTTAGCTACTGTAATCAGCACTTTGGTCTCTCAAAAGACATGTTGTTCCCACATGCATAAAGCATTAATTTCATTACAACATCCCAAAAGCCAAAAGTCACTTCAGAAACAATAAGTGCAGTTTCATCAAAATGAGTTGTGGGTGTGGTCTGTCCTTGAGCATAATTCCCTTCCATCTTTGGACCTGTGAAATCTAAAAACAACTTATCTGCTTCCAATATACAATGCAGGGACAGGGCATAGGTTAGGCATTCCCCTTACAGAAGGGAGAAACTGGAGTCAACTTAAGGTCATGGGTCCAAAACAATTCCAAAACACAACCAGGCACACTCCATTAGATTTAAAAGTCTGAGAATCATCTATATATTAAGTTTGTTCTCCAGACTCAATGTAGTGGCCCCCTATGCCTCCCAAGCACTGTACATTGGCCATGCTGTCCCTGAACACTAGGATGTAAGCCACCCCCTCTCTGAGCTTTGGAATGACGACTAGGCTTTCTGCCAGCAGTTGGGCCATGGTCACCACCTTTTGATGAGCATGGAATGGTGGTCATGCTCTCTGAAAACCCTGGACACAGGCCCCACCATTTCTGAGAATAGGAGTAGCAGCTCTTTCCCTGGAAAATAGGATGCAAGGACCACCACCCTCCAAGCACGAGGGCAAAGGAGAGTCCTCCTCCAGGACCAGGCATGTGCCTCCCTTTTCTACATACATCGGTGGGCCCACTCTCTTGGATCAAGGATATATCTTTGGTCCAGACCTCAGGTTCCATGGTTCTCCCTTTAAAGTCATTCTCCTTCAATTCATCCTTTCTCTTTATCTTTTGGTCCAGATTGATAGTAGTTCTGCTCATAAAAATTTTGTTAAAACCTTGTCCACTTTAGGGCAGTACACAGAGATCTGAACCATCAGACAATAGAACTTTCTACAGATCCTTCCTACGTAATTGTGTTTTCAATTCTTACTTCCATTGAAATGGCTGACTGGATCTACAGTCATTCAATCCACTACATGTATCCTTTGCTGGCCTTTCTCTTCTTTTCCAGGTTCCATTGACTTCCTCTTTGGTCTTTCATTCTGCTTATAAATGACTCCAGCAATCAAGATTAAAGCACAGCCTAATTCATTTGGGCCACACTTTAACTGAAGTGTCATCTTGAAGAGACCTTATTTACAATATATCTATACCTACAGGAATTGTTTTAGCTCAATAATGTATTTTTCTGGGGTACATAGCTCTAAACTGCTATAGGCACCAACTATGTATGGGTTTATAGCACTTACATGTAACTACGTATATTTAACAATTACACTGCATCATTTCAGAGTTACTGATAGAAGTATGCTTAATATGAGAACTGAAAGATGAATATGAAATTGAAAAGGAAAAAGAGAAGAAAGATTCTATGCAGTCAGATAGAGGCAAAGAAAGTAAAGGCTTTCAAGATTGAGAAACTTTTGGATAGTTATATTCCTAGTCTAGATAGTGTTCTATGACAATGATATGTCTTATAGAAAAGTAGGTAGAAAGATCAATCTGCCATCAATGTAAAAATAAACTGCAGTAAGTTCCATTCTAAGAAGTACGGAATTACTTTGATCAAATCTTAACTAAGAAAAATTCTGGATAAATTTTAAAATCAATAGGCCAAAAAAAATGAAAAAATGAAATAATTATTGGGAATTTCTAGGCCAAATTAGAGATAAAGACCTAAATTTATAAAGATAAGCAGAGTATTGAAGCAAAAAAGCTTTCTTCCTTATCTTGATGTTTTTTATTGATACCGTGCAGACATTACTTTTGAAACTTTCCAAAGTGAGGAGGAAAGATATCAAGCCAAAAAAAAAAAAAAGATCCCAAGTTAGGAAGTCTCCGACAGACCTTCCCCCACATTATGCTAATATGACAAATCTCTACATACCTTCAGATGATAACAAGGCAGAAATAAACCTTCCTAATCTACCCACAAAACGATTGACTTGTGGCCAATCAGAAAAGAACAACAAAAACAACAAAGGAGGGAAATGGGAAATGCTTTTGATAAACAGACCACCAAAGCACAAATTCCTACCCTACATATACATGGCCTCTATTGGCTAGGAAACCTCAAGCAAGGGATTTAGAGTTAATTAGCTACTGTGTAATTATGCCCCCATGAAAGAACACACAAAGCATATCAAAAAAAAAAAATTGCCCAAGACAATGATCATCACACTATCAAAGAATCCAGGTTCATAAGGAGGCAAAGCAATTTTACAACAATAATGAAGGCAACAGTTTCAAACACACTTTGAATAATTGATTATCATTAAATCATAGCACAAAACAAGGTATGAGAAAGGTCACTACAGTAAGCATTATGAAACTTTATTTAGGGTTTTTAAGAAAGACTTAAATAAATGGAGATATATACTACATATTAATTGGAAGACTCAATATGTAAAGCTAAAGTTATATGCAGAATTACTAATAGATTGAGTGAAATGTTAATAAAATTTCAGGTTGTTTCATGGAAATTGGTAAGTTCTAATTTGCAAGCCAGTCTTGAGTATGAAGGATAACATGGAGAAAAAAAATTACTCTACCACAGAGAGATACTTTTTGTAAAGCAAATAAATAACACTCTATTATTTGAGCACAAGCCCAACAGTATGAAGGAAGAGAACAGAGAACTCAGAAAAATTTGTATTCATATATGGTGTCTTCATGTACAACAGAAGTGCCACTGCAAATCAGTGGGAGAAATACAGGATTTTTCAATAAATGGAGTTTGGCAATGCTGTACTATCATAAAGATTTAAGAAGATAAGAAAGAAACATATCTTTAAAACTTTAGGTAGCATATCAAAATTTATTGGCCATTAGGAGGAGAAATTAAGAAAGAAAATCCAAAATGCATTTCCAAGTTCTGAAAATAAACAAACTGAAACAAAAAAGAGAAAGTGTCATTTATGCAACCATAGGAAAATTAATTCAAGGATCTAGTGTGGTAATGATCATCAAAATCAAGGAAGATGATTTTGACAAATGAATAAGATATTTATTGATTAAATAATGGAACTTTTATTGGTGACAATTTTACAGATTTGAAGAATTAACATATTGGTAAGAATTATTGGGATGAACAAAATAAATTGTAAATTATTTTAACGGGCTTGGTGCAGTGTATGAAATCTATACAGGTGGAAAGCTTTCAAGCTGTGCTTTCTTTTCTCTGCTGTATGTCTTGAAAAGATCATTATATCATTAGGAGGGAGATACCATGGGGGATGTCCTATCTGGGGTAAAGAACTTATAATAACAGTTATCCTTGCCCTTCATTTTTGCACTATAAGTAAAGAAAGAAAAGCTTACTGAAATGATGGACAGTTTTTTCTGAAATTCTGAATTTTCTGAAGAGAATATTCTTGATGAGTATTCAGTTCAACTTTGATACTGTAACTGAATGGGGAATGCTTCATCATTCCAACTTTAAGGCTAACATCATGTGTTAAAGAGAGCCCTGGTCTTGTACCTTTGATTTATCAATGTTACATTCCAAAATTTGATGACTCCAGGAGAAACTAGATATAAAACCAAAATAACAGATATTTATGCATCATAATTATAACAGGAAAGAGACAACACAATAAAAAATCTACACTAGATAAATGAGAAAAGATGGGAAAGCACATGAAAATATTAAATGATGAATAATAATACCCCAAATCATTAATGCATCATAACAATAACATGAATCAAAAAGAAGTAGATACAAAGAAGATTAAGTGGAACTATTTGATAAAGAGTGATATGAGTTGAGATAAGTAATTCCACAGATGGAGGGAAAATAAAATTAATACAACTTAAGCATATGTTGTTAAACTGAAAATTCAATGAAGGAACTCTTCGAGAAGGCATATGAAAAATAAAAGGACAGATTATATATACATAGTAAAAATTATGAATATGTATTATTATTAAGGGGCTCTAGGGGTACAAGAAGGACAGAAGAGAATACAAAATTAAGTTAGAGTTCAAAGAATTATAGAAAGATAAAAGAACTCTTGTTGAAAGGACTCCCAAAGTTTCAAGCAGAACAGATAAGATAAAATCCACACAGAAAATCATAGAAAGATCATCAAAGGCAAAGTTATTTTGAAAAGCTATTAAAGAGAATATTTTCTGATATTAAAAATAATCAGATTCTTATCAGTCATCACGTTAGTGACAGAGAGTACAAAATATAAACAAATAAAATTTCCAATTGTTGGTGGAAAATCATTTTATGCTAATATTTAATTGCTGTATATGTAAAAAGAGCAGGGAGTGGATACTTAATATTTGCAGAATTTTTAACTAGCTTGAATCAAAATGTTTGGAAATGGATAGAGTTGATGGTAACACAATATGAATGTATTTAACAGCATTGATTTATGTGTGATTGTGGTTTAAAAAGGAGGTTTAGAGTTGAGAATGTCACTGGAATGAAATCTAGAGTATAAAGCAGGGACTATATAACACAGTGAACCCTCCAATGAATGATGTCTGTGAATAATAGTACAAATATTAAAATGTTCTTTCATGAGCTAGAACAAATGTGCACAACTATTGCAAGAACTTAATCATAGAGTCATGTATGGGGACAAATGCCCCGATTGTGAACTATGGGCTATAGTTAACAGCAATATTTTAATATTCTTTCATCAACTGTAACAGATATACTATACTAATGCTAAGGGTCAATAACAGGGAAGGATAAGGGCTATGAGTTTTTTGTTTTTGCATCTGAGTGTGATGAAAAATGTACTAAAATTAATTGTGGTGATTAATGTATAACTATTTGATGATACTATAACCACTGATTGTACACTTTGGATGGATTGTATGGCTTACAAATACATCTCAATAAAACTGTTTAAAAAAATTAATAAAACCAGAAACTCTCCAATGTTGACAAGCATGTGGAGAAATATGAAACTCATTCATTGCTGATCAGAATGTAAAATGGTGCAGACACTACGAAAAGCAGTTTGGCAATTCCTCAGAAAGTTAGATACAGAACTACCACATGACCAAGAAATCCCAATACTAAGTATATACCCAAAGGAATTGAAGGCAGGGTCTTCAAAAAGATATTTGCACACTGAGATTCATAGCATTATTCACCTTTGCCAAAAGATTGCAACCCAAGTTCCTGTAAACTGAAGAATGGATAAACAAAATCCATTACATATACATACATATGTTGATTAGAATATTATTCAACTGTAAAAAAGAATGAAGTCCTGTGGCATAGGACAACATGGATGAATCTTGAAGAATTTATGTTGAATGGAATAAGCCAGACACAAAAGGACAAATATTATATAATTTTAAATAATAATAAATAATAATAAATAAAAATAATTAATTTTTCTATCAGTTTAATACTATCAATGCCCATATTCATTGCACTTTCCTCTACATTCTATAAGTTTTTATATGTAGAGGTGTTTTACATTTAAATAATAACATATTCTAATTTTAATTGATTACTTTATTCATCCTTTGGTTATTTAAAGTTCTATTTATCTGTAATATATAGTCACTTCTCATCTTTTGATATTTCTTATTTAATTGATTTTTATTTATAATATGTAATCTATTACAATTTGTTAAAAATGTGTTGAGAAATTATTTATGATAAAAGATTTGTCATAGGATTTAACTGTTTCTTGTGTCTTTGAGTGTTATTTCTAATTGTTGGGTGCTTAGTTCTATATATGCCTATTAAAAACCTTGTTAATTGCATAGTTAAACTTTTCTATATTTTTACTGAGTTCATATCTTCTTGACTAATGATCTACTGGGAAGTACATAAAAATCTCTATTATTGTGGCTTTATTAATTTCTTCTCATAGTTCTCTCTAGTACTTTGAAAGTATTTTATTAGATGAAAATATTTGAAAAAGTATTATATTTTGCTTACATTGTCTTAAACTATTCAGCTGTTTATAGTTAGAATGCAATTTGTCATAGTGTTACCATCTCTCCTTGGGTTGGACTTTGGACATGGGTCTCCTGTCCAGTGTTGCTCATACCAATAGAATTAAATCAGATTCAGTGAAGCAAAGCAGCACTTTATTCTTGGCCAAAGAATGGAGAAGTGTGGACTTGTTTCCTAAGGACAACTCACCCTGAAAAGAGGTGAATGCAGGTGGCTGATACAAGGGGAAGGTGGGGTTTCATCATTGGTTCTGATCATGCGCTGTCCTTGATCATGCTATAAGATACTTCTACATATGACACATGTTCAGAAAATGGCATGTAAATCCCATCCAGAGGCAGAGAATTTACTATTATGATGAACAAAGGTAAAGAAAGGTCAAGGTTGGGGACTTAGTGTGCATGCTCTGGGAAAGGGACTTTCCAGAGTGCTGCAAGTCAGGAACTTGTAGTCAGCATCAAGACAGATTTTTTCTATTTCATTGTCTGGGACTCTGTGGATCACTGTGGAGTGAAGCAGCAATAACTGCAGTTCTCAACTGCTTCTTGCAGGTGTTTTCTCATGCTCTTTCTGCAAATAATCAGAGTTCAAATAGAGACAGAAGTTAAATGGAGAAACTTTTTGATCAGACTCCATCCTGGTGATAAATCCCTCCTCTGTGTATATCCTCCTTCTCTTTCTTGAGGGCACTGAAGGATGGAAACACATCTTCTGTAGCTGCTTCCAGCTGAATGAGGGTACTTCCATGGGGTGCAATAGAGGAGTAGGATTTTTTTTAAACTATCCTAGGGTATATTTGACTATCACCAGGTTGAAGACCTAATTGTTCTCAACCCAGGATTATAATAATCTGCAAATTAATGGCCTTAATTCTCTTGCTTACAATGGATGTTAGACAGTTGAATATACAGGGCAGAATTCCCACCAGAGACCCTATAAGTGGAATAAACATGTAAAGAAGGGGATGGCTTATTTCTCTATGTTCCAGACATCTGCTGCTGTTGGCTTGACTTTTGGGTCATTTGACATGATAGAGAATGGTTTAATGTTAAGTTCAACCTGGCTGGTAGTATTGATGCAGAAGCAGCAGGAGGTATTAGCAAAGGCACAAATCCCTCTGTACTCTTATAGGAAATATTTTAACATTATTTTGGCCAGTAAGTCTTGATACACTGGCCCTCCTGGGATGATAGTGCCATATTTACATTTACCTGTGGGGACAGGTTGGATGTAAGAGAAATAGGTTTGGGGAATGGTTTTATGTTAGCATTCTTTAGAGAAACAAAACCAACAGGAGAGATCTGTAAATATGAGATTTATAAATATGTCTCATGCTACATTGGGAATGGACGTATTAAAAATCCATAGAGCAGGCTGCGAAGCTGGTGGCTTCAAAAAAGGGTCTGTACTAACTCCATAGGAGAGGCTCACTGGCTGAAGAAGCAGTGAAAGAGTCTCTCTTCTTCCTTAAAAGCCTTCAACTGACAGGATTATCTCATTGTGGGAGACATGCCTTAGTTGATCACAGATGTAAGTATCCATAGATGCAATCAACTGACTAGCTACTTAATGCACCAGCCTTTCAGTTTATCAACCAGCCAGGAAATATATTTCCAGCAATGGTCAAGCCAGTGCTTGCCTGACCAGACAACTGGGCATAATCATTTGACACCAGAACCTAACCATCACAGGTGTGTTGGCATTAAATATGGGTTATTGTAACTATATGGACTTATTAATGTATTGCCCCTCTAGCCAGAGGTATTTTTGAGAACCTTCAGTGGGTTGGTTATGACAGACAGTAGTTGGAGACATTATGTCCTTTAACATTATCTGATTAATTTTAATGCATGTTATTGGCCTATGGACCCATTTGGTCCAGGGTTCCAGTTATAGAGAAAAGCTTATAGGAAAATGAAACTCATAGTTAAACAGGCCATCCTTTATGTCCAAACAAGTTTCCTGGGCCAAAAATCTTCAGTGGTATGACTGTCTGCTCTTAAATCTTGTACTATTTAATACCTCATATTGTTTTTTTTTAACTGGGAGGACTTGGGTATTGCAGGCTGATCTTCTGACCCAATAGAGTCCTTGGTTGAGCAGGTTTTTATTATGGGGGCTATGCCTTTCTAGGGGTATTGTTTCCTGTTGGGATAGGTGTACCCTGCTTTTAGCTTTACTACCACTGTCTGGGCTTCCAGTCCCCATCATACTAGCCCTTGTGCTCATAGTATAGGGGCCACTCCCAGCAAGTTTGTTAGGTGTGAGTTGACTGGATCTCTTTCTCTTCCCTTTTATTTTTTTGTGACCATGTGAGAGGGGGATATTTATTTCCAGCTCATTTCCTTGTGAATATGTGGCTGTCCCTAAATTTTGTAAGAGATCTCTTCCTGATAGAAGGATGGGACACTCTGGGACATACAAGGAGAATTATTACAAAGCTTGTTCATTTAGTTCGTACTTTAGGGATTCTATAAGTGACTTAATATTGGTATTTCCTGACTCATCTATTATCTGCAATGCTTTCGTTGGGTCAATTTTCCAGGTTTGGTGTTCAACATTGAGTATGTGTTCCTTGTGTTGATTAAAAATTCAACAGGCTTGCCCTCTGTGTCCAGTGACAGCCAGGGCTCCTCAGGGATTATGTTGATGTGCCCAAGAGCTTGGTGAGCAGCTCCTTGGCCCCATCAGTCTTCATTTACTTGGACTGTTTGGAAGTTTTTCTGGGAGGGCATGGTCAGTGTGCTCCCCGTTGTCCCTTGATGGAGATGCGTAGGGCATTCCATTCTCCAGTTTCCCTCCTGCTACTCTAAGTTCCACAGTCCCTCACTCCACCCAGGCATTGGGGTTTCACTCACCAAAGTCAGTGGTCTCTGTTGGGCATATCTCTTCCTGGATTACCAGCTGGCATTGTAGGACAAGAGCTGTTAAGGCAGCATTTGGCCGGACACACTTGTCCTTTTCTCTGTTCCTCCACTATATCTCGATTATTGAACACCTTATTGGCCATTTCCATTTCCAATTTCTGTAGTTTGCACCTTTTATCTGGGGCACTATGAGAAAACAGATATGACTCTAGAACAGTGCTACTCTCCGGAAGTCTGGGTCTAGGGTAAGGTAAGGTCTCAGACATTCCCTCAGCCTTTGAAGAAAGACCTTTGAGGAGTCTGGTCAATGGCTTTAATTTTGTTCCAATTTACAGGTTTTTTGTCTGTCACTTACATTCCTCTTCAAAGCAAGTCCTGGTAGTGCTCCAGCCTCTGTTTTCAAATCATCTGGTAATCCTATCTGCCATCACTGTTAGGAACAGCTAGTTGCCTGGTCTTTTAACTCATATCTGGGATTATTCTCGTCCTCTTTATCTGCCTCCCCACTTGCCTTTGTTAATACAGAGGTCTTTTTCCTCTCTTATTATTAAGATGTTCAGAAGTGATTATATATCAGTTCAGGCTGGACTATTACTGAGGGAAATAATTCTCAATTAGGGTTTATGTCAAATAAAACTGAGTTAGCTTGTCTATATATACTGACCAGACTGGTTAAATTAGATAGTTTACCACAGAAAATCTATATTTTGTATAAAATAGAGCTCTCCTAATTAAAGTTCCAAACTATAGATATCCTTTCTTTTGCTTTATCAATAGTGGCTACATAGATGTCATTTTCTAGAATTAATGTAGCTCCTTCATTAATCCATAGTACAAATATTAATGTAGTATTTGCCGAGTTGGAGAATTTTAACTCTGAGCCTCATGTGTTAAACAGGTACTCAAAGTTTCATCGAGTCACTAGGTTATACATAAAGAGCAAAGTATTTAAAATTTTAGGACTAGCAACTAAAATGCAGGAACAAATATAACTATTGTAAGAGCTTACAATCTAGGCCTTAATTTTCTTATGAGCACTATTCAAATGAAATTATTTACAGAACAAAACTTCTGTTGAGTAACTTTTCTCGAAGTTATTAACCACAGACTAGAGCAAAAGATTTTTCCTTGTTTTTCTTTCTTGTTTTTACTAGGGTTATGTTAATTAATAAGAAGAATATAATTTATAGATTTGCCCTGTTTCTTGTTTGAATTTCCACTTTTTTTCTTTGCTGAAAATGAAGATTTCACTGGATTTTGACAGTAAGTAGTTTTAGAGAAGGTTTAGAGTAAAATAATGCAATGCATAATGAAAGTTTGCTGTTTCTATGACCTATCACATTCTTTACATAACTAAAACTATAACTGGAACATACACTGTTGTCTAAGATCATGTAGATTAATATTAGGATATAACATGGTCAATGAGAACAATTATGTCTTTAGGAATTTTATAGTCCTTAAATATTTATGTGAACAATATTTTATTAACATTAATTTTACCAAGAGAAGGTTAGAAAATCTCCTTGTAATTTTTATAGGATTTCCCAAACACTCCCCATGCAACTCATAACTTATTAAATGCACTTAGTTATTTTTAGCACCTAAATTTTATAAGCTGAGAGAACAAGTCCCTTGCAATAGCTTGAAATAAAAAGATATTTTTTAGGGTTTGACCTTGATAAGGTGAAATATGAAAAGTTGATAAAACTTCAAAGGATTGAACATTATGTTAAACAGGGAAATGGTTTATTGTGACACCATTTGTGTAATCCCATATTTTGGGTCAAGGTCATAAAGGACTGAACATATGGTATATTGCTCCGATTTTTGTTTCTTTGGTATCACAAATCTAATTGAAAGATAGTGGTCAAAAGATTTCCTGTATTTTAGGATGCACCCCAATGGACTGTACTATGGTATGGAAGTTGATGCCTGGTTCCCCACACTAGAGAGGTGGAGTTCTTTATCTGAGACCAGCTGCCCAGTGGCTGTCTCCGATGGCTAGTGGGGACACAAATTCTGCAGGGTTGAACCCAAATAAAGTGTCTTAAATTTTTAGGTGTTCTCTTGATTAGGCCCTGTGTTATTTTGCAAGCTACCAAAATATGATATACCAGAAATGGAGCGGCTTTTAAAAAGGGGGGATTGAGTAAGTTACATGTTTACAGAGCTAAGGTAGTGAAAGTGTCAAATTAAGGTACCATTAAGAGGTGAACTTTACTCAAAAAAGGCTGATGTATCAGGAACACCTCTATCAGCTTGGAAGTCATGTGGCTGACATCTGCTGGTCCCTTGGTCCTGGGCTCCATTGCTTTCAGTCTCTGTCCATGTAGGGGTTCCTCAGTTTGCTTCTCTGGGGCTGGCTTTCATCTCTTGGCTTCCCTTGGCTCTTGCCTGGTTCTGGCTTGCTTAACATCTCATGGTGTGGTCTTCTCAGCTCCAAGTATCTCCAAACACCAATGTGTCTGTTCTCTGAAGCAACTAATCTTCAAGCATTGACATCTGCTTTCTCTGTCAAGCTCTGTGGCTTCTGTTGTTTCTGTAGGTTCTGCCATTTCTGACTGTCTCCAAAATACTTTCTCTTTTAAAAGTTTCCAGTAAACTAATCAAGAACTGCCTGGAATGAGTGGAGTCACATCTCCCTCTAATCAAAGTTCACACCCACAATTGGGCAAATCACATCTCCATGGAGATAATTTAATCAAAATAGTCTACACACAATGTTGAATCAAGATGAAAAGCAATGGTTGCTCCCGCGAGATTGGAACAGGATTAAAACATGGCTTTTCTAGGGTACATAATACTTTCAAACCAGCACAGGCCTCTAGGGGATGGATTGAACAGCAGGCTAAGAACTTTAATTTCTTTTAAGGAAGGAATGAAAGAAGTGTACCCATACATCTATTCCTTAATAAAGGTTTAAAGGATTCAGAAATGCTCAAAACCTTATACTTGCCCCATAGCTAAGGAAAGAATAGCCTGTTAATGCACAACACATAATTCTAGGATGTGAGGCTTTCTTCCAGTAGGAATCGTTCTAGAATACCGTTTACATGCAGGCACAATGAGCACCAGGAGAAAGTATACAGATAGCATTTTTCTTAACTCATTTATACATATAAAATTTAGCTTTTTAAGATATAATTAAAATTAGAACATGATTAATTAATATTTTCAAAGCTAGACTTCCTATTGTGGATTAAGAAAAAACACAGGTTAAAGATAGGTAAATGTATTTATACATGTGTATTTATTGGGTGCAGAAGGCACATATATCACACACTAAAATGAGATTATAAATTGTCTTTTTTATATTTCATCTTTATTGGATATATATATATATATATTCTTCTTATCACATATCCTTTCATTGCTTCTTATCATATCTCCCCATTGGCTTTATTTATCTTTTTTTAATTTGGGAAGGGATGATCACTTCTAAAAGCAGGAAGGGGGCAGATAAAGCTTTTGTCAAGAGGCTTATAGTGCTAAGTAGAAATTGCATAGTTGGGGAGAGTATTTCAGGTCTATCATATAGAAAAGAATGATAGAAAGAATGATTAGAAAGTCAGGCCTTACAAGGTACAGATGAGTCCTTGGCTCACCATCCAGGATAATAAAATGCATATCTGTTATGTATTGAATTGTGTCACCCAACAAAACAAACAAACAAACAAAAAAAGACATGTTCAAGTTCTGAACTCTGGTCCTGGTCCTGTTATTGTGAATTTATTTGTCAGTAGTATCTTTAAAGATGATACTAGTAAAGATGTGTCCAAACTGGATTGGGATGGGTCCTAATCTATATGGCTGGTGCCTATAAGGAGAGGAAATTTGAACACAGACAGAGAGAAAAGGACTGTAAGAAAGGTAGTCTTGGGATGGAGGCAGAGATTGAATTATACTGCCAGAAACCAAGGAACTTCTCGGCTTGCAGGCCACTCACCAGTCGCCAGGTGAGAAAGTGGAATGGATTCTTCTCTTTCAGAAAGTGCATGGTCCTGCCAACAACTTGATTTCAACCATCTAGCATCCTGAAGCCTGAGATGATACATGGTTGTCGTTTAAGCTAACTAGTCTCTGATACATTGTTGAAGCAGTCCTGACAAACTAGGATGATATCAGAGGACTGTTCACCTACAATGACTCTCTATTATGCACTGATTTGAATATAAACTAAATTTTATTTAAAGTCGACTATGATTCTATGCTGATCTACCATTCCAGATTCATCACTCAGTGTTTTTGCTTGTTTGTTTGTTTTTTGTATACCTGGCATGATAGCCAAATGACCAGATTCAAATCTAGGCTAAATATTTCTTAACTCTGTATCCTTGAGGAAGTTACTTAAATTACCTCTGCCTCATTATCTTTATCTGTGAAAAGGAACAATAAGATCATATAGATGTTAAGATTTTTGAAAAGACTATACAAGTTAAAACATGAAAATTGTTTATATTAGTATCTGACATATAGTAAGCACTTAAATATGAATTGATAATATCTTTTTACTCCTGAACATTTTTACTTATTTTTCTGGCACTCACTAATTGCCCCTTGTATGTGTATATATATGTGTATATGTATATATATATATGTATATATTCAGCACACTAGTTTGTTCCTACCTTGATATTACAAAACATTGCTGCATTACTACACTTTTCTTTGTCTATGGTATCCAGTTGAACCCCTTGATTATAATATATATTTAATAAATCATTATATAAGAAATTAATGAAGTATTAATGAGCTGATTTAGAATGCATATGTCTGTACTGGTAGTGTGTACACTGTGTCTTTTATTCTGAAAAACTGTTGACAGCAATCATGAATCACAGGCTCTGTTTATAAATTTAAATTGACTCTAAAAGTCAGTTTTCAAAACTTTCATATGGTATATGAAATCTTTATTTAGCACATTGAAGCAATTTCTAGCCAAGCTTATTGCTTGCTCTATTGAATATAATTTTCAAATGCAAAAACAATTATGATCTCAAAATTTGCTTTCTATAGTTGAAATATAAGCAAAATACTAGTTGAATGGAAGAAAACACATTTTTTAGATAAAAAGTAAAATTGTTAGGAACGTTCAACTATATTCACAATTCTACATAACAATGGCAAAATCTGAATTAAAATTTCAGTCATATCAAAATGGAAATCTGACAGACAACAACAATGATATTTATGTGAAAATTTATATTATTTCTGTTTCTCTCTGTTTCTGTATTTTCATTCTCTCTCTCCACTCGCACACACATGCACACACACACACACCTACACACATATTTATATGGAAAGAAGAGTACTGGATCAAACTAATGTGTATAATATACTATGACAGCAGAAATAATACTGCGTATAGAACAGTGTAAAGAATAGGAAAAAAATTACATATAATGCTGCTATGAAAACAGGATGCATAATATTCACACTTAATTTATATTTTTATTTGAATCTATATTCAAAGTGTTCTTAAAAGCTAATATATGAGAAAATGAGATAACTCAAAAGATAAGAAAATGCTTTTTAAAATGTTATAAAAAAACAACCCTTTAATCTTCTAGTTGAATTGCAGCATTGTTTAGCTTACTATTGTTTCAAACAGCTCATTTTCTTATGTCTTGAATTTCTCACTTCATAGGTTCTATTTTCTATTTGTAATTTAGATACGTAATTTTGCAATGGATAATATATCAACACACTTTTCACCGGAATATTCTCTAGAGAATTAAGAGTGTTTCACCTCTGGAAGCATCATCCAAATTTATTTGAACCAGATGCTTCTTATGTGGACCGTTGAGAAGATTTACAATAGAAATTCTACAAAATAGTAATTATAAATGGACATTTCACCTCATTATCCTCATTTTCCTCTGTGACTGCTTCTGAATAAGTGTTAATTGCAATAATATGTTCTTTGTAATTCTTTGGCTATAAAAATGTGTTCTGACAATAATATTTGCAATTTAAGCATTTTAATATTTGGGAATTAATTTCCAACAAAATATTTCGTATAAATTTTCATGAAATATTTTTTTAAATTCAAACAAAAGAAGAGTTAAAACTAACAGTGGCAGAAAAATGTAGGAGAAAATCAGTTATTTTTGTTCTAAGAGTTGTTCATTTGCTTTCTGTATGCTTTTGTGTCCACCTATGGAAAGTAGTTTTATTATTACTTTTTGAATTTTTCTAAATAATCCCTGTATTATCTTTCTTGATCATCTGTCAAACTTTAATATAGCAAAGCACAGCTATTCTATAATATAGAATATGAGTTAATGCCTCACATGGTTGATTATTTTATGACCTGCAATGTTCAATTGTGATTATAAGACTGTGAATGAATTTGAAGGAGGAGAGAAGATCTAAACAGGTGATCAAGTTTTACTATAAATTTGTTAAAAATTACATGCCATTTTTCAGGAGCAAATAATCCATTCAAAGATTGTGAATTATTAATGAATCGTATTCCACAGTCCATTACCTATTCTCTTACCCTTTCAATCAGGCCACATGCATATGTATTATTTTGCTAGTTCAGATTTTTAATAAGTCTTACAAAACTACTTCCAGGTAACTTAAATTTAGGAAAACTCTATTGGAAAAACATTTTATTTCTTGTCAGAAACAAATACTCAAAGCTTATACTGTGTGAAATTGCATTATAAAATAACAAAATACTACAGTGACCTCTGATATACAAAAGAATATTTAAGATTTTTTTCACAATGAGTGCATATCAGAAATAATGGTATTTTGAAAGCTTATATTTGCATTTTATGTATTTGAAGAAATAAAATGAATATATTTAAAATCTCATAAAATAGACTTAAGCAAAAATTGCTTTTATAGAACTATTATTCATAAATGTCAGGTGCCATGGGCAAGAGAATAGAAAAAATTCAAAGCAAATAACAAGAAGAGTAGACAGTGTTTATAATTGACTAAAGGATTTATGATGGAATGAAAGTTACAAAAAGGGAAGAGGATTTAGTTGAATATTCTTTCTTCTTTTTTTATTTCTTACTGAGCCCCTCTTTTCCTTTCTCTGTCTTCCTTGTCACCTCAGACAACTCAAGAATTGGAGTTCTATGGAATTCAAGATTCTGTATCTCTTCTCTACAGGCTTCCATTTGGGTTGGCCAGTGATAGGCACCAAAAGAAATGGAAGGTTTCAGGAATGTTCAAAAAACCTCTCATCTTCTTCCATTGTAAAAAAAAGAGGTTTTAAAAAATTCGCCACTGCTCCCATACTTTTATTTTGAATATTAATTCCAACATCTTAAAATATGCTATGGTCATCCGGTTTTATCCTTTATGAATAAAAATAAAAGAATGCCATTTATTAAAAAAAATATGAATCTCTGCTTGACTCAGGGAGTACTTCTCTGTTTTTGCTATAAACATTAAACATATTTTTCTAAACTACACTGATGATGATTTTTGCAGTGCAGTCTATCATATTTTATTCCTGCTATGATTTGTGACAAACTCATTGAATTTTACATTTTCCTTTGTTTCTATCTCGTCTCCAAAATTTGATGAAAAACTAATTATATTCTAGTTAATTTTATAAGAGGTATGTTATTTAAAATTCAACCCATTGGATATTATTTTCCTCAGAATTATGTTCTTCTGTATCCTTTCACCAATTAGCCTGAATCATAAGGATGAACATCGCAAAGTTTATTGTATATATTTGCTGATACAGATGGAAAGATATGAATATTTGAACCACACAGTCTTAGTTTGTCAGGGATGCTATAAAAAAATGCCACATCTGTTTGACTTAAACAATGGAATTTATTATTTCACAGTTTTGAGGCAAGAAGACTAAAATCTAGGTGTTAGAGGGTCATAGTTCCTCTGAAGTCTGTAAGGTGGAAGTCAGAATCCCCAAGGGCAATTTGTAATTATCCTCTTTTCTCTAGAACTGAGTGCAATTAATTTTAATTCATCCAAAACAGGTATTAGCCTATCATCAACCCATATCTCTGGTTTGTACCAGCTGCTTTTTCATTTTACCATATTGAAGATAGCTGTGCCATGATCTGCCCAATGTGACCAATAGAATAAAAGCTAGGAATAGAAAATAATATTATTTTTCTGTATTTTCTGTTCTTTGTCTACTTTGTCTTGGAATTTTCTACATTTTCCCAAGCACACCTACCCAAATATTGAAAACACTTATTACAAAACAACTGTTGAAAATTCAGAAGCACTCTTAGAAATTATTGCCATGAAATGATGTTGATGGTATGGAAGTGTATTGATAATACTGAAAAATTTTAAATTCATCTTCTAAAGCGAAAATTTTGCCAGTACTTTATGGGAAGGATCAAAGTGCAAAATTGCATTACTGAAACAAGCGAGATCTCAGACTAAATAAGTTTCTGCATTAAAAAAGAAAGAAAGAAAGAGAGAGAGAGAGAGAGAGAGAGAGAGAGAGAGAGAGAGAGAGAGAGAGAGAGAGAGAGAGAGAGAGAGAGAGAGAGAAAGAAAGAAAGAAAGAAAGAAAGAAAGAAAGAAAGAAAGAAAGAAAGAAAGAAAGAAAGAAAGAAAGAAAGAAAGAAGGAAATCCACCATAAAATCAACATTGAAGTTATTATGTGTATTTACCACAGAATCTCAAAGGAATTATATCAAGTTAAAATATGCTAAAGCATCAAATCTTCAATATTAAATATATACTGCAGTTGAGTTGATATTTTAAAGAATAAATATTCCATTGGCAGCTTAACTCTGTTTCAAAATTATCAATTTATCAAGAAAGAATGATGGACATTCATTTTTTAAAACAAAAGGGCCAGTTTATTTATTAAGGAAAAATCTACATACAGATATTTTTGGTGAAAAATAAATTATAACTACTTATATCATAGCAAGCAGGCACTTTGCAGCAGGCAGGCCTCTCACCCCTCCTTGCACATTTAAACTTCCTCCTCTTTAAAAAATTCCCCAAACTTCTCTAAGCAGTCAGAACTACATTTAAACAGGATGCTTGCCCTGAGAATGGGTAAAACTGCAGATAGACAAGAAATCCGTCCCCTATGCTTCTGTATAGCATATTTGCATCTGCTTCTGTAAACCCAGCTTTGTGCCCTTCCTGATTTAAACCAGCGAATTGTTTACCTTGTCTTTAATATGTCATCCTGTCTATAAAAACTGATCTTAACCTTTTGTTCAGGGTCTCAGACTTTCAGAGGCTACTCAGCTGAACCTTATGGCCACAGATGAATAAAAACCTACTTCCTGAAACTTCAGCGCCTCAACCCCAGTTTGCTGTTTCTGCATAAAGTTCCTGGAGGCTTGCAACCTTGTCCCTGGTTTCATGCAATATTTCTGGGGGCTCGTCCAGGATCGAGAGGCTGGGGATATTTTCACCTCCCTTGCCCGAGGCAATGGCATCACACAGACTAGAGACCCAGCAGAATCCAGTGCCGGCAATGAGGTTTTTCCCATCTTTTGGATTCTTGACCTCCCCAGCCAGGGCACTCATCACCACAAGAGCAGCAACAGATCTGGGACAGATTCTGGAATCAGGTTTGTGGGAGCACCACTCATCTGACTGGTAAGGTGCATCAGTTTCAGCCCACTCATAAAAGGCTAGGGGATCCGACATGGAAGGGGAGACTCATTACCTCACAGAGACTCTCCGAGTACCAGTCTTCAGTTGGAGGACCAGCGGAAACACAAGTCTTCAGGTTTGGTTTTGGGCAGGGTGGTGCAGGAGGGGTGTTGGAGTGCGTGCGTGTGATTGTATTAATGAAAGAAAGTCCTGGGCCACAGGAGCCATGCAGCAGGCCACGAATAAGTTCAGATTCTGTGAGTTCCTGGTGATTCTCATATGGCTCATGGTGGGCAACCTCAAAAGGGGGCTGGTCGGGTTTTATACTGGACCACCTAAGCCAAGAGGTGCCCAACATCCCTGCTAGGGGAGCAGCCAGACCAAACAAAGTGACAGATTGTTCAAAACCCTTTGTTGTTTGTCTGTAAGTCCTCTCCCTAATCATTGTTGCCACCAATATGGGAGGTGAAGTCAGTAAGACACAATTGCAATGCTTGATGCCTAACTTTAAGAAAGCTTTAATTGATGACTGGGGAATCAAGCTGACCCCTGGCCAACTTAGGAAACTGCATGAATTAAAGTGGACCACTTTTGGGGAGTGTGGTAGTTAGATTCAGTTGTCAACTTGGCCAGGTGAAGGTGCCCAGTTCTATTGCTGTGTATATGAGCCAATGACATGTGAAGCTCATCTGTCACCAATTACACCTGCAGACAGCTAGGACACATGCCTGCTGCAATGAATGATGTTTTATTTATTGGCTGGTGCTTAAATGAGAGAGCTTAATGTAGCACAGCCAAAGTAGCTCAGCATACCTCATCTCAGCACCCACAGTTCAGCACAGGGCTTTGGAGATGCAGAAAGGATTCACCCTGGGGAAAGTTGTTGGAACCCAGAGGCCTGGAGAGAAGGCCATTAGGGATCACCCTGTGCCTTCCCGTGTAAGAAAGAACCTCAGTCGAAAGTTAGCTGCCTTTCCTCTGAAGAACTATACGTTAACTAAATGAATCCCCTTTTATTGAAAGCCAATCTGTCTCTGGTGTGTTGCATTCCAGCAACTAGCAAACTAGAACAGGGAGGATAAAATAAAATTCTCTTGTATTATAGCTTATCATAACTCTTCTTATAAATTTAGAATTTCACATTTCAGAGTAAGAGGAGAACCTCTGTGTAGGGGTTTGAAAATATCTCACTAAGAGAATCTGTTCTACACAACTGATGTTGCCATTGCATGACCTTGGTAAAAAACAGTTGGTGCTGTGAGAGGATTCACATTTCAGCACAGCTTCATAATGGTAAAGGTCAGTAAGACAAGCTTCAGAAAATCTGTGCAAAAAATTTGAACTGTGTTCTTCTGAAGACTGTAATGTTTTATTAGGACCATTCTTGATAAATTTAAAGTTGCCAGTTTCTTGTCCTTTTTGTATGTGGAATGTTTTGTACTTAAATGTTTTGTCTCCCTGGTTTGTACTTTCTAATTCTATAAGACATTTGGGAATTTTTAAGTCAGTAACCCCTCTTCAAGATTTACTTGAGATAGATTAATAGTGAGCCATTCGCTTTGGACATAGATTAGGATATGATGTCATTTTTGAAAATTCTTCAAAGCTCAAAGTAAAAAAAAGCCAAAAAATGCCAGGATGGATGATTTACCTTGCTCCACACTTGCAAAGGAATGGGCAAAATGCACAGACCCTGTGAAAAGTGAGGGAATAGAATTAAACAGGGAGAACCTATGCATGTTGCTCTGTGTCTAGAAAACATCCCATTAGAAAAAGGGAAAGAAATGATTGGAGTATGTAGAAGAGGATGGACTTTGTTGATAAAGAAAAATGTGTAAACAGAGATTGAGCATTCTCTGAAAAAATGAATTATGAAAAGGAATTGGCAGAATTACAGGAAAAACTGTCCATGCTGCAGAATCAAAATTTTGTTTTAGAAAATCAAATTTGTGGTTATCAATCAGTAGCTGAGAGAGCCATAGTCCCTGTGGCCCAATATAAATATAAAAAAAGATAAGGTAAAGTAAGCAAAAGGGAAGTATATATGGTACTAGCCACTGCCACTGCTAATTGGGACCCTGATAAGTGGAATGGTGTTGTGTGAGATGAGGCAGATGATGAAAAAAAATGGGAATATTTTAAATGAGAAATTTTGTTAGAAAATAAGAGTAACTATCCTCCAAAAATAGGAGATGACCCAATACAAAGGAAAAAAGAAGAAAAACAGGGTACTCAGGTTACATTCAAAACCACTATAAAAGAACAAAAAATAACTGACATTCTTAGGCATTTGACTCAGAAAACCGGTGTGCCATTAATTACCTGGATGGTCAAAATTGCTATGCAGGGGCTGGAGGAGTGGTGCTGGACTATGCTGATTGTATGAAACTTGTAGGAATTAGCACCAAACCCTTTATAAAAACTGCTTTTCAGGAGTTTAGTCAGCAGACTGGAAAAAGTTCTAACTTGCTGGCATTGGCTGCACAAAGGTCTAATAAGCAATACCCTGCTGACAGTATGTGGCCACAAAATAATCAACCCTGGTACATTTTGCAAGATACCATGCAAAAATTAAAAAAGAAAGTTATTAAGTCAGTAATTGTATTGGAAGAGGTCAACACCTACAACCTCATTCCTGTCAATACTTCACAGAGAAATGATATCATTATGGCAGCACCTCCAGCATATAAACACTTAATAATAACTTTATTATTCTTTATATAGTAATAACTTTATCATTGTAAATAATAACTTAACAGTGTCTTAAATAAAATGATAGAGCTGAGAGACATGGGACACTGGAATGCAGGGAAAGGAACAGCGAAAAATATATAATGGGAAATGGTTTCCCAATACCAGTGTGTTAGTTAGATTCAGTTGTCAACTTGGCCAGGTGAGCATACCTAGTCTTGTTGCTGCAGACATAAACCAACAGTATGTGAACCTCATCTGTTGCCAATTACATCTGCAGTCAGCTAGGAGGCGTGTCTGCTGCAATGAGTGATGTTTGACTTAATTGGCTGGTGCTTAAATGAGAGATTGCAACGTAGCACTGCTAAGCAGCTCGGCATTCCTCATCTCAGCACTTGCAGCTCAGCCCAGGCCTTTGGAGATGCAGAAAGAAGTCACCCCGGGGAAAGTTGTTGGAACCCAGGGGCCTGGAGAGAAGACCAGCAGAGACCATCTTGTGCCTTCCATGTAAGAAAGAACCTCAGTGGAAAGTTAGCTGCCTTTCCTCTGAAGAATCAACAAAATAAATCTCCTTTTATTAAAAGCCAATCCATCTCTGGTGTGATGCATTCCGGCAGCTAGCAAACTAGAACAACCAGTAACAGGATTTCCTGCCAAAACATGTTCCAAGCTCTGCTGGAAGCTGGGGTCAACTAAGAAAGTGTTAATGTTTTGCCAAATAATAAGATAAAAAGAATGCATAAAAAATGTAAACCAAATTATAATCATAAAGTGAATATTATCTTTGACTCCAAATTTTGGCTCCCGTTTGGTTTTATGTTTCATATTTTTAAATTGAAAAAGTTGTTTAATATTAAGAAACTCCTTGATTGCAAGTTTTAGCCTTACAGTTTTTTGAAAAAGTCTTGATATGTGCCATTAATTTTTATTAAAAAAAAGTTGTGTATTGATGTTTCAAATATGCATTGACTAAAGCATTTTAAGTACTTAACATTATTTTGACAAATTAAATTTTTTTTTTTTTTATTAACGGAAAGAAAAAAAAGAAATTAACACAACATTTAGAAATCATACCATTCTACATATGCACTCAGTAATTCTTAACATCATCACATAGATGCATGATCATTGTTTCTTAGTACATTTGCATCAGTTTAGAGGAACTAGCAACACAACAGAAAAAGATATAAAATGTCAATATAAAGAAAAGAAATAAAAGTAGTAGTAATAGTAAAAAACAACAACAACAAACAAACCAACAAGCAAACAAAAACAAAAAAAAACCCTATAGCTCAGATGCAGCTTCATTCAGTATTTTAACATGATTACTTTACAATTAGGTATTATTGTGCTGTCCATTTTTGAGTTTTTGTATCTAGTCCTATTGCACAATCTGTATCCCTTCAGCTTCAATTACCCATTGTCTTACCCTGTTTCTAACTCCTGCTGAACTCTGTTACCAATGACATATTTCAAGTTTATTCTCGAATGTCCGTTCACAACAGTGGGACCATACAGTATTTGTCCTTTAGTTTTTGGCTGGATTCACTCAGCATAATATTCTCTAGGTCCATCCATGTTATTACATGGTTCACAAGTTTATCTTGTCTTAAAGCTGCATAATATTCCATCGTATGTATATACCACAGTTTGTTTAGCCACTCTTCTGTTGATGGAGATTTTGGCTGTTTCCATCTCTTTGCAATTGTAAATAACGCTGCTATAAACATTGGTGTGCAAATGTCCGTTTGTGTCTTTGCCCTTAAGTCCTTTGAGTAGATACCTAGCAATGGTATTGCTGGGTCGTATGGCAATTCTATATTCAGCTTTTTGAGGAACCGCCAAACTGCCTTCCACAGTGGTTGCACCCTTTGACATTCCCACCAACAGTGAATAAGTGTGCCTCTTTCTCCGCATCCTCTCCAGCACTTGTCATTTTCTGTTTTGTTGATAATGGCCATTCTGGTGGGTGTGAGATGATATCTCATTGTGGTTTTGATTTGCATTTCTCTAATGGCCAGGGACATTGAGCATCTCTTCATGTGCCTCTTGGCCATCCGTATTTCTTCTTCTGGTAGGTGTCTGTTTAAGTCTTTTTCCCATTTTGTAATTGGGTTGGCTGTCTTTTTGTTGTTGAGTTGAATAATCTCTTTATAAATTCTGGATACTAGACCCTTATCTGATATGTCATTTCCAAATATTGTCTCCCATTGTGTAGGCTGTCTTTCTACTTTCTTGATGAAGTTCTCTGATGCACAAAAGTGTTTAATTTTGAGAAGCTCCCATTTATTTATTTCCTTCTTCAGTGTTCTTGCTTTAGGTTTAAGGTCCATAAAACCACCTCCAGTTGTAAGATCCATAAGATATCTCCCAACATTTTCCTCTAACTGTTTTATGGTCTTAGACCTAATGTTTAGATCTTTGATCCATTTTGAGTTAACTTTTGTATAGGGTGTGAGAGATGGGTCTTCTTTCATTCTTTTGCATATGGATATCCAGTTCTCTAGGCACCATTTATTGAAGAGACTGTTCTGTCCCAGGTGAGTTGGCTTGACTGCCTTATCAAAGATCAAATGTCCATAGATGAGAGGGTCTATATCTGAGCACTCTATTCGATTCCATTGGTCGATATATCTATCTTTATGCCAATACCATGCTGTTTTGACCACTGTGGCTTCATAATATGCCTTAAAGTCAGGCATCGCGAGACCTCCAGCTTCGTTTTTTTTCCTCAAGATGTTTTTAGCAATTCGGGGTACCCTGCCCTTCCAGATAAATTTGCTTATTGGTTTTTCTATTTCTGAAAAATATGTTGTTGGGATTTTGATTGGTATTGCATTGAATCTGTAAATCAATTTAGGTAGGATTGACATCTTAACTATATTTAGTCTTCCAATCCATGAACACAGTACGCCCTTCCATCTATTTAGGTCTTCTGTGATTTCTTTTAACAGTTTTTTGTAGTTTTCTTTATATAGGTTTTTTGTCTCTTTGGTTAAATTTATTCCTAGGTATTTTATTCTTTTAGTTGCGATTGTAAATGGGATTTGTTTCTTGATTTCTACCTCAGCTTGTTCATTACTAGTGTATAGAAAAGCTACAGATTTTTGAATGTTGATCTTGTAGCCTGCTACTTTGCTGTACTCATTTATTAGCTCTAGTAATTTTGTTGTGGATTTTTCTGGGTTTTCTACATATAGTATCATATCGTCTGCAAACAGTGATAGTTTTACTTCTTCCTTTCCAATTTTGATGCCTTGTATTTCTTTTTCTTGCCTAATTGCTCTGGCTAGAACTTCCAACACAATGTTGAATAATAGTGGTGATAGTGGACATCCTTGTCTTGTTCCTGATCTTAGGGGGAAAGTTTTCAATTTTTCCCCATTGAGGATGATATTAGCTGTGGGTTTTTCATATATTCCCTCTATCATTTTAAGGAAGTTCCCTTGTATTCCTATCTTTTGAAGTGTTTTCAGCAGGAAAGGATGTTGAATCTTGTCAAATGCCTTCTCTGCATCAATTGAGATGATCATGTGATTTTTCTGCTTTGATTTGTTGATATGGTGTATTACATTAATTGATTTTCTTATGTTGAACCATCCTTGCATACCTGGGATGAATCCTACTTGGTCATGATGTATAATTCTTTTAATGTGTTGCTGGATACGATTTGCTAGAATTTTATTGAGGATTTTTGCATCTGTATTCATTAGAGAGATTGGTCTGTAGTTTTCTTTTTTTGTAATATCTTTGCCTGGTTTTGGTATGAGGGTGATGTTGGCTTCATAGAATGAATTAGGTAGTTTTCCCTCCACTTCGATTATGTTGAAGAGTTTGAAGAGAGTAGGTACTAATTCTTTCTGGAATGTTTGATAGAATTCACATGTGAAGCCGTCTGGTCCTGGACTTTTCTTTTTAGGGAGGTTTTGAATAACTAATTCAATCTCTTTACTTGTGATTGGTTTGTTGAGGTCGTCTATTTCTTCTTGAGTCAAAGTTGGTTGTTCATGTCTTTCCAGGAACCTGTCCATTTCTTCTAAATTGTTGTATTTATTAGCGTAAAGTTGTTCATAGTATCCTGTTATTACCTCCTTTATTTCTGTGAGGTCAGTAGTTATGTCTCCTCTTTCATTTCTAATCTTATTTATTTGCATCCTCTCTCTTCTTCTTTTTGTCAATCTTGCTAAGGGCCCATCAATCTTGTTGATTTTCTCATAGAACCAACTTCTGGTCTTATTGATTTTCTCTATTGTTTTCATGTTTTCAATTTCATTTATTTCTGCTCTAATCTTTGTTATTTCTTTCCTTTTGCTTGCTTTGGGATTAGTTTGCTGTTCTTTCTCCAGTTCTTCCAAGTGGACAGTTAATTCCTGCATTTTTGCCTTTTCTTCTTTTCTGAGAAAGGCATTTAGGGCAATAAATTTCCCTCTTAGCACTGCCTTTGCTGCATCCCATAAGTTTTGATATGTTGTGTCTTCATTTTCATTTGCCTCTAGGTATTTACTAATTTCTCTTGCAATTTCTTCTTTGACCCACTTGTTGTTTAAGAGTGTGTTGTTGAGCCTCCATGTATTTATGAATTTTCTGGCACTCCGCCTATTATTGATTTCCAACTTCATTCCTTTATGATCCGAGAAAGTGTTGTGTATGATTTCAATCTTTTTAAATTTGTTAAGACTTGCTTTGTGACCCAGCATATGGTCTATCTTTGAGAATGATCCATGAGCACTTGAAAAAAAGGTGTATCCTGCTGTTGTGGGATGTAATGTCCTATAAATGTCTGTTAAGTCAAGTTCATTTATAGTAATATTCAGGTTCTCTATTTCTTTATTGATCCTCTGTGTAGATGTTCTGTCCATTGATGAGAGTGGTGAATTGAAGTCTCCAACTATTATGGTATATGTGTCTATTTCCCTTTTCAGTGTTTGTAGTGTATTCCTCACGTATTTTGGGGCATTCTGGTTCGGTGCGTAAATATTTATGATTGTTATGTCTTCTTGTTTAATTGTTCCTTTTATTAGTATATAGTGTCCTTCTTTGTCTCTTTTAACTGTTTTACATTTGAAGTCTAATTTGTTGGATATTAGTATAGCCACTCCTGCTCTTTTCTGGTTGTTGTTTGCATGAAATATCTTTTCCCAACCTTTCACTTTCAACCTATATTTATCTTTGGGTCTAAGATGTGTTTCCTGTAGACAGCATATAGAAGGATCCTGTTTTTTAATCCATTCTGCCAGTCTATGTCTTTTAATTGGGGAATTCAGTCCATTGACATTTAGAGTTATTACTGTTTGGATAATATTTTCCTCTACCATTTTGCCTTTTGTATTATATATATCATATCTGTCTTTCCTTCTTTCTACACTTTTCTCCATGTCTCTCTCTTCTGTCTTTTTGTATCTGACTCTAGTGCTTCCTTTAGTATTTCTTGCAAAGCTGGTCTCTTGGTCACAAATTCTCTCAGTGACTTTTTGTCTGAGAATGTTTTAAATTCTCCCTCATTTTTGAAGGACAATTTTGCTGGATATAGGAGTCTTGGCTGGCAGTTTTTCTCTTTTAGTAACTTAAATATATCATCCCACTGTCTTCTAGCTTCCATGGTTTCTGCTGAGAAATCTACACATAGTCTTATTGGGTTTCCCTTGTATGTGACGGATTGTTTTTCTCTCGCTGCCTTCAAGATCCTCTCTTTCTCTTTGACCTCTGACATTCTAACTAGTAAGTGTCTTGGGGAACGCCTATTTGTGTCTAATCTCTTTGGGGTGCGCTGCACTTCTTGGATCTGTAATTTTAGGTCTTTCATAAGAGTTGGGAAATTTTCAGTGATAATTTCTTCCATTAGTTTTTCTCCTCCTTTTCCCTTCTCTTCTCCTTCTGGGATACCCACTACACGTATATTTGTACGGTTCACATTGTCCTTGAGTTCCCTGATACCTTGTTCAAATTTTTCCATTCTTTTCCGGATAGTTTCTGTTTCTTTTTGGAGTTCAGATGTTTCATCCTCCAAATCACTAATTCTATCTTCTGTTTCTTTAAATCTGTCATTGTAGGTATCCATTGTTTTTTCCATCTTTTCTACTTTATCTTTCACTTCCATAAGTTCTGTGATTTGTTTTTTCAGTTTTTCTATTTCTTCTTTATGTTCAGCCCATGTCTTCTTCATGTCCTCCCTCAATTTATCGATTTCGTTTTTGAAGAGGTTTTCCATTTCTGTTCGTATATTCAGCATTAGTTGTTTCAGCTCCTGTATCTCATTTGAACTATTGGTTTCTTCGTTTGACTGGGCCATATGTTCAATTTTCTGAGCGTGATCCGTTATCTTCTGCTGGCGTCTGGGCATTTAGTCAGATTTCCCCGGGTGTTCGACCCCACAGGTTGAAAGATTTTTCTGCGCAGTCTCTGGGTTCTGTTCTTCCTATCCTGCCCAGTAGGTGGCACACGTGGCACACGCCTGTCTGTGGGTTCCACCAGCGAAAGTTGCTGTGGGTCCCTCAACTCTGGAAAACTCTCGCCGTAGGGGAGGCCCGGCAACCGAAGCGTCCCGGAAGAATGCCAGCCGGCCCGGGGTTCCAAACGCGGGGAGGGTCGCCGGCTGTTGCAGCACAGGAGAGCGTCCGGCCAAACTAGCTAGTCGGCCCGGGGCACCAAGCGTGGCGGGAGGGCGCCAGCTGTCGCAGCCCGGGAGAGTGCACTGCTCCCAGCCGACGGGGGAGTCACGTGTTTGGAAGGGATCCCCCGGTCACTGTTCTCCGCAGTCTGGGGATTTCCGACCCAACTATCTCAGTTGTTCCGGGGGGCCTCGTGTGGTGGGGGCACCAGCCGCCGCGGCCTAAGGGGACCGCCTGTCCAATTCTACCAGCTGGCCTGGGAAGGTGGAAGGGAGGTACTCCGGTCGCTTGCTGTCCCACCCAGGAAAGCCCGTGCCCCTTGGTGATCTCACCGGAGCTGGTTCTCCCAGATAGTCAGCCGTTCCAGGATGGGGTACGCTGTCCCTTTGATTTCCCTCGTGGCTCCGGGAGCTGCTCTGTATTATCTCCACTCCCCCAGTAGTTGTTCTGGAGGAGGAAAGGTGAGGGCGGCAAGGCTGTCGAGGCTGGTGGCGGAGGAGCACGGTGAAGGCGGGGGAAGAGGGCACCGTGTTGGTTGGAGAGCAGCCGGAGCAGGAGGGGGAGGAGGGGGGGTAGGGAGGTCGGGCGGCTCGGCTGCTGCGGGGCGCGTGCGCCGCGCGGCGGTCCGGCGGAGAGAGAGAGGGGGTAGGGAGGTCGGGCGGCTCGGCTGCTGCGGGGCGCGTGCGCCGCGCGGCGGTCCGGCGGAGAGAGAGAGGGGGTAGGGAGGTCGGGCGGCTCGGCTGCTGCGGGGCGCGTGCGCCGCGCGGCGGTCCGGCGGAGAGAGAGCGGGGGTAGGGAGGTCGGGCGGCTCGGCTGCTGCGGGGCGCGTGCGCCGCGCGGCGGTCCGGCGGAGAGAGAGAGGGGGTAGGGAGGTCGGGCGGCTCGGCTGCTGCGGGGCGCGTGCGCCGCGCGGCGGTCCGGCGGAGAGAGAGAGGGGGTAGGGAGGTCGGGCGGCTCGGCTGCTGCGGGGCGCGTGCGCCGCGCGGCGGTCCGGCGGAGAGAGAGAGGGGGTAGGGAGGTCGGGCGGCTCGGCTGCTGCGGGGCGCGTGCGCCGCGCGGCGGTCCGGCGGAGAGAGAGAGGGGGTAGGGAGGTCGGGCGGCTCGGCTGCTGCGGGGCGCGTGCGCCGCGCGGCGGTCCGGCGGAGAGAGAGAGGGGGTAGGGAGGTCGGGCGGCTCGGCTGCTGCGGGGCGCGTGCGCCGCGCGGCGGTCCGGCGGAGAGAGAGAGGGGGTAGGAAGGTCGGGCGGCTCGGCTGCTGCGGGGCGCGTGCGCCGCGCGGCGGTCCGGCGGAGAGAGAGAGGGGGTAGGGAGGTCGGGCGGCTCGGCTGCTGCGGGGCGCATGCCGACAAATTAAATTTTGATGGTAATTGTATGTGGTGAAATGTTTGAAGTGATAACTTAAATATGAAGGATGTAAAGAATGTGTTTTTACTCAAAGAAAAAAGAAAGTAGTTTTGTCCTAAGATAAAATAAATGGCTGTTACAAAATAAGGAAAATGTAAGACAAAGCCTGAACAAATATAGTAAGTTGGCGAAATTTTGTGGAAAAGGAAATTATGGTCAAAGTTAGGAAAAGTTTTAGGTGAACTGAAAGGGAAGGTGTTGAAAGCAGTACCTAAACTTTTTAGCATCTACCCTACCTTATATGAGGTTGAGCCAGAGGACATGGTGTGGGTTAAAAAAAAAACAGAAAAACAAAAAGCTTCCTCCAGTCTCAATAGAGAGATCCTTACCATGTTATTTTAGTAAACCCAACAGTGGTCAGAGTCATGGAGATCATCCCATAAATTCACCACACTCTGGTCAATAGGGCCACCACAGACAGCCCCTGGGACTGCACCCCTGACCCTAAACACCTGATGAGTATCATTCTCTGGAAGCCATTACACCCTTCTCCATCACAGCCAAGATCAGCTGAGCAGCGCACAACTGAGGCCTAAATGGCCATCGTTGCCCTGCTCTAGCTCACCAGAAGCAGCTAGTCAATGCATGGCTGAAGCCTAAGGAAATCTCCGAGACCTGCCTCAGTCACCCTGGAAGCTGACTGATCTATGCACAACTGAAGATTAAGGAATTGATGCCTGGACATCCCAGGTTGCTGGGTCTGAGGACTAATGATCTTTTCTTACTCTTTGCATTTGTCTTTTGTTTAGAGTTTTAGCCCTCCTGGAGTTCTTCCTAAAAACCATCTTTATTCTAATTTGGTGAGATCCCTCTTACTCAGGTAACTTCTCCCTTCCTAGCCACTCCCCAAGTGCGTGTCTCCATTACTTCCCTGAGGTTAATTATGAGTTCATGTGGTGGCACTTCCCATAGCTATCTTGATGTGCCTCACTCCTCTGTTTCTGCTTGGTATGGCCATTAGCCTTTCCAAGAGGAATAACACATCAGTCATGCCTCAAGGCCACCTGTGTTGGGAGAAAGGTGAAAACTATAAGCAGTATTCATGCCAGGGCAGCTCTCAGACCTGCGTTATTCTGCCTGCACCCTAAAGGAAGGTCCCCCAATATGCTATAATCCCAACTTGCCAGGTTCAGTAGTGCTGTTTTTTGCAAGGCTTTCATCATAACCCCTAGAAAGGGAAAGAGTTCCCAAGTCCACCTGACCTTCAACACATGTACAGTTTTACCCCCACTGAATCTACCACCTTTCCCAGTGTGGTTCCCTTGGTAATGCAATGCATATGAGATAAGGGGGGATCTCTTGGCTGTGCTGAGGTGGAGGCCTCCTGGGAGCTGATGCCATGCAGTTTGTCTCTTGCCCAAAGCTATGCGCTAGGCCTTTACTGGAGGAAAAAAACCTGGGTTCCCCAAAACATGTGTCCAGAGTTGGGGCCCTGCCAACAGGTAAGGAAATCCCAAAGCAGGTGCTGGGCATGGAGGCCAGGGGGTATAGATGAGACCCTCTAAGGGGGTATTGCCCCTCCCTCACTTGCACACCTCATATCACCCTGGTTGGCACTGTAGGATGGCTGGTTAGCTAAAGACAGGTAAGATTCCTCAGGGAAGGAACAACCTAAGACAGGCACAGTCACAAAGGGGCCATCAGGAGGAAACTTGGGGCCGACAGAGGTGGGGCACAGACCCTCACCCACCCAACTTTGCAGGGACCTAAACCCTGCATGACTACCTTGTTTCCTATGCCCAGCTCAAATCAAGACATACCAACACCTGCAACAAGAAAAGGATGAAATATAGGTGATGCTATAACCCCTTATTCTAAGTTGGGAATGTAGCAAACAGGCCCCTTGCAGCAGTCGGGCCCCTCACCCCTCCTTGCACATTTAAACTACCTTGTCTTTAAAAATTCCCCAAATTCCTCTAGGCAGTCAGAACTACACATAAACAGGATGCTTGCCCTGAGAACAGGTAAAACTGCAGGTGGGTAAGATAAGATAAATTCCTGTAAAGAAACCCCTCCTCTAATTGCTCATCCACTTCTGTAAACCCAGCTTCGTGCCCTTCCCAATTTAAACCAGCCAGTTGTTTACCTTGTCTTTAATGTGTCATCCTGTCTATAAAACCTCATGTTAACCTTTTGTTCAGGGCTCAGACTTTCAGAGCTACTAGGCTGAGCCCTATGGGCATAGATGAATAAAAACCTAATTTCTGAAACTTTGGAGCCTTGGCTGCAGTTTGTTCTGTTTCTGTGTAATATTCCTGGAGGCTTGCAGCCTTGTCCCTGGTTTTGCACAACAATGTAATACAGAAGTAAGAGAACAAATTTATCAAGAGATAATGGTTTAATGGTTACAAAATTAGGGAATGAAAGAAACTCCTAAAATATAAATAAAGTCTACAACTTTAAGTGAACAATAAACTCTTTCTAAAACACTTATCTTTAAACTGTAACACAGTTTATTCAACACAGTTGAATTCAACACAGTTGATTCAGGGGTCTGTAGAGCTACTAAAATAAATTTGTAAATACAGTGATTCAGGGGTCTGTAGAGCTACTGAAATAAATTTGTCCGTAGTATAGGAAAACTCTTATACTTCTTAACAAACAGATTTGACAGAAAGTCAGCTCTGTGAAGCAAATTAAAGTCTGTTTCTTAGACATTCATGATAAATAACAATCTTAAATTAAAGATCATATAAATTCTCTGCACTTAATTGCATTTTTAATATGTGAGGAAGCAAAATCTTACAATTGGGAAATATAAATTTGAAATAGGCAAACTTGTGACACCAAATAAATTTAAAAGTATCACTTTTATGTGTTAATATTTATATCGAGGTAGTGGTAAATTTAAACAAATGACATTAAAACTTAATAGCAAAACTCTGCTTCTGGCATGGCAGCATTTGCATTGACAGTTCTGTGCAACTGCTCCCTAGTGAAATGGATTAGTATGTATCTACACACACATATACAAACACGAAATTTTAAGTCTCTGGAAATGGCCATAAGAAAATATAACAAATGAAAAAAAAAAATGTCTATTTAAGAAAACTACTAAACCTTGGTAAAAACTGCGTCTTTGGTTTTTGAAACAAGATTCACACTCTCCCTCCTCTGTTCATTCGGAAATGGAAAGCACACTCCATACTGATATAACCAAGAGCACAGGAATCCCTCTTTCGCCAGCAGCCAGTCAAAGGCCATTTTTCCAGGAGAGGAAGGACATCACTATTTCTCATCATACTGTTGCTGGGCTAAGTTCTGGGTAAGTGTGGCTAAGAAATTGGATTCTCGTTCATCCATGCCAGAGGTCCTAAGCCAGAAGTCCTAAATTTGTTTAGGACAACAAAAGCCATACTTAGGTTCCAACCCCTAGTCCTGTGGATGTGAACACATTTATAACTAGGATCTTTGAAAATGCTATTAAAGTGTGCCCAAACTGAATGTGAGTGGGTCTAATTCCACTATGACTAAAGTTCCTATAAGCAAAGAAAAGTGAACATGGAAAGAGGGACCACAGAGAGGAATCAGAATTTGGAAGTCAATGGAACCTTGAAGATAAAGGAGAAGACACCACTATGTACATTGCTAATTGACAGAAAGACCAAAGAAACCCAAAGATTGCCATCCAGCCAAACCTGGGAGGAAGTAGGCCTTCTGGCCTCTGAATCCCTGGGACAATGTATTCCTATTGTTAAACCAATTTATTGTATGGTATTTGCTTTAGCAGCTGGGAAATAAAGAATTGAGCATAGTGCCACAGGGAGTATTGGGATTCCAATTGCTTTTGTCCTGACTTAATGGGGTAGGGATTCCAGAAAGAGAGAGACAAGCCAGGGATACCTTAGGATGCTGCAACCCATCCACTGAGTGCTCAGATACTAAATGGGGCGGGGGGGTACTCAAAGAAAAAAATGCCCGTGTCCTTGCCTCAGCCCCAGAGCCATGGTTCAGAGATTTTATCCCAGAAGGAATAGCAGGCCAAAGAAAAGAGCATCTAAACTCCCAGGAAAAAGATTAATTTCTCTAGCAATAGAACACAGAGAAACTCAAGCCTAGGGGTACCTTAAAATCAATGGCAGTGGCAATGAAGGAAAATATCTCAATGGAGATAGATCGTCATTGGAGATATAGAGTAAACCGCATGAAGGCAATTTTGACACAGAGAAATGGGGTAAGCAATAGCTGGGAAGAGTCCTCATGTGGTTGGGGTAAACCTCAAATACAGATTTAGGGAAATATTCCTACAAAAGAGATCAACTTTAAGTAATTTACTCTGTGAAGCAATTTATGCAAGGCAGTTATTTTAAAAATTAGAGCAATCATCTTACAATTAGTTGAGTTTAATAGCTGGGTGTGGCTAGGAAAAGAGACAAAGACACCACCTCCAGGGTGACTGCAGGCATCAGAGACTTCACTATGTGGTAGAGAAATAGAGTCCACTAAAATATATTTTTTTGTTTAATCACTAAACAAATAAACAAATAACAGTTACAAACACCAGAAGGGAGAATCAGTACCCAGATTTGCTACAATATATGATTCGAAATGTCAAATTTTGTACAACAAAAAGATGATATACCATAAACAAAAAGTAGGATCCATACACTGAAAAGAAAGCAGGAAAAGAAACTTCCCATGAGAACTATCAGATATAAGATTTAACAGAAAAAGTATCTAAAATGACTATAATTTATATATTAAAATAATTAATGGAAACAAAGATTTATAAAGTAAATAAAGGTATGATTCCTTTGTTGCATATACTAGAAAATATCAACAGATAGAAGTGATAAAAAAGAATAAGATTGGAAATTTGAAATTGAAAAATAAAATAACTGAAATAAACCCACACCACCAATACCACTGGGATGCTCAACAGATTTGATATGCTGAAGGAAAGAATAAGTGAACTTGAAGATAGATCAATAGAGATTACAAAATGCAAAAAAGAATTAACAGAAACTTAGAGAAAGGTGGGACATCTTTAAAGATCCCAATAAACAATCAATGCGAGTATCAGAAGAAAAGAGAAAGAAAGCAACAGAAAAATACTCAGAGAAAGGCTGACAAATTCCCAATTTTTGAAAATGGTTATCTAGCCGTCCATACATTAAAATGGATATACTCCCCAAATTGATCTATAAATTCAGTATATCCTTATCAGAAGCCACTCGCCTTCCTCATAGAAGTTGGAAAGCTAATCCAAAAATCATGTTGCACTATAAAGGACCGAGATTAATCAAAACAATATTGAAAAAAGGACAAAGTTGACAGGCACTTCCTAATTTCAAGACATACTACAAAGTAATAATAACCAGTGTATTACTAGCATATGGATAGACTTGCAGATGAGTGGAAAAGAATAGATGGTTCTGAAATAAACCCAAGGCTATGGGCAACTGATTCTTGAAAAGGGTCAAGGTCACTTAATTGGGAAAGAATAGTCTTTTTAACCAACAGTGTTGGGGCAACTGGATAACAACATGAAGAATGGAATTGGAACTTTACCTCATAGCTCAAAATGTATTAAAGTCCTAAAGTTAAGGGATAAAAGATAAAATTCCTTGAATGAAATTTAAGGATAAATCTGCATGACTTCAGAATTGCAATGAATTCTTAGTTATTACACCAAAGACACAAACAAAAGACAGAATGAGTAAGTTGGACCTTCATCCAAATTAAAAATCTATCCTTCAAAAGATGTATATCAATAAAGTGAAAAGACAATATACAAAGTAAGAAAAAATATTTACAAATCACTTTCCTATTAAGGGACCTGTTTCTTAACTATATAATGAACTCTTACAATTCAATGATAAGAAGACAAATAACCTCATTAAAATGGGAAAAGGGTCTGAATAGATCTTTCCAAATAAGTTGTCCACCAAATGTCCAATTAACATATGAAAAGATACCCAACATCATTACTCAAGAGGGCAATGCAAAAACAAGCAAACAAAAAGAAAAACATGAGACAGTATGTCACAGCTACCAGGATGGTTATCATCAAAAAGTCAGATAATAACAAGTGTTGAAGATGTATAGAAATCAGATGCCTACAAATTAATGTTAAAAAAAAAGGTGATGCCACTTTAGAAAACATCCTGTCAGTTCTTCAAATGATTAAATATGGGCTAAAAATAACATGCAGAATTATACATACAGGAAAAATAAGAATAGATATCCTCACACAAAATTTTCCAAAACATTTATAGCAGTTTTATTTATAATAGACAGAAGGTAAAAACAGCCTAGATGCCCACTAACCAGTGAGTGGATTTTAAAAATCTTATATATCAATGCAATAGAATCTTGTTTGGCCATAAAAAGTAAAGTAGTAAAACATCTTAAAACACTTGTAATCCTCAAAAATATTTGCTAATTTAAAGAAGCCAATCAAAAAAGTTCACATATTGTAAGTCCATTCATGTGAAATAGCTAGAAAAGGAAACTCTTTGAGATTAAAAATAGGTCAGTGGTTATTTAGGGCTGTAGGAAAGAAAGGATGGGTATTCATAGCTAAAGTCTATAAGGTTTCTTTATGAGGTGATGAAAATATACTAAAATTAGCTCTAGTGATAGCGGCACATTTCTGTGAACATACTAAAGGCCATTAAATTGTCTATTTTAAATGGTAGAATTGAATGCTATAACATTATATTTCAATAAAGCTATTATAAAGATATTATTAGCATAAATGTAAAAATGATTTTTGTGAAATTTAATTTAATTTATTTAAGTGTTTAAACATTCAGAAATATACATCTGTACATACACATATGCACATTAAATTAGGTTCTTGGAATCCCAAGTTAAAATATTTGTCCATAGATACATGCACACATCGTTATTCATGTCCATAGTCATACATGAACTCTGTATTCAAGGATGTCCTTTGTGCCAGTTTGGACCTGCCATGTACCCCAGAAAAACTGTGTTCTTTTTCATGATCCTATTTTGTGGGGGCAGCCATGTTTCTTTTAATCCTGATTCAATATTGTGGTGTGAAAATTTTAATTGGGTTGTTTCATAGAGATGTGACAAACCCAGTTGTGGGTGGGACATTTTGATTAGATAGATTTGACTCCACACATTCAAGTTGGGTCTTGATTAATTTAATGGAGTCCTTTCAAAGAGGAAACATTTTGGAGAAAGCTCAGAGCTGACAGGCACAAACATTTGAAGATACTTGGAGTGATGACAGAGAAAGCAGATGCTTAGACATGGACATTTGGAGATGCAGAGCCCAGTAGGCATCTCCATGTGTCCTTCCATGAGGTGCAGAACAAGCCAGTACCTAGAATTGTGTCCCAGAGGAACTAAGTGAAGGCCCATAGATGCCTAGAGAAGAAACCACTTGCATCAGAAGATGGAAGCAATGGAACCAGGAAAACGTACCAGCTGATGCCATCCACATGCCTTCCCATGTGATAGACATTGGCCTTCCTTGAGTCAAGTTATCTTTTTTCTGGCCACCTTAATTTGGACATTTTTATAGCCTTAGAATTGTAAACTTGAAATTTAATAAATCCCTTTTAAAAGTTCATTTCTGGTATATTTGCATTCCTACAGCATTTAGCAGACTAAAATAATATCTGAAGCACTTTTACTAAAGGATTGGTAATAGAATATCTTCATGTTCAGAGGGAAAAAGCATACAGCAATACAAATATGTTGTATTACCAAAAAATCCAAATGAAAATATAATGTAATGCTAAATTTTTAAACTATTTCCACAATTTCTGGTAAGCCTTCAGATTTATAAACAAGGACAGTCCTGATACTATATTTCATCAAAATGTAATAATATTTTCAAAGGCATTGAGATATCCATAATTTACTGCTTACAAAAATAATAACTGTGTCAAAATTTTTAGAAAATTAATGTTTGACTTTGTAAAATAAATGTCATTTTTGTTTTAAATATAAAAGCAGAACAGCAAAAAAATAAATAAATAAATAACAGTATGCCAGGAACCAAATGATCACAGTTTGATTCCTTGGGCTTGACCTGGTGTTTTATGTCTTTGTAACTTCTGTTTAGGCTGAAGGTTTCTTTTCCCCAGGATTCTAAGTTTTAAATTAGCTTTTTGAAACCTTCCTGTGTGTATGTTAAGTCTGTTTTATACATTCTTTTTTCTCAATTAGAACAAGACCGATATTTTTTTAAAAAAATAAAAATAATTTTAACTAAGTTCATGGGATACTATGTAGTGTATTAATTAATTATATTAGACATATTACCTAAAGGATGCATCTTTGGTTAATGTACAATGTATTAGTGGGAAGCATTGCTTTTTGGAATTAAATTCACAAAAGAATATAGTCCTATATTTTCAGAATCTGGCAAATTGTGGAATAATGAGGTAATTAACTATACCTAATTTAAATAAAGAATAATATATTTTTAATAATTTTCTGCTATTGACTTCGCCTAGTGTATCATTTAAATGAAACGCAAAAAGGTTTTATGCCTTTTCAAAATAGACAGGAAATAGAAAATATAAATGATAGCTGATAAAATCAGGAATCTATTGGTAATGGGCAAAGTGGTAACTACACTAACTACACTTTCTATTTTGAATTTATTTGTAACAACCAGATTAAACTTTTTTCCCATTAGAGACATTGACATTTTATACCCTAAGTAGGTTCTAGTAGAGAGTGCTTGCATAAATATTTTTAAAAAATTGTTCAGGGTACTTGTTGTTTTCTGGAGTAGGCAGGCTTACTTACCTAGGATAATTGTATTTTGATTTCTCTTTCACAGGGCTATCTGTTTAGAAGAAATAGATTCACACTAGTGAATAATATTGGAAAAGTCTCACTTCCTATTTTAGAAGATACACACACCCATTCTTTTTAGATATTCTTTCCAACTTAACTCTGATCACAAAATCATATTTCACAATTTCAGCTTAATTTACTTTGGTCATTTTTCCTGTCAAAATATAAGTATCTTTAGGGATAAATGTTAGGTACAATTAATATTGCCCAGTATAATTTATTCCTTAATTCTATATGTCCTGTTTCATTAAATAGGAGTGTTTATGAGAAAACTATGCACAGTAAGGTAAAGAGGTCAGGATACTGTTTTACATATTGAAAAAGCCAAAAGTTTTCAGGTGCAGTAGGGAATTGATATCAGACATGATATAATGGCAAAAATAAACTTCTTTGATATTATTTTTCTGTGTTCATTCTTTATCATCCATTGCTGGAAAATCATAAAGCCTATGACATTTCTCATTTCCCAACTGGACACACCAATTCTTTTATTTGGTAAAAAAAAAGCTGTATATATAATAAGAATCATTAGATGATGAACCCTAAAATGGAGAAGATGCAAAAAGACAATGTTTCAACATAACATTGAATTTTAATTGGAGGAATTTTAATTGTATTCACTGGAAAAATGACATGTTCAATATGGCAAACACTGAGAGAAATCTGGGTGAAATTCTATGTAGATGGAAGAAAGTAATATAGAATACAGAAAATGTGAAGTATTTTAAACATTGAAGTCAACATATAATGCAGAAAACATGCAGTGCTTGGAATGGGAACAGGAACAGAAAATTTCTGCTAAAACAAGATAAATGTGTTTTCTGTTATTTTTAGCATAAAAGTTAGGGAGTATGAGGGCAGTTCAGTGGTAGAATTCTGCCTGCCATGCAGGAGACCCGAGTTTGATTCCGGCCCATGCACTTTCCAAAGAAACTAACAAAAACAAAGAAGCAAACAAACAAAAACTTCATCAAAATGGGGCTGCAATAACGAGATACTCATATAGAAAAAGAATGAAATGTGACCCTACCATACAGCATACAAAAAAATGAATAGGAGTTATATGAAAAGGAAAAAAATATGAATGTCTCCTCAAAGAACTCCAGCAGAGAGAAACCAATAAGAATTAAACTGATAATGCATATTTTGCATCTTTTCTGGTTTATAATCAGTTAGTTCAATGGTGAATCATTAAAGAAGGTCATAGGTGGATTTACCTGGGGCAGCAAAGGGAGATTGTGGAAGTCCTGTTAATATCACACTCTACCTTGCCGATTCAGAACGTATAAGAGAATGATTGCCTTGTTTCAACAGCCCTCAGATCTCCTAGGGGGAGTCTGTTGGAGACAAGAAGTGATGCATAAGAAGTCATGCTGACAACTGCCAAAACCAGTGGTGTCACAGGCAAGGGATTTTAGATAAATTATTTCTTCCTTGGAGTCTAACAAACTGTATATCAGAGGGTATAATGAAGTGTGTATTAAAAAGTTTTCCATTCTAAATATTCAGAAAATGACTTTCACTAGGAAATTGACAATTTAATTTGTTATTAATCTAAAGTTTAATTATTAAGGTAAAGTAAATAGTATATAATTCATAGGATATTGCTGAAGTCATAAGTAATGTTTTAAAATGGGTAAAATTAAATTTTCATAAATTATGAATTCAAATGCAATTTTTAATTTTATCTGTAAACCATTATTTAAAAGCATCAACAAGGGAATTTAGATAATTTTCTTCAATTGACGTGGTAGGTCAGTTCCATTTTAAATATTGCTTATTTTCTGGTACATGGGTGCAAACCACATATATGTACATGTTTATACATGTATCATTTCCCCTCAGTGAACACTAAAAATGAAAAATTACCTCAAATCAATAACATAACTTCACATTTTGAGAAATTAGAAAAAGAAAGCAAATCAACCTAAAGTTAGCAGAAGGGAGGAACTGAGATTATAGAAGACAGAGAATAAAAAAATATAGAAGCAACACAACTAAAAGTTGTTTCTTCAAAAAGTTAAATAAGATTAACAAATGTTTAGTTAGACTGACAAAATAGAAAATAAATAAGATGCAAATACATAATTTCAGAAATGTAAAATGATCTTAAATAATTAAAAAGGACATAAGAAAATACTAGGAACAATTTTATTTAACAAATTAGATAATCTAGATAAGATGGACAAACTTCTAGAAGCATAAAAATTACCTAAATGACTGAAGAATAAATAGAAAACATACAAAGACCTATATCAAGTATAGAGACTGAATCAATTACAAAAAACATTCCATCGATGAAAAGCCAGGACAAAGTGACCTCACTGTTCAATTACAACAAACATTTAAAGAACAGATAACAGCAACATTTTTCAAATTCTCCTAAACAATGGAAGAAGAGAGAACATTTCCTAATTCCTGTGAACACAGCATTACCCTGATACCAAAACCAGATAAAGACCTCACCAGAAAAGATCGATTTCCCTTAAAATATAGTTGTTAAAATCCTTAAAAAAAAAAAAAAAAAAAACCTCACAAGCCAAATCTGATAGCATATTTGAAAGATTGTATATCATGATCAAGTGGTATTTATCTCAGGAATGCAAAAGTTTTTCAACATACCAATGTCAATCAATGAAAACATCACATACATAGAACAAAGTAAAACAAAAACAAAAAGAACACATGATTATCTCACTAGAAACTGAAAAGTGTTTGACTAAATTCAATGCACTTTCATGATTCAAAAACTAGGAATAAAAGAAAAAAAGAAGGGGAATTCCTTAACATAATAAAAGACATTTATGAAAAACTCACAGCTAATATTACATGTAATTGTGAAAAACTAAAAGCATTTCCCATAAAATGAGGAACAAGACAACAATGCCTGCTTTTACTACTTCAATTTAATATTACCTTAGCCAAAGCAATTAGGCAAGAAAAAAAATACAAGTCATCTAAATTTGAAAGAATAAGTAAAACTATCTCTAATCAATGATGACATTATCCTGTATATAGAAAATCCACAGAAATCCATAGGAAAGCTACTAGAGCTGATACCCAAGTTCAGTAGAGATATAGGGTGAAATAAAACACTCAATATCTACATATGGGGTGGGCCATAGTGACTCAGCAGGAAGAGTTCTCGCCTGCCATTCAGGAGACCTGGGTTCAATTCCCGGTGCCTGCCCATGCAAAAAAAAGAAAAAAAAAGCAAAACTTCTATACATCAGCCATGAGCAATCTGAAAAGGAAATTAAGAAAGTGATCCCATTCATAACAACAACAGAAAGAATAAAATGCCTAGGAAAAATATAACCAAGGATGTCAGAGAATGATCTACCGAAAACTAAAAAATATTCTTGAAATAAATTGAAGAAGGCCAAAACAAGTGGCAAGATATCCAGTACTTATGGATTGGAATACATAATATTAAGATGTCAATGCTATTCAAAGCCATCTAAAAATTCAATTAAATCCCTATGTATTAGTTAGGGTTCTCTAGAGAAAAAAAATCAACAGGGAACACTTGCAAATATAAAATTTATGAAAGTGTCTCACGTGACATAGGAACGCAGAGTCCAAAATCCACAGGGCAGGCTGCGAAGCCGATGACTCCAATGGATGGCCTGGATGAACTCCACAGGAGAGGCTCACCAGCCAAAGCAGGAATGGAACCTGTCTCCTCTGAGTCCTCCTTAAAAGGCTTCCCATGATTGCATTTAGCATCACTAATTGCAGAAGACACTCCCCTTTGGCTGATTACAAATGGAATCAGCTGTGGATGCAGCTGACGTGATCATGACCTAATCCTATGAAATGTCCTCATTGCAACAGACAGGCCGGCGCTTGCCCAATCAGATGAACAGGTACCACAACTTGGCCAAGTTGACACCTGTCCCTAACCATGACAGTCCACCCCTTGTCAACTTGGCACCTATGTATATATATATATATATATATATATATATATATATATATATATATATATATATATACATATATATATATGTATATATATACATCACCTTAGACCATACTTAATTTCCAAATGAAAACAAATACGCACATATTTTTTCTTTTACCTGACAATACTCAACTGTCATGCATATAACTGGAAACACATTAAATCTCTCCAGAATAGGATGCAAATCCTCTGGACATTCCTGGGGTGTAAGAGCAGGCTTTGCATGATAAATCCACTCTAACATCCCAATCTCTCTATGCCTCTGGATCCCCTAATCTACATTATACCAGGGCAGTTCTGGCATTTCAACCTCAGGTAATGTTGGCCACCTTTTGATCCATGTTTCAACCAACCACCCAAACAAGCTGTTAACACCTTTTCTAACTGCTATAGCTATAACATTGAATGCAGAATCTTTGCTTAGTGGGCCCATATCAATAAATTCAGCCTGATCCAGCCTTATATTCCTCCCACCATTATCCCACACTCTTAAAATCCATTGCCACACATATTCCCCTGATTTCTGTCTATATAAATTGGAAAACTCACACAATTCTTTTGGAGTACAATGTAGCTCCTCATGTGTGATACTTTGTACCTCACCTTTAGGGGCCTGTTGGGACTTTAGTCTAGTTATAGGTCTAGAAGAAATGAGGGGTGGTGGGGGTGGGTCATGAAAAGAATTAGAAATATCTTCCAAGCCATTTGCTTCAGGGCCTTCATTTGCAGTTTCATCTGGTGAAACAGGATTAATAACTCTAGGGCTAATCCCTTCAGGAGGAGGTTGGGTGGCCAATTCCTCAAGGCAGGCTGGAGGTGGGACGGCTATGTCCTCAGGGAAGACTATTACAGGGTCATCTAAAGAAGGCTCAGCATGGTCTAGGGTTTCAACCTCACCCCCAACATCATTATCAATCCATATGTCACCATCCCATTTTTCAGGGTCCCACTCCTTTCCAATCAATGCCCTCACTTTAACGGCAGACACCATGCAAGACTGAGATTTCAGTTTACGTTGTAAAGTTGCTACTCTAACAATAAGATTCTGAGTCTGATTTTCAGAGATCTCAAGTCTACGGCTACAGGAAATAAAATTTTCCTTCAGGATACTCATAGAAACCTCTACATCTTTCAGACGGCACTTAAGCTTCTTGTTTGAAGCCTTAAGCCCATCCCTTTCACCCTTTAAAGTAGACAGTTGAAGAGACATTTCATTAAAGAGGATATAAAATCTAACAACAATCAACCAACATCTCTATAACTCTTATTTCTACAAAACTCTGTAAAGGTGTCAAAAACATTATTCCCCAGAGTCTGGCTTCGTACAAGTGAAGCATTAGGAGAATCGAATGATGATATTTTGACTATCTCCTTTGCTAACTCAGTCCATGGATTGGGAGTGTCATTCTGATTATGGGAATCAGAGTCCTTAGTGTCTCTGAGCCCAGTCAGAGTAGAAAACCATTCATAAAAACCAATTTTTAAGATTCTGTTCCTTAAGAACCACTCCTGGTACCAAGATATATTAGTTAGGGCTCTCTAGAGAAACAGAATCAACAGAGAATACTTGCAAATATAAAATTTATGAAAGTGTCTCACGTGACCATAGGAACGCAGAGTCCAAAATCCACAGGGCAGGCTGCGAAGCCGATGACTCCAATGGATGGCCTGGATGAACTCCACAGGAGAGGCTCACCAGCCAAAGCAGGAATGGAACCTGTCTTCTCTGAGTCCTCCTTAAAAGGCTTCCCATGATTGCATTTAGCATCACTAATTGCAGAAGACACTCCCCTTTGGCTGATTACAAATGGAATCAGCTGTGGATGCAGCTGACGTGATCATGACCTAATCCTATGAAATGTCCTCATTGCAACAGACAGGCCGGCGCTTGCCCAATCAGATGAACAGGTACCACAACTTGGCCAAGTTGACACCTGTCCCTAACCATGACACCCTATCAAGAGCCCTATTATAATTCCAGCACACTTTTTGTAGAAATGGAATTAATATGAATTATTGCAATTAATTCATGAGGTTATGGAAATAATATAAAATTTCAAGGAACCTAGTAATAGGGAAAATAATTTTGAATAAGCAGATCAAAGTTGGAGGACTCACAATCCCAAATTCAAAACTTACTACAAAGCTACAGTAATAAAAAAGTGTGGTATCAGTATAAGGATAGACATAAAAACCAATGTATTGAAAGTTCAGAAGTACATTGATTTTTAACAAGGTGCTATGTCCACTCAATAGGGAAAAATAATCACTTCCACAAACGGTGTTAGGAAAATTATATAGGGAAAAATAATCACTTCCACAGATGGTGTTAGGAAAGTTATATATCCACCGGCAAAATAATGAAGTTGAGCCCTTATCTCACACCTTAGATAAATATTAACTTAAAATGAATCACAGATCTAAATGTAAGAGCTATAAGTATGAAAAGCTTAGAAGAAAACACAGGACAAATTTTAGTGATGTTGGATTTGACAATGGATTCTTAGTCATGACACCAAATGCACAGGTAAGAAAAGAAATTATAGATAAAATTTGACTCTATCAAAATTAAAACCTTTGCTCATCAAAGAATACTATCAAGAAAATGAAAGTGCAAATAACTGAATGGGATAAATGGTTTTAAATCATATATCAGATAATATCCAGAAAACACAAAAACTCTTACAACTCAACAACAAAAAGAATAACAACCTAATGAAAAAATGGGTGAAGGAGTTGAAGAGACATTTCATTAAAGAGGATATAAAATGACCTATGAGCATATAAAAAGATGCTCAAAATCTTATGCCATTAGAAAAATACATCAAAATGATGATGCAATAACACCTCACTCCCTTGATTATTATTATTATTTAGAAATATAAAATAAAAGTTTTACAGAAGAGACTAAATTGCAATTGTCATGCATTGGTAGTGGGAATGTTAAGTGGTAATAAAACCACCATGAAAAGCAATAAAACAGTTTCTCAAAAAAGTAAATATACAATTACCATATGACCCAGCATTTTGACACCCAATTATATACCCAAAGAAATTGATTATAGGGACTGAATAGCTACTTGCAAACCAATGTTCATAGCAGCATTATTCAGAATAGCCAAAAAGTTAACACAACTCAAGTATCCACTAACAGAAGGTTGGAGAAACATAATGTGAGACATGCACCCAATTGAATATTAGAATGGTTTAAGAAGAAATGAAGTTCTGAGTCATGCTGCAACATGTTGCACCTTGACAACTTTATGCTGAGTTAATAAGTCAGGCACATATAGACAAGTACTGTGTGATTGCACTTGTATGAAATATCAAGAAATGGTAAAAATCATAGAGGCAGAGATTACATTAAAGGTTATCAGGAGACAGGGAGAATGGGAGACAGATTTTTTGCTTGGTGGGTATAGATAGTTTGTAAATATGAGAATTTTTTAAATGAAGAACTAAAAAAAAGTAAACTTCTTCAACTTGATAAAAAATATAAAAAGTGGCAGCTAATATAAAAACTATTGGCAAGAGACCTGTACTGCATCCCTAGGATTTGCGATACCTGAAGGATCACTCTCATTCTTCCTACTCAAAATAATATTAAGACTAATAGTCCTACCTAGGCCAATAAGGCAAGAAAAAAACAATTAGAAAGGAAGTAATTAATACTTCTTTATTCATAAATTGCATTATTGTCCATATAGAAAATCTGTATTTTCAACAACAAAAATACTGCCTGGAATAAATAAGTAAAAATAGCATGACTGCAGAACACAAGTTCAGTAAAAGAGCAAATTTCTATACAAGAATAATAAATAATTAGAATGTGAAATTTAAAGATAATATCATTTAAAATAATACCAAATGTTTTGGTATAAATCTAACAAAATATGTACAGAATCCATATGAAGAAAACTACAATACACTAATGAAAGATATTAAAGATCTTAATAAATAGAGAGATATCCCATGCTCATGTATGAGAAAACTCAATAGTATTAAGATTTCACTTCTTCCAAACTGATCATTAGATTCAGCACAGGCACAGTCAAAATTCCAGCAAGCTGTTTTTTAGGTATTTTCAAACTGTTTTAGAAGATTAATCAGAAAAAGAAAAAAAAAATAGCATAGCCAGCTTGATACTGAAGAAGAAGATCAAAGAAGAGCAACCTGATTTATATACAGCCACAATAATGAAAAAACTTGTGAAAGACCAGACCATAGATAAATGGAATAAAGTAGAGAGCCCAGGAAAACACATACACAAATACATCCAGCTGTTCTTTGACACATTAACAAAGTCATTTCAGTGAAGAAGGAACAGACTTCTCAATAAATGGTGCCAGGATAATGGATGAACCTAGATGCAGGCCTTGCCCCTTTCACCAAAATTAACCCTGAAAAAGAATAAAAGGCCATAATGTAAAATTCAAAACTGTAAAATTTCTAGAAGAAATAGAAGGTAATATATATATATATGACTTTGGGTTTGGTACTGAGTTTTTAGATTTTAGACACAACATCAGAAAAAAATTGACAAGCAGACTTTTTAAAAATTAAAAAAAAACTTCTGCTATGAAAAATTCACTGTTATGAGAATGAAAAGACTAACCATGGAATAGGAAAAAATATTTGTACAGCACATATCTAATAAAGGACTTCTTAAAATGTAATCACAAGTCAATTAAACCAATTAAATAAATGGGCAAAATATCTGAACAAACAGCTCATCCAAGAAGATATATATATGGGAAATAAGAATATGAAAAGATGTCAACATCTGATGTCATTAGGGAACTGAAAGTTGCAATGTCAGTAAAATACTTTTACTCAACTATAGAAATCACTAAGCTTAAAGTAAAAATTGAGAATACAAACTGTTAGTGAGGATACCTATGTAGCAAATGCAGCTCTCATTCATTGCTTGTAAAAATGCAATATGAAACAGTCCCTTTAGTTGATAGTTTGGCAGTTTCTTATGAAGCTAAGTATGGGCTTGCTATACTGTCTAGCAATTGTTCTGTTATGTATGAACATGTATAATTTGAAACCTTAGAGCTACACAAAAAGCTGTATATGAAGGTTTAGTAGTAACTTTTTATAATCATGTCATCAATAGGTGAACAGATAAACACATACTTTGTATATCTAAACAATGCAATATTATTCAATGGTTAGAAAAAAAAAGGAGCTATCAAGCCTCAAATAGGTATCGAGGACACTTGAATACATGTTGCTAAGTTAAAAAAAAGCAAATCTTAAAAGTTTCATATTGCATGGTTTCATTTATATGACATTCTGGGAAAGGAAAAAATAGAAAGAAGATACAAAAGATCAGTGGTTTCCAGTGTTTTGAGGAATTAGGTGTGGGTGGTGGGTGAAGGAAGGAGTGTTGAAAAAAATAAAACACAAGTAATATTTTATGATAGTGAGATGATTCTGCATATCACAGTGTGATGGTGGACATATGACACTACACATTTGTCAAAACAAATAGAATGCTACAGCACCAAGATTGAACCTTAGTGTGTGCAAATTGAAAGCAAAACAAAATAATTAAAGGTCATAGATGCCAAAATTATTGCAGAATGTGACAAAATATTTTAAGTGTATTAAATTTTATGAAACAGTTGCACTGATGGAGACAGTAGTACAGACCTAAATAACTTTGGAAATGAGCATTCTGTAAGAGTAAAAGCAATATTTAAAACAAAACATAAAGGCAAGTTTGGTTCTCCAAACTCCTAAAGGTAGATATCAGGCTCACAAAAATATTCAACTGGCAACCAGTGCACAGCAATGTTTCAGAATTGTCATAAATCTGTATGCCACACAGATGCCTTCCATTTTCTAGTTTTGTGAATGGGGGCATTCATAGTGATTATTGTATTCCTGTTCCACCACTGTATTGGGTTATGGGTGTTAGATAACTCATCTTTTTAGTTCTTAGGTCTTTAGATTGAGAGAAACTAAATTTATATAGTTGTACCAAGGGAGCTATATCTAAGGAACTTTATTCACACTTGTCTCAGACAAGAAAATTCTCAACTTCAAGCATGAGACAGATACAGGTGGTCAGAAGTCAGCAAACACTGGGCAGCAGAACAATTCTGGCTACACCTGTTTTTGTAAATAAAATGTTATTCAAATGCAGCCAAGCACATTCATTTACACATTGTCTATGATGCCTTTCAAACTATAATCTCAGAGTTGATTAGACTGGAGAGTGACCATATGTCTCACAATGCTGGAAATATTTGTTATCTGGGCCTTCATAGACAAAGTTAGACAAACTGTTTCATAGAAAACCCTTGGGAATGGATTTTATGAAGTGGTGAATTTTGCATATGGAAAAATGCAAATATTTTGTGGCCAGAATGCAGGGAGTGTTGGTTTTAAAATCTGTCTCCATATTTTTTAAACAATACTCCCGCAGATATTAGAGTCTAATTTCTCTGTCCTTGAAGATAGGGGCCAGTCCTAGTATTTTATATCTAATGAGTAGACTGAAATGGAAATAATAATTCCCAAAGCTAAGTCATAAAAACGTTGTAACTTTTGCTTGCCTCAACCCTCCTTCATGACGTTAAACCTTAGAACCCACCCACTCTGCTATGAGGAAGCCAAATTAGCCTATAGGGTGAAACAACATGGAGAAGTCTAAGTGGAGAGAAACAGAGGACCTCAATTGAAAGCCACAATAATTATCAGATAAATGAGTGAACAAGTTGTTAAATGCTTCCAGTTCTCTACCTTCCACTCTTCTGGCTGAGGCTTAAACGCTGTTGGAATTCGTGACCTATGTTAATAGGATTTTATACTACTTACTTTCGGATAGTTTGTTAGGCAGCCATGGTAAGTGGAGCACAGTGCAAATGAACATGAACCTGACCTCTACCTCTACCTATCTCTTCTCACCATAACATACATTCTAATTTAAAAGACTGTGATAATGTTTTAGTTTACCTATAAAGAAATTCAACTCAGTGTCATATCCAGTAGTGCTCAAGAAATCTAGTTGTTCCCCTTTATTCAGTTCACCTAATAAATGACTGTAAGTCCATTAAAGTAAGAAGTAAAAGATAGAATTTGCTTTTTTATATAATTAAAGATATAATTATTGTACGTAATTATGATAACTCTCTTCCCCCTTCATTTCAGTTTGTGAACTAACCTAGATCTTCCAACTAATTGAGAGTCCATAACTTTTCATTACAGTGGAAAATGTTAAATTTCAATTTATCAACTCTTGAAATTTTTCTATTTATGTAAATCAGTAGAATCCTAGTTGGCTAGCCATCCAACTTACCTCTAAAAGCAACATGGGCTATAGCCATAACCAGTAAAAAATGCAAGTCAAGGCCACTGTGATGTCCTATTCGTTGTAGTAATTGCAATGATCTTTCCACTGGTGGTTAGGTGTTTCCATCTTCCCTCTGCCATTGTGGAATTTTATCATTCCCACTTTTTCAAGTAATAGGTAAGTGAAATCATTTCTTTCTGCCAATCAAGGCTTAATGGATATCCCCACTATTAACCTTATCAATGATGCCAATTTCCAAACTATAATGTACAAAGTGTGCTCAGAACCAATTGAGGAATAGAGTCAGGTGGAAAGTTCTTTATTCTAACATACTAAATCTTTTCTAGTATTGCTACTTAATCTTAGCTTTTGAAATCCTTTCTCAAAATTATACCAAGGCAATTTTGGCATCTCCACCTCAACGGCACTAGGCCACTATCAAAATAGGTCCATTTGTTAATAAGCCACCCCAGCCAACTATTAGGTGTAGCTGCAGGCATCCTTGCAAAGATATGGAATCCTGAGTCATAGAAGAATTCTCTCTTGTCAATAAATTCATAAATTTTAACTCATTCAATCTTATCTTTCCATCACACTTATCTCTGTAGCCTAAAACATTTACATTCCATTCTCATGTGTTTTACTGGTTCAGATTACTTGCCCTTTGTTTTGAAAAAGGTAATACAAAGGAAGCAACAAAATGTAATTTTGATTATCTACCAGGAGGGAAGATTGTGAGGAGGTTATCATCTCATAAGTCTCTGGCCTTAGACAAGGGCATTCAGCAATTCTAGCCTGCAGCCTATGCTCTTGAGACACTTGAGCTAATGATCTTACAAATGATGGAACTAGAGGTATCAGAGGTGAATAAGAATGTAACACATAACCTCTACCAAACTCTCTCAAGGAGCATTTTAGCATAGACTCCCTAGTATAGAGTAAGGTTATGTCTTAGTAAAAGAGAAGTACTTAACATTTGAAAAATGGCTCTAATGTGCAATTGTGTCCTAGTATAGACTGGGTATCTGACCATGGGACACCAATAATTGTTATTTGGGGCTAGAAATTATGAGATCCTTTGAGTCATAAGATTAGTAGGTATAAGAACAAGCTACTATATAACTTAAATGATACATACATGATTAGGCCTGGGCCTCAGCATATTCACAGAGCAAGAATTAAGCACATCAATAGGTGGCCTATAGTCACATGACACCTAGTTGCTTTGTACTAGTGTTTCTAGTTCACCATAACTCCATAGCCTCATGGATGGCTTCCTTTCAACTCACTAATGGGAGGAGTTGCCACAGTATGGGATGCTTTGCTGTAAGCAGAAGGTTATATTATCAGTGCCCCAATCTGCCTGGCCCATATGAACCTTTTCCTGATCAGCCTTGTCCCCAAAGGTTAATGAAGAAAAGTCTTCCTAGTGGGCAGAAACTCAAGCACCACTCTAGGTAATTTAACCAGCATATAAAGAGAAGTGTCTTAAGGTAAGAACATAAATAGAATTTTGTGTCATAAGGAATTCTTGGATGGCTGTTTATGTCTCTGGAAAGAACAAGATTTAAGGATTTTGAGACTAGGAAATCTTAAGAAAACTATATGTGCATATCATTGTGACTAAAGTTACTGCTCACCTGAAATCATGCTCAACAGAGAAGACACTCAGCAAAAAAAATGGGTAATTAACTGATATTTGGCTGCCAGAAAGCCTCTCTTCTCAGTTATCATAGGACTCCTCTTGTAGGTCCATGATTGGTTGGAAATAAGATTGGGTCCTTTTATGAAATTTGTGCTTCTCTTCTGCACAACTGTGGGCTTTGAAAATTTTGAGATCCTGATTTTCTGAAGTATGGATTGTGAACACACATCCAATAAATGGAATAGTAAGAATTCCAGGAGACTTAAATTTATGAATAATACTTGATAATATCGGTCTCCTCAAGGAAGTGTCTCAGAAGACAAAAATGTTACCATACGAGACACACATGTACCCAGATAGCCGTGAAGGGTTAAAGTAGCCTCTACACTGTGCTAGCAGGTAGCAGTTTGTTTTGAAACCAGGAAATTCACTGGAATGCATCTGGGGGCTTCCAGGTGTGTGAAAATGCTGATTTGTCAATTTCAGTGACTCTGTAACATACTTTCAGTAATTAAGGCCCCAGGCAATTCATGGATAAATAGATAGGTGACCTCATTGACCAAATAACCTAAACCTGACAGATTCTTTCTTGGTGACAAAAATAAAAATATATATTTAAGGAGGATGAGGATGGATGTCAATTAAAACCCTAGAACCAACTACAGTAACAGAAAATGTTGTATGTATTACTAAGCCTTTTGAATTAGGTCCTTATAGAATCTTTAATTGACGCTCAATTAGAAAGGGCTCTGTGAAGAATGCAGCATAATGGTGGGCAAACGTTGATCTCAGTGGCCCAGTGAGTGGATTGTACTGGATTTCTCTTGTATAACACCTTAAAATCAACTTGGCTCCAATTCTCCAGTCACTGGTTTAGGGGTACTCTCCATCCAAGCTTTTGCTGGCTTCATATGAATGGCATCTGGTAGCATTTTGTGTCAGATCACACAGATTTTGTTATGTATCTCAAGTTTCTACCACTTGTGCTTTTCTGAGGAAAATCTAGCAGTAAATGTATTAGAGATTAATCATGTCCCTCACTAAAAAAGATATTCTCAAGCCTTAATTCAAATTTCTGTGGTTGTAAATTCATTTTTTAACAGGACCTTTAAAGATGTTGTTATTAGTTAAGGTGTGGACTCATTTGTGAGAAGAATCTTTGAAGATCCTACTTAGATGATATTGAATCATCTAAATATCATCAAATTGAATCAGGATGGGCTTTGCTCCATGTGGCTGAAGTACTTATAAGGAAAGCAAACTGGACACAGTAATTAGCAGAAGCCAGAAGTCAGTAGAAATCAGAAGAGCAGGTACAAGGACAGAGAGATAAAGCCTTGTGACAGAGGTTTGCCAGAATGCTGCTGACTCCTGGACAAAGCAAGCCACCAATACTGTGATGTTGTATTTCTAGCCTCCAAACCATGAGATGATAAATTCCATGGGTTTTTGTTTGTTTGTTTAGACATCCTATTGGGTGACAGTTTTCATAGCAGCCCTGTATAATAAGGCAAAAATTCACAACACCTAAGCATTCTCACTTTGGAGTACAGAAGTTAATGAGAGTTAGTGATAGATAAGTACTATTCCTTTGATCTTCCAAACTAAGAGTTTTGATACACATTTCAAAGGGCTTCTTAGAATATTCTAGTGGGAGTCCTCTTTAGAAGTGGCTGATTCAATAATAATATCCTTTTATTTACTTTTCTTCCTCCATGCTCCACTCATTTGCCCTTTATACCACTTCCTGAGATCACATTCCTTGCATGCTAGCCTTTGTTTCAAATTCTATATCCATTTTCTGATATTTTGTTGACACTCCTATTTGTGATCATCTGCTTGTTCTCTTAATCTTACAGATTATTATTTTTCAATCTGCCACTGATATCCCAAAGCCATTCTGGAATAAACTGTGATGGACATAGAGATCAGAGATATGTAGGGATGGAGCAAGAGAGGGTGAGTGCTATGACATAAGTATGGATAGAGATAGATATGGAGTTGATAGAGATAAAGATGAAAGAGATATTATATTTCTTAGTGTGTGTGCTGGTAGGAAGCTGTTATGTACCACAGAAAAACCATGTTCTTTTAATCCAATCTTATGAGTGCAGACTTATGTTTGGGTTGGGCATTTTGATTAGGTTGTTTCCATGGAGATGTTACCCACCCAATTGTGGGTAGGACCTTTGATTAGATGGGGATGTGACCCTGCCCATTCAAGCTGGACTGTAACTATTTACTGGAATCTGTTAACAGGAAGATACTTTGGAGAGAACAGACAGATGCTCGAAGAGCTAACAATAAGAACAGATGTCTGGAGTGGCAGAAGAAGCTGAGAGAGCCATTTGAATCCAGGAGCTGGGAGAGAAGGATAGCAGACATTGCCATGTCCCTTCCCATTGTCAGAAGAACTCCAGACATGCTCAGCCTTTCTTCAAAGTTAAGGTATTATTCATTGGATGCCTTAATTTGACATTTTACATGGCCTTGGAACAGTATATTTGTATCCTAATAAATCCCCTTTGTAGAAGCCAATCCATTTATGTATATTGTATCCCAGCATCATTAGCAAACTGAAATAGCATGTGATCCATTGTCTTTATTTACACAGAAGTCTAAAATACCTTGTTAACTATTTTCTCAAATTCACTCTGTGTGAACTTCTTGCAGACAGGGTCAGTCAGTATCTCATTTATCTTTGTATATTTTTGAATTTGCATTTTTTAATGTGGATATAAAAAATCAAGAACGAGAACAATAACAACAAAAAGTAATCTAGTTAGTGTAATATTCAGTCTGGTAATATGATGTTAGCTATTCTAGATTTCTTTCAAAAATTCAACTTAAGAAACATCCCAAATGTCCAATTTTTGTGAACAGTTCTATATTAATTTTCAGATATGTTAACAGGAATACTTGTATTTTAGAAATGCTAATTTTACAGGAAATAGCCTGTATAGGCTTACATTTTACTGTTTTAATTTGTAAAATACTAAAAAAAATGTGTAAATAGTAAGATAAGTATTATAAGTAGAAAGTCTAGAGATTTTGGAAAGATAAAGTATAATTAGAAGTTTCCCATCTCCTTCAATGAACTCTATTCTAAATCCTCTGCTTTCTTTTGTCAAAGAAGTAGTAATATGTTAAGAAAGAAAGGCTGCAATCCAGACTGTGTTTGAAGGAGATGCATGCAGTGAGAGCCAGGCTGAGGACCTAGTCTTAAGTAGATGGACAGCTTACTGAGAACCAATGCATGAGAGATCTTCTCATGGGTAAATTCTTTCTAGGATCTGGATTATTTCATAGCAATAAATGATTTAAACATTCAGATTAAGAAACTTATTTGGAATTGTTTAAGGTAAGTATGAGAATAACAGATAAACGGGATAAATATATTTTAGCTTACACTTTTCACATTTTTCTCACATAATTTTATACTTCAACATTTGATTAAAAGTATTCCATCTTTTTAATTTACAAATTGTGAAAAATGTTTTCATGAATTAAAATGTCACAATGAATACCATTTGTATGGCATTCAATTATAAGTGGCAGCCACTGAAGCCTTAAATCTCAAATAGGATTAAATTACTTGATGGAAGCTGTTATGCTTTTAGAAACTGAAAAGGCAAATTGGTTTAGAGTTGATGGATGGATATTAACATATGAAAAGATCAGTATATATATGGCCAAAAGCATCACTAATGTGGTAGTTGCATAGCCAAGCTTTATGCTACATTTTGCATATTCTTTAGCCTTTTCATCATATGTATCACTGTAATAGCCACAAACTCAGATGTAACATATTAGCTAGTATTATAGAACACTGTATATAAAAGATGCATACCATCATATTTAAATACTGAAATATAAAATTGCTTTCACATTGAAATTACAGAATAAGCATCTATAAATATCTCACAGTTTTGGTGAAATTGATACATTGTTTGGCATGACACAAGTACTATTCCCCGCAATTATACATTGATGCAAACTTCAACTCATTCCAACTTATAGCAGCTTTTTGTTTATTCTAGCTTTGTCACTGCAAACACCCACCCCAGCAAGATTTTTTTATATAAAGCAGACACCTTTCATTTTTTTTTCCAAAGCAAGTTTTAAAGGGGTAAAGTGACAATGGCATCATATTTCCAACTTTGAAAACTTAAGTCAAAAAACATATCTGATTGACCACAAAAAACATCTGATTGACCACATCCATTGCTCTTCTTTATTTGAAGCCACACATTTTATCAAGGATGAGTTTCATGCACCCTAGATTTTAAATCATTCCTCTACACAATTTAAAAATAACCATTTATCTATGTATCAGTCTTTCTTTCACTGTCACTACAATTCTACTGCACAAAATTAATCTTTCTACTCTTCAGATTGCTTCACTGGATGATAGCAAAGCACTGATTTTCAGCAGGATTATATTTGCCATATTAACAAATGCTTTTCCTTTGAATGCCTTTTTTCATTTCCTCTTCCATATCCAGTAATCTTTTATCTTTTTCTCTCTCAATAGATCAGTGACTGGGTAGCATGAAAGAATACAAAAGCATTCAGTTTTTAATTTTTCCTTAGAAAAAATTTGATTAAATAAGTGTCTTCTCAGTATCAAAACTATCATACTGAAGCAGGAGTAAATAATGTTTATAACATACCTAAAAAATGGAGAGTTCATATACTGAAAGGAAATAAGGGGAATGCCTTAGTGGGAAACTGGATTATGTCCTTGATAAAGAGAGAAGAATCTCATTTCCTTCATCCCTCCCACCTCTACTTGCTCTAGTAGTCATGCTTATGTCATATGGAGAAAAGTTCATGAGAAATATTTCAGAACAAAACAAAGCAAGAAAGTTTTGGAGGACTATATATCATAACAGGCCAGTTCTGTACTCCTGGGTAGAATCTGGGAAAGCAGCAAAGCTGTGCAATACTTATGATTCAGAAACAACAAAAGCAGTAGAGTTGAGATAGTAGAGATGTCTTCGGATGACAGTAATAATTTGCCATGTATAACTGAGAGGGGGCTAAAGTATTTGAGGAAACTTTTGATTTTCCACAGTGCCTCAGCAGGCAGAGTTCTCACCTGCCATGGTGGAGACCCAGGTTTGATTCCGATGCCTTGCCTGCCCATGCAAAAAAAAAAAGACTTTTGGTGAGGAATATGTGCAAGAGAATCTAGGAAAAGATTTTCTAACAATGCCAGTAGATGATGAACAGGAAGATACACCATCTTCAAAAGCCAACCTAAACCAAACCAGACATGTAACTTACTCTTTAAGTGTTATTCTACCCCATCTCAGGCAAGAGGTGAGAAGACACCCTCAATTCATTGAGATTAGATGTCTAAGACTCAGGAGGATGAGCTTCTAAGTAAAATTCTGATCCATTTAGTTGAAAGACGAAGTATTGTTGCTTTCATATCCATGTTTAGATTATTTTCACCTCCTACATTTGCAAACTTAGGCAATTGAACAATAATACAGCTGACGAAAAAATTAAAATGTTGGAAAACACATTTGGATATAATATATTTGACTATTGCATGAGTATGGCATTACATGTGAGGAACAATGCTAAATTTTTGAGATATGTTAACTTATTTTACCCAAAACACTATAAAAAAAACTTCATTAAAGAGCAAATATATTCTCCTAAATAGTACTGACTATTTAAAAATATGCAAGTGATATCATAAAATTTAAATGAAAATGAAAATCCTTTAAAACCCACCATGCTGAGATTGACAACAAAATTTTGAATTTGTTCCATGAACTCCAAAACATAATTTGGATTATATTACATAAGAAGTTTACCTACTTTATTTCACATATTGGATATTTTTTTTAGCAGATAATACTGAAAATATATGGGAGCAGTTTTGAGTGTCCATATTAGGAATTTCTCCTGGCATTTAACAAAAATCAGTGATTTTAAATGTTGTATAAAATGCCAGATAATTCTGCACAACAAAAATTGCTATGCCCAAATATCTGTAATAACTCCATTTAGAAGCAATTTCAAACTTTTTTTTTAATTCACTGATTCTCTATATCTACCCTCTCACACCAACCATAATTGTTTCAAATGACCAATAATGGCAACACAACACACAGAGTTTTGTATTTTCTTCATCCCATACATTCATAAGCACTGTATTTTTTCTGCTATCACAATAGACCAAAGTGCAGTGGTTTAAAATATTAACTTATCATTTAGAACATGAATCTACAGTTTAGCTGGGAAGTTGTTGTGGCCTTGGCTGGACTTATCCCTCCATCTGCAAGCAATTGCAGGTTAGCCAGGCAGCTATGATGATCTTGGCTGGGCTCCCTTATCTCTCTTTGGGCTTCCTGTCTCTCTGCTGGTCTGTTGTTGTCACAGCTCAGACACCTGGGGTGAAACAACTCAGGTCCACATGGTTCTTCCTCTATCAGGCTAGCTCAGGTCTATTCTCATGGCAAAGGAAGAAGACCAAAAAGGAATTGACTGTGTAAGTACTTGTTCAAACCTTTGCTAATGTCCATTTGCCAAAGCAAGTCATACGGATGAGCTCAGAATGAAGGAGAGATTGTGGTCTTCCTCTTGACTGAAAGAGCTACAAAGGCACATTGCAAAGGAAATGGATATGGAAATGGGTGAAGAATTAGGGCTATTAATGAACTATATTAGCCATACATGCATGCACACAAATATACATGCCCATACACAATTAGGGGTTGCCATTTTTTTTAACTTTTTTGTTGCATAGTAATAACATATATATAAAGCAAAGAAATTAAAAAGCAATAGTTTTCAAAGAACTCTTCAACAAGTAGTTACAGGACAGATCCCAGAGTCTGAAATAGGCTACAATACGATCCTCTCAGATTTTTCCTTCTAGCTGCTCCAAAATATAGGAGGCTAGAAGGCTTAAATATTTTATGACAACAATCAATGTTTTTCCTTCTTTTTTTGTGAAAAATAACATATATACAAAAAAGCTGTAAATTTCAAAGCGCAGCACCACAATTAGTTGCAGAACATATTTCAGAGTTTAACATGGGTTACCATTCCACAATTTTCGGTTTTTACTTTACTCTAAAATATTGATGACAAAAGAGATATCAATGTAATGATTTAGCATTCATATTCATTTGTTAAACCTATATTCTCTGCATAATGCCACTATCACCTTTGATCTTTCCATCCCTCTGTTGGTGTTTGGGTTATGGCTGTTCTAAATTTCTCATATTGGAAAGGTCTGTCACTAATATGTAGTGGAGATGGAACTATCTGATGTTCTGGAGAGGCTGGGCTAGGTTTCAGGACTTATATGGACCAGGAACCCATCTGGAGGGTGTAGGTTTCTGGCAAGTCACTCCAGTGCATGGAACCCTTGTGGAATCTTATTATCACCCCAGGTGTTCTTTAGGATTGGCTGGAATGGTCCTGGTTGGGCGTTGGCAGGTTATGATAGGTAGCAAGGTCTGCCTGAAGTTTGCATAAGAACAACCTCCTGAGTAGTCTCTTGACTCTATTTGAACTCTCTCTGTCACTACTTTATTAGTTACATTTCTTTTCCCCCTTTGGGTCAGGAAAGAATTGTTGATCTCATGGTGCCAGGTCTGGATTCAGCCCTGGGAGTCATCTCCCATATTGACAGGAAGACTTTCACCCCTGGATGTCACGTCCCATATAGGGTGCAGAGCAGTAATTTCATTTGGGATTAGAGAGAGTGAGGCCATATCTGAGCAATAGAACAGGTTCTCCAGAAGTAACTCTTAGGCATGCCTATAGGTAGAATAAACTTCTCCGCTACCTGCTAAGCTTCACAAGAGTAAGCCTCAAGATCAAGGGCATAGCCTATTGACTTGAGCATCCCTAAAATTAGACACAGTATCAGAAGATTCCCTAATAATAAAGATTAATAGTTCTATATATTTTCTCCCATTCCTCAAGGGACTTTGCAAATACTTTTTGATTATCTCCTTAATATATGCTATAATGTATCCATGCATTACATTAAGCTATACAGGATTAAAGGATCTCTTTCTTATTCTGGGATCCCTGTGTTTCAGTTGTTCAAATGAGCTACAGATGGGTTGAGTTAGATTATGCACAATAGAAAATTTCATTTCTAGACCAAATAAACATTTCTTCCATTGGCCTCAAAGAGTATGTGTGGTTCTAAAATATGGACACTGTCTTCCTTACCCCTATGTTCTGATTTACTTTAACCCCAACCTGTTCAGCTTCATTCTTATCTCTAAATATCAGGTTATATATATAAAACAGCCTCTCAAAACCCAGAAATAATAATCACCACTCTGGACTCAACATGTCTGCTCTAAAAGCTTGCAATATAAGCCCTGGTTTTCTCATAAGCATTTTCTCATACCATTCTTGTTCTTTTGTTTTGGCTTATTTTGTCTCACTAAATGTCTCACGTGTTCATTCACATGGCTGCATGCCTAATGACTTTGTTTCTTTTTGTAGCAGCACAACCTTTGTTCATAAGGATACACCATCATCCGCCAATCTACTTCTCAGGCCAATCTACTTCTCAGTCAGTGCATCCTTCAGCTACCTGCATTCATCAGGTAGTTTGTATAGAGCCCAAAGTCCACAGTCCCTCGACATACTCAATTTTAGATAATTTCATTGTTCCCAAGAGAAAGAAAACCAATAAACACACCCTCGCCAAACAGGAAATCTAAACCTCCTCTTAACGCTTGTCCCCCCCCCCCCCATTATTTACCTCTACTGTTGCTGAGGTTGTGCTGATGGTTTCCTTTTGAAGATACCTCATAGCATTCAATAGCAATTTTCCCCCTGTACCCTGGACTTTAACATGCCATTTCTTTTTTATTAACAGGATCCTTTATATTCTATTTTAAATTTTTTACTAATTGATTGTGGAAAATTTTGATTGGTAGTTATTTATATCTTTATTTCCATTTATAAATTTGTTCTTATTAAGGAAATAGATCCAAATAATTTTGATAATGTACACTACAGAATATGTTAAACATAAATAAAGTCTCTAAATTCACTGAATCCACAGAAAATGTAAGATGATTTTGTCAGTTTAAATATACCAAAATAATTTACAATAGGATATTTTTTAATCGATATTACTACTTCTATATCTGTGTGTAATTTTCACATCTACGCATACACAGACACTCATTAACAAATACATTGGCTCTCATTGCATTTTACATAGCTTCTAACCTATCCGAGCATAATTTATATTACTTAACTACTATAATTTATTTTTATACAATTGTCCTTTAGAGATTTAGCTTATTAATTTTCTACCTTGTTATCTACTTGATTTGATCTCAGGGCTGTGACATGGAAATGTTGTAGCAGAACTGATTTTCCAAAAATAAATTAAGTACAGAAAACATTTTGATATATGTAAGTAAACAAATTTCTTCTCAACTATAACACATAGCTGCTTTGAAAAGATTTCCCTTTTGGTGTTATGACTTAAAATGATTAGAATATGTAAATGAAATTATCTAAAAATTTGATATATTTTTATTCATTTCTTTCTCAAGGAGACTCTTATCCCTGGTGGCTTTTCAGCTGCCAACACTGAGCTTCAAACCTTGAACTGAATATAGTTCTATATCCTCATGGATGATTTTATCCATGGTTAATCCTAGACTCCTTCCTTGGAATATTCATTTTATTGTTGCCTAATAAGTGTCTTATTTAAAGATTATATTATGTCCCCAAATTCAGATTTGTTGTTTCTTGTTTGCTTTTATAATGTGCACTTCATTTTGCCTTGTTCCCAAAATTTCAGTAGCCTTAAGGTATTAGGAGGAAATATTATTTCTTTTACTGAGTAGTTCAAATTACCCTGTAGCTTTAAAACATCAGGTCTCCTTTCAATCAAAATTTCCTGATGTTATTTTGGAAAGGTAGCTAAACATACGAGTTAATAGCTTCCTCTCTTCACTCAGACTACTTAGGGACAAATCCTCATCCTCAGGATAATTATCTGTCATGTCTGTGCCTTAGTCGTCTCCTGTCTAAACCGGGAATACTAATTGTACCTATCTCATGACATTGCTGTAAGAATAAAATGAGTAACATCTTTTAGAATAAAGCCTAACACAAAGGAATACAAATGCCAGGTATTACTGTTTTTGCTTTGTTGTGCTATAACATGAAGTCCCTGCCAAATGTAACAAATATGGATTCTGCTTCTATAAATTTGTCTTTGCTTTGAAATATATCTGAAAGTTATTCACACTGAGTATATATGACCTCTTTATATTAGTATTTGGAAAAGAAAGAAAATACATCATCCAATTACCCCAGTGTGATGACTATGACACATCTGAATTTTAGAATCACAAATTGTACTCTCAAGGTATAAATTAATCATGTTTGGGAGGTAATTTAACACTGTTACTTTCAAAATTCATTATTTCAATGTACTCTAGTTCTTGTGTGTATAAAGAAGTTAATCTATGTGTCCTCTTTACTAACACGTTAGACACAAAATTTTTAGATTTATTCAAGTCAATATTAGTTTAATGACAGTCTTTAAAACTTCACTTTAGGTTTTGGTTATTTTGTATCATATTCTTTAATTTAATAATGAAAGAATAATATTGGGTGCTCTTTTACATATCTGCCATTTATGTTTTGCTTGATAGTTATCAACATTTAAAACCCCTTTTCCCTGTCCTCAATATCCACTGAAAAGTGTTTTTTCAATTGAGTAGTTTGTTCTTTCATTTTTGTGCATGGGCATACATTACTACCTTTTCAGCACACAGTATGCACAATACAGACTCTTTAAAACCAAAATCCATCATTTATACTGTGCATAGTCTAGCTATGAGGGTGTTAGTAATAAGAGGTTTTGGCAGCAGTTTTAGTCAGTGTTCTCAAGGAAAACAGAACCAATAAAAGATATCTGTAAATATGAGATTTTATAAAAGTGTCTCACCCAACTGTGGTGATGGACAATCCAAATTCTGTAGTGCAGGCCAAGAGCTGGCAGCACCAATGACTGCCTTCTTTCAATGAATTCCCCAGGAGAGACTAGCTGGCTGAAGGAGAGATGAAAGTTCTCCTGTGTGTGCTGACATTGTCATCTCATCCACAAAATACTTCAGCTGATTGGATTCTCTCATTGCCAAAGACACTCTTTTTAGTTAATCATACATATAATCAGCCGCAGATGTAATCAACTGACTGATGATTATTAAAGCAATTTTTTCATTTGTTAACCAGCTACAACATGTCCTTGGAGTAATGGTTAGTCCAATGATTGCTTGACCAGACCACTAGAAACCACCTCGTGGCCAAGTTGACATATGAAACTAACCATAACAGCAGTGAACAATTAAAAATAAAGTAAGAGGCATTAGTTTAAGTACACAGTCTATCAAAAATGAATAATAGGAAGATGGTGAAATAGGATAGGTCAAGTTCAACCTTGTTCCAAGGAACAGCTAGAAAAGGGACAGAAAGATGACAGTGATTCCAGAGTATAAGTGACCTGGGAGAATCTTTTGCACCACATAGGGTGGCCCTGATTGCAAACATTGAGGAACTGAGAAGCAAAGCATCAGAGACCATCTGTTTGATGCAAACCGTCTAACACAGAAGCCCAGAGACTTAAGAGTGCACTGATGGAAGACGGGGACCAGGAAGTAAGCCAACCCACATTCCTTGAACATATTACCCTCACCAGAGCAACCCCATGACCCACGACTCACCCCACACTCCACATACTTGAAACCCATCTCTCGCCTCCCTTCCTGCGCTCCAAGCACCCTTGCCCCACCAATCTCTCATGTGCATACCTGTCGCACACCCCCACCCCAAGCTCACACACACATTTGCCCCAGGCCAAACTACCTCTGTTACAACAGTGCAGTCTCACCCTACCTCCCGGTTTCTGCCTCCTGCAAGTGGTTGACATTGCATAAAGGCTGCAGATGCTTACACACCCAGGCTGAATGTGCCCTCAGGCCATACAGTTGTGCAACCCCACCCCAACCCCACTGGGCTCTGTGCATATGTACATCAGTTTATGACCCTCCCTGATCTGTGCATATGCACAGTACCCAGTCATGCCTCTCAACTCTGGGCAAGCACTGACCTGAGTGTTGGGTCCACATCTACCCTCAGTCCAAGAAGGCACAATGCTGACCCCCTGCCCTGAGCTCTGTGAATGAACACAAAAGGCCACACATTCAAGACCAGTGTACACCAGAGTCTCAACCCCAGACCCAGGCAACCACACAGCCAAATCCTCTCCACCACTAGGCACCCAAGCTCACAAGCATCAGAGTAGCACCCCCAACCTGTGCCTATACCTATACCTGTGCTGCAACACATCACTCTGTACACTGCATCCAACTCCACATCTATCCTGCAAATGCAAGGCATTACAATACTGAAGGAAATCAACTTCTAAAATAAACTAATCAAGATATTTACATGCCATGAAAACAGAAGAAAATCACTAAGTGTGTCAAGATGCAGACAAATACAACCCAGAACAATGAACAAACTAAAACATGAGAGGAGAAACAGACATTGGAACAAATAATCAAAGATGTTTGTATAAATCTGCTAAATAAAATTAATGGGATGGTTAAATACATAAAGGAGACCAAGAAGATGCAAGAAAAGCATAAAGAGGAATTTGAAAGAATAAATAGAAAAATAGCAGACATCACAGAGATAAAGGATGCTATAGACCAAATAAAAAACTGAAGACACACAACAGCAGATTTGAAGAGACAGAAGAAAGAATAAGTGAAATAAAGGACAGAAGAATGATTTTGAACACTCAAAACACGAAAAGGCTCAGCAAGCAGACTTCTCACCTGCCATGCTAGAGACCTGGGTTAGATTCCCGGTGCCTGCCCATGCAAAAAAAAAGGGGGGGGGAGGGGGCACATTGTAACCAAAAAAATCTTCTCTCATGCTCATGGAACATTCTCCAGGATAGGTCATATGCTGGGGCACAAAGCAATTCTTTATAAATTTAAAAACATAGTAATTGTTCAAAGCACTTTCACTGATCACAACGGAATGAAGCTGGATATCAACGACCACCAAAGTACAAGAATTTTCACAAATATATGGAGATTAAATAATTTATTCTTAAGCAACCAGTGGGACAAAGAAGAAATTATAGAGAAATCAGTAGCTATCTGGAGATGAATTAAAATGAGAATACAACATATCAAAATTTATGATGTGTCGCAAAGGTTGTGCTGAGAGGGAAATTTATTGCCCTGAATGCCTATATTAAAAAAAAAAAAACAAGAAAGAGCAAAAATTGAGAACTTAACTGCTCACCTGGAGGAACTTGAGAAAGAATAGCAAATTAATCCCAGAGCAAATAGAAGAGAAATAACAAAGATTAAAACTTTGTTTAAATGAATGGGAGAACAAAAGAACAATAGAAATAATCAATAATACCAAAAGTTGGTTTGTTGAGAAAATCAACAAAACTGATGGACCACTAGCAAGACTGCCAAAGAAAAAAGAGAGAGGATGTAAATAAACAAAATCAGAAATGGGAAGGGGTCTGTTACTAGAGACCCTGAAGAAATACAAGAAATCATAAGAAGATATTATGAACAGCAACAAACTAGACAAATTTGATGAAACGGATAAATTCATGGAAACACCAAGAAGTTACACTGACTCAGGAAGAAATTGAAGATCTCAACAAACAAATCACAAATAAAGATATCCAATCAGTTATCAAAAATCTTCCTACAAAGAAAAGCTCAGGGCCAGATGGTTTCACAGGAGAATTTTATGGAACATTTCAGAAAGAACTAATGCGAATCCTGGTCAAACTTTTCCAAAAACTGAGGAAAAAGGAACACTATCTAACTGACTTTATGTAGTTAACATCACTTTAACACAAAAACTGGGTAAAGATGCTATAAGAAAGGAAAACTACAGGCCAGTTTCCCTAATGAACTAGATGCAAAAATTCTCAACAAAATACTAGCAAATTGAATCCAATAGCAAATTAAGAGAATTATACAGCACGACCAAGTGATGTTTATACCAGGAATGGAAGGATGGTTCAATACAAGAAAATCAATTAATGTAATACAGTACATCAACAAATTGAAAGGGAAAAATCACGGGATCATCTCAATTGATTCTGAAAAAGCATTCAACAAAATTTGACGTCCTTTTCTGATAAAAACATTTAAAGAGCTAGAAATCAATGATAACATCCTCAACATGATAAAGGGCATATATGAAAAACCCATAAACAGCATCATACTCAATGATGAGACATTGATAGCTTTCTCCCTAAGATCCGGCATAAGACAAGGAAGACCTCTGCCACCACTGTTATTGAACATTGTACTAGAAGTTCTAGCCAGAGAAATCAGGCAGAACAAAGAAATAAAAGGCACCCAAATTGGAAAGGAAGAAGAAAAATTGATAGTCACAATGGAAGACAGTTTGGCTGTTCCTTAGGAAACTAAATATTGAGTTGCTCTATGACCCAGAAATAGCATTACTTGGTATATACCCAGAATAGCTGAAAGCAGTGACACAAACAGACATTTGTGCACTGATGTTCATAGCATCATTATTCACAATCACCAAAAAATGGAAACAATCCAAATGCCCATCAACAGATGAGTGGATTAACAAGGTATGGTATATACATAAAATGTATACATCAGTAAGAAATGACATCCTAAAGCACATGACATGATGGATGAGCCTTGGGGACATAATGCTGAGTGAAATAAGCCAGACAGAAAAGGATAGATTCTGTATAACTCCATTTTTGTGACCATGGTAAAAGTAAAATCAGAAGCTTATAATACAAAGTATAGGGGACTTAGAGATACATAGATGCTAGAAATAGATGAATGGTTACCTAATGAGGTTGAACCCAAATGTAAGGGAATATATAGAAGGGAAAGCAGTTCTCTAGTGAGTCTATAAGTAATATAACCATATTGAAGGTGAACAAGATAGAAACGGATTGTATAGACCTATGTTCCCCACTGATTAACCCAAGAAATATAAATAAGTTCTTGGAATAACTACTTTAAAGGTATAATTCATGTACAAACAGTGTTTGTTTAAGTCCAGGATACAGGGGGAAAAACTGCTATTTCAGGCTGTGGGTAACTCTGGGGTCTGCCCTATAACTAGTTGTTGAATTGTACTCTGAAAATGATTGTTTTTTTCTTCCTTTGTTTTGCATATACATTATATTATACAATAAAAAAGTTAAAAAAATGAGCCATAAGCATCTACATTTGATAATTATGGGATATTTTCTTAGTTTCTGGAAAAAAAAGCAGCAAGATTCCAAGTTTACTATAGAAGACAAGCAATTCCTGGGTTCTAATGCATCTGTGCTTGTTTGAAGCTATTATGTACCCCAGAAAAACCATGTCCTTTAATCCTCATTCAATTTTGCTGGGTAGAATCTTTTTTTATTATTTCCATGGAGATATGGCCCACTCAACTGTGGGTGGTAACTTTTGATTAGATGGTTTCCATGGAGATGGAACCCTTACAAGGTGAGATTGCTTTCTGAAGCCCTTTAAGAAGGAACCATTTTGGAAAAAGTTTTAGAGCAACCAGAACTGACTGAGCCCACACAGGCAGAGACTCTTGGAGATGAAGAAAGAAAACATCCCTGGGGATGCTTCATGAAACAAGATGTGGGAGAGAAAGCTAGCAGATATTGCCATGTGCCCTCCCAATTGAGAGAGAAACACTGAACTTCTTCAGCCTTTTTGAGTGAAAGCAAACTCTTGTTGGGGACTTAATTTAGACATTTTCACAGCCTTAGAACTGTAAACTTACAACTTATTAAATTCCTCTTTTGAAAGCTGTTCTGTTTCTGTTATATTGCATTCTGGCAGCTTGCAAACTAGAACAGTATCATATAAATATGTGTGGTATCATATTTATTTAACTACAATATTTTTAAATTGGTCATAATATAACATCAATGCATTTTTCATGAGTTGCCAAAATATGCTGATATTTACATGAATAAAATACTGATTTGCAAATAAATTATTTTTAAGCTTTATATGTCTGTAGATGCAAAATATTCACCCATTAGAAAGATGCAGATAGAGAAGTACTATATAGAAGCTACCTATTTTCAAACTGTTGCACTTCTATACAAAGAGACCAAAAGGCTAGCTTTTATTTTCTTTCCAAATAATTAGTAGAACAATACAATTTTAAAGTTGCCTAAACCCCTTTGTTCTAATGAAAAGTTCTTATTACACAGCTGAATCCTATACTCCCTAATTCATGCATGTCATGGAGTATGTGGGGGGAAAATGTTTGTTGAATAAAGTTGAGTGTATTTCTCAATAACACAAAAGTGCTTACTGGAAATATAAAAATAAAAGCTAGAATTCTTTCCTGCTGTGCTTTTCAACACCCAGAGCCTGCCCATGAAAAAATATATATATATATATTTATATACACACTAGGCCTCTAGAATCCCAATCATTTTCAGATAGGTTTATGAGCCTACAATCAAATTGACTCTGAAAAGATCTAGTGTTTTTAAAAAAAAGATTTCTGCTTACTAGGGCTGTATCTAAATATATACCACAAACTTGCATACATATGTACATAATCACCTCATCTTGGAGATCGAAGACATTCAAAAGATATATTTTCTCTTATGCAAGTTTTATCTTAAACTTTATTTAAAAAATTGCTAGTTGAGTACAAGTTCAACTGCACTTAGGCAGTGCTTTTGAGAAATAGCAGTGGTTAGAAGAATTTGTCATTTAATCATATCCAGAGATTGGCATACCTATATAATTATTATTACTTGCTTATTTATTTCATCTCTCACTGAGATAGTTTTCTTTATTTCAGCTATACAATTTAATAAGAACATGTATATTCTATCATATATGTATATAGTTATATATCTATCATTTATTTATCAATATATCTAGAGCTATCTATTTATCTATCCAATCTAGAGATTGTGTTTCTTGTTTACATCACCAGAAACATTGATGTAGTTGTTCTAGTTTGCTAGCTGCCAGAATGCAACATACCATAAATGGAATGGCTTTTAAAAGGGGGAATTTAATAAGCTGTTAGTGTACAGTTCTAAGGCCAAGAAAATGTCCCAATTAAAACAAGTCTACAGAAATATCCAATCTAAGGCATTCAAGGAAAGATACCTGGGTTCAAGAAGGCCGATGAAGTTCAGGGTTTCCCTCAAGTGGAAAAGCACATGGTGAACATGGTCAGGGTTCTCTCTCATCTGGAAAGGCACATTGTGAACACAGCATCATTTGCTAGCTTCTTCTGGCTTCCTGTTTCATGAAGCAACCTGGGAGGCATTTTCCTTCTTCATCTCCAAAGGTCACTGGCTGGTAGACTCTGCTTCTCATGGCTATGTCATTCTGCTCTACTCTCTCTGAATTTCACTCATTCTCCAAAATGTTCCCTCTTTTATAGGACTCCAGAAACTAATCAAGACCCATCCAAATGGGTGGAGACACATTTCTCCCCAATCCAGTTTAACGACCAATCTTGATAAGGTTACATCTCCAGGGAGATGATCTAATTACAGATTCAAACATACAGTATTGAATAGGGATTAGAAGAAACAGCTGCTTTTACAAAATAGGATTAGGATTAAAACATGGCTCTTCTAGGGTACATACATCATTTCAAACCAGTACATTCCACCCTCTGGGCCCTAAAAAAGACATGTTTTCCCCATATACAAAATACACTAATTTCAACACAGTATCAGATAATTTTTAAGCATTTCTGTAAAAATCTGAAATACAAGGTTAAAACCAGTACAAAGTCTCATCAAAATTAGGTACAAGAGTGGTCTATGCTCAGGCAAATTCTTCTCTGTCTCTGGACGTCATATTTCCCCCTGGATCAACAAGCCAAGAAGGGGATTACATTATTGGCTAGGGTGATTGTCCCTGACTATCAGGCAGAAATAGGACTGCAACTACATAATGGAGGTAAAGAAGAGTTTTCTTGGAATATAGGAGATCCCCTAGGGCATCTTTTAGTATACCATGCCCTGTGATTAAAATCAATGGACAACTGCAACAACCCAATCCAGGTAGGACTACCAATGGCTCTGAAACTTCAGGAATGAAGGTTTGGGTCACCCCACCAGGCAAAGAACCATGGCCAGCTGAAGTGCTTCCTGAGGGTAAAGGGAACATGGAATGGGTAGTGGAAGAAGGTAGTGATAAATGTGAACTATGGCCACATGATCAGTTACAGAAATGGGGATTGTAATGCTGTTTTGTTCATGTTATATTGTTTAAGTTTCAAGATATCAAGTTTAAGATGAATATTACCCAAGGACTTACACCCTATTCTGTAGAGATTTAATGTGTTTCCAGTTATATGCAGGACAGTTGAGTATTATTAAGTGAAACAAAAAAATATGTGTTTTATTGCTTTATATTTAGAATTTAGGTATGGTTTAAGGTGATATGTATAGCTGTCAAGATGACAAGGGGTGGACTGTCAAGGTCAGGTTGATGTGTCAACTTGGTCAAGTTGGTGGTACCTGTTTGGTTGGGCAAGTACTGATTTGTCTGTTGCGATGAGGACATTTCATAGAATTAAATCATGATCATGTCAGATGCATCCACAGCTGATTCCATTTGTAATCAGCTAAGGGGAGTGTCTTCTGCAATGAGTGATACTTAATCTAATCACTGGAAGCCATTTAAGGAGGATTCAGAAGGGACAGGCTCTCTTCCTGCTTTGGCTGGTGAGTTTCTCCTGTGGAGTTCATCCAGACCCTCCATTAGAATCATTGGCTTCACAGCTTGTCCTGTGGATTTTGGACTCTATGTTCCCATGGTTGCATGAGACACTTTTATAAAGTTTATATTTGCAAGTGATTCCTGTTGATTCTGTTTCTCTTGAGAGCCCTAGCTAATACAGTAGTATATTAAATAAGGAAATATAAATAAGTTATTACTCCATGTGAAGTTTCTACACTGTGTTCCAAAGATTCAAGAAGAATAGATGGGGAAAATATACTTTCAGGCTCATTTTTGAATTGTGAATATTATTTCTTAAGTTACTTATTTTGCTCACTCATTTATACATGCATTTGTTAATCTGCCAATGATCTTTAATGTCTCTTTCAAAAATACTAGTAAGACACAGAAGGGCATCTTTTTGTCTATTATTAATGCTGATGTATGTAGTCATTGATGGCCACATATTCATTCTTCATTCTTCTGTAGTTACTTAGGATGAAAGGTGACTGTCCTTCAAATACAACTAAAAGAAGATGAAATATATAAAAGGCAAAAGTTCCTCAGAAAAATAAGCCATAGATATTTATACTGATATGAATATATGAAGAGAATGAATCTCTTCTTAACTAACTTCCTGTCCGAAAGATAAATGTAGGAAATACCAGTCATCATCAAGGAAAAAAAGACAGATACATAGATGATAGAGAGATTGATAGATAGATAAAATTATAGAGTATTGGTGTTTATTGCCATGCAACTCATTAAAATTTCATGTTTTCTTCATATAGTCAGTAAGGACAATTGGTATTTTCCTCAAATTATACTAAAAATAAATCTAAGACCAAGTTTTTTTTTTTTAATATTGTGTAAAGTAGCACAGTATATCTGTAATTGATCCAGAATATAAATGTGATTTTGGATATTTCATCAAGCATGATTTATTTGATATCTTCCCACTGTATACATGTGTGCATGTTTAAAATGATTAAGCACCCTAGAAAAGCCATGTTTTAATCCTGATCCATCTCATGGAGGCAGCCCTTTCTTTTAATCCCTATTAAGTACTATAGATTGGAAATTTGATTAGATTATTTCCCTGGGGATGTGACTCACCCAATTGTAGGTATTAACCTTGGATTAGATGGAGGTGTGGCCCCACCCATTTCAAATGGGTCTTGATTAGTTCACTGGAATCCTTTAAAAGAGCCATGAGAGCTCATACAGCCAAAGCCCTTTGGAGTTGAAGAAAGAAAACATCCCCAGGGGGCTTCATGAAACAAGAAGCCTGAAGAGAAAACTAACGGATGTTCCCATGTTTACCATGTGCCTCTCCAATGGAGAGAGAAACCCTGAACTTCATCAGACTTTCTTGAATGAAGGTAACCTCTTGCTGGTGCCTTAATTTGGACATTTCTGTTGACTTGTTTTAATATGGACATTTTTACTACTTTAGAACAGGGAACTTACAACTTGATAAATTATGCTTTTTAGAAGCCACTCCATTTTTGGTGTATCATATTCTGGCTGCTTCCAGACTAGAACAGTATATAAAAACAGTACAAAGCATATGAAAGCATAGCACTGATTTTAGTTCATTTATAAAGGAACTTGTAATGAAGTTGTATTTTGGGGGTGACAAAGTTATTTTAAATTTTGAGAAATTTTCCTTTTATTTGCATTTTCTAAATTAGATTTTTCATGTGGAACACATTTTTAAGCATTTCCTTCTCAAATCTGAAATCCTCCAAGCTCCCTTAATTCATAATTCTCTACAAAGTATTTAATGGACACAGTATTTGTCCTGCTTTTAGATTTCTGCTTTTAATCAGATTGTTATATTAAATTTTTTATCAAATACATGTTAGAATGGACAGAAAAATCAGTGATGAGTTAAATAAATAGAATAAATTATAATTCCCTACAAATAAATGCATGTAAAATTATGGTAGAGATGATTTTTGAGGAGGAGTAAATGAGCAATTATTGAATGACCCATAGGCAACTGTGTACTAAATATTTCTCAGTCAGCAAAAAGATACTTCGTGATCTGTATTCAAAATGTATAGAAGGACAGTGTAACAGTGTTTCAGTGGCAGAATTCTCACCTGCAATGCCAGAGACCCAGGTTTAATTCCTGGTGCCTGCCCATGGAAAAAAAAATGTATAGAGCCACTATTAGGAATGCAATATTTTACAAGTGGCTATTCTATATAAAATTTGCATACAACATATTCAGTACCTTGGCAGAAAGCGCAAAATGAAATATTTTCCAAAATATATAATGACTATTAACAAGTTTACTAAGTGATGATATTCTGTCATACTTTATAGTTATTTTCTATCATCTATACTTACTAAATAGTGCCAGTGTACAATAGGGCTATGTCATTGAATATGAAGTGATTTTCCTGTAAGCATTGTTGCAATATTACTGCATTGGTTTTTGGTTTGCTTTATTCACTCTGCCCATCTCTGCAATTAAATTTGTGCAGTGAGACATTTTATCTAAAGTAAGTATAATATGTTAGGGCTTAAGAATACTACCTGTCATGGTCAGCTTCATGTGTCAACTTGACCAAGTGGTGATACCTGTTTGCCTGCTTAGGAAAGTGCTGGACTGTCTGTTCAATTAGGACATTTCATAGAATTCAATCATGATCACATCAGCTGCATCCACAGCCGATTCCATTTGTAATCACCCAAGGGGAGTGTCTTCTGCAATGAGTGATGCTTAACTGGAAGCTGTTTAAAGAGGATTCAGAAGAAACAGGCTCTCTTTATGCTTTGGCTGGTGACCCTCTCCTGTGAAGTTCATCCAGACCCTCCATTGGAATTGTCAGCTTCACAGCCTGCCCTGCGGATTTTGGACTCTGAGTTCCTACAGTCATGTGAGACACTTTTATAAATTTTATATTTGTGAGTGTTTCCTGTTGATTCTGTTTCTCTAGAGAACTCTAACTAATACAATACCATTTTATTTGTTTTCTGCTTGTTTCCTAGAGTTCTGGTTCTTATTTTCTGTTTTCATGCTTTCTTGTAGGTTATGTAGGCAGTGTTTACCACTTAAAGAGAAGTAGAAAATTTACTTCCATTTTGCTGCCTTTAGTTGACCACTTTTGAATATTTGTCTTGAGAATCAGATTGTGTTAAAATTTTTGTGTCAGTCATCAAATATGATTTAGAAAACTCAAATGCAGAGAGACTTTCTATTGTATATAAAAATATTTCTGCTCTTTCCATGCTTCCTGCCTCTTTCCTAATTTTCAGGTTTCCTTCTTTTATCATTTCCTTTATTCTTGAAAAATTGTATTTATTTTTTTAAGAATTTGTCTGCTGGTGACAAATTCTTTTACTTTTCCTTCATTAAAGAATGTCTGTATTTTTCTTCATTTCTGAATGATAATGTTTTGTTAGATATAGAATTTGTGGTTGAGAATCCTTAAAAATTGTTCTACACTTAAAAATGTTTTTCCAATTCTTTCTGATTTCAGATGAGATATCCACTGTCATTTGAATTGGTGTGTGCCACCCTATAAACAATGGCTGTTTTCAAAAGTTTAACTATGAAGTGCTGCAGTGTGGATATCTTTAAGTTTATTCTATTTGAGGTTGACTTGGCTTCTTGAATCTGTGTGTTAATATCTCTAGCCCAATCTTGGAACTTTGCAGCCATTATTTTCAAATGTTCTTTCATTGTACACTCTTTTTCCTCTCCTTCTGGACCTCTGATATTACAAGTGTTTGACGTCTTGCTTTATCTTACAGATTCTTGCATCCCGAGTCATTTTATTTCTGCATTTCATGTTGAGAAAATTAAATTGATTTGTCTTCAAGCACACAGAATCCATCATTTGTCATCTCTACTCTATTATTGACCCTGTCCAGTGAGTTTTATATTTTAGTTATTGTATTTTTCAGTTTTATAATTTCCAAGTGGTTCTTTTTTAAAGATCTTTCTTGAATTTTCCATTTCATTTACAAGAGTTTCAATTATTTATTTAAGAATTTTTATGAGGTTTTCTTTATGAGCTGTTGATAATTCTAACAGCTGATGAATAGTGATGGTGACATTGATTGTCTTTTTAAATTACAGTTGTAATTTTCCTGATTATTAACATAATGTGTAATTTTCAATTGCATCTTGGATATTTTGTCTGTTATGCTAGGGTACTGTATCCTATTTAAGTATTTTACTTTAGGAGGCAGTCACTCTATCAAGTTATAGCACACAAATTCTACTAGATTTTGTCAATAATTGTTTCAAGAAACATTTAATTTTCAGAGTCTTTGCATTGCTAGACTGGTGTACCTGGTGGGATTGGGGTCCCCTACTGATCCATGTTGGTGCCACTTTGGGGTGAAAGTCTCTAACCAGGCCTCCTAATACCTCTAGGTGAGGCAGAGGAAGGGATTCCTGACCCACAAAGAGGGTTCCTGCATCAGGTACTTCTTGGGATGGGTCCTCTTGCTGGAAGCAGCCCAATATCTCTAAATAAGGGAGAAAAGACTGAGGACTGTAGATACTGGGAATACTTCTTGAGAAGGTTCATTTTTTTTCTAACTTCTTTTAATTGTATAATATAGCATATGTACAAATCAAAGAAAGAAAAAAAAACAATAGTATTCAAAGCAATTACAGGACTGATCCCAGAGTTTGTCATGGGCTATCATACCATCCTCTCAGATTTTTCCATCTAGCTGTTTGAGAATATAGGGGGAAAGAATACACAATTATTTTTTTATCATCACAATTAACTCTTTTCTTTTTTGTGAAAAATAACAAATATGCAAAAAGCAATACTTTTAAAAGCACAGCACAACAATTAATTGTAGAACAGATTTCAGAATTTCGTATGGGTTACAATTCCACAATGTTAGATTTTTACTTCTGGCTACTCTAAGATGCTGGAGACTAAAAGAAATATCAATTTAGTGATTCAACAATCATATTCAATTTGTTAAACCCCACCATCTCTGTATAACCCCATCATCACTTCTGATCTTTCTATCTCACTCTTTAGGGGTATTTGGCTATGGCCATTCTAACTTTTTGTAATGGGAAGGGGCTGTCAATAATACAGGATAGGGAGATGGAACTAATTGATGTTCTGGAGTGGCTGGGCCCTCTAGGTTTCAGGACTTATCTGGTCTAGGGATCCATCAGGAGTTTGTAGGTTTGTGAAAAGTTATCCTAGTGCATAGAACCTTTGTAGCATTTTATAGATTGCCCTAGATGTTATTTAGGAGGGGCTGGAATGGTTTTGTTTGGGGTTTGGCAAGTTATGATAGGTAACAATGCCTAACTGAAGCTTGCATAGTAGTCACCTCCCGAATAGCTTCTTGACTCTATTTGAACTCTCTCAGCTATTCTTTCTTTATTTATTTTTACTACTTTATAAGTTACATTTCTTTCCCCCCTTTTGGTCAGGATGTAATTGTTGATCCCACATATCCTAAGCCAGACTCATCCCTGGGAGTCATCTCCTATGTTGCCAGGGAGACTTACACCCCTGGTGATTTTACTTACAGAGTTGGGCTTAAAGAGTGTGAGGCCACATCTGAACAACAAAAGAGGTCTTCCACAAGTAACTCTTAGGCATACCTATAAGTAGGCTGAGCTTCACCACTACCTATATAAGCTTCACTAGATGTAGCCTCAAGATCAAGGGCTTGTTCTATTGATTTGGGTGTCCCTAATGTTTGACACAATATCAGGAGATTCTTTGATGGTAAAGTTTAATAGTTTCATATTTTTCTCCCATCCCTCAAGGGACTTTGCCAATACTTTTTGATTATCTGCTTAATATAGTCTAAGATGTATTCAGGCATTATATTAAGCTATACAGATTAAGGGACCTCATTCTTATTCTTGGCTCCCTGTATTTCAGTTTTTCAAGTGAGCTTTGCAGACAGTTTGAGTTAAATCATGTGCTACATAAAGTTTAGTTTCTGGACAAAATAAATCTTTCTTCCTTTGGTCTCAAAGAGTAGATGCTGCTCTAAAATATAGACAATGTTTTCTCTACCCTTATGTTCTCAATTACCTTAATCCTGACCTGATCAGCCTCATTCATTTTTCTTAATACCAGGTTATACATACATAAAACAGCCTCTCAGAATCCAGAAATAATAACTACCAATCTGGAGTAAATGTGTCAGCTATAAGAGCTTACAATCTAGGCCCCTGTTTTCTTATAAGCATTTTCTAAAAAAAACCATTCAATAATTGTACTTTCATTTCTGGTTTATTTTGCCTCACCAAATATCCCACAGGTTCATTCACATCATTGCAACTTCATGACTCTGTTCCATTTTGTAGCAACACAATATTCAATCATTCAATAATATGCATACACTATCATTCACCAATCTACTTCTCAGTCAGTGCATTTGAGCAGGTCCATTTTTTGTAGCCAGATACCACATACTTGTGGCCTCTTTCCACAAATCTCTAGGTGGGAATGTAAGGCTCCCTGGTATGGGTGTATTTTTTGTTGCATATTCTTTGTCAAAAGTACATCTAGTATAGATATACTTTCTCAAGGAAAGAAAATGGAAGAAGAAAAATGAAAGAAAGTAGAAAAGGCATAAGAATAGATGAAAAACTATGGTAAACTATGTCATTTCAGATAACAACAAATATTTTTTCAGTATTAATTAAAGTTATTGTTTGAATAAATAAAAAATATATTTCTATCACATTTAGAAATCTATAAAATAAAATAGACTTTAAAAACATCACAAGGTGGGGTGGTGCAATGGTGGCTCAGTGGCAGAATTCTCACCTGCCATGCCAGAGACCCAGGTTCGATTCCCAGAACCTGCCCATGCTAAAAAAAAAAATCACAAATGAAAGTTTGTGAGAATTTCAAATGCTCATTTTTAATTCTTATGACTACAGTCCCTAATAAATGATGTAGTTATAACACTATATCATGATACAATTGCCCTTCCTTCCCACTCCATGAATGGAACTTTGCAGCTGACATCTGACTAATTAGTTATAGTACTTAATAGTATTAAAACTATATGCAATAATATTTGAACTCAACGTGATCATGGACTATATACTCAGCTCTCTAAATTGTACTGACTGAAAAAAGTTCAGTTTCCATCTTTAAAATCTGAATGCAAAATATGTCATGCAAATAAAATTATCCAAAGGACCAAAATCTCATATTCTTAAAATTCATAAAAGAATGCTTATAATTTAATAACGATTCTCTCTTTCAGTAACATACATAAGCAAGTTAGATTGAATAATCTAAATTTTGAATATTCAAATACATTCAGAGATAAATTAATATATTCTAGAGCACTAGAGTGTTTAAAGAGTCTGTGTCATTTGGATTTAAGTTGAAACAGTGACTACTAGAAGAAAATAAAGAAAATGATATCTTTATGGATGATAAAGCCATGTAAATTTACTTGATCAAATTTAACATAAAAATTTGAACATTAACTGTATTAGTTAGGGTTCTCTAGATAAACAGAATCAACAGGAAATACTAGCAAACATTAAATTTATAGAAGTGCCTCATGTGACCATGGGAATGCAGAGTCCAAAATCCGCAGGGCAGACTGTGAAGCTGATATTCCGAAGAAGGGTCTGGATGAACTCTACAGGAGAGGCTTGCTGGCTGAAGCAGGAAGAGAAACTATCTCTTCTGAATCCTTCTTAAAAGGATTCCAGTGATTAGATTAAGTATCACTCATTGCAGAAGACACTCCCCTTAGCTGATTACAAATGGAATCAGCTGTGGATGCAGCTGAACATGATCATGATTTAGTTCTATGAAATGTCCTCATTGCAAAAGACAAGCCAGTACTTGCCCCACCAGACAAACAGATACCACCACTTGGACAAGTTGACACTTCAACCTGACCTTGGCAGTCCACCCCTTGTCATCTTCACAGCTATACATATCGCCTTAAACCATACCTAAATTCTAAATATAAAACAATAAAACACATATTTTTTGTTTCACTTAATAATACTCAACTGTCCTGCATATAACTGGAAACACATTAAATCTCTACAGAATAGGGTGTAAGTCCTTGGGTAATATTCATCTTAAACTTGATATCTTGAAACTTAAACAATATAACATGAACAAAACAGCATTATAATCCCCATTTCTGTAACTGATCACATGGCCGTAGTTCATATTTATCACTACCTTCTTCCACTACCCATTCCATGTTCCCTTTACCCTCAGGAAGCACTTCAGCTGGCCATGGTTCTTTGCCTGGTGGGGTGACCCAAACCTTCATTCCTGAAGTTTCAGAGCCATTGGTAGTCCTACCTGGATTGGGTTGTTGCAGTTGTCCATTGATTTTAATCACAGGGCATGGTATACTAAAAGATGCACTAGGGGACCTCCTATATTTCAAGAAAACTCTTCTTTACCTCCATTGTGTGGTTGCAGCCCTATTTACCCTTGATAGTTGGGGTCAATCACCCCAGCCAGTAATGTAATCCCTTCTTGGCTTGTTGATCCAGTGGCATGAGTAGCCCAAAGTGACCAAGTGGCAATCTTAGGTTCCAGTTCAATGGCATCATTGTTGTTTCTCCTAGTGGAAGCAGTCCTCTTTTTGGAACTAAAACTTGTAGACCAGCAGAGCTCAGGGTCACAGGGACAGGATGCAATAATTTTTCCAGTGGGTCACTAGGGATAATAGTGAGTGGTACCACTCCTATTTCCATCCTTTGGTTTCTGGACCCATGAATCCTGGCTATGGGAGAAACAGCACCATATAGCGGATGCTGCTTCAGAGCATATACATTTTCCTGGAAACATTACCCCTGTCCTTCAAAGTATTGCCACCTAATTGGCAACATAATTGAGTTTTCAAAAGGCCATTCCACTATTCTATCAATCCACCTGCTTCTGGATGATGGGGAACATGGTAAGACCAGAGAATTCCGTGAGCATGTGCCCATTCCCGCACTTCATTTGCTGTGAAGTGTGTTCCTTGATCCGAAGCAATGCTATGTGGGATACCATGGCGATGGATAAGGCATTCTGTAATTCCACGGATGATAGTTTTGGCAGAAGCATTGCGTGCAGGGAAAGCAAACCCATATCCAGAGTATGTGTCTATTCCAGTTAGAACAAATCGCTGCCCCTTCCATGAAGGGAGTGGTCCAATGTAATCAACCTGCCACCATGTAACTGGCTGGTCACCTCGGGGAATAGTGCCATATCCGGGATTGAGTGTGGGTCTCTGCTGCTGGCAGATTGGGCACTCAGCAGTGGCTGTAGCCAGGTCAGCCTTGGTGAGTGGAAGTCCATGTTGCTGAGCCCATGCATAACCTCCATCCCTACCACCATGATCACTTTGTTCATGAGCCCATTGCACAATGACAGAAGTTTCTGTGGAAAGAGGCTGACTGGTATCCACAGAATGGGTCAACTTATCCTCTTGCTTATTAAAACCTTCCTCCGCTGAAGTCACCCTCTGGTGCACATTCACATATTTATGTTCATGTTTTTAGCCCACTCAGAATGGTCTATCCACATATTTCTTCCCTAGACATTTTTGTCACCAATTTTCCAGTTATGGTCTTTCCAAGTCCCTGACCATCCACCCAAACAATTAGCAACAGCCCATGTGTCAGTATAGAAATGAACCTCTGACCAGTTCTCCTTCCAAGCAAAATGAACAAACAGGTGCACTGCTCGAAGTTCTGCCCACTGTGAAGATTTCCCCCCACCATGTCCTTCAAGGATACCCCAGAAAGGGGTTGGAGTGCTGCAGCATTCCATTTTGGAGTGGTATCTGCATATCGTGCTGAACCATCTGTAAACCAGGCCTGAGTTTTGTCTTCCTCAGTGAATTCACTTTAAGGAACTCCCCAAGAGGTCGTAGCTCTGGTCTGGGAAAGAGAAGGTAATGTGACAGGAGCAGAGACCATGGGCATTTGGGCCACTTCCTCATGTAACTTACTTGTGCCTTGAGGACCTGCCCTGGCACTCTCTCATATATGCCATTTCCATTTTATAATAGAGTGCTGCTGTTCACAGTCAACTTTATGTCTTGGTGGGTCAGACAACACCCAACCCATGATAGGCAACTCAGGTCTCATGGTAACTTGGTGGCCCATGGTTGAGCGTTCAGTCTCTACTAAGGCCCAGTAGCAGGCCAAAAGCTGTTTCTCAAAAGGAGAATAGTTATCTACAGCAGATGGTACAGCTTTGCTCCAAAATCCTAAGGTTCTGCATTGTGATTCTCCTATAGAGACCTGTCAAAGGCCCCAAACAGCATCTCTATTTGCCACTGACACTTCCAGATCCATTGGATCTCCTGGATCATATGGCCCATGTGACAGAGCAGATTGTACAGCAGCCTGGACCTGTTACTGAGCCTCCTTTTGTTCAGGTCTCCACTCAAAATTAGCAGTTTTTCTGGTCACTTGATAAGTGGGCCAGAGTAGGTCACCCAAGTGAGGAATATGTTGTGGCCAAAATCCAAAGAAACCAATTAAGAATTGTGCCTCTTTTTCTGCTCATGGGAAGGGCCAGATGGAGCAACTTATCATCCACTTTATTTATTTTTCTTTAACTTTTGATCATTCCATTCTACATATATAATCAGTAACTCACAATATCATCACATAGTTGCATATTCATCATCATCATGTATCACGAAGAAATGATCATGATGATGAATACCCTTCACTTTAGAAGGGATTTCTTGACAGGCCCCACACCACTGGATACCTAGAAATTTCACTGAGGTGGAAGGCCCCTGTATTTTTGTTGGATTTATCTCCCAACCTCTGACATGCAAATACCTTACCAGTAAGTCTAGAGTAGTTGCTACCTCTTGCTCACTAGGTCCAATCAATGGGGTATCATCAATATAATGTATCAGTGTGATGTCTTGTGGGAGGAAGAAATGATCAAGATCCCTGTGGACTAGATTATGACACAGGCCTGGAGAGCTGACATATCCCTGAGGTAAGACAGTGAAAGTATATTGCTGACCTTGCCAGCTGAAAGCAAACTGTTTTTGGTGGTCTTTACTAATAGGGATTGAGAAAAAAGTATTTGCCAGATCAATAGCTGCATACAAGGTAACAGAGGATGTATTGATTTGCTTAAGCAATGATGCCACATCTGGAACAACAGCTGCAATTGGAGTTACCACCTGGTTGAGTTTACAATAATCCACTGTCATCTACAAAGACCCATCTGTTTTCTGCACAGGCCATATAGGAGAGTTGAATGGGGATATGGTGGGAATCACCACCACTGCATCTTTCAAGTCCTTAAGAGTGGCAGTAATCTCTGCAATCCCTCCAGGAATCCGGTATTGCTTCAGATTTACCATTTTGCTAGGTAGGGGCAGTTCTAGTGTTTTCCACTTGGCCTTTCCCACCATTATAGCCCTCATTGCACGAGTTAGAGAGTCAATGTGGGGATTCTGCCAGTTGCTCAGTATGTCTATTCCAATTATACATTCTGGAGCTGGGGAAATAACTACAGAATGTAGTTATTATCCACTGTGAGATGGGCCTGAGCTAAACTCCATTGATTACCTGGCCTCCATAAGCCCCCACTCTGACTGGTGGACCAGACTGACATTTTGGGTCCCCTGGAATTAATGTAACTTCTGAACCAGTGTCTAATAATCCCCCAAATATCTGATCACATCCTTTTCCCCAGTGCACAGTTACCCTGGTAAATGGCTGTTGGTTTCCTTGGGGGAGGCTTGGAGGAAGATTAACAGTATAAATTTTGTGGCAGTGTAACAGGATTCTTTTCCAAATGGAGCTGGCCTCCCCTTCATTCAAGGGGCTCAAGGTCTGTAAACTGTCTCAAGTCTGGAAATTGATTAAGGAGCCGTGACTCTGCATTTTTGTAATTCAGGTTAGATTTCTGTTCACTTGACCTAGAACTCTTTTGTTTATACAGCTTTATCAAGAATTTAGTAGACTGCCCATCTATTGTATTTCTAGGTACCCACGATTTACTAGCTAATGCCACAAATCTCTGTAAATTACGCAATTTTGACTTCTGCTTTGAATTTGCTGTTTATTTTAATAGCCATGTCTACCTTGTCTTTGGCAATTAATTTCTGCCATCTGGCTTCTGCCAATTCAGGATCTGGTCATCCCCATTGTGTTTAAGAATTCCAGCTCAGTGGTTCCTATAGGAATATCTGACCTACAAAAAAATGCAACTATATAGCTCTTCAGGGATGATGGAGCTAGTCTCATAAATTTATTTCTCACTACTCTGGTAAAAGATGCATCCTCCGGACCTTCCTGGGATGTAAGAGCAGGGCTTTAAATGATAAATCCACTCTAATATTCCAGTCTCTATAAGCCTCTGGATCCCCTCATCTGCATTATACCAGGGCAGCTCTGGCATTTCAACCTCAGTTAATGTTGGCCACCTTTTGATCCATGTTTCAACCAACCATCCAAACAAACTGTTAATACCTTTTCTAACCCCTCAAGTTATAACATTGAATGCAGAATCTCTGCTTAGTGGGACCATATCAATAAATTCAGTCTGATCCAGCCTTATATTCCTCCCACCAATACCTTACACCCTTAAAATCCATTGCCAACTGCATATTCCCTTGATCTGTCTATATAAATTGGAATACTCACGCAGTTCCTTTGGACTATAATGTAGCTCCTCATGTATAATAGTTTGTCCCTCACCTTTAAGGGCCTGTTGGGACTTTAGTCTAGTTATAGGTCTGATAGAAATGAGGGGGGGTCATTGGGGGTGGGCCATGAAAAGAATTAGAAATATATTCCAAGCCATTTGCTTCAGGGCATTCATTTGCAGTTTCATCTGGTGAACCAGGATTAATCATTGTGGAGCTAATCCCTTCAGGAGTAGATTGGGTGGCCAACTCCTCAAGGCTGGCTGGAGGTGGGATGGTTATGTCCTCAGGGCAGACTATTACAGGGCTATCTAGAGAAGACTCAGCATGATCTAGGTTTTCAACCCCACCCATGACATCATTATCAATCCATATATCACCATCTCGTTTTCCAGGGTCCCACTCCTTTCCAATCAATGCCCTCACTTTAACAGAAGACACCATGCCTGATTGAGATTTCAGTTTATGTTGAAAAGTTGCTACTCTAACTGTAAGCTTCTGAGTCTGATTTTTGAAGATCTGAAGTCTACAGCTACAGGAAATAAGATTTTCCTTCAGGACATTCATAGAAACATTTACATCTGCCAGACATCACATAAGCTTCTCAATTGAAGCCTTAAGCCCATCCCTTTCACTTCTTAATGCATCCGGTGTATCTAACAACAAAGCAACATCTCTATATCTCTTATTTCCACAAAACTCCATAAGGGTGTCAAAAACATTATCCCCCAGAACCTGGCTTCATACAAGCAAAGCATTAGGAAAATCTAATGGTGATATTTTGATTATCTCTTTTGCCAACTCAGTCCATGGATTGGGAGTGTCATTCTGATTATGGGTTTCAGAGTAGAAAACCATTTATAAACACACATTTTAAAAATTCTGTTTCTTAAGAACCACTCTCAGTACCAAGTTGTATTAGTTAGGGTTCTCTAGAGAAACAGAATCAACAGGAAACACTCGCAAATATAAAATTTATAAAAGTGCCTCACACAACCGTGTGAATGCAGAGTCCAAAATCCATAGGGCAGGCTGTGAAGCTGATGATTCTGATGGAGTGTCTGGACAAACTCCACAGGAGAGGCTCATTGGCTGAAGCAGGAAGAGAGTCTGTCTCTTCTTAATCCTCCTTAAAAGTCTTCCAGTGATTAGATTAAGCATCACTCATTGCAGAAGACACCCACCTTTGGATGATTACAAGTGGAATCAGCTATGGATGCAGCTGACATGATCATGATTTAATATATGAAGTGTCCTCATTGCAACAGACAGGCCAGTACTTGCCCAACCAAACAATTAGGTACCACCACTTGGCCAAGTTGACACATGAACCTGACCATGACACTAACCTATTTGATATTAAATACTTTTGTTAATATCTTAACATGTGAAAAGGATATCATGCTTACGATTTTTTAAAGGAGTTTTAATTTTTTAGAGATACATACCAATTTTTTTACATACAAATGCAATGGGCTTGAGGGGATATGGATGGGATATAAATGAAACAAGATTGGGTATGAGTTGACAGTTCTTGATATTGGGCGATTTATACATGAATTTTCATTTTGCATTTATAACAATCACATTTGTATAAAAAGTTTTAAAAAAGAAATGTCAAACCAGACTCAGTTGTTTACTTTTTGTTTAATCAAGGCTTTTTTGAGACATTTTATATAAGTAGAGAGCAATCAAATCCTGGCATTTGTTCTTCATGGATTTTTGTCACTCATTGTCTGAATCTGTACCTGCTTATCAGAATCAATTTCCCATTAAATATACCAATCTTTTTGTCATGTGACAGTGCCACTCAGCTCTGTCAGTGGAAGAAAAGGCAGAAATTATTTGATGAACAAGGAACAAAATACAATTCTGTGCCAAAAACTGAATCAAGCATATCTGGCCATGAGTGGTGGAAGAGGAGATCATCCCACCAGTGGCAAATTTAAGCTTTGATTCAAACACTGTTCTGTTTTTAGAAAATGAGGAGAAGTTCAGAGAGGACTTCTAAGGGGGAAATCATATTTTGTATATCTTGGGGGTCTTTCCAGGCCTGATTTCTTAAAAAAAGTCAGAACCAAAGATTTGTTGGCCTATGTTGAAGAATTCCGGTTAGAAATTTATGAAAACAAACGAAGGGAAAAATGCCTATTTAGATGTCAAAATGAAGATAATGTAATTTTTCATCTATGACTTCTTGAAATTTGATATGGCTTCACAAAAATATGGGTTCCATTTGAATTGGACCAAATAATCTTCAGCTCTGAGAACATAGAATGATTGGGCCCTTGACACATTTATATATTTCCCACTGACAGCCAAATTTCAGAGACAGGGTTTGCTTCACAACTTCAACTTTTAGTTTCCTGGGCTGCACAAGAAAATAACAGTCGAACTTAAACAATGAGAATTTATTTGCTCAAGGTTTGAGGCCAGGGAAAATTCAAATCAAGGCATCACTGAGGTGATGCTTTCTCTCCAAAGACTGTGCATTATGGGGTTGATTGTCTTTGATCTGTGGTTCCTGTCATATGGCAAGATGATGGCAGCATCTCCTACTCTATTCCTTTGCTTCCAGGTTCAATTTTAGCTTCTTGCTTGCTATGACTTTCTCTCTGTGTGCCTGAATTTCATTCTCTTGTTAAGGACTTCAGTAATAGGATGAAGACCCATCCTGATTGAGATGGGGATCGACCTTAACTGAAATAACCTCATCAAAAGGTCTTACTTAAAATGGGTTCACAACCCAGGAGTAGATTAAATTCAAGAATTGTTTTTTTCCTGGGGTCCATACAGTTTAAACCACCACAGATTACAAAACCAACTCCTGTCTGAGTTTTCAGGCTTTTGACCTGCCCTGTGAATTTTGGACTTGCCAACTGTGTAAGCCTATTCCTTAAAACAAATCTCTTTATCTATCTATCTATCTATCTATCTATCTATCTATCTATCTATCTATCTATCTGTCTGTCTGTCTGTCTGTCTGTCTGTCTGTCTGTCTGTCTGTCTGTATGTCTGCCTGCCTGCCTGTCTGTCTATCTATATCTTTCTTTCTTTCTTTCTTCTATCTATCTATCCACCTATCTATCTGAAAAAGTAAAAGATACTATGAAGATATCTGTGTAAAAGATATATCTTCAACTGGTTCTCTGGAGAACCCTGACTGATACAATGAATTAAGAAGAAAAATAAGAGAAGACTGTGTCATGGAAGCCTAGAAACCATGTTTAACACATTTCAAGAATAGGGGAATGGTAAATTTAAATGTTGGCATTTCAATATAAGGACAAAGAATTGAACATCAGAGACAGACTTAAGTATTTCTATTAATGGTTTTATAATGTCTCAAGTCAAATACTTGGAGTTACCTCTGGCTCCACCATTGCTGTTTTCACCTCATCTCACATTATATGCTCTTCTTTACTAATACTCATAACTCTAGGCTTATAGTCTGCTTTTCCTTCTGACCAATGTGGTATATTTTTTCCTCCGACCCTGTCTGTGCTGAGAACTGATCCTTTTAATTCTGGAGGTTAAAATGCAGTAGCAGCATATTTGGAGAATAAGCATCATCTTTTGAGTTACATGGTATGGACCAGAAGATGAGGGTCATTCTTTGGAAAATAAGACAGGGCTGTTTCTTCTGGCTAGGAAGTTTCAAGGAAGTGTTTATGTTCAATATCCTCCACCCTATCTACCCCCAAATCCCCTTTTCAGGTCTTAAGGTCCCATTGTTTCCTTATTCATATCATGACTTTAGTAAGAAACCTATCAAGGCTGTATATTTAGTCCCCTTTCTACTTCTTCTACCCTTATACTGATATCCTGGATCTGATTTTCAGCACAATCTTCCCTGTGGCTTCAATAGTTAAGAATTTCTTCTAAACATGCCGAAGAACTCTTAAGATCTTTCATAGCATGCTTAAATTTCAGGACAATCTTCTCCTGAGCCTATTATTTTCTATTTTGCAAGTTCTGCAAGACTGACAAAGGCAGACATCCCATGTCATATATATCTCATAATTATTATTGCTTTTTAATGAATTAACTATTGTAACTTTCCAACTCCTTACTTGCATCTGAATGTCTTCCTAATTAAGCACAGGCAGCAGTGTTGGTCACAAGTATACTGGCACATGCCAGCAGTTATTACTAGATATAATTATGCATGAAATACTTTTTTCTCTTTGCCTTCAGATAAGTGAAAGTGAAAACCCAAAATCCCATTCCTTGGGTTAATTTTTAGGGCCACTGCTTTCACCAGTTCTCTTAGGCAAGATTCACTAGAAAATACATCAAGAGGTATAGCTTATATGATATCTTAGTTTTTAGGCTTCCTTCACAACTACACATTGATTTTTACTTAAACAACAGGAATTTATTGGCTCATGATTTCATGAAAAAGAAGGCATGCTTCCTCCCAGGGTCAGTATCATTCTGACTGGCCAAGAATTGTTGGATTCCTTGGCTTTCCCATTACATGGTGATGTCCTTCCCTTTCTCTTCTGGGTTTCATTGACTTCCAACTTCTAACTTTCTCCCTGGCTTTCTATCACTCTTCCTGCATTTCTTCTGCTTATAAAGGACTGCAGTAATCCAGATTAAGACATAAGCTAATTTAGTTGGACCATACCATAACTTAAAATAACATCTATAAAAGATCCTATTGACAATGGATCACCCATAGGAACATGGAATAAGATGAACATGTCTAAATTGGGTTGTATAAGTCAATCACTGTATAGGGTGAGGCTTTTCTGGGGAGAAGTTTTGGTGGGAGGATTGTTTTATTACCAGGGTGTATTAGTTTGCTAAACTGCCAAAGTGCAATATACTGGAAATGGAATGAGTTGCCCTTGCTGCTGGGCATCACTGTTTTCAGCCTTTGCTTACTGTGGGGGTTCCTCACTTGGTGTCTGTGGGCCTTCACTTAGCTTCTCTGGGACACAGCTCTGGGTTTGAGCTTACTCAGCATCTTATGGGAAGTCACATGGCTATGTTCACTGAGCCCCGCATCTCCAAACATCTGGGTCTCATGTTGGCTCTGTCAGAACTGAAGTAACTGTTCTCCAAGCATCTGCATCAGTTCTTACAAATGTCTGTGTTTGTGTCTACATCTGAGGATTCTTTGAATTGTATCGCCTTTTACAGGACTCCAGCAAACTAATCAAAGAACTGTCTTGAACGGGCAGAGTCACATCTCCATTTAAACAAAAGGTCACACCCACAATTAAGTGTGTCACATCTCTGTGGAGATAATATAAGAAAAGTTTCTACCCTAAAATACTGAATTTGGATTAAAATAAATGGCTGTCTCCACAGGATTGGTTCAGGATTAAAACATGGCATTTCTGACATGCATAATAGATGCAAACTGGCACAATGGGCTGAGGGAATAAATAAGAAGAATGGGGTAGGAAAGAGAATAAATATAAGTTTTTAATTACCATGCTGGCCACAAATTCGCAAGAAAGTGCTGGGGATTGCTCAGTCATGTAGGGCATCTCTGGAAGGTATTTTTGGATAGATTGTGTCCAAAATTGCTCATCGGAGGTAGAAAAACAGGGTGGGAAAGTTATTTATTCGGCTAATCCTTCATAACATCGGTCTCTAAGTTTACGTTATGGGTTTAATGTCTCTACAGTTCTGAACTGTGTGATCTTGCTCTGCCTGATATCCACTGCTGAAACCAAAACTTCTATGATTCCAATTGAACTAGGCCTGAGCATCAAACTGATGCAGCTCCTACTGGGTGCAGTAGTCACAGAATAAAACCCATCCCTTGCCCTTAGGAGAGACTGAGACAACCATTTGAGACCTTAGGGGAAGCCACTAGCAGGGTTAAGCTGATAAGGTAAGGTGCACAACCTAGGTATTCAGTCTGTAAAAATTATATAACGATCTCATTTAAAAATAATTTTACAAGGCACTCTCTGCTCATAGGAATATACTATAGTATTAAAAACCTATGCAGTATTCAAACACACACAGTATTCAAAAATAAAACATTTGTTTCTTTTCTTCTGCCCCATAACCATTAATAGCTATCATTCTCTATCTGAACTCTCTTAAATGTTTTATCTAGATTTGCTGTGCATTAGCATAGGAAACTTGAGGTGTTTTTTCCCTTTGTGTTTTGCATATAACAGAATTCTACCAGAACTAAGCAGACGATTGTACTAACATGGCCAAATTCCCCAGAGTAAATGGCATTTCTTGAACCATATTTCCAACAGCTTAATTCTGGAATTGTAGCACTGCCCAAAAGTCTTATTCAGTTGTTGGGAGTATTCATTGCATGTGATTTCACACTTAATTCTTCCTTCAGCCTTATTTATATATAGTTCACAAATTTCCAGTGCACAAATTTCCAGTGCACAATTCCAGACAGGAGTTGGTTTTGTAATCTTTGGTGGTTTAAACTGTATGGACCCCAGGAAAAAAACAATTCTTGAATTTAATCTGCTCCTGGATTGTGAACCCATTTTAAGTAAGACCTTTTGATGAGGTTATTTCAGTTAAGGTCGGTCCCACCTCAATCAAGATGGGTCTTCATCCTATTACTGAAGTCCTTAAGGAACCACAAATCACAGACAATCAGCTCCAGAATGCACAGTCTTTGGAGAGGAAGTATCACCTCAATGATGCCTTGATTTGGATTTTCTCTGGCCTCAAAGCCTTGAGCAAATAAATTCTCATTGTTTAAGTTCAACTGCTGCATTGGTATTTCTTGTGCAGCCCAGGAAAATAAAACATAGCCTTAAGATAAAATTTCTTTTTCTCTGGTAGCCTCTGTCTTTGCTCTTAAGGTCTTCAACTGATTGAATGAAGCCCACTCATATTATCAAGATAATCTGCAATTAAATTCAATTGGTTGTAAATATCAATAACTTGTACAAAATATCCTCTTAGCAACAACTAGATTAGTAGCTGAGCACACAAGTTGACACTATAGCCTAGCTAAACTGACACATAAAATTAACCATCACTATCACCAACTGTCTTTTCACTAGCTTGGTTCCTTCCTTTTGGCTAAATGTTTGGTTACTCAGGCTGCATCCTATAGGCTCTGGTCTTCCTTACCAATATTTATAACCTAAGTAATTTTATTCAATCCCAGGTATTAAAACATCTTTTCTATGGCAAATAAGATCTTACGTGACCTAGACCTTTCCATGGAATGTTCTATGTCATAATGATTTGTTTACAGGGAATCTTGAACAAGAGTGCAAACATCTGTACTTCATTTTTAAATACTATCCATATCCCCCTAAATTCTCCAGGATCCCCAATGTATGTCGTCACTATTTGTTAGCTATTTCCTATAAATGTTTGAATGTAGTTGTATTTTTTTCTCACCAAGACATATACATCCTTACCTGATCTGTGCTGCATCCATTTAAAAAAAATATCCACAATCCTGTTCTCTCAACCGTCACTGTCATTGACCAAGTCATAACAAGATTTTGAGTAGCCTCTGAGCTTTTATCCTTGTCCTATTTCATCCTATTCTAAATACAATAATTAATATGCTCCTATTAAATTTTGTTACTTTATGACAATGTTCTACTCAATTCTTCCAAATGCTTTTCACCTTTCTCAGAGTCTAGCTAGTTCTTCTACGACCTGCCAGGCCCTTCACCTTCTAGCCCCTGCTGCTTTTATAACCTCCTCTCCTAATATTGTCCTTCTTTTCCATCTGAATTTAATTGTTCTGGTCATCATTGCATATGTGTATATGTATAAGTAATGAACTCACCTGTCCCCAAGCCTGTGAGGGCTAGAATTATAATAATAACAATTATAATAATTATCACATATATGTATATATATGCAAAGATTTGTGCTAAGCACTTTACATGTTTTATCTATTAAATTCTTGCAAAATATGTGACAAAGTTACTATTATGTTCTTATTTCAGAGATGAGAAAAAGGATCAGAGTTTAAATAACTTGGTAGTAAGAACACATTAATATGTGACTGAGACATATCTTGATAGTTGGTGAGAGGATTAAGTTCATGTGTCTCCTTGAAAAGGGTGTGATGTCAATTTGTTTCATCAAGCAAACTCTGGCCTGATTGTTACTGTGAGTGTATTTCACAGATGAATTTCAATCATCAATCAGTCAATTGCATCTGCACTTGACTGCATCCACAGTCAATAAAAGAGATTTCCTTAGCAATAAAGGGCTCTCTTCATTCAAGCCAGAACTGAGGCAGAGGATTTCAGAAGTCACGAAGAGGAATATCTAGCTTTACTTCAGCGAGCCAAGTTCTCCTAGGAAATTCAATGTCACAATCATCAAAGTTTACATATTGTGGCCTGCAATATAGAATTGAGACTTGTCAATCTCCAAGATTATATGGCCCACTTATATGACACTAACACACTAAGGGAGCATTTTCAAAATGGATAGGTCAAATAAGCAATATAGTCAGACATGGTGTTCTGTGGGTAAATAGCATTACAAGGTACAGAACTGCAAAATTCTTATTTTGTAAACAGAATCAAAACATTTGCAAACCAAAACTTTACAGCCCAAATATTTCACTTAGAATTATTAAGTGTGGATCAAACTGCACTGCCTGCCCCAGACTTGCTGACTGCAAAAGCAAATCCTAGGGAGGATATATGATGGATTTAAGAAAGCTGTATGTGCATGCGTGTGTGTGTGTGTGAGTGTCCTATTTTTCCAACCTATCCTTTGTGAGTGATTTTCTTTTTTGCTAAAGATATGTGTGCCTCAAGATTGACAAATCCTGGCATGTTTCCTATTTTGTCTTCCTTGACTCAAAGCATCAGGTCTTATAAGGAGTACAAGAACGAACAAGCAATACAAGATGTCCTAGAGCACAGGCACTCTCTGTTTCTGCCCAAGGTGGAAGTGAGAAGAATTAATAAAAACGTACCTCTCTCTCTTTTTAAGCCCTGCATACTAAAGCCTGGACAATGTTCGAGGAAGAGACAATATGATATTGAAGTTTGGAATCATATAAGAGATTCATATAATCATATAAGAGAATCATATAAGAGATCTATATCAGTTACTAAATTAAAATGTGATTAGAAAATTGTGAAAATTGTGAAATCTGCTCAAGATTGTATTTTAAAAGTGTTTCTTGAAAATAAAAAAATAAATAGAAATAACCAACAAAAGAAACCTTGGTTCTTTGGAAGAATCAGTAAAATTGTTAAACCTATCTTTAGACTAATAAAGGAAAAAAAGAGAGATTGCAAATAAATAAAATCAGAATTAAAGTGGGGATGTAATTATTGACCCTACAGAAATAAAAAGGACTAGAATAGGATATTATTAACAACTGTTCACCAACAAATCAGATAATCTAGATAAAACAGACCAAATTTGTAGAAACACACAAACTACCTTCATTGACTCAAGAAAAAATAGAAGACCTCAACAGACCAATAAAAATACAGAGATCAAGTTAGTAATCAGAAACCTCCCCAAAGGAAAATTAGAGGAACAGATGGTTTCACTAATGAATTTTATCTGCCTTCCAAAAAGAATTAGCAATAGCCCTGCTCAAACTCTTCCAAAAAATTGATGAGAGGATATTCTCTAACTCATTGTATGAGACCCCAATTGCCCTCATACCAAAGCCAGATAAATATACAATAAGAAAAGAAAATTACAGACCAATGTCCTTATGAATTTACGTGCAAAAAATCCACAGCAAAATACTAACAAACTAGCTTCAATAGCCCATTAGAACAATTATATACCAGAACATTGCTATTACTCCAAAATAGAGCTCTTTCCGTGTTTTTGTAATGGACAGTGGTGATGGTGGCACAACATTTTGAATGTAATTAACAGCACTGAAATATATATCTGAATTTGATTAAAAGGGGAAATGTTCACTTGCATATATGGTAAAAGAATAGAAAGTTTTAAAAAAACCATGGAACTACATTACACAAACAGTGAACATTAAGTTAAAGCATGGATTAGAGTTAATAGTAAAATCATAAAAATGTGCTATAATCAATTGTGAAGAGCATTCAACACCAATGCAAAATGTTAATAATAAAGTAGTACATGGGAATCCTATATTTTATGCATGATTGTTCTGTAAACCCACAACTTCTATAATGAAGAAAAAATGAAAAAAATACTATTTATTTAAAAAAAAAAAAGAATTATACACAGGGTTCATGAGGTTTTTCCCAGGTATGCAAGATTGATAGAAAAATAAAATCTGTTAATGTAATATACCACATTAAAAGTTATCTCAATAGCATCACCTCTATTGATGCAGGAAAGGTCTTTGACAAAATCTAACATAATTTCTTGGTAAAAACATTTGGAAAACTAGGAATAGAAAGAAATTTCTTCAACATGATAAATAGCAAATATGATAAAAAAAAAAACTAGCTAGCTAACATCATACTTAATGTTAAAAGACTGAAAGCATTCCTTCTAAGATCAGCAACAAAGGGAGAACATCCAGTGTCTCCACAGTTATTCAAAATTGTACTGGAAGTTCTAGCCAGAGCAATTAGACAGAAAAAGTCTCCCAAATTGCAAAGGTAGAAGTAAAATTAGTCTCTTTTTGCTGATACCAGGATCCTATATATAGAAAGCCCTGAAACTTCAAAAAAAAAAAAAAAAGCTATTAAAAATAACAAAGCTACTGGAGTTAATAAGTTCCACAAAGTAGTGGGGTACAAGATCAATGGTCAAAAATTAGGAGTGTTGCTATACACTAATAATGATCAATCTGAAGAGGAAATTAAGAAGAAGAAACAAATATCTCAGGATAAATTTAAAAGATAAGGCAAAGGACTTGTACATGGAAGAGTACAAAACATTGCTTAAAAATCAAATAGGAATGAAATAAGTGGAAGGACATTCTGCGTTCATGGATTGGAAGACTAACTATTGTAATGGTGTCAATTCTACTCAAAGAGATTACAGATTAAATGCAATTGCCATAAAAATTTCAACAGCCTCCTTGCAGAAATTGAAAAGCCAATTATCAAAATTATATAAAAGAGTAATGGGCCCTGAATAGCTAAAAACATCTGGAAAAAGAAGAAGAAAGTTGTAAGACTCAGTACCTCATTTTACAACTTATTTGAATCTACAGTAATCAAAACAACATGGTACTGGCAGAAGGACAGACATATAGACCAATGATATTGAATTAAAAGTTCAAAAACAAAACCTCACGTGTATGGGCAATTGAAAGTTTTTTCTTTATTTGCTGTATGGCAGGGGTCACATTTCAATCTTTTCCCATGTGAATATTCCCTTATTGCAGCACCATTTGTTGAATTTTGTTTGTTTCTTTACTTGCTTGTTTGTTTGGGAAGTGCATTGGCTCGGAATTGAACCACGTCTCCCTCATGGCAGGTGAGAATTCTCCCACTGAACTACCTTCATACCCTCTATGGCCAACTGATTTTTAACTGGGGTATGAAACCCATTCATTGGGGGGAAATGTTGGATTTTTCTTAAAAATTGGTTCTGGGAAAACTGGATGTTTGTACACAAAATAAAGAAGGCAGAAATAAGAATGCTCATTATTGGTGGGAATGAAAAATGGTACAACCACTGTGGAAGACAGTTTGGTGGTTTCTTAGAAAAGGAATGAAGTGATAATACATGAGACAACATGGATGAACTTTGAGGAACTCTGTGGAGTGAAATAAGCCAGATACAAAAAGATAGATATTTAATGATCTCATTGAGAAAAAGCAATTAAAATAAAACAATTCATAGATTCAGAAACTAGAATATAGTTATTCAGTATCAGGGTTGAATGTAGGGAATGGGAGCTAATGCTTAATTGGTACAGAGTTTCTTTTGGAATGATTAAAAAGTTTTAGTAATGGATGGTGGTGATGGTATCACATTGTGAATGCAATCAACTCTACCGAATTACATATTTGAACGTAGTTAAAATGGGAAATTTTAAGTTCAAAATACATTACTAGAATACATTTTTAAAAATAGGTCTGTACAACTCAGACATTGGACTCTATAGTCTATCATTAATAGTATAATTATAATAATGTTGTTTGCTCAATTACAATAAGGGAAAATTGCATGTGAAAGGAGACTATTTGGAAAATTTGTAGTATTTGCATGATTTTTATCCAAACATACAATGTCTCTAATAAAAAGAAGAGAACTATAAAAAAAAGAAAAGAAACGTGAACTCAGAGGGAATTATGGGATATAAAAATAAAGTATATTGCAGTGATAATATTCTAAAATACACCAAATAAAAAAGGCGAGGAAGTTTGATAAAGTCTTGATATGCTAAAGTTCTTGATTTATGCAGACAAATGCTGAATAGTTCTGCTTTGAATTTTGTAGCTACAGATGACATTAAAATCTTACGGGTAACCATGAAAATATATTGATAATCTCTGAAATAGCAGAGGCAGAAAGGGGGAGAAAGCTATGAAACACTGAGTCAATCCAAAAGAAGGTAGGACAAGTACATTGAGGGGTATTTCTGTAAATACAAATAAAAATGGATCAAACATATCCAGTATAAGATATTTCATAGCAGGATATATTTTTAACTTCACTTTAAGTGCTGCTTATACAATATACAACTAAAAATCACAACCAAAGCTGAAAATAAATGGCTTGTAAATAGATAATCCATGTAAATAGTGACCCAAGGAAAGCTAATATAACAATATTAATTTTAAATAAAGTATGTTAGACAAAAGACATTAATAAAATGAGACATTACCAGAAAATTAAAGAAGACATAACTACTTTGATCTTGTGTGTGTACATAAAAACATATAAAGCCATAGTTGACAAAGACAAATGGACAAATTTCAAGTCTAGGTAAGATTTATCTACAAATTGTATTTAGGAACCTGAAAACAAAAATACAGAGAATACTCTTTCTCTTTAGTTACATACCTAACTTTTACATAAATTGATCATAAGTTGGGTCACTGAAGAAATCTCAACACTTTTTAAAGTAATTAGCATTACTAAAACCACATTCGCTGACTACAAAACAAATTAGAATTCAACACTAAAAGACTGCATAAAATTACCCATAAATAATCATGTGCATAAACCCTAAAATACACCCCCCCAAACCTCATGGATTAAAGAAGAGCTCACAGAGGAAACTAAATTATTCATGACTGAATGTCACTTTGGGTGCAACTAAATGACTAATGATTAATGATTTTACGGTGTAGTTTTATAATGATTGAAAATGAATTAAAAAGCTACGTTTTCAAGTTCAAAGTTAAAAAAGGATGGAAATAATGAAGACAACAGAAATTTATGAGCTATTACAGAAGCAAAATAATTAATAAAACCAATGGGCAGAGGAAAAAAAGCATTTATTTTATTGTGATTCACAAATCAATAGTTTCTGGGTGCTGAAGAGATAAGGAGCTGTGTCAGAATGTAAATAAACATAATAAAATTATTGGTAAAAGTAATATATTAATATGATAAAAATTAGCAAAGAAGGGGTTATAATAAGAAAAAGTAGTCATATGCCCTTACCTCCTCACATAGAACTCTCCAGAAGTAATTTAAGTACATTATCTGTAGAAATGCTGTTTGTTTCTTTCAAATATTTATCTATAGTGTGTGTGTGTATGTGTGTGTGTGTAATGTATCAGCTCCTTTAATAGAAAGTCATGTCTCAGTGTGAGCAATGTATTAGGAAATAACCAATTAGGAAATATTAAAATAGTGCTTATATGTTTGAATTTGTGTATATGCTGATAATATAGACTGAACTCATCTATATCACCTCCTTTTTTTTTCAGTCATTATCAAGATAATGATGCAATAATTTTAATTACTATGGTGATAAATTTTTATATTTAGAGTAATTCATGTTCACCTATAATATGTGTTCCAAGCACAGTTGGAAATATGTTAACTCTGCATCCTGTATAACGGATATAAATATCTCTATTTGTATTTCAACATCTTTTCCACTTGTACTTCTTAAAGTTTATCATAATCTTGACATTTAATAAGTTATAATATTAATTTCAAAATATTTTCACCATAAAAAGTAATATATAAAGTATTTTGATTCTATTTATTTTTGGAATATTTTCTTGAAGTATTTCCTTGGTTATTGTTTCCCATAATCTCTATTCTCTTAATTTTTTTCTTACTTCTCACATGTTCTTTTTAGTTATTTTGAGGTAATTTCTCTGTCTTTAAATATTGGTATTTCACTTTCATTTTTGACTTTTTTCAAATGTCTGATAAATATTTGTGTCTGTTCATGGGCTCTTAAGAAAGTAGTAGCACTTAATAAGTGATAAACATGAATTTTTTAACAGTTATTTTGTAATTATGAGGAATTATGTTTACTTACAGGTTTTCCTTTATAGTGAACATAACAGGAACTAATGCATATATTAGAAGCTCTCTTAATGTCAGAATAAGAAAGGTTATTTACTTTTGAATCAGAAACACCTTTACTAATTATTCCCTCTCTCCCCAGAGTTCTTATAATATATCAAAAAAGAATCATATTTTCTTTTTTTATAGTGGGAAAGTTCCTGCTGCCCTATAATCTTTAAATAAAGGCAAGGATGGAAAGTGTGAATGCATAATATACTGTTATATAAATGACATTCAAGCCTTCAGTTAGCTCTGATTTCTGCACCACCAATTCTGTCTTCACTTGGATATAGCTAGTGCCTCTAAGTCCAGAGTTTCTTTTGTTCAGAAGACAGCCAACTTCTTTGCTCTTCTCAGCACCATTGCATTTATCTAAGCTTGGCTTTCTCTGCTTTGATTCGTCAATAAATACCCTATCGTCCACTTCTCAAATTCTAGAAATTGATCAAAATTTCTCATCTATTCACGTAGTTGTTTAAACACTTTAAAAACTAGACAAAACAACCATTGGAACCAGATTCAGATATAATACAGAGGTTGCAACTGTTCTCACAGAGAACAACAACATTTAAAAATGATGATGGTAAATATGCTAAAAGTTCCCAAGAAAAAGAACATCAAGAGAAAAAGAGAGTGAAAAAATTGATCATTTTTCTTTACAAAATTCGAGGTTAGAAGACCATCATAAATAAATATTATCTGATACCTGTAAAGAACTCTATGTCTTTTATTGTGCTTTAAATATTTCATATATAGGCATTCAGTCCATTTATTTGAAATTTATTATAGCTGATTACTAATTGAAGTAAAAGATAAAAAGGCGACTGTTGGCTTCATAATTAAAAAATAAATATTTGTTTCAGTTTGAAGTGTTCTTTTTCCCCATAAACCCTAAACAACTAACATTTACATGCTTTTATAAACAGAATTAAGGCATCATGAAATAAATATTTCATCTAAATTCAAGAATGCAGTTTCTTGCTTATCTTAATTTTCTGACTTCTAATCCATTCAGATAATATTTACATTAAACCTAACATATGTTAGAACTTGTATTTTCCATTCTTTTGGTATGTATGTTTGCATCTACTTATGAGATTTAATAACAAAATATTTGTTTTACTCTTCATTAATTTAATAATTATTTGACTTAATTTTTAATGACATAAAATTAATGGACAGTTGATATTCAAGAGAAAACACACTTTTCAGAAAGTTGAGATTATCCTATGACCCAGCATTTCCACTTCTAAGTATACACCCCAAAGAATTAAAAACAAGGACCCAAATAATTTTCACACAAATTTTCATAGCAGCATTGTTCACAATTGACAAAAGGAAGAAGAAGTCCAAATATCCATCAATGGAAGAAGGTAAACAAAATGTAGTACAATAGAATGCTATTCAGCCATAAAAAGGAAAGAATTTCAGAAACATACTCCCCTATAGATTAACATTAAAGATATCACATAGAGTGAAATAAGCTAGACACAAAAAGAGAAATATTGTATGATCTCAAGGATATGAAATAATTAGAATATGCAAATCCATGGTGAGAAATTAGAATATAGGTTACCAAGGAAAGGTTGGGCTTGAGAAATGTGGAGTTAATGCTTACTTGATACAATGTTTCTGTTAGGTATGATGGAAAAATTTTGGTAAGGAAGGATGGTAAGAGAAACACAATATTATGAATGAATTAACAGTACTGAATTATATACCTGAAGAGGCTAAAACTATTAACTCTAGGTTGTATATATGTTACCAGAATAGGACTGCACAGTACAAACAGTACACCCTAATGAAAACTAGGAGCTGTATTTAATAACATAATTATAATAATATGTTTCCCCCATTGTAGCAAAGCTACCACACTAAAAACAATGTTTATAATAGGGAAAACTGTGTTTGTATTAGGTTTACATGGTAATTCTGTACTTTCTGCATGACTTTCCTGTAAACTGACAAGTGCTACAATAAAAAAATGAAAAAAAGATGGAGCACACATGGCCATGTTAGTGCATATGTGTGTATGTATGTGTGTGTGCTGAAAGGACAAAATTATTACTTGAGAAAAGACTTTTTGTTTTATTGTGTATTTGTAATAAACTTGGTATGCATTAATTCAGCACTTCCCATAACTATATATATATAATCTTTCTATTAAAATATTAGAGTAAATCATTTTCTAGCAACTCAATATTTTTAATATTCTTTATCTAGCTAAAGATATATATGCATATATTATACATTTTATAATCCATAATTATTCATAAATAAGATATGTAATTATACAGAAAATTTGTTTGCACATATACCCAAGATAAATGCAAAATTTAGCCTTGATAACTAAAAGTTGCACAGAAATAGGACTCTTTATGCTTTTAAAGTTTCATTCATTCATTTAATAAATATTTCCTGATCTTTTACTTTCCAAGTAGTATTCTAACACTAGAAGACACAGCCATGACCAGAACAATTTTTAAAAAAAAATCTCAGTGAAAAGGTTTCCATTTTGGAAGAGGAGACAAAAAATAAAAAGAAATGAGTATGTAGTCTATTTGAAAGTGATAAGCATGGGAAGAAAAACAGAAGATTGCAGTAGTGTAAAAGAGGTTAATGTAACTGGAATTGATTTGGTTAGGAAATACCTCACTGAGAAGATGATCGTTTTTTACAAAGTTGTGAAGAAAGCCAAAGAACAAGCTGTGTGGGCATTTGAAAGAAAGTCTTGTCAGCAAGCAGATGACAAACAAGTTCTAAGTCCCTAAGCCAGGAGTGTTCTAGGTATTCTAGGGAAATCATGGAGATTCCATGAGGATGGAGAGCTGGGGTTGGTGCACTGGAGGACACATGGATCAGAGACCTCAGGGTTAGGGAGAGGTACAGATAATACAGGACCTTTTGTAGGTCTCCTAGATACTTAAACAATTCTGAAAGTTTTTCTTCAAGCCCAAGTACTGTAAAGAAGAGATTGATAGATACCTAAATCTCTTTATTTGAAGAAAATATTACAATCAGTGTTTATTTACATATTAATACTGAGTAGTTCCTGATAAGTAATACTCAAAAGCAGGAGTACTTGAATAATATTTGGTACCAGAAGCATAGGCATGTTTCTATAAAGCAACAGATATTAAAATTAGAATGGAGAAAAAGTAAGAGTAAGAATGTCCCTCACTGAAGAAGTAGTTTGATAACCTTAAGTAAAACAAGAGGGTACATTCTTAATGTTTTTTAATTAATAAAACTCCATGATTCGATAATTAATTATAATTAAAAAATTATTTCTTTGTTTGAAATTCTCACAGTGAATTGCTACAAAGTGCTTAACTATGCTCACTTCCACAAGATAAAATTAAATTTTATGCATAGTTCAGCCTTTACAAGTAAAAAAATTAAGCACTCTTTCATAAATAAAGCTTTTGAATGCAGTTTCCTTTACATTTTCTTCACATGTACCTAAGAAATATGAAGAAAATATTGCCAGATATTAGTATATGATTAAATGTCCAGTATTACATAATGTTGAAAAGTAAATTAAAGTCAAATTTTATTTAACTTACGATTATAATCAGTATTTTTGTTTATCCTTATAAATACTTCTGAAAGAAGCAGTCAAATTAATAAAAAAATTAAAATTTAAGCCAACAGAAATTGGAAAAGTGAAAGAAAAACAATATCAAAGATGAAAATAAATTATGAACACAGGAAAAAATGTCAATGATCTCACATATTGATGACTATTCATCATGTCAAGGAACCCAGCCTAATAGCTTAATGGGCCTCCTATGTAAAGCTAGCAGGTCACGAAAGAGCACTCTAATCCCTTATGATTGTGATGTCATTCTAACTTTTAAAAAATTTGAAATATGAACTTTTTATGAATTTGTATATTTAGAATTATAGTCAACAATCTGATTTACTGCCTATATTTGAAAACTATGAATCACAGACAAAACAACAGAGGACAAAGAAATCAATATACATAAATACTGAAAGAATTTAATTTGAAAAAGTTCTTCCAAATATATATAACAAGCAAATCATAATACATTAAGTGTTCTTTGAATGTTGTTTTGGGAAATAATCTGACAAAGCTCATTATAAAAATTCCTCTTAAAATGGATTGTGATATGTGTCCTTAGAAGTACTAAAGTTTAAGGAAATATTAGCTTTAAGGAAATATTAACAAAATACCATTAATCCTGCCAAAACATATTCAATGTCCAATTGAATTCAGTTTCAAATTAAACACCATCTAATACGTTACAGTTTTTAACAAAAAAGAAAAATATCAAAAAGGAATGTAATAAATTTACCCTAATGTAAGTTCTATGCCATGAGTGTTCAAGATATATATGATAGCAGAGTATTTCAGAAGTTAAATAAATATACATAACAGATAAGCAAGTTATATATATTTGAATTACTGTGGACTGGATGCATATACACATACATAAACACACATACCTATTTAAACACATATATGCATATATATGTTTATATATAGTATATGTGTATAATTGTATATATTATATCATTGTATGCTTGTAAATTTAAAATAAACTTTGACTTTAATATAGTTACATATTTTCAGTGGGAAATATTTAAATACATAATATGACAATGGAACTCCAAAAGGACTCTTAAAAGGGTTGTAATCATAACTTAGAGGAACTTGATCCTTACCCTCACTCCCAATTGAATTGTTTAGAATGGAAGTAAAATACACAAAAATCAATAATTCTCTAGGTGCCATTTTGTTTAGTGTCTTCATATTTATTGGATTATGTTAGTTTCTAAATTAGGCAAAAAGCTTATTCATTATGCCATTCTTTTCTTATTATTGTTTTATTCCTTTTCTAGGAGGTTTAGGAGATGATGAGTTGTTCAAGTATTGATTAAATCCCCATGCCTAGTATCTATAAATAAGCACTTTATCATCTTGAAATTTCAGTTTTCATCCTCATCTACTGTAATCTTGGATAGATTCTATAAAATGTCTTCTGTGTCTTTAATTATGTTTTCTACTAATTTCAATATCTTAGTAATTGTTTGCTTCAAAATACACACACATGCAGACATGCCAATCATGTTTTTTAAGTCTAAGCCTTCTTTCTTCATTCCAAAGTCTTCTAAGATTCCATTTGCAAAAATACAATTGCCCATTTGATAAGGTTGTAAACAATAGATAGTTTCTAAAATTCTTTAATGAGCAGTCAAAAGTTTCAAGATTTCCTTGATGGAAATCATTCATTGCAGTATGACATCTACGCATGACAGTTTTTGATCAATAAAATATCTGATCTAGGTGCTGCCAGCGTTTTACACAAAATCAAATGAAATATCATTCTCATAATTACAGTTCAATATTATAATAACCATGACTAAAGTGTCCGACTGATACTATAAATAGAAAAAAGAGATACATCATTTATTATTTTATCTATGCTTAATGTTAAGGTACTAAGTCCAATTTTCTTAACAGTGAATATGTTATCACATTTTATCAAGATGTTTATAATGTTTTGTTACAAAAAATCTGTGTAACAGCATTGTTTCAGATTATATATGTTTTTGAGATTGAAGTGTTTCATTCTAAAAATGTTAAAAAATATTTATTGAGGTCTAATGTTAGAAGATTATGGTTTAAATGGTTCACCACTCAGAATAGTATAACAGTGGTTCTCAATCTTTACCATACCTAAGTCACCTGGAAGGTTGTTATAATATAGATTGTTGGGCCCCAAACATGTGTTTCAGTAGGTGTAAGGTAACAGAAAATTTGCATATCTAAAAATTCCCTGAATATATTGATGACACTACTGGTTCATTCTGAGAACTTTAGTTTTATTTTTTCAATTATAGGTCATTGATGTGGGTGATAAGTGAAGGAAAAAATTCACAGAAGGCATGGCATAATTAATCAGTAGATTTCTAGCAGACACAATATAAAAATAGCAATAAAATTAATAAATGACCTACATGTATATGTCTGCAAAACATATTTTAGCAGAACTCTTATAGTCAAATCATATTCTTTTGCATCTATCTAACAATCAGTATCTATTTATCTATATAGTATCTAGCTATCTACTATCTCTTATATACTAACATCTCTCCATCTATCTATGAAAAATCCAATAAAAATAGATCAAATCATAACTACATGAGGGTTATAAATTAAATCAATCAAATATCTAAAATCTGAATGTTCAGTTTAATTTTATTCTGGCTTTCTACCTCGTTTTTCGGTTCAACCTAGATCTAAACTGACTGCCCATATTGACTGTAAGATTCTCAGGCTTATTCTAGTTTTAACTATGAAATGCCAGCAAAAAATTCTTAAACATTAGGAATAGTTCCTGACGCTGGAAAATTCTTTTCGCTTTTAAAATTTTTTGTTTGATTTTTAATGTAATTTTATTGCGATATCTTTAGACACCATACAATCCATGCGAAGTATACAATTGATGGTTCACAATATCATCACATAATTGTTTATTCGTTACCATGATCATTTTTAGAACATATGCATTACTCCAGAAAGCGAACTTATAAACAAAAAAAAACAAACAAAAAAAAAAACCAACCCATGCCTCTTATCCCTCCCTCTTATTGATCACTAGTATTGCGATTTACCCAATTTTAAGGTTTCTTACAATAGAGGTAGGTTAACAAAAACTGTATGGTGTGTATTGTGTGTGTGTATATACATATATAAACACATATATTCATGCATATATATATATGTATGCACACATATTTGTATGTATATTATATATATGCACACATATACACAAACATATTAGTGGAACTAAACACCCAGAAGTTGTTCCTGACAAACACTGGCAACTTACTATATTTTTGACAATACAGTTATACAATTTTTATCAAAGATCAGGGTTACTGGGTTATAGTATTTCCTTCTGGCTATTCTAAAACACTAGGTGCTCAAAGTAAATATCTCTATAATGGGTTAGTAGCCACAGTCATTTGTTAAATCCTAATTTTTCATTCTACTTTCCTCTCATTTATCTTTCTCTCAATATTCAGGAAAACTGGACAATGACCATTTTAATGTCTTCATGCTGGAAAGGGGTGTTGACCTTCTGGGGCAGAGCAATGCATGTGGGTGTTGTTCCTGGAGAGACTGGAACCTCTGAGTTTCAGGGCTCCTCTGGCCTAGGTTCAATATGGAAGCCTTAAGTTTCTGAGAAAGTAAACTTACTAAAAAAAAAAATTTTTATAGAGACCTAGGTAGAGACTAGGACATGCATTAGGATTTTCAGGAATATTGTTGATTGGGACTTGGCATACTGCGGTACTTTGGAATATCTGGGTAAAATTTGCATAAAAGTAACCTCCTGAACTAGAAACTTTACTTTGTTCCATTACTTTTCCCCTTTTTGTCAAGAAGGCATTCTCAATGCCACAGTGCCAGATCCAGGCTCATCCCTGGGAGTCATGTCCCACATTGCCAGGGAGACTTATACCCCAGGGAATCATGCCCCATGCAAGGGGTTGGTTAATGAGATTATTTGCAGAGTTATTTTAAAGTGAGAGGCCACACCTGAGAAAGAAAGGAAGCTCTCTGAGGGTGACTTTCAGGCATAATTACAGGCAGGTCTAGTTTCACCACTGCAAAAATAATTGTTATAAAGCCAAGCCTCAAGATCGAGAGTTTGGCCTGTTAAATTGGAAGTTCTTAATATCTTTGATAATGTAATAATTTCTTCAAGTGGTGAAGTATAATAGATGCACATTTTTCCCAGTTCCTCAAGAAGACTTTGCAAAAGTAGTTTCATTTTCTGCCCAAAACACTCTGAAATGTATCTGGATATCTCATTAAACTATAAAGAATAATAAGATCTCTCATGTAGTTAGGTTGTTTAAATAAACTGGCCAGACAGTTTATATTAGATAATGTGCTACAGAAAATTTAAATTTTGGAGCATATAAACATTTCTTCCTTTGGTCTCACATTGATGTTGAAGAACTGAAAGCAGGGACATGAAAGCATACTGGTGTTTATCATGGAATTTTTCACAATTTATGATGGCTGGAAGTGGCCTTAGGGTACATTAACTGATGAACGAAAGAGTAAAACTTAGTGAAAACATACAATAGAATAATGAGCGGCTGCAGGAAAGAATGAAGTTGGATGGCCTAAAATTTGGAGAATGAAGCTTGAGGATATTATGTGGAGTGAAAAAAGCCAGGAAAAAATGGTCAAATAATGTATGGTCTCACTAATATAAACTGACCACAATGATCAAACTGAGAACTGAATTTGAGTGAATAGATTATCAGGGGATGGAAAGTGGGCAGAGATTGGGCAACAGATTAAGGAGTGCAGAATGTTTATAAAAGTCTCATTGTAAAGGTTCCTAGATTAAAAGCTGTTATAGCAGTCACATATTTTCCTAAATTTTAATTGTTATTTCTAAACCTTGAAGTGCTGTGCAATGTAGCTGTGCAGTTACCTGGAACACTGGGTATCTGTGGAACAAGAGACTCAGAATTAGAGTTCTGCACCTCTGAAAATCAGCTTTATACCATACAGCAACGGTTAACAAAGCTGAAAATGAGATCGGACTTCAATGAGAGATATGAATGTAATGGACTTGGCTAGGAATAAAGTCAATAAGTAGACAGGATAAAGAACGATATTGCCTATATTTTAAAACTTCAGTGTTTTCACTTTAAAAAATGTAACAGAGTTAAGTGCTTATTGTATTTTTGGAAAAAAAAATTCTTATTTGTAACACGATGTGTTCTTACAGAAATATGGTGTTGATAATGGCAATGGTACAGAGGTGTTACTTTCAGAGGAAATGAGTAGAAATTAAAACAAACAATGGAAATTTATCCTCTCAATATTCTGGAGGCTAGAAGTCCAAACTGAAGGTGTCAGCAGGGCCATGAATCCTCTAAAGTCTCTAGGGAAAAATTCACTCTTGTCTCCTCCTAGCTTCTGGTAGTTGCTGGCAATCCTTTGCATTCTTTGGCACGTAACCTCATCACTCTGATTTCTGGCTCTATCACCACATGGTTGTCTTCCCTTTGTGTCTCCTTTGTGTCTCCAAACCTCTCTTTTTCAAAGACCCCAGTTAGTGAATTTAGGACCCACTCTAATCAAGTATGACCTCATCTTAACCTGTTTACATCTGCAGACACTCTATTTCCAAAGGAGGTAATGTGCACAGGAGTAAAAGTAATGTCAACATATCTTTTTAGAGAGGAAAATATGACCTACAATCTGTAGTATCTATATATATGTCTTTAAAATCTGAAGCTCAGCCATAACTTCCAACTCTCTCATCATTAAACCTTATATTCACTTCTTCTGTGATCCAGTATCCTCAAGATTCATTCCAAGTCATGTTCTCACATTTTTTTTTCAGTTGGGTTATCTTTTCTAAGCCCTTCAGTTTACTTTCCTCTTGAAGTTAAGGCAATACTTCCCATAGAAAGGCTGTGCTGAGACTTGACTGTAGATATTGACTTAGTAGCTAGGAGGAGAGGTGGACACAAATTTTAGGTAGAACAAGCATGATATTGAGACACCTATGCCTTTGGTGAGATCTCCTTATGGTGTCTATGGTGACAAGAAGAGAGTATGACTTTAATCAAATGGCAATGTGACATGTCTATGAGGTTTAAGGGGTTCAAGTTTCTCAATCATATCTACCCGTAAATGCTCACCTCTTATCTCTGCTTCGGTGTTGGCTTCACAAGTGTGCAATCTCTGCAGTCACACTGACTGAACAACTAAGTGTTATCATAGACACCATGCTCAGGAGGGCCTATCTGTGCTTTAATGTTCTGATACCATCTTGAAACTCTCAATTTTCAACAAGAATCCTTGCATTTTTATTTTTCACTGTCCTCAAAATTTATGTGGCCAGTCATGCACAAGTTCTTGTTTTCTCAGTCAGAGCCCTAAATTTAGAATCAGCAGAGTGTGAAGTACACCTTCTTTACAAATATGATGCTTGTGCAAGCAGGTCATGGACTTGGTCTTCAGTCCAGTGGTCCTTTAAGTTTCAAGAGATGACAATTAGAAAAAAAAAGATACTGCTATAGAGGACTTCTGGCTTTCTCACAAACCTGAGTTGGCAAAGGACCCTAGATTGAACTTATTATTTTCTCTCTTTAGTATGTTGAAGGCAATATAGAATCAACCTCACTGTCTTTTTAATTACCGTTAACATGTCATCATTACAAAGTTAGAGAGATTTCATAAGTCATTTATCAAGTTTTCTCTTGAATCCCATCTCAGTACACCACAGTGAGGGTCTTACCACATGTGTTTCTATATCATTCCGGTGTTATTATCACACCCACTTACCTCTAACAGTGGTGTGCTGCTGTAGGGTTGATGTGATTTAATTCCAGAATCTCATCCTGAGAATTTTAATTCTAAATCTACTTATGTTACCAACTGTTATAGATGGCATCCTCTTAACCCTATAACAAGGATTTGAGGAGTTAATTTGAGAAAGGGGATATAAATGGTTAGAAAATGGAAAAGTGAAGCAGGGAAAATAAGATAGAAAAAATTAAAAAAAAATGTGATTTTAAGCCAACTACTAAAATGGACATATAAAGCTTAACCCTGTGAGAAAAATGTGGTAATGGTACAAAACACATTACTCAGAATTATACCATTCAACAGGTTAAGGCAGCTGGGATATGCATACCCCAATTCCTGAGAGGGCACGTCTGGTCTTGGGATTTCTGTCCACTGTGCATGGGGCCCAGAGTTGCAGAAATAGGCTGAAGCATGTAAAAGGATTAGGGGACATGTGGGCCAGGCGCTGTCAGCATCTGCTGCATTGGTGTTGATGTAGAGGGAAGGCCAGGAAGATTGATTTCTGACATCCTCTCTTCAATTCTAATTAATGTACCTTGCAACCCTCCCTTAGGCCCTCAAACATTTTTGCTTTCTATCAGCAGTAAATCTCAAGACACAACCTTAAGAGCAGATAGAATATCTCTTCTCTGGTGTGAAATAAACTCTGATCAGAATTTATCAGGTGTGAACTCTGATATGTAAACCCTGGACCAAGAATGAACCAGGAATTAATGAGGATAGAAATGTTGCTTTAATATTCCCAAAATATTATCCTAAGATATTTAATTTTTATGGTTGAATTGCAATATGTATTGTAAAAGAACGTAGCAGATGGAAAGAGTACCAGTGCAATAAAAGCTGTGAAGGAACTGAAGCATTTTGAAGTGAGGGGTGAAAGGATTTTCCCTCTGGCTTGAAACCAAAGTGACTTCTAAAATGCAAATCAAACTTGTCTTTTCCTTACTTTAAAAATGTGTACTTTAAAAACGTCCCATTGCCCATAAATTCAAGTTAAGAGTGCTTCATATCTTAATGCAAGAAATAGCCTGGTAATCTTACCTGTTTTATTTGTTCTCAGTCCCTAACTCTCACCTTTTCTCAATCTAAGCCATGGACATAGCTTGTAAAAGCTCTTGGTTTTGAGCATGAAATATTGTCTCAGTCTATGGGTTCTAAACAATCACTTTTTCCCTCCTCCAAACAATTTTGACCCATATACTTCAGTTACCATATTAAATTTAATTTCCCCTGAATCCCTCCTAGACTAGTGTGGTTAGAAAATATTTTTTAAGATATGATTTGTGAAGTTTTTTTCTTCTGCCTTACTGCATTTTCTTCTTTCTCTTTCTCCATATTTCTAGGCATATGTAGTAGGCCTCATGCCTTCCTGCCTCTGGGGAGGTGCTTGTCAGGAGGAGAAATAAGCAGAACAAGTCAGAAGGAATTCTGCACTTTTGTCTTCAAAATCTTAAAAATCATTGAGAAAGGATCACATTTTCAGTGAGAAAGAGGGTATATTGGAAAATATAGAAGGAAGAGATGGGCCCTGACAGATTATATGAATAAATCATACTAGGGAGGGAAAAGAAAATGAAGACTGTGGATGCATAGCTCTTGGCACCTGGACTTTGTTCCCTAGCAAACAGGTTGTTACCTGTGCCCAGGTAACAACACTAGAGATGGCTTGTGCTCTCCAATGTCTTTGTGCTGCATAAGGTGAAAGAACCATAATAGCGCTCATTATAGATACTCAATAAACATTCCATAACTGTGTGAATGTACCACAGTAGGAACCTGGAATTAATGAGATTGCATTTCCTCAGAGCCTGGAGGCTTTGTGGGTTTGTGGGAAAAGTTGAATTAATTTATAGGAAATAAAGTGACATTTCTTATACATGTGCATTTGGGGAAAGAGTGATACAGCTGTAGTAGTGTATAGCCCTGCAGCACCCAATTACTCTTATAATAGAATTTACCACATTTTATTGCTATTGCTTAATTGCATGTTTTTCCCTAGATGGGAGACTGTTCTGTGCTGTCCCCTATTGTATTCTGCTTTATATTTTATTTCCAATGCTTGAGAATGAATGGCAATTAAATTCCTTATTTTGAAAGAATAGGATAAGAGACAATGAATTAAAATGTCTGACCACCTGGAATGAATTTCTATTCATTTTATTGTTACCTGAACTTGTAGGAACTATCTTGTTAAGACTTCTGTATCTGCCTTCTAATAATCTCTTCAGTTATTGAAGTTCATCTCCCTCTTTCAAAATTGCAACCACATATGCCACAAACTCCACAAGCACCCAAAGTGGTACACACATTTCATTTACTTTCATGTATATTAAAAATATTCCCCCTGCTCATATTTTAAACAAATTAAGAAATAAACAGGAAGCAGCCCTGCATGCAGATATCAACTTGGGACTAACATGTATCTGCGGGTAAGTGTGTGTCATGATACATTTATTCCACTTTAGAACTCTCACTTTGGAGTCCCATCACTATCAAATTGTCACATGAAGTGTGGAGAGGAAAGTGTCTTCTCTCCAGGTAGGTATCTAAGAGAAGGTTGTTGAGTCAAAAATTCTGAGGTCATTATTTCCTATTATGTCAGTCAAGTTTTATGGAAACAAGGCTTACTTTAAAATCATAGGACTGGGCAACAGGAAAAATTTGTTGGCATTGCCTGTGAATGAGCAATAAAACTTCAAAATGGGTAGTAGCAGCTGGTAAAAAATTGCTAAAGGTAATAGTAAAGTGCTATGTTAAAGAAATGGGGCATACCACCTCTCCTGATGTCCTAGGAAATGACTTTTATGGAGAAACATGGACATTGATGCCTCTGAATGCAAAGATTTTTTAGATACCCCTTAATCCATTTATTTAATTTATATTTTTCTTCCTTATGTATACACAAGAATGATGTATAAAAACCTCCAGATCTAAAAAACATGAAAGAGTTCTTTCTATAAATGCAAAATAAAAATTCTCCTCCTCTTGTTCAGGTCCCAATTCAAAATTAGCAGCTTTTCAGGTCACTTGATAAATGGGCTGGGGTAGCACACCCAAATGAAGAATATGTTGTCGCCAAAATCCAAAGAGACCAACTAGGTGTTTGCGCCTCTTTTTTGCTCATGGGAGGGGCCAGATGCAGCAACTTATCCCTCATCTTAGGAGGGATATCTTTTTTTTTTTTTTTTTTTTTTTGCTGTTACTTTTTTTTTTATTAATTAAAAAAATTAACTAACACAACAATAGAAATCAATCCATTCTACATATGCAATCAGTAATTCTTAATATCATCACATAGGTGTATGGTCATCATTTCTCAGTACATATGCATCGATTTAGAGAAAGAAATAGCACTACAACAGAAAAAGAAATAAAGTGATAACACAGAGAGAAAACACAAATAAAAATAAAAAGTACAAAAATATATAAGAGAAAAAAAAACAAAACAAACAAAAAAAAAACTATAGGTCAGATGCAGCTTCATTCAGCGTTCCAAGATAATTACATTACAATTAGGCAGTATTGTGCTGAACATTTTTTTTTTTTTTAGACATCATACCATTCTACATATGCAATCAGTAATTCTTAACATCATCACATAGATGCATGATCATCGTTTCTTAGTACATTTGCATCGGTTTAGAAGAACTAGCAGTATAACAGGAAAAGATATAGAATGTTAATATAGAGAAAAAAAATAAAAGTAATAATAATAAGAACAAAACAAACAAAACAAAACAAAACAAAAACCTATAGCTCGGATGCAGCTTCGTTCAGTATTTTAACATGATTACTTTACAATTAGGTATTATTGTACTGTCCATTTTTGAGTTTTTGTATCTAGTCCTATTGCACCGTCTGTATTCCATCAGCTCCGATTACCCATTATCTTACCCTGTTTCTAACTCCTGCTGGACTCTGTTACCAATGACATATTCCAAGTTTATTCTCGAGTGTCGATTCACATCATTGGGACCATACAGTATTTGTCTTTTAGCTTTTGGCTAGACTCACTCAGCATAATGTTTTCTAGGTCCATCCATGTTATTACATGCTTCATAAGTTTATCCTGTCTTAACGCTGCATAATATTCCATCGTATGTATATACCACAGTTTGTTTAGCCACTCGTCTGTTGATGGACATTTTGGCTGTTTCCATCTCTTTGCAATTGTAAATAACGCTGCTATAAACATTGGTGTGCAAATGTCCGTTTGAGTTTTTGCCCTTAATTCCTTTGAGTAGATTCCCAGCAATGGTATTGCTGGATCATATGGCAATTCTATATTCAGCTTTTTGAGGAACCGCCAAACTGCTTTCCACAGTGGTTGCACCATTTGACATTCCCACCAACAGTGGATAAGTGTGCCTCTTTCTCCGCATCCTCTCCAGCACTTGTCATTTTCTGTTTTGTTGATAATGGCCATTCTGGTGGGTGTGAGATGATATCTCATTGTGGTTTTGATTTGCATTTCTCTAATGACCAGGGACATTGAGCATCTCTTCATGTGTCTTTTGGCCATTTGTATTTCCTCCTCTGAGAGGTGTCTATTCAAGTCTTATTCCCATTTTGTAATTGGGTTGGCTATCTTTTTGTTGTTGAGTTGAACAATCTCATTATAAATTCTGGATATTAGACCTTTATCTGATATGTCGTTTCCAAATATTGATTCCCATTGTGTAGGCTGTCTTTCTACTTTCTTGATGAAGTTCTTTGATGCACAAAAGTGTTTAATTTTGAGGAGTTCCCATTTATTTATTTCCTTCTTCAGTGCTCTTGCTTTAGGTGTAAGGTCCATAAAACCGCCTCCAATTGTAAGATTCATAAGATATCTCCCTACATTTTCCTCTAACTGTTCTATGGTCTTAGACCTAATGTTTAGATCTTTGATCCATTTTGAGTTAACTTTTGTATAGGGTGTGAGATATGAGTCTTCTTTCATTCTTTTGCATATGGATATCCAGTTCTCTAGGCACCATTTATTGAAGAGACTGTTCTGTCCCAGGTGAATTGGCTTGACTCCCTTATCAAAGATCAAATGACCATAGATGAGAGGGTCTATATCTGAGCACTCTATTCGATTCCATTGGTCGATATATCTATCTTTATGCCAATACCATGCTGTTTTGACCACTGTGGCCTCATAATATGCCTTAAAGTCTGGCAGCGCAAGACCTCCAGCTTCGTTTTTTTTCCTCAAGATGTTTTTAGCAATTCGGGGCACCCTGCCCTTCCAGATAAATTTGCTTATTGGTTTTTCTATTTCTGAAAAATAAGTTGTTGGGATTTTGATTGGTATTGCATTGAATCTGTAAATCAATTTAGGTAGGATTGACATCTTAACTATATTTAGTCTTCCAATCCATGAACACGGTATGTCCTTCCATCTGTTTAGGTCTTCTGTGATTTCTTTTAGCAGTTTTTTGTAGTTTTCTTTGTATAGGTCTTTTGTCTCTTTAGTTAAATTTATTCCTAGGTATTTTATTCTTTTAGTTGCAATTGTAAATGGGATTCATTTCTTGATTTCCCCCTCCGCTTGTTCATTGCTAGTGTATAGAAATGCTACAGATTTTTGAATGTTGATCTTGTAACCTGCTACTTTGCTGTACTCATTTATTAGCTCTAGTAGTTTTGTTGTGGATTTTTCTGGGTTTTCGACGTATAGTATCATATCGTCTGCAAACAGTGATAGTTTTACTTCTTCCTTTCCAATTTTGATGCCTTGTATTTCTTTTTCTTGTCTAATTGCTCTGGCTAGAACCTCCAACACAATGTTGAATAATAGTGGTGATAGTGGACATCCTTGTCTTGTTCCTGATCTTAGGGGGAACGTTTTCAATTTTTCCCCATTAAGGATGATATTAGCTGTGGGTTTTTCATATATTCCCTCTATCATTTTAAGGAAGTTCCCTTGTATTCCTATCCTTTGAAGTGTTTTCAACAGGAAAGGATGTTGAATCTTGTCAAATGCCTTCTCTGCATCAATTGAGATGATCATGTGATTTTTCTGCTTTAATTTGTTGATATGGTGTATTACATTAATTGATTTTCTTATGTTGAACCATCCTTGCATACCTGGGATGAATCCTACTTGGTCATGATGAATAATTCTTTTAATGTGTTGTTGGATACGATTTGCTAGAATTTTATTGAGAATTTTTGCATCAATATTCATTAGAGAGATCGGCCTGTAGTTTTCTTTTCTTGTAATATCTTTGCCTGGTTTTGGTATGAGGGTAATGTTGGCTTCATAGAATGAGTTAGGTAGTTTTCCCTCCACTTCGATTTTTTTGAAGAGTTTGAGGAGAGTTGGTACTAATTCTTTCTGGAATGTTTGATAGAATTCACATGTGAAGCCGTCTGGTCCTGGACTTTTCTTTTTAGGAAGCTTTTGAATGACTGCTTCGATTTCTTTACTTGTGATTGGTTTGTTGAGATCATCTATCTCTTCTTGAATCAAAGTTGGTTGTTCATGTCTTTCCAGGAACCCGTCCATTTCCTCTAAATTGTTGTATTTATTAGCGTAAAGTTGTTCATAGTATCCTGTTATTACCTCCTTTATTTCTGTGAGGTCAGTAGTTATGTCTCCTCTTCCATTTCTGATCTTATTTATTTGCATCCTCTCTCTTCTTCTTTTTGTCAATCTTGCTAAGGGCCCATCAATCTTATTGATTTTCTCATAGAACCAACTTCTGGCCTTATTGATTTTCTCTATTGTTTTCATGTTTTCAATTTCATTTATTTGTGCTCTAATCTTTGTTATTTCTTTCCTTTTGCTTGCTTTGGGGTTAGCTTGCTGTTCTTTCTCCAGTTCTTCCAAATGGATACTTAATTCCTGAATTTTTGCCTTTTCTTCTTTTCTGATATAGGCATTTAGAGCAATAAATTTCCCTCTTAGCACTGCCTTTGCTGCGTCCCATAAGTTTTGATATGTTGTGTTTTCATTTTCATTCGCCTCGAGGTATTTGCTAATTTCTCTAGCAATTTCTTCTTTGACCCAGTCGTTGTTTAGGAGTGTGTTGTTGAGCCTCCACGTATTTGTGAATTTTCTGGCACTCTGCCTATTATTGATTTCCAACATCATTCCTTTATGGTCCTAGAAAGTGTTGTGTAAGATCTCAATCTTTTTAAATTTGTTAAGACTTGCTTTGTGACCCAGCATATGGTCTGTTTTTGAGAATGATCCATGAGCACTTGAGAAAAAGGTGTATCCTGCTGTTGTGGGATGTAATGTCCTATAAATGTCTATTAAGTCTAGTTCATTTATAGTAATATTCAGATTCTCTATTTCTTTGTTGATCTTCTGTCTAGATGTTCTGTCCCTTGATGAGAGTGGTGAGTTGAAGTCTCCAACTATTTAGTATATGAGTCTATTTCCCTTTTCAGTGTTTGCAGTGTATTCCTCATGTATTTTGGGGCATTCTGATTCGGTGCGTAAATATTTATGATTGTTATGTCTTCTTGTTTAATTGTTCCTTTTATTAGTATATAGTGTCCTTCTTTGTCTCTTTTAACTGCTTTACATTTGAAGTCTAATTTGTTGGATATTAGTATAGCCACTCCTGCTCTTTTCTGGTTGTTATTTGCATGAAATATCTTTTCCCAACCTTTCACTTTCAACCTATGTTTATCTTTGGGTCTAAAATGTGTTTCCTGTAGACAGCATATAGAAGGATCCTGTTCTTTAATCCATTCTGCCAATCTATGTCTTTTGATTGGGGAATTCAGTCCATTGACATTTAGTGTTATTACTGTTTGGATAATATTTTCCTCTAACATTTTGCCTTTTGTATTATATATATCATATCTGATTTTCCTTCTTTCTACACTCTTTTCCATATCTCTCTCTTCTGTCTTTTTGTATCTGACTCTAATGCTCCCTTTAGTATTTCTTGCAGAGCTGGTCTCTTGGTCACGAATTCTTTCAGTGACTTTTTGTCTGAGAATGTTTTAATTTCTCCCTCATTTTTGAAGGATAATTTTGCTGGATATAGGAGTCTTGGTTGGCAGTTTTTCTCTTTTAGTATTTTAAATATATCATCCCACTGTCTTCTAGCTTCCATGGTTTCTGCTGAGAAATCTACACATAGTCTTATTGGGTTTCCCTTGTATGTGATGGATTGTTTTTCTCTTGCTGCTTTCAAGATCCTCTCTTTCTCATGACCTCTGACATTCTAACTAGTAAGTGTCTTGGAGAACGCCTATTTGGGTCTAATCTCTTTGGGGTGCGCTGCACTTCTTGGATCTGTAATTTTAGGTCTTTCATAAGAGTTGGGAAATTTTCAGTGAAAATTTCTTCCATTAGTTTTTCTCCTCCTTTTCCCTTCTCTTCTCCTTCTGGGACACCCACAACACGTATATTTGTGCGGTTCATATTGTCCTTGAGTTCCCTGATACCCTGTTCAAATTTCTCCATTCTTTTCCCTATAGTTTCTGTTTCTTTTTGGAATTCAGATGTTCCATCCTCCAAATCACTAATTCTATCTTCTGTCTCTTTAAATCTATCATTGTAACTATCCATTATTTTTTCTATGTTTGCTACTTTATCCTTCACTTCCATAAGTTCTGCGATTTGTTTTTTCAGTTTTTCTATTTCTTCTTTATGTTCAGCCCATGTCCTCTTCATGTCCTCCCTCAATTTATCGATTTCATTTTTGAAGAGGTTTTCCATTTCTGTTCGTATATTCAGGATTAGTTGTCTCAGCTCTTGTGTCTCATTTGAGCTATTGGTTTGTTCCTTTGACTGGGCCATATTCTCAATCTTTTGAGCGTGGACAGTTATCTTCTGCTGCTGGCGTCTGGGCATTTATTCAGATTTCTCTGGGTGTTGGACCCAGCAAGGTTGTAAGATTTTTCTGTGAAATCTCTGGGATCTGTTTTTCTTATCTTGCCCAGTATGTGGCGCACGTGGCACACGTTTGTCTCAAGTGTTTGGAATGGGTCTCCCCCAGTCACCGATCTCCGTGGCCTGGGGATTTCGGATCCAAAACTCTCCGTTGGTTCAGGGGCCGTGCGTGGTGGGGGCGTCAGCTGCCGCGGCTTGAGGGGACCCTGTGGCTGGTTGTGGGCCGCAGTGGGCCTGGGGGATTCCCCACCAGACCAGGAAGCCTCCCGTGGGGGGGGGCTTCCGCGGCTTGGATAGCCCTCCTATCTGAGACTCGTATCCGCGGACTCGAAGCAGAGACTTGAAGCCGCCCACAAAAGAGGGGTGCCACCTGCCTCGGCTTGGGAAACTTGCTTCTCCAATACTCTCAGCCAGCCCGGAAAGGGGGGAGGGAGTAGCTCGGACCACCGCAGCTGCCGCTGATCGGGAAATCGCACGCCGCTCGGGGGTCTCACTGCAGCCGAGTCTCGCAGTCAGTCTAGCCAGCCCAGACTTTGGATAGCCCTCTGATCCGGGACTTGTAGCCGTGGACTTAAAGCCGAGACTCGAAGCCGCCCGCAAAAGAAGGGCGCCACCTGCCTCGGCTTGGGGAACTTACTTCTCTGATACTCTCAGCCAGCCCGGGAAGGAGGGAGGGATTAGCTCGGACCGCCGCAGCTGCGGCCGCTCGGGGGTCTCCCCGCAGCCAAGTCTCGCAATCAGACTTGCCAGCCCAGACTTTGGATAGCCCTCTGATCCGAGACTTTAGTCGCGGACTCGAAGCCGAGACTCGAAGCCGCCCGCAAAAGTGTGGCGCCGGCCGCCTTGGCTGGGAAGCTTGTCTCTCCGAGTCTCTCAGCGAGCCCGGGAAGGAGGGAGGGATTAGCTCGGATCGCCGCAGCTGCAGCCGCTCGGGGGTCTCGCCGCAGCCAAGTCTCGCAATCAGACTTGCCAGCCCAGACTTTGGATAGCCCTCTGATCCGAGACTTGTAGTCGCGGACTCGAAGCCGCCCGCAAAAGTGTGGCGCCGGCCGCCTTGGCTGGGAAGCTTGTCTCTCCGAGTCTCTCAGCGAGCCCGGGAAGGAGGGAGGGATTAGCTCGGACCGCCGCAGCTGCGGCTGCTCGGGAAATCGCCCGCCGCTCGGGGATCTCACTCACCGCAGCTGAGTTTTGCAGTCAGACTAGCCAGCCCAGACTTGGTTACGCTGTGTGTCCATTTCCTGCTGTAGCCCCGGGAGCTGTTTTGTACTGTTTCTGTTCACCTATTAGTTGATTTGGAGTCGGAGGAACTAAGACGCATGTACCTTACTAAGACGCCATCTTGGATCTCCCTTAGGAGGGATATCTTGACATGCCCCAGACCACTTGAAACCTAGAAATTTCACTGAAGTGGAAGGCTCCTCTATTTTTTTGGATTTATCTCCCATCCTCTGACATGCAAATGACTTACCAATAAGTCTAGAGCAGTTGCTACTTCTTGCTCCCTAGTTTCAATCAACAGGATATCATCAATATAATGGACCAGTGTGAGGTCTTCTGGGAGGGAGAAATGATCAACTTTCCTGCAGACAAGATTATGACATAGGGTTGGAGAGTTGATATGCTCCTGAGGTAGGACAGTGAAAGTATGTTGCTGGCCTTGCCAGCTGAAAGCAAACTGTTTCTAGTGGTCCTTACTAACACCTATTGAGAAAAAAAGCATTTGCCAGATCAATAGCTGCATGCCAGGTACCAGAAGATGTATTGATTTGCTCAAGCAAATCACATGTACCACAAATCTGGAACAGAAGCTGCAATTGGAGTTACCACCTGGTTGAGCTTATAATAATCCACTGTCATCCTCTAAGACCCATTTGTTTTCTGTACAGGCCAAATACGAGAGTTGAATGGGGATGTGGTATAAATCACGACCCCTTTATCCTTTAAGTTCTTAAGAGTGGAAGTAATCTCTTCAAGCCCTCCAGGAATCTGGTATTGCTTCTGATTTATTATTTTGCTAGGTAGGGGCAGTTCTAATGGCTTCCACTTGGCCTTTCCCATCATAATAGCCTTCACTCCATGAGTTAGAAAGCCAATATGGGGATTCTGCCAGTTGCTCAGTATGTCTATTCCAATTATGGATTCTGGAACTGGGGAAATAACTACAGAATGGGTCTTGGGGCCCACTGGACTCATTGTTAGATGGACCTGAGTTAAACTCCATTGATCACCTGGCCTCCAAAACTCCTGCTCTGGCTAATGGACCAGAGTGACATTTTGGGTCTCCTGGAATTAATGTCGCTTCTGAACCAGTGTCTAATAATCCCCCAAATATCTGATTACATCCTTTTCCCCAATGCACAGTAACCCTGGTAAAAGGCCATCTGTCTCCTTAGGGAAAGCTTGGAGGAAGACTAAATGTATAAATTTGTGGCAGTGTAAGAGGATCCTCCTTGAAAGGGAACTGGCCTCCCCTTCAGTCAAGGGGCTTTAGGTTTGTAAACTGTCTCAAATCTGGAAATTGACTAAGGGCCATGACTCTGATTTTTGTAAATCAAGTTACACTTCTCATCACTTGACTTAAGATTTATACAGCTCAAATAAGAATTTAGTAGACTGTCCATCTATTATACTTCTATGTACCCCATGATTTACTAGCCACTGTCACAAGTTTCTGCGAGTAAGATTATTTTGACTCCTGCTTTGAGTCTGCTGTCTATTATGATAGCCATATCCACCTTGTCTTTGGTGATTAAGTGCTACCACCTAGTTTCTGTGAATGTACAATCCAGTCATCCCCATTGTGTTTAAGGATTTCAGCTCAGTGACAGCAATTCCCACAGTAATATCTGCCCTGCAGAGAAGTGCAACTAAAAAGCTCTTCAGGGATGATGGTGCTAGTCTCACATAGTTGTTTCTCACAGTTCTGGTAAAAGGTGCATCCACTGGACATTCCTGGGGTGTAGGAACAGACTTTCCATGATAAATCCACTCTAATATTCCAATCTGTCTAAGGCTCTGGATCCCCATATCTACATTAAACCAGGGAAGTTCTGGTATTTTAACCTCAGGTAATGTTGACCACCTTTTGATCCATGTTTCAGCCAACCATCCAAACTAACTCTTAATGCCTTCTCTAACCCCTCATGCTATGACATTGAATGCAGAATCTCTGCTTAGTGGGCACATATCTATAAATTCAACCTGATTCAGCTTTATATTCCTCCCAACATTGTCTCGCACCCTTAAAATCCATTGCCACACATGTTCCCCTGATTTCTGTCTATATAAATTGGAAAACTCGCATGGTTCTTTTGGAGTATAATGTACTTCCTCGTGGGTAATACTTTGTACCTCACCTTTTGGAGCCTGTTCAGACTTTAGTCTAGTTTTAGGTCTGGAAGAAGTGAGGGTGGTGTGGGTGGGCCATGAAAAAAATTATAAGTATCTTCCAAGTCATTTCCTTCAGGGCATTCATTTGCAGTTTCATCTGGTGAAACATGATTAATCACTCTGGTGCTAATCCCTTCAGATGGAGATTGGGTGGCTAATTCCTCATGACAGGCTGGAAGTAGGGTTGCTATGTCCTCAGGACAGACTATTACAGGGTTATCTAGAGAAGACTTGGCATGACCTAGGGTTTCAACCTCTCCACTGACATCATTATCAATCCAAATGTTGCCATCCCATTTTTCAGGGTCCCACTCCTTTCCAATCAATCCTTCACTTTATTGGCAGACACCATGCAAGATTGCGATTTCAGTTTATGTTGTAAAGTTGCTAGTCTAACAATAAGATTCTGAGTCTGGTTTTCGAAGATCTCAAGTCTACAGCTACAGGAAATAAGACTTTCCTTCAGGACACACATAGAGACATTTACATCTGTCAGACAGCATGTAAGCTTCTCATTTGAAGCCTTAAACACATCCCTTTCAGTCATTAATGTATGCAGCATATCTAACAACAACCAGCCAACATCTCTATACCTTCTATTTCCACAAAACTCCAGAAAGGTGTCAAAAGCATTATCCCCAGAGCCTGGATTCATACAAGTGAAGAATTAGAAGAATCCAATGCTGATATTTTGATTATCTCTTTTGCTTACTCACCCCATGGATTGGCAGTGTCATTCTGATTCTGGGAATCACAGAACTTAGTGCCTTTGAATCCAGTCAGCGTAGAAAACCAATCATAAAAACCCATTTTTAAGACTCTGTTTCTTCTGAGCCACTCTTGGTACCAAGCTATATTAACTAGGATTCTCTAGAGAAACAGAATCAGCTGGAAATATCTGTAGATATAAAATTTATAAAAGTATTCCATGTAACCATGGGAACACAGTGTCCAAATCCATGGGGGAGTCTGTGAAGCTGGTGACTCCAATGAAGGGTCTGGAGGAACTCCAAAGGAAAGGGCTTGCTGGCCAAAGCTGGAAGTGACTATCTTTTCTGAATCTTCCTTAAAAACCTTCCAGTGATTAGATTAAATGTCACTCATTGTTGAAGACACTCTTCTTTGCTGGTTACAAGTGAAATCAACTGTGGATGCAGCCAATGTGATCATAATTTCATTCATGAAATGTCCTCATATGACAGGCCAATACTTGCCCAACCCGACAAATGGGCACCACCACCTGGCCAAGTGAACACATGAACCTCACCATGACAGTCTCCAGAATTATTTACACAGGTAGTGCTTACTATTCTATTTATTACATAAAATAATGGAGTACCTTATAGCTGACAGTAACTTATATTTGAGTAAATAAGCTAGTTCATTAAAGGAATACTTGTAATTAGTCAACTTTTGTCAATTCAGAGTAACTCTTCAAAGATAATGAAGGCTAGCTCTTTTGAAAATTGACTCTAGATATTATTTTAATTCAAGTAATCAAAGTTAACAAGAGCATAAAGAAGTGCTATTTGATGCAAGATTAATAAGAAATACACTGGACATTTGACTATTTCTTAGTAACTTAGCCACCATTTTTCTTTTAAAATAAATTCTGGCTTCCAAAACTTAGTTTTGTTTTTAAGAAAAGTAAAGTATTGGGATATGCATTTTATTCCTATGTTTTTTTTTTTTTTTGTCATTGAGAAATAAAATTTTATTAGACTAGGCAGTCTCCTAGAAGTAACCCTGTCTCTTGAATTCATAATTCTTTTCATGGAGCTCTTATCAGCACAATTTAGGTATTCTCTTTTCTGAGTAATCTGATCTAGCCTGGCTCCATTTTCCTCGATTCTTGGTCTTCACTGTGTGCATTCTGAACTCAAGTTGTCCTGTCTAGCTCTCAACTCTTTCACATTTCAATTTCATTCCTGTGTGCATGCAATGGATTCTGTATTTTCTACCACAGACCCTCTTTTTTTTTATTGCTGTAACTCAGCCTTAACCTTGGATGAAAACCCATCAATGACATCCTAGGAGCCCACAGTTCCTGGAGAAGAGTCCTCAGTCTTCCTGGCCAAAAGCACAGTTCACTGGACCTGACCCAGCAAAACTTCTGCTACAACAAATCTCCAATCTCTTAGTAATCTCGGGGTACTAACTCAAATAACTTGTCTAGTTTCCCAGCGAGCTTAAATTTTACAGATAAATTAAGCTCTTAGAATCTGATACAGGGCTTTTCAAGTTGTGCCCATGAAAAAGTGCATGTTTTTTAATGGTCCAGAAAAATACAAATATCAATTTATTTTGTCTCTGCAGTATCAGATTTAGTAGAGGTTTGCTTTTAAAAATCTTGAAACTGCTTTTATGTAAGTGCTTGGCTTATTGGAGTAGAAATAACTATTTCCATTTTTGGACATAAGATCTGAGTCCAGCTGCTATCTCTATCTTTTTCTCTTGCCTCTGCAATTTCTATTCATGATTCAGTCTACACCAATAACACACAAATTAAAAACATGCAGTCATACAGATTCTATCATGCCTCTTACATTCTTTGATTAATTAATATTCACCATCCCAGCACCTACTTTCATTTACCCTATACACCCAGTTGCCAATCAGTTGGAACTTACAGAAAGTAGACAAGCTTTTTATAAACTATACATGATTTCATCCCCAAGCCCATATTCTAGAACTTTTATGCCTAGATTCTTGCCATGTACAAAAATCCTCCTTTGTGGATCTTTTCAGCACAGCATAGTAAAACAGCAGATAATGAACTATAATTCTAAATGACAGTTTTCTCACACACATGCCCAAATAACTACATGTATTTTAGGGAAAGAGAAATGGTTAGATTATGAAGTAGCATAATTTCTTGGAGATCAAATATTTGTCTTTCACTGTAATAACAACTATAGCAGTGGTGCTCTGATTTCTATTATGCGTTTAAATGGTATTAGTCATCCACACAAAAATTAAGTATGTTGTGCCTGTTATTGCTATTATGAAAAATCAAAAAATAATTATTCAAATGAATATTTCGTCTAAAATTTTAAGAATAGAATTTAGACATTTAGCAAGCATTTTTCGAAAATCCATCAAGGATGATTTTGAGAATGTAAAGAAGATTCCATTAAATATTAGAAATAAAAGAAGTCATAAATTGGAACTGTCATAGTATACGAGGATGCAAAGTCATGATAATTACAAATAAATCCTTGTGCTAAGTTTTTAATACTTCTTGACCTCTTTGAGTTTATAATTATGTGGATGATTAATAAATATAAAAATATGGAGAAATGAAGCTATTGAAAGAACTGATATTCCTATAACTATGTATGTATATATACATATATGCAAATATATATGCACAAACACACACACACAGACATACACATATATATACACTAGCTCATTTATGAGGCCATCAAGAGTGTGCATGTTCATCTTTACTAAGTGCCAAATTGTCCTAAAATGAACTGTACTTACATCCTCATTATGGGTTCACATTTTTGTCAATACTCTTAGTACTCAGTGTTATCAATATTTAATTTTCTGTCTTTCTCTCCTTCCTTCCTTCCTTCCTTCCTTCCTTCCTTCCTTCCTTCCTTCCTTCCTTCCATCCTTCCTTCCTTTCTTCCTTCTTTCTTTTCTTTTTTTGGCTATTGCCAGTCTGGTCAATATAATATGCTATTTCTTTGTAGGCTTAATTTCCAACTCTCTAAAAATATCACTGAATTAGAACAACTTTTCCATGTATATTCAATGGTCATTCAGTTTTCCTCTCTGGCAGAATTCCTGTTTTCCCAGTTTCCTACAATAGTCTTCTTTTTCTTATTGAAATTTAGATGTTTTCTATGGAATCAAGTGTCTACTCCCAGGTCAGGATGTATATTCTTCCTGTTTTAACTTCTCCTTTTTATTTATATAGTGCATTTTTTGGTCTACAGGCATTTGGTTTTCAAGTGGTCATATTTATAATTGTTCTTTCATGCTTCTATATTATTTTTCAAGTGTGGTAGCTACCCTAAAATATAAAATATATTTTCTTTAAAATTTTAAGTTTTGCTTTATACATACATGGTGATAGCATATCTTGAACTTAATTTTCATAGTTTTACATAATGAAAAACAATGAGAAAAAACTACTTTATAAGTTTGTGTTTGGTTGGGAAAGAAGACCCATGGTAAGTATTACAGGAATGAGGGGGCTAATGTAGTATATTAAATGTGGCAGAATGTGGCAGAATTTGGGGAAGGAAAGATTTAGAAGAGGAGTAAATAGAAAAGTGGGTAAATTAGTTTTTTAATTTAATTTAATTTAATTTAATTTTAATTTAATAACTAATATTTCACCCGAAAACACATGCAGAAACTTAAAGCTTCTGGAGAAGTTTGAAAAGAAGCTAGCATATATCTACCTAAGTGGTATCATGAAGAGAGAGCTTATAGAGAGTTCTTCAAAACTATTGTAGCTTGATCCCATCTGACACATGTAAGGTACCTAATAAAGTCAACACATCTGATTGCCATGGCATCTAAAAAATAAGAGCTTTAGCCTTAATCCCACCTTCAAAATCACACTGATACTTCTGATTAAAATGATGGCTGAATTGATAAAATTTCGAGTAGAACTGACACCACACATAGTGAAACTTCTCCAAGGATCCAAGTAGTGTCGAAGCAATGCAACTCCCATCTGTCATTCTCTTTCAGGCATAGAGACTATGGCAAGATTGTTGCTGCTCAGGAATTGGAGGAAAGAAACAACCAGTCTCAAATCAGTGCCACCTTCCTTCAATTCCCTGATTGTAGGAGCACAGAGTCAGTCATTAAGAATAGTTGTCATCTTTGGAATGGAAATATATCTTTAAGAGTTAATTAGGAGTTCTGGGAAGATGGCAGAATAGAGTAGATTGAGCTGAGCCCTGTTTCAAGGAAAAGTTAGGGGAGAGAAGGGATTGGTGACTGAGACAGTGATTCAAGAGTGCAACTGATCTGAGAGAGTCTTCTGTACCACACAGGGTGGTCCTGGTTGCAAAAGCTGAGGAACTGAGAATCAGAGAACTGGAGCTTAATGCAAATGACTGGGGCTCATAGGAGTGCACAGACAGGGAGACAAGTACTAGGAAGCCTGTGTACTCACACAGGTACATCCTCTCTGGCCACTGGACTCCCATATTCACAAGCACCAGCATAACATCCCCAACACGTGCCTATAACTGTGCTGCAATGCATCACTGCACTGTTATGCTCCACCTCATATCCAGCATCCCGCTACACATCTATCCTGTAAACACGGGCATTAAACTATTGAAGGAAATCAAATTCCAAAGTAAATCAATCGAGATACTTGTGGCAAAAACAACAGATGATCACTAAGAATCTGCAGACAGATATAGCCCATACTAATGATCAAATTAAAACACTAGAGGAGACACAAATGTTGGAACAACTAATCAAAGATGTCCATATAACTCTACTAAATAAAATAAATGGGATTGCTAATGACACAAAGGAGATCAAGAAGACAGTAGAAGAGCATAAACAGGAATTTTGAAGAATAAATAGAAAAATAGCAGATATCACGGAGATTGAAGCTTCTGTTGACCAAATAAAAAACATACTAGAGACACACAACAGAAGATTTGAAGAGAAAGAGTAAGGGAGGTAAAGGACAGGATAATGGATTTCTACCACTCAAAACAGCAAATGGCAAAAAAGATGGAAAAACCTGAATTGGATCTCAGGGAAATGATGGATAAAACAAAGTGCACAAATATAAGAATCATTGGTGTCCCAGAAGAAGAAGAGAGGAGCAAAGTGCTAGGAAGAGTAGTTGAGAATATAACGAGGGAAAACTTCCCAACCCTTATAAAGGACATAAGTATATAAGTCAAAGAAGCCCAGTGAACTCCAAATAGAATAGATCCAAATAGGCTTTTCTCAAAATACGTACTAATCAGTTTGTCAAACGTTGAAGAGAAACAGAAAATTCTGAAAGTTGCAAGAGAAATGCATTCTACTATATACAAAGGAAACCATGTAAGACCGAGTTCAGTCTACTCAAATGACATCATGGAGACAAGAAGTCAGTGGTATGATATATTTAAGATCCTGAAGGACAAAGACTTCCAGCCAAGAATTCTGTACTCAGCCAAACTCTCTTTCAAAACTGAGGGAGAGATTAAAATATTCACAGACAAACAAACCCTTAAAGAATTTGTAAACAAGGCACCAGCCCTATGAGAAATACTAAAGAGAGTTCTGCCAGTTGAAAAAAAACGACAGGAGAGAGAAGTGTGGAGGAGGGCACAGAACTGAAGAGTACCACTAAGAGTAACTTAAAGGATAAAAAGAGAAAGACAGAAAAGAATATATAGATCAGATAAATAAAATAAAAAAAAAGATAAGATGGTGGATTCAAGAAATGCTTTTTCAGTAAAAACTTTAAATGTTAATGGACTAAACTTGTGAAATAAAAATACAGATTGACAGAATGGATTAAGAAATATAATTCAGCTATATGCTGCTTACAAGAGACTCATCCTAGACACAAGGATACAAATAGATTGAAAGTGAAAGGAGAGAAAAAGATTTTCCACATAAGTTGTAAGCAAAAGAAAGCAGGAGTAGCTATACTAATATCAGACAAAATAGACATTAAATGTAAAGTGTAAAATGTTTCATAAGAGACAAAGAAGGACACTATATACTAATTAAAGGGACAATTCACCAGGAAGATATAATAATCTTAGATGTTTATGCTCACAATCAATGAGCTCCAAAGTACATGAAACAGACATTGGCAAAACTGAAGGGATCAATAGATATTTCAACAATAATAGTAGGAGTCTCCAATACACCACTTCCCCCTACAGATAGAACAACCAGACAGAAGATCAACAAGAAAATAGAGAAATTAAAAAATTTGATAAATGACCTAGACCTAAAAAATGTATATAGGTCATTGCACCCAAAACACAAGGATATACACTTTTCTCTAGTGCTCATGGAACATTCTCCAGGATAGATCATATGTTGGAGCACAAAATAGGTCTTTATAAATTTTAAAAAATTGAAATTATCCAAAGCACTTTCTCTGATCACAATGGAATGAAGCTGGATCTCAATAATCATCAAAGAATGAGAACATTCATAAATACATGGAAATTAAATGACATACTCTTAAACAACCAGTGGGTTAAAGAAGAAATTGTTAGAGAAATCAGTAGCTATCTGAAAAAAAATGAAAATGAGAACACAACTTATCAGAACGTATGGGATGTGGCAAAAACTGTGTTGAGAGGGAAAAATATTGCCCTAAATGCCTGGATTAAAAAACAAGAAAGAGCAAATTTAAAGACTTAACTGCATACCTGGAGGAACTTAAGAACAGCAAACTAACCCCAAAGCAAATAGAAGAAGAAAACTAACAAAGCCAAGTTAAATGAATGGGAGAAGAAAAGAACAATAGAAAGAATCAATAAAACCAAAAGTTGGTTCTTTGACAAAATCAACAAAATTGAAGGGTCACTAGCAAGACTGACAAACACAAAAAAGAGGGAAGATGCAAATAAACAAAATCAGAAATGAGAAAGCGTGCATTACCATAGAACCCAAAGAAAAAAAATAAATCATAAAAGGATACTATGAACAACTATATACCAACAAACTAGACAAACTAGATGAAATGGAAAAATTCCTAGCAACTCACAAACAAGCTACACTGAGTCAGGAAGAATTAGAAGATCCCAACAAACCAATCACAAGTGAAGAGATTCAATCATTCATCAAAAATCTTCCAACAAAGAAAAACCCAGGGCCGGGCTTCACAGAGAAATTTTGTTGAACATTCCAAAAAGAACTAACACTGACCCTGCTCAAATTTTTCCAAAAATTTGAGGAAAAAGGAACTCTACCAAACTCATGTTATGAAGCTAATATCATTTTAATATCAAAAACCAGATAAACATGCAGTATAGGCCAATCTCCCTAATGAATATAGATGCAAAAATTCTCTCAAAATATTAGTAAATTGAATCCAACAACACATTAAAAGAATTATACACCACAACCAAGTGGGATTTAACCAGGAATGCAAGGATGGATCAACACAAGAAAATCAATTAATGTAATGCAGCACATTAACAAATTAAAAGGGAAAATCACATGATCATCTTGATTGATGCTGAAAAAGCATTTGACAAACTTCACATCCTTTTCTGATAAGAGCACTTCAAATGATAGGAATCAAAGGTAACTACCTAAATATGATAAAGGGAATATAAGAAGCATTGACCAATATAGTCTAATCAAGAGTGTAGAAATAGACTACCAAATCTATGGTCAAGTGATTTTTTGACAAGTTGCCAAATCCTCTGAACTGGGACAAAATGTCTTTTCAATAGATGTTCATGGAAAAACTGGATGTCAAAAGCCAAAAAAAAAAAAAAAAAAAATGAAAGAGAACACCTACCTTACACACTATACAAAAATTAAACCAAAGTGGATCAAGCATCTAAATGTAAGAACTAGCACCATAAAGTTTCTAGAATAAAATGTAGAGAAACATCTTCAAGAACCAGTAATAGGAGGTAGCTTCCTAACCTTTACACTCAAAGCACAAGCAACAAAAGAAAAAAAAAATAGATAAATGGGAACTTCTAAAACACAAATGCTTCTGTGCCTCAAAAGACTTTGTCAAAAAGTTGAAGTGGCAGCCAACTCAATGGGAGAAAACATTAGGAAATCACATATCAAACAAAAGTTTGATATCCTGTATACATAAAGAAATCATGCAACTTATTAACAAAAGAACTATCAACACAATTATCAAATGGGTGAGAGATGTGAACACTTATTTTTCTGAAAAAGAAATGCAGATGGCTCAAAAGCACATGAAGAGGGCTGTGCGATGGTGGCTCAGTGGCAGAGTTCTCGCCTGCCATGCTGGAGACCTGGATTCATTTCCCAGTGCCTGTCCATGTAAAAATAAAACAAAATCTCATGAAGAGATGTTCATTTTCATTGGCTATAGGGGAAATGCAGATCAAGACTGCAATGAGATACCACCTTATACTTAGAAGAATGGCTGCTATTAAACAAACAGAAAACTATAAATGTTGAAGAAGATGTGGAGAAATTGGGACACTTATGCACTGCTGGTGGCAATGTATAATGGTGCAGCCATAATGGAAGACTGTTTGGTGGTTCCTTAGGAAACTAAATATCAAGTTGTCATATGACCCAGCGATTGTCTACTTGGTATATATCCAATAGAGCTGAAAGCAATGACACGAACAGACATTTCCACACCAATTAGAGCATTCTTTGCAATTTCCAAAAGATGGAAACAAACCAATGGCCATCAATAGATGAATGGATTATCAAAATGTGGTTTATACATACAATGGAATATTATGCAGTAATAAGAAGAAATGACATACTGAAGCGCATGGCAAAATGCATAAGCCCTGAGGACATAATACTGAGTGAAATAAACCAGACACAAAAGGATAGACACTTTTTTATTCTGCTTTTATAACCATGGTAAAGGTAAAATCAGAGGCTTATAATACAGAACATGGGTGATTTAGAGATAATAGAAGCTAGAAATGGGTGAACCGTTAGGTAATGCAGTTGAACTCCAATGTAAGGGAATAGATAGAAGGGAAGGTGGTTCTCTAGTGGATCTATAAGTAATATTACCATATCGAAGATGAACAAGATTGAAAGTGGTTGTATAGACCTATATAGCCCATTGAATAGTACTGGAAATATAAATTAGTTCTAGCAAGAACTACTTCAAAGGTATGATTCATATACAAAGAGTGTCTAAGTCCAGGGTACAAGGGGAAAACTTATTGCATGCTATGGGCTATGTTTAAAAGGTAAACATCAGCACTACCACAGCAACAGCAGAAGTAAATAATTGGGGAAGGGACAATGTTAAGAGGAGGTTTAGATTTCCTATTTGGTGATGGTGTATTTACTGGTTTTCTTTCTCTTGGGAACAATGAAATTATCTAAAATTGAGAGCGTGGATGTACTGTGGACTTTGGGCATTATACGTGATGCCTGATGAATGCAGGTAGCTGAAGGATATTCTGACTGAGAAGTAGACTGACAAACATTGGTGTATACTTATGAATGAATGTTGTGCTGACATAAAAAATCATGAAATTGTGAGGTATGTGATGATGTGAATGAACATGTGGGACATTTGGTGAGGCAGAACAAGCCAGAAACAAAAGAACAATTATGGTATGATCTCCTTTAAAAAATACTTACAAGAAAACAGGCGCTTTTATAGCAGATGCATTTAGTACAGAGTGGTAATTATTATTTCTGGATTTCAAGATGCTGATGTATATCCAGATATTTAGAGATAAGAACAAAGCTGAACAGGTTGGGGTTAAAATAATTCAGAACACAGGGGTAAGGAAGACATTGCATAAATTTTAGAACCACACATACTCTTTGAGAACAAAGGAAGAAAGATTTATTTGGTCTGGAACTGAAATTTTCTGTAGCACATAGTCTAACTCAACCTATCTGTATAGCTCATTTGAACAATTCAAACACAGGGATCCCAGAATAAGAAAGAGGTCCTTTAATCCTGTATAGCTTAATATAATGCATGGATACATTATAGAATCTATTAAGGAGGTAATCAAAAAGTATTTGTGAAGTCCCTTGAGGGATGGGAGAAAAAATACGGAACTGTTAATCTTTACCATCAGTGAATCTCCTGATACTGTGTCAAACTTTAGGGTTGCTCGAATCAATAGGCCATGCCTTTGATCTTGAGGCTTACTCTTGTGAAGGTTAGTAGGTAGCAGAGAAGTTTAGCCTACCTATAGGCATGCCTAAGAGTTACTTATGGAGGACCTCTTTTGTTTCTCAGATGTGACCTCACTCTCTTTAATCCCAGCTCTGTAAATGAAATCATTGCCCGCCCCCCTATGTGGGACATGATACCTGAAGGTGAAAGTCTCCCTGGCAACATGGGAGATGACTCCCAGGGTTGAGTCCAGCCCTGGCACTGTTGGATCAACAATTCCATCCTGACCAAAATGGGGAAAAGAAGTGTAACTAATAAACTAGGAGTAGCAAAGACAGTTCAAACAGAGTTGAGAGTTTACTCTGGAGGTTGCTCCTACACAAGGTTCAGTTAGACATTTCTATCTATCATAACCTGCCAAACCCTAACCTGAACCATTCCAGTCAATTCTAAAGAACACCTAGGGCAATATATAAGATTCCAGAAGAGACTAAGTAACTTTCCAGAAACCTACAACCTTCAGATGAGTCCTTGGACCAGATAAGTCCTGAAACCTATAGGGCCCAGCCTCTCCAGAACAACTGATAGTTCCATCTCCCTACCCCATATTATTGGCAGACCCTTCTAACATAAAAAGTTTAGAATGGCCATAGGCCAAACACCCCTAAAGTGAGGGATAGAAAGATCAAAGGTGAAGGTGGAGTTATACAGAGAAGATAGGATTGAACAAATGAATATGATTGCTGAATCATTAAATTGATATTTCTTTTAGTCTCCAGTGTCTGTGAGCAGCTAGAAGTAAAACCCTAAAATTGTGGAATTATAACCGGTGTCAAACTCTGGAATCTGTTCTACAACTAATTGTAGTGCTGTGCTTTGAAATTCGTTGCTTTTTTGTATATATGTTACTTTTCACTTTTTGTGAAAAAAAGTGTTATTTTCCACTTTTTTAGAAAAAAAGGTATGTTGTGATGATACAAAATATTTGTGCCTTCTGGCCTCTTATACTCTTGAGCAGCTAGAAGAAAAATCTGAGAGGGTCATATGTTAGCCCATGACAAACTCTGGGTTCTGTCTTGTTACTACATGTTGAGGAGTGTTTTGAAATCTATTGCTTTTTTATTTCTTTTCTTTGTGTATATGTTATATTATACAATAAAAAAGTTAAAAAATGAGTTAATAAGATGATTGATTGCATCCAGATGATGAGATAAGACAGCTACTGAAAACATCACCCCAGAGATTCAGTTAATAAACAGAAAATTATCACTTGTTCAGAACTCAAGAGGAACATAAAGACTGGACAAGAATCCCATAAACACTGAATTGAAGAAAAAGAAAAATATCAGGTAGGAAACTTCTGTCCCAGATAAGTTCATTCTCTCCCTTCCCCCTCACTTAGTTCCAAACAGCTCTGGAAATGCCCAGAAGCAGCAGCCAGGATCCTTCCCACCTCCCATCAGGGACACAAATTAGAAAATCTCTCACAGCAGTGACACAGATCCCCACCTATATCCACACACAGAGACCCAAGCCCACAGGGACACAGCAGGGCTCAAGCCAGTAGGGATAGCAGAATATAAAAGAGCATCAAGGAAGAGCTTCTAAATTAAGGATTAGGGAGGAAACAGAAAATCTGCCCCAAAGCAACAAGTAGACAGTTAGAAAATGTTTGAATCAACTCTTTGAGGACATGGGGATGAGAGGATAACATCTCAAGGCCCAGGTGAGTGAGGGATAAAGAGTCTGAGGAAACATGGGAAGAGACTGTAATCCCAGACATGGGTCCTGGTGCCCATACTCAAGGGAAACAGCAATGGGTGGGCTGATCCCTGCCTGAGTGGCAGCTGCAGACTGGGAAGGCTGCAGGAGTTCTCTGCCACAAGTACAGAAAGGGAAACATTGCCACACTGGGCAAGATTTTGGCTGGCAAAATGAGGGCACAGGAACCCCACAGTTTCAGCCCTGCCTTGTCAAATTCTGCAAGATAGCAGGAGGTAAACAGTTTCTCAGGGTGGTTACATCACCAAGGAGTAACACCTGCTGGGCAGGTCAGAAAGTGTAGGGGAATTCTACGGGGCTCTTCAGACTCTTTCCAGACCCATCCTAGGTACATTGGAGCAGAGCTATACCCACGTATAGGTACCTGGACCTATTTGGGCTGAGAAATACTGATTACCAAACATTCAAAGCAGTGCACTAACAACAAATCGGGCAACAACTAAATCCTAGACAAAAGAGAGAAGCACCCCTAAAATAGATGATGCTATCTCATCAGACACCATGGAGGTGAGAAGGCAGTGTTATGATATATTTAAGATACTGAAAGAAAAAATTGTCAGCTAAAAATCCTTTATAAAGCAAAGCTGTCCTTCAAAAATGAGGGAAAGTTTAAAATATTCACAGATAAATAGGTGAAGCTGAGAGTACATTAATAAGAGACAAGCCCTACTGGAAAGACTAAAAGGAATTCTGCCAGCTGAAAAGAAAAGACAGGAGAGAGTAGTCTGGAGGAGGGTAGAAAATTGAAGAGTATTAGTAAGGGTAACTAAAAAGATAAAAAGAGTGAAAAAATGTATCTATCAATTAAAAGCCAAAGGAAAAGATGGTTGAAATAAGAACTGCCTTTAAAAAAATAGCTTTGCATATTAGTGGATTAAACTCCCCAGCCAAAAGACACAGATTGGTAGTATGATTCAAAAATTTGATCCAATTAAAGGGTGTTTACAAGAGAGTCATTTTAGAACCGAAGATACAAGTAGGTTGAAAGTGAAGGATAGAGAAAGATATTCCATGCAAGTAGCAACAGCAATAACAACAAAAATAGCTGAGGCAGCAACACTAAGATCAGACAAAATATACTTTAAATGAAAAAATGTTATAATAGATAAAGAGCATGACATATTAACAAAAGGGACAATTTACCAAGAGAAAATAATAATCATAAATATTTATGTTTCTAATCAAGGCGCCTTAAAGTTCGTGAGACAAACACTGACAAATCTGAGAGGAATAATAGACAACTTTACCTTAATAGTGAGAGATTTCAATGCACCACTCCCTCCAATAGACAGAAGATCTAAGCAGAAGATCAATAAAGAAACAGAGAATGTAAAAGATGTAATAAGTGAACCACACTGAACAAACATATATAGAGCATTCCATCCCAAAACAGCGGGGTACACATTCTTCTCAGGTGTATATGGAACATTCTCCAGGATAGACCATATGCTGGGGCACAAAACAGTTCTTAACAAATTTTAAAAGATTGGGGTTATATAAAGCACATTTTATGTTCATAATGGAATGAAGTTAGAAGTCAATAACAAATGGAGAACCAAAAAATTATGTGAATATGTGGAGGTTAAATAAACACATGCTCTTAAACAATCAGTGCATCAAAGAATAAATTGCAAGAGAAATCGATAAGTATCTTGGGATGAATGAAAATAAGAACATAATGTATCTAAACATATGAGATGCAGCAAAGGCAGAGCAGAGAGAAATTCATGTCCCTAAACATCTTTATTAAAAAGGATGGGGGTGAGCTACAGTAGCTCAGCAGGCAGAGTTCTTGCCTACCATGCAGGAGACCCAGGTTCGATTCCTGGTGCCTGCTTATACAAAAAAAAAAAAAAAAAAAAAAAAAAAGGAAAATCCTACCCAGAAAGAAAAGCCCATGACCTTATGACTTCACAGGCAAGTATTAGCAAGCATTCCAAGAATAATTAATTCCAGTCCTGCTCAAACACTTTTAAAAAAATTGAAGAAGAAACACTAGTTGTTTCATTCTATGAAGCCAATATAACCCTAATACAAAGTCAGATAATGACACTACAAGGAAAGAAAACAGACCAATCTCTCTAGTGAAATATAGATGCAAAATCTTCAACAAAATGCATGCAACTTGAATTCAACAGCATATTACTAGAATTGTACATAATGACCAAGAAAATTTTATTCCAAATATGCAAGGGTGACTCCACCCAAAAAAATAAATTAATGTAATACACCACATTAACAAATCAAAAGGGAAAAATCACATGATCATCTTGATTGATGCAGAAAAGGCATTTGACAGAATTCAGCTTCCTTTCATTATAAAAACGCTTCGAAAGGTAGGAATCAAAGGAAACTTCCTCAAGATGATAAAAGATATATATATTTTTTTATTGTATATATATATATATATATGCAGCCCAGAGCTAGCATCATATACAATGGTGAGATACTGAAACCTTTCCCTCTAAGATTGGGAAAGAAGAGGACACCCAATGCCACTACTGCCATTCAACATCGTGCTAGAAGTTCTAGCTAGAGCAATTATGAAAGAAAAAGAAGTAAAACACATCCAACTTAAAAAAGAAGATCTAAAACTCTTGCTATTTGTAGATGACATAATCCTATATTTAGACAATCCTGGAAAAATTGCAATGATGCTTCTTGAGCTAATAAATGAGTTCAGCAAAGGGGCAGGATACAATATCAACATGCAAAAATCAATGGTGCTTCCATACACTGGTAATGAGCTATCTGAGAAGGTACTCAAGAAAAAAAAAATCATTTATAATAGGAGCTAAAAGAATCAAACACATAGGAATAGACTTAACAAAGGATGGAAAGGACTTGCACAGAAATAACTACAAAACATTGCCAAAAAATATCAAAGAAAACCTAAATGAATGGAAAGACATTCTGTGTTCATGGACAGGAAGGCTAAATATTGTTAAGATATCAGTTCTACCCAAACTGATCTACAGAATCAATACAGTACCAATCAAAATTCCAACAGACTACTTTGCAGAAATTGAAAAGCTTATTATCATTTTTATTTGATATTTTTATTTGATTTTATTTTTATAACAAAAACATATTGAAGAGACCTGAATAGGCAAAAGCATCTTGAAAAAGAAGAATGAAGTGGGAGGCGTCATCCTTCCCAAATTTAAAGCGGTGATCAAAACAGCATGATAATGTCATAAAGACATATCAAACAATGAGACCAAATTAATAGTTAATAAATAGGCCCTCAGGTCTATGATCAACTCATTTTTGAAAAGACTCCCTTTTCAAACTGAGATGTAACTGTCTCTTCAACAAATGGTGCTATGTTGGGAGAACTGGGTATCCATAATCAAAAGAAGGAAAAAGAACCTTTATCTCATATCCTATAGAAAAATTAATGCAAAATAGATAAAAGACAAAAATATAAGAGCCAGTAACATAATACACCTAAAAGAAAATATAGGGAAACATCTTCAAGATCCAGTGGTAGCTAGTGGTTACTTAGAATTTATGCACAAAACACAGCAGTGAAAGAAAAAATAAATAAATGGATCTCCTCAAAATGGAATGTTTCAGTGCTTCAAAGGACTTTATTAAAATGGTGAAAAGGCAAATGACTCAATGGGAGAAAATATTTGGAAAACACCATCTCTGATAAGGTTTTTAAAAATATTTTTATTGAGAAATATCCACACATTTACAGTCCAACCATATCATACAATCAATGACTCACAATATACTCACTTTGCTGTGTATTCTTCAACATGATAATTTTTAGAACAATTGCATCAGTACAGAAAAAGAAAAAAAGAACTCATACATCCCATACCCCTTACTCCTCCTTCTCATTAACCCACAGTATTTCAATCTACCCTTTATCTCTCTCTATTACTTCTTTATTTGTATCCATATTTTCTTTTACTCATCTGTCCATACCTTGGATAAAAGAAACATCAGACACTGTTTTTGACAATCACGGTCACATTGTAAAAGCTTTATAGTTATACAGTCTTCTTCAAGAATCAAGGCTACTGGAACACAGTTCAACAGTTTCAGGTACTTCCCTCTAGTCACCCCCATATATCATAAACTAAAACAGGATATCTTATAATTCATAAGAATAAACTCCAGGATAAACTCCCAACTCTGTTTGAAATCTTTCAGCCACTGGGCTTTTATTTGGTCTCATTTTCCTCTTCCCGTTTTTGATTAAGAAAGCTTTTTCTTCTGATGGTGCTAGGTCCCAGCTTATTCCTGGGAGTCAGGTCCCATTTTGCCAGGGACATTTACACCCCTGGAAGTCATGTCCCATGTAGAGGGAAGGGCAGTGGGTTCACCTGCCAAGTTGGCTTAAAGAGAGAGGTCATATCTGGGCAAAAAAAAAAAAAAAAAAAAAAAAGAGGCAATCCAGAGGTTGACTCTAAGGCATAATCATTAGTAGGTTTAGCCACTCCTTTGAAACAAATAAGCTTCATAGGAGGAGCCACAGATGTGAAGGCTCAACCTATTGAATTGGTTGTGCCCACTGCTTTTGAGAATATGAGAAATTTCTCAGCTGGAGAAGTTTAATATTTCCTTCTTTCTGCCCAGTCCCCCAAGGCGACTTTGCCAAAATTTTTTTATTCTTTGTCCCAATTATTCTGGAATATATTGTGGCATCACACTAGGCTTTAGAAACAAACAAGACTTCATGTGCTATTCAAGATTCAATGCAATTATGGCATGCAAGTAAACTGGCAAGTTAAATTAGATAATGTGTTATCCAAAATATAAATTTTGCACCAAATAAACATCTCTCCCATTAATCTCAGAAAGAGGTTGAAGTTTGAAAATATGGGCCATATCATCCTTTACCCAGTATTCTGATTTACCATACTCCTATTCAGATCAGATTCATTCATATCTAGACAAAGTTTGATCACATTTTCAGCTTTTTAAATAGTGGCTGAATGGGGTTAATGCTAACTTTCCTAGCTTCACTGCTCTAATGCTAAGTCTCAGGGGTCACATAAATACCTGAAGTTTCAGGATATGACCAGGTTATATACAATTAGCTCAGCATCTTAGAATTTAGAAATATTAGTTACAACTCCTAAATATATGTAACTGCTATAAGAGTTTACAATCTAGGACCATTTACAATAGGACCCAACTTTATAATCCATGCTCTCAATTTCAATTCCTGAGCTTGTATATTCTATTTAGTCTATATGAGTGAGGCATGATATTATTTACTTTTTTGTTTTGGCCATTTCACTCAGCTTACTGTCCTTAAGGTTCACTCACCTAGTTACCTGCCTCACTACTTAATTCCTTCTTGTGGCCACTCAATAGTCCATTCCTTAGTTATTGTACCCTTAGGCTACCCCCATCCATTGTTTGAAAACACTGTTGCCATAAACACCAGTGTGCAAATGCTCTCATTCCTGTTCCACTCTCAGTTCCTCCAGTTTTATACCTAGCAACTGGGATGCAACATTATATGGCAATCCCACCCCTAGCCTCCTGCGGAACCACCACACTGCCCTCCATACAGCGTGCACCTCTCAGCTTCCCTACCAACTGTGAATGGGTACATCTCTTTCTCCACTTTTTCTAGCACTTGTTAGAGAACACTGTTCATTTTTAACCAAGTTTATTCACAAACCATACAAGCTAACCTAAATAAATAGATATGCCTTCATCATCATAATCTATATGAAGACATTTCCTTTTCTTCTGCATAGTATCCATAACCCTCCCCCATGCTCCCCACTTGTTGCTATTTAGGTATGGCATAATGTCTTTGTTACATTCAGTGGAAGCACATTGCGATGTTGACTATAGACCCTAGCTTGCATTGATTATATCTTTTCCTAAATACCATCCATTTTCAACCCTTTGCAATGCTAACATTCATTTGTTCTCCCTCATGCAAAAATGTTTTTATATTTGGACATTTAATCACCATTCTTGTCCAATCTAGGTATTCCTAAACCATACCATCTCAGTCTTTATCCTCTATCTTTCCTTCTGTTTTCATATCTGTCCCCAGCCCTTCTCCCTCAAACATACTCATATTCAGCTTTGTTCAGTGTACTTATATTATTCTGCTACCATCAGATAGTATTGTGCTATCCACTTCTGAATTTTACAATGAGATCTGTTGCATAATCTGTATTCCTTCAGCAACAAATGCCCACTCTTAACCCTATTTCTATCTCATGATAAACTGTATTCTTAACTTCACTCATTAATATTGGTTCATATTAGCGAGACCATACAGTATTTGTCTTTTTTTTTCCTTTCTAATTTCATTCAGTATAATGTCTTCAAGGTTTGTACTGGTTTGAAAGAATTTATGTATCATAGAAAAGCCATGTTTTAATTCTAATCCAAATTATGGAGGCAGCTGTTACTTTTAATCCCTATTCAGTACTATAGGTTGGAAACTGATTAGACTATCCCCACAGAGATGTAATTCACCCAATAGTGGGTTTAACCTTTCATTAGAGGGAGCTATGACTCCACCCATTCCAGGTGGGTCTTGATTAATTTGTTGGAATCCTTTAAAAGAAGAAGCATTTGGGAAGAGCCATGAAGCAGAGAGCCACCAGAGACCTTTGGAGATGAAGAAGGAATACAGTCTCATGAAAGAAGAAGGCTAGAGAGAAAGTTAACACATGTTGCTATGACATTTCCAATTGAGAGAGAAACCTGAAGTTCATTGGCCTTTCGTGAGTGAAGGGAACCTCTTGTTGGTGCCTTAATTTGGAAATTTTTATAGACTTGGTTTAATTGCGACACTTTCATGGGCTTAAAACTATAAACTAACAGCTTAATAAATTCCTTTTTTTAAAGCTCTTCTTTTTCTGATGTACTGCATTCTGGCAGCCAGCAAACTAGAACAAGGTTCATCCACATTGTTACATGATTCATGACTTCATTCTGTCTTACAGCTGCAGAGTATTATTTTGTAAACAGCTTGTTTATCCACTCATTCATTGATGGGCATTTAGGTTGCAGCTATCTCTTGACAATCATAAATAATTCTGTAAATATTGGTTTGCAAATTTCTGCTTGTAACCTTACCTTCAGTTCCTCTGAATATATACCTAGTAATGGGATTGCTGGATCATATGGCAATTCCATACTTAGCTTCCCGAGGAACTGCCAAACTGCCTTCCAGAGTGTATCATTTTACATTCCCACTGACAATGGATGTGTGCCTCTTTCTCCAGATTCTCTCCAGCACTTGTCATTTTCTGTTTAGTGATAATGGCCATTCTAATAGGTGTGAGATGATAGCTCATTGAGGACTTGATATGCATTTCCCTAATAGCAAGTAAACTTGAGCATTTTTTCATATGCCTTTTAGCCATTTGTATTTTCTCTTCTGAGAAGTATCTCTTCATGTTTTCTGCACATTTTTTAATTGGGTTATTTGTCTTTTTGTTGTTGAGTTCAAGAATCTCTTTATATATTTTGTATTCTACACCCTTATCTGAGTTGTAGTTTCCAAATATTGTCTCCCATTCTGTAGGATGCCTTTTTACTTTCTTGACAAAGTTCTTTGATGAAAAAAAGAAGTGTTCAATTTTGAGGATATCCCATTTGTTTATTTATTTTTTATCTCATGCTTTGAACGTAAGGTTTAGGACACCACCTCCTGTTATAAAATTTTAAAGATATTTCCTTACATTTTCTTCTAACAATTTTATGATCTTAGCTCTAGTGTTTAGATCTTCAATACATTTTGAGTTAATTTTAAAACAGGGTGTGAGATATGGATCCTCTTTCATATTTTTGCATATGGATATCCAGTTCTCCAAATGCCATTTATTGAAGAGACTGCTTGTCTCTTGTGTTTTGGCTTCACCTCCTTCTCAAAGACCAATTATCCATAGATGAAACAGTTTTTTTCTGTATATTCATTTTTATTTTATTGGTACGTTTATCTATCTTTATGCCATTACCATGGTATTTTGACCATTGTTGTTTTGTAATATGCTTTAAAGTCAGGTAGTGTGAGACTTCACACTTCATTTTTCTTTCACAAGATATTTTTAGTTATTTGGGCACCCTGCACTTCAAAATAAATTTGCTTATTGGTTTTTCTACTTTGCCAAAGTGAATTGTTGGGATTTTAACTGGGATTGTATTGAATCTATAAATTAATTTGGATAGAATTGAGATCTTAACAACATATAGTTTTCCAATCCATGGACACAATATGTCCTTCCATTCATTTAGGTTTTCATGACATATTTTAGCAATTTTTTGTAGTTTTCTCTGTATAGGTCTTTTGTATCTTTAGCTAAATTTATACATAAATATTTTATTCTTTTGGTTGTTATTGTAAATGAAATTTTTTTCTTGATTTTCTCCTCAGGTGCTCATCATTAGTACATAGAAACACTACTGATTTTTGGGTGTTGCTCTTGTATTTGCTTTAGTATCTTTGCTATAGATTTTTCAGTATTTTTGACATGTAGTATCATGTCATCTGCAAACAGTGAGAGTTTTATTTCTTCCTTTCCAATTTGGATGTCTTTTATTTCTTTTTGTTGTCTAAATACACCATTGAATAACAATGGTGGTAGTGGTCATCTTGTCTTGTCCTGATCTTAAAGGGAAAGCTTTCAGTCTTTCCCCATTTAGGATGATGTTAGCTGTAGGTTTTTCATACATTTCCTTTATCATTTTGAGGATGTTCCCTTCTATTCCTATCCTTTGAAGTGTTTTCATCAAAAAATGATGCTAAATTTTTTCAAATGCTGTTTCTGCATCAATCGAGATGATCATGTGTTTTTTCCACTTTGATTTGTTGATATGATATTTTGCATTAATTGATTATTTTATGTTGATACACCCTTGCATAGCTGAAATCAGTCCCACTTGGTCATGGTGTATAATAATTTTAATGTGCTGCTGAATTCAATTTGTAAGTATTTTGTTGAGGATTTCCGTATATATATTCATTAAAGAGATTGGTTCTATAATTTTGTTTTCTTATAGTATCTTTGGCTGGCTTTGGTATTAGGGTGATATTGGCTTCAAAGAATTTGGTAGGTAGCTTCTTTCCTCTTCAATTTTTTTGAAGAGTTTGTGCAAGATTGGTACTTATTCTTTGTTGAATGCTTTGTAGAATTCACATCTGAAGCCATCTGATCCTGGACATTTTTTTTTTGGGGGGGGGACTTCTTGAGGACTGTTTAAATCACTTTACTTGTGATTGGTTTGTTGAGATAGTGACTTCTTGAGTCACTATTAGTTGTTCATGCTTTCCTTGGAAGTTGTTCATTTCATCTATATTGTCTAGCTTCTTAGCATGCAGCTGCTCATAGTATCATTTCATCACCCCCTTTATTGCTGCAGTGTCAGGGTCATGTCTTCTTATTTCTGACTTTATTTATTTGCATCCTCTCTCCTTTTTTTTTGTCAGCCTAGCTAAGAGCCCATCAATTTTATTGATTTTTTCAAAGAACCAATGTTTGGTTTTGTTGATTTCCTCTATTGTTTTCATATTCTCAAATTCATTGATCTCTGCTCTGATCTTTGTAACTTCTCTGTTTTCGAATGTTTGCTGTTCTTTCTCTAGTTCTTCCAAGTGAACAGTTAATTCCTCAATTTTTACTTTCTTCTTTTTAAATATTCACATTTAAGGCAATAAATTTACCTCTCATCCATGCCTTTCCTGCATCCCATAAATTATGGTATGTTGCATTTTCATTTACCTTGAGATATTTACTGATTTCTCTTGTAATTTCTTCCTTGACAAACTGGTTGTTTATGAGTGTGTTGTTAAGCCTCCATATATTTGAGAACTTTTCTGGCCCTCTGCCTGTTATTGATTTCTAAGTTCCATTATGATCACAAAAAGTGTTTTGTATAATTTCAACTTTTTAATTTATGGGGACTTGCTTTATGACCCAGCATATGGTCTATCCTAAACAATCAACTATGAGCACTTGAGAAAAATGTGGATCATACTGTTGTGGGGTGTAACGTTCTGTAAATGTGTGTTAAGTCTAGTCCATTATCTTATTCAAAATCTGTTTCCATATTGATCTTCTGTCTAGATGGTCTATCCATTGCTGAGAGTGGAGAATTGAAGTCTCTATTATGGTAGAGGTGTCTACTACTCCCTTTAGTATTGTCAGTTTTTCCCTCATGTATTTTGGATCACTCTGGCTTGGTGCATAAATATTTATGGTTATGTCCCCTTGTTGAATTGTTCCTTTTATTGATACATGGTATCCATCTTTCTCTCTTTTAATTGTTTTGCATTTGAAGTCTAATTATTTGGATATTAATAGAGCTACCCATGCTCTTTTCTGGTTGTTGTTTGCATGAAATATCTTTTCTCAGCCTTTCACTTTCAAACTATTTTTTTCCTTGGGTCTAAAATGAGTCTCCTGTAGACAGTATATTGATGGGTCCTGTTTTTTTAATCTATTCTACCATTCTATGTTTTTAAATTAGGGAGTTTAATCCATTAACATTTAATATTATTACTGTAAAAGCAGTACGTTCTTCAACTATTTTGTCTTTGGGATTTTATAAATCATATATATTTTTTTGTTTTATCTTTACTGATAGTCTTTGTTTCTGCACTCTTCTTTAGACCTCCCTCTCCTGTCTTTTCTTATCTGCCTGTATTCTTCCCTTTATTATTTCTTGTATAGCCAGTCTCTTAGTCACAAATACATTCATTGATTGTTTGTCTGAAAATATCTCAATCTCTACCACATTTTCTCCCCTCATTTTTTTTTTTTTATAAATGTATGGCAGGGTCACATTTCATTATTTTTCCATGTGAGTATACTGTTATTGCAGCACCATTTGGTGATTTTTTTTTTTTTTTGCTTGTTTGTTCTTTGTCTGTTTGTTTTACTTGTTTGATTGACTTTTGAGAAGTGCATGGGCTGGGAATTAAACCCAGGTCTCCCACATGGTAGGTGAGAATTCTACCACTGATATACCCTCATACCACCCACTCAGTTTTTTGGGTGTGTGCATGGTCTGGGAATTGAACCTGGTTTTCCTGCATGAAAGGTGAGCATTCTACCACTGAAACTCACTCACTGTTTTTTTTTTTTTTTTGCATGAGCAGGCACCAGGAATTAAACCAGGGTCTCCATCATGGCAGGCAAGGACTCTGCCTGCTGAGTCACAGTGACCCACCCAACCCCACTGATTACTGAAGGACAACTTTGTTGGGTATAGAATTCTTGGTTGACAGTTTTTCTCATTCAGTCTTCTCACCTCCATGGTTCCTGCTGAGAAATCCACATATCATCTTATGGAACTTCTCATGAATGTGATGGATTTCTTTGTTCTTGCTGCTTTCAAAATTCTCTCTTTCTTTTTTGATATTTGACAATTGATTAGTAAGTGTCTTGGAGTATGTCTATTTGGATCTTTACTGTTTGGGGTATGCTGCACTTCTTAGATCTGTAATTTTATATCTTTCATAAGAGATGGGAAATTTTCAGTGATTATTTCCTCCATTTGTCTTTCTGTTCCTTTTCCCTTTTCTTCTTCTGGGATACCCACAACACATATATTCATGTGCTTCATGTTGTCATTCAATACCCTGGGACCTTGCTGATCTTTTTTTCATTCTTTCCCCTATATTTTCTTTTGTGTGTGGAATTTCAGATGACCAGTCCTCTTAGTCACCAATCCTTACTTCAGCCTCTTCAAATCTATTGTTGTAGGTTTCCTTTATCATTGTTGTTGTTGTTGCTGTTTTTGTGGCTTTCATTCCCATAAGTTCTGTGATTTGCTTTTTTCAAACTTGATTTCTTCTTTATGTTGGCCCAATGTCTTCTTTGTGCCCTCCTTTGATGATTGATTTGATTTTTGATGAGATTATGCATGTCTGTTTGAATACCCTGATGTTTTCAACGCCCGTATCTCATTTGAAGTGTTGGTTTGTTCCTTTGACTGGGCCATATCTTTGATTTTCCTAGTATGACTCATTATTTTTTGCTGGTGTTTAGGGATTTTATTTCCTTATTTAGTTTACCCTGTAGGTTGTTTTCACTCTTTTACTTAGGATTTTCTTGCTGGAAGGCTTCTTTGTTCTCTATCTGTTCTTTGACTTTCAGCTCAACTTATTCTAGACATCTAGCATAGGTTCTATTTAACTGATTGGAATTTTTCAGTTCTTTTTTTTCTTTTTCTTGCCCTGCCTATATGGAATCTTTTTTGTGAGGAGTATCTCCTCAGACATTTTATAGACCCCACTCAGATTTTTCCCAGACTAGATAAGCCCAGGACTCAGGAAGAAAGAGTAGCCAGAATCAGTTTTCCCTGAACATGAGACCCTGCAATTTGCCAGACTTTTCTATAAAGCCTCTAGATTCTCTCCTTTTCCTATTCTTCCTAACTTTTGGCACTTGTCTGCCCATAGCTTACCAGCAGCTTAAAGTGATGTGTACCTTTAATTTCAGCACACTCTCCCTGCCAGTGGTGTGGCTGAGGCAGATGTGAGGCAGCAGGTGGGCTTTGATTATGGCTGCTTTCCAGTGTCTGAGGTCTGAATTCATTGAAGTAGGGATTCCATGTGAACTGTGCTTTGGCCCAATTTTCTTGGGAAAGATACACTCTTTAGGGAGTTAATCCTGACTAGTTACTCTGACTAGTTACTTTCACCTGACTAGTTACTCTGTCTTTCAGACATGTTTTAGTTGCATCCTTGATGGGGCAGTCCTAGAGCCTGAAACTGCTGGCAGTTCTCTCCAATGGGCTTTTAAAGTAGTTAAAAAGAAAGGCAAAAAGCCCTTTCAGAGCCAGACCCCCACTTCTTGGGTTTGCCAATCAAGAGCATGAGTTACTACATGGCTCTACTTATCTTCAGGCTCTGTGTTCCCTCTTTTCTTTGGGTCCAGTCCTTTTAGAGTATTTTGTGGTGTCCAACTAAAAAAGCCTCTGTTTCTTTTTTTCTTTATTATTATATATTTTTGCATCAGTCCTCCCTGCTCTCTGCCAGGGCAAAAAATTATTACTTTACAGCTAATTACAGGTTTGTATGTGCTGGCTGCCTGTTTTCATAGTCAGAATTTGTTAATGAATTCCACAATTGGAGCTTGGTTGAGCTTAACCCTTGCAACTAGTACAGCATGTTTCCCTTTCCCTTTGGGGGAATCAGCCTTTTGTGTCCATGGGGGAGGGGCACTGACCACCATGGCTTGGGTGACTTATTTTCTGTGTGGGGATCTCATCCATTCCACCTGGTCCAGACTAACAAACACTGTGTGTCTGGTCACTGGTGTTCCCCCAGCAGTTCTTTTGTACCCTTCCTGGCTATTTATTAGCTGCTCTGGAGGATGAACTAAAGTCCACACTTCACTATTCTGTTATCTTGCCCTGCCTCCTCTGATAATGTTTTGATATTCAGAACATATAAAAAATTCTACAACTCAACAATAAAAAGGCAAACAACCAAGCAAAAATGGGCTAAAGATATGAATAAATATTTTTCTGAAGGGGAAATACAGATGGCTAAAAAGCACATGAAAAGATGCTCAGTATCACAAGCTACTAGAGAAATGCAAATCAAAACCACAATGAGACCTTATCTCATACCTATAAGAAATGTTTCTACTAAACAAACAGAAAACTACAAGTGTTGGAAAGGATGTGGAGAAATTGGAACACATTCACTGCAGTGAGACTGTAAAACAGCACAACCACTGTGGAGGAAGGTTTAGCAGTTTCTCAGGAAGCTAAGTATAGAGTTGCCTTACAACACAGTTATCCCACTACTTAGGATTTACCAGGATCTGAAAGCAGGGTTTGAACAGATATTTTAACACCAATGTTCATAGTGGCATTATTCACAATTGCCAAAAGATTGAAACAACCCATGTGTCTAAGAACCTATGAAAAGATAAACAAAATGTGATATATACATGCAATGGAATATTATTCAGCAATAAGAAGAGATGATGTCCTGAGGTATACAAAAGCATGGCTAAACCTTGACGACATTATGTTAAGTCAAATAAGTCAGGCAAAGAACATACATTGTATGATCTCACTGAAATGAACTAAATGCAATATATAAACTTGCAGACATAAAATATAGAATATAGGTTTCTAGGATATAGAATGAGGCTAAAGAAAGGAGAGCAGTTTCTCAATATGTGCAGAATGTTTAACTAGGTTGAACTTAAATGTTTGGAAATTGATAGAGGTCATAATAGCACATTATTATGAGAATAATTAACAGCACTGCATGGTGTGTGAATGTTGTGGAAAGGGGAAGTTTAGAGTCATGCATGTCACCAGAAGAGCAGTTAGAGGTTAAAGCATGGGAATGTATTCACTGTGGATCTTTGGGTGGACAATGTCTGTGACTAGCTGTACGAACATAAAAATAATGAACTAGGACAAATGTATGATGCTATTACAAGGAGTTGATGATAGAGGGGTATATGCGAAAATGTACCTATTGCAAACTATGCTCTATAATTAATAGCAATATTTTAATTTTCTTTCATCAACAGCAACAAATGTGCCACACGAATACTATGGGTCAATAAAGAAAAGGGTTTTCCTTTTCTTTTTATTTATTTTCTGCAATAACGAAAATGTTCTAAAATTGATCTTGGGAATATATTCACAACTATGTGATGATAGCGAGCCAGGGATTGTATACTTTGGATGGTTTGTATGGTGTGTGAATATATCTCAACAAAATTGCATTTGAAAATTTCATATAGCTCCTTTCTAACCCATCTAGAGCCTACAGGGAAGGAAATTGATGTCAAACAATTTCCAGAGCCATTTATTATATATTGCAGAACTTATCATTACCCTTCAGTGTGGCTACTCCTATGTTATAGGCTATCTTTGATTTCCCTCTAGCACTATATTTCTCTATTATCAGTATCATCTTAACAATTATAGCTTTATAATAAGACCTTATTTTTCACATAGCTAGTTCACCCATAATGTTGAAATTTCTCTGCTTTTACCCTTAAAATGAAGAATAACCTTATCAAATTTCACTTATAAAATAACACTGTTTGTGTTTTAAAGAGAATTTCATAATGTTCTTTTCTTCCTTCAACATACATAATATTTTTTATATTTAAAGTTTAATATATTACTAGAACATATCTTGATTTTATTTGACTTTATTAAATTTTCCTGAAGCATGGTGATACATATTGATCAAGTACAAGCCATCATTCTTTATAACTTTGAATGATTCACTATTTGATTTATTTTGCTCTCTAATTTTAATTTTTGTTGACTATCCCTTTTTATAACATTCATTATTTTATTGAATTCATATATTTTTCTCTTGTACTTCTGCATTCTATACAACCTCTCAAGCTTTCTTCCCCAACTCATTTTTAGTTTTCCTTTGGGTACATTTTACTCTTATTATGTCTTATAGAATTTTATAAAGTACACAATAATGATTCTGGTTTTACATTATGCCATCATTTCAGGTTCACAGAAGAAAGTAAAATCAGAGTCCTAAGATCACTAAAACCCTTGAAAAGATTTTATCTTGCTAATGAAATTTTAACCTTTTTCCCCAGATACCTCTTACACTTAATCCCACATATACATACATAATTTTTTTTTTTCTTTTCATGGGCAGACACCAGAAATCTAAGCCAAGTCTCTGGCATGGCAGGTGAGAATTCTGTCATTGAGTCTCCATTGCACCGCCCAATCCCAAATCTTAATGAACTCATTAATATAAAAAATTTGAATGTCCTTAAATATATAGTGCTGTTTTGGTGTATCTGTTTTTGATTTTCATAAATTATATTGTGCCATGAATTGTCCTCTATCTTCTATTTCTGCACATAGAAGATATTTCTTTCTTTCTCCTTTCTTTTTTTTCTTTCTTCTATAATTTCTTTCTTCCCTTCTTTACTCCTTCCTTCCTTTCTTCTTTCCTTAAAATATTTGGCTATGTATCCATTTCCCTGGTAATAAACACTTAGTTTGCATCCATTATCTCTTCCACCACAGACAATGCTATTATAACATCCTGTGCTTTGACCCTCATGGGATATGTGAATATTTCTTCAGAATGCAAATCAAGTGATGGGATCACAAGATCATGGAGTAGGCACGTATTCATTTAATTGAATACTATTAGATTATTTTCCATAAAATCTGTACCAGTTCAAATGCCTACAAGCAATAAATGATAATACCAGTCTCCCAACATCATCATCAAGTTATGGAATTATCCAACATAAAAAATTTTATAAGTTGATACCTTTAAACTGATCTTTTCTGGTTTCATTTGAATTAGTGAATTTATTAGCAGTGACACGGAGAATTTCTATAGATGGAATTTACTCATTTAACTTTTTCCATCTATTTCCTGTTAATCACTTGTGTCAATTCTATAATGCCTTTCCTTTCTTTATCTCATTGTTTTGTAGTTTTTTTATATTCTACATGTTAATATTTTATTGATTTTAGATGCTGAAACCATATCTCATTATCTTGTTTCACAACCTTTATCACATATCACGTTCCCAAATATACATATTTCTATTTCTGAGTTCTCTGGATATTCCTATTGGATAGTATTTTTGTTCTGGACCTACTTGCAAATTATTTTACTATTGTGTTTTTGTTATGATTTAATCTGTGACATACTGAATGTGGTACTTTGGAGTTTTTATGTACCCCAGAAAAGGCCATGTCCTTTTAATTCATTCTTGTAGGTGCAGACCTATTGTGGGTGGGACCTTTCGATTAGGTTGCTTCAATTAAGAAGTGACCCACCCAATACAAAGTGGGTCATAATCATTTACTGGAGCCCTTTATGGGAAAAAAATACAGAGAGCTCATAGAGAAATCCCAGAAAGAGAGAGAGAAAGAGTCCATAGAACCAAGGAAGAGATAGGAATTGAGAGAGAGAACTACTGATGACCAGAACCCAGGAGAGAAAAACCAGCAGATGTTGTCATATGCTTTCCCATTTGACAGAGGAACTCTGGATGCTAGCAGCCTTTCCTGAGAGAAGGGATCTTCCTCCTGATGCCTTAATTTGGACATTTCCGTGGCCTTAGAATTGTAAAGTTACACCCTAATAAATCCCCACTGAAAAAGTCTAACCCATTTCTGGTATATTGCATTCTGGCAGCTTTAGAAAACTGAAACATTGAATATTACTATTTTGTAATTTCTTAGGTTCATTTGCTATTTCCATACCTTTATTTTCCTATATGCATTATAATAATTTAATAGTGAATTACATAGCAAGAGTACATATGTAGATATATATTTTTACATATTATATGTTTATTGACATTTTTACATATATGTGTATATGTATATATGTAATGCCATAAATTACTTTTTCATTCTGGTATGAGCATTTTATAAGATATATATGCACGTTTAAGTTATATATATATATATATATATATATATATATATATATATATATATATATATATATATATATAGAATAATTACATCACAGAATATGTGTGTGCTCAATTTAAACAGATAGTGTCAATGGTTTTCCAAAATGGTTGTACCACTTCTATTCCCATAGCAGTGTATGGGAATTCCAGTTGTTTGTCAAAACTTAGTATTGTCAGTTTTTTTAATTCAATTTTACTTAAATAGTTTATTTTATTATTTTTTGAAATTTTAGCGATTTTGGTGAGTGTGAAGTAGTTTCTCAGTTTTAATTTTTATTTTAATGATAATGTACAAATTTAAACACCTTTTTATATATTTGTCAGCCATTTAGACATCCTCTGGTAATATACTCTTTGAATATTTTCTTTTATATTCTTTAGGATTGTCTCTTCCATATTAATTTATAGGATCTAAAAATACATATTATATTTACAAGTCCTTTGTCAAATATATGTACATTTTATATACCATTTTTTCAGTTTGGAGCTTGCCTTATTTCTTAATTTTGCTTTGGTGCCTTGTTTTGAAAATGACTTTCTATATCAGTCTGAGAGCTCTCAAGTACCTTCAAATGAGCATTTTTCCCCAAATTTTCTCAAACTAGACAAAGATGATTTATTGTAAAACTTTTCTTTCATATTTATTTATAGTGAATTTTGTGAGTCTTAAAAAATCTATTTTAATTTTATTGGGAATTCAATAGAATTGAAGCTTCGTTTAATGAATTAGTCTCATTATTATGGGAATTTATTCAATCAATGTTTTATGCTTTTTTTTCTCCTCTAAGCATTAAAAATTGCTTTTTATATGTTGTGGAAAGCTAAAATACATAAGTGTGTGTGTATACGTATTGTTTCTCTTGAAAGATTGATTCCTTGACACTTCATCATATTTATTATTTTAGTAAATATCACATACTATTAATTAGAATATTATATTTCCTCTTAATAGATTTTTATGACATGGAAAAATTTACTAATTTGTATAAATTTTCTTCAACTACCTTGGAGTACTTTCATATTAATTTTAATATTTTTATTCTTTTGTTGTTTATGTTAGATTATCTATGTTGGTATAGAAAGGGATAGTTAGCAAGACTTTATACATCCTTCCTTCTTCCTAAAATTAAAACAACTATAATATAAATAAGTGTGAATTTCAAAATGGATAATTAAAGGGGAAATCTGTAAATTTTATAATCTGGTATACTGTTCCTTTCATAATCACCCATTAAAGAGTATGCTAATATTTTAAATGAATTATGCTTAGATAAACCTAATAACATATGACATTGAGGAAAGAAAGTAATTTTGCATAAATTGTTTTAAAAGTTAAAGGCCCTTTTAATTTTTTTTTTTTTAGTTACACAAGAGTGGTCCAAATACTCCACATATGAATACTGTGTACAGAAACTTTTGAGAAGAAAATTTAATTAATATTCTCCCCAATTGCTTCTTAAACTCTTCTGTCTTTATGGATTAATAAAAATCAATGACCAGATTCCAATTAGCTTGCATGACTTGGCCCAGGTGGTCCTCTGGGAACTGGCTAGGGACCGAGAGGCATTTCCTAGGACCTAGATAACTTTTTCAGAGTATGTCTCCTTCTGGGAAGATAGCCAGTCCTCCCAGCTGGAGTGCATATTTCAACAATTCAGCACCGAGGTCATGGAATGGTCCACATCAGCTGAACAGATCAAACTCTACACACTCAGTTTCCCTTTTCATGTATGTATTTAGATCTTGTGAAAATTTCTTTTGCTCCTTTATTTCCTCAGGACCATCACGTATGCTCACTTAGGTTGCGCACTGCACAACTGTAGGGGAGACAATTCACAAAAACTACAATTTAAATGGTGCTCCTTGAAGCTGAGCAGTACACAATCAACAAACCTTATTCAATAGGCCTGTGTTTCATCTCTTACATCTTTTCTAAACTCTCCTTCTCAAATTCCTATTGGAATCTGGCCACTATTGTGTAAAAACACCATATAAACTGCATGCAAGCAGTTAAACTTTGGAATCTCATCCGAGAGGGGGCGCTCTGTTCAGGATTTTCCCAGTCTGACCCCGAATGCTGTCTCTGGGATTCCCCAGCGCTCCTCTTCGGGTGTTGGTGCTGTCCCACCTGGTGATGTAACTATGTCTCATTTCTAACAGTCTTTGAAAACTTTCCTAATATATTCTGTTTTTATATCACTGAATTCTGTGTCACCTGTGAATTCAAGCCTAAGTGGCCACAAATATCATGCTGCCTTTTGTGCAACAAAATTGGTGTAGTCGGCAGGATTCATATTTCAACACGACTTCATAGTGGTAAATGTCAATAAGACAAGCTTTAAAAAATGAGAGAATAGGGACTGTGCTCTTCTGAATATTGTAATGCTTTGTTAGCACCATTCTTAATAGATTCATAGTTGCTTTGTTAGCACCATTCTTAATAGATTCATAGTTGCCATTTTCGTGTCCTTTTTGTATGTAGAATGTTGTTTCAGATTTGAATGTTTTTCTCCCTGGTTTGTACTCTGTACTGCTGTAAGACATTTGAGAATTTGTGATTCATTAACCCCTTTTCAGGATTTACTCAAAATTGTTGAATATCAGAAACTTCATGAAAACCAAAAAAAAAAAAAAAATCAATGACAAGAGTTGGGGCCTTTAACACTTGGTGGATTTTAAACACGCTTGCACGTTGCAGAAGATCAGTATAAAAAATGGTGAGTGACAAATCATTCAGCTTGCAACCACTAATAAAGCCATCTTTAGAATTATTGGAAGATTGGTGTTGATTTGTTTAAGATTTTTACCTTTTCTTTGAAAAATTAGCTATGAAGTAATTTAAAAAATGGAAATTTCATAGCATAACATATCTTCAGCCCAAATAAAATATTAATTTATTTTAATACCAGGAAATATTATACACATCTATATTTTGATAATCTGAGTTTAAAACTTTTATAATAATTTGCAGCAAATTAGTTCATTTTGTAGTAGATATAGCTTCATTCTATAGTTAGAATGTGGGCTTATTCTGGGGTTCAGCAAAAATATAAGTGTCCCCAGCTTTTCATAGTATAACAACAGCAACAACAAGGCATGAAGTCATTTAAAGCTAAGAAAACCTAAAAACTACATTCCCACCCATGGATAATTGTGATTTTACCATACATATTATAGTGTTGATATGCAATGTTCCTCAATGGGACATTATTTCACACAGTAAAAAAATGTTATCTTTCAAGGTACCATGATTTATTCATCTCAGACAGTTTATATAAGGAGCAAGATTAATTTAGGGTTAACAAGGATTTAAATTTTTCTCGGAGCATACTAAAAAATATAGTTACTAGTCACTGATGTACAAAGATATGAATCAGTGATGCTTGTGTAGACAGAATAACATATACAGAATGGATTTCCTTTGCCCAAATTAAGCTATTTTTTGTGTTTGCACTATAGCTTTTGATTATAACTCCTACTCTAATACATTGTATACAAAAGCACATTTGGAATGGTAAACCTCTATTTATATATTGGATTTACAAATGAAAATTTGTAAATTTGAAAATTTGTAAATTTGAAAATTTGTAAATAGAGAAATAAAACTCCATTGCACATTTTGTTAATATTCTTCTTCCTGTTATTTTTTCAAGTTGTTTCAGTAACATGCAACATCATTAGTGGACAGACATTCTGAGGTGTGATTATTCTTTAAAGTTTGTTATCTTACAAATCTAAGTGAAGTTACTACTATATTTAAATATTTTATCAAGATATGTGGAATTATTGTAAATCTTGACATACAAATATATGTGGCATTCAAATTCTAGACTCTGTTCTCTTTTTCTAGTAAATTATTTTTTAGACTCCAGGAATTTTTATTCATTATTTATATATGCTTCTGGAATTTGCATGTTTCACAATCTCTTTCTTTGCTGTTTGTCACAGATGCAATATTTTGAGACATATCTTATTTCTTGCTTTCTTTAGATTTGTTTCATTATAATATACCTTGATACTTTACCTTTTTGTGAGGCTTACACATTTTATATATATTTTGTTAGAGCTATTATTTAGATTTATTTGATGCTGCAATTATTCAGCAAATTCAATTCAATGTGAACTGCGTGCATTGAGCATTTATTGCATGGTAAACAATAAGCTACTTTGCTGGAAGTACAAAGATGAATAAGACAAACTCTACTGAAAAGTATACAGTATATTATCCAAGTTAGATAACTAAATGTAAATTGCAGATAAAGCCTATATTACTAGGGTCAAACACAATCAAAAATCTCATTTTAAAGATGGATTGTTTAAGCATATTTACATATTGCCATTAAAAAAACACAACAATATAAGGAAATCATCTATTGAAAGCATAGGAAGTAGCAGTTTGACCTTAGGCTAACTCTCATAGAACTTAATCAGATTATTTTATTCTAATTTAATTTAATTTATCAACTGCTAATATGATGTCATGTTGAAACTTAGCAAAAAAAAAATAAGTTTTTATCTCAAGACTTCTGAGTAATAAATTCACTATACTCAACTTAAAATAACAAACCTATGTCATTGAAGAAAGTTATGCATTCATATTTAATAAAGAAAGCTTTCAGTGGCATTATAATATGAACAGCAAAATGCTAATTGAATTTCCTTGAGAATGTAAAATGATCCAAAAAGTGAGTGAAATTTCATTCTACTGAAAATTCATATGTAAAATCTGTTTTTCAGAGCAAGAAAGGCACAAGTAACTGTAATAAAAAGAAAAGAAGTACCTAAGGAATGGAACATATCATATATCAATATAAAATAGTATTGTAGAAAATGAAATCTAGACACAGGACTCATGGCACAACTATATCATTAAAGATAGGATTACGGATGGCATCTCCACAAAGAGGAAATCTACACTATTAAATTTATATTCAATATGATTTCATTTTCAAATATTGCTTTTTTATTCCATTCTGAATAATTTAGATGAAACACATTCCATTGTAATCTTACATCTCAGACTCCAGCAATACAGAAATAAAGAGTAAAATATTTTTAAAATTTTTATAAAATATTTTTCAAATTAAGGAAATGCTTACTATATTGTATTATTTTAAACTTTCTATACATATAGAAATCTTTGTAAAGAATACAAATCACAATGAAACAAATATTTCCATTTAATTTATTGTAAATTTTAAATTAGACAAGTTATGGGGTTTATTAACAATCACACAACTAATAATTAGCAGAGTATAATTTAAATTCAAGCTCTAGCTTTTGCGGTCTTTTTGGTGATATGACATTTGCTGCTAAGCACCCATAAAAGTAAAATGTTTTCTTTCTTTGCCTGAGAGCTGGTGACTGTTGCTTGTGCTTCATCTTTTCTACCTTTTTTTTCAGAGAAATACCCCTGAGTCTGGACACACCATAGAGCAGAATAACTATTGCATTCCCAATTTCCCATGTGTAAATTATGGCAAAATGGGATATATGAGTTTCAAAATATGGGTAACTTTCAGAATATATTGTTATAGGGAAGAATATGCCTCTTCTTCCCCACTGTATTCTGTAACCTTGAAAGTGGACATGGTGAAAGAGAAAAAAAAATTAGACATTTTAGGAAATAACAGACTAAATAATCTCCTGGAGTACCTTCTCATACTAATCCCTGAATGTATACCTCTGACCGTGTGCTGTCTATATTTTTTAACTGGTAAACCTATGTTATGTTTAGCACTCTGTTTTATTACTAGTGATTTTCAGCAGATGTTAAAGATGTTTTGGGATGATCTGCCTTAGAATTGAGAAACATGGCAGGCTCTGGCAGGCACCTATTGGAATAGTCAGTCTTATTTGGAGTAGATTAAATTGAAGTATAGTGAAAATCCAAAACAAAGAGATGCACCATGTGCATATTTCTGCTGTGGAGAGAAAAAAATAAATCATGATTTGAAATATACCTCCAAATCAAAGGTCATAAAGGAAGATAATTCAATTTGTACATGCTTATAATTAGATACACCTTCTGATACAGGCAACTCTATGTAGGTATAGCTTTCTCTAGAGTAAATAGCAATAGAAATATATTATTAAACAATGAAAATTATTCACATATGCAACCTTTGGGTTATAATGTTTATGTCTTTCATATTGATATACATTTTATTTTATGTATCTACATTATTGTCTATATCCATATACATACACAAATATCTATCCAAATAGATGACAAATAATAATTGAATATTTATGTCAACCCAACTGGCATGTGGATACAAAGATGTATCAAAGAGAGTTTTAGGGTTCTTTTCTCCTCTCAGAGACATTATGTTCCTGTAAGGTTAATTCTAACAAATCACCATAATAAAACATAAGCTATAACATGGTAACTATATTAGTCAGGGTCCTCTAGGGAAACAGAGCAGACAGGAGATATCTGCAAGTGTCATGAGATTTTTATAAAAATTGTCTCATGCAAATGTAGGGATGGGCAGGCTCAAATTCTGTAGGGCAGACTGTAAGCTGGAAACTGTTGAAGGTTTTCTATGAATTCCCCAATAGAATCTGGCTGGCTAAAGTAGAGATAGAAATTCTATCTTAGAACTGCTGAAATCAACACTTCTCCTTTTAAAGCCTTCAGGTAATTGGATGAGACTTCCCACAGTAACCAATGGGAAAGTTGTATAAATTAAATTTTATAGAAGCTCATAAAAGGAAGAGGTCATATCTGGTGAGACTGCAGAAGAGTCTTGGAGATGACATTCATATTGCATTTCAAGGGAAAACAAGTACAAATAGAGATACAGATTACTTTGGAAACTAAATGAAAGATACTTTCATAATCACATCTTAGTAATATTTTGAAAATTAAATGACCTGAAATAAGGTACCAGTTGTCACTATTGTGATATGACATAATTTCAAAAGTAGAATAAATTTTCCTTCTTTACTCTGAATTCTTAAAAAATAATTGTAATATCAAACATTTCCAGCTGAAAATATTGCATCTATTTTCTCCATGATTTCTGATTCCAAAATAGCACTATCAGGTGCCTCATTGTGAATGTAAAATTATGTAGTCTGAAGGTGAAAAGGAGGTTGAAACTCCTAAAAACACAACTAAAATTATTTAAAGGTAAATAAACTTACTGCAAAACAATTATACTTTTAACATCATTCATGTCAGGGTAAACATGGTATTGTGTTTTGGGTTCTTTTATTCTGTCTACGTATAATTACTAAAAAATCTTACAAGTGCAGAATTATTGCAATGGAAATGGTGCATCAAACTTTCTTTTGAATTAACAAATTATTTACATTTCATCAAGAAAATATTTTATTGGACAGTATTTCTAAACTCCACCCTGCCTATATATCTCTTCATTATTATTTCGAGATATTTAAGCACATAAGTACAATTATAATGATCTTTGTAAATGACATCTCAGCCTCTTTATTTCTTATTCTCTTTTAAATTTTTAAATGCTCATTTTGAATAATACTTGGACAGAATTATGAATTAATCTTCAAAAACTGAATAAGCATAAGATTTTATATTATTTAAACAAATCATATTACTAAAGAGAAAAAATAGAGAGAAGATAAATTAAAACAAAAATAATAGAAAATATTGGAAACATGAAGGGAATTAAAAAAAAAAAAAAACAACTCATACACAGCAAACAATCTAATTCAACTCAAACACAGGGATCCCAGAAAAGAAAGAGGGCCTTTAACTGTGTTTAGTTTAATATATGTCTGTATACATCCCAGAGTAAATTAAGCAGATAGTCAAAAAGTATTGGCAAAACCCTTTGAGAGATGGGCGAAAAAATATGGAACTATTAAACTTTACCACCAGGGAAACCCCTGATATTATATCGAACATTTGGAACACCCAATTCAATAGGACAAGCCCTTGATCTTGAAGTTTGCTCTTATGAAGCTTATGCACGAAGCACAGAAGCTTAGCCTACCTATTGGTGTGCCAAAGAGTTACTTCAAGCGCTCCTTTTTTTTGTAGCTCGGATGTGGCCTCTCTCTTGCTCTAAGCCCAACTCTGCAAGTGAAATCATTTCCCTCCCTCCCTACATGGGACATGACATCCAGGGGTAAAAGTCTCCCTGGTGGCATGGGAGATGACCCCCAGTGATGAGACTGGCACTGGCACTGTGGGTCAACAATGCCATCGTGACCAAACAGGGGGAAAAGTAGTGTAATAAATAAGGTATCAGTGGCTGAGAGAATTCAAATAGATTCAAGAAGCTGCTCTTGAGGTCACTTTTATGCAAGCTTCAGTTAGACATTGCTACCTATCATAACTTGCCAAACCCCAACCAAAATCATTCCTGCCAATCCTAAAGAACACCTAGGGCTACCTATCTAAGATTCTCCATATGATCCATGCACTAGGGTAATTTTCCAGAAATCTGTGATCTCTAGATGGGGCCCCAGACCAGTTGAGTCCTGAAATGCAGGGGGACCATCCTCTCCAGAACAACTAGTTCCATTTCCTTAACCCATATACCCCTAAGGAGTGGGAGAAAGATCAAAGGTGATGGTCGAGTTACATGGAGAATTTAGGGTATTACAAATGAGTGTGATTGCTGAATCATTATATTGATATTTACTTTAATCTTCAGTATCTTAGTACTGCAAGAAATAAAAACCTAAGATTGTGGAATTTGTAACCCATACCAAACTCTGAAATCTGTTCTACAACAAATTGTTGTGATGTGTTTTGAAATTTGCTGCTCTTTTGTGTATTTGTTATTATTCACAAAAAGGAAAATTAAAGTCGATTGTGATGATAAATGTACAACTATATGATGATATTGTGAACCATCGATGATATACTTTGGATGATTACATGGTAAGTGAATAAATAAAATATATCAATAATAAATCATTTAAAAACCTCATATACTAAAACAGAAATCTTTCTAATCAAAATTTTATAGGCCAGTTAGTACTTTCTTCTTTTTAAGAAGATCTTAATTTCTTATTTTGTAAACTTTGGCTCAGAAAGTTAAGTTTCCATGAGTTTTGGAATAGCTTTATCTGATTTTATATATTGAATTCAGCTTCAAACCTAGGTTTTTTCTAATTCTTATCATTTGTAGGAAATTTTACTTGTGTATCATCCTTTTATCCTATGCCAAATGATTGCCAAATCAGTGCTTTCTATTTAAAGAATACCCCATTAACTTTATATCACAGATTGTTTCCAAATATAATATTAACTTTTCTGTTTCTCAGACACTTGAAAAAACCATTTTCTGCATAATGAAAAATTTCCTTCCTTCATAGTTAGGTTGACCCTCCACTGTAAAACAGTTTTCACCTACTATGTTGTACCAAAACTATTGGTAACTACTTTTAGTTAATATTAACTATTTTACACTGCTTTTATCTTACTCTTCAAGTTTCCTTCTGTCATTGACATATCAATCACACCCTCCTGTTTCACCTGCCATGGCTCTGTCATTCTTTTTTCTTCCCTCACTCTTGCTAAATTTGAGTATCTATTAGAGACAAAAAGAAACATAAAAGAAGACTCAGCAACAACTCCTTATTGTAGTTAAATTTGATGGAACAACTCAGACTTTAATAAAAAACTGTGTAAACTCAAAAATATCAAAAATACGAAATTGTATGCACAGATAAAATTCGATAACATTAGCAATTACCTTAATGATCAATATTTTAAGTTAATACTCATTTATTTAGGAGAAATACACATATTGCTTTTTTTTTCTTTCTCGACTTTCCATTTTTAATTGGAAACTTACCTCATATGCAATATTTGGGATTTAATTTCATAAACCAAGTTTTTCTTTAAATCCAATTTTGGATTTTTTTAAATACCCAATAATAATATATTCAATATACAAATTTTGTATCTATGTCAAGGAAAAAAACTATTGCTGGAGAAAATTTAACTATAGTTAAATTTATTTATTCAGCCTTCAAAATATACAAATAGATTTTCCTTCAGATTTAAACATATACAGGTTAAAAACTATCTAAAATAAATGCTATATATCTTTATAAATGAAATAAAAATATTTCATGGTCCTACACTACAGCAGAGATCCCTTTAAACTTTAGTTCTCAATATGTGTTATTAAATGTAATCTTGAACTTATAAATACCCAGCATTTTCTTTTATATGTCTGGTAAATTAATAAGGTATAAGAGCTCAAATGCTAAATTTAAAAAGTGCTGGAGTCTGAGCTCTAGAAATTTATAGCTATATAAGTGCATCTTAGTATAGTTCTGGCAACTGCAAAATAATGAGAAAAAAAGAGCATCAACTACATAGTATTATGTTGAGATATAATGAAATGTTACGTATCTGGGGCAGGGCATAGCCTCTATTTATAATTTCTAATGTTAGCACATATATGTGTGTGTGCATATGTATGTATGCATATAAATGTAAATACATGTATCTAAATAAATATGTCAACACAACATATTTCAGTTATTATTAAATATATATGTTCTATATTTTTTATGGGAAATAGCTATGATTCAAAAAGTAATATAAAGCATGGCTCAATGATAATGTAATATTTTTACTTACGTTTTCTCTGTGGGTAAATATTTAAGTATCTGGGGCCTCAGCTGGTTATAACTTTTCACAGAATCCCTTTTATGGGTAGAATAAAGTCAATGTATACAAATTCTTCCTTTGATATTTAGCCTCAGATCTTATCACTTCCTACCTTGTTCTTATAATATGCAATTATTTGAGATTTTATTTCACACACATATATTTTAAACTACCCTGCTTTTACTCATTCTTTTTCAGAAAAGCTTCTGCTGCTTTTCCACACTTGCCACACTATTGCTTATTTCTCAAGTGTCACCCATGTACAGCCTCTTCTACAGCGTCCTCCCTGAACCTGGAAGTTAGGATAATCACCTCATTATCACTGTGCTGCTGGGCACTGCTCTTCCTTCCTCTATTTTAATAATTTCCCATATTATGTTCACATTTTCAGCTTATATGCCTGTGTCCCATCAAAAGATTGTAAACTCCTTGAGCTACTGCCCTACCTACTGCTGGCATTTAATAAATTCTCATTAAATATCTGTGAGAACTAATAGGATTATCAATGCTGTTTTTTCCTATGCAGTGTTCATGGGTAAGTAAATATTATTTTATCAATATTATATCCAACCCAATATAAACCACAATATTCTAATGCACATCATTTGGAGATTTTTAATTTATATATAAGTAACAAAATTGTTGTTTCAGTAGAAAGTAGCTATTTTCTTCCTCCACTGCCTTCTAACTTTGTAAGAATGCTCAAAAAATTTCTGTTTGTTTTCCAAAAGTTCTGTGTCCTCATTCCCCACTGGACTGCTGAAGCCGTCAAACTGGTTATAGCTGCCACTCATGGTAAAACAGTGAAAATAAGTCATTCTGTGGGAGGAAATAAAAAGAATGAGGACAAATATGAAATACTGCATCTTCTGTCATTTGAATCTTAGACATTTGACAGTCTGTTATCTGAATATCAGTTGTCAAATGCCAACTTAAGCCCTGCTTATCTGCCTAACATCCAATCTATACTCGAGGACCACACTGAAACGCATTAATTATCATGATGCACTAATTAAATTATTAAGAGTGGGAATTTCTTCTGGAGTGACATTTCTAAGTAAATCAATACTCCCAAATATATCCTCTGACTGTCTAAACCACCACCACCTCACATATAGACAACTGGAACCACTTCTTAGTACTTGCCTTTGTCTTCTCATTTCCCCTCCTAAAATCCATTCTCCACACAGCAGTCAGTGTGAAATGTTACCACACAAATCAGATCATGTTATTTTCTTTCTGAAAACCTCTAGTGATTTTCCATTGCCTTGAAATAAAATCCAAACTTCTTCCCAGCCTGTGAAAGTAGCCCACTACCTTGCTCTCTCATCACATACCTTGCTCTCTCACATATAAGCTATAGCCCACGGATCCTCATCTCTTCCTCAAACACACCAAGCCTTTTACTTCCCTTTTGTGGTCTTTGCACAACCAGGAAGTTAGGATTTATGAGATGATTACTGTTAATGAATTATAGAATTAATGGAATAGAGAGAAAGGGAAATACCTGAAATCTTTAAACTATAATCCAGATGCCTTGATCTCTCTTAATAGCTGTATAGCCTTTATCTTGTGCCTTTGTGATTTGTAAAAACCTTGTGACTAACTTTATCTTGTACCCATTCATCCAGTTTTTTTTTTTTTTTTTTTTACTTTGGAGTCTTGTGATCACAAGATTCAGTCCCTAATGTTTATTAACGAAGGGTCCTAGGTCAGCCCAGAACCAACCCACCACAATTTCTTAGTTATCTTCATAACAGAAACTAGATATAACCAAAATGGGCCTGCTTGACATGCACAGTAGCTTAGACTTTAACCTGTAAGTCACCTATACACCACAATACTAAAAATCCCGTCTATCATCATATTAAGGCTATCATTTTCTATATACGTTCTGTGACTAAACATGTAATCAATCTGCATGTGATCAATAGTTAAATCACCTCTAACTATATCAACCGGAACCACTGTGCTTGTTATCCTAAAATTTGCCCATCTTTTAATACTATAAAACTGTCAGAATTACTGCAGATCAGGGAGAAAGAGGTTTTGGACTGATAGGCCACCTGATTCCCGCTTTGTGCTTATCAATAAGTTTTTTTCTCTCTTTGAAACCCCAGTGTCTCAGGAATCATTCATTTGAGATCATAGGCAAAAATATCCACTCCCTTTGTGGTGCACTTGCTGTTGTTTCCTCTGCCTATAAAATTCTGATCCTGAATCTCCTCCTCCATTGTTCAGATTTCTAATCGGGGTGTTTTCCTAACCCCCAGTCTAAAAGATCTCTGTGGTCACTTTCTATCTCTTCTGCTGAGTTTACAGTGTTTCTCTCCCCATTATTAGTCATTGCATTATTGGCATAGTCATTTATCTCTTCCCACTTCTAAAATGTAAATTGCACAAAACAGGAGCATCACCTGGCAACTTTATACTTATGATGCCAACTGGCACATGGTAGCTGTTCAAAAAATACTTGTCAAATGAATGAGTGAAAGAAAGAACAGGCATTTGAATATTTATTGAATTACCAATACTTCTTATACTTCTTTCTCAGGGCTGTTGGGACATTCATCATTGCCTCCAAGACCTTCTTAATAAGCTAATATTTATAAGGTTCTACCTACAGAGCTTTGAATGCTCTACATAATTTTGAGTACTTAACATTCAAAATGCCCTTATGATGCAGATGCTATTTTATCTTCATTTTACCAAGGAGGACATTTATGGATTGTGATAGGTTGGATTGTGTACCAGAGTTAGGACATGTCCTTGGCCTTGGTCTCCATTCTAGCATGTGTGGACCCATGATAAATAAGAGCTCTTCAAGATATTGCTTCAGTTAAAGTGTGATCTTATTGAGTCAGATAGGGCTTTGATCAGATTGCTGGAGTCCGTTATAGACAGAGAGAAAGTCAAATGGAGAGAGAAGCCAGGAGAAGCGACCACGTACATTGCCATGTGACAGAAAACCCAAGGACCAAGAATCACTGATAACCAGTCTCAGAATGCCACAGTCTTTGGGAAGAAAAGCCCTTTTGCTAATATGTCATTCTTGGGCTTCTGGCCTCAAAACCATGAACCCAGAAATTCCCAATATTCAAGCAAACCCACTGTATTGTATTTGTTTTAGCAGCCAGGAAACTAAAATAGGCAAAAAGAAATTAAAGAACTTGCCCAACGTTGCTCGCCGTGTATGTGGATAAACAGATACCATTGTTAATAAGCAAAACTGTATAGGGAAACTTTAACTTCCACAAATCACTCATCATTGCTAAAATTAGGAAGCAAGTAACTGTGAAATCACAAATTGATGTTACTGCAAATTGAGCAATTCTTTAAATTCATTCACACAAGTGCAATAAAATTTGTTAAGTGAGGTCCAGGATAATGGGTTATCTATTCTCATCAATAAAGGGCATTTTTCCTTATATAAATTTATGTACTTTTCATATACTCAACCATTTATCTTACATTTTTATATGTATTTCCAGTTTATTTTCAAGGGCAAGATAATCTTTTACATTCAGAGGGCACAGCTGAATATACCCAAAATAAAATTGTAACAGGGCATATACATTTAAATAGAATCCATCTCAGTTCAATTCAATAAATATGTTCTAAGTGCTTATGTGTGCAAATAGACAAAAGTAGGGGCATAAAGGAGGTAATAAGGAGATAGGAAAACTTTTAATATAGAAGAAAGTGCAAATGTATAGAGGTGATTATGTATTACTAGCAGATAATGATATATGGCAAACAATGCTCTATTGTTCCAAAGTGAGAAAGGGCACAATTGGCTCAAAGATCCAAGTGTTCAAGGGTAGCAGTATGGTATTTGATATGGCCTTAAAGGATGGATAGGATTTTGACAGGCAGATACTGGCAGGGGTCAGTTTGTGGATACAATACTAATTGCATTGGGATAGGAAACTGCTATGGGGTATTTCCAGCTGAGGATCCCAAGAAGACAAGACACCAAGTGAGGGAAGGAAGTGGTTCTGAAAAGTGAACTTGTATATCCCTTTTAATACATCAGTGCATGGCCTATGGTAATAATGTCATAAGGGTGGGGGAAAATCAGTGAACTGTTCTGAAGAAAAATAGAAAAAGGGAGCTCTCCAGAAAACAAAATAGATTGTGTCTCAATTCTTTTTTTTTAATGGGAAAAGCTTATTTAGGAAGAATCATAGGTTATATCCAAACACACTGGAAGTTGAGATCTTGTATGTGATAAATTGTATTGACTGTAAACACATTAGGTCATAGTACAATAGGGGTATTAAATTGGTTATTGCGGGAAATGAGAGCTTCCTCTAGAAGGGACAAGTAAGCATATTAATTAGGGATTTCCCAACCACAAGCCTGTGAAAACTGACTATGAAAAGCACATAATTCTAGGTTCAGTATATGGAGGAAGTGAATATATTTTGAAGGCATAAATTTTCAGTGACTACATGCACTTAAAAACATAATACCGCATGCTTTATAACATCAGTCATTAATGAAAGATCTTAAATTAAGCTCACAACAGTTTTCCCTATGTTTCAACTAATTCTAGAAGTGTTGCTCTAGAAATAAATATATTTCCTGACAGAATTCACAAAATTTACTTGGCTACAGGTGCTGAAGACATAGAAGCAGGTTTTCTCTACTCACAGTCAACAATTCTTTTTCAGAGAAATGACTGCTGTTTGTGGCTTGGCCTGACTCAGAGCCTGTGCTCCTCACAATTAGGCACTTCCAGTTTCTTTAACAGCATGTTCAGTTGTACTTCCTTTTACTGTGTATCTGTTTTGAAGCCATGAAACCACTTTCCACTTCATCGGTAACTTGAAAGAAGTCACATTTGTATCTCTCAGTTTGAGTGGAACAGGGATTCCACCCTACTAACTATTTCTCATTTTTTATTCATGGTCAGATTTCACCTCTGCTAAACACAGCTGGCAACTATCCACAGACTGAAAACGACCTGATCATATTAAGGAAGACAAGGGAGAGAAGATGTTTTTGGTAGCAGCCAGAATGTTCTAATTTTCATTTTCTCTGTTGGAAAAAGAAATCCCACTTGCTATAAAGGAAAGGAGACGACAGAAATGCTAACAGTGTCTTGACCTTGTATAGCTTGGTTTACTCTCTCATAGCAAGTTTTTTCAAAATTGTATCTGTCTCGTGGAGTTGAGTTATTCAGTGTTTGTGATAGCTAGATAAATAAAAAATACCCAAAATAATCCTCTAGCTGGAAAATGCTTAGTATAGCCTTCAGTAGTTATAAAAACTGTTTGGTATAATCACTTCACTTAAGCAGGCTTGAATTATTTTAAGCATAATAAGTCCTTATTGAAATAGTCTGTTGTTGGTCTAATTGCATAAAAAGAAAGCTTGCTCTCTGTTCCCAAACCCTCCCTTGCTCTGCTTGCAGGAATGAAACATCCCATGAACTAAAATCACCACTTATTTCCTCTTGAAGGACAAAGATCAAAGGTCTGAATGATCAATAAAGAAAGAAGGGCTATCAGAACACAGGATATGCTGACTAGACGAATAAAGCAAGTGACTGTTACTTAATTTTAATGAATCCTGTGACTTTCACTTAGTTTTCTTTATTTTTTTCTGTCTTTGCCATTTCTTTGTCTGTTTGGAGTTATAAAAGCCCAAACTACCCTTTTCACTTGGACTGGTCTTGGAAACCATTTTCCCTCTAGTTCCTTAATGATCTTCAATAAACTCACCTTCTCACCAAGATAAAGAGAATTGTTTCTCTGTTTGATGTGGGATCAGGCAAGCCTGATTATTTGGGACTGTGTTGTTTGATGGTAACTTTTATTAATTTGCAGATTCCTGTATCAGATATTTGCCATTTTTAATTAGAATATCTACAGCTTAGAGTTTGGGAATCTGCATTAATACTCCACAACTTATGCAAATTCACACTAATTATGAATAATTCCCTGCCAAAAAATAATAATAATAATAAACAATTATCCAGAAGTCCAAATTATTTGGCTCAAAGGGTAAAGAAAATTGTAAGTTAATCCTACCAGTCTTCTTTCTTTTTTCTGTTCTTTTCTGTTTTTTTTTAACCAGTTTCCTCTTCACTTCCTTTTATTTCTTTATCAAACACTTAATAGCACATTAACATGTGCCAGACACTGCCCCATTTTTTTAATATTAATTTAATTCTCAGAAAACCTGATTATTTTGCTCATTATATAGACAAGGGAATTGAAGTGCAGGAAAAAAAAAATAGCCTACCTAAAGCAGAGCTGGTATATAACCTATACAATCTGACCTGAACCCCCACTTTGCTTTCCCCACAGCTATGCCATGTTATTGCTCTAAATTCTCTATGTTGGATGCATAGATAATTGTCAAAATTTCTGTGATTCTTAGGGAAATTTTCTTCTTGGATTAAGACATGTTTTCTCTATTCTGATATGGCACGTTTCTCTTCTTTCTTTGATATTAAGTATAAATGCTTTTGCCTGGTAAAGCGTTCTTCAACCTTTCTTTACCTCCATCTCTAGTGATTTAGAGTATTCCTCTCTTTTTGAAGAGGAAAGTACCTACATCCCTTCATTTTTCTTAAATAGTTCATCATATATTAAGTAGGGGAAATGACTTCTATTTGATTCTATGCTCATTCATGATTTTTGAGGAAATGTTTTGCAGACTGCAATGGTAAAATTCCAATATAAGTTGAATTAAAGGAGGATAAAACTTATACTTTTTGAGAGATAACTGATGTGTCAGGCATCATTGTATTTTTTCATATATACCACATATACTATATGTACAAATCCTAATTGCCAATATTTCAGAAGGTAAACACATTAGCAAATAAGGTAGCTATAAAATTATTCACATTAAAATGAGGTCATATTGGGGCAGGGTGGGCCCTTAGTCCAGCGGGACTGGTGTCCTTATAAAAACAGGAGAATTGGACACAGATTGACAGATCATGCGAAGATGTAGACAAGAAAGAAGGCCATGTGGAGATGTAGGCAGAGATGCATCTGCAAGCCAAAGAATGCCATGAGCTACAGACAAACTCCAGGAGCTGTAAGATGCAAGGAATAATTTTCTCCTTTGGATTTCAGACTTCCTGCCTCCAGAACTGTGAGGTAATAAGTGGCTGTTTTTTTGTTTTGTTTTAAAGTCATCCAGTTGGTAGCCCTTTTTTTTTTACAGCAGCCACAGACAACTACAACAGATGCCAATACCATTACCTTTTTTATACAGTTGAGAAAACGGAGGCACAATGAGGTCAAGAGTAAAAAATAAGAGCCAGTATTTAAACTGAGACAAACTGACTTTAGCATCAAAGAGTTCAACCACAGCACTGTCCAGTTCTCCATGAAAACCACCACAAACAACGATAAAAAGAAGACAATATTGTGTGTCTGTTTATAATTCATATTGTTTGTTGGATCTGGAAAACATTCAAAGTAAGGAAATGGCTAGACAATTGACATCCTCAGGTAAGTAACAAAGAAATAAGAAAATGAAAGTGGAATGGGTTTATATGTTTTCTGTTAAAGTAGAATGAATATCTTTAGTGGGTGATCTTCAGTTAAACAGTATTACATGGGTGAGTGTAGATTAGAGAATAGTGTGAACATGCAGTACTCATGAAAATTCTCAGGCCACTGGGACATAAGCACCTTCTGCTGATTTTTCTCTCCATATTCTTCTACTATATCCACATCCTTAAAAATAAAGTAAATTTGAAAAAGAGATTAAAAATAAACTTTGGGGGACAAGGATTCATATATGCACACATATTATGCAATCTAGCAAACTGCATAGATGCATGCCCATTACTCTTTCAATCACAGGTACTAGAGTGGCCTATTGGAGGCAACACGGGTAGCAGCTAGGCTTTCTAGCTCCGTGACCTGACTCAGGATGCATATCAAGTGGCTTCAGCTAAACTTCCTTAATAAGGAGAAGGGACATTTGATAGCAGTTGTGACCAGGTGATAATCTAATTAATATAAGTAATGCAGAGGAGAGAGAAAACTTTAAGGAAAATTTTACAACATTGAGATCTGCACAAAGGTGAAGCAGGTGGCACTGTATGGCCCTGAACCCAGAAAAGCAGGTTGATCACTCATGTGAATAAAATGGAGACAACTCAAGCATAAATTGAATTAAACATCTTTTGTTTAATATCTTCAAACCATGAAATTCTAAGACTCAGAGATGAAAAATTAAACTGTTTCTAAAGGATATGATATTGTTTTCTGGTATGAAAATGAAAGGATCTTTAAAAAGTAGTTTGCTCGCACATACACATGAAAAGGTAGTTTGTCCTCTTTATTCATCAGTAATTTCCAAGCTTGTTCCTGAGGTGTGTGTCCTCGTATATTCATATACATGTGTGTGGATGTGTATCTGTTCATGTGTTTGAGTATTTGGTATACTGAAAACTAGTCTAAATATGTTCTTTTTATCCTGTTAGCATTCTATTTTAAACCCATAATGATTTGCAGATGGCAGCTAAATTTATCTTATATCCTATGCTATAATTATAATATTTGTTGTAGGAAACGTAAAAGCTTAATTTAGATAGAAAGCAAAGATGAGTCTATAAGTTGATTCTCTCTTCTATAGATTCTATTAAGCAGGAAACATGGCAAATATTTATGTTTGTTTTGTTAAATTTAGTAATCAATATTCTGGGAAATTTAATCCATCCTTTTTGTGGTTATTCATATTTCTGAGTGGATATCTGTTTTTTGTTGATATCCATAGAAAAGCTACATTTAATTTCACGTATGGGAAAGGTAAGACTCTTCATTTGATCTGCTTATACATACATACATCCATCTCTCTATAGAACCCTAATAGTTTTCTTATCATATTAATTTCATTTAGAAATGAAGATGACGTCACCTATAAAAAGTAAATGGAAAAGAAAAATACTGGAAACACAACAGTTAGGAAGTAGTAATAATCTATCCTTTCCCAGGAAACAGCCTGGTATTTACTATGCAAGGTCACGTCTGGAAGAAAAGATTACAGATGGTAGCACCTTTAAAGCCTCCAAAATTGCTCTCCCACACCTTTACTTAAAGGCTACATGATCAACACATTTTATCAAACAACTCCATGCTTCTAGCTTTGTTGTAGCAATTGCTAAATTAATTTATAACCTTCGGTCCACTTGTTGTGCTTTTAAAAGTGTCTTCCTGAATGTCCTTCACAAGCAAACTAGAATTCCCCTTAGACAAAGCATTGTTGTTCAAATTTCGTTCTTTGCATGTTAAATGGCTGTTTTTTTTTAATTCTAATGGGTAAGCCTCCTTTCACATTACTTCAGGGAGTAGTCAAGTTGTAATGTATATAGGATGGAGCATTTCTATTTTATTGTACTGGAAGCCATTATAACTTATTGTATTCTATAAAATATTTAGAGTAGAGTATTTTTCTTGTAATTAGACTCTAGGTAGGGGAATAGTGGTTATTTTAGTCTGCCAAAGCTACCCGAATCAACACACCAGAGATGGATTGGCTTATAATAAAAGGGGATTTATGTAGCTAAAAACTTAGTGTTTTTCAGAGGAAAGGCATCTAAGGTTCTCTCTTACACAGGAAGGCACAGGGTGAGGTCTGCTGGCCTTCTTTCCTGGCTTATGGGTTCCAACAGCTTTCCTCGGGCAATTTCTTTCTGCATCTCCAAATTTCTGGGCTGAGCTGTGAGTGCTGAGATGAGGTATGCTGAGCTGCTTGGGTTGTGTTGCACTGAGCTATCTTCTGATCCCTCTCTTTTAAGCCTCCAGCTAATTAAATTAAATATCACTCATTGCGGAAGGCACTTCCCTGGGGTAGCTGCAGATGTAATTAGCCATAGATGAATTTCACATGCTAGTAATGATTCAAGTCCACAGCAACAGAACTAGGCACCATCACCTGGCCAAGTTGATACCTCAACCTAACTACAACATGTCCACCCAGTCAACTTGTAAACTATACACATCACCTTAAACCATACTTAAAAGGCAAAATTCTCTTCCGGTTCTGGATCTGTGAAACTCTAAACAAGTTATTTGCTGCCAATATGAAAAGAAGGACAGTGATAGGACACGTGCTTTCATTTCCATAGGGAGAAATTGGAAGGAACGTGGGGTCGCCAGACCCAAATAGTTCTGAAAACCTGTAGGACAAACTCCATTGGATTTCAAAGTCTGGGAGCCTTTTATCTTCTGGGCTTTAGAAAGCGGCAGTCCCACCCTTTCCAAGGGCCTACACAGTGGCCTTGCTCTCTCTAAACCCTAGGGTGATTGCAATCTTGGGGGGCATTGGAGAGAACACCTCTTTCCCGGCTCTACCTTCTCTAAGCTTCGGGGAAGCACTCAGGCAGTCTTTCATCTCTGGGGCACACGCTTAACCCTTCTAGAACAATGGGTGGTAGCCAGGATCCCCCAATGCCGGGCTTATGCACCCTACCCTCTCCAATGTCTAAGGTGGCACAACTCTTTCTAAGCAATGAAGCAGAAGGCCCATCCCTCTGTTCCTGGGGCAAACTCATCCTTTCCACATGGGTGCGTGGTTCTGCTCTCCTAGCCCAAGGTTTTTTGGCTTCAGACCCTAGCTTTCCAAGGTTTTCAATCAGCAAACTCCAGTTTGTCCCTTCTCTGTCCCCCTTTATCCAGACTGGTCGTGGTTCTGCTTACACAAGCAGTCTCTTCAAAGCTCCAGGCTTTCTCCATCAAGCTACTCAGTTCCTCCAAAATCTTCCCCTTATCCATACAAAAAACTGTTCCAATATGTCTGGTATTTGCAAACTGCAACTTCTCCGGTACCAAACTGTTTTTGTCTGCCAAAGCTTCCAGAATGCAACGCACCAGAGATAGAGTGGCTTTATTTATTTTATCATGCCATATGGCGGGGGTCACATTTCATTCTTTTTCCATGTAAGTATCCCCTTAGTGTAGCACCATTCGCTATATTTTTGTTTGTTTGGTTTTTCATTTGTTGGTTTGCTTGTTTGTTTGGGAAGTGCACTGGAAGTGCACGGGCAGGTAATCAAATGTGGCTCACCTGCCTGGCAGACAAGCATTCTACCAATGAACTACCCTTGTACCCCACCCTCACTGGCTTTTAATAAAAGGGGATTTATTTAGTTAAAAACTTACAGTTTTTCATCGGAAAGACAGCTAAGCTTCATCTGACATCTCTTACACAGGAAGGTAGAGGGTGATGTCTGCTGGCCTTCTCTCTCAGCTTGTGGGTTCCAACAGCTTTTCCCAGGGCAATTCATTTCTGCATTCCAAATATCTGGGCTGAGCTGGTTCAGTTGTGCTGCATTGAGTTAGCATCTGGCCTCTCTTTTTTAAGCCTCCAGCTAATTAAATTAAACATCACTCATTGAGGAAGTCACTCCCCTTAGCCAACTGCAGATGTAAACAGCCATAGATGAGTGTCACATGCTAATGATTCAAGCTCACAGAAACAGAACTAGGCTCCAACACCTGGCCAAGTTGACACCTAACCCTAACTACCATAGTGGTTCTGAGCAAGCTGAAGATAGCTTGGTGGCTACAAAAATGTTTATAAAGTAAATATAGCTCCTGAATGAACCAATAAAGTTTTGGACAATATTTACTCGAGGAAGCCTTATAAATCAGATAAGTAAAATGTGACCCTTTAGTTTCCTATGTTTACTAATTCCTAGTTTACTATGAGAAACCCATTTCCTCATAAAATATTTAAATTTCTTAGATAGTTCATTCTGCCTCAGATAAACTTACTTTTGAGAGCCACCTCCTCTTACCCCATTTTTATCTTTCCTAATCCATTAGTAGGGACATAGTTGATATACAGGGGTTGTCCTTAGACCACCAATGTTTAAACCTAAGTAGGTTATTATTACTGAAAGATTCTTTACTCCCTCTTGGCAATTTCATTACAAGTAATCTCCTTCTAAAAGTAAGCTCTTTTAAAAATGCGTAGTGAAAGAGAGGAGTCAGGAGGATGATTCCAGATGTATTTTTATGAACTGGGCAAGGTGAAAGAGGAGAAAGGATGGTTGAGAAAAAAATGAGAGAGCTTAAATGTCCAAACAGGTCCCTTTGATGATAAGAGAAAATTTTCCTCAATATACCTATGTGGTTTTCCTTGCTGATTTCTAGTAGGCAAAATTGACTTCAGTTCTTCAATGAAGCACAAAACAACAACAAAAAATGTATAGTTTCATAAACATATGTACATGGTGCCTTTCCTTCCCATTCTAACTGAAATTATTCATATGTTCCCTAGATTTATGTTTCCTGGGTGCTGGTACCAGATTTTATATGCATGTGTACATAAGTTTAGTGGATTCTAAATAGATATTTTTATATATTATTTCCTCAAGAAATAACTGCAATTTTATCTTCAAGAATCCTGTCTGTGAATAAATAGTAAAGGAATGCATAGAACCTCATTACATTGAGCTAGTAGCCAAGCAACATAGGTAGCAAAACCAGAATAAGTACCCAATCATGGCTGATTCAAGATTCTGTGTTCTTCTTAAAATGCTACACTGTTTTTCTGTTAAACTCCTTCAGTGTTTAGGATATGAGCTATCACACAAGCATAACATGAAAAGTAATTGCTGAATTGTGATGTTTGAATGTAGGTCTGCTTATATCTCTTTATGATTTCTTATATTATCAATTAGGTCCAGACAACCATACTTCCAGGGATGAACGTCAAGTAATGACTGAGATAAATAACCCCTCAGATTAATGCTCATATTGAAACTTCATTGTAGAAAGAAAATTCAACACAATAAAATACTGCAAGTACTATGGCATCGAAGCTCAAGAGTTTCTACTTTGGCATCTTTAATATTCAAGTACCTTTGGAAAAAAAAATCTTAATCCTATAAAAAACTGCCTCTGTCCCCACGGTGTTCAAAATTTAATGATGGAAAGATCTTACAATTTGAAATCTAGGCATGCTTATAAAAATTAAAAAAACAAGGATAGTACAAATTGTGATAAATTCCGTTAAATTGTATGAATGACCTAAATCCTATGGAAGATTAGAGGATAGAGTACTCACTCACTTCCTTCTGGACTGATCTGAGAAGATATTGAAACTGAATCTCAAAAAGAGTGCAATGATATTTTGTACATAAATGAGCAATGTTGTAGAGGTAGGACAGCACAATACGTATTCAATAAAGTTTAAATATCCAAATTTGGAGAATATTAATAAGTAGTACTGGAGGAGTTATAAACACAGTGGGCTTGACTGTCAATCCAAGGATATTGGCTTTAAGGTTGCAGATGATATTTTTAGCAAATGGCTTTATCTTAGGATTATTTTTCTTAGAGGTATATACAGTATGACTAGAGAAAACAGATATATAGACAGGATACAGCAATCAGAATGAGGTAATATGAACTTAATCCCCATTTGTGATGGTGGTAATTAATATGAAGAAAGCATTGGTATGAGTTGGTGGTTCTCAAGGTCTCTTATTTATACATAATAATATTGTATCTTACCAAAAATATATATCACATTCGAAACTGAAAAATTTGAGAAGAATTGATTCATAAAGCGACTGTGGTTACAGAATAATAACCCCTCCCCACAAAAATTTTTCCATATCCTAATCTCTAGAACTAGGAAATAACAGGTAAAGAGACTGTGCAGATTAAGAATCTTGAGATGTGTAGATTATTCTGGATTTCATATATATATAAATATAATAATATGATTCTTTATAAGTGAAAGAGAGGCTGGAGATGTGGGATCATGTGCAAAGCGATGCAGGCAGCTTTTTGAAGGGACAGATACTTCACTACAGCCTCCAGAAGCAACATAGTCCTGCCAACACCTTGATTTTAGGACATTTGACCTCCAAAACTATAAGCTAATAAATTTGTATTGTTGAAGTCCTAACAATAGGAAGCTAATACAAGGCTTTATAAAAGGCATATGTAGGGAAATCCCAAGAGATACAACAGTAACTTAGGGCATGAAGGAAAACGGGAGAGAGCAATTATAAGAACTCATAATGAGGAATTGTGTAGTAATAGCCACCTTGAAAGGAACAGTGATCTTCTTGTAAGAGACTCTAACACTTCAAGGTAACCCTACAATGAAAGAGCTAGGAAAATAAATATACTACCGTTGTCACTCTCCTCCCATTTCTGATCTCCTAACAGGATTCTTCATGGTATGATTCCAATTGGAAGCAAGAGTGCAAGAGACTTGGTCATTAGGATGGACTGCTGGGTTTGAATGCCAGGTAGAGCAGAATGGGGAGATACTTGTCAAATCTCTCTCCATCACTTTTGTGTTCTGAAGGCACAGAATGTGTTGATTATGGAGTTATGAGATGTGGGTCTACAAGCAAAGAATTCATCACTTCTAATTGTCCATGCATGTATCAACGAAGAGCACTTTTTTTCTGAACTTGGTTCTTCAGCCCTTTAAATTATGTATATAAGAAGAGGAAAAAAACTATTTAGAATCTAAGAAAACGTATCCATGGAGATTTCCTAAGTAGAATGGGAAAATAAAAATAATAACATTATTAAAAATATTGGGGAGGGTGGGCCACGGTGGCTCAGCAGGCAGGGTTCTCGCCTGCCATGTCAGAGACTCGGGTTTGATTCCCAGTGCCTACCCATGTAAAAAAAAAAAAATATATATATATATAAATATATATATATATTTCATATATATATGTATATGAAACATAAAAAATATATATATATTTTCATATATATATATATGAAACATAGCTAGCATTTATTTGTGAGCTTACTGTCTCCTAGGAACTGTGCTAGCCACTGGACATAGTTCATATTTAAGCAAACCGGTGATTTAGATACCCTCCCATCTTATAGTTGTTCTAAGAGAAATTCATATATTTAAATAACTTTTCCCAAAACATACAGATATACATGGTACAGCTGTAACATAAAGCTCATGCTCTCATCTGCTAAATTATTTCCATCTATGCACAGGAACCCAATCTTTTCCAATTTCAGAAATTTTTAGTTATGTATAGGTTACCACAATAAGAAGTTTAAAAAAGTGGAAATATCACATATGAATACATATATTCATAGAATATTTAGCAGTGTTCCATAAAGAATGAGCAATATTTTAAGTAGTTTTTAATAAGTGATAGACTAAGACTGTTTTCAAATAGCATCAAAGACTCTTAAAGCAGCTGTTCATGGTCCATGATTATAAATCTTGAGGAATATCCAAGAAAAAAAACATTGACCTAGAATGAAATTGAGAAATTGTGCTCTTGATCACGGCATGCTTTAAGCTTTGGTGATTCAGGTTTCTTCCAATGCTAGTTTTTAAATTATTTTTAGAACTTGAAACCATCTAATCATAGCTTGCTTTACTGCAATCGATGTCCAGAAAAAAAGGTGCTTCATTTTTGGTGTATATCCCTTCAACTATTAAATCAACTTAAAAGTTACATCTCTTGGAAATAACTTTGAGATCATTAGTGGCATGAATGTTTGTTTCCAAATACTGCACTGTTTTTCTATCCTGTGGGAAAGTTAACTTAGTTCACTGTGCCTCTGTATATGAGGTTTCTAATCTATATGCAGTGCAGGAGAAGTCAAATATGCAAGCAGGTTCTTCCAGCTATCAGTGAAGGACATAGGAAATTTCTGGATCTAATCAAGGCGGCTGTGTACTGACTGTCCCCTGAACTCACAATTAATCATATTTGACAGCTGACTACAAAACACCGATTACTTGGCAGATAGCACTTTATTTTTCACATATTCTCCTTCCTCTCCTTGAAGTATGTGTTTGTTTTTGACTTCAGGAACATGGTATTTTATACATACTCAATGAATCCATTTTCCAAAGTTGTTTTAAACAGTTGGACTTATTATGCCATATAATTATCTGATACGTTAGGGATGTGTCAAGTGAGTTGAATAACAGTGAAGGATATATAATTTCAGGGACTCTTACTCTGTTTAGCAGTGTACTTTATGCATAATTTTGAATGTTTATAGATTCACAATTTTGAAGCAAGTAGGATAGTGCATTCACAGTGTTCCTCAGTCATTTTAAACACTATTTTATAGGTAACTGATTCTTACATATTAATTAGTTATAATCAAGGAAATAGTCAATAGCTTTTACTGTCATAAGACTTATTTTATTCAGCATACACTTAATATCATATTTTTAATTTGAGTTATTCTCCATAATCTTATTTTCCAAGTGTTTTTCTTTAATAATACCTAAGTTTGCTGAAAAAAATTGCCTTATCAAAAAGTTGGTAGGAGATGTACGGAATAATGCATTTATTTGAAATAAATGTGTACAAAATGAATCAACTGGGTTAAGTAATAGAACAGTGAGAACAATAATTTCAAGAAACATAATTAAATTCATATAGCAAGTGGGATTATAATAAGCAAGCAAAAGAATATCTTCTTCTCAATACGTGTTTTTTCCTGTATATATTTGTTATGGGCACAGAAGATGTTGATGTATGGGTGTGGATAAGCATTATTTTTAAAGAAATCACTTTAAGCATATTAAAGAAAAAGATAATTTAATTTAATCCTATCAATTTTGGGGTCATGCCATGTTGATTATCTTTTCCACATTTTGAAACAACAGTCAGTTTTAGACGTGTATGTATACATTTAGATATTAGAGAACTTCTGGCAGCTATTATTTTTCTTCCCTTTCTTATAAAACCTGCCACCTGAGTTTGGTGATTGCTCCCAGGACTTTCACTTTGAGTACACTGGAGGATGCCAGATACTAATGCTACTTATAGCACTGACTAATTTTAATCAGTCATTTTATGGAAGTGGTGAGAAAAAAAAAGAAACATGATAAATAAACTCTAATTGAAGTATCTCTTTAAATAGAACATTACATAAACAGTAAAGTCAGGAACTATTCTTGTCCTAAGGACAAAATCAGCAAAATGGAACACTGTAAATAGTGTACTTTTTGTAAGGATAATTGATATGAAACACATACCAAAAGCTACATATAGAAAATGGCATTTTAAAATACTCTGCAAAGATTCTTTTAATTCAAGCCATCAAGGGGGTGAATATATTAATATATCTTTGCATGATAGAAGATATATCTTTGCATTTTACCCTAAGCCCAAAGGGAAGACATCAATTTATGTAGTCTCTTCAGTAATATTTGAGTGGAAGGCTCTGTGTAAAATATGGCAATGACTTCTCCTTGGCCTACTTCAATTGCAAAAGGAAACCATTTATCATCATATGCCCTACTTAAGGTTGGTTGAAATCGTGACATGGTGTGAAAACTTGTGACCACCAAGTTTCAGCCATTTTCATTTATATTAATGAATAGGAACAAAATCACAAGTGTAAGGGCTTAGTTTTAGGCTTGCACTGTATTCACAAGCAATTTTCTACTAAATAATATGAGGAGAAAATAAGCTGCTTTTAGATACAATTATATGTGTGAGACCAATATCACTACAGAGAAAATTACCACAAGTTTAGTGACTTAGAATAGCACACGTTGATTGTTCCACAATTTCCTTGAGTCAAAGGTGTGGGCATGGCTTAACTGGGTCCTCTACTCAGGACCTTTCAGGGTTGCAATAAAGACCTTGGCTGGGTTGGGCTCTAACTTGAAGGCTCTGAGGAAGAGTCTACTTTGAAGCTCATCCAGGTTGTTGACAGAAATAGCATCCTTCATCTGTGTGGTTGAGGGTCCAGTTTCCTACTCTGTCTCAAATGGAAGGCACCCTCGGGCGGTCTGATGGGCTGCGTTCTGTGCAGGGAGCTCACAATATATCTGTTTGCTTCTTCAAGGCCAGTAAAATAGTCTTTTGCAATAGTATGTCTAAGATGGAATCTTATACAATAAACGTAATCATGGAAATGACAACCTATCATATTTATGTCAAATGCCATAAATGTAACCTAGTCAAGGTAGCAATGCAGCATCGTCACCTTTCTTGGTCTCATTTACACCCAAAAGAATTTATCCACTTTGAGATTTATTCAGTATCTACTAAGTGATCAACATTGTGGATAAAGTGATTTAAAAGACACACTACAAATTATTAATCAAATAAATGTAATATTGCTATACATATTTTAAAATCTATAGCACTGTGAAACAAAGAAAAATAGTATCATGGCCATGAATGAGCTAATGACCATGGGGTGCTAATTTAGAAAAGAAAAGCTCCTTGTGAAAATGAGATTTGAGCTGAGCATTCTGTATTTTTCAAAGTCAGTTGTTTACAGTTCTTCTAGAGAACAGACGATATTGAGCTCTTTTCTGGGTATTACAGATTGAACATTAAAATTTTCACTTTGATTCTTGATTTGTGTTTTGCATTGTTTTGTTTTCCACACTTTCAAATTTTCTTGAAGTATAATCCACATCCCTGAGTTCATAATGGTAAGAGTACTTTTCAAGGAATTATCATAAAGTGAACATACAGCTAAAACCATGTCTGGAGTGAAAAAAAAAGTTGTTTCAAATTCATTTGGGAATCTTTCTCAGAAGGAAATATGATCCAATTCATATTTTCAAAATAATAATCACCTTATGGAGAATATCTTTGGGGAATGGTAGCTGTGAGAAAGAGTGAAAAAGTAGAATATTGGTCAAAAAGTTATAGTAGCATGGGTGAGAGATATTGGGAACTTGGACTGGGATGAGAGTAAAATAAAACGGAAATGAAAAATGCAATATGTATTTTCTAAACGGGACTATAGGATTTGATGGATTTGATGCTGTAAAAGCATAATTTGGGATGGGAAGAGTAAACTAGGAAATACACCTAACCCATGAGCACCCCTCTCATACGGTTAAGCAAAATTGTATTGACTACACCTCTAGATTAGGAAAGCTATGAAAACATTGATATGGTCTATTGTGGCTGTGATGTTTAATTGCATGATATATTCAAAATACATAAAAATTATTGTATCGGGTAGAATATGTGTGATATATATGTCTATATGTACATACCTATACATATATCAGTCAGTGTTTCATAATTGATCTCTGTAAACACTAAAATCATGGCAGAAAATATTAAGCTAAAGTATTTTGGAGGCTGAGCTATCCCAGAGAAAGATTATCTGTAATACTAAGTATCTTTACAAGCAGAAGTTCTGGAGGTAAGAGAACATAGGTAGGGGGTCTCCATGGCCACATAGATAGGCAGCAAGCACCATTTGGGGAGTAGCATCCAGGAAGAGGAGTAAATGTCCAGGGTTCTGGACATCATTTTGTATGCAAGATTTATACGCAGCCCAGTGATTAATATTCCCAAAAGACATATCCTTAGAATTTGTTTCCATTTCTAATCATAGGCCATTTTCCTTCTTCCTTATACATCCTCTTAACAATGTAAAACCCAAAAGAGAGAGGTATTAAGATTTACATTCAAATTTCAGGCATGAGCAATTGATTACACGAAGTTGGGTATTAATAGCAGAATAATCGGAAGTTTAAGTTGTACTGCTTCATTTGTTTGTTTGTTTTTCGTTTATATACAATTGACAAAATACTTTTATATTCTTTTTTTTTAATTGTCTCATACTGACACTGGTAGTAAAGGATATGCTTAAATATTTTTGTCATAGTAGCATTTTTAGAGCATCCCATACCCAGAGTCTGATAAAGTACAGCGTGAGAAAATGTTTCGACTTTTCTCATTTTTAAATTAGCAATTTTTACCCCAAATTGGCAGTTCTTCTAGAGAACATAAGATATTGAGCTCTTTTCTGGGTACTGATTGAACATTAAAATTTCGCTTTGATTCTTGATTTGTGCTTTGCATTGTTTTGTTTTTCACACTTTCGAATTTTCTTGAAGTATAATCCACATCCCTGAGTTCATAATGGAAAGAGAACTTTTCAAGGAATTATCATAAAGTGAACATAAAGCTAAAACCATGTCTGGAGTGAGAAAAAAAAAGTCAATTACCAGCACCCCAGCCACCACCCAATTGCTCATCCCCTCTCTCCACAAAGGTAACCACTATGCTTATTTATTACTTCTGTTTTCGTGATCACTTCACATTGTAAGCTATACTTGTAGTTATTTTTTATCCTTACTGAATACTAGTCCATTTTGTGAATTATTTATTTACCTATTATATGCTAAATGAACAAGTGAAGTATTTCCAGATTGAAAATAAAAAAGCCAATTCTGCTACAAACCTTCTAATACATGATTTTTGGTGCACATGTGCGAACATTTCTGAGGAGTGAAAGTGCTGGGTTATAATTAGATATTAGTAGTTGCAATTTTTGCATATAATGCCAAATAGTTTTTCAGAGATGTTTTTTGCATATATATATATATATATATATATATATATTCCCACCATCATGTATGAGTCCTCCTATTGTATCTCATTCAGCTATTTTACTGTATTTAGTGTCATCCTTGTGTGTTTTGTGTTTTAATTTCTTATTATAGAACATTTCAAACTAATAAAACATAAAGACCATCTTATAAGGAACCTCCCTGTGTCCCTTATCTGGTTTCAAGGGTAATTACCTCATAATTGACCTTGTTTAATCTTGACCACCTCTTACAAAAGGATGTATTTGTATCCTTTAAAATTCATGGCATATTTTGAGCCAAACCGTAATCATTATCTGAACACTAAACGGCATTTAATGTGAATTTTATATTTTATCAAAAAGATAGAAGTGCAAAACTCATGAATATTATACAGTAAAATAATTCCAAGGCCATCAATGAATTTTTATTAACATTTTAAATTTCTAAGATAAATAGTTGTAATCTGTACTTTAAAGAATTGTGCTTGCTAGAACAAGGGTTGGCAATGACCCTATAGGTTATATCCAAGACCTAAAAGGCAGCAGTTATTAGTGGATATTTTTCCTTTTGTCCGAATCCCCAGGGCTAGACCTGATCCATAAAGTGGGACAAGAATTTGAATCAGGTTTAAGGAATTAAGGAAGTTAGACACAGGATCTGAGAGATGGGAAGTCCCAGTAATTCTACTTATTAAATTATGAAACTTAATACCAAATTATGTATGATGATCACTTGTCCTTCAATATTTTCTATAAATATACCATGAAAACTTTGAAACAGATATATTTCCAGTTATTTAAGAAGAAATTTAGATTTAGGATTCAGATATACTAAGGAAAATATTTCATTTTAATTCTGAAAATGGAGGGAGTTTGCTTAAAGCTTTTTGCACATATCCCCCCCACTTCCACTCCCATCACCTCCGAAGGTACTCTTACACCTTCAATTCCTATTCACTGACAAAGCACTGTAAAGCAATCATGAAAAATTTAAGCTTCATTTCCCTTTTCCCATGAAAGAAAATTGTATTTGATATATTTGCATTGATCATGTCTCATAAATATGTGTTATTATAATTAGGTAATTAGGCATAATTGTGACTGCACACATGCAATTGTAATTATACATAGTTTGTATTGTACTGTACATTATGCAATTATGCATAATTTTAATTATGCATTTGTCATATAATCTAAGAATTTAGAAACAGAAGATCGATGTAGGTCACTGAGACATTCCTTTTCTTAGGTTTCTGCCTCAGAGATATTTTATGCTTAAAGAGCCATTATTAATATTCAAATGAATTAAATGACATGACTGATCTTTTGTGCCCAATGATTTTACTTCTTATCCAATCAGTAGCTCAAATTTTTGTGCATTTTTAAAGCCTGTTATTTTGTCCTTCAGAGTGTATAGTGAGTCATGTGTTGATGTGTTTAGTGATGAATACTTAGTAAAATTCAATATTAATGATTCTCATTTACAAATAGGAAAATTTTATGAATTGAAGCTACCAGAGGTTTCTTTTCCTAATGTGAATCGTATCCCTGGTGTCAACAATCAGGATGGAAACCTATAGAAGGAGAGTTGCTGCAGAACTGTGAACTTCCAATACCCTTGATTATAATATAGCTGGTGCTGACCAGGTTGGAAGGGTTCTTTCTTTCTCACTGAACTGATGACACAGCTATTAAATACTGTGGCATAGATAAGGAAGGCAAAATCTATGCTAACCTCACAACCACCAAAATAGTATTTCGATGGTGGGTTTTAACATCTAGATAATTTGGGCAGATGTTTTCAACTTGAAAATAAATTGAACATACAAGTTAAACCTCTCCACAAGCAGTATAAACACTTACATGATCAGCACTTTCTTCGAAAATCACTTCAGGGCTGACTGACCTTCACAGTATGTCTGCAGGATTCTCACATGGCTGAATTGTTTTTTGTTTTTTTCACCATTGCTTAATAAGGTGCAGACATAAATTTTCTTTGGGTCAAAGTAAGGTAAGCAAAGCTCTCTGCCTCAGCTTCTCTCTCCTTTGTTATATATGTATATGTGTGCCTATATTTTTATGCATATATGTGTATGTATGTAGTATGCAATATGGGTAATAGCAGCTGCGTTGTTTTTTCCTATGGATCTGTTCAGGGAAAAGGAAGTTTAGGATGGTAATGTATTTTGAAATCACCGATTACAATATTTAAATAATGAACCATAGCATAATTAAGTAGCAGATTCGTGTCTGCAATGATGCTATAATCTAAACCTTTATTCCCAAGTCCAGTGTCCATTTTATACATAAAACGATGCACCACAATCACTAGCCATTGGTACTTAGGTAAACTGCAGACACATGCCTAATCTCTTAAGTAGAAAGAACCGGGTAGTCCTAATAGGGAACATGAGCAGTGATAATTACAAAAACAACTTTCTTAATCAGGAAAATCAAATTGTGCATTTTACACTTGTTACCAACAGACTCTAACTCCTAGTGAGTGTCTGCTCCCAATACAAGGCATTCTATTTGGCAGGGTGGCATGTTGTAGTTGTAAGAGAATGAATTTGGATCCATGTGTACTATTTAATACATATTAAATAGTATTTAATATATTATTAAATTACTTCAAAACATAATTTCTATACCCTTAATTAGAGATAGTTATACTTTTGCTTCTAAAGCTTATGTGAGAGTTTCTCTAAACTCCTTGACAGAATTTGTAGCACAAATTTATTTTCCAATAAACATTTTTCAGGTCACCACATTCTGGTCAAAATTGACTTATATGTTTTAACCCTAACTGAGCCATCATTCTGATTACCAGCTGCACACTGAGTACTTGGGCACTGCTTAGTCAGTGTGTTTATGTGCACTCTTAGTAGCCACTGTCTTAAGTAGCCAGTATAAACAGGTGCATATACTGTTCATCAAGCAATGAAGTGCTGAGTTCAAATAGGAAAAAAATGTAACTTGGAAATCTTTATATTTTAATGGGAATTTGATCCTATGTTTTAAAAGAGTTAAAATTATATAAAAGCACATGGAGCAATCCCTCACACACACAAAATTCTAAATGATTTGAACAAGAGAAAGAATTTTGCTTTAACTTTTGAATTCAGGCCTTGTTAAAGAATTAAGTGAGGGCAGGCCACGGTGGCTCAGCAGGCAGAGTTCTCACCTGCCATGCCAGAAACCCAGGTTCAATTCCTGTGCTTGCCCATGAAAAAAAAAAAAAAAATTAAGTGAAGTTAATAAAATAGGGTCTTGGATCAAGCAAGGACCAAGCCAGATAATCTGATCCCTCCAACCTCTGTCTTTTCTGGAGTCCTCTTGGCTTTTTCCAACAAGAGGGGCTCCATGTAGTCTTCACAAAAGAGGCTGTTATGACATTCCTATATGATTTTACATATTGACTTATTATTATTATATGTCATGAAGTAAGCACAGTATCTGTAGCATATTAAGTGCCTACCGTGTTTGTCAGCTGACCAGACTTTGCATGAAGATGAGACATATGGGAATTCAACCTGATTGTGTGTACGTTTCTATATACTGACTACAGGCTGACTCAGAGAAGATGTTCTTACCCTTTTCCCTTCAGTCTGTTTGAGTTCCTTATTTTTCAGCCTGCCGTCACTCGTCTTACACTTTCCCACTTGGAATAAGGAGTGTATCAAACACATTCATGATTTCAGAGATAAAAGTGCCACAGTTTATTTCATCCACATCATATTTCCTGTTGCCTCTGCAAGAAAATCTAATATATTAATGTCCTTCAATTGTGTATATGCCCAGACCCATTTCCTGGGTTCTAATCCCATTTGTCAAATGCCTACATTTTCTCCCAGATATTCCACAGGCATCTTAAGCTAAAGTGTCCAAAATATAAATCATCATCTTTTTCATTTGACCCTGATATTTTATTTTATTTAATCCAATAGCCCAAGGCAATTTCTTAAGGATAATTCTATATTTTTCTCTTTCCTTATTCTGTGACATAAGTCACCTGTCTACTTCTCTCCAGTTCAACTGACAGCAGTGCATGGTCACAGGTATTAACTCCAGAGCAACTTATACTGAAGCCCTGCTGCTGGCCTTCACTCCTCCGATACGTTCACTGTCTTGACAACCCTCCATATTTCTGTCACTGCCTTTTTACTAACCACAAACCTGATCCCGTCACAGCCCTACTTAAATCACTTTTTTTCTCATTCCCTACAGGCTAAAAATTAATTTCTCAGCAATGCTTACAAGGGCTCCATGATTCAGTGCTTGTCTACACATTTGGTCTCATACCAATGAAAAGAAAAGAAATCTGTGCTTCAGGCATTCTAAACTGCAGGAACTACACCAAATGAGAGACATATCCCATAAAAACGTCCACTCTTTGCTCAGGTTATTTTTTTTTTTTCATACTGTAATGATCTCTTCTTTTCTTCCTTTAAATATCTGATCAAGAGTCTCCTACCCTTAAGAATCCTTATTAAGTTGCTGAGCTCTATAATCTGTTCTCTCATAGTCTGGAGAACACAATTTTGAAATGGAAAACAAAATATATTTTAATTTGATATTTATGATGCTTTCATCCTATCTTTTCTGTGTGTGCTTAGAAAACAGGAATGCAGGCTATTCTTGTCACGGTACTTGATAAATGGCAGGGTTTCCATCAATGTAGATTTAATATGTTAACAATATATATCTAACTCAAAAATCAAGAGAATACATAAAATCCTTTCAATGATAAACTGAGGCATTATTTAACAAACCCAACTATAAATTCATGAATTCTTATAAGAATTTAACCACATTTGACTATGCTGTTTAAACTATTTGATTAAAGCCTTGCTATTATGAAGTTGCATGTTATCTTGTAGATTTTCCTTCAGGAGAAAAAATAACTCCAATAGTTATTATCATATTGCCCTGGAAGAAATTAACCAGTTGTGTATTGAATACCAAAGTTGTGAGAGATGAGTTTCAACTAATAAGAGAATGTTTCAGGACATGGACCAGATGGATGCATTCGGATGAAGAAGATATTCAGGTGCCATTATTTAATGCTTTAAATTTTTCTTGCCAATTGTGAAAATTATATTTACTTCCAATTGTTTTACAGTTAATTGTTGCTCATATAAACTATGGAATGTTTTATTTTCTCTGCCTCTAAAAACATAAACCATACAGTGAGTTGGCTTAAATAATGGGAATTTATTGGCACACAGATCTGAGGGTAGGAGTGTAAAAAATCGAGGTGTAAGTGAAGGCAATGCTTTCTTCCTGAAGCCTATAGCATTCTCAAGATAATTGCCAGCAATCACCAGGAGTTCTATGATTTTTCTGTCAAATGGAGAACCTTTCTCTTCCATATTCTGTTGGCTGCTAGTTTCCTTCTAAGTCCAATTTCGTTTCCTTATTAGGATTTCTGCCATATTGGATTAAGGCTGCCTTCATTCAGTTTGAGGGCACCTTAACTAATAACATCTTCAAAAGGCCGACTTACAGATGGGTGCACATCCACAGGACCAGGAGTTGGGACCTAAATATGCCTCTTGTAGGGGACATGATTTAATTGCCAACGTGTATCAATTCAAAATTTTAGCATAGTTCCATAGGGATAAATGCCTTAGCTCTGGAGAATTAATTCTACTAATGCCACAAATAAGTTTCTCTGCCTGTGTAAAAATACATAAGAAAATTGATCACAAAATTATATTATTTCTACTTTCAATCCTGTTTTTTCTAAGACTAGTTATTCCCTGCATTAAAATGAAAAAAAAAACCACAATGTATCTTAGAATTAAAAAAAGTTGGGAACCTTCAACATTTATTTGTATCCTGAAATAATCTTGCTAATATAAAAAATAAACTTTGGAGGAAAACCTAATGATAAGTAAATTCATGTTGATTAAAACTCATTATATTGAAAGGATTTTTATTTCATAATTTGGTGATATAACATTCAAATTTGAACATGTTTTTCTCACCTATGTGGCAAAGGGCAAATTTCATCTGATGTCAAGTTGTAGATCGCAAGAATCAATTAAATAAATCTATAAAGCATGTCTTTCAGGCTTAATGTAATAAGGCCTATTATTGCTCAGATATTCAATGCCTAAATTCTAGCTATTTCTATGTATCAATCACCTATTTATTTTGCCACACTTGTTCTATTACTCAAGAATAATTTAATAATTATGCTCAACCAATACATTTTAATAATCTGGCTGGTGTTGCTGTTCTGATTTTGCAAAGATAGCATTTAAATGTGGAATCATTGTTTCACAAGTACAATAATTTCTGTATAAATAGAATGAAATTGTATTTCAAGAAAAATATTGATTTTCTTTACAATATGAATAACATTTACAAATTTATATTTGCAACTTATATGAATAAAGAAACAGGGATTAGTTATCTAAAATTAAAAATGCGTGTTGATAGTTTTCCCAAGTAGTTTACAATATTCTAAAAAAATTCACAGCTCAGATTTTAATCACACCCAAAACCCTCCCCAAATTCTCTAGACTGATTATTAGAAGGCATGAGAAGGAAATCAATTCATAGCTGTGGCAGAGCAACCAGGAATAGACTGCGGATGGATCGATGAGATGTCACAGCCACACAGATCACATCCTGTCAAAAGGTCCTCAGAAACTGGTAATGAAAGACAACCTCTGTCAGCAGTAGTCATGGAGTTGTTATAAACTTTTAATAGAGCAATTTTGAGATCATGATGTGCGCAGAATCCTACTTGAAATGCCAGAGTTCACCTATTTCAGGCAAAGCTATATTTGAATTATGAGAGAATCTCCACACATATTGAGGTTTAGATTCCAGGTATATTTAAATATCACTCTTCCAATTTTGTTTTTATTTTGTGAAATTCATCACCTCAAAAGTTATGGATAAGAATGAGAAAGGGCAATTTGGAGAAAAGGTCAATTAATTCAGGTATCTTATACTTATTTCCCTAAATCACTCACTTATTTTTTCAGAGTCTACAATTTTAAGATTACAGTTTATTTGTCCAAACTGTAAATTTGTTTGACTATTTTTACATAAGAAAAGTCACTGTGTTACCTGAAAACTGATGACACTGAAGTTTAAATATGATAACATTGTAGCACATTTTAAAAATAAATTATACTGTTTCCCAAAGAGAAGCCATTTAATAAGAATTGATCATTTTAATTAACAAATTAAAAAATAAAGTTTGCTGAAACTTATTCAGAATATACTTGTAGGAGAAGGAACTCTAATAAGAATAATGTAATCAGTTTTACTGGGAAAATGTTCTAATTAGAAAATTTTTGGAGAAAAATAGTAAAACTTGGAATAGAAATTTAATAAAATTTAGACAAATTAGAATATACAAAATGCAATACTTGCAACATTCATAAATGGTAAAAATACTCAGAGTCAATGTATAAATGTGAATTATAGAAATCATTGCTCATTCATAGGCTACATCTTATAGTCGAGATAAAATTCTGCCTATTATCCCAACACTAAAATGTGTACATGTAATTTTCTGGCAAAATTCATATTGTTTCTTGGTACAGAGAACTGAGAGAATTTTAAAATGAGTTATAGTTATTTCTTTATTTCTATTTTTAAGAACTTTTTAGAAATCACTTTAAAGCTGTGATGAGGTATGAAATTGACAGTTCAGACTTGGTGAAAATTAAAGGCACATATTTAAATGCAACTGCTAATTTTCACATACATATGTGTTCAGGTATATATGTGAGTGAGGAATAAATAGAGAGAGGGGACAAAAGAGATGGAGAGAAAAGAGAATTTATGGTTTTTGTTTGTTTTTTTGTTGTTTTTTTTTTTTTTGTATATGCCTTTCAGATGTTCAATGCATTATGTTACAATTGCTTCCCCTCTGGAGCCCAGTAGATGAAATAGCACTTATGTACTCAATCTACAAATGAATGTGTGGTTTCATACGAGATTGATGAGAACGCTTCTTTCCCTGGTTAATAAATTGTACAACTTCCTCTTAGTTGAAATACATTTCTATATGTACACCCACCTATAAATCTATAAGATCCAGTATGCAATAGCAAGTTCAGCTTGAGAAGTCAATGTTTTAGTCCATATATGTTTTGACACCAACTTACCTCCTACTATATCCTACCCCTTAAGTATAGCTATATATGTGACCACATGAAGAAGTGCCTTAAAAAAGAAACAAACAATGGGAGCCAGGAGAAAGTGCCCTTCCTAGATTCCTATATGTATACAACACTCATATAAATAAATGTTTTTCCTAGATGCCCACTTATCTCTACAAATAGGTTAAAGCACATTTTTTTAATTAAAAATGCAAAGTGCAGAGAAACAGTGTATTGATTCTGGGGTATAGTGTATTTATTCTATGTTATGATAGACCCCAAACTCTGATTCACATGTTTCCTGAGTTGATTTTCTAAGTCAGAAGATACTGAGCATTCTATATATCTGTAGGAAAGTGGGACTTGAACTACTAATTAATGAAGTCCCTTCTTGGCACTAGAAAACTATTAATAATCATCTTGAGCCAGGCTAGAATAGGCCATACAGGGGTCAGAGGTATTGGTCTGTCTAGTCACAGAGTGAAAGGGTTAAGTCAGCTTTGGGACTGTAGTAGAAACTGGAGCACTATAAGAAACAGCTTAACCACAAGGTACCATACCTCAGGTGTGGGAGACTTTTGCCCAACTTCGCTGAAACAAACAAAAAGAGGAAGAAAAGAGGGATTGAATTAAAAGAGGGATTTGGAATTTTCCACACCTAGTTTTAAAGTAACAGCATTGCAATAAGCCAGCATACAAAAGCCCAAAATCAACTTAATCAGGGGTGTGTCCCCCTACCTTGAGCATGCCAACAGTTACTTCTTTACCATATACCATCTTCTTAATAAAAGTCATGGTTAGGGACACGTGTCAACTTGGCCAAGTTGCGGTACCTGTTCATCTGATTGGGCAAGCGCTGGCCTGTCTGTTGCAATGAGGACATTTCATAGGATTAGGTCATGATCGCATCAGCTGCATCCACAGCTGATTCCATTTGTAATCAGCCAAAGGGGAGTGTCTTCTGCAATTAGTGATGCTAAATCTAATCATGGGAAACCTTTTAAGGAGGACTCAGAGGAGACAGGTCCCATTCCTGCTTTGGCTGGTGAGCCTCTCCTACAGAGTTCATCCAGGCCATCCATCAGAGTTGTCGGCTTCGCAGCCTGCCCTGTAGATTTTGGACTCTGCATTCCTATGGTCATGTGAGACACTTTTATAAATTTTATATTTCCAAGTGTTCCCTGTTGGTTCTGTTTCTCTAGAGAACCCTAACTAACACATCTTGGTACCAGGAGTGGTTCTTAAGAAACAGAATTTTAAAAATGGGCTTTTATGAATGGTTTTCTACTCTGACTGAACTCAGAGACACTAAGGATTCTGATTCCCATAATCAGAATGACACTCCCAATCCATGGAGTGAGTTGGCAAAGGAGATAGTCAAAATATCATCATTCGATTCTCCTAATGCTTGGCTTGTACGAAGCCAGACTCTGGGGGATAATGTTTTTGACACCTTTACAGAGTTTTGTAGAAATAAGAGTTATAGAGATGTTGGTTGGTTGTTCTTAGATACACTGTCTACATTAAGGGGTGAAAAGGATGGGCTTAAGGCTTCAAACGAGAAGCTTAAGCGCCGTCTGAAAGATGTAGACATTTCTATGAGTATCCTGAAGGAAAATCTTATTTCATGTAGCTGTAGACATAAGATCTCTGAAAATCAGACTCAGAATCTTATTGTTAGAGGAGGAACTTTACAACGTAAACTGAAATCTCAGTCTTGCATGGTGTCTGCCATTAAAGTGAGGGCATTGAATGGAAAGGAGTGGGACCCTGAAAAATGGGATGGTGACATATGGATTGATAATGATGTTGGGGGTGAGGTAAACCTAGGATATGCTGAGCCTTCTCTAGATAACCCTGTAATAGTCTGCCCTGAGGACATAGCTACCCCACCTTCAGCCTGCCTTGAGGAATTGGCCACCCAACCTCCTCCTGAAGGGATTAGCCCTAGAGTGATTATTCCTGTTTCACCAGATGAAACTGCAAATGAAGGCCCGGAAGCAAATGGCTTGGAAGATATTTCTAATTCTTTTCATGACCCACCCCCACCACGCCTCATTTCTTCTAGACCTATAACTAGACTAAAGTCCCAATAGGCCCCTAAAGGTGAGGTACAAAGTATCACACATGAGGAGGTACATTATACTCCAAAAGAACTGTGTGAGTTTTCCAATTTATATAGACAGCAATCAGGGGAATATGTGTGGCAATGGACTTTAAGAGTGTGGGATAATGGTGGGAGGAATATAAGGCTGGATCAGGCTGAATTTATTAATATGGGCCCACTAAGCAGAGATTCTGCATTCAATTTTATAGCTAGAGCAGTTATAAAAGGTGTTAACAGCTTGTTTGGGTGGTTGGTTGAAACATGAATCAAAAGGTGGCCAACATTACCTGAGGTTGAAATGCCAGAACTGCCCTACATCTATAATGTAGATGAGGGGATCCAGAGGCTTAGAGAGATTGGGGTGTTAGAGTGGATTTATCATGCAAAGCCTGCTCTCACACCCCAAGAATATCCAGAGGATGCACCTTTTACCAAAACAGTGAGAAATAAATTTGTGAGACTAGCACCATCATGCCTAAAGAGCTCTGTGGTTGCATTTCTCTGTAGGTCAGATATTACTGTAGGAACTCCTGTCACTGAGCTGGAATCCTTAAACACAATGGGGATGACAGGATTCTGAGTTGGCAGAAGACAGGTGGCAGTACTTAATCACCAAAGACAGGGAAGACGCGGCTATTATAACAGACAGCAAACTCAAAGGAGGCATCATCAGAATTATATGACACACAGAGATTTGTGGCATTGGCTAGTAAATCATGGGGTACCTAGAAATACAATAGAAGGGCAGTCTACTAAATTCTTGTTGGAGCTGTATAAACAAAAGAGTTCTAGGTCAAGGGAACAGAAGTCTAACCTGAATTACAAAAACACAGAGTCATGGCCCGTTAATCAATTTCCAGACTTGAAAAAGTTTACGGACCCTGAGCCCCTTGAATGAAGGGGAGGCCAGGTTCCTGTGGGGGAGAAACCTGCTACACTGACACAAATTTATACTGTCAATCTTCTTCTAAGTCTTCCCCAAGGAGACCAAGGCCTTTTAAACAGGGTAACTGTGCATTGGGGAAAAGGAAATGATCAGATATTTCGGGGATTATTACACACTGGTTCAGAAGTGACATTAATTCCAGGGGACCCAAAACGTCACTCTGGACCACCAGTCAGAATGGGGGCTTATGGAGGCCAGGTGATCAATGGAGTTTTAGCTCAGATCCATCTCACAGTGGGACCAGTGGGCCCCTGGAACCCATCCGGTAGTTATTTCACCAGTTCTGGAATGTATAATTGGCATAGACATACTGAGCAACTGGCAGAATCATCACGTTGGGTCTCTAACTCGTGCAGTAAGGGCTATTATGGTGGGAAAGGCCAAGTGGAAGCCACTAGAACTGCCCCTACCAAGCAAAATAGTAAATCAGAAGCAATACCGTATTCCTGGAGGGGTTACAGGGATTACTGCCACTCTTCAGGACTTGAAAGATGCAGGGGTGGTGATTCCCAACACATCCCCATTCAACTCTCCTATTTGGCCTGTGCAGAAAACAGATGGGTCTTGGAGAATGACAGTGGATTATCGTAAACTCAACCAGGTGGTAACTCCAATTGCAGCTGCTATTCAAGCTGTAGTAACATTGCTTGAGCAAATCAATACATCCCTGGTACCTGGTGTGCAGCTATTGATCTGGCAAATGCTTTTTTTTCAATAGCTATTAGTAAGGACCACCAGAAACAGTTTGTTTTCAGCAGGTCAGCAATATATTTTCACTGTCCTACCTCAGGGGTATATCAACTCTCCAGCCCTATGTCATAATCTTGTTCGGAGACACCTTGATCGTTTCTGCCTCCCACAAGACATCACACTGGTCCATTATATTGATGATATCATGTTGATTGGACCTAGTGAGCAAGAAGTAGCAAATACTCTAAATTTACTGGTAAGGCATTTGTGTGTGAGAAGATGGGAGATAAATCCAACAAAAACACAGGGGCCTTCCACCTCAGTAAAATTTCTAGGTGTCCAGTGGTGTGGGGCATGTCAAGATATCCCTTCTAAGGTGAGGGATAAATTGCTGCATCTGGCCCCTCCCACAACCAAAAAAGAGGCACAACGCCTAGTTGGTCTTTTTGGATTTTGGCAACAACATATTCTTCATTTGGGTGTGATACTCTGGCCCATTTATCGAGTGACCAGAAAAGCTGCTAATTTTGAGTGGGGACCTGAACAAGAGGAGACTCTGCGACAGGTCCAGGCTGCTGTGCAAGCTGCTCTGCCACTTGGGCCGTATGATCCAGCAGATCCAATGGTGCTAGAAGTGTCAGTGGCAAATAGAGATGCTGTCTGGAGCCTTTGGCAGGCCCCTATAGGAGAATCACAATGCAGACCCTTAGGATTTTGGAGCAAAGCCTTATGATCTGCTGTAGATATCTACTCTCCTTTTGAGAAACAGCTTTTGGCCTGCTAGTGGACCTTAGTAGAGACTGAACACTTAACCATGGGCCACCAAGTTACCATGAGACCTGAGTTGCCTACCATGGGTTGGGTGTTGTCTGACCCACCAAGCCATAAAGTTGGGCGTGCACAGCAGCACTCTATTGTAAAATGGAAATGGTATATATGAGATAGAGCCAGAGCAGGTCCTGAAGGCACAAGTAAGTTACATGAAGAAATGGCACAAATGCCCATGGTTTCCACTCCTGCTGCCATATTACCTTCTCTTTCCCAGACCAGAGCTATGGCCTCTTGGGGAGTTCCTTACAGTTAATTGACTGAGGAAGAGAAAACTCGGGCCTGGTTTACAGATGGTTCAGCACGATATGCAGGTACCACCCAAAAGTGGACAGCTGCAGCATTACAACCCCTTTCTGGGGTGTCCTTGAAGGACAGTGGTGAGGGGAAATCCTCCCAGTGGGCAGAACTTCGAGCAGTGCACTTGGTTTTTCATTTTGCTTGGAAGGAAAACTGGAAAGAGGTGCGTTTGTATACTGACTCATGGGCTGTTGCTAATGGTTTGGCTGGATGGTCAGGGACTTGGAAAGACCATCATTGGAAAATTGGTGACAAAGAGGTCTGGGGAAGAAGTATGTGGATAGACCTTTCTGAGTGGGCTAAAAACATGAAGATATTTGTGTCCCATGTGAATGCACACCAGAGGGTGACTTCAGCAGAGGAAGATTTTAATAATCAAGTGGATAAGATGACCCGTTCTGTGGATACCAGTCAGCCTCTTTCCCCAGCTACTCCTGTCATTGCCCAATGGGCTCATGAACAAAGTGGTCATGGTGGTAGGGATGGAGGTTATGCATGGGCTCAGCAACATGGACTTCCACTCACCAAGGCTGACCTGGCTACAGCCACTGCTGAGTGCCCAATCTGCCAACAGCAGAGACCCACACTCAGCCTCCAATATGGCACCATTCCCCGAGGTGATCAGCCAGCTACATGGTGGCAGGTTGATTACATTGGACCACTCCCTTCATGGAAGGGACAGCGATTTGTTCTAACTGGAATAGACACATACTCTGGATATGGGTTTGCTTTCCCTGCACGCAATGCTTCTGCCAAAACTACCATCCGTGGGCTTACAGAATGCCTTATCCATCGTCATGGTATTCCACATAGCATTGCTTCAGATCAAGGAACACACTTCATAGAAAATGAAGTGCGGGAATGGGCACAGGCTCATGGAATTCTCTGGTCTTACCATGTTCCCCATCATCCAGAAGCAGCTGGATTGATAGAACGGTGGAATGGCCTTTTGAAAACTCAATTACGGTGCCAACTAAGTGGCAAACACTTGAAAGGCTGGGGTAATGTTCTCCAGGAAGCTGTGTATGCTCTGAATCAGCGTCTGCTGCATGGTGCTGTTTCTCCCATAGCCAGGATCCATGGGTCCAGGAACCAAAGCGTGGAAATGGGCATAGTACCACTCACTATTATCCCTAGTGATCCACTAGGAAAATTTTTGCTTCCTGTCCCTGCTACCCTGAGTTTTGTTGGTCTACAGGTTTTAGTTCAAAAATGGGGTGTACTTCCTCCAGGAGAAACAATAGTGATACCACTGAACTGGAAGTTAAGATTGCTACCTGGTCACTTTGGGCTACTTATGCCTCTGGATCAACAAGCCAAGAAGGGGATTACATTATTGTCTGGGGTAATTGACCTTCACTATCAGAAGGAAGTAGGACTGCAACTACATAATGGAGGTAAAGAAGAGTTTTCTTGGAATATAGGGGATCCCCTAGGGCGTCTATTAGTACTACCATGCCCTGTGTTTAAAATCAATGGAAAACTGCAACAACACAATCCAGGCAGGACTACCAATGGCTCTGAAACTTCAGAAATGAAGGTTTGTGTCACCCCACCAGGGAAAGAACCACAGCAAGCTGAAGTGCTTGCTGAGGGTAAAGGGAACATGGAATGGGTAGTGGAAAAAGGAAGTGATAAATATGAACTTCGACCACGTGATCAGTTACAGAAACGAGGACTGTAATGCTGTTTTGTTCATGTTATACTATTTAAGTTGTAAGATATCAAGTTTAAGAATGAATGTTGCCCAAGGATTTGCACCCTATTCTGGAGAGATTTAATGTATTTCCAGTTATATACAGGGCAGTTGAGTATTGTCAGGTAAAAGAAAAACTGTGCTTATTTGTTTTCATTTGGAAATTAAGTATGGTTTAAGGCAATATATATATTGGTTTCAAGTTGACAAGGGGTGGACTGTCATGGTTAGCGACACGTGTCAACTTGGCCAAGTTGTGGTACCTGTTTATCTGATTGGGCAAATGCTGGCCTGTGTGTTACAATGAGGACATTTCATAGGATTAGGTCATGATCACGTCAGCTGCATCCACACCTGATTCCATTTGTAATCAGCCAAAGGGGAGTGTCTTCTGCAATTAGTGATGCTAAATCTAATCATGGGAAGCCTTTTAAGGAGGACTCAAAGGAGGTAGGTCCCATTCCTGCTTTGGTTAGTGAGCCTCTCCTGTGGAGTTCATCCAGGCCATCCATTGGAGTCGTTGGCTTCACAGCCTGCTCTGTACATTTTAGACTCTGCATTCCTGCCGTCACGTGAGACACTTTTATAAATTTTATATTTGCAAGTGTTCCCTGTTGATTCTGTTTCTCTAGAGAACCCTAACTAATACAATAAACTTTACCATTTACTGCTACCTGCTGTTCTTGTCCTTGAATTTTTCATGCAACATGACCCTGGACATGGATTGAGGCTCAGCCCTAGTGCCAGTAGAGCTCCAGTAGTAATCTTTCCCATGAATATCTGTTAAAATACTTAGTAAATTGCCTGACATATTAATTGCTCAATGAACTCTAGGAAAACCTCCATCTAAATGACCTTATCCTGCAGGAGTTTGAGGACTATCACCAAGAGGTATCCATCTGCCTGTTCCAATAACCATTTATAGATTGGTTATTTTAGTCTATAAATGCTTACTTAACAATATCAAAATACTGAACAATTGATACCAGGGAACACAGACAGAACATGTTACCCATGGTTGACTATACACTGAAGTAGGGTAGCTACAGGAGGACTCTTGTCACCAAGTGTACCCAAGAACTTCCTGGGATCCTCTGGTAGAGTCCATATTCATGAGATGTTAGCAATGTGGGAACTGGAGCAATCTGTATTTTCCAACCAGTTTGGAAATGACTTTCAAAAATTGAACAAATGTCATGGTGATACTACTGCATTATCTTTAATATCAACCCTGGTAGGAGGTTATCTTTAACTATCTCTGTTTTTATATCTAATTAATTTTTAAAACACCCACATTTGTACTATATAATGAAATTATGTTTCAAACTAGATAAACTTCTGATAGAATAAATTTGCTCTCAGTAAACCTGAGTTATATCTATCATTTCTTATATTTTGTTTGTAACTACATGACTTTAAGCAAATTATTTGATCACATTGCACTGAAAATTTATCACTTGATCAATTTTATTATTTAAAACGATATCTCCTATATATTATTTCCTGTATATTATGAGGCTGAAAAGATATTATGTTTGTGTAAGATATGATTAAATAACAAAACTTTCAATTATATTGTAAAGCAAAATGGTCATAGATTAACCAAAATCCATTCAGTGCATGCTATATATGTGGCATTGTTCTCTTTTAATATACCCCATAACTCCTTGAAATAAGTACAGTTTTTTATTCCTATTTGGCAAGTAAAGAATATAGGTACATAGGCTCCCCAAGGATGTATGGGTAATAAGTGACTGAGCTAATATCGACTTCAGATTTACTGATTCCTGAGTCATCACTCTAAATGAATTATTCTACATCTCACTTATGTAAATGCTCAATATGTGTGCATATGGTGACATATTTTATATAAGCAAAGAAGGAGTTGATAGAATTAAAGTTAACAAAATATTATTTTTATTGGAAAGTCTATTATTTTGTTGATCATGTTCAATTTAAATATTCATTTATGAAAATGTGTTTAATATTTCCATTGATTATATGACTAGCAAGTGGAACATGTTGGGTATAATTAGGGATTATAATTTCAAAATATAATGGTACCTTTATTTTTTAATTAGACAATTTTTACAGTGATGTATATGCAAATGATATGATACAACAGCTAGATTGACCCACAGTAGCATTCTTTTTTTTATAATTTATATATTTTTATTTGGGAAGTAGTAGAATCACTGAAAAAATCCTGCAGAAAACATAGAGTTCCCACATACCCTATTTACTTGCACAATTTTCCTAATTATCAATACTTTGCACTAATTAGTGCCTTTGTTACAAGTGATAAATTTTTTTTTGTAACTACACTATTAGCTTATAGTCCATACTTATATCGGGTTCATTGTTGGTGTTGCCCAGTCCTATGGCTTTAAAAACTTTTTATTCGGGCGGGCCGCGGTGGCTCAGCGGGCAAGAGTGCTTGCCTGCTATGCCGGAGGACCCCGGTTCGATTCCCGGCCCCAGCCCATGTAAAAAACAAACAAACAAACAAAATATAATAAAACAAGAAAATGTTTAAAGATGTTTCCCTTTCTTCCTCCCTTCCTTCCTTCTATCCTTCCTTCCTTCTCTGTCTTTCCTTCCCTTCCTCCCTCTCTCTTTAAAAAAAAAACAAAAAAAAAAAAAAACTTTTTATTCTAATAACGTATATACAACCTAAAAATTCCCCTTTTAACCATATTGAAATACATAATTTAGTGATGCTGATTACATTCACAGTATAATTCTACCATCACCACCATCCATTAACAAAACATTTCCATCAACGCAACCAGGAACTGTGTACCAATTAGGCATTAAACTCCCCATTTCCTACCTCTACCTTATACCTAGGTAAACTGTATTCTAGTTCTTGACTCTATGAATTGGTTTATCATAATTATTTCATATCAATTATAGCATACATTATTTGTCCTCTATGTCTGGCTTATTTTACTCAGATAATGAGTCTTCAAAGTTCACCCATTTTGTTGTCAGTATAAGAACTTCATTCCTTTTTTTTTTAACTGATATGACCATAAATATTTGCATTAAATGTGAAAATACACAGGCATAAAAATACTATCCATATTTATAGGCATGTCTGAGACCCATTTCAATTAATTTTATTTACCTTTCTTATTATAATCCTACATTGAGATGCATTAAGTTACTTATCATCTCACTCAAAACACACTATCCATTTACAGTATAAGTAGCATGTTAACTTATCAAACATCTCTAATTTTTACCTCTTCTAATCTCTGCTTCCCATTGCAGGTAGAAGGCTCAACCATAGATAAGTGCAATAAAGCCTGTTACTATACACAAAGTCATGCACTGGTTACTTTTTTCCTAAAGTCATTAAGCAAATGTATCCTCTGTTAAAAAACAAAACAAACAAACAAAAAACAAATTACCCCGTCATCATTTGAAATTACAAAATAAACTCTGCCACTAACAAAAAAGTAATCATTCAATTCAAAATAAGGTTATTAGGTACTGAAAAATCAACCATTTCCTTACTCTTTCTTTCATAAACACAGGAAAGCAAACTACAGTCAACAAATTGCATGATTTTCTTTAGGTTACCCTTGATGTGTACTCAATTAAATCTTTTTCCAAAAGCAGTTAACAGAACTTTGTACCAGTAAGATTGTCTGCTCTAACACAAACATGACTATTGAAACATTTTTAATTTAGGCATCTTATGCATCTTCCTTCCTGGTAAATGCCAAATACAACTTTTCACCAATGTCATGGCTTTAAAGATGAAAGTTTTCATTTCCCACCTTGAATAAAAAGTGGGTCCAAAATTTCAAATTGTGACTCTATTACCAATAACATAGTAGAAAAAAAAGCTAAATTTTTTTCTCTTAAAATAATCACAGGCAGTTTTTAGATTCCTTTATTAGAGTCCAAAATTTCTGCTTTTATATTATGTAAAAATAGATTTTTAGTACAAATTAAGAGAAAGATGTTTTAAAATTAATATTATTCTATACTCAATTTACACTAGTATACTACCAAAGTGGTTTTCAAGTTTTAATTTATTCACAGTAAAAAAGATCAAATTTTTAGAATTAGGGAGTGAATTAGTCTTTCTTTTTGAAACTTCTTTTCACAATGTATGTTGACTGATGTATTTAATATTTCTTACTGTGGCAAATAGCCACAATGTACAGACCTGTTATATTTACCAATTATGGAGCTCACCAAAAATGGAATAATTTAACAAATGACTATAATATAGCTAAGGGAAGGTTACCTCTTTCTGCTTGTCCATTTCCTGAAAAAGGCACAGAGGTCACTTAATAACTGCAGTCGTCAAAAATATAGTGCAGATTCGAAGCAGAAAAAAGAAAAAAGAAATTGAAGAAATATGCTCTTCCTTTTCATAATGACACTTTATAACAACAGGTAGAAAGACCAACTATCCATTTACAGAAAGAGGATCTTTCTTCATCACTGTTTAAGGAAAACACCATCTTTCCATTTAGGTAGATACCAGAAGAGTGCTGGATAGTCATTAAGGCTGGAATATTTGACAAAACAAGAGACTCCAGAGAACTCATTTCCCTCAATAGAGTTGGCATTTGGTATAGCCAATGCCAAATATAGTCTTATCTTCTCTCTCAACTGGGAATAGGCAAGTGACTCTCTTTACATATCAATTATGATTACATTAATAATAAAGCCACATTGATACTTTCAGAACAAGAATCATGGCTGTTATAAGAAGAGGAGAAAAATAAAATAAAAACAACACTCAGACCAGCAAGTTGGTAGAGAGATGCCCCCAAACCACCTTTCCAATGTGATCTATCCCTTAGAAATTCCAAAAACCTTTCTGGGTCCTTGTTGTTGGCAGTTTTTCACCCTTTCCTACAAGTTGAAGGGCAAGTAATCTGATACATTTCATCCCTCACTTTAGGTGTGTTTGGGTTCATGGCAATTCTAAATTTTTCATATTGGAAGGGTCTATCACTAATATGGGGTAGGGAGATGGAATTATCTGATGTTCTGGGGAGGCTGGGCTAGGTTTCAAGACTTATCTGGACCAGGGAAACATCTGGAGGTTGTAGGTTTCTGGAAAATTATTCTAGTGTATGGAACCCTTGTAGAATCATATACATTGCCTTAGGTATTGTTTAGGATTTTCTGGAATGGCCCTGATTGGGAGTTGGCTGGTTATGATAGATAAGAGCACCCTTCAGAGTAGCCTCTTGACTCTATTTGAACTCTCTCTGCCACTGATACTTTATTAATTACACTTCTTTTCCTGTTTTTGGTTAGGATGGCATTGTTGATCCCATGGTGTCAGGTCTGAATCCATTCCTGGGAATCATCTCCCACATCTCCAAAGGGACTTCCACCCCTGGATGTCATGTTCCAAGTAGGATGGAGGGCAATGATTTCACTGACAGAGTTGGACTTAGAAAGAGTGAGGCCACATCTGAGCAACAAAAGAGGTCCTCCAGAAGTAATTCTTAGGCATGCCTATAGGTAGTCTTAGCTTCTCTTTAACCTACATAAGCTTCACAAGAGTAAGCCTCATGATTGATAGCATGGCCTATTGATTTGGGTAACCCTAAAGTTTGACACAGTATCAGGGGATTCCCTGATAGTCAGGTTTAATAATTCCATATTTTTTCTCCCATCCCTCAGGGGTCATTGCCAATATTTTTTTATTCTACTCTAGGATGGATCCAGGCATTACAATAATCTATACAGGATTAAAGAACCTCTTTCTTATTCTGTACTCCCTCTGTTTCAATTGTCTAAATGAGCTATACAAATAGGTTGAATTAGATTATGCACTACAGAAAATTTTAGTTCAGACCAAATAAACCTTTCTTCCTTTGGTCTCAGAGAGTATGTGTGATCCTAAAATTTATACAATGTCTTCCTTACCCCTGTGTTCTGAATTACTTTAACCCCAACCTGTTTAACTTCATTCTTATCTCTGAATATAAGGTTATATGTATATATATGTATAAATATATATATATATATATAAAAGCCTCTCAAAATCCAGAAATAATAATCACCACTCCAGACTTAATGTGTTTGCTCTAAGTGAACATTTTTTTCAAATGCAATGCTCTGTTTATTGATAAGAAATACTTCTAAATACAGCAAAAATCACCCGTGTTTTGCTCAACTCAACTATGTGATTTTTGTCTCCCATTTAAAAAAATATTCCACGTATGTTTCAGGAGGACTACAGAAGAAAAAAATGTGTGCTTGGCTACTGTGCACATTAGAGGTCAGAATGCTTCTTCAATTTATTTAATTTTTTTATTTAATTAAGTATATATATTATATATATTATAAATATATTATATATCAGACCCTTTGCTGCTTAAAAAGCTTCAAAATGCTCTGAAACTAAAACAAAAAACATCCCATTTATTATGGAATGCAGTATCAACAGTTCCATAAACATTCAATTTTTTTATTAAAGTAACACTCGTTTTTTAGGGCAAAGGCTTATATGGCTTACCAAGACTGAAAAATTAATTCTTTAAAAGGTAAAATAAAGTAATCTCAGCCTCCTGGTTAAGTTGGCAGCATAGTGAGGTGTGGAATTTAGTTTCTTCTCCAGAGCAACTGGTAAGTAGCCAGGAACTGTACAGAACAACTGCTTGAGGGACATCAGCTGGACATATGCATACGACAATCTGGAGCAGGTGGAATGACTGAGATTCCACACAGAACTGTAAGTCCCCCAAGCTATGGAGGCTGGCACCCCTCTCCCATGGGCATGGCAGGCAGTTTCCCCAGGAGAAAGGAAACAGATTTTGTTAGTAGCAAGTGCTTAGCTCAATGAAGCTCTAATTGCAGAATTAACATATTCTGACTACTGAAGACAGGCCTTAGCAGAGGTAAACCTGGAATAAGTCTTAAAGGAAACAGGTATTTTAGGTCTTGCAGAGAGTAGACAGGGCTGATGGGAAGAAATGGGGGGGCTTTTTGAATTTGATAGCAAAAAATATGGGAAGAGGTATGGACCCCAAGAAAAGGGGTCATATAGAGCCTGGATATACATAGAGTCATGTACCAAATCAATCTCTTAATTGGTGGATGCCAGGGGCAGGATTCAGCTCTGAAAAGACATTTTTCTTTTTCTTTCTTTTTTCTTTAACCTCTTAACAGCTCATTAGATAGAACTGCAAGCACTCTCAGACTCTAGTACTGACCCAGGAAGGGAGTACCAAAGGCTTGCTGAGAAACAAAGTAAGTAGGCAAATGAAAAGGGTTAATTCCTGAAAGGACTTATCTTCCCCAAGAAAAGGGTGGTAGGGCCCAGCTCAAGTGCAATCCCTCCTTCAGGGAATTCAGGTGCTGAGAGCTAGAATATAGAAGCAATCAAAGCTTGCCAATTAGTGCAGCCTCTGTCTCAACTACACCTCTGGCAAGCAGAGTCTACTGAAATTAAAGACACCATCAATTTACACTTGTGGGAAGCTACAGGCAGACAAGCACTACCTGCTGGGCAGGATAAGAAAAGTAGAGAGCCTAGAGTTTCTTAGGAAAGTCTGACAACCTGCTGGGTCTCACCTTCAGGGAAAACTTTCCCTGAGAAGCGTGCCCATCTGGTTTGGGAAAATCTGACCGGGGTCAATGATATCTGAGGTGACCCTCCTCAGAAAAAAAAGAAAAAAAAAAAAAAACTCCCTATAGTCAGAATAAGAAAATAAAACAGGAACTGAAAAATTTGATCAGTTAACCAGACTAGATGTCTAGAATAAGTTGAACTGAATGTCAAAGAAAATATGGAAAATAAAGCTATCCAGCAAGAAAATCATAGGCAATAGAATGAAGATAACCTTCAAAATAAGCTAATTAAAGAAATTAAGTGCCTAGACACCAACAGAAAATAACAAGTCATACTAGCAAAATTGAAGATATGGCTCAGTCAAAGGAACAAACCAACACCTCAAATGAAATACAGGAGCTGAAACATCAAATTCTGGATGTTTGAACAGAGTTGCAAAATCCCCCAAAAATAAAACCAAACAAGTTGAGGGGGGATATAAAGAAGACATTGGGTGAACATAAAGAACTCAAAAGTTTGAAAAAAAAAAAACAAATTGCAGAAATTATGAGAATTAAAAGCACAATAGAAGAGATGAAAAATCAGTGGAAATCTACAGCAATAAATTTGAAGAGGCAGAAGAAAGGATTAATGAACTAGAGGACTGGACATCTGTGCTGATTTGAAGCTATTATGTACCTGAGAAAAGCCATGTTTTTAGTGCTCATTCAATTTGCTGGATAGCATCTTTTTGATGTGAAATGTGACCAACCGAATAGTGGGTAGTAACTTTTCATTCATTAGTTACCATGGAGATGTGGCTCCACCTATTCAATGTGGGGTTGTTCTCTGGAGTCAGTTAAGAGGGAGTCATTTTGGAAAAAGCTAGTGGCACCAGAATCAACAGAGCAACAGGACCCCTGGGGAAGCATTGAAGAAGCTTGGATAGGAAACTAGCAGATTTTATTCTGTGTCTTTCCAGCTGAGAGAAAAATCCCAAACATTATTGACCTTCATGAATCAAAGTATTTTCCCTGATGCCTTAGATTGCTCATTTTTATACCTTTACCTTAACTTGTACATTTTCATGGTCTTAGACATCTAAATTTGCAAATTAGTAGATTTCACTATTTAAAGGGTGTTCCATTTCTGTTATATTGCATTCCAGCAGCTTTTACAAATTAAATCAACATCTGATACACAAAAGAAAAGATAGGGAAAAATATGAACAGGCAATTGAATGACCACAGGAAGTGTATAAATATATGTGTGGTTGTTGTCACAGAAGGAGAAGAGAACAGAAAAGAAACAGAAAGAATAATGGAAGAGATAATCACTGAAAATTTCCCTCTCTTATGAAAGACATAAAATTACAGTTTAAGAAGTGGAACATACTCCAAAATTAATAGATCTAAATAGACATACTCCAAGACATTTATTAATCAGATTGTTAAATGTCAAAGACAAAAAGATTTTGAAAGCACCAAGAGAAAAGAAATCCATCACATACAAGGGAAGCTCAATAAGACTATGTGTGGATTTCTCTGCAGAAACCATGGAGTTGAGAAGGAAGTGGTATAATATATTTAAGAATCTGAAAGAGAAAAACTGTCAACTGAGAATTCTATATCCAGCAAAAACTGTCTTCAAAAATGGGGGAGACTAAAATATTTTCAGAGAAACAAACATTGAGTGTATTTGTGACTAAGAGACTAGCTCTGTAAGAGAGACTAAGGGAAGCATTAAGGCTAATAGGAAAAGACAGGAGAGAGAGGGGGGATTGGAGAAGAGTGTAGAAATGAAAACTATCAATAGATGTAAAATGAGAAAATAAATACTTATTACATATAAAATCCAAAAGACAAAATGGTAGAAGAAAGTATTGCTTTTACAGCAATAACATTAAATGAGAATGGATTAACTCCCCAATCAAAAGACATAGACTAGAAGAATGGATTAAAAAACATGACCCATCTGTATGCATACATCATCTGTATGCACACATTTGTATGTATGAGTACACAGGATATCACTTTAGACCCAAGGCCAAAAATAGTTTGAAAGTGAAATGTTGGGAAAAGAAATTTCATTCAAATAACAACCAGAAAGAGCAGTGGTGGGCTATAATTATGTCCAACAAATTAGGCTTCAAATGTAAAGCAATTAGAAGAGACAAAAACAATATGTATTAATAAAAGGAACAATTCAACAGGATGAAATATCATAAATATTTATGCACTGGGCCAGAGTGCTGCTTTAAATTATATGAGGCAAACACTGACAACAGTGAAAGGAAAAGAACACACCTCTACCACAAAAGTTGGAGATTTCAATTCCCAACTCTTATCAATGGATACAACATCTAGACAGAAGATCAAAAAGGAACCAGATATTTTGAATAATAAGATAAATGAACTAGATTTAACAGATATTTACAGAAAATTACACTCCACAACACAGGCTACACATTTTTCTCAAGTACTCATGGATCACTCTCAAGAATAGACCATATGCTGGGTAACAAAGCAAGTCTCCATAAATTTGAAAAGATTGAAATCATACAAAATGCTTTCTTAGATCATAATGGAATGAAGCTGCAAAACAGTAGTAGGCAAAGGGCCAGAAAATTCACAAATATATGGAAGCTAAACAATACATTCTTAACCAATGGGTTGAGAAAAATATATCAAGAGAAATTGGTAAATATCTTGAGGCAAATTAAAATGAAATAACAACATATCAAAATTCATGGGATTCAGCAAAGGCAATGGTGAAAGGTAAATTTATTGCCTTAAATGTCAATATTAAAAATGAAGAAAGAGCAAAAATTGAGGAATTAACTGTTAATTGGAAGAACTGAAAAACAATAGCAAACTAATCCCAAAGCAAACAAAGGGAAAGAAATAATGAAGATTAGAGCAGAAATAGTGAAATTGAGAATATGAAAACAATCAAGAAAATCACCAAAACCGGAAGTTGGTTCTTTGAAAAAAATCAATAAAATCAATGAACACTTAGTTAGGTTGACAAAAAGAAAAAGAGAAAGGATGCAAATAAATAAAACCAGAAATGGAAGAGAGGACATAACCACTGACTCACAACAAACAAATGAAATAATGAGAGGATACTATGAGCAACAATATGCTAATAGACTAGGCAATGTAGATGAAATGAACAAATTCCTAGAAAGGCATGAACAGTAAACATTGACTTAAGAAGAAATAGATGACCTCCCAAACCAATCACAAGAAAATACTGAATCAGTTGTCATGAAGCTCCCAAAGCAGAAAACTACAGGAACAGATGGTTTCACATGTGAATTCTACAAAGCATTCAAGAAAGAACTGTTCAAATAAATTGAAGAGGAGGGAAAGCTACCTAACTAATTCTATGAAGCCAACATCACCCCAATATCAAAGTCAGAAAAAGATACTTTAAGAAAAGAATATTATACATTAATCTCTTTAATGAATATAAATGAAAAATCCTCAACAAAATACTTGAAGATCCAGCAGCATATTAAAATAATTATACAACATGAACAAATGGGATTTATTCCAGGAATGTAAGGATTGTTCAACATAAGAAAATCAACTAATGTAATATAATATATCAACAAATCAAAGTAGGAAAACTACATAATCATCTTAATTGATGCAGAAAAGCATTTGACAAAATTCAACATCCTTATTGAATGAAAACACTTCAAAGGATAGCAATAGAAAAGAACTTCCTCAGAATGATAAATGTAATGTATGAAAAAGACACTTCTATAAAAAAAATATAATCTATAATGAGGAAAGTCTGAGAGCTTTCCCTTTAAGATCAGGAGCAAGACAAGAATATCAACTGCCACCATTGTTATTCATCGTGTATTTAGACAAGAAAAGGAAATAGAAAGCATCCAAGTTAGAAAGAAGAAGTAAAACTCTCACTGTTTGCAGATGGCATGATACTATATGTCAAAAAGACCAAAAAATCTGAAGAAAAGCTATTACGGAAAAAAAAAAAAAATGAGTACAGCACAGTTGCAGGATACAAAAGCAACATTCCCAAAACAGTAGTGTTTCTATATACTAGTAATGAGAAATATGAGGAGGAAATTAAGAAAAATCAAGAAAGAAATTTCATTTATAATAGCAACCAAAAGAATCAAATATGTAGGAATAAATTTGACCAGGATAAAAAAAAAAACATATGCAGAAAATTACAAGAATTTGCTAAAAGAAATTATGGAGGAGCTAAATAAATAAAAGGACATTCATGTTCATGGATTGGAAGACTAAACATAGTTATGATGCCAATTCTACCCAAATTGATTTATAGATTCAATCCAATACCAATTAAAATCCCAACAACTTACTTGAAAGAAGTAGAAAAATCAATATGCAAACTCATATGGAAGCATTCAAGTTAGAAACTAGTTTGTAGTTGAATAGCTAAAAATATCTTATGAAAGAAAAATGAGGTGGGAGGTCTCACATTACCTCATTTTAAAGAATATTACAAAGGTACAATGGTCAAAACACCATGGTAAAGGAATAAAGATAGATATACTGACCAACAGAATTGAATTGAGCATACAGAAGAAACCTCCTTATTTATGGACAATTGATCTGTGATAAGGGGATCAAGCCAACCCACATAGGACAATGTAGACCCTTCAATAAATGATTGGGGAACTGGATATGCATATACAAAATAATGAAAGAGGATCCATATGTCACACCCTATTCAAAAATTGACTTAAATGGATCAAAGACCTGAACATTAGATCAAAGATCATAAAAGTGTAAGAAAAAATGTAGCAAAATATCTTATAAATCTTGTAATAAGAAGTGGTTTCCTACATCCTAAACCCAAAGCAGAAGCACTGAAGAAAGAATAGATAAATCTCCTCAAAATTAATCATTTTTGTTCATCAAAGGACTTTAACAGGAAAATAATTTTATTTTCCTTTGGCAGCCTATGTAATGGGAGACAATATTTGGAAACCACATATTAGAAAAGTTTAGTACCTATATATATATATAAAGAGATTCTATATAATATATAAAGAGAGTCTACAACTCAACAACAAAAAAATAAAAAACCCAATTTAAAAATGGGCAAAGATATGAACACACACTCCTCAGAAGAGGAAATAAAAATGGATAAAAGGCATACAAAAAAGATGCCCATCTTCACTGGCTATTAGGGAAAAGATTATCAAAACCACTATGAGATATCATCTCACACCCATGAGAATGGCCATTATAAAAAACAAAACAGAAAATGACAAGTGGTGGAAAGGATGTGGTGATAAAGCTAAATGTATCCACTTTTGGTGGGTGGGTAAATTGTTACAAACACTCTGGAAGGCAGTTCAGTGGTTCCTCAGGAAGCTATGTATAGAATTTCCATATGATCCAGCAATATTTTCTGCCATTGTGTAGATTCACTTTTTTTTTTTTTTTTTTAAAGGAAAGACAGAGAGAAGGAAGGAAGGATAGAAGGAAGGAAGAAAGGGAAACATTTTCTTGTTTTTATTGTATTCTGTTTCTCCGTTTTTGTTACATGGGCTGGGGCCGGGAATCGAACCGAGGTCCTCCGGCATAGCAGGCAAGCACTTTGCCCGCTGAGCCACCGCGGCCCACCCATAGATTCACTTTTCAGTTTTATGATGAAGTTCTTTGATGCATAAAAGTTTATTTAATCATGAAGTCCAATTATCTATTTTTTCTTATGTTGCTCATTTTTTAGTACCAAGTATAAGAAACTTGCCTAACAAAAGGTCCTGAGGAGGCTACCTTGTACTTTCTTCTAGGAGTTTTATAGTTTTGTTTCTCATATTTAGGTCATTGACCCATTTTGTGTTAAACAGTGAATATGATGTGAGCTACAAAACCAACTTGATTGTTTTGCATATGGAAATCCAGTTTTCCCAGCACCATTTCTTGAAGAGACTATTCCTTCCCCTCTGACTGGACTTGCACCTGTGCTGGTTTGAAATGATTCATGTACCCTAGAAAACCCATGTTTTAATCCTAATCCCATTTTGCAAAGGCAGCCATTTCTTCTAATCCCCATTCAGTATTGTATGCTTGAAACTATAATTAGATCATCCCCTAGAGATGTGATTCAATCAAGAGTGGTTGTTAAACTGGATTAAGTGGAGTTGTGTCTCTACCCAGTGGGTCTTGATTAGTTTCTGAAGTCCTATAAAAGAGGAAACATTTTGGTAAATGGGAGAGATTCTGAGAAAGTAGAACAATACAGCCACAAGAAGCAGAGTGTTTGCCATGTGCCTTTCCAGATGAGAGAAAAACTCTGACAATGACAGCTAACAATGATGACAACTAACAATGACAATGACAGCTGTGCTGGTCTGAAAGGATGTATGTTCCCTAGAAAAGCGATGTTTTAATCTAAATCCCATTTCATGAAGGCAGAATAATCCCTATTCAATACTGTATATTTTAAACCGTAATCAGGTCATTTCCCTGGAGATGTGATTTACTCAAGAGTGGATTAGGTAATGACATGTCTCCACCCATTTGGGTGGGTGGGTCTCGATTAGTTTATGGAGTTCTATAAAACAGGAAACATTTGGGAGAATGAAGGAGATTTAGAGAGAGCAGAACGACATAGACACGAGAAGCAGAGAGCCCACAAGCCAGCCACCTTTGGAGATGAAAAAGATAATGCTTCCCAGGGAGCTTCATGAAACAGGAAGCCAGGGGAAAGCTAGCAGATGATGCCTTGCTCACCATTTGCCCTTTCAGCCAAGAGACAAACTGACTGTGTTCACCATGTGCCTTCTCACTTGAGAGAGAAACTCTGAAACTTATTGGCCTTCTTGAACCAAGATATCCTTCCCTGGATGCTTTGATTGGACATTTCTATAGACTTGTTTAATTGGGACATATTCTCAGCCTTAGAACTGTAAACTAGCAACTTATTAAATTCCCCTTTTAAAAGCCATTCCATTTCTGGTATATTGCATTCCAGCAGCTAGCAAACTAGAACAGCACCCTTGCTAAAAATCAATTGACCATAAATATGAGATTTCTCAAGAGTCTTAGTGGTCACTCAAGAGTGACCATAAATATGAGATTTCTCTCATGTGTCACATCGATTCCATTAGTCTATGCCTGTCCTTGTGTCAATACCATGCTGCTTTTATTATTTTAGCTTTGCAATAAATTTTAAAATGAGGAAATGTGAGTTTGCAAGCTTTATTCATTTTTTTTTTAAATCCTTTTGACTATCTGGGGCCCTCATAAATTTGGTGATTGGTTTTTCCATTTCTACAAAGAAAGATGCTGAAATTTTGATTTGGCTTGCATCAAAACTACAAATTGATTTAGGTAGATATGAGACCTTAACAATATTTGGTCTTCCATTTCATGAACATGGCATACCTCTTCATTTACTTAGTTCTTTGATTAATTTTAACAATGTGTTGAAATTTTATGGTACAATTCCTTTACATTCTTGCTTAAATTTATTACTAGAAATTTGATTCTCTTGGTTGCTATAATGGGTATATTTTTCCTGATTTCCCCTTCAATTTGTTCATTACTAGTCTATAAGAACACTATTGAATTTTGCATGGCATCCCCTGCCACATTGTTGAATTTGCTTATTAGCTGTAGCATCTTTATTGTGGACTTTTTCAGTATTTTCTATGAATAGGATCATTTCAAATGGGGAACATTTTAATTCTTCTTTTATGTGGATTGCTTTTATTTCTTTTTGTTCTTTAATTGCTCTGACTCATATTTCCTGTACAATGTTGAATAACAGTGGTGAGGATGGATGTCTTTGTCTTGTTCCTGATCTTAAAGAGAAAACTTTCAGTCCTTTAGCATTCAGTATGAAATTAGCTGTGTGAAATTAGAATGTGTATTTCATATATACCCTTTATTATGTTCAAGAAATTTCCTTCTATTCTTAGTTTTTAAAGTGTTTTTACCAAAATGGAGTTCTGGATTTTGTCAAATGCCCTTCCTGCACTAATTGAGATGTGTGTTTTTCTCTCCTTTTCTTCTCTTAAAGTGGTGGATTACTTTATTTGATTATTACATGTTGCACCACCCTTGCATACCTGTGATATGTCCCAATTGATCATGGTGCATAATTGTTTTAATGTGTTTGGATTTGTTTTGCTAGTATTTCATTGAGAATTTTTGCTTATTATTCAAAAGGGCTATTGGTCTATAACTTCATTTTCTTCTGGTATCTTATCTGGCTTTGTTATTATGATAATACTGACCCTATAAAATAGTTAGGAATTATTTGTTCTCCTTCAGCTATTTAGATGTACATGACATGCACAGTGTTCTTGGAATGTTTGGCAAAATTCACCATTAAAATAACTTCCTCCTTGTTTGTGTTTGCTGGGGATTTATTAAATTATGGATTTGATACTGTATGTATAATTGGTTTATTGAAATGTTTTATTTCTTCCCAAGTCAGTGGAGGTAGTTTGTCTGTTCCTAGGAATTAGTCCACTTTTTTCTAGTTTATCTAATTTATTGAAATAGAGTTGTTCATATTATCGCCTTGTAATTCTTTATATTTCTTTGGTGCCTGTAGTAATATCCTACCTATCATTTCAGATTTTATTTATTTACATTCCCTCTCTATTTTTCTTTGGCAGTCTAGCTAAAGTTTTGTCGACTTTATTGATCTTTTCAAACAACCAATTTCTGGTTTTGATTTGTTCTTATTGATTTTTATACTCTTTCATTTTTATCCTTACTAATATTTATTTTCCTCCTTCTGTTTGCTTTGGTTTAGTTCTCTTTTCTTTTTTACAAATCCTCCAACTGTGGAGATGTATTTCTGCTTTGAGACCATAATTCTTTTTCAGTGTAAGCATTTAGAATTATAAATGTCTTTTTCACCACTATTTTGCTTCATCCCATAAATTTTGCTATATTATGTTTTCATTTTCACTTATCTCAATATAGATATCAATATATACATCTTGATTGAAAACTTTGGATGATTATTTGATATGTGAATATATCTCAGTAAAATTGCATTAAGAAAACTCAGTGAACCCAAAGTATAAAAATTCAAGTAACTACAACTAAACATTACAATCAAATTGATCAAATCCAGTAATAAAAAAACTCATAAACTCAGCCAAAGAAATAAGATATGATCTGTACAAGAAAACACAGCAATTTTTTGTTCATTGGAAACAATGAAAGTGAGAGAATGGCAAAGCAACATGTTTCCAGTTCTTTAAAAAAATAGTCAATCTAAAAATCTGCAACTAATAAATATACATATAGAAATAAAAGCAAATTGATTTATTTTCAGACTTGAAAATGAAATAATTCATCATTAGTGGATCTGCACTACAAGAAATATGAAAGGAAATCTTGCAAGCAGAAGAAAATAGCAGAATGAGTGTGTTTGTATATATATATATATATATAAAGAAAGAGAGTGATGTATAGATATGAAAATTTATAGATATTTATATGGATACATAGGTAGATAAATCAGTGGATCTATAGAAAGAAACAAAGAAAGAAAGAGCCCCAGAAAAAGTAACCACATAAGTAAATACTAATATAGTTTCTTATCAGTTAATTTGCCTTAAAATAAACCTGATTGTTTAAATCATAATATGAATTAAGGGAATCAGCTCCAGGAGGCAGGGCATTATGGCAGTTTAGTGAGATGTTGAATTTAGTTTATCCTCCAAAGTAACTAGTAAATAGCCAGTAATGGTACAGAACAACTGCTGTTGGAATATCAGTGACCAGACACACAGAGTACAACAGTCTGGGCCAAGTGGAATGTCTGAGACCCTACACAGAACTGTAAGCTCCCAACATGCAGATGCCCCACCCCTCCCCCAGATTCATGGCAGGCTGGGTCTCTGATAGAGAAGGAGACAGACTTTATAAGCAGCAAGGACTTACATACCTCAACCAAGCTCCAATTGTGGAATTAATTAACAAATTCTGACCACTGAAAATAGGCCCCCATGCAGATAAACCTGGAATACACATTAGAGGTACTAGAAGTTTCTGACCTTGAAGAGAAAGGGTGAACAGGGATGATAAAAAAAGAGAAAACCAGAGGCTTTTTTGAATTGGACAGCACTAAACACTGAAAAAGGGATGGACCCAAAGTAAAGGGGGCACATAGAACCTGGAGAAACACAGAGCCATGAAACAACTTAAGCTCATGATTGAAAAACCCAAGGAACAGAAGTCTGGCTCTGAAAAGCCTTTTTTTCTTCTTCTTCTTTTTTCTCCTTCTTAACTTCTCTTTACATAGAATTGAAGGCACACTCAGGCTACAGCACTTCCCTAGGCAAAGGCAGAATTAAGTTGTCTGAGAGAAAAAGTAAATAGTCAGGTGAAAGGAATTAATTCCCTAAAGGGTGAATCTTCCCCCAGGAAAAAGGTGGGAACCAGCTCAAGTGGAATCCCACTCCCCTACAGCAATGGAAACCATGACCTAAACATGTTTGGAAAACTTAGAATCATCCTGGTTCTATTCACTGGCATAAGATTTTTTACCAAACTGCAATATTTCAGGGAACACTCACTTTCACTTAATTTAAATATGACACTAACGCCTCCACAAACACAAATAGAAACCGAAATACTGAAGAAACCTAACCAGCACAAATCTCAATCTGAAAACTCGAACCAAAAATAGACACGATGCCTGACTTCAACCTAAACCCTCACACTGACTCTAACCCTAAACTTAACCAAAACCCTAGAAACAACCCTACCTCCAACCCAAACCCAGAGCCTAACACCAACCCAATCACCAACTGTTCTAGTTTGCTAGCTGCCAGAATGCAACACACCAGAGATGGATTGGCTTTTAATAAAAGGGGATTTATTTTGTTGGTTCTTCAGAGGAAAGGCAGCTTACTTTCCACTGAGGTTCTTTCTTATGTGGAAGGCACAAGATGGTCTCTGCTGGTCTTCTCTCCAGGTCCCTGGGTTCCAACAACTTTCCCTGGGGTAACTTCTTTCTGCATTTCCAAAGGCCTGGGCTGAGTTGCTGGTGCTGAGATGAGGAATGCCGAGCTGCTAGCAGTGCTATGTTGCAATCTCTCATTTAAGCACCAGCCAATTAAGTCAAACATCACTCATTGCAGCAGACACGCCTCCTAGCTGACTGCAGATGTAATTGGCAACAGTTGAGGTTCACGTACCATTGGCTTATGTCTGCAGCAACAAGACTAGATATGCTCACCTGGCCAAGTTGACAACTGAATCTAACTAACACACTAACCCTAAACCCAACACTCAAATTTATAGCAACCATACATGCAACCACACCGTCAAACTTAACCCTAACACCAACCCTAAAGCTAATCCTAACCCTTACCCTAACCTTAATCCTAGCCCCAACCCTACAACCAGCCCTAGGCTAAATTCTAACCACAAATCTCACAAAAACCCTAAAACTAACCCTCCAATTTACTTCAAACCTACACCAAAGCACAGCCCTAAACTTAATGCTAATTCCAACCCTAATCCTAACCCTAACCTTAATGCTAACCCTAACCATAAACCTAACCCTACCACCAACCCTCACCCAACACCTGACCCCAAGCCCAAATCCAACCATAAACACAACAATCGACTTTTTACCAAATCAGCACCAAACCGCAGCCCTAAACTTACCCTAAAACCAACACTAAGCCTAACTGTAAACCTAGACCCAACCTTACAACAAACCCTAGCTTGAACCCTAAACCCAAACCCAAAGCCAACCCTAAGCACAACCCTCAGCTTTATACTGACCCAGCAATGAAACTCAGCCTGAAACATAACCATAAACCCAATCCTTTCTCTAACCCTAACCCTAACCCTAACCCTGACACTGACGCTAGCCTTAACATCATTGGTTTCAGAAACTGAAAAATGAAACTGGTCCACATGTACCATACTTATTTTAAGGTTAAAATGGCATTGTCCAACCTATCTCACCTTATTCTTGCTAAAAAGTCTGGAAACGGGCTTGGAGAACTGAATGACATGCTGGCTCCACTCATTTAGATAATGTCTAGGGTGAAAACCAGCATTTTCACAGAAAATTCAACAATTGTTATGCAAATCCCTTACCTAGTACTGTTTGGAAAGCTAAGGGGCTTATTGGATCCATTCACTTCCATGCGCTTTTTGGACTGAAAGTACTTTCTTCAGAGAACACTATCTTTAACCAAACCTCAACAGAACACTAGCACTCCCCATAAAGGTACAATGACCGCAAAAACGACGACCAACACAAACCTATGCCAAGCTTCTCACCAATCTTAATCACACCCTAAGCAGAATCCAAATCCTAACTCTCGCCAAAGCCGAACTCTAACCCACAACCAACCACCAATGCTTGCCAAACCTTCAACCTGAACCTAACCCTGAGCCTCACATGAACACGAACATGATCTGTCTCAAAAAACCGAGCAATACAACAGAGATAAAAAAGACAGCGTACCCCATCCTGGAACGGCTGGCTGGCTGAGAGAAGCAGCTCGGGTGAGATCGCCGAGGCGCACGGGCCTTACTGGGCGGGGTGGCAAGCGGCCGGAGTTACTCCCTTCCCCCTTCCCAGGCCAGCTGGGGGAATTGGAGAGGTGGTCCCCTGAAACCAAGGCGACTGGCGCCCACACCACGCGCAGCCCCCGGACCAACTGAGAGAATTGGATCGGAAACCCCCAGGCCGCGGAGAACGGTGACCCCGTGACTCCCGGGGAACGTGCACTCTCTCAGGCGGGCCGCTGCCGCTGGCGCCCTCCCGCCACGCTTGTTGCCCAGGGCCGACTAGGAAATTCGGACGGGCTCTTTCCCTGGCTGCGGCGACCAGCAACCCTCCCTGCGTTCAGACACCCTCCCTGTGTTCGGACCCCGGGCCGGCTCAAGCCGCTTCGGCTAGCGAACCCCCAGGACGGCGAGAGTTTTCCAAAGTTAAAGGTCCCACAGCACCTTTTACTGGTGGGACCCGCAGACAAACGTGTGCCACGAGCGCCACCTACTGGGCAGGATAAGAAAAACAGAACCCAGAGATTTCACAGAAAAATATTACAACCTTGCTGGGTCCAACACCAAGAGAAATCTGAATAAATGCCCAGACGCCAGCAGCAGAAGATAACTGTCCACGCTCAAAAGATTGAGAATATGGCTCAGTCAAAGGAACAAACCAATAGCTCAAATGAGACACAAGAGCTGAGACAACTAATGCTGAATATACGAACAGAAATGGAAAACCTCTTCAAAAATGAAATCAATAAATTGAGGGAGGACATGAAGAGGACATGGGCTGAACATAAAGAAGAAATAGAAAAACTGAAAAAACAAATCGCAGAACTTATGGAAGTGAAGGATAAAGTAGCAACCATAGAAAAAATAATGGATAGCTACAATGATAGATTTAAAGAGACAGAAGATAGAATTAGTGATTTGGAGGATGGAACATCTGAATTCCAAAAAGAAACAGAAACTATAGGGAAAAGAATGGAAAAATTTGAACAGGGTATCAGGGAACTCAAGGACAATATGAACCGCACAAATATACGTGTTGTGGGTGTCCCAGAAGGAGAAGAGAAGGGAAAAGGAGGAGAAAAACTAATGGAAGAAATTATCACTGAAAATTTCCCAACTCTTATGAAAGACCTAAAATTACAGATCCAAGAAGTGCAGCGCACCCCAAAGAGAATAGACCCAAATAGGCGTTCTCCAAGACACTTACTAGTTAGAATGTCAGAGGTCAAAGAGAAAGAGAGGATCTTGAAAGCAGCAAGAGAAAAACAATCCATTACATACAAGGGAAACCCAATAAGACTTTGTGTAGATTTCTCAGCAGAAACCATGGAAGCTAGAAGACAGTGGGATGATATATTTAAAATACTAAAAGAGAAAAACTGCCAACCAAGACTCCTATATCCAGCAAAATTATCCTTCAAAAATGAGGGAGAAATTAAAACATTCTCAGACAAAAAGTCACTGAAAGAATTTGTGACCAAGAGACCAGCTCTGCAAGAAATACTAAAGGGAGCACTAGAGTCAGATACAAAAAGACAGAAGAGAGAGATATGGAAAAGAGTGTAGAAAGAAGGAAAATCAGATATGATATATATAATACAAAAGGCAAAATGTTAGAGGAAAATATTATCCAAACAGTAATAACACTAAATGTCAATGGACTGAATTCCCCAATCAAAAGACATAGATTGGCAGAATGGATTAAAAAACAGGATCCTTCGATATGCTGTCTACAGGAAACACATCTTAGACCCAAAGATAAACATAGGTTGAAAGTGAAAGGTTGGGAAAATATATTTCATGCAAATAACAACCAGAAAAGAGCAGGAGTGGCTATACTAATATCCAACAAATTAGACTTCAAAGGTAAAACAGTTAAAAGAGACAAAGAAGGACACTATATACTAATAAAAGGAACAATTAAACAAGAAGACATAACAATCATAAATATTTACGCACCGAATCAGAATGCCCCCAAATACGTGAGGAATATACTGCAAACACTGAAAAGGGAAATAGACTCATATACCATAATAGTTGGAGACTTCAACTCACCACTCTCATCAAGGGACAGAACATCTAGACAGAGGACCAACAAAGAAATAGAGAATCTGAATATTACTATAAATGAACTAGACTTAATAGACATTTATAGGACATTACATCTCACAACAGCAGGATACACCTTTTTCTCAAGTGCTCATGGATCATTCTCAAAGATAGACCATATGCTGGGTCACAAAGCAAGTCTTAACAAATTTAAAAAGATTGAAATCTTACACAACACTTTCTCGGACCATAAAGGAATGATGTTGGAAATCAATAATAGGCAGAGTGCCAGAAAATTCACAAATACGTGGAGGCTCAACAACACACTCCTAAACAACGACTGAGTCAAAGAAGACATGGCAAGAGAAATTAGCAAATACCTCGAGGCGAATGAAAATGAAAACACAACATATCAAAACTTATGGGACGCAGCAAAGGCAGTGCTAAGAGGGAAATTTATTGCTCTAAATGCCTATATCAGAAAAGAAGAAAAGGCAAAAATTCAGGAATTAACTATCCATTTGGAAGAACTGGAGAAAGAACAGCAAGCTAACCCCAAAGCAAGCAAAAGGAAAGAAATAACAAAGATTAGAGCAGAAATAAATGAAATTGAAAACATGAAAACAATAGAGAAAATCAATAAGGCCAGAAGTTGGTTCTATGAGAAAATCAATAAGATTGATGGGCCCTTAGCAAGATTGACAAAAAGAAGAAGAGAGAGGATGCAAATAAATAAGATCAGAAATGGAAGAGGAGACATAACTACTGACCTCACAGAAATAAAGGAGGTAATAACAGGATACTATGAACAACTTTACGCTAATAAATACAACAATTTAGAGGAAATGGACGGGTTCCTGGAAAGACATGAACAACCAACTTTGACTCAAGAAGACATAGATGACCTCAACAAACCAATCACAAGTAAAGAAATTGAATTAGTCATTCAAAAGCTTCCTAAAAAGAAAAGTCCAGGACCAGATGGCTTCACATGTGAATTCTACCAAACGTTCCAGAAAGAATTAGTACCAATTCTCTTCAAACTCTTCAAAAAAATCGAAGTGGAGGGAAAACTACCTAATTCATTCTATGAAGCCAACATCACCCTCATACCAAAACCAGGCAAAGATATTACAAAAAAAGAAAACTACAGACCAATCTCTCTAATGAATACAGATGCGAAAATCCTCAATAAAATTCTAGCAAATCATATCCAACAACACATTAAAAGAATTATACATCATGACCAAGTAGGATTCATCCCAGGTATGCAAGGATGGTTCAACATAAGAAAATCAATTAATGTAATACACCATATCAACAAATAAAAGCAGAAAAATCACATGATCATCTCAATTGATGCAGAGAAGGCATTCGACAAGATTCAACATCCTTTCCTGTTGAAAACACTTCAAAAGATAGGAATACAAGGGAACTTCCTTAAAATGATAGAGGGAATATATGAAAAACCCACAGCTAATATCATCCTCAATGGGGAAAAATTGAAAACTTTCCCCCTAAGATCAGGAACAAGACAAGGATGTCCACTATCACCACTATTATTCAACATTGTGTTGGAGGTTCTAGCCAGAGCAATTAGACAAGAAAAAGAAATACAAGGCATCAAAATTGGAAAGGAAGAAGTAAAACTATCACTGTTTGCAGATGATATGATACTATACGTCGAAAACCCGGAAAAATCCACAACAAAACTACTAGAGCTAATAAATGAGTACAGCAAAGTAGCAGGTTACAAGATCAACATTCAAAAATCTGTAGCATTTCTATACACTAGTAATGAACAAGCTGAGGGGGAAATCAAGAAACGAATCACATTTACAATTGCAACTAAAAGAATAAAATACCTAGGAATAAATTTAACTAAAGAGACAAAAAACCTATATAAAGAAAACTACAAAAAACTGCTAAAAGAAATCACAGAAGACCTAAATAGATGGAAGGGCATACCGTGTTCATGGATTGGAAGACTAAATATAGTTAAGATGTCAATCCTACCTAAATTGATTTACAGATTCAATGCAATACCAATCAAAATCCCAACAACTTATTTTTCAGAAATAGAAAAACCAATAAGTAAATTTATCTGGAAGGGCAGGGTGCCCCGAATTGCTAAAAACATCTTGAGGGAAAAAAACGAAGCTGGAGGTCTCGCGCTGCCTGACTTTAAGGCATATTATGAAGCCACAGTGGTCAAAACAGCATGGTATTGGCATAAAGATAGATATATCGACCAATGGAATCGAATAGAGTGCTCAGATATAGACCCTCTCATCTATGGACATTTGATCTTTGATAAGGCAGTCAAGCCAACTCACCTGGGACAGAGCAGTCTCTTCAATAAATGGTGCCTAGAGAACTGGATATCCATATGCAAAAGAATGAAAGAAGACCCATCTCTCACACCCTATACAAAAGTTAACTCAAAATGGATCAAAGATCTAAACATTAGGTCTAAGACCATAAAACAGTTAGAGGAAAATGTTGGGAGATATCTTATGGATCTTACAATTGGAGGCGGTTTTATGGACCTTAAACCTAAAGCAAGAGCACTGAAGAAGGAAATAAATAAATGGGAACTCCTCAAAATTAAACACTTTTGTGCATCAAAGAACTTCATCAAGAAAGTAGAAAGACAGCCTTCACAATGGGAGACAATATTTGGAAATGATATATCAGATAAAGGTCTAGTATCCAGAATTTATAAAGAGATTGTTCATCTCAACAACAAAAATACAGCCAACCCAATTACAAAATGGGAAAAAGACTTGAACAGACACCTCTCAGAAGAGGAAATACGGATGGCCAAGAGGCACATGAAGAGATGCTCAATGTCCCTGGCCATTAGAGAAATGCAAATCAAAACCACAATGAGATATCATCTCACACCCACCAGAATGGCCATTATCAACAAAACAGAAAATGACAAGTGCTGGAGAGGATGCGGAGAAAGAGGCACACTTATCCACTGTTGGTGGGAATGTCAAAGGGTGCAACCACTGTGGAAGGCAGTTTGGCGGTTCCTCAAAAAGCTGAATATAGAATTGCCATACGACCCAGCAATACCATTGCTAGGTATCTACTCAAAGGACTTAAGGGCAAAGACACAAACGGACATTTGCACACCAATGTTTATAGCAGCATTATTTACAATTGCAAAGAGATGGAAACAGCCAAAATCTCCATCAACAGAAGAGTGGCTAAACAAACTGTGGTATATACATACGATGGAATATTATGCAGCTTTAAGACAAGATAAACTTATGAACCATGTAATAACATGGATGGACCTAGAGAATATTATGCTGAGTGAATCCAGCCAAAAACTAAAGGACAAATACTGTATGGTCCCACTGATGTGAACGGACATTCGAGAATAAACTTGAAATATGTCATTGGTAACAGAGTTCAGCAGGAGTTAGAAACAGGGTAAGACAATGGGTAATTGAAGCTGAAGGGATACAGACTGTGCAACAGGACTAGATACAAAAACTCAAAAATGGACAGCACAATAATACCTAATTGTAAAGTAATCATGTTAAAACACTGAATGAAGCTGCATCTGAGCTATAGGTTTTTGTTTTGTTTTGTTTTGTTTTGTTTTGATTTTACTATTATTACTTTTATTTTTTTCTCTATATTAACATTCTATATCTTTTTCGGTTATGTTGCTAGTTCTTCTAAACCAATGCAAATGTACTAAGAAATGATGATCATGCATCTATGTGATGATGTTAAGAATTAATGATTGCATGTGTAGAATGGTATGATCTCTAAATGTTGGGTTAATTTCTTTTTTTCCGTTAATTAAAAAAAAAAAAAAAAAAAAGAGAAGGGATAATTGGAGATGAAGGGATACAGACTGTACAATGGGACTGGATATAAAAACTCAGAAATGGACAGCACAATACTACCCAATTGTAATGCAATTATGTTAAAACACTGAATGAAGCTGCATGTGAGGTATAGGTTTTTTGTTTTTGTATTTTTTGTTTTTTTTTCTTTCTATTATTGTTTTAATTCTTATTCTGTTGTCTTTTTATTTCTTTTTCTAAATCGATGCAAATGTACTAAGAAATGATGAATATGCAACTATGTGATGTTATTAAGAATTACTGATTGTACATGTAGATTGGAATGATTTCTAATTGTTTTGTTAATTCTTTTTTTAATTAATAAAAAAAAATCTTAAAAAAAAAAAAAAACGAGCAATATTAATATCAGCACACATTTCCCAGCATTTTTCCTGAAAAACAACACTGTAAACTAGTGCTACCCAGTACAATAGGAGACCTGTTCGTACATGTGTTTTGAGAGCTCATTGACTTACCAGCTCCATTCAATTTCAAACAATTTTGTTGGAGAAAAATGGCATTTCTGCGGAGCACTCCCCTACAGCAATGAAAACCATGATCTACACATGTTTGTAAAACTTAGAATCATCCTGGTTCCATTCACTGGTGCACCACTTTTTACCAAAACTGCAATATTTCAGGGAACCCTCACTTTCACTTAATTTAAATGTGTCACTAACGCCTTCACAAACACAAACAGAAACCGAAACACGGAAGAACCCATACCAGTGCAAATCGGAAACCTCCAAAACTGGTCCAAACATCGACCTGATGACTGACTTCAACCCAAACCCTCACACTAACTCTAACCCTAACCCTAACCCTAACCCTAGACCCAACCCTAGCTCCAACCTGAACCCAAAATCTAACCCCAACCTCATCACCAACTCTAAACAGAACCCTAAATTTATAACAATCCTACAAACAACACCCCTAGACCTAAACTGAACACCAACCCTAACCCTAACCCTAGCCACAATCCTACCAACAACCTTAGGCCAACCCCTAACTGAAAACCCCAGACCAACCCTAAACACAACTCTCAAATTTACTCCAAACCTGCACCAAAGGGCAGCCTTAAACTTAACTTTAATCCCAAACCTAACCCTAACCCTAACCCTAACCCTAACCCTAAAACCTAACCCTAGTCCCAGCCTTACCACCAACCCTTGCCCGACACCTGACCCCAAGCCTTATGCCAACCCTAAACACAACGCTCAACGTTTTTTCAACCAAGCACAAAACCACAGTCCTAAGCATAACCCTAACACTGACACTAAGCCTAACCCTAATCCTAACCCTAACCCTAACCCTAACCCTAACCTTAAACCTAGACCCAACCCTACCACGAACCCTAGCCCAAACCCAAAGACAACCCTAAGCACAATCTTTAGCTTTATACTGACCAACCAACCAAATGCAGCCCAAAACGTAACCCTAAACTCAACCCTTTCCCTAACCCTAACCCTAACCCTGACACTGACACTAGCCTTAACATCATTGGTTTCAGAAACTGAAAAACGGACCTGGTCAACACGTGGCTATACTTATTTTTAGGTTAAAACAGCATTGTTCAACATATCTCAGCTTATTCTTGTTGAAAAAGTCTGTGAATGGGCTTGGGGAACTGAGTGATATGTTTTCTCCATTCGTTTGGATACATGTCCAGCATGAAAACCAGCATTTTCACAGAAAACTCAACAATTGCTATGCAAATCCCTTACCTAATGCTGTTTGGAAAGCTAAGGGGCTTATTAGATCCATTCATTTCCATGCACTTTTTGGACTGAAAATACTTTCTTTAGAGAACACTATACTTAACCAAATCTAAACCGAACACTAGCACTCCCCATAAAGGTACAACGACTGCAAAAACAACAACCGACACAAACCTATGCCAAGCTTCTCACCAATCTTAATCACACCCTAAGCAGAATCCAAATCCTAACCCTAGCCAGAGCCAAATTCTAACCCACAACCAACCACCAATGCTTGCCAAACCTCCACCCTGAAACTAACCCAGAACCTCACACAAACATGAACATGATCTGTCTCAAAAACCGAGCCATATTAATATCGGCACAATTTCCAAGCATTTTTCGTGGAAAACACCACTGCAAACTAATGCTACCCAGTAAAATAGGAGACCCGTTCATACATGTGTTTTGAGAGCTCATTGACTTACCAGCTCCATGCACTTTCAAACAGTTTTGTTGGAGAAAAACGGCATTTCTGTGGATCACTCCACTACAGTAATGGAAACCATGACCTAAACATTTTGGAAGCCTATAGAATCATCCTGGTTCCATTCATGGCATAAGATTTTTTTTTAGCAAAATCGCAATATTTCAGGGAACCCTCACTTTCACTTAATTTAAATATGTCACTAACGCCTCCACAAACACAAAAAGAAACCGAAATACCGAAGAACCCATACCAGCACAAATTCCAACCTCCAAACCCGGTACGAAATTCAACATGATGCCTGACTTCAACCTGAACATTCACACTGACTCTAACTCCAAACCTAACCCTAACCCTAGACTGAACCCTATCTCCAACCCAGACCCAAAACCTAATCACAAACCCTTAACCTAACACTCAAATTTATAGCAACCCTACACCCAACCACACCCCTAACATGAACTTAACCCTAACATGAACCGCAACCCTCACCCTAACCCTTACCCTAACCCTAAAACTAGCCCCAACCCTACCACCAACCCTAGGCCAAACCCTAACCACAACCCCACACCAACCCAAACTCAACCCTCAAATTTACTCCAATCCTACAACAAACCGCAGCCCTAAACTTAATCCTAAACAATCCCTAACCCTAACCCTAACCCTAACCCTATCCCCATCCCTGCCACCAATCCTCGCCCGACACCTGACCCCAACCCCAACGCCAACCCCAAACAAAACCCTTGACTTTTTACCAACCCAGCACCAAACCACAGCCCTAAATTTAAGCCTAACACCAACACTAAGCCTAACCCAAACCCTAAACCTAACCCTAAACCTAGACCCAACCCAACCACGAACCCTATCCCAAACCCTAACCCCAAACCCAAAGCCAATCCTAGGCACAATCCTCAGCTTTATACTGACCTGGCAACCAAACGCAGCCTGAAACATAACCCTAACCCCAACCCTTTCTCTAACCATAACCCTAACCTTAATCCTGACACTGACGCTAGCCTTAACATCACTGGTTTCATAAACTAAAAAATGGACCTGGTCCACATGCGGCCATACTTATTTTTAGGTTAAAACGGCATTGTCCAAAATATCTCACCTTATTTTTGCTGAAAAAGTCTGTGAACGGGCGTGGAGAACTGAGTGACATGCAGGCTCCATTAATTTGGATACATGTCTAGCGTGAAAACCAGCATTCTCACAGAAAACTCAATAATTGCTATGGAAATCTCTTACCCAATGCTGTTTTGAAAGCTAAAGAGTTTATTGGATCCATTCACTTCCATGCACTTTTTGGATTGAAAATACTTTCTCCAGAGAACACTATCCTTAACCAAATCTAAACCGAACACTAGCACTCCCCATAAAGGTACAACGACTGCAAAAACAACGACCGACACAAACCTATGCCAAGCTTCTCACCAATCTTAATCACACCCTAAGCAGAATCCAAATCCTAACCCTAGCCAAAGCTGAGCTCTAACCCACAACCAACCAACAATGCTTGCCGAACCTTCACCCTGAACCTAACTCTGAGCCTCACATGAACATGAACATGATGTAGCTCAAAAACCAACCCATATTAATATCGCACAATTTCCAAGCATTTTTCATGGAACACACCACTGCAAACTAATGCTACCTAGTAAAATAGGAGACCCGTTTGTTCATGTGTTTTGTGAGTTCATTGACTTAAAGCTCCATTCACTTGCAAGCAGTTTTGTTGGAGAAAAAAGTCATTTCTGTGGAGCACTCGCCTACAGGAATGGAAACCATGACCTAAACATGTTTGGAAACCTTAGAATCATCCTAATTCCATTCATGGCATAAGATTTTTTTAGCAAAACTGCAATATTTCAGGCTACCCTCACTTTCACTTAATTTAAATGTGACACTAACGCCTCCACAAACACAAACAGAAACAAAAACACAGAGGAACCCATACCAACACAAATCCCAACCTCCAAACCCGGTCCAAAAATCAGCACGATGCCTGACTTCAACCCAAACTCTCACACTGCCTCTAACCCTAAACCTTACCCTAACCCTTGACCAAACCTATCTCCAACCTGAACCTGAAACCTTGCCCCAACCACATCACCAACTCTATACCCAACCCTCAAATATATAGCTACTCTACACCCAACCACACCTCTAAACTTAAACCTAACACCAACCTAAAACCTTAACCCTAACCCTTAGCCTAACCCTAACCCTAGCCCCAACACTACCACCAACCCTAGGTCAAACCCTAACTGCAATCCCACACCAACCCTAAACCCAACCCTCAAACAAACTCCAAACCTACACCAAACCACAGCCCTAAACTTAACCCTAATCCCAATCCTAATCCTAACCTTAACCCTAGCCCCAGCCCTACCACCAACATTCGCCAGACACCTGACCCCAACCCCAATGCCAACCCTAAATACAACCCTCAACTTTTTAACATTCCAGCAGGAAACCGCAGCCCTAAACTTAAACATAACATCAACACTAAGCGTAATCCTAACCTGAACCCGAACCCTAAATCTAGACCCCACCCTACCATGAACCCTAGCCTGAACCCTAATTCCAAACCCAAAGCTAACCTATAGACACAACCCTCAGCTTTATACCGACCTGGCAATCAAATTCAGGCCAAAATGTAACCTGAACTCCAAACCTTTCTCTAAAATTGACCCTAACCATAACCTTGACACTGACACTACTCTTAACATCATTGGTTTCAGAAACTGAAAAATGGACCTTGTCCTCATGTGGCCATACTTATTTTTAGGTTAAAACGGCATTGTCGAACGTATCTCACCTTATTCTTGTAAAAAAATCTGTGGACGGGATTGGAGAACTAAGTGACATGCTGGCTCTATTCATTTGAATACATACCTAGCGTGAAAACCAGCATTTTCACAGAAAACTCAACAATTGCTATGCAAATCCCTTACCTAATGCTGTTTGGAAAGCTAAGAGGCTTATTGGATCCATTCGTTTCCATGCACTTTTTGGACTGAAAATACTTTCTTCAGAGAACACGATCCTTAACCAAACCTAAACCGAACACTAGCTCTCCCCATAAAGGTACAATGACCACAAAAACGATGACTGACACAAACCTATGCCAAGCTTCTCACCAATCTTAATCACACCCTAAGCAGAATCCAAATCCTAACCCTAGCCAAAGCCGAATTCTAACCCACAACCAACCACCAATGCTTGCCGAACCTTCACCCTGAACCTAACCCAGAGCCTCACACGAACATGAACATGATCTGTCTCAAAAAAAGAGCCATATTAATATCAGCACAATTTCCAAGCATTTTTCATAGAAAACACCACTGCAAACTAATGCTACCCAGTAAAATAGGAGACCCGTTTGTACATGTGTTTTGAGAGATCATTGACTTACCAGCTTCATTCACTTTCAAACAGTTTTGTTGGAGAAAAATGGCATTCCTGTGGAGCACTCCACTACAGCAATGGAAACCATGACCTAAACATCTTTGGAAGCCTTAAATAATCCTAGTTCCATTCACTGGCATAAGATTTTTTTAGCAAAACTGAAATATTTCAGGGAACCCTCACTTTCATTTAATTTAAATGTGGCACTAAAGCCTCCACAAACACAAACAGAAACCAAAACATCGAAGAACCCATACCAGCACAAATCCCAACTGCCAAACCCAGTCAGAAAATCAACACGATACCTGACTTCAACCCGAACCCTCACACGGACTCTAACCCTAAACCTAACCCTAACCTTAGACACAACCTATCTCCAACCCAAACCCGAAACCTAACCTCAACCCCATCACAAACCCTTAATCCAACAGTCAAATTTATAGCAACCCTACACCCAACCAAACCCCTGAACTTAATCCTAACACCAACCGTAACCCTAACCCTAACCCTTACCCTAATCCTAACTCTAGTCCCAACCCTACTACCAACCCTAGGACAAACCTTAACCATAAACCCCACACCAACCCTAATCCCAACCCTCAAATTTACTCCAAATTTACATTAAAACGCAGCCCTAAACATAACCCTAATCCCAACGCTAACCCTAACCCTAACCCTAGCCCTAACCCTCCCACCAACCCTAGGCAAAACCCTAACTGAAAACCCCACACCAACCCAAACCCAACCCTCAAATTTACTCCAAACCTACAGCCCTAAACTTAATCCAATCCAAACCCTAATCCTAACACTAACCCTAACCCTAGCCCCAGCCCTACCACCAACACTCACCCAACACCTGACCCCAACTACAACGTCAACCCTAAACAAAACCCTCAGCTTTTTACCAACCCAGCACCAAACCACAGCCCTAAACTTAAACCTAACACCAACACTAAGCCTAACCCTAACCCTAACCCTAAACCTAGACACAACCCAACCACGAGCCCTACCCCAAACCCTAACCCCAAATCCAAAGCCAACCTTAGGCACAACCCTAAGCTTTATACCAATGAAATAACCAAATGCAGCCCAAAATGTAGCCCTAACACCAAACATTTCTCGAATCCTTACTCTAACACTAACCCTGACACTGACACTACCCTTAACATCATTGGTGTCATAAACTGAAAAATGGACCTGGTCCACACACGGCCATACTTATTTTTAGGTTAAAATGGCATTGGCCAACATATCTCACCTTATTCTTGCTAAAAAGTCTGGGAACGGGCTTGGAGAACTGAGTGACATGCTGGCTCCATTCGTTTGGATACATGTCTAGCATGAAAACCAGCATTTTCACAGAAATCTCAACAATTGCTATGCAAATCCCTTACCTAATGCTGTTTGGAAAGCTAAGGGGCTTATTGGATTCATTCGTTTCCATGCACTTTTTGGACTGAAAGTACTTTCTTCAGAGAACACTATCCTTAACCAAATCTCAACTGAACACTAGCCCTCCCCTTAAAGATACAACGACCACAAAAATGACAACCAAAACAAACCTACGCCAAGTTCTCACCAATCTTAATCACACCCTAAGCAGAATCCAAATCCTAACCCTAGCCAAAGCTGAATTCTAACCCACAACCAACCACCAATGCTTGCCAAACCTTCACCCTGAACCTAACTCTGAGACTCACATGAACATGAACATGATCTGTCTCAAAAATCGAGCCATATTAGTATCGGCAAAATTTCCAGGTATTTTTGATGGAAAATACCACCACAAACTAATGTTACCCAGTAAAATAGGAGATCCATTTGTACATGTGTTTTGAGAGCTCATTGACTTACCAGCTCCATTCACTTTCAAACAGTTTTGTCGGAGAAAAATGGCATTTCTACAGAACACTCCCCTACAGCAATGGAAACCATGACCTAAACATGTTTGGAAACCATAGAATCATCCTGGTTTGATTTACTGGCATAAGATTTTTTTTTACCAATACTGCAATATTTCAGGGAACCCTCACTTTCACTTAATTTAAATGGGACACTAATTCTTCCACAAACACAAACAGAAACCAAAACACCAAAGAATCCATACCAGCACAAATCCCAACCTCCAAACCCAGTCTGAAAATCGACAGAATGCCTGACTTCAACCCGAACCCTCACACTGAATCTAACCCTAAACCTAACCCTAACAGTAGACCCAACCCTATCTCAAACCTGAACCTGAAACATAACACCAACCCCATCACCAACCCTAAACCCAACCTTCAAATTTATATCAACCTTAAACCCAATCACACCCCTAAACTTAACCCTAACACCAACCATAACGCTAACCCTAACCCTTACCCTAACCCTAACCCTAGCCCCAACCCTACCACTGATCCTAGGCCAAACCCTAAATGAAAACCCCACACTAACCCAAACCCAACCCTCAAATTTACTCCAAACCTACACCAAACCACAGCCCTAAACTTAAACCTAACCTCAACCCTAACCCTAACCCTAACCTTAACCCTATCTCCAGCCCTACCACCAACCCTTGCCAAACACCTGACCCCAACCTCAACTCCAACCCTAAACAGAACCTTTGACTTTTTACCACCCAGCACTGAACCGCAGCCCTAAAGTTAAACCTAACACCAAAACTAGGCCTAACCCTAACCCCAATCCTAACCCTAAACCTAGACCAAACCCAACCACGACCCTAGCCCAAACCCTAACCCCCAAAACCATAGCCAACCCTAGGCACAACCCTCAGTTTTATACCAACCTGGCAACTAAACGCAGACCAAAATGTAACCATAACTTCAACCCTTTCCCTAACCCTAACACTAACCCTAACCCTAACCCTAACCCCAGTCCTATCACCTATACGCGCACTCCACCTGACTGCAACCCTAAAGCCGACCCTAAACAGAACTCTCGAATTTTTACAGACCCAGCAGCAAACGGCAGTCCTAAACATACCCTAACACCAATACTAAGTCTAACCCTAACCATAACCCTTAAGCTAAACCTACACCCAACCCTACCATGAATGCTAGCCTGAACCTTAATCCCAAACCCAAACACAACTGTAAGCACAACCCTCAGCTTTATACCAAACCGACAACCAAACAGAGCCTGAAGTGTAAACCTAACTCCAACCCATTCTCTAACCCTAACCCTAACCCTAACTTAACCTTTCTCAAGCCCTACCACCCAACTTTGCCTGACTCCTGACCCCAACCCCAGAGCCAACCCTAAACACAACCCTCAACTTTTTACCAACACAGCATCAAACCACAACCCTAAATTTAACCCTAATACCAACACTAAGCTGAACCCTAACCCTAACCCTAACCCTCACCCTAAACCTAGACCCAACCTGCCATGAAGGCCAGCCTGAACCCTAAACCAAAACCAATGCCAATCCTAAGCACAACCCTCAGGTTTATACCAACCCAGCAACCAAATGCAACCTGAAATGAAACCCTAACCCCAACCCTTTCTCTAACCCTAACCCTAACACTAACCCTACCCTAACCCTAACCCTAACCCCAGGCCTACCAAACACCCTCGCCGATACCTGACCCCAACACCGAAGTCAACCCTAAACACAACCCTCGACTTTTTACCGGCCCAGTACCAAACTGCAGCCCTAAACTTAACCCTAACACCAACACTAAGCCTAACCCTAACCCTAAACCTCACTCTAAACCTTGACCCAAGCATAACATGAACACAAGCCCAAACACTAAAGCCAAACCCAAAACCAATCCAAAGCTCAACCCTCAGTTTTATACCAACCCAGGCACCAAACACAGTCCAAAACATAACCATAACCCCAACCTTTTCTCAAACCCTAACCCTAACCCTAAACCTAATCCTAACCCTAGACCCAACCCTACCACCCACCCTCACCCAACACCTAACTCCAACCCCAAAGCAGACCCTAAACACAAACCTTGAATTTAACCGACACAGCATCAAACCACAGCCCTAAATTTAACCTTTCACACAAAAACTAAGCTTAACCCTACCCTAACCATCACCTTAAACCTTGACCCATTACTACCATGAACGCTAACCTGAAACCAAAACCCAAACCCAAATCCAACCCTAAGTACAACCCTCAGCTTTATACCGGCCTGGCAACCAAATGCAGCCTGAAACATAACCCTAACCCCAACCTGTCTCAAACACTAATCCTAACCCTAACACTAACCCTAACCACAGCCCTACGATGTTCCCTCAACCAACAACTGACCCCAATCTGAAAGCCTACCCTTAACACAACCCTCGACTTTTTAACCGGCCCAGCACCAAACCATAGCCCCCAACTTAACCCTAACACCAACACTAAGCCTAACCCTAATGCTAAACCTCACCCTAAACCTAAACCCAACCCTACAATGAATGCTAGTCCAATTCATAGTCACAAACCCAAAGCCAACCCTAAGCACAACCCTCACCTTTATACCGACCTGGCAATGAAACACAGTGTGAAACATAACCCTAACCCCAACCCTTTATCTAACCCTAACACTAACCCTAACCCTAACCCTGGCCGCAGCCCTACCACCCACCCTCGCCCAAAACTTGACCCAAACCCCAATGCCAACCCTAAACACAAATCTCGACTTTTTGCTGACCCAGCATGAAACAGCAGCCCTAAAGTTAACCCTAACATCAACATTGCCCTAAACCTAACCCTAACTCTCACCCTAAACCTAGACCCATCCCTACCACAAATGGTAGCCTGAAACCTAAACAGAAACCCAAAGACAACCCTAAGCACAACCCTCAGCTTTATACCAAGCTGGCAACCAAATACAACCTGAAATGTAACCCTAACCTCAACCCTTTCTCTAATACTAATTCTAACCCTAACCCTAACCCTAGCACCAGCCCTACCATACACACTTGCCTGACACCTGATCCCAACCACAAAGCTATCCCAAAACACAACTGTTGACTTTTACTGACAAACACCAAATCGCAGTCCTAAATTTAACTCTTAAACCAACACTAAACCTAACCCTAACCCTAACCCTCACCCTAAAGCTAGACACAAACCTTCCATAAACGTTAGCCCGAACCTTAAATCCAAACCCAAAGTCAACTGAAAGTACAACCGTCAGCTTTATATCGACCAGCAACCAAATGCAGACAGAATCGTAACCCTAACCCCAACCCTTTCTCTAACCCTATCCCTAACCCTAATGCTAACACAAGCCCCAGCCTTAGTACCCAATGCCGCCCAACACCTGAACCCAACTCAAACACCAACCCTAAACACAACCCTCAAATTTTACCAATCCAGCACCAAACTGCAGCCTTCAACTTAACCCTGACACCAACATTAAGTCAAACCTTAATCATAACCCTCACCCTAAACCTAGACTCAAACCTACAAGGAATGCCAACCTGAACCCTAAACTCAAACCCAAAGCCAACCATAAGCACAATCATCAGCTTTATAGCATCCCAGTAAACAAACGCAGCCTGAAACAACCCTAAGCCCAATACTTTCTCTAACCCTAACCCTACGCCTAACCTTAACCCTAGCCCCAGCCCTACCACCTACTCCTGGCTGACACCTGACCCCAAAGCCAAAGCCAAAGCCAAACCTAAATGCAATCATCGAATTTTTATTGACCCAGAACCAAACTGCAGTCCTAAACTTAACCCTAACACCAACACTAAGCCTAATTCTAACTGTAACCGTCATCATAAACCTAGACCTAACCCAACCACGAATGCTAGACCGATTCCTAAAACCAATCCCAAAGTCAACCCTAAGCACAAATCTCAGCTTTATACAGACCTGGCCACCAAACGCAGCCCAAACATAACCCTAAACCCAACCCTTACTCTAATCATAACCGTAACCTTAAACCTAACCATATTCCCAGCCCTACCAACCTCCCTCACCCAAAATCTGACCCTAACACCAAATCCAAAACGAAACACCACCCTCGACTTTTTACAGACCCAGCAACATACAACAGCCCTAAACTCAACCCTAACACAAACAGTAAGCCTAACCCTAACCCTAATCCTCACCCTAAACCTAGACCCATTTCTACCATGAACACTAGTCCGTACCTAAACCGAAACCCAAAGACAATCCTAAGCACAACCCTCAGCTTTATACCGACCTAGAAACCAAACGCAGCCTGAAACGCACCTGCATTAGTTAGGGTTCTCAAGAGAAACAGAATCAACAGGGAACACTTGCAAATATAAAATTTATAAAAGTGTCTCATGTGACTATAGGAACACAGAGTCCAAAATCCACAGGGCAGGCTGCGAAGCCAATGACTCCAATGGATGGCCTGGATGAACTCCACAGGAGAGGCTCACCAGCAAAAACAGGAATGGAACCTGTCTCCTCTGAGTCCTCCTTAAAAGGCTTCCCATGATTAGATTTAGCATCACTAGTTGCAGAAGACACTCCCCATTGGCTGATTATAAATGAAATCAGCTGTGGATGAAGCTGACGTGATCATGACCCAATCCTATGAAATGTCCTCATTGTAACAGACAGGCCAGGCCAGCACTTGCCCAATTAGATAAAAGGTACCACAACTTGGCCAAATTGACACCTGTCCTAACCATGACAGTCCACCCCTTGTCAACTTGGCACCTATATATATATCACCTTAAACCATACTTAATTTCCAAATGAAAACAAATAAGCACACTTTTTTTTTTTTTTTACCTGACAATACTGAACTGTCCTGCATATAACTGGAAACACATAAAATCTCTCCAGAATAGGGTGCAATCCTTGGGTAACATTCATTTTAAACTTGATATCTTACAACTTAAATAGTATAACATGAACAAAACAGCATTACAGTCCTCGTTTCTGTAACTGATCACGTGGTCGAAGTTCATATTTATCACTACCTTCTCCCACTACCCATTCCATATTCCCTTTACCCTCAGCAAGCACTTCAGCTGGCCGAGGTTCTCTGCCTGGTGGGGTGACCCAAACCATCATTCCTGAAGTTTCAGAGCCATTAGTAGTCCAGCCTGGATTATGTTGTTGCAGTTTTCCATTGATTTTAATCACAGGGCATGGTAGTACTAATAGATGCCCCAGGGGATCTCCTATATTCCAAGAAAACTCTTCTTTACCTCCATTATGTAGTTGCAGTCCTACTTCCTTCTGATAGTCAGGGTCAATTACCCCAGACAATAATGTAATCCCCTTCTTGGCATGTTGATCCAAAGGCATAAGTAGCCCAAAGGGACCAGGTGGCAAACTTAACTTCCAGTTCAGTGGTATCACTGTTGTTTCTCCTGGAGAAAGCACACCCCGTTTTGGAACTAAAACCTGTAGACCAACAGAACTCAGGGTAGCAGGGACAGGAAGCAAACATTTTCCTAGTGGATCACTAGGGAAAATAGCAAGTGGCACCACACCCATCTCCACCTCTTGGTTCCTGGAACCATGTTTCCTGGCTATGGGAGAAACAGCACCATAGAGCGGACGCTGATTCAGAGCATACATAGCTTCCTGGAGAACATTACCCCAGCCTTTCAAGTGTTTACCACCTAGTTGGCACCGTAATTGAGTTTTCAAAAGGCCATTCCACCGTTCTATCAATCCAGCTGCTTCTGGATGATGGGGAACATGGTAAGACCAGAGAATTCCATGAGCCTGTGCCCATTCCCGCACTTCATTTGCTGTGAAGTGTGTTCCTTGATCTGAAGCAATGCTATGTGGAATACCATGACGATGGATAAGGCATTCTGTAAGCCCACGGATGGTAGTATTGGCAGAAGCATTGCGTGCAGGGAAAGCAAACCCATATCCAGAGTATGTGTCTATTCCAGTTAGAACAAATAGCTGTCCCTTCCATGAAGGGAGTGGTCCAATGTAATCAACCTGCCACCATGTAGCTGGCTGGTCACCTTGGGGAATGGTGACATATCGGGGGCTGAGTGTGGGTCTCTGCTGCTGGCAGATAGGGCACTCAGCAGTGGCTGTAGCCAAGTCAGCCTTGGTGAGCGGAAGTCCATGTTGCTGAGCCCATGCATAACCTCCATCCCTACCACCATGACCACTTTGTTCATGAGCCTATTGGGCAATGACAGGAGTAGCTGGGGAAAGAGGCTGACTGGTATCCACAGAACGGGTCATCTTATCCACTTGATTATTAAAATCTTCCTCTGCTAAAGTCACCCTCTGGTGTGCATTCACATGGGACACAAATATCTTCATGTTTTTAGCCTACTCAGAAAGGTCTATCCACATACTTCTTCCCCAGACCTCTTTGTCACCAATTTTCCAATTATAGTCTTTCCAAGTCCCTGACCATCCAGACAAACCATTAGCAACAGCCCATGAGTCAGTATACAAACGCACTTCTGTCCAGTTTTCCTTCCAAGTAAAATGAAAAACCAGGTGCACTGCTCGAAGTTCTGCCCACTGGGAGGATTTCCCCTCACCACTGTCCTTCAAGGACACCCCAGAAAGGGGTTGTAATGCTGCAGCTGTCCACTTTTGGGTGGCCTGCATATCGTGCTGAACCATCTGTAAACCAGGCCCGAGTTTTCTCTTCCTCAGTCAATTAACTGTAAGGAACTCCCCAAGAGGCCATAGCTCTGGTCTGGGAAAGAGAAGGTAATGTGGCAGCAGGAGTGGAAACCATGGGCATTTGTGCCACTTCTTCATGTAACTTACTTGTGCCTTTAGGACCTGCTCTGGCTCTATCTTGTATATACCATTTCCATTTTACAATAGAGTGCTGCTGTGCACGCCCAACTTTATGTCTTGGTGGGTCAGACAACACCCAACCCATGATAGGCAACTCAGGTCTCATGGTAACTTGGTGGCCCATGGTTAAGTGTTCAGTCTCTACTAAGGTCCACTAGCAGGCCAAAAGCTGTTTCTCAAAAGGAGAGTAGTTATCTACAGCAGATCATAAGGCTTTGCTCCAAAATCCTAAGGGTCTGTGTTGTGATTCTCCTATAGGGGCCTGCCAAAGGCTCCAGACAGCATCTCTATTTGCCACTGAGACTTCTAGCACTATTGGATCTGCTGGATCATACGGCCCAAGTGGGAGAGCAGCTTGTACAGCAGCCTGGACCTGTTGCAGAGCCTCCTCTTGCTCAGGTCCCCACTCAAAATTAGCAGCCTTTCTGGTCACTCGATAAATGGGTCGGAGTATCACACCCAAATGAAGAATATGTTGTTGCCAAAATCTAAAAAGACCAATTAGGCATTGTGCCTCTTTTTTGGTTGTGGGAGGGGCCAGATGCAGCAATTTATCCGTCACCTTAGAAGGGATATCTCAACATGCACCACACCACTGGACACCTAGAAATTTTACTAAGGTGGAAGCCCCCTGTATTTTTGTTGGATTTATCTCCCACCTTCTGACACACAAATGCCTTACCAGTAAATCTAGAGTAGTTGCTACTTCTCGCTCACTAGGTCCAATCAACATGATATCATCAATATACTGGACCAGTGTGATGTCTTGTGGGAGGGAGAAACGATCAAGATCTCTGCGAACAAGATTATGACATAGGGCTGGAGAGTTGATATACCCCTGAGGTAGGACAGTGAAAGTATATTGCTGACCTTGCCAGCTGAAAGCAAACCGTTTCTGGTGGTCCTTACTAATAGCTATTGAAAAAAAAGCATTTGCCAGATCAATAGCTGCACACCAGGTACCAGGGGATGTATTGATTTGCTCAAGCAATGATACTACAGCTGGAACAGCAGCTGCAATTGAAGTTACCACCTGGTTGAGTTTATGATAATACACTGTCATTCTCCAAGACCCATCTGTTTTCTGCACAGGCTAAATAGGAGAGTTGAATGGGGATGTGTTGGGAATCACCACCCCTGCATCTTTCAAGTCCTGAAGAGTGGCAGTAATCCCTGTAACCCCTCCAGGAATACGGTATTGCTTCTGATTTACTATTTTGCTTGGTAGGGGCAGTTCTAGTGGCTTCCACTTGGCCTTTCCCACCATAATAGCCCTTACTGCACGAGTTAGAGACCCAACGTGATGATTCTGCCAGTTGCTCAGTATGTCTATGCCAATTATACATTCCAGAACTGGGGAAATAACTACAGGATGAGTCCAGAGGCCCACTGGTCCCACTGTGAGATGGACCTGAGCTAAAACTCCATTGATCACCTGGCCTCCATAAGCCCCCACTCTGACTGGTGGTCCAGAGTGACGTTTTGGGTCCCCTGGAATTAATGTCACTTCTGAACCAGTGTGTAATAATCCCCGAAATATCTGATCATTTCCTTTTCCCCAATGCACAGTTACCCTGTTTAAAAGGCCTTGGTCTCCTTGGGGAAGACTTAGAAGAAGATTGACAGTATAAATTTGTGTCAGTGTAGCAGGTTTCTCCCCCACAGGAACCTGGCCTCCCCTTCATTCAAGGGGCTCAGGGTCCGTAAACTTTTTCAAGTCTGGAAATTGATTAACGGGCCGTGACTCTGTGTTTTTGTAATTCAGGTTAGACTTCTGTTCCCTTGACCTAGAACTCTTTTGTTTATACAGCTCCAACAAGAATTTAGTAGACTGCCCTTCTATTGTATTTCTAGGCACCCCATGATTTACTAGCCAATGCCACAAATCTCTGCATGTCATATAATTCTGATGCCTCCTTTGAGTTTTTTGTCTATTATAATAGCCGCATCTACCCTGTCTTTGGTGATTAAGTGCTGCCACCTGGTTTCTGCCAACTCAGGATCCTGTTATCCCCATTGTGTTTAAGGATTCCAGCTCAGTGACAGCAGTTCCTACAGTAATATCTGACCTACAGAGAAGTGCAACCACAAAGCTCTTGGGGGATGATGGTGCTAGTCTCACAAACTTATTTCTCACTGTTCTGGTAAAAGGTGCATCCTCTGGACATTCCTGGGCTTTAATAGCAGGCTTTGCATGATAAATCCACTCTAACATTCCAATCTTTCTAAGCCTCTGGATCCCCTCATCTACATTATAGATGTAGGGCAATTCTGGCATTTCAACCTCAGGTAATGATGGCCACCTTTTGATCCATGTTTCAACCAACCACCTAAACAAGCTGTTAACATCTTTTCTAACTGCTCGAGCTATAACATTGAATGCAGAATCTCTGCTTAGTGGACCCATATCAATAAATTCAGCCTGATCCAGCCTTATATTCCTCCCACCATTATCCCACACTCTTCAAATCCATTGCCACACATATTCCCCTGATTTCTCTCTATATAAATTGGAAAACTCACACAGTTCTTTTGGAGTATAATGTACCTCCTCATGTGTGATACTTTCTACCTCACCTTTAGGGGCCTATTGGGACTTTAGTCTAGTTATAGGTCTAGAAGAAATGAGGGGTGTTGGGGGTGGGTCATGAAAAGAATTAGAAATATCTTCCAAGCCATTTGCTTCAGGGCCTTCATTTGCAGTTTCATCTGGTGAAACAGGAATACTCACTCTATGCCTAATCCCTTTAGGAGGAGGTTGGGTGGCCAATTCTTCAAGGCAGGCTGAAGGTGGGGTGGCTATGTCCTCAGGGCAGACTATTCCAGGGTTATCTAGAGAAGGCTTAGCATGACCTAGGGTTTCAGCCTCACCCCCAACATCATTATCAATCCATATGTCACCATCCCATTTTTCAGGGTCCCACCCCTTTCCAATAAATGCCCTCACTTTAACGGCAGACACCATGAAAGACTGAGATTTCAATATATGTTGTAAAGTTGCTACTTTAGTAACAATAAGATTCTGAGTCTGATTTTCAGAGATCTCAAGTCTATGGATACAGGAAATAAGATTTTCCTTCAGGATACTCGTAGAAACGTCTACATCTTTCAGACGGCACTTAAGCTTCTCGTTTGAAGCCTTAAGCCCTTCCCTTTCACCCTTTAATGTAGACAGTGTATCTAACAAAAACCAACCAACATCTCTATAACTCTTATTTCTACAAAACTCTGTAAAGGTGTCAAAAACATTATCCCCCAGAGTCTGGCTTCATACAAGCGAAGCATTAGGAGAATCGAATGATATTTTGACTATCTCCTTTGCCAACTCACTCCATGGATTGGGAGTGTCATTCTGATTATGGGAATCAGAGTCCTTAGTGTCTCTGAGTCCAGTCAGAGTAGAAAACCATTCATAAAAGCCCATTTTTAAGATTCTGTTTCTTAAGAACCACTCCTGGTACCAAGATGTATTAGTTAGGGTTCTCTAGAGAAACAGAATCAACAGGGAAACTTGGAAATATAAAATTTATAAAAGTGTCTCACGTGACCATAGGAATGCAGAGTCCAAAATCCACAGGTCAGGCTGTGAAGCTGATGACTCCGATGGATGGCCTGGATGAACTCCACAGGAGAGTCTCTCCAGCCAAAACAGAAATGGAACCTGTCTCCTCTGAGTCCTCCTTAAAAGGCTTCCCTTGATTAGATTTAGCATCACTAATTGCAGAAGACACTCCCCTTTGGCTGATTACAAATGGAATCAGCTGAGGATGAAGCTGACGTGATCATCACCTAATCCTATGAAATGTCCTTATTGCAACAGACAGGCCAGAGCTTGCCCAATCAGGTACCACAACTTGGCCAAGTTGACACCTGTCCCTAACCATGACAGCACCCTAACCCCAACCCTTTCTGTAACACTAACACTAGCTATAACCTTAACCCTAGCCCAAGCACTACCACCCACACTCACCCAACACCTGACCCCAACCCCAACACCGACCCAAAACACAACTCTCAACTTGTTACCGACCCAGCACCTAACCGCAGCCCTAAACTGAACAGTAACAGCAACATTAAGCCTAATCCTAACCTTAACCCTTACCCTAAACCTAGATTCAACCCTAAAATGAAGGCTAACCTGAACCTTAAACCCAAACCCAAAGCCAACCCTAAGCAGAACCCTCAGATTCATACCTACTAGGCAACCAAACACAGTCCAAAACATACCCCGAACTCCAACCCTTTCTTGTAACTGAACCCTAACTCTAGCCCTAACTCTTACGCCAACCCTACCACACACCCTTGACCAATACCTGTCCCCAACACCAATGCCAACCTTAAACACACCCCTCAACTATTTACCGACCCTGCAACAAACCGCAGCCATAAACTTAACCCTAAAATCAACACTAAGCCTAATCATAACCCAAACCCTCACCTAAAACCTAGACCCAAATCTACCATGAAAGCTAGCCTGTACAATGAACCGAAAACCAAAGCCAACTCTAAGCACAAACCTCAGCTTTATAACGACCTGGCAACCAAACGCTGCCTGAAACGTAACCCTACCCCCAACACTTTCTCTAATACTAACCCTAAACCTAACACTAACCTTATCCCCAGACCTACAAAACACCTTCACACAACACCTGACCCCAACCCCATGGTTAACTCAAAGCACAACCTTCAACTTTTTACTGACCTAGCACCAAACTTCAGCCCTAAACTTAACACAAACACCAACACTAAGCCAAACCCTAAACCTAACCCTCACCCTAATCTTAGACCCAACCCTACCACGAATGCTAGCCTGAACCCTAAACCCAAACCCAAAGCCAACCCAAAGCACAACCCTCAGCTATATATGGACCCTGCGAGAAAACACAGCCCTAAACGTAACCCTAACCATAAGCCTTTCTCTAACCCTAACCCTAACCCAAACCCCAGCACTACCATCCACCATTACCCAACACCTGACCCCACACCAAAGTCATCTCTAAGCACAACCCTTGACTTTTTACTGACCCACAACTAAACCGCAGCCCTAAGCCTAATCCTAACACCAGTACTAAGCCTTACCCTAATCATAACCCTCACACTAAACCTAGACCCAACCCTACAATGAAGGCTAGATTGAACCCTAAACCCAAACCAAAACCAACCCTATGCACAACCATCAGCTTTATACAGACCCAGCAACCAAACACAGCATGAATCATAAACCTAACCCCAACCCTTTCTCTAACCCTTACCCTAAGCCTAACGCTAACTGTAGCCCCAACCCTACCACCCACCCTCTCCCGACAACTGACCCTAACCCAAAAACCAATCCTTAACACAATCCTCAACTTTTTACTGACCCAGCACCAAACCACAACCCTAAACTTAACCCTAACACCCACACTAAGCCTAACCCTAACCCTAACCTTCACCCTCAAACTAGACAGAACCCTACCACAAACGTGAGCTTGAACCCTAAACCCAAACCCAAAGTGAACCCTATGCACAACCCTCAGCTTTACACCGACCCAGCAACCAAATGCAGCTGGAAATGTAACCCTACCCCCAAACCTTTCTCTAACCCTAATCCTAACCCTAACCCTAACACTCACCTTAACCCCAGCCCTACCACCCACCCTCGCCCAATACCTGACCCTAACGCCAAAGCCAACCGTAAACACAACATTCGAATTTTTATTGACCCAGAACTAAACCACAGCCCTAAACTTAACCCTTACACAAACACTAAGCCTAACCCTAACCCTAACCCTCACCCTACACCTATACCCAACCCTATTATGAACACTAGCCCAAACCCTAAACTCAAACCCAAAGTCAATCCTAAGCACAACCCTCAGATTTATACCGACTAGGCAGCTGAATACAGCCCGAAACGTAACCCTAACTATGACCCTTTCTCTAATCCTAACCCTAATCCTAACCCTAACTCTTGCCCCAGCATTACCACCAACCCTCGCTCGACTCCTGACCCCAACGTCAAAGCCAACCCTAAACACAACGCTCAACTTTTTATCGAACCAGCACCAAGTCACAGCTTTAAACTTAACCCTAACACCAACACTAAGTCTAACCCTTACCCTAACCCTGTCCCTACTCCTAGACCCAAAGCTGCAACAAAAGGTAGACTGATCCATAAACACAAACCCAAAGCCAATCCTAAGCACAACCCTCACGTTTATAATGACCCGGCAAACAAACACAGCATGAAACATAACCCTAACCCCAACCCTTTCTCTTAACCTAACCCTAAACTTAATGCTAAACCTAGCCCTTTACCTATCACCCACCCTCGCCCGACACCTGTCACCAACACCAATGAAAACCTTAAACACAACCCTCGACCTTTTACCGACCTTGCACCAAACTGCAGCCATAAAATTAACCCTAATAAGAAACTATGCCTAATCTTAACCATAACCCTCAACATAAACCTAGATCCAACCCTACTACGAATGCTAGCCTGAATAATGAACCAAAATCCAAAGCCAACCTTATGCACAACCCTCAACTTTATAATGACCTGGCAACCAAACACAGCCTGAAATGTAACCCTACCTTCAGCCCTTTCTCTAACACTAACCCTAACCCTAACCCTAACCCTAGCCCCAGCCTACCACCCACCATCATCTGACAACTGATCACAACCACAAGGTTAACCCAAAGCAGAACCCTCGGCTTTTTACCGACCCAGCACCAAACCTCAGCCCTAAACTTAACACTAACTGCAACACTAAACCAAACCCTAATCCTAACCCTCACCCTAAACCTAGACCCAACACTACCACGAATGCTAGCCCGAACCCTAAACTCAAACCCAAAGCAAACCCTTGGCACAATCCTCAGCTATATATGGACCCGGCAACCAAACACAGCCCTAAACATAACCCTAAACCCAAACCTTTCTCTAACCCTAACCCTAAACCTAACCTTAACCCAAGCCCCAGCACTACCACCCAAAATTGCCCGACATCTGACCCCAACACCAAAGCCGTTTGTAAACACCACTCTCTACTTTTTATCGACCCAGGACCAAACCACAGTCTTAACCTTAACCCTAACACCAACACTAAGCCTAACCCTAATCTGAACCCTCACCCGAAACCAAGATATAACCCTAAAACAAAGATTAACCCAAACGCTAAACCCAAACCCAAAGCCAACCCTAAGCACAAGCCTCAGCTTTATACCGACTAGGCAACCAAACGCAGCCCGAAATGTAACCCTAACTCCTACCCTTTCTCTAATCCTACCCTAACCTTAACCCTAACTCTTACACAGCCCTACCACCCACCCTTGCCCGACTCCTGACCCCAATGCCAAAGCCAACCCGAAACACAACCCTCGACTTTTTACCGAACCAGCCCCAAACCACAGCTTTAAACTTAACCCTACCACCAACACTAAGCCTAACCCTAACCCTAACCATAACCCTCACCCTAAATCTAAACCCAACCCTGCAACAAATGCTACACTGATCCCTAAACACAAACCCAAAGCCAACCCTAAGCACAACCCTCACGTTTAAAATGACCCAGCAACCAAATGCAGCATGAAACATAACCCTAATTCCAACCCTTTCTCTAACCCTAATCCTAACCCAAATGCTAAACCTAGTCCTAACCCTATCACCCACCTTCAACCGACACCTGTCCCCAACACCAATGACAACCTTAAACACAACCCTCGACTTTTTACCATCCCAGCACCAAACCTCAGTCCGAAACTTAACACTAACACCAACAGTAAGTCTAATCGTAACCCTAACCCTCACCCTAAACCTAGACCCAACCCTACCACAAATGCTAGGCCGAACCCTAAACCCAAACCCAAGCCAACACTAAGCACAACTCTCAGCTATCTCTGGACCCAGCAACCAAATGCAGCCCTAAAGGTAACTCCAAGCCTGACCCTTTCTCTAAAAATAACACTAACCCTAACCCTAACCCAATCCTCAGGCCTTCCACCCACCATTGGCCAACACATGACACCAACACTAAAGTTGACTCTAAACACAACCCTTGACTGTTTACCGATCCAGAACCAAACCTCAGCTATAAATTTTACCCTAAAACCAACACTAAGCCTAACACTAACTCTAACCTTCACCCTAAACCTAGACACAACCCTACCACGAACGATTGCCTGAACCCTAAACTGAATCCCAAAGCCAACTCTAAGCACAACCCTCAGCTTTATACCGACCCAGAAACCAAACACAGCCCAAAACGTAACCCTAACCCCAAACCTTTCTCTATCCCTAATGCTAACCCTAACCCAAACCATAGACCCAGCCCTTCCACCCACCATCACCCGACACCTGACCACAATCCCAACGCTGACCCAAAACACAAACCTCGAGATTTTAAAGATCCAGCACCAAACCGCAGCCTTAAACTCAACCCAAACACCAACACTAAGCCTAACCCTAACTCTAACCCTACCCTAAACCTAGACCCAACCCTACAATGAACGCTACCCCAAACCCAAAACCCAAACTCAAAGCCAACCCTTAGCACAACCCTCAGCTTTATACCGTCCCAGTAACCAAACACAGCCCAAAACATAACCCTTACCCCAACCCTTTCTCTAAGCCTAACCTAATCCTAACCTTAACCCTAGCCCCAGCCCTACAAACTACCCTTGCCCAACACCTGAACCCAACCCCAAAGACAATCCTAAACACAAACCAGGATTTTTAATGACCCAGCACCAAACCACAGCCTTAACTTAACCCTATCACCAACACAAAGCCTTACCCTAACCCTAACCCTCATCCTAAACCTAGACCCAACCCTACCACGAATGCTAGCCCAAACCCTAAACACAAAGCCAACCCTAAGCAAAACCCTCAGTTTATAATGACCTGGCAACCAAATGCAGCCCAAAACATAACCCTAAACCCAACCCTTTCTCTAACCCTAACCCTAACCCTAACCCTAACACTAGCCCCAGCCCTACCAACCACCCTCACCCGATACCTCACACCAACCCCAAAGCCAACCCTAAACACAATCCTCGAATTTATAATAACCCAGCACCAAACCACAGCCCTAAATTTCACCCCAACACCAAAACTAAGGCTGAACCTAACCCTAACACTCACGGTAAACCTAGACCCAACCCTACCATGAACGCAAGCCCAAACACTAAATCAAACCCAAAGCCAACTCTAAGCACAACCATCAGTTTTATACTGACCCACCGACCAAATGCAGACCAAAACATAACCCCAATCCTTTCTCTAACCCTAACCCTAACCCTAACTTAACTCTAGCCCCAGTCGTATCACCCACCCTCACCTGACTTCTTACCCCAACTCCAAAGCCGACTCTAAACATAACCCTTGACTTTTTACTGACCCAGGACCAAACCACAGCCCTAAGCTTAACCCTAACACCAACACTGACCCTAACCCTCACTGTAAACCCAACCCTAACCCTCACCTTAAACCCAAACCAAACTCTACCATGAATGCTAACCCAAATCCTAAACCCAAACCCAAAGCCTACCCAAAGTACAAACCTCAGCTTTATACCGAGCCAGCAACCAGACACAGCCTGAAACATAACCTTAAATCCAACTCTTTCTCTAACCCTAACCCTAACCCTAATGCTTACCCAGCCCTACCACCCACACTCGCCCAACACCTGGCCCGAACCCCAATGCCAAACCCTAAACACAACCATCGAGTTTTTACAGACCCACCACCACACTGCAGCACTAAACCTAACTCTAACACCAACACTAAGCCTAACCTTAACCCTAACCATCACCCTAAACCTTGACCCAACCCTACCACAAACGCTAGCCTGAACCCTAAACCCAAATCCAAAGCCAACCCTTAGCACAACTATCAGCTTTATAATGACCTGATAACCAAACACAGCCCCAAACGTAACTCTAAACCCAACCCTTCCTCTAAACCTAACCCTAACCCTAACCCTAACCCAAGCCCCAGCCCTACCACCCACCATTGCCCTACACCTGACCCCAACATGAATGCCAACCCTAAACACAACCCTCGAATTTTACTGACCCAGGAAAAAACAGCAGCCCTAAACTTAACCCTAACACCAACACTAAACCTTACCCAAACCCTAACCCTCAACCTAAACCTAGACCAAACACTAAAATGAATGCTAGTCAGAAACCTAAACCCAAATCCAAAGCCAACCCTAAACACAGCCCTCAACTTTTTACTGAATCTGCATCAAACCGCAGCCCGAAATTTAACCTTAAAACCAACACTAAGACTAACCCTAACCCTAACCCTCACCCTCAACCTAGACAAAACCCTACCATGAATGCAACCCCGAACCCTAAACTCACACCCAAAATCAACCCTAAGCACAACCCTCAGCTTTATACCACCCCAGCAACCAAATGCTGTGTGAAACATAACCCTAACCACAACCCTTTCTCTAACCCTAACCCTAAACCTACTCCTAACCCTTGCCCCAGCCCTTCTACCCATTCTCACCTGAGTACTGACCCCAACACCAAAGCCAACTCTAAACTAAACCATCGACTTTTTACTGACCCAGTACCAAACCACAGCCCTAAACTTAACCCTAACACCAACACTAAACCTAACCCTAACCCTAACCCTCACCCTAAACCTATACCCAACCCTACCATGAACGCTAGCCTGAACCCTATGCCCAAATCCAAAGCCAACTCTTAGCACAACCCTCAGCTTTATAATGACCTGGCAACAAAACACAGCCTGAAATGTAACCCTAAAACCAACCCTTTCTCTAACCCTAACCCAAACCCTAATCCTAACCCTATCCCCATCCCTTCCACCCACCCTTGCCCAACACCTGACCCCAACCAAAATGCCAACCCTAAACACAGTCCACAAATTTTACCGACCCAGCACCAACCTACAGCACTAAATTTAACCCTAACACCAACACTAAGCCTAACCCTAACCCTAACCCTCACCCTAAACCTAGACCAAACCCTACACGAACGCTACTCTGAACATTAAACCCAAACCCAAAGCCAACCCTTAGCACAACTCACAGCTTTATACTGACCCAGTAATGAAACACAGCATGAAATCAATCCTAACACCAACCCTTTTTCTAAACCTAACCCTGACCCTAACCTTAACCCTAGCCACAACCTTACTACCCACCCTTGCCCGACTACTGAACACAACTCCAAAGCCAACCCTAAACACAAAAATCGAATTTTAACCAACCCAGCACCAAACCACAGCCCTAAACTTAACTGTAACATCAACATTAAGCCTAAATCTAAACCTAACACCACCCTAAACCTAGACCCAACCCTACCACAAACACTAACCTGAATCCTAAACCCACACCCAAAGCCAACCCTAAGCACAATTCTCACATTTATAACGATCCAGCAACCAAACACAGATGAAACGTAACCCTCACCCTAACTCTTTCTCTAACCCTAACCCAAACCCTAAGGCTAAACCGAACCCTAGCCCTACCACCCAGCCTCTCCTGACACCTGACCTCAAAATGAATGACAACGCTAAACACCACTCTCGACTTTTTACCGACCCAGGAAAAAAACGCAGCCTTAAACTTAACCCTAACACCAACACTAAGCCTAACTGTAACCCTAACCCTCACTCTAAACCTAGACCCAACCCTACCACGAACACTAGCCCAAAACCTAAACCCAAACCCAAAGCCAACCTGAAGCACAACCCTCAGCTTTAACCACCTGGCAAGCAAATGTAGCCCAAAAGTAACCATAAACCCAATCCTTTCTCTAACCTTAAGCCTAACACTAATCCAAACCGTAGCCCCAGTCCTACCACCCACCCTCCCCCGACAACTGACCTTGCCCCAAAGCCAACCTTAAGCACAACCATCGACTTTTAACCGACCCAGAACCAAACTGCAGCCCTAAATGCAACTCTAACACCAACATTAAACCTAACCCCAATCCTAACGCTCACCTAAACCTAGACCCAACCCTACCACAAACGCTAGCTCGAACCCTAAACCCAAACCCAAAGCGAACCGTAAGCATAACACACAGCTTTATGCCAACCCGACAACAAAATGCAGCCCAAAACATAAAGCTAATCGTAACACTTTCTCTAACCCTAACTGTAACCGTAACCCTAACCCTAGCCCCAGCCCTACACATACCATCATCCAACACCTGTCCCAACACCAAAGCCAACTCTAAACACAGTCCTTGACTTTTTACTGAACCAGAACCAAACAGCAGCCCTAAGTTTTACCCTAAACCAACACTAAGCCTAACCCTAGCCCTGACCCTAAACCTCACCCTAAACCAAGACCCAACCCTACAATGAACGTTAGCTGGAACCCTAAACCAAAACCTAAACACAACTCTATGCACAACCCTCTGCTTTATACTGATCCAGCAACCAAATGCAGCCCAAAATGTAACCCTAACCCAAACCCATTCTCTAACAATAACCCTAACCCTAATCCTATCCCTAAACACAATCCTCAACTTTTTACTGATCTAGCACCATATCGCAGCCTTAAACTTAACCCTAACACCAACACTAAGCCTAACCGTAATCCTAAACCTCCCCCTAAACCTCAATCCAACCCTACCACGAATGCTAGCCCCAACACTAAACCCACACTCAAAGACAACACTAAGCAGAGCCATGAGCTTTATACCGACCTGGCAAACAAACGCAGCCCGAAACGTAACCCTAAGCCCAACCTTTACTCTAACCCTAACCCTTACCCTAACCCTAATCCTAGCCCCAGCCGTACCACTCACCCTCGCCTGAAACCTGACCCCAACACCAAAGCCAACCCTAAACACACCCTTGACTTTTTACCGACCCAGTACAAAACCACAGCCCTAAACTAAACCCTAACATCAACACTAAGCCTAAGCCTAAGCCTAACCCTACCCCTAAACCTAGACCAAACCCTACCATGAATGCTAGCCCGAACCCTAAACCCAAACCCAAAGCCAACCCTTGGCACAACATTCAGCTTTATATCAACCCAGTAACAAAACTCAGCGTGAATATAATCCTAACCCCAACCTTTTCTCTAAAACTAACCCTGAGCCTAACCCTAACCCTAGCCCCAGCCCTACCACCCACCTTCACCAGACAGCTGACCCCAACACAAAAGCCAACCCTAGACACAACCCTCGAGTTTTCACCAACCCAGGACCAAACCACAGCCCTAAGCTTAACCCTAACACCAACACTAAGCCTCACACTAACCCTAACCCTCACCCTAAACCTAAACCCAACCCTACAACGAACGCTGCCCAAAACCTAAACCCAAACCCAAGGCCAACGCTAAGCACAACTCTCAGTTTTATATGGACCTGGCAACCAAACACAGCCTGAAACATAACCCTAACCCCAACCTTTTCTCTAACCCTAACCCTAATGCTAACACTAAACCTAGCCCCAGCCCTACCACCCACTATCACCCAACACCTGACCCCAACTTGAATGCCAACCCTAAACACCACTGTCGACTTTTTATCGACACAGCACCAAACTGTAGCCCTAAACTTAACCCTAATACCAACACTAAGCCTAACTATAACCCTAACCCTCAAACAAAACCTAGACCCAACCCTACCATGAATGCTATACCGAACCCTAAACACATACCCAAAGTCAACCCGAAGCACAACCCTCAACTTTATAATGACCCGGCAACCAAACACAGCCCAAAAAATAACCGCAACCCCCAACCCTTTCTCTAACCCTAACCCTAACCCTAACCCTAACCCTAACCCTATCCCTAGGCCAACCACCTACCATCGCCCAACACCTGACCCCAATGCCAAAGCCGGCTCTAAACACAACCCTCGACTTTTTACTGACCCAGGATCAAACAGCAGCTCTAAGCTTTATCCTAACACCAACACTATGCCTAACTCTAACCCTAACCCTCATCCTAAACCTAGACTCAACCCTACAATGGACTTTAGCCTGAACTCTAAACCCAAACCCAAAGCCAACCCTAAGCACAACCCTCAGGTTTATAATGACCCAGCAACTAAACGCAATTTGAAATGCAACCCTAAACCAAAGCCTTTCTTTAACCCTAGCCCTAACCCTAACCCTAACCTTAGTCTGAACCCTACAACCCACCCTCGCCCGACACCTGACCCTAACCCCAAAGCCAACCTTAAACACAATCTTAGACTTTTTTCAGACTCAGCACCAAACTGCTGCACTAAACTTAACCCTAACACCATCACTAAGCCTAACCCTAACCCTAGTGCTCACCCTAAACCTAGACCCTACCCTAGCACAAATGCTTGCCTGAACCCTAAACCCACACCCAAAGCTAACTCTAAGCACAACTCTCAGCTTTATACCGACCTGCCAACCAAACGCAGCCCGAAACGTAACCCTAACCCCAACCTTTCTCTAACCCTAACCATAAACCTAACCTAACTCTAGCCCCGACCCTACCACATACCATTGCCCAATACCTGACCCCAACACCGAAGCCAAATCTAAACACAACCCTCGACTTTTTACTGACCCAGGATCAAACAGCAGCCCTAAGCATCACCCTAACACCAACACTAAGCCTAACCCTAACCCTAACCCTCACCCTAACCTAGACCCAACCGTACAATGAACACTAGTCTGAAACCTAAACCCAAACACAAAGCCAACCGTAAGCACAACCCTCAGCTTTATACCAAACCGGCAACTAAATGGAGCCCAAAACGTAGCCCTAACCCCACCCTTTCTCTAACCTTAATGCTAAACCTAACTAACCCTAGTCCCAAAACTACCACCCACCCTCTCCCGACACCTGATTCTAACCCCAAAGCCAGCCCTAAACACAATCCTTGACTTTTTACAGACCAAGCAACAAACAGCAACTGTAAACTTAACCCTAACCACAACATTAAGCCTAACCCTAACTCTAACCCTCACCCTAAACAGAGACCAAACCCCACAACAAACGCTAGCCTGAACCCTAAACTCAAACCCAAAGCCAAACCTAAGCACAACCCTGTGCTATATATCAACCCGGCAACAAAATGCAGCCCAAAATGTATCCCTTACTCCAACCCTTTCTCTAACCCTAACCCTAGCCCCAACCCTACCACCCACACTCGCTCGACACCTGAGCCTAATCCCAAAGCCAATCTTAAACAAAATCCTCAATTTTAAACCGACCCAGCACCAAATCGCAGTCCTAAACTTAACCCTAACACCAACACTAAGCCTAACCCTAATCCTAACCCTCACCCTAAACCTATATCCAACCCTACCATGAACACTAGCCTGAACCCTAAACCAACACCCAAAGCCAACCCTAAGCACAACTGTCATATGTATAATGACCCGACAACCAAACGCAGCCTGAAAAGTAACTTTAAACTTAACCCTTTCTCTAACCCCTAACCATAACCCTAACCCTAACCCTAGCCCCAGCCCTACCACCAAACCTTGCCTGACACCTGACCCCAACCCCAAAGCCAATCCTAAACACAACTCTCAAATTTTTACCAACCCAGCACCAAACTGTAACCCTAAACTTAACCCTAACAAACATCACTAAGCCTAACCGTAACCCTAACCCTCACCCATAACCTACACCCAGCCCTACCATGAACGCTAGCCTGAACCCTAAACCCAAACTAAAAGCCAACCCTAAGTAGAACCTTCAGCCTTATACGGACCCAGCAACCAAATGTAGCCAAAAACAATACCCTAACTCCAACCTTTTCTCTAACTCTAACCCTAAACTTAACCCCAACCCTTGCCTCAGCCCTACCACCCACCCTCGCCCGACTTCTGACCCCGACTTCAAAGCCATCCTTAAACACAACCTGCAATTTTTACTGAAACAGCACCAAACTACAGCCCTAAACTTAACCTAATGCCAACACTAAGCTAACCGTAATCCTAACCCTCATCCTAAACCTAGACCCAACCCTACCACGAACACTAGCCCAAACCCTAAACACACACCCAAAGCCAACCCTAAGCACAACCCTCACGTTCATAATGACCTGGCAACCAAACACAGCCCAAAACATAACTCTAACCCCAACTCTTTCTCTAACCCTAATGCTAAACCTAGCCCTAGCCCTACCACCCACACTCACCCGACACATGACCCCAACACCAATGCCAACCTTAAATACAAACTTCTAATTTTACCAAACCAGCACCAAACCACAGCCCTAAAGTTAACAAGAAGATCAGCATTAAGCCTAACTGCAACCCTAACCCTCACCCTAAACCTAGATCCAACCCTACAATGAACACTTGCCTGTACCCTAAACCCAAACCCAAAGCCAACCCTTAGCACAACCCTCAGCTTTATACTGATCTGGCAACCAAATTCAATGTGAAATGTAATCCTAACTCCAACCCTTTCTCTAAATGTAATCCTAACCCTAACCCTAACCCTAGCCGCAGCCCTACCACCCACACTCGTCCGACACCTAACCCCATCCCCAAAGCCAACTCTAAACACAATCCTCAACTTTTTACTGACCCAGCACCAAACTGCACCCCTAAACTTAACTAAATACCTACACAAAGTCTAACTCTAACCCTAACCCTCACCTAACCTAGACCCAATCCTAACACGAACGCTAGTCCAAATCCTGAACAAAAACCCAAAGCCAATCCTAAGCACAACTGTCACGTTTATAACGATCCAGCAACCAAACGCAGCCTGAAACATAACCTTAACCCCAAACCTTTCTCTAACCCTAACCCTAACCCTAACGCTAAACCTAGCCTGAGCCCTACCACCCATCCTCACCTGACACCTGACCGCAACACCAATAACAACCTTAAACACAGCCCTCGACTTTTTACCTACTCAGCACCAATCCGCAGCCAAAAACTTAACCCTAACACCAACTCTGAGCCTAACCATAACCCTAACACTCACCCTAAACCTAGACCCAACCCTACCACGAATGCTAGCCCAAACCCTAAACAGAAATTCAAAGCAAATCCTTAGCATAACCCTCAGCTTTATACTGACCTGTTAACCAAACTCCGAGTGAAACTTAACCCTAACCCCAACATTTTCTCTAAACCTAACACTAACCCTAACCCTATCCCAAGGCCCAGCCCTTGCACCCATGCTCGCCCGACACATGACCCCAACCCCAAAGGCAACCCTAAACACAACCTGCAATTTTTACCAAAACAGCACTAAACTGTAGCCATAAATCTAACCCTAACACAAACAGTAAGTCTAACCCTAGCCCTAATCCTCACTCTAAACCAAGAACCAACCTTACCATGGATGCTATTCTGAACCCTAAACCCAAACCCAAAGCCAACTCTAAGCACAACCCTCAACTTTATACTGACCATGCAACCAAATGCAGCATGAAATGTAACACTAACCACAACCCTTTCTCTAACCCTAACCCTTATGCTAATCCTAACCCTAGCCCCAATGCTACCACACACCCTCGCCTGACACCTGACCCCAACCCCAAAGCTGACCCTAAACACAACCCTCGACTTATACCAACCCAGGACCAAACCGCAGCAATAAGCTTAACTCTAACACCAACACTAAGCACAACACTAACCCTAACCCTAACCCTCACCCTAAACCTAGACCCAACCCTAAAACAAATGCTAGCCCAAACCCTAAACCCAAACCCAAAGTCAACCCAAAGCACAACCCTCAGTTTTATACTGTTCCGGCAACCAAACGCGGCCTGAAATGTAACCCTAACCCCAACCCTTTCCCTAACCCTTACCTGAACTTTAACCCTAGCCTAAACCATAGCACCCACCCTCGCATGACACCTGACCCTAACTCAAAAGCCAACCCTAAACACAACCCCTGATTTTTTACCAACCCAGCATCAAACCACTGCAACCCTAAACTTAACCATAACACCAACACTAAACCTAACCCTAACCATAAACCTAACCCTAAACCTAGACCCAAACCTACCATGGACCCTAGCCTGAACCCTAACCCCCAACCCAAAGTCAACCCTAAGCACAACCCTCAGCTTTATACCAACTGGGTAAACAATTGCAGCCCAAAACGTAACCCTAATCCCAACACTTTCTCTAACCCTAACCCTAACCCTAACCCTGAAACTGATGCTACCCTTAACATCATTGGTTTCAGAAACTGAAAAATGAACCTGGTACACACACAGCCATACTTATTTTTAGGTTAAAATGGCATAATCCAACATATTTCACCTTATTCTTGCTGAAAAAGTCTGTGAACGGGCTTGGAGAACTGAGTGACATTCTGGCTCCTTTCATTTGGATACATGTCTAACGCAAAAACCAGCATTTTCACAGAAAACTCAACAATTGCTATGCAAATCCCTTACCTAATGCTGTTTTGAAAGCTAAGGGACTTATTGGATCCATTCATTTCCATGCACTATTTTTTTTTTTTTTTTTTTTTTTAAAGAGGGAGGAAGGGAAGGAAAGACAGAGAGAAGGAAGGAAGGATGGAAGGAAGGAAGGGAGGAAGAAAGGGAAACATCTTTAAACATTTTCTTGTTTTATTGTATTTTGTTTTTTGTTTTTTGTTACATGGGCTGGGGCCGGGAATCGAACCGAGGTCCTCCGGCATAGCAGGCAAGCACTTTGCCTGCTGAGCCACCGCGGCCCGCCCTCCATGCACTATTTGCACTGAAAATACTTTCTTCAGAGAACATTATCCTTTACCAAACTTAAACCAAACACTAGCACTCTCTATAAAGTTACAACGACCACAAAAAAAAAAAAAAATGACCAACACAAACCTACACCAAGCTTCTCACCAATCTTAGTCACACCCTAAGCAGAATCCAAATCCTAACCCTAGTCAAAGCCGAATTCTAACCCACAACCAACCACCAATGCTTACCGAACCTTCACCCTGAACCTAACTCTAAGCCTCACACGAACATGAACATGATCTGTCACAAAAACCAAGCCATATTAATATCGGCACAATTTCCAAGCATTTTTCATGGAAAACACCACTGCAAACTAATGCTACTCAGTAAAATAAGAGACCCGTTTGTACATGCATCTGAGAGATCATTGAAATCAGGCCCCAGAGACTGGAAAACTTAAGTAATTGGAGCCATCCTACAACCTCACCTCTGTCTCTACCACACCTCTGGCAAGGAGAATCTGCTGAATTTAAAGGAACCACATCACTTTACACTGGAGGGTTGCCATAGGCAGACAAGTGCCACAAGCTTGGCAGGATAGGAAAACCAGAGTCTAGAGACTTCATAGAAAATCTGAAAACTGCTGAGTCTCATACTCAGGGAAAATTGATGCTGGTGACTTTCCTTCTCAAATATGGGCCTTGGTCAGGGAAAACCTGATTGGGGTCTATAATATCTGAGAGGACCCTCCACAAAAAAAGGTTTCCTATAGGCAAGACATAAACAGAAAAAAAAAAACTTACAAATTCTGATCAATTAAACAAAACCTTTTCTAGAGGTCTAGAATAAGTTGGCCTGAATGTTGAAGAACAAATAGAGAACAAAGCCATCCAGGAAGAATTTCTGAGGTAAATGAGTGAAAATAACCTTCAGAATAACTAATTAAGGAAATCAAATGCCTAGATGCCATCAAAAAATGAGTTATACTAGAAAAACTGCAGCCATACTAGAAAAATTTATGGCAAAAAATAATGTCATACAAGAAAAACCAATCAAAGGAATAAACAAACACTTCAAATGACATACAGAAATTGAAACAACTAATTCAGGATATTCAAACAGACATGGAAAATCTCATAAAATTTCAAATTAATGAGTTGATGGAGGATATAAAAAGGGCATTAGGTAAAAGAAGTTGAAAGTTTGAAAAAACAGATCACAGAACTTATGGGAATGAAAGGCACAGTAGAAGAGATGGAGAAACAATGGAAATCTATAACAGTAGGCTTGAAAAGGCAGAAGAAATGATTATTTAACTAGAGGACTGGATGTGAAATCTGACACACAAAAGAAGACATAGGGAAAAGAATAAAAATATATGACCAGGGCCTCAGGAAATTGAATGACAGCATGAAGCACATGAATATATGTTTTGTGGATGTCACAGAAGGAGAAGAAAGGAAAAAAGAGCAGGAAGTCTAATGGAAGAAATAATCACTGAAAATTACTATCTCTTATGAAAGACATAAAATTATAACTCCAAGAAGCGCAGTGTAACCTAGAAAGAAGAGATCTGAATAGTCATGACCCAAGACACTTACTTATCAGATTGTCAGATTTCAAAGGGAAAGGGAGAATTTTCAAAGGAGCAAGAGAAAGGCAATCCATAACATACAAGGGAAGCCCAGTAAGAATATGTGTGGATTTCTCAGCAGAAATCATGAAGGCAAGAAGATACTGGTATGACATATTTAAGACTCTAAAAGAAAAACTGCGAACAAAGAATTCTATATCTAGCAAAATTTTCCTTCAAATATGAGTGGGAGACTAAAATATTTTAAGACACACAATCAGTGAGAGAATGTGTGACTTAGAGAGCAACTCTGTGAAACATACTATAGGGAGCACCACAGGCTGATAGATAGACAGGAGAGAGAAGTCTGGAGAAGAGTAGAAATGAAAACTATCAGTAAAGGTAAAAAGAGAAAAAAAAAATTATATGAGTCGTATAAAATCCAAAGACACAATGGTAGAAGAAAGTACTGCCTTTACAATAATAGCATTAAATGTTAATGGATTAAACCCACCAATCAAAAAACATGGACTAGCAGATAGGATTTAAAAAAAAAACTGGAACCATCTATATGCTGTTTATAGGAGACTCATTTCACACACAAGGACAGATACAGTTTGAAAGTGAAAGGTTGGGAAAAGATATTTCATGCAAACAACAACCAGAAAATAGCACAAGTAGCTATACTAATATCTGATAAATTAGACTTCAAATGTAAAACAATTAAAAGAGGCAAAGAAGGACACAATGTATTAATAAAAGGAACAATTCAGCAAGGAGACATAACAACCATAAACATTTATGCACTGAACCAGAGTGCTCAAACATACATGAGGCAAACACTGATAACACTAATGGGAGAATTAAACACCTCTACCATAATAGGTGAAGAATTCAATTCCCCACTCTAGTCAATAGATAGACAGAAGATCAAAAAAGAAACAGTGAATTTGAACAATGTGATAAATGAACTAGACTTAACAGACATTTACAGAACAATACACCCCACAAGAGCAGGATACACATTTTTCTCAAATGCTCATGCATCATTCTCAGGTATACAACATATGATGTGTCACAAAGCAAATCCCAACAAATTTAAAAAGAGTGAAATCATACAAAATCCTCTCATAATGGATCATAATGAGATAAAGTTAGAAATAAATAACAGTCAGAGGGCCAGAAAATTCATAGATACATGGGGGATAAATAACACAGTCCCAGCCAGTGGGTCAAGGAATAAATTATGAGAGAAATTCAGAAATATCTCAAGGCAAATGAAGATGAAAGTACAACATATCAAAATTTATAGGGTGCAGAAAGTCAGTGTTGAGGGAAATTTATTGCCTTAAAAGACCATATTTAAAAAAATGGAGAAAGAGAAAATTAAAGGAATTAACTGTTCACTTGGAAGAACTACAAAAAGAACAGCAAACTAACCCCAAAGCAAGCAAAAGGAAAGAAATAATGAAGATTATAGCATAAATTAATGAAATTGAGGACATGAAAACAATTGAGAAAAACAACAAAAACAGAAGCTGTTTTCATGAAAAAGTCAGTTAAATCAATGGACCCATATCTAGGTTGACAAAAAAGAGAGAGTGAGAGGCTACAAATAAATAAAATCATAAATTGAAGGAGAAACATAACCACTGACCCTGCAGAAATAAAAGAGGTAACGAGAGGATACTTTGAGCAACTTTATGTTAATAAGCTAGACAACATAGATGAAATGAACAACTTCCAAGAAAGGCAAGACCAAGCAACACTGACTCAAGAAGAAACAGACGGCCTCAACAAATCAATCACATGTAAAGATCTGAATCAGTCATCATGAAGCACCCAAAAAAGAAACGTCCAGGACCAGATGGTTTCACATGTGAATTTTACCAAGCAGTCAAGAAAGAATTAGTACCAACATTGCTCAAATTCTTCAAACAAAGAAGAAGAGAAAAAAGCTGCCTAACTTATTCTATGAAGCCACCATCACCCTAATACCAAAGCCAGACTATGATGCCATAAGAAAAGAAAAATTACAAACCAAACTCTCTAATGAATATAGATGAAAAAATCTTCAACAAGACACTTGCAAATTGAATCCAGTGGCACAATAAAAGAATTATATACCATGGCCAAATGGGATTTATTCCTGATATCCAAAGATGGTTCAATATAAGAAAATCAATTAATGGAATACACCATATCAACAAATCAAAGCAGAAAAACAAAAAAGATCATCTTGATTAATGCATAAAGGCATTTGACAAAATTCAAAATCTTCTCTTGATTAAAGCACTTCAAAGGTTATGAATGAAAGGGAATTTCCTCAACAGATAAAGGGAATATATTAAAATTCCACAGCTAACATCATCCTCAATCAATAAAGTCTAAAATCTTTTCATCTAAGATTAGGAACAAGACAAGGATGCCTACTATCACCATTATTATTAATATTGAGTTGAAAGTTCTAGCCAGAACAATTAGACATGAAAAAGAAATAAAATGCATTCAAATTGGAAAGAAAGAAGTAAAATTCTCACTGTTTGCAAATGATATGATATGTTAAAAATACAAAAAAAATCTATAGAAAAGCTACTAGAGTTAGTAAATGAGTATAGCAAAGTGGCAATGGAAAAGATCAACACCAAAAAAAAAAAAAAAACAATAGTGTTTCTATATACTAGTAAAGAGCTATCAGAGGAGGAAATCAGGAAAAAAAACCTTACATTTACAGTACCAACCAAAAAGAATCAAATATTTAGGGATAAATTTAACTAAGGATACAAAATACCTATACAGAAATGTACAAGAAATTGCACAAAGAAATCATGAAGACCTAAGTAAATAGAAGGGCATACTATGTTCATGGATTGAAGATGTCAATTCCACCCAAATTCATTTATAGATTCAATGCAGTTCCAATGAAAATCCCAACAACTTACTTTGAAGAAACAGAAAAACCATTAAGCAAATTTATTTAAAAGGGAAGAATGCCTCGAATAGCTAAAAATACTGAGAAAGAAAAATGAAGTGGGAGAACTCACACTCCCTGTTTTAAACATATTATGAAGCTACAATGGTCAAAACAGCACAGTACTGGCATTAAGATAGATATATTGACCAATGGAATTGAATAGCATGTTCAGAGATAGATCCTCTTATCTATAGACAATTGATCTTTGACAAGGTGTCAAACCAACCCACCTGTAACAGTAAATGGTGTTTGGAAAACTGGATATCCATATGCAAAAGAATGAAAAAGGATTCATATCTCATACCCTGTACAAAAATTAACTCAAAATGGGTCAAAGTACTAAACATTAGAGCTAAGAACATAAAACTTTTAGAAAACATGTAGGGAAATATCTTACAAATCTTGTAAAATGAAGTGCTTTCCTAGACCTTATACCCAAAGCACAAGCATTGAGAAAAGAAACACGTAAGTGTGAACTCCTCAAAATTAAACACTTTTGTGCATTAAAGAACTTTGTCAAGAAATTAAAAGGCAGCTTACACAATGGGAGACAATATTTGGAAATTATATTCCAGATAAGGGTTTATTCCAGTATATATAAGGAGATTCTTCACCTCAAAAACAAAAGGCTAACAACCTATTTAAAAATGGGCAAAAGACATGAATAGAAACTTTTCAGAAGAGGAAATACAAATGGCTAAAAAGCACATGAAAACATGCTCAACTTCACTGGCTTAAGGAAATTTCAAATCAAAACCACCAGGAAATATTATCTCACACTCACTTGAATGGCTATTATCAAAAAAGCAGAATATGACAAGTCTGGAGAGGATGTGGAGAAAGAGGGGCACTTATCCTCAGTTGGAATGTAAAATGGTATAACCCCTCTGGAAGGTACTTTGGCAGTTCCTCAGGAAGCTAAGTATAGAATTGGTATATGATCCAGCACACCCATTACTAAGAATATATTCAGAGGACCTAAGAACAAGGACGAAAATGGACGTTTGCAGACCAATGTTTATAGCAGTAGAATTTACAATTGCCAAGAGATGACAATAGTTGAAATGTCCATCAGTAGACGAGTGGGTAAACAAGCTGTGGTATATACATATGATGGGATATTATGCAGCTATAAGGCAGAATAAAGTCATGAAGTGTGTAGCAATGTGAATGAACCTTGAGGACATTATGCTGAGTGAAATTAGCCAGAAATAAAAGGACAAATACTGTATGGTCTAACTAAAATAAACTAACATTTATGATGATCTTTGAGAATTGAAGTTAACACAGATTATCAGGTAATAGAAATAGAATATAGATTGGGCAATTGGTGCTAAAGGAGTATAGATTGTGCAACAGGAGTGACTATAAGAATTCAGAAATGGATAGCACAATACTATGTGCTTGAAACACAATGATATAAATATACTGAATGAAAAAATTTTAAATAACATTTTCGAATATTAATTAAATCCAACTCTGCTTAAAATCTAGAGTGATTTCTGTTCCATACTATTGAACACCTGCTGCCAAACTTAAAATATGTAACTTTTCATCTCAAACAAACATATAAATAGCTTTTAAATTTTAATTTATAAATGCATTCTTTTATTTAATGCATATTGAAAATAACTCTTATGGTTTCAATACATTATATAATTGAAAGATATGTCCCTCCCATTTTTAAAATCCTACAAATAGCTTTATCTATTAGACAACATTATATCAGACCATTGTCATTAGCATTTTTAACAATTATACATTGTATGTTTTTTCCAATATTAAAAATAAGTGCCAGTGTCAAGTGACACAGTGTAGAATAGATTATTCATACTGTGTGTTCTAGTTTGCTAGCTGCCGGAATGCAACACACCAGAGACGGATTGGCTTTTAATAAAAGGGGATTTATTTTGTTGGTTCTTCAGAGGAAAGGCAGCTAACTTTCCACTGAGGTTCTTTCTTACGTGGAAGGCACAAGATGGTCTCTGCTGGTCTTCTCTCTAGGCCCCTGGGTTCCAACAACTTTCCCCAGGGTGACTTCTTTCTGCATCTCCAAAGGCCTGGGCTGAGCTGCTAGTGCTGAGATGAAGAATGCTGAGCTGCTTAGCAGTGCTACATTGCAATTTCCCATTTAAGCACCAGCCAATTAAGTCAAATGTCACTCATTGCAGCAGACACGCCTCCTAGCTGACTGTAGATGTAATTGGCAACAGATGAGGTTCACGCACCATTGGCTTATGTCCGCAGCAACAAGACTAGGTATGCTCACCTGGCCAAGTTGACAACTGAATCTAACTAACACACTGTGGAAATAATTTAATACAAATCCTCTCAAAATACTTCATACGCTGTAAAAGTCATCAATACCTCACTTATGCCTACCTATTCTCAAAGCTATATGTCTTGCACCTCTTCTTTCAATAACCATTGCCATTATAAAGTGCCAAAATCTGCTAGCTTGTTAATAGCAAAACCAGATAAAGAAAATAAAGTAAAAATCATCATGAGTTTTACACCAAAACTAAAATGATATATTATTATGTATAACAATGCACCCAACATCTGAATTTAATTAAATTGCATAAATATGAAGAAAATTTGCTTCAAAAAGTCAAACTTCACTTTTAGTTGAGGTGTTTCTTTGTATAAAACATATGCTGAATAACAGTTCTCAGGCAACCTTCTATTTTTGGGCCACCAAAAATTTTTAATATTCAGTATAATCAATTAAACTCTGCTCATGGATGACTAAAGACACCATCAGTTCAAAAATGGTTTATAATGTCAATATCAAAAGTTGTTAAAGAATTTGTCAATTTTTTTAATGACATAGGTAATCAGGTTGGCTGAAGTGGTTTCAGAATCCTAGTTATAGATTACTTGATTCAAATATATTGAACGGCCAAATGAAATCAGTTATTTTAAATGTCTTCATGCCTGGAAGAACTCAAAGCATAATGAGAAAGGGTGGGCCACGGTGGCTCAGCAGGTAGAGTTTTTTCCTGCTATGTCCAAGACCCAGGTTCAGTTCCCAGGGCCTGTTCATGAAAAAAAAGAAGGAAGGAAAAAAAAAAAGCATAAAGAGAAGAGCAAAAGCAAGGCATTTGGAATTTTTTGAGGAAGATGTTATATGCAATGAAGCATAAACTTTCTTGATGAGAACAAAAACATAAACATTGATCTTCATTATCATTCTTCATAAAAATATCCATATTCATGCAAAATATATTTATCTCATTGAAAATCTAGTAGGTTAATAAAAAAACAGAGTTTCACTTCATAGTTTACTTAAACACATTATTTCAGAAAACCACCATACAACTTCAAAGCATTTATTTCTGCTAACAATAGTGCTTCATATTCAAATGGTTAATTAGACAGAACTGGTATATGACTGAATGTGGTAAACTTTGAGAATAATTTACAGATAAATTTAAAAAAATGACATCTTAACTATTGGACATAAAGATATTTCACAGAAATATTGTTTTGCCTGTCAAATGTTGAAATAATGCACTTGCTATTTGCTAAGTAACATATTTTATGTTAAATGAAATTGCTCTTGCAAAAGAAGACTATATAGTTATATCAGGCAAAAGATACACAAATTTCTAAATATTAATTTTCTAAAATATACACAAAATAATGTATATTTATTGTCACAATTCAGAAATATTTGAAATTAAAAATTCTAAACAGAAAAGGTGTCTTCATTTCCAATAAAGAAGTGGTTCCTAATATCAAATCAACCTGAAAATAACAGCAATAATACATGGATACAGTTTAAACATTTTTTAATTAATGAAAGCCTTCACAAGTCAAAATAAAACAGATATTCATGATGTTAAAATGGAACAAGAGACAGTTATAGAATTAGTTTCTTGTTTGTTTATGTTTTTATTTATTTGTTTGCATTGGCCTTCATCTTAAGGTTGTTCTAAATGACTGAAACTTCAGTGAAAAACTTACTGTACTTCTAGTCAGGAAAATTATGCTTTGGGACTAACAAAACCAGCAGACAGTGTTGGAGAAACCCAGAAAGGGGGGAACCAGGCAGAAAGAATAACTCATTCTGTAATTAAAGTCAGGCCAGGCTTCAGTTTAACTTCTGCACTTCATATGTGTGGAAATACATTAAGGAGCTGGCAAATACAGCTTGAAGAACTAAAGTGAATTCTGAACTACTGTCCAATGCAAGCATGGCAGTCTGTAATTTCAGTCTAAGCAAATTGATTGTCACAAAAAATAAACAATTCTACAATATTTGGACCAATTATACAGAATCTTGAATATCTGCAACATAACGTTCATGATATCTAAGACATAATGCAAAACTCAAATTATAAAGAACTGAGAATATGATCCATTCTGATGCTTCAAGAATGAGATCTTGTTGGTATGCTACAGGTTGGTAAGTGCCAAAATACTTCCCAGAGTAACCTTGGATAAAGATTAAAAAGTGTTTGCAAATACCCCTTGAAGTATTGGGGGAAAATGTAGAAATATTAAACTTTCCCACCTGGGGATGAACCTGATATTCTTGCAATCATTGGGGACTGCCAATTTGATGAGCCAGGCCCTTAATCTTGGGCCTAGCCCTTATTAAATGTATTCCTGTAAAGGTGATGGCAAGCCTGCTTATTATTATGCCTCAGAGTCACCCCCAAAGAACCACTTTAGTTGCTCAGATGTGGCCTCTGTCTAAGCCAACACCACAGGTGAGCTCACAGTCCTACCCCCTACAACAGGCATGACTCCGGTTTGTAAATCCCCCTGGCAGTATGGGACATGATTCCAGGGTATGAGTCTGGCCATGGTATTGTGGGAGTAAGAAAGTTTTCTTAGCCAAAACAGGGAAGAGGTTTGAAACAAAATAAAGTTTCAGTGGCGGAGGGATTTCAATTAGAGCCTAGAGATCATTCTGGAGGTTGTTCTTATGCAGTATATAAATATCTTCTTTCAAGTTTTTGGTGCATTGGAGTAGAGGGAAATACCTGAAACTATTGAACTGTAATTCAATAGCTTTGATTCTTGAAGATGATTAAATAACTATAGAGCTTCGAAAGTGTGACCGTGTGATTGTGAAAACCTTGTGACTGACACTCCCTTTATCCAACTATGGACAGATGAGTAAGAAAAAGAAAAAGAAATAAATAGATAATGTGGGGCAAGGGGTATGGGCTATTAGGGTATTCTTTTTCACTTTTATTTTTACTTTTATTCTTATTTTTCTTTTTTTTTGGCATTAATGAAAATGTTCAAAAATCGATTGTGATTTGATGATACTGTGAACCACTGTATATATATGGTAAGTGAATATATAATATAGTTCAATAAAATTGCAGTTAAAAAAGCAGCAGAACTAGTCAAAATATTAGAATAATATAAAGGATTTTGAACAATTCTTTCCACTTCCTTTTCTGAATTTGTATGTAAAACACACTGTAAACAACGAAGGCAGAATACATATTCTTTCAGGTGCACAGGGTATACTGACCAAGATAAACCATATGCTGCCCTAGGGGAAAAAAAAAAGAAAGTCATGAAACATAAAATATTTGATTTCATGCATAATATGATAACTAATACAGAAGTAAATAGGAAGTCAATAATAATAAGGAATCTAGGAAAACATCAAGTATTTGAAAATTAATCCCCACACTTAGAAATAAATAAACAATTGCAGAAGAATTTAGAAAAAATTTGAAATAAAATGATATTAAAATACAACATGTTAAAAATTGGGGAGGCAACTTGTCTCAGAGGAAAGTTTATAGTTTTAAATGGTTATATTCAAAAGAGAGAATAGTTTAATTTATTATCTTATGGTTCAATAAGATGGAATTTTAGAGCCCTAAGATTCCACTATAAAAAGTGAAAGAGAGAAAATTGAAATTAAAGCAATTAGAAGGAAGTAAATAATAAAGATAATATTAGAAATAAAATAGAAAGGAGACAAGAGGTAGGATGTTTATAAATCCAAGCTGGATATTTGTAAAGTTTAACTCAATTGTTAATGTCTAGCAGTTTGATCCAGGAGTGAAATAAAAAGAGTGTGTGTATGTGAGAGAGAAAGAGAGAGAAAATAGAAATATCAAGGATGAAATTTTGATTATCATTAAGAACCCAGTCACAGACATTGAAAAGATAATATGAGAATATTATGAACAATAAGTTGCCAACAATTTTCAATAAATTACAGCAAACGTAAAATATCCTGAAAAACCAGCTCACTTAAGGGAAACATCCTTAACACTCTTATATCTATTAAATAAACTGAACATGTAGATTAATCTTCCAGACAAAGATAATTGCTGAATTCTACAAAACATTTAATACAGAAAAATCATCAATCTGACACCAGCTCTTTCAAAAAACAAAAGGTAAACATTTTTTTTCTGTGGTAAGCAGAATAATGCTTTCATCCAGAAATAACCATGTCCTTATCTCTGGAATCAAATATATCAGCTGACACTTTTGGCTGACCATCCATCCTTTCCCAAAAGAACACTGTCTCAATTTGCCATTTTCACAGTTTTCTCTGGATCATGTCCCATGACTACTAACTGATTCATAAGTTTACTATAGTAATTACATTTACCCTGCCTCTAATGGTTAACTGCCGCAATCTTCCCTCCAGTTTTCAGATTCCTTCCCTATTAACTACAGTGAGTCCAGTTTCACAACAGACAATAGCAACTCATGATATCAAACCCTAGCTCTCCAGAGTTCTGATTCAGGTATAGATGATTTGCCAAACCTTCAAATTTCACCTTCTTTCTAGTTATACTATGCTTATAAACAAGGTCTACTGCTGCTGAAGACAAGGGTCTCTTTAAATGCTGCCATGGAGGGATTATGACTTGCTTACCATGCCCTGAATTGGTACTAGATGATCTGAGTTTTTTGGTTTTCCTTCTTCAGAGCACCTGTGGCACTTAGCAACAACCAACCAAGTCCACAGTCTTCGTTTCCTCCATATAGATTAAATGTTAGAGATTTTGCACAAGCCAGTGAATTCCTTATACCATAGCAGGGGTAATCACTACTGTGCTTGCTACAAAAACATGGTCCCTATTATCGTCTGGCCAGACAATGATCCAAACCCATTATCCCATCCTGAGACTCTGTACCTGAAACTAGCTGTCTCAGTTTGGGTTCACTAGAAGCAAATGCTGAAATAAGGATTTATGTGGAAGTGCATAGGAAATGTTCTTGAGAGGGTAGTGGTCATGGTTTTATGATGTCAGTCTTAGAAATTATGTAACTCTATCGAAGGTGCAATAGCAAGCCTAGCTTCACAGGTGGTCGCATTGATTGAATTCTGCTTTGGAGTTTTTGGAGAAAGTATAAATCCCATATAAATTGTTCTAATCAGGAACAAGGAAGTTGGAATATTTATACCCCATTAACCATCAGTCATTTTTTAAGAGCTACCCTATTAGGGGGACATAGATTACCCATTACTTAGGACTTTAAATGCTTATGGACTCTCAGTGCACATAGACAAAATGAGTTCTTGGAGTCTAAGGCAGGCTTTTGATAAAGAGATGTAGGTTCTGGCTATTGAAAATGAAAGCACACCAGCAATTTATCTGCATAGAAATAGTAAATGCATCAGAATAATCATGGATGGAGCATTGATATCAACTGCTCTAGTGATATTTAAAACTATTCAGAAATTTCTGAATATTTTCAAAATTCCAGAAGTCTCAATAAGATATAACAATATTTTGGGTGGCTTCAATTTATTAACAATTCTTTGTATTGCGTTGTAATCAAATTATGTTTACAAGACTGGCAGAGAAGTACCTTATGTACTTGCTATTCCATTTAACTTGAAACTGTGTATTATTTTCCACTTGCCTTTAATGTTGCCCTTGTGCCAATATTATGTCAGTTGTGCAGTTTATGTAACCCTGACAATCATTTGAAATATGTTCTTTTTGCTCCAAACCTGATGCTAGGGAATACATTGAAATTTCAATGTCAAGAATTTATATCTATGATCAAAATTGTGTAAATAATAATGTTTTTGGTGGCTTAAAATTCAAGAAGACTTATTTTGTTGTATAAGGATAATTTTTGCAACTAAAAAATAATTAGTAAAAACTGCTTGAATTCTACTAATATGGTTATATTTATACATAGCATATTTACAAGTATAATGATGGCTGTATTGGCTTGCTTCATATTTTGCATGTGTGTATCATCAGATTTTAGGAGATGTGGTCAGCTTTTATTTAAAGGGAGTCAAAAATGTACCTTTTTTCTGGGGTTTCTTCAAGTGGCTACTAAAATTTTTAAAGTAATCTCAAAATATTTTCCAAATATGTATATTTACTATGTGATATACATTTACTTTGCTAAGAAGCTTCAGTATAAAGACTGATACTAAGAAAACAGTGTTTCTTCAGTTATTCGTCATCTACTAGAGACAATTCATTAGTTTACAATGAAAACATCTATAGTGATTGGACAGAAGGAGATTTTGTTAGAAACAAATAAAATGCTTGATGTCAATAAAATGATGGAGCAAAGAATAGGTATATGGAACAAAATCAAAGACTGGTAGAATTGTATTGGATTTATGTCTTGAATACGTTATTGTACTCAAAGAGGAAATTTGCTACTTAGTGTCCCCTTTCTCTATCCTCTGTCACATTCAATTCCCCTCATCTAGGTAACATGATCTCTTCTTAGGTTCTGTCTACATGAGCAAAGGGAAATGGACAGTTGTGCATTTATTCTGTGGCTTTAATCAATGTAGATAGATTCTTTTTAGATTCTTTGTATTTAGGGAAGATTAATTTTCCATTAATTATCGGAATACTTGTCTAATTCATCTCTAAATTTGATACTATAGGTTTTTTTGTTAGGCTATAATTTGCTCCAAGTAATTCAATGCTCTACTCTTCTCCATTCTATGAAAAACAGCAGCATAATTTTGTGTCTCATATTTCCTTTCACAATCCAATTTCTTTCCCTATATTTTTTATTTTGTCAGTCCTTAGTAATTCAGCAATAATGTTAAAATAACAATCACACAATTTGAAATATGTATTTCATTTTTCTCATCACCTGATTTTTTTTTTAGAATTTTTTTTTTATTAATTAACTGAAAAAAGAAATTAACCCAACATTTAGGAATCATACCATTCTACATATGCAATCAGTAATTCTTAACATCATCACATAGATGCATGATCATCGTTTCTTAGTACATTTGCATCGGTTTAGAAGAACTAGCAACACAACAGAAAAAGATATAGAATGTTAACATAGAGAAAAAAATAAAAGTAATAATAATAGTAAAAAAAAAACAAAAAAACTATAGCTCAGATGCAGCTTCATTCAGTGTTTTAACATGATTACTTTACAATTAGGTATTATTGTGCTGTTCAGTTTTGAGTTTTTGTATCTAGTCCTGTTGCACAGTCTGTATCCCTTCAGCTCCAATTACCCATTATCTTACCCTGTTTCTAACTCCTGCTGGACTCTGTTACCAATGACATATTCCAAGTTTATTCTCGAATGTCGGTTCACAATCAGTGGGACTATACAGTATTTGTCCTTTAGCTTTTGGCTAGACTCACTCAGCATAATGCTCTCTAGGTCCATCCATGTTATTACATGCTTCATAAGTTTATCCTGTCTTAAAGCTGCATAATATTCCATCGTAGGTAGTGAGGTAGGGTTACTGCCAGAAGTACAATTTCCAAACGTAAAAGTGACTGGCTGTTTATGGTCTTGGCATATATTTGTGTGTGCTGGCATGACAGAAACCATATTTTATTATGATTTCATATATGTCCATTAACAATGTAATTTGACTTTGACAAATAATGCACCATTTTGTAAATTAATAACTGACATCTGCAAATAGAAAAGAAAAACATTTCTAGAATATTGATATCCTCCTACATTTTACAATTACAGTTACAGAGGCAAAAATATCTCTATACCCATTGATTTAAAAAGATGAATTTTTCCCAAATAGGATATCAGGAAGCCATAATATATAATTATTTAATAAAATAACACTAGCCAATTGAAAAATTAGTAGAGTCACATAAAGAACAAGATGTTTACATAGGGTATGTGCATTCAGCAGGAAACAGCGAAGTTGGTTAAAGAGAATGAAGAACTAAGAGATATGTCACATTAAAGCAACTTCTCTACCTAGAAATAGGTCAGATCTTCAATAGAAGCTCAGCCATAACTTCTTGATACATTCAAAGTATCTGGTTTCCTGACAGGAAACCCCATGCTAGTGATTAGGAAACCCCATGCTAGTGATTAGGAAACCCCACACGAGTATTTGGAGTCATCTATAGGAATAATTTCATAGATATAGGAAAGAAGATTCAAAGAAATTACTCCATATTTTCAGTTATAATAAATATATAAAGTTGTACCCCAAAATGATATAATTTTCTCTCAGAAAAAAGGCATACATGATCACAGTTCTTCAAATTCCTCTCAGGTTCAGATATTGTCAAACATTTACATTTCTATCATTAAAAGCAATGCTATGTGTGATATTTAATATTGTTATAAAATAAATCATAGAAACTAATATATAAATATATATATATAATTTGTATGATTTGCACCAAAGAAGAAAATTAAGATGGCTTCTCTCAGACTAAGTGAAGCAATAGAACAAACCAAACCCTTAAAACTGATGTGTGTCTGTCTTGATTTTCAGGCTCTCAATTTCACCAAGGATAGATCTCCTATTCTGAACTTTTCCATGTCAGCCCTTTGCTTTTCTTTGTAGTTTTATCAAAGATAGATATATTCCTTAATATTAATGTAATTATACTATGTGTATTTTTCTGCAGTTTGTCTATACAAGCAAGGTGTTTTTATGAATTTTAGATTTGTTATCCTTAACAATTCAGGTTTTAGCCATTGTTTCAACTTGTTACAAACAAGCCATATTCCAATGCGTTAATATTGACCAATACCATTTTCCCAAAATTGGATTTTTAATTAAAAAAAATTTTTTTTTATTTACAAAAATTTGCAATGAGCATTATTATTCATGACTTCTGAAACAAATGACAGTAGAATTGCTTATTAGAGGGTTTATGGATCATTATCTTTATTCAACTATCTTTATTCAACATCAAAGTGTCTTTCAAAGTGCTTGTAACAATTTACATTTTTCCAACAGTGCAAATTTCATATCCACTTGCTATTGTCAAGCCAAAAAACCAAAATTTTAGTTTATAAAAAGTTTGTGGTTATAAAATAATATCTCATTGTGTACTAATTTTTATTTCTCAGCTTGTTAACAACAAGCATCTTTTCAAGTTTGGCATTTTTATTTCTCTAAGGTGAAATATCTGCTTTTGTGTCTTGCCTAGTTTTCAATAGTATAAGGAACTTTCAAAATCCTTTATTTTGGCTAAATATCCTTTATGATTTGGGCCCTATTAATCTTTCCAAACTTATGTTTTCTGCTTTATCCCTCACTCACTTCTCTGTGGCTAAGTTAAACTTTCCGTTAACAACAACATCTACTGCTATATATTGCTGCCTTAGGAAATTTGAATTTCCATTTGCTTTTATCTCAAATGATCATTGCATTGTCCCTAGGCAAAGAAGTCTTCACCTATCCTGCAATTCATCATCACAAGATGAAGTTACATTAACAGCATAAATAAATCCTTTATACAAGTAAACGTTTACAGGGGTAACTCTAGAAATGAGTTATTCATGACATTGGGATTCTAGTTCAAGATGTTAATCTTATAGTCTAATGTATAATGATATCAAGTCTTACCAAAATGTTGTGCAGTTGAAGGGTATGTACAATTTTTGGTCTGTTTACTAGTGAGTTTTGAAGTAGACCTCATAAATGATTCAATATAAGAGTTATGTGCTTTTTCTTTTCATTGTTTATTTAAGAGAACAAAGTCTTCTCACTTTTGAAAGAGTTAAGGTTTTTTCTACAATCATGTACCCCCCGTACTTACTTTTGAAATATTTGGTTGTCAGTTGTTCAATTCATCAGCCGAGAATTGTTTTTCACTAACTGATGATCTTATTTAATCAAGTGCTCAAACCTCCTGAAAACTTTTTATATTTTACTTTCCCCAAATCAAATATTAAATGATACCTTTTGCACTTATAACTGTATTTGATATTTCCCAGAACTTCTACAAAGCACAAAGGTTTTGTTCTTTCACCTTGTAAAAAGAGAAGCACTAGAAGTAATTAGATTTTTTGATGTAAGTTTCCGAGGAAACATCAAATCAGAAGAAATGCTTAACCTTCCCTAATTTAAATCTCTATGAGTAAAATGTTATTAGTAGAAATATCACAGAAAGTATAGGAATATCATAGAGGTTAGTCATTGCCCTCACGTTACATGATCTATATATATTTCAGATTACTGGTGCTACATTGCCTGATATTAGGCAAAAATGGTAAAGAGTTATTAGTCATAAATTAAGTCATTTTTTGAAATATGAACTTATTCACAATTTTACTTCTAGTTAATTGTAATGAATGAGTATAGTCTAGGCCAAAGGTTTTCAGCTAAGGATCCGCATCATTTGTCTACAAAGTTTATTAATATCCAAAGTTTAGGAATGGTTACAAACTTATTGAATCTCCTTACTTACTTAATAATCATGATATATTCTTGCTAATTCTAGCTATATGTTTGGTATATACATGGCATATTATGACTCAGGATTATGTGAAGACTTGTTTTCTTAAAAAGATTATGCTTACCCACCTTCATAAATTATATATATATATTTATATGTGCATATATATTTATATACATATCCAATTTTCTTTAAAGATAAGGATATGTAATATGTTTACAGATATTTTGCTTGAAATTTTTTGGGTTGACTTTATTTTGTCTGGCATGTCAAAGAAAACAAAATTTTTTTGTTAGTTACATTATTCCTGCAATAACCCTTTCCCTTTTATCATTCATAAGTTAACCACAGCCATTTTAAAGTCTTTTGCCATCTACAGATAGTTTTTGTTTTATTCTGATAATTCCATGTTAGCACTTACAAATAAGCTACAGGCCAGAGTGCTTTATCTTCCACCAGACAGAACTATCTTAGAGACCCACAGTGAAATACTATGTCAACCAGGTAATCATGGGCACAGGCTTCTGATAGCTTTGCTTAAATAACTTTGAGACCATACCAATGGATTGAGTCAGAATTTCTAGAACACTAGTGGAAAGCAGATGTCTTCATTAAAATGCTAATTTAAGATCTAGTGGAATAAGAATTAATTACAAAGGACTAAAAACACTATTGAAGGACCATTAAAGGTTTTCTTTAGAATTGTGCTGATATTTTAATGTTGTATTTTCTGCATATATGGAAACCCTTTCTCTTTTTTCTTAAACTATCTATAACTCTTAACAGAAGACTCTGACTTCATAAATAGAAAATAAACATTTTTTTTCTCTGTGCAGGCTACAACATGGATAAGCCTTGAAAATAAAGGCTAAATGAAAGAAGGCAATTACAGAAGACCATACGTTTATGATTCTATTTCTATTAAATGCCCAGAATAGTCAAATCTGTAAAGACAGAAAAGTGATTAGTGTTCATCAACAGCTGAGAGGATTGGGGAATTGGAAATAACTGATAATGTGCTTGGAATTTCTTTGGACTATGATGTAAATATTATAAAATTGATTGTGATGAGAGATGGAGAACGCTGAATATACTAATAGCTTTTGAATTTCAGAATCATGTAGGTGAATTGGTGTTATGTAACTATCTCAGTAAAGTTATTACTTACAAAAAAAAGAAAGAAAATGAATTTTCTGATAATGGGAATGTATCCATATTAGAGAATAGCACAGCAATTTTAAGTACTGAATTTTATATAAATATTATTTGAAGAAGAAATAGATTATATTAGCAAATTTGGTAATTGGTGTATTAGGGGTTAAGTTTTGTATAGTTTGGATTCTTCAAGTGAATTTGGTTATGACCTTTTATTTTATATGTGTTTCAGTTTCTTTCATGCTAAAACAAATATCATACAATGAGTTGCATTAACAATAAAAATTTATTGGCTCATGGTTTTAGGAACTGGAAGGCTTTTCTCCTCCTGAGGTCAGTATATTCCTGCTGGCCAGCAATCCTTGGAGTCCCTTGGTTTTCCAGTCACAGGGCCATGCACATGCTGCCATCTTCTTCTCTTCTTGGAGAGAAGCAGTTTCTGGCTACTACACAAGGTGACTTTTTTCTCTGTCCAGCTTCCTTTGCTTTAGTCATATTGGGTAAAGGCTCACCTTTATTCAGCTTGGGCACACCTAAACTCATTTCATTTTCAAGGGTCCTATTTACAAATTTTGTTTGAGCATGCCTTTTGTGAGGGACATGATTCAATTATCAACAATATGTAAAATTATGAAAAGAATGACTTGGTAGAAGGTTGGATTGAAAATCCCTATAATTTAAGCATGGTATTAATTATCACTTGAAATAAGCCTGATATTTTTCCCTAGTAGATGTGGAAACCAAGATTACATCATTTCAATTAATTCTACAATGGTGATATTCTATAAATGACAATTCAGTACAATTACACCTTACTAAATTTTGGAAGTCAGCTATAGGATTTATATTTTAGACCAATTAATAGACACGAAGAAAACTGTTCTCACTAATATTTGAGGTTAGTTTCCAGCTACCCAAGCTTCTAAATGCTACCAAGACAGATTCGATTGATACACTAAAATGTCTTTTCTCACTTTGGGGAAAATTGCTACTCATGTATTTGGCCTGTACATGAGGAACTAAAATTCATTTTAGGAATTCTGGATAATGGAGATATAGCAGATTTATATGTGGTAAATAGCCATCTTAGTTAAAGGGATGCCCAATTTAGGAAGCTAAGATTTATGTACAGAATTCTAGTTAAAACACAAAGAATTCCTGCCAAATTGAACAAAATACAACTTTAATAAGTTATTAATTTTATATAATGGAGTACTACTAATGCCAACATTTATTGAGCACATTCATATATCAAGCAATATTTGAATTTGGAGATGACTTTCTGGCATAAAACCATATGAAATTAGACAATCAGTTGAAGCATGGCACGACTAAGATGACTTTGATTTATTGCAGGTATATGATTGCTTTTGTAGTACTAATACAATTCAAGGCACATATTATTTCAGAAGTTATGGATCCTATGAATTTGAAGATTTTCTTCTCAGGGAAACCCATTTTCTAGATTTAGTCACTAAATAAATCATTACAATAAGAATAACTGAAATAATCATTACTGAAGCAAATTCGAATTAAGTTTTGACCCATGTTCATTTCATACTAGGGGAAAGTTTAATTCTCAGCAAAGTCTGACATCATGTCCCATAACTTTTTCAGAATAGAGTTAAAATGAATATCCTGAAAACACTACAAATTCCATAATTACTTCTATATTTTCTAAGTCTCTCAAACATTAAAGTTTCTATAGGAAACTACTAGAGGTCATTTATTCTACTAAAACTTAAATACATTTTAATATGGCATCTCTGAGTTTAATGCAGTTGTTTATCTTGTGACATGTAGATGTGACAATTTGTATTATGCCTTCCATACAATTTCTACTAGGCCATAGAATGGACAATACATATTATCGAATGCCAGAAAAGACTGATTGCCAGAGCAATACATACCCTGGCATTCAACCTCTGTCAGCTTGGAAAATTTATTTTTATATTTGCTGTTAAGCTAAGAACCTCAGCTTTTTACCTGAAAGGTGTGTCAGAACAACTTTGATCTCTTTGTCTTAGTGATAATCAAATTTTCAAAACTATACCATATTCTACTTAATGGAACCTAAACCAAATGATCATCAAATAGATCTTGTGTTTTATTAGATTTATAACATAATTTTAATCAAACCTGCATACAGGACATAGCAGGTATCCAAAATGAAGCTTGCAAATGCAGCATAATGTGGAAAATATCCTATCAGGATACGTAAATTTGCTTCCATAGTAGCATGTCCCTGCATGTCATGCAGAGTCATCTGTGACCCAGATGTCTCAAATGGTTATAAAGAAAACTCCAAGTTTTAAAATAAGCTTGAAATGAAAGAGGGTGAGCAGCATGGTGACCGTATGTGTCTTGGGATTGTAAGTAATCTGCTCTCGCATATTCTCATTTCATTTGCAGCACACATTACATTGGTTTCCTTCTACTGGTGATAAAGTGATTCTTTCTCACCGGAAATGTACACATGATGAATAGAGTCTTATATTTCTACCTTCTCGTGCCCCCACTTTCAACACATTCTGGGAATAATCTAAAACCCTTACACACTTTCATGATATTTCACACATTGATCTTTAAAATAATTACAGTTCACCAACAAGCTTACACCTCTACAGTTCATTGGTATAATTCTATACGTGATTTATGCAGAAGAGGTAGGTCTTATGGAGAAGACCCATTTCACTAAGAGGTCAGCTGAGAGTAAAACAGTGTGTGCCCTGTATGATGTGTTGTTTCATACAAACATATATTTGATTCATGGTGCTTTTCATAGCAAAATCATAACATACTGATCCAGAAACAAAAAAATTGAGGTGAGGGACATGATATACTTTCTACCCCTTCAGATGATATTCAGTAATTATACTTCTTACAAATAAGTGCTTTTAATTCCTGTGACTAAAACAGTACTTCTATCCCTGAGTATATATTTTAGGGTGAAGGGCAGGAACATTTTACCAGAATGTATTTCCAGTCAATTATAAGCACATGCTGCTGCCTAGAATAAATGAGGTAAATTAGGCAAAATTTGGGGTGTTAGCTGAGTTAATTGACTTTAGATAATTCTAAGGAATAAAGACTTGACTCACATTAACCTAGCAAAGCTTCCCATCCATCTGAAAATCCAACTGAAGGCAAGTAGAAAGTTATTGAGAAATGGACCATGGGAGTCATAAATAAATACCAGCTGCAGAAAGGGGGTAGGTTCTTCCTTTATTTTCTTGCTTGCTAAACACACATGGAAAACAGATGCACACACACACACTATTTTAGTTTGCCACATCTTCTATGACAAATATCACAGACTGGTTGACTTATACAATAGGAATTTACAGCTCACAATTTGGAATTAGATATCAAAAATCAAGTCATCAGCAGCCCACATCTACTCTGAAGATTATAGCATTCTGTCGGTAGTTTGAGGGCCATCAATCTGCTTCCATGACATCTATTTCTTTCTGCCTCCTTCTGTGGCTTCTACTTCTAAATTTCCTGTGCTTATAAGGACACCAGTCATATAGAATTAAGACACACTGATCTTCAACAAGGCCCACAAATCCACTGAACTGGGGCAAAATAGTCTTTTCAATAAATGGACAATGAGAACTAGATATCAATAGCCAAAAGAATGAAAGCGGATCCTTACCTTGTACCCTATACAAAAATTAACTCAAAGTGTACCAAACACCTAAATGTAAGAACCAGTACCATAAAGCTCCTAGAAGAAAAAGTAGGGAAACATCTTCAAGACCTAATAATAAGAGGTAGCCTCCTAAACTTTACACCCAAAGCACAAGCAACAAAAAAAAAAAAAAAAAAAAAAAATAGATAAATGTGAACTCCTCAAAATCAAATGCTTTTGCACCTCAAACCCTTAGAGCAACTAGAAATAAAAACTTAAAATTGTGGACTTATAACACATACCAAATTCTAAAATCTGTCCTCAACTAATTGTTGTGATGTTGTGAGGCATGCAACATTGTGAATGAATCTGTGGGACATTGGTGAGGCAAAAAAAAGCCAGAAACACAGTGGACTATGGTGGCTCAGCAGGCAAACTTCTTGCCTGCCATGCCGGAGGCCCAGGTTCGATTCCTGATGACGCTCATGCAAAAAAAAACAAACAAACAAACAAACAAAAAACAGAAAAGCTAGAAACAAACAAGCAACTTTGTATGGTTTTACTGAGAAAATACTTATAAGAAAACAGGGGCCTAGATTGGAAGTTCTTATAGCAGTCACATTTAGCCCAGAGTGGTAATTATTATTTCGGGGTTTGACAGGCTGTTTTATATATGTACAACCTGGCATTTACAGTTAAGAATGAAGCCAATTAGGTCAGGATTAAGGGAATTCAGAATACAGGGGTAAGAAAGACATTGCTTATATTTTAGAACCCCATCTACTCTTTGAGACCAAAAGAAGAATGTTTTATTTTGTCCAGAACCTAAATTCTCTGTAGCATATATTCTAATTTAATCTGTTTGGACAGATAATTTATACCTTAAACCCAGAATAAGAATGAGGGCCTTTAATCCTGTATAGCTTAATGTAATGCCTGGATATATCCCAGAGTACATTAAGCAGATGATCAAGAAGTATTGGCAAAGTTCCTTGAGGGATGGGAGAAAAAATATGAAACTATTAAACTTTAATCCCAGGGAAACCCCAATACTGTGTCAAACATTAGGGCCACCCAAATCAATAGGCCAAGTCCTTGATCATGGATGCTATTGTGAAGTTTATGCATGTAGCAGAAAAGCTTAGCCTACCTTAGCTATGCCTAAGAATTACTTTCAGAAGACATCTTCTGTTGCTCAGGTGTGGCCTCTCTTTCTCTCTCTCTCTAAGCCCAACCTTGCCCTCCCCGCTACATGGGACATGACATCAGAGGTGAAAGTCTCCCTGGCAGTGTGAGAGATGACTGCCAAAGATGAGTCTTGCCTTGGCACCATGAGATCAACAATGTAATCCTGACAAAAAGGGGGAAAGGAAATGTAATGAATAAGGTATCCATGTCTGAGAGAGTTCAAGTAGAGCAAAGAGGCTGCTCCAGAGGCCACTTTTACACAAGCTTCAGTTAGATATAACCTGCCAAACCCCAACCAAAACCAATTCTGCCAATCCTAAAAACAAACATATTATTTAAGATTCTACAAAGGTTCCATTCACTAGAGTAGCTTTCCAGAAACCTACAACTCCCAGGTGGGTCCCTGGACCAGATAAACCCTGAAATTCCGAGGGACCAGCCTCTCCAGAACATCAGCTAGTTCCATCCCCCATCCCATATTATCAATAGCTCCCTCCAACACGAAAACGTGAGAATACATATAGCTCAAAACACCTAAAGAGTGGGAGAAATATCAAAAGTGATGGTGAAGTTATACAGAGAATGTAAGGTTTAACAAATGAGTATAATTGCTGAATCATTATATTTTTATCTCTTTTAGCCTCCAGTACTTCAGAGCTGCTAGAAGTAAAAACCTAAAATTGTGGAATTGCAACCCATACCAAACTCTGAGATCTGTTTCACAACTAATTGTTGCAATATGCTTTGAAATTTATTGCCTTTTAGTATATATGTTACTTTTTGCATGCAAAAATAATTTTTCTACCTTCCAGTGTTTTGGAGAATCTAGAAAGAAAAATCTGAAATAGTGGAATGGTAACCCATAACAAACTCTGAAATCTGTTCTATATCTACTTATTGAAGTGAACTTTGAAAATCATTGTTTTTTTTTTCTTTGTATATGTTATATTTAACAATAAAAAAAAGTTTAAAAATGCCATGGGGCATAAATGGCTTTGCATTGTTTTGTTTTAAAGACATTCCATAATCTCTAAAAAACATTTTTGGGGGGATTAACTATTTAACAAGAAATTAATTATTTAACAAAAAATCTGTGCATATGTGCAAATGTGTTTATGTGCATTTGTCTGACAGACAAGGGTTAGGGGTTAGGGTATACTGTTTTTTCTTTATTGTTGTGATTTTGTAGTTTTATCTCTTCAGCCTTTATCCATAAAGGGAACTCCAGAACCCAACCAAAAAGAGACTCACCTTTCGAGGAATTTAAATATCGAGCAGAGAGTCTAAAGGGAACTTGAGCTGAGTTGTAGAAAATCAATATTCCAAAGCAACTCTCATAAGCTCCTGCTAGCTTGAAACCCAGCAATTACTTTGTTTCATGATTCTCAGGTTATCTGGTGTTCAAGATTCCTTTCAATTGTCTGAGCTATGAAGCTTCTTTTCAATAATTTTTCAGCTTATGTTACATTTGATTTGTAATTAATTAGTCTAATAGAAAAAAAAAGCAGTAGTCTTTCTTTACTGTGACTGATTTTGTCTTTCATTCATTTCTTTTTTATTTAGGGAGAAAATGTGTTGCCTGGCTTAGTGCTGATGGTAGTATATTCAGAGAGGACAAGCATTTAATCATGAAAGGGTAATAGTCAAGTTAGGAACAGAGAAAGGTTTTGGAAACAGACCTTTGATTATAGAACACGTCCCCAAAGTCATGTGATTCAATTAGACTTTATATGAACTGAACAATGTAGAGTTGTGTGTCCCATTTTCAACTCAGCAGAATTCCACACCAAACTTGTCTCTTTCTTCCACTATTATCAAATTCGATTCTATTTTCCACAGTGCATGGACAATCTTGCTATACTATAATTCTGATCTTATTACTTTCTGGCTCTTATCCTTTTAAAAGCACCCATTTATCTTCCAGATAAATTCCAAACTCTTTTCCATCACTTATGCATATTTTCCTGGCATATATCAAGTGTATTATTCAATTAAATTAAATTGCAACATCTGGGAAAATAGAAAATACCAAATCTAAATCAAAGACTAGAAGAAACAATCATTTAAATGGTTCAAAAGCCAAGACAAACTCAGTAACCAAGAAACCTTCAAGAAGTAAAGAATGCCCAAGGCAATGTAAAAAAGAAAACCAGTAAAGAACACCAGCAATATGGAGGGATATATGTAAAGGCAATTATCTAACTTAAATATTCAGTTTTACCTATGGAGTCCAAGACAAAGTAAACTCCTGCTCAGGAGGGAGGTTTGCATTCAGAGATAAATGGTTTGAAGTGTTGATCTTGAATCCATTTTGAGGAAGGTGCATTGGTATGAACTAATATTGTTGGGAACATGGAAAGTTGAGAAAATATTTTATAAAGCTAAAGCAATGTTTTTCCATTTTCTGATAATTTATAATTCAGGCACATATATGAAATAGATCAAGGTATAATACACTAGGACATGGTGAACATTTTGTGGCTGTAATGTGCAATGGAAAGAATTCTACATTAAAAGTTTAAACATCTGATCTTGTAACTGTCTCAAGCATTATCTGTCATATAATAATATATAAGGACATGAAACTCCCCTAAATATATTATATACATATGGGGGAAGCATAAATTTGTAAAGAAAGTAAATGAGTTTGGAGTCAGACAGAAGTTTTTTTTATGACCTTATAACTTACTGACTACATATAAATGATCTAACTTTGAACCTCATTTTATAGTCTATAAAATTAAATATGGTAATAATTTCAGATTCATTAAATATTAGTCCCCCTTTCCTCTTCCTATGAATAGAGATAACATTTTAATGGGGTAAATTTACTTGAAATTCATTTTATATAATCTTTTATTTGTTTTCTTAGAGTCCATGTGTTATCATTCACGAATACTCTGTCTGGTGATTGATAGTTAACTAGTATAAACTATGATTGGAAACCTGAGTTTTGAAGGTAGCAAAATATGAGGAGGTGAGGGAGTTATGGAGATGTGCAAGGATTTGTCAATCATGAAGAATAAAGTAGCTATTTTCCAGAGGCAAATGAGATCATTGAAATGTGCATTAACCAGAAATTAAGGTGATGAGCATTATAATTTAGAAAGATTCGTCTATCTGCAGGGTAGAAAACAGATCAGACTATGACAATTCAAAGGCTAGAAGTAAATTAGATGGCTGTGGCACAACTCTGCAAGAAATTACAATGTCTTTGTTTCGGTTTGGTAAAGCTGCCAAATTCAATGTACCATAAATGGATAAGCTTTCTCAAAGGGTATTTATTAGATTGCAAATTGATAATCCCAAGGCCATGAAAATGTCTTAATTAAGGCATCCAGAAAAGGTACCTTAACTTTGAAGAAAATCCAATGTCTTGGTGTTTCTCTGTCACATGGGGAGACACATATCTGCTATCCTTCTCTTCTGGCTTCTGGTTTCAAATGGCTCTCTCAGCAACTGTTCCAGTGGCTTTCACTCTAAGCACCTGTGGTTCTTCAGTTAGCATTTTGGGGGCAGACTCTGAGTTTCACCTTTAGCTTAACTTCTCCAAATGTCTGTGTATTGGTTTCATCTCACTGCTCTTTGTTTCGACTCTGAGATCTTTCTCTCTCTCTCCATGAGCTCTTCTAAGGACTCCAGTAAACTAATTACGACCCATACTGTATGGGCAGGGTCACTTCTCCATATAAATAACCTAATCAAAAGACCCCACCCACAAAATGAATGCACCCACAAGATTGGATTAAAAGACATAGAGATCATAAACATGCATCCACAGTCTTGGTGACTGTCTGGCAATGGAAAATAAGGAAGAAGCAAATCCTCAGGATGGAATCCTAGAATTATGAGATCACTTGCCAGACAAATGATAAGGATCCTATTCCTGGAAATATGAGGGGTGCCAATAACCAAGGATGTGCCATAGCCTTGCTAAAATATGCTCCATGGATAAGCAGCATTGGCACCAACTGGAAACTTGTTAAGATTTCAGAGTCATGGGCACTATCCTAGACCTATTGGATCAGAATTGGAATTTTAAGACTATCTCCAGTGGACTCAGATTATTATTGGATACAAGGGATAGAATTAGGAGTTGACCCTAAAAACATTCCTCAGTCATTCACTTGGGGAATTTGTGCTTTCTGTCCCGTAACATTAAGTTCTGTTGGTCTAGAGACCCTGTTTTCTGGGGCTTGGAGGGGAAAGTTCTACTGCTGGACTCATGTTCTGCATTAAAATTTAAGTTAGTGGTGCTCATCATCATTACAGCCTCTTATAACAGTAGACACATGGATAAAGGAAGGCGCTGCTTTCTTGTCAGAATAAATGGCCCTGATTATTATAAAGAAACCAGTGGGACACATAATATAAACAGTGAGAAGTTGTTTTGTGAGGACCTTATTATGGAGAATCAGTATTAGTAAGGAGGAGAACCACAGGAGATTTTTGAAAAATGTTTCACACGCACAGGTTCTAGAGATGGTTTCAGAATGGCTTGAAGGGCCTTGTGGGAAACAGGTCAGGAGTGTGTGCTCAGCCAAGCAAGTGTGGAAGTGAAGATGCTCATGTATAGGTAGGACTACGCCTTTCAAAAATTTGCAGGAGTTAGGCTTTAGCTGTGGGTCAGTCAGATATTTGGGGAGTGTTTATCTGATTTGGCATTCCCATGAAATCTGACAGGCTCTAGAGCAGTGAGAAGAGGGGTCTTGGGTCTGCATTATCTGATGGGTATAACAGTGACTTTTTAAATGCAATGTTAAAAGTGTAAGCAAGTTGGAAATTTTAATAACCTTTAAATGTGAGCAAGCTGTGAATGTGAGCACTTAGTCTCACAGACAAGCATTATGTAAATGTAAAGTCTGCAGCAATATGTAAATGTAAAGTCTGCACTCAGATTTAATAAACTTTCAACTATTGCCTCATCTGAATAAACTTTTCATCTATCTCCCTAGACTTAGAGGCACCTTTCCCAGGTGTCATAAAGGAAGTGAATACTGGAGGAAGTAGGAAATAACAGATAAATTACTGAGGCTCTCCAGATCTCTGTTACCTATGAACTAAAATGATTATCTCTGACAGATATAAAATCGAATTGAAAAAAATCACCATGGGGAGGCAGATTAGGGAACAAACTCTCCTCTGCCCTCCCATCAGTAAAAATAAATCTTTTTTCTTCTCAGCTGTTCAGTGTCTGTACTCTTGGCTGCACCTAGAATGGACCCAGATTTAGGAGGGCTCCATTTATAACCAGAATATGGGTCACAATGTCTGAATGACATGCTGGCCTGTGGATTTCTGGACCCCTGCGGTAAGACACTCATGAGCCTCAGCTCTACAGCTGCTGTAGAGACTTTTCTCTGAGAGCTGGATGAAACAGTTTCTCACCCTGGGCATCTAAAACCCCAAAAGAGAAAAACAAGTGTAAGGACCGAAGGCCCAGGCCCTGCCCCCCTTCCATGTCATAGAGCTGCCTAAATGACCAGGACAGATGTTAAAGATCAAAAGAGGTAAAATCTCCCTCCTCTAATAATGAAATCTCACAAGATCCTGCTGAAATTCCACTGCAAATGAATCTTATAAGACAGTTAAACTTTATAAACCATTCCTGGGCATGCCTCTTGCTCTCTCTTCTCCTCTCTTGGCTTCGGGTAGTGCAAACTTTTATCTCCCACCTAGTCACCACTGGGTGACCAGTTGGTTGGCTTTTGTGTGGGATGTGGCCAGTATGGCAGGCTGTCTTGTGGAAGGCAGAGAAAACTGCAACTCTGCTAGGCTGTTGCAGCAGACTATTTCAGAAAGACAGAGAAATCAGCAGTCTTGGAGGATGCATTGAATGAGAAGGTATGTCTTGTAGATAAGAGTTTAGAAATATTAGCATGCAAGTGTGCTACTGTAAAAGGGCATATCCCGAGTTCCCCTGACTGGGATCCCATAGATTCTTTATCTGATAATGAAACAGAAAAAAATGAAAAAATCTGGGAGGCAAAAGGTGGAAGGTTGCCACATTTGTATTCCACCTTCCCAAAGGTTGCCTCTTTACTACAAGGAATTAGTAATAAGTTATTTAGTATTCCCTTAAGTAGAGCCAGTCAACCTGTTTTCACCCTCACCTGGGAAAGAGAACTAAGGATTTTCATCATGCTCCCATAAGGTTATTAGCATAGTCTGATCATCTGCTGTGGGATCATAACAAATTATTTAGCCAAGTGGAAAATTATAGCTCTATTTGTTTATATTGAAGGTGACTTGTTAACCAGTAACTTTTCTGGAACTATAAAAGCCTGAGGCTCATTGCTATTTCATCTTAACAACTAGGGATGGACAATTGATCATCATGGACTGAAATGCCTCGGTTGTCCTATCAAAGTCTTGGATATTATATGGTTGGAAAAGGCAAAATTTATTCCTTTTGTAGTAATGGATAAGCTACAATGTTTACCTATGCTGCATATACCATATTTGGGTATTAGAAACCTTTTGTACCTCACTCAGCCTAAAGGATAAAACTTGCAAATGTTTTGATTTGGTAAAGTTATCTCTGGAAGTGGAACTCTTCACAGCAGGCTGCTTTTGGAAAAGCCAGGTGGATCGTGACACTGACTCAAACTTTATGGGAGGTGGACACAGATATGCGTTGTGAATTATATTTGGCCCAAACCAATATTGGCTTTGGGCAGGGTTTATGGCAATGCAAAAGTCAAAGTGAGTTAAAACAGCCAAACTGCAGTAGAGTCCCTTAGGAAAACTACTGTGTGCTGCCTATAATGGCTTACTGTGAGTTGAAGAGCTAATTCAGAAATGCCCTGTGAAATTAAGAACAGCCATCACCACACAGTGTGACTATTGGACACTCACTAAACCTCACACTGGCAATGCACAATTGAATGCACTAATGAAATGGAAAGCTTATCTGATATAGTACAGCATTTTTAACAACAGCCCTTCAAGTGCAGAAATTCTTGATATCCTGACACAAGTTTCCTACGTGGAAGAATAATGCTTGCCCTCCCCTGTTGATCCTCCTGTGGTGGCTGTCTCTGTGCTCAACATTGATGGATATGGCAGTATACCTAAGTCTGCCTGGTATACTGAAGTTTCAGCACACAGGCAGTCTGCAACATGGACAGTAGTGGACATTTGACCTCAATGAACTGAACTGCTTAGAATACCCTGTTGGCCTGGCAGAAGTCAGTGCATCAGGAAAATGTGGAAGAGAATCTTCTCATTTAGGACTGAAATCACAGTTTCATCACTTATCTGTAGAATAATTTAATTCCTTTTCTTAACCTTGGTGGCCTTACTTTATGAAGTTGTTACCTCTGTGCAGGGAACACCTGAAGTTTTATTGTCTCTTAAACTGTTAATGACTGTATAATAACTTTTCCTATCATCAAAGTAGTCTGCTGTGTGTGGGTGGATTGTAAGGACTCAGGGACTGGGCCCTGCCCCTCCTCCATTTTGAGAGCAAGTCACATAGCCACCTACATGACCAGTTTGTTATTTTAGTTAGTTAAAACTGACAGAATGCAATATACCTGAAATGGCTTGCTTTTATAAAGGGGATTTATTAAGTTACAAGTTTACAGTTTTAACGGCATAAGAATGTCCAACCTGAGGCATCCAGAGAAAGATATCATGATTCAAGAAAGGCTGATGGCATCTGGAACACTTCTGTCAGCTGGTGGCACATGGCTGGTGTATGCTAGCCCTTTTCTTTCTGGTTTCTAATAGTAGTTTCCCTGGGGCCATTTCCAATCCTTACAGTTGACAAAGTTGGGTTCCCAGTTATCAAGAGGATCCAGGAAAATTGAAAACTTTTTAAATTTAGTTATTGCAACACATAATGCTAATTGGGCTGATATATAAGCTTTATTAAATGTGCTATTAACATCAGAAGAAAGAAGAATTGCAATTGAAAAGACTAATGATTAAAAACAAGACTCATGATTATGAAGATAAGCAATGATGAACCAGTACATGCCCCTGGAAATCTATAAATTCCTATTTAGAACCCAAATGAACAAGACCATAGGTCAAAATCAGATCACTATAATGCATACATAATTGTAGCAATAAGGAATGGAATGCCTAAGAAAATAACTTAAGTAAAATCAAAGAAGTGTCCAAAAGCAAGATAAAAATCCATCAAAGTTTTAAAAATGATTAGCCAAGGCTTACAGTAAGTTTGCTAAAATAAACCCAGCAGACTCCATAAACTGAAACAGGCCAAATCAGTCCTTTATTTGCCAGTTTCTCAGCCATTCATCAGAAACTACAAAAGTTAGAAGGAGGATTAGGTAAACCAATATTGGAGCTTGTAGAAATTGCCTTCAAAGTTTTTGTAATTAGATATCTTCCTGATTCATGAAAAACAACAACATCAGCATGTCATTTACCTATCAAAGCTCTAAGCTAATCTTTTAAGATAACTGTTCAGTAAGAATTTTGGCTATCCTCAAGATCCAAGTTGAGGAAAGCATAATCAGAACATATCATGAAAGGTTAAGACACTGGGGGGCCCCAAAGTAACCATAAAATTCCCAAACAATTTGCTTACTCTAAGGGGGAAAGGTACTGGAGACCCAGCAGCCTAACACCCACAGCTAGCAAAGGACAAAAATAGTGACCTGGAATGACAGGGACCGGGGTCCTTTCACTGGTGGGAAACGCAACCCATGCTGAACCTAAGGATTGATTTCAAGTAGGTAATAAATTAGGTAAGAAATCAGTAAATTTTATGGTGGATATGAGACTTAATTGCATTTCAAAGAAATCAGTCCCCAGTATGGGTATGTCTGAAGTTGCTAATGACTGATTCTTCCTTCAGCTACAGCAATGCCAAATTGGAAAAGGTCAATTAATTTATAAATTACTTTGCAAGCCTCTCTCTCTCATCTGGTGAAATGAATTCACAAGTTCTGGCTCTGTAAGCAGGCCTACAGACTGCTTTGAAAGATCCAGGCAAGCAGCAACTTCCTAATGAAATTTTAACATGAAAAGTCCTTGAAATGAGCCAAAGATGTGCAGGAAATCATGGTAAGATTGCAGTTGAACATTATTCCATCACATTTAAAGCAATATACACTCAGACAGGAAAGCCAGAGAGAGTATTTTGCCACTAATTAAAAGATTTTGAGAATCAAGATGCACAAAACTACAAATAAAATGAGCACAGGAATGCACAATTACCTTTCAAAGTTTAAAGGCAAATTGATATCAGTCCTGTTCTTGGGCTCCCTTACTGCATGTAAAAATTTGACCTGTTTGTCCATGAAAAGCAGGACATTGCCTTAGGGGTGCCTAATATTTTAGAGTAAGTATTCCACCAGTGGCTTATTTGTCAAAACAACTTAATGGTGGCCTAAAGATGGCCTGCTTGTTTGAAAGCAATGGCACTGACTTTTGAACTCTCCAAGAAGCAGAAAATTTTACTGTAAGCTATCCGTTATGACCTTACTAGAACAAAAGGGAGATAATGGCACCCAATGGGAAGGCTAAACCACTATTACAAAGTGATGTTGGACAATATGGATGTCATATTAAAAACTACCAATAACCTTGAAAACGCCACCCTTCTCACAGAAATTAAAAAGGGTTGTGAATGGGTTTGCCCTAAATATAAATGTGTTTAGCTGTTAGATGAAGTCCATGTGCTTCCAACCGACACAGACTTAGAGATATTTATTAATGGGAATAGTGATATGGACCAAAGTAAACAGAAAGCAAAATATTCAGTAGCAAATATTGCCTCCTCCACCAGGAACATTAGTAGAAAGGGTGTGGCTAATTGCCCTCTTAAAAGCCCTCCAGCTGAGCACAAGGTAGAGTCACCGGCCCAAACAGAATTAAAATATGCTTTTGTCATTTTGCAGGCTCATAGAACAATTTACAAATAGCATGGTCTCATAACTGCAGCCAAAAAAGATGTGTTACAAAATACAATGGCCCTAGATTCTTCACTGTCTCACAAGGGAGAACTTATGTGAAAATTTTAATTCCTCTCATCTATACTGTTGGCTACCTTCAGGAATAAGATCATGTTAGAGACTCTTCTTCAAACAGTGCTTGTAATCTTACGGATAGTTCTGTCAATTCTTGTTCTAGTTAAATGCCTTTTATTTCTGTGTAATCAGATTATAACTCAAACATGTATGAAATCCTTTGTCTTCCAGAATTACTTCCAGGAGTGATACATTCTCCCTCAGAGGATATGAACAATATCTGCAAGTTATGGGTCAGAGATTTCACCAAATGACCCCTAACTCATTACTCCAGTTCAGCCAGATGTAGCCAGTAGGAATGATGGCTAAATTCCAAAAATAGAAAATAATATTATTTTAAGCGGGAAAGTATAACAGTAACTTATTAAATGTAATCTTAAAACTGTAAGCAAGCTGGAAATTGTAATAGTAGCCTTTAACTGCGAGCAAGCTGTGAACATGAGTACTTAGTCTCATAAAGGAGCAGTATGTAAATATAAATTCTGCAGCAATATTTGAATGTAAAGCCTGCACCCAGATTTGAATGAGCTTTTATCTATTGCCCCAGATGAATAAGTCTTTCATTTATCTCCCTAGATATGGAGGCACCTATTCCAGGTGTCATAGAAGACCTAAATCCTAAAGGAAATAGGAAATAACCGAGATAACTACTGAAGTTCTCCAGAGCTCTGTTATTTAGGTAAGATGATGATCTCTCTCATCCCTGACAGGTATAAAAACCAATTATGAAGTCATTAAGGGAGGCAGATTTGGGAAATAACTCTCCTTTGTCTTCCCTACTGGCATAAATACACTATTTTTCTTCCTCAGTTATTCAGTATATCTGTACATTTGGCTGTACCTAATGATGGACCCAGATTTGGGTGTGCACCGATCAACACAAGGGCAGCCTGGGGATTCACTATTTGGAAAGGGTGCATGTGAAACAGGCTCCGAATAGGTGAGGTGTCGTTGACCAAGCATGGGCCTCTTCATTAGGTTTCTCTTATTACAGGAGAATCTTAAATTCAGTGGATTCCATGAGTGTGCATGTAAATATTTAATTTTAGCAATGATTGCCTGACAAGGCATTGTAAACAGGTGATAACCTCTCTAGGGAGAAAGGTCTAGGTTACCCACAGAGCAAGTGGCCCAGACCAGCAGAAGTGCTGGATGAGAGTAAGGAACTTTGGAATGGGTGGTAAAGAAAGGAGGTAATAGATATTGATTAAGGAAAGGGAACCAACTGCAGCAATCAGCAAAGAATGTGGCTTTTTCCAATAAAACTTATTTTTGAATTTTATTTAATTTAGTTGTTAATAGGCACCACCTTAGAGAATTAGCAACAGTAATGTGTAAATTTTGTGTGGTATATAATTTGACCTGTTTGGTGTAAAATTGGAATGTAGCAAATACTAATGCTGCTCCATCTACATTCTCTCACCTTTTCTGTGCATATTGGCCCAATGTGCAGCTACTAAAACTTATGTCTCTTTTCCTATGAGATGTTTCTGGATACTGTAGTTCTCTCTATCCACAAATAGGTCAAGAGTGCCAAAGAATTAACAACTCTAGAAGCAGTTAGTCCTTTGTGAAGCATTGGAAAAATATCCCCTATTCTCTTTCAGCTCTCATTGGACAACAGAATCATATGCACTACCTTTACTCTAACAATTAGCCAGAAGGATTTATCTCAGTAGCAACCTATTGATAAGGCACATTTTTGCCTCTTCCCAATTCCTGTCTCATTTTCACACTTTTATGGTATGGATAAATATAAATTTATTATAATAGTGAAGGTCTCAATTGTCCCTGCTGAACAAAACAGAAACGACTTCCTCTTCCCTCCCATCTCTATTTTCAAGTACTTTTAGAAAACCTGTAATTGTAAATTCTCTTTTCCTTTCTCCTTTTAAAATGTATGTAAATTTATGATGTAAAAGGTTGAATAAAGTTTCAAATTTAACCACACAAAAAGGTCTCTTCAAATGACAAATTCATTTCTTTATAATGCAATCAAGGAGGGTATCACCTTCCAGTTTCCTGGGAAGAGATTAGCATAACTTCCAGAAGGCTTCTGGCCCAAAATTGTAAACTATCTTTGAACTAAGATGACAATATGAATGTAAGGGGTTGCATTCCCTTAACAACATAAAAAAGGGCAAACCCTCTTTCATTTTTCGCAATCTCTTTGCAGAGTTACTGTGATGCATCACATTCTGGTTTAATGCTCATTTAATAATAAAACTGTTTTTCTTTCCCTTTTACCTTCCTGGAGAGGATTTCTGGGTTAAGTGATTTGCTTTTAATTGCAAGTCCCCAAGACATCACCTACCACTGATTCCTAAAATTCCTTTACTACCAGTATCCAGATTATTATCTTGGAGGACTTCAAACTATTGAGAGCAAAGGAAATATTTCCCAAAAGAATTTAAGGAAAGAATATAACTGAGAAATCAGGATTTAAGGGATGATTTTGACCACTGAATCATTTAATAATATTCCTTTTTGCTTTCTGACATATCAGAGGAGACAGGGAAATACCTGAACTCTCTGAACTGTAATCCAACTAACTTGATTTCTGATAATGGTTGTGTACCCCTAATGTTCTGCCCCTGTGACTGTAAAAACCTTGTGACTAACCTTCATCTGTACCTAATTATCCAGTTTTTCAACTTTAGTGTCTTTAGCTCCAAATGTTTAATAATGAAGGGTCTTGGGTCTGCCTGGAACTAATCCACCCCAAATCCCAAATTATTTTGATAATTGAGACTGGATATAGCCAAAATGGACTTATCTGACATGTGCAGTAGCTTAGCCTTTAAGCTATAAGTCACCTAGACCTCATTTTGCCATTTTCTTTCATACGTTCTGTGACAAATCATATAATCAATCTGTGCAAGCACAATAATCAGCACACCTACAATTACATCATCTGGGACCACTGTGTTCATTATCCTAAAGCTTGCCTACATTTTCTCTAATAAAACTTCCCAAATTACTGCAGTTTGGGGAGGCAGATTTTCAGCTGTTAGGCTGTCTGTTCTCCTACTACGTGCATAGTAATAAACGCTTTCTCTCTTTGAAACCACAGCATCTCAGGAATTGGTTATTGAGCATGTCAGGCAGAAGAATTCACAGCCTTTGTCCAGTAACAAAAGCAGTCAGAAAAGTAGGAAAATAATGGGGAGAATTTGGTATCAAAAAAGCTAAAAGAAGATAGTATTTCAAGAAGGCAGGAACCATTTATGGTAACAAATATTTCAGAAATGTTAAGTATTTTAATAACTAAAAATTGTCTATTGTTTTCATTGTTTCTGTGGCATGCAAAGATGGAGGTCAGATTCTAGCATATTTCAAAAGTCAAAGGGAGGAAGCTGTGAGTTTATTTAGTGGCTGTGTAATTGGGAAGGGGAATGGGAAAATAGTAAAAGTATTGGCAAAGAGTTGTAGAAGAGACAAACTTCGATGAGAGAAGAACAATTATGGTAGAAAAGTATTGATTAAACAAAATATAAAGAGAAACTAGAATATCAAAGGTCATTAAGATTTGTCAGAGTGAATATAATGAAGGAAGAAAGTTCAAAGGATAAGAATTTGAGGCAGAGAATGTAATACTTGATTCATAAATTTAAAGGAGTTATAGCTGCTGACTACATTGGTTTTACTTGTAATTGTAAATGCTATTTTAGTTCATTTCCATTCCTTTACTGGCTGTCTTATGTTAACTGAATGATTTACTATGCTGCTGTAACCAAAGGGTGACCTTTGTTTAGATAGCAGTTATCTAATGCTAATTGAATAATTCATAGCACTATTGTAACCAGATGAACCAGATGGTCTTCTTTGCAGTCACTTTATGCTTACTCCAGCTGGCTTTTGTCAGCTTTCAAGGGCTTCTGGGGCCCATGCTTGAATAACCCAATTTAAATATAACCAAAACATAACTAATCTGTCAGTCCTCAGAAAAATAACTTTACATATAAAATGGACTCTGTGACCAGGGGGGCCCTCAGTTTCTTTCCCTCAGCTTCTTTTGCGGAACCAGATGTGGCAACAAGATCCTCCAGGCATGCTGGTGCTGCACCCACCTGAAGGTGCTGCATCCACCTTAAGGTACCGCATCCATCAGAAAAAGCAGATATGTGGTCAAGGTTATCCGCCTGATAACCCTCTCCTACAGGCACATTTCCCTTTAAAGTCCCAGCTCTAAGGAAGGGAGCTAGAACCACTTTCTCTCTATTCACTAGTGGCTATCACTTACTTTCTCCTTGCTCTGACCCATCAATGAGTCTGTTAAACTTGACTTGCTGTCTTGCACAAATTCCTTAATGACTCTAACCTAACATTTGGTGCCAAAACCTGGGAATGGAGGGAAGAGTGGGGCTTAGCTTTCCTGTCCCTTAGGGTGAAAGTACTGCCTTCCCATCAACCCTGTTCAGAGATTAGACTGAGGTTTGAGTTTCTGACCCCTTGGGACCATGGGAAGAGCCTTTCAGTCAACTCCATTCCCTGAACTGCACAGTCATTCAGGTTTCCATGTTATTGACAGCTTGAGTTCATAGGCTCAGACCATCTTGATGTGAGGATGGCTCATTATCCATGGCTCTCAAAACATCTGCAATTATTCAGCCTTAGGTAAGTGACATATTTTTGCCCAGATCTTCCCTTCTGGGAGTTTTGTCTGGTGTCCTGGGGACACCTTGGCCCATGCCATTGTGGCACTCTGGTCTGCTTTAGCATGGCCTCCTGGCCTCCTGAGTGCTTACTCAAAACCCCCCAGTGCTCTAGGAGCATTTTTTCCCCATGCAGCTGTCAAAGTAGTTTGGGGGATGCTTTGTGTGAAAGTCTGCATGCACTTTCCTGGCTGCTGATGACAAACCAGGGATACTTGCTTTGTTGTCATGAAGGATCATGGATCTGGGTTGTTAGTTTCACTTGATCTAAGATCTATGTTTCAGACCTCAAAAGATATCAATGCTTTGTGTCCCAGGGACACCTCAGCCCACCCCAGCATGGAGCCCTGCTTTAATGCGGCATCTTGGCCTCCTGACTGTGAGCTCCCCATGAGCAAGGCCCCAATATGTGTTAGCCTCATGTCCAAGGAGATCATAAGCCTCACATAAGTCTCCCATGAGCAGACCTCCATAAGCCTTCCTTCCTCACACAATCATGGGTAATGCCCAGTCACTTCACAGTGACTCTAAAACTACTCTTCCCCCTAAATCTACTCCCCATGATTGCTTGCTCTGTAATCTCAATAAACTCCAATTGGAGGGGAAAATAAAACCAAAGAAACTTATTTCTTTCTGCACTACAATTTGGCTATACCCCTTATAATAACAAAAATGTTGGCCAGAAAATGGCATTTTCAATTGGCAAATTCTCACTGAACTTGACAATTTTACTCAGTACGATGGCAAATGGTCTGAAGCTCCCTACTCTCAGGCTTTCTGGGCCCTCAGGTCTCGACCTTCTCTGTGCCACTCTGTCAGTTTACACTAAATCCTCCTCCATCATTAAAAACTTTCTAAGCCTTCCTCCATCCCTCCCTCTATGGAGGCTGATGATGAGGAATCCTCCAATCACTTCTCTTCCTTCAACTCCACTGACCATCCCCCTCCAGACTATGCTCCCTCTCCACCATCCTCCCCAACCCTCTCTGCTCCCCTTCACTCCTCCTCAACCTTTCTCCTCCCACACTTTCCCTTATCCCTAGTAAGCTCTCTCCTACATTAGCACCCACTTTTATCCTCCTCGCTAGTTCTACCCAACCTTTTCACTTCATTTCACTTAATCTCATGGTCTGGCACTGGTAGTAAAATGCCCATTGAAGGATGTGTTTGCCTTATGAGAAGTAGCAGGATGAGAAGGCATAGTGAAAGTCTGTATTCCATTTTCTCTTTCAGACCTAAGCCAAACTGAGAAATGGCTTGGGTCCTTCTTAGCAGATCTGACTAAAATTTACAAAGGAATTTTAGTATTTAACCCAACCTTATGACAACTTACCAGGATGTTTATGTTATTATAACTTCCACTACAACCCCAGAAGAAAAAGATCACATTTGGTCTGTGGCTACAGCCCATGCTAACAAACTTTTTGCAGATAACCCCATTGCTTTCCATAGTATTCAGGGAACAAATGCTGTCCCCACAGCAGATCCAAATTGGTACTAGCAGGACTAATCCCTAGAATAAAAAGAGAATGGAACATTTTCTTACTTGTATTATTGAAGGAATGAGGAAAAGCAGCTTTCAAAGCTGTTAATTATGATAAAATCTCAGAAATCACTCAGTAGAAAGAAGAGAAAGAAGAAAAATAATCTAGGCCTCTACTCAAATTGTTTAACCAAAGCTATTTTAAAATATACAGATATTAACCTTTCCTCTAAAGAAGGAGAGCTTTTCCTTACACCCACTTTATCACTCAATCAGTCCCAGACATTCAAAAGAAACTTTCAAAAAATGGAACAAGGTCTTCAGGACCCCCAAAGAGAACTTATGAAAGTGGCTTTTAAAGTGTTCAATGATAGACAGGAAGAAAAGAGAATAGGAAGAAAAATAAAAAGGACAGGAAAGAGAGGTAAAAGAAAAGCAAAAAGAAAGGAAACAAAAGGAGATAGCCTGAGAAAGAGTCAGACAAGAGAGATATGATACCCATTATTTACTGTTTTCCAACATCTTACAAGCCAGGGTAATCTGTGGTAATAGAATCCAAAATTTTGTGGGTGAGAAAATGCCATTCTACCTGTGCTTTCATTGCAGTAAAATGGGCCACTGGGTCAGACCCTGTCTGCTACCACAGGACCCACTGCTGGGCCCCTGCCCATGGTGTCACTGAACAGGCCACTGGGGAGTCAACTGTCTTAGGACCTCTAAACGGGTTTGGACAGCCATCCCCTCCTAAACAGGTGTCACCAGCCCCAGAACTGGGTGACCTCCTCAGACTAGCTGCAGATAACTAATGAGGCCCAGGCTCTGGCATAGCCCCAACTCTGCCCATCACTGCTGAGAACCCAGGGTAACCTTAAAGGTGGCAAGTAAGCCCATTTCTTTCATTTTAGACATGGGTGCCACATACTTTGTCTTGCCTGAGCATTCAGAGCAGTTCATTCTCCTCAATTTCAGTCATAGGTATCTCAGATCAACTCTCAGTCCCTCTTAAAACATTACCTCTAGCCTACAGTATATAAAATTGTGACTTTTCTCATAGCTTTTAAATAATTCCTAGTTGTCCCACACCTTTA